>NC_044043.1:74944018-77451596 GCF_901765095.1 Microcaecilia unicolor | reverse complement strand
TATATAAACAATAATTACACTATACAGGTGGGTTCTGGGCATTTCAAAAAACTATGGCCCCCTTTTACTAAGCTGCGGCAAAAGAGGGCCTGCGCTAGCATCAGCGCGTGTTTTTCACCGCGGCGGGTAAAAGAGAAGTCTCTATTTCCTGCAGGAAATAGCCTTTTTTTTTGGGGGGGGGGGGAGCCCTTACAGACACCCATTGAGGTGGCAGTCAGGGTTCCCACACTAACCCAGCGGTGAGAATTATTAAATTTGATTTCACAAAAGAACTGACATCTGTATGTGTTCTTTCATATTTGATTTTTTTGTAATTTATAATTCTCTTTTAAAAGGTGACTTTGTATGTAAAAGTATGAAAGTAGTTAACAGAAACATACAACCTTGCAAATAGACAACACACACACACACACAAACGTGCCTGGTCACTTTGGCATGAAGGGAAAATGTCTTTGTTTATGAATGTGTGACAGGATGACTAATTGAGGGGCCCTTTTACTAAGCCGCATAGGTGCCTACGTACGTCCTGTGCACATCACATTCCTGAATCTCTAGTACCCCAGCTGCAAAGGACTAAAATATAAATTAACATATGCATTCGGCTTCTCATACATAAGCACGCAACTATGGAATGCACTATGGAAGGCTGGTGTTTGGGAGGCGGGGCTAGTGCTGGGCAAGACTTCTACGGTCTGTGCCCTGAAAATGGCAGATACAAATCAAGGTAAGGTATACACAAGAAGTAGCACATACGAGTTCATCTTGTTGGGCAGACTAGATGGACCGTGCAGGTCTTTTTCTGCCGTCATCTACTATGTTACCATGTTACCAAACGTCATAAAAACAATGCACGACCTAACAAACTTCCGAAAATCACTAAAAACCAGCCTGTTCAATAAGGCATACCACAACGAGCCATCCTAAATACCAGACAGCAAAACCTATACCAGAACTGGACAAAACCAAACTCTCTACACTCGACTGCTTCATTCACTTTGTCACTAATGAACTTTAATGCAATACCACTGTATTCCTTATTCCGAAAATGAATTCTGTATACGTGACTGCTTAATCTACTCTGTCACTTATAAACTTTAAATGCAATACCACTTTGTAGTTCTCACTCCGGAAATGGCGATCGCCATTGCGGCATAATGTAAGCCACGTTGAGCCTGCAAATAGGTGGGAAAATGTGGGATACAAATGCAATAAATAAATAAATAAATAAATAAATTTTGAACTTCCGCCAGGGGCGGTAATTTCATTTTTTAGGCACATCCACTATGTGCGCCGGACATTTTCCAGTGCGCAGCGCTAACCGGGCTGTAATCGGCATTGTACACATGTAGACCATTACCGCCCGGTTAATGCGTGAGACCTCACCACTAGGTCAATGGGTGGCAGTAAGGTCTCAGGCCCAAAATCCACGTGCGCCAATTTTAATTTTGCCGCATGTCCATTTTTGGCCCCCAAAAGGCCTGTTTTGGTAGGTGAGCTGAAAAATGAACCTGCGCTCGTGCAATACATGCGTCTATACCAGCGCAGGCCATTTTTCAGCACACCCTAGTAAAAGGACCCCTGAAAGTGGGCATTCTACCCGAAGAAAATGGGTTTTAATAAAACTGTCTGTGCTATATGTTGGTAAAAGTACTCAGCTGTTACCATGTTTGCATGTCCTTTACTCCTACTAGAATGAGGCATTCGGGGTGGGGGTTTGGAAAATTCAAATGCATACACACAGTTTTACTCAGAAAAAGCATCCACACCAATTCACAGGTGTAAATGTATGCAAGTACTTTTCCAGGTCTGATTTTGAAAGTGAAAGTACACAAGTATCTTTCACTAATGTGCACCGTTCTTAGCGGAACCCTTCAGCTATTCTAGTGCTTTTTGTACTAGGGTTTAAATACATTTATTTTGAGAAGTCCCAGCTGTTCTTGGGGGATGGTAATTATAAAACAGGTGGCTTAGGGCAGAGTGAGTAAGCACCTATCCAGGGCCTCTTCCATAAACCATTAGGCAGAACGAGGCAGCCGCCTAGGGCAGCAGCTTCAAGGGGGTAGCAAAGAGCAGCTGCCACCAAAGTCATCAGCCACACAGAATCAAAAAAAAAAAAAAACCTCATCAGTTAATATTTAAAAGCACGTGTCCAATTAGAAAAGTTATAGGGTTAACATGATTATACTTATCATAATCTTGGAGAGGGAGCTGAAAGTCTGGGAACCTGAAAATTAATTGGGGGAGGGTCCAAGGCTGAAGGTTCGCCAATACTTTTGCACTAGCCTTGCTAAGTACTTTTGTGTCTTTAGAAATTGTCCCTAAAAAGCTGCCGAAATCGCAGCTAAAATGATACGTTTGTCTGCTTGGAAGCAGATAAAAGCTCGTGCAGACACACGTGTTTTATGAAATACGTGTGCAAATCGTGACTCCACCCAAACTCGCATACACCAGAGTTGCATAAAGCGCGTTCTTATCCCCGCATGTACTTTTCACACGGAGTAATTTTATAAGAGGAACTTTACACGTATATACTGCCTTACACGTATGAAAATGACTCTTCAATGTTGGCCGGTCTTATTCTGAAACTCGGAATGCCTTTGATTGAACCCGCATAAAAAAGATGAGAATTGGCATGTCGGACCCTCCTTCAGACTCCCTTTGTCTCTGAGCCCAATAGGCTACCAGATCTCCGTATTTTGAAGTCCTGGAATCATCCTGAGATTAAAAGCTAACAGTACCCTTTCTGAGTCTCTGAAGTTATGAGACGCTACAGGTCCCGTACAGAAGCACCTTTGCCCCATCCCACCCTCCCTTTTTTTTTGCAAACTTCCTCAAGAAATAAAGCGTTAATTGTGGTGCCTGAATACGGATACTGTAAATCAAAAAAGTTGCCGTCAGATACCCTTACCAGCTAGCGCCTGAAAGAAGCTGGAATTAAGTTCCATTAAATGAATCAACTAATTGTACACACTTGTCCAACGAGGAGATTATAGGCTACCGACATACAAAATGGCACATAATAGATCTGCTTCTCACATTTGGAGATCCGAGGTTCATACAATTAAAATCCATTTCCCCGTCCCCCTTGCCAGTTTCACTAAATATTGCTCGGCATAATGCAAACTTCAGTGTGGAAAAAAACAGGTTACTCCTTCAATATCCCTTGGGGAGGGGGAGGGGGGAGGAAAAGGGGAAAAAAAAACAGCCAGCGCTGCCGGCTCTCTCTCTGTGTCTTGTTTGTCAAATCGGTGGCTGCTCCGTCTGTCTCGAGTTCCATCAGTAACACTTAGGACAATGGCAGAATGTAACAGAAACAAAATATGTTCTCTAATGGCTTTCAAGAAACCAGGGGGAAGGTAATTATGTAGCATCTACATACTAATCTAGCAGACTAAAATCTCAAAGGAGTTTGAGGGGGATACTCGAAATTCCAGCAGAGATAAGGGGTTTTGCTGCCTTCGGCTGGGTTTTGTATAAAAGAGTATTTTTTTTCTTTAATGGTAATTATCTTTGTGTGGAACATTTTAGCTTTTTTTTTTTCTTTCTGGTGACATTCAGAGTTAAACCGGGGGAAAGGAAGCATGAACTGTAGAGGTGGAAAGGACCAGAGTCTGGGGGGGGGGGGGGGGGGGGGGGGGGTGATGAGAGGGGAAGGATCTTCCCCACCTTCAGTAGCAAAAGTGAAACATTTCCAAATGAAACTGCCCTTTTTAAGTTTACAGATGATGATAGGCAGATGTGAAATTATCCCCGAACTCAAAGGGGCGGACGTGAAAAATACATTTCGAAAAAAAAAAAGCATGATAGCGGAATAGGCTCAGATAAAAGGTTTGAAGGTCCTGGCCGTGACCCACCCGTGTGCCTCACTCTGTGCATGCCCCCTCGCATTTTCATTCTAATTGAGTTGCGCACTAAGGTTATAAAATAGCGCCAGATTCTATATATGGCACTTAAAAAAAACATTTCCGTCTAAGTGTATTCTATAATATTTAGGCACGATATATGGAATACGCTTAGTTGATATCCCAGAGTCTAAAACTATGCGCGTCCATTTACACCAATGAAAACGTGACATAAATCCCTGTGCATAGATTTACGCGGACTGTATGTTGCATGCAGTGAACATCATGTTATTCCTCAATGCAATACCATCCGATAGTCATATTATTCCCACTGCAACCTCTTCTATACCTCCTCTATGGCTGATGCATGTGGAAAAATCAATTAGAAAATGCATCAGCCGTAGAGGAGGTATAGAAGAGGTTGCAGTGGGAATAATATGACTATCGGATGGTATTGCATTGAGGAATAACATGATCACTGAATACAACTTCACAGACAAAAAAAAAAACAACACACACACTGCTTGCTTGGCAGGTTTAGGAAGGGGTGGATGGCTGAAAGGGCATCTCGATGGAATTAAAATTTGGTAATTCATAGAACAAGTACCGATTATCTTGGGCGGTGTGGCAATCATGGATAAAGCCATAGAATGAGACGGTCAGCAGTATTAAAGCAGAGTAAGCTTAATGACTACTGGCCTATCAGCTCTCATAGTTATAGGGTGTGGTCTGATGGCAAGAGATCTGGGTTTAAATTCTCATTATCTCACTGACAGTACCTTGGGTGAGTCACTTTGGGGCCTTTCCCCAAACCTGCGTAGGCGCCTACGTTCTCCCAACACATGTCAATTTTGAGTTACTGCCCAGCTATCACGTGGCCCTTGCGGTAATTTCATTTTTGACGCGTGTCTGCTACGCATGCTGGAAAATATTGTTATTTTCCGGTGTGCGGGCGGTAATCGGGCAGTACGCGTCATTCTATGCGTGTAGACCATTACCACCCGGTTACCGCGTGAAACCTTACCACTAGGTCAATGGCTGGCGGTAAGGTCTCAGACCCAAAATGGGCAGGCGGCAATTTCATTTTGACGCATGTCCAGTTTTGGTATTTTTTTTACAGGCGCGCTGAAAAATGATTCTGCGCGCGCCCAAAATACATGTCTACAGTACCTCAGGCCATTTTTCCGCACACCTTTTAAAAGGGCCCCTTTTTATCGTCCATCCTCTAAGATAACCACTTACATTGTAAGCTCTATGGGAAAGGGTCTTGCACCCGAGAGTAATATAATTTGATATCAAGCTCGTTGGAATAAATGCAGAAATAAACCTGCTACCTACATAATACTACACGGTTAATTTTACAAAGGAGAACTGTTACCAGGGATGTTCAATAAACAGAAGATATTCAAGGTGAAAATAGAAAGAATGAAAAAAAGTAAGATTTTTGACGCTGTGTGAAAAAAATCCAAAAATGCAAAGGTTTTCTCAGTAGAATTTGACAGGAAAGTAATTTGATATGAAGAAAAGAAAACACTCGGCAAAATTCTCCCATTTCCCTTCATTTGCATATGTCCCCTTCCCTATTACAAGGCTTTTTTTTTCTAAGTATAAAAACAATGAATTGCCCCAAACTATGTAAATTGTGCCCTTTTCCATCGTTTGCAAGGAAATTCTATCAAGAAAATCTCTGGTGATTACATTCATGATTTAAGCTACACATGAAAAAAAGCACCAAGGGCCTTAAAAAGAGGGACACAATTTTTATTTTCTATTATCAACTTTAGGTGACAACAGTTATTCATGAAAGACCCGACACGGGCCGTGTTTCGGTGCTGCCGCACCTACGTCAGGGGTCGCAATGATGACGGAGAAGGGATTTTTAAAGTAATCTAAAGCAGCTGAATTATTGTCAGATATGTCTCCGTATATTCAGAAAGTTAAAGCTCATACTCTCTGTCAATATTAGATATTCTCCGTGTATTCGGATAATCAGTCTTCCTGAAATACAGAGCTAATACTCTGTCAGTATTGATGTCCGATTGATTGGAGTTTTGCTTGTACTTCGCTCCCTCGCTTTGCTATAACTTAAGCTACACATGACCAATATTCATAAACCTCCTGATACAAGGAAAATCTAGCACTGTGGGCATCTTGAACCCTCAATTGTTTACTCCCATTGGCAGTACCACCTTCCAGTGCCATGTTTCTATTGCTTTAGCCAAGGACGCACAAACCCACTCATACCTAATTCTCTGGGCAGCTCCACAGCATCTGTGGATTGACTTTGAACTGGGTTGCCACAGACTGTGATGGAAAAACGTTAGAAAGCGTCCACCGATTGGTCATGGATTTATCTTATGCTTTTTCTTGGTAGCTGAAGGCAAGTTACATTCAAGCTCAGGGCTGGTGCAAAGGTATTAAATTCCCTAGGTGAATCTTTAGCTTTGTGCTTCTCTGACCCTTGCATTTAGGTGCTATGCTACCTAGGCATGCTCTTACAGTCAGTGCTTGGGTGTTTTGTCGCCATTTGAACACATAAGTGTACAGCTCTGCCCTTGCAAGTGGCAGTATTTTGCACACTTACTGCTCTGAAATCAGGGGCGTAGCCAGACCTCACGGTGGGAGGGGGTCAGAGCCCGAGGTAGGGGGGCACATTTTGGTCTGCCGCCCCGCCGCTGCCCCTGTGGTAAAAACCATGTTGCCTCAGATCTTGCAACCCATTTGATTCTAGAAAGTTCTCTATCCTTTCTTCAGCAGCATCTCCATGACTTTTCCCCACCTCTTTTTCGGTTACTACCTTTATGAAGAGGGGCCACATCAGCCCTTCCTCACTCCTCTGGAACCTCTCTTGTCTTGGAGGCAGTGTATGCAAATCAATCTCATGCCTATTTATTGTGGACAGTGGCGTACCAAGGGGTGGGGCGGGCCGCCCCGGGTGCACGCCGCTGGGGGGGGGGGAGAGCCGCGCGCCTGTCGGCTCTTCGTTTTCATGCTCCCTCTGCCCCGGAACAGGTTACTTCCTGTTCTGGGGCAGAGGGAGCATGAAACGAAGAGCCGGCAGGCGCGTGGCACCCCCCCCCCCCAGCGGCGTGCACCCGGGGGGGGGGGGGGTTCTTTCACCGGGGGATCGGGGGTTCTTTCGCCGGGGTGGGCGCTGCACCCTGGGGGCAGGGCGCATCGGCGATCCGCCCCGGGTGTCAGCCCCCCTAGGAATGCCACTGATTGTGGATATCCTGAAAACCTGACTGGCATGACCAACTTGGGAAACACTGCTTTGGAGGACCTGCGAGAACCTTATGGAACTCTCTTGGTATCCTAGGCTGGATCTTATTTGGCTCCATGACTTTGTCCACTTTTAGTTTTGCAAGTTAATCATAATCACTTTCTTCCGTAAATGGTATAGTAACTACTCCATCCCACATGTGCCTTGGTCAATCATTTGCGGTCCTTCTCCAGGATTTTCTTCAGTGAATACTAAAGACAAGTATATGTTTAGCATTTCCACTTTTTTTTCATCACTCTATGCACATCATTCCCGAGAATCTCTGAGAGTCTTGCAAGTCTACCTCCGATCTTCCTTATCTGCCCAATATACTTGAAAAAAGTCTTTGTTATCTCACTTTACAGTTTTTAAGCCATTTTTTCTTCTGTGTATGGTTTTGCCAGTGTGATTTCCACCTGTATCAAATTATTTTAAAGCATGCTAAAGATAGTAAGGATGTACATTTTTTAGCATTCATTTAGTTTGTTTGCACGAACTACATGTATATATATAAATTAACATTTGTATAATTGATTTGTACATGTTAGAATGCCCCACTACATATTAAAGTCTTGGGCTCTTCAGCTTGGAGAAGAGACAGCAAAGGGGAGATATGATAGAAGTCAATAAAATACCGAGTGGAGTGGAACACGTAGATGTGAACTGCTTGTTAACTCTTTCCAAAAATCCAAAGACCAAAGGTGCACGCAATGAAGCTACTAATTAGTAAATTTAAAACAAACCAGAGAAAATATTTCTTCACTCAACATGTGATTAAATGCTGGAATTCATTGCCAGAGAATGTGATAAAAGCAGTTAGCCTAGCAGGGTTTAATAAAGGTTTGGATAATTTCCTAAACAAAAAGTCCATAAGCAATTATTAAGATGGACTTGGGAAAATCCACTGTTTATTTCTGGGATAAGCAGCACAAAATCTGTTCTACTCTTTTGGGATCTTGCCAGGCACTTTGACCTGGCTACTGTTGGAAACAGAATACTGGTCTTGATGAACCTTCGGTCTGTCCCAGTATGGCAATTCTTATGTTCTTATATTCTTAAAAATGAATGCGTGAAATGAACTGAAAAACCACTCAAAAATCAGAAAAGATTTGAATAGTTCCAAAATGTACATTCCCCTAAAAGGCAGAAATGAAACACACACACCCCCATCTGCAAATAAACATAATACAAAATTTGAAAAAATGCAAAAAAAAACTGACACATCACCTAGTAACTCTTGTTGACACTTATAAATCTCCCCAAGCTTTCCTATGATTAGAGGGTTTCGTAAGAACTGCACCGGTGGGGGAGGGGGAACTGTAGGGTGATGAGAAGTTGTATTGTCTCATAATGGAAAAGACAAAAAGTGATTTACGTCAGAATTATGAAACTGGGTGAGCTGAATGAGGATGAACGCAGTATCAATTATAACAGAATACTATCTTACTAAGGAGTATGTTTACTAAGGCACATTAGCATTTTTAACACGCCTTTAAAGTTAAGGCACGTTAAACGCTAACACGTCTATACATTTCCTATGGGAATGTAGATGCAGCACCAATGTGCATATCTTACAGTAATCTGTAAGTTACATGTGTAATTAAGAGCCCCCACTCATCTCTCACCCATGCTCCACCTATATGAGTGAGTGGAGGAGTAGCCTAGTGGTTAGTGCAGTGGACTTTGATCCTGGGGAACTGAGTTCAATTCCCACTGCAGCTCCTTGTGACTCTGGGCAAGTCACTTAACCCTCCATTGCCCCTGTTACAAAATAAGTACCTGAATATATGTAAACTGCTTTGAATGTAGTTGCAAAAACCTCAGAAAGGCAGTATATCAAGTCCCATTTCCCTTTCCTTATATACACCCCCCCTTGCATTATGGGCCAAATTCTATAAGTAGCACCTAAAAATCGGTGCTGAAAATTTAACGCACTTAGTGCAATTCTATAAGGGGTATGTGTCCTGATATGACATTACCCCCTAACCCACCCCACATACATATACAATACAGCGTAGATGCACTTGCATGATTAGTTAAACAATACACCATAATGTAAAATGGCCTCTGCCTAGCTGGCTTCCAGTTGGCTGCTCTTCGTTATTCCCATGCACATAGTACTGGAATGGTATAAAGATGAACTAACCATCTAGATTAGGAGGCATGTTCCCAACTGAATAGGCTCCGTCCTTCATGTACACCAACAGTTCTTCTCCCGGTTCAATGTCCTTAATAACTTTATAATAGATCTGCAGAAAAATAAAGAGGCATGCATGAGAATTAAAAATGGATTTTTACGCAATCCACGATCATGCCATTGTCTGTAGAGTGCCACACAGAATTCTTAAGCCCAAACCATATAAACAACTGTAGATAGCCATAGAAAATTTTTGCGACATTATACTATTTCTGTAATCTTCCGATACTATAACTTAATTTTCTTTTTCCTATTTCTAATTACTAGTGAAAGACACCATGTGTGAGTTTTCAAGACCAAATTTATCCTTTTCTTATGTAACTAGTGACCAGAGGGCCCTTAAGCCATGTAGGCGACTGTGCGTGCCCAACATGCGCCAATTCAGAACTACCGCCTGGCTACTGTGTGGCCCGGGTGGTAATTTTATTTTTTTATATTCGCCTACTATGCATGCCAGAAAATTGCTAGCATGCGGCGCTAACCGGGCAGTAATTGGCAGTGTATGTGTGCTGACGATTACCACCCCAATTAACGCGCGAGACCTTACCGCTAAATCAATGGGTTGCGGTAAGGTCTCAGGCCCAAAATGGACGTGTGCCAATTTTTATTTTGCCACACGTCCATTTTTGGCCCCCCAAAAAGGCCTTTTTTTGCAGGTGCGCTGAAAAATGGACCTGCGCGCGTCTAATACATGCGTCTATACCAGCGTAGGCCATTTTTCAGCACACCTTAGTAAAAGGACCCCCAGATTTGATGACATGTAAAGAAGGGATCATGTACAGCATCATCTCCAGATAATTCATACATTGCTTCAAGAAAACATATCACAGCTCCTAAATTATCTGGTTTACTGCTAGATCAGTCTTGCCTCCAAATCCTGGCAATCTTTGCAAAAAAGAAATGCATTTTCTATAGATCTAGCTTTAGGTACTCTTTTTGGGAATGCAAAAATTCAGTATCAGCAAAAGAAGTTTAGGCGATAGTTTCTACTGGATAAATAGAAATCAAACAAAATAAAACATGGAAGAGAAAATAAGATGATACCTTTTTTATTGGACATAACTTAATACATTTCTTGATTAGCTTTCGAAGGTTGCCCTTCTTCGTCAGATCGGAAATAAGCAAATGTGGTAGCAGATAGTATATATAAGTGAAAACATTCAAGCATTACTATGACAGTCTGACAGGGTGGGAGGATGGAGGTGGGTAGGAGGTATGCATGGGGACATCAAAGCATATCATTGATATTCTAACAGGATGGGTGTGGATAGGTGAGGGGTGGGGTGATCAACAGAGACATACAGCTTTATGGTTTATAATGGGCTAGGAACCCCAGATCCTTGTTAAGTCCTTTCTGTTGGGTGTTAAAATATTCAATCATTCTGACTTCAAAGGTCTTACGTTCTTGTATGGTTTTAAAGTTACCTTTCAGGATTCTCACTGTGAAGTCACTGGTACAGTGTCCTGGTGCTATAAAATGCTGACCAACAGGCGCGGGAGCCCTACTGGCACCAGTATTGTTCATGTGATGTCTATGTAAATTGAATCTTGTCTTAAGCATCTGGCCTGTTTCTCCAATATAGCATCCTTCGTTACATTTTTTACACTGAATGATATATACCACATTGGAACGGCTACCACACTCCTCTACTTACTGGATAAATGTAACACATCTTTAGTAGTTTACAAGCTCTGCATTCCCGTTATTGGGTTAAAGCAAAATATGCAGGTCAAATGATTAGGTTATTCCAGTAAAACATTTCACCTTTGACTTTTTTCTCATCCTTTATTTTTACATATTCAAGTGGATTAATATGGCAATCAGATGACTTTCTACTCTTGGTGTAAGGTATGCCGTCTACCTTTATTTATTTATTTGTTGCACTTGTTTCCCACATTTTCCCACCTTTTTGCAGGCTCAATGTGGCTTACATTATGCCGTAATGGCGATCGCCATTTCCGGAATGAGAAATATAAAGTACTATTATATTTGAAGTACAGAAAATGATAAAAATAAATTATAACTAAGTAGATATACAGTTCATTTCAGGCATCAGAGATCAAGGGTGATGCATAACATTCATTGGTGACAAGGTGATTTAGGCAAACAGGTAAAAAAAGAGTTCACATACCCTTAGCGAGTTGTGCGCCTAAATTCTAATCAGAGCCAATTAGAGCTCATTATTGCTTGCTAGGTGCTGTTTTCAGCACCTGTTAGCTTGTTTGATTACATGCATTTTATAGAATTCATGCCAATTTTGGCGCCGATCTCTAAGCATACTACATAGAATCCAGGGGATAGCGCCAAAAAAATATAGGTTGCGGTAAGGGCTCATGTGGTAATGGCCACAAGCTAGTTGGGAAATTAGCACATGGCACAACTGCAATTGCAGATTTTATAGCCACGCTAAAAATGGCCCACGCATGCGGGAAACCCATACGCTAAAACCAGCGCAGACCACTTTCTAGCGGCTTAGTAAAAGGACCCCCAGAAGAATAAAAGGTAAAGGAGTGGAGGAGTGGCCTAGTGGTTAGAGCACCGGTCTTGCAATCCAGAGGTGGCCGGGTTCAAATCCCACTGCTGCTCCTTGTGATCTTGGGCAAGTCACTTAACCCTTCATTGCCTCAGGTACAAACTTGGATTGTGAGCTCTCCTGGGACAGAGAAATATCCAGAGTACCTGAATGTAACTCACCTTGAGCTACTACTGAAAAAGGTGTGAGCAAAATCCAAATAAATTATTTGAGATTCTGTTGCTACTATCTGAGATTTTACATGGAATGTTGCTACTATTTGAGATTCTATATGGAATGTTGATATTATCTGAGATTCTACATGGAATGTTGGTCTACATGGAATGTTGCTACTATTTGAAATTCTGTTGCTACTATCTGAGATTCTACACAGAATGTTGCTACAGTGGAGGAGTGGCCTAGTGGTTAGAGCACCAGTCTTGCAATCCAGAAAGTGGCTAGATCAAATCCCGCTGCTGCTCCTTGTGATCTTGGGCAAGTCACTTAACCCTCCATTGCCTCAGGTACAAACTTAGATTGTGAGCCCTCCTGGGACAGAGAAATATCCAGAGTACCTGAATGTAACTCACCTTGAGCTACTACTGAAAAAGTTGCAAGCAAAAATCTAAATAAATAAAAGAGGAAGCAAATGGGGTAATTCAATAGGATGGATGTAAGGTATCAAGCAAACTATATATGGTGGTAGCCGGGCAGTAACTGCAAATTGATGTGCATTGGGTGCAAAGAGGCAGCTTAGTAAAAGGGCCCCTATGTGTACACATCTAATATAATAATTCGCACCTCCAATGTTCTGAAGCTGACTCTGTGGCAGTGAAGCCATGTAGTGTTCGTAGGGTTTGTAATTGCCCCACCTTCGAGGGAACTCTGTATAGCTGCCAGGGAAAGAAACGTGATGTCAGAAGAAGAAGGGATCAACTACAGGCCTCACACTCGCTCTCAGTGCCCCGCCCTCAGAGGGAAGGGAAGGGAAGGCTGCATATAATATTCACCCACCGGAAGTTCGTTCCTTCCCTCCGAGTTCCAGGGTTGTCGTCCATCCCCCCTCCCTCCCAGTTCCAGCGCCCCCCTCCCTCCCAGTTCCAGGGTCATCGTCCCTCCTTCCCTTCCAGTTCCAGGCCCCCTCCCTCTGAATTTTAAAAGTCATCCTGACTTACCTCGCGCGGTAAAAAGCGTTGCAGGCTCAGCACTTACTTCAGTTTTCCCTTCTCTGTCTCTCAGCTCTGGTCCCGCCCTTGAGGAAACAGGAAATGAGAGTGGGACCAGAGCTGAGAGACAGAGAAGGGAAAACTGAAGTAAGTGCCGAGCCTGCACGCTTTTTACCGCTGCTACCGGCCGCCGTAACCCCAATGAGGTAAGTCAGGATGACTTTTAAAATTCGGAGGGAGGGGGCCTGGAACTGGAAGGGAGGGAGGGAAGGAGGGAGGACCCTTGGACTGGGAGGGAGGGAGACCCTGGAACTAGGAGGGAGGGAGAGAGGGGGGGCCCTGGAATTGGGAGGGAGGGGGGACGCTGGAACTTCCCTTAAAAACATTAATGGCAGAAGGTGGTTACCTTGCTAGTGCCCGTTTTATTTCAATGAGAAATGGGTTTTTTTTACTAGTTACATTACATGACACGTATATCCACACATACTATCGAAGTCCAGTGTAGCTCACAAAAGAAACTGGAACATCTCCGTGAATTAAACAAATGAATAAAAAGACCATATACATTATACAACACAATCACTACATATTTAAAAATGTTCTAAATAAGAATGTTTTCAGTAACTTTCAAAAAGCCATATAGTTAGATTGCCTTCTAAAATCGATTGGTGAATCATTCCATTGGCCAGCTGCCGAATATGCGAATGTACTAACAAAAACCTTTTTATAAGCCATCTTTTTTGGGGGGTCCAGATATTGTAGAATTAAAAAAAACAAACACCTAGATCTAGGGGAGACATTCCTAGGTGATAATTTAATTAAACCCGACATACACGCAGGCGTTTCACCATGTACTGTCAAAAGAAACAAGGCAACAAAGGTTAAAAACAACTCCGTCAAATTTGCATAATCTAAATATCAATCTTGCAGTATTGTTAAACAAGGTTTGAAGTTTTTAAAAATCACCGTTACAATGTGTAATTTTAAAAATCTAATACATTGCAACTCCACCCCAGCTCTGGCAAACTATGCTCCCAGATGCCTACACACGGGTTGTGTAATTGTATCCACATTCTTGTTGGCATTCTTGCTTGATCATCTGCGTTCCCCTGCACAATTGTACAATAGCCATCTTCCATGTTTAAAACATGCTATACACATGCAAAACATTTTCTGAAATTACCCCCACTGAGCATGCTATATTATAAAATTATGCTCTGTACTGAGTTTTCAGAGATTTAGTAGATTCAATATTAGACCTATTACACCTGAATTATAACTTGCCTTGATCGTGAGTGTGGAAGGGAGTGTTCAAATCCAAAATCCAAATGAAAAAATTATGTTCTGTTTGAACAAGGGAAAGAGAGGAAGGGGAGGTAAAAAGCAAGGGGTGGCCACTAGGGGAGCATCTGTAGCAACTATTCGAGGTCCCAGGCCCCCCTCCTTCCATCTTTTTAATCACTGGGCTGTGAAAACCTTCTTTAGACACACTGATTACCCTGCTGATGCCACTGCAGAGAGGGTAGGGAAGGGAACTGAGCTCAGACTCCTGGTCCCTATGGATATCTTTTGTTGTCTGCTTCCTTCTTTGGCTTCCTCTGAACAAGAAGGGGTAGGAGAAGAGGGAGGATGGCCACAAGGACCAAAATGAGAGGCACAGTCTTGATAGAAAGGGAACATAGAATAAGAGAAAATGAAGGCAGGTAAAGACCACATGGCTTATTCAGTCTGCCCCACAAAGCGGAGGAACCCTCAGTCCCTACGTACACCAGCATGAGAGAGTCCGAGGAGTAGGGTAGATAGGCTCTTCCAAAAAACTAAGGGGGACATCAATTCAACAAGGTGATCTTTACTGAAACAACTCAAAATTGAGTTGTTTCAATATAGATAATCTTGTTGAACTGACATCCCCGTTGGTTTTTTGGAAGAGCCTATCAACCCTACTCAGACACTCTCTTATTCAGTCTGCCCTCCATACCATGCACTATCCCCTCCTCTCCCTTTGAGATCCTATGAATTGTCTCAAGCATCTCTGTGGTGCCATCTTCCAGTATGGCTTTAGCGCAAGGTCTTCTCCATCCAGGGTCTGCCTGATCAGTAGGTGGATTAAGTATCAGCTTAAGGCAGAAATATTTGGAAGGTGGTACCGATGCAGCAGTCAGAAAGTCTACAGAAGACTCAAAGGGGCTGGTGCAGCACATTAAGCATCTGTGCTTGCTCAAGGCCTTCGGGGTTCACCTCTCTGAATTTTGTGTTTCTGAGAGGGGTCAGGAGTTTGCAGGCCTTGAGTATGTGCAGATGCTCAAAACCCCACACTGGATGTGCTGAGTCATATTTAGACATATTGACTACCATGCTGATGCCACTGCAGAGGGAGTGGGAAAGGGAAGGTAAGCCACTGAACAAACTGGAGGTGCTGGGGTGAGGGTGGAGAAGGAAAGAGAGAGATGCTGAACACCTTGGAGGATAGGAGGTAGGAAAGGAGAGAGATATTGGACCTCATGGAGGGGAGATGAGGAGAGGCTGGACACCTGGAGGGCTGTTAGAGAAGGGGGGGATAATGTATATGGGGGGGGGGGGAAGGAGAAAGCCCTGAGCTGCCCCTTGGCTAAAGGTTTGTCTAGGGTGTCAAATACCATTGGGCTGGACCTGTCTCCTTCTGTTGTAAGTAATGCATGCTTTTAAAAAAAACCTGATGTGTCTTAACTGGGAGCAGACATGCAGCTTAATGGTTACAACAGCAGGATAGGAACTGGAATGCCCAAGCTCAAATCCCACAATAGCCCCCTTGTGGCTGGGGCAAGTCACTTAATCCTCCATTGCCTTGGGTTCAATGCTGGGAGCTCAATCTTCTTGGCATTTCGCAGCCGGTACTTTGCTGTGGTGATTTTGGACAAGGCTCCTCTTCTTCTATTTACTGGAATTGTCTGGAAGGGAAAGGGCAGTGTGCTTGTGACTTTTCCCTGTGTAGTTAGGGACCCTCAGTGGCTCTGGTTTTGCTGTCAGCTCTAAATATTCCTGACTGATCAACAGCGTCCTGACATCTGCGCATGTGCTGGGCACATCCCTGGTTGGAGAGGTGAAGGAGGACCTTGCTGGAAAAGAAGTCTTTTGGGTAGATTTGTTGAGAATGGAACCTGCCATATCCCAGAGAAATTTCAGAGAGGTGCAGATCATCCAGCAGGTAGGGTCCAGGGAGGAGAGAGAAGATGGCCAACTGAGAATGCTCCAGTGTTTTATCATTTCTTGTTGGACCATACGCTGAAGTCAGGTGGGGTGTATTTGATCCAATGAAAACTCAGGGATAGCTGAAAACTAATTCTCTATGTTTTTTTTGAGATGGAGCATAGTAGCTGGTCACATATTTAAATGATATCATAAGGATTCCTTGTGGCCATCTGCAGGGCCGGTCCTAGGGTCTCTGGCGCCCCCCTGCAGACGATGAGTTGGCGCCCGCGCCCCCCTCTGGCGCCCGTGCAGCCCCGCCCCCCCAGCATCTCCTTTCTCTCTTCTCCCACCCTGCCCCTGTCCAGTGATTCTCCTTCACCCGAATCGCCCCATCCCCCGCCGCCCTTGGTGCTTTAAATCTTTAATTTACCTCCTTTCCAGCAGCCGCGTCATTTGAAAGCCTTGCCCCGTCTCTAGCCTTCCCTCCCTTCGTGAGTTCGTTCTGCAGTCCCGACCTTGAGGAAATGATGTCAGAAGGCGGGACTGCGGAACGAGCTCACGAAGGGAGGGAAGGCTAGAGACGGGGCAGGGCTTTCAAATGATGCGGCTGCTGGAACAGAGGTAAATTAAAGATTTAAAGCACCAAGGGCAGCGCGGTATGGCGGCGCAGCGCCGCAGCGGTGCCTTTGAAGGCAAGGCGCCCCCCTGCGGCGCTTACCCCGCTTACCGGGTTCGACCAGCCCTGGCCATATGCATACAACCATACTTGACAGGATTAAGAGTCATTGTCTGGGAGTAGATGGGCTTTCTTTTGTCAGATTAGGTGGGTCATGGTCTGGGAGTGGAGGAATAGCCTAGTGGTTAGGGTTAGTGCTGCAGACCTTGATCCTGGGAAACTGGGTTCAATTTCCACTACAACCCCTTGTGACTCTGGGCAAGTCACTTAACCCTCCATTGCCCCAGGTACTGTACATACCTGCTTTGAATGTAGTTGCCAAAAAAACAAAACAAAAAAAAAAACAACCACCACAGAAAAGCAGCATATCAAGTCGCATTCCCTTTCCTAAAACAAAACATTGAAAGGTAGCATATCAAGTCCCTCTTTCCTTACTTTCCAACGCTCAAAGCTACCAGTACAAATGTGCATGCTATTAGGATTGAGCATTGGGGAGTTCTTTTTCAGTGCTGGAAGGGTGGTATGGACTATCATGAGTCCCATATCTGGCCTTTGTAAAGGGGCAGAAAAGTATTTTGAGAAAACATTCTCATTTATTTCTTAAACGTGGCACAACAGACTTTTTATATTGTCAACTTCCTGCTTTCTGGGGGGGGGGGGGGGGGGGGGGTTCTTTCTCTTTTGCCCTCAGACACTTTCTGAAAACTTTCCACTTTTTAAAGGTGTCACTTGTTTTAAGTCCATGTCTCCCACCCAGTATCCTTTCATCAGTTTTTCATACTATATTCATACTATATGCCCTACTTGACATTTCGCCCATTAGATTGTAAGCTCCTTGGAGCAGGGACTGTCCTTTTCTTAATCTGTACAGCGCTGCGTAACCCTTGTAGCGCTCTAGAAATGTTAAGTAGTAGTAGTAGTAGTTGTAATGTGGGTGATGGGAGCGAGGGTCGCAAAGAGTTTTGATTATGATCAGAACCGCAGCACCTCAGAGTCAGCGAGAACTTTCCAATAACTTCAATCGCTTCTTTCTCCACAGCGATGAAAGCAAACTAAAGCGTGAAAGGGAAGGGGGTTGTTTCATGATGAAGTTACACTGTCTGCTGAATTACTGCTATTATATTTTTTAACAGCTAGCGTTTCTTCTTTCAAAGAAGTACGATATTATAACAAATACACGAGGATCTGTCATCGGTGGTAAATTCAAAAGCAAACGCCACTATAATCTGAGAAAGTTAAAAGAAAGAATACGCTATTTTACATAGCTTTGGGGGATAGTTTTTGTACCTATATAGTTAGTACCTGTGAGCCAGAAAGCGGAACAGCAGTACAAGCTGGTTGCACAATTTTGGCAGCCGTGGTATTAACTAGAACAGGTGCGATAGGACCTTAGTACATCAGCATTGTCCCTGCATTCGGCAAAACCGCTCGAGAACAGACATTTTTGCAGAAAGATGTTTGTTCCTGGATTAGCTCTCGCGTTCTATTTTGACAATCGCACGGTTTTTTTTACAATCTTATTCAATCCTCCATTCACACAGGTGCCATGTGCATGAGAAAATTGTGACTTGAACAACTACTGCATCCGTTTGTGTTATTATGAAACGTATTCCAGTTCTGAACATGCAATGTTTGCTATGTTGACAGGATCTTTGATAAATCCAGATCAAATTGTTTTATTGTCTTGTTTTCGTTAGTTGGGAGCAGAAATATTTTGTTAACACCACATTCCAGTGCCCCTGTCCGATCCCGCATCTATTTAACCAGTGTCTGGCAACCACCCTGTTCTACTGGCAGGAAACCTCCGTCTGCAATAGAATCAGTCAGGATCCCTTCCCTGCTAGAAAGGTGTTGGGAAAGCCAAACGCTGCGTTCATTGATTACAATCTCTAACCCTGAATTTTTTGAAAAAAAAAAAAAAACACACCCTAATTCATAATTGCCATTCTATATTTTATATGGAGTTCTGTTCTGCAAAATTTCTTTAAGTCTCTCGTTTCATTTTCTCTGTTCTTTCTGCTAATTAGTGGATATAACACGAAATAGAAGTTATGCCATTGGTTTCAACACAGGTAGAGAAGATGACCCCCCCCCCCCCCCATGCCATTGCATTGCTGAATCAAAGGTTAAAAACTTGAAATACTGGTCAGCGTTGTTTTTACGAACTGCATTAGAATGGAAAAAAATCCTACGTGAATGGTGTGTAATTAATGGAGCCCTCTAAATGTAATTGTAATGCATACATAAGTGTTTCACGCAAAAATAAAAGCACTGTTAAAATAGGTGAATTGCATACGAAAAACATTGCGCAGCTAGAGAAAGTGCATGTCTGTGTATTAAAATGAAGCGTAATTGTGTTAACATTATCTGGTGTGTTCGGGGATATATTCCGAGCAACTGAGAAAACAAAGGATTTCTAACTACAGGGAGCTGCCACTAACTTCCTCCACTAGGGGGCGGTATTTACTAATGAAAAATGGGGCTTGGAAACGTTACAGTAGAGATTCACGCTTACCTCATATACACAACGCAACACACGTTTAACTATCGCTCTCAAAAGCATAAAGCCCTCGTTTTAACCCACTTTATAAAGTTAGGAGAAGCAAAATACCTGGAAAGGAAACTGGAAAGTAAGTATGAAACTTTTATTTTTGTTAGTACCAAAAGTGTAAACTTTCAGACCCAAGAAAACTCCCTTTCGAAATCAAAACAGTTGCTTAAGTGATAGCAAAAGTACGGACAAGCGCGTCTGCACTGCGGGGGGAAAGTAAAGACAGATAAAACGTCTAACCTTTTCTTCTCTCTCTTTGCAAGGTGCGCCAACTCAAGAGTCTGCAGAGAAGTTTAGGGCTCCTCAGCTATCCCATGAGCAGTGCAGTGGTGCCGTTTGCCTGCACCATGCTTTCCCATGTGGAGGGTGCGCTGGGGGGCCTGCAGACCGCACAGGCACTGGGGGTCCTGTCCTGTCTACCGCATCCTCCTCATTCTGTGGGGCTTCATAGCTGATTATCCTGCCCGGCTCTCAATGGTCTGAGATTCAAGACCCAAGACACTCCCCCTCCTCTCATCAGTGAAGACTGATCTCTCTAGAGACCCCTCCCTTACATTATCTGCTGTCTGTATCAGGGACTACAAGAAGCAGCTCCTTAATCAGAGGAAGTCCCTCACTGGCATTTTACCATTCCAAGTTCAGATCCGGCTCCTCTTTTTTTTTTTTTTTTTTTTTCCATATTAGTTATTCATTAATGGCCTGGAATCAACTCAATATTTTTGTGATGGAGTCAGATGATAAGTTTGATCGTCTAATCACTTTTCTGAAAATGATTTTTTTTGTTACATTTAATAGGAAACCGGGCGATCTTTCCAGTGTATAATCCAGCCTACACTTGCAGGGAGGGCATTGCAAACCTGACTCTCTCAGATAAGAGCCGTTTTTCAAATGTTGATTTTCTCAACCTCTTGTCCCCGTTAAAATAGTAGGTCATCTTTTTGGAAAGAGCCCAGTTCAATAGTTGTTGCTAATTATTTCCTGGAAACAATTAGAAATAATGAAAAATGTCAGTGTTTTTGTTTAAGGAGTCACAGGCTGGAATGATAAAGTTTGAGAAGTTAAGGGCTCTGAGCGTGTTATGTGTCTGTACTAAACTGACCTTTGCCATTTCCAAACTGAACGTGTTTTTAATGATTGTACAAGTTCGAGTTCCCTCCTTTGTTTAAATCAAATGGAATAATATTTTAAACAAAACCCCACTAGGAAGTGAATTGGTCCAATTTTTGGTAAAATCTGAGGGAATAAGTTTTTGAGAAGGGATCAAAAAAAATCCTTCCTTTTAGAACTGAACACAATAAACTCATTCCTTCATTTATTTTAACATTAAAAAAAAAATAATCTGCGAAATCTAGAGGTTACCTTAAGGGAAACTAATAAACTGGAACCAAGTGATACTTGGTGCCCTGGTACTCCCCACAATTATCTTTCAGGACTCTAGCCTTCTCCTCCCAAAAGTTTGATAATTTAACTCAACAATCATGTTCAAGCAGACGCCTCCCCTTCTAGGAAGTTCCTATAAAAATGTTTAATTCAACATCATGTTTTTATATATTAAACTTTATTTCATGTTCATATGTATATACATAATGAGAACAGTTTCCAAATAAATGTGCTATTTCAAAATTGCCCAGCCCCATATGGGTTCAAGTACATGCAGAGGGCTGGTCAAGTTTGCTGTGCCTGTCAGGATCCATTGATTTACTTTGATTGCAGATGCTCAAAGTTGCCATCCTAGGGGAGCCCTTTTACTAAGCCGTGTGAGCACCTACGTGCGCCTGATGTGCGTCAATTTTGAGTTACCACCCGGCTACCACATGGCCCTTGCGGTAATTTTATTTTTGATGCGTGCCCTCTACGCACGCTGGAAAATATTTTTATTTTCTGGCGCATGGGCGGTAATCAGCATTTTACATGCATAGACCATTGCTGCCCAGTTACTGCATGAAACATTACCGCTGGCGGTAAAGTCTCAGACCCAAAATGGATGCGCGGCAATTAATCATGTTGCAGCACATCCATTTTTGGCAAAAGTTTTTTTTTAAAAAGGCATTTTTTACAGGCGTGCTGAAAAAGGATTCTGCGCACGCCCAAAACACGCGTCTACACTACCGCAGGCCATTTTTCAGCGCACCTTAGTAAAAGGGCCCCTAGGCATATACCTAGTCTGCCTAACGTTTATGCCCAGTCTTAGGAGGAAGGGGAGGACAGGAATGCAGAAAGCAAACTGGGCTTGCAAGGTTTCAGTTAGTCTGGTTTTAGCCAGCTTAGCAGGCATGTTATTGCGTGTGTAATGCACAAAGGGTCTCAACACTGCTTTTAACATTCACGGAAGCAGTGCATGAAAATGCTATGCAAATCTATGAAAATGAGCTCATTAATATTTAAAGTGAACATTCCGTGAAGTGAACATTCCGTGTGATCCACAGATGTTTCTGAGCAATGCACAGAAAAGAACGCGCACCTGTTACGTTCCAAATTTTCCAGCAGGCCTGAGCTGTTGTGTGAGGGCAACTTCTCGGTGGAGCCGCCTGGCAGCATTTTACAATAGTATCTGCATGCACATGTGTGTGGAAATATGCCATCTGCGTGTATCTATATGTGTATTTATACGTGTGTGTTCCTCCCATCAGAAAGCATTGTACTTGCATTTTTTAATAGTATCTGCAAGTATGTGGGAAATGTCCCGTCCGTTTATTGTCTGTAGAGAAATGTACCATGTGCGTATATTATATGTATGTGTGTTCTGCATGTAGCGGTGTCATGGAACAGTAAACAATAACTTAATCCTCATGTCTCTGATGTGGTTGTTAACATTCTGTTTTTTTTTTTTTTCATGGGCATGTGCATAACATTGACACTTACCATGAGACTTTTCTGAGCATGTGCTAGGTAGGCACTGTCTCTACAGGGCTGCATGTAGACTTTCCATATATCTGATTTGCATGCAGTTTCCTTTGAGTATTGATTACTGTTCCACGTTCGGTAAGTTCAGCGCTAGCTAATGACATACGCGGATGTTAATGGCAACTTTTGAGCATCCTTCCCTCAAACTGGTAGAATTTCCTCTCTTCCTGCTAAAAGTTTCATCCTTTTGCAAACATGCTCCTTGCTTTTGAAGATGAAATGCCTTGACCATTGGCATGTGACTTAATAGGTGATTTGCTTCTCAGCCTTTTCATGGCTAAAGTCCAAGTGTAGTATCCAAATTATTAGCTGAGCCTGAGACGGCCATGTAGCTGACACTGAGAACCTGTGCCATAGGGGGAGGAGCTTAACTACCCACTGACCAATCCCACTGAGGACATGACATTGATTGGCCATTCGTAATGTATAACTTCCGCTCAAAACTGACCCATAGTATTTTCAGCATTGCCAGCTTTGTGAGTGCCTCTGCTAAAAACAGACATATTTTAATTGGGATATTTATCTAAAGATAGATCTGCTTCTTACCTGTAACCATTTGAACAGATAACTTATATTCCTGTGACTGAATTTTGCCACTGAACATGTAACATTTTCACTGTCTTCACCCATTTCAAACCACATTCCCTTTTAAATGTATAACTCTGGCCATGGTGTGATTAAAACAACCAAAATTATATGTTTATTCATGAAGAATTTATTCTTAAAAAGCACTTATGTAGTCAGGGCTGCTGCCGACTGTACAAGTACTTTTGAATGTGTGTTTTTTTTTTCATATTTCACCTGCAACTGGTCTTTTGTTTAAAAAAAAGAAAAAAGGTCAGTTAACCAACGTTTGTCTATATCCCAGTGGTATTATCTTATCAGCACATAAGGGGGGGGGGGGGGGGGGAGATAATCAGTGTGAGCTATTATTAAGACAGGTTATTTTACTGTTATCACAAGTAACTAGGTCTCTTTGTATAAAATGGGATCTGTACTAAAATAGCATGTTAGTGGTAAAGTAACCCATCTTAATGGTAGCCCACGTTGATAACTTCCCCCCTGGTGTGAAGAGTTTCAGTATCTGGTAACTAGAGTCGATATTATGATGTCATAATGCCTCAGTCCACCAATGCCTAAGAACTAACCTCATCAGTGATGTCACAATTGCTTGATTGCTCTATATTTGGTTCACTTTTATTACATATAGCAGTGATTTCAATTTCTAGACATATTTTTGCTTTCTTTAATTAAGGGGGGGGGGGAAGTTATCAATTTGGGCAACTGTTAAGATGTGTTATTTTACTGTTAAGCCCAGTTAATAATATCTAGGACTCATTGTGTAAAACAGGACCTGTGTTAAAATAGTATGAGTTGGTGGTAAAATAACACATCTTAATTGTATCCCCACATTGATAACTTCTCCACTTAGTGTGAAGTGTTTCAGTCTCTGGCAACCAGAGCTGATATTGTGATGTCATAATGCCTCATTCCACCAATGTCTAAGAGCCAACCTCATCAGTGATGTCAGTGTGGCTTGACTGCCCTATATTTGGCTCACTTTTATTACATGTATCAGTGATTTCAATTTCTAGAGACATTTCTTTTTTTCTTTAATTAAGGGTATAATTATCAATATGAGCTCAATAGGGTTTACCATATGGCTCCAGAAAAAGGAGCTTATAATGTGGGCTGAAGCGGATGTAGCTGTGTCAATCATAAGTACATAAGTACATAAGTAATGCCACACTGGGAACAGACCAACGGTCCATCGAGCCCAGCATCCCGTCCACGACAGCGGCCAATCCAGGCCAATCCAGGCCAAGGGCACCTGGCAAGCTTCCAAAAGTGAACAATACTGGTGCCAGTAGGGCTCCCACCCCTGTTGGTCAGCATTTTGCAGGACCAGGACACTGTACCAGTGACTTCACAGTGAGAATCCTGAAAGGTAACTTTAAAACCATACAAGAACGTAAGACCTTTGAAGTCAGAATGACTTTTTTCACTGTCAGCTAGCACATTTGCTTATTTCCGATCTGACGAAGAAGGGCAACCTTCGAAAGCTAATCAAGAAATGTATTAAGTTATGTCCAATAAAAAAAGTATCATCTTATTTTCTTTTCCATGTTCTATTTTGTTTGATTTCTATTGATAACTTACATAAGAGGAATTCCATCCTCTTTATCATTTTGGTGACTCTTCTTTGAACCTTTTCTAATTCCACTCTATTTTTTTTTTAGATACGATGTCTACAATTGAATGCAACACTCAAGGTGAGGTCGCACCTTACACAACATGAAGTCGATGTTCTGAGGAGCTATTTTAAATTGTAAAATATAAGTTTGTCTTGATGTTCCTAGATTGATCCACAAGAGACAACAACAGTTCCTAAAGATGCGGTCTAAGGTTTTGCAACCGGGAGATTTGTTTTGGCTGAATTTTCATTGTGTGATTAAATTGAATTCTGTTAAATATATCTATTTTGATCCTAAACACTTAAGGGGTCCTTTTATTAAGGTGCGCTGAAAAATGGCCTGCGATAGTGTAGGCACGGGTTTTGAGCGCGCGCAGAATCATTTTTCAGCGCAGCTGTAAAAAAGGCCTTTTTAAAATTTTTGCATGGGGCAAAATGAAAATTGACGCATGTCTATTTTGGGTCTGAGACCCTACCGCCAGCCATTGACCTAGCGGTAAAGTCTCACACGGTAACTGGGCGGTAATGACCTAAGTGCGCCAATTGGCATGCGTCTGATATGCGCGGCAGAAAATATAAAATATTTTTCAGCCGCGCGTATTGGACGGGCGGCAAAAATGAAATTACCACAACAGCCATGCGGTAGCCGTGCAGTAACTCCATTTTGGCGCATGTTGGGCGTGCGTAGACACTTACGCGGCTTAGTAAAAGGGCCACTTAGTGATGTTTTTCAATAGTAGGATGATGGCAACTCCTCCTCCACTTTTGGTAGCTCCTGGTACATCTATTCCATAATTTGAAGAGTTTTGCCCTTTACTTTCTCTGGGCTCCTTTTACTAAGTGGCAGTAAGCCCAACGCAGACTTACTGCTCACTATAATGGAAGTACCGACAGGCTACCACAGCAGCCTGGCGGTATTTCTCATCCCTACTGCACTGTCATTTTTGGCGCTACAAAAATTTATTTTTGTAGTGCCATACTGTACCCAGCAGTAATCGGGCAGTGCTATGCGCTGCCCGGTTACCGGCGCCAGGTTAACAGGGGAGCTCTTACCGTCACCTCAATGGGTGGCGGTAAGGGCTCCTTCCCGAAATGTCTGTGCAGCCGGTGCTTTACTTGCCGCCTGGCCATTTACTGCAGGAAAGTGAGACCTTCCCTTTTTCCAGCTGCAGTAAAAGCGGGCCTTGGCGTGCGTGTAAAACATGCACCGACGTCACAGCCAGCCCCCTGTAGCTGCAGCTTGATAAAAGGGGCTTTATATTCATTTATTTGTTTGATTTGTGCCTTGCCCCATGTTGATTATGGTGGAGATGGTTCATGAGCATATTTTCCTACTGGTGTATTGTTTTTATTTATTGTACAATTTTCATGTTGTTATCTTTGCTGTTACATGAGTTATTCTTGGAAATAATTGTAAATGTTTAAAAATAAAACAGACTGGCCTGCTCTGGCCTTTATTCGTATTAACCATCTTCCTTTAATATCCTTTAAAAGACTCACCTATGAAATTCAGGATACATGAACGGAGTGACTATACATTTATGTAATTTTGCTGAATTATTTAAAAACTGGCAAGTCATTGAGCTCCTGAAGTAGTAATTTTGACAGGTTTTACTTCATAATATAGACTGGTAATTATTGCACCAGAGTCCTTTGTCTGCGTAAGAATCATTTGATATTTTTTTCCCTTTGCTCTTAAGCCATGCTTTTCATATTAATACCCAAGCATCCAGCAAGTTCTCCAGGAGCTCCAAATATTTCATTCATAATAAGGCGACACGAATTTGTTCTGAATTAAAACAGAAAATCCTGTCCCTACAAAAAAAAAAAGGAATCAATTCATGAGACTATTATGGGCATAATCGAAAGAGAATGGCACCCATCTTTCGACACAAATCGGGAGATGGGCGTCCTTCTCCCAAGGTTGCCCAAATCGGCATAATTGAAAGCCGATTTTGGGCATCCTCAACTGCTTTCCGTCGTGGGGACATCAGTTCCCGGGGGCATGTTGGAAGCGTACCGAAGGCAGGATGGGGGTGTGCTTAAGAGATGGGCGTCCTCGGCCGATAATGGAAAAAAGAAGGGCGCCCCTGACAAGCATTTGGCCGACTTTACTTGGTCTATTTTTTTTTCACAACCAAGCCTCGAAAAGGTGCCCAAACTGGCCAGATGACCACCAGAGGGAATCGGGGATGACCTCCCCTTACTCCCCCAGTGGTCACCAGCCCCCTCCCACCCAAAATAAAAATTAAAATACATTTTTTCCAGCCTCTATGCCAGCCTCAAAAAGCAGAGGTCCCAGCACAGATCCCTGAGGGACCCCACTAACTACCCTTCTCCATTGCGAATATTGACCTTTTAACCCTACTCTCTGTTTCCTATCTTTCAACCAGTTTTTAATCCACAGTAAGACACTACGCTGTAGGACCGGATACGAGGAGAGTGAAAACTGCTCGCCACGGACCCTGAAGAAGGATCGAAACTCTGGCCATAGAATTTAGGTGCAGAACTTGCTAAGCGTATTCTGTAACGATGTGTGCTGAACTTCTAACGTGTGGAGGCAAAAAGGGGCGTGGTTATGGGCAGAGAAATGGGCATTCCAAAATTTAGGCATCTAGTTATAAAATATGGCCCACTGCGCCTAAATCTACGAGCTGAGATTTACAGCAGGTTTTCATTGGTGCAAATGGTTATGTACAGATATTGGCACGAAAATATTAACTAAGCATATTCTATAATTGACACCTATTTTTTAGGTGCCATAATTAATATTTGATATACCGCCTTTTCTATGAGAAGGTAGTAAGATGGTACCTTTTTATTTTTGGACTAACAATACATTTTTTGATTAGCTTTCAAAGGTAACCCTTCTTCAGACAGAAATAAGCAAATGTTGATAAATATCAGAATATATAAGTGAAACACAAACCCATTCCAAGGACAGTCTCACAGGAAAAGGGAGGGTAGGTACAGGGAGAGCTGGGTGGGCGAGAGACCGGGAGAGATGGATGGCTGATAAGAGAGTGACAAAGCAGCAGAATTTTATGGTTTATAGTTGGATAGAAAGCCCAGATCTTTGTTAAGTCCTGTCTGGTGGGTGTCAAAATATTTCATCATTTTGACTTCAAAGGTCTTGCGTTCCTGGATTGTCTTAAAATTTCCTTTTAGTATTCTCAATTTAAGATTATTGATGAAATGTTCTGGTTTTGTAAAGTGCTGTCCCACATAGGTGGCGTCCTGGCTGGCATTAAAATGTTTAATATTATGTCTATATAAATTAAACCTCGTCTTTAGCATCTCCAATATCGCACCCTTCTTTGAAAAGGTCAAAGCCGACTATGTTGGGGGCGTTCTGGAGGCAGAGTCAGAACTTGGCCACTAGGGGCTGATATTCAGCCCTTAGGCAGCTAAGTTTAGCCCATAAATGGGACCGCATAAAAGTCTGCCCTATTTCATGTGCTAATGTAACCCATGGCCGATTAACTGCTGAATACCGACTTACGCTGCTGTGTCTTAGCCGGCTCATAAATAACTGGATAGTCAAAGCTGAAGCCTGAACAGGGCTTGGCTTTGAACATCTGGGAATAACCCTGTTGGCGCTGAGCAAAATGTTCACCGCTGCTGGCTGAGTATCAGGCCTATTATTTATATTTTTTGTAATTTTTTTGAGTGGGTGCCTGTCACGGGCAGGGAATGGGCATGGGAGCATTATCCAGATGGTTCATTTACAAGTACGTACGATAACTGATATAGCGGAATCAGAAAAGGTTCAAAGAAGAGCAAGCAAAATGATAAAGGAGATGGAACTCCTCTCGTACGAGGAAAGGCTAAAGAGGTTAGGGCTCTTCAGCTTGGAAAAGAGACGATTGAGGTCTACAAAATCCTGAGTGGTGTAGTATGAGTAGAAGTGAATCGATTTTTTTTACTCATTCCGAAAGTACAAAGACTAGGGGACACTCGAGGAAGTTACATGGAAATACTTTCATAACAAATAAGAGGAAATATTTTTTCACTCAACGAAGAATTAAGTACTGGAACTCTTTGAGATAAAGCATCCAAAGAATATGCGTTTCAATGAAAATCGCAGTGAATTTTGATTCAGAAGCTGCAAATCCACCGCTGGGTGCAGAAATGTATTTCTGTGCTAACCTGCCATTTTAGCCCCATTTCAGCACCTTCCATTCATTGGACCTTGTTTCCATGCTGAAATATGGCACAGAATTAGTGCTTAACTGTAGGCGCCATTTATATGAGTGTATTTATAGAATAATGTTTAGGCAGATTTTGGCATACATGCAGGAAACCCAGAACTGTGAAATCTATCCACAACCATCTTAACTTCACGAAGTCACTGAAAACCAACTTGTTTAAGAAGGCCTACCCCCCTGACCCAAATTAACTTTCTACTTCCCGCGACACAGCAAAACTATGGACCGTATTGGACTTTTATCACCACCCCCTCTTTATTTCTTTGTTGCTTTTATTTATGTTTCTTACATGCCTAATACTATATTGTGTATTTGTATTTTACCGAACCGGAGCCTGCCTCTACGGTATTGTGTAAGCCACATTGAGCCTGCAACTAAGTTGGAAAATGTGGGGTATAAATATGTTAAATAAATAAATAAAGCTCTGGAACTCTTTGCCGGAAGATGTAATAACAGCAGTTAGCACATCTGGGCTTAAAAAAGGTTTGGACAAGTTCCTGGAGGAAAAATCCATAGTCTGCTATGGAGACAGACATGGGGAAGCTACTCCTTGCCCTGGGATTGGTACCAAGGAAAGTTGCCACTATTTGGGTTTCAGCCAGGTACTTTTGACCTGGATTGGCCACTGTTGGAAACAGGATACTGGGCTAGATGGATCATTGGTTGGACCCAGTATGGATATTCTTATGTTCTTATGGTCACAGGGTAAACATGGAAGCAACTTACACCTCCTAAATAGGAAGCAGTAAGTGCTTCCATGTTATTTTTTTTTGCAAATCTCACACACTAATGAAAAGATTAGTGCAAGATTTGCAAAAAAACAAAACAAAAGAAAATTCTTAAAATGCTGGCATCTTAAATATGTGCTTATCACACGGGAAAATCCTGCAGTAAAGTGTGCTAAATCCATATTTTAATGCATTTTAATAAAGGGGCTTCTTAGCTTGTTAATTTTATAAATATTAGGATGTACAGGCAAAAATATTTGCTTTGTTTGGTTTCCTGTGTTATTTGTAATGTTTTTTTTCTTTTAATTTTGGGGCTGTTTATTTAATAGTGCTCATTCTTGCATCATAGTGCACACTAATAATGATACAGGAAACCCCCCAAAGTTTCTTTTTTTTCCCTATAATTTTGGGTTAAAAATTACATGAAATGACACAAGATACATTGTTGAGGTTTCCCATGAGGTTTCGAGTGAATGCGCATCCTTCGTAAATATTACTGGTGGGTAGCTGCAAAACGTCTGTTTCATGCTGCTTCCTGTGTTGTTTATGGGAATTTTTTTATTTTTATTCAGGTTTTCTTGGCACTTTTGTCATTACAGGAGCAATGAGGCACTATTTGTAAAGAGGACACACTTTTATCGGCAAATGAAAAAACAAAAATGTGGTGTGTTTTTTTTTTCTGCTCATTTAACAAGCTGCTGTGGTTTGCTTCTTCCCACAGACTCAGTAGACCACTTAGTACAAGATGAAGCTAGAATATGGTAGATTTAAAACAAATAGGAGAAAGTTTTTCTTTACTCAGCATGTAGTTGGACTCTGGAACTCGTTGCTGGAGAATGTAGTGACAGCAGCTGGCCTTACGCAGTGGCGTTCCTAGGGGGGAGCGGTGGGTGCGGTCTGCCCTGGGTGCACGCTGCTGGGGGGGTGCCGCGCGTGCCTATCCTTCATTCGTTCCATGCTCCCTCTGCCCTGGAACAGGTCCTGTTCCGGGGCAGAGGGAGCATGGAATGAACGACAGGCGCGCGCGCGGCACCCCCCCAGCGGCGTGCACCCGAGGGGGTTCTTTCACGGGGGGTGTCCTTTTGCCGGGGGGGGGGGGGGGGTTTGCTGCACCCGGGGGGGGGCGGGGCGGGGCGCATCGGCGATCCGCCCCGGGTGTCAGCCCCCCTAGGAACGCCACTGGCCTTACAGAGTTAAGGGGGGGTTGGACAGATTCCTGAAGTAAAAGTCCATTGAACATTATTAAATATTTTTTTTTTTGGGGGGGGGGGGGGGGTTGCTGGATTGTTGAGGCCTGGATTGGCTGCTGTTGGAGACAGGATGCTGGGCTTGATGGACCCTTGGTCTTTTCCCAGTATGGCGGTGCTTATGTGCCTGGTAGCCCCTATGGTAGGAGGGGAATCCTTTGGGGAGGAGTTATGTGTGGGAGGGGGCTGATGTGCAGGGGGCTTGTGTTTGGAGGGACTGCAGATCAGGGGGTAATCATCAGGGGGGGGGGGGTGGAGGTGGCAGGTGAAATACTGTGGGCCTCGTCAGATGTGGTCCAAGACCATCGCATCGCATTTCCTGATGCTCTTGGGCCAATGGAGGTGGCTCGAGTCGCAGGTACTTTTAAGTCCTTTACCATGGGAGTCAGCAACGTGCGATACAGAGAACCACGACTGATGACTCCCCTGGTAAATCAAGTTAATAATTTCTTTCCCCAAGTCTTCAAAATTTCTGTTATGTATTTTAAACACAAGAAATATTTATGCCTACAGTCAAATTAAGCATTAGAGAACATCTTTGAACTGATCTTAGTTACAAAATGACACCTTGGAGGCATTAGATGAATCTTTCAATATTTGTGTTTTTGCCTTACTTTGCATCAGATGAGAGCTAAGTGCAAAAAGGATGGAAATATCAATTTGACGTCAGAGCAAATAGTGGCTGGAATTAAGCATAAACCCTCACTTATGGAGATAATTTATCTCCAAGAAATACAGTACAAAATATATATTTTTTGAGCCCTTACATATCCAAGAAGCATGCATTTAGAGTAAGATTTGCCCATGCTGGCCTATTTACCTTTTTTATTTATGTGGCTTTAACGCAGGCCTTTTCAGTAGCAGCTCAAAGTGAATTACATTCAGGGGCTGTAGGTATTTCTCTGTCACTGGAGCACTGTTCCCTCTGCTCTGAGAGGGAGTCCTCCACCTACAGACCTGTCAGTGGAGGGCGCTGTTTCACTGTCACATGTTCAATAGTAAGAGACAGGCAAGATCGGTAGGACTCCAGGGAACCTGCCTGTTCCTAGTGATGGAAGACATAATATTGAAACAGCATCTCCCACTGGCAGCAATGCAGTTGGAGGTGATGCGCCGGGGGAGGGGGTGTGTGGAGGTCATACGCTGGGGGGGGGGGAGAGGTGATGCGCCAGGGGGTGCACAGAGGTGATCCGCCGCAGCCGACATAGGAACGCCACCGTCTGGGATGTTATGGTAACCTGATGAAAATCATTGTACCAGCCAGAAGTTCCTACAAAATACTTATAAGCAATCATGATAAATTGCTACTCATCTGTATGCAGAATAACTTCTAGTGTATCATTTCATTCTCATCTTAAGTTGCAGAGGGGGCTTCACCCAATTCGCCAACATGTCACAAATGAAAATGTGTTCCAAACGGATGTGAAGACAAAATTACTGATTGGCTCTTCAACATTAAACTTGAATTTGCATGAGATACATTTGCATATAATGAAGACAGTGCATGCAAATATAGCTCATACATATTCATTGTGGTTATCCTGAAAACCAAAGTAGCTAGGTGTGTCCCGAGGACTGGGTTGAGAACCCTTGCTATTGGTACACACACACACATATGTACATAAGTACATAAGTAATGCCACACTGGGAAAAGACCAAAGGTCCATCGAGCCCAGCGTCCTGTCCACGACAGTAGCCAATCCAGGCCAAGGGCACCTGGCGAGCTTTCCAAACGTACAAACATTCTATACATGTTATTCCCGAAATTGTGGATTTTTCCCAAGATCCATTTAGTAGTGATTTATGGACTTGTCCTTTAGGAAACAGCCCAACCCCTTTTTAAACTCTGCTAAGCTAACCGCCTTCACCACGTTCTCCAGCAACGAGTTCCGGAGTTTAATTATGCGTTGGGTGAAGAAAAATTTTCTCCGATTTGTTTTAAATTTACTATACTGTAGTTTCATCGCATGCCCCCTAGTCCTGGAAATCGTAGCACTCATGCAGCTGAGATCATGTGGCCTACCCCCCCCCCCCCCCCCCCCCACCACCAAAAGAAATGCAGACACAACTAGTTGCAGAACTAGGTTTTTTTGAAAGGCTGCTTTATCCAGTGTATAAAGTTCAGCATAAAAGTTTAAGTTCTCTCAACATACTTGGCAAATAGCAATATCCATTGCTGTTTTATTTTATATTTTAAACAAAGAAAAACTTATTTCACAGTTTGGAAGCTGACAGCCTATTCATCACTGTCAGTGTCTGACATAACTGTCTACTGTTTTTAATGAAGGAAATTCCATCGCTGATTGCTGTTCATTTATTTTTTTTTTTTTTCCTGTGGCCAAAAGATGAGTTTTATGATCACCATCAATGGCACTTCAGTTTTCCCATCAGAGAGGTCGTCTTTGGGCCAGAAGCTTCCCACCACTTCAGTACCTTTGAAAGAGGTCCATCCTACTGACGTTAGCTCAATGAAGGCCTCTCTTGACTGATTTGGGTAAAGAGCTCTGTGCCAGCCGCATAAAAACACACACCTATCAGTGGTTTGTAAGCGTTTCAGGACAGGGTTTCTATAACTACTGGCCTTTTATCTGTTTGCCGTTTCATGTTCTACTGTATTCCCTTGCAACCCTGTGCGTATTGAATGTCTGCTTAGTTCAGGGCTTCCCAAATCTGTCCTGGGAACCCCACTGCCAGTCAGGTTTTGAGACTATGCCATAGAACCAATTCTATAAATGGCACCTTAAAAATAGGCACAAGCTTGCTAGTAATTAATTTGAAACTCCAAAACCACAGCTTCACACTTACTGTGTACAACAATGGATACAGGAGCAAGTGTCACCCTGAATTAAATAGGAATCAATCAACATCTAAAGTGGAGAAAAAGGGGGTTCAGTAACGCCACCCAGCCAGTCCAAGATAATCGGACTATAAGGCGTGGGCCCGGCGCAACATCATATAGCCCCCCAAAAACTCCACACTCAGTTGAATGTCCGAAAAATCAAAGGTAGACAAATGCCTATATCCGGAATAGTGAGATCACAGAGTGAATCTATATCACGGAATGTATCTATGGGTTACGATTGAAGCTACAGACTGAGAGTGCAACACCATTGTGGTTGGATTTAAGATAAGTGATCAGTAGCATCATCAGAGCACTAAATTGTAAAGTAGAAAACAGATACATTCCGTGATATAGATTCACTCTGTGAAAACGAAGAGCCGGCAGGCGCGCGGCATCCCCCCCCCAGCGGCGTGCACCCGGGGGGGGGGTTCTTTCACCGGGGGGGGGGGCGTCACACTGTTCCGGGGGGGCGCTGCACCCGGAGGGCGGGTCGCATCGGTGATCTGCCCCGGGTGTCAGCCCCCCTAGGAACGCCACTGGTGTGTTTACTAACCTTCAGTGGCGTACAAAGGGGGGGGGTGGGGGCGGTCCACCCCGGGTGCACGTCACTGGGGGGGGGGGGTGCCGCACGCCTGTCGGCTCCGCTCGTTCCGTGCTCCCTCTGCCCCGGAGCAGGTTACTTCCTTTTCCGGGGCAGAGGGAGCATGGAACGAGCGAAGCCAACAGGCACGCGGCACCCCCCCCCCCCCAGCAGGTAAAAATGCACCCGGGGGGTGTGTCCTTTCGCCGGGGTTGGGGGGGTCACGCTGCACCCCGGGGGGGGGGGGCACATCGGCGATCCGCCCCGGGTGTCAGCCACCCTAGGAACGTCACTGCTAACCTTTATTCCCACACAAACAAGAGAAGAGAAAACTAGAGGTCTATAGCAGTGAAACAGGAAGCAAACTGAGCACACTAGATGGGTTTTGCAGTCCTGTAGCACACAAGAGCACGGTGTACAGCCCTTACTCTCAATTTCAATACCTAATGGCATACTGCAGTGGTTCCCAAACTTGGTCCTGGAGGCACCCCAGCCAGGTGGAGTCAGTGTATGCAAATCTCTCTCATGAATATTCAGTGTGGATATCCTGAAAACCTGACTGGCTTGGGAACCACTGCTATACTGTAAACCTGAAAACAGCAGGGTAGGCTCTTAAACACCCACAGTTTTTTTTGTTTTGTTTGTTACATTTGTACCCCGCGCTTTCCCACTCATGGCAGGCTCAATGCGGCTTACATGGGGCAATGGAGGGTTCAGTGACTTGCCCAGAATCACAAGGAGCTGCCTGTGCCTGAAGTGGAAATTGAACTCAGTTCCCCAGGACCAAAGTCCACCACCCTAACCACTAGGCCACTCCTCCACTGTTGCTACAATTTGAGATTCTACATGGAATGTTGCTATTCCACTAGCAACATTCCATGTAGAAGTCGGCCCTTGCAGATCACCAATGTGGCCGAGCAGGCTCCTGCTTCTGTGAGTCTGACGTCCTGCACATACGTGCAGGACGTCAGACTCACAGAAACAGAAGCCTGCGCAGCCTTCTACATGGAATGTTGCTAGTGGAATAGCAACATTCCATGTAGAATCTCCAATAGTAGCAACATTCCATGTAGAATCTCCAATAGTATCTATTTTATTTTTGTTACATTTGTACCCTGCGCTTTCCCACTCATGGCAGGCTCAATGCGGCTTACACGGGGCAATGGAGGGTTAAGTGACTTGCCTGTGCCTGAAGTGGAAATTGAACTCAGTTCCCCAGGACCAAAGTCCACCACCCTAACCACTAGGCCACTCCTCCACTGTTGCTACAATTTGAGATTCTACATGGAATGTTGCTATTCCACTAGCAACATTCCATGTAGAAGTCGGCCCTTGCAGATCACCAATGTGGCCGAGCAGGCTCCTGCTTCTGTGAGTCTGACGTCCTGCACGTATGTGCAGGACGTCAGACTCACAGAAACAGAAGCCTGCGCAGCCTTCTACATGGAATGTTGCTAGTGGAATAGCAACATTCCATGTAGAATCTCCAATAGTAGCAACATTCCATGTAGAATCTCCAATAGTATCTATTTTATTTTTGTTACATTTGTACCCTGCGCTTTCCCACTCATGGCAGGCTCAATGCGGCTTACACGGGGCAATGGAGGGTTAAGTGACTTGCCCAGAGTCACAAGGAGCTGCCTGTTGTGCCTGAAGTGGGAATCAAACTCAGTTCCTCAGTTCCCCAGGACCAAAGTCCACCACCCTAACCACTAGGCCACTCCTCCACTCTCGTCTCCATATCACTACTGAAACTGGTACATAAACAGCAGATGCATTTTTTGTTTTCCCCTGAACAGAAGTAAGAATGAGTAAAGAAATACCGCCCGTCTGTGATGCAATTGGAAACAAGGCAGAAAAAAAAAAAAATCAAAGCCAAACTTGTAATTACATTAAACCTTTGCATTTTTATTGGCAATAGGTACCTCGTTAACCTAATCTAACTGGCACGGTGAAAGTCGTTTTCATTGGAATCATGTCATCCCTAACATCATTTTTGTCTCACTTAAGCATGAGAATTTTGTTTGCATCTCTCTCTCTCTCTGTTTTATTTTGCAAAATTTGCTAAAAAGAATGCAGCATCCACAAGAATGGAGAGAGATAGATGTTTGCTACTTCAATGGTCTTATACTGAAATGCCTAAATACCAGAATGGCATTAAGGTAAAATTACTAGTGAAAAAACCAGGTTTCTGTCTGCCACAGCAGTTGGACTGTGGAAGTGTTACATAAAATCTTGGAAATTTTTTCTTTTTTAGTTTGATTGCCTAGTCATGTCGTTGCTGTCTTCCAAAATCCACATGAATAGAGTCCTGGTAAATTGCAGCTGTCTTACAAATTCTTGGAACTGCCTCCTGGCCCTTCATAGCTAGACAGATTTAGACTGGACTGCCAGGTTCAATTTATAAAAACACAATGCACTAAAATATTTCTGTACTAAATTTGTGCATGGTGTTTATTCCTCTTTCCCCTCCCAAGTGCACAATGCGACCTCTCCTGGTCCAATGAGAGGCTGTTCAGCTTTACGGATCCTCTTTCACAGGCTTTTCTACACAAGCGCACCAAAAAGTGGCCTGCGGTAGTGTGGGCGCATGTATTGGACACACGCTGGACCATTTCTCCAGCGCATCTGGAAAAAAAGGGGGGGGGGGGGTTGTTTCGGACTGGGAAATGGACGTGCGGCAAAATGAAAACCAGCGTATGTCTATTTATGGCCTGCGCCCTTAACGCCATCCACTGACTTAGCAGTAAGGGCTCATGCGTTGCCCGCGCAGTAACTGTCCAGCATGCGCCAACTGCTGACCACCGCCATGTTTTCAGCATGCACCAAACTCGGAATTATCACCAGGCACACGTGCTAGCTGGGCGGTAATGCTGATTTGACGCACGCTTAGAGTTTTGCAGGGATTTGGTTAATAGGCATGTGGTTAGTTAGCACTTCTTAAAAACATAAGTGTCCTGTCACTACAGTGTGATAAACTTTGCTGTTGCGGCACGTTAGTTAAAATTCACGCGTGGTAACTGCTATACCTTGGCAGTAACTGTTGACGGCACTTCCAGCAGCTAACACAGAGAAAATTATTTTACTATATATTAAGGGCTAGAGTCTATATATGATAACAAAAAAATCAGCACAGAAAAAAAATGCTATTCTATAAGCTGTGCTTAAAGTTAGGTGCAGTTTATAGAATAGCGCTTAAGTCTCGTGTGTAAATTTAGGTGCGTCCATTTGCACCAACAAGAATGTGGAGCAAATGCCCCTGCCTAAATTTAATCCCTTAGTCTATAATCGCGCACGTAACCAAAAACCACGCCCGTGTCACTTGATTTGTCTACTAGCAAGCTTATCACCAAAGGTCTTCCTAAAGACCCTTACAACAGATCATCACATCACGTGCTACCTACTGCACATATCAACAGTTCTTCCTGGCGTCTGAGACTCAATAAACGACACGTTATTGAGCAAGACTCCTGATGCAGGCCTGATGGCCGAAACACAACAGTTGTGTCGAATCTTTTCATCAATAAACAAGTTTTTTAAGATTCTTGTCTCCAGGATTTGAATTTCCGTGGTCAAACATCCCACTCTCACTTATATACTTGTGTTTTTCTGTGGGGAGTTCGAGTTCTCCGCTTGGCTGCGGATTCTTTTGAACATCTGACCTTGACTATCTCATTTCCACGCCCCCTTTTTCAGGACCTGCAGAAAATTTAGGTGTGGATCACGCAGCTAAATTTAGGCACATACAACTTCATTGATTCCAATTAGCACCAATAATTGCTTGTTAAAAAGCCGATTATTGACACTACTTGGCTCATTATTCAATTACGATGCACACACACATTGGGAATGTGCAAATTTTGGTGACTTTTAGAGAATTAGGGGTTAAGGAGGCATCAAATACACACATAAATGCCAGAAATCCTACTACATGCTGTTCTGAGTGGGAATTAATGGGGCTGTAGAGGTTTAGGTGAGGGCAAAGAGGCAGCCAGTTAGAGGAAGAGTAAGGCTTGACCATGCACCAACCAATGCTCCAGATTAAAAGAGGTATCTTCTCTGCCATTTAGCCATTATTTATAGGAGTCATCCTTTTTTCCCACCATCCGCACACCCAATGTTTATAGAATGCACCTTGCATGCTCAGGAGTTGATTAAGTACCAGGTCTAAATACCAACATCCATCTTTTTAGACATCGATGTCCCTTCCCTTTCTGAAACTGGAGTTGGACATTCATGTTTTGGCTCCTTCCTAATCCCTAGACCTCACCCCCTTGCCATACAGACATTCAACAGTTTTAGATGTTATTCTCCCAGCTTTAGAAAATCAGAATTTGGACATCCAATTAGGCCAACTGAGGCGGGGGCTTCATGCGGCACTCTCCATGGAGGGGGCATCTCCCACTTCCCTCCCCAACCCTCTTCCGCACTTTTATCTTTTTTTTCTTTTCCAAAATGTGGCAGCTGCTGCCCTGCCACTGGCACCCCTCTCTTCTCCCTACTGCGGCCCATCTCTTGATATAACTTCCTGTTTCCTCAGAGGCGAGATGCAGTAGAGTGAAGAGGCTGGTGCCGGCGGCAGGGCAGCCTATGGGAATCACTGCCACTGCTGCATTTCAGAAAAGAAAAAAGAAGGTAAACGCGGGGGGAAAGGTTGATGAGGGAAGGGGGGAGATGCCAGACTGTGGCTGGGTGGGGGAGGCATCTCGTCCCTGCCTCATGCAGCTGATAGCCTTGGGCCACCCCTGGTCCATGAAATATACATGTCTAAATGCTGTTTTTCAGACACAAAAATATGAATGGAGCTTCTAAAATAAGGGACAATGCAAATAAATGTAAAGATCTGAATGAAATATATTTTCACTTGCTTCTCATTAGACCACTCATACATTTTAAAACCAATTACCTGGTCGTTAATGGGGAACACCACGAGATTTTGTTCATCACAGGAACACACCGCCCGTATATACTTTAACCAGTTTCCAGTTCCAGCCTGGTTGGCTTCAATGTTGAATTTCTCATTTCCCAGTTCCTCAGCAATCTGCAAGAAAACACAAAATAATCCATTTTTTAAAAAATCCAGGTAATCAACAATTCCATGCAAACAATTCTTTAATTTATATTTAAATATCCATAAGTATTTCTTAGTTGACCTGCCGCACGACTAATCTAAAAATGTTTTACCACATCAATACAGCTTTGACCTAGCTCCATCTGGTTCCTCTCTTCTCCCCACAGGTATCACAGACTAACTACTAACACACGTCAACATTTACAATGAAAAGATTTCATAATTATAAAGTAAAAGCCATAAATGTGTAGCTTCTTGTGTTTGCTGGCTCTTTGCAATCGTGAATGTCTTTTGCAAGTTCCAGTATTTCCTATTAGGTCAACCAAACAGGTATCCAAAGATAACGCTTCACATGAGCTTTGGAGACCAGGAAGAGGATCCCTTTCATCAGAGAATTCATGCAGGGCACCATCTTTTCTTATTCTAATGCTGGTCCTATCAGAATGACAGCCTCAATACAATCCAGGTGCTTGGTTATGCTTTTGCAAACACAAAACTTGCCTATCCATGTATTTTTAATACTTATACAGATAATATTTGGATAGACTATTGTAACTTGCTTCTCACAGGTCTCCCACTTAGCCATCTCTCTCCTCTTCAATCTGTTCAAAATTCTGCTGCACGACTAATATTCCACCAGTGTCGTTATGCTCATATTAGCCCTCTCCTCAAGTCACTTCACTGGCTTCCTATCTGTTTCCGCATAGAGTTCAAACTCCTCTTATTGACCTATAAGTGCATTCACTCTGCAGCTCCTCAGTATCTCTCCGCTCTCATCTCTCCCTACATTCCTCCCCGGAACTCTGTTCACTGGGTAAATCTCTCTTATCTGCACCCTTCTCCTCCACTGTTAACTCCAGACTCCGTTCCTTTTATCTTGCTGCACCATATGCCTGGAATAGACTTCCTGAGCCGGTACGTCAAAGCTCCATCTCTGGCCGTCTTCAAATCTAAGCTAAAAACCCACCTTTTTGATGCTGCTTTTAACTCCTAACCCTTATTTTATCATCCTCACTTTAATATTCCCTTATCTCTTGTTTGTCATGTTTGTCTGTACTAATTAGATTGCAAGCTCTGTCGAGCAGGGACTGTCTCTTCATGTTCAAGTGTACAGCGCTGCATACTAGTAGCGCTTTAGAAATGATAAGTAGTAGTAGTAGTAGTAGTAGTAGTATATTTCACTCACTTAAGGGACAGATATCTGTAGAAAAATAATCTGCTTTAGGGGAGTAGTGTAGATGGTACCAGAAACTATCCATTTAGCGCTGATAGTTAGCCATTAAGGGGTAAATATACAAAGTGATTTTACCAGGCAGGAGAGGCTCCTGCCTAGTGAAATCGCTTGGTCGGAGCTATCCACTGATAGTGGCACTTAGGGGTCCTTTTACTAAGGTGCCCTGAAAAATGGCTTGCAGTAGTGTAGGCAAGGGTTTTGGCTGCGCGCAGATCCATTTTTCAGTGCGCCCATAAAAAAGGCCTGTTTAAAATTTTTGCTGAAAATGGATGTGCGGCAAAATGAAAACTGGTGCGCGCCCATTTTGGGTCTGAGACCTTACCGCTAGTCATTGACCTAGTGGTAAAGTCTCACGCGGTAGCCAGGTGGTAATGACCTACGCGTGTCAAAATTGAAATTACTGCAAGAGCCACTCAGTAGCTGGGTGGTAACTCCATTTTGGCACGCATCGGGCACGGGTACATGCTTATGCTGCTTAGTAAAAGGCCCCTTAATTGGATATTGCCGCTGAATAACAGTATTAACTACTAACAAAGAAAAGAAAGCCACAGAGAGAATCCCCCTTATAGTGACATAAAATCCAGAGCAGGAAAAATTGAGAAGAATCATAAAAGATCTACTTCTACCAGTGATGATCCTAGGTTGGCTGCCACCCAGGGTGGATCACCGATGCGCACACCCCCCCCCCCCCCGGGTGCAGCATGACACCCCCCCCCCAGCGCATCAATCCCCCCTCCCCCCCCGGGTGCATTCTTGGCTGCTGGGAGCAGCCACGCGGCTCTCAGCTCCGCTGGCTCCCTGCTCCCTCTGCCCGGGAACAGGAAGTAACCTGTTCCGGGGCAGAGGGAGCAGGGAAACAGCGGAGCCGACAGGCATGTGGCTGCTCTCTGCACCCCTCCAGCGGTGTGCACCCGGGGCGGACCACCCCCACCGCCACTGACTTTTACCAGTGCTGGCTTTCCAACAGCCACCTAATTTGAAACACAAATTAGCGAAATGCAAGCTCCCAATACAAGCTGAAAAAGAAAAGAATGGCATTGGCCACCTTTAAATCTAGACTGAAAGCCCACCTCTTTAACATTGCTTTTGACTCGTAACCACTTGTAACCACTCGCCTCCACCTACCCTCCTCTCTTCCTTCCTGTTCACATTAATTGATTTGATTTGCTTACTTTATTTATTTTTTGTCTATTAGATTGTAAGCTCTTTGAGCAGGGACTGTCTTTCTTCTATGTTTGTGCAGCGCTGCGTACGCCTTGTAGCGCTATAGAAATGCTAAATAGTAGTAGTAGTAGTAGCAATATTCAAAAATATATTTTGCAATTTTTGCTATTGTTATGCTGTTAACAAAATTGTAAGTTTTATGTTAAATTGTACCTGCCGTACACTGCTTTGGGTGAATCTCTTCACAAAAACGGGTAATAAATCCCAATCAATCAATATATAAATAAATAAACCAAGCTGCAAACTGTGACAGCACATTTCACAGGATCCCACAGTCACTCATATGGGGAAAACATTCAGCATAAGGGAATCCTTCACATGCTCATCTTCAAATGTGGTATTATATCATTTAATGCAAAAAGTGTGAAGAAGGGTGCTATGTTGGAGAAACAAGCCAGATGCTAAAGATGAGAATCAATTTACATAGACATAATATTAGACATTACAATGCCAAGCAAGATGTCACCTCTGTGGGACAGCACTTTGCAAACTCCAGAACACTGCATCAATAATTTTATGGTGAGACTACTAAAAGGAATTGTTAGGGGACAATCCAGGAACGTAAAACCTTTGAGGTCAAAATTACAAAATATTTTTGACACCCACCAGACAGGACTTAAAAAAGATCTGGATTTTCTATCCCCATTATAAGCCATAAAATTACACTGCTTTGTCATCACCCATCCATCTCTCCCTTGGATGTGCGCGGGACCAGTTTTTACCACATCTAGGAAATAGGGCCTTTTTTTTTAAAGGTGCTGGAAAATGGACGTATGCTAAATTTGAAACCAGTGTGCGTCCATTTTTGGCCTGAGACCTTACCGCCACCCACTGACCTAGCAGTAAGGTTTCATGTGTTACCTGCGTGGTAAGCATGCAGTGCACGCCAACTGCTGTTTACCGCTGGGTAAATGGCCCACAGTAGAAAATAATTTTCGACCACGTGATTCGGCAAATTCAGAATTACCGCCCGGCTCACACTCCAGCCGGGTGATAGTGCCGATTTGGTGCATACTAAACGTGTATAGGACCCCCCGTGTCTTTGTAATAGGGCCCCTAAATTATCTGTGCCACCATGGTGCCACTTACATGTAATTCTGTAACTAACCCTGCATTTTTTAAATTGCATCAACTTAGATATATTAGAACTTTATTACCAGAGAAGCATTTTTCAGTCTTAGGGGTATGTTTACTAAGGTGCGTTGGCGTTTCTAACATGCCCTTAAATTTAAGGCGCATTAAACGCTAATGAGCCTATACTTTTCTATGGGCATGTTAGCGTTTAACATGTGGAAACCATTTACGTGTGTTAAAAACGCTAGCTCACCCATAGCGCACATTAGTAAACATAGTACAGTCTGCTGTTTTATCATCGTAAACCCTTACGAGAGAAGCTACACTGGCTTCCACTCAAGGAACGCATTACTTTTAAAGTATGCACATTAATCCACAAAATCATTCACGGCGAAGCTCCAGCCTACATGTCTGAGCTAATAGACTTACCACCCAGAAACGCTAGAAGATCATCCCGAACCTTCCTCAACCTCCACTTCCCTAATTGCAAGGGCGTAAAATACAAGACGCTACACGCATCAACCTTTTCTCACATGAGCACGCAGTTCTGGAACACACTGCCGCGCAACCTGAGAACGATCTACGAGCAAGCGTCCTTCCGCAAATTATTAAAAACCCATCTTTTTGATAAAATTTACGGAAAGAACCAAAACACATAAAGTCCACACACACTGTTCACTAATGCATCAATACATCCATTTCTGAACTCTCACCCCCGTAATCTAACCTCACTCATACCTTTACCCACAGAAATATGTATACCACACATAATGCCCTTCTAGCTTCCCGCTGTCTCCTTCCAATGTTCCAAAGCTTTGATCCATTGTTATATTCTGCAACAATACTTTGATTGTCTCGCATAACTCTTCACAATGTAATCCATAACCAAGCTGTAACAAATTGTACTTCCATCATTCATATCATATTGTAAGCCACACTGAGCCCGCAAAAAGGTGGGAAAATGTGGGATACAAATGCAGTAAATAATAATAATAATAATCTATAGATTATTGTAACTGTATATACTGTCTTCTATCCGCTCATTTCGTTTCAGAATTACAACTTTTGCAGACTATTGCTGTTAAGATGGTGTTCAAAAAGAAATGACATTTTTTTTGTTACATTTGTACCCCGCGCTTTCCCACTCATGGCAGGCTCAATGCGGCTTACATAGGGCAATGGAGGGTTAAGTGACTTGCCCAGAGTCACAAGGAGCTGCCTATGCCTGAAGTAGGAATCGAACTCAGTTCCTCAGTTCCCCAGGACCAAAGTCCACCACCCTAACCACTAGGCCACTCCTCCACTAACCCCTTGTTGGGTTAGGCTTCACTGGCTTCCTCTTTTAAATGGGCCTGCTGAGTTTATAAAATGTTTCATGGTTGTTGTCCTGAGTATTTGATCACGGTTTTCTCTCTTCCTTTGGCTCCCACTCTCCCTAGGGTTCTAGATCAATTCCCACCCACCAATTCCTATCTGGAAAATTACCACCTAGGTCAATTCCCACCCAACCATTTTCCACCGCTCCAGGAAGGACAATTCCCACCCTTTACAATTAGAATAGAACAATGTCTGGCATCTATATCCTTCGCTTTCCCCTTCCAGACATGCAGCTTGTTTGGGGGGGGGGGGGGCAATGCCCCCCCCCAAAAACTACACCCACGTCACTTCCTCTCCCAGACACAACCTTCTGTACATCACAGCATGCAAAAAAAAAAAAAAAATCCAAATAAAGAGCATAAACTATAACCCCCGATGCAAGCTGACACATACAAAAAATTTAAAAAATCATTACAATCTGATTCCCATTTTTTCCCACAAACCTGGATGACTGTCAGCGACCCACAGCTTCACCTCCATGCAATAGTGCTGTTTAAACAAATTCTGATGCATAAAAAGAAAACTCAAAAGAGGGAGGAAAAAAGACCGAACCCTACATCCTGGTACGAAAGAACTTCGCAGTGTGGGAAATAGCTGGGAGGGAATTGTCCCCCTTGGGTGGGAATTGGTCAGAGGAGAATTGGTGGGTGGGTGGGAACTGTCCAGTGGGAACTCGCCGAATACCCTCTCTAGAGCAGACAACCATCGTCTTTTATGTTTTCCATCTTTTTCTGGCGTTAAATACACAAAATCATTACAATCATCTTTTTCGGATCAGGTCATTCAGATCTGGAACACTTTGGCCCATTTCAGCGAGAGCGTCTCCTACTTACACCTTTCCTTTTGGAGGAATGTGAAGGCTATTTTGTTTCAGAAATCTTGCTTGTAATTTCTCTGTCTATTTTCACCTTTATGTTTGGAATCCGCCTTGAACCATATTTTGGAAGTTGGTAGAACACAAGTACCATATCATATATCATATCGCTCCTTTCACAGATAGTTCCATTGAGATTACATTTTAAGTTAAGCACTAGATACAGTGTTTAACGTTAAATGGTGGCTGCCCTGGTTGAATATTGGCCCCCAGCACCAACACGACTAGTGGAATCCTGTGCCATTGGGAAACTAACAGAAGATTCCTGAGTCACACATAAAATAAGTATGGTGACGAGAATAGAAAGTGGAAACTAATGATTGTGCTTTTGCCAAATCGAAAAACTCTTTTTTTTTTTTTCATAATTGTTTTGTGTCAGAGTCATACACACAATATTTTGCAGGCTGTTTCTCAGTTTCGGTTCTCACGCTTTCTTCATTATACATCAAGTCAGTAATTGTGCAGAAGCAATCTGGGTGGCACTCCTGTCCGCAGAGCAGAATGCAAAGATGAAATGCCAGGCGCGAACAGTTATGAGAGATATTGCTTCAGAAACCCTGAGAACGAATTCTTGGGATTTTTAAAAGAATTCTTTATGCCACTCGAGATTAGGAATGAGCTGCTCCATCCCATGGAGAAATCCATGGAGGTCTGGCTTTCTGAATCTCTACAATGAGTATTTGCATACATTTTGCCCAAATATTGGATTAATTTACATTAGGCCGGGCCATGGATGCCATATTGTCAGGACATCTTGAGCTGAGTCTTATCATGCCGCTTAAGTTAATATTCAGATAGGCCTGCTATTTCGGCGGCCTAATTTGACCACTTAACTTGGCTGGTGAAGTGCTGAAAATTCACAGATAGCTGGTTATATTGCGCGATATAACCAGTTACCCCCTATGCACTGACCATGAATATTCAGTGGGAGATAACCAGCTATCTCTTGCTGAATATTCACAGATAGCCAGGTAATTGTCATTTTACCAGCCAGGAGCCATTTCTGGCTGGTTAAATAGTACTGAATATCAACTGGATGGTCTTTACCTGCCTTCATTTTTCTCTGTTTCTGTTCAGATCAGTGTCTGGTTAACTTGCCGCATAAAGGGGTCCTTTTACTAAGGTGCACCAAAAAATGGCCTGCGCTGATGTAGGTGCGTGTCTTGGATGCGCACAGGTCCATTTTTCAGAGTGTCTGCAAAAAAAGCCTTTTAGGGGGGCGAAAATGGATATGTGGCAAAATAAAAATTGGCGAGCGTCCATTCTGGGCCTGAGACCTTACTGCCACCCATTGACTTACCGGTAAGGTCTCACGCGTTAACCGCAGGGGCGTAGCTACGTGGGGCCACGGGGGCATGGCCCCCCACAGATTAAGCTCTGGCCCCCTCTACATTTGACCCCCCTCCAGCTGCCGTGCCAGGTACCTTGTTTGCTGACGGGGGTCCCCAACCCCCACCAGCTGAAGAGTCTTCTTCAGTGCCGGTTGACTCCGGTGCCTTCGCTGTGTGATGATCTGTTTCTGATGCCTTACGTCCTGCATGGGGCTACACACAGGACGTGCACGGTGCAGGATGTCAGGAGTTCGAAACAGATCATCACACAGCGAAGGCGCCAGAGTCGACTGGTGCTGAAGAAGACTCTTCGGCTGGTGGGGGTTGGGGACCCCCGCCAGCAAACAAGGTACCGGGCGGCGGTGGTGACAGGAGAGGGGTTGGCGGCGGTAGCGGGGGGGGGGGGGGGGTTGGCTACACCCCTGGTTAACCGGACAGTAATTGTCAGCATGTGTACACTGCTGAATACTGCCTGGTTAGCACCACGCTGTAGAAAATAAAATATATTTTCAGATGCACATATCAGATGCACAAAAAAATTGGAATTACGTCCAGGGCACACGGTAGCCGGTCGGTAGTTCCATTGACATGCATTGGACGAGCGTAGGCACCTACTCGCTTTAGTAAAAGGGCCGTGACTTAGCCAGTTGGAGGACAGAAAATCGATGATAATTGGCTAAGGGGGCCCTTCTACTAAAGGGTTGGCATGCGGCAATAGGATTGTCGCGTGACAATCTGGAACTGCCGCAGCAGCCCAGCGGTAATTCCATCCCCGGCATGTGCCAATTCCATATGGAAATTTATTTCCATATTTTTACTGCCGGGTTAGCGTGGGATCCCTTACTGCCATCCCATTGGGTGGCGGTAAGTGCTCCCCCCTCCACCGAAATGGCCGCACGACAAGCGTAAACTTACCTCATGGCCATTTCTTTTTCAGCCTTTTTACCCTCTGAGTTAAAGGGGCCTCGGCATGCGGCAAAAACACACACCACCGCTAGCGCAGGGCCCTTTATACTGCAGCTTGGTAAAAGGGCCCCTAAGTTGCTGCTCTGCTCTAACTCTACCCCCAGAGAGCCCACAAACTAGCCAGTTTTTGGCATAGGCGGTTAGAGAGGATATCCAACTGCATTATCTGGTTAGGTGCCACTGAGTATCCCTCTAGCCCAGCTCAAGCAATTTAAAAGCCCAGGAGACTTTCCTGGCTGTTTAAATTGCTCTGAGTATCAACCTCTATTGGTGTCCACTTTTGTAAGGAAAATATGTGCACGTTTTCTCTTTAAAAATTGGCATAAATGATTGTGAGTACAAATAACCCCCAGATTGTGTAGCCATGTGGGCAATTTGAAAATCACTCCATCAGTTGCCCTTCTGGTACATGTATGTTCATAGTTGCTTTATCTACAGTAGGAAAGCAAGTAAGTTATCCAGATTTTGTAGCCATGTGGGCAATTTGAAAATCACTCCATCAGTTGCCCTTCTGGTACATGTATTTTCATAGTTGCTTTATCTACAGTAGGAAAGCAAGTAAGTTATCCAGATTTTGTAGCCATGTGGGCAATTTGAAAATCACTCCATCAGTTGCCCTTCTGGTACATGTATTTTCATAGTTGCTTTATCTACAGTAGGAAAGCAAGTAAGTTATCCAGATTTTGTAGCCATGTGGGTAATTTGAAAATCACGCCATCAGTTGCCCTTCTGGTACATGTATGTTCATAGTTGTTTTATCTACAGTAGGAAAGCAAGTAAGTTATCCAGATTTTGTTATTCCCCAATATTTGTGATCTTCCCATGCTAACCCCTACGCCATTGTCCACTTGACTGAATGGCACGGCTGCATCATTACATTACATGTCTGTTTCCACTAATGTCCTTGAACATACAAATGTCTATTAAGCTGAAGTACTTCATGTCTTGTACATTCATCCTCACCCTCGGACCTCCTGCAGATGTGTTTATACTACGCTGTGAAAAATAAAAACCACAAGATCACACTTAGCAAGAGCAGCAAATAGGAAGTTTTTAAGTCATGCCAAACTATTAAAGCAACAGTAAAAACAAAAAGAAAAAAAAGACAGAAGGCAAAAACTTAATTATAGAGAAACCTTACTAAGCATCTAACATGGACTGAAACCATAAGTTCGTAGAAATGTTCTATAACATCCCTGACTCATGGTCAGTACTCATATAAATCAGGTTCATTTGTCATTTTGGTGTTCTAGCACTTACAAAAATGAATCAGCTTCTTACAAGAAAGGGGTGGGATTTGATATACTGTCTTTCTGTAGTTACAGTCAAGGTGGTTGATAAATTAGGTATTTATTTTGCACCTGGTATAATGGATTGGCTGCAGTGGGAATCAAACCCAGTTCCCCTGGCTCTCAGGCCACTGCACTGACCTCTAGGCTACTTTTCTCCTCTTTTACTAAACCACACTCGTGATTCCCACGTGGCGGTGCTGATGAAGCCTGTTCAAAGATGGGCTTTGTCAGCTTTGCCGCTCCGGGAATCGCTAGCATGGTTTGATCAAAGAGGCGGCCCTTGGTCTTCGAGAAGGTGGTCTCTCTGTACTGTTTTGGTCAGTTGTCTGGGATAAATTACAAGAGATTTTGGGGTTTCAAGAATCTTTTTTACCCAAATATGTAATTTGGAAATCTATTTGCATTCCATTTTTATTTACAGAAAACAATAAACTATTGTTTGACTTTTTGGTTTCTGTTGCTCTGAAACTAATCATATCACATTGGAAGGACAATTCTCAAGTCCATGTTGTTGTTTGGTGGAATTGGATCTTACTCTACAAAAAATATGAGCAGACTGCATTGACTTCTTGCATGGCCATAAATCTGGTCTTCAGAAATGGAAAACATTGGATCTGTTCCTTTCATCTACTTTTTGACTTTTCGGCATGGTCTCAGCTTTGTATATTTTAGTGTATATTTTGTTTTGTTGTCTATGGTGCATGTATTTCTTTCTATTTGTTATGTTATATCTTTAAAATTTAATAAAAATATTTAACAAAGAGGCGGCCCTTGGTCTTTGAGAAGGTGGTCTCTTTGTACTAACCCTACAGGCACTGTCACAATAGCAGAATGGGGGTTAAGAGTGGCACTTGCCCAGGGAACAGTGCCGTAGCGAGGGCGGCTGACACCCGGAGCGGGTCGCCACTGCGCACCCCCCCCCCCGGGTGCAGCACAGCCCATCCCCCCTCGGCACGCACCCCTGGAGCGCATTCTTACTGCCGTACAAAAGCGGGGGGTGGGCGGGAACGCCGATTCGCCCTGAGTGCAGGTCGCTGGGAGCTGCGTCAGCTCCGCTGTTTCCCTGCTCTCTCTGCCCCGGAACAGGAAGTAACCTGTTCCGGGGCGGAGGGAGCAGGGAACCAGCGGAGTCGACACCCCCCTAGCGGCGTGCACCCGGGGCAGACCGCCCCATCGCCCTCCCCTTCCTACGCCAGTGCCAGGGAAAGGGCGGATTTATCATATTGTTCCAAATGTTTGCAGGGACGTTATTGTTTAAAACAATAGCAGTGTTTCAGGGTTCACTTTCTTACCTGAAACACACTTTGCCACAGCTCATGAGATGTACTTCTGAGCTTTGACAGGAGACAGAACATATACAGATTTTGCCATTTGGGAGGTGGCAGGGGGTCTATGATCATTTTTTTAGCAGCTTCAACAAAAAGTAAGGCACTTAGGGAATGGGGTATTTGACAGATTATGGCTATTTTTGGCAGTGGTGAGTGGTGTGTGTATATGTGTGGGGGGGGGGGGGGTGGAAGATGGCAGAATTTGCCACTCCTTCCCCTCCCTAGACTTACTCTGTACAGCACGGATGAGCAACCACAGTCCTTGAGATCCACAACCCAGTTATATTTTCAAGATTTCCATAATGAATATGCATGAGATTGATTTGCATGTACTGCTTCTAATATGTGTTTGACTTGAATAAACTTGGAACGTTGGATTTACTATACATAGGTGTCCAGGCGGTTTACAGGTTAAAACAGAGGAAAGAGGGGTGATATGAGACATGAAAGCATAGAGGGAAGAAGGGGAGAACCACAATACTGTGAGAGAAAGATGGGGAGGGGAAAACACATGAGGATAGTTATGCAGTCCCGGTTCACTACCGACAGGGTCTAGTCTAAGCTTCAGTGAAGAGAAAGTAGCTTAAGGTGGTTTGGTATTGTTCCAAAATGCTGGCCCCTGAACTGAAAAGATAGTGTGCCTGGTGGAATTATGGACAACATTTCGGAGAGAAGAAACCACAAGTCTATGTTGCTGTGAGGACCGTAGCGTCCTAGAGGGGCAGTAGGGGGCTAAGAGATCAGAGAGGAAAGAGGGTTCACCTAAACACTGAATCTTGAAAACAAGGAGTATGTAGGTGTCTCAATATGATATAGGCAACCAATGCACTTGCTTTAGAAAAGGCATAACCTGAACAAATTTCTTGTGTCTGGTGATAAGTTTGATGGCGGTATTTTGCAAGAGCTGAAGTTGTTTGACATCCTGCACTCTAATACCCCTGTATTACAGTATGCAAAAAGATCTCATGCATATTCATTGTGCAAAGATTGAAAACCTGACTGGGTTGTGGCCCTTGAAGACCATGTTTTCCCACCTCTACTCTAGAAGGGTAAGGGGAGTTGGGGGAACATTTAAAGCTACAAAGCATGTGAGTAGGTAAATAATTCCTTATTCACCCTCCCATATTTTCAATTTTCACTCTCCTTCAATCCTTTCTCATTTCTTCTTTGCTTCCTCCCTCTTTTCCCCTTGCTCTCTGTTTCTTCATGTTTTTCTTGTCACCCAAAAGCTCTACTGCCTGGGGGTCTCCTGGAAATGGGAGAGAGAGAGAGAGAGAGAGAGAAAGAGAGAGAGAGCGAGAGAGCACAGGTGCAATTTCTTCTCTTTGTAAAATCATTCCAAGGTGTGACTTTGCCTGCCACTTATTCCCTGTGTACATGTTTGAGTTGGCAGCTCCCCATGTGGCAGTGACTCATCATCAACCTCACCATCCAATATAAATCTGATTCTTTGGAGAATAAATTGTTCTCTTACTTTCCAGTTTAAGCCTATTTGAAAAGAAAAACATGATGGCAGGGGACTAGGGTCGTAGATTTGTTTTAATTAACTATAACTTCACTGCAGTGGAATTTGCTACAATTATTTTGCCTATCAGTTTCTCTTTTTTTTTTTTTTTTTTGCAGGAGAAGAGAGGAAAAGGGTGATCCAATTTTGCAAGGTATCAGAAGAGAGCATTAACTGAGGAGGGTAATTAGATAGTGAGCACCTAGGTTAAGAGGTCAAGTTGGAACCTAGGTAGATGTTATTTTATAGGTGCCTATTAGGTGTATTTTCAAAACACTTAGACTTACAAAGTTAAATGGAGGGGCATTTTTGATATGGGTGTCTAAGTCAGTCTTTGGATGTTTTACACTAAACGTCCCAAATCTGACTAGGAAAAAAGCCTGTTTTTGAAAAAAGAAAAATGTCTATCTTTTTGTTTGAAAATACTGTCTTGAACAGAGTTTTGTGCTTTGTACATTTTTTGGGCCATTTTCGGAAAAAAAAAAAAAAAGCACAAGTGCAAAAATCATACAGAATCAAGCCCTTGGGATATAGGAGGGTTCAGCGTTCTTAGAAGACTGGTCCCCCAGTCATACCAAGAGAGCACGGAGTCGGCAGTGAAGTTTTGTAGTGCAATTTAAAGAATGCCCCGACCTTGAGACAGAAGTGCAAAATGCTGGCCGTCATTGGTTTGGGGACTATTTGAGATTGCCGGAGGGGGTTAGAAAAGCGCACTTTATTTAAAAAGTTAAAAGTTTATTTCATTGCACTTGAATAATTTGAATAGTTTTTGCCGATGATGAAGAGTTTTTAACTCCGAAGGTATTTGAAACTAGAGCTCTTTGGGGCTTCCCCCTCCCCCCCTCCACCATCATACAACTGCTACTATTTATCAGAGTCTTTAAGAAATTCCTGAGGAATGTATTTTGATGCATAAAATTTGTGATTTTGTTTTTCTTCCTCAGCCTGTTTATTTGATTATAGTCGATTCAGGGGCATAGCATGGGCACAGACTGAAAGTGCTAGCCAGCTGGTGCAATAGGGGACTGGCAGTTAGCCCTAAGTGGGCTTACCACTTGCTCTTCCGGGACTACAGCTGGCCCAATGTGGCCGGCGGCAGTAGTCCCAACTCGAGAACGTGCCATTTCTGAGGGGGAAACCCCTTCCATTTATCTATTAAGTATTTTAATGCAAGGAGAGGAGTGTGGTAGCCGTGTTAGTCCACTCTTAAGGTTATCAATAGAAATCAAACAAAATAAAACATGGAAAAGAAAATAAGATGATACCTTTTTTATTGGACATAATTTAATACATTTCTTGATTAGCTTTCGAAGGTTGCCCTTCTTCCTCAGATTGGAAATAAGCAAATGTGCTAGCTGACAGTGTATATAAGTGAAAACATTCAAGCATTACTATGACAGTAAAATAGATACCATTGGAGATTCTACATGGAATGTTGCTACTATTGGAGATTCTACATGGAATGTTGCTATTCCACTAGCAACATTCCATGTAGAAGGCTGCGCAGGCTTCTGTTTCTGTGAGTCTGACGTCCTGCACGTACGTGCAGGACGTCAGACTCACAGAAGCAGAAGCCTGCGCGGCTACATTGGTGATCCGCAAGGGTGGACTTCTACATGGAATGTTGCTAGTGGAATAGCAACATTCCATGTAGAATCTATAGAAATCAAACAAAATAAAACATGGAAAAGAAAATAAGATGATACCTTTTTTATTGGACATAACTTAATACATTTCTTGATTAGCTTTCGAAGGTTGCCCTTCTTCCTCAGATCGGAAATAAGCAAATGTGCTAGCTGACAGTGTATATAAGTGAAAACATTCAAGCATTACTATGACAGTAAAATAGATACCATTGGAGATTCTACATGGAATGTTGCTACTATTGGAGATTCTACATGGAATGTTGCTATTCCACTAGCAACATTCCAGGTAGAAGGCTGCGCAGGCTTCTGTTTCTGTGAGTCTGACGTCCTGCACGTACGTGCAGGACGTCAGACTCACAGAAGCAGAAGCCTGCGCGGCTACATTGGTGATCCGCAAGGGTGGACTTCTACATGGAATGTTGCTAGTGGAATAGCAACATTCCATGTAGAATCTATAGAAATCAAACCAAATAAAACATGGAAAAGAAAATAAGATGATACCTTTTTTATTGGACATAACTTAATACATTTCTTGATTAGCTTTCGAAGGTTGCCCTTCTTCCTCAGATCGGAAATAAGCAAATGTGCTAGCCGACAGTGTATATAAGTGAAAACATTCAAGCATTACTATGACAGTAAAATAGATACCATTGGAGATTCTACATGGAATGTTGCTACTATTGGAGATTCTACATGGAATGTTGCTATTCCACTAGCAACATTCCATGTAGAAGGCTGCGCAGGCTTCTGTTTCTGTGAGTCTGACGTCCTGCACGTACGTGCAGGACGTCAGACTCACAGAAGCAGAAGCCTGCGCGGCCACATTGGTGATCCGCAAGGGCCGACTTCTACATGGAATGTTGCTAGTGGAATAGCAACATTCCATGTAGAATCTATAGAAATCAAACAAAATAAAACATGGAAAAGAAAATAAGATGATACCTTTTTTATTGGACATAACTTAATACATTTCTTGATTAGCTTTCGAAGGTTGCCCTTCTTCGTCAGATCGGAAATAAGCAAATGTGCTAGCTGACAGTGTATATAAGTGAAAACATTCAAGCGTTACTATGACAGTCTGACAGGGTGGGAGGATGGGGGTGGGTCGGAGGTATGCATGGGGACATCAAAGCGTATCATTGATATTCTAACAGGATGGGTGTGGATAGGTGAGGGGAGGGTGATCAACAGAGAAATACAGCTTTATGGTTTATAATGGGCTAGGAACCCCAATGCAAGGAGAAAACCCCTCAGAACCTATCGGACCAGACGCCCTAGGTTACAACGTGCCAAATATATATGGCTGTTGATAGTTTCTATCATGGGGGCTTTTTTGTTTCTCCTTGCTTTTTTTATATATATCAATTTTTTTATTGATAACACTTGAACACAATACATCAAATAATTTGAACAATACATAAGAGATGTCATCAAGCTTATAAGTTTTCCTCCCTCTTCCCCCAACTCCCCCCCCCCTCTCTATCCCCACCCTGAACTCTTTCCCACTACCGGTTCTGTTAACAGTTCAATATCCTGCTTCTCGCAACAGGTGTCAGAGTGTCCCAAAACGGGAGCCAGACTTTACAGAACTGGTCTCCTTTTTTCGAGGCTAAGTCTCCCACTTTTTTCTTTTCTAGCATGCAGCATTGCATCATGGCTCCTCGCCATTGCGGTGTTCCAGGTGGTTCTGGTTGTAGCCACAATTGTAGTATGGTACGTTTGCCCATCAAGACTACTCTTTTCAAGAACTCTTTAAATCCCTCTGGTGACTTGCCACGGATCCTATAGACATCAAATAGCTGTCCTGGCGTTGGTTGCCAGTGTATGTTCCACATTTGCGATACTTGTTGTCCCAGTTTTATCCAGAAGGGGGTCACTTTTGAGCAATACCAAAACATATGCCCTAGAGAGGCTCCCACAGTTCCACATTTTGGGCAGTCGTCTGTTGTTCTCAGGGTCGCCTTATAAGCCCTGTGTGGTGAAATGTACAGCCTCATGATAAATTTGTAGTGCATTTTCTGCCAAGTCACATTCTCTGTCACCCGATACATACCCATTAAGCACAATTTGATCTGTTCTGGGTCCGGTTTCCACCGCAGAAACTCCTTGCTTTTTTAAAATAGTGCTCAATACTGTGCTGTTCCGACAATGATGCATACAAGCAACAAGCAAATGATTTGTCAAAAAAACTTCTAGCTAGAGGCTACTCCAAACACACCATTAAGAAAGCTTATAAGAGAGCCAAATATAACTATAGGGACCTCCTTCTTACCGGTGCATGTCATAATAGATAAATAGATTGGAAATACTTTCTTCCCTGGTGTTCTTCTCGCTTTGTATAGATTTACCTCAATTTAGCACCAGTTTTCCTGCAACTTTTTTGTGAAGTGGGAAACCCCTTCCCCCAAAATGGCTTGCATGGTGATAACCTGGTGGTATTTACTGCCGGGTTAGCGTGGGAGCCCTTATCACCACCTCAATGGGTGGCAGTAAGGACTCCCCTCCACAGGCCATGTGTGTCTGGTGGGGGGGGGGGGGGGGGGGGGGGGCTTTTTTTTAACTGCTACACTAAAAAGGGGTCCTTTTTCCCTCAGCTTGGTAAGAGGACCCCTTATTGCATGGTAACTGGATAGCATAGAGTTAACAAGGGACCACTTACCGCCTCTTAAATAGGAGGTGGTAAGTCATCCCGTGCTCTCAGCAGATGGCCTGCGCCAATGGGAACGTTAACGCGCGACCTGCAATAAAAATAGTGGAAACATCCCAAAAAAGTGCCGTGTAAAATTTGCTGATACTGCATGGTAAAATCCCATATTAAACTATAAGGACCCCTTAGTTTGCTTTACAAACCCACAGAGATGACCAATGTGGTGTATAACTATAAACCATAAATACAACATAGTTCCATTAAAAATAATACAAATTGGACATGCTAATACAAGAAACTGGAGATCAATACAATAAAGTCTGATGGCATCATTTCTCCCTCACCTCTGCCCCCAGTATTCATGGAACTGTTGCTTTTTTTCTTGCTCTCATAGAATGTCCAGTAAATATAAATCAAATCAAGGGCATAAGGTACATGTGTTTCGGACATGCTGGTTATGTGTGTACTTTTGAAAGTGAAAGTTGCATGCCTAGAGTTATTACAAGACCTCCAAAACACCTCCCCCTGCCTCTCCCTCCCTCATAACGCTGCTTTTTTTTTTTAATAAACTTATGAGGTGACTAAAAATCTACTGCAATATAGTTATCCAACTCACACAGGAGAAGGGTGCAGATAATAGAGGTTTACCCAATGAATATCCACATATCTAATTACAACATAGCCTCCTTGATGTACTGATATACCTTGTAACCCCTATTACTATGTAAGCCGCACTGAACCTGCCTCGAGTGGGAAAGCGCGGGGTACAAATGTAACAAATAAATAAACCCGACTCCCCCTTGGAGACGGTGTAAAAATACTTGGGGTCATATTTGATTGTGAGCTCACTTTTCACGCACAAATCTCCAGTGTCATCTCTAGACGTGACTTCACATTAAGGCAAATAAGCTCTTTTTTTTCTCTCTCCTTGAACCCTTCTTCCTCAGGATACTCCTTCTTGCCCTCATTATCTCTTGTCTGGACTACTGCAATTCTCTAAATCATGGATTACTTGTTACATAACTCAGAAGAATTCAATTTGGACAAAATATAGTAACTGGACTTCTTTTTGGATCAAAAAAAAAATGTCGATCATGTCTCCCCATGTTCCCTGTCCGAGCACTGGTTTCCGGTGGCCTAAAGTGCCCTCTGTAAGATCCTGGTGGTTACTCATCAGGATAGATAGGCATGGGAGGCAGGGATCGCCAACACTTAATTCCAGCCGCAACAACAGCAGATCACCACACAATCATAGCATGAAAAACTTTAATGCACATATAAAATCATAATGCCTGATGTGGCAACAGAGAACACTTTGATCATCCCAACAAAGTCTTTTGACCATTTTATCTTACTGTAAAAGACCCGTCTTGACAAGCAAAGACAAAAGAAAGGCCAGGATCCAGCAAATGAAGGAAACACACCAGGAGTCGGACAATTTACTAATGTGCTGTCCCCATGTGGCCATGTTTCAGCACATGCCTGTATCAGGGGCACCCTTTCAGATCCTAGATGTGCACTCACAGTAAGAATGTATATAATGCAATAGATGAGTTCTTTAACCTTAAACATGATCACTGAACAGAATGAAATAAAAAAAACTTCAGTGCTTCTAAAACCACAGCTTACTCACACATTTTTAGAGTGAGTAGGTCCAGCAGCACTTCTTGAGAGAGAGAAAACTTGCCCTTGTAAAAATGAAGTAAAGTAACCAGTATGATGATGATACATTTCAGCTGAAACTCAACGCAGAGAAAACATAGAGGGGCATAATGGAACAGAAACGCCTATCTCCATGGGCGTTTATCTCCGAGAACGGGTCCGTGAAGGGGTGGGGCGGATCGTATTTTTTAAAAGAAAAAGACGCCCATGTTTTATTCGTCAAGGTATGAGCTGGGCGTTTTTGCTTTTCAGCGATAATGGAAAATGAAATCGCCCAGCTCAAAAACGAATAAATCCAAGGCATTTGTTCGTGGGAGGGGCCAGGATTCATAGTGCACTGGTCCCCCTCACATGGCAGGACACCAACCGGGCACCCTAGGGGGCACTTTTACAAAAACCAAATAAAAGGTAAAAGAGCTCCCAGGTGCATAGCACCCTTCCCTTGGGTGTTGAGCCCCCCAAATCCCCCTCAAAACCCACTGCCCACAAGTCTACATCATTACTATAGCCCTAAGAGGTGAAGGGGGGCACCTACATGTGGGTACAGTGGGTTTGGGGGGGTTGGACGACTAATAGCATTAAGCAGCACAATTGTAACAGGTAGGGGGGGGGATGGGCCTGGGTCCACCTGCCTGACGTCCACTGCACCCCCTAACAACTGCTCCAGGGACCTGCATACTGCTGCTTGGGAGGAGGGTATGACATTTGAGGGTGAAAGTAAACAGTTGTGAAACATCATTTGTTGTGGTGGGAGGGGGTTAGTGACCACTGGGGGAGTCAGGGGAGGTCATCCCCGACTCCCTCTGGGGGTCATCTGGTAATTTAGGGCACTTTTGGGGGCCTTATTCGTCAAAAAACAGGGTCCAGGAAAAGTGTCCTAAATTCTAGCTCAAAACTGTTCCATTATCGGCGAAGGGCGCCCATCTCTGTTCGGCCGATAACCACGCCCCAGTTCCGCCTTCGACACGCCTTCGACACGCCCCCGTCCACTTTGTCCGCATCCGCGACGGAGTGCAGTTGAAAGCGACCCAAATTCGGCTTTTGATTATACCGCGTTATTCGTTTTTGTGAGATAAACGCCCATCTCCCGATTTAGGTCGGAACTTGGGCGTTATTCTCGTTCGATTATAAGCTGGATAATGTCTCGTACTCACCTCACAACACAACAAAAACAACTACTCCATAATAACCACACCATACTGTTCTCTCCCCATCACACAAAATCTAAAAATTCTTGGAGTTACCATCGACCGAAACCTCACACTCTATACTCACGTGAAGAACACAACGAAAAAGATGTTCCACGCCATGTGGAAACTCAAAAGAGTAAAACCTTACTTTCCGAGATATATCTTCTGTACCTTGGTACAGTCAATGGTAATAAGTCATCTGGACTACTGTAATGCAATGTACGCTGGCTGCAAAGAACAGACTATCAAAAAACTCAAACAGCCCAGAATACCGCCGCCAGACTCAAATTTGGAAAAACCAAATATGATAGTGCAAAACCCCTAAGAGAGAAACTCCACTGGCTCCCACTCAAGGAACAAGTTGCGTTCAAGATCTGCATGATTGTACACAAAATCATTCCCAATCTACATGCTAAACCTTGTGGACTTGCCTCCCAGAAACGCCATAAGATCAGCCCGCAAATTTCTCAATCTGCACTTCCCCAGCTGTAAAGGATTAAAATACAAGCTGATACACGCCACCACCTTCTCTTACATGAGCACGCAATTGTGGAATGCAATACCTACATCCCTGAAAGCTATTGATGAAATAACTAACTTCCGTAAATCTCTGAAGACACATCTATTCAACAAGGCCTACAAAGAGAATCCATAGCCTTACAAAACTACCTCACCAACTCACCCAATTATTATAGTCCACCTTATATCTTGCCTAACACCTTCCTTGTACATTACTAATTGTATCTGATATCATGGAATTATTATGTCATAACCAAACTCTGTAAGCCACATTGAGCCTGCAAATAGGTGGGAAAACATGGGATACAAATGCAATAAATAAAAATAAATAAAAATTTGTCAAATAACTTTTGTTGAAGCTAGATTGCTAACATGTGTAAGAATCTTGAGTCTTGCTTAGAATGTTCTTATGGCATGTTTTATTAGGTAGGTAAAGCCCTTCCCATCCTACATAAATGTTTTATCATCATTCAGGATCATATCATTTGTGCCAAGTTAATTTTGTACAATAATACAGTAAATGATGGCAGAAAAGGACCAAATTGGTCCATACAGTCTGTCCGCTTATGATTCTTTCATGTTGGATAGATAAACATAGAGAGCCCAATATTCAGAATGATTTAACCAGGGAAGAGCCTCTCCTGCCTGGTTAAATCACACTGGGTGGTCCGGCCACTTATATTAAGTGGCACTGAACCAGGCAGAGCCACTGAATATCAGCTCGGATCACCATGACACTGTCTGGGTAGACCTCAACAGATATCCAAGTAAGTACTGATGTTCTATCCTTTGTATTAAAAGGAGGAAAAGCCTCAAATGCAATGGGGATACTCTGTTGTTGTCTGGGCAGAGCCAGGGTGATCCAGATGAAGTTGGGATATTCAATGCTGCATAGCTAATTAGGCAAAATGGACTGGACAAATAGCTGTCCAGTTAGCTTTGCAGGTCCAGCATTACCTGCATCACTTCCGGGTGTCACCATTGACCTGAATATTTAATACTGGTGTTCAGACATGGCTTGACATTGAATTTTCAGATCTAATTTGGCTGGCAGCATTGAATGCTTTAAAAAAAACAAAAAGCTCACTGCTGCTGGCTGAATATCAACTGGATAGATTCCTATGCTCAACTCAGTTTCTCATGTCGTTATCCTGAACTTCCAACTCCTTTCCCATCACCACCCTCCAGTCTCAATCATGTTCAGAAGACATTGAAATACTAAATTCTTACACTAGTAGGCCATTTCAAGTCTTGTCATTGTCCTCTTTGGTGCTTACCCCACCACCTACCACCCATGTCCCTTTCAATGTCTTATTCCCAAGTTTTCTAATAATAGGAGGAAACAGTCAAAAAATGCCCGTCGGTGTTTTTCCATGCACCTTCTTTTTCATGTTTGTATGACTGGATTGTTGGTTCTTTGGGGCAGGGAGATCCCTCGCCTATTTTAAGCTCTAGGTCACATGCTGACCATTTCTTGCAAACTTGTGTTGATGTGGCAATGCTTGCTTTGCCCAGCTCTGGGTGCAATCTTAGTACATTAGATAAAGCAAAAACGGTTATTCTAAGTCGGCGTTACGGTGCTCCTTGAGACCAGTTCAGCAGCTAAGACCAATCATGGGATCGACAATGCTTTCATTGTGGTTCTGTAGCTCCAAGCAAGAATTCCTGGAATGATCATAATGTTTAGTAGATTTATTGCTAGTCACCACCAATGTTAAACACCTGGGCTGAGCCTACAAAAAAGTCAAATGGCTGTTATTTGGATAAAGAAATTCCATTTTGAAAACACACCTCCAAACCAAGGCAAAACTGCTTTGAAAACAAAATGGGGATTGCCATTTTTTTTCTCCTCATCCTTTTTTAGGATATGTGAATTTTCCTAGATCTAGAGATCATTGTGAGCCCAGCCAAGCAAATCCTAAACCTTGTAGACTTTTTAGCAGGGCTGTCCAACCTTGGTCCTTGCCAGGTCAGGTTTTCAGGACTTCCCCAATGAATATGCGTGAGATCTATTTGCCTACAGTAGAGGCAGTGCATACAAATAGATCCCAATCATATTCATTGGGGGGTAATCCTGAAAACCCGACTGGATTCCGGTCCTTGAGGACCAACGTTGGACAACTCTGTTTTAGTGTGTCCCATAGGAAAGTGATTTTCGACCTAGGCATTGGGACACTCTCAGCTAATAGAGTTTATAGGATATCGACAATGAATATGCATGTGATTAATCTGTATACAAGAAAGAGAGCCCATGAAAATCTCTCTCATTCGTATGCATGGTGAATATTCATAAACACCTGATTGGCCAGAAGGCACCGGAAGATATGTTGAGTTCCTTGGCCTTCAGACCTCATCTTGCACTCTGCATGCAATCAGATGCTTCATTAAAAGTAACACATACTCCACAGCAGGAGTTGTTCCTGCCTGAGTCCTCCGGTACTGTGCGGGTAACACCTTGTAATAGGTACGTGTAACAACACCCACTTCTTCCTCCGCTTGCCCCTGTGAAAAGTGGAACAGAAGAGGGCAAAGTCTGAACAAGCAGAGGCAGCGGTTGATCAACTCTGGCTCAGTAAGTGACAATGCTGGAGTGGCGACACTTCTCAAGCCCTGCCTGTGCTTCATTCACCACAACAATCCTTTTCTGCTTAGGCTAAACGCCTTTATCCACTATTTGAAAGGGACCCTGCTTTACAGGGCCTAAGTAATCAGAAAAGGAATGACACCCACAGCTCATAGGTGACAAAAGTCCCACAGGCTCTTTGTAGCTTCACAAGATGCTTATTCGGTGGACATTTCCTTTCTCAGAAGTCGCATAGCACATATATGTGCAGCCCCACCCAGAGTCCACCCATCTGTAAAATATGTCCTCATGTAAGATACACATATATTCACAGAGTAGCGCATATCCAACATGTACATGTATGTTAGTATTTTTGAGCATTTACTTACAGAATTGGCACATAAATGTTTGCCTCTACCCCTAACCCCTTCATGCTGTAACAGGGTGCCTAAATTAATGGACCAAAGATGTGCATAAATTTGCATGCATAAGTGCTGAGCGCTCAGCACTATTCTATAAATGATGTTCACAACTTGCTTAGCCTGTAAATGTAAGGGGGGGGGGGGGGCTTTCACAGGTGAGGATCATGGGCGGGGCCTGAGCAGGTCCAACATTTACACACATAACTTACAGAACACTGTAAATTAGGTACTAAATTGCCATATTTAAGTGTACCCATTTATTCCTGCTCTTGACATGGCATAAGTGAGCGCATCTAAATGTAGGCACATTGATGCCAATTTATGCTAGTATTCTGTAAAGGAATTAGCACCTAGCGCATTGAATCCAGGTGCCGAAATGTGGTGCCCAGTGATTGAATTGTCCCCTAAGGGACTTGCTCAAGATCACAAGAAGCTACAGTGGTGTTCATAGGAGCCCACTTTTCAAAATGATTGGGACACTAACCAGCTTATTTTCGAAAGAGATCGCCAGACATCTTCCGACACAAATCGGGAGATGGCTGGCCATCTCCTTAACCTGGCCAAATTGGTATAATCGAAAGCCAATTTTGGCCGGCTCCAACTGCTTTCCGTCGCGGAGGCGGCCAAAGTTAAAGGGGGCGTTTCAGAAGGGTATGGAAGGAGGAACGGGGGCATGGTTATGAGATGGCCAGCTTCGGCCATTAATGGAAAAAAGATGGCCGGCTTTGACGAGCATTTCGCCGGCTTCACTTGGTCCATTTATTTTTACGACCAAGCCTCAAAAAAGTGCCCCAATTGACCAAATGACCAAGGGAGGGAATCGGGGATCACCTCCCCCTACTCTCCCAGTGGTCACCAACCTCCTCCCACCCAAAAAATAAATTAAAAAAAACAATTTTTTGCCAGCCTCTATGCCAGCCTCAAATGTCAGCTCCATGACAGCAGTATGCAGGTCCCTGGAGCAGTTTTTAGTGGGTGCAGTGCATTTCAGGCAGGTGAACCCAGGCCCATCCCCCCCCCCACCTGTTACACTTGTGGTGGTAAATGGGAGCCCTCCAAACCCCCCTGAAAACCCACTGTACCCACATGTAGGTGCCCCCCTTCACCCCTTAGGGCTATGGTAGTGGTGTGGAGTTGTGGGGAGTGGGTTTTGGGGGGGATTTGGGGGGCTCAGCACCCAAGGTAAGGGAGCTATGCACCTGAGAGCAATTTTTGAAGTCCACTGCAGTGCCCCCTAGGGTGCCCGGTTGGTGTCCTAGCATGTGAGGGGGGCCAGTGCATTACAAATGCTGGTTCCTCCTATGACCAAATGCCTTGGATTTGACCGGGTTTGAGATCGCCAACATTAGTTTCCATTATCGGCGAAAACCGATTCTGGCCATCTCAAACCCGGCCATCTCTGACATTTGGCCGGCCCCAACCGTATTATCAAAATGAAAGATGGTTGGCCATCTTTTTCGATAATACGGTTCAGGACTGCTCTTTGCGGCGCTGGCCAAATAGATGGCTGGCGCCATTCGATTATGTCCCTCTAAGCAGAAATAACCCCTCACTAGACACAGTCAAGGAGTTTGATCCATATTGGGGGTGCTTAAGCACTCACACAGCTGCCTCCTGTGGTAGTGTTAGAACGGGACTTCCCTGGTTTTCAGCCCATTGCTCTAACAATTAGAATACTTCTCTGCTGTAAATGTGATCGATTGATACCTTTTGGTAAGAATGTCTTAAAAGGGCATTTGGGATCTGTTTTTGATGGTTTGGTCGGAGTCTAGATTTTATTTGGTAGAATCTAGAGGGGAATATTTTCTCCCTTTTAATGACCCATAAATTGAATGAGAGCAGTAAGCGAATACTATGATTTGTGAGGGACATTAACGGCTAACCATGTTATAGTTCTTGAAACTAAGATAAACACAAAGTCCATTCATAAAAGGTAGGAAAATTTAGCTATGAAGAAACACCTCCCATGACAGCATGTCAACTACCTTTAACAGAGATATTTGCAGGAACTCATAAATTCAGCAGTCAGCCCTCCCCACCCCTCTGCCCTCCCCGACATAATTACCAGGCTTCCTGGTGATCTGGCAAAGATTTAATCAGAGAAATGTTATATGAAAACAGTTATAACCTTGAACAGTTTAGATGATGAATAGCAGGACAGTTCTGATCGCTTGGATGGGAAAAAAGGTTGAAGAAAAATAGCTAGGTACATACATAACTTCAACAGTGTACGCTGCCCCTGTCCCCCCCCCCCCCCCCCACCAACTCAAGGAAGATATAGTACATACTACAAGAAGATTGAGATGTTTTATTTTGATTGATGGTATATCAAATTTATTTTTTTTGTTACATTTGTACCCTGCGCTTTCCCACTCATGGCAGGCTCAATGCAGCTTACATGGGGCAATGGAGGATTAAGTGACTTGGCCAGAGTCACAAGGAGCTGCCTGTGCCTGAAGTGGGAATCGAACTCAGTTCCTCAGGACCAAAGTCCACCACCCTAACCACTAGGCCACTCCTCCATTGTTGCTACTATTTGAGATTCTACATGGAATGTTGCTATTCCACTAGCAACATTCCATGTAGAAGTCGGCCCTTGCAGATCACCAATGTGGCCGCGCAGGCTTCTGCTTCTGGGAGTCTGTGCAGGACATCAGACTCACAGAAACAGAAGCCTGCGCAGCCTTCTACATGGAATGTTGCTAGTGGAATAGCAACATTCCATGTAGAATCTCCAATAGTAGCAACATTCCATGTAGAATCTCCAATAGTATCTATTTTATTTTTGTTACATTTGTACCCCGCGCTTTCCCACTCATGGCAGGCTCAATGCGGCTTACGTGGGGCAATGGAGGGTTAAGTGACTTGCCCAGAGTCACAAGGAGCTGCCTGTGCCTGAAGTGGGAATCAAACTCAGTTCCTCAGTTCCCCAGGACCAAAGTCCACCACCCTAACCACTAGGCTACTCCTCCACTATATAAAGATAACTATAGGGATGCCAACTTTTTGACAAAGAAACACCCAACACCTGCCCCTCTTCCTGTTCTTCCTCCCAGTTAAATCATGCTAACAGCCTCAGGAACAGTGGCATAGCCAGACCCAACATTTTGGGTGGGCCTAGAACTAATATGGGTGGGCACTGTGCGTATGTTTCTTGGGACACTACAAAATAATGCCTTAGAACGCACTTGATGATGGATTTGTAAGTAATCTGCATCAATATAAACCACATACATACATAATGGAAAAACCAACCAGTTACATTATCCCATATCTTAAACTTGTCCAGACTTAAGTCTGCAATAATGGAAAACATCTCATGACAGGATCCTGCAATATAACAGCAATGGCATATATCCTTCAAACATTGCTTTATGACAATCATTTAAAAATATAGAACTGAGAGCTGCCTGCTGCTTGGACTGGAACCAAGACTACGCTGAATCCCGATTGGAGCATCAAGAGAAACTGCGTGGGCCTGAACTGTGATTGGGTGGGCCTGGCCCACCCATAGCTATGCCCCTGGGAGGGGATATTTAGTGGCATCAAACCAAGCAGTGGCATCTAACCACTCCTCCTGACCACCAAGACACTGCCCAGGCAAAGCAGGGGTGGTGTGTGGGGGGAGGGGGAGGGTGGAGAGTTGAGGCTGTCCTGGAAGCTATGGAGGCACTGGAGATATTGCAAATGGTACTGGCTAGCCAAGAGGCCGAGTATTGTATGGCTATATGCAGTAATAATGCTGTAAAACAAAATGGAGCTGAACAGCCCTGAAACCAGCATTTTATGGCAAGCTCAGAGCAGGAATGACTGGGGATTGCTGTTGCCCATTTGATGTATGAGGAACAAGCCTAGACCAGTGGAGGAGGAGAAACTAGGGAGCACTCCTGCCCATTTTAAAGACTGCGATGAAACAAACGAGGTCTGGGGTTGGCTGAGGAATTGGGCAGTAGATGACCTTTTGCTTCCCTATTTTGTTTATTTAATTTAATGTTATTTAGTTTTTGAAAATTAAACACTTTTTTAAAGGTATTAAATAGAAATAACCAAAATAAACATCAGATGAATGAATTAAATGATAGGCCAAACAAAATGAAAAATGAATCAAAGTGAAATTTTTGACCATGGACATTCTTAAGCAATATGACTTCACATACCTGTTACTCCCTTATAAGGCAGAATGACTCCTAGTGGAAGCACCATGAGACTATTAGGGCCATAAGTGTCATCTGAAACCCTGGAGTTAGAGAGGAAGGATACTGCTACTACCGAGCAGACACCTGGTGAACCTTGGGTAGGTGAAGGGAGAAGGTTGGGCTATGATATTTGGAGGGTAGGGGTTCTGCTCTATGGGGGGGGGGGGGGGGGGGGGGGGGTCCTGTTGGGCGGCTGATCTTGGAGAAGGTTTGTCTCGGGGGGACTAACCAGAGTGGGTTTTCTTTGGGGATGCTAACTGGGAAGGAGTCTTAATCAAGGGGTAGCCAACGGGGCACAATATCAAGGGGATCTGAGAGGATTCCTAATGGGCCATCGCTGTATTACTGGACTGCCAGTAGCATTATGGCAATTAAGAACATAAGCATTGTCATGCTGGGATAGACCAAAGGTCCATCAAATCCAGCATCCTGTTCCCAACAGTGGCCAATCCAGATTATAAGTACCTGGCAAGATCCCCAAACAGTACAATACATTTTATTCTGTTTATCCTGGAAATAAGCAGTGGATTTTCCCCAAGTCCATCTTAATAATGGCTTATGGACTTTTCTTTTCGGAGGTTATCCAAACCTTTTTTAAACCCTGCTAACTGCTTTTACCACATTCTCCGGCAACGAATTCCAGAGTTGAATTACATGTTGAGTGAGGAAATATTTTCTCTGATTTGTTTTAAATTTACCACTTTGTAGCTTCATTGCGTGCCCCCTAGTACTAGTATTTTTGGAAAGAGTAAACAAGCGATTCACATCTACTTAATGCAACCTCTTAAGGTCGTGTTGTGCAGCAGCGTTATTAGTGGTCGTGACAGCTAGTAAACACCCCTACCTGCAGTAAGTAATTAGCATGGGACTTTCAACTCACTGGCTGGTTTTAGCATGTGATAGCCACTAGTGTTGGCCTGCACTAGCTGCTTAGTATAGTTTAGAAACATCTCCCTAAATCATTTCTTCATTTCACATCTTGTTTATAAGTTTTGTAAACTTTCACCAGGTTTCATATGCTGGTTGCATAAAGAAAAAGTGAGTGTAGAACCCTGGGTAAACCAACAAACTGATAAAGATAAGATAAACAATCCTCTCACTCAGGGGCGTAGCCAGACAGCAGATTTTGGGTGGGCTTAGGCAAGAAGTGGGTGGGCACCAAGTATTCTCCCCCACCACCAAAAAAAATATCTAAGCTGGCAGGAAAATGCTTCTCTCCACCTTGGCAGTCTGCAACAGGCTTGCGCTGAAAAAAGAACATGCACAGGTGCCAGTATCATGGAGAGCAGCGTTTTTGTTACCCTCCGGGGGAAGTCTTCAGCTAGCGGAGCTTGGGATCCCCAACAGCTACCGCTAAACGTGTGCTACTGTTGGGTGGGCCTGAGCCCTAACTGGGTGGGCCTCGGCCCACCTGTGGCTATGCCACTGCTCTCACTTGACAAAAAGCTGGAAATAACAAACGTATATAAACTATTGTAAATGCTCTAGTGGTGGAGAGCTGTAATTACAATTGATGGAATTTTAAATGAAATTTGTCAGGGTTTCTGGGTTCCCACTTGAACTCACACCACTCAGGGAATTCACAAAAGTAATAACAGATGCCAGTTATTAAGATCAGGTTGTGCTGTGCAATGAATACCTAAAGCCTGGGTTTACAAGAATTCTTAGATGGTACAGAATTAGGGTTGCTGTGCGGGCAACGAGCTTGCCGTCTGGCAATCTGGAACTACTGCTGGCCAAACTGGGATGCTGGCAATGGTTCTGCCCCCAGTGCGCACCGTTTCTGGCAGGGCCCAGAAATTTTCTCACTTTTTTCCCATGGGGGTTACCCGGTGGTGATCGCTGCCCGGCTCCCCCCAAAATGGTTGTGCAGCAAGTGTGTACTTACAGCTCGGCCATTACTTTTTTTTTTTTGGCCTTTTACCTGCTGCGGTAAAAGGGGCTTCAGTTCACGGCAAAACCGGGCACTGATGCTACCTCAGGATCCCTTTTAATGAAACTTATTAAGGGGTCCTTTTACTAAGGTGTGCTGAAAAATGGCCGGCATTAGTATAGGCACGTTTTTTGGACGTGCACAGGACCATTTTTCAGCGCGCCTGTAAAAAAAAGGTTTTTTTGCGGTCAAAAATGGATGAGCGGCAAAATAAAAATTGATGCACGTTTATTTTGGGCCTGAGACCTTACCGCCATCCACTGATTTAGTGGTAAAGTCTCACATGTTAACCAGGCGGTAATCATCAGCTTACCTTGCGGTTAGCGCCATATGGCAGACAATAAAAACTATTTTTTGCGAGCGTATCGGACGCACATAAAAAATGGAATTACTGCCTGTAACCTGTTCCGGGGCAGAGGGAGCTGCAGCGAACAAGCGAAGTTAGCGAACTCGGAGCAGGCGCGCGCTGCGGCACCCCCCAGCGGCATGCACCCGGGGCGGACCGCCCCCACCGCCCCCCCCTTGGTACGCCACTTGATGTGTTGTTACATGGAGTACTACTTAAATTAGTTGTTCAGTTTAAAGTTCTCACAGCTTAACTAAACCATGATCAGAGCAACAGTTAAGCTCTGATTTTGCTTGAGCAGGCTGCTCCAGCCCCACTGAATCAGCATTCTCAGTTTTAATAAACTTTCACAATTAAATTCTATTTGTTCATACCGGAGTCGGCGAACGCCTCTCCAGTACTATGTAAGCCACATTGAGCCTGCAAATAGGTGGGAAAATGTGGGATACAAATGTAACAAATAAATACATAAACAAATAACCAAAATTGTTTCTTATTAAATGCTGAGTTAAATTGAGAAAATGTATCAGAACTCTCTGTCAGGCTGCAGCACCTCCATAAAAATGCTCACTTCAGTACTGTATGAACAACTCCTCACAGTCAGTATAAATAAAAACTATCTTAGTTTTCTGCATAACTGAACCTGTGTTCTCATTTACTTGCTTTCCAGGCTGAGACATTCTCTAAAGTCTCATAGCTTTTAATTTGAGAACTAAAAACTCTGAAGTCATTCAGTTTTCTCATTTTTAATTTTTTTTCCTATTGTTTCTCTCCTTGAAAAGGAATATCTTAACCATCCATCTATGTTTATTTAGCTCTCCTTCCACCTCTAGCATACCAAGGGTAGGGCGGTGGGGGTGGTCTGCCACAGGTGCAGGTAGCAAGGGGTTGTGCTGAGTAGTCGCCTGGCTGTCGACTCTGCCAGTCCCCTGTCCCCTCTGATGTCAACTTCCTTTTCCGGGGCAAGTGACTGGCAGAGCTGTGCAACTGTTCAGTGCACCCAAACCTCCTTGGTGCATCCCCTTGCTCGGAGGAGATAGGGGGGGGGGGGGGGACACACCTGGAGGAGGAGGTGCTCTGCCTCGGGTGGCAACCAAGGTAGGTACACTGCTGCCTTCCACCACATGCAGGGTGACGGTGCTAGACATGACGGGGCCCAGGGTAGATGCTAGGGACGTGCCCCAAAGCTTGCTTGTAGATTGTCCCTCATTTAACTTTCGGTAGGCTTGGTCCCTCAGTGACATGGGGGTCCAGGGCAATTGCCATGTTTGCCCACCCCTAACGCTGGCTCTGACCATATGTTTCACGTTTGACCCTCCAAAGCTTCAATCAGAACTGTACACCTCACTTGCTCCCCAAAAGAACAGCATCTACTCGCTTTTAGAGCAAATTCAGCTCACACACACACTCTGTCCATTTTCCCTACTTCTGAATCTAGTTAAGACAGATAAATTATTATTATTATTAGCATTTGTAAAGCGCTACCAGACGCATGCAGCGCTGAACACCTGACAGAGAGAGAGAGAGAGAGAGAGAGAGAGAGAGAGAGAGACAGTCCCTGCTCAAAAGAGCTTACAATCTAAAAAATACAGATAGACAAGACAGTTAAGGGCGAGGGAAGTACTGGGTGAGAAGGAACAAGGGGAGGGCAATTGAGAAGTGGCTAGGAGCCAAAAGCAGTGGTGAAAAGGTGGGTTTTCAGCATAGATTTGAAGACAGGTAGAAATGGAGCTAGACGTACAGGCTCAGGAAGTCTATTCCAGGCATAAGGTTACATCAACTTTTCATTTCAAACCTTCAGCACATGCAAAGCTTCAGAACTGCATGGTGCACTGTGGAATTCTGGCTACCTGCTGCCGTTTCTTAAGCTATGCTTTCCTCTAATTGCTAAAGTAAAAAGTTCTTTAAAAATCTTTTTAAACACAGATATTGATATACATACATGCCCCAGATCCCTGGCACTCATCCTCAACACACACATAATACAACACACTTGCTTCGCCATTATGAACATTCAGTGTCATTACCTGTTTATATAACTTTGCATCCTCTGAGGCTTTCTCCATCCCCGAGCCCAAATTATACCTCCCAGTACTCTCTTTAAATTTTTGCCAGGGTCATGGTTTTTTATTTTCATGGCCATCTTCCCTCTTTCCATTACTGTGCCCAAATTAGTGGCAGCTCTGGCCACCACTTACTCTGTCCAACATGCCTCTCTTTACTGCCCTTTGTCCAGACAGCCGCAGCACAGCAAAGGGGCCATCGAAGCCCCCATTCTGGGTATGAATCCCTCTAAACTGATTATATTAGCCATATTATCATATTTTTTTTTTCTTTTTCATTATGTGCTATGTAAATTATTCCACAGACATATCTTCCTTAATTCTTACATAGTAATATGTTAATTTAGAATAAATCTCTTACTCTGTTCATAACTATATCTTTTGCAATATAATGTAAGCCACATTGAGCCTACAAATAGGTGGGAAAATGTGGGGCACAAATGTAGAAAATAATAATAATAATAAATAAATAATAAGAAAATTTTAATAGAAGTTTTAACACCCTTTTACATTATCAATGGAACCAATGTTTATAAATTTGGGATTCTGCCTATGAATCGTTGTTGTTGTTTTTAGTTATTTAAATATCTGAAATAATATGGTTGGGGAGGGGGTCATAAGTAATGTGTTCACTAAAAATGGAATCCTTCCTACTGAGAAATTAGGTGCCATAATGGAAAATTCTACTATATATTAAACACATACACACACACACATACACACGCACACACCACCACCACCAACAACAACAGAAAAGGTTTGATAAGCTTTAGCCTTACATTTTCTACAGAGAAAGAGAGACTTCTTTGAACTGCAAATGCAGCCCAAGATTATGGCAAAAGAGCTGCCAGCTTACACCACAAGCTCCCTCCTGACCTTACACCTTGAGGGGTGAGAGTGATTTTCTCTGAGGCCATCGGAAGGTGTTGATCATTGAGACAAGTTTACAGACCCCTCATGGGACTGAACTTTTCATCTGCAACGGAAGCGACTTGATGCTGCACTGAGGTGCCACAAAAAGAGAGGAGGCGGATGAAGTTCAGCTTTCAGTCTCTTGCTAGAAATGAGTAAGGCAGCTTGTATGCTGGACTTACTTGCACAGTGTGCTTTGGGGTGAAAGAGAAAGAGACACATTTGTAAGACTTGGTGCAGAGAACAAAGCCATTGGATTTCTGTCTGAATGGGATTGAGGATGAGGAGCAGAAACACCCAAACTTATATATATATATATAAAAAAATACGAAATAAATCCTCGAGGAAAGTGAGGGAGTGCTCCTATGACAAGCTCCAGCTCTCCTGACACAAAGTCATTAATAGAAATAGAATAAAATAAAATACAGAAAAGAAAATAAGATGATACCTTTTTTTATTGGACTAACTTAATACACTTTTTGTTTAGCTTCCGAAGGTAGCCCTTCTTCGTCAGATCAGAAATCACGACGCAAAGTAGAAATATGTAATCTCTCGGCCTTTCCCTTTCAACTGAAAGCGCTACAGAAAAATGTCCGACTGGTGTTTGAAAGCTGCACTGTTGTCCCATGCTGAGACGTTGGGTTAATCCTGCGATGCTGCAGCTGCTGCAGTTCTAAATAAACTCGCTCTCTCTCTGTCTTTCAAGAAAAGGAAAGGACAAAAGATTTCCACATAACAAGAACCCTAGCTGCTAAAGGATCTCCCCTGCTCTGCCTTGAGAGCAAAACCCTCACAAAGAGGTCTATGAGGTATCCTCCTTACTGACAATTATAATGTGCAGTAAGGACCGAGATGCTACAGAAATAATGCCATTGTAAATCGGGTTGGACTCAATGGGACTAGGGCAGTCTTTCAGTCTAAACAACCATGTAACTATTTGCAAGGAACTTGAGTTGCTCGAAATATGGCTGGCGGGACAGAGCAGAACATGTGGGGGATACAGGTGTTTAAACTTGTACAGCGCTGCGTAACCCTGGCAGCGCTATAGAAATGCTAAGTAGTAGTAGTAGTAATATCGAAGGACCTTCCACTGAAAATCAGGATTCTTTCTCACATCTGTTACCCAGACTCATTCATTGTTCCAGAGTCAGTTATGGTAAATTGTTCCAGAGTCAGTTATGGTAATCTGGGAACTGCTGGGTGGTGTACCAAATCCTAATGGTATCTGGAGGAAGCAGTGGCATAGCCAAGGGTGGGCCCTTTGGGCTCAGGCCCACCCAGTAGCAGCACACCAATGAAGTGGCTGGCAGGGGTCCCCAAGCCCTACCAGCCAAAAACTCCTAACAACTGTCCCTCCTGCATACCTTGTAAATAGCAGACCTTCGCCTGCAGCGAGCAGCGACGGATACATGCTGTTTGCACCGGTCCTACAGCCTTCCCTCTGATATATTCCCGCCTATGCAGAAACAGGAAGTTGCATCGGAAGGAAGGCTGTGGGACCAACATGAGCTGTGTGTATTAGTTGCTGCTCGCTGCCGGTGAAAATCTGCTACTTAAAAGGTATGCGGGGGGGGGGGGGGGGGGGAGGAGGGATGTTTGAGAGGCCATATGGCATGCAGCCATGAGAGGGAGAGACCAAATCACTTGTGGCACAGGGCGGAGTTCTGCCCACCCAAAATTGGGTGCCTGGCTACGCCCCTGGGAGGAAGGTGAATAACTGGCGGCACCAATGCATCTGGCCAGCTGTTGCTCAGGCCAGGAATCTGCTTTTCACATCCAAATTCTTCCCTTCTGTCACACTGTCCATTGCCTTCTGCCTCAGCTGGAGATGCGAAAGTGAAACTGGCTATGCTAGCAAAGTGTTTGCTTATGATAAATTATGTTCAGTAAAACAATCAGGGGTTCTCGTTGTTCATTCTGAATCCTTTTTTCATTCTTGCATTTTCGGAAGCTGCTCCTACTTGGACACTGCCACCATTTTTGAGGGGGAGGAGCAACTCATCTGTGATTCTCACTATAACTGTGGTATGGGTGGTATCAGGGGTGTGCTGGTAAATTTTTAACAACGGGCTCTCTCTCTCCGGGCATAGCCGACCTTGAAATTTGTGTGTGTGTGTGTGTGTGTGTGGGGGGGGGGAATACATGCCTCTCTCTCCCCTCCCTTGTGCGGGCACGCTAGGCATACCTTTGCCGAGCCCTACCAGCCAATAAATGGACTGCCACCATTCTCTGCTGCTTGTTTCTGGCTCTGAGCAGCATGATGGAACCTTCTTGCGCTTGCATGAAAAGTCCCAGCCTGATGCTCAGAGTCAGAAACAAGGAGCAGGGAGCAGCAGCAGTCTATTTACTTGGCTGGTGGGGCCAGCATCACTGTCAGCAAAGTAAAAGAGAATTCAGGTGGGGGCCCAAGCCCACATTTTGGGAGCCAGTTGTTAAAGTAGACATAGAGGGCCCTACTTTAACAACCGGCTCCCAAAATTCTTAAAAACTTAACAAACGGCTCTTGCGAGCCTGTGAGAGCCCGCTCCAGCACACCACTGGGTGGTATACTAATACAGGTACCTGCACACCAGGAGTGACTGATATATTTACTTTATTTAGCAAACATCTTTTCATTAGTAGGTCAAGGCAGGGGCGTAGCCAGACCTTGAGGTGGGAGGGAGCCAGAGCCCAAAGTGGGGGGGGCACAATTTGTTTGCCGCCTCGCCCTCGCCACCCCCTCCACTGCCACCGCCCCCTCCTCCACCTCGTCGGTCACTGTCGCTGCTGTACAGGTGAAACGCCGCTGCTGAAAATACCTTGGCTGGGGGGGGGGTCCCCAACTTCTACCAGCTGAAGACTTCATCCAGCGCTGGTGTCTGGCGCCACCGCGTGCTCAATTTCACCAAAAGGAGTGTGCCCAACGTGAGCGGAAGGGAGAGCAGGGCAGGCAATGCGGCACCACCTCAGACCAGCACTGGACGAAGTCTTCAGCTGGCAGGGGTTAGGGACCCCCCTCCAGCCAACTAGGGGCCCAGGAGTGAAGCTACAAAACTCTACCTTTTGCACTTTTGAGCTGGTTTTTAAAATGCCAGAAAATGTAGCAGAGTTGCTGCCCCCATCACTCTCCAAATGCCAGCATCATATGAGTACCTAGCTGACATTTATGCATGCCTCTCAGAGCGGGTGTAAATGGCAAAAGCTAGATTTTATGACGTAGATGTGTATTCCATTTGCAAAATAGAAAATACATGCAAACCATACCCAGAACACATCCCTTTGAGAACGGTGCATGCTGCAGACACACGCACCTAGCAACTTTTAAAAATGTACTGCTTAAATGTGTTGGGCCATTTATACCTGCTCTACATGCAAACACCAAACAACCCTTCCAAAATGGCCTCCAGGTTATGCATGCACACAGCTGTACAACAACCCTTGCAATGCAGACGCTGCCTGGTACATTTCAGAAAAAACTCATTCTAAGCTCAGATATGTACCTGATGAGGAGAGATTAACTCTCAAAAGCTTGCTACAAATGTATTTAGGTAGTCCAATAAAATGATCATACCTACAATTTGTTTGTTGACCTTTTGTTACTTTTGATGGGTCTCGTAAAAAAATATCACAACCTCTTATTTTCTGCTTCCTGGGACCAATCTGGCAATAAACATTGCATTGCATTATAAGGGATATGAAAAAACCAAGGACGGCTGCCTAAGAGGAGGTGGTACTGGCTTCAATAAGGAAATAATTATTTTAAAAGACATATCTTTACTTTTCCCTGTCAGAAAAGGGAACGGGGAACGTGTACAAAATGGCATGAACCTGTGCTCCTTTCTGCAGCTTCCTGTGTTCATTAATTATCCCAGCGATGATATGTTTATCTCCAGGCTGTCAGTGTTGTGAACAAACACTCGTGCACAACAGAAAAGTGTTGAATTAAAATAATACAAAGTGTTTATGGGTGACTGACAAATCTTGATTTATACAAAATTTAAAAAAAAAAAACCCTCCAAAATAAAACTTTCAAAAGTGATTAGTTTGAAATACACACACATACCAATCTACCTACCTGTCTCCTGGCTGGCTAGATCGAAAATGTTACTCTATCAAACAGAGAAATGGTTGTAAAAGATACATTTTAAAAATCTGTTTATCTGCGTTCTAATTTTAGTTGCTTAAGATGATGAAGTAAAGTTCCCTTTCTTCCTGCTGGAACAGGGTCAGTAAAATAGCGATAGAATTCTGCAATAAGATAACGTGGGCTATAAACATTAAATAAATAATCAAATGTAATGTTGCTTTTGTTTTTTGCAAGAGCTAATTTTACATTTGATATTGACTGATTAAAGAAACATTCATTTTGCTGGTATTCTCATCAATGCCAAGCAAAGCCCTCTTTTCAATGCACTGGCATTAAATAGATGCTTTCAAGAGTGTATGTAATGATCAAGCTTTGTCTTTAATATAAATGTGTTTTTAATAGGGAAGAGGCTGTGAATACAAAAGATGTTTTCTTGATTAAGAGGTGTTAAGGATTCTTGTTTAGACCAGATCCATGCATGCTTTATTATCAAGCATACTGGCTATTTCAAGGGGAAGATGGCAGATCAAAGTATAGTTCATTCAGATGATGTGTCTTATAATTTTATAGCTCCAGATGCTATCCCTGGGAAGGATGGTTGGACAGCACGTCTCTGTAACCTGAACTTTATATACACTATCAAAGAATGTACATAAACCAGATTGCACTGGGTAAACCCTGCAGCACAGGGAGTTAAGATGACTTCTCCAAAGTCCTCCCAGAAATTTGGCAGTGGAGAGGATTTGAATTTACATCCTAGGAGTTCTCCACACATCTCAGTCCATGCTCTCTTGCTGAAAGACTGTACCTTGCTCCTCATAAAGACATCTCCAGCTCTATAAAACCGACACTGGGTACTGTTGTTATCTCTGGGAGTTCTGGGATCAATGATACCAGCCATAATCTGTGTCTGGTGTGAACCAGTAGTGGAAATTGGAGCCAGGTGTACTGAGTGTGAAGATTCACCCCAGACAATATGGGATAATAATTAACCAGGTGAGGGAGAAGAAGCTGCTTGGTCTGCAATCATAGTAACATAGTAAATGATGGCAGATAAAGACCTGTACGGCCCATCCAGTCTGTCCAACAAGATAAACTCATTTTACATGGAGAGTTTGATTTGTCCTCTTCTTGTACTAAAAGTTCTGAAGATTCTGGAATCCTAAAGAGTTACAAGATTACGGAATCCCAATTAGTAGCAACATTCCATGTAGAACCCCAAAGAGTAACATAGTAACAGGCAGTTGGGTGGGGAGGGGGATTCTAGTCACCACTGTAAAAATGCCTTTGGGTATGTCTATTGCCAGCATTTTCACTGCTGATGTGCTGAACACTAGTTATTCCCTCACATCAGCTCAAAACATAGATGTTTGATGGCAGTTATGAACTTTTTACAGTGGTCTCCTGAGGTGTCGCTGGGCAGCACAGTCTCCCTGGAGTGGAGGAGTAGCCTAATGGCTAGTGAAGTGGGCTAAGAGACTGGGGAACTGATGTAGCCCTCCATTTTTAGGCATCATATATAGAATCCCCCCCCCCCCCCCCCCCAATGCGACTGCCACTGGATGAATATTTTACTGCTTGTAAACCACCTAGACTTGATATGGATGGGCTGGAGTGTAAATTTTAAGGGGCTTGGACATTAGCTTCTGAATTTTTAGTACAGAAACAGTGCTGGGCAGAGTTTTACGGCCTGTGCCCAGGACAAATCAAACTCGGGTATACATTTAAAGTATCACATACCATGTAAAATGAGTTTATCTTGTTGGGCAGACTGGATGGACCGTTCAGGTCTTTATCTGCCGTCATTTACTATGTTGCTATGAATTGTGCACTACATCAAGAACCAATAAACTTGAACACGACAGCTATTCTGTCTAACCAAAATGGATTTTCTAGTAGAAGGGGTGACCATGTTTCTGCAAATCGCAGCACTGCCATGAGTTAATTTTTATTTTGTTTTATTATTTTGGTAAAGGTATATATTGGGTGAGGAGAGCGCTCTGGGGCCCTTTCACGGAAGAGTTGCAGTATCTAATTTGGGAAGGGGTACAAGCAGCCTAAAAGCAAACCCCGAATTTTTACTGCGGTGCTAACCCGGCGGTAATCGGTGGCAGTAAGTACTCCCCGCAGCATGGTCACACAGTAAGAGTAATCTTACTACATGGCCATTTTCTTGGGGGGGGGGGGGGGGGGAGAGTCTTTTTACCTGCTATGGTAAAAAGGGCCCTGATGCACAGGAAAAATGGCCCCTGCTGCTACTGCAGGCTCCTTTTTTAGTGCAGCTTGGTACAAAGACCCCTCTGTTCTTAAATACCGCCACCATATTACAAAGAAAACAAAAGCTTAGAAATGCAGGGCTGCCGAAAACTTGAATCCTGTCAGAAGAGCAAAGGCAGCGCTCTCCACTCTGTTCCCACCCCAAAGAAAACTGCCCAGAAGAAAGACGAACTACATATGAAGGGTAATTCTGTACAGTAGGTGCTACCACTTACACATCCGTTACGTGCACGAAGGACTAGATTTAGTAAATGGTGCCCAAATTTGGGTGCGAACAAAAATGGGCACTGAATGCTGTGCTATAATTGGCGCTCTGAATTGGGTGCCGTTTATACAAAAGCGCATAGTGCTGGGATCCATGCCCAACTTTGGGCGCAAAGGATTTACCCCAACTGAAACCTGGTAGAAATCCTCACACACAAGGTAGGCATGGACCCCCGGTATTCTATAATACCAGGCTTGGAGGAGTGGCCTAGTGGTTAGAGCACTGGTCTTGCAATCCAGAGGTGGCTGGTTCAAATCCCACTGCTGCTCCTTGTGATCTTGGGCAAGTCACTTAACCCTCCATTGCCTCAGGTACAAACTTAGATTGTTAATCCTCCTGGCACAGAGAAATATCCAGAGTACCTGAATGTAATTCACCTTGAGCTATTACTGAAAAAGGTGTGAGCAAAATATAAATAAAAATAATACTGCATGCATCTTTAGTGAACGCCCCTGACAAGGTTAATGCCCCCTTTTCAGTTGCATGCTAAAAAGTTTGCAAGCGTACTTAGCAAGAGATGCGTGCAAATCCTAATTGGAGCCAATTAGCTGCAATAATTAGTTGTTAGCACCCAATTATTGTTAATTATCCACTCATTACTCAATTAAATTGTGCTCACAAATTGGGAGCGCACTCAACATGCGCAATTTTGGGTGCCATATATAGAATCTGGGGGAAAGTGATTGGAATACTAGCATATATGCACCCGTGCATGCCAAAAGTGCAGCAAGGTGCCACTCTATAACTATGTGCACATCTTTAATAATGCACACCATGCAGGTGGATATACACATGGGCAGCATCTGGGCAGAGCGTGAGCAGGGTACACATTTATCTGCATAACTTAGAGCGGAGATTTTCAACCTTTCTCATCGCACGGCACACTTACATGGTGCTAAAATTGTCAAGGCACACCCCCACACATGGTCCAGAATTTTACCTTCTTCCACCCCCATCCTCATACCCACACATGGTCCTACATGTTACCTTCTTCCCCCCAACCACCCCCAAAACCCACTGTACCCACATGTAGGTGCCCCCCTTCACCCATAAGGGCTATGGTAATGGTGTAGAGTTGTGGGGAGTGGGTTTGGGGGGGATTTGGGGGGCTCAGCACCCAAGGTAAGGGAGCTATGCACCTGGGAGCTATTTGTATTTTTTTTTTTTTAATTTTTAGAAGTGCCCCCTAGGTTGCCCGGTTGGTGTCCTGGCATGTCAGGGGGACCAGTGCACTACAAATGCTGGCTCCTCCCACGACCAAATGCCTGGGATTTCGCCGGGTTCGGGATGGCCGGCATTTTTTCCATTATCGCTGAAAAACAAAACCGGCGATCTCATACTTGGCGAACTCTGGCATTTGGCCGGCCTAAACCGTATTATCGAAAAAAAAGAAGGCCGGCCATTTTTTTCGATAATACGGTCCCGGGCAGCTGTTGCGCCGCCGCCAAAATAGATCGCCGGCGATGTTCGATTATGCCCCTCCACGTCAATCATGATCTTTAGTGTATTACCACTTGTATCTCTCACTCTGGAAATGCATCGCCATGACGGAACAATGTAAGCCGCATTGAGCCTGCAAATAGGTGGGAAAAAGTGGGATACAAATGCAATAAATAAATAAATAATGGAAAGTAGTGCCTACTTTGATTTATAGAATATGCACCAACCAGGCACCCTCTCGGTGCCTAGATGTAAGTGCACAGCTATAGGGTTGCTCCCGTGGGTCTCACTACTGAGCAAAGTTAAGAGGTATACAAATATGTATGTAGAAGATAAAATGTGCACGTACTTGGCACTACTAACTCTCTCTTTAAGAGCCCTTCAACTGTAACTACTCCCCTAACAAGGCTCATATATGATTTTAACCTCCACCTTAACCATATATCACATATATCTTAGCAGGAGGAAATCCAGAAAGAAAACATTGCGAGGCTGGTACTAAGAACGGCTAAGGGGGAGCCCTTGACACAGCCTTTTAGGGCGAAACATGCATGTCGGGCATTGTTGAACCCCTGGTCTGACCGTTCAGTGCAAGTTAAGTATTGCTTATTAGTAAGTTAGAGATTATAAAGTAAAATGAACAGTTAAATAAGTAAATGAAGAAACAGTTTAATAAAATATTATCACCAGTGAGGATTTGGGTGCTGTTGAATGTCCAATAAAAGAGTGAAGTTGGTCATGTGCACTGCTGAGGCGATAAAAAACATAAAAAACATATGAATGATCTCTATGTGATATATGGTTAAGGTGGAGGTTAAAATCATATATGAGCCTTGTTAGGGGAGAAGATAAAATGTGCAGCAGGTCACAGTTGCATTTTCACCACCCCTCCTCCTCCCTCTGCTAGGTGAAATCCGAATTGATTTTTTGGATGAGGCACGTGACATCCTTAAATATTCATCAATTTCCATTGATCAGGGATCTTGCACATTAGAGGCCCCTCCAAAATATGGTGAATTGCTCATATTTACAAAAAGGATTAAGTGCAACATGAGCTCCACAGTTTCTTCCTTAAAATAAAAGCAATTCTCCACGATCTCCTGTACTAGAACATCTGAAACAGCTTTTTTTTTTTTTTTCTGTGTTTTGGAATTTGTTCTAATTTTGGCTAAGTCTGTCCAGTCTGTTAGCAGCTGCCAAGCGGATGAAGTAATGAGAAAGCATAAGGGAGCAAAAAAAAAAGAAAAAAGCCCAGACTTCATTTCAGTGGTGCTGTAGCTAACACAGCTGGCATGTTCTGTGACTGTCATCGTGCCGCTGATTAAGAGGACCTCATTAATGAGTTTGGCTTCACCAGTCAGACAAAGTACCCCATCACCTCCTCTACCAGTCAAGAAGTCAACTGGCTGTTTCACTATCTTACTATTTATTAAGTGGTATGGTAGTCTTGCCCAGTAGCCAGTTCCACTCCCAACAGTCCCCTTCACATAAAAATATCCCCAAAACAAAGAGTCCCGTAGTTAAAAGTTATCAACCAATTGGAGTCACGTGACGCGATGCTTCAGGGCAGCAGCAACTGAGCTGAGCTCCGACGAACCCTCCCAAAACCTGCTAAAAGTCTGATGATATAGAGTCTCTTGCCAACCGTTTTGTGCACTGAGGGCCAGATGCACTGAACTTAACGAGCCAGCAATGTGGTTTTTAAACTGGTTCTAGCCAGTTTAGCACGCAAGTAGTAAACCGGGACATGCACAAAAGGATGCCATCTTTTTTTTTTGATAATACGGTTGGGGCCACCCAAATGTCAGAGATGGCCAAGTTTGAGATGGTCGGCCTCGGTTTTTGCCCATAATGGAAACCAAAGCCGGCGATCTCAAACCCACCAGGATTCGTAGTGCACTGGTCCCCCTCACATGCCAGGACACCAACCGGGCACCCTAGGGGGCACTTCTAAAAAGTAAAACAATAAATAAAAATAGCTTCCAGGTGCATAGCTCCCTTACCTTGGGTGCTGAGCCCCCCCAAAACCCATTCCCCACAACTATACACCACTACCATAGCCCTAAGGGGTGAAGGGGGGCACCTACATGTGGGTACAGTGGGTTTTGGGGGGGGGGTTGGAGGGCTCCCATTTACCACCACAAGTGTAAAAGGTAGGGAGGGATGGGCCTGGGTCCGCCTGCCAGAAGTCCACTGCACCCACTAAAATTGCTCCAGGGACCTGCATACTGCGGCAATGGACCTGAGTATGACATTTAAGGTTGGCATAGAGGCTGGCAAAAAAAGTTTTGAAATTTGTTTTTTTTGAGGGTGGGAGGGGGTTAGTGACCACTGGGGGAGTCAGGGGAGGTGATCCCCGATTCCCACCGGTGGTCTTCTGGTCAGTTCGGGCACTTTTTTGGGACTTGGACCTGAAAAAAAGGGTCTAAATAAAGCGGACCAAATTCTCGTGAAGGCCGGCTTTCTTTTTTCCATTATTGGGCGAAGCAGGCCATCTCAACGCATGCCCCCATCCCGCCTTCGCTACCATGCCAACATGCCCCCTTGAACTTTCGCCAGCCGGCCAAAATCGGCTTTCCATTATACCGATTTGGCCGACTTCAGGAGATCACCGGCCATCTCCTGATTGTGTCGGAAGATGGCCGGTGATCTCTTTCGAAAATCAGGCCCATACTGTTCATTTGGAATGCTTGCTGTTGAGTGGAAATCGTACTTTCCCCTGGGAGAGTTGTTTGTTTGGTGAGATGCCATTGGATGCCCAAAAGGCTTTTGATTGTGTCCACTGACCTTACTTGTTTTAACTTCTGGAGAGAAATGGGATGTGAGGTCCCTTTTTTGAGATGCTTAAACTGTTATACCATAACCCTGCATCAGCTGTTAAGGTCAACGGACTTATTTCTGATTTTTTTCCCCCTTCGGCAAAAGGACAAGGCAGGGGTGTCCCCAATCTCTCTTACTGTTTATTCTAATGTTAGAACCTTTGTTAATTAAGCTAGAGAAGGGAAGCTTTTACATAGCTTATCAATATGCATACTGTAAGTGTCTTTTAACCCACTTGTACAACTTTGCAAAATGCCCTACCAAACCGGACAAAAAATTATTGCCTAAAACAATGAACTGTTTAAAGGGTAAATAACAGCAAAAAACATACTTTGATATCAAACGCTCGTACTTCCTTCATTAATCAATACTCTTCTACTTATAATGCTTACCAGCTTCAAGAATTTTGGTAAAAATCACACCCAAACTATATGAATGTGTCTTTCTTTTATTGCATATCGGATGTACCCACAATTATGTGCAAAGTGTTTTTTTTTTGTTTGTGGAAGGTGTTACTTTTATTTAGCTGTAAAGTAATTGCACATGGAAGAACTGACACCTCCGTTGAAAAAAGAAGCATCTTACATTAATAATAATAATTAAAAAAAGCTGTTAACCACTTGTTTTGCTAGAATCCTTGCAAAAGCCGAGAGATATTGAATATAACTTCTCACAACAACAGACAACTCCTTTCCTTTTTGTCTTAGTGATCTCGTTGGGGGAGAGTACATTTTTGAATTCAAAACATGATGTCTTACAAGCCCCATGCTTAGCTTAGACACTAGAAAGGATGGTCCTGTGATCTTGGAAGCCCATATGCACATTATTGTTCTTGGATAATTCTTACCTTGACCTTACAGCTTTCTTTCCAGCTCTACTGTGCTTTCTTGAACACTGTATCAGATAAAATCTGCTAAGTTTGAAGAGAAAATGGAATAAGAAGTTTCCCTGAAGCCCTTTGCTTTTTTTTTTTGGAGGGGTCCATTTGCTAAATGGTAAAAAGGGGTCAAATCTAGGTGTCAATTGTAGAACGCACTTAATCAGTGTCGATTTTTTAGGAACCATATATAGAATCTCCTCCTCTGTGACTAATTTAGGCGTCGGGATTTACACCAAGTAAAAGATGGTGTAAATAGCCGTGACTAAATTTGGTCACATGGAAAGGTGTTTGGCGTATTCTATATATCATAAGCCTATTCCAAAAAATATAGACACACTTTAGAGAATATGCCTAGGCATTTTATTTTTCGTGCATAATTTTCAGGTGCCATATTTAGAATCTAGCCCAATATCCAGCTCATTTTCGAAAGAGAAGGGCGCCCATCTTTCAACACAAATCGGGAGATGGGCTCCCTTCTCGCAAGGCCGCCCAAATCGGCATAATCGAAAGCCGATTTTTTGACACCCTCGACGGCTTTCCGTCGCGGGGACGACCAAAGTTCATGGGGGCGTGCTGGCAGGGTAGCAAAGGCGGGACTGGGGCGGGACCGGGGCATGATTAGGAGATGGGTGTCCTCGGCCGATAATGGAAAAAAGAAGGGCGACCCTAACGAGCACTTGGCCGACTTTACTTGGTCCATTTTATTTCATGACCAAGCCGTGAAAAGATGCCCGAACTGAGTAGGTGACCACCAGATGGAATCGGGGATGACCTCCCCTTACTCCCCCAGTGGTCACTAACCCCCTCCCACTATAAAAAAAACAGGTTAAAATACTTTTTTTGCCAGCCTCTTTGCCAGCCTCAAATGCCATACTCAGGTCCATCGCAGCAGTATACAGGTCCCTGGAGCAGTTGTAGTGGGTGCAATGTACTTCAGGCAGGCGGACCTTGGGGGAGGGGGGTTGGGGGGCTCAGAGCACCCAAGCACCTGGGAGCAATTTCTGAAGTCCACTGCAGTGCCCCCTAGGGTGCCCGGTTGGTGTCCTGGCATGTGAGGGGGACCAGTGCACTACAAATGCTGGCTCCTCCCACGACCAAATGCCTTGGATTTGGCCGTTTTTGAGATGGGCGTCTTTGGATTCCATTATCGGTGAAAACCAAGGGCGGCCATCTCTAAGGTCGACCCAAATGTTGAGATTTGGGCGTCCCCGACCGTATTATCAAAACGAAAGATGGACGCCCATCTTGCTTCGATAATACGGTCGGGGACGCCCCTTTACGAGGTCGTCCTTAGAGATGGGCACCCCCATTCGATTATCCCCCTCCACGTCACCATCTTGTATTTATGATCACTCTATATGGAGTTTTTTAAAATACACTTCCCTGTGGCATGATTGCACAATATTTAAAAAATGTAGAAATAGTTTTTAATTGTTTGTATTTTTCCGGATTTATTTGTATTAGCCCAAGAGAGACCCCTGACGCAGGCGTAGATGCCAAAACATGGCCCGTGTCGGGTCTGAGAATAAAGATTTGCTTGCTATCTCAGTCCTGGAGGCCTTGGTGCTATTTTTTTTGTTGTTATTGTTTCATGTTTTGTGCTCCTGTTACAGAATAACACAGTCAGTTTGATGCCATTACATGCATAAGTGTACACTTACCCACAAAAATGCCAATATTCTGTACATTTATGTGCATATGTGACATGTATATGTGGACCTCCTGGTATAGAATTAGCCCTTGCTTTACAACTAACAGAAAGTTTACCACATTTTAATAAAAGGGCCCCTTTGAGTTTCCAATAGGAAGAGTTTCTTTGCAAAATCTAGTTAAAAAGTGGGGAGAGCAAGAACAGAAATGCAATATTACAAAATAATTTTAAAAGAACAACCAACATATTTGGTTAAAGGCCAAGGTTGTTACACCAGCCCTTGGCTTTTGGTTAACAGAACACCTTTGTGTCCAGTTGCAATGTGATCCTTTACTATTGTCAAAAAGCCACTAGGGGATTAGAGCTGGAACGGTGAACTCATCACACTTGAGACCCAAACCAGGATTGTAACCTGTCCCTCCAGAGGTGTCTTGTGCATCAATCCATTAAAGTACCCAACAGTCCTTTAATTTTTCAGGTTTCCACAACTAGCCACAGCTTTCATCAAAGGACTGAAATGGTCAGTTGGTTAGTATCATGGATCATTCATATCAGTGGCGTAGCCAAGGGTGGGCTGGGGTGGGCCCAGGCCCACCCACTTTAGGTTCAGGCCCACCAAGTAGCAGTACACCTATAATGTGGCTGGCAGGGACCCCAAGCCCCACTAGCCAAAAACGCCCAACAACTGTTTGCTGCCGGTGAAAATCTGCTATTTAAAAGGTATATGGGGGAGAGGGGATGTTTGAAAGACCATATGGCATGCAGGCGAGAGAGGGAGAAACCAAATCACTTGTAGGACAAGGCGGAGTTCTGCCCACCCACCTTGGGTCCTGGCCCACCCAAACTTGGGTGTCTGGCTACGCCCCTGATTCATATCCACTTGGTTATGTACAAAAAACATATTCTAATAAGCGGACATTACTCTGATGTCAATACATGTCTACATCAGCTATATAACTGAATTGTGACCTATATTTCAGTTCTGCAACTTCTACTTTCTGTCATCAGTTATATTTCTTGCGTGTAGCATTGAAGCCAAGTGTGAACAGAATTATTTATTACAAGGAAAGCACAACTCTGCCTGTATCGTATCAGCTTCCAGACAAGGAGTCTAAATTTCAGAACCTATTAATTATGCAGCACCAGTATTTACTGTCCAAGATTTTCCTTATTCATTTGCTTTTTTTGCGTTGTTGATTTTTGTCAGTCACTTCAAAATAATTCCTAATTCTATTGCCTCAGCCACCTATTGACACTTTTCTGATAATCAACCATAAGGCAGAAGCCCTCATCTACTACACTTGACCAATGACATATATGCAAACTTTCCAATTTTTTTTCAAATGCTAAGCTAAAGAAAGATGTCTTTCTCCTCTCCCTCATATTTCCGTATTCCTATCCCAAACCCTCCATCCCATACATAACATAACAACATAAGCATTGCCATACAGGGACAGACTGAAGGTCCATCAAGCCCAGTATCTTGTTTCCAACAGTGGCCAATCCAGGCCACAAGTACCTGGCAAGATCCCAGAAGAGTAAAACAGATTTTATGCTGCTTATCCTAGAAACAAGCAATGGATTTTCCCAAGTCCATCTTGATAATGGCTTATGGACTTTTCTTTTAGGAAATTAGCCAAATCTTTTTTAAACTCTGCTAAGCTAATTGCGTTTACTACATTCTCTGGCAAGAGATTCCAGAGTTTAATTACATAAAAGCAATTTTCTCTGTGTTGAATAATGGGTCAAACAAACCTCACAGCATGATTTATTTTAAGGCTCAAACAGCTTTGTTGAAAACAAGAAAAAAGAAAAAGCTTAAATGAACAGTAGAATATTGCCATAAAATATCAGGGGCTGACAGTGTTGATGTGGTCAACCCATTCAACTAGGAGGGACCAAACGGTTCCACTCCACACCCTCCTATGTCTGCACATGGCTTTCATTACTATATCCATTGGGATTAATGTTACTGGTGTTTTCACTATAACTTGCATGATGTAGAAATAGCAGTTGACTTTCTGAAAAATGGAAGGGACTCCTTAAGAGCATTGACTTGTCTTCAAGTGAGGCAAGAGCAAAGGAAACCATGATCATTTATGAGAACAAACGCTGATGACAGGTAGAACAGGGGCTGAAATCTGGCCTTTAAAGTAACTGCAATGCAAAGATTTATTACAGCTGGTTTTAATTTACCAGCTATAATACAATATCCTGTTTTATTTTACATGTGTTGGATACATAAGAACATAAGAGTTGCCCTACTGGGTCGGACCAAGGGTCCGCTAGCCCACTATCCTGTTTCCAACAGTGGCCAGTCCAGATCACAAGTATCTGGCAGAGTCCCAAACAGTGGCTAGATTCTATACTACTTAACCCTCCCCCCAAAATAAGCAGTGGCTTTCCCATAACACTTTATGGACTTCACCTCTAGGAATTTGTCCAAACCTTTTTTTAAACCTATTAACTGCTTTTATCACTTGCCCCAGCAATGAATTCCAGAGCTTAACTATACACTGAGTAAAAAAAAAAAACATATTCTTATGTTTTGAATGTGTCACTATGTAACTTCATTGAGCGGCCCCTAGTTCTTGTACTTTTTGAAAGAGTAAACAATCGATTCACATTTACCTGTTCTACTTTATTCAGGATTTTATAGACCTCTATCATGCCCCCCCTTGCCATCTGTTCTCCAAGCTGAAGAGCATTAACCTCTTCAGCCTTTCCTCATATCAGAGTCCTTCCATCTCCTTAATCATTATGGTCGACCTTCTCGGTACTTTTTCCAGTTCCGCTATCCTGCTTATCATCGAACGAGAAAAACGTCCAAGTTCCGACCTAAATCGGGAGATGGACGTTTATCTCACAAAAACGAATAACGCAGTATAATCGAAAGCCGAACTTGGACGTTTTCAACTGCACTCCATCGCGGAAGCGTACAAAGTTGACGGGGGCGTGTCGGAGGCGTGGTGAAGGCGGGACTGGGGCATGGTTAGCACCCAAACAGAGATGGGCGCCTTTCGCCGATAATGGAAAAAAAGTATGCGTTTGTAGCTAGAATTTAGGGCACTTTTCCTGGACCCTGTTTTTTCACGAATAAGGCCCCAAAAAGTGCCCTAAATGACCAGATTACCACCAGAGGGAATCAGGGATGACCTCCCCTGACTCCCCCAGTGGTCACTAACCCCCTCCCACCACAAAAAATGATGTTTCACAACTTTTTATTTTCACCCTCAAATGTCATACCCACCTCCCTGGCAGCAGTATGCAGGTCTCTGGAGCAGTTGTTAGGGGGTGCAGTGGACTTCAGGCAGGTGGACCCAGGCCCATCCCCCCCCTACCTGTTACAATTGTGCTGCTTAATGCTTAATGCTTAGTCGTCCAACCCCCCCTAACCCACTGTACCCACATGTAGGTGCCCCCCTTCACCCCTTAGGGCTATAGTAATGGTGTAGACTTGTGGGCAGTGGGTTTTGAGGGGGATTTGAGGGGCTCAACACACAAGGGAAGGGTGCTATGCACCTGGGAGCTCTTTTACCTTTTTTTTTTTTGTTTTTGTAAAAGTGCCCCCTAGGGTGCCCGGTTGGTGTCCTGGCATGTGAGGGGGGCCAGTGCACTACGAATCCTGGCGCCTCCCACGAACAAATGCCTTGGATTTATTCGTTTTTGAGCTGGGTGCTTTCATTTTCCATTATCGCTGAAAAACAAAAACGCCCAGCTCACAAATTGTCGAATAAAACATGGACGTCTATTTTTTTTCGAAAATACGATTCGGTCCGCCCCTTCACGGACCCGTTCTCGGAGATAAACGCTCATGGAGATAGACGTTTTCGTTCGATTATGCCCCTCCAAGTCTTTTTTGAGATGCGACAACCAGAATCACACACAGTACTCATAGTGCAGCCTCTCCAATTTTCAAAAGCCATTTATGCATGCAAATCATCTGGGAAGAAGGGCTTTTGAGAAAGTGTCCACCCTTAAGTGGTTAAAGCTACGTGCTTTCTTCAGGAAAACACATCCTTTTGCCTGTATTTTCATGGAGGTGTTTACAGGGTGGAGTTTGGCCAGGGTAACAAAAACATGCATAGCTTTAGATTTCCCAAATCATATGTGTTGGGTTTTTTTTTGTTGGAAAATGAAGTCAGAGAAATCACAGGTCCAGATCTGAGTTTGTCCTTTCTCCCTTGGACAGTTTTCAAAGGGAAAGTATGATTTACTTTCCCTTTCAGAAAAGGTGTAAAATACATGGGTAAAAAGATCTGTGGGCTTTGTATCTGTCTGCAGAGGTGTGAAAAGTGCCCAGAACACCATCCTTAAATATACAGTTGAGGAATGTTTTCTATTATTTGTCATAAGAAATTTCTCTGCCTCAGTTTGAACTTGCGTACTGTCACAAAACCACTGGTCCTCAGTGCTTCAGGGGGACAGTTTCAGGGTCTGCCTCTCTTGGCTTACGGGAGTGGTTCCCAAACCTGGACCAGGAGGCACCCCAGCCAGTCAGGTTTTCAGGATACCCACAATGAATATTCATGAGAGGGATTTGCATGCACTGCCTCCAGTGGACTTCAGAAATTGCTCCCAGGTGCATAGCTCCCTTACCTTGGGTGCTGAGCCCCCCAACCCCCCCCCAAAACCCACTCCCCACAACTGTACACCACTACCATAGCCCTAAGGGATGAAGGGGGGCACCTACATGTGGGTACAGTGGGTTTCGGGTGGGTTTTGGAGGGCTCACATTTACCACCATCTTAACCTATGCTTTCTGTCTCATCCGCATCCCCATGCACAAATATTTGTATTGATTGCCAGTCTCTGATCTTGAGAAATAATGCAAGCCTGGTCAGTGCCTGGTCACCACAGGCAGGGCATGTCCTTGTAACAGTCTTCGAAATGGGTGGGGGGGGGGGGGGAGAACATTTGGAATTGTTTTTTTTTTCTTTTGAAGACATTCTAGTACTGTATTCCTTTCTTGAGTCACTAAAAGCAAGGCAGTCTTTTGGCTAAGAGAACCTCCATTCTTAATTGACACCGTGGTTTTATTCAATCCAGAAAACTGCTCTGATTCCACAACCAGATCTGTCAAACAGATTTTTTTTTTCTTTTTAAGTAAACAAGTTGAAAGAATATGTCGTCTAACAATATTAACACCAGCAGAAATAATCGTTCCACAATGGCTTTTCAGAGGGGAGCATTTAGCTATTGTTCAACCAGTCATAGCTTTCTTTGCTATTCAGTAACACCGAGGGACTATTTCCTTCGAAATGGTTTGAATTATGTATGAGCTCACCTCCTCTCTGGAGATGACTCATCATACAGCGAGTACATATAGAATCAAAATAAGGTACAAAATCATGCATAATTTTCCATTTGTTAGGACAAATTATTTTCAACACTACTTGTAAGAATATTGTAATATTTCTTTCATGCAGAACCCATCTGAATTCGAAAGAAAGCAGGTCTGTTTATCACAACATTAAAGATGCACAAGCCAGTTGAGAAGGGGGAGAAGAATGCAGAAGATAAAGGGTCCTTCATGTTGATCATGGGTCCTTAAGTGATAGCATGGAAGGATTTACTTGAGGGGCTTGTACGTTTTTTGCTTTCTCATTGACTGCTGTGGCCAAGTCAATGCTGTGATTGAGGGCCTTGGAGTATGGCTACAAGTTATTTTCAGGTCTTCAGCTGGTGGGGCTTGGGAATCCCTGCCAGCACAGATATTTCAAATATTTTGGGGGTGCCGGGAGGGGAGGTGGAAATTAAATTTGGGTTTTGTTTTGGTTGGGAGGGGCAGACATGAAATTTTTGACCTACCCACTTTGGTCTCGGGCCTGCCCTAAATCGCCTGTCTGGCTACGTTACTGCCACAAGCAGAACTGGAGGAATCATCTGTGGAAGTTATGGCCGAGGAGGTGAGCTCCGGCAGTCATGAGAAGAGCTTGTTGCTGCTCGCCACCAAGTTTATGTCACTGTTCATGGGGGTAGAGGGGAGAGAAGGAGGGAGAGATGCTGGACAATGGCAGGGAGGGAAGAAGGGAAGAGAGAAACAGATAATGGACCCCAGGAAAGAAAGAGAGATAATGGATCTGGGGAAGAGGAGAGGGAGAGAGGGAAGGCAGAGAAAGGGGGAGATGCTGGTTCTGGGGGTGGGGGAAGGGAGGGAGGGAGCTTATTAGTCCTTTATGGAAGGGAAGGGGGATGGGATTTGATATACTACCTTTCTGTGGTTACAGTCAAACGGGGTTTACATATTATATACAAGTACTTATTTTGTACCTCGGCAACGAAAGGTTAAGTGACTTTCCCAGAGTAACAAGGAGGTACAATGGGAAATAAATAAATAAATAAATAACCTTTAATTGTTAGATGATTACCATGTTTAAACAAAATATAGCCCTACCTTAAATGTTTAGCTGCACCAAAAGTTGTTTGCCAGTCCCTCTTTGCATTCTTGCAAAAGACCTAACCAATGAGAGGATGGTTTGGCCACTGCTTCATGACCCATCAAGGGCACCATGAGCTCAGACTGAAACTGAGAAAGTTGAGACTACAGTGGTAACACTTGGAGATGGTTTGATTCAAGAGACTAAGGGGGGTAATTACTAAGCCAGGGCTACTCAATTCCAGTCCTTGAGGTCCACAGGCAGGCCAGGTTTTTAGGATATCCACAGTGAATATGCATGAGAGAGATTGCATGCACTGCCTCCATGGTATAAATCTATCTCATGCATATTTATTGTGGATATCCTGAAAACCTGGGCTGCCTGTGGACCTTGAAGACTAGAATTTAGTAGCCTTGAAGCCAGGGGCGTAGCCAGACTTCGGCGGGAGGGGAGGTCCAGAGCCCCAGGCGAGGGGGCACATTTTAGTCACCCCCCCCGACGCCGCCGACACCGCCCCGCCAATGCTGAACCCCCCTCCTGCTGCCTTGGGCTACCTTTGCTGGCGAGGGACCCCAATCCCCGCCAGCCGAGGTCCTCTTCTCCCCGCAATGGCTCGTTCTGTTTCTGTGATGCTGAACCCCCTCCTGCTGCCTTGGGCTACCTTTGCTGGCGAGGGACCCCAATCCCCGCCAGCCGAGGTCCTCTTCTTCCCGCGATGGCTTCGTTCTGTTTCTGTGAATCTGAAGTCGACGTCAGAAACAGAACGAAGCCTTCGCGGGAAGAAGAGGACCTCGGCTGGTGGGGATTGGGGTCCCCCACCAGCAAAGGTAGCCCACGACGACGGCGGGGGAGGGTTGGCGGCGGGAGGGGGGTCGAGAGGGTCCTTGGCGGGAGGGGGGTCGAGAGACTTGTCGGCAGGGGGGTCCAGGGCCAAATCTTCGGGGGCCTAGGCCCCCATGGCTCCACGTAGCTACGCCACTGCCTGAAGCTGTGCTTTTCTATTTGGCAGCTTGACCCTAGTCATACTGCAGGACTATCACAGTTGCTGCCATTTTGCCCCCACAGCCTGAGGGAGCAGAAGTGACTGTGGATTGCTACAGCCCCAGCCACTGAACACCAGAAAAACCCATGGTAGAACCCAGAGTGCGCTTCAGAGTGGTTTAAGATGGTGCCTGGGAGCTTTAGGATGTGTGTTAATGGTCGGATGCTCCCTGGAAGAAAAGTAATGCCAGCTCAAAGCTGGTATTATTTAGCTACACATAAAGCAGCTTGCAAAATTCATCACAGTCTGTTATCATTTTGCATAATGATGAAGTGCTTTGTATGTATTTGCATGCTTTCCACTTTAGTATTATTTAATGTACATTATTAAAACTAACATTACAGTAGAATAACATGATTTAGCTGTTTAACATGTGCTAAGATGCAAATATTCCAAACGCACATTAACTCTCTTAAGTGGTATAAATTAGTAATCATTTTGTGATAGCAATTAAAACACTTGGAATCAGATTAGGGAGAGAAAGAATAGATGAAAGCAATTGTCCAATATTTCCCATTCTCAACAAACTAAGGGGCCCTTTTACTAAAATACGTTAAGATCTGGGCTTAACACAGGCTTATCCAACCTGTGGCCTGTGGGCCAGAACTCGGCCGACTGACTTCATTTTCTTGGCCCGCAGTAGCTCCGTGAAGTCCTCTGATGGGATCCCTGCTTCCCCTCATGAGTGGACTAACCATGACCTTGAACTGTATGGCATCAGAAGTTGAGGCTGTTCCCGAGGTTTCAAGTGTCGTGAGACTTGATACCGTGAAACAAACCTCAACTTTTGGTGCAGCATGGCTCAACCTCATGGAGGAATTCACTGGCGTTGACGCGGCAGTGGGGTCTCCACACACAGCCGGTGGGGACCAACTTCCGGACTCAGAGCGCTGTTCACTCGCACCCGTCGTTTCTCTTCCAGGTCTTGGAGGGACCGTTATCGAGGGAGGGCTTAAAGAAACTCCCTCAGTGCTCTGGTCAGCTTGCTCTCCCGGACCTCCCAAAGCGAACACTCCAACTCCCGGTGTTTGGAGTCCCGATTCCTCTAACGTCAGCTGCCGCAAGAGAGGGGATTCAACCCTGCCCGTGGAGGTAGGCACTCCGGATTTCCCCTTCCTCTTTCCCATACGGGTCTGCAGGTTCTCAATCGAGGCAGTTTTCAGCGGGTAACAGGAGCTCCATCCCACACATCTGCTCAGGTGGCCATCTTGGATCCCGAGTCGATTTTGTTTTGTTTATAGTACTATGCTTTTTTTACTCAAGTTTTTCTCGTGATCTCGTGATAGGCTCCCAGAAAAAGGAAGAGCACACATTAAATCCTCAAAGACATTACTGAAGAGGAACAAACTAACCTGCCTCTGCGTTAAAGCTCCTTCATTGCTCTCAGCCTTAATGTCTTCTGCACACTTCTCTGCATTGGGGCAGAATACCTAACAGTCTCATTACCATTGATTTTAATACACTGTGAGCCGTTGTCTAATGCAACACTGTGCGGGGTTAACTTCTGTACAAAGCCCTTTTCTGCACTGTGTGCCAACAAAGTTGTGCGTAGTTGTCATACTAAGCCCATGCTAACGCTTGCACACTTTAGCTGCTCCGGATCCCTATTCTGGTTATCGCAGTGAAGCTATTGAGTAGAGAGGTGTGGTAGCCAGATTAGTCCATTTTTAAAGGTAATCAATAGAAATAAAACAAAATAAAACATGGAAAAGAAAATAAGATGATACCTTTTTTGTTGGACATAACTTAGTGCATTTCTTGATTGGCTTTCAGGGGTTGCTCTTCTTCGTCAGATCGGAGGTGGGCAGGTGTGGTGGATGACGGTATGTGTGGGTGGGGCATCGGAGCATTTCATTGGCGGTCTGGCGGGCTGGGGGTGGGTGGGAGGTGTGCATGGGAACATCAAAGCGTTTCAGTGATAGTCTAACAGGATGGCCAGCCAGGTCCCCACCACTGTGGGGCAGCACTTTACAAAACCAGAACACTGTACCAGTGATTTCATAGTAAGAATCCTGAAAGGTTAAAAAAGGTTTGGACGGCTTCCTAAAGGAAAAGTCCATAGACTGTTATTAAATGGACTTGGGTAAAATCCACCATTTCTGGGATAAGCAGTATAAAATGTTTTGTACATTTTTGGGATCTTGCCGGGTATTTGTGACCTGGATTGGCCACTGTTGGAAACAGGATGCTGGGCTCGATGGACCTTTGGTCTTTCCCAGTATGGCAATACTTATGTACTTATACCAGGGCTCCTTTCAAACCCTGCATTAATGAGCCCTGAATGCCGCCATCAGATGTCACCCTTTGGAATATTATACAGAAAGTTGGAGAGGTAAGATGCATATCTATCTCTAGAAACAGAGTGAGTGCAAATAGAGGTGGAAATACTCAAGGCCACACAGGAAGTAAGCAATTCTGGAAATAACACTCCATGTTGTCTTGGCTCAGTTCATTAAGGTGCCTAAAAAGATGCATACAAAATTGTTTTAAAGCACTTTAGGGAGAACGTTATCAATGTGGGCTATCGTTAAGACAGGTTATTTTACTGGTAGCCAATAACTAGGTCTCATTGCATAAAATGGGACCTGTGCTAAAACAGCATGAGTTAGTGGTAAAATAACACATCTTAACAGTAGCACACTTGATAACTTTCCCCCTTAATGTGAAGAGTTTGTTTCTGGTAACCAGAGCTGATATTGTGATGTCATAATGCCTCATTCCACCAATGCCTAAGAGCCAACTTCATCAGTGATGTCACAATGGCTTGATTGCCCTATATTTGGCTCATTTTTATTATATATAGCAGTGATTTCATTTTCTAGAGATATTTCTGTTTTCTTTAATTAAGGGGGGGAGAAGTTATCAATATGGGCAACCGTTAAAATGTGTTATTTTACTGTTAAGCCCATTAATAATATCTAGGACTCATTGTGTAAAACAGGACCTGTGTTAAAATAGCATGTCAGTGGTAAAATAATACATCTTAACTGTATCCCACATTGATAACTTCCCCACTTAGTGTGAAGAGTTTCAGTCTCTGGCAACCAGAGCTGATATTGTGATGTCATAATGCCTCATTCCACCAATGTCTAAGAGCCAACCTCATCAGTGATGTCACAATGGCTTGACTGCCCTATATTTGGCTCACTTTTTTTTTTTTTTTACATATAGCAGTGATTTCAATTTCTAGAGATATTTCTTTTTTCTTTAAGGGTATAGTTATCAATATGGGCTACTGTTAAGAAGGGTTATTTTAATGGAAACCCCAACTGTTAGTAACTAGGTCGCTTTGCATAAAATGGACCTGTGCTAAAATAGCACAAATTAGTGATAAAATAACCTGTCTTAATGGTAGCCCATGTTGATAACCTCCTCCTTTAATATCCAAAGTAGCACATATGTGATTGATTCCTGTATTAACAACAAAAATGGGAGGAAGGAGGTAAAATCAAATTGAAAATAAAACAAAAATTTTGCTGCACACATCTCTATACCCTGTTGTAACCATCAACCATGGACATGCTGCTAGCTTAAGACAAAATCTCAAGCTGAAATGTTAAGAACACACAATTCTTTTTTTTTTCTACCTCCTTTCATCAATCTCTGTAGGAAGAGGTGGGAGGAGAAGGACCAGCCTTGGGTTCCAAAATTATGTCACACATCAAGCTAGAGAGCTCAAGTGCTGTCCAATGAACAAAATGTTCTGTGGATTTGCAGTCAAGGTGTAAGCACTGAAATACTTTTGTTTCCATAATGAGTGGGTGTCAGCCTGCTCCCCAGCTCACGTCTGAAACATGGCAGTAAAACACACTTTTCTTATTTGTTTTGGACAAACTGCAGCAAAAATGAACAAAACATGAGAAAAGGAAAAATAAGACCCATTCTTTTTCTTTCCCCCTTGGACTCAATTAAGATGCAAAACAACTTGACATAAGGTATGGTCACAATATCTTCTTCATACATTTGCTTAAGGAGTCGGAATGGACCTGGAGATCTGATAATAGTGGATCGGATGATTATTCTCGTGAATTTAAGGACTTGTGTTAAGAAAATATATTCACCACCTTCATTCTATAATCTTGTACACACATATTTGGGCTTAGCATACATAATTGTGCACAGGTTATAAAACAGTGCCAGTTATACACATATGTTAATTGGCAAATTAATCACTAATTTATTTATTAGGATTTTTTTTATTGCCTTTTTGAATGAATTCTCTCAAAATGGTGTACAGCAAAAATAAGTCAAACATAAGCACCAGACGATAACAGCAGTAAGAATATTCAAACAGCAATGCAAAGTATGGCATAGTAAGCAACATTACGTCAACACAATATGTGATAAAACATATTCATAGACAGCCTAGGGTATAAGCAAAGATGGAATATATAGATAGATAAGAAATAGTAACAGGGATAAGAAAATAAGGGGATTAATTTAAAGAAAGTTGCAAATAATAAACACTAACAACCAATAATCTCCAAAAGTTGGAGTTAATTGGTGCTAATTGGCATTAATTTGCAGCTATGCATGTAACTGCACTTATTTATTTATTTATTTATTTATTACATTTTAACCCCGCGCTTTCCCACACAATGCAGGCTCAATGCGGCTTACATAGTAAATTGAAATACAAAGTTATATAATAGAAATTTCAAAAACAGTAGTGAAACATTGTAAAGTTGGGCTTGGTAGTGTATGATAAGTTGAGCTTGATAATGTATGATTAGGATAAGAGAGGGTAGACAGGATAGGATAGTATGAATTCGGAGAAAAGGGGTAAGGAGGGATAAAATTAAGGAGAGATGGAGAAGAGAAGGATGGGAGGTCGGTATCTAAGTCAGAACAGAATTGGGAGTGGAGGTTGGTAAGATTAGGTTGGGGCATTAGGGTAGGCTTGCTTAAAGAGATGAGCTTTCAGCACTTAGTCGCTATTCCAGAAAGAGTGTGGAAAAGCTATAGCGTGTAAGGGGTTTGAACATGGGAGGGGCATGGGTGGGTCAGAGATGTGCTCAATCCTTATGTGTTACAATTCTAGAATACTATCAGTTACACATCTGCAACATTTCTTTTTGGGGGGGGGGGAGTTATCAAGCTGCGGTAAAAGACGAACCTTTACCACACTTTGATTTACTATGGGAGTCAGCAACCTGTGGTATAACAGTCCCACAGGTTGACGAATAATGCTGCTTGCAAGCCACCTCTCAAGCTGCATTATTCCAGCAGCCTGGGAGCATCATTCTTCAATGCCGTGGCCTGAAGCTCCCGGGCCAGCGCTTAAAGAGGCTGCTGCTGTTCCCCCTCCCCCCCCCCCATTACACCCTCCCGATCACATCCTTCCATCTCTGATCAACCTCCCTCCACCCCCAATCAAAATCTCTCCACCCCCAGATCCAACTCCCCACCTCTACCATCATCGTGGGCCTACTAGCTCAGTGGGCTTAAGGCAGGCGCAGTCTCTAGTGCTCCTGCCTTGCCAACACGGTCTCCAAAATGGCATCCCTATTGGTAGTCTTGGGCAGCTTTGAATGAGGATATTTTACATCGTTTTATGGCCGTTACACAACTTGCAGTGTACACCCGGTGCACAGGCAAGTCACGTTCTGGTTTTTACATAGTAATGAGCTGCTTTACATGCGTTTGCATATTTTACATCTAATTACTATATAACCTGCAGTGACCTAAATATCACCACGATGGGGCAAGAGAAGCTGTGTTAGAGTCCTTTAAAATGCATGAAGGGGCAAATAACACAACTTAAGGCCCTAATGCATCTTGATAACTTCCCTTCTTAGCACAGTCATTTACTGATACTGATACATGCTTATATTCCGTAACAACCTTTAAGTTCACTGTGGATTACATAAATGAGAAAGTTCAGACAAACTTGAAAAATGCACTAACCAGTAAGAATATAACAATACTATCAATGCATAATCAATAAGAAACATTTTTAGCTGTTTCCTAAAGGCCATAGTATCTGGAATAACTCTGATTCTAGATCGGAAGAAAGTTCCAAACTTGAGCCGCCAAATTTCGTTTCTCTTTTCCCTGTGTGTTTCTGCTTCATTTCTGAATATTTATGTTTTTAAAGGTATTTTATTGTGCTATTCATCCGCTTCCTTATGTCTGTGTTGTGGTGTGTTTGTTTTTAGTCATTTTTTTAATCAATTTTGATTTGAAATATCGACTTGTTATACCACGGTTCATAACAAAATAAATAGATCATCAGCAATTAATAAAAACATATAAGCAATACATCACAAGAGTATTGTTTGTTATGCATCAGTCAACAAAATTAAGAACAGCGAAAAGTATGTTTGTTTTGCAAACTGCCTTGATGTCCTGCTGACATTATGACGGTATAACAAATGCTTAAATAAATAAATAAGTTCCTAATGTTTTTTTCTCTCCCCGAATCCGCCCCTGTTGCTAAATGTAAGAGTTTAGTGAATTTTTGAGCATAAATTCAGGCACCCAGCCCTAGTAAACTCTCAAATGGGTCAGATTAGGAGCAGAACTCTGAAGGTTAGAATATAAAAGCTTTCAATATCAGGACCTATGCTATGCTTACAGACTCAAGGCATGACTCAGGGCCCCTTTTAGTAAGCGGCGGTAAGCTCAATGCAGGCTTCCTGCTTGCTAAACAGGAAGTACCGCCAGGCTACCGCAGCAGCCCAGCGGTACTTCCCACCCCTAGTGCATCGTTATAACTGGCGCTAGAAAAATATATTTATTTTTGTAGTGCCGGAGTGTACCCGGCGGTAATCAGGCAGTGCCGTGGGCTGCCCGGTTACCACCGGGTTAGCACGGGAGCCCTTACCACCACCTCAATGGGTGGCAGTAGGGGCTCCCCCCGAAATAGCCGTGTGGCAAGTGCTTTACTTGCCGCCTGGCCATTTCCTGCAGGAAACAGAGACTTCCCTTTTTCCTGCTGTGGTAAAAGAGGGCCTCAGTGCATGCGAAAAACACGCACCAACGCCAGCGCAGGTCCCCTTTTGCCACAGCTCGGTAAAAGGGGCCCTAAGAGAGGCTAATAAAACAATCACAGCCAGGCCTGCTCAATTTCAGGTCCCCCATTTATGGAATTTATTATCATTCGAAACTGGACTGGAAGAAAACAGAGGGTTTTTTAAATTCAGAAATAATGTAAGATCAGATCAAACTAGTGAGCTGCTAAAAGAGACCGAACTGTGGGGCCCTTTTACAAAGTGGTGGTAGAGTTACTGCCGCTTTGTCATGTGCCTATCCAGCGCTACTGCTGGTTCACCACGAGAGCTGGCAGTAGTGCTGCCCCCACTGCGTGCCACTTCTGGCGCATCAGAAATGATTTTTAATTTTTTTCTGTTGAGGGCATACCCAGCAGTAATTGGGCAGCGCCTAAATAGGAGGTGATAAAGGCTCCCCCATGAAATGGATGCACGGCAAGTATATATTTACTGCATAGCCAATCTCCTTTTTTATCACTAAAACCTCAGGGTTTACTAAGGCGCGCCGAAAAATGGCCTGCGCTGGTGTAGTCACATGTATTGGATGCTCACAAGTCCGTTTTTCAGCATGTCTGTAAAAAAAGGCTTTTTTTTAAACCCAAAAATGGACATGCAGCAAAATAAAAATCAGCGCATGTCCATTTTGGGCCTGAGACCTTACCACCACCTATTGACTTAGCGTTATGGTCTCACCCATTAACCGGGTGGTAATCATCAGCGTGCATAAACTGCTGATTACCACCTGACCTGATTAGCGCCATGTGGTAGAAAATAGAAATTATTTTCTTCTGTGCATTTTGGACGCATGTCAAAATTTGAATTACCACCCGGGGCACATGGTAGCCAAGCAGTTGTTCTAATTTAACGCATGTTGTACATGCATAGGTGCCTATGCGTCTTAGTAAAAGGGCCCCCCACTGCGGTAAATGGGGCCTCAGTGTGCAGCAAATCCATGTAGCAAATCCAGCATAGTAAAAGGGCCCCTGTGTTAGGAAGGAAATTTTGTTGGCTTCCTGTTATCTGTTTACTGTAATTCATTAAGAATTTAGAGGCTTATAATTAAGTCCATGGTGGTCATTAATTACAGAGATGTTGACTGCGGTAAATGACCCAGATATTCAATGCTGGGTCTAGGCACTGGTAGTCATAGGAGCCAACTTTTCAAAATTACATCTCCATGGACAAAGTCAAGGAGTTTGTTCAATATTGGGGGTAGTCAAGCAACCACAGGACCCAGAAAGCTAGTCCCTTTGCCGGCATTCGATATCCACGTCTTCAGCATCCACCGGAAGTTATCTGGGTGCTGGCTAATATTCAGAGCAGTACCTGGATAACTGCTATTAGCAGACTGAACATTGCTGCTAACTGGGTAAGTCCCAGCTCCACCCTCAATACCCCTCTTTGGCCAAGAATGTAATTTTCTGGGCCTAAAGGAAGGAGGGAAAATCCATACACAAATTTGTGCTTGTGAAAATGTTTTAAGTAGTACTTTGAAACTTTTGTTCAGCTCTTACATTTTGTAATTTCAAGCAGAATATCTCCACTATGCTTTTTTTTTTGTACTTGGTGGTGTTACGGGTCTACAAAAATACGAAAGTGCGAAGCCCATAAGAGAGAAACTGCACTGGCTCCCGCTCAAGGAACGAATTGAGTTCAAGATCTGTACGACCGTACACAAAATCATTCACGCAGAAGCCCCACTCTACATGCTAAACTTAGTAGACCTACCGCCCAGAAACGCCAGAAGATCAGCCCGCAAGTTCCTCCATCTGAACTTCCCCAGCTATAAAGGAATTAAATACAAACAGGCATACGCTACTACCTTTGTGTACAAAAGTACACAGATATGGAATGCACTACCCATGGCCCTGAAAACCACGGACAACTTAACCAGCTTTCGCAAATCTTTGAAGACACACCTCTTCGACAAGGCCTACAAAAGACATCCTCAGTGAAACAAACCACTCCTTATATCACCCATGTGCTGTAAAACACCTCTCACATGATCTTACCCAACACCTCCCATCCAAATCCACTTCTACCTTCAGCTTATTATCGACTGTATCTAATTTCATGTAATGACTATATCATATTAACATCCTGTAAGCCACATTGAGCCTGCAAAAAGGTGGGATACTGTGGGGTACAAATGCAATAAATAATAATAATAATAATAATAATAATACAGGGGTTATTTATTTATTTCTCTCTTTAGAAGTCATGCAGTATTTGCAAACTGTGCTGGAAGCATACATGTGGTGGGATTTGCACTTCTTTCACCCAGTGCTTGAATCTGGTTCTTATTTTCGAAAACGTGAACATATGAGAATGTTTAAAAAGGGATATGTGTTGCTCATGCACATCATGACTTTGTTAAACACCAATGAAGGGCGTGCATCACACAACTCACAGATTTCTTAGTGAGAGGACCTGCTATATGAATGCTTGAGTTATGACCCTTGGAACTGGGATAAGACCACCATCTCTGAGCTGAACTGGTGCTCTGAAAATGCTGGATTCCAGATTACTGTGACCATTCCCTTCAGCCATCCAGTCGCCATGATGAATGGAGAGGCAGATTTTCAAAAGAAAGAGATAACTGAACAGGTCTAGATTCTCCAAAATTTCAACTTGCCTGTTTCTTGACTCTGTTGAATAAATAATTCTTCATGGAAAGTGTGATGGATGTATGGAATGGTCTCCCAGGAGAGGTGGTTCAAACAGACATAGCAAGAGAATTCAAGAAAATCTGGGTAAGTAATAAGCACAGAAAACTGTTGGCTATTAAGAACTGAGAAGGAATACTATAGATGAACTGGAAATAAGCCGGACCAACTAGACAGGGGCATCGGGGGGGGGGGGGGGGGGGGGGGGGGAGTTGTCAAGCTGCGTTAGGGCCTTAAGCTGCATTATTGGCCCCTTAATGCTTCTTAAAGGGCTCTAACAAAGCTTGTCTTGCCCTACCTCTGTGATATTTAGGTCACTCGGGTTACATAGTAATGAGATGCAAAACATGCAAATGCATGTAAATCAGCTCATTACTATGTAAAAACCAGAATGTGATTTATGGTATGCACCAGCTGCACACCACAAGTCGCATTATGGGTATAAAATGACAGTACTCATGATGAATTGTAAGCCACTTTGAGCCTGCAAAGAGGTGGGATAAGGTGGGATACAAATGCAACAAATAAAGTAAAATAACCTCAGCTAAAAGTGTGAGACTAGTGCTACTATCAAAGTAGTGTTGGGGCAGTTTGGGGACGGAGCAAAGGCAGATCCAGAAGTTATTGAGAACTACAGATATACAGCGCCTGGGCCTGGATAGGCATCCGGACTAGTGAGGCCGGAGAAAAAGCTGTCCTATCATTCTCAGATAGCTATCTGGGTACCAGTGCTGAATATGCAGGCCTAGAAACCCCAGTGGAGGCCTGCATTTCAAAAAATGACAGAAACGCATCCGAATTAACACGATGATATCTAAATCTGCACTACCCAAGCTGTAAAGGACTTAAATACAGATCTACCTACGCATCCAGCTTTTCCTACATAAGCACACAACTGTGGAACGCGCTGCCAAAAGCTTTGAAAACGACGTACGGCCACCTTTACTTCCGGAAAACACTAAAAAACCACCCTGTTTAAAAAGGCATACCCTACCGACCCAACTGAAATGCCTGATCTCGGCTACACAAGAAAACTAAAGCGCGTAATGAACATGACACAACTCTTCCGCTCTACGATTCCTATTGTGGCTTCTGCCGCGTGAACTCCTATCTTACCACAAACCACATTGTATTTGTTCACACCGGAGTCGGCTAACGCCTCTCCGGTACTATGTAAGCCACATTGAGCCTGCAAATAGGTGGGAAAATGTGGGGTACAAATGTAACAAATAAATAAATAAATAAAACACTGAGCGCTACGGGTTTCTATCTGGGGGATAGTCATTCCTTGGCAATCAGCAGTTTTAAAGCTGCTGACAGCCACAGGCTGAGTTAGACCTGGTATCCAGTGTTGGGCCATGTCCGGGCACTGTCCATAGTTATGCGGGTGGTGGCCGATATTCAATTTGAATTTGTTCTAGTCGGGCACTACACGTATTTTTGACCAAGTTTCAATTTTTGGTCTTTTTGTTTTTATTGTTTTTTTCACATTGACAGATATTCATACGCTCCACCGTCAATCGATATAAAGCTGAGCACTCATTGATTGACCCCTAAGGAAGGCTCTCGTAGCCGAAACACGGACCGTGTAGGGTTCAAATAAAGTTGTACTTGGAGCATCTTATCCTGGTGCTTGGACTGACCTCTTGGACTTGGTTCTTTTCCACCCTATTTTTTGTTTGTGGCCAATATTCAATGCCAATACCCACATATCTAACCAAGCAAAGAAAGGACTGTTTTTTGTGTGGTTCTATTTCCCCAGTTAGGTAAGTGGGACCAACATTGAGGGGGGGGGGGGGGGTCTTTTACAAAGGCGCACTTAGAGTTTTTAGCGTGCACTAATGATTAGTGCAAGCTAAACACTAGAAACGCCTATATATGGGCATGTCTGACATTTAGCTCATGCTCATTTTTAGCGCGTGCTAAAAACGCTAGTGCGCCTTTGTAAGAGGACCCCTAAATATTGCCGAATACCTCATAGCTTCTGGGTCCATCCTGACTGTGCTCATGAACCCCAACCCCACAAACTAACCCAGTTAAATGACACTGAATATCCCCTCCCAGCCTTGCTAATCAGGCTTTCAGCAGGAGCCTCTGCTACTTGATTAAACCCATTTCAATATCTACTCCTGTGCTGCTTCTTGTCTTAGTTTTAGTTTTAGGAGTGAAGGAGCAGCCTAGTGGCCAGGGGCATAGTCAGACTTCGGCAGGAGGGGGGTCCAGAGCCCGAGGTGAGGGGGCACATTTTAGCCCCCCTCCCGGCGCCGCCGACTGCCCCCCACCATTGCCGCCACCCCCGCCGCTGCCGCCACCACCACCACCATCAACTTTGACCCCCCCTGCCGACGACCCTCTCGACCCCCCTCCCGCCGCCAACCCTCCCCCGCCGTCACCTACCTTTGCTGGCGGGGGATCCCAACCTCTGCCAGCCGAGGTACTCTTTGTCCTTCGTTCTGTTTCTGCGTCTGACGTCCTGCATGTTGTACATGCAGGACGTCAGACTCAGAAACAGAACGAAGGAAGAAGAGGACCTTGGCTGGCGGGGGTTGCGGTTCCCCGCCAGCAAAGGTAGGCGATGGGAGGGGGGGTCGAGAGGGTCGTCGGCAGGGGGGTCCAGGGCCAAATGCCCCACGTAGCTATGCCCCTGTGCTAGTGGCTAGTGCAGTGGCCTGAGAACCAGGGGTATTGAGTTTGATTCTTGCTTCAGTTCCTTGTGACTTTGGACAGGTCACTTAGGGGTCCTTTTACTAAGCTGCGGGGAAAAGGGGACCCATGGTAGTGGCGGAGGTCTGTTTTTCCCTTGTGCCAAGGCCATTTTTACCGCAGCGGGTAAAACGATCCCCCCAAAATGGCCATGCGGTAAGATAACCCTTACTGTGTGGCCATGCGGTGGGGAGCACTTACCGCCACCCACTGAGGTGGCGGTAAGGGATCCCGCAGTAACCCCGTCGGTAACCGTGCAGTGAGTGGCGATGCCCGATTACAGCCAGGTTAGCACCACACTAGGGAAAAGAATTCCCAGAGCGCCGGAAATGGCATGCGCTCCAACTGGAACCAGGGCCGCCGAGAGACTGGGCCGGGCCTGGTGCAAGGCCACCCCTGCCGCCCCTCCCCGAGGTTGCCGCCGCCACTACCCCCTGAGGCCACCGCCCCCCTCCGTCCGCCACCGGGCCGGGCCCCCTGCATTGAAATCACAGCGCCTCTCACCTCCGTGTGAAAGCGCTGGCTGCAGGCAGCAGCAGATCGCCTCCCTTCGGGCCTCTTTCCCTCCCTATATCCCGCCCTCGTGGAAGTTACGTCAGATGAGGGCGGGACACAGGAAGGGAAGAAGGCCCGAAGGGAGGTGATCTGCTGCTGCCTGCAGCGCTTTCACGCGGAGGTAAGAGGCGCTGTGATTTCAATGCAGGGGGCCCGACCCGGTGGCAGATGGTTGACGATGGAACCGAGGGAGGGCAGGCAGGTGGGATTGCGGCGCCGGGCCCCTCTTGGAGGCTCGGGCCTGGGGAATTTTGTCCCCCCTGCCCCCCCCCCTGTGGCCCTGATCAGAACTACCACCAGCGGCCGCTTTGGGCCAGCATCAGTTCCATTTTAGCTTGCAGTAAGCCCATGTTAGACTTACCGCTGCTTTGTAAAAGACCCCCTCAACCCTCCATTGCCCCAGGTACAAAATATGTACCTGTATATAATACATAAACCACTTTGACTGTAACCACAGAAAGGCAGTATGTCAAATGAATGAGTACAACTATTGCATTTTAAAAGGAAAATCAACTACTTAAAAATGCAAGCATTCTTGTAATCATTGAAAACTAGCGAGCAGGATTAAAAAATACTCAATGACAAGAATAGTCCTGGCACTTCGGACATTCCATAGAAGGAAAACATTTTCCCAGCTTCCTTCTAAGCAGCAAATATGGCTTTATTTGTTCCCCTATACCGTGTGCCAGTGTTTCTTGTTCTGTTCTGACTTCAGCCTTGTGAAGTTCAGGCAGAAGCCCCCTACCGAACCTGTCAGCATCTTAAATTAAATATCTGTATTTGGTTACAGCCGGGTATAGCCTAGTGTTGAGCTATGAGCGTGTGTGTGTGTGTTTCTGCATCGCTTTTCAGTTTTGTCGCAAAATAAGTAGCACATTAATTGAGAATTTGGAACAAAGTAAATGCTTTGGAAGCTGATTAAGATTTAAAAATAGGTAGGTAACGCAACGTTTATGTGGACGTCGCTTTAATCTTTTTGATAGATCAAAAAACTTCCGATACCACAAATTATGCCCCTCTCCCCCTCCATATACTAAAATGATCCGTTAGGTAAACCAGGTAAGTCACTTCTATGCCTGAAAAGTTAAAAAGCTGTAATGTCTGGTTTTTTTTTTTTTTTTTAACATGAGATCATACAATCTCTTTTTTTTCTTTTCTGTTTAGTATAATTTTATACTGGGTGGATGTCGTTAGGACTTGAATGGTTTGACAGCAATGATTAATACTCTGCATTAGGAGATTCCAGTGAAAGTATTCAGGGACAAGCTGTGAGGTTTGGTTCTCATCAGATGGCCGGGCCTACAGGCCTATTAAAAACAGCAGGACAGCTACAGACTTAATCACAGAGGCTGGGCCCATAGAGAGAAGCAAATAGATAAAAAAAAAAAAAAAACCTGAGAAGAAAATAAAATGTTGGACTAGAACAACATGAGAACACAAAATTTAAAACAAAGGTAGTGTTGACAAGCAATATGGGCTAAAAGCTAACAAGGGGTGGTAGAAAGCTGTCATTTTAAGGCCTAGCTTAAACATGCAGCTGACCTGTGGTAAGGAGTAAAGGTACAAACAAGTAAATCTGAAAAGGAAAATGCTAAATTCTTGAGGCATGAAGTAAAAACAAAAGGAACAAAGGGTAAAAGCTGGAGGAAAGGGGAGGGTGGGCCTGAGTGATAGTAGTAGAAGGTGGACTGGATTGTATAGGCAGCCGGAGACTGTGTGAAAGCAGTTTTATCTATAAGAGATCAGATAAGATAAGCCCCCCCCTCTCCTTCCACCCCTTCCTCCCAGAAGCAAAGAGTCTAAAGTCATTAAACTTGTCTGGGCGTTCTCCTATTAGTGTTATTCGGAAAGCATTTGAAAAGGGAGGGAATGCATGCCAGGTCTGCCCATCACAGCAAATAAAAGAACATGATGGGGTGGAGGTGGGGGGCGGGGAGAAGTTGTATATGGAACTTTCAAAAAATATAGAAAAGCAATTTAGGAGGGCTGGTAGACCAAGAGCTAAAGCCTTTCACGTAGCCCCTTACAGCCTCAGACCTGTCTTTTTTTAACTTGTTCAAGGGCCATGCCTAGGGTCTCCGGCGCCCCCCCCCCCGTTGGCACCGCGCCGCCCCCCCGTAGTCACAGCGCCACTCCCCCCCTGAAAACGATCGCTACACTGCCCACCCTCTTCTCCCCAGATCCTTTTCCTTTTTTTTTTTGTTTAAATTTACCTCTGTCCGGCGGCAGCGTAGCGTCAGTGAGAAGGAGGCGGCGCTCCCCCGCCCCGACGTGTCTACTAGTCTTCTTCCCTTCGCTAAGTGTCCCGCCTTCTTCTGACGTCATTTCTGACATCAGAAGAAGGCGGAACACAGCGAAGGGAAGACTAGTAGACACGTCGGGGCGGGGGAGCGCTGCCTCGTTCTCACTGATGCTACGCTGCCGCCGGACAGAGGTAAATTTAAACAAAAAAAAAAAAAAAAAGGAAAAGGATCTGGGGAGAAGAGGGCGAGGTAAGCATGGTGCGGCGGGGCGCCCCCCAGAGGATGGCGCCCTCCTGCCATGCTTACCTCGCTTACCGTGTTGGCACGGCCCTGACTTGTTCTTTGGGTGACTGTTATCTATACTAGGCCTCTGTAAACAGCTATCATCACAGCTGACATCACAGTTCACCAGTATTTCATGTGTTACCAAGCTCAACAACCAGACCACAAAACAGGTAGACAAAGGTGCGTGAACTATAAAGAATCCAGGGGTTAGCGGCTAGCCAGATGACTGCCGATGTCACGTGACATAGCCAGTCAGCGCCGATTTTCAGTGGCTGGCCGGCTACATTTGGTGGCCAAATCAGGCTGCGTGAACAGCAGGCCTATCTTTGGCCGCTATGAACTTAGCCAGAATATTGATTCAGCCAGTTATGTTCATGCTGCCGATATTCAAATGAAAATGGCTACTAAAAACGGCACTTAAGCGAGTCTCCGGCGTTATTCAGTGCCGGATAGCCAGCTATCCGGCACTGAATATCGCTGCTTAGCGACTTAAAGATAGCCAGTTATATCGGGCGGTATAACCGGCTGTCCGCTGATTTTTAAAGTGAGAGCGGCCAAGTTTGGTGGCCATATTTGGCCTCCACAATAGGTGGAATAACTTTGGTAGGCCTCACCTTAAATGGCCAGTGCTGGATATGAGCCTGGCCAGTTAAAATCGGACCGGCCAAAGTTTAGTTTATCTGTCACTTTCCTATTATTTAGTGCATTTCCTTACTATTATACTGTTTTGTGTAATATTGTGAACTGCTCAGAAAGTCTACTAATTGGGTGGTATATCAAGAATAGACACATAAACAGAGCAGAAAGTTACAAACTGTAATCAGTGTGTAATCAGGCAGTGGTTGTGCTTAGATCCGAAGGAATTGCAGGGGCAGGACATGCAAATTGTGAACTGTCACTGATAAAAGGACATCACATACCACCATTATTTACACACATTAATAATAATATTATTCATAGTAACATAGTAGATGATGGCAGAGAAAGACCTGTATGGTCCATCCAGTCTGCCCAACAAGATAAACTCATATGTGCTACTTTATGTGTATACCTGACTTTGATTTGTATCTGCCATTTTCAGGGCACAGACCGTAGAACACTAGCCCCGCTTCCCACCCGCTAGGTCCGCCTCCCCCCACCGGCTCTGCCACCCAATCTCCGCTAAGCTTCTGAGGATCCATTCCTTCTGAGCAGGATTCCTTTATGTTTATCCTACTCATTTTTTAATTCCGTTACCGTTTTCATCTCCACCATAGCTGAAAGGTAAGAAAATATATATTTGAAGGAGGTGGCAGGAATGTATTCACAGCGAAAGCAGACTCAGCACCCAATCAGAATGGGTAGAATTTCACCCCAATACCTGGCTTCAGAGCAAATTGGAGAAAAGAAAAATGGACAGGAAAAGTCTAGCACATTTGTTTCTGCTTAGCTCTTGTTCCTTTTGACGGAGAGCAGAGGGTGTCTGCTGACTAGGGATGCAGAACATCTGTCTATGGCCTCTGTTTGCTGGAATTACTAAGACCTTCTAAAATGCAACCCATAGCAATGGAAACTCTTCACAAGGAAGAAAGCCCTGTCAGATTTTGAGCTGTGGCCCAGCAAATATAGTAGTAGGAGGGGATACAGTAGCTAAGAGGCTAGTAGAACAAATAACCTAGGAGGAAGGGCTGCAGTGGTTGATAGGCATATGGAGCAGGTAGGCCAGGAGAAGGGGCTGCCATGGCTGAGAGGTTTCTGGAGCAGACAGCCCATGAGGAGGAGCTGCAGTGACTGAGAGGCACTTGGAACAGACAGTCCAGGGGGAGGGGCTGCAGCACCTGAAGGGCAGATAACGGACAGACTCAGGTGGAGCTGCAGGGCCTGGAGCAGGATGCCTCCAAGTAGGAGAGAAATCCAGCAGCATAGAAACAATGCAGCAGCAACACCTAACATAGTAACATAGTAGATGACGGCAGAAAAAGACCTGCACGGTCCATCCAGTCTGCCCAACAAGATAACTCATATTTGCTGTTTTTTGTGTATACCCTACTTTGATTTGTACCTGTGCTCTTCAGGGCACAGACCGTATAAGTCTGCCCCGCACTATCCCCGCCTCCCAACCACCAGCCCCACCTCCCAACCACCGGCTCTGGCACAGGCACAGACCGTATAAGTCTGCCCAGTACTATCCTCACCTCCCCACCACCAGCCCTGCCTCCCAACCACTGGCTCTGGCACAGGCACAGACCGTATAAGTCTGCCCAGCCCTATCCCCGCCTCCCAACCACCAGCCCCGCCTCCCGATCTTGACTAAGCTCCTGAGGATCCAGTCCTTCGGCACAGGATTCCTTTATGCTTATCCCACGCATGTTTGAATTCTGTTACCGTTTTCATTTCCACCACCTCCGCGGGAGGGCATTCCAAGCATCCACTACTCTCACCTCTCGGCAGGAAGGAGGTCCACCAACTGAGAGGCAGTGGAGCCACAGCCCCTAGAGGATGGGGCTAGACACAGTTGGGGAGCTCTAGGACCATAAAAGAATGCAGTGGACACAAGCCAAACCAGACACTACAGATCCACCTGTCCAGTTGCACTCCTGATTATAGTAGGACAGGATATGGTGGGAATGAAAATGGGGAGGACATCCAATAATGGGACACTGTGGAGAGACAAATGTTCCTTATCTTGCTGGTAACAAGGTACCTCAAATTATCTGAATGGTTATCTAATGCTTTATATAAATGAACTGTGTAAAAGAAATTTAATATCTCCACTGGGTAACTGCACCATTAGTACCCGTTATAAACCTACAACTGGATAAGCTGAATAAACTGTTAAATATTGTCATCCAGCCTTGTTTACAGTCATGTTTTGCTTTTTCCCTGGGGGAAAGGGAGGGAAATCGCATCCATTAACACTTTTCTGATAGGCACGGACAGGGAGAGGGATCTTGGGGTGATAGTATCTGAGGACCTGAAGGCGACGAAACAGTGCGACAAGGCGGTGGCAGTAGCTAGAAGATTGCTAGGCTGTATAGAGAGAGGAGTGACCAGCAGAAGAAAGGAGGTTTTAATGCCCCTGTATAAGACGTTGGTGAGGCCCCACCTGGAGTATTGTGTTCAGTTTTGGAGGCCGTATCTTGCGAAGGATGTTAAAAAAATGGAAGCGGTGCAAAGAAAAGCTATGAGGATGGTATGGGATTTACGTTCCAAGACGTATGAAGAGAGGCTTGCTGACCTGAACATGTACACCCTGGAGGAAAGGAGGAACAGGGGTGATATGATACAGACGTTCAAATATTTGAAAGGTATTAATCCGCAAACGAATCTTTTCCGGAGATGGGAAGGCGGTAGAACGAGAGGACATGAAATGAGATTGAAGGGGGGCAGACTCAGGAAAGATGTCAGGAAGTATTTTTTCACGGAGAGGGTGGTGGACGCTTGGAATGCCCTCCCGCGGGAGGTGGTGGAGATGAAAACGGTAACGGAGTTCAAACATGCGTGGGATATGTATAGAGGAATCCTGTGCAGAAGGAATGGATCCTCAGAAGCTTAGCTGAAATTGGGTGGCGGAGCAGTTGGGGGGAAGAGGGGGTGGTGGTTGGGAGGAGAGGATAGGGGAGGGCAGACTTATACGGTCTGTACCAGAGCCGCTGATGGGAGGCGGGACTGGTGGTTGGGAGGCGGGAAATACTGCTGGGCAGACTTGTATGGTCTGTGCCCTGAAAAGGACAGGTACAAATTCAAGGTAAGGTATACACATATGAGTTTGTCATGGGCAGACTGGATGGACCATGCAGGTCTTTATCTGCCGTCATCTACTATGTTACTATGTTCTTCCTCAGGTGGAGGCACCAGATGCCAAGCACTCAGGGACCGATGGAGCCTGTCCAGATCCAGGGATACCTGCAAGGAGGTGCTATACACATTGTTAAAGGAGTCACCCTTGAAGGGATGGCTGAATGTAACTTAAAATAGGGTTATGCCATCATGTGTTAATGCAGGATGCTCTAAGGTTTAGATATTATGATGATCTGGCACAGGGTAAATTGTAGGAGCCAGAACAGGTTCACCCAGCTGTGGCAGAAGACAATGATTTCCACCTGAAGCATGCCATCCTTGTATTCTCATGGTGGGAGAACCAACATGTCATCACTGTGTACTTAGGCAGATGACAGACAGCTGTGCCATCTCTCATCAGCGCTAATCATGCTGGCTTTATCTTGGTCTTTGTGCATCATCATGTACTGTAGATTTGGGGAGGAAGCATAGAGGAGACCTTTTTGAGATATTGCCCTTGAAGGAATCCAATTACCTCTTCAGTAAATTGTGCCCTAGTATGACCCAGCAGCCCTAGTGTTGAGAAAACTTGCAGTTCCTAAGCACCAGGAAAAGCATTGCATAGGTTAATGATCCTAAAATGAATTTGTGCAAATAGAGTTGCAGTTATATGCTTGCTCAGCTTGATGCAGTTCTGTTTTATAGCTCATGCTTCAAAGCCAACACTGAGCTGGTGTACCTTCAGATAACCTGGAAGCAGTACAAGACAACCTTACACACCCAAACTTGTTTTCTGTTTCGGCCCCAGATGATAAGTTTGGTTGCAGTTTTAGTTTTGACTGAAAGTGTTTAGACAGTTTCAGTAGCACTTCGGTTTTAGCTGAAAGTGGGAAAAAAGAGCTAATGGTAACGGAATAAAAACATGCATGGGATAAGCATAAAGGAATCCTGTGCAGAAGGAATGGATCCTCTCAGGAGCTTAGTCGAGATCGAGTGGCAGAGGCGGGGATAGTGCTGGGCAGACTTATACGGTCTGTCTCAGAGCCGGTGGCGGGAGGAGGGGCTGGTGGTTGGGAGGCGGGGATAGTGCTGGGCAGACTTATACGGGCTGTGCCCTGAAGAGCACAGGTACAAATGAAAGTAGGGTATACACCAAAAGTAGCACATATCAGTTATCTTGTTGGGCAGACTGGATGGACCGTGCAGGTCTTTTTCTGCCGTCATCTACTATGTTACTATGCTACTATGTTGCAAGACAACCAAGTTTTGTGGAAAACAAATTCTTTTAGAAAGCTGCGTTTTCGTTGAGGGCCCCTTTTACTAAGCCACGTAGGCGCCTACGCACGCCCAACTTGTGCCAAATTGGAGTTACTGCCCGGTTACCGCATGGCCCTTGCGGTAATTTCAACACGTGTAGGTCCTTACCACCCAAATTCTTTACTGCTAGGTCTATGGCTGGTGGTAAGGTCTCAGACCCAAAATGGACACCCAGCAATTTTGATTTTGCTGCACGTCCATTTTCGGGCAAAAAAAAAAAAGAAAGGCCTTTTTTACAGGTGCGCTGAAAAATGATTCTGCGCGCGCCCAAAACCCGCGCCTACACTACCGCAGGCCATTTTTCAGCGTGCCTTTGTAAGAGGACCCCTGAGTTGTGTAAACTCTAATGGAGAAGACGAGGTGGGCGAATGGAGGAGAAAATGAAGGCAACCATGAAAATTTAATACTTTCATGTATGGAGAAGAAGGCGAACACCTCAACACCTGAGAGCATGTGCAAGAATTCCCGGGGAAAGCTCAGAGCAGGAAGAAAGCAACGCGAGGAGGGGAGTGGTGGTACTGTATTTATTTGGGCGCCAGGGCCTCGTTATCCCCAGCAGTACAGGTATGGTTCGCACACATGCAAAGGGGGGAGAGGGGAGAGAGGAATGCATTCCTCCCTGACCACACCTCAAATTGCAGGGCTGACTACATGACAGGTTTATAAAATACTACAAATTATTTGTATCACTGGTACGCCAACAGATGCCCACCATTGATATGGCATAAGAGGGCACACCTAAACACGGGTGCAGCAATGCCAAAGTTACACTAGTATTCTATAACAGAATCTTAGTGCCAAGATTCCATTATAAAATTGGTGCTAAGCGCACGGGATTGAGGTACCTAAACTGAGGTGACAAGTTGTAGAATTGCCTCAAGCAGGGGCATAGCTAGGTGGGGCCACGGGGGGCATGGGCCCCCACAGATTTAGCCCTGGCCCCCCTGCTTTCACCCCCCTGCCCTCGACCCTCTCCCGCCACATTCGTCCCCCCCTCCTGCTGCCGCCAACCCTCCCCTGCTGCCGCCGTCAGGTACCTTTGCTGGCGGGGATCCCCAACCCTCGCCAGCTGAAGTTCTCTGAGTCCGGCGCGTTGCTGATCTGGATTCTGTTTCTGTTTCTGTGAGTCCTCCTGACGTCCTGCACATAGGAACGTGCAGGACGTTTTCCTGCGTGCAGGACGTCAGGAGGACTCACAGAAACAGAAACAGAATCCAGATCAGCAATGCGCTGGACTTGGAGACCGGCGCTGAAGGGGACCCCCACCAGCAAAGGTACCTGGCAGTGGGAGGGGTGGGGGCGCTGGGGGGTAAAACGTGGTGGTGGGGGGGTCGGCGGTGCCGTGGGGGAGCTAAAATGTGCCCCCTCACCTCGGGCTCTGGACCCCCATCCCGCCGGTCTGGCTACACCCCTGGCCTCAAGGTACAAATTTAGAATATGAGGCCTTTGAGGGCAGGAAAATACTGTACCCATCGTGCCTGAATATAACTTACCTTGGGCTATAACTGAAAAAAGCATGAGCTAAGCTCAAAGGGCCCAATATTCAGACCGCAGGAGGGAGCCTGACTAAATCCTGCGGTCAGCCCGGATATTCAATGCCAGGCCATTTCCAGTGACTAACGTTGAATATCCAGGAGATTTTTGGCCATTTAAGTTTAACCTGCCAAGCTGGTCGGTTATGTTTAAAGCAGCCAAAGACATTCCTGCTATTTTGGCGGCTTAATTTGGCCGCCAAACGTAGCCGGTGACTTGCTAAATACTAGCGGATAGCTGGTTATATTGCATGATATAACCGGTTATCCGCTAAGCACTAACCAGCAATATTCAGCTCTTGGCTGGTTAAATGGTTTTAAATATTGGGAGGGAAAATCTCTTTCCCATTTTCAGTCATAAAATACGTACAGTGCCACCCAAGGCGTGCTTTTGTTTGGTGCCATGCACAATAAGGAAAGCCATTTTATAAATTAACAAGTTCAGAAAAGAGCTCTTCACCCTTGAGGAGGAGGGGGGGGGGGGGGGGGGGGGTTCCAGGGGTTATGTGATGAAGTTATAAAGTAGCACATTTCAAATTGCAGAAAATATTTTTCACTCAACACATAGAGTTAAGATTGGAACTCATTGCCAGAGGTTGTGGTAAAAGTAGTTTGTGAAGCTAAGTTTAAAAAAAGGTTTGGACAAGTTCCTAGAAAAAAAAGTCAATAGACTGTTATTAAAGTAGACCTGGGGAAAGTCACTGCTTATCCCTGCAAAGATACAGTATGTCATCAACTAAGTAATATACTGATGCCTCTAGGTGAGGAAATTCTCTAGTTATTGCAATCTACTCAATATTTGGCTCATATTTGTATACAATATGGAGACAGACTTTAGTGCAAAGTGTCTGGCCATTTCAGAGTAGAAATTATAAGGGTTGCATATGTGTTTGCATGTCAAGTGGTGCTTAGATGGCAACTCTGGCTGTATCAACTAAGGCCGGTGCTAGGCTGGCTTGTATAGTCTGAGTGCCACATATAGCAGTCTGGTTCAGGATGGCTGGAGAGAGCTTCAACAGAAACTCAAGTAATTTGGTACATGAAGATAGTGCCGGGCAGATTTTTATGGTCTGTGTCCCACAAATGACAAGATGGATTTGGATAGGCTGGAGTGAGCTTTGATGGGAACTCCAGTACTTGGAACATAAGGACAGAGCTGGGCGGACCTCTATGGTTTGTGTCTCAGAAATAGCAAATGAAAGACCATGATCAAGTATATAATCTCACCTTCATTGATGATTTAATCTTGAATTGATAATGAATGTGACTGTTGAGTAGACTGGATGGACCATTAAGGTCTTTATCTGCCATCACTTACTATGTTACTATGGGGCTCATTTTCAAAAGAGAAAAATGTCCAAAATGTGGAATAAATCTGTATTTGGATATGGTATTTTCAAAACCAATTTTTAGATGTTTTTCTATGATGTCTGTAGAACAAACAGCGAAGTGGACTAAAAAATGGATGACGCTCCAGGTCAAAAAATCTTTATTGATGGATGAACATGACTCGATACAGCTGTGTTTCAGCCTAAAGGGCCTGCATCAGGAGCCTAAATTACAAAACAACATATAAAAATAATAAGAACATGGATATAAAACAAATATAGTGTTAAATACCAACATTTTAGCGAAATGTCCAAAGTTGGACATAAACGTCATATTTAAAATGCCCCTCTATGTAAAAGCTCTTCAAGTTTTATGTCTTATCCTATATAATAAAATGCACCTCCAACGTTCTGAAGCCGAGAAAGTGAAGCCTTCAAGCCTTGAAGCATTCCTGCAACGTTTCGGAACTACGTGTCGTCAATTGAGGAGATGGAGCCTTACAGAGCGCACAAATGCTTCAAGGCTTGAAGGCTTCACTTTCTCACACACACACACTCACTCTCTGTCTCTCACATACACTCTCTCTCACACACAGACTCACACACATACACTCTGTCTCTCACACACTCTCTCTCTGACACGAACACACACACACACACACACACACACACACACACACACACACACACTGTCTGTCTGTCTCTCACTCATTCTCTCTCACATACACACTCCATCTCTCACCCATACACTCTCTCTCAAACATACACACTCCGAGGAAAGGGGGGCATGGAACTCGGAGGGAAGGGGGGGCCAAGAACTCAGAGGGGAGGAGAGGGAGGGAAGGAGGGGGTCATGGAACTCGGAGCCCCACACACACACACTCACTCTCTGTCTCTCACACACACTCTCTCTCACACACTCACTCTCAAACACACATACACTGTCTCTCACACACTCTCTCTCTCTCTCTGACACAAACACACACACACTCAGTCTGTCTCTCTCTCTCACTCATTCTCTCTCTCACTCACACACACACTCCATCTCTCACACACACTTTCTCTCTCACACACACACTCTTTCTCAAACATACACAATCCTAGGAAAACCTTGCTAGCGCCCGTTTCATTTGTGTCAGAAACGGGCCTGTTTTACTAGTGTTGTAATAAAGCTCTTGAATGTTAATTGTGTGGCCTCTTCATCCACAGACTCCAACTGGAAGAAGTCTCTTGCTGGGTCAGTGGTAAATTCCTAAATTTGCCTGTTGTTTATCCTTTGTTCTTATTCTTTGGTCTCCTTTTTTTTATTGACTATTATTTGGATTTATTAGCTTGATATACTGCTTAATAAACTATCTTTTCACTGCTTTTTGCTTCATATCTAGTACCACAGATGTATTACAGGAGTCTGATGGTTGGCACACCAGTGCCCCGATTTACCTCAATCCATATTGCCAGGATTAATGAAATACACAAAGAAATGACTTTAAAATGAATAGAACCCTACTTTCCCCACAAAGAGTTAACTCAGAGATGGAGGTTTTATAATGATCTTATAGTCATGGCGGGATTATTTTCAAGTTTTCAACACCATCATTTTGCTAAAGTTGGCAGTACCAGAAACCAAAGGGCGAGATCAGGTGGTCAATCAAGTGTCGTAAGCAAACGGATGTTTGCAATGGAAAAAAAATAGCTCGACTGAAAACACTTAGCAGTGCAAAGGGATTCTGCCCTTGAGTGGTTAGACCATGAGGGTAGGGCCATTGCAGTCCTCAGAGACCACAAAGAAGGTCTGATTTTCAGGGTAACTGTAATACCCATTAAGGAGGAACGTTTGGGATGCAATGGCTAGGACTGAAATTTATAACATTTATTTGCATATGTAGAACATGTAGAAAACCAGCTGCTCATGGTCCCCCATGGCTTGATTTCATCCTTAACTTTGAAGGATGGCATCTGTAATTTCTCCTGTTGTTATGCACTGTAGTTCTCCCCAGTCTTTGGTGTGCTTTGCTTGCCCTGAGCTCTTGCAGATAGTTACATCTAGTCTATGGCAGCAGTAACTTGGTGTAATTATTTGTTGAAAGGAATCGGTGCATATGGGTGCATAACATAGGCAACCGAGCCCCCTCGGGCCTAAGGGTATTCTGATATTACAATAATAACACGACACATGGTAATTTCTTAACATGGCACAACTTGGCCGCAGCTTTATTTTAAATACAAACATCATAACCCTGGGTATACCCAAGCCAATCCACCTTCCGGCTTATTAGCCAACCCAGTCCACCGTCATTAGCAAGAGTGACCAATCGTAAACAGAGCTCCCCGCCGCACAGCAAGGGAGCTCAACCATACGCGCAGCTATCCCAGCTGCCTAGCTTACACCATCATGCTTGGGTACCCCGCCAACACTGCGACAAAATATATACAGGACGTCCGGGCTCCACCCAGGGGTTTTTAAACCCCTTTTGCTCTCCACCCTTACCAGCGGGGTGCCCTGGGCGGCAGGAACATGCCCACTTCGCCCTGCTCACACCCTGCTGGCATTAGTGCACATGCCCGTCGGGGCACAGTGCCATGTTATATGCGGCTCCGTGCACCCGTGGGGGCTCTGCGCCTTGCTTTTTTATAAATGCTGATCCTGCCTTCATTTCACCAATTCTTTGCATGTTTGCATAAAATTAGATGCTCTGTTTTTCTAGTGCCCACTTTGATGCATATAACCCCCTCCCCACAACCTTTTAAGGGTTTACTTGAGTGTGTACAATGCTGTTCTATATCCTCAAACGGCTTGCAAAATTATCCCCAAATGTCTGGTCAAGCCAGAATGAAGAGTGTTTTGATTTGTTGCAGTTTTGTTGAAGTGAATTTTGAATCAGTAAAATGTAGCAGCAAACCTCAAGACAACTAGTTAAAAAAAACAACAACAAAAACAAAACAAAACACAAAACAACCTTGGATGAGACCAAACTAAAGGGCCCTTTTACTAAGCCGGCGCCAACGAGCGCTAAATTGGAGTTACCACCTGGTTACCGTATGGCCCTTGCGTTAATTTAAATTTTGATGTGCGTCCACTATACTTGTCTGAAAAATATTTTTTATTTTCTGACGTGGGGCAGCTACGCGCGTCAAGTGGAATTTGACATACCTAGACAATTACTGCCTGGTTACCGTGTGAGACCTTACCGCTAGGCCAATGGCTTGCGGTAAGGTCTCAGACCCAAAATGGACACGCAGCAGTTTTCAGCTGCACATCCATTTTTGGCAAAAATTTTAAAAAGGCATTTTTTGCTAGGTGTGCTAAAAAAAATTCTGTGTGTGCCCAAAACACGCATCTACACTACCGCAGGCCATTTTCCAGCGCACCTTAGTAAAAGGACCCCCCCACTCCATGTGCCTTCCTCTTCTGTTTCTGGATAGCTACTCCACCTGCAGTATGCTGTGCTCGTTGCAAGAAGGTGTTTAACCAGGAGAAATCTGTCAAAACCTTGACGTCCAAGTGGACCATGGGTTGTCCAATCCAGCGCTACAAATGTCTTATTATAAGAAATAAAATGCTTGGCTCAGAATGACAGGATTGTAATGAGTTTGAGTCCAAATGCCATATCCCACTGGTTTTCTCATTGCTCGGAAAAAGTGCTAGAAACTGTGAAAAGAATGAGTGTTGCCCTTCTACAGACAGTCTCTTGTAGCTGTTCCTGTCTGGGTGCTTCAGTTTGATTGACAATAAGGGGATCTGCGGCGGCTTTGCTGCAAACCCTCCCCGATAGCCTCACATTATTTGAATTTACAGGTTATCAGCAGCGCTGAAACTTCAGCTATGACCTCATTAAGAAAATGTGGCCACATCAGCGCCTTTTCAGAGTCTTTATCACTCATCATGTGTCATACAGGCGGACCCGTTGACACCTCTATGCAAACACTGGTTGATATCTTATCTCCTGCAAGGGGGGATAGGACCCATGCTGTGAGATGCAAGCCAAGACTAGGAATGCAACCCAGAAACAGGTTCACCAGCAGCCAGCTGTGGGATAATCCCTTCAGCAGTGAAGGAAATGAATGTATGCTTGATTCCTCCTTTACAGAATGAGAAAAAGCTACTTATCAGTGCTGGACAGTGGCAGTTCCAGAAGCCACTGTACCCATTCGGCATGGAGAATTGACTTAATGGTTACAACAGTAGGCTGAAGGGAAGCCAAGATCAAATTCCACTACTGCTCCTTCTGGTTTTGGGCGAGTCATTTAACCCTTCATTGCCCCAGGTACAGAGTTAGGAGTTCTTTTATTAAGCTGCAGTAAGCACTAACACGTGTTTTCCGCAGCTTGTAATTGCCTTACGTGGGGCGTGCTCAGGCATCCTGCGGTAATTCTGGCATCTGCATGCATTTCCAATATGCTAAAAAATAGATTTTTTATTTTTTTACTTTTTTAATTGATACATTTTCAATATTACATTCATTTACCATAAATGCAATGAAATAACTGGAACATAACATAAAAACAAATACTTATTCCCTTAAACAAGGAAAATTCACCTCTAACTTAGCCCACAATAATGAGACAAGATACAAGGAAATATCCAAAATCAAAGACTTATAAAATCAAATCAATTAGAGCAGGGAGATGCCAACACTCGCAGCCAATTTGTCCAGCATGTTTGTAACCTGTATGAGCATTCAGGGTAGAACCTCTTTCATCTTCCTTGGATATTATAAATTCCTGCAATTTCTTCAGATCAAAGAACACATAATTTATCGAATTTAAAGACATTAAACATCTACATGCAAATTTTAATATATATGTACCACCCAAAGCGAGTTTTCTTGGTTTTAACCCCAAGAATTCAAGTCTTCTTTTTTGTGTGTCTTTAGTTAGATCAGGAAATATTTGGACCTTGGAACCAAAGAACATTGCATTCATATGTCTGAAATATAATCGAAAGATATTATTTCTGTCTGGTTCCAGAAGAGTTGTTCGTTCTGTTACTACCTCTAAAGAGCTCTCCAAAAATTCAGTTAGATTTAATTCAGGTTCAGGTTCCACGGTTGGAGTTCTAATTCCAGATATATATTGGGCTCTAACAATGGGTGGAAAACCCTCCATCGGAACTCCCAATATTTCTCCAAAGTACTTTTTCAACATTTCTATAGCAGGAATCAGAGGTGATTTAGGAAAATTGAGAAATCTTAAATTATTTCTCCTCCCATGGTTATCTAAATATTCCAGTTTCCTAGCCAGAATATCCCTCTCCTTAATAACTGCCACTGCAAAACTCTGTAATTTTTTAAGTTCTCCTTCTAGTGATTCCGTTTTCCCCTCTTGTTCTTGAATTCTCCCAGACAGAGATTGTTGGAATTGTTTCAAATCCAAAACTTCTTCCTTAAATGAATTTGTTGCCTGAAGAAGAGAAGAGCAGTGGCGTTCCTAGGGGGGCTGACACCCCGGGCGGATCGCCGATGCGCCCCGCCCCCCGGGTGCAGCGCCCCCCCCCCCCGGAACAGCGCGATGCCCCCCCGGCGAAAAAAACCCTGATCCCTCGGCAAAAGAAACCCCCCCCCCGGGTGCATGCCGCTGGGGGGGGGGGGGAGCCACGCACCTGCCAGCTCTTCGTTTTCATGCTCCCTGTGCCCCAGAACAGGAAGTAACCTGTTCCTGGGCAAAGGGAGCATGAAAACAAAGAGCCGACCGGCGCACGGCACCCCCCCAGCGGCGTGCACCTCTGGCGGACCGCCCCACCCCCTTGGTACGCCACTGGAGAAGAGTTCAGTCCCTGTATAGCGTCTCATAGGGCATCCATGGTCAACACAACAGGTTTTCTGTTTCCCCCGATTCCCATGGAGGCAGCTCCCAGATTAGAGGGAGATGAGGGCTTCTTTGTCCGCATATCCCTAGTTGTCACCACTTGTGGGGTCGAGGTAGCGGCAGGTCCTCCTCTAGCTGCTTGGGAGATCAACTCCACTTCAGGTGACTCACAGCGCTGTTCCTCTGCCAGCACCGAACTGCTTCCAGGTCGCGGGGGAGCTGTGTTCAAGGGAGGGCTTAACGAAGCCCCCTCTATGCTGTGATCTGCCAGCGATAGCGCAGATCCAATCAAAGTGGGTGTCAGCATTTCCAGAGTCTGAACGCCGAATGTCTCCAGAGTTGTCTATCAGAGAGTAGGGTTTCCTCCAGGGTTAGAGGAGGATTGTACCCTGGTTTTCCCTTTTTTTCCCTATGAAAAATCTAGGGAAAAGCTCTGCTTCATCTGACGCGTTCGTGGAGGGTCAGGAGCTCATGTACGCACAACCATTCTAGACGCCATCTTGTCTCTTGACAGATTTTCTTAATTTTTTTTTTTTAGTGCTGGGGGCAGGTCGGGGGTGGAGAATAGGCGTATACTGTGCTAATTGGTTAGTGCAATTACATCACTGCATGCTAACTAATTAGGGTGTGGTTAGCACATGAGCCAGGAGCGGACTGAGGGTGGTCTGGGCCACACCACCCGGCCACTGCCCAACACCCCTACCACCACCGCGCTGCCATACTGGGACAGACCGAAGGTCCATCAAGCCCAGCATCCTGTTTCCAACAGTGCCCAATCCAGGTCACAAATACCTGGAAAGATCCCAAAAAAGTTCAATACATTTTATACTGTTTATCCTAGAAATAAGCAGTGGATTTTCCCTAATTCCATTTTAATAATGGTCTATGGACTTTTCATTTAGGAAGCCATCCAAACATTTTTAAACCCCGTTATGCTAACTGCTTTTACTACATTTTCTGGCAACAAATTCCAGAGTTTAATTACACGTTGAGTGAAGAAATATTTTCTCCAATTTATTTTAAATTTACTACTTTCTAGCTTCATTGCATGCCCCCTAGTCCTAGTATTTTTGGAAATAGTAAACAAGCAATTCGTTCCACTCCACTCATTATTTTATAGACCTCTATCATATTTCCTCTCAGCCATCTTTTCTCCAAGCTGAAGAGCCCTAGCCTTTCTTCCACTATTGACGTGTAGATGGCTGGGGCACAGTGATTTCAAGGAGGTATGGTTTGGGCATGGATTGGGCGGGCCAAAAATATATACACACATTTCCCATGTTAAAGTTGCAAAATACATGTAGTTTAATAAGTTTCTGTGTTGGCTTTTGCATTGGCTCTGAGGCACACACAGACACCAGCAACCTGATCATTTGGACCTGGGGTTTCCATTAGTGATTCAGGCCTTTCTGGGATATAGACTGTAGAAGAGAGCCCAGCACTGTCCTTAACTACTGCATGCTCCTTTACATATTTTACAGAAAGTTCTACATTCACGAGAGAGGTTGGGTGGAAAGCAAGAATGTGAATATCCAGATATGGAAGTCCCATTTCCCTAGAACAGTACCTATACAACAGTACCTATACAAAACGAGGCTTATAGAATATCAGATACCAGTAAGTGTCAGATTCATGAATATTCCAAAACCATATTACATGAAATAAACTAATTACTGTACCTGCCATAATCCATGAGCAGGAATACTTTCAGGCTTATTTTCGAAAGAGAAGGACACCCATCTTTTGACACAAATCGGGAGATGGGCTTCCTTCTCCCAGGGTCACCCACATCGGTATAATCGAAAGCTGATTTTGGGCCTCCCCAACTGCTTTCCTTCGTGGGGATGACCAAAGTTCCCGGGGGTGTGTCAGAAGAGTAGCGAAGGTGAGTCTTGGGCGTGCCTAACACATGGGCATCCTCGACCCATAGTAGAAAAAAAGGGCGTCCCTGACGAGCACTTGGCCAACTTTACATGGTCCTTTTTTTCTTACTACTAAGACACAAAAAGGTGCTCGAACTGACCAGATGACCACCCGAGGGAATTGGGGATGACCTCCCCTTACTCCCAAAGAAAATAAGATGATACCTTTTTATTGGACATAACTTAATACAATAAAAAAGGTATCATCTTATTTTCTTTTCCATGTTTTAATTTTGTTTGATTTCTATTGATTACCTTTAAGAGTGGACTAACACGGCTAACACACCTCTTTACATAACCTGTCATTAAAATCGTCCATAGTACCTGAAGATTGGAGGGTGGCAAATGTAATGCCGATTTTTAAAAAGGGTTCCAGGGGTAATCCGGAAAATTATAGACTGGTAAGTCTGACATTAGTGCTGGGTAAAATAGTGGAAACTATTATAAAGAATAAAATTATGGAACACATAAAATAAATATGGTTTAATGGGTCAGAGTCAGCATGGGTTCAGCCAAGGGAAGTCTTGCTTCACCAACTTGCTTCATTTCTTTGAAGGTATGAATAAACATATGGATAAAGGTGATCTGCATGCTTGTGCTGCGATTGGTAGCATGGAATGTTGCCACTATTTGGGTTTCTGCTAGGTAATAAAGAGAAATAAAACAAAAAAATATATATGGTACAGTCTCGATTATCTAATCTTTGCTGATCTGATCATCCAGAATATCTGATAAACCCCTACTTTTACCACCATTGGGAGCCTTTGTTTATGCATTCTTTGACTTCGCTTTCTGTTTTCTGAACCCAGGACTGTACTTCTACCACCGTTGTGAACTGGTACCCTGCTTTTATTGCCCTTGTTTCTGGATTGTTTGAAAGGTTAACATTGTTTTCCATATTATCCAACTTTTAATTTATCCAACAATAGATCAGTCTTGTTTAGGTCAGATAATCGACACTTTACTGTACATACATACGTTTTGGTGGCAATGTTATTATTACAATTGTGCTGATATATACTGTTAGATTATACTTTTCTTTACTGTAGCCTTCATACAGTTTTGTGTAAGCCACATTGAGCTTGCAACTAGCGGGAAAATGTGGGATATAAATGTATTAAATAAATAAATATGTGAGTGTGCCAACACAGTTTATGCTAATCCTATATAATAAAACGCACCTCCAACATTCTGAAGCTGACTGCATGGCTGAGGCATTCCTGCTCTCTGTATCCATCTCCTGAATTGACATCACGTACTTCCGGGTTCGTCACAAGCAGAAGTGATCAACCACACAAGGTTTCTCGGCTTCAGAATGTTGGAGGTGCATTCTATTAAATAGGATTGGTCAGTTCCTTGAAGCACAGCCAGAGCTCAGCGTCCTGCACAGTAACGCTCAGACACCAGAGAGAGAGAGGGGGGGGGGCCTGACACCAGAGAGAGGGAGGGAGGGGGGGGCCTGACACCAGAGAGGGGGGGGGGGAGGTATCTCTGTCACACACACACTCTCTCTCTCACACACAGTCAATGTCTTTCTCTCTCTCACTCTCACACACTGTCTCTCACACACTCTATGTCTCACACTGTATCACATTCACTCTCTATGTGTCACACTGTCACTCACACACTCTCGTGGTCTCATACACTCAGTCTCACAGAGAGTCTGTGTCTCGCACACACACTCACTCTCTCACAGACACACTCGCACCTAGACTCACTCTCTCTCTCACACACACACACACTCGCACATTCACTCTCTCTCTCACACACAGTCACTCTCACATACACTCTCTCAAACATACACACTCTGAGGAAAACCTTGCTAGCGCCTGTTTCATTTGTGTCAGAAACGGGCCTTTTTTACTAGTATTCTCTAATGGCATCTTGGTGCACAGGTGTTGTTATATAATTGGTGCTCAGTATGAGCATCAGAGCACCTAACTTGAGGCACCAAGTTATAGAATGGACCCCATGGGATATATGACAGACCTCATTGACCTGCCAACTAGAAACAGCACAAGATCAGCACGTTCATACCTAAATCTCCATTAACCAAGCAGCAAAGGGCTCAAATACAAATCAACTTACGCATCCAGCTTTTCCTATCTAAGCGCACAACTATGGAACGCACTGCCAAAAGTGGCAAAAACTACGCTCGACCACTGAAATTTCTGAAAGGTCCTAAAAACGAACCTGTTCAGAAAGGCATACCCCACCGACCCAACATAAAAAAACCTGGACATTTGTGACATAACGAAACCAAAGACCGAAATGGACATATCCTAACTCTGCATCTCTCTCTCTCTCTAAGTTCCCCCAATGTATTCACTATACTTGAACCTCATTCTAACATAATACCACCTTGTATTTGTTCATATCGGAACTGGCAAACGCCGTTACGGTACTATGTAAGCCACATTGAGTCTGCAAATAGGTAGGGAAATGTGGGATACAAATGTAACAAATAATAATAATAATGCCCATTTAGTCTGCCCAAATTACTTCTTGTTAATCCAGTTGATGTCTGGCTTCCCCTCTTGCCTCTTCACTTCTTTGCTAATAAAGATCCTCTGTACTTATCTCAGACTTTCTTGAATGCTCTTATTGTTTCTTCTGCCTCCTTCTTGAGAGGCCAGCTCTTGCGTCCCCTACTCATTTGACGAAGAACTATTTATTTAACAGATTTATAATCTGCCTACCAAACTAGGAAGATTGCAATAATTTCCTAATGTTACTCTTGTCTCCCCTTTTTGAGCTTCATGTCATGTCCTTTAGATATAGGACTATCTTTCCGCCAAACGTTTGTGCAAATCTTCGCAGATCTGAGATGTCAGAATTAGTTGGAGATAGCATGAACCAAGACGGTATGCGTTACATTATGGTGTGCTTAGTTGGTCAAGAAGAACCAGTTGGTTGTTTGAATCCTGTAAGGGGCTTTTCATGGCAACGGAATAAGCAAGTTGACCAGTGGGTGGACTAGTATGTTCCTTTAATGAAGCAGCGACTTTTGTTTATTTAATTTCCTCTCTGCTAGCGCTCTCATTTCAATGCCCTGTATTCCTCTGGCTATTAATCTCATAAAGACATCATTTGTTCTTTCAGATGATCTTTGCAGAAACATGTCCCCAGTGAGATGTAACATTTAGTTAATAATTTAGCACTGTGCTGTCTGCTGAATTAGAAAAAAAAAAAAGCCCAGGACAAAACAAAGCAAAAATATGAGATCGATGGTGCAAAAAATTGGTTTATTGAATTTTCTCCATTTTTATTTCCTGAAGACAAAGATAAGACTGCATAGATAGCTGCTGTGCATGCTGGGCCATTTAGAACGGAGGCCATGGATGCAGGTTGTCAAAAATAATTGTTTTATTTTCTCCGGGAATGTTCACAGACACTGCTAGATGCAGTGATCCGTAAACAAGGTTCCCGAGAAGTGCATTTGGTTTCCAGACTGATAATTCTTTCACACTGTGCTGCTCCATAATATCATATTTAGCACTGGGCTATGCAAAGCGAAAGCAACCCAGTTCTCTTGAAACATTTTTGAAAAACTCTTAACTTCCACATGTACGATGAATGCTAATACTGTAGCATAAATGAGGATTCAACAAGCAAGAGGCAAACACTTTCCATTTATGCAGCAGGTAGATACTAGTTCTGTTTGGAACCAATAGAATCAGTGATGTGCAATATTTAAACTGAGTATGACTCAGGCCAACCAGTTTCTCAGTGGTAGTGCTGAATTTGGTTTCAGTTCCAGGGTCAGGTATTTTGTTTCCTGGGACAGCCAAGACTGAGGCCCAGATGCATTAAAGACATTGGTAATTCCCGTTCCCTACCGATTCCATAGCGAATCGGTAGGGAACGGGAATGCATCAACGATAGGGAATGCAAATGAGCTACTCGTTGTAGCTCACTTGCATTCTCTAGTCCTTCGGTACCTGAGTCGGAGAATCGGGACGTCCCTTTAGATTAGGCTCCTCTTCCTGGTCTCTTCAGCCAATCAAAGCGGGCTTAGCTGGCTGTTGTCAGCGACACGCGCTCTGATTGGCTGAAGAGACCAGGAAGAGGAGCCTAATCTAAAGGGACGTCCCGATTCTCCGGCAACCAGGAAAATAGAAAAATTTTGCTGTGGAGGTGGCGCGGCGAAGACTAAATAGAAGGGGGAAAAAAACACGAGCGCCGGCAGAGCAAAAAACTGCGAAAAAAAAGAAAAGTCTCTCACAAGCGCAGGGAGAGTACGTCCTTAAAGGACGCCCCTCACATGCGCTCCCTGCTTTTTTTTTTTTCTTTTTTACCTTTTTTGGGGGCCCTTTTCCTTTCTGATTCCCTCACAGGAGCCTTAACAAGAGGTCAGACATCTCGTTAGGGTTCCTACGGTAAGGGAATCGGAAAAACGGTAGTGCATCTGATTATAATGGGCTGCAATGGTACTGCAGCTCATTATAATAGCTTTTCAATCATTTGCATTCCGTTTTCGTTGCCTGCTACCGTGGCAGGGAAAATGCCCTTAGTGCATGCCCGGGGTGAACTACTTGCGTTTTAAACTGGCTGGAACCAGTTTAAAACGCAAGTTGTGGGCTCGTTAGGTTTTGTGCATCTGGGCCTGAGAAAGCTGAGAAGGCAGGATCCACTTGGGAGAGGGAAAACCCCAGGATTCACTTGGGAGAGGGAAAACCCCAGGCATCAAGTGACAGCAACACCTATTGACTAGGTTTAGGGCTCATGACTGAAGGGTTCTAGTGGGCTGCCTGGATTGTGGCCCTTGGTAAATGACTATTGCTATGTTAAGGAGAGGGCTATAAAATAGGGGAAACCCCTCTCCTATCAGCTCTATGGCTGGTGTAAGCAGGGGTATAGCCAGACTTCGGCGGGAGGGGGGTCCAGAGCCCGAGGTGAGGGGGCACATTTTAGCCCCCCTGGCACTGCCGATTCCCCCATTTTTACCCCCCCACCATTTTTTACCTCCCCTCTGTCACCACCACCTTTGACCCCTCCCTGCGCCAACCCTTTTGACTCCCTCTTCTCGCTGCCGCCAACCCTCCCCCGCCACCGGGTACCTTTGCTGGCAGGGGTCCCCAACCCCCGCCAGCCGAAGTCCTCTTCGGCACGGCTGCGTTGCTGATCTGCAAGGACAGGCTTCTGTTTCTGTGAGTCTGACGTCCTGCACGTACGCAACACAGCCGCGCCGGAGAAGAGGACTTTGGCTGGCGGGGGTTGGTGACCCCCGCCAGCAAAGGTACCCGACGGCGGCACGGGAGGGTTGGCGGCAGGGGGGCCAGGGCCAAATCTACAGGGGCCCATGCCCCCGTGGCCCCACGTAGCTACGCCCATGGGTGTAAGGAGTCACACTTAAATTGTATGCATGCATTTTACGGGTTAGCTAGTTTTTTTATATAGAAAAGTAGGGGGCTCATTTATTAAGACGCCTAGGTGCCTACTAGCATACAACGCATGTCAAATTAGAACTACCACTCGGCTACCATGTGCCCCGGGCAATAATTCTAATTTTGACGTGCATCCAAAACGTGTAGCAGAAAATAATTTCTATTTTCTACTGCGTGTTGCTAACCGGGCAGTGATCGCCAGTGTTTGCGAGCTGATGATTACTGCCCGGTTAACTAGCAAGACCTTACCGCTTAGTCAGTGGGTGGCAGTACGGTCTTAGGTCCAAAATGGAGGTGTGCTGATTTTCATTTTGCCACGCGTTCATTTTTAGCAAAAAAAAAAGGCCTTTTTTGCAGGTGCACACTGAAAAATGGACATGCGCGCGTCCAATATATGCACCTACACCAGCGCAGGCCATTTTTCAGTGCACCTTAGTAAAAGGGCCCTTTAATAAGCAATTATTGGCATTAATGGTAAAGTGGCCACTTGCTGGTAGATGAATTACTAGCCTTCCTATCTTTTAAAAAGCTTCCTATTGTAGATCCACCTTTACTTTGGACATATTTATTTATTTAGATTTTGCTCACACCTTTTTCAGTAGTAGCTCATGGTGAGTTACATTCAGATACACTGGATATTTCTCTGTCCCAGGAGGACTCACAATCTAAGTTTGTACCTGAGGTAAGGGAGGGTTAAGTGACTGGCCCAAGATCACAAGGAGCAGCAGTGGGATTTGAACTGGCCACCTCTGGATTGCAAGACCGGTGATCTAACCACTAGGCCACTCCTCCACTCCGCAGTGGAGGACATAGTCTCTGGTCTAGCCAACATTCAATGGTGTAACCATGTAATGTGCTGGGGTTTCTTTCTCTCTCTCTCTCTCTCAGGAACTATGTTGGAACTGTACCAGTGTTTTTGGTTTCGATTTGTAAGAAAGGGAGCCCTCAATAGCCAAGACATTTTTTTCTTATAATAAAATACAGCATTTTGCAATTCTGTGATGTTGGCCGCTTTCCAGTCATAATCTAGTTTACCTGTGGCCTGCAGATATCGGCTAGAAGAAACAGATGACATTAAAAATGCTGATTTATTATGAAGCCTGGAAATGTGAATATGTTTGAATTATGTAGTTTCTTTATCCCTTTGGGCTAGAGGCTTCTGGTACACTAATGAATGACAGCCTATTATTGCCACAGCCAACTTTCTCAGCACAATGACCTATGTAAGGCTAGTGAAATCTGTCCCCGTATTATCCCCTGTCCGCTGCCCCTTCATCCTTCAGTCTATTCTGTAATTGATATCAGCTCCATGGAGATAGTTACTGACCCTGTAACCCTCTTGGTTTAATTTAACAGCACATCATGCCTGCATTTGAAAGAAGATTATGGACGTTGCAAAGAACCAATACTCACCAAATTCCACATGCCTTAACTATTCCATTGAATGGCTTTTCAGTTTGCACTATATTGCACTAGCTTGGCATCTGGAACTACGGGGCCCTTTTTACTAAGCTGCGTAGGCGCCTACGTGCACCAATTCAGAACTACCGCCCGGCTTCCGCATGGCCCGGGCCGGTAATTTAATTTTGTACGCATGCCCACTAAGTGTGATGGAAAATATGTTTTATTTTTTGGTGCGTGGCACTAACCGGGCGGTAATCGGCATTCTACATGTACTGATGATTACTGCCCAGTTAACGCGTAAGGCCGTAAGGTCTCAGGTCCAAAATGGACGTGTGCCAATTTTCATTTTGCCGCACAGGTAAACAGACAGCACAATTAAAGGTAAGGGAATGAAGAGTTGAGGATAAAGGACAGGGTAAGTGAGTTAGGAGTCAAATGCAGTGGTAAAGAGGTGGGTTTTGAGTTTGGACTTGAAAATGGCTAAAGACGGGGCTAGACGTACATGCTCAGGAAGTCTATTCCAGGCGTGAGGTGCAGCGAGATAAAAGGAACGGAGTCTTGAATTAGCAGTAGAGGAGAAAGGGACAGATAAGAGAGATTTGTCTACAGAACGGAGTACTCGAGGGGGGACGTAGGGGGAGACAAGAGTGAAGAGGTACTGGGGAGCAGCAGAGTGAATACACTTACAGGTCAATAGGAGAAGTTTGAAATGAATACGGAAACGGATAGGAAGCCAGTGAAGTGATTTAAGGAGCGGGCTAATGTGGGCATAGCAACTTTGACGGAAGATGAATCGCGCAGCAGAGTTTTGGATTGATTGAAGAGCAGAGAGATGGCTAAGAGGGAGGCCGGCGAAAAGTAGGATACAATAATCAAGACGAGAGGTGATAAGGGTTCCATAAGTAAAAAGGTAGCTCGTCAGTCCCCCTTGCAGCACCCCCTTTTTCCCCATCCTTGTGAAACACATCATGGCCGTCCTCTCCCTCCACCCCCAAAGCACAAGATCATGGCTACCTCTCCACCCCTTTGAAGACCCCACAATACCAACTGGGTTGCTCGTTCATGTCCAGGGTGTAAGAGAAGGAATGATCTCCACTTCCTCTTGCCTTCTTATGGTCCAGGTTCAAAATGGTGGCTATGACCCCTAGCAGTTGTCTCACAGTACTACTACTACAGTTCAATCTGCCAATTAAAGGCAATTTCATACTACCATGAGAGTACCACTAGGAGTCATAGCTGACATTTTGGACATAGTGCTATAGACAACAAGACCCACCCAGTGCGGAAGGGGGTCTTCAAGAGCATGGGGTTGCAGGAGGGGTTTGGGGGGGCGTGGAGGTGAGCGGGAATTGGGTCATTTTACCCATGGGCTGTGGTACCTTCTGTCAATAGCTTGATTACACTTAATGCTACCTCTTATATATTCTAATATTTTCGTCTTTGCATATACTGTCCTGACTTGATTAAGGAGATTTTGGCCTCTGCAAGCTAGTCAAAAAAATAAAAGTATCATCTTTTTTTTCCATTTTTTGTATTATTGTTATTTATTAATATTTTTTTCCAAATATTTTTTATTGGCGAAATCCATTGTGCGTTAACAGAAATTCACTAGCTGAATCTCCCTCAGCACTAACGCACACCCTATCTGGCTGAGAAGGCACACTCGCCTAAGGTTTCAGTTGGTGCAAATGGCCACGCCTAACGTTAGGTGCAATTCCTGGGCAAACGTGCTATTCTATAAACTGCACCTAACTGTATGTGTGGCTTATAGAACTGCGCTTTTTTCGGTACTGATTTTTTTGCCACCATATATAGAATCTAGCTCTAAGCGCCAATTCTATATTGGTGATTGTTTGTGCAATTACTATTATAAAATATTAACATAAATCCACATTTAAGTGACTAAATCTAGGCACGAGCACGTAAGCTACCTGAATGGCAGGCGCAATTGCTCATGCCAGCTTGACATGCCCCCTACCCACCCATGCTCCTCCCAGGTCCACACCCTCCTTGCTGTTGCTCGCAATGGATTTTGCATGTGCAACTTATAAAACAGTGATTAACGGCATCAATTAAGATCAGTTATAGTCAGTAATTAGCCATTAATGCTGATGAGCATCTAATTAATACATTAACCTCTGCACACAACTGACAAGATCTTATAACTGCGCACATAGATTTGCATGCTTAGTGTGAATTTGGACATGCAACTTTACAGAATTGGGGGGTAATTGTGCCAAATTATTCATACGACAAGAAATGCACTGTTTACACACCTTTTGGATTGCTCTTTTCATAGTACTGCATTTGTGGCTTGCATTTTTTTGCAGGCATGTTGCTGTTCCTCTGGGACATTCATTTTTTCTTGAAAGGCGATATGCACATGTTAAGAAGCAGCTTTATTAGTGGTGGAATTAGTGAATGACCTGGCGGAGATGGTTTGAGACTGCCCAGGAAAAACTGCTCCCTGGCACTGAAAGCTCTTTCCCTCAACATCTTATTAACACCCTACAGAGGTGAAAAGCAAAGCTAAAGATTTCTGCTGACCCTTTTTTAAAAATGACAGTTAGGCCTTTCAGCTTGCAAAACGATCCCCTGATCATAGAAGAGCTCATCTTTGAAAAGGAAAGCGGTTTCTGGGTAAGTGAAGGCCGGTATTAAAATATGGTTTGAATTAAAATAGGAAAAATAAAAGATATGAAGTATTTTCTTACTGAAACAATAAGGAATCACCTACTACCTGGAGAGAGATTAAGGAAAATAGTCGTCAATTTTAAAGTTGCTTGGGTAGCTATAGAGAAATACGGAGGGAACAGATGGGTTGTCAAAGTGGAGGAGTAGCCTGATGGTTAGTGCAGTGGGCTGAGAACCAGGGAAACCAGGTTGAATTCCCACTGCAGCTCTTTGTGGCACTGAGCCTCTAGCATACCAAGGGTGGGGTGGTGGGGGCGGTCCATCCCTGGTGCAGGCAGCAAGGGAGTGCATAGAGCAGGTTTTCAGCCATAATGGAAACCGAGGATGCTCATCTCAAAAACGACCAAATCCAAGCCCTTTGGTCATGGGAAGAGACAGAATTTGTAGTGCACTGGTCCCCCTGACATGCCAGGACACCAACCGGGCACCCTAGGGGGTATTGCAGTGGACTTCACAAATTGCTCCCAGGTGCATAGCTCCTTTCCTTGGGTGCTGAGCCCCCCAAAACCCCCTCAAAACCCACTTCCCACAACTGTACACCACTACCATAGTCCTAAGGAGTAAAGGGGGGCACCTACATGTGGGTACAGTGGGTTTTGGAGGGCTCACATTTACCACCACAAGTGTAACAGGTAGGGGGGATGGGCATGGGTCTGCCTGGCTGAAGTGCAGTGCACCCACTAAAACTGTTCCAGGGACCTGCATGCTGCTGTCAGGGAGCTGGGTATGACATTTGAGGCTGGCATAGGGGCTGGCAAAAAAATGTTTTAAAGGTATTTTTTTAGGGTGGAAGGGGGTTGGTGACCACTGGGGGAGTAAGGGGATGTCATCCCCGATTCCCTCCAGTGGTCATCTGGTCAGTTCGGGCGCCTTTTCACGGTTTGGTCGCAAGAAAAAATGGACCAAGTAAAGTTGGCCAAGTGCTTGTCAGGGACGCCCATCTCTTAATCACACCCCAGCCCCGCCTTCTTTACTGTGCCGACACCCCCCCCCCCCCCCCCCGTGAACTTTGGTTGTCCCCACGATGGGAAGCAGTCGAGGACGCCCAAAATTGGCTTTCGATCATGCCGATTTGGGCGACCCTGAGAGAAGGACGCCCATCTCCCGATTTGTGTCAGAAGATGGGCGCCCTTCTCTTTCAAAAATAAGCCTGAAGGTCATCAGGGGAAAATGCGGAGCTGACCTCTACATATCTTTGCTCTTTGGTCAAGGAGCATACAATTGAGTATAATTGGATGATTTAAAGATTCCACTATCTGCTTTTGATAATGCTGTGCTCTTTCATTAGCAAAACCATACTATATTCATACAATTTTGTCAAATACGATTCCTTATCAGTATCTTTTGATCTTCTCCACTTCCTTTCAGTGTGCCAAAGTTCACGGCACACCTGCCTTAACCCAGGTGCCTGCTTCTCAGAATTTTTAACCACAAGTGTCCTTTTAGGGGCAACCAAATCCAATGCAGAATTTAATGTAGCATCCCAACCTGAAAGACAGAAATGTCCCCTAACAAGGGAGCCCAAGCATCCATAAGAAGATTTGGATTCACCTAAGATCTATCAGTCTTAACTCTCACAGAATTAACAGTCTCAAACATTTAGCAAATGGCAACATAAACAGTATTAAAGAAGGTCTGACCACACCAGGGGCAGGATGTTCACTGTACCATCAGGGAACTACCCCGTTGGTATAAAAAGCAAATCCAAAATATATCCTGCCTGGTGCATGGCCCAATCCACAATTTGCAATAAAGATGATGCTATAAGAGCATCAAACACCCAGGGACGCCAAGAGGGGAAGGGGGCATGGGGGACAAAATTCCTCGTGCCCGGGCCTCCAAGGGGGGCCCGGGGCCGCAGTCCCACCCGCCCTCCGTTGTCAAACGTCTGCCACCGGGCCGGGCCCCCTGCATTGAAATCACAGCGCCTCTCACCTCCGTGTGAAAGCGCTGCAGGCAGCAGCAGATCGCCTCCCTTCAGGCCTCCTTCCCTCCCTGTGTCCCGCCCTCGTCTGACATAACTTCCGTGAGGGCGGGACACAGGGAGGGAAGGAGACCCAAAGGGAGGCGATCTGCTGCTGCCTGCAGCGCTTTCACACGGAGATGAGAGGCGCTGTAATTTCAATGCAGGGGGTCCGGCCCGGTGGTGGATGGAGGGGGGGGGGAGCGGTGGTGGCGGTGACCTGGGGGGGGAGCGGCGGTGGTGACCTCGTGGGGGGGAGCGGCCTAGCCTCTCGGCGGCCCTGCAACACCACATGAGATGACATAACACATGGGGACAATGGAATATTAAAATGTCCTAATATAATCAAACTAGACAAATCCTCAGGAAAGGTAACCAAAGTAGCCAATAACAAAGAGCATTCACCTCAGAGCAAATTCGGTGGACAATACACCAAACATAGTGAGCGTACAGAACTTTTCAAAACTAACACATCTGCCCCCATCAAAACTTCCTTCAAATATTTTAGCAAACTGTAATGTAACCCGATGAATCAAAAACTCTCCTCCCCCTTCCGTCGTCTAGCATCCCTACATACCCAGTCCCAGGTAAAATCCTCAGGACAACACAACAATAAGCTAAAACAATGTCTGAAGGTTCTAACCAGGACTCGATGACACCTAAAACATCAAATGCATGTTGGGTAAACAAATCATTAATCAAAGTAGTTTTATTGCTTACAGTAGGCGCGGACCTATTCAGTGGCGGCACCTATTCGGGTACCAGCATTGAATGTCTTGGCAGTTGGTAGCCTGCTGGGAGTTACCTGGGTATCGTTGATTTTTCAATAGCGCTACCAGAATAGGTACCCAGTTACCACTTACCATGCATTAATGTTTGCTGTTAAAATCTGGTAAGTGCAATGGCTGTGTGTAATTTGGGGGGAGGGGCATTCCCAGAATGTCCTCTGCAGTTACCACACTAAACAGTTGTTAACCTGTTTGCAATTAGCGTGATTGCTCTTACCATTTCCTTTTGAGGCATACAGAATAGTGCATAGCAAGAAAATGCCTCAAGAGGAGGTGGTATTCAAGCCATTTATGGGTGTTCTTGCTACCTAAATCTTGGTGACTTCTTTTTTTTTTATGAGTATTCACAATAATTCAAGAAAAAACTCTTGATTTGAAAGATTGAAGAGTGTAAGCAATACGATTTCAAATTAAGCAATTATTCAAACAATATATTATTTTCCCCCTCCAATCTCAAGTCCACCACTTTAAGGAGAGAACAAGGTACAATTCCGTGAAGTATGTTTCCAGTAATTAAAGCAAGGAAATAGAAGAGATACTTTAAGTGCCATAACAATATATAATCACGGAGTAGATGTTGATAATATAGTTGGCTGTAGATTGGGAGTAATAGCGACCCTCGACTCTAAAAACGAGTTCAGGTGTGTTGGGTCGTAAAAGATATACTTAACTGAATTAATTTTCAGTAACACATTTACAGGGAAAATTAAGCCAAAATAAATCATCCAATTGTAAAACCCTGGGATGGAGTTTTAGACATAATTGATGTCTCTTTTGCATTGCTCTCACAATATCAGGAAATATTCTAATCTTGTTATTCATAAAGAGTTCATCCCTATGATGGAAAAATTGTCTCAAAATCCAATCACAATCTGGTTCCAATATAAAAGTCACAGTCAAAGTTGTTGGTATGATACCCTTCTCATCCTCTTGAATTATTTGTGTGAGATTCAATATATCAAATGAAACTTCTGCTCCTTGTTCAACTTGATTAATATTTTCTTTTTTTATCCTTTTTATATGGTGGTAAATAATATATCTTGGAAACTGGCGGGTAAGCCTGTTCAGGAATCTTCAGTATTTCTGATAAATATTTCTTAAAAGTTATTACAGGAGCAACGGATGTAATCTTTGGAAAGTTAATCAACCTTAGAGTTTTAGCCCTTAGTTGATTTTCTAAATTCTCAGCTTTATAGTGTAACAAAGTATTTTCCTTAATCAAGTTAAACTGTGTCTGTTGAAGAGATTTAATGTTATCATTATTCATTTCTGTTGTTTTCTCAATTTTAAGTGTTCTTGCTTCCAAGATTGAAACTTTTTCCAATGGCAATTTTGAGGCTTGAGTCACCAGTAACAATTTCTGTGAGAAAGAAGTTTCTAAGCCCATAAGAGCTTCCCATATTGAGTCTAGGGTAAAAATGGGTTGTTTTATAGGCAAGAAAGACTTACAGATTGAAGTAGCTTCAACTAAGTTTTCCCCCGATAGTTGCTTCTCCTCTACTGCTCTGGAGTCTGCCAAAACACTGACTCTCTCCGATATCTTCACTCCATGGTAACATCCAGCAGATCCACGCTGCAAACCGACCCCGCCAGAGGAAGCACTCCTTGGTCAGCAACACAAGGGGTTTCCTGCCCCTGTTGCAGCTCCACTGCCGGCATCATCGGAGGCTTCCGCTCATCGGGGCTAAATGAGATCTCAGCCTCAAGCTGAGGTAGCGGGACACCTCTCACCGCTCCCTCTAGCAGCGAGGAACCAAGCCCCGAAAGACTTTCAGGCACAGCAAAGCGGTCCATCTGTCCCAATGGTCTCACAGGTGTTGCGGGGCCAACACGCTGTTTTCCCCTCTGCTTCGGCATAGAAACAGGTAAAGAATTCAATAATAGAGGAAATCGAGTGATGAGCCGCCTTGCAGCGTTCTCTTCAAGATGCCATCTTGTTCCCAGTGGCTTTTTATAATAGAAGGTAGTTTTAATATCCCCAAAATCTCCTTTAGAAAATACCTCTTAGCTAGGGACACAAAAATGGGAACATTCACTCTCCTGTCCAAGACAGCAAATTTTAAAGAAATAATTTCCAATGGAAAGCTCAAAATCACCCAGCATGACAAGTCACTTCCACCTCTGCTCTAGGTTTCTCAGAGAAGTGGGGTGCACCTTTTCAGCCCCATTCACCTTACTGAGTTAAAACAGGTCCTGGGGCAGATGGATCTACTGATACTCCTGCATTGAATCCCTGGTACCTTCTGCTCCTTGGCTTTTTTCATGGCTGGTTTTTCTGGCCAGACATGTCCTGAATATTTTTACTTCCTTAGCAAGATACTTCTTGGCAAGTCTAGAAATCTTACAGCAATAGCTCTCTCTGGGCTATGTGGCTTAACTGTCTATTAGGAAAGTTACTCCCAGGCTGCCTTCCAAGACTCTCTAGGCTCCTTCAGCTCCTCACCTTCTGTTGGACTCCTATGGAGAGGGACAGGAAGTTCGCCAAGACATGTTCTCTGCCCCAGGAGAAGACATCTCCTGCCCCATGATGGACAGGCAGCCTCATCCTCCATTACTTCACACTGCAGAGCAAGGTTAGATCAGAAGCAGTAACTCTAGAATGTTCACTGTCTGGGGCACATTGTCCTACTAGTTATGTGTGTGTGTATTGTATTGTATTGTAACATTTATACCCCGCGCTTTCCCACTTAATAGCAGGTTCAATGCGGCGTACAAATATAACAGGTTTACAATGTTTTTTAAACCCTAAGCTTGCGCCCTGTTAACTAAGGCATGTTAGCATTTTTAACTCACCTACAATTAGTGTGCACGCTAACCATGTAGGCACCTATAGGGATATTGTAGGCAAGCACACAGTTAACGCGTGTACATGGTTAACGAGCATTAAAAATGCTAATGCACCTATAACACGGCTTAGTATACAGGGCCCCTGGTTTGAGGTAGCTGTTTTTTTCATTCTTCCACTCGTAGGTCTTAGAAATTCTGTTTTGAGTTTTCCCCATTAGTCTTGTCCTGTGATAACCAGGTGGTAGATTGGATAGAATTTCATGATGTTTCAATCCCTTCCTTCCCCTCCCCCAACCTCTTCATTAATCAAAAGAATTCTATTCATTGCTGAGAGGGAAGGGGCATTAAGTTATCACTGCAAACCTTTTCTAAATGGTTAAGTAAATAATGGTGCTCTTCCCAGATGGAAAATCTAATCACATTAGGAAAGGAAAAATGAGATATCACTAGTGCCAGTAAAAGGATCAAGCTTTCACTGTCTTGTAAAACAGCCTTTCAGAGAAAATTACCAGAATTTGGATATGTTGATCTTTTTGGCTGTAAGTAATACTGTAATATTATGGAGGCCATTTCTGAACCAGTTAAATAAGTGGATGAGGCTGGTATGCATGTTTAAAGAGTTATTTTAGAAAAGGAAAGAACATGTATATTTTCCAGTCTCAAATCACCAATGTGTATATTTATGTCTGCTCTGGAACAATCAGAAATATGCAAGGGTATGTCTGCTGGGTTATGCATCTCATCTATACTTTGTAGAGTTTGGGGTTAGCAGGTATACTTTGCATTTTGCAAGTATTTTATTAGGATTTATTTTTTATTTATTAGGATTTATTTACCGCCTTTTTGAAGGAATTCACTCAAGGCGGTGTACAGTAAGAATAGATCAAGTATAAATGTAAACACCAAACCCTGCCCCCTTCCACCCTTCTTTGTGCATGCTTATTTATATATTTATTTGTATCCTGTCTTTGCCCAAAGCAGGTAACAAAAAACATACATACAATCAATAAAAACACTAAAACATTACAAATAACAAAAATCAGCAGCAATTAATAAATCAACTCAATTAGCAGAAAACAGTTTTTTCAATACACTTCATCCTTCTTGAAAGGCTTTTAAAAAAATAGTGACTCTTCAAAAATCATTTACAATGCGGAATATTATGACACAATCTTAAATGCCCAGGCAAAACATTCCATAACAAAGGACCAGCAATCGAAAATGCACGCACACAGTGATGCAGTGATACATCGCTGGAGAAGGCAAACAGAGCTGTTGAGATGCCTCAGATCTTAACGATTGCCCTGCGGTAGTGTAGACGCGTGTTTTGGGCGCACACAGAATCATTTTTCAGAGCACCTATATATTTGTTCCTTTTTCAGCCGATCTTATTTAAGAAAGATACAGACTAGGTAGGTGCCCTTCTTTTACTGGTATTTTGGAATATATATGTAGTACATATGTTCTTATCCTGTTGGTTTTTGACAGATTTATATATTTTATGCATTTTCTTATATATTTTTATATTATATGTTGAAATATTAATTTGATGTCTAATGTTATTTTAGATGTTCACTGTATATTTTGTATGCATATGTATTTTTATATTATCTTAATCTTCTCTGATATATTAATGTCCAATGTTATTTTATAAAATTTTGAATTAAAAAAAACACTTTTAGTGTTTATAAGTCATGTCTATGTTTTACAAGTACAGTATAATTCATGTTTTATATTTTATATATATTTTATGTTTTATAATTTCACATATTTCTAATTTTATATGTTTGTTATTTATTATAGCCCCTGACGCAGCCCTATTGTTGGGCGAAACACGGCCTGTGTCGGGCATTTGTTTCATACACGGTATCCTCAATAAAGTCTTTTTGGATATTATACTGATCTGCTGGTTTGTTTTCCACGACAGCGGCCAATCCAGGCCCAGGGCACCTGGCAAGCTTCCCAAACGTACAAACATTCTATACATGTTATTCCTGGAAGTGTGGATTTTTCCCAAGTCCATTTAGTAGTGGTTTATGGACTTGTCCTTTAGGAAACCGTCTAACCCCTTTTTGAACTCTGCCAAGCTAGCCACCTTCACCACGTTCTCCGGCAACAAATTCCAGAGTTTAATTATGCGTTGGGTGAAGAAAACCTTTCTCCGATTTATTTTAAATTTATTATACTGTAGTTTCATCGCATGCCCCCTAGTCCTAGTATTTTTGGAAAGCGTGAACAGACGCTTCACATCCACCTGTTCCACTCCACTCATTATTTTATATACCTCTATCATGTCTCCCCTCAGCCGTCTCTTCTCCAAGCTGAAAAGCCCTAGCCTCCTTAGTCTTTCTTCATAGCGTCCCATCCCCGCTATCATTTTAGTCGCCCTTCGCTGCACCTTTTCCAATTCTACTATATCTTTCTTGAGATGCGGCTCCCTTATGTCTGTCGTCCGACCCCCTGCATTAAAAAAAAAATATCTAAAGCAGCAGCGCAGCGCCTTCTCTGCGAAAGCGGCAGATCTATTTTGCACCTATCTTATAAAGGCAACTAGGTGCCTATTTGTCTTTTAGAAAATACTAATAGAAATCCTGCAGAGATTGTGTCTGCATTACAGACGTGGAAATTACATCGGTTGAGAGCAGTGTAAATGTGTAGATTATTTATTTATTTATTTGCAGCATTTGTATCCCACATTTTCCCCCACATAAGCAGGCTCAATGTGGCTTACGAGTCAATAAGAAATAGGGTCAGGTAAGGGAGGGGTACATGTGTAAAAGAAGGTACAAAATAATAAGGAATAAAATGGTCCTTTGAGGCCATATAATATAGAGTCTATTGAGTGGCATCAGTAGGGTAGGCCTTACAAAACAGATAGGTCTTTAAAGAGCGCCTAAAGTCTTGATGATCACGCAGCGTTTTCACACAGTTCGGTAATGCATTCCACATCTGCGCTTACTGAAGTCTATGCATAAATTATTTAAAATCTATATGTATGTATATGTACAAAAATAACTTTATATAATGACCTCCTCTGTCTTATAAATGCACATCTTGGATTTAGTAACAACAATGATTGTCCCCTCTCATCACTCTTTGCAGTTTTTTATACATCAGTTGGCACAAGACAAAGAGTTCAAAGTCATGGGGATATAGGGGTCCTTTGACTAAGGTATGCTGAAAAATGGCCTGCGGTAGTGTAGACACGTGTTTTGGGTCCGCAAGCCATTTTTCAGCACGCCTTTGTAAAAGGACCCCTTTAAGAAGAAATTATATTTCCTTTTATAATTATTATTTTAAGAAAGATACAGACTAGGTAGGTGTCCTCAATTTTTTTGTTTTTTCCTAATGATTTTGTTGTTTTTTAATATTTTTATGTTCGTGCCCTTCTTTTACTGGTATTTTGGAATATATATGTAGTACATATGTTCTTATCCTGTTGGTTTTTGACAGATTTATATATTTTATGCATTTTCTTATATATTTTTATATTATATGTTCAAATATTAATTTGATGTCTGCTGCTCCCCAGTATCTCTCCACACTCGTCCTTCCCTACACCCCTTCCCGTGCACTCCGCTCCATGGATAAATACTTCTTATCTGTTCCCTTCTCCACTACTGCCAACTCCAGACTTCGTGCCTTCTGTCTCGCTGCACCCTACGCATGGAATAAACTTCCTGAGCCCCTACGTCTTGCCCCATCCTTGGCCACCTTTAAATCTAGACTGAAAGCCCACCTCTTTAACATTGCTTTTGACTCGTAACCACTTGTAACCACTCGCCTCCACCTACCCCCTCTCTTCCTTCCCGTTCACATTAATTGATTTGATTTGCTTACTTTATTTATTTATTTTTGTCTAAGCTCTTTGAGCAGGGACTGTCTTTCTTCTATGTTTGTGCAGCGCTGCGTACGCCTTGTAGCGCTATAGAAATGCTAAATAGTAGTAGTAGTAGTAGTTTTTTATGTTTCTCTACGTTGGCAAAATTATGAATAAGCAAATAAAAAAAACATGTGCATGTAAATTCTAATTATGGCTAATTAGCACCAATAATTGATTGCTAGCACCCAATTAGCAGCACTAATTGGCTTGTTAACCAATTAAATTGCATAGCACTTTATGTAGAATTTAAGGGGCATATCACTGTTAATCACATGGTAGTATAGTTACATCCAAAATATGTTATACGTTCCTTCTCTGCTGTTTGCAAAGAAAATACTACTTATCCCATTCTCTGGTCAATGAATGACTTTCAAAGGTCAAAAGCAGAAGCTCAAGGAAAGTTTCATGCATAATGTTGGTGGGTGGTTTTCTAAAGTCTAATTAGTTGGAAAAACGAGCCTCCCAGATTAAAAAAAAAGATCCTTCTGGTTTGAAGTTGTTGTGATGGGTCTTGTTATCTGGTGATTAAGTGCCTTTCCCCTTTATTTTGTGAATGGAGTCCTGCCTGTCAGTGTTAAGTTTAGGGTCTCTTTTCTATCTGATGAAGCAGGGGCTGGAGTTTCACTACCCTGACTCCTGCCTTCTCCTGCCATTGTCTGACCTCCTGTTCACAGAAAATCGAGCTCTCTCACACAAAAAGCCTGGTCTTATCTCCTTACCTCTTGACCCTGAATCAAGGACACTGGTATAGAATTTATTTCCTACCAATGCTAACAGGTGACTGAGGGACTGATATGCTTAAAGGTTTCCAGGCTTGTAACGTTTCATTTAGACTGGTTTTAGTTGGTTTAGTCTGTACATTATAGTGCGGTTAATGCACAAAGGTTTTTGGCACTGCTTTTACAGTTCATGGAAACAGCAATTGAAAATGCAATGCAAGTGTATTAAAATGAGCTCATTAGTATTATAAATTAGTATTAAAAAGAGCATTCCGTGTGATGCACAGACATTTCCGTGCAATGCACAGAAGGGAGTGCCTACCTGTAATGTTCAAATTTTTCCGGTAGGTCTGAGGTGGCATTGCATGTGAACAGGGCTGCCGAGAGACTGAGCCAGGCCCGGGGCAAGGCCGCACCCCACCCCAGGATCACCACTGCCCCCTGCCTCCCCACCCTTCAATCGCTACTGCTGTCGCCTCCCTCTCCTACTCCTAGGCCTCCAGTGCTGCAGGTCCAAGTCTCCACCTACCTACCCTCTGCTCCCTTCTGCCTGCCATCCGACTCCCTTCACTTAAATAATTAAAAAAAAATCTCTAAAGCAGCAGTTGCAGCGCCTTCTGTGCGAAAGCGGCAGATCGCCTCGGGCGGGCTCGCTCACTGTGTCCCGCCCTCGCGGAAATAGGAAGTTACATCAGAGGAGGACGGGACACAGTGAGGGAATGCCCACCCAAGACGATCTGCTGCTTTTGCAGAGAAGGCGCTGCGCTGCTGCTTTAGAGATTTTTTTTTAATGCAGGGGGTCGGACGACAGACATAAGGGAGCTGAGGGTAGGCAGGTGGAGATGGGACTGGGAGCAGGAGAGGTCGAGAGACTCTGGCATCAAGCCCTCCTTGGTGGCCCGGGCCCGGGGAATTTTGCCTCCCTGCCCACAGCTTCTCAGTGGAGTGGTCTGTTTGAAATGTTTAATTATATCTGCACTTTTCATGTGCATGTATTGTATGTGTATGTTCCACTCGGAACAGCACAGAATAGTGTAATAGAACAAATAAAGAAAGGTTATTCTGATGCACGTATATGACGTCCATCTAAGATGCATGGGGAAAGTGTTTTGATTTACGGCAAGATCTCTCTTGAGGTTTCTCTCGCTATAAAACTTTGCTGCAATGAAACCCATTCTTACAAGTGCATGTACCTTGTGCTCTGATAAGTGCATATACAGTATCTTGTGCATCTACCTTGCACGTGTACCTCGTGTACACATTCTGCTACAACTGGAGATATGGACGGAGGTTTCTTCCTGCACTTCTACAGGAGAATGAAGATGGTGAGAGGAGGAGGAGAGAGGACAACGAGGCAAAGAGGGAGGTACATTAGCCACTGATTAGGCTTCTGGATGATAGATGCCTATGAGTCACGCCTATGACACGCTTATTGCTATTTCTACTTTTTTTTGTCAAGGACATAGGCAGAACATCGATGCTTACTGTGAGATCGTTCTGCGCATGTGCTAAGCGCTTTCCTTACTGAACTGCACTCATTTTTTCTGTGCATCCCACCTGCATGCAATTTTCTTTGGCCATCGATCATCGTTCCATGTTCGGTAAGTTCAGCCGTGGCCATAAACGCTCGCAGCTGTTAACAATGACTTTTGAGCATCGGCTCCTGAGTCCTTTGCTACAACTGAGTAAATCTCTAGGAGCAGATGTTGCAGAAATAATTTAGAAATCTAACAGTAAATAAACTTGTAAAGGAGTTTTGGAGTGTTGCTGGTATTTTACTGGGGATGTTGCTTAGCTGGCTGACAGTCTTTTAAGGTGATGAAATAGCTAAAACACGAAGGTGTTTCAATGGTTTGAGAATAGACTTCAAAGGGAAGACACAATTAATAACAACAGAGAACTATATTACAGAAAACACATTACTATTTTACTACTACTATTTAGCATTTCTATAGCGCTACAAGGCGTACGCAGCGCTGCACAAACATAGAAGAAAGACAGTCCCTGCTCAAAGAGCTATGTAATAAAAGTAAGCCAAGTATAGGACAATCAAGCCATTGTGACATCACTGATGAGGTTGGCTCTTATTGGTGGTCTGAGGCATTATGACATCACAATATTAGCTCTGGTTACAAGAGACTACTACTACTACTATTTATCACTTCTATAGCACTACAAGGCGTACGCAGCGCTGCACAAACATAGAAGAAAGACAGTCCCTGCTCAAAGAGCTTACAATCTAATAGACAAAAAATAAAGTAAGCAAATCAATTAGAGGAAAGAGGAGAGGAGAGTAGGTGGAGGCGAGTGGTTACAAGTGGTTACGAGTCAAAAGCAATGTTAAAGAGGTGGGCTTTCAGTCTAGATTTAAAGGTGGCCAAGGATGGGGCAAGACGTAGGGGCTCAGGAAGTTTATTCCAGGCGTAGGGTGCAGCGAGACAGAAGGCGCGAAGTCTGGAGTTGGCAGTAGTGGAGGAGGGAACAGATAAGAAGGATTTATCCATGGAGCGAAGTGCACGGGAAGGGGTGTAGGGAAGGACGAGTGTGGAGAGATACTGGGGAGCAGCAGAGTGAGTACATTCCATGAATATGTCTGTGGTTTGCAAATACCTGACTACAAGACATTAAGACCCTGTTACTAAGCATTAGAATTTCACAGTTACTGCAGGTAAATGGCTAAAATTAACATGTGGTAAATGCAACACCGCTGCATTAACCTTTGGGAGTGTGCCCAGCATTTACTCATGCTATTAAGGCAGAAACAAGGCACTGAAAAACTAGCTTAACAGGGTAGACATGGATATATGCACTTAGGGCCAGTGGCGTAGCCACAGGTGGGCTTGGGTGGGCCAGGGCCCATCCATTTATGGCTCAGGCCCACCCAACAGTAGCACATGTTTAGTGGTAACTGGTGGAAATCCCAAGCTCCACCAGCTGAAGATTTTCCCCTGATGGTAACAAAAACGCTACTCTCCATGACACCGGTACCTGCACATGCTCAGTTTTCAGTGCATTCCTGCTGCCAAGGTGGAAAGAAGCATTTTCCCACCAGCTGAGATCTTTTTTTTTGTGTGTGGGGGGGAGGGGGGGGGGGAGAACACTTGGTGCCCACCCAATTCTTGCCTAGGCCCACCCAAAATCTGTTTTCTAGAATTGCCCTCTTAATCCAGATTCACTTAATACCACCTACTGAGTTGACATGAAATTGTTAATAGAAATATGACGGCAGATAAAGGCCATATGACCCATCCAGTCTGCCCATCCTCTGTAACCCCAAATTCTTCCTGATCCTAAGCGATCCCACATGCTTATCCCATGCCTTTTTAAATTCTGGAACAGTGCTCGACTCCACCACCTCCACTGGGAGGCCATTCCACGCCTCCACCACCCTTTCTGTGAAATAATACTTCCTTAGGTTACTCCTAAGCCTATTCCCTCTTAACTTTGTCATATGCCTCCTGATTCCAGAGCTCTCCTTCATCTAAAAAAGGCTCTCTTCCTGTACATAAATGAGATATTTAAACATTTCTATCCTGTCTCCTCTCTCTCTCCTCTCTTCCAGTGTATACATGTTGAGGTTCATAAGCCTGTCCCTATAAATTTTGCATTCAAGACCACTTACTAATTTCGTAGGCGCCCTCTGGACCGACTCCATCCTGTTTATATTTCAATATTTTTATTATACATTTCATGTATACACCAAGAACACCTCTTGTACAACTTAGGAGAACAGTACACACAGTTTGATACAACACACAACCCCCAATTCAATATCCCGCCTCCTACTTTAGTCCCCATCAAGGCTGACCAATCCACACTCCTGGGAAAAGAAAAATGAAAAAAATCCCCTTACAAAAAGGGGATACAAAATAAACCCGACTTTGAAGGGAGATGCGGGAGATTATTATACCTGAGGTGCTGATCTCATCTCAGCTCCGGGTGATGGAGGAGGAGCCCCCTCGCCCCCCCTGGAGTCCAGGAACGCTTTCAACTGCATAGGTTCAAAAAACACATATTTTACAGCCTCCATCTTCACTACACATTTACAGGGATAATTGAGCCAAAACAGGCCCCCCAACTGAAACACAGTAGGCCGCAGCTTAAGAAAAGCTTGCCGCCTCTTCTGTGTCACCTTGGTCACATCAGGATACATCCTAACTTGAACATTCAAAAACCTTTCCTTCCGGCATTTAAAGAACAACTTCAAAATCCTGTCTCTATCAAAATGAGAAACAAATGTCACAATAAGAGTGGCACGCTCCTGCCGCCCCTCTTCGCCCTCCAGCTCCCTAATAAAATCCAAGGTGTCGAACCGCACAGCAGACTCTCCAACACCAGCCTGCTCGCCATGCGCCACTCGCCTAAAAGGCTGCAAATAATATATCTGCGAGATTGGCGGGCAAGCTAGTTCCGGCACCTTTAACACTTCCAAGAGATATTTTTTAAAAGTCAGAATCGGTGCAGTCAGGTGTTGTTTAGGAAAATTTATCACTCGCAGAGTATTAGCCCTCTGCCGGTTTTCAAGAGCCTCAATCTTCCCATGCAACCATTTATTTTCTTTAATCATGGAAGCTTGCACCGATTGCACTGACTTTATGGCCACCTCATGGGCCTCAGATCTTTCTCCAACCACCTTCAATTGCTGTCCCATATTAGAAACAGTCTCAATTGGGAGCTGAGAGGCTTGTGACAAAAGCAACATTTTCCTAGAAAGAGAAGTTTCCAATGTCAACAGCGCCTCCCATATAGTTTCCAAAGTAAAGTTCGGCGGTTTAGGCAAGAGTGAAGACTTACACAATTCTTCAGCACTCCTGTCAGATCCCAGGGAGAAACTGGCCCCCTCATCCAGCCGTCTGCCCTCCGGAGCACCGCCTCCCTGCTCACCGAACCTTCTCCCGTCCGGGCTATGCTGCTCTCTCCTATTTGGTCCAGGTCCTGTCCCAGGGCCCTCCGCCCCCTCCTCGGAGGCCAGGAGACCCTGTCCGCCTGCCGCTTGCACCGACACCGGCATGGGAGGCGGTTCCCTCACCTCCGGGCTGAGCTCCGTCTCTAGCGGCTGGGACGCTTCGCCTCTCTCCGCCCCTCCCGACAACAAGGCTCCCGAGCTCCGCTGACTTCCTCCCACTGTAATGAAGCGGTCCATCGCGCCTGAAGCGGGTCCCGCGGGCGCCGTAGAACCAGGCACCCGCTTGCCTTTTCGCTTCGGCATTCCTCCAGGTAAATTTCCAAGGCAAACAAAACGCCTCTGAGCTACCTCGCTACGCTCCCTTCAGGCCGCCATCTTTGTCCTCTCCCCAAGTCCATTTAATAACGGTCTATGGACTTTTCTCCATCCTGTTTATAATTTTCCATAGGTGCGGTCTCGAGAACTGCACGCAGTACTCCAAATGGGGCCTCACTAGAGACTTATACAACGGCACTATCACCTCCTTTTTCCTGCTGGTCATGCCTCTCTTTATGCACCCATGCATCCTTCTGGCTTTGGCTGTTGCTTTTTCTACCTGTTTGCTTTAAGGTCCTCAGGAGCAATCTTGCTTCATTCCATGTTTGTCAGGTAACACAGGAATTAGCGCGTGCTAAGTGTCAAGTTGTTGTATTAACTGTTAGCTCAGATGTGTGATGACCTACACACACTTCTGTAATTCCCATGTTAATTGCTTAATGAAATTTAGTAAAAGAGGCCCTAAATCTTGCTCCCTCAACTGGGTGAGTAGACAAACATTCCCATCATGGGAAAACATTAGCCTGTCAGCTTTGGGCAATACCAGTCCTCTGGTAGCCAGCTTTTCTCCCTCTGAGTTAGTAATAAAGCATTATTGACTTTTTAAAGCTATAATGAAACAAATGCATCCCTGGTATGTATATGGAATCATGTTTTTTTTTTCTTCCATAGTAAGACGAGGGTTAAAATGCCTGTAGAATTTGACATGGACAGCGTGAAGTGGGTGGTCACCATAGCCTGAAAAGCATTCTTAACCCTTCTTGCCTGAGAAGTCAAACCCTTGTTCTCTAGGGCACCTCACATCATCACTTGTCGATAGGAATCGTAGAGGGACCTGGATGTCTGGGGACAGATGAGGGCTTTTATTCTTAAAGGCACAGGGATTACGAAAGTTTCAATTGGGCACTGCATTGCTTTTTCTTAGCAAAAGTGAAAAGAAACATGGGTAATTGAGGGAGGAAGGATTAAGAAAACGCAATCAATCTTCCAACCTATAGCTTATCGAAAAATTCTTTTTTTGGTTCTGATTACACAAGGCTATTCGGTGGCCTACCAGTAGAACATTGCAGGAACCCTGGATTCCATTCCCAGACTCTCTTATTGCTCATTAGGATGGCAGTGGACTGATAGAGATGTGTGGATTTAAAGAAATGTGCCTTGGGTGTTCTGAAAAAAATTCAAAAGCAGATTTTTTTTTTTAAAATTGCAGTTCCACTTTGCAATTTTACCTAGGCAAACCAGAATCAATTTTTTTTTAAAATATAGGAGTAGACAACTCTAGTACCCACATGCTACAAGCCAGTTGGGTTTCCAGAATATCCATAACAAATATTTATTTATAAAATTTTATATAAATGGTAATAAATGAAATGAAATATCCTACCCTAACACAAATCTAAATGGCTTACAAGACGTCTGTACATAATCATGCAACATGCAACACTGAAACAAATACAAATCAAGTAATAGAATACATGACCAGACAATCTTAGGGTCCTTTTATTAAGCTGCAGTAAAAATAGACCTTAGCATGCCCTTACGTGGGTCTTTCCTGCGTGCTAAGTGTTTTTTTACCATGGTGGTAAAAACCCTGATTTTCAATTTTTTGCATTAATGATCATGCACCGATGTTGCCATTAACACATGGTCATTAAAAGAAATTACTGTAGGAACACTTACCCACACCTATTTTGTAGGCAGTAAGGGCACCTAAATAAGTACATAAGTATTGCCATACTGGGAAAGACCAAAGGTCCATGAAGCCCAGCATCCTGTTTCCAACAGTGGCTAATCCAGGTCACAAATACCCGGCAAGATCCCAAAAAAGTTCAAAACATTTTATACTGCTTATCCCAGAAATAGTGGATTTCCCCCAAGTCCATTTAATAATGGTCTATGGACTTTTCCTTTAGGAAGCCGTCCAAACCTTTTTTTAAACTCCGCTAAGCTAACCACCTTTACCATATTCTCTGGCAACGAATTCCAGAGTTTAAATACACATTGAGTGAAGAAACATTTTTGTGCTAACCAGTCAGTGTGTGGTAATGTAGATGTTCCAACTGGTCAGTGCAGGAATGCCCACTCTCTACCCCTGACATGGCCGTCTCCCAAAACACTAAAAATTATTTAAGGTGTGATTAGTGCATGCACATTCTGAAATTACCATGGGATGCTATAGCACATCCCATCGTATTCCATTTTTGTTGCGTTAGGCGTGCATTAACACCTAACACACCTTAGGGGTCCTTTTACTAAGGTGCACTGAAAAATGACCTGCGCTGGTGTAGACGTATGTATTGGATGTGCACAGGTCCATTTTTTTAGCGCACCTGAAAAAAAGGCCTTATTTTTGGTCCAAATGGACGTGCGGCAAAATAAAAATTGGCGCGTGCCCGTTTTGGGTCTTAGACCTTACCGCCACTCATTGACCGCGGTAACTGGGCAGTAATGGTCTACTCACGTACAATGCTGATTACTGCCCGGTTAGCGCCGTGCACTGGAACATTTCTGGTGTGCGTAAAAAATGAAATTACCATCCAGGCCACGTGGTAGTTGGGTGGTAGTTCAAAATTGATGCAGCGCCTACGTGGCTTAGTAAAAGGGCCCCTAAATCGCTCATGCCAAAGTACCACTAACTACAAACTCAAATCAGGCAGATCTTCAGTCATTAGTGGAGTGTGAACTTGATTTGCATGCACTAACCTCTGTTATATGCAAATCTCTTTCATGCATATTCATTGTGGATATCCTGAAAACCTGACTGGTAAGGGGTACTCCAGGACCGGACTTGGAAAACACTGCTCTAGAATACTGTAAAAATAGCTGGGAAAATAAGTGCATTTTAACTGCCTCTTAAAATTCATAATATCAGTCATTGCTCTCAAAAATAATATTAAATTATTCCATTCAGTTGGTTTCGCTGTATAAGTTGCGTTTGCATAAGGCAGAGGCCATACTGCGGTGACAGAACTGTAGACCGTGTGCTCCATCAAATTAGAGGAAATGCCATCCCATTCCCCTTTCAAGCCAGCATGACTTTTTCTCTTATCATCTCAGTTTATGAACTTCTAAAATATACGTTTTTTCCTCCTCCTCCTCCTCATCTGCGTCAACATAATATGATGCTATTTATAAGGACTTGTGGGTATTATGGAATGTTATTAATATCATAAGTTGGTTTGTTCTGTGAAGTACAATATTTACTGGTATGGTAAAATTATATCCTATAACTGATATGAGCAATTGTAGATGGTTGAAATGAGAGAGAGAGGGAGGGAGGGAGGGAGAGAGGGAGGGAGGGAGGGAGAGAGAGAGAGAGAGAGAGAGAGAGAGAGGGAGGGAGGGAGGGAGGGAGAGAGAGAGGGAGGGAGGGAGGGAGAGAGAGAGAGAGAGAGAGAGGCTTGTAAGTGTATCATTGTTTCCATAAGCTGAAGGGGAGAACATGGGTAGGAAAGGGGAAGGAGAGGAACAAGCACCTGTTACCTGAATAAGTAAGCAGTATCCCACAGTCTGAAGCCGTTTCCACTGAAAAGGATCAGAGGAAAGCCACTTAAAGGAAGGGGCACCTGGCAAACCTGGCATTATTTAGCTCCGTTGTGTAATTCTGTTTGATGTGTAACCAAGGAAGGAAGACTTCAATGCGTGGTCAGAGTGAAAGGATGCGGCAAGAAATTCAAGATGCTGAATGAACACGTCTGAAGTAGTCCGGCTAGAGAGACAAAGGGACGGCTTGAAGATTGCCTACTTTATTGACCTTTTGGCCAATGTTAAGAAGACTTCATTAGTGCCTGATGACATCACAGGGCAGCTGGACACCGTTTGCACTGAAAAGGTCATTACTGCCTGTTCAGTGTGCAATTCATGAAGTGTGGAATACATGTCTTGACGTCACTAAGGGGCCATTTTACAAAGGCGCGCTGAAAAGTGGCCTGCGGTAGTGTAGATGCGTGTTTTGGGCGCATGCAGAATCATTTTTCACAGCACCTTTAAAAAAATGCCTTTTTAAAATTTTTTTCCAGAAATGAATGTACTGCGAAATAAAATTTGCCACGCGTCCATTTTGGGTCTGAGCCCTTACCGCGTAGTGGTAAGGTCTCACACGGTAACCAGGTGATAATGGTCTACATGCATAAAATGCCGATTACCACCCAATTGCCGCCCACGTGCCAGAAAATACAAATATTTTCTGTCATCCATAGAGGGGCATAATCGAACGGGGCGCCCATGTTTTCCTGAGGGCGTCCTCGCAGGATGTCCCCGTGAAGGGGCAGGGAAACCCGTATTATCGAAACAAGATGGGCAGCCATCTTTCGTTTCGATAATACAGTCGGGGATGCCCAAATCTCAACATTTAGGTTGACCTTAGAGATGGTTGTCCTTAGAGATGGTCGTCCCCGGTTTTCAGCGATATTGGAAACCGAGGACGCCCATCTCAAAAACGACCAAATCCAAGCCACTAGGGTGGGAGGGGTTAATGACCACTGGGGGAGTAGGGGGAGGTCATCTGGTTATTTAGTGCACATTTTTGTGGCTTGGTCGTAAAAAAAAAAAGGACCAAGTAAAGTCAGCCAAGTGTTCGTCAGGGACACCCTTCTTTTTTCCATTATCGGCCGAGGACGCCCATGTGTTAAGCACACCCCAGTCCCACCTTTGCTATGCTTCTGACACGCCCCCGTGAACTTTGGTCGTCCCCGCCGGACGCCCAAAATCGGCTTTTGTTTATGCCGATTTGGGCGACCCTGGGAGAAGGACGCCCATCTTCCGATTTGTGTCAAAAGATGGGCGCCCTTCTCTTTCAAAAATAAGCCTGATAGCGGACGCGCATCAAAAACGAAATTACCGCAAGGGCCACACGGTAGCCGGGTGGTAACTCAAAATTAATGCGCGTTGGGTGCGCATATGGGCGCCTACGATGTCTTAGTAAAAGGACCCCTAAGACATTTGTTCTGTCGTGTTCTAGGAAGACAAGGTCATTCTGTAGGTGAAGCCATTCTCTTAGTTATATCATAGACCATCTTGCCTTAATTAAAAAATATATTTCCCACCAGATGAAGAGAGGCGAAAATATTTAAACAGGTAATTTAGCAAATGTTTTGATGCATCCCTCCACCTTTGTTAGTAAGACGTGCTAACAAACTGATTGCATGCTAATAAATAAAGATCAGTACTTGTTAGACCTAACTTAGGATCCCTTTACTAAGTTGTATTACTGTGCGGTAAATATCAGTGGGGATCTGTGCTAATATTAACTGCACAGTAAAACCAGTTAGTACAGGAAAACAACCCTGCTAGCTGCTAAATGTGGGTAGGGATTGGAACCATCTAGCACTGGGTTCCAAAATGGTACCACTGACTCCCTAATGTTAGTTTCATGGTACTACTGCTAGGGGTCAATTTGCCCTTATATGGAAGGCTGACCTCTAGTAGTGACATCTTGACACATATGCTAGGTGTCAGCTGTGCCATTTTAGATAGGGCAGGAATGAGGGTAGTCTAGCTCATTTGCCTGTCATTTTGGATACAGTGCTGGAGTGGGCAGGAGGAACTAGGCATTGCTCATGGCTAAAGACCTCCAAGAACCCCCCCCTAATGATATCAAGGTAGCCCTTTGAGGGGGCAAGGGCTATCTGTGAAATGGGGGGGGGAACTAGGGCAGTGGCGTTCCTAGGGGCGCTGACACCCGGGGCAGATCGCCAATGTGCGCCGCCCCCGGGTGCAGCGCCCCCCGGAACAGCGTGACCACCCCTGGTGAAATAACCCCCTGGTGCAGCGTGACCCCCCGGTGAAAGAACCCCCCCCCCCGGGTACACGCCGCTGGGGGGGGGGGGGTGCCGCGTGCTTTTCGGCTCTTCGTTTCCATGCTCCCTCTGCCCCGGAACAGGAAGTAACTTGTTCCGGGGCAGAGGGAGCATGAAAACGAAGAGCCGACAGGCGCGCAGCACCCCCCCCCCCAGCAGCGTGCACCCGGGGCAGACTGCCCCTACCGCCCCCCCTTGGTACGCCAGTGAACTAGGGGACCCTATTCTGGCATCCCGGGAGCTCTGGGATGCAGCTTTGCAGCCTGAGGTTCCCGTGCCATAAAATAGCGCTGCTTACGAGGTGGCTTGCAAACAACATTATTCCTTTACCATGGGATTCAGCAACCTGAAGCACCAAGATCCCACAGTTTGCTGAATCTGGCAGTAAATCAGGGTGTGGCAAAAGGCGAACCTTTAAACCTGAAGTTCAGATCTTTGCAAAGTATACATCTCCTTTGGGCCAAGATTGAGAGCATGTGATTCATATGTATTGTGTCAAAACTCAGTATTTTGAGCCTTAACCTCTTAAGTTATTTACAATGAGATCAACAAGACTGGAACCAATTGCAAACCCACTTTCTGTAAATATACCCCACCATGCACATAGCATTCCATTGCTCTGTACCACACAGCAGCTGCATATCTGGTCATAATGTCCAACTGCTATAGCCCTGGAGCTCAGCTCTTGCAGCCTGGACAGGAAGAATGCAAATGATACGATTTTGGCCTTTTTCCTAAAAGTACTCCTGGATACTCCTGGGATAGGACACTTCTGGGCTCTCTCTTTCCAACCAGCATGGAGAATGAATCTCATCGTACTAAGAAAAACCTGCTGAAAATACACTCTCCTGATAGCATCCTTGCTACACTGATTCCAGTCTCTACCTAGGGTTCAGCCTCGTAGCCAGATATCCAGGATATCAGTGAGGATGACAGGAAGCTTTTTACCTGCAGTATCATTAATATGATAGACCTGGGGGTCAAATTACTTGTCAGGACAAACAGAATCACAACAATAGGCCTGTCTAAGTTTGATGGTTTTGATTGTGCAGGGTCTGAAAACTGATTCCTGGTCAAGGGAAAGGAGGAAGAGAGGTGATGGAAAAAAGAAATGAAAGAAAGGCAGAGACTGAGCAAAATCATTTTATATTAGAATATTACATGAAAAGAAGCCCGAATTGGTCTTAAACTCAATCCAGGGGTTGCATAAGACCAAACAGGGCAGGAAGGATCCTCAGTGGTTTCTTTCTCCAGGCTGACAACAATTTCATGCACATTAAAAATTAACAATGCTGCCATCCTCAGTCTGCCAGTGCTGTTTGCACTAGGAACACCAGCGGGACAGGAGGGACTAGGGGATTATTCCTGCCCTATGGAAAGACATCCATGGTAAGAGTTGATGGGAATGGGGGGAAGGTGGCAACTTTACAATATGATTAAGGGTGCTAAATGCAACAGAAATTATCCTGGACAAAATTAAGGCACTTATTCAAACTCTGTAACAAAGAAAATGTTCTATTCAATGTGGAAGCTCAAATGATTAAAACCTTTCTTCCCAAGAGCAACCTTTCGATACCTAATACAATCAATGGTCCTAAGCCATGCAGACTATTGCAACGGAATCTATGCAGGTTGCAAAGAACAAATCATAAAAAACTTCAGACCGCCCAAAATACAGCAGCCAGGCTGATATTCAGCAAAACACGCTTCGAAAGTGCTCAGCCCCTCCGAGAAAAGTTGCATTGGCTCCCAATCAAAGAACGGATCATCTTCAAAATTTGCACCTTAGTCCATAAAATCATGTACGGGGTAGTCCCAGGATAAATGACAGACCTTATAGACTTACCAATAAGAAACAAAGTCAGATCGTCAAGATCCTACCTAAACCTACACTACCCAAATTGCAAAGGACTGAAACACAAAACAACGTATGCATCCGGCTTCTCCTACATAAGCGCACAACTATGGAATGGGCTCCCAAAAGCTGTGAAAACAATCCACGACCACCTGCACTTCAGGAAATCACTAAAAACCAACCTCTTCAAAAAGGCCTACCCCAACGACTACTACTACTACTACTACTTAACATTTCTAAAGCGCTGCCAGGGTTACGCAGCGCTGTACAATTTTAACACAGAAGGACAGTCCCTGCTCAAAGAGCTTACAATCTAATGGACAAGTGTAGAGTCAGTCAAGTAGGGGTAGTCAATTTGGGGCATTCACGATTACATGAAAGGTACAAAGGTATAAAGGTTAGGTGCCGAAAGCAATATTGAAGAGGTGGGCTTTGAGCAATGATTTGAAGACGGGTAAGGAGGGGGCTTGGCGTAGGGGTTCAGGAAGTTTATTCCATGCGTAAGGTGATGCGAGGCAGAATGGGCAGAGCCTGGAATTGGCAGTGGTGGAGAAGGGTGTTGAGAGGAGGGATTTGTCCTGTGAGCGGAGGTTACGTGCGGGAATATAAGGGGAGATGAGGCTAGAGAGGTAATGAGGTGCTGCAGACTGAGTGCATTTGTAGGTAAGAAGGAGAAGCTTGAACTGTATGCGGTATCTGACGCCACGTAACCATCTTCACCTACCAACACAGCATAACTTTGATCAAAAAGGACAGCACGCAATCTTCACCCCTTACGACCCTTCACTTGTACCTCATTTGATCACTATACAACTATGTATTTGTTATCAACTGACTGGGCAAACGCCTTTGAAGATACTATGTAAGCCACATTGAGCCTGCAAATAGGTGGGAAAATGTGGGGTACAAATGCAACAAATAAATAAATAAATAAATATTGAGGGGAGGGGAGTTCATCATTTTGGGGCTCTTTTACTAAGCTGCGTAAGCGTCTATGCGTGCCCAATGTGCACCAAAATGGAGTTACCACCCGACTACCATGTGGCTCTTGTGATACTTTCATATATTTTTTATTTTCCGACATGCGTAACGAACCCGTGCCAAATGGCATTTGGCGCGTGTAGGTCATTACTGCCCGGTTACTGCGTGAGTCTTTACCTCATTTTGCCACACGTCCATTTTTGGCAAAAATTTTAAAAAAGGCCTTTTTTTACAGGTGTGCTAAAAAATGGATCGGCGTGCGCCCCAAACCCACACCTATATAACCGCAAGCCATTATTCAGCGTGCCTTTGCAAAAGGACCCCCTACTGTAACCACAGAGTGGCACCTATAAAGGAAGAAATGACAAAAACGTTTGGGATGTGCTTTATTTATTTATTTATTTATTTGTTTGTTTACAGTGGAGGTCAGCTAAGTTTTTATTAAAATAAAACAAACATTAAAAAAAAACCTCAATTTAAAATGTTAAAACATACTGCTTCGTTGCAAACAAAAGCATATCCCTCCTAAAAAGACAATTTTTCTTTCGTATAACATCCAAAAGAATCGGTCCTGTTTTCCATTGCATTTTCATATTATCCTAAAGAAAAATGGAAACCTTTGGAAGACAAAACCCTCACATGTGTATCTTATTTTCCTTTTCTTTTGGGGATGGGGTGGGAGGGAGGGAGAGAGAGCAATGGAATGTGAAGCTGTCCAGATTTACATGGCAGAGGTGCACTGTCCCAAACAGGTTAACTGACCTTTTGTAGGTGGTTCTGGAAAAGCCATGCAGAAGTTTGCACTAAATAAAACAGAAATTGAGCTACGCGCTCAGCCTTCCATGATAACAGGTTATCAGTGCTGCAGCCCGTAATGGGAGATGCCTGGGCAGTTGACTGAAAGCTGATTCCTGTCATAAACTATTTTCCCTGGGAGACAGAGGAGACATTGTACCCACACGGTGCTCAAGTGTGGCCTTGGCTACTGCCAAAAGCCCACTTATTTTTTTTTTTTCTCTTTTCCTTCCCTGAGACAAAACAGAATCCCCCTGCTGTCAGCTCTATCTGGGACTGCTGAAAGGAGGTGTATAAGCCTGGTAATGCTGTCAAGGAGATAACTGTCAGAGAGAATGAAAAACACTGCCTATCTATCAAGCCAAGCGACTCAGACACTGTCAAAACTACAACTCAATGCTCAACGCTTCTTAGCATCTGTGAGGTCCCTTATTAGCTGTTCTTTAATACCCTGCTGAAAGAAATTGCTGTAGACACCGGTGGAATTCAAAAACTGTTGTCTAGCCATCAAAGTGCTTGGAACTGACTAAATTGATATTTTAATTGGGGAGGGACAAGCGCTTGGCTACTCTCAACGTTAAAAAGAGTTTTTGCTTCTCTACGGGGCCTTTTTACTAAAGTGCGATAAAGATTAGTGACTGCAAAACCTCTGCTTTGACTGTTGGGGGCATTCCCAGTATCTTCCTATTCAGTCACTACAGAGGCTTAGGACTATGCATCAAGAGGCCCTTTTACTAAGGTGCAGTGGGCCTAACACATTCTGAAAGGGCACTACCGCAGGACACTAACCAGCTTATTTTCGAAAGAGAAGGACGCCCATCTTTCGCCACAAATCGGGAGATGGGCATCCTTCTCCCGTGGGCACCCAAAGTTCACGGGGGCGTGTCGGAGGTGTAGCGAAGGCGGGACTGGGTCGTGTTTATCGGCCGAGGAGAGATGGCCGTCCTCGGACGATAATGGAAAAAAGAGGGGCGTCCCTGGCGAGAATTTGGTCCGTTTTATTTGGTCCCTTTTTTTTTTAGGTCCAAGTCACAAAAAAGTGCCCGAACTGCCCAGATGACCACCGGAGGGAATAGGGGATGACCTCCCCTGACTCCCCCAGTGGTCACTAACCCCCTCCCACCCTAAAAAAAACAACTTTAAAAACTTTTTTTGCCAGCCTCTATGCCACTCTCAAATGTCATACTCTGGTCCATCGCAGCAGTATGCAGGTCCCTGGAGTAGTTTTAGTAGGTGCAGTACACCTTAGGCAGGCGGACCCAGGCCCATCCCCCCCTACCTATTACACTTGTGGTGGAAAATGGGAGCCCTTCAAAACCTACCAGAAACCCACTGTACCCACTGTACCCACATGTGGGTGCCCCCCTTCACCCCTTAGGGCTATGGTAGTGGTGTATAGTTGTGGGGAGTGGGTTTTGGGGGGCTCAGCACCGAAGGTAAGGGAGCTATGTACCTGGGAGCAATTTGTGAAGTCCACTGCAGTGCCCCCTAGGGTGCCCGGTTGGTGTCCTGGCATGTGAGGGGGGGACCAGTGCACTACGAATCCTGACCCCTCCCATGACCAAATGCCTTGGAGTTATTCATTTTTGAGATGAGTGCCCTCGGTTTCCATTATGGGTGAAAACCAAGATCTCTACAGCCGGTGATCTCAGCATTTGACCCAAATGTTGAGATTTGGGCGCCCCCAACCATATTATTGAAACGAAAGATGGACGCCCATCTCGTTTTGAAAATACGGTTGGCCCCGCCCCTTCAAGGCGCCATCCTCGGAGATGGGCGCTCTTAGAGATGGGCGTCCCCAATCGAAAATGCCCCTCTAAGGCATCCTGTGGTAGTTTGGCCATCAGCGTGTGCTACTACCGTGGTTAAAATAGTTTTCATTTTTTGCCACAGGAGGTATGTGTAGGGGTGGACAGTAGGCGTGCGTCGCTAATCGGGTAGCGTGGGCACATTATCTAAATAAGTGGCAGTATGGGTTCCTAGCAGTAATGGCCATGTGCTAATGGGGAAATTAGTGTGTGGCTATTTTTTTTTTGGGTGGGAGGGGGTTGGTGACCATTGGGGGAGTAAGGGGAGGCTATCCCCGATTCCCTCCGGTGGTCATCTGGTCAGTTTGGGCATCTTTTGAGGCTTGGTCGTAAAAAAAATGGACCAAGTAAAGTCGCCCAAGTGCTCGTCAGGGACTCCCTTCTTTTTTCCATTATCGGTCAAGGACGCCCATGTGTTAGACACGCCCCAGTCCCGCCTTCGCTACGCTGCCGACACGCCCCCGTGAACTTTGGTCGTCCCCGCGACGGAAAGCAGTTGAGGGCGCCCCAAATTGGCTTTCGATTATGCCGATTTGGGTGCCCCTGAGAGGACCCCCATCTCCCGATTCGTGTCGGAAGATGGGTGCTCTTCTCTTTCGAAAATAAGCCTGCAGATCACTCATTTAAGTCTTCTGGAGGTTTACCCCTTTCTATAGACAGTGGAAACCAATTTAGAAGGCCACATTGGTACAGGTTGCATTTTTTAAATTAAAAATGGAAAAATAAAAATGAACCAGGCAATATTCAGTCTGCAGTTGGCAGTGTTTGTTTTTAAACACTTGCTGCCACAGTCTAAATTATTCTTGAAGATTCAGTGCTGGCCCATATCTGGGGACTAATACTAAATATCTAGGTCATTGGCAACTCCTGGAAGTTATGGAAGTACTGTTGATATTTATTTATTTATGTTATTTTAACCATTTATAACCTGCTTTCTCTAATTTATCTAAGTAATTCTAGGCGGCTGACAAACTTGTGAACCGGACAGGGTGGTGCTCCTCCCTGGTTCTGCTGAAAAATCAGTTCCCCTGAAGACGCCATTAGTCTGGCGAAACATGGCCCATGTAGGGAACTAAAATTGATGAACAGTGATTCTTTTGTTCTTAAGTCTTGCACGGAGTGATTTTCTGAAAAAAGTATTGCAGTGGATAAGAACTTTGCAGGAAGAAGATCTTTAGTTCTGCACAATCTCTACCTAAGCTAAGTAGCTGTTATTCAATTTTTTGAACACCAGTTTTCAACAATTTTTTTGGACATTGTCCATTAATTGAGCATTGTTATCAGGATGGTAGGTAGGATGTGCTATGATGTAAATGTGGTGTCCCTGCAAAGCTTGGACTTTTAGTCCACAGCAATACACCAAAAAAACTGAGCACAACAAATAAATACTATATAATTTTATTGAGCTTTGCATAAAAAGTAATTATGTATACAATATGAGTAAATGAGAATATTTTTAACACTTTGAAATTTTTACTAAGGTTTCTGTTATAGTTTGCCAATTTTGTAATTTGAAACCAATTTTTATTGAATACCCAGAATTACGTTTGGTACTAACCAGAGAGTGCCAGAGCGATCTGTGCTGCTCTTCGGTTAAATGCTGTTGAATAACAGCACCAGATCTGGTCACCCTGATTTAACCAGTTAGGAGCCTTCTACTGAGTTAAATTACACTAAATATGAATCCCAAAGAAAAGAAAGAGATAAATGTCCCTTTCCATAAGAAATATTTGAGAAAATGAAGACAGGAGTTAGGCATAAAGGACTAGTGGAGGAGTGGCCTAGTGGTTAGAGCACCGGTCTTGCAATCCAGAGGTGGCCAGTTCCAAATCCCACTGCTGCTCCTGGTGATCTTGGGCAAGTCACTTAACCCTCCATTGCCTCAGGTACAAACTTAGATTGTGAGCCCTCCTGGGACAGAGAAATATCCAGAGTACCTGAATGTAACTGACCTTGAGCTACTACTGAAAAAGGTGTGAGCAAAATCTAAATAAATATATGGAATGTTGCTACTATTGAAGATTCTACATGGAATGTTGCCACTTTTTGAGATTCTGGAATGTTGCTACTATTCTAGATGGACTGTTGCTAGTGGAGGAGTGGCCTAGTGGTTAGAGCACCAGTCTTGCAATCCAGAGATGGCCAGTTCAAATCCCACTGCTGCTCCTTGTGATCTTGGGCAAGTCACTTAACCCTCCATTGCCTCAGGTACAAACTTAGATTGTGAGCCCTCCTGGGACAGAGAAATATCCAGAGTACCTGAATGTAACTCACCTTGAGCTACTACTGAAAAAGGTGTGAGCAAAATCTAAATAAATAGATTCTATGTATCATGCCTAAAAAATTGGCGCAGAAGAAATTCACTAGGGGTATTCTATAAACCACACCTCAAGTTAGGTGTGATTTATATACTTTTGCTCCAGGCCCGCCCACCCTAACTAGCCCCAACCCAACCAGTGGCGTAGCTCTCCCAAGCGAGGCTCCAATCTTTTCCTGCCTCTTCTGCCCGCTCTCCCCATCCGCGTGGTCTGCTCACTTTTACTGCCCTAAAGCACCGTTCTCCCTCCAGCACCGGCGATTCCCATAGCCAGCCTTCCGCCAGCGTGCGTCGTCGGGGCCTCTCCTTAGGCGCATCCCGCCTACTCTGCAACTTCCTGTTTTCCGCAAAGGTGGGACGCGCGCCTGAGGAGAGGCCCCGACAACGCACGCTGGCAGAAGGCTGACTATGGGAATCGCCGGTGCTGGAGAGAGAACGGCGCTTCAGGGCAGTAAAAATGACCAGACCACTCGGACAGGGAGAGCGGGCAGAAGAGAGGGAGAAATGCGAAACTCAGGAGGGGATGGAGAAGGGAGAAAGCGCTGCCCAAGACCAGAGTGGAAGTGAACCTATCTAGTCCACTGTAAGCAAGGTAAGGAAGCCAATTGGTAATCTGTTTCCACTTTCCACCCCCGTCCTCCCCTGTGCAGCCGTCATTCTAGTGCACTCAAAACAAAGCAGAGAAAATTTTGTGCCCACCTACTTTGTGCTCAGGCCCATCCAAAACTGGCTGTCTGGCTACGCCACTGATTTATACACTACGTCTAAATCTAGGTGTAGTGTATAGAATACACCCAATACCCATTTTCTGTGACTATAATTAGTCACAGCCATTTACACTAATGAAAACCTGGTCTAAATGCTGACGCCTAAATTATGCACGGAACGGGCATATTCTATAACAGTGTGCATAAATTCAAGGAATGCCCACAACCCGCCCATGGCCTTGCCCCCTTTTCAGATCTGCGTCTTAGAATTTACGTGCATCGCTTTATAGAATACACTTAGAGATTCGTGCGTGTAAATTCGAATGCCAATTAGTGTCAATAATTGTTTAAGTTCAATTATTGGCTGCTGATTTGATTATTAAGCTAATTAAGTTGCGCATGCAAATCCAGAAAATGACCGGATTTACATGCACAACTGAAGTCGCACTATATAGAAGTGCCGAGTCCCTTTTCAACTTGATTTTTTGGGTGAAAGATCCAACAGGATACAAAGCTATGATTCATATAATAAACAGGCAACTGCTGATTAAGTGATACTAACCTGAGAGCCTGTGATCCAAAATAAAATTGAAGAAAGCGTACATTGGAGTGGGTAAATTGAGAACAGAGAAGCCAGGAAGTGCTGCTATTTAATGAAAATACCCTTGTATTTATTTTAAAAATATATATTATTGGAGCCCACTAGGGGTAACAATAAAATATTTTAATGAGTTTTGTTATTTGGCTGGAAGCGGAATCTCCCAAAATGTCTGATACTAAACAAGTGATCTGTCCATGTGAAAGACAGCTTTCTTTGTAGAGTTCTGGCGGCTGGAAGCTGAGGGGTTGTCTCAGAATTGCCCAATTGTTTTTAAATTCTGTTTTTACAAGGAGTTGAGATTTATAGGCTCTTGAGGGGAAGAAAATGATGTAACTTGAGTAAATGAACAGGCCATTTATTGCTGGCCCTGTTTCCTCTCTGCCACTAAGCTGTGGAACTAGATTCTAAGCACTCTGCTTATTTTATTTTGTTTTGTTTTTAAATATACATCAGACGTACTTTTCTTTTTCCTATTTTTTTCTCTCTCTCTCCCTCGCTCTCTTCTTTGGCCTCCATTCCCTAATATAGCAATCTTGCCCAGCTGTAATTTGTTACCATGATGTCTGACATAACACATTGCTGTCATTATACAGGGCAAAACACTTTTATTACAACTGATTACCCTAATCTCCCTGTTGCTACAATGGCAGGAAGATGATGTTCGGAGCAATTCCAGAGTACCTTTCAGCAGGGGCGTAGCCAGACAGCAGATTTTGGGTGGGCCTAGGCAAGAAGTGGGTGGGCACCAAGTGTTCTCCCTCTCCCACACACACAAAAAAAAATATCTCAGCTGGCGGGAAAATGCTTCCTTCCACCTTAGCAGTCTGCAGCAGGCATGCACTGAAAACGGAGCATGTGCAGGTGCCAGTATTGTGGAAAGCAGCGTTGTTGTTACCATCGGGGACGTCTTCAGCTTGCGGAGCTTGGGATCCCCAACAGCTACCGCTAAACATGTGCTACTGTTGGGTGGGCCTGAGCCCTAACTAGGTGGGCCTCGACCCACCCAGGCCCACCTATGGCTACGCCACTGCCTTTCAGGAATAATCTGTCTGGGCCTCTGATCCTGGCCCGTGATAGCTCTCAGTGTCAGTCAGGTTTAAGGAATGTGTGTCTACAAATACATGTATGTATAGGTATAGACTTTTGTTTTTTTTAAAGCGTTGCACCAAAAATGATGATTCAGGCACAAAATTCCTTTAATGTGAATACAACAGACCACTTCACATTCACTGCCTGTGAGAAAGCACTACTGAAAGTCCTTCAAAGTTCGGAGATGTCAAGGGCAAGGAGAGAGAGCTTTTTTGACGCCTCATTCCGAGATATGACTTGGGTGCCAAAAATACTCTTAAGATGCGTGGTCACTAGGTCAGGCTCTGGCACTGATTCTTGGTGTGACCGCCTCTCCCCCCAGTTGATTTTCTGCAAGCCAGTAGAGGTTTGCATGGAAAAATCTTTTGTCTTTGATTTATTTTGGAGAGGAGGGGGCACATTTTGTTTTATTTGTACCATTTAGTGGGTGTTATCTTCATCATAATAATACTTATTTTTATAATGCTCCTGGACATATTCACTGCCGTGATTCAGGCACAAACCCCTTCATTCTATAACTGGTCACCTAGAAAGAGGTGCCATTTGCAAGATTACATTTCTAGAATACCGTCAGGGCCCGCCTATTCTCCTCCTCTGATCTTTTAGATAACATTGCTATCCTTTTCAAACACCAATAACCCTTGAAAGCAGACATTTACTTCTGCTGAAATGCCATGGATTTTGTATAGTTATCAGCTATTGTCCAGTTACCATTTTGAGCACTATCAGGCTTATTTTCGAAAGAGAAGGGCGCCCATCTTCCGACACAAATCGGGAGATGGGTGTCCTTCTCTCAGGGTCGCCCAAATCGGCATAATCGAAAGCTGATTTTGGGCGCCCTCAACTGCTTTCCATCGCGGGGACGACCAAAGTTCACTGGGGCGTGCGGCAGTGTAGCGAAGGCGGAACTGGGGCGTGCTTAGGAGATGGGCATCCTCGGCTGATAATGGAAAAAAGAAAGGCGTCCCTGACGAGCATTTGGCCGATTTTACTTGGTCCATTTTTTCTTGCAACCAAGCCTCAAAAAGGTGCCTAAACTGACCAGATGACCACCGGAGGGAATTGGGAATGACCTCCCCTTACTCCCCCAGCGGTCACCAACTGCCTCCCACCCTAAAAAAAAAAAACGTAAAGTTTTTTTTTTTTTGCCAGCCTCAAATGTCATACCCAGCTCCATGACAGCAGTATGCAGGTCCCTGGAGCAGTTTTAGTGGGTGCAGGGCACTTCAGGCAGGAAGACCCCAGCCCATCCCCCCTTCACCCCCAATCACCTGAGACATCCCCATCCCAACTGATAAAAAGCTGGATGCCAGAAGACCAGATATCGTGGTAAAAGAGAAAGACATTAGAACGACATAGAGGTGTCGGTCCCTCGCAATTACTCAGTGAATTGCATGGAGATAGGGAAGATCATCAAGTATCAAGAAATGCAGTCGGAGAGTAAGAAAATGAGCAGAAAGATAGTGAAATAGTTCCCATCAATTTAAGTGCCACAGGCTTGATCAAAATGAACTTCCAAGCACACCTGGATAAGTTGCCTATACATGTTACATCTTATGAACTTCAGAAAAAAGCTCTCTTTGGCAAAATGCAAGTACTATGGCGAGCGTTAGCAGTAACTTTGAGAGACTGGGCATCATACTCCACATGCCCTGGATAAGGTCCATTCCTCTCATGGTCTGCGCAAAAGTAACTCGCACGGAGAAATTGCCTCCCAGACACTATGGAAGATGAGGGTTTGCTATTGAAAAATAATGTGTGATACTGATAACATGACAACCCACAACAAACAACTTTTTACTACAAAACAAAACAACAAAAAAAACAAGACACGACAAACGAAATAACATTTTTCCAATGCACACCCCTACTTGCTGGTCATCTGCTCCCCATGAAACACTGTTCTGTGTTAGTTTTGCCATGTATGTATGCTAACCGAACTGTAATTGTTTTTTTGTATTCTTTTTTGTGGGGGTGTGTCAGGGGCAGAGAATGGGCACAGATGCGTTAATCAGCTAGCATAGAGGAGTGGCCTAATAGTTAGTGCAACAGGTTGCGGACTAGGGAAATTGGAATCAATTCCCGCTGCTGCCTGATGGTCAGCAGTGGGTTGATATCTTGGGGAATCAGGTTGAATTCCCTCTGCAGCTTCGTGTGAACCTGGGCAGGTCACTTAACCCTCCGTTGCCCCAGGTACAGTACACCAGTACCATAGCCCTTACGGGTGAAGGGAGCACCTAGATGTGGGTACAGTGGGTTTGTGGTGGGTTTTGGAGGGCTTGCTGTTTCCTCCACAAATGTAACAGGTAGGGGGGGGTATGGGCTTGGGTCCGCCTGTCTGAAGTACACTGCACTCACTAAAACTGCTCCAGGGACCTGCATGCGCTGTCATGGACCTGAGTAAGACATCTGAGGCTGGCACAACATATTTTTAAATATGTTTTTTGAGGGTGGGAGGGGGTTAGTGACCACTGGGGGAGTAACGGGAGGTCATCCCCGATTCCCTCTGGTGGTCATCTGGTCATTTCAGGCACCTTTTGTGCCTTATTCGTTAAAAAAAAAAAAAAAAACACGTCCGGGTGAAAACGTCCACGTTTTAATTTAGGAGGTCCCTGCTTTTTTCGATTATGGCTCAAAGACGTCCAAGTGTTAGGCACACCAAAGTCCCGCCTTCACCACGCCTCCGATATGCTCCCCTGAGATTTGGACGTCATTGCGACGGACTGCAATTGGAGACGTCCAAAATCGGGTTTCGCTTTTACTGATTTGGATGTCTCTGGGAGATGGACGTCCATGTTCCGATTTATGTCGAAAGATGGACGTCCATCTCTTTCGAAAATGAGCCTGACAGTCACCTCAGGGGTCATTTGTGGTATATCAAGTGCTGAAAATAAATAAATAAATTAACTAGTTAGCATATCCATAAGGCAGAAGCCCTTAAAACCACCTAAATAGGTGGCAATAAGTGCTCCTGCAGTCATTTTTAAAAAATGGCTGTGTGGTAATGCTAACATTAGCGTGTGACCATTAATGAAACAATTTGAAAAAAGCCCTTTTAGGCCTAGTGCACGGGAAAGGCCTATGTAAGGTACGCTAAGCCCATTTCTTAGCGCAGCTCAGTAAAAGGACCCCTAAAGTAAGGAAAGCCGTGGATATGTATAGATTTTGCAAAGCCTCTCATGTTTTCACTGACCAGGTTCTGATAAAACGGGTTTTCATACAAAGCTTGAAACTGAATGCCCCACATAACAGAAACGATTGTGCCTCTGGATGGATGGATTGAGCCACTGCAAAAGCACATTCCAGACCTGTTGAAAAGATCTAAAAACTGTGGAATACGAAGTTTTGTAACCTTAGAATCCTGATAGCATTTTGTAAACTCTTTGGTGGCTTGTATTCCATTTACCTTCTCTGAATTCCAAGTCTTGTTATGTCTGCAAATGATCTCCTTAAAATTGAGTGGAATCCAGACTGAACCAGGGTGCATTCTACTTAAGAATTCATCACTTCTTGTTGGTTCGCTGATGAATAGGTTGGCCGTTCCAGTACATTTTAGGACAAACTGAAATAACACTGTCTTAACGCTTTTACCCACAAGGTCCCTGTTGCCAGCTGCCCTGACACTGCAAACATTAAGCAGGCTGGTGTGATAAAGAGGGCAGGCACTTCAAGTGGTTACGAGTCAAAAGCAATGTTAAAGAGGTGGGCTTTCAGTCTAGATTTAAAGGTGGCCAAGGATGGGGCAAGACGTAGGGGCTCAGGAAGTTTATTCCAGGCGTAGGGTCCAAAATAAAATTGAAGAAAGCGTACATTGGAGTGGGTAAATTGAGAACAGAGAAGCCAGGAAGTGCTGCTACCACTGGAGGAACCCTGTCTATAGCTTATTTTATTTTGCTTCCTCACCTCGGTCCGAGATAACATCAGGGCTATTATATTTCTTTTATTAAAGATAAAAGATATACCATCCATCTTCCCTTCCGTCTCCTTCTTTGCTTTGTAGCCCCTCAGCAGTCTTTCTTCCACTGGTCCTTGCTGTGAACACGACTTTATCAATCAGATCAGTTCACCAGCTTGACCCCCCTCACCTTGGACGATAAACTTCACTTACTTTTAATCTTAATTGTTTATCTCCAGGGCTCAGAAAGCAAGCAAGTTGGTTTCCCCGAGACTTGTAGTATTGCAGAAATATACATGGTCTAGGCCAACAAGACTCATTAGGTAACTGTATTGGATAATGCAGGGGGGTGGAGGGGCTGAAAACTGAAATGTCGACTTGACAGACCTATTTTAGCAATCAACTCATTTTTGAATTAGAGCTCCTGTTTTTCATATTTGTTCACTGTAGAAATGTCATAAATGAACTTAGAATGTTACGGTTTTGCATAAGGACTAGCGAATTAGGTTGGATTAGACCTAGATCACCATTCCAGACCAGGGTTGAAATGGCGGGGTGGGAACGGGTGACATTAATCTAGGAAAAGTCAAGTTCTTCCCATTTCAGGTTTCTATATAATCAATGCCTACACAGCTTGAAACCTCCATGATAATTAGTTGGGGTGGAGAGAAGATGATGTCATCATCCCTAGACTAACATGTGTTTCCTTTTAGTGTAGTATGGATCTTGTACACAATGGGCTTAAGGCTAATCAGATGTTCTATGTTTACTGATCAAACCCCTTTAGACTCTCTCACTGGGCTATTGCAGTTGACATGTTGGGATGGATGGAAAACCTTCTCTAAGGCAGTACATTTCTTTGTCCTCCTGAGAGGCCAGTAAGGTACAAGAATAATTCTCCAGCCTTCAGGGCCATCATGCATGACCTTGCAGTGTGTCTGAGCACTGCTGCTTCTCACATAGTCAGTATGGACCCAAAATTTAAATGATTTATGATCTCGAATTTGAGAGTTATGCTTCTACTACTACTACTACTATTTAGCATTTCTATAGCGCTACAAGGCATACGCAGCACTGCACAAACATAGAAGAAAGACAGTCCCTGCTCAAAGAGCTTACAATCTACTAGACAAAAAAATAAATAAAGTAAGCAAATCAAATCAATTAATGTGAACGGGAAGGAAGAGAGGAGGGTAGGTGGAGGCGAGTGGTTACAAGTGGTTACGAGTCAAAAGCAATGTTAAAGAGGTGGGCTTTCAATCTAGATTTAAAGGTGGCCAAGGATGGGGCAAGACGTATGGGCTCAGGAAGTTTATTCCAGGCGTAGGGTGCAGCGAGACAGAAGGCGCGAAGTCTGGAGTTGGCAGTAGTGGAGAAGGGAACAGATAAGAAGGATTTATCCATGGAGCGGAGTGCACGGGAAGGGGTGTAGGGAAGGACGAGTGTGGAGAGATACTGGGGAGCAGCAGAGTGAGTACATTTATAGGTTAGTAGAAGAAGTTTGAACAGGATGCGAAAACGGATAGGGATAAATTGGTCTCTTTGAAAGCAGGTTGTCATATAACCCCAGACATAACCTGCAGTATCACCAAGTCATGCTCACTCCCACGATCTATGGCGGTGCCACACATAGATCAATCCCCCCCACCTCACCCCCACACTGTTTCCAGAATTATTTATAACCCCAAGAAACATCTCTGCTAAGGATGGCAAAGCCACTCTACTGCAACAACCCTTTCCCTTCCTACCTGTCTAACCCCAATACTAAACTAAATGTACTTTTATCAAAAATCCCCCAAACCCCTGTTTTTGGGGTGGGTGGGAGGGTTGAAGCCCGTCTTAACCCCAGCTCCCTCAAAAAAACTCTTACGCCTGCCAAAACCCCCTCAAAAATAATTCTTAACATACAGCTCGTACCGTTCAGGTATTTGTGCTTCAATTACTTCCCAAGCACCAATCAACATCTCATAACACCCTAACCTGCTGACTCAGCTCATCTATTCCACTGAATCCTTCTCACCCTACCTTGCTAACACTTTCTACCCTGCTACAAAATAAAACAAAGCCATGTTATGACACCCTGGTATAGTATCAGAGTGTTTACTTAATTGGCAGTAATTAAGTAACATGCACACCTACATTTCATAGTGTGCAATTCAAAAGGGGGCATGGCCATAGGAGGGTCATGGGTGGGTCAGGAGTATTCCCAGAATTTAGGCACAATGTTATAGAATACCTGTATTTGTGTGCCTAACTTCCATTAGTTGGGCACAATCACTTTCAATATACTCAGCTTCAATTATCTCTTCATTAAATGTAGTCATTCAGAGGCCAGCAGTCTTACTATACTGGCTACACAGACATCCCAGAAGAGCAGCGGGGCAGCATAGGGGAAACTGCAATGAACATCACATTAAAGGTCCCAAGTACACATCACATCATGACACCATTAAATTGCATGGTGAGTTCTCCAGGAATAGCAAAACATGTACTTTTGTGGGTTTTGGGGCACTCACACTTTTCACCACACATATATCAGTTAGAGAGGGATACAGACCTGGGTCCTCTTCCCTACAGTCCACTGCACTGACCACTAGGCTACTCCAGTGACCTGCTTGCTGCTCTAAGAGGAATGGCCATTATATCTGCAGCTGTCATAGAGCCTGGTATGTATGGTCATTTTCACCTATTAGAGGGCTTGATTTGGTGAATTTTTCCCTTGGACATTTTTTGTTTGAAAATGGCTCTTAAAAAAAAAGACGCACTGAGCACAAAAAAAGTCTAAAATAGGGCAATTTTCAAACCCAAAAAAAAGAGAGATGTTTTTCTGGTTCAAACATGACCATGTTTGCCACAGGATTTTTGGACATTTCTGTTACAAAACATCCAATGTTGGATTTGGATTTCATATCAAAAATGCTCCTTTCAGGTTTCTAAGTTTGGTTGAAAATAGGGTGCAAATTTAAGATGCTAACATAGGAGCTCAGCGTTCTTTGAATATTGGGCCTGATAGGTTCAAACACCTCCCGCGGGAGGTGGTGGAGATGAAAACGGTAACGGAATTCAAACATGCGTGGGACAGGCATAAAGGAATCCTATGCAGAAGGAATGGATCCAGAGAAGCTTAGCTGAAATTGGGTGGCGGGGGGAAGAGGGGTTGGTGGTTGAGAGGCTAGGATGGGGGAGGGCAGACTTATACGGGGTCTGTGCCGGAGCCAGTGATGGGAGGCGGGACTGGTGGTTGGGAGGCGGGAAATACTGCTGGACAGACTTATACGGTCTGTGCCCTGAAAAAGACAGGTACAAATCAAGGTAAGGTATACACATATGAGTTTATCGTGGGCAGACTAGATGGACCGTGCAGGTCTTTTTCTGCCATCACCTACTATGTTACTATGTTACATCTCTGACTTCAGGAACCATATAACGTTCTTGCTAAACCACTAGCTAGTGGTTTAGCAAGAATGCCCTGTCGAGCACTTGGACGACTTTACCTGGTCCTGTTTTTCTTACGACCAAACCACAAAGGTGCCCGAACTGACCAGATGAAAACCAAAGAGAAATCGGGGCTCACCTCCCTTTACTCCCCCAGTGGTCACTAACCCCCTCCCACCCTCAAAAAACATCTTTAAAAATATTTTGTGCCAGCCTCTATGCCAGCCTCAAATGTCATACTGCAGGTCCCTGGAGCACTGTTAGTGGGTGCAGTGCACTTCAGGCAGGTGGACCCAGGCCCATCCCCCACTACTTGTTACACTTCTGGTGGTAAATGTGAGCCCTTCAAAACCCACCCAAAACCCACTGTACCCACATCAAGGGGCCCCCTTACACCCATAAGGGCTATGGTAGTGGTGTACAGTTGTGGGTAGTTGGTTTTGGGGGCTCAGCACACAAGGTAAGGGAGCTATGTACCTGGCAGCAATTTATGAAGTCCACTGCAGTGCCCCCTAGGGTGCCCAGTTGGTGTCCTGGCATGTCAGGGGGACCAGTGCACTACGAATGCTGGCTCCTCCCATGACCAAAGGGCTTGCATTTTGTCGTTTCTGAGATGGGTGTACTTGGTTTCCATTATTTCCGAAAATCAGAAACGAAGAAGTCTAAGGACGACCATCTCTAAGGACAACCTATATGTCAAGATTTGGGCGTCCCTGACCGTATTATCGAAATGAAAGATGGACATCCATCTTGTTTCGATAATACGGGTTTCCCGCCCCTCCCCGGGATGTTTTGCGAGGACGTCTTCAGCAAAACTTGGGTGTCCCTATCGATCATGCCCCTCCACGTATAATATTTAATTATATTTCTTTATTTAAGGGTAAGAGGAGGAGTAGTGTGGACAATAAGACACTTCCAAGGACCGAGGGAGTCAGAATGTTTCATACACAATGCTTATTCAAAGAAGATTACTAAACGACTCGACATGGCACCGTGTTTCGGCAAACGTGCCTGCCTCAGGTGTCTTAGATATGAGTGCATATTCATCAAATAGTATGACTATGGATATACTGAGTAGGAATCAGCCAAACATATGGGCTATCGAAAAACGCAACTTGTTGGCTACAATTGCGTTTTTTGATAGCGCATCCATTTGGCTGATTTTATACTTCTCTCAAAGCATTTTCCTCAGTCTTTTTTAAGACTATTCCTACTCGGCAGATCCACCGTCAAGTTATTTCAATAAACATTGTGTATGAAACATTCTGACTCCCTCGGGTCCTTGGAAGTGTCATGTCGTCCACACTACCCGTCCTCTTATCCCTCTAAGCCCATAGTGTTCTTTGCTCTTCCACCTTGGTGGTTGATCTTCATTTGTTTATTTAAAACAAATTTATATATTGCGCTGATGATTATTAACTATCCTGTGCTTTATTGTTGCTAAACCACTAGGTGGTATAATCATGCTATCCTTAAATTCTGAAAAGTAATTTAAACATAAGAAATGTAGGAATAACAATTTGAAGCCTTTTTTTTTTTTCGTTGTTAATTTGCTCAGCACCTTTGGGTTTCAAGTTGCCCAGGCTGTGGCAATGTAATCCTTTATTCACTGCTAGTTGGGGGAAATCACACCATTTTTAATTCCTCTGATCCTCTAGCCGGCCACTGCAGTGATAATGCACCGGCTGAGAGACATGGACCATGGTTCTTTCTGGAACCCAGCACGAATGTTACCTTAAATAACTATTGATTTTGAGTGGTGGCTGGTAATCTCTGCCTCCTGAAGGGGGGGGGGAGGGGGGGGGCTTTGAGCAGTACTACCTCATTCCCAGATCCTGTCTCTACTTGTGAATCAGAAGTTGGGTTTGAGAATCAGTTCGGACTCTCACCATATGATAACTAGGCCAGCCAAATACTTTTTTTTTAAAAAAGTGAAGTTGTTAGAAAGCAATATTTTGTTGTTCTTGTAAATGAGATTCACCACACAGACTGAAATAAGGCACATAAAAAAAATAAACTTGTAACAAAAAAAGTGTATGTGTGTGTAGCGGGGGGGGGGGGGGGGTATAATTTTCCTCAATCAGTTCTAGTTCATGACTGCAATTAACCAAAATCTTTCCGATGTGTGTTGTGATACACCAGGGACAGGTCTCGGGGCCTCTGTGGGTGGCGACCTTTCATCCGATTTGCAAAGAGTTCTTTATTGCAAACTTTCAAATTAGTGCTAGGAGCAATGAGCAAATTTGATAATTTGATCTCAAATGAGTGAATATGATGTGCCAGTAACCACTAACCAGTGTATTATAAAGATGAAAATGTATCTTTTCATAGTTAAGAAGACAATGTCCACCAGCCCAAGGGTGGGGGGGAGAGTTTTAGAGAAATGTTTGTTTATAAAAATATCCAGCTTTGTGCTGGTTGTGTGTCCGTTTTACAAGTGCATACCTCGGTGTGCCATCACATCAGTGGCGTAGGAAGGGCGGGGCGGTGGGGGCAGTCCGCCCCGGGTGCACGTTGCTAGAGGGTGCAGAAAGCAGCCGTGCGCCTGTCGGCTCCGCTGGTTCCTTGCTCCCTCTGCCCCGGAACAGGTACACTTATAGCCTCTTAAAGGGGCAGAAGCCTAAGATGCATAAGACCCTCTGACCGCCTCCCCCCACAGAAGAAGCCTCCACAAATACCCCTATATCAGAAATCTTGTCCTTATTCAGCAGCTTGACCCCTAGAAATACTACGATGAAACTACCACTGAGGGTCGACTGGCATCATTTTGAAACCAGAATCAGATGGGGCTGAAGCGACGGGGGATTATTCCTACCTCATTCCACTAAACACCAGAGATTGTGGAGGTAGGTCCAGGGTGATTATGAGGCGGGGTGGGGGAGGTATTTGCTAGGGCATAAAGAGTGTCTTCAGGGAGGTGGAGGTCTTTTCCCAGAAGGGACAGGGATGGGGTGGGGTGTAAGCAGGGGTGTGCTGGTAAATTGTTAACAGGGGGCTCTCTCTCGCCAGCAAAGTAAAAGAGAATTCAGGAGGGGCCCAAGCCCACATTTTGGGATCCATTTGTTAAAGTAGCCATGGAGAACCGGCTCCCAAAATTCTTAAAAACTTAACAAACGGCTCTCGAGAGCCTGTGAGAGCCTGCTCCAGCACACTACTGGGTGTAAGTCGTATTTTATACATGTTATCAATGGCTCCTTTAAGAAGGGTCACACTAGTGACCTGGTGCTCCTGGGGAGGCAAAATAACACCAACTCAAAGCTAGCACTATTTTTTCCACAAATAACACAGTTTGCACATTTCTATACCCAGCAGTGTTAAGCAGTTTGTCCACTCTAACCACCTTTGCCACCTTTCCAATCTCACCCTCTAAAGTGTTTGATACTCTCCCTGACCCCCCCTTGAAGAGTTGACCCTCACAATACACACCTAATCCCCCTCAAAGCATCGGATTCTCCCCTAGCATCCTCCAAACAACAACTCCCCCAGGACCTCCTCCTCAACGGACCCCCTCCATCCCCACCTCCTTTTCCCCATCTCTGACTTTCTTGGGGTCATTGGTGTCTAGCATGAGCAGGAGACATCCCCACTTACTCCCAACTCTTAAGGCCACAGGTTCATAAATGACTGTTGAGAACCATAGTAGTAATCTCACTGAATTTATACTAGAGGTCAGGCAGCCAATAAGGGCATTTTACATGTGATGGTACTTTTAAAGTACGGACCTTAATTAACCCCCCCAAAAAATTCTTAGACAATGCAAATACCAATGCAATTGCTGAAATAGCATGCAATACCCTTATCACACCGGTATGAGCTAACTTTGTTCTAAAATTCTGATTTGCAGAAACTAATTAGAATCTTTTTGTGTGTGTGAAGTCCATTTGAATAATGGTCAGAACCTTTGCTCACCCTTTTTCCTTCCTGTTGCTACTATCAAAATGAAAACAAAGTGCAAGCAAGCAAGAAACATCTTGGTTCATTCGAAAGTTGCTTAAATCATAGACTGATAGAATGGAGACCTCTTTTGCTTTCCAACTGTTTACACCGGTTCCTGCATATGGGCTCTCAGTGTATGTTCGTATTATATATGCCTATGTCCAAATTCAAAAACACGTGAGATAAACACAGAGGATCCCTATATAGAAAGAGAATGGAATAAAAGCAAAACTTAAATGACTTGAACCGGGGCATAGAGGGATGCAACCTGCATGGAGTGGCAGGCACAACTCTGGCTTCCTTGCTGGGCAGACTGGATGGGACATACAGGATTTTATCTGCCATCACTTACTATGCTACAGGGGCTCATTTTCAAAAGAGAAAAACATCTAAACATAGTAACATAGTAGATGACGGCAGAAGATGACCTGCAAGGTCTGCCTAACAAAATAACTCATATGTGCTACTTTTTGTGTATACCTTACCTTGATTCGTATCTGTCTTTTTCAGGGCACAGACCGTATAAGTCTGCCCAGCTCTATTCCTGCCTCCCAACCACCAGCCCCTTGATTTTTAACTGTCTTTTTCAGGGCACAGACCGTATAAGTCTGCCCAGCACTAGCCCCGCCTTCCAACCACCAGCCCCTTGATTTGTATCTGTCTTTTTCAGGGCACAGACCGTATAAGTCTGCCCAGCACTAGCCCCGCCTCCCAACCACCAGCCCCTTGATTTGTATCTGTCTTTTTCAGGGCACAGACCGTATAAGTCTGCCCAGCACTAGCCCCGCCTCCCAACCACCAGCTCCTTGATTTGTATCTGTCTTTTTCAGGGCACAGACCATATAAGTCTGCCCAGCACTAACCCCGCCTCCCAACCACCAGCCCCGCCTCTGCCATCCAATCTCCGCTAAGCTCCTGAGGCATAAAGTAGCATTTAGACATTTTTCTCACAAAAATGTCCAAATCAGTATTTTCAAAACCTGTTTTGCAGACGTCTATCTATGCAATTTGTCTGTTGTTGGTCCCAATCACGAGGGGGCGTGTCAGAGGTATTTTAGGGGCGGGATTAGGGTGTTCCTAACACTTGGATGTTTTATAGCCATAACTAGCCGTTAAGCCCGTTAAAACGGGCACGTATTGGAATGTTTTTTTTCCCAAGGCCCCCCTCCCGTTGCAGCTGCAAGGCCCCCTGCCATCCTCCTTCCCTGCCAGCTCCAAGGCCCCCTCTGTCCCTCCCTCCCAGTTCCAAGGCCCCAGGCCCTCCCCCCCAGCTCCCAAGGCCCCCTGCACTCCCTCCCAGTTCCAAGGCTCCAGGCCCTCCCCCCCCCAGCTCCCAAGGCCCCCTTCCCTCCCTCCCTCCCAGTTCCAAGGCCCCCTGCTCTCCCTCACAACTGTAACAGCCCCCCTGCCCTCCCTCCCAGCTCCAAGGCCCCAGGCGCTCCCCAGCTCCCAAGGTGCCCTTCCCTCCCTCCCTCCCAGTTCCAAGGCCCCCTGCTCTCCCTCACAACTGTAAGGGCCCCCCTGCCCTCCCTCCCAGCTCCAAGGCTCCAGTCCTCCCCCCTTCCCAGCTGCAAGGCCCCCTGCCTGCCCTCCCTCCCTCCCAGTTCCAAGGCCCCAAGCCCTCCCCCCCAGCTCCCAAGGCGCCCTTCCCTCCCTCCCTCCCTCCCAGTTCCAAGGCCCCCTGCTCTCCCTCCCAGCTCCAAGGCTCCAGTCCTCCCCCCTTCCCAGCTGCAAGGCCCCCCGCCCGCCCTCCCTCCCAGTTCCAAGGCCCCAGGCCCCCCCAGCTCCCAAGGCCCCCCAGCTCCCAAGGCCCCCTTCCCTCCCTCCCTCCCTCCCAGTTCCAAGGCCCCCCTCCCTTCTTCTCAGCCAGCTGGAAGGCCCCCTTCAGTCCAGCCCTCCCAGCTCCAAGGCCCTCCTCCTTCTGAGACCTCCCATGTCCCCTCCCCCCCCAAGGTAGCCGCTACCGCCCCACCCCCACCCCGGAGTCGCCACCACCCCCCCTTCACCCGGCCCGGGCCCTCTCTTCGTTATTCAACTTACTGCAGCGCCGAAACAGCAGCAAGCAGCAGCTCCCGTTGGCCTTCCTTCACTGCCTATGCCTCGCCCTCGTGTGACGTCACGTCGGCGAGGGCGGGGCACAGGCAGTGAAGGAAGGCCAACGGGAGCTGCTGCTTGCTGCTGTTTCGGCGCTGCAGTAAGTTGAATAACGAAGAGAGGGCCCGGGCCGGGTGAAGGGGGGGGGGGGGGGCGACTCCGGGGGGGGGGGGCGGTAGCGGCTACCTTGGGGGGGGAGCGGTAGCGACGTCAGCGGTTCCCTCCCTCCCCTTCCGCGCAGTTTCCCTCTCTGTCCCGCCCCCCTCCCCCGTCATCACGTCTTGATGCGGGGGCGGGACAGAGAGGGAAGTCTCTACTGCGCATTTGCAGGTGAGTCGGTCACTTGCCATTTATAGGTTTGATAGAACAAAACGAAAATATCTAGGGCTGAAACGTCAACGTTTTGGTCTAGACCTGTTTTTCCAAATGTTAAGTAGTAGTAGTAGTAGTAATAAGACATATAAAGGTGCCCTAAATGACCAGATGACTACTGGAGGGAATCAGAGATAACCCCTCCTTACTCCCCCAGTGGTCACTCTCCCCTCTTATCCCCCCAAAATGCGAATACATATATTACTTACCAGCCTCTATGACAGCTTCAGATGTAATGGCCGGGTCTGTTAGAGCAGCATGGAGGTCCATGGAGTAATCTAGTGGAGGGTGCAGTGCACTGCAGACAGGTGGACCCAGGCCCATATCTCCCCTTACCTGTTACACTTGTGATGGAAACTGTGGGCCCTCCCAAACTCACCAGAAACCTACTGTACTCACATATAGGTGCCCTCTTCACCCATAAGGGCTATTGTAGTGGTGTACAGTTGGGGGCAGTGGGGTTTTGGGGGGGCTCAGCAGACAAGATAAGGGAGAAATGGTGAGCTGTGTACCTGAGAGCATTTATATAAAGTCCAATGCAGTGTCCCCTAGGGTGCCCCACTGCTCTCCTGGGATGTCTGGGGGACCGATCTACTAAAAATGCTGGCCTCTCTTACATCACAATGGCTTGATTTTCTACGTTTTGCACTTGGACTTTTTTTTTTTTAACTGGACCAAAAAGATAAATGTTTTGACCACAAAACATCTAGAAAATAGTCATTTTCAGAAAAAAAGATAGATGTTTTTCTGTTTTGAAAATGGCTATATTCCCCGCTTGAATTTTGGATGTTTTGAGAAAAACGTCCAAAGTTGGACTTAGACATCATATCGAAAATGCCCCTCTGTGATTCATAAAACTCTCCTAGGTACTGCAACAGCTTATTTTGAACAATTTCTTATCTTATTCGAGGTCTAGAATATCATTACGTCTTGAAGATGATTATTGCTTTATTATCCTTCAGTTAAAGATCTATGAGTCTTGGACAGCTCATTCAGTTTCTATGTGGTACATATTTTGGAACAATTTGCTGAGGAATTTAAGGCCACTAACTGGTCATGCTACATTTTGTAAATATCTAAAGACCTTCCTATTTGATAAATTTTGGGGGCATTAATGGAGAATATTGTGGAGTTAATAACGATTCGTTTTAAAGATGTTTGTGGAATGTCTGTATTTTCCCAGCTGATTAAGTTGGTGTTCTTATTATAATCTGCTTTGGATCTTTCTGGGTGTTAGCAGAATATAAATCATTAGATTAGATTAGATTATTCTATAGCCACTCGAGTATTTCAGAGAAACGTCAGCTTGCTCTAGAAAGGTAACATCACAAAACATAGGCTAAGTATGGTGAAGTATAGGGTAAGTTATGGCCAAGACTAATAACCTGACCTAGCTGACTTGCCTTTTCAGAGCACATGTCAAGAACTGAAATACTAGCAGCTATATGCTAGCGTGATGTAGTTTTTTCTTTAAGAGCTCTGTGAGGCATAGCCTGGAAGTTAAGACGGGCAGAAGGATTGGTAAGAGTCTCAAAAGCTCCAGTGTTGCCCTGAACACGCTACTTTAATCAGAGCTGAAAGGCCTCCGGCCCTGAGCCCATTGACAGATGATTCCACCCTGAAATGTTTTAGAATGGAACAGAAGAAACCCTTTATCTGTGTGGTCTGAGCTCATTTACTCCAGGAGAAAATTCCAGCCCCCTGTCTGCCTGAAAGCCAGGACTTGTTCTCTCATCTGATGGATGAAAGGAAGTTGGAAGTTTGATACTGTCCCCTGAGATGTCATCTAAACCTACAGATACTTTCTACAAGCAGGCCAATGTCACATCTCAGACTCATCTCTCCATCCTCCCCCCTCCCCAGTTCATTTACAGATCTGGTGTAGTCAAAGCTTCTTTTTTTTTTTTGAGCCAGAGATGTTTATCCTAATCAATATAAATCAATATCTTCTAGGAACTACTGAGGTGTGCTTTGTTAGAATAAATTAAAAATGACAAGAAATATATTTACCTGTGGAAGCAGTTGGAAAGTATCAGATTGTTTTTTTAAGTGAGAAAGTTCCTGCCAGAGTTACTATTTTTTGGAGGATGTGGGGGCCTCACTGTTTCCTCTTGCTCATTTGAGCTTCCAGCTCAGTTGGAACTGGCCCCTATTGGGACAATACCATGAGACTTCATATCTAATTATCCTGTGCGTCTCTCCTTCTTACCCCCCATTCGTTTTTAATCCTCTTCCTATGTAACCCAGTCACTGAAACAAGAATCCTTGACAAGGGGCCAGACATCAGAGCTCCCTTCAGAAACTGGTTCATATGCACTGGGAGTCTGAGCGGTAGATGTCATTGTTGAGTAATGACTGGGTTTCTTCTGGAGACTGTGAACTTTGCCTCCATAACAACTCTAAAATTTGCTAGTTTACAAAGTAGAGTCCAGGCTGAACCAATGCACATGCAATTCAAAACACAGGACTGCCAAAAACTGAAGAATGAGAGACGTCATTTATCAACAGGAATATTCTTTACTAAATATTTAGGAGGCAATATTCAAAGGACTTACATGTTTATTGGTCGTCTCTAAGTGGGTAACACTCTACAGGTCACTAAATATGTAGGAGGCAATATTCAAAGGACTTACGTGTTTATTGGCCGTCTCTAAGCGGGTAACACTCTACAGGTTACTAAATATGTAGAAGGCAATATTCAAAGGACTTACGTGTTTAGTGGCCGTCTCTAAGCGGGTAACACTCTACAGGTTACTACATATTTAGGAGGCAATATTCAAAGGACTTACGTGTATTGGCCGTCTCTAAGCGGGTAACGCTCTTCAGGTTACTAAATATGTAGGAGGCAATATTCAAAGGACCTACGTGTTTATTGGCCGTCTCTAAGTGGTTAACGCTCTACAGGTTACTAAATATTTAGAAGGCAATATTCAAAGGACTTACGTGTTTATTGGCCGTCTCTAAGCGGGTAACGCTCTACAGGTTGCCTAAAATTGGTCCCTTGGTGCTGCATGCTTAGTGCAAATTCTGTATCAGCAATTATGTGCACATCTACACCCCTTAGAACTTACAAGGTATAGAATTTGTGCACTAAGGTTATAGAATACCGGTTAAGTGCAGTCATTCTCTAGTAAAATTGAGCACGTGCAACACTTCACGCTTGCTCAGTTTCACTAAAATCGAGTATGCACGTGACGTGAGGGGAAGCAGGGCAAGCAATGCGCAGTGAACAGCCCTGGTGAAAGGGTTCAGCTGGTGGGGTTTGGGGACCCCCCCCCCGCCAGCCAAGGTATGTGGGGGTGCGTCAGGGAGGCAGGCCAAACTGTGCCCCCCCCCCAACTTTGGGCTCTGGACCTGCCCCCCCCCCCCCCCAAATGTTGAGGTCTGGCTATGCTCCTGCTTAGCACCATCACTGACTAATGAGCCATTAAGACTTACTTGTTTGCACCTATTAATTTGATCTTAAATATTCAGCTGCCTAAACTATTCAGAAATGCCACGAAAATTCAATGAACAAACATTTGGCTGAACATGTTGCAAATGACAACCCATCCCCACCTGATACCTGTCTTTGAATATGGAACAGAAGCCCTATCTATACCCTACCATCTTTAGTCATCACATTTTCTTTTTCTTATCACGTCTCCACTATTCTAAGGGTATAATCCAGCTCTCCTTTTCTGGGAAGGGTAGCCTAATCAGCCTGCCATACTAGGAAACTTGCCACCTCCTCCTGGTTAGACATAGAAATGCACCGAAGCCCTGCAGCCACTGCATGCTGTTTGACTTTCTTCCTCCCTTGGGGGCTTTATGTAGCTGTGGCCCCCCCCCCCCCCAACTCTGTGAATGTTGGTTTTATCATCTCCTCTTTATTTATTTGTTACATTTGTATCCCACATTTTCCCACCTTTTTGCAGGCTCAATGTGGCTTACATATAACCATTAACAGTGTTAGCCGATTACGATTTGAACAAATACATAGTATGAATGAATACAAGTGATCTTGTGGTATAATGAGGTACAGTATATGTATGGTAGGAAACAGTTGGGGGAACTTAGAGAGGGAAAGGGGGAAGAAGAGTCAGGTAATGTCCGTTGCAGTCTTTGGTTATGTTGTGTCGCAAGTGACCGGTCTTTTTATGTCGGGTCATTGGGGTATGCTCTTCTGAACAGGTCTGTCTTTTGTGCTTTCCGAAAATTTAGGTGGTCAAGGGTAGTTTTTACTGCTTTTGGCAATGCGTTCCATAGTTGTGCGCTTAGGTAGGAAAAGCTGGTTGCATTGGTGGATTTGAGTCCTTTGCTGCTTGGGTAGTGGAGGTTTAAATATGATCGGGCAGATTTTGTGGAGTTTCTGGTTGGCAGGTCGATGAGGTCTGTCATGTAGCCCGGTGCCTCGCCGTAAATAATTTTGTGAATGGCTCTTTACCAATCTTTTGTTGGTATTGAGCAATGTCTAGCTTTACCATAAATTCACTGTTCACATCTGGAATTCACTAGTCACTCAGAGGCCCTTTTACCAAGGCGCGGTAGGCTCTACACGCGTGCAGCCTGTGCCAAAATGAGACTACCGCCAGGCTACTGTGCCCCCAGCAGTAATTTCAGATTTGGCACGCGCCCATACCACCAGGACAAATTGTTTTTTAATTTCCTACCGCACACGGCGTTTCCAACGCTAATTGGCAGTTGGTGCGCGCTGACCCATCACCACGCATGTAGCGCATGAGCCCTTACCGCTAGATCAATGCATGGTATTAAGGGCTCAGGCTGTAAATAGGCACGTGTGGTTTCTATTTTACCGCAGGTCCTTTTCCCGACCCGTTGAAAAAAAGCCCTTTTTCCCAGATGAGGTAAAAATTGGCACAAAGTGCATCGAAAACTCAAGCCCACGCTACCTCAGGACACTTTTTGCAGCACCTTCTTTTGCACTGCTCCTTTTTTGTGAATTCCCTTCCCCTAAGCTGAGAAATCCTACCTTAGGTATAGAGCAGGTTTAGGAAGGAGGATAGGATTTAGAACTTTCGGGTAGGAGGAGGAGGGGGATGACAGTTTCTTTTCTTATTGTTATTGTTGATGGCATTTTGTTGTTGTTGTTGTTGTTGTTTTGATCTGTACTATTTTGTTTTCTGTCAATAGATGTTGTTATTCTACGTTTATGTTTTGTAACCTTGAATTAAATTAAAATTGGGTTTTTATGTTATTTAAACTCTGTAAACCAATTTGATTGCTATGTAGATAAGAGAATATATCGTCTATTAATATACATAAACATAAGCCGACCGATATTCAAAGTGAATTAACTGGCAGGTAACAGCTGCTGACCAGTTAACTTGCTTGCATGCAGCTATCTGGTCATTTTCTCTGGTACTTAAACGGTTTGTGGCATTGAAAATGACCTGTTAGTGCCGAAGTAGAAGCCAGCTAAGTTAGGGGCATTGTGGGGGTGTTTCAGGGACAGAGCCCGGATAGCTTCCAATATTCAGAGCTAACCAGCCATGTTTAGTGAATAAATAGGACCGCATAAATAGCTGGTAAAGTCTGAATATTGACTTAACAGGGCATGCACTAGCCGGCTTCTCAAAAAACAGAAATTCAATGCCAAAGCCCGCACAGGGCCTGGCATTGAATTTCCGGTTTTAGCATCTGTGCCAGCTGAATATCGGCTGGAAGGCATTTCTCAGTAAAGGAGTAGGTTCCTTATATTTCTTCTTAACTGCCCCTCCCCCATCCCTTCTCTTCATTCTTGTGGGATGTTCCCTTGTCCTAGAATTTCTATTTTTTTTTTACCAGAAATAAAGGCCATCTTGTATTTTTCGGAAGCATTCTTAAGGGGTCCTTTTACAAAGTGGCGGTAAGCCCAACACGGGCGTACCGCTCACTGGCAGACCTCATAGACCTACCAACCAGAAACAAAAAAAGGTCAACATGCACATACCTAAATCTCCACTACCCAAGCTGCAAAGGACTAAAATACAAATCAACCTATGCATCCAGCTTCTCCTACATAAGCATGCAACTATGGAATGCACTACCAAATGTCTTGAAAACAATGCAAGAACTAACAATCTTTCGGAAATCATTAAATAACCAACTTGTTCAAAAATGCATACCAAAACGATCCAGCTTAGACGCCTGAACCCTGCAACACAACGAAACTTATACCAGAACTGGACAAAACATAATTCTTCCTCCTTGATTACCTAATTTACTCTGTCACTCACGAACTCTAACGCAATACTTTCACATAATCGAAAGTCAATTTTGGCCGGCCTCAACTGCTTTCTGTCACAGGGACGGCCAAAGTTCAAGGAGGCGTGTCGGCAGTGTACCGAAGGCGGGATGGGGGCGTGGTTAACAGATGGCCAACCTTGGCCGATAATGGAAAAAAGAAGGTCGGCCCTGACGAGCATTTGGCCGAATTTACTTGGTCCATTTTTGTTCATGACCAAGCCTTGAAAAGGTGCCTGAACTGACCAGATGACCACCGGAGGGAATCGGGGATCACCTCCCCTTACTCCCCCAGTGGTCACCAACCCCCTCCCACCCCCCAAAAAAATTTAAAAACATTTTTTTTTCCAGCCCCTATGCCAGCCCCAAATGTCATACCCAGTTCCATCACAGCACTATGCAGGTCCCTGGAGCAGTTTTTAGTGGGTACTGCAGTGCACTTCGGGCAGGCGGACCCAGGTCCATCCCCCCCCCTTTACCTGTTACACTTGTGGTGGTAAATGGGAGCCCTCCAAAACACACCCAAACCCCACTGTACCCACATGTAGGTGCCTCCTGTTACCCTTTAAGGGCTATGGTAGTGTTGTACAGTTGTGGGGAGTGGGTTTTGGGGGGCTCAGCACCCAAGGTAAGGGAGCTATGCACCTGGGAGCAATTTGTGAAGTCCACTGCGGTGCCCCCTAGGGTGCCAGGTTGGTGTCCTGGCATGTCAGGGGGACCAGTGCACTACAAATGCTGGCTCCTCCCACGACCAAATGGCTTGGATTTGGCCGGGTTTGAGATGGGCGTCCTTAGTTTCCATTATCGTCGAAAACCAATGACGGCCATCTCTAAGGGCGGCCCAAATGTTGAGATTTGGGCATCCCTGACCGTATCATCGTAACGAAAGATGGCCGCCCATCATGTTTCGATAATACGGTTGGGGACGCCACTTTGCGGCGCCGTCCTTAGAGATGGGCACCCTTATAGATGGGCGCCCCCTTCGATTATGCCCCTCAGTATCACCCACCTATTGTTCAATAGCATGCACTATGCATGATAGTGCAACCTATTGCTCAATAGAGTGCCTTATTGATAGTGTGCACTATTAGTAATAGTGCACACTTCTGACACAGGATTTCCCCCCTCCCCCCCCATTTTTCCTCTGTCATTTTTGTTTAAAAGTATGGAATGACATGGGAAATGCTATTGACATTTTCCATGTTGTTTCATGGGAATACACATCCCTAATATAAACCACAGATAATTGCCTGCAATACCCTTCCTGAGCATTATAATTGCACCAACAAATCTTTGAACTAGACACATGCTTATCTAACAAGTTTAGGCAGCTCTTTCAACCTTTAAATGGTGTCAAAGGTCAACCAAAACAGCAACAGAATGGCATTTTCTATTCAGTAATAATGAATGATTGTTCACATTGCACACAACATCATAATTGAGGCTCTTCTTCCAAAAGTTGCCATTTCATAAGAGACATCACAGGCCTTCAACAAAAGGGCCTGTTTCCCATTTCCAGGACACACACAGATGTAGCAGTTGATTGTGCAGCGGTGGGTTGGTGCTGCTTACTTGCACTGCGTCCGGAAATAGCTAATCTGCACATTGCTGAACCTGTGATGTCCGCTGCGCTTTATCACAAACAGGGATTGAGGACAGTTGAAGCTGCTACTGTTCTAAGTCACCCAAGATGAATGGGAGTAGGAGGGGGTGAGAGAAGGATGAAACCAGACCCAAGTTTCCTGCCCCATATGTCTGCCAGATCTCTGCTACAGGTCAAGGGCGTGCTCGGTCCAAACTAGTAGTAATTGCATAAAATGAAGAGAGGCTGTAGATCAAAGAATTGAAAGAGGGGGGTGGGGGGCGATGGTGATAAGAAGGCTTATTTTTTTTTGTCAAGAACAGACTACTTGGGAAAGGAGAAGTGTATGAAAAAAAGAGTCATCTATATGTAAGTATTTATCATAAGAGCATTTTCATCTGGTTTATGAATGCAAAACTAAGATAACTTCAAGAGATAACAAGCTACTAGGAACATGCAAAACATTTCTCACAAAAGGGAAATGTAGTTCTTGTCTTCCTCCGCTGCTTGTTGAAAAATACTCTTTTAGCCTTACTTTTCCTCTGCAATCTGCCAGAAACAGACTGGAAATTGATTTCTTGCATCTATTTTCTGCTTTTTTGGGGGCAATGTGGAGAGGGAAGTCGTGACAAAATGTTGCCATATCTAAGGTATTCATGTAAAAGATTAAGGGGCCCTTGTACTAAGCTATGGTAAAGCATTAATGCCTGCCTACCACAGGGCACGCTCAGACATGCCTTGGCATATGCACATGCTTCTCACACATGTTTGGGAGTGGAGGCTAGGCATGTCCAGCGCTAATTGGTTAGCGCAGCTACATTGACGCACACTAACCGATTAGCATGTGGTTAGCATGTGAGCACTTAATGTCTAGAAAATAGATGTAGTTAAAAACAATTAGCATTTGGCCATTATTGCTAAAATGGAAAAAGCGGCCATTTTACAGCCGCACTAAGGGATCCTTTTACTAAGCCACATAGAGGGGCATAATCGAATGGCGCCGGCCATCTATATGGCTGGCGCCGCAAACAGCGGTCCCGAACCGTATTATCGAAAAAGATGGCCGGCCATCTTTCGTTTCGATAATATGGTTGGGGCCGGACAAATGCCTTGGATTTGGCCGGGTTTGAGATGACCAGCATCGGTTTTCCGCCGATAATGGAAACCGATGCGGGCCATCTCAAACCCGGCCAAATCCAAGGTATTTGGTCATGGGAGGAGCCAGCATTTGTAGTGCACTGGTCCCCCTCACATGCCAGGACATCAACGGGGCACCCTAGGGGGCACTGCAGTGGACTTCAAAAATTGCTCCCAGGTACATAGCTCCCTTACCTTGTGTGCTGAGCCCCCCAAACCCCCCAAAAGCCCACTACCCACAACTGTACAACACTACCATAGCCCTAAGGGGTGAAGGGGGGCACCTACATGTGGGTACAGTGGGTTTTGGGGGGGGGTTGGAGGGCCCACATTTACCACCACAAGTGAAACAGGTAGGGGGGGGAAGGGCCTGGGTCCATCTGCCTGAAGTCCACTGCACCCACTAAAAACTGCTCCAAGGATCTGCATACTGCTGTCATGCAGCTGGGTATGACATTTGAGGCTGGCATAGAGGCTGGCAAAAAATGATTTTTAATTTATTTTTGAGTGGGAGGGGGTTGGTGACCATTGGGGGAGTAAGAGGAGGTGATCCCCCATTCCCTCCGGTGGTCATCTGCTCAGTTGGGGCACTTTTTAGAGGCTTGGTCCTAAAAATAAATGGACCAAGTGAAGCTGGCAAAGTGCTCGTCAGAGCCGGACTTCTTTTTTCCATTATCGACCGAAGCCGGCCATCTCGTAACCACGCGCCTGTCCCACCTTCCATACCATGTCGAAATGCCCCCTTGAAGTTTGGCCGGCCCTGCAATGGAAAGCAGTTGAAGCTGGCGAAAATCGGCTTTCGATTATACCGATTTCGCAGGCTTCAGGAGATGGCCGGCCATCTCCCGATTTGTGTCGGAAGATCGCCGGCCTTCTCGTTCGAAAATAAGCTGGATAGGCACCTAAGCATGCCTAACATAGATCAATTTGGAGTTACTGCCTGGCTACCGCATGGCCCATGTGGTAATTTCATTTTTGACTCGCATCCGCTATGCGCGCCAGAAAATTTATTTTCTGGCACATGGTTTAAATCGGATGGTAACTTTGACTTGATGTGCATAGACGATTACCGCACGGTTAATGCGAGAGACCTTACCGCTAAGTCAGTGGCTGGCGGTAAGGTCTGAGACCCAAAATGGACGTGCGCCAATTTTTATTTTGCCGCACGTCCATTTTCGGCAAAATTTTTAAAAAGGACCTTTTTACATTTGCGCTGAAAAAATGGATATGCACGCATCCACAACACACGCCTACACTACCGCAGTCCATTTTTCAGCGCAGCTTAGTAAAAGGACCCCTAAAAGAAGCCTCAGTGTGCGAGAAACCCACATGCTAGTCATAGCTCAGCCCACGTTTTAGCATGGCTTAGTAAAAGGGCCACTAAGTGATGAAAGTGTTTTGCAATACAAGAAAAGGCAAAAAAAATGCAGAATTATCACAAATTTATTTGTGCAAAAAGTTTATCCATTCTCCCCCAAATTCTATGTATCGAGCCTTAATTTCTGTGCCAAAATTGAAGTGTATTCTATAACAATATGCATAACTTAATTAGTTAATTAGCTAATCAGTGCTGTCACTTGGATGTTATCAAGCAATTATCAGCACTAATTGGCATTAAGATTTAAGTGTATTCTGTAATGTGGCATGCATAATTCCAAATTGCAAAGTTGAAAAAGGGGGCATGGTTATGGGCATGGAATGGGTGGGTCATGGATGTTTCTACAATCTATGCTCATTATTATAGAATACACTCACTCTGGGGGAGATTCTCTCTCTCTAAATTGGGTGGCGGGGGGAAGAGGGGTTGGTGGTTGAGAGGCTAAGATAGGGGAGGGCAGATTATAAGGGGTCTGTGCAGAGCTGGTGATGGGAGGCGGGACTGGTGGTTGGGAGGCGGGAAATACTGCTGGACAGACTTGTGCGGTCTGTGCCCTGAAAAAGACAGGTACAAATCAAGGTAAAGTATACACATATGAGTTTATCGTGGGCAGACTGGATGGACCGTGCAGGTCTTTTTCTGCCGTCATCTCCCCTACTATATAGAATCTTGAAGCACATATATACTTCAAGCTTCTACTATATAGAATCTTGAAGCACATATGTACTTCAAGCTTCTCCTACATAAGCACACAACTATGGAATGCATTACCCACTCGCCTGTGAGAAAAATCCGTGACCTAGCTAACTTTCGGAGATCACTGAAGACCAGCCTGTTCAAAAAGGCTACCACCACGATACATCCTAATACCAGACAACAAAAACTCAAGCCTGAACTACATAAAACTAACTCTCTACACCCCGACCACCAAAGTCTACTCTACCACGAATGAACTTTAACGTGATTACCACTTTATCTTTAATTCCGAACATGAACTCTTATATTGACTGCTTAACCTAAAATGCCATCATATTCTCTAATGCAATACCACTTGTATCTCTCACTCCGGAAATGGCGATCGCCATGACGGAACAATGTAAGCTACATCGAGCCTGCAATAGGTGGGAAAATGTGGGATACAAATGCACAAATAAATAAATAATATGGCGCCTAAAAATTGATGCTGAAATCAGTGCGACTAAGTGCACACTATAATTGGCGCCTAGATTTAGGTGACGATTATAGAATATGCTTAGTTGATATTTCAGTGCCTAAATCTATGCGCAACTATTTACCACCGAGGAAATGTGGCATAAATCCTGGCTTGTAGATTTAGGCACACTGGGCCATATTCTATAACTAGGCGTGGAAATTTTTGAATGCCCACAAACGCTCGTGTCCCCACCCATATCCATGCCCCTTTTTGACTGCGTGCTTTAGAAGTTCAGCACATATCATTACGGAATATGCTTAGTAAGTTGGCACCTAAATTCTAATCAGTGCCAATTAGTGCTCATTATTGCTTGTTAAATGCTGTTATCAGTGCTCATTACTTGTTAACGCCAATAAGTTATGTGTTTTGTTATAGAATCCATGCTGGGATCTCTTTGGAGGTATATAGAGGATCTAGGGGAGAGGGGCATATTCTATAACAGTGCACATTTATTTTGGATGCCCATGAAATTGCTCATTTTCCCCGCCCATAACCACACCCATTTTGGCTTCGTGCATTAGAATTTAGGTGCTTTGCATTACAGAGTACGCTTAGCGAGTACTACTCATAACTTCTAATCAGTGCCAATTAGTGCTCCTTATTGCGTCAGCGCTCATCTAGCTTGTTAAACTTGTTAAGTGGCATGCATTCTCATAGAATCCATGCAGATTTTGGCATACATCTTTAGGCGCGCTATATAGCATCTGGGTGCCTACACCTAATTTACACATCAGGATTACGCCAAGTAAAAAACTGGCCTAAATGGATCCGGACTAAATTTGGTCACATGGAGACTCGCTCGGTATATTCTTTATACCATGTGGAAATTTAAGCCTGCTCTATAAAATTTAGGCATACTTAGAGAATACACATAGACGTATTTTTTTACCACGTGGGATTTTCAGGCACCATATATAGATCTACCTCTCTGTTTTCTAAAATGTTTAATTTATATTTGATTTTAAAGATTAGGGAAAGGGAATGATTCATACTGCCTTTCTGAGGTTTTTTTTGTAACTACATTCAAAGCGGTTTACATATATTCAGGTACTTATTTTGTACCAGGGGCAATGGAGGGTTAAGTGACTTGCCCAGAGTCACAAGGAGCTGCAGTGGGAATTGAACGCAGTTCCCCAGGATCAAAGTCCACTGCACTAACCACTAGGCTACTCCTCCTCCACTCATTCCACCAATAAGAGTCAACCTTATCAGTGATGTCACAGTGGCTTGATTGCCCGATACTTGGCTCACTTCTGATATTGTGATGTCATAAGGGAAAGGGAAATGGGACTTGATATACTGCCTTTCTGAGGTTTTTTTGTAACTACATTCAAAGTGGTTTACATATATTCAGGTACTTATTTTGTACCAGGGGCAATGGAGGGTTAAGTGACTTGCCCAGAGTCACAAGGAGCTGCAGTGGGAATCGAACCCAGTTCTCCAGGATCAAAGTCCACTGCACTAACCAGTGGGCTACTCCTCCACTCCTCTATTATACCAGACCAATGTTACTACTTGATCATCATAGCATGGGTTTGATGCACATTAAAAAATTATTTCGTCCACATCAACCAATGGCATTTTAGCTTTCATCCACAAGCATCAGGATTGGTCGGAGTGGCATGGTTTGTTTAGTCTGATCAATGTAAGCCAAGAAATAAGTTCCTGTTGCTTAATTTTTATGTCAAATACTATTTTAGACTCCACCAATTACATCAAGGGACTCCATTTTGATAGGAACAGTGTTTTCATCCAGCGCGGACAGTAAATTGTGGTGCTGGGAATAATACAATTATTTCAATGTATCATTATTATAGTCTCCTGGTTCATAAGGCTGGGTTGTTTCCAGGAGGAATTGCATTACAAGGTTTCCAGCTGAAGAATCTGGGTTCTTCTGGCTCCTTTCCAGTTAGAGTTGGCACTTAGAATTTTCTCTGCACTTTCACAAATCCCTAACCCCCTCCCACAAAGCAAAGATAAGGAAACAAATTAGGAGGGGGGGGGGGGCAAAAGAATGACCGGGGTAGGCAGATTTCAGAATGAGGAAGGAAATCCACCTCTTGAAAACAGAAACAAGAGGCATCAGCATCCCACATCTGCTCTTTCCTTCAGCATCAGAAGACCAGGACCCTGTAATGTTGGTGGGCAAATTAGCTCCGCTGGAGTGATGGCTCACCATTTTAAAGCTAACCCCAAAAAGGCAGGAATTGGTCAAATGAGGTGACCACATCCTGCTCATCACTGAACCACTATGAAGAAAATGCAGAGGGATAAACAGAAATCACCAAAGTTTACTGCCAAGTTTGGGAGCGGCAGCCAAGAAAAATATTGATTTATCTTTGTGTGCGATTTGGTTCTATAACTTGCAGAGGATTGAATGCAGTGAACAACGATTCCAATCGCTTAACAGAACCAATGCTCTTCATTAAGATAAGTTTAAACACACTTTCCAAAGCAAATGGGAAGAAAACATCATACATTTTAATTTGTATGTTATTGGATCAACGTTCAGCTACTGCAGTCAGCATTTTTTTAAAACTCTGGCTGCAGCAGTCAAAACATATTCGGATCTTCAATGCCATTATTTGGAAAATGGGCAGCACTGAATATTCAGATAAAGTGACAATAGCCGAAGGGTGACAATATATAGTTTGCTATCTGGACAACTTAGGACAACCTTTATCTGTCCTAAGTCATTCAGATAGCAGACTGAATATTGCCTACTATGGGATAAGTGCCAAGCTGTTTTGTACGGATACTCGGAGACACTATCCTAGTGGCATGGCTATGGGGGCCACAGGGGCCTGGGCTTCCTAACTGGATCTGTGCCCTGGTTAGGCTGGCAGGAGTCCCAACCCCCCCGCCAGCTGAAGCATTTTTTTTCCAGCGCTGCATTTCCTGCCCTGTTCTCTCTCTTCCCCCTCACATCCGGCATGCTCATTTAGTGAAACTGAGCATGCACGCATGCTCGCTTTTATTAAAACAGGCATGCCGGACATGACATAAGGGGAAGAGAGATCAGCCAGGACAGGGAAATCCGGCAGCGCTGGAGACCAGCGCTGGAAAACGCGCTTCAAGCTGGCGGGGATTGGGGACTCCCGCCAGCCGAGGCATGTGTGGCGGTGGTGGTGTTGGTGCTTCAGCTGGCGGGGGTTGGGGACCCCTGCCAGACAAGATAGGTGCAGCAGCAGCAGGGAGTGGGTGGGTGGGGGGCGGCAAAGGCGGGTGGTGGAGGGATGGCGGGGAGGCAGACCAAAATGTGCCCCCTCACTTTGGGCTCTGGCCCCCTCCCACCTTGAGGTCTAGCTACAACCCCTGTACTATCCCCCAGATTCTATATATGGCACCCAAATTGGGCACACTGCCAAGATGCATGCACAAATTAATTGGCTAATGATCTCTTAACCATCAATAATTGGGTGCCAACAACCAACTACTGATGTGAATTGGCAGTCATTAAATTTGCACGTGCATCTGGCTATTCTATAAGGCTGGGTGTCTAACTCCCATAGCGTGTATCCCAAAGGAGGTTTGGCCACGGGAGGGTAAGGGCTTGTCAGGGGCATTCCAAAACGTTATGCATTTAGTTATAGAATACTGGGTAAGAGCGCCTAACTTGAGGGGCCAGCATTTACACCAGGTTTCAGCAGGCGTAAATCTGACACCCAACGTAGGGCGTGGAGATCAATACTACACGCTATTCAATAAATTTCTCCATTGGTATTTAGACCGCCTCTGAATCATTCATCAATTTGAGGTGAACTGCTCGTTTGGATCTAGGGTTCTGAGGAGTAAGTGAGGAGACATCTGAATGTATCACTCTGGCATTCAAGTCTTCTTCAAAAAGCCAATAATTTGAGCTTTAGAAACAGGGTTCTTTAATTAGCTGCTTTTGCACCTGTAATTTTAAAAACTCTGGCACTTATAGGCTATTTGCTGGTACTTACAAAGCTAAATTGTGAAACTGTCCCATGCATGTCTAAGTATCACCAACACCCCGGGTGAAGTCTTTTTTTTTTTTTTTTTTGCATGTGTTGTTCCGTAAAAGTCTGTTCTCACTATATATGCTGACAAATATACATGTACTTCTGCATGTCTCTTGTACACATTTATAAAAGGCTCCACATTCAGCAAGCCTTTTGTAAAATACCTGAGAAATTGTGAACATGTGAACTGGATATCCCTTTTCTGATCTACATGTCCTGTGCAAAAAGGGGCTTCAGACGGCATGTAAACATGATGACTCTTTATTAAAGGGTAAGTGGTCCGGAATATTCAGGTAGCCACCCTTGAAATAGTTGGCTGTTCCTTTAACTATCTTGTAATCATGGCTGTAGTACAGTTGAGGTACCTAAGCCAAAAGATCTGACTTGTTAGAGGTGTTAAATGCTTTGCTTGAGGACAGAGCCTTTTTATAATTCCCATCCTGAATCAGAAGTGACTTTTAGAAGGATCAAACTCTCCTTCTATGACACATTTTAATCTGATAAATTCAACCCTTTGAATTTTGAAAATGTCAGCGTGAATGTTAATGCTTCCCCCTTACCCCCCCCCCCCTTTTTTTCTGGTAAGATCACACGTGTTTAAAACCCATGTGCACTTTTCAGAAGTTATTTCTGGAAATGTTGAATCTCATAACAGCAATAAAAGGAAAATATTGCAATAGCCAAAGTAAATGTCTATTTGGAACTGTTTTAAGAAGCACTGGAATATTTGCGTAAGTATGAAATTCCAGGCCTCATAGATGAACAACTTGGCTGTTGATAGATACAAAGAAGAATACATTTATAAAACCCTTCTGGCTTTATTTGGCTTACTAGCAAAGCTGATCTTTGTGATATGGTGATTGAATTTCAATGACGGCCTTAACTGGCAATAAATCTCTTTGTTACCTTTATAAAAAGATAGATATATCAGTCTAGGTCATCTAAGTGTCAATATTATGTTCATAAGTCTGCAGTTTGAAGCATAGCAAAATAGGTCATCTATAACTGATGCCAATATATAGAGGTTACGCACAGGCAGGATTTAGGGGCTTCCCCAAGTTTATTGGTCTTCAGGGGAAATTCTGAATTACAGGGTCTCCTGGATTCTATAGATGACACTAAAATTGAGGGGTCCTTTTACTAAGGTGCGCTGAAAATGGGCTACGCTAGTTTAGGCGTGCGTTTAGGCGCACGCAGACCTGTTTTTCAGGGCGCCTGTAAAAAGGCCTTTTAAAAAAAAAATTTTCTGAATTTTTATTTGCCGCACGTCCATTGACTTAGCAGTAAATTCTCACACAGCAACCTTGTGCGGTAATCAGCTACGTGCGTAGAATGACGATTACCGCCTGGTTCCTCGCCATGCGCCAGAAATAAAAATTTTTTTTCCAGCGCACATGACACACATAAAAAAAAATGAAATTACGCCAATGCATGTGGTCGCTGGGCGGTTAACTCTGAATTGAAGCATGTTGGGGCACTCGTAGGTGCCTACGCAGCTTAGTAAAAGGGCCTCTGAGTAATGAGCCAATTAGCACCAATAATTGGCCACTAACAATCAATTCTTGGTTTCAGTAGATGTTAATCCTTGCACCCAAAAGTTGGGTGAGGATCCCGGCCCTATGCTTTATTCTATAAAAGGCGCTCACTCGGAGCACCATTTATAGAATAGCACTCAGCGTGCATTTTTGGGGGGCGCCCAAATTTCAGCACTATTTACAGAATCTAGTCTGATATGTACAAAAACTGGATGCTTTGGTATTGAAACTGTCTGCTTTCAGAGTCCTACGTCTATTATATTAAAGTAACATAGTAACATGGTAACATAGTAGATGACAGCAGAAAAAGACCTGCACGGTCCCATCCAGTCTGCGCAACAAGATAAACTAATATGTGCTACTTTTTGTGTATACCTTACCTTGATTTGTATCTGCCATTTTCAGGGCACAGACCGTAGAAGTCTGTCCAGCACTAGCCCTGCCTCCCAACCACCAGTCCCGCCTCCCACCACCGGCTCCGCCACCCATCTCGGCTAAGCTTCTGAGGTTCATTCTTTCTGAATAGGATTCCTTTATGTTTATCCCACGCATGTTTGAATTCCGTTACCGTTTTCATCTCCACCACCTCCCGTGGGAGGGCATTACAAGTATCCACCACTCTCTCCGTGAAAAAATACTTCCTGACATTTTTCTTGAGTCTGCCCCCCCTTCAATAACAACAAAAAAAATAGCTATATGGGTCAATTACAATACAGTTAGTAGAGCTGCAAAGAGGTGGGATAAGGTGGGATACAAATGCAACAAATAAATGACTTTTACGTCCAAGTGTAAAGTTAAACCACTCATTTTATGAATAGTTATCATGCCTCAGGATGGACATTCCATTGTATTTGAAAACTGCTTGGAAAGAGAACAACTGGTGGACTCACCTCTGGATTTTATGTAGGTTGCCCAAATTTGGGTGCCCAGGGCAGATTGCGTGCACAATTAATTAGTTAATGAGGGTATCAACAATCAATAGATAACAGTTTGGATGTGAGTGCACATCAGCTCGAGTCACTATCCTATAATATTCGTACTTAAATTTCATAGAATGCTACTCAAAAAGGTGTATCGCTATGGGAGGGAGCATGGGTGGATCAGGGGGAGTTCTAGTTAGGTGCAATGTATGTAATATCTGTGCCTAAGTTAGGCCATTGGCAATTACACCAGGTTCGCAGGTGTAAATTCAGTGCCCAGTGTTATCTGTGACATCCGCACAAGTCTAGTATCTGCAAAGGGCAAACATCCTTCGCAAAATACTAATTTAGGGCCCCTTTACCAAGCTGGGGCAAAAGGGGGTCAAGCACTGGGCTCGGCGCCTGTTTTACACGCGTGCCAAAGCCCCCCATTTACCACAGCCGGCAAAAGGAAATCTCGACTTCCTGCAGGAAATGGCCGTGCAGCTTGTAAGGCACTTACCGCACAGCCATTTTGAAGGGGAGCCCTTATCGCTACCCATTGAGGTGGCGGTAAGGGCTCCCACGTTAACCCAGCAGTGACTGGGCAGGGGCGGCACTGCCCACGATTATCTCCGGTACACTCCGGCGTTACAAAGTACAATACATTTTTTGTAGCGCCAGAAATGACGGCACCCTAGGGTGGGAAGTACCACTGGGAGCTACGGTAGCCTGGCGGTACTTCCTTGTAGCAAGTGGTCAGCCCGCAATGGACTTACCGCACGCTAGTAAAAGGAGCCTTAGTGCGGATCTTTTTGGCACCTGACTTTATGCACCATTTACTGAATCCGGCCCTAAGTGACTTGTAGACACCTTGATGCACGCCTGAGTGTTAATTATAAATGGATCTGGGCGCAAGATGCTATTATAGAATACTAAAGTAAGTCTAGCATTGGTGCTCCTATGTTTGGTATGCCTGTTTACACCAGTAAACGCTTATGCCGCCGAGCTGAGAACAATGGCTAGCACCATTCAGATGTAGCCCAGGTTAATTTTGGATGATTTTGTTCACTGTTTTTGCTTTATAAGAGTGACTTTGTTTAGGTATCCATTGGCTCAGATGCCTATTTTATCTATTTATTTATTAATTTGGATTTTGCTCACCCCTTTTCAGTAGTAGCTCAAGGTGAGTTATATTCAGGTATACTGGATATTTCTCTGTCCCAGGAGGGCTCACAATCTAAGTTTGCACCTGAGGCAATGGTGGGTGTAAGTGACTTGCCCAAGAACACAAGGAGCAGCAATGGGATTTGAACCAGCCACCTCTGGATTTCAAGGCTGGTGCTCTAACACTAGGCTACTCCTCCACTCTAGAATTTGGTAATTGGGGGGGGGGGGGGGGGGCAGAACACTCTAGAATTTGGTAATTGGGGGGCTAGAATTCGGTAATTGGGGGAGGGGGGCTAGATTCCATGTCCCTTCGCCAGTTCAAACATACTGCTCCCCAGAAAAAAAAATTTGGTATTTCCACTTTCAATCAGTAAGAAAAGGAAAAGATGAACACCATCCTTTTTTTTTTTTTCAAACTGGCATTTAAGATGTTTTGCTAACAATAAGCTATACAGAAATTCTGTTTTTGCACATTTTTGGGGGGATTTGGCTGTGGTCTGCAGTAAAATAGCTGTATATGTCTGTATGTTTTTTAGGAGCAAACAACAGGGATGCTTCTCTTAAAACCAGAATGACATCTCGTACTGTAACAGTGGAACGATGTTGCAGGAGTAATCTGGTTTTCATTAGAGGCAGTGCTGGGTCCAATTTCAGTACAGGACTGCTTGCTCGCATCTCCCTGGTTGTGTTATGTGTTGGCAGTTAAGTGATGTGGCAGAGAGATTCTTGAATTTCTCAACAGCAGATGTATTTTCTGGGCTGAACATGATTTTTGCTATTGCAAAAGACAACAAAATGATTAGACGCCAATGAGAAACTGAGATGCTGCATTAGGCCACAGCCGAAGAGTGTTAACTTTTGAAATAGCACATGAAGGGGGTAAAGTCAGCTCATTGTGATTCTAGTTTTGGAAACTAGGTGCAAGTCAGTCGGTGTCCAGGACCCTCTAGGGAAAAAGTGAGGCAGCAAATCTGGGCTCTGGACATTTGTCATTTGTTCAATTTTTATAGAATAAGAAGTCAAAACTAAGGGTCCTTTTACTAAGTTGCGTTAGGACCTCACACAGTGAAATGGCCTGATACATGATGTGCTACAGAATTCTGTGTTAGTTTTGCCATCTGCTTGCACTAAATCCAAGATTCCATATACCGCGCTTAGCGTTCCGCGCCAATATCCAAGCGGACTCTATAACAATGCATTTAACTTAATTAACTTAACAAGCCAAACAGTAGTTAACAGCACTTAACAAGCAATAATGAGCACTAATAGACAACAATTAAATTTATGGGCACAAATCGCTAAGCGTATTCTGTAATGCAGCACGCCTAATTTTAATATGCGCAGGCAAATGGGGGCATGGTTATGGGCAGGGAAATGGTGTTTTGTGGGCATTCCAAAATGTATGAGCACTGTCATAGAATATGCCCTCTGCACATGTTTCCATGGTGAAAATGGAGGCTCATAGATTTAGGTGCTAGGATATCAACCGGGGTGTATTCTATATACTGCACCTAAATCTAGGCACTACTTGTAGAATAAGCTTGGGCGGAACTGTTTTCTGCGTGGATTTTTTTAGGCATCATAGATAGATCCCCCCTAAGCGTGTTATAGTATTTTTTGGGATGGGGGGCGTGTCAGGGGTGGAGAATAGGCATGGAAGCACTATTAATGCTAGTACACTGACATTAACATGTGCTAACTGAATAATGTAGACTTAATGCAAGAGCCCTTACCGCCTGCCAAATAGGAGGAGCTAAATGCTCCCGCGCTAATTTTTTTAAAATGGCCACATGCTAATGGCAACATTAGCACATGGCTAGAAATTCAACAATAAGGAGAAAGGCTATTTTACAGCCACACTAGGAATGGGCTTATCCCTAGATTCTATATAGGGTGCCTAGATTCGCGCGGAGATACGCACGTAATTTAATTGGTGTAACAAGGTAATCAGCATTTTTAACAGCACTTAATTACCAATAACGAGCACTAATTGGCAATAATTATAATTTATGTGTGGAAATTGCTAAGTGTATTCTATAAAGAACTGCGCCTAAATTGCAAAGTGCGCAGTTCAAAATAAATGCGCGGAGCTTAAAAGGGGAGAGTTTATGGGCGTATTTATGGGCGTTTCGTAGGCATTCCAAAATTTCCACGCATAATTACAGAATACGGGTCAGTGCACCTAAATCTACTGATTACAACAGATTTTATTTGCATAAATGAATTGCGCATAGATTTCGGCGCTACGGTAGCAACTAAGCGTATTCTATACACTGCGCATATATCTTATAGAATACACTTAGTTCTGCGTGGACTTTTTAGATGCCATATATAGAATCTGGCCCTTAGTGCGTGGGAAAGATCCATAGTGGAGGAGTGGCCCTAGTGGTTAGGGTGGTGGACTTTGTCCTGGGGAACTGAGGAACTGAGTTCGATTCCCACTTCAGGCACAGGCGCTCCTTGTGACTCTGGGCAAGTCACTTAACCCTCCATTGCCCCATGTAAGCCGCATTGAGCCTGCCATGAGTGGGAAAGCGCAGGGTACAAATGTAACAAAATAAAATAGATACTATTGGAGATTCTACATGGAATGTTGCTATTCTACTAGCAACATTCCATGTAGAAGGCTGCGCGGCCACATTGGTGATCTGCAAGGGCCGACTTCAGGCACAGGCAGCTCCTTGTGACTCTGGGCAAGTCACTTAACCCTCCATTGCCTCATGTAAGCCGCATTGAGCCTGCCATGAGTGGGAAAGTGCAGGGTACAACTGTAACAAAAATAAAATAGATACTATTGGAGATTCTACATGGAATGTTGCTATTCTACTAGCAACATTCCATGTAGAAGGCCTGCGCGGCCACACTTGGTGATCTGCAAGGGCCGACTTCAGGCACAGGCAGCTCCTTGTGACTCTGGGCAAGTCACTTAACCCTCCATTGCCTCATGTAAGCCGCATTGAGCCTGCCATGAGTGGGAAAGTGCAGGGTACAAATGTAACAAAAAAATAAATAAATGCGTACTAAGCTCATGTACTAGTGCAGGTTAGTATAAGGACGCCTAAGAAAGGCCCTGCTGAAAGAAATAGTTTTGCCCCGGGCCTGGCTTTGTCTCTCAGTGGCCTGGATGGGGATGGAGGACATTAAGGGCCCCTTTTACTAAGCTGCGGCAAAAGGAGGCTTGCGCTGACATTGGTGTGTGTGTTTTCATTTATTTATTTATTTGTTGCATTTGTATCCCACATTTCCCCACCTATTTGCAGGCTCAATGTGGCTTACATTATGCCGTAGTGGCGATCGCCATTATCGGAATGAGAAATACAGACTGGTATTGCATTAAATTTCATAAGTGACAGAGTACTTTAAGCAGTCAGGTATGGAGAGTTCATTTCCGGACTGAGAAATAAAGTGGTATTGCATTAAAGTTCAATGGTGACAGAGTAAATTAAGCAATCAAGTATCGAGGGTTCAGTTTTGTCCAGTTCTGGTATAAGTTTCGTTATCTGGAGTTTAGGATAGATCATTGTGGCATGCCTTTTTTTTAACAGGTTGGTTTTTAGTGATCAGACTGTTATGACTGTTGGAAGGGGTTGGGGGAACGGGCAGAGGATAGGGAAGCCTTGTGGGGCCCTTATCCAGGTATGGGCAGCTCCTTGAAGTCATCTAGGTGTGCCAAAATTCAGTGGCAGTATCATGTGCGCCGAGGCCCCCTTTTACCGCAGCAGGTAAAAGGGATGTCTCTCTTCCTGCTGGAAATGGCCGTGTGGCAAGTAAAGCACTTGCCACATGGCCATTTTAGGGTGAGGCCTAATCACCACCCACTGAGGTGGCAGTAAGGCCTCCCTCATTAACCCAGTAGTAAACCAGCAGTACAAGCCGGATATGACAGCCTGCTGGGGGTGGGAATTAGCGCTGGGCTGGCAGTTCCTTTTTAGTGAGTGGTAAGCCTGCATGGGGATTACGCTGCTTTGTAAAAGGGGCCTTCAGTTTGTACCTGAAACAACGGAGAGTTAAGTGACTTGCCCAAGATCACAAGGCGCAGCAGCAGGACTTTGAACCAGCCACCTCTGGATTGCAAGGCTGATGCTCTAACCCACTAGGCCATTCATCCACTCCATTTACTTCATTTCACTTAGTTTCTTTGATGAACCAAGGTGCCAGCTTCTTTTTGACCTTCCTTTTCATTTTTATAGGTGCCGATTTGGTCTAGAACTGTCTGACATCTGTCATCCCACAGTGTCAGGAAGTTGGTAGATTCCATCATTAGTGGCCATGTTTGACTTGTATTTTTGACCAGATAGTGGTTGCTTCGATCTTACCGTGTTGTTTCATATGATTCGGGTGATGCCTGTTGAGTGTTAGGGTCATCTTGTAGTGATTGAACATGGCACTTCTTCCCATACTATGGACTCTGTGATTAACTGATGAGCGTTTGTGAATCGGTATGCTCTCAGGTCCAAGGCATGTCCCTTGACATATGCGGCGGTTGTGCATGGATAGTGGAAATTCCATTGTTGTAGGAAGCCGATGCAGTTTTTGCTACTTTCATCGTTTGTATTGTCAAGGTATTTAGGTTTAGGTCTCTGATGAGCAGCACATTTGAATAAGTCGCGGGAGGTGGTGGAACTGAAAACGGTTAACGGAATTCAAACATGCGTGGGATAAGCAAAAAGGACTCCTGTGCGAAGGAATGGATCCTCAGGAGTAGTCAAGATCGGGAGGCGGGGATAGTGCTGGGCACACTTATACGGTCTGTGCCAGAGCCGGTGGTGGGCAGCGGGACTGGTGGTTGGGAGGCAGGGATAGTGCTGGACAGACTTGTACGGTCTGTGCCAGAGCGGTGGTTGGGGGAGGGGCTGGTGGTTGGGAGGCGGGGATAGTGCTGGGCAGACTTATACGGTCTGTGCCCTAAAGAGCACAGGTACAAATCAAAGTAGGGTATACACAAAAAGCAGCTAATATGAGTTATCTTGTTGGGCAGACTGGACGGACCGTGCAGCTCTTTTTCTGTCGTCATCTACTATGTTACTAAAGTCCATGAAGTCCGATTGTGCTTCTGGCCATTTCCCAGGAGGTCGTACAATAGGATGCAGCATATCTGACCCTTCCCGGAGTCATCCTGAAGTGTGCATGCTAGTATTTTTAGGTTAGTGGAATTTAATTTTGTTATTGATTTGACTTTGAAAAATGATTGGTACATCATGGTTATGTCTCCTCCTTTTTAAAAAAATTCCTAGTCATATCCTGGGGAACTTTATATCCTGGGGAACATATTTCGTTCAATATGGGATCGTCTTTGGAGCTACCAAGTTTCCATTACAAATAATACTCCTAATTTCTCCTCCTCCACCCAGTCTCCCAGAGACCATTAGTCTCTTTCTTTTTTTTTAAGTTCAAATGTATTTATTAAGTTTTCAAAAAAAATATACAAATAAACAAAAGAAACACAGTCCTAACCAGGATGTCATAAAAAGTTCTATACAATGCAATATCCTTAAATATAGAATGCCATTACAGACGGTTAAAGAAGAAAAAACACAGGCAGGTTTACTTATGAAGGAGTTAATTCACAGTTGAAGTTTGACAAAATTTAGCTACTTGTTCCCACGTTTTATGAAATACCAGTAAAGAATTGGTACGTTCAGCTAGTATTTTTTCATATTTAAAAGTCATACATACAGCAGCCCACGAAAAGCAAAAAGAAACCAGTTTACGATTTTTCCAATTTTTTTATAATAGTAGAGATTGCTACCACTAATAGTGCATCAAATAATTTATAGTTACACTTAACTCCTGCTTATTTCAACCCTGCAGCAGGGGCGTAGCCAGACACCCAATTTTGGGTGGGCCTGGGCCCAAGATGGGTGGGCAGAAGAACTCCACCCTGTCCCACAAGTGATTTGGTCTCTCCCTCTCTCGCCTGCATGCCATATGGTCTCTCAAACATCCCCCTCCCCCATACCTTTTAAATAGCAGATTTTCACTGGCAGCAAGCAGCAAATAATACACACTGCTCATGTTGGCTCCACAGCCTTCTCTGATGCAACTTCCTGTTTCCGCATAGGCGGGAATACATCAGAGGAAAGGCTGGTATGCAGGAAGGACAGGAATTTTCGGCTGGTGGGGCTTGGGAATCCCTGCCAGACACTTCATAGGTGTGATACTACTGGGTGGGCCTGAGCCCAAAGTAGGTGGGCCTGAGCCCACCCAAGCCCACCCTTGGCTATGCCACTGCCCTGCAGAACGAAAAACTATAACATGGAATGAAAGAGGGAGATTCAAATGAAAGATAGCACAAATTGTGTCCCAAACTGATAACCAGAAATCCTGACGATCCGGGCAAGAAAAACACATATGTTCTAATGTCGTCTCCATTACAAGACCAGCACAAATTTGAAGATGTAGAGTTCACCTTATGTTGTTTAACTGGGGTCCATAATGCTTTATGTGAAAGTAAGAAAAGAGACTGCAAACATAGGGGCAGAAGCAATAGGTTTCATAGATTTAATCCAAAACCATTTCCATAACTTATCAGACATGGCATAATTAGTGTCCCTTGTCCATATATCTTGAAGAGCCACCATTTTTCGAGTGACTAGATGGTAGAGGTACAGAATAAAACTGTGAGGCTATTCCCTGTGTTTTAGTTATAGAGTCAAATATATGAAAAATGCCAGGGTTTAATTGTGCATTATAATACTTCCTCAGCCATTTGGCAAGCGCAGACTTCAACTGTAAATACCTAAAATATTGAGTATTAGGCAAAAGTTTTGCATTAGCTCACTTTTAGTCTCTTTCTTATTAGCTACTGAACACATATTTATGCATCCTGTCGGGATCAGTAGATAGCATATCTCAGGTATGTCCCTGCAGTGTATCTTGGTTAGTTGGCACATGCCCTTAATAGAATAGCACTTAAGCCAGCGGTGTGCTGGAGCAGGCTCTCCCAGGCTCGCAAGAGCCGGTTGTTAAGTTTTTAAGAATTTTGGGAGCCGGGTGTTAAATTAGGGCCCTCCATGGCTACTTTAACAACTGGCTCCCCAAATGTGGGCTTGGGCCCCCTGCTGAATTCTCTTTTACTTTACTGGTGGGGATGCTGAGTCCTGCCAGCCAAGCAGCCTGGGACTTCTCGAGCATGTGAAAGAAGTTCCAGCATGCTGCTCAGAGCAAGATGTTGGGAGTGGTGGCAGTCCATTTATTGGCTGCCAGCAAAGGTATGCCTAAGTGCCCGCACGAAGGGAGGGAGGAGAGAGAGGCAAGTTTTGCTCTCCACCCCCTCCGCCCGGCCAGCCCTGGCCCTTCCAACTGCAGAGCTGGCTACATCCGGAGAAAGAGCCTGTTGTTAAAAATTTACCAGCACACCCCTGACTTAAGCGCAGATCTTGCATCTAACTATGGGTGCCAGACTTACGCCTGCTGAAACCTGGTGTAAATCCTGGCGCACTCATCCAATATTCTACAACTACACGTGTAAAATTTTCAGAATGACCCTGACATGCCCAGGCTCCTCCCATGGCCTTGTCCCCTTTCAAGATACACGCTATGGGAGTTAGGTGCACTGCTAATAGAATAGTGCACAGCCAGATGTGCGTGCAAATCCTAACCATCAATCCTTGATTGTTGGTGCCCAATTATCGTTGTTAATTGACTCTTAATTCAGTTGAGTGTGCATCTCAGGACTGCGCCCACATTTGGCCGCCTTCAAATCCGGGCTAAAGGCCTACCTGTTTGATGCTGCTTTTAATTCATAACTTGTCACCTGCTCGTAACCTTATCTTGTCTTCCTCTCTTCAATAGTCCCTTTTCCCTATGTGTCCTATCTGTCTGTCCTACCCTTATTCCTTATTTGTCCTGTCTGTCCTGATTTAGATTGTAAGCTCTTTTGAGCAGGGACTGTCTTTTCTTCATGTTCAATTGTGAAGCGCTGCGTACGACTGGTAGCGCTATAGAAATGATTTGTAGTAGTAGTAGTAATAATTTTGGGCAGCCTTCATAGAATCCAGGGGAGAATATAGCCCCTCATAGAATGCCACGTCTTGCCCAAGTCAGGTTTGGTTATCTTCCTCCGTGGGTTTTTACCATTCTGCAGATGAGCATGGAGTTTTCCCATACTTAATTCAACACCCAGCCTCAGCCCAGATGTCTTACATCTGTTCACTACATATTAGTATATGTCTGATAGCACTGCAAATTAGTGTAATATTTCACTCCATCTTCCTTTGTCGTATGTGTGTCTGTTGACCTATAATTTGCAAGTGTCAAAGCCCAGAGGCAGAGGGACAGAGAAGGGGGCTGAACAGACATAACTCTGTGTCCCTCTGGAGTGAGAATGAACACCATATCCCATGACCCTCTCATTATACATTTCATTTGTCATTTCTGAGACATGTGAACATTATTTACATTTTCAATGAAATGAAATGAGGGGAATGTTTACTTTCTTTTGTTTCCTTTTGGTTAGACTGTGATCAATAGGACATGGCACTTCTAACCGCGAACATGTGCTTAGGTTTTCTCCCAGTTTAGAAGTCAATTGCAAAGAATTCATAATTTTGAAAAAATAAAGCAGGTAAATCATTTTTGGACATAAACAAGCCTGCGTGCACTGCTCAAATGTTGGGCGCTATCATAATAAAATGAAAGTTAGCAAAAATGATACATTGTGAAAATCAATGTTTTACATATATACTGAGACAAAATAAAGTTTGCAAACATTTTACAGACATACCACAGGAGTTTACTTTAGGCTTTTGCACAGCATAGGGGAGCATGTGTGTGCGTGTGTGCAGTGGCGTACCAAGGGGAGGGGGGCGGTCCGCCCCGGGTGCACGCCGCAGGTTACTTCCTGTTCCGGGGCAGAGGGAGCAGCAGGGAGGGAACGAGTGGACTCAGCCAATAGACGCAAGGCACCCCCCCCCCTCAGCAGGTAAAAATGCACCCGGGGGGAGGGTGTAATTTCGCTGGTGGGGGGGGGGGATAATTTCGCCGGTGGGTGGGGGGCTGTGCTGCACCCGGGGGGAGGGGTAATTTCACCGGTGGGGGGGTGTAATTTCGCCAGTGGGGGGGGGGGCTGCGCTGCACCCGGGGGGGGGCGCATCGGCGATCCGCCCCGGGTGTCAGGCAGCCTAGGAACGCCACTGCGTGTATGTGTAGAGACAAAGGGGGTCTTTTACTTAGGCGTGCTGGCGTTTTTAGCGTGCATTTAAAATAGGCGCATGCTAAATGCTAAAGCCGCCCATAGGAACACATTGGCGTCTTTAGCATTTAGCGCAAGCCTATTTTTACCGCGCTCTAAAAATGCCAGCGCGCCTTAGTAAAACACTACTACTACTAATCACTTTTATAGCGCTACAAGGCATACGCAGTGCTGTACACCACACACATAAAGACAGTCCCTGCTCAAAGAGCTTACAATCTAAGCAAGACAGGTAACAGACACAACAACTAAGAGGCAGGGGAATTAAAGATGAGGGGATAAAGGTACAGGCAAGTGAGCAGTGGTTAGGACTCAAAAGCAGCGTCAAAGAGGTGGGCTTTTAGCTTGGAAAAAACGGCCAAAGATGGGGCTAGACGTACATGCTCGGGAAGTCTAGTCCAGGCGTGTGGTGCAGTGAGATGGAAGGAACAGAGTCTGGAATTTAAAAAAACACCCCTAAAGACTGTATCTGAATTCAATAAAGCATAAGGCAAGCTCATAGGATCTGTAAGGAAGATGAAGGAGTACTAGATAGCATGGATGGGCATACTAGATAGGCCAATGGTCTTTATCTGCCTTCATTTTCTATGTTTCTCTATTTATGTTTCTGTGTGTCCGTGTGTGTTTGTATCATGGAGACCATGAACTCTAGAGAGTAGTCAAAAACCATTTAAAAACACAAAGGGGGCATACTCAAAAGAACGTCAAAGTCAGAATTGGGACATCCTGCTCGTAACGTCCAAAACAAAAAAAGGTCCATCCCACAACGATTTTCAAACAATAAAGACGTCTAGATTTCCTGTCTGAAAATACGTAAGAAGAATGCCCTTACTCTATAGACATCCAATCCTGAAGAACCATTTTACAAACTGAAACGTTTAAATTATAAAGAAGAGAAAGCAAGGCACAGGGACATCTCTCTGGCAGCATTCTTATTAAAATGGCCACACAGAGGTCCTTGCAGAACAGAGTAGCCCTCTCTCTCTCTCTTTCTCTCTTGTAAATGTGATCCCTCCAGAAACAGAAAAATACCCACTGTACCTGAATATACACCACTTCAATAGCCTTCAGGCTTACAGGTGTCTTATATCTTTAGATATAGAATCAGGTTTTAAAGGGAAATATTTCCTTTTGTGAATTGATGTAGAGGAGTGTGGTAGCCGTGTTAGTCCACTCTTAAGGTTATCAATAGAAATCAAACAAAATAAAACATGGAAAAGAAAATAAGATGATACCTTTTTTATTGGACATAACTTAATACATTTCTTGATTAGCTTTCGAAGGTTGAATTGATGTAAAATTCTGTGAGCAAAAAGTACTTGCAGAATTAACATATACATACATGTACGAAGATTGCCCTTTCTGCCTTTGAGTCTGCTCTGATTTCTTCACATTCAGTAATCCTTTGTGCTTGTTCAATGACTTTATCAAGTCTGTCACTGTTTCAGACTCCACCACCTCTCCCAGGAGACAGGTCCATGTACCTACCACCCTTTCCATGAAGAAATATTTCCTTCCCTTAGAGCCTCATACTATGACCTCTTGTTTTAGAACTTTTTTCCTCTGGAATAGGTTTACTTCTTGTGCGTTATTAATACCTTAGAGGCATCTGAATGTCTCTGTAATTTCCTCCTTGTTGCTTCTCTTCTTTAGGGTACATATATTTAGGTGCTCTGTTCATGTTTTGGACTTCTGAAAAATGGCACTTCAGTTATTTGTGATTTTGTTTTTCATTGTGAGCCCTCCAGGGACAGAATAATGCCTACTGTACCTGAATGTATACGAAATCTGTAAGCCTGAAGGCTATTGAAGTGATGTACATTCAGTTATAACAGGTATTCTTCTGTCTGTGAAGAGCTCATAATTAAAAAAATATATATATAAAGTAATGAAGTGGGATTTGAAACCAAGTGTATTCTATAACTACGCAAGTAAATTTATTGGCTTAACAAGTTAATCTGCATTGTTAACAGCATTTAACAAACAATAATGAACACTAACTGGTAATAATTAGAATTTATGTGCACAAATCCCTAAGCGTATTCTGTAACCTTCAAGAGCTGCTTCTACTATTTGCGACAGCTACGCTGCCTCTCTCCTTACGTCGAGAAGGTAAATCTTATCCCAGTTGTGCATGCCATGGTAACATCAAGACTGGATTACTGCAATGCACTATACAATGGTCTGACTACAAAGGGCCTGCACCAGCTCCAGTTGATTCAGAATGCAGCAGCAAGATTCACAGAAGGTTGCAAGCGATGTGACCACATCACACCATTTTTACAAAAAAAACTCTATGTCGGATCTTCAAGGCCCTGAAAGGAAATGGCCTTGAGTATCTGAGGAATAGGATGATCCTCCACACACCGCCAAGGACACTAAGGTCCTCCCAAGGACTTTCACTAACTACGCCCTCTCCAAAAGACATTACATGATGTGATACCCGCAAGCGAGCCTTCTCCGGAGTAGCCCCCACACTCTGGAATGCATTGCTTGAAAGGCTCCGCTTAACACAAGACTATCTCTACTTCAGGAAGCAGGTTAAAGCTTGGCTCTTCAACCAAGCCTTTAACGGAAGAAGTAACTAACTTGTTAGTCTCACTCACACACACAAGGAGTGACTCGGGCTGCACATACTGCAACGGGACATGTTTATCCACTCCTCCATGTGCAACTTTCTTCAAATCAGTCATCTTACTTTCTAACTCTTCCTACTTTCTTACCTATCTATACGTTACAACTTTGCCTTACCCTTCACTACCAATTATAATGTTCTATTACGTATTGTGTTGACATTGCTAGTATACCATGCCATACTTTGTATTGTTTTTGAATATTTTTACTGCTGTAATTGCCTATTGCTCATGTTTGATCTATTCTTACTGTACACCTCCTTGAGTGCCTTCAAAAAGGCGGTAAATAAATCATAATAAATAATAATAAATAACGTACTGCACCTAAATTCTAATGCACACAGTAGGGCATGGCTATAGACGGGGAAATGTGCATTTCATGGCGTTCCATAATTTATACTTATAGAATATGGCTTAGTGTGGGTAAATGTATGTGCAGGGATTTACACCACATTTTCACTGGTGTAAATGGATGCGTGTAGTTTTAGGCACTGGAATATCAACCAAGCGTATTCTATATACTGTGCCTAAATCTAGGAATGACTTTAGAAAAGCTTAGGCAGAAATGCTTACTATGCAGAATTTTTAGGCATCATATATAGAATCTAGACCACAGTGAGGGGCATAATCGAATGGGGCTGGCCATCTACAATGACGGCCCAATAAAGCGGTGCACCCGACCGTATTATTGGAACAAGATGGCTGGCCATCTTTCGTTTCGATAATACGGTCGGGGCCAGCCAAATCTCAACATTTGGGCCGGCCTTAGAGATGGCCGCCATTGGTTTTCGCCGATAATGGAAACTAATGGCGGCCATCTCAAAACCGGCCAAATCCAAGCCATTTGGTCGTGGAAGGAGCCAGCATTTGTAGTGCACTGGTCCCTCTCACATGCCAGGACACCAACCGGGTGCCCTAGGGGGCACTGCAGTGGACATCATAAATTGATCCCAGCTGCATAGCTCCCATACCTTGGCTGCTGAGCCCCCCCAAATCCCCCCCAAAACTCACTCCCCACAACTGTACACCACTACCATAGCTCTTAGGGATGAAGGGGGGCACCTACATGTGGGTACAGTGGGTTTTGGGGGGGTTTGGAGGGCTCCCATTTATCTCCACAAGTGTAACAGGTAGGGGGGGATGGGCCTGGGTCCGCCTGCCTGAAGCGCACTGCAGTACTCACTAAAAACTGTTCCAGGGACCTGCATAGTGCTGTGATGGAGCTGGGTATGACATTTGAGTCTGGCAAAAAATGTGTTTAAATTTTTGTTTTCCGGTGGGAGGGGGTTGGTGACCACTGGAGGAGTAAGGGGAGGTGATCCCCGATTCCCTCCGGTGGTCATCTGGTCAGTTTGGCCAACTTTTTGAGGCTTGGTCGTGAACAAAAAGGGACCAAGTAAAGTCAGCCAAATGCTTGTCGGGGCCGGCCTTCTTTTTTTCCATTATCGGCCGAAGTCGGCCATCTCTTAACCACGCCCCCCGTCCAGCCTTCGGTACACTGCCGAAACACCCCCTTGAACTTTGGCCGGCCCTGCGAAGGAAAGCAGTTGAAGCCGGCCAAAATCTGCTTTCGATTATACCAATTTGGCCGGCTTTAGGAGAAGGCCGGCCATCTCTCGATTTGTGTCAGAAGATGGCCTCCCTTCTCCTTTGAAAATAAGCAGGAGTGTGTACTATTATTGGTGAACAACAAAACACAAAATTCATGGGTTTTTTCCCCCTGTTTATTTCATTGGTAACAACATGCAACGTCAGCCCATCCTTATTTTCTAGCAGTGTGGGTTCTTATAGAATTAACCCTCCCCCCCCCAGTGTTGACCAAGCTAAAGAACAGACCTCTGGTCTTTTGAAAGCTTATGTGTTATCATTTTTGTTTTTTTGCGTTGGCCCAATAAAGGAAATCAAGACTTCCAAAGAAGCAAAATTAAAGGCATCTTCTGCTCTCATGCAAGACAGTTCTGCTGCATTTATTTACCCAGTGAACATGCAAGATACTTATACCATGCTGAGGTCTCTGTCTTTATACAATTAGGGGGATGCTGATGTTTCCTTCACAGCTGGAAAAGCCCAATTAGCTCACCACAGAGCAATATGCAATTAGACAGTGATGATCTATCCTTGGGGGATACAGGAACTAATTAATTTAGAGCCCTTATTTACTTGTATTTGGTTTATTTCAGCCTTTCCTCTTCCTAGAGAGCTTTGAAAGAGTTTGAAAAAAAGAAAGAAAGAGAAAAAGACACAAACCAATTGTGATTTAGACTAAGCAAGCTAAAGAGTGGGAAGGACATGATGCATGGGACAGGGGGAGATATTACAAAGACATCTGCTCCTGGAGAAGGGTTGCTTTTTGGTTTGCATAGCTATGGAAGCCAACTAACAAGTTATAGCCGATATTCAACCGGCAGCAGTCAGTGTTTTTATGTCAGTTGCTGGGTGTATTCCTGGATATAGGGCTAGGACTTCTTCATCATCGGCGAAAACCCCCCTTAATTTTAGTAATTGGTGGAGAAGGAGCTTCTAGAGGCGTTTTCCTCCTAATTCACATAAGTTCCTTTGACAGGCTTACTGTATGACCTGTTTCCTATATTTATATTAAGATTATTGTTCATGAATGGAAACTTGTTCCCTGGTATATCTACAGTTACATAGTAACATAGTAACATAGTAGATGACGGCAGAAAAAGACCTGCACGGTCTATCCAGTCTGCCCAACAAGACGCCCATCTCTCCTCGGCCGATAACCATGCCCCAGTTCCGCCTTCACCACGCCTCCAACACTCCCCCGTCAACTTTACCCGTTTCTGCGACAGATTGCAGTTGGAAACGCCCAAAATCGGCGTCCATCCAGTCTGCCCAACAAGACGCCCATCTCTCCTCCTTTGATAGGCTTACTGCATGACCTGTTTCCTATATTTATATTAAGATTATTGTTCATGAATGGAAACATGTTCCCTGGTATATCTATAGTTTACCTCTATATGTTGTATTCCTGGATATTTAGTAACGGGTCATGTCCAGGAACAGGCACTGAATACCCGGTTATATGTTGGCTGCTAAACCGTATTCCCCGTATTCGATGTAGCACGCCTAGAGACTTGTGCCAAAATCCAGGTGGATTCTATAATAATGCGAGTAAAGTAATTGGCTTAATAAGTTAGTGTTGATAACAGCATTTAAAAATCAATAATGAGCACTAATTGGCAATGATTAGAATTTATACACACAACTCGCTAAGCGTATTCTGTAATGCACTGTGCCTAACTTCTAATGCACACAGATGAAAAGGGGTGTGGTTATAGGTGGGGAAATGGGCGTTTCATGGGCGTTCCAAAATTTACATGCCTAGTTATAGAATATGGTCCTCTGCGCCTAAATCTATGCACTGGGATTTACACTATGTTGATGGTGGAGTGGAGGAGTGACCTAGTGGTTAGACCACTGATCTTGCAATCCAGAGGTGGCCAGTACAAATCCCACTGCTGCTCCTTGTGATCTTGGGCAAGTCACTTAACCCTCCATTGTCTCAGGCACCCCTCCTGGGACAGAGAAATATCCAGAGTACCTGAATGTAACTCACCTTGAGCTACTACTGAAAAAGGTGTGAGCAAAATCCAAATAAATTATTTGAGATTCTGTTGCTACTATCTGAGATTTTACATGGAATGTTGCTACTATTTGAAATTCTGTTGCTACTATCTGAGATTCTACACAGAATGTTGCTACAGTGGAGGAGTGGCCTAGTGGTTAGAGCACCAGTCTTGCAATCCAGAGGTGGCCAGTTCAAATCCCACTGCTGCTGCTCCTTGTGATCTTGGGCAAGTTACTTAATTCTCCATTACCTCAGGTACAAACTTAGATTGTGAGCCCTCCTGGGACAGAGAAATATTCAGAGTACCCGAATGTAACTCACCTTAAGCTTCTACTGGAAAAGGTGTGAGCAAAATCTAAATAAATAGGTGTGCATAGTTTTAGGCACTGGAATATCAACTAAGCACATTCTATATGTTGTGCCTAAATATAGGCGTTGCTTAAAGAATATGCTTAGGTGAAAATGTTTTCCACGCGGATTTTTTAGGTGCCATATATAGAATCCCCCCCCCCTCCCCATGCAGCTAAGTGCAATATTCAGCCCTTAAGACGAATTGCATAAGGTAGGACTGCTTTTTATGTGGCCCAATTTAAGCGGTTATTTTTTGCGGTTAAGGGCTGAGTATTGGCACTTAACCACATAAGTGCCAACTCCGCCCCTGGAATACGTACACATTAGCTGGTTTTGGCTCAGATGCTAACAGTGAATATTCAACAGCACTAACTGCTGGTTAGCCAGGGACAAGTGATTTAAATGGCCAGGTGCCTCTCCAAGCCGTTTAAATTGCTTTGAATATTGGGTGGAGTTTTTTTTATACTGAAATACCTTAACATATTTTTGACTAATGTTGAAGAACTCTGCTCTATAAGAACAATGTAGAAGTTGCTAACTTACAGTGACCCCATGAATGGAGACTAGGTCTCCACAATTTGTCACAAATAGGGCATATCTATAATCCAGGCGCTAACATTTATGTGCGTCTTATGAACGTAGATGTTTAGAATACTAGCATACATTTAATTTAATTTGGTGTTTTTAGTCCGCCTAACCACTAAACTCAAGGAAGAAGACAGTCTAAAAAAACTAAGAAATGCGGCCGCCATCTTAAGAACAAAATGGTGGTTAAGATAGACGCCGACATGTATACCAGGTACGAACTGTCTAATCTCTCAAGAAAAGTTTTAAAATGAAAACTGTTCATTTGTTTGCAGGGTGTTGTTGAAAACTAAGGGTGCAGCTCCTTAGGAAGCACCAGCGAAACAGGAGCTCGCTGTCGGGCGTACCCATTAATTCGAGAGCATCAGCAGCTCAGTGCCAGTTTAGTCTTCATTATATAAGATGAAACATGTTAGAAAAAAATTAGAAAAATAAATAACAGGGTGTTGACTTATGAGGATGCTCGCTGGCTGTTCAATAAGAGGAAAAGCCAAATCTCTAAAGTAAGCAGCCGAGCAGAGCGGTCCACTGTGTAAGATATATCAGTGTGTATCGAGTATCTGAAGTCTTTCCCTTGTAGTTTGGAAGAAAACATAGAGACACATTTTACTTGCAAGGTGTGGATATAATAGTGGTTTGGTCGAGCAAGTACCACGTAGAAAGTGAATGTGTATATTATGTTTCTGCAGTTGGGTAGATGACCTAGTGGTTAGGGTGGTGGACTTTGGTCCTGAGGAGCTGAGTTCGATTCCCACTTCAGGCACAGGCAGCTCCTTGTGACTCTGGGCAAGTCACTTAACCCTCCATTGCCCCATGTAAGCCGCATTGAGCCTGCCACGAGTGGGAAAGTGCAGGGTACAAATGTAACAAAAATAAAATAGATACTACTGGAGATTCTACATGGAATGCTGCTACTATTGGAGATTCTACATGGAATGTTGCTAGCAACATTCCATGTAGAAGGCTGCGCAGGCTTCTGTTTCTGTGAGTCTGACGTCCTGCACGTATGTGCAGGACGTCAGACTCACAGAAGCAGAAGCCTGCGCGGCCACATCGGTGATCTGCAAGGGCCGACTTCTACATGGAATGTTGCTAGTGGAATAGCAACATTCCATGTAGAATCTCAAATAGTAGCAACAGTGGAGGAGTGGCCTAGTGGTTAGGGTGGTGGACTTTGGTCCTGAGGAACTGAGTTTGATTCTCACTTCAGGCACAGGCAGCTCCTTGTGACTCTGGGCAAGTCACTTAACCCTCCATTGCCACATGTAAGCTGCATTGAGCCTGCCATGAGTGGGAAAGCGCGGGGTACAAATGTAAAAAAAAAAAAAAAAGTAGGTAGCTTCTAATTTCTGGGCCTGTGTTTCTTGGGTATAGTTCGATCATGTCTAGCATATATTCTGGGGTCATGCCAAATAGTATGTTGTATATGATGGTGCTAGCTTTGAAGATTAGTCTGGCCTTGATTGGCAGCTAGTGCAGTGTTTTGAGCAATGGGGTGATTCTTTCATATTTTGACTTTTTGAAAATTAGTCTAGCTGCCGTGTTCTGGATGGTTTGCAGTGATTTTCAGTGCACTTTCCTTGCGTCCTACGTATACTGCATTGCAGTAATCTAGCTGTGATAGTATTGTCGATTGTACTGTTATATGGAATGATTGTTTCGGAAAATAACCTCTGATCCGTCTCATAGTGTTCTGACGCACTTAGTTATTACTGCTGATATTTGATTGTCCATTGATAGGTGTTTATCAAGAATAATTCCCAGTATTTTCAGTTATGTTTTGATTTGGTATGTTTGATGGTTGATAGTGAAGTTTTGGTGAGATGTGGGGCTGTACGGGTTTGATAGAACCAGGAACTTGGTTTAATCTCTGTTTCATTTGAGTTTGAAATTCGCTGCCCACATCCACAGAACTACATTTTCCTCAGATGGGCTTAACAAAGGTAATAGAGGTTATAAGATCAAAACTTCAAGCCAGTTAAAGGCAAGAGAGATAAACAAAGTTAAAAATGATTAAACATTGTAGTTGCTTGTTTATAGAATACGCTCAGAAATCAGCTAGGAGAGGGATATATCAAGGGAGAGAAGAAAGATGCTCAGACTTTGATTTTAAGTGATGTTTCGTTTCTGTTCTGCTGTCCACTGCAGGCTTAAAGCCGACGGGTATTTTTCTATCTAAATTGTCGGCAGTTTTCAAAGGGAAAGTGTCCAGGCAGTTTGCACCAACATGAGCATGTGAACACTGACCCTTATCATGACTCCTTGCTGTTAGAATTTCTCCATCTGAAATATGCCTAGCACTTTGTTATTATGTATAGCTTTGAGGTATTGGAATGCTCCTGTCTTATCTTCCTTTCTCTCTTTTTATTCAAAATATGTCTATTAAAAAGGCAGAGTTAACCTTTTCTTGGACCCTAGGCAAGCAAGTGTGTGTCGGGCCCTGCATTATAATATAAATGCATTTTAAATCTCCCATGAATGGAACTATCTGTGATTCTGACTGCAGAGGAAAACTGGCTGAGGAAGAAGTGGCTGTGGGCAATGCACAGGGAGTAGGGACCCCCCCCCCCCCCACCACCACCACCACACACACACACACACACACACCAATACTCTTCCTTCTGCCAGCAGCCAACTTATCAGGACAGAAATATGTCTTCAGAGCCATTGAATTATACATCTGAATGGGCCCCTCCTAAATATTTGGCCCTAGGCACATGCCTTACTTGCCTATGCCTTAATCCTGCCCTGCCTATTAAGAGGCAACTCAATACTGACAGTTAAAGTGTTAAAAATATTTTGTCTCTATTTTTGAGATTGCAGATTCAAACAAAAACCTTCTTTCTAAACCTTGGCCTTAGTCAATAGAGATTGAACACCTGAAAATCAGCTCGGTGTTCACAACATCTTGAATTGTCTTGGGGTTCAATGGAAGTGAAATCATGTTAATCTGTACAAAAATATTTGCATCTCAATCCTAAACCTGTAATGACATTTTTCAAAGTCGATATGGACACTGATTTTGATAATTCAGAAAGAAGTAAAGGTTGTATTGATATCTCGCATTGATTCAACCATCTATGAACCAGACAAGGCAATAATAGGAAGGACTATATAGCCTGGAGCAAAGATAGAATGCAAAGTTAGCAGAGGCAATGAACTTTGATGCTCTGCTAGTAAACATAATTCCATTCTTGTTTTATAAATGAAGAGATTACAGTGTATAGGCCATGAGTGCATAATCCCATTTGGGAATGCAAGCTAGCTCGGTTCATCAATGTATTTTCATTGGAAGACGTGGTTGTTTTAACATATACTCTTTTTTATTTTGAAGTGTTCCAAAAATCCAATTCATGGAAAAACATTGCTAAAAATCTATGTTATGGGTGACTGGATTGAATGCATTTCATATGAGCTTTGCTTTCCCTGTGCCATAGATGGTTAGATATGTGTACGTACGTATACCCCTCCCCCCCACACCCTAGAAGTCTACCAGTTTTTGTATTGCACTTAAATACTATTCTAATTTTACACAGTATTATAAATGAGTATTTGCAAAAAGGCAGCATGAAACGTAAAATGCATTCCATAAACTGAGATGAAGGCCCTTGGGCATAGGGAGATAGAGACACACTACACAGAAATGAAATAATTACAAAGGACGGAAAATGTACCAATGCAGGGATGACTGAAGTCTAATTCTATACTGCGACAGTCAGTTCTAGTCAACTGTATTTAAAATGAATTAGGTTAATCATATGTATTGCAAATAGCCTAATTTCCCTCTTAAAATAGTTGTTCAATTTGATTTATGCATTAATTTGTAACTCGATCTGCCTGTGTGGGTATTCGGTTAAGACATTTCCCATTGCCTTATGTGGACATGGTGGACATGTCTTAGAAAATCTAAGTGATGTATTTTTGTAGAAAATTTAAGGGTCATTAAATCCCGCCAAGACTGTCTGTAAAGATATTTATCAGTACTGTCTACATTTATGCATGAAAATGCCCTTATAAAATTACTAGAGATGGGCAGCCAGAAGTTTTTCATTTTGTGTCATTTCCTGTTTTATCTGGGGGAATCTTCTTTTCATTCAGGTGTTCCCCCTCCCCCCCCCACTTGTGCCATCATGGGATAGGACACAAAACATAATTTTTTTTTGGCTCCTTCCCATGATCTCCCCCCTGTGATCCAAGCACCCCCCCCCAGAACCCCTCCCCATGGTCACCACTTCTGACTTCCCTCCTAATGGGATACACCCCCCCAATCCCTACAGGTCCCCATCTCAATCCCTGGTGGTCCAGTGGGGATCACTGGGGCAGAAACAATACCCACTCAGGCCTTCCCATGTCCATAGCTGCATCCAATATGATGGTCATGGTCTTTCATCCTAGTCTTGCATATTGTTGTAAACGATAGCATGAGTTAGTGGTAAAGTAACACATTTTAGGGGTGTCCTTGTCAATGTGGGCTACCATTAAGACATGTTAATTTACCACTAACTTGTGCTATTTTAGCATAGGTCTCATTTTATGCAGTGAGACCTAGTTACTAAAATAACACGTCTTAACATAGCCCACATTGATAGCTTCCCCCATAATGATAGCTCATGTTGATAATTATGCCCCTCAATCACGTTAATACGTCTTAACGCCAGCCCTTAGCTTGTGAGCTTTCTGAGGATAGGGCAGGTAGGTTGAACCTGAATGTAACTCTCCTTGAGCTACCACTGAAAAGGCTTAAACTAAATCAAAACAAGTAAATATGGGCTTCTTTTATAAAGCCGTGCTAGAGATTCCTTTGCAGAAAATGAGAGGAAGCCCGTTCAGTTCCTATGGCCTTACTCTCATTTGCCGCACGGGAATCGCTAGCATAGCTTTGTAAAAGAAGCCCTAAATGAATTGATTTTTTTTTTTCCGGGGATGAAGCACTACCCAACTTCCAGCTCTCGTCATGGTGGCAGAGAACATTTTCCAGTAGTCCTAAATGCTTTCTTTGCCCCCTCCCCCTTCTGCTGCTATCTTAAGAGCTCTGTATAAAGCTGGTGTTCCAGTCTTTCCCTTCTATTGTTTGAATCTTAAACTTTCAGCTGCCTGCAGACAGTACAGTCTAGGGTGAAGGTTATGTCACTCTTGCCAAGAGAGCTCTCTTTTCAACACTTAAGGAACACAGCTGAACTGGAGATAAGGAAGAAAGCAAGAAAGGACTCCTACTTTGTCAGTGTTTTATTCACTATTCTCTGGCCCTAGCTTCCCATAAGGTGGAAATATTAGTTTAGTTTAATGATTTAATATTCCACCAGACCTTGAATACATCTAAGTAGAGTAATTTACAGCTGGCCATTTTTTTCCTACAGTTTAAATTGTGTTTTGCACAAATTTAATTTCATACCATTCTTTGTGGTCCTTTTACTAAGTTGTGGTAAGCACTAAAGTGTGCAAACAAAGGCCTTACCTTGAGGTGTGCTCAGGTATCACGCAGTATGGGGTCCTTTTATTAAGGAAAAATGGCCTGCGGTAGTGTAGGCGTGTGTTTTGGGCGCGCGCAGAATCATTTTTCAGCGCACCTGCAAAGAAATGCCTTTTAAAAATGTTTGCCGAAAATGGACGTGCAGTAAAATGAAAACTGCCGCAGTACCATTTTGGGTCTGAGACCTTACCGCCAGCCATAGATCTAGCGGTCAAGTCTCACATGGTAACTGGGCGGTAATGACCTGCGAGTAAAACTTTCGGACGCGCATATCAGATGCGTGCCAAAAATGAAATTACCACAAGAGCCACACGGTAGCCGGGCAGTAACTCCATTTTGGCACACGTTGGACGAGCGTAAACACATATGGGGCTTAGTAAAAGGGCCCCTAATCTTGCGATCAGCATACGCTTCCCATGCGCTAAATATAGTGCATGGGTGGGTTTGGGGGTGGAGAGTGGGCATGTTCTGCGCTAATTAATTAGCATGTAATTGCCACATGAGCCCTTTCTGCCTAGAAAATAGGTAACAGTAGGGGCTCACGCGCTAATGGCCACACACATGGGAAAATTAGCATAAGGATCCGCTATGGCCACTTTTTACTGCAGAGGTGAAGTGAAAAATCACTATGGGGCCCTTTTACTAAAGGGTTGCCATGCGGCAACGGGCTTGCCGCACAGCATCCCGGAACTACCACCGGCCCAACGCATCCGCCGGTGGTAGTTCCGCCTCAAGCATATGCCATTTTCAGTGCTAAATAATTCCGTATTTGGTAGCGTGGCACTAACTTGGTGGTAATCAGGCAGCGCCGTGCATGGCCCAGTTACCACTGGGTTACCATGGGAACCCTTACCACCACCTCAATGGGTGGCAGTAATTGCTCCCCATGCATGGCCACGTGATAAGAATAACCTTACCGTGTGGCCATGCCTTTTTTAAGGGCTTTTTACCTGTTGTGGTAAAATGGGCCCTGGCACGTGGCAAAAATGGCCCCCGCTGCTACCGCAGGGCCCTTTTTACCACTGCTTGATAAAAGGACCTCTATATGTCCTCTTTCCCTGGAATTGAGGTAGTTGACTAGGTTAGATGGTATAGAAGAACACTTGGATTGTGGATGTGACCTGCAATTTGGATCAGTGGCATAGCTGCGGGGGGCCACGGAAGCCTGGGTCTCCCCAAAATGGATCCAGGGTCCCTGGTTTGCCTGGCAGGGGTCCCCAACCCCCACTAGCTGAAGCGTTTGTCTAGCACTGCTCTCCTTACATTGCCTGCCCTGCTTCCCTCTTGTCAAGTGCATGTTCGGTCTTAGTGAAACTGAGCATGTGCAACACTTCGCACATACTACTACTACTACTTAGCATTTCTATAGCGCTGCCAGGGTTACGCAGCGCTGTACAAGTTTAAACACGGGGAGGGACAGTCCCTGCTCAAGAGAGCTTACAATCTAACGGTAACATACTACGTAGTCAGTGTAGGTAACAGGAATGGGTAAGGTGGTTGGACGCCAAAAGCAAGGGAGAAGAGATGGGCCTTGAGTAAGGACTTGAAGATGGGCAGGGAGGGCGCATGGCGTATCGGCTCAGGAAGTCTGTTCCAGGCATAAGGTGCTGTGAGGCAGAAGGGGCGGAGTCTGGAGTTAGCGGTGGTGGAGAAGGGTACAGATAGGAGTGATTTGTCCTGAGAGCGGAGGTTACGGGTGGGAACATACGGGGAGAGGAGGGTAGAGAGGTAATGGGGGGCAGCAGATTGAGTGCACTTGAAGGTCACTAGGAGAAGCTTGAACTGTATACGGTAGTGGATTGGGAGCCAGTGAAGCGACTTGAGGAGAGGGGTGATATGAGAGTATCGGTTCACGCGGTAGATAAGACGTGCGGCGGAATTTTGGACAGATTGAAGGGGGGATAGGTGGCTAAGCGGGAGGCCAGCGAGGAGAAGGTTGCAATAGTCAAGACGAGAGGTAACGAGCGAGTGGACGAGGGTTCGGGTGGTCTGTTCAGAGAGGAATGGGCGAATTTTGCTAATATTATAGAGGAAGAAGCGACAGGTCTTAGCTGTCTGCTGGATATGGGCAGAGAAGGAGAGGGAGGAATCGAAGATGACTCCGAGATTGCGTGCTGAAGAGACGGGGAGGATGAGGGTGTTGTCAACAGAGACGGAAAGTGGGAGAAGAGGAGAAGAGGGTTTGGGTGGAAAGATAAGGAGCTCAGTCTTTGCCATGTTCAATTTCAGATGCCGGTTGGACATCCAGGCAGCGATGTCGGAAAGGCAGGCTGAAACTTTGGCCTGGGTTTCGACTGTGATGTCGGGAGTGGAGAGGTAAAGCTGGGTGTCATCAGCATAGAGATGGTACTGGAAACCATGTGATGAGATCAACGAGCCTAGGGAAGAGGTGTATATCGAGAAGAGAAGTGGTCCAAGGACAGATCCTTGAGGAACCCCAACACTTCGCACATGTGCAACATGAGGGGAAGCAGGGCAGGCAGTGTAAGGAGAGCATCGATAGAGAAACGCTTCAGCTGGCTGGGGTTGGGGACCCCCCCACCCACCAAGGTATGTGGCTTTGCGGTGGGGGAGGGAAGCAGCAAGGGGGCGGGCCAGTGGGCCAAAATGTGCACCCTCACTTTGGGCTCTGGACCCCCCTCTCACTTCAAGGTCTGGCTACGCCCCTTATCCGGATTATTGCCACTTGGTGCACATCCGCTACGCACGTCTGAAAATAAAAAATATTTTTCGGACGTGCATATTGGACGCGCAACAAAAATTCCCTTTTTTCCTATTTCAGAAGCTGTCACTGGCTAAGTGGTAAAACATTCAAAGTTTATGTATTCTGTTTAAATGAATAACTTTTGCTAGGAAATAAGTTTCAAGATTTTAACAACGGGGTGAGCATAAAAGAAATTCATGGAAGCATGACAAGATAACTACATTCTGCTTTTTAAAAAGTATTAAAAAATGTCCATGTTGTTATATTTTTTCTTCACAGTTTCCCATATCATCAACCCCTCCCCAAAAGGTCTGCCTGGACTACATTAGAGCCCATTCTTGACCTGGAGGTACTGCAGGGATCAGTGACACCCCTCTGGCTGGAATGGAGTCGACAATAGGAATGTGCATGGCCAAAAAAGTTTGGGTTTGTTTACAGATTTTTCAATTTTTTTTCTAGAGTTTTGACTGATTTTGTGTTCATTTCACATATATATATTTTAAACTAAAATAAAAAATCTACATGTGCTAGAATGTTTCACACATGCAAGTCTATAGGTCTGTGTGTGTAAAAATCAATTCTGGACTTTTATTTAGGAGTTAAAACAAAGTGAGGGGCCCTTTTACTAAACCTGCATTAAAATATGGGCGTAGAGCATTTTAACGTCGGACTTTCCCACTCTTTAAGCCCATTTTTAACATGGCAGTATTGTAGGAATTTTTCAATTATTTTTATTTTCAGGTCATGCACAAATGTTCATATTATTTTATTTATTTATTTGTATCCCATGTTTTTCCACCTATTTGTAGGCTCAATGTGGCTTACATAGTTCCAGAGAGGTAGTTTCAGACTCCGGTGTGAGCAAATACAAAGTTGATAGTACAATATAAAGATTTGGGGGCGGTTCGCTCCATCTTACCTGGAAAAAAGTTAACACAGGAGCACTTCCTGTCTCCCTTTTAGGAGGTGCTAAGTTCTGCATTAACCAGAGAGTGCGCAGTAATACACATTCATTCCCTGACCATGACATACCCCTCCTGGAGAAATCACAAAAAAACTAATAACATGCAATCAGATCGCACTGACTAGTGAATTGCCACAAAATGCGTTAACGTGTTTTGTGGTAAGCCTTTTTTTTTCTCACATTAGCCCCCTAAATCTATGATTCAATAATTTTTATTGGAGAGTCACAAGACAACATTTGTTTAGGGTCATGTACAATTTGCATATCTGACATAGATCACTACCACATCTAAGTCATGTGAACACGCCCCCTAAATCTATAAAAGTGCCAAAAATTGTGTGTACAAATTTGGGCACGTGCCCAATGTAACTGAATAATGAGCTAATTAGTGCTAATAATTTTCTTTTTAACAAGCAATTATCGGCACTAGTTAGATTTAATTGGTATTTAAGTGCAGGTTCCACGTCTGAAATTTTTGCACGATCTGAAAAAGGGGACGCGGAAATGGGAGGGTCATGGGCATAAGGGGGGCGTTTCTAAAATTAATGCACGTTCGTATAGAGTAATGGGGATATGCGCCTAATATTGGTGTGTGCATTTGCACCAAGATTTTTTCCAGCGCCAATTTTTTTGGTGCCATATATAGCGCCAAATACGGTTTGGTAACAGGACCCCTGAATGCGCGCTAATGAATGCACATTCCTAGTCAACAATGCAACATCACTCATCAATTTTTTCTCCCTGGGCCATCATAGTAGATTGTCCTAGTCTGACCTTTTGGATGAGAAACTGCACGTTTTAGCTTGAAGCACTCAGACAGCCCTTGTCATGTTGGATCAGATTCAGTAAATGGCGCTCAAAAATGGGCACCGCAAAAAAAAAATAGGCACTAACTCCCGGATTCTATATAGTGTGCCTAGTGTTCCATGCCGAAATCCAAGTATATTCTATAAGAACGCGCTTAACTTAATTGGTTTAACAAGCTAATCAGCGTTGATAACAGGTCTTAGTGAGCAATAATGAGCACTAATTGGCAATAATTAAAATTTACACGAACTACTTGCTAAGCATATTCTATAACACACTGTGCCTAAATTTAATACGCACAGACAAAAAGGGGCATGGTTATAGGCAGGGAAATGGGTGTTCGGTGGTGTTCCAAAATTTATGCGCATTGTTATAGAATATGCCCCTGTGCGCCTAAATCTACACGCCAGCATTTACGCCATATTTCCCTTGGTGTAAATGGATGCACATAGTTCTAGGCACTGGGATATCAACTAAGCATATTCTATATACCGCGCCTAAATATAGGTGCCGCTTACAGAATTCACATAGGCAGAAATGTATTCTGTGTGGAATTTTCAGGTACCATGTACAGAATCTGACCCTAAGTGCTATTCAATAAAGGGCGTGTCCACTTTATAGAATAGGCTGATTCCCATGTCTAACTTTAGACAGCAGACTTACGTCTGCTGAAACTTGGTGTAAATGCTGGCGCCCAAGTTAGTCGCACTGAGGCAGTATTCTATAACTACACATGCAAGTTTTTGGAATGTCCCTGCCATTCCCATGGCTACACCCATTTTTGAGTTCTGTGCTATTAGTGGCCCTTTTACTAAAGCTCCTACGTGCCTACCAATGTCCAACGTCCGTCAAATTGGAACTACGCCAGGCTCCGGGCAGTAATTCTATTTTTGAATAATGTCCAGAACACACGGTAGAAAATGTTTTCTATTTTCTACCGCATGGCGCTTACCCAGCGGTAATCGTCAGTGTACACGCGCTGACACTTACCACCTGGTTAGTGCATGAGCCCTTACCACCAAGTCAATGGATGGCAGTAAAGTCTCAGGCTGAAAATGGACCCAAGCTGGTTTTAATTTTGCTGTACGGCCATTTTTGGCACGCTAAAATATGGACCTGCGCAAGTCCAAAATATGCGCCTACGCCAGCACAGACCATTTTTCAGCATGCCTCAGTAAAATGGCCCCTTACAGATTAGGCATGTGCCTTACAGAAAAGCACGCAACCAAATGCATGCGCAAATTTTAATGAGTGTCAATTAACATCAATAATTGGTTGTTAGCACCTAATTAATGATGGTTAAGCGCTCGTTGTCTAATTTATTTGTGCACACATCTTGGGGGGGGGGGGGGGGAAGTCAGCTATCTCTCTCACTATATATAGATATAGATATTTAAATAATGGAAAACTGTAGTGTGCCTGTGGCACTGATAAGCCTGGTAATGCACTTGAGGTTGGCATATGAGCAGCCTATATAAATTAGCCAACAGAACCAAGTCAGTGTTGACAAGTTCATCTAGACTGGTTTCTTAGAAAGAATAGATTGGATGGAACTTTCAGGGCTGACCTTGGACAGAGAATGTTGCAGAGACACTACGAAAACAGTCTATCAACCTATGATAAATGCGAAAAAACCTACCTCAGACAAGTGTTAAAAGCCATTCATTCAATTGTACTAATTTAGAGTATTGATAAAGACAAACTAATGACCTCTTAAAACTAGAGATGATCTGTGCAGTCGATGTAATGGTTGCAAATTGATCAATAACCTTTAACCCTTTAGTGTCCAATGTTCCCATCAAGCTGTTCCCATAGAGTAATGGGGATATGCGCCTAATATTAGTGTGTGCATTTGCACCAAGCTTTTTTCAGCGCCAATTTGTTTGGTGCCATATATAGCGCCAAATACGGTTTGGTAACAGGACCCCTGAATGTGTGCTAATGAATGCACATCCCTAGTCAACAATGAAACAAATGCTCAAAACACGGCAACCAGGCTTATATTTGGAAAAATGCGATTTGAAAGCGCCAAACCCCTCCGAGAAAAACTGCACTGGCTCCCAATCAAAGAACGTATTGCTTTCAAAATCTGCAGCTGGGTTCATAAAATTATCTACGGCGAAGCCCCGGGATACATGACAGACCTCATAGACCTACCAACCAGAAATACAACAGGATCAACACGAACATACCTAAATCTCCATTATCCAAGCTGCAAAGGACTCAAATACAAATCAACCTATGCATCCAGCTTTTCCTACATAAGCACACAACTATGGAACGCATTACCAAAAGCCGTAAAAACAACGTACGACCACCTAAACTTCCGGAAATCACTAAAAACTAACCTGTTCAAAAAGGCATACCGTACTGACCTAATCTAAATGCCTGAACCCTGCAACACAACGAAACCAAAGCTTGTAATGGACATAAAATAACTCTTCCTCTCTACGATTCTCTAATGTGTCTGTTACACATGAACCTTATTCTACCACAACATCACTTTCTATTTGTTCATAACGGAATTGGCGAACGCCTTTACGGTACTATGTAAGCCACATTGAGCCTGCAAATAGGTGGGAAAATGTGGGATACAAATGTAACAAATAAATAAATAAATAGAAATATGGCTTATTATTGGAACATTGGACACTAAAGGGTTAAGGTAGGCCAATAAATTGTACCATGGACCACAGAAGATGATTCTGGTTTGGTATTCAATAAATTATTCTGGGAGAATTAGGACTTAATCCAGACTGCTCACATGAAACTTCTAAGGCAAAGCTCTAGAGATAAAACTTTCTGGAATGTATTAGACTCTAGATAAATCTGATCATCTATGGCCTAGCTGCTGAAAAAAAAAAAACAACAACAACCCAGAAAGGGCTGGTATACGGTTTGCAGTCCATGATCCATGACCTATGAATACTTGCAAATCATAGGATGAGGCAAAATGAAGATAAATCCAGGTTTTAATTCTTTGCATGTGTGGGTTTATAGTTCTAGGGTGAATGGGACTTCAGATTGCAATGCAGCAAATTCAGGAACAGCTTGGACCTTGAGATGTAGAGCCATGTCATAGCTTTAGGACTTGATTCATTCAGTCTGGATCAGGTCCTAAAAGTTAAATCACACTATCCTTACTTCTAAAGCAGCCTAAACACACTGCCCCATGAGTGATACTGTGCTCCGCCTTAACAACAAAGCACTGTTGTTAGTATCTACTTCACTTTTTCACAACTGTGGGCGAGGAAGCTGGTCTTGAAGGCTGCTCTGTCAGAAAGCTGGATCTGCTCCTAATAACATTACTAAGGCACATTAATAAGGCTGTCGATGACTGATTAGTACAGATTTCTGCACGGCTGATTTCCGTAACTATCACCCTTTGAAAGACAGCTCATGGGATTTTAGGGCCAGGGTGCCTCTATGAGTAGATAAACACAGAGCTGCATTATTTGACAGAGTTCAAATTGGTATATCCTATTTCAGTGATCTTGTGCAGGCTGCCTTTTGAAAACTGTATAACGAATAGGAATATATGGCCCCCTTACTGTCTCTCTGGAAGTTGAACTTGGTTTCACTGCTGCTTCTTTACAAGCTCCTGAAAATAGTTCTGCATAACCGAGAAATGGAAAAGTGGAAAACTTTATGCTTCCCAACAATTCTCCAGTTATTGGTCGCTGTTATTTCCCAGGCTTTCTTCTTTTCATTCCGCATTATGTCAGAATTCTTTGTGACATCACGTCAGTCAAGGAACTTATTGGCAAAGAATTGTGACATCACAGTAGAATAGAAGGAACAATTACCGATGGCTGGTAATTCTCCTGCTCTATCTTGATTCTTGAGAATGTTACACGTTCTTCCCATATTGCTTTCCTAAAGAAAGCAAAGTCCCATAAGAGCATATGTTTCTTGCTGCATTTTTCATAGGAAGTGTAATCATATAAGCATATGTATCATAAGTTAGGATTAAAAAAAAATTTCAAGATTGCTTTCTCTAGCTGAAAGTTAATTGAAGCTGTTTCCAATGAGTTTCAGTCATTCTGTACCTGCTTATTAAAACCCCTTTGAGAATAAGGCCTGGAGCAATTGTCTACACGATAATAAAATAAATCAGAGACCTAAGGATGCCAGAAATGAACTGTGCAGGGAAGACTGTGCCGGACTCAGATCTCCAGTTTACTGGCACCATAATCAGATGCTTTTAAATGGAATCAAAGGAGATAGACATCTTTGGGGGGGGGGGGGGGGGTGTTGATGTCATTTCTTGTAACATTGACTGTGGTCTACTATTCATCTTCTCAAAAAATGATGCTCTCAATCATTAAAGGTGACGTTAAAATTTCATTTTTTTGCACAAGAAGATCCCTTTCAGCGTGTACTGTCCTTCACTATTGCGGGGAACTGTGTTAATTAGGGTTAGCTGAGTACAGCATCACTAAGGGATTCTTTTACTAAAGTGCTCTGAAAAGTGGCCTACGCTGGTGTAGATGCGTGTATTGGATTGTGTGCAGGTTCATTTTTCAGCTCGCCTGCAAAAAAGGACATTTTTTTGGCCAAAAATGGACGTGCGGCAAAATGAAAATTGGCGCGTGTCCATTTTGGACCTGAGGCCTTACCACCACCCACTGACTTAGCGATAAGGTCTCACGTGTTAACCGTGTGGTAATCGTCAGTGCGCGTACAATGCTAATTACTGGCTGGCTAACTCCGAGCACCGGAAATTTTTCAGTGCGCATAGTGGGCGCACGTAAAAGTTGAAATTACTGCCTGGGGTCATGGGCCATGTGATAGCCGGGTGGTAGTTCCGAATTGGCGTGCATTGAGTGTGCGTAGGTGAAAGAGAAGGGTGCCCATCTTTCGACACAAATCGTGAGATGGGCGTCCTCCTCTCAGGGTTGCCCAAATCGGCATAATCGAAAGCCGATTTTGGACGTCCTCAACTGCTTTCCGTCGCGGGGATGACCAAAGTTCATGGGGGCGTGTCGGCAGCGTAGCAAAGGCGGGACGGGGGCGTGGTTAAGAGATGGGTGTCCTTGGCCGATAATGGAAAAAAGAAGGGTGTCCCTGATGAGCATTTGGCCGACTTTACTTGATTCCTTTTTTTTCACGACCAAGCCTCAAAAAGGTGCCCGAACTGACCAGATGACCACTGGAGGGAATTGGGGATGACCTCCCCTTACTTCCCCAGTGGTCACCAACCCCCTCCCACCCAAAAAAAAGAAATTTTGTTCAGCCTCTATGCCAGCCTCAAATGTCATAGCCAGCTCAATCACAGCAGTATGCAGGTCCCTGGAGCAGTTGTAGTGGGTGCAGTGCACTTCAGGCAGGCGGACCCAGGGCAATCCCCCCCCCCCCACCTGTTACACTTGTGGTGGTAAATGTGAGCCCTCCAAAACCCACCAGAAACCCACTGTACCCACATGTACGTGCCCCCATTCATCCCTAAGGGCTATGGTAGTGGTGTACAGTTGTGGGGAGTGGGTTTTGGGGGGCTCAGCACCGAAGGTAAGGGAGCTATGCACCTGGGAGCAATTTATGAAGTCCACTACAGTGCCCCCTAGGGTGCCCGGTTGGTGTCCTGGCATGTGAGGGGGACCAGTGCACTACAAATGCTGGCTCCTCCCATGACCAAATGCCTTGGATTTGGTAGCTTTTGAGATGGGCATCCTCGGTTTCCATTATCGGCGAAAGCCAAGGTCGCCCATCTCTAAGGATGACCTAAATGTTGAGATTTAGGCTTTCCCGACCATATTATCGAAAGGAAAGATGGATGCCCATCTTGTTTCGATAATACGGGATGCCCCGCCCATTCGCGGGGACGTCCTCAGAGATGGGCGTCCTTAGAGATGGTCGTACCCGTTCGATTATGCCCCTCCACGTGGCTTAGTAAAAGGGCACCTCAAAGTTCTTGCTAAGAATGTACAATAACCACTACCCACCACTCCACTTTCTTTCTTAGATAAACTCTTTCTTTGCAGCTTTAAGAAATTTAAGGACCCTTTTTCCAAAGAGCTGTAAAAAGTGGCTATCGCACACCCTTACGCAGGTCTTTCCTGCGTGCTAAGGCCATATTTACTGATGAGGTAAAATGGCAGAATTTCCTATTCTTTGTCATAATGGCCATGTGCTAATGTTGTCAAGAACACGTAGCCATTAACACAGATTAGCATGTGAGCCCTTACACACTAATCAGTTAATGTGTGACAATGTAGCTGCGCTAACAAATTAGTGCAGAACACAACCACTCTCTGCCCCCAGAAACACCCCAACAACAAATGTTATTTTGTAGTGTGTGGATAGCGCATGCACATCCCAAAAAGACCACGGGATGTCTCAGTGTGCCCTGCGATACACCATTTTTTTTGCTGCAGTAAACACGCATTAATGCTTACTACAGCTTTAAAAGATGGCCCCTCAGATTGCTCCTTCTTCAATTATTCCCACCAATAATCCACCCAGTTTACTTTTTCCCTATCAGAGTCCCCTGTGTGTCTGTCTTGTCTGTATGTTTTAGTTAGACTGAAAGCGCTACAGAGAAGGGACTCTTATCTTATGTTGCTATACAAATTATTATTATTATTTATTGCATTTGTAGCCCACATTTTCTCACCTTTTCCAGGCTCAATGTGGCTTACATATAACCGTTAACGGCGTTACCGATTCCGGTCTGAACAAATACATGGTATGAATGAATACAAAGTGATATTGTGGTAGAATGAGGTACATGTATGGTAGGTACAGTTGGGGGAACTTAGAGAGGGAAAGGGGGAAGAAGAGTCAGGTAATGTTCGTTACGGTCTTTGGTTGCATTGTGTCGCAGGTGAACAGGCATTTTTATGTTGGGTCGGTGGGGTATGCTCTTCTGAACAGGTCTGTCTTTACTGCTTTCTGAAAATTTAGGTGGTCGAGCGTAGTTTTTATTGCTTTTGGCAATGCGTTCCATAGTTGTGCGCTTAGGTAGGAAAAGCTGGTTGCATAGGTGGTTTTGTATTTGAGTCCTTTGCTGTTTGGGTTGTGGAATAATAAAAGAAGCAGGTGTGGTTTCTCTTTGAAAATAAGGAAGTAGATTGGCTGCATGTTTAAAAATATCTATCCTCACCCTGTCCCACAAGCTTTGACCTCATTCCCATCCTCAATCTATCCCCGCAAGCTCTGCCCCTGAATATTTCGTGATTTTATATATTATGTAGGGCATTTTGAAGGTCTATAACCAATATAACCAAAGAAAAACATGACATATATATATGTTTAAATTTTAAACAAAATACTGTTAAGATTTTGGTTTGTGGACAAATTTATTTATGTATTTATTTATTGCAATTGTATCCCACATCTTCCCACTTATCTGCAGGCTCAATGTGGCTTACATAGTACCGTGATGGCGATCGCCAATTCCGGTATGAGAAATACAGAGTGGTATTGCGTTAGAGTTCGTTGAGTGACAGAGTAAATTAGGTAATCAAGGAGGAAGAGTTAATGTTTGTCCAGTTCTGGTATAGGTTTCGTTGTGTTGCAGGGTTCAGGTGTTTAAGTTGGATTGTTATGGTATGCCTTTTTGAGCAGGTTGGTTTTTAATGATTTCCGGAAGTTTGTTAGGTCGTGCATTGTTTTCATGACGTTTGGTAGTGCGTTCCATAGTTGCGTGCTTATGTAGGAGAAGCTGGATGCATAGGTTGATTTATATTTTAGTCCTTTGCAGCTTGGGTATAATAAGTCGTCAGGATTCGTTCTAGTTCTCATTTCTTCTACAGTCCTTCCCACAATAGAAAACATCCTGGTAGCAGGATCCCTGTGCCAATCTTGCTAGTTTTGGCCAGCATTTTTGCTTATTATTCCAAAACAACAACACATCATTGTCAGCATCACTTGAACACAAATAAATGTCCGATTCACTAACAACAGGCTTCTGAGGAGACATTGTTCCATAAAAGTCACTCAGAAAACTGCTAACATCCATTTTCATTCTTTTGGCGGGGGGGGGGGGGGGGGGGGGGGGGCTCTTCCACAGATGTGATACTTTCTGGAAATGCAGATTGAGGAGGATCTTGTGCATATAGAGCGCAGCCACGCCAACACACAGAAGACAGACATGTAGCAGAATTAAAGCAAACACAATACACACAGAAAAAATTTAAAATAAGATTGAATCCCTCCACCACTTTATTGCACCTGCGACGGCATAGTCCACCTCACTCTCGCACTCCAGACTGTACAACTGTCTCGTGCGCCTAAACAGGTTAAGCAGAGGTGAGGCGAGATGACGCGACATTGCATGTAGAAAGGAGTTAGAGAATGACACAGGGACAAAGTTTGTTCCCATTCCCTTCAAACTCAAACTCCACCCCCGCCCCATTCCTTAAAAGCTTTGACCCCATCCCCACAGTAATTCCGTTAAAATATTACCTTTACCCTGGATTTACTGCACATCCATATCATTCTGTAGTATGTATGCACATAAGTCACAATGTCTGGGAAAAGGTGACTAAAGTAGCATATCCAAAATGTTGAGAATAGCCGACTTTTCACATCATGGACCCATAAGCAGTCTGAAAAGGTTACACGTTTGAACTTCTGTTACTTTTTTATTTTTTTCACATGTAAGGATGAGGTTCAGACTGTTGTATTACAAATACTCTAACAGAATTCATTAAAAGCTCAATTTTTGTTTCTGGTGACTTTAGTCACCTTTTCCCAGAAATGGTCACATATGTGCATATATGTCAAAATTCCACCTAAGCTCTATTCTGGAAATACATGTGCATCTTACATAATGATGTGCTACAGGTAGACATACACATAGGCGGAGTCTGGACAAAGCATTTATAGCAATAACGTCTACAATACTATCAGTTACAGGCACATTACTGGGACTTAGGCGTACAGAGCTCTATGGCTGGCGTAAGTGCTTGCGCCTAACTTACAGATGCTTATTTTTGCTGTCATGTTAGCATTCTATTGAGATAGAATTGAAGAAAGCTACTGCTTGCTCTGGGGTTGGTAGCATGGAATCTTGCTACTATTTGGGATTCTGGAATCTTACTACTCTTTGGAATTCTAGAATCTTGCTTCTATTTGGGATTCCGGAATCATATCATTCTTTGGGATTCTGGAAACTTCCTACTCTTTGGGATTCTTCCAGGGACTTGTGACCTGAATTGGTCATTGCTGGAAGCAGAATACTGGGCTAGATGGATCATTGGTCTGACCCAGTATGGCTGTTCTTATGTAAAAGGGAGCACCTATGTTCCTGCATAGACTAGGTTCCTAAAAAAACAAACATGCAGGAAGTCTGTTAGTTCTGGAAGGAAAGAAACCGTTGAAGCAGACACGGTTGGAAGAAAAAACAAGAACTTTATTAGTAGTTAAATTAAAATTATGCCCCACATGGCTGTGTTTCGCCCTACCTGGGCTGCTTCAGGGGCACAACATACCTTATGGCATGTATCAATCACTTCACCAAAAGATAGTACAGGACCTCCAGAGTCCGGGGGGGGGGGGGGGGTGTCTCTGTTCAGATGGCTGTGCTGGGCATAATTTTAATTTATCTACTAATAAAGTTCTTGTTTTATTTTCCAAATGTGTCTGCTTCAAGGGTTTCTTTCCTACCAGGATAGGCTCCTGCCAGGCTCCCTCTGAATTACCCTCATAATGGCTGCCACTCTAGGGTTAAGTGCTTTGGAATGCTATCTGTTTCCTTTCTAAACAGGCCTCTCTGTAATGAGGATAGAAGTATGTGATTTGAATCCACACACACTTTAGCCACATTTGAGAAGAGCAGTTTTCACTCGGGCCACTTTCCCTGGAAATTGCCTTTGCAAATTGCCCTTCCCCTGTACCCCAAGGGTCAGGTAGGTGGGCTAAAGCATCACCCCTATAACCAATAAGTGCATTTCGATGTCAAAAGCAGGGAAGCGAAAGCATGTATAATACTTACATAATGTCCAAGCTCCTGTCAGTTTGGAATGTAATTAAGCAGAATCCAGAAAAAGGGGGTCATAGCGTAATGGCAGGATCAAGCTGGGTCACTACCGGACATTTTACTTGCACAGGAGGCAGGTGGGTGTTTTCTTTGCCTTTATGCCACTGTGAGATTTCTGTTCACTTTCACCGAGGGAGGGGGGTAATTTTAAACTAGGAGGATCTCTTTGACCAAGTAGCAAAAAGGTACCTATTTCAAAGCTAAAAGCACCAGGATGTATCTCTCTCGTCTTAAAAGAAGTGCAGGCTAAATACACAATAGGAGCCTATGACATACAAGAACATAAACGGCCATGTACAAAGGTGCTTTTTTTTACAATACACAACATCTATAACATTTCAGCCACTTGTTCAATGCTGAGCCATGTCTGGACACCAACATTGAATATCTGGGTTTTTGTAGCCAGTTATCTCCTGTTCAGAAGAAATGGATCCTCAAGAGCTTAGCCGAGATTGGGTGGCAGAGCCGGTGGTGGGAGGCGGGGATAGTGCTGAGCAGACTTATACGGTCTGTGCCAGAGCTGGTGGTGGGAGGCGGGGCTGGTGGTTGGGAGGCGGGGATAGTGCTAGGCAGACTTATACGGTCTGTGCCCTGAAGAGGACAGGTTCAAATCAAGGTAGGGCATACACAAAAAGTAGCACATATGAGTTTTATCTTGTTGGGCAGACTGGATGGACCGTGCAGGTCTTTTTCTGCCGTCATCTACTAAGTATATGTTACTATGTGGTTAAACCAGTGGTGTACCGAGGGCGGGGCGGTGGGGGCAGTCCGCCCAGGGTGCACGTTACAAGGGGGTGCAGGGAGCAGCTGCATGGTTGTCGGCTCGGCCGGTTCCTTGCTCCCTCTGATGTTACTTCCTGTTCTGGGGCAGAGGGCAGTGCCGTAGCGAGGGCGGCTGACACCCCCCCCAGGTGCAGCACGGTGCCCCCCCTCGGCGAGCACCCCCCCTCTGGCGTGCACTCTCCCTCGGAGCGCATTCTTACTTAGTTTAGAAGCGAGGGGCGGGCGGGCCGATCCGCCCCCGAGTCCACGTCGCTCGGAGCTGCGTCGGCTCCATTGGTTCCTTGCTCTCTCTGCCCCGGAACAGGAAGTAACAGGAGCAAGGAACCAACGGAGACAACACCCCCCAGCGGCGTGCACCCGGGCTGGACCGCCCCACCGCCCCCCCTTCCTACGCCACTGGCAGAGGGAGCAGGGAACTGGCAGAGCCAACAGCCATGTGGCTGCTCCCAGCACCCCAGGAGGTAAGAGCAATGCATCTGGGGGGGGGGGGGCGTGTTTTGAGGTGATGTGCTGGGGGGGGGGATGACGACGCTGCACCTGGGTAGGGTGCGCAGCAGCGATCTGCCCTGGATGGTAGCCAACCAAGGAATACCACTGGGTTAAACGCAATATTTAGCACTTAACTGCCTATGCAACACCCATAAAGATACGACTGTGTTTCATGTTGTCTGATTTGGCCACTTAACTTAGGGGCCCTTTTACTAAAAGGTTGCCACACGGAAACCTGGTACTACCGCCGGCCCAGCACGGCCTCCAGTGGTAGTTCCACCTTGAGCATGCGCTATATCTGTTGCAACCAAAAGTATTTTTTGTAATTTTTATCGCGGTGCTAACCTGGCTGTAATTGGGAATGCTGCGCGCTGCCCAGTTACCGCCAGGTTACCCTGGGAGCCCTTACTGCCACCTCAATGGGTGGTGGTAAACAGGGGCATAGCTATTATGGGGCCACGGGGGCCTGGGCCCCCATAGATTTAGCCCTGGACCCCCCTGCCGATGACCCTCTCAATCCCCCCTCCTGCCGCTGTCTACTACCTTTGGTGGTGGGGGACCTCAACCCCCGCCAGCTGAAGTCTTCCTTTTTCATTTTGCAGATCGCAAGGCTTCGTTCTGTTTCCGTGAGTCTGACGTCCTGTACGTTGTACGTGCAGGACGTCAGACTCAGAAACAAAACAAAGAAAGAAGACTTCGGCTGGCGGGGGTTGGGGTCCCCCGCCAGCAAAGGTAGCAGACGGCGACGGCGGGTTGGCGGCGGGAGGGGGGTTGAGAGAGTCGTCGGCAGGGGAGGGTCAAAGTTGTTGGTGTCAACAATAGCGGGGCGGGGCAGGGGTGTCGGCGGCGCCGGGGGGGGGGGGGCCTAAAATTTGCCCCCTCATCTTGGCTCTAGACCCCCCTCCCGCCGAAGTCTGGCTACATGCCTGGTGGTAAATACTCCCTGCTACATGGCCACACTGTAAGAGTAATCTTACCGTATCACTATTTTTAATGGCTGCAGGAAAAAGAGCCCTGGCGTGTGGGAAAAATGGACACACCGCTACCACAGGGCCCTTTTTACTGCAGCTTGGTAAAAGGACCCCTTAGGCAGTTAAGTGCTGACTATTGGTACTTAACTGCATAAGTGTCCACTCTGCTCTTGGACCACACACAAATAGCTGGTTTTCAGTTTAGTGGTCAGTACTGATATTCAGGTCGGGTTTTCAGGATTTCCCCAATGAATATGCATGAATCTATTTGCATGCAATGCCTCTATTGTTTGCAACAACATTCATTGTGAAAATCCTGAAAACTCAACCTGGTGAGGGCTGAGGTTGGTCATCCTTTGTGTAAACATTTTTCAGTAGTGGGTCTAGGGAGAGGTTTACATTTTGTGCATATGTTAGAAGATACGTGCATTTTGGTTTTAAAAATTACCGGCGCCAACACAGGGAAAATAAAAGCTACCATTTACAAAGATATGGTCTGGATTTTGAAAGTGAAAGTATATGCTTTCTTTTGCCCAGGAATGCTATGTGCACACATTTACACTTGCTATTTGAAGTGTACAATTTTTCTCAGTTAAAAAAAAAAGAATGCATATTTTTGAATTTTTAAAGTATCTGCGTGAATGGAGATTCTGCCCTGCTTCCAACCTTGGAAACGTTTTTTTCAAATAGTGGATAAGCATGTGCACATACACACTGCATGCATGAAACTTTATCCACATATAGGGCGGGCAATTTTGTCAAATCATTGGCTTTGAAAATTACCTTGTAAGTGAGAGTTAATTCGGCCTCTAGATCACATCCCTGTCACCCTGGTTCTAAGGGTTTAGGCTAGTTTATTAACATTTGATATCAAGGCTGGACTTAAGCAAGGGCAACAGGAGTGGCTATATAGGACCTCATGCTCCTAGGGGCCTGCAACTGGCAGCTGACCAAAAGGTAAAGCTTCTTTTTCCTTTTCTAGCTCCACCTCCCTCTCCCTCTCTTTCTCTCTTCCTCCCCTTCCCCTTTGGTAATTAAGCTCCCCAGCATTGGCACTGTATACTCCTCCAACCAGCCCTTACATTTCCTCCCTCCCCCTCGCCTTTTGGTTTTGTGCTTCTCAAAGGAACAGAGCTAGTATATTGCCTTGTTGACTTCAGCTTCTCACAGGGATGGCCTTAAATAAATAAAGAAATCCATGACAGGTCTTTTCAAATCTTAAGTCCTGGGCTGGAGGGCCCCACCAAACCGGTCTATAAAAGGCCCGCAATTGCTAAGACCAGCTCTGCTTGATTTACCAACCACTCTTCGTATAGTGACATCAGAGCAGTTTATAACAATTAGTAAAATAAGTAAAAAGTAAAGAAAACATTAAAGGATAAAACAAGGCCCCAGGTACAACTTTCCTGGAAGAGACCCTGTCTATCATGCACAAGATCAAAGAAGGCCCGAAAAGACTAGACCTAAAACAAAAATTTAAACTTTTGATAGGACAGTTCAGACCACAGTACCAGATTTCTCAAAACTAGATGCCCAGGATAAGTCTCAGTTAATAGAATTTCTCTTGGACAGGGACAATCTCATTATAATAGCCACCCCCCACCAGTACATTTGTTTCCTGGATACAGAATTATAATGAGATAAATGGGTAGTGCAGCATTGACGTCCAATAAGCTTAACATGTAAACTGTTCCATCAGCAACTTTTATACACATAGTTAGTTATGATCTATTGTAAGGAATGGGTTGACAGGGGAGAGGGGGAAGAGTAAAAGGGAAATGGCCCTGTAAATTAGGTCATTTCTTTCTGTCTCATTAATCAAATTAGAAATATCTTTCTTGTTACCTGTTGATCTTTCAAGACATGTATGTTTTAGTGTACTTGATGGGAGAGTAGAGTAGGTTATCCTGAATCAGAGATAGTGGAGGAGTGGCCTAGTGGTTAGGGTGGTGGACTTTGGTCCTGAGGAACCGAGTTTGATTCCCACTTCAGGCACAGGCAGCTCCTTGTGACTCTGGGCAAGTCACTTAACCCTCCATTGCCCCATGTAAGCCGCATTGAGCCTGCCATGAGTGGGAAAGCGCAGGGTACAAATGTAACAAAAATAAAATAGATACTATTGGACATTCTACATGGAATGTTGCTACTATTGGAGATTCTACATGGAATGTTGCTATTCCACTAGCAACATTCCATAGGCTTCTGTTTCTGTGAGTCTGACGTCCTGCACATTGGTGATCTGCAAGGGCCGACTTCTACATGGAATGTTGCTAGTGGAATAGCAACATTCCATGTAGAATCTCAAATAGTAGCAACAGTGGAGGAGTGGCCTACTGGTTAGGGTGGTGGACTTTGGTCCTGAGGAACTGAGTTTGATTCCCACTTCAGGCATAGGCAGCTCCTTGCGACTCTGGGCAAGTCACTTAACCTTCCATTGCCCCATGTAAGCCGCATTGAGCCTGCCATGAGTGGGAAAGCGCAGGGTACAAATGTAACAAACATAAAATAGATACTATTGGAGATTCTACATGGAATGTTGCTACTATTGGAGATTCTACATGGAATGTTGCTATTCCACTAGCAACATTCCATGTAGAAGGCTGCGCAGGCTTCTGTTTCTGTGAGTCTGACGTCCTGCACGTATGTGCAGGACGTCAGACTCACAGAAGCAGAAGCCTGGGTGGCCACATTGGTGATCTGCAAGGGCCGACTTCTACATGGAATGTTGCTAGTGGAATAGCAACATTCCATGTAGAATCTCAAATAGTAGCAACAGTGGAGGAGTGGTCTAGTGGTTAGGGTGGTGGACCTTGGTCCTGAGGAACCGAGTTCGATTCCCACTTCAGGCACAGGCAGCTCCTTGTGACTCTGGGCAAGTCACTTAACCCTCCATTGCCCCATGTAAGCCGCATTGAGCCTGCCATGAGTGGGAAAGCGCGGGGTATAAATGTAACAAAAAAAAATGCTTATTTATGTTCTCTGGTCATTCCCTACAGAGGATCATGGAGGTTGTGGGAAATGCTTTAACTAGAAGGAAAGGGACCTTGTACACTTGCATGGGTTTAAGACATTTTAAGTTGAAAACATCTAAAGATCAGTCAACATGACATTTAACAGTTAGCAATAATGCTAGTTGGAGAAAGTTTAAAGAAATGCTTTTCATCAATTTCAGGTTACTACGGCTATCATTGCTAACATATTAAATCATCCCACCCTCGTTTAAGTGAATTGCTTTTGGGCTTTCGTGAACAGATATAGCGCAACACAAGGTAGCATCATTTCCCCTCTCCCAGTAATTTCCAACAGAAAGAAAATTATTTAGACAAAGCAAAGTTAGCAGTAACTCAGCAGGAAAACCAAAACCTCTTGAAAGATTTTGTGAATTCAAAGGACATCATCACTTCCTGAAATAGAGCAAGAATGTTGATGACTGAAGTGGCAAAAGATGATAGTCCAACATACCCCCCCCCCAAAAAAAAAAAAAAAAAAAATCTTCACAAACACATGGATGGCTACATTGGAAATAAATATTTACAATGTAAACCAAGACACCCTATCAACTCTTGTGGAAAAATCAGTGTCTTTGCCCCACAGATTTTAAGATAGAAAATTCTTTTGAACAAAATTGACACAAGAGGGGACAGAAATTATAGGGACCGATATTCAAAACAGTTTAACTAGGCAGAAGAGGCTCCTGCATGGTTAAACTTCGCTGAGCTAGGCAGCCCTGAATATTCAGTGGCATTTAGGGCTCCTTTTACTAAGCGGTGGTAAGACCAACGCGAGCTTACCGCTCGCTAAAATGGGGGTGGTAGATTTAGCAGGGACAAGGAGGTTATTACGGTTAAGGATCAAGTTCCACTGTTTAAAAAAAAAAAACTGAAGGAGAAGCAGAGTTGAATTTTGTGATTTTTGACTAATATTTAATTGTTGAAAACAGCAGTTTGGAGGCTGAAAGGGAAATGGCAAAACCGAAGTCGATAAAAGAATAGGTTAGAGTCAGTCGTGCTTCCCGATCTTTTTGTGCCTGTGTCCCCATGATAGCAGCTAAATAAAATTATGTGATCTCTGGAGGTGCAGAATAATGATGAAGAGCCTACCTAGTTTGTGACCTGAAAAGCAAGTTTTGTGACCCCCATTTGGTGTCCTGACCCACAGTTTGGGAAGCTCTGGGGTACAAGCAGGCAATTAAGAAAGCCGAGAAGGCTTCGTTTTCTCAGCAGAGTAATAAGCCCAGAGAGCTGTTTACGATGTTGAATTGACTTCAAGATTAGTGGTATTGTTGCATATGTGTAAAAGGTTGGCTATACATTTCTAGAAAAAGTAGAAAAAGATGGAGGAGATGATTGAAGGTTGCTGGGGGGGGGGGGGGGGCAGGATGAGCTCAATTTGAACCAGAGGTCAAGTTAGGAGGGGCTGGGATAAAGGAGGAGCAGGAGTTGGGGAGAGAGGTTTGATCTGGAATGGTTCCCTCTCTTGTGTATAGTTCAGCCGTGGAAGGGCTGTTAGAGGGGCTAAGAATTATAGCCCAAAGCTTTGACTTTTGCCCTGTAGAATTAATGAGGATTGATGAGAGGGCTTTTTTTTTTTTTTTTTTAAAGATGATCTTGTTGACAGTGAATGCAAGTTTATAGAAGGTAGCTCTTCTCACCCATAGGCACCAACATTTCAAAATGATTGAGGGTGCCCTAACACAATACAAATTACTCCTCCATGAACAAAATGGAGCTTGCTCAACATTGAGGACGCCAAGGATCCATTAGCATCCGTATACATATAGCTCATATATAATATGTTCACTTTATTTAAGGCATCATCTGGGAAACCTTTACAGAAATGGACCAATCTTGATCCTTTGGGGTTGGTGTTCAGGATTGTAACTATACTTTGTTAAAGAACAAAAGAATTGATAAGATGGAGACTTTAGAAAACCAAAGTAGATGCTGTAATCAATGATTCTTTTATTTTCCTAACTTACTGGTAAAGTCTCCAGTAGAAATGGTTAAAAAATACCTGGCAGAGGTATTTGTTAATCCCTCAGGAAACTAAATCATTGCATCAACAGTGGGGGTTAGAAGGTGGTAGGAAGTGGACAAAAAGATGGCTCTGTGAACAACCTTGACGTTACAGAGTTATTAGAGAACTCCAAAGTTTTGATGGCCACCAAAGCTACACTTCTTTTCAGCTTCACCCTAGAGCCTGACAACTATATGATTTCGAGGTTTATTGTGGGAATAAGCTATTTTGGGGTCAAGATGTTTCCTTCTTCCCAGATTTCTTCAGAGCCACCCAGGTGTGGTATTAGGTCTTTTTTAGTTAAAGGCCTGCAGGTTTTGGATGTGGGTGCAACTTTTGCCTCCAGTTTCCTTGTAAATGTTAGCTGAAGTATGATGATAAAAAACGTGGCCCTTAATTTAGAAGTCCTATTTGCAATTTACATTGTAAATAACAGCATTTACACAAATGTATCACATACATGTTTTAAACACAATTTTAGAAAACTGGGAGGTAACTATTTTAAGGGGTCCTTTTATGAAGCTGCGGTAAAAGGGGGCCTGCGCTGGTGTCAGTGCATGTTTTTGATGTACGCTGAGGACCCCTTTTACCGCAGCAGGTAAAAGGCAGGTCTTTGTTTTACTAAGCCACATAGGTGCCTACTTTTGCCCAACTTGCGCCAATTCAGAACTACCGTCCGGCTACTGCATGACCCAGGTGGTAATTTCATTTTTTATGTGCGTCACTACGCACTCTGGAAAATATATTTTATTTTCTGGCGTGCAGCACTAACCGGGCGGTAATCGGCATTGTACGTGTGTACACGATTATCACCCAGTTAATGCGTAAGACCTTACCGCTAAGTGAATGGGTGGTGGTAAGGTCTTAGATTCAAAATGGACGCGCGCCAATTTTCATCTTGCCACATGTCCATTTTCGGCCAAAAAAATAGGCATTTTTTACAGGTGCACTGAAATAATGGATCTGCGCGCATCCAAAACACGCACCTTCACTAGCGCAGGCCATTTTTCGGCACACCTTAGTAAAAGGACCCCTCAGTGATTTAACTGGGCAGGAGAGGCTACTGGCCAGTTAAATTGCCTGTGTGAGGCTATTCGCTGATAGTCAGTGGCACTTAACCAGTTAGTGACCTGGCATTGACTATTGCAACATAACATCAGCAACAGCCAAAAAAACCCTCAAACCATTGACCATCTCTGGCTAAATATTTACCCCTTGATCTTTACACATGTATAAACTGCACTATGTGTATGTGGTTCGATCATAGTTTGGGTGGGGCCTTGGGCATAAACACATTCTCTATGTCAGAAAGGAAATGCATGTGTATATCCCAATATATCAATGTCGGGATTTACAGCTGCTTCCTTGCACCTGTGGATTTGCCAAAAGTGCTCCTTTGATCTCCCGTTGATGATTTTCTTGTACAAAATTAAAATAAAAGAAGATTTGCAGCCTCTGATTTTAATTAGCGGCATGTAAACATTCAAATTTATAAAAAGGCAGTTATACACGTGTAGCTTAGATATTTGTGAAATGCCAATTCGTATGTGTACGTTACATGAATAAGTTGTGAAACACTAACAAGCATGTTTAACTTATGTATATGTAAGTTGCCATGTTCCTCCGGTCAGTTTTTCACCTGCATCTTTGTAAAATGATTGCTCCTGCTGCACATTCAGACAAATGCACATTCATGTCTGCATGTATGTTATACAAGGCTCTATGTCACCAGATCATTTTCTAAAATACTGACAGAATAGTACATGCTGCTTTTAACTCCTAACCCTTATTCACTTGTTCAGAACCCTTATTTTATCATCCTCACTTTAATATTCCCTTATCTCTTGTTTGTCCTGTTTGTCTGTCCTAATTAGTTTGTAAGTTCTGTCGAGCAGGGACTGTCTCTTCATGTTCAAGTGTACAGCGCTGCGTACGTCTAGTAGCGCTATCGAAATGATAAGTAGTAGTAGTCTTTGGGATTCTGGAACCTTGATACTCTTTAGGATTCTACACGGAATCTTGCTACTCTTTGTCCTTTTCCCTTATTTGTCCTGTTTGTCTGTCCTAATTAGTTTGTAAGCTCTGTCGAGCAGGGACTGTCTCTTCATGTTCAAGTGTAGAGCGCTGCGTACGTCTAGTAGCGCTTTAGAAATGATAAGTAGTAGTAGTAGTAGTATGTCCCAGTCTGAGTGTATCAATTCTGTTTTCTACATTCTGTCTCAAATTGAGCTACGGGTATGTTTTTGACCCTGTTCATTTACAACAGTTTCTTGGTACCAGGATGACACTGGGTACTGTTACTGTGTCTTCGTCTACCAAGTAGTCATGGAGATTAGTGGGAATATCCATGATGCCTTGTTTTCCTTGTATTTTGTTTTTCCTTTCTTGGTCCTTCTCCCTTAGGAAGTATATTAAACAAACTGTTATTTATGTTGTATAATGGTTTCCAACTGATGATAATATTGTGGATGGGCTTTTCCAAAAGAATGTTCAAGTCAGAATTGGGTCATCTTTATACTCGAGTTTGATTTGTCCTCGCCATTCTCAGGACACAGACCGTAGAAGTCTGCCCAGCACTGTTCTTGTACTAAGTTCTGAAGCTGACGTCGAAACCCCTTAAAATTTACACTCCAGCCCATCCATATCTATTTGCCCATAACGTCCAAAAAACCCCATCTATCTCATAACAATTTTCGAACAGGAAAGACGTCCAGCTTTCCTCTTTGAAAATATACAGTGGGGGAAATAAGTATTTGATCCCTTGCTGATTTTGTAAGTGTGCCCACTGACAAAGACATGAGCAGCCCATAATTGAAGGGTAGGTTATTGGTAACAGTGAGAGATAGCACATCACAAATTAAATCCGGAAAATCACATTGTGGAAAGTATATGAATTTATTTGCATTCTGCAGAGGGAAATAAGTATTTGATCCCCCACCAACCAGTAAGAGATCTGGCCCCTACAGACCAGGTAGATGCTCCAAATCAACTCGTTACCTGCATGACAGACAGCTGTCGGCAATGGTCACCTGTATGAAAGACACCTGTCCACAGACTCAGTGAATCAGTCAGACTCTAACCTCTACAAAATGGCCAAGAGCAAGGAGCTGTCTAAGGATGTCAGGGACAAGATCATACACCTGCACAAGGCTGGAATGGGCTACAAAACCATCAGTAAGACGCTGGGCGAGAAGGAGACAACTGTTGGTGCCATAGTAAGAAAATGGAAGAAGTACAAAATGACTGTCAATCGACAAAGATCTGGGGCTCCACGCAAAATCTCACCTCGTGGGGTATCCTTGATCATGAGGAAGGTTAGAAATCAGCCTACAACTACAAGGGGGGAACTTGTCAATGATCTCAAGGCAGCTGGGACCACTGTCACCACGAAACCATTGGTAACACATTACGACATAACGGATTGCAATCCTGCAGTGCCCGCAAGGTCCCCCTGCTCCGGAAGGCACATGTGACGGCCCGTCTGAAGTTTGCCAGTGAACACCTGGATGATGCCGAGAGTGATTGGGAGAAGGTGCTGTGGTCAGATGAGACAAAAATTGAGCTCTTTGGCATGAACTCAACTCGCCGTGTTTGGAGGAAGAGAAATGCTGCCTATGACCCAAAGAACACCGTCCCCACTGTCAAGCATGGAGGTGGAAATGTTATGTTTTGGGGGTGTTTCTCTGCTAAGGGCACAGGACTACTTCACCGCATCAATGGGAGAATGGATGGGGCCATGTACCGTACAATTCTGAGTGACAACCTCCTTCCCTCCGCCAGGGCCTTAAAAATGGGTCGTGGCTGGGTCTTCCAGCACGACAATGACCCAAAACATACAGCCAAGGCAACAAAGGAGTGGCTCAGGAAGAAGCACATTAGGGTCATGGAGTGGCCTAGCCAGTCACCAGACCTTAATCCCATTGAAAACTTATGGAGGGAGCTGAAGCTGCGAGTTGCCAAGCGACAGCCCAGAACTCTTAATGATTTAGAGATGATCTGCAAAGAGGAGTGGACCAAAATTCCTCCTGACATGTGTGCAAACCTCATCATCAACTACAGAAGACGTCTGACCGCTGTGCTTGCCAACAAGGGTTTTGCCACCAAGTATTAGGTCTTGTTTGCCAGAGGGATCAAATACTTATTTCCCTCTGCAGAATGCAAATAAATTCATATACTTTCCACAATGTGATTTTCCGGATTTAATTTGTGATGTGCTATCTCTCACTGTTACCAATAACCTACCCTTCAATTATGGGCTGCTCATGTCTTTGTCAGTGGGCACACTTACAAAATCAGCAAGGGATCAAATACTTATTTCCCCCACTGTATAAGAAGAACGTCCTTACGTTGGAGGCGTCCATTCTGAACAACCATTTTATAAACTTGAAATGATTAAATTATAAACAAGGGAAACAAGACAGAAGGACGTCTGTCTGGTAGCATTCTTATGAAAATGGCCACACAGAGCAGAGGAGTAGCCTAGTGGTTAGTGCAGTAGACTGTAAACCAAGAGACTCAAGTTCAAATCTCACTGTAACTTTTTTTTATTTTGGTAAATGTGACCCCTCCAGGAACAGAAAAGTACCTACTGTAACCGAATGAACATCACTTCAATAGTCTTCAGGTTTGCGAGTGTCTTAGGGGTCCTTTTACTAAGTTGTGGTAAAAAGTGTCCTGTGGTAGTGTGAGCGTATCTTTTAGGTGTGCTCTGGCACATTTTTTACCGCATTTAGGAATAAAGGCCCTTTTTTTAAGGGGCTGAAAAATGGACGTGTGCTAAAACTGAAACCAGCGTGTACCCATTTTTGGCCTGAGACCTTACCGCCACCCATTGACCTAGCGGTAAGGGCTCATGTGCTACAAACGCAGTGACCAGTCGGCACGCGCCAACTGCCAATTAACACCAGAAGTGCCGCACGTGGTAGGAAATACAAAAAAAAAATTGTCGCAGCATTATGAGCATGCGCCAAATCTGAAATTACCAGCAGGGGTGGGGGGCATGCTAGCCTGGTGGTAATCACGTTTTGGCACACGCTGCACTCACATAGTGTCTACTGTGCTTTTGTAAAATGCCCCCTTATATCTTTAGGTACAGTGAATATTTTTCTGTTCCTGGAGGGATATGGGTCTACATATAAATGCCCTAATTTTTAGACATGGATATTTCTTCCCATTTGAAAACTGCGGTTGGATGTCCTACTTTCGGGCCTCCCTAGAGGCCCACTGAAAACACACCCACAACATGTCCCCCCTTGCTATTTGGAAGAACTGCATGGTGAAACGTCCAAATTCTGACTTTCCAAAAGTCGGGATTTGGACATTTTTACCAGATGGACTTTTTAACAGTCATTTTAAGGTGTCCATCTATTTTGATGATGAGCACCACAGTCTAATTTCCTCTGATAGGATAGTATGTTCCATTTCTGTGCAAAATTGTTCCCGAGAAATATTTTGTAAATTGTATAAATGAAAAGAAAAACAACCCTTGAAAAAACGTCCCCATACAAATACAGCACCCGTGGAATAGTCAAAGCTAAACTGTGCATATAATTTTGCCTTGATTACTGGTGCAAAACCTGTGTGTGCAATCTGATTATTACCCCTCCCCGCCATGGAAAACCCACCAGTAATGTTTTCTTCGCACTCTCCCTTGGGCCAAAATTCTTACTGATTAGTTTTAAATGATGCTCCTACTACACTTGACTATAAAATGATGTTCACAATGATTATTCAAGACCTTTGTAGTCATTTTATCGCTAGGGTTAGAACTAGATGCAGAAATAACATTTTTGGTAGGCTTGAAGTCAAGATTAGGGATAAGGAAGACACAGAACCTACTGGTGAGATTAGAGTCCTTAAAAGCCTATTTAATCACCAGAAATCTCGGCAGAAATCCAGTCCAAGGTATCTGCCTGCCTCTCTGACATTGCTGCCTGGATGTCTCACCGCCACCTGAAGCTCAATATGTCCAAAACCACAGCTCTCTGAACATTCTGCGCAGATTTACGCCGGTGCTAGTCCAGCCCTAGTTAGATCAAGTGCTGGCGTTATGTGCTGAGCATTGGCCCTCAAGAGGGTTAGCTTTAATTTCTGAGTTCCCTAGCATCAGTGCCTTCTTTCTCCCAAAATGTAGCATCCAGCTCTAGGAAACATATGTTTTGTATTACCTCCATGGCTTAGAATATTGTTGGTGTCTGTATCCACCTCACTCAATTACTAGTACCACTGTAAGAGAAAATTACCTCCAGGGGAAAGGGGGAGGTGGGAGGGGGTTTGGCAAATGCATCAGTGCCCATGGATATAGTATAGGGAGTAGAGCAAAATAGCAGATTTACATCAAGACTGCTGACTCCATTACTTTGAAACTCCTGTAATTGACTTTTTAAAAAATGAGATTAGCATTTAAATGGTACTATCGTTACAAGGGTGAAGGTTCACTGGAATATGATCAATGTATTGAATTCCCTCAAATGTTCTTTTGGTGGTTTTTTTTTTTTTTTTAATAATATGTGCTGGAGGATTCTGTTTTGTCAAAATGTGCCTATTTGGGTGAGATTTTGTTTTACAATAAGTCTTTATTACCTAAAATGACAGAGCTAATATCTATAAGAAGGTGCCGGTGCCAAAATTGGATCAAGGTAGCTATATACTATTTTATAAAAGGGTGGGGGGGGCCTTGATTGGGGGAGGGGAGCCTTGATCGAGGAGTTGGTGATGTGATCGGGGGGTGGGGGCTTGAATTGAGGGGGGATGTGATCGTTGGGTGAGGACTTGATTAGGGAGGTGACTGGTTGGATTGGGGGAGTGGGTACTTACTTGATTGGATAGCGGTAGTACTCGCTGTTCTATCTGGATATTCAGGGACAGCTGTAATCCAGATTCACATCTGATTAAACTGCCTGCAGCAAGTTAAAAAAAAAAAACATTGACTACAGATGGTCAATATTTGAATACCGGGCTAGTTTTGTGTGTATAGGACCAGATTCTATATAAGTTGCCTAGAAAATCCGCAAGGAAAACATTTCCACCTAAGCATATTCCTACATGAGCACGCTGTTGTGGAATGCACTGCCACTTAACTTAAACACAATTTACGAACGAATTAGCTTTCGTAAATCTCTGAAGACCTGTCTCTTCAACAAGGCATACCACAATGATCAATAACTGAAATTGTAACACATCACCGCTCTACCTTATAGTCCGAATGTTTTCTTACTATATCTGTTTGCTGAATTCAATTAAGTCATCCATGTTCTCTATGTAACTCCACTTGTATCTTTTACTCTGGAATGGCGAATGCCGTGACGGAACATTGTAAGCCACATTGAGCCTGCAAATAGGTGGGAAAATGTGGGATACAAATGCAACAAATAAATAAAATAAATAAATATTCTATAAGGGACGCCTATATTTAGGCGCAGTATAGAATACGCTTAGTTGATATCCTAGAACCTAAAACTAAGTGTCTCCATTTACACCAATGAAAACATGGTGTAAATCCTTGCGTGTAGATTTACGCGCATTGGGACATATTCTATAGCTACACATGCAAATTTTGGAACACCCATGAAATGCCAAAAACCGCTTTTGAACTATGAGCATTAGAATTTAGGCCCAATTCATTACAAAATATGCTTAGCGAGTTCTGCACGTAAATTCTAATTATTGCAATTAGTGCTCATTATTGCTTATTAGTTGCTGTTATCAATGCTGATTACCTTGTTAGGCCAATTACGTTAGGTGCATTGCTATGGAACATGCTTAGATTTCAGCACGGAACGCTAGGCGCGCTATATAGAATCTGGGGGATAGCGCTTAGGTGGAATTTTGGTGGATATACGAGTATGTGCACACAAATGCCACTATTCTAATGATATTACTATGAGAGTGCACATTGTAAATTTGCCCTGAAAGTGTGACTAACTCCTTTCCTCCATTTGTAAGCTCCTGCATGTCTGAGGCAATTGAGTGTGCAGACACATGGTAAAACCTGTCTCAATAGGGTAGCGGGGCTGCGGAGCGCCTCAGTCAGTGATTTTGGGGAAAATTCTATAAATGACGCTCAAAATTAAGTACAAAAAATTTTTCCCTTGTGATTTCGATGCACTGCAGGCAAACTGCATAGAAAAATGTCTTAAAAATGGGTTTCAAAAATAATGATTTGGACGTTTTGGCAACCCCCCCCCCCACCATCCATCTTCCACTTTGTGCAGCTTTTTGGATGTTTTTCTATTTCAAAAATGAGTCCCTTTATGCACAGAAACGTCCTTTATAAAATTAACTGCACTACATGAGGGCAATTTCATAGCAGGATGCCTAGGTTGGGTGGACAGGAAGATGCCTATTTTTCTTTGTAAACTGCCCCAGTGCAGTTGCAGAAATTACAGATAAAATGAAGCCAAGGACATCTATGCCTGCCTGGAAGCAAGTGTAAATGTTCATGCATAAAATATGCATATAAATCACAGCTCCACCCCAAACCTGATCCCAAACACATCTATATCTGAGTTGCATAAAAGTACATATCTTTATGTGTGCGGTAATTTTGTAAGAAATATTTTTAGAAACATAGAAACATGATGGCAGAGAAAGGCCATATGACCCATCCAGTCTGCCCATCTTCTGTAACCCCTAACTCTTCCTTTTCCTGAGCGATCCCACATGCTTATCCCATGCCTTTTAAAATTCTGGAACAGTCCTCGACTCCACCACCTCCATCGGGAGGCCATTGAGGCCATTCCACGCCTCCACCACCCTTTCTGTGAAATAATACTTCCTTAGATTACTCCTAAGCCTATTCCCTCTTAACTTCGTCATATGCCCCCGTCTGTATCATGTCTCCTCTCTCCCTTCTCTCTTCCAGAGTATACCTATTGAGGTTCTTAAGCCTGTCCTTATAATTATTTTCTAGCCACCCTCTGGACCGACTCCATCCTGTTTTATGTGCATATGCTCTTGTATACTTCCATGTATGTTAAATTCATGTATATTCAGCTTGTAAGTTTATAAATTTACTTGACCTAAGTGGGTGGCACTTTTGGTATCTGGCTGCTTTTAGAATCTCTGTAGCTTTATTGTGTTCGCTGATTTAGCAAGAACTGCTAACCTGATAGCTGGGGCTATAACTTTAGGGGATAAGACTCGAGTGCTCTCCCTTACACCATGGTCAGGGTCAGGAGGCTAGAAGCAACAGACAAGGTTTGAATCCAGATTTCATTCTTCTCCTATTTTTAGAGTTTCAACCAGTAGGATTCGATGACACTCCCATTTCCTCTTAGTAAGTTATAGTCTTTTAGATCACCAGAATATACTTTCTCCTAGTTACCAATGATGCCATCACATTTCCCATTTGTGAAACCTGAGATATTTTGTTTTCTGATCACATTGTTTGTGCAAAATCCCACAGGTTCCAACACTATTCTAAAAGTGAAAATTATACAATAATGTGGGCACTTACTATACCCCAGATTTCCAAAATGGTGCTAGTCACATATTGATGACATCACTGACTATATGGTAATCAGTGAGGAAAGTCAAGTGATGATGTCATCAGCTAACAGACAGTTCCATTAAGCCTCGTGTGCTGGTTCACCTTCACTTTCTATAACTTTATGGCACACTCCACTATCTGCTACTCATGGAATACATTTATTAATTTGCTGGAATGCCGTTTCATTTGTGCTTGGTTGTTTTGATTTACAAGTGTATTATGAAGAAATTGCTTTAAAAAGAAATTCAGTGTACCAGAAAGCTTCTCCCTCCCCTCTTTGAAAGCGGATATGCTGCCAATTCTACACTTCCACTGTAAATCATTTCCTTTTTGGCTGCTTCTTTCCTCAATAAATTAACTCTCAAGTGTGGGACTAATAAAAGTTTAGCAACCAGTTGAACTGGAAATCCTGCATGTGCAGTTGTAAATGTAAACATTTTGTCTAGAGCTGTCCTGCTGTACAGTTATTAGCTTCAAGCTTTATTCTGATGTATTTCTGGGGGGTTCAAGAGACCCACAGAGTTTTAAAAGACGGTTCAGACAGCTCCAGGGTAACCACAAATTCAGAGCATGTCTACAATCATCTCAGCATTCTCAGAAGTTGGAAGCTGTCCCAAAATACTAGAGGGTCTAAAGCTGTATCACTAAGGAATATGAACCTACAATTTCAAGAGAATTGCTGGGATTTATTGATCTTTTACTCCCAGCTTCCCTTTTTTTAAAATTTCCCTTGTTGTTCTCCATTATAGCTGCTCATACAGTAATGCTTAACAGAGAAATACAAATTCTTTTCTTTTAGTCTGTAAACTAGTATGAAGTGGGCAGGTTGCCATGCTAGTCCACAGAAATATAATAAAAGCTTAGAAAAAAATAAATACATTTAAAAAGAATGATACAAATTTATGGAAATAATGTAACAATCTGCAGCAGGACATGTCAGTGGCGTAGCCAAGGGTGGGCCTGGGTGGGCACAGGCCCACCCAGTAGCAGCACATCTATGATGTGGCTGGCAGGGATCCCCAAGCCCCACCAGCTGAAAACTCCCAACAGCTGTCCCTCCTGCGTACCTTGTAAACAGCAGCGACAAGCAACTGATACATACTGCTGGCAACGGCCCCACAGCCTTCTCTCTGATGTATTCTCACCTATGTGGAAACAGGAAGTTGCATCAAGGAAGGCTGTGGGGCCATCATGAGAAGTGTGTATTAGTTGCTTCTCACTGCCAGTGAAAATCTATTTAAAAGGTATGCGGGGAAGGGAGGATGTTTGAGAGACCATATGGCATGCAGGTGAGAGAGAGAGAGAGACCAAATCACTTGTGGGACAGGGCAGAGCTCTTCTGCCCACCCATCTTGGGCCCAGGCCCACCCAAAATTGGGTGTCTGGCTACGCCCCTGGGACATGTTTATCCACTCCTACCCTAGCTGAGATAATATTTAACCATCTCTCTGACCTCATGTGCAACTTTCTTTAAATCAGTCACCTTACTTTCTAACTCATCTTACTCTCTTACCTAGCTATATGTTCCACCTTTGTTATACCCTTCACTACAAATTAAAATGTTCTATTACGTATTGTGTTGACATTGTAAGTAGTATACTATCAGGCTTATTTTTGAAAGAGAAGGGTGCCCATCTTCCGACACAAATTGGGAGACGGGCGTCCTTCTCTCAGGGTCGCCCAAATCGGCATAATCGAAAGCCGATTTTGGGCGTCCTCAACTGCTTCCGATCACGGGGATGACCAAAGTTCACGGGGGCGTGTGAGGACTGGGGCATGCTTAACACATGGGTGTCCTCGGCCGATAATGGAAAAAAGAAAGGTGTCCCTGACGAGCACTTGGGTGACTTTACTTGGTCCATTGTTTTTCATGAGCAAGCCTCAAAAATATGCCCAAACTGACCAGATGACCACCGGAGGGAATCGGGGATGACCTCCCCTTACTCACCCAGTGGTCACCAATCCCCTCCCACCCTAAAAAAAAACAAAGTTTTTTTTTCCAGCCTCAAATGTCATATCCGTTCCCTGACAGCAGTATGCAGGTCCATGGAGCAATTTCAGTGGGTGCAGTGCACTTCAGGCAGGCGGACCTAGGCCCATAACTCCATTACCTGTTACACTTGTGGTGGTAAATGGGAGCCCTTCAAAACCCATCAGAAACCCACTGTGCCCACATGTAGGTGCCCCCTTCAGCCCTTAGGGCTATGGTAGTGTTGTACAGTTGTGGGGAGTGGGTTGGGGGGCTCAGCACACAAGGTAAGGGAGTTATGCACCTGGGAGCAATTTGTGAAGCCCACTGCAGTGCCCCCTAGGGTGTCCGGTTGGTGTCCTGGCAAGTGAGGGGGACCAGTGCACTACGAATGCTGGCTCCTCCCACGACCAAATGGCTTGGATTTGGTAGTTTCTGAGATGGGCGTCCTCGGTTTCCATTATTGCCGAAAACCGGGGACGACCATCTCTAAGGTCGACCTAAATGTTGAGATTTGGGCGTCCCCGACTGTATTATCGAAACAAAAGATGGACGCACATCTTGTTTTGATAATACGGGTTTCCCCGCCCCTTCACCGGGATGTCCTTAGAGATGGGCGCCCTTAGAGATGGTCGTCCCCATTCGATTATGCCCCTCCACACCACACTTTGTATTGTTATTTGAATATTTTTACTGCTGTAATTGCCTATTGCTCGTTTGATCTATTCTTACTGTGCACCGCCTCGAGTGAATTCCTTCAAAAAGGCGGTAAATAAATCCTAATAAATAAACAAACAAACAAACAAACAAATTTCTTGTCTTGCTTTCTGGAGTTGCCCACACAACTCTAGCCCTTGATGAACTAGTATGAGGAATTCACAGAACAGTTCACAAGTCTGTTGAAATAATTTGCTGAGCTCTTTAAAGGAAAACTAAAGCCGATACATATTCATGAAACCAGCATTGCAGTTCCAAACGAGTTTGCATGGTTCTAAGGAGAGGTCCACACAGTGTGCCGATATGATGCAGATTCTACTTATCGGAGTGGAGGAATTACAGGGATGGTACAGATAAGCTAAGTAACTGATCTTACCAACAATATACATATACAAAAATTTTAGGGGTCCTTTTACTAAGGTGTGCTAAAAAAAATGGCTTGCGGTAGTGTAGGCGTGGGTTTTGGGCACATGCCAATCCATTTTTCAGTGTGCTTTTTTAAAATTTTTGCCAAAAATGGACATGCGGTAAAATGAAAATTGCCGCGTGTCCATTTTGGGTCTGACACCTTACCAACAGCCATTGACCTAGTGGTAGTCTCATGCAGTAACCAGGCCGTAATCACCTAGGTGTGCCAATTGCCACTTGGTGCGCGTAGCTGACGCACGCCAGAAAATAAAGAAATATTTTTCGGGTACAAGTAGCAGATGCGCTCCAAAAATGAAATTACCGCAAGGGCTACGCGGTAGCTGTATGGTGACTCCATTTTGGCATGCATTGGGTGCATGTAGACACTTACGCAGCTTAGTAAAAGGGCCCCTGAATTCATTTTTATTATAAATGAATAGAAATATTCATAAGAATTTGAGGGGCCATTTTACTAAGGTGCTGGAGGGCTATCGCATGGGTAGCACATGCCAAATCAGCACTACTGTCAGCTAGCACGTGTGCCCAGTGGTAATTCTGAGTTTGACGCGCACCAAATCCCATGGTAGAAAATAATTTTTGACCCTGGGGGGGGGGGGAGGTGTTCCTGGTGGTAATCAGCAGTTAGTACACACCGCATGGTTACTGCATTGGTAGCATGTGAGCCCCTACCCACTAGGTCAATGGGTGGTGGTAAAGGCTCAGGCCATAAATAGGCAGACACTAGTTTTAATTTCAGCGCACGCCAATTTCCCGGCCCATTAAAAAAGTCCTTGCCCCCAGCCTTGGTAAAACAAAACGGCCCAGCGCATGCCCAAAATATGTGCCCACACCAGTGGCGTAGCCAAGAGTGGGCTGGGGTGGGCCCAGGCCCACCCACTTTAGGTTCAGGCCCACCAAGTAGCAGCACACCTATAATGTGGCTGGCAGGGACCCCAAGCCCCACCAGCCCAAAACTCCCAACAACTGTTTGCTGCCGGTGAAAATCTGCTATTTAAAAGATATACGGGGGAGAGGGGATGTTTGAATGACTATATGGCATGCAGGCAAGAGAGGGAGAAACCAAATCACTTGTAGGACAAGGTGGAGTTCTGCCCACCCACCTTGGGTCCAGGCCCACCCAAACTTGGGTGTCTGGCTACGCCCCTGGCCCACACTACCGCAGGTCACGTTTTACCACAGCTTAGTAAAAGGACCCCGGAATTAATGAGTGCACGTGTAAAAATGAGGAAAATGTGTAAGCTGCAAGCATGACAAATAAGTGTGTGAGAGCTGCTCAGATATCTTAACAGACCTATGCTGATCTTTGCTTTTTGGGCATCCTGTTATTATTTATTAGAATTTATTTACCAGCTTTTTGAAGGAATTCACTCAAGGCAGTGTACAGTAAGAATAAATCAGCCATGAGCAATAGGCAATTACAGCAGTAAAAATATTCAAACAACAATACAAAGTATGGTGTGAAGGGGCATAATCGAACGGAAACGTCTATCTCCATGGGCCTTTATCTCCGAGAACGGGTCCGTGAAGGGGCGGACCGAACCGTATTTTCGAAAAACATGGACGTTTATCTTTTTTTGAGCTGGGCGTTTTTGTTTTTCAGCGATAATGGAAACCGAAAGCGCCCAGCTCAAAAACGAATAACTCCAAGACATTTATTCGTGGGAGGGGCCAGGATTCGTAGTGCACTGGTCCCCCTCACATGCCAGGACACCAACCGGGCACCCTAGGGGGCACTTTTACAAAAAAAAAAAAAAAAAGGTAAAACAGCTCCCAGTTGCATAGCACCCTTCCCTTGGGTGTTGAGCCCCCCAAATCCCCCTCAAAACCCACTGCCCACAAGTCTACACCATTACTATAGCCCTAAGGGATGAAGGGGGGCACCTACATGTGGGTACAGTGGGTTTGGGGGGGGGCGGTTTGGAGGGCTCCCATTTACCAGCACAAGTGTAACAGGTGGGGGGGATGGGCCTGGGTCCACCTGCCTGAAGTCCACTGCACCCCCTAATAACTGCTCCAGTGACCTGCATACTGCTGCCAGGGAGGTGGGTATGCAATTTGAGAGTGAAAATAAAAAGTTGTGAAACGGCATATTTTGTGGTGGGAGGGGATTTGTGACCACTGGGGGAGTCAGGGGAGGTCATCCCCGATTCCCTCCAGTGGTCATCTGGTCATTTAGGGCACTTTTTGGGGCCTTATTCGTGGAAAAACAGGGTCCAGGAAAAGTGCCCTAAATTCTCGCTAAAAACGCATATTTTTTTCCCATTATCGGCGAAAGGCGCCCATCTCTGATCGGCCGATAACCACGCCCCAGTTCCGCCTTCGACATGCCCCCATCAACTTTGTCCGCATTCGCAACGGAGTGCAGTTGAAAACGTCCAAATTCGGCTTTCGATTATACCGCTTTATTCGTTTTTGTGAGATAAACGTCTATCTCCCGATTTGGGTCACAATATAGGCCTTTTTCTATTTCGATTATAAGCAGGATAGTATACTACTTACAATGAAACCAAATACGTAATAGAAAATTTTAATTGACAGTAAAGGGTATAAGCAAAGATAGGTAAGAGAGTGACTATATGGTCCTTATTAAAAACTAGTAAAACATGCCCGTTTCTGGAGCGCTAGCAAGGTTTTCCTGCCGAACCCCCCCTCCCTACCCACCCCTTTGGCGTTGTGAAGCCACTCACCGCCATTGCTCCGCACCTCGTCAATGCACGCCACCTTCATCCACTGACGCCATTGCTCCGCCCTCGATCTTTGACGCCATTGCTCCGCCCTCGACGTCATCACGTTTGACGCGAGGGCGGGGCCCAGACACAGTGATTTCGGTGGCTTCACCACCACGAACCCTTCGAACCCGAAGGAAGTGCCCGCAGGAAGTAACACTGACGTCAGTGTCCTCAGAACGTTGAGGGTGAGTTTTATTATACAGGATATTGGACATGGTATTTTTAAAGATTTATGTGGCATAGATCTTTTTTTTTTTTTTTTAATATTTGATCTGTAATAGACATATCCTGCATACATCTCCCAGATAATCCAGCAGAGGATTCCAGAAGACCCCCATCTGAGCTAGAGCTTCCACCAGCCCTGCACTCCTTCAGCAGAAGGGGATCAGAAAAGACACCTCCTTTAAATCTCTTTATGCCATGGGATACATATTGCCAGCTTCTTTTCTAAACTTACTCCTTACATGTGTCAATTTACATGAATAAACATTCCTTACTCTTCTAAAACCAACTCCTTAGCGCAGTACATTAGACTTCCGGCATACATATGCAGACAATTCAATGTATGTCTTTTATTTATTTTCACAATCTGTTTAGCAGTTAATTAGATAATCATTCATAGTTGCCTGTTCTTTATTTAAATACAGCTGGGCTACTTCAGACTTTATCATAACCCCTCTATTGGGATATACTGACTTAAATTTTCTGCCAGTATTCTTGAAAGATATCTCATTCTAAACCACGTGCTCCTTAGTGACAACCGGTTTTCCCCCATGATCTGAGGAAGAAGGGAGACCTTCGAAAGCTAATCAAGAAATGTGTTATGTCCAATAAAAAAGGTATCATCTTATTTTCTTTTCCATGTTTTATTTTGTTTGATTTCTATTGATAACCCCATGGTCTAGTAGTTTAAATGCCGATTGATCCCACCTTTTATTCTTTCCAACCCAGGATATGTTGGAAAGAAATTATTTATATGGGGTCAAGAATGTCTACCTGTTTGTCTGTGTGGGGAGCAAAATAGCTTACTAACCTTTTTAAAGGAAAGAGACCAAATTTGGAAAGGAAAAAAAATGATGAAAAGATATATCAAGCTCAAAAATGGGCCAGATTGGAATGGCGGGTCCAGAAAAATTGTGCCTCCCCCCCCCCCCCTCAAAAATGGCACAATCCATTTCTATGGGAGAAGCAGTTCCAACTTCTGCAGCATATAAACATTTAAATACTTAAATATACTAGTTAGGGAATTGCTCCTTTCAAACTCTCTCTCCCCTCTTCTCTACTCTCCTGGTCTCTCACACACACGGAGCCAACATCCACACTCACACAAACACGGAGACAAATACATACACATAGATGCATTCACTCATACAAGCATACAAATGCAGGCAACACAAATACAAACACACACACACACGGAGTCAATACAGATACAAACTCACATGATAAGCAACATAAAATCTGTTTTACTCATTTGGGATCTTTCTAGATACTTGTGGCCTGGATTGGCCACTGTTGGAAACAGGATACTGGGCTTGACGGACCTTCGATCTGTCCCAGTATAGCAAATCTTATGTTCTTATGGTATGTTCTTATATACATATACACACACAGGCAGAGGGACTGGATAGATTCCATGAGCTGTGCTCTGCGTACTTTACCTAGTTGTTAAATGTTGGTGCCAAAGAGTTCCAACCTGGTAAAGGTGGGGCCCATACTTTCATAATAGGGCCCCTTTTCCCAGAAATGTTCCTGAGTTCCTAAAGCATCTAAAGTCTTCTTCTCTGCACCATTTTCTCATTCACCCAATGAGACTTTGGACCTCAGCCTGCCTTTGGGTTCCTGTGTGTTGAAAGTAGAGCATTTCTAAGAATGTACTGTTTTTCAGTACACTATGTAAAATCCTAAATTTGGCTTCCAGAACCTCCCTTCCACCTTTTCCTATGTTTTGGTATCCACATGTACCATGACAGTCAGCTTTTCTTGGCACTTTCTAAAGGTTCCCTACCTTCACGGTGGTTTACCAGCCATCCCAATATCTACATTTCTAATGATCTAATTACCAGTTACAATGGCAGTTCTAGACCTTCCCTCCTGGGCACCCAAACACCTGAAGATATGATATCACCTAGAGGATTGGTCTTCACCATGGCCACATCATGTTGATGGTCTTCTTCCAGGTGATATTGGTTTTCAAAGGCATCATAGGGCCTGCCAAATTGGAGGAGGGACAATTCTACCCTGTTCTCGAAGGTTTCTTCTTTTCTCTTCTCTTCTCTTTCTGCCTCAGGTCTGGCACTCTAGCATTCAGACACTGGATACATGCAGCATTCAGTACAAAAGTCTAGATAGCCCCTGTCCCACTGCTGGACTACTGTCTCCATCAAATGTTTTTGAATTGTTAGTTATTTAAAGTTGTTTAGGAAATGGGAACACTTAATCCAATTTAAAGTTCCTTAAATCAATTTGGTGTATTTTATGGGGCCCTTTTACTAAGGTGCGCTGAAAAATGGCCTGAGCTGGTGTAGACATGTGTATGGGACGCACACAGGTCCATTTTTCAGCACACCTACAAAAAAGGCCTTTTTTTGGCCAAAAATGGATGTGAAGCAAAATAAAAATTGGCGCCCGTCCATTTTTGGCCTGAGAACTTACCGCCACCTATTGACTTATCGGTAAGGTCTCACGTGTTAACCGGGTGGTAATTGTCAGGGCGCGTATACTGCCGATTACCACCCGGTTAGCACCGCATGCCAGAAATTATCCGGCGTGCATAGTGGACGCACATAGAAAATGAAATTACCGCCCGGGCCACGCAGTAGTTCCGAATTGGCGCACATTTGGTGTGCATAGGTACCTAAGTGGCTTAGTAAAATGGCCCCTATGTTAGTTCTCACGATGTTCTTTCAACAAATTTGCCCTCCTCTTTTACTGAGTATAAACCAAGCAAGAACAATTTCTTTGTTTAGAGTATTAATATCTAGGAAATATCTCCTACTCACATTGTTGCTTCCACCAACGGGCTCTGGTTTATAAGTCCTTATGACGCAATTCAGTCTTGACTGGTATCCACCCTCACCCCACATTGCATTCCTCCCTGTCCCTATACGGCTGCTTGATTTATTTACTTATTGGAAATAGCTTATATGCCGCTTAGTTATTTCAAGGAACTGTCCAAAGCAATGTGCAAACAGCAAAACCATTAATATAAAAAAATCCCCATGCTTGTTGTAGTGGTCCAATGCCAGAGGTGGTTTTTACCCTGTGTACTTTGCGCTGTTCGTTTAGATTTGTTAATTTACTTGTTTTTATTGAAAGATTGCACCTTTCACATTTGCCCACAAACTTTTGTTTATCAGTGATCACTATGAATCTAGGCTTCATCTGCTAAGCCTACATTTTTGTGCCTTTCACTGGCACACCTAATGGTTAGTGCAGCGGGCTTTGATCCTGGCAACCTGGGTTCGATTCCCATTGCAGCTTCTTGTGATCTTGATCAAGTCACTTAACCCTCCATTGCCTCAGGTACAAAAGTTAGATTGTGAGCCCTCTAGGACAGGGGCGTAACTACTATGGGGCCACAGGGGCCTGGGCCCCCGTAGATTGGCCCTGGCCCCCATGCCGATGACCCTCTCAACCTCCTCTCCCGCCGCCAACCCGCTGTCAACCCGCCGTCGCCATCTGCTACCTTTGCTGGCGGGGGACCCCAACCCCCGCCAGCTGAAATCTTCTTCCTTCGTTTTGTTTCTGAGTCTGATGTCCTGCACGTACAACATGCAGGACGTCAGACTCAGAAACAGAACGAAGGAAGAAGAGAACCTCGGCTTGCGGGGGTTGGGGTCCCCCGCCAGCAAAGGTAGGCGACGGCGACAGCGGGCGGGCGGGTGGGGGGGGGGCCGAGAGGGTCGTCAGCGGGGGGGGGGGGGGTAAAGTTGTTGGTGGTGGTGCTGGCGGTGGCGGGGGGTGGCGGCAATGACGGCGGGGGGGGGGGGGGGGGGGCGGCACCGGGGGGGGGCTAAAATGTGCCCCTCACCTTGGGCTCTGGAGCCCCCTCCCACCGAAGTCTGGCTATGCCCCTTGTCTAGGGACAGAGAAAGTACCTGCATATAATTTGTACAGCGCTGCGTACGTCTAGTAGCGCAATAGAAATGATTAGTAGTAGTAGTATGGAGTGGAGGGGAGAGGGGTTTCCTATACAGTGCCTTCATCGACATATAGTACAATCCTAATGGATAGCGATGTGCTACCGATTTCATATCAAGTGTACTCTGGCCAGACTTGCTCCCCTCACTTTTGTAAAATAATGTAACAAGGAACTCTCGAGAGCCTCCCCCTCCCAGAGATTCCACTTTAGCACATGGCTAGGACTCATAATAAAAGATAATGTTTAATCATTGTGTTGGTTTTAACAAATATTTTGCTTATTAAATGTTTTTTTTGTATAGTTAATGCTGGAATTGTAAACCACATTATTCATTACAAAGCCCTGCCTTCTCCCCTACAGAATGACTGCCTAGTTTGCGTCCTTCCATCTGCTCTCTGAACCCTCACAAGAGGGCTCAACCACGGATGAATTCAGAGTGGTCAGGAGGTTGAGGGAGGTGAATAGAAAAAGCAGAAGGCATCCAGCGCAGCTGAGTACGCTTACTGTCCAGTTTTCTTTAAATTTAAGATGTTGGGCCTGGAGTGGACAAATGCACTCAACAAACTATTCAATTTTTCTTTGATGACTTGTAAATGATGTGAATAGCGCTGGTTAATATTCTGTTTATTTAAGAACAGACAGGAAGTGAATAGCTGATAACCCATGGAATTTTGGCTGACCTAAAACAAAGGTCCAGGAAAGAGGAATGGCCCTTTTCCAGCAGAATAAGGTGTCTAGAACTGATTTTTTTTTTCATTCAGAGGTCCAGTACATTATGAGGTATGGGTAAGTGGAAGCAATAAGACAAATTAAACATACAGCTTTCAGAGAATTAACTGCTACCACACCACTTCAGTCAGAGAATTAACTAAAATTCCTTAATGATATATGTCAATTTTAAAAACATCATGTTAACCGCAATTAGACACACTAGTGGTATGGACTAAAATGTTGCTTTGTTTTTTTCAGCTTTCTTGGTCGTTATTTCACTAAAGACATAATCCTGGCGAGCGTCTTTAGAGTTTTCAAAGCATCTGTGCCACAGAATAGAACAATGGATTTTTCTTCAAGAGAGCAGAAAGGCTGCACTTTTTGCAATGCTATACATTAATTGGGGATATTGTACCCTACCGCCATAAATTAATACCATGGTGCAGTCTGTTTTTCTTCTCCAAAAAGGAATATACGTGCCTGATATAATATTTTCCCTGACAAAAACGAACCCCTCTCACCTAACATTAAAAAGATTTTGCTGTAGAACAACCATTCACCTTAAATAAATCTTGCCCGTAGTACTGAAAGCTAAGTGTGTGAGTAAAAGTTTTAACAAACACATAATTTAGATACATGAGGATTTTATTTGAAGCAATGAAGCTTTGAAATAGTTAAAATTAGCAGTCTTCAGCAAGGAATGGTCCAAAGTCCACCCCCCCAACCCCATCCCCCATCTCTGGAGAGTAATATTCAGACCAGCCCCTGCCAAAAACCTAGACTACTGTATGTGCCTTTGTTGTGTAACATTATTAAGTTTTCTTTGCTCTGCCCTGTGACAGTTTTTCTATGAATCTTTAGGAAAACCCTCCTCTGAAACACTAATGTTTTTGAGGAGCCAGTGAAAGAAAAGAGACTTCTGAGTCCCGGAAATCTGAATGTAGCATAAAACATAAAAAATAAAATAAATTAAGATCAGCAAGTCCTTGTGGAATATGAATCCATCAAAAGTACCAGTGACGATTATATTTGTATGAGGTGAAATATATCTCTGATTAAAAACAAAACAATTGAGAATTGATCTTTCCCTATGTTGTGTGAAATATTAAAGGCAATTGGGGGCTGGGTTACATACATATGGGCCCTTTTACTAAGCCGCGTAAGCGCCAATGCGCACCCAACGAGCATTAAAACCGAGTTACTGCCCGGCTACCGCATGGCCCGGGCGGAAATTTTGTTTTTTATGTGCATCCACTACGTGCATCAGAAAATATTTTTATTTATTTTCTGGCACGGGGACGGTAATCTGCACTTGAATGTGCGTTGACCATTACCGCCCAGTTAATGCACGAGACCTTACAGCTAAGTCAATGGCTGGCATTAAGGTCTCAGACCCAAATTGGACGTGTGCCAATTTTGATTTTGCCGCATGTCCATTTTCATCCCCCCCCCTCAAAAGGCATTTTTTATAGGTGCGCTGAAAAATGATTATGCGTGTGCCAAAATACGCACCTACACTAAGGCAGGCCATTTTTCAGCGCACCCTAGTAAAAGGACCCCCATAACTAGTTGTAGCTTGGCTTCTCCCAGTTTTTCAACATTTCTTAAGACACCAAAGAAAGAACTTTTAGGGTGTTTTCATTGAAAAGGCGTTTTTTTTTCTCCCAGGACTCTTGGTTTTAAAAGCTGCTATGAAAGTAACCAGCTTTCATTTCTAATAAAATAAATCCCTTCTGCAGGCAATAGAGGGCGCCTTCACACAGTCAGTAATACACGCATGCAAAATACTGATACAGTCCTTTGCAGGTCCTAAAAAATGTCCTTCAAACTACCTTGCTAACAAGATTACCTCCATATTTCTTCACTGAGGACTGAATATGGAAATTTCTTGTGCTATTGAAAGAATGTCTTATGGTAGAGAAAACAGAGATACTGAGGAGATCATTACCAATGGTATTAATTCATATAGTTTTTTTTAGAAGAAATGTTATATTTATTAGGATTTATTTACCACCTTTTTGAAGGAATTCACTCAAGGTGGTGTACAGTAAGAATAGATCAAACATGAGCAATAGACAATTAGAGCAGTAAAAATATTCAAGTAACAATGACAACACAATACGTAATAGAACATTATAATTGGTAGTGAAAGGTAAGGCAAAGTTGTAACATATAGATGAGTAAGAAAGTAGGAAGAATTTGAAAGTAAGGTGACTGATTTGAAGAAAGTTGCACATGAGGTCTGAGAGATGGTTAAATATTATCTCAGCTAGGGTAGGAGTGGATAAACGTGTCCCGCTGCAGTATGTGCAGCCCATGTCACTCCTTGTGTGTGTGAGTGAGACTAACAAGTTAGTTACTTCTTCCATTAAAGGCTTGGTTGAAGAGCAAGCTTTCACCTGCTTCCTGAAGTAGAGATAGTCTTGAGTTAAGTGGAGCATTTCAGGCAATGCATTCCAGAGTGTGGGGGCTACTCCGGAGAAGGCTTGCTTGCGGGTATCACATCGTGTACATCTCAGTGAACCTCATAATAACAATTCTATTATGCAAAATGAAGTTAATATATAACGTGTAATATTACAGGATAGTATATGATATCTTACCATAATTTTTAACTTTGTGCTGGCACAGGCTATCTTCTAAAACATTTCTCATCCATAGTTTTGGCTCATATATCTCTGAAACTGTCTCTGTCCTTTAAAACCATAGAAGCCAATAATTAGTGAGCCACAAATGGATAAGTTAGGGTGTATAAAGTTAAGCACCTATCTTTATCCAGATATTCAATGGGACTTCTGCAGCTAAATCTGCCACTGAATGCCTCTGAGTAAAGTTCTGCCCATGTTAAGACATCTTCTCACTCTGAATCAGAATTAGGTGAAGATCTGGTTAGTGGTGAATTTCAGTGCTGAGCGTAGAATCTTTTAGTATGCTCTGGAAACCCCTCCAGCTATCTATGTGGCTAAAGTTTTTGTACACAAAATGCAGACATGCCTTGCCGAGTCACACGCAAATTGGGCCCCTTCTCCAGCTCAAGATGCTTAAAGGGCCCGATCTCCCATGTGAGTCTGGCATTGCCTCACCTCTTTTTCTACTCCCCCGCTTTCTATGGCAGGTCCGGCATAGCTCTCCTTCCCTTTCCTCTGTTCCCTCCCCCGCCCACCGTGCGGGGCCCTACAAACTTGCTGCCATTCTTATATCAGGTCCTTTCTGGCCAGCCCCAGGGTACTTTCCTTTGTTACAACTTCCTGTTGCCCCATAGGCAGGATACAGTAGAGGGAAAGAAGCCTCAGAGTGGCCGGAGAGAGCCTGATATAAGCAGTGGCCAGCGAACCTGGAAGTTTGTAGGGCTTGTGCCTGGAGAGGGCGAAGAGGCATGCAGAGGGAAGGAAAGATGCCAGACCCACAGGAGGAAGGGGTGAGAATGCTGCACTTGAATGGAAGGTTTTGAAGTGGGGGGTGGGGGGTGGGGGGTGGGGAAGAGGAATGCTGCACTTGAATGGAAGGGGTATAAATGAGGTGGGGAATGATGTACTTGAATGGAAGGAGTGGAAAAGCTGCATTTGTATGGAAAAGGGGAAATGCTGCACATGGATAAAAGGGTAGGGGAGTGGGGGAAATGTACATGATGGGAAGGGAGGGGGAAATGCTGCATTTGGATAGGAGGGAAGGAAGAGGGGGAAATGATGCACGTGGATGGATGAAAAGAGAGAGAGCGAGAGAGAGTTGGGGGAGGAGAAAGGAAAAAAATGGCAAGATGGTGTGGGGTGGGGGAGAGAAGTGGAGATGCCAAGATAGTGGGAGGAGAGAGGCGAGAAGAAGAGATGCTGGACCTGCAGACAGAACAGGAGCAAGGAAAGAAAGGAACACTTGCTGGACCCCAGGGTGGGGGTGGGGGGTAGAGAGAGGAAAGAGAGATGTAAACAAAGCTTCCCAAAGGTGTCCGCTCCAGTGAAGGTACTGGACAAACCAGCTTTCCCCAATGGAATCTGCTCAATGCTTTTTTGAACGGACACCTTCGGGCAGCTTCGTTTACATCTCTTTGAATACTAACGAGACCCCTGAAGAAGGCGTTTTGTGATGCCAAAACATGGACCGGGTCGGGTCAGGTCCTGCTGTCCAAGCAATTAATAGTCTTTTAAACACTATCTCCAACATTGGATTTGTCCTTTGGTCAGCCTCTAATCTTGCTTGATTGCCTGCTGGGAGTTACTAGGTACCATAATACTTAACAGTGGTACCAAGATATATATCTGGTTAACTTAGGAAAGCCTTTTTGATGTCCTAAGTTAACCGAATAGTTACTTGGGTACCACCATTGAATACTGGGGATTCTGGAGCAGGGGCATAGCCAGACTTCGGCGGGAGGGGCCCCAGAGCCCGAGGTGAGGGGGCAAATTTTAGCCCCTCGGTGCCGCCGACCCCCCCCCCCCCCGGCGCCATTGCCGACAAACCTCGCCGCAGCCAGCACCACCTCCAACAACTTTAACCCCCTCCCATCGGCGACCCTCTCGACCCCCCCGCCCGGCGTCCCCGGCGCCTACCTTTGCTGGCGGGGGACCCCAACCCCCTCCAGCCGAAGTCGTCTTCCTTCATTTGGTTTCCGAGTCTGACATTCTGCATGTAGAACATGCAGGACGTCAGACTCACAGAAACAGAACGAAGCCTTGTGATCTGCAGGGCTTCGTTCTGTTTCTGTGAGTCTGACGTCCTGCACGTTGTACGTGCAGGACGTCAGACTCAGAAACCAAACGAAGGAAGAAGAGAAGACTTCGGCTGGCGGGGGTTGGGGTCCCCCACCAGCAAAGGTAGCAGACGGAGATGGCGGGTTGGCGGCGGGAGGGGGGAGGGTTGAGAGGGTCGTCGGTAGGGGGCCCATAGTAGCTACGCCACTGTTCTGGAGTACCTCCCATTTTCACCCTGACTCTGCTCCTGAGCCACTATTCTGGCGTTAACAGAATACTGCTGCGGCAGGCTCCCTGCATTTTCAGCGACTCTATCCGGTTTTGTGCCACTGAAAATCCAGGGATCACCTGGTCAGTGGGAGATAACTGAGTAAGAGACGATCCTACTCAGTTCTTTCCCAGGACTTAATGGTCAAAGGGGGCTTGAAATAACCTGTCAGGAAGTTTATTCCAGCCATAGGGCACAGCGTGATGGAGGTCGCAAGGTTGGAAATTGGTGTGGGAGGAGGAAGCAAGGATGGCTCAAGGGACTGTGGCACCTTGAGCCAACTTTTGCATTGATGCTCCTTCCCCCCCCCCCTCCGCAATCTGGCATCGCCCCCTCTCTCTCATGTCCCCCCCTACTGATGATAAAGGATGCCAAAATCCCAAATTCTGGTCTGGCATCTCTGCCTCCCTTCCCCCTGCCTTTAGTGGGGGAGGAGGGAAAAGAGGGTGAGATGCTTTTCAGGGATTTTGGCCCCCTTTATCACTGGTACCCTGAGCCAGTGCCTCACCTGAGCTGGCCATGGGAGGAAGACACAAATATTTAACTCTCTCAAGTAATTCTGTATCAATAAAGCCAAATGCAGTGAGCTCTCTGATTAATGCATTCACCATGTTTATTAATTATCTTGATGCCATTCTCCTGTGCCTTTAAGCACACAGAGAGCTATTGACACCTCATTCACACCTCAGTAAATAAAAGAAATACCCAGGTGTGCATAGCTGATGGTAAGAGTGGAAAGTTCAGTTTGTCTTTCTTTTATCTTCTGGCTTTCCTTGACATAACACTGGGAGGGGATTTGTGATCCATCATTTGACTGAGCTCTAGAAGGTGCCCTGCTCAGCATGTCTGCATGACTCACTATCAGCACTGTGGATGCTCAAAACTCTGGCGCTGTTCCGAATTGTACCGTAAAAATACTGCGCAATCAGCGCAGCGAAGGAACTCCCTGACACGCAATGCTAATGAGATGAAAATATAGGCAGGCTCATCAGGGCCGCCAAGAGACGCAGCTGGGCCCGGGGCAGGACTGTCGACCGCTGCCCCCCCCCCACTCTGGCAGCCCCCAACATTCGGAGGGCCACCTTCACATTCGGGCCACCGCCACATTCGCCCGCCCCTTACCTTCCTGTGTCTGACTGCTCCTCCCTTGGTCCTTCATCTCCTGCTCCTGTGTGCTGGGACCTGGATGATTGCATTGACGCGATAACCCAGGTGACCCGGGTTATCGCATCAATATAATCATCGAGGTCCCGGCGCACAGCATGGGAACAGGAGAGAGACAGACCCTGAAACAGGCAGGCAGGAGGAAGAAGGTTGCTGGCGCCGGGCCCCCCCCCCTCCTTGGAGGCCAGGCTCGAGAAATTTTGCCCCCCCCCCGCCCCCACCTCTCGGCGGCCCTGGTACTCATAGCATCGACTATTAGGGACTTCAGTGGGAGGATTGTGCCTGGCGTATGCGCTCAAGAGTTGTGCTTTATACGATTTTTATATGCTTTAAGTAGGCCTTGATGTACAGAGTCTGGATAGATAAGATCCATTCCAGGTAAGAAGGGGTGTAACGGGTACAAACGTCTATAAAGACCAGAAAAGTAAAGCCCAACAGTAATCTTTCATCCTGCAGTTCAGTCTACTACTATCTCTCCACAGTACCTCACAAGTAGTAGGGTGTGAACATAGTCATTGAGATAATGAGAGAATACAGAACTGTAGGATTATACCTGGAAAAGCTGCCAGCATGCTTTTATGTCTGAGAAGTTTGCACAGGTGTGACCTGACCTGGCTACAATCTGGCGAAGAACACTTAGAGCTGTCTGCCGGGACCAAGGTTTTCTAATTGAGCTGAATTGTTTTATAAAGCTACACTGTACCTCTCAATCAGACTTTACTCACAGGCTCTTTGAAACTGGAGGACACAGAAAATAAAACAAGAGACGTGGAGGGGCATAACTGAACGAAAAAGTCTATCTCCATGGGCTTTTATCTCCGAGAACGGGTCCGTGAAGGGGCGGACTGAACCGTATTTTCGAAAAAAAATAGACGTCCATGTTTTATTCGACAATTTGTGAGCTGGGCGTTTGTTTTTCAGCGATAATGGAAAATGAAAGCGCCCAGCTCAAAAATGAATAAATCCAAGGCATTTGTTCATGGGAGGGGCCAGAATTTGTAGTGCACTGGTCCCCCTCACATGCCAGGACACCAACCAGGCACCCTAGGGGGCACTTTTACAAAAACAAAAAAAAAAAGGTAAAAGAGCTCCCAGGTGCATAGCACCCTTCCCTTGTGTGTTGAGCCCCCCAAATCCCCCTCAAAACCCACTGCCCACAAGTCTACACCATTACTATAGCCCTAAGGGGTGAAGGGGGGCACCTACATGTGGGTACAGTGGGATTGGAGGTGGTTTGGAGGGCTCCCATTTACCAGCACAAGTGTAACATGTGGGAGGGGGGGATGGGCCTGGGTCCACCTGCCTGAAGTCCACTGCACCCCCTAATAACTGCTCCAGTGACCTGCATACTGCTGCCAGGGAGGTGGGTATGACATTTGAGGGTGAAAATAAAAAGTTGTGAAACGGCATATTTTGTGGTGGGAGGGGGTTTGTGACCACTGGGGGAGTCAGGGGAGGTCATCCCCGATTCCCTCCAGTGGTCATCTGGTCATTTAGGGCACTTTTTGGGGCCTTATTAGTGGAAAAACAGGGTCCAGGAAAAGTGCCCTAAATTCTCGCTAAAAACGCATATTTTTTTTCCATTATCGGCGAAAGGCGCCCATCTCTGATCGGCCGATAACCACGCCCCAGTTCCGCCTTCACCAGGCCTTCGACATGCCCCCATCAACTTTGTCCGCATCCGCGACGGAGTGCAGTTGAAAACGTCCAAATTCGGCTTTCGATTATACCGCTTTATTCGTTTTTGTGAGATAAACGTCTATCTCCCGATTTGGGTCGCAATATAGACATTTTTCTTTTTCAATTATAAGCTGGATAATGTTCCAGGCTAGAGAGAGAGAGAGAGACCTGGGAGATGCCGAGACAGGACTGGCTTAAAATAAAAAGAATGTGTACATCAATAATATATAATACTTAACATTTCTAGAGCGCTACTAGGGTTACGCAGCGCTGTACAGATTAACATAAAGGACAGTCCCTGCTCCAAGGAGCTTACAATCTAAAAGGGTGAAATGTCAAGTAGGGGCAGTCCAGGTTTCCTGAATAGAGGTATGATGGTTAGTTGCCAAAGGCGACATTGAAGAGGTGGGCTTTGAGCAAGGCTTTGAAGATGGGCAGGGAGGGGGCCTGGCGTATGGGCTCAGGGAGTTTATTCCAGGCATGGGTGAGGCAAGGCAGAAAGGGCGGAGCCTGGAGTTGGTGGTGGAGGAGAAGGGTACCGAGAGGAGGGATTTGTCTTGAGAATGGAGGTTACGGGTAGGAATGTAAGGGGAGATGAGGGTAGAGAGGTAGGGAGGGGCTGCAGATCGAGTGCATTTGTAGGTTAAAAGGAGAAAATCAGTAGAAGGTCAAAGGATACATAAAAATAAAAAGGAGAAAGGTCCCCGTTTCAGACCGCTGAGGCAGGCATTCAGCCAAAACATGGCTGCATCTGGGTCACCACCTCTTCTTTATATGTTATTTGTCTAAACATTGCACCCTTCTTAGTACTGGTATTACAATATTATCTTGGTCAATAATGGGTTAAAAGACAAAAGGTGTAGCTTGGGTTTGACGTCCAAAGTAGCTTCAAGGACTAGGTAAAAACAGTGATGAGCACAATCAAACATCTAAACAGCGAGTGACCGACTCACTTGCAAATGCGCAGTAGAAACTTCCCTCTCTGGCCCGCCCCCGCATCAATACGTGATCAGAATTTTGTCTGCTTAAGCACCGCATTTCCTTGTAATGTTCCCAAGGTGTAACAGAATTCTCCATAAAGGCTGTTTCACCTGACTTCATTCTGCCTAGTGTAGAGGAGCTGACCCACTTAACGGTTCCACAAAGCATCAAATGATCTATGTAGTTTTCAAAAGCAGACATGGCAAAGCGGGTGTCAATCACTCAGTGTCCATTAAAGGGTTCCATAGCATCTGTTTCTGCACCTGCTGAATAAAGAACAGCAGCAAGGGAGGAACAGTCGGCAGTAAGATAGCAGGGAGGGTCAGGCCCCACCAACCTGAAGATCAGTAGGATTTGCAGAGGGGGGGGGGGGGGCCTCAATTTTGAGGCATAAGATGAAAAAAATGCCCTGCAGGACTAAAATCATTGGTATTGGGTGAGGACATCAGCACAGAAAGTTACAGAAATAAAAAAAACGTGTAACTTTTTTCAGATTGCGTATGGCCCCCTAACATAAAAATCAGCCATTCTCCACATTTTGGATTTGCTATTTTAGTCACCGGGCCCTGACGTCCAGCACGGACAGGCATAGGACAGGACAGACTGTGGGAGCAGACAGGCAGGAAGAGGCTTGCTGGTGCCAGGCCCCTCCTTGGAGGCAGAGACAGAAAGGTAACGAGGTGGGTGGGTGGGAGGCAGTGGCGGCGTGAGTGGGGGGTGGCATGTGGTGGTCCAGTTCTGCCCCGGACCTGGTGGTCCGGTTCTGCCCCAGGCCTGGCGGTGTGTATTGGCGGCCGTGTTGCCAAGACTTCCTGAAGAAGTCTCATGAGACTGCCAAGACCTGCGAGGAGGGTGGCGGTGGTGCAGGAGGGGGGTGGGCAACGGCGCAGTGGTGGGGCGACAAACAGTGGCTGGGGAGCCCCAATGACCTTTACTCCCTGGGGGCTCCAACCACTGTCAGTCCACCCCTGGGTCCATGTATTTACACATACCCTATAGCTGGCATAAGTGGTTGCATCTAAATGCTACATGCATTATATCGGGTTTAATTTGTAGTCTATAAAAACATCTAGAAAGGGCATCTACTTTCCCTGGTAGAGTAGGCTCCTACCAGCGCCCTCAGGGCACTTAATTCTTGGTACCCTCTTATAAGATTGCCATGTAAATGACTTGGCAGTGAGGGTAAACAGCCTCAAAGCACATTATAATTCCATGGTGCCTTAGTCCTAGCCAACTCATTCCCCGTCTTCCCTGTCTCTCCCCACCTTCATTTTCCAGCTTTAATATGGGGATTAACTTAAAAAAAAAAGAGAAATTTCTGGGGTGGAGGGAGAAATTGTAGGCTAAAATATATGCATCTTGGTTGGTGCTTATTAATTTATTCACTTTTAAAATTTCATCTCGGGTGAAAACAGAATGGTTCTTCACAGTTCTGGAACAAGAGCCCTAGAAAAACGGTCTAATACCTGCAGTTAATAAGCAATTTATCTTCCTAACATAATTCACAGTGACAAACAATTTGTTAACTTTAAGCACCAGAGTATATGTGAAAAATGTGATTTGGGAAGGGAATAAGAGTCTCAGAGCTCTGATCATTAGTTCTGGAGTAGCTGGTGTCATTCACAATTATAGGGGCGGGATCAGGAAAGGTTATGAGTCTTAGGAAACAGATCCCCAGAGCATTGACTTTACAACCACTGGGGATACTGCAAATGATATAAACCACACATTCCCCCCCCCCCCCCCCCCCCCCCCCCCCCCCCCCCCCCCCCCCCCCCCCCCCCCCCCCCCTATGATCATCAAGAAAATATTAGAAAGACTTTGTGCTGGATAATGAACAATAAGCACATTATTGCATGCCTGAATGTTATCACAATGTTGCACCATTTGCTACACGCTCTCATAAGAAGTGAAGTAATTGCTATATAAGGTAAATTTAATGGGCCTGATTTATTAAATGGTTTCCCATAGGTCCATAATATAGTCCAACCCTTGGGTAATCAACTGAAAATCCAAAATCATACTGTTGAATGGAAGATCAGTTGCCTAATGGAAGATATTCAAGGACATTTTAGAAGTATCTGTACTTGGAAATAGCCGCATTTACATAAGCAGTTATTTCCATGTGTAGATTTCAAGGGGGTATAGTTTGGGCAGGTTGAAAAATTGTACTTGTGGCTCCCATTTTGGAGCGGGAATACATACATATTTCAACAAATTCCTGGCTAAGGTTTTGCACCTGCTCCAAGGCACAGGAAAGTGCCAGACACCTGCTTGTTGGGATCTTCTCCACTGATAGAGGTTGTAAAAAAACTCCAGACCGCCCAAAATAGAGCAGCCAGGCTGCTATTCAGCAAAACACGCTTTGAAAGTGCCAAACCCCTCTGAGAAAAGCTGCACTGGCTCCCAATCAAAGAACGGATCATCTTCAAAATCTGCACCTTAGTCCACAAAATCATGTACAGCGTAGTCCCAGGATACACGACAGACCTTACAGACTTACCAATAAGAAACAAAGTCAGATCATCAAGATCCTACCTAAACCTACACTACCCAAATTGCAAAGGACTGAAATACAAAACAACTTACGCAGCCGGCTTCTCCTACATAAGCACACAAATATAGAATGGGCTCCCAAAAGCTGTGAAAACAATCCACAACCACTTGAACTTCAGGAAATCACTAAAAAACAACCTCTTCAAAAAGGCCTACCCCAATGACCCAATGTAACCCTCTTCACCTACCAACACAGCATGACTATGATCGAACAGGACATCACGCAATCTTCATCCATTCCAACCCTCCACTTATACCTCATACGATCACTATACAACTATACAATTTTGTATTTGTTATCCACTGACTGGGCAAATGCCTTTGACGGTACTATGTAAGCCACATTGAGCCTGCAAATAGGTGGGAAAATGTGGGGTACAAATGCAACAAATAAATAAATAATATTAACCTCTGTGGTGTCAGACACCACCTCAAACTTGGCACCTTAGTTGACTCCTCTTGTACGTGTATCTTTGTGAAATACAGTACCTACACATATTGGGGTGAATTCTATATATGGCACCAAAACAATCAGCACAGGTAAAAGCATTATTCTATAAAGCATGCTTAACATTAGACGCGGTCTATAGAATAGCGTTTAGACCTGGGAATCATGGTTAACTTTAGGCACAGCCATTTTCACCAACAGAAACATTGTGAAAATGTAATTAGATGCATATTTTATTTATTTATTTATTTGCTGCATTTGTATCCCACATTTTCCCACCTATTTGCAGGCTCAATGTGGCTTATATTATGCCGCAACGGCGATCGCCATTAATGGAATGAGAAGTTCAGATTATTGATACAATTAAGGTACATAAAAATAACAGAAAAATAGGGAATAAATAAACAATTCATATCAGGCATATGAGATCAAGGCTAAGTATCACTCTTTTTATTATTCAATCTATAGATGGACGTAAGACCTCAATCAAACATAAGATTTTTATGTAAATAAAATAGCCTCAACAGCCCAGGGAACCTAACATTAGGACTCCACTGAAATGGCCAACATCATAGGCTCCTACCGCCTTCCAAAAAAATCACAGACATCAAAAAACTCCCACACTTGGGGAGAAAAAGATTCTGTGAGCAAACAACGGAAAGCGGAGTATCTTCCAATGTCAAAAAAATGATCAAAGTCTATACACTTTAATGTATAGACTTTGATCATTTTTTTGACATTGGAAGATACTCCGCTTTCCGTTGTTTGCTCACAGAATCTTTTTCTCCCCAAGTGTGGGAGTTTTTTGATGTCTGTGATTTTTTTGGAAGGCGGTAGGAGCCTATGATGTTGGCCATTTCAGTGGAGTCCTAATGTTAGGTTCCCTGGGCTGTTGAGGCTATTTTATTTACATAAAAATCTTATGTTTGATCGAGGTCTTACGTCCATCTATAGATTGAATAATAAAAAGAGTGATACTTAGCGTTTTTGAGATATATTATTGCACTCTGGGCAGTTTAAAATATTTTTGATATGAGATCAAGGACAAGGTATAACATACAATAATAATAATGTGATTAAAGTAACCTAATAATAAGAGTTCAATAATGGTTTGTTCTGGTGTAGTTTTGAAATTAAGTCTTTTAAGAAGGATTCATTTCATAAGCCTCTTTAAACAGGTTAGTCTTCAACAGCTTCCGGAAGCTTGTCAGATCGTGCGTTGTTTTTATAGCATTCGGTAATGCGTTCTATATTTGCGTGCAGACGTAGGAGAAGCTAGATGCATGTATTGCTTTATATTTAAGTCCTCAGCAATTGGGATAGTGGAGGTTGAAGAAAGTGCGTGATGAAACTTTTGTATTTCTTGCTGGTAAATCTATTAGATCTGACATATATGATAGGGCCTCTCCATGAATGACTTTTTGAACCAAGGTGCAGATTTTGAATGTAATTCGATCTTTTAGTGTAATTTTTTTCTGAGGGGTTTGGCGCTTTCATATTTTGCTTTTCCGAATATGAGTCATTCTATAACAAGTAGCATAAATATTAGGAATGCTCCCATTGCACCCATGACCCTCCCATTTCCATACCCCCTTTTTGAACTTGCACCTAAATTTACAATGCATAATTTTGATGAAATCTAATTGGTGCCAATAATTGGTTGTTCACAAGCCAATGATCGGCACTAATTAGCTCATTATTCAATTAAATTGCACGTGCAAATTGGACACGCCCAAATTTGCATGCACAATTTTAAGTAACTTTTAAAGAATTAGGGGGATAAGGTCAGATTCAGTAAATGGCGTCTAAAGTTAGACAGGAGTAAAAAGTAGACGCTGACCAAAGACGAATCACCACCGGAGATATGAATACAACAGTCTTTATTTGTGATGAATAAAAGACCTGACACAGGCCGTGTTTCGACGATCAAGAGCGTTTACATCAGGGGTCAAACAGTAAACTCCAAATCTAATGGCGGGACCGCAGCCCTGCTCATGACTAGAAATGTGTGCAAGTACCTTTATGTTTGTGCAGCGCTGCGTACGCCTTGTAGCGCTATAGAAATGCTAAATAGTAGTAGTAGTAGTAAGTATTTAAGGCAAGCAAACCAGCTTCTTGCAACGACTGTAGGAACAAAAAAATCAAAACACGGCCCGTGTCAGGTCTTTTATTCATCACAAATAAAGACTGTTGGATTCATATCTCCGGGGGTGATTCGTCTTTGGTCAGCCTCTACTTTTTCCTGCTGTGTTTCGTTGTCGTAGAGGATTTTCCTGCTTTGTACTTTGGGTCTAAAGTTAGGCACCATCATGATTTGCACTAAGATAGTATTCTGTAAAGAGTGCAACTTTGGGGTCCTTTTATAAAGGTGCGCCTGTAAAAAAGCCTTTTGTTTATTTTTGCCGTAAATGGACATGCGGCAAAATAAAAAAAATGCCGTGTGTCCATTTTGGGTCTGCGACTTTACTGCCAGCCATTGACCTAGTGGTAAAGTCTCATGCGGTAACCAGGTGGTAATGACCTATGCGTGCCAAATGCCACTTGGCGCACATCTGAAAATATAAAAATTATTTTTCTGCCGCCCATATTGGACGCATGCCAAAAATGAAATTACCACAAGAGCCACGTGGTAGCTGGGCGGTAACTCCATTTTGGCGCTCATTGGGCACGCGTAGACACTTATGCGGCTTAGTAAAAGGGCCCTTTTGGGTGCAAATAGTTACACCTCCCAAAAGCTGTATAAATGCTCATGCCCACAATGGGGCTAATTCTATAAGGGGATGTGTACTTTAAGCAGCAAAGCCTGTATCTACTTTGGAGTATTTTAATCATTAACAGACGGATGTGGCAACATATGTGCAAACATGATCCCTTACTGAATAGCTGAAAAGTACATGCAATGGGAGTGGAGTAGGCTAGTGGTTAGAGCACCAGTCTTGACATCCAGAGCAGTAGCGTAGCCACAGGTGGGCCTGAGTGGGCCGGGACCCACCCACTTAGGGCTCAGGCCCACCCAACAGTAGCACACATTTAGTGGTAGCTGGTGGGGATCCCAAGCCCTGCCAGCTGAAGACTTCCCCCTGATGGTAACGAAAACGCTACTCTCCACAATAACGGCACCTGCGCATGCTCAGTTTTCACCTGTCTCTCACCTATCCACCCCCATCCTGGTAGACTGCCACTGAAATGCTTTGATGTTTCACTTATATATGCTGTCGTCTACCAACATTTGCTTATTTCCGATCTGACGAAGAAGGGCAACCTTCGAAAGCTAACCAAGAAATGTATTATGTCCAATAAAAAAGGTATCATCTTATTTTCTTTTCCATGTTTTATTTTGTTTTATTTCTATTGATTACCTTTAAAAGTGGACTAACACGGCTACCACACCTCTCTACCCTCCATTTACAAAGCCGCGCTAGTGGCTGCAGGTACGCTAATGTTGACGCTAATGTTGACAGAGCCCGTATACTTTGAAGCATTCTTCAAGGAAGCCCCGTCACCTCTGGTAGCCGACACCATGAAGTTAGCATCGACAGAGGGGGAAGAAATCAGTATGGGTCCCGCCGGAATCCCAAGCTGACCAGCGTTGCCCTGCTTCAGAGCTGGAATGGCAGCAGGGGTCGAGGAAAACTCCTGAACCATCTCTCTTCTCTTGCCTATCTCAGAAACAAGCGAGAAGACACTCTGAGTCAGTTTAAGTAGAGCAGAAGCGGAGCTACAACAGGTACAACCTGCCTCTAGGGCACCATCTTGGATCTCTCAGTGCACGTAAATTCTAATTAGTGCCACTTAGTGCCAATAATTGCTTGTTATTGGCCAATTATCGACATCAATTGGCTTGTTAATCAGTTAAGTTGCATGCACAATTTGGGTACACTGCTAAATTTGTGTGTGCGGCTTTAGTCACCATATATGGAATTTCCCCATAATGCCCTTCAGTAAAAGGACCTATACATGCATATATGTGCAGTTAATTGGTGCATATATATGTATTTTATAAACGATGGTCATAAGTGCCAATCCTGCTTCTGCTCCTCTAGGAATCCCTTCATGTATATCACATGATTCCCATGTGATGACTTTTACGCTTGTATACTGCAGACAATTTTAAAAGAGTCCATTAGAGTGTATACAACACTGTTTTACATGTTCAAGCTGCACATAAAATTATCCCTAAAGGTACATCTTTCTGCTATGTGCTTGTTTGGCTGAAAGCATACAGTGCATTGATATTTCCCTAGCATGGGTTACTTTCTCTGCTAGATAAGGTTCACCACCCTTCAGTGAGAAAGCTACTTTCAGAACTCCTGCTCGCTAACCGCAGCTGCAGAACTGAACAGTGTCAACCTTTATCCTGCTAGATATTTTTGCTTTCCTGTAACACGAACCCCTTGTCCTTTACAATACTTTGATCCAACCACATTTATCCCAAAAAGCAGCTACATTTTACAGCTTGACCTTAGCCTACATAAGTATTATCAAGAAGGCAAAGAGAAAAAAAAAGTGAAAAAAAGTGTGTTCGTTTTCAAATGCAATAAAATTATGAGAGTTTAGAAATACTGGCAACAGCACAGAAATAGAAGCCCACATGATCATTCAGGGAATTCCACTCATCTCAAGGAGGCTTCTTGATCGCTATCTACACTGGCCTTCATAAAGACATTCTGGATGAAAAAGGCAGAAGGTCTTGAGATGTTCGGTTTTGCAACATTAAGTTTTGTGCAAACACACTAGACTTAAGTTGTTTGTTGATATAGTGAAATAAGGCCAGCTGACAGAAATATAGACAGTGGTGGTTTCACTTACGAAGAGAGGCTAAAAAGGTTAGGGCAGTGGTTCCCAAACCTGGTCTTGGAGGCACCCCAGCCAGTCAGGTTTTCAGGATATCCACAATGAATATTCATGAGAGAGATTTGCATGCACTGCCTCCACTGCATGCACATCTCTCTCATGAATATTCATTGTGGATATCCTGAAAACCTGGCTGGATAGCCTCTAGGACCAGGTTTGGGAACCACTGGGTTAAGGCTTTACAGCTGAGAGAGTACAATAGAAGTTTATGAAATTATGAGTAGGGTGGCTTGGTCTAGCGTGGACTAAGTTCAATCTGTCAAAAAAAGAAGATGCTCCATGAAACAAATGACAGCAGATTGAAACCAATTCATAGAAGTTCCCTCCCCCCCCCCCCCCCCCACAGCGCACAATTTAGCTGTGGAATCTGCTGGAGGATGTGGTCAAAAAGACCAATATAGTTTAGTGTATTTTTGGTTGTTTTCTTTGAAGTCAGTGAGGATACATCAGGACAGTTTACGATAATTACAACACTTAAGAAATATAAAAGAAAAAAAAAGTACACTCACTCAAAGAAAGTAATTACAGTAATGTGTTCCATGCTCTGGCTTCCCAATCAGATCTCAAAGTCCCTAGCTTTTTCCATATACCAAAGAAAATATATAGGTCTTAAGTGCTGCCTTAAAATGGAAACAGTAAGGTTCATTCCTCAGGTGACTTGGAAGCAAGTTCCATTTTGATGGTGAGAAGAAAAGGCCATTCGCCTTATTATCTCCAGGTGGTGAGCAGATGGTGGAGGAAGTGCCAACTGATTGGTGTATTGGGAAATTATCAGATGGGGAATTGAGGATGGAATAAACAGATTCAAAAAACAGGCAGTTGTTCTAGTATGAAAAATCTTATGGTCAAGAACTAGGGCCTTGAATTGTATTCAGAAGGATATAGGGAACCAGTGAAACTTACTTGAAGCTGTCTTCTCATGGATTTGTAACTTATGGAGAACAGATTGGGGTAGACCAAAGTATAGAGAGTTGCAACGGTCCAGTTGGTTCAAAAATGAAGCAAAGACTAATGTTTTGAGGCCTTCAAAAGAGAAGAATGGTTTAACAGATTGTGCCTGTCTAAGAGATGACTTCAAGACACCTGCAAACTGAGGTTCAAAACAAGAGAATCTGTCTTACAGCTCAGAATTGTTGTACAGTTGTACATATTAATCAAATGTCCATCAGTGTTAGGCTACAACCTAGGGAGGGGGGGGGGGGGGGGGGAGGGATATCTTGTGACTTACATTGCTTTTGATTTCGATGGATTTAGTTTTAAGCCATGTTGGGCTAACCAAGTAGAAATCATACTAAGACTGTTATTTAAATGGCCTACATCAGGATTTAAAAGAGGATTGGACAAGATCCTGGAAGAAAACTCTACATAAAATGATTATCCAAGTAGACTTAGGAGAGCCATTGTTCATCCTTGTGAATTAGCTGTGGGAATTACATGTACTTTTTGGGATCTGTCAGGTACTTGTGACTTGGATGGACCACTGTCTGAGACAGGATGCTGGGCTTGATAGATCTTGGTCTGAGTCAGCATGGCTTTTCATTTTGGTCCTGTTGCAAATAAGGTAGCATCACAATTCAAAGGGGATGGCTTCTGTCAATTGTTGAATAATTGACATATACTTTTCCTTTTGGTGTGCTTCACTAAAGGCTCCTTTTACTAAGCGGCGGTAAGCCCTATGCGGGCTTACCACTTGTTATACAGGAAGTACTGCTCTCTAAACAGGAAGTAAAGTTGGGCTACTGTAGCAGCCCAGCTGTACTTCCCACCCCTAGCATGCTGGCGGTAATCAGGCAGTGCTGCGCGCTGCCTGGTTACCGTCGGATTAACACAGGAGCCCTTACCACCACCTCAATAGGTGGCGGTAAGGGCTCTCCCCCCCCCCCCCGAAATAGCTGCGTGGCAAGTGCTTTACTTGCCGCCTGGCCATTTCCTGTCAGAAAGCGAGACTTCCCTTTTACCAGCTGTGGTAAAGGGGTCCTCAGCATGTGTGTAAAATACGCGGCGACGCCAGCTCCAGCCGCCTTTTAGCACAGCTTGGTAAAAGGGGCCCTATATGAGGATACTAGGACATACTGCATGGGTCAATCATTCTGCAACACCAACACCTGTCATCTTCTATGTTTTCTTTAGTCAGATTTTAACCAGCATCTCCCAGATTCTATATATGGTATGCATGCAATTTAATTGAGTAAGGAGCCAATTATTGCCAATAATTGGGTGCTAAACAATCAATTATTAGTGTTAATTGGCACATGCATCTTGCTAGGTGCTATTCAATAAAGATGGCAAGCAAATTTTTTAGTGTACAACTGAAAGGGGCGTGGCCACGGGAGGGGCATGGGCAGGTCAGGGGTGTTCACTAAAGAATTTGGGGGATTCTGACCTAAATTACACCCAAGGATTTACACCAGGTTTCATTTGGTTGAAACCCTTGTGCCCAAGGTTGAGCGTGGATCCCGGCCCTACATGCTATTCTATAAATAGCGTCCAACTCAGAGCACTGTTTGTAGAATTGCGCTCAGCACGCATGTTTTCTGTGCCCACATCTGGGTGCCATTTACTGAGGGGTTCTTTTACTAAAGGTGTACTGAAAATGGCCTGCAGTAGTGTAGACGAGTGTTTTGGACGCACGCAGATCCATTTTTTCAGAGCACCTGTAAAAATCCCTTTTTTAAAATTTTGACCGAAAATGGACGTGCGGCAAAATGAAAATTGATGCGCGTCCATTTTGGGTCTGAGACCTTAGCGCCAGCCATTGACTTAGTGGTAAGGTCTCACGGCCACCCATTGACTTAGCGGTAAGGTCTTACATGTTAAATGCCTTTTACCACCCGGTAGTACCATGTGCCAGAAAATAATTTTGATTTTCTGGCACGCGTAGGGGATGCGCATCAAAAATGAAATTATCGCCCGGACCACGAGGTAGCCAGGTGGTAACTTGGAATTGGTATGCGTTGGATGGGCGTAGGCCCCTGAATCTAGTCCCATATGTATAAGTAGGCCAGTTTAGGATTCATCCACAATTTCACAATTGCAGTTTCGAGAAATAAAGCATTAGTCCATATTATACAGGGATTCAACTATGCTAGTAACTCATATCATTGCTGAAGATTTGCTGCCTTTATCCAGCTCAGTTTAAGGAACAATTTCTCACCATTATACCTCAATGATTGTCTTAGTTGCTGAAACCTGGTCTGTTCTTCTGGGGGACCAAAAAGCCAGTCAGCTTACCTATCAGTCAAAGAGCAGCCGCTCGGGAGCAGTTTGATAAATGGCCGGTTTAGGGTACTGTCATGCCAGTTTTGCCCTCTGGGAAATGTGGGAGTCAGCTGATTACCAACCTGTGGCTAAGGCGGTGATCAATCAAGCTGATCAGATATGGCAAACACGGTACCTTGATATAAAGAAGATGTCTTACAGCGCAGTTTGAGGTTAACATGACAAATGAGAGGGTAGGAAATACAAGAGAAAAACAATATCACCAGAATTCAGGGACCTTATAGCAACATTATTAGACCTTTTAACATGTTCTCTTGTTTTCATTCATCAAATTGCTCCTCTGTACTTACAACTTTATAGCTATACGCTAACGAGTCCTGAAATGTGGTTTTGTATGGATTTTTGACTGTGCATTTTTTTTGTTTAGAGCATTTTAGATTTTGCTAATGTGCTGGGTCTTCAAGGTACAATTGTTATTATTAATATATGCATGTAAATAACATTTATTTTCTGTGGTCACATATTAAGGGATAGTTGAGATCAAGCATAAAACGCTCAAATGATGGATAGATGTTTAGACGGGTAGGTAAACACAGAGTCTAGTACATGTTCTATGAATCATATGGAGATTAGATTTCTTTTTATCATATGTTATGTAACATGTAAAATATTTTTACTCATTATTTTCTCATATGCTATATCATGTAGATATGTGTCCATGACTATTTTATGAAAGGGAGTTCTATTTGGATTGTATAATGCATTATTTTTATGTTTTTGTTATCTTTACCCATTATGAATGTCCTCTTGTAACCCGCCCAGAACTTTAGATGGAGCGGAATTGAAATTTATGAAATAAATATGGCATATAGCAGTAAATTTGAGAATCTGAGATCATACTCTATATACCCTGGCTTAGGAACAAGGTTCATTCCTGTCCATGGTATGTGCAAAACTAACTCATTTGGAGACATTGTTTCTGAGCGAAAGTGGCAGCCTATGTTATTAAAAATAGCAATAGCAATTCACAGGAAAGTTCACTTGAATTCTTATTTATCAGTATCAACACAGCTATGAAGATTTTAAATAAGCCTTATCAAATGATTCAGAAGGATGTGCATGCATTCACATCACCTGGCAGCAATTAATGAAGTCCACTGCTGTGCCCCCTAGGATGCCCGGTTGGTGTCCTGGCATGTGAGGGGGACCAGTGCACTACAAATGCTGGCTCCTCCCACGACCAAATGCCTTGGATTTGTCCGGTTTTGAGATGGGCGTCCTTAGTTTCCATTATCGGCGAAAACCAATGCCGGCCATCTCTAAGGTCGACCCAAATGTTGGGATTTGGGCGGTCCGGACCGTATTATCGAAACGAAAGATGGGCGCCCATCTTGTTCGCTAATACAATTGGCTCCGCCCCTTCCCGAGGCTGTCCCCGGAGATTGGCGCCCTTAGGAGATGGGCACCTCCATTCGATTATGCCCCTCCAACTTGGTCAATTTGGAGTTACCGCTCGGCCCTTGAGGCAATTTCAGTTTTGCTGCACATCGGTTATGAGTGTCGGAAAAATTTTTTTATTTTCTGGCAACACAGCAGAAACCAGGCGGTAATCATCATTCTACGTGCGTGGACGATTAGAGCACAATTACCGCCTGAGACCTTACCGCTAAGTCAATGGCTGGCAGTAAGGTCTCAGACCCAAAATGGACATGCAGCAATTTTTATTTTGCTGTACGTCCATTTTCGGCGAAAATAAAAAAAGGCCTTTTTTTTACAAGCACATTGAGCAATGGATCTGCACGCGTCCAAAACACACACCTACACTAGCGCAGCCCATTTTTCAGCGCATCTTACTAAAAGGGCCCCTTGGGCTTTTAAATGCGTTTAAACTCAGATTTTTTTTTTTAGAACTACCACATATGCATATATAAATGGATTTTACATAACTAGATATCCATGGGGAGCCAAGTAAGAAAGAAAGCTGCAAAACTCAACTTTTTGTCATTTCAAGGCATCTTTTACTACACAGTTGTCTCCATCTCTCCTGAAAACCCCAGGTCTAAACGAGCACAGAGCTGACACACTTGCCATACAACAGGTGCAGAATTTAATGCTTAAAAATGCAAGTCTCTTTCAATTGAAAGGAAAACTCTGGAACGAGGGGGCATAGGACGAAGGTGAAAAGTTATAGACTTAGAAATAAGCTGAGGAAATACTTCCTCAAGGAAAGTGTAGTGAATTCATGCAACTGCTTTCCAGTGGAAGTGGTGGAGACAAAGACAGTATCCAAATTCAACAGAGCTTCGGACAAGGTACATAGGATGGCTAAGGGAGTGATAGGGAGAGTAGATGGCATGGATGGACAAACTGGATTATCTGCCTTCATTTTTTCTCTGTTTCTGTTTCTTTATAAATTGAAACCTCCAAAATATGAAAGGGACATTGACGTCTTTGTAGCAGCAGAAAAACAGATGACATGGCATTTGAAACCAAAGCTCGTAATAGACTCTACACAACTCTTCCTCTCTACGATTCCCCAATGTGTCTATAACATGTGAACCTTATCCGACCACATCAACTCTTTGTATTTGTTTCTCTACCGGAGATGGCGAACGCCTCTACGGTACAATGTAAGCCACATTGAGCCTGCAAATAGGTGGGAAAATGTGGGATACAAGTGTAATAAATAAATAAATAAATGTTGCATCTAGCTTTTCTAAACTATGGAGTAGATTCAGTAAATGGCACCAAAAAACACTGCTGAAAAAAATCTGTACTGAGCACTATTCTATAATTAGCCCTCCGAGTTACGTGACATTTACCCCCAAATTATATATATGGCGCCTTAAGTTGTGTGCACAAATTTGGCTGCATGGCCAAATTGTCCACATGACTTAATTGAACAAGCCAATTAACACCGACAATTGGATGTTAAGCAATTAGCGGCACTAAATGGCTTTAATAAGAATTTACATGCGCAGAGTTCTGGGCAGGGACGTAGCTACGTGGGGCCATGGGGCTTGGGCCCCCACAGATTACAGCCTGTCCCCCCCTACATTTGACCCCCCTGCCATCGCCGCCTGCCCCGCCGCCGCATCAGGTACCTTGTTTGCTGGCAGGGGTCCCCAATCCCCGCCAGCCGAAGAGTTTTCTTCAGCGCCGGTCGACTCTGGTGCCTTCGTTGTGGGATCATCTGTTTCTGACGCCTTACGTCCTGCACCGTGCATGTAGCCTCGTGCAGGACGTAAGGCTTCAGAAACAGATGATCCCACAACGAAGGCGTCGGAGTCGACCGGCGCTGAAGAAAACTCTTTGGCTGGCGGGGATTGGGGATCCCTGCCAGCAAACAAGGTACCTGATGCGGCGGCAGGGTGGGGGGCGGGCGGTGGTGGTTTTTTTTTGCAGTTGTGGCGGCTGTCCAAAGTGGCGTGTGGCGGGTTGCGGTTGCGGCGGCGGGGGGGGTCCAAAGTGGCACGTGGAGGGGGGTCGGTGGTGGGAAGGGGGGGTCGGCGGTGGGGGGAGGCGGCTAAACAGTGCCCCCCACCTTGGGCTCTGGCCCCCCCTCCCGCTGAGGTCTGGCTACACCCCTGTTTCTAGGTGTAATCTAAAACACCATGTGCATAAATTCTAATGCACACAGTCAACAAGGGGGCATAATCATGAGCATGGAATGGGCAGATTGTGGGCATTTCAAAAAACTATGGAGTCCTGTTACTAAGGTGTGCCAAAAAATGGGCTGCGCTAGTGTAGGCGCGTGTTTTGGGTGCGCACAGATCCATTTTTCAGTGCGCCTGTAAAAAAGGCCTTTTTGAAAATTTTTTCCGAAAATGGACGCGAGTCAAAATAAAAATTGGCGCGTGTCCGTTTTGGGTCTGAGACTTTACCACCAGCCATTGACTTAGCGGTAACATCTTGCGCGTTAACCGTGTGGTAATCATCTATGCACCTGGTTCCTGCCACACACCAGAAAATAAAAATTATTTTCTGTCACGCACAGTGGACGCGCATCAAAAATGAAATTATTGCAAGGGCCATGCGGTAGCCGGGCGGTTACTCCAAATTGATGCATGTTGAGCATATGTAGGTGCCTCACGCGGCTTAGTAAAAGGGCCCCTTTGCACACTATTATAGAATACACCCGATCTACACCTAACTTAGGTATAGGTATGTAAGCCTAGTTTTAGGTGGCCTAAATGGGTACACCTAAATGTTAGGCACAAGAATGGTGCATGAGCATATTCTATAAGCTATACCTAACTTTAGGCTCAGTTTATAACATAGTATCTTGAGTAACATAGTAGATGACGGCAGAGAAAGACCTGTACGGTCCATCCAGTCTGCGCAACAAGCTAAACTCATATGTGCTGCTTTATGTGTATACCAGACTTTGATTTGTATCTGCCATTTTCAGGGCACAGACCGTAGAAGTCTGCCCAGCACTAGCCCCGCCTCCCAACCACTAGCCCCTCCTCCCCCCCACAGGCTCTGCCATCCAATCTCCGCTAAGCTTCATAGAATCATACTAACCTCGTGGCTTTGCGTCACTGATTTTTAAGGTGCCATATAAAGAATTTTCCCCTTATAGGATAGCGCTTAGAGCCAACGTCTGCACCAAACATTGGGTGTGAGGATTTACACCAACGAAAACCTAGTGTAAATCCTGGCACGTAGGTTAGGCACGGATCATTAATGAATGCCCCGACCCGCTTGTCACTATTCCCTCTCTGTTCAGCAGGTGTCCTCCAACTGCATTGCTGCCAGTAGGGGGTGCTGCTTCAATATTGTGTTTTCAATTGCTAAGGACAGGCAGGTTACCTGGAGTCCTGCAGAACTTGCCCGTCTCTGGCAGGACTGTAGGTGGAAGACTTCCACTCAGCTTAGAGGGAACAGTGCCACCCGTGCCCCTACTGTGGCCATACCCCCTTTTCAGTTATGTGCTATAAGAACATACATGTGGATCTTTATAGAATAACATGTAGCAAAATGCACATGCAAATCCAAATTACATAAGTACATAAGTATTGCCATACTGGGACAGACCGCAGGTCCATCAAGCTCAGCATCCTGTTTCCAACAGTGGCCAATCCAGGTCACAAATATCTGGCAAGGTCCCAAAAAAGTACAATACATTTTATGCTACTTTATTCTAGAAATAAGCAATGGATTTCCCCAAGCCCATTTTAATAATGGTCTATGGACTTTTCCTTTAGGAAGCCATGCAACCCTTTTTTAAACCCCACTAAGCTAACCGCTTTTACTACATTCTCTGGCAACAAATTCCAGAGTTTAATTACACATCGAGTGAAGAAATATTTTCTCCAATTTGTTTTACATTTAAAATTGATAGCACCCAATTATTGCTGCTAATTGGTTCGTTAATCAATTTAATTGTGCACGCATTTCAGGATAGTGCACAATTTTTCGTGCATAAATTTGCACACTATTTATGGAATCTGGGGGTATATGTATATTTCCAGTGTAAAATAAGAAATACATGCATACCTTAGAGGCCAGCTTAAACTATGCCTAAACATGTTCCTTTGAAAACCATGTGTGCTGCAGACATACATATGCAAGAAACAGCTCTTCAAATATTGTTGGTTAGATCACAGGGCCATTTATACAAATAAACCCACTACTTACATGTACAAATGTCAGACAAGCCTTCTAAAATTACCTCCTATATTTATCTATATAAGCTATTAGAGTAAATTTCTTATTAGTATTGCTAGAGCTGGATAAAATGGTTAAAAAAGGAGTTAGGAAATCCAATTTTGAATATCAGGTGATATTTTGTTCACATCATGAAAGTCTGTTCAGACTAACACATATTCTGACATGTCTCCTAAGTATGTGCTCTTTGAATAGAAAGAATAAATTCCACACAATGAAGCTACAAAGTAGTAAATTTAAAACAAATCATAGAAAATATTTCTTCACTCAATGTGTAATTAAACTCTGGAATTCTGTGCCCGAGAATGTGGTAAATGCAATTAGCTTAGCGGGGTTTAAAAACGGTTTAGATATCTTCTTAAAAGAAAAGTCCATAAGCAATTATTACAGTGGACTTGGAGAAAATCCACAGCTTATTTCTAGGATAAGCAGCATAAAATGTATTGTACTGTTCTGGAATCTTGCCAGGTACTTGTGACCTGGTTTGGCCACTGTTAGAAACAGGATACTGGGCTTGATGGACCTTCGGTCTGTCCCAATATGGCAACATTTACGTTCTTATCATTTTGGAATATTTAGATACCTATTCGAAAGGGTGAAACAAATTTGCCAAAATGTATGCAATAAGATTCAAAAGTAGAATTATTTCCCCATCACTATTACTGTATCATTAGCATTCAGGGCCTCATTGAAATGATCTTATGTATTTTCATTGATAAATTAGTGTTCTTGTCATGTTAGTCTACTTGAATGTGCAGAAAGAAAGGTCAGTGAACACAAATAATTTCAGTGTGATTCCTTCGTATTGGACTAATTTAATACAGTTAATTTTTAAGGGCTAACGGAACCCCTCCGAAAGTTAAAGTAAACACTAAAATTATTTAAAGCATCAGCGTGTGCCTTTAATAGTACAATCTCTGTTGAGTATTATTTGAAATATGAAAAGAAAATGAAAAGTTTGCCCTAATCATTCGCATGATATTAAAACCATATACAAAAGAGGACTCCTTTTACTATGGTGAGCTGAAAAATGGATTGTGGTAGTATAAGCACGTGTTTTGGGTGCGCGCAGAATCATTTTTCAGCGCACCTGTAAAAAAGGCCTTTTAAAATATTTTTGCTGAAAATGGACGTGCGGCAAAATGAAAATCAGCATGCATCCATTTTGGGCCTGAGACCTTACTGCCAGCCATTGACCTAGTGGTAAAGACTCGTGGTAACCGGGCGGTAATGACCTACGCGCGTCAAATGCCACTTGGCATGCGCCCGATACTCACACCTGAAAATAAAAAAAAATATTTTTCAGACGTGCGAATTGGACACACGCCAAAAATGAAATTACCGCAAGAGCTACACAGTAGCCGGGCGGTAATTCCATTTTGGTGTGCGTTGAGAGCGTGTAGATGCTCGTGCGGCTTAGTAAAAGGGCCCCTGAAAGAAATTTGAGGTTTCTGTCTTTTTTAGACAACATTTTAAAGCAACAACGGCTTACAGATTTATGCCAGCAATGAGTTTTATTCTCCGACACTTCCAAATATAATTTGAGCAAAGGCTGTTTAAATGAATCAACAGATGTGGGAAGAAACTCTAGTTATGGGATTTCACACAACAACATAGAACCCCTATCATACACTTCGATTTATAGGGCCCGAATAAACAGAGTGTTCCCTTTTTCCTTCGGCATCAGTGTGTCTTTGTACCCAGAGGATGAAGCATCCATCATGTTATTACACACACCGCTGTCGGTAATTCTGGGGATCTTGTAACAAGGGCTGTTGTGCCTGTAGCCAGCAACTAATGTTACTCACTTGACTGGTTTTGTGAAAACGATGGGAAGGGGATGGGGGGGGGGGGGGGGGCTTATTTGGTAACAAAATTAATGTGAAGTCTTAAACTAGACCATAATTTATTGCTTCCATAGAGACTAGTTTTCAAATTACAGCTAATGCAATTACGTATTTCAGAATTTTTTAAAGCATCAATGTTTGAAATCATAGAAAATCATATAGATAGATAGATAGATAGATAGATAGATAGATAGATAGATAGATAGATAGATAGCTGCAGTGCACTTGATTTTGAAACATGGTTCAGTTGAGTGGCAGCTATACCAGCCTACATATTAAACCTGTAAAATCAACAGAATATTCAAATTATTTGTATAACAAACTGTGTAAAATATTTTTTATTATAGCATATCTGTTCTTTGTAAGCATACCATGTTGAGTCAGATATGCAAATATGCCTTCCCTCCCCCACTGAGCCACCAGGACCCCCATCCTTTCTCCACCCACCTCCTCAACAATGCCTTTGCGAAACCGAAAATTCCCAATGTAACTGCTACAGACTTCAAATATTGATATTTTTCCCTTCAAAAGGAGAAAAAAAACCCAGATGCTAATGTTCAGAAGAATGTAATGGAAAAGCTACTAGGGGAAGGAGAGAAATTACGCCCCGATAATGACCGCCGAAGTTGCAACGTGTCAGTTATAGTTACTTTTTACAGATAGATTTTTGACTCTATAATAATCACGCAGCTAAGATACAAGGTCTCTCTTTGGCAATAACCTACATGACATGGCTTGGAAGGCAGGTGTTACTGTAATTAGCTATTGTTTGACTATCAAAAGTCAGAGCTGATTAAAGGCACTAAGTACAAGCGCACTATTTTATTTCAAGGAATATTATGAACTGCATGCTGGGGACTCTTTCACTGTGGACCTTCCTTCCGGAGTCTGCTAAGAGCCCATGCCAGCAGTAATCAAAACTAAAATCTACATAAACCTTCAGGGTTTTTAATTCAAGCAGAGCCCTTTCATTAGAAATATGTTACTTTATGAAATCTGGTCACCAGCGAGGGGAAAAAATGTGACTTCTTAAGAAACGTGAATGGCATCTCTTTAGTGATTAACCCAAGATTAATGGAGGCCCCCACTGGTAGCTCAAAGTCCATTTTATTGCTAATTCATTTAGGTACCGTTTCAGATGTACTTGATGAAAATCACCTGCTAAGAAGTCATGTTTTGGCAAGCAAGGATAGCCATTATGGTCAAATTCTAAATACAATTTTTATTAAAAGAGCTTTGCAGAGCATGTTGTATTAGTGAGCTTTCTAAGCATATCTTATTTAATGTATTCAATTAGTTAAAAAAAATTGGGGGGCTATTTTGTTCTTACAATATTTTACAAAGCTATTCTTTTTTCATTTGGATTTCTTTTTTTCTTTCTGGGGAAATATTTTATATGCATTTGAGGAGGATGTATGTATGTATATTATACACACGTGCGTGTGTGCGCGTGTGTGTGTCTGTAGTACAGCTGCTAACAAGGGGAAAAATCCCCAATGAAAAATAGTTAAGATTTTGAAATAGCATCTGAGACAATGATATTGTGTGGGATTTTTTTCCTCGTTTTTTTAATGCAGTAATGGCAGCTGAAAATCGGGCAAATGCGTATGAAAACAGCAGAAAGTCACTTTTTATGACTCACCGGTGCAAAGTGTGGACATTGCACGTAGGACTACCAAATAGGAACCCTGAACCCTAGTTTTCCTTTCATGCAACCTTGCTGCTTTTTCTTCTTGTAATCTAATCTCATTTGTTTAGAAAAACAAATCACCTTAAACGGCTCTAGAACCTGATCTCCAAAGTCCTTCCTTTGGTGACTATAATTTTCTGAGTGGGGTCTGCAGAACGGTGATCTGTGGTGTGTATACATATCTTGAAATATTGTTGTGTTGTTGTTTCAGGGAAAAATGCATTGAAACAAAACGTGGCCCCTTTGTGTTTTAGCTTTTCTCGCTCTTTATTCTCGAGCCCTGCAGGTGTCCAATCAGAGACTGACCTCCTGTTAGCAGATGAGAAAGTTGAAGGGAGAGGAACAGCAGGCACCCCATTATTCCAGTATATTATATATATGGATGTTATATGCAATTTTTTCCTTGTAAAGAGTATAGTGTTTTCAATTAGCATACACATTTGTAGGGAAATGTTCTAGATGCATACAGTTTTGGCTTGCTGGACTGGCTACCAGTCAGTTTCAGCTAATGTGTCAGGACTGGCTGACGGGCATGCAGTTTCTGTGAAACTACAACAATAAAAACTCTCATATGACCATCATGATTTAAGATGGGCTCCAGAAAATCCTTGTGTCCTTGTTTAGCTGGAGGTGCTCATGTCTGTAACCCAAAAAATGTTAGCTGGGAAGGCTAGTAAGGAACAGGGGCCTGCAGAAAATAAATTGTTCTACATTTGTTTAATACCTGGGAAATGGTTATATACACATACCAAACCTCTTTCAATAAAATCTATCGGTGGGGAATTAGGTTTATATGAAAAGTAGTGAATCATGAGCAGGAATTAAAAAAACAAAAACAAAAATGTATTTCCTGATTTGAATAGTATCGATTATATTCTAAGGCATGTCTTATGAATAATAAAAAAAGTCGGCAAAAGTGGGCGCAGGGGGAGAGGAGGGTCGCTGGACATGGGTGGCTGCAGGGGAGCCGAGGAAAACCTTGCTAGCGCCCGTTTCATTTGTGTCAGAAACGGGCCTTTTTTTACTAGTGAATAATAAAAGTCATGACAATAAGCATCCATGAAAATACCCAGAGTATCCCTGAAGCATCTCTGTGGCCAGATGCATTAAATTTTTAGTTGTTGCATCGAAATAAAGGGCCTCTTTTTTTAAAGCCACGCTACACGTCCCTGTGTGCTAATGCCGACAAAGCCCTTTCGCTTTGAATGGGCTCCATCTGTATTGCAGCACGGCTTGATAAAACAGGCCCAAGTCCCTTTCTGTCTCCCCTTCTCCTCCTTCTTCATGAAGCAGGTTACTGGCATCATTTTCCCCCCCAAGGTGTGGTTCTGAACTAGCTTCAGTGGGATAAGATAAAACGTATTACATATTGCTTCCTTTTATTTGCATGACCTTTGCAGGTCGCCGTGGTGGTTAACATGGTGTGTAATTCACTTTTTAATCACATTCTCCGCCCCCCAGACATGCCCCCCCCCCATGCTACTGAGTGTTATACACGCCCATGGAGCCATCAGATCAACCCTAGGCCTTTTTAAGGGGTCCTTTCACTAAGGCCTGCGCCGACAAATGGCCTGCGCTGGTGTAGAGACATGTATTGGATGCACGCAGGTCCATTTTTCAGTGAAACCTGCAAAAAAGGCCTTTTTTTTTGTTGCTGAAAATGGACGTACGGCAAAATAAAAATTGGAGCGCATCTATTTTGGGCCTGAGACCATACCAACATCCACTGACCTAGTGGTAAGGTCTCATGCCTTGTGTGCAATAATGGTCTACGCGTGTACAATGCCGATTACTGCCCGGTTAGCTACGCACGCTGGAAATTTTCTGGCGCGCTTAGTGGACACATATAAAAAACCTTGGCCACACGGTAGCCTGGCTTAGTAAAAGGGTCCCTAAGTGCATAAATATAGGATGTTGATGAAGAACATTAATTACATCCCAAATTGGGGTGACCATAGACCATTAGGCCACCTAAGGTGGGGGCCTCAGGCAGCACTCTTCAGGGGTGGCATCTCTCCACTCTTTGGAGAGTGGCCACCCTGTTCGCGGCATTTACCTGTTTCATCACACTGCCCTGTCGCTGGCAACTACCTCTTCCCTTTACTGCAGCCGAATCTCTGATGTAACTTCCTGTTTCATCAGAGGCTTAGGCAGCTGAAGTAAAGGGAAGAGGTGGGTGCCGGTGGCAGGGCAGCGTATGGGAATCGCTGTCGCTGCTGGGTTTGGAACATGAGGAAAAGGTAATGGGGGAGGCAGCATCTCGGCCTGGGGGGGGGGGGGGCATCTTAGCTTCGCCTCAGCGGCATCTTGCCTTGGGCCGGCACTGCAAAGGAATGTACTTGGCCAATGTTGGTTTTGGTCCATGACTGGATATATTTCTGAAATATTGGATTACATCTTTATGCATGATATAAAACCAGGATGGGCCCAGCTCATCACCCTTGTTACAAGGCAGATATGCCAGGTCATTTGCATTGTGCATGTGTCACATATGATTGGATGCTATCTCATGTTCTGTGCAGTGAGCTACTCTTGTCATGCGCTGGAGCCTTTTTGAGTCACATGGAGGGCTATGATGTTGAACAGCAAACTCCTCCTCTCTGCTTTCTGATGACAATCCCATTTCCATGACCAATCCAGTGTAGCAAACACTTAGGAATCAGCAGAATGCAGTAGGACATTAGCAATTGGAAAATACATGGGGCAGGTGCGCTTGAAGGCAAGCTACAGACACAAGAAGGGAGGGAGGGAGCCAAAGGAAGTTCCTACTGCAATATTTTTGTAAGTGGCATTGCAGAAGGGCTTTACGTTTTTACGGATGATACTAAAAACTGCAACAGAGTAGACACTCTGGAAGGTGTGGAATAAATTCAGACGAATCCAACAAAGTTTGAGGAAGGATCTAGCGGTTGGCAGCTAAGATTTAATGCGAAAAAGTACAAGACTGCAAAAACCCAAAGAAGAGGTACAATATAGAGGGCGAAGTACTTCTCTGCTTAAAAGAAGAGCAGGACCTGGGGGGGGGGGGGTAATCCTATCATAACTTTTGGGTGTTCAAACAGGTAGATAAGGCAATGGCAAAAGCCAGAAGGATACCCTCAGGGGGAGGAATGCTGGCTTCGGCCTACCCCCTGGTAAGCCTTTTCTTGGCCGGGAGGTGCATGGTGGAGGTGCCCAGCACTCCCAACAGCAGCTTTCCAGATGCTGTGGAGGACTTGCAGCCAATTAGTGCCATTAATTGATTGTTAAGTGCCAATTATGAGCACTGATTGGCTTGTTAATCAATTAAGTTGTGCGTTCAGTTTGGCCATGCAGCCAAATTAGCACGTAGAAGTTAAGGTGCCATATATAGATTTTGGGGGTCTGTAAATGTCCGTGTCTGCGACATAGATACAGGTTATGGTACATATGCTAGTATTTTATATAGAAAAGTAGGCCCTTTCTATTCTTTAGAAAATTGTGTCTAAGCAAGTGCCTCCTTAAAAAAGTTACCTCCAAAATGTAAAAGATTATTTCATTGAGTTTATTCCAAAAAGCAGGATTGTCTAAATGGGTTTCTAACAAAGACCATGAAAACATAAATTGCCCTAATCGGATCTGTCTTCTGCTCTCCGGCACTCCAACACTGCTAATCTTTGTGTCTTGCTAAACAACATTTGTTCACCTCTAAGTCCGTTGGTGATGCGGATCTTTGCCTTACTGTCCTATATTACCCTCATCTAGCAGTTTCTTTTAAGTGCATGTGTTAATTATCTTGCCACTGCTGTAATTCCTCCCTGTACTCCATTAATTAAAGGGTCACAATCTTAGAGCTTGTTTACCCAATAAGCTTTCTGTTTTAATTACCCTAATTGCTCCAGTCCTGACAGATGCACCATCTTTCTTTGTCGTCCCTGAATTAGAAAACAATTTACAAGGAGAAACATAGGCAGACACCCTGAACCTATGTTCTCCATTGTGAGGTGGGCCCTTGAGCACGAAGCTTCAGTATTCGTGTCTGAGAATAACGGAACCAGTTAGATTAAAGTTGAAAATCCTTATTACTGCTTTATTTATTTTTTTTAACAGTGGAAAGAACATGTCTTGCATCATTATAGGTTGTTCACTTCCTATGTGGTACCAGGCACACAGGTTATAGTGCAAATGATATAAACCCAAAGATAAGACAGCATTTCTTTGTAATGGATTCACTGCACATGATAACTTTTTAGAGGACTAACTTAGTGGATCGTTTACCAAATGAAGGTAAAAATGGCCTGCAGTGGCATCGGCGCATGCTGCATGCCGAGGCCACCTTTTGCCGCCGTTGGTAAAAGAGCTTTTTTCAGAAGGACTGGTAAATTGCCACGTGGTAAGCAAAATATTGCCAAGTGGCCATTTACAACTAGAGCCCTTACCACCTCCAGTGCTAACCTGGTGGTAACTGGGCCATAGCCGCCGAGAGAGGAGGGGGCAGGGGGGACAAAATTCCCCGGGCCCGGTGCCGCAGTCCCACCTGCTTTCCGTCATCGAACATCTGCCCCCTGCATTGAAATCTCAGTCTCGCCTCCGTGAAAGCAGCACTGCAGGCAGCAGAACTCCTCCCTTTGGCCCTCCTTCCCTCCCTGTGTCCCGCCCTCGTCTGACATTAGTTCCGCGAGGGCGGGACACAAGAAGGGAAGGAGGGCCAAAGAGAGGGCTTCTGGTGCCTGCATCGCTGCTTTCACGGAGGTGAGACTGCGATTTCAATGCAGGGGGCCTGGCCCGGTGGTGGACGGAGGGGGGGAGCGGCGGCAGCGACCTCGGGGAGGTGGAGGGGGGAGTGGTGGCGAACTCGGGGGGGAGCAGTGGTGACCTCGGGGGTGGAGGGGGAGTGGTGGCGGCGACCTCAGGGGGCGGGGCAGCAGGGGCGGGGCCGGGCCAGGTCTCTCGGCGGCCCTGAACTGGGCACCCCACAGCTCTGCCCAATTACGGCTGGGCACCCCCCTCCCCCACTAGAAAATAAAACTATTTTCTAGCACCAGAAGCGGTGTGCAGAATAGACGGGACTACTGCCATCTCCTGGGTGAGCCCGGCGGTAGACCTGATTTGCAACGCGCCAAGCTACCCCTTCCACCCTCTAGTAAAAGGGCCCCTTAATCCATATCTTCACAGCTTTTAGGAGGGATACTTCTTATTTCACGGCAATGCAGAATGAGCATATTTTGTGTTCACCTGATGAATGGAGCATAATTCTCAAAAGCGAGTAGAGATGTGCATTCGTTATGGTGCAATTCATTCTTTAGTATGCCTTCAAAAATTCTACAAAGTAACATTCAATAAGTCAATTAAGGGCCTTTTGGTAAGTTGCGTCAAGCGTTGACACACGTATAACAACAACAAAAAGTGGAGTATTTCGATACAATTCAGTAAAATATGTTTATATGGACCCTTCACATTTGACATCATTCATTGCCTCAAAAAGAACTGAAGGAGTTTAATTTTATTAGTATCTGTCCTGTACTAGGTGCTGATTAGCTTTGCAAATTGTTTTTTTCTTCTAATTCCTCCTGATTTTTGACTTTCTTGGAACCCAATTTAAGTGGGCTTGAGTGTCGTTAATTATGTAATGTTATATTATATTATTTGAGAATTGTGATGTATAACCAGGGGTGTGCTGGTAAATTTTTAACAACAGGCTCTTTCTCCGGACGTAGCCAGCTCTGCAGTTGGAAGGGCCAGGGTTGGCCGGGTGGGGGGGGGGGAGCAACACTTGCCTCTCTCTCCTCCCTCCCTTCGTGCGGGCACGCTAGGCATACCTTTACTGGCAACCAATAAATGGACTGCCACCACTCCCAATGTCTTGCTCTGAGCAGCATGCTGAAACTTCTCACACACGCTGGAGAAGTCCCAGCCTGCTGCTCAGAACTAGAAACAAGGAGCTGGGAGCAGCAGCAGTCTATTTACTTGGCTGGCAGGGCTCAGCATCCCCACCAGCAAAGTAAAAGATAATTCAGCAGGGTGCCCAAGCCCACATTTTGGGAACCAGTTGTTAAAGTAGCCTTGGAGGGCCCTACTTTAACAACTGGCTCCCAAAATTCTTAAAAACTTAACAACCGGCTCTTGCGAGCCTGTGAGAGCCTGCTCCAGCACACCACTGTGTATAACGCTTTTCCGGTTCAAGTGTATAACCTTGAAATATGATTTAAAATGAAAAAAAATGGATTAATGCGTCTCATGGTAATTTGAGAGTGTGTGCACTGACCACGTCCTAATATATTTTTCTATTTTTTGAGGGGGCATGTCGGGGCAGACAATGGGCATTCCTGCGCTAACCAGTTAGCACATCTATTATTACACGGGGACTGGTTAGGACATGTATAACGCAGAAGCCCTTACCACCTACAAAACTGATGAGTGGTCACACGGGAATTTTCAAAAATGGCCACACACTAATGACGAGTAGACAATGGTAGGAGGATCACCATAAAGGACTCCAAAGCGTAAGTTCACCAAACAGATGAAGAGGAATCCAGTAAAACTTATATGGAAATATAATGTTTAATTTTTACAAAATATTTCTAAAAGGCAAGAAAAAGACCTCAAAACGCCTGATTGCTTACTTTCAATTTTCAGCGGCTTTAACTGGGGGCGTGGTGTTCATCACTGGTCATAAAAACCTTGCTTGAAACAATGACTTCAACTTTTAATTTATTTCCAAAAAGATTTTAGCAAATTTATTCTTTTTTGTAACATTTTTTTAAATATATTACCAATCTGAATGCTAACTTCAAATTTTATTTGGTTCACAAAAACCTTTACCAATTCTTATGAAATGCTACGAAGCAGCTATTTTCACAAATAAAGTAAAGTCGAGCACTTATCTGTTGCTCGATGGTGGCCCCATCCGTTTCGCTTACAGGCTTTTTCAAGGGCTGTGCTTCGACAGAGAAAGCATTGAAAATTTTTTTTTTCCTCCCTCTTGTTCTTTTTTTTTTTTTATTTTTTTTTATTTATTTATTCATTTCAAAATATATTCAAGCATAATATCTTGATTACAGATAAAGACGATTTAGTATCTTGGTAAATTCTTAAAAATACATCAAAGAAAAGAAAAAATTATTTTAACAAGAAGATCATTACTCGTCTATAGTCCACAATATAGGGGAGAATTATCACAATTTTCAGGCAAATATTCCAATTTTTGAAGCTAACTTCAAAATTTAACAAATGGAGGCTGATATAAGGATACCAAGCAATATACAATTATTATGGAGTTGAAGTTATTAGTGTTCCTGATAATGGAGGATGTAAGTCTCTCAACTTTGTCTCCAAAAAAGAGTTTAATTGATTAGCCTCAAAAAATACATACTTAATTGAATTAAGTTTTATCACGCACTTGCAGGGAAAGTTCAGCCAAAATAAGGCGCCAAGTTGTATTGCCTTTGGTCTCAGTTTCAGAAATTCCTGTCTTTTCTTTTGAGTGTTTCTAGAGACATCCGGATACATTCTTATCTTGCAATTTAGGAAATCAGGTCTCTTATTTAGAAAAAATTGTTTGAGGATCCAGTCTCTATCCGGTTGGAGTATGAAAATCACTTTAAGTGTTGCTGTTGTTAAACCCTCATTGTCTCCTTCAATAATCTGAGTCAAATTTAGATCCAATGATTGGGTTTTAGCTTCCTCCCTTTGTGAAGAGTCTTTCTTGCGAAACGGTTCTATATAGAAAATCTTTGAAATAGGTGGATGTGTTTTTTCTGGAATTTTTAAAGCGTCTGTTAAATATTGCTTAAAGGTTATCAATGGGGAAATAGCAACTTGTTTAGGAAAATTTATCAGTCTGAGAGCATTTGAGCGTTGATAGTTCTCCAATACTTCAATCCTATTTTGAAGATACATATTCTCTTTTATTAAATTTATTTGTATTTGTTGAGAGTTTTTAATTGCAGAAGAATTAGTTTCAACTTCCTTGCTCACAGATTTTAACATCATATCCATTTCAGTGATCCTTTCATTGTCTAATGTGAATTTCTTATTTAACTGAGTAAATTGTTGAGTGAATGAGGCTTCTAAACCTACAAGCGCTTCCCATATGTTATCCAGAGTTATTTGTTGGGGCTTTTCAGGTAAAAACGACTTACTTGAAAAATCAATTGAGGTTGTAGGCAAAGTTGATTGACCTCCTGCTACTCCGAGCTCTTCCACAGGAACAATCTCTCCTCTCTTCACTTCTGCGTTCTCCTCAGAAGGAGTCCTCGGCTTCTCGGGCGCCGACTCAGGGCCCGTGCCAGGAAACCCCGTCGCGACTTGCGCACCAAGGGGTTTCTGGTCCGAAATCGACGTCGTAGCCGGCATAGGAGGAGGAAGCCTCGTCTCGGGGCTAAAGGATATCTCATGTTCAAGCTGGGGGAACGGGAGACCTCTCCCTAAACCCTCCAGCAGCGAAACAGTCCCCGACGATGTGCCCGGTAAAAGGAAGTGCTCCATCGTTCCAGCTCTAGGTAAGGAGGGAGTAACGGGGCTTGCTCGCGCTTTACCTTTCCTTTTAGGCATATTATTTAAAATTTCGAGGTAGTCAAGGCAAAAATGTTGCAGGAGTAGAGCGAAAAACAGCAGAGCTATCTTCCCAACATCTTACTCGGCCGCCATCTTGGAATTTCTCTCCTCCCTCTTGTTCTAATCACGGCTTAGTGCTGCTTCAAACCACGCCCCCAGTTTAAACCGCTGAAAATTGAAAGCAAGCAGTCGGGCATTTTGAGGTCTTTTCCTTGCCTTTTAGAAATGTTTTGTAAAAATTAAACATAAGTTTTACTGGATTCCTCTTCATCTGTTTGGTCACATACTAATGATAACATCAATGTGTAGCTGTTAATGCAAAAAAAAAAAAAAATAGAAAATCAGGGTTTTTCTTGCTCAGGTAAAAATGGCCTTAGCACACAGGAAAGACCTGAGTAAGGGGTCCTTTTCCTAGAGTGTGCTGAAAAATGGCCTGCGCTGGTGTAGATGCGTGCATTGGATGCGTGCAGATCCATTTTTCAGCGCGCCTGCAAAAAAGGCCTTTTTTTGGCTGAAAATGGATGTGCAGCTAAATAAAAATTGGTGCGCATCCATTTTGGCCCTGAGAGCTTACCACCACCCATTGACTTAGTGGTAAGGTCTCACGCGTTAACCAGGCATGTACGCTGCCGATTACCACCCGAACAGCACCACACGGTAGAAAATAAAAAATATTTTCGGATGCACATATCGGATGCGCTTAAAAAAATGGAAATTATCGCCCGGGGCTCGCGGTAGTTCCAAATTGACGCCCATTGGATGTGCGTAGGCGTCTATGCGCCTTAGTAAAGTTTTGACATGCATTAAAAATGTCTTATTCAAACAAATATGTGAAATGAACAAAAAAAAAGGCATCAAATTTAGAAAAGAGCCAAACTGAAAACAAACTAAAAAATATGTGTGCTGTGCACATCCCTAAAAGCAAATCACAGATTTGCATTAAAAGGTATCACCTATAATTTTTTTATTGAACGTTACTTTATGTATCCAAGTAGACAAACATGGCAGCCAAGCTAATTTATTCAAAATGAATTTAAAGCAGGAAACACATTAATCCTTGCAGGGGAATTGAAAATTTTGGCAATGCTTATTTTTTGGCAACATTTTCCAGTCATTATTAGATGTGACAGTGTATTTCTATGCTTCAGAAAACCAGTAGCATGCTGCCAGCAGCCAACCTTGGAATGCTCCTAATGAGGTTTTATCTTGGGATCCTCTTCCAAGCCTTTCCAGGACCCACTTTCTAGCACCCCCTCCCCCAAAACCTGCTGCTCCAGAGCTATAAACAGAAAAAAATGCAGTATGATTAATTAGAAATTGCTTAGCAAACTTGATTGATGCATGGTAAATAGATGCTTTCAGTGCTTATTGTCCCTGCCCTGATGGATTAGGAAGAGATGTTGAGCAGTTTATTCGATCAATCTTTTTCCTGGCCTTTCTCAAGCTCTGGCTGTGCCAGTCAGCACCAGTGCTTTCTTGGTAGCTTTAAGACTCTTTAATTAAGACGTCAGAGGTCCAGCACGGCTCAAAATCCCAATTTTATTAACTTTACATTCTCAGCTGAAAATGAGACACGTTTCTTTAATTCTAAAGTACAGGACAAAGAAGTGAAAATGTGAGCAATATCTTCCAGTGGGATTGATGGAAACAAAAAAAAAATATGTATCTTGCATTTTAACTGGGATTAGCAGACTGCTGTTTTTACTCCTATTTCCGTTGCATTTGAGGGAAAGTATTTTGATCTGGCAATGGTTAATGTAGAGGAGATGCAGGATTAGGACTGCAAAACAAAAAAAATTGGCTTGAGCAAGTGTGTCAAACTCATGAATAATCATGGGCCTAAGGAATGGATCCTAAGGAGCTTAGCCGAGATTGGGTGGCAGAGCCGGTGGCGGGAGGCGGGGATAGTGCTGGGCAGACTTATACGGTCTGTGCCAGAGCCGGTGGTGGGAGGCGGGGCTGGTGGATGGGAGGCGGGGATAGTGCTGGGCAGACTTATACGGTCTGTGCCCTGAAAAGGACAGGTACAAATCAAGGTAAGGTATACACAAAATGTGGCACATATGAGTTATCTTGTTGGGCAGACTGGATGGACCGTGCAGGTCTTTTTCTGCCGTCATCTACTATGTTACTATGTTACTACAGCAGCCATGCATTCATTGATGAGCCTCTATGGCAGACACGCATTCATCTATGGGTAACTGGGCTTTCATCGATTGGCATCTGTGGTACCCACACATTCATCAATGGGCCACACTAAACTATTGTCCTTCCTATTCTCCCCATTACAATTACTTAGGAGCCAAATTTACATTCACTGCATTGGACAGATCAGCTCCTGAGTGCCAAAATGGCACCAAAATCGCAATTTAAATACATCAAATCAAAGAACATCAGTTAGTTTATTTTAAAGATATTTATAGCTAATTTACCTCCCAGGGACATGTTTTAAGGTAAGAATATGTTTAAAAAAACATTTTTATACTTTTAACTTTCAGTGATTTTAGTCGGATCATTTTTCAGCTTATTTTACATTTGTCAGATATTGAGCATCTTTGTTTAGACTTACCTTCTTTAAATCAATTTGATTTTTGCAGTTTTTAATGTGTTTTTCCATCATTGTGATTCAATTTAGATGTTAAATTTAGAATGTGCATTAGTTACTACAAAGTGGGCTGCACAGAACTCCTGTGCCCATAAATCCATGTGCAGTATCTCCTTAGATTACTCATAGGTCCTACCTTATGAGCCCTTGTTCCAGAACCTATTTTCCATCGTGCAATTATACCATAGATCAGGGGTGTAGTTACCATTGAGCAAGCCCAGCAAAATGCCCAGGGCCGGCCAATGGTAGGGGTTGCCTGAAGTTGTACCTTCCCTTTCTGCCCCCACATCCAGATCCAGCATCACTCCAGCTCTCCTCCCTACCCCCAGACTGGGTCTAGCACTACTCCATCTCTCCCCCCCCCCCCCCCCCCCACCACGCTGGTCCTTCATGTGCTCAGAGAGTGCATTGAAACCCAGGGGAGAGATGGTGGAGGGGAAGGGAGACAGACCTGGAGCAAAGGGGACGGGGAAGAGAGGAGAGCGATGGTGAAGCGGGGGTAGAGAAAAAGAGAGAGAGAGAGGGAGACCTAGAGAAAAGAGGAAGGGGAAGAGAGTGAGCAGATACCGGATGGGAGGGAAGCTGAGAGTCTGGGCTAGAGGAGAGAGGGGGGACACATGCTGGACCAATAGAGGGAATTGTACACAACTGCTCTCCTGGCTAGACTGAGGAGAGGGGTGGGGTGTGAGTTCAGGAGCTGGAGGTCAGGCTTAGGAAAGATCAGTTCTTTGTCAAGTTTGGGTTTGTGGTGGTGGGACAACACTAGGGAAGGGAATTGTGTGTATCATCTTTGCAGTTGTACTACCAGACTGCCTGTAGCACATCTGCACTTACCACCTCCTTTTGAGGTAGGGGTAAATTTGGCTGCACTATCAGCAATCCTGACAACTAACCCACAGTAACGACCCTTGCACTTGCTGTCACAGCTAGCCACACCTCCACCTGCCCCTGTCAAGCCCAGATCTGGCCCAGCCTGGTGCTACTATCTACACTGCATTAGCTGCTTAACAGCTTAGCAGAAAGGCCCCTAAATGAGTTATATGAACATTGCACATCCTCCCTACAGGTATAAATACACACTAAAGTTTGTGTGGATGTCAGAGTTCAGTTTGTGGGGTTATTTTATTTAGTTGCTCTTTACCACCCCCAGAAGCTGCCACTATTGGTGATTAAACTGGCCCTGGATGGACACATAGAATGGATTCCTAGTGGGTCTGGTAGAGAGAAAAAATAGTGAAGGAATTCAAGAAAGTCTTGGATAAGCACAGAGTGGTGAAAAAGTGAACAGAAAGGCAGAGTTCAACTGGAATCTATAGTATTCCTGCAGCAATGAAACTGGGCAGACTAGATGAACCTTACGGTTCTTAGGTACCATTCTATGGTATGCTTACACGTTTCTACAAACTAATCTGAATGAATCTAGAGGGTCTTTTACTTAGGCGTACTGGCGTTTTTAGTGAGCGCTAAAAATAGGTGCATGCTAAATGCTAAAGACGCCCATAGGAATATACAGGCGTCTTTAGCATTTAATGCATGCCTATTTTTAGTGCATGCTAAAAAGGCCAGTGCACCTAAGTAAAAGACACCCCTAGTGTTAAAAGCAAAAAGTTGTGGTGCAGGACCCAGGCTTGAATTAACGTTTATTCTGTGCTTGATATACCGCCTTTCTGTAAATACAGTCAAAGCGGTTTACTTATACTACAGTGAAACCTCAGTTTTCGTCGGTTTCGGGTTTTGTTGATTTTTTTCGACTAGAAATCTGTCTCGGTTTTCGTCAGTTGCCTCGGATTTCGTTGAAAAAGGACGTCCATCTCCCAATTTGTATTGGAAGATGGAAGTCCTTCTCCTGATTTTGGGCGTCCTCGTTAATTGCCTCGGTTTTCGTCGGTTTCGGATTTCGCCGATTGTTTTCGGACGGATTATCTACGAAAACCAAGGTTTCACTGTATTTTTGCAGGCTCAGTTGGGTAGGGGATATTCATTTAATCAGGTTTTCAATGCGTACATCTTCTCAGTGACCATTAAACAACACCCTTCTCTTGATACTCACATACGGAGGGTAATTTATAGCCAGACACCATGGATAGCTGCCATTTTGTAAAGACCAAGTCAGTGCCTACTTGCCTGTATTAAATACTAAAATATGTGTGGCAGAGAACGCACATCCAGAATCACTTATACTTGCTCGAGAGCTGGTGTAAATGAAGACATGCACTTTACGCATATATATGTGAAGATTAAGGTATTTCATAATCTATGTTTGTATGTGCTAACTCTACTCCAACTCCGCCTCACACGCCTCCTGGCAAAATATATGCTAGGGGTCATCCTTCCTTATATGGCTGGATGACTCCCAGTGGTCATACCATGAGTCTGCCACTAGGGGACAGTCATCGTTTTGGAGGAGACGCTGAGCCAGATGGCAGCAGAGAGGGGCCGCTGCTGCTGCGGGTGTCTTACCAGTTGTCATGGTGTTCACTTTTACATTGTCGGTATTTTATAAGAGGTCATTTGCTTGTGTTTTATGATTACCGTCATACGGGAATGACCTTATAAAATTACCTCTATGTACTATGGTATGCAAACCTCTTTATTAAAGGGAACACTAGTGTTTTTGTAAAAAATAAAACCCTTTCCTTTTTTACCATTACTTTTTTTTTTAGCTCTGACGGTAGTTGTTGATCAGTTACCACGATACAAGAATAATTCTGATCTGGTATCTGCTAGGTTCATTTTCTATAGGGGTTGTTGGTGACTTTTATAAACTTTGGGAGCTGGGTCTCTCCACTTTGGGCTCAGACCTTCCCCCCCCCCTCCCAAACTGCAGTACCCTGAATGGCTGGTGGGGATGTCCAAGACCCGCCAGCCGAACAGCTCCGTGGCCTGAACCTCCGCTGGTGTGAGGAAGTCAGCTGCGTGCTTTCTAGCCGCCAACATCAGCTCTCCTCATACATGCTCAGTTCCTGCAAATGAACTGAGCGCCGATGAGAAGTGCCGGCAGCAGAGGCTGGAAAACACACCACTGACTTTCTCATACTGGGGAAGGTTCAGGCTGTGGAGTTCTTCAGCTGGTGAGGCATGGGTATTCCCACCAGCAAAGGTAACATTTTTAACGGGGGGGGGGGGGGGGGGAGAGAAGCAAGCAGAGGGGAATGGATGAGCCCCCCTCCCCTAGTCCACCCTGAAGCCCCCCCAAAAAAAATGGGCTGCTTGCTATGCCCCCTGCTATAAACAACTTCTCACTGCTATATGATCAAAGATCACGTTCCGTTTTTTTTTTTTCTGTGAAGTTCGGAATTTCATTTTTTTCACCCTTTCATTAAGAACAATGAAAAGAATGTAGCTACATGCCTTAACCCTGAATAAAGCTCTGCAGAGATCATTTTATTCACTAGAAACCTATAAGAAATCAATTATGTTTATATTTCTGAACTAATGTTAATAAAGTTTGCAACATTATATTATTCTCCCCTCTGGTGATTCTTTACCCTCTTCCTCTATTTGATGAGGCAGCTCAAAGGATCTATCAAGATGAATACACTTGCCCTACACTGTCTGTTCCAAAGGTATGTATGTATAAAGGAATGATAAGTAGGTGCTGAATGTCTGGGGGTGGCTATTATCAGTTATGCCTATCACTATAGTCTCTCAGCTTTTCAATAGCACAAAGCCCCCAGATACCATGTTTACTAGACTAGGTAAAAGGGATTCTTAATGCTGTGTAAATATGATTTACCAAGGGACTTTGCTTTCTCACCTATTCTTGAGCTTTTCAAACCAACATTATTAATTAGCTCCCTTATCGGTAAGTGCTGTCTGGCCGTTAAAATGTTTCCACCCATTGCAACCATACATAGAAACTCAGAAATGTCAGCCACGAAGGCAAAGGATGCTGGTGGCTGCACTGGGACATTGTTTGTGGATCTCAAACCTCTTCCTTTGGAATTCTGATATTATAGAACATACCTTATAAAGCAGCTGAAACCCGTGAAGGCTTAGATTCCAGCTGCAGAAACCTTGGACAGTAGCTGTCCGTATTCTAATATTAAAGCTACCAGTTAATATGCTTAGTGGCTTTCAGCAAAGCCCTTTTATTCCTCAAAGTGGAATTAAAAAAAAAAAAGACAACAAATATTTCATGTTCTCAGTGATCCTGAATGACGTGAATCACTAGGAAGTATTTTTGTTGAAGGGGTGAATTAAAAGAATCATTTTGTGTGGCTCAAAACAGTCTGGTTAAAAAAATGGTGGTTATCACAGACAAATCACTGCTGTTCAAACATGGGGATAGGAATTTAGTAATAGACAGATGAAGTAGGCTGTTTGTACATGAATGGTCGGTTTAATCTGTACTGCAGTAAATTTAATCAGTAAATGGGTGATGAAGATGTCTTTAATGAAGGAAAGAGTTACCTGAGCTAAAGTACTATGAGGTCTCTTTAGATATCAGAACATGTGATTTTTTATTAAAACGTTTAATGATTTTTTTTCCTCATCGCCTACATTATGCATTAACCTCAGGATTCTATATATGGCGCTCAAAATCGTATGTGGGAAATCGGACATGTGCCCAACTTCTGCATGCAACTTAATCGAATAATGAATCAATCAGTGCTAATTGGGTGCAGTGCAAATGCTAATTGGCAACAATTAGAAATTACGTGTGTGTCTTCCTAATCATATTCTATAATGATGCATGTGTAAATTCTAGTATGTAGACCTTAAAGGGGTTGTGGCCATGAGAGGGTTATAGGCGATGCAAGAATTTATGTACACTGTTACAGAATACACTAGATCCATGCCTAATTTAGGCATGGGAATTTACACCGCGTTTCAGTTGGTGTAAATCTTCATGCCTAAATGTTAGGTCTGGCTTTTGGTGTTAGGTATCTACTATAATAAAACTCACCCTCAACATTCTGAAGACAACATTCTGAAGTCACTCAGTCACTCACTGAAGGGTTCATGGATTCATGGTGGTGAAGCCAGAACACTGACCATGTCTCTCTGCCCCGCCCTCGCATGACGGACCAATCAGAAAAAACACCCTCAACATTCTGAAACACAAAGGACCATTACAACACTGTTCCCAGGCAACACTAGGCAACGTAAGACGGACTAATCAGAGGAAACTACGTGACAATAAGGGAGGAGCATTCCCCAGCAGAATGGCTCATTATCTGTGCAGCACGGAGAGCACAGAACCACCGCTGGAACGAGAGAAGAATATTCCTGCTGTGGGTATGTGCAAAAATAGACCAGGGGAGAGGGGGGGAGGGAAATTTTTAAATGCCTAATGCCAATACTGAAGAGTGGCAGAGGGCCTATAGCACAGACTATATTTGGGATCGCTTGACATGGAGTCAGAGGAGCCGGAAAACAACGTGCCCGTCACCATCTGGGACAAGGACAAGCTGCGGCCCAGCTGGAAGGATTACCCGCGACCCAGCCAGCAGCAAACAGCGACCAAGGAAGGGGGAGGAGTACTCCTTCCCTGCCTAGGAATCGCTGGAGACTGGCTGCCAAACTAACGAAACAACCGCACACCGACGCACCACCTCCATCATTCGAAAGGCATCCACTCTTTCTTCAACAGAAATGCAAACTAATAATACAAAACAAACAAAGAATACATGGTTTCTCAGGCGGCTGCAGGTAACTCCCCACCCCCTTCCTCTTCCCCTTTTGCCGAAGCGGCCAAGGACATGCCCAACCATCCCCAGCCTCAGGCAAGCTTTCTCCCACCTCGGGGATTCCCCGAGCACCCGGAAAAAGACGGCGCTGATTCCTGCAGCGCATAAATGTTCCAGCATTCCCCTGCAGCCGGCCTGAAATGGACCAAACATACCGGATCACCCCCCGACGGCCCGAGACCGTGCTCTTCTCCCTTCCGCCAACTTAAAACAACCATCCCCGTCCTCAGGCAAGCCGTCACCCACCTCCAGGATGCCCAGAACCCCAGCCCAATGGAAAAAGATGGCGCTGCTTCCAACAGCACATTTCTCTTCCAGCATTCCCCTACAGCAGCTCTGAAACGGCCAAAAAATACCGACAGACAAAGAACGTGCTCCTCAACCTTCCGCCCATCTAAAACAATACTGCTGCCTCAGCACAACACAAAAAAAAAAAAACATGCAAAAAAAAAACAACACTCAACAAAGGCTGACACCCCCTACAACCACATTTACATTTCACCAACAGAAAGACCCCCCTCCACAAACCCCCTTGACAAAACCACACACACACAATACAACAGAAACACACCCTCAAAGCCACACACCAATCCAACCCACTTTGCCAGCACAGCACAGCACATCCCCCAACCCCCAAGCAAAAAACAAAACAAAACAAAACAAAAAAAGACACACATCAACAACCTGCACACACACCGCACCCTCACACACACACACAATAACTCTGTGACACATACACACAAAAATAACCACATGCTAGCGCCCGTTTCATTGGTTTCGGAAACGGACCTTTTTTACTAGTTATTCTATAAACAGCACCCAGCTCATAGCAACATCTATAGAACAGTACTTAGCGCTTATTTTTTTTGGCACTGATTTTTTAGCACCATATATAGAATCTAGTCCTAAGAGGGTAATGCTGTATAGATAGCCTAAAGTTAGGTTCTGTTTCTGTGAGTCTGACATCCTGCACATACAACATGCAGGACGTCAGACTCACAGAAACAGAATGAAGCCTTGCGTGAGGACCTCGGCTGGCGGGGGTTGGGGTCCCCTGCCAGCAAAGATAGCCGACAGCAATGCCGGTGGCTGGGGAGGGTTGGCGACGGGATTGGGGGTCAAAGTTGTTGTTGGTGGTGGCGGCTGGGGGGGGGGCAAAATGGCGGGGGTTGGGTGCGCCAGGGGGGTAAAATGTGCCCCCTCACCTCGGGCTCTGGGCCCCCCTCCTGCTGAAGTCTGGCTATGCCCCTGGGTAGACTGTTCCTACATCTTAACCATGCATTAAAGGACACCATTCTGTAAATGAAGCCCAAATTTGAGAACTGAAAAAAAAGCACGCTAAGTGTTATTCTAGAAACGGCGTCGGACTGCACCCAATTTTGAGCACAAGGATTTACACTGACTGAACCCTGGTGCAAATCCCTATGCCGAAATAAGGAGTGGATCCCGCAAATTCTATGTCCCTGCACACAAATCCTAGAAATGCCCCTGACTCATCCATGTCCCCTTTTCGTATCCACACGGAAACATTTATGCACCCATCTTTATATATTTTTTATAGAATAGCAATTGCGAGTATAAACACGCAGATTCCAATTATTGCCAATTAATGCCAATAAATTGATTGCTAGTACTCAATGCATGGTGCTAAGTGGCTTGTTAAATAATTAAATTGCGGGCATACACTGGGTTTGTCAGTGCCTGCATAACTAACCAGGCACGTAGGACTCCACAAATGGCAGACCTAATTTTGCACAGCTAGCTACCGGGTATGGAACTGAATACTGGTCCTGGCTGCAAAACATCTGGGTGCCACCAATGACCTCGACTTTCAGTGTTGATGCCTGGATATGGCCTATCACTGAATATCTGGTTCTAATTTAAAGAAACCCTGACCACCATCATTGAATATTCACTTGATTATAATTAAATTTGATAGCCAGTGTTATTAGTTTTAAACCTAGCATTATTTAGCTGAATGGCTATAGTAGACTTCCAGGAAGGCTGGCTAAGATAGCTTGTGTGGAGCAGCTATGGTTATAAACCTAATGTCAGTGAATTATTACAAGGCTTGGTGGTAAGAACTGGGAAGGGACTGGTGTTGGATTACACATGGAACTGGTAAGAATCAAAGAGGAAAATGACAAGGCCTGGAATAGTATACCAACTGATGTTTTGGAGGCCAGAGCTGTGATGCAATTTAAATATTCTCAGGGGCAACCGTATAAACATGGGAAAGGGGTCAGATATCAAATTAGGGTACTGTAGCAATATGAGCAAGGGTTGGGCATGGAGCCTTAATAGACACAGCCACAGCCACAATGAGGAGGAGTAGCTTAATAGTTAGTGAAGTGAGCTTTGGCCCTGGCAACCTGGGTTCAATTCCCACTGCAGCTCCTTGTGACCTTGGGCAAGTCACTTAACCCTCTATTGCCCCAGGTACAAAGATTGTGAGCCCCCTAGGGACAGAGAAAAGTACCTGTATATAATGTGTACAGCACTGCATACGTCTAGTAGTGCTATAGAAATGATTAGTAGTAGTAAAGAGGGTTGAAGATAAAACAAAAATGCTTTATTAATATTCAAAAGAAGGTTCCATTCTGTTCCTTTCACAGGCGTGATGAAATAACAACAACAAAAATGTTTTGGATTCAAGAAGAAACTCCCAGTGGCCTGTCCCTGGCAGGGCCACAATGTGCGCTAGTCTTTGTCATCAAGATAAATCAAAACCAGGCCTAGCTCTGACCTGGCCTCCAGGATTAAAGTTTCCACAAGGTTCCAAGAAAAAACTTGGCCTACCTGAATCAAGCTTCTGCTGCTTACACATACGTGGTGAAGGCATAGGCTGGAGGGCTGCTCATGTCTTCCCTGGGCCTCTCTGGCTTAGCTGTGCTCAGGAGTTTTATGTTGCCATGGCCACACCCTCCATACTCTGCCCTCAGTGAGTCACACCTTCACTGCTCTGTATTGCAGGATTTATTGTGACTCTGTGAGGAACCAGTATCTTCCTATACACTCTCTCACAGTTATGTATAAGCTTATCTATCCAAAAAGACAGAAAACTAGAAAGAAAGGTAACTGGGAAAGCTGGATGGGCCAGCTGGTCCTTATCTGATATCTAGAATGTTCAACAATTGTGCTTGGAATGCTATGATATACTTATATGGTATTTTTACCTCTAAAAACTAGGAATATCCAACCGGTTCACAACCTGTTTCTTAATGCAGTATATTTTCTTTGTAAAGTATTATTTACAAATACAATTACCGGCAGTAACTGAAGCATCACACTATAAATATACACAGATATACATTTATTTATTTATTAAAAACACTTTGCTATATTGCTTTCATGGATATGGTGCCTGTCTCTTTCCGTGTGACCATTTTAGAGTCACAGCAACGCAAACATTTAAGTAGATAGTGTTTGGACGCTATTCAGGACTAACCTGGGCAGATTTCCAACACTAGGTTTGCTCTAATCTGGCTTCTATATGGCAAGTAACATACACAATAAATCCTGAGGCCTATCTTAATTGAAGAGAAGAGATTAATATAAGTTGGAGTGTTAGAAAGCCTTTCATGAATTCTTTTTGGACCGGAAGTTTCTTCCTGCTCCTACTGGATTTCTGACCCATTTGGAACTGGTTCTTACCAGGAGTATGGTGCCAGGAGCCATCATTCCCAAGGACCTGAAAATTACCTCAAGGAAGAGGTAAAAAATGTTTTCTTCCTTTTATAACCATATTCCTCAGCTAACTAGTCTAATCTTTGCAGTGACAGCCTTAAGATAGGAATTATAAATTGTGGCTCCCTCTGGAATGCAGTACACGTGCTTCCTGAGTTTGGCCAGGAGGTGTCACCATTGTGAGATGGCTTAGACCTCCATGAATTGAACTCAAGTGTTCTCAAGTGTCAGGATGTGGCACTGCCACTGGGTCTGTCCTACTTAACAGTTCAGATTACAACTCCACTAGAGGCTATATATTAAAAGAGAATACAAACGTTAGCAAGGAAGCAGGCTGACAGTGGCGTCAATGCATTGTAGTGCTATGGGGTCTTAATAAATCCTAGATTATGCAGAGCTCTTACACTGTGGGACACAACTACGGAACGCACTGCCAAAAGCAGTAAAAACTACACTCAACCACCTAAATTTCCGGAAAGCACTAAAGACAGACCTGTTCAGAAGAGCATACCCCACCGACCCAACATAAAAAGACCTGGATACCTGCGACACAGCGTAACCATAGACCGTAATGGACATCACCTGACTCTTTCTCTCCCTTTCTAAGTTTCCCCCCAATTATACCTACTATACATGTACCTAATTCTACCAAAACATCACCTTGTATTGATTATACCTTGTATTTGTTCAGACCGGAATCGGCTAACGCCGTTAACGGATCTAGGTAAGCCACATTGAGCCTGCAAAAAGGTGGGAAAATGTGGGATACAAATGTAACAAATAATTATAATAATGACAGAAGGTGATGGCCAGGGCTGGCTTTAGTTGGGAATGGGTATTAAGCAAAAGAAAGCAAAGCAATTGCCCCTGTTCTCATTGCCGCAGGAGGCCCCATTGGTGAATCTGACTTGTGTTGCTCGGACAGAGATTCTGGATATATGACTGGGTCCAATACCCAGTTTCTGCCCTAGGCTCTGGGTCTAACATGAAGGAGAGTGATAAGGGCAAGGGAGGGAGATGATGGAGTTTCAGTTGGACTGACTTCTAGGTGAGGCAACAGATCCTTCTCCACTGATAACAGCGACAAATGTTACCATTCACCTGAGAATTGATCAGGCCGGTTATTTAATTTACATCCCAAAGTTAGTGTAGGACTAGTAATACCAGATCCTGCCCATTGAAATCAGTGCTGCAAGTCCCATAATGCACCAGGGATGAGGTGGTCAGAAATCCAGGACTGACCTAAAATCTGCAGCCCGGAATTGGGTAGCTTGGCATCTCTGCTTCCATGTAGGACACCATGACGAACAGGATTTAAGATTTAAGCATCAATAGGTAAGACTAGACAGAAGATCCAGGAGTGGAGGGAAGGTGTCAGAGATCTCAATGTTTGGAGAGCCTAGAAAGGAGCAGAGGAAGGCCATAGTGTCACAGTCATGCCCTTTTCAAACAACACAAGCACACTGCCTTAAATTAAGCGGTAAAAGGCTCCTCTGAGCCTGGGTATTTGCTCCCTTCAACATTTGGCAGTTGCCTGTGTTGTCCAAGCCTAAATCCAGGCCCTGCCCTGAAGTTGATAACAATGGGAAAAAAAGTCTTGGTTTGGTAAAGGTTTGTACATCCATGGAAGTGCACTGTTTTGTTCATTTTCTCATGTTGCTTGGCAGGAGAGAAATCTCTCCGGCTTTGACCCTCTTTGCATACAAGAGAAATGAAAGGTCTCCCCATCTTGTTTGCCTTACCGGCTCATGTCAAAATCTGTGCCCCGGAGGCTATCACTTGAAATCTGCGATGTTTTGTCTGTTCTTATGATTTAAGGTTTGTCAAGGAAAATGTCAGAAAGGCCAGGAGGCCAAGGGCATGCAGAAGATGGAGGCCGGGCTTTCACATGACCTGTCTGAAGTTGATTTTGGGCTGCAGACAGTGCCTGCCTCTAGTCCTGACAAGGGGCTGGCTGGCAGCAGATTCACAGGGATCTCTAGAGCATTCTGGCATTTCTAAATTAATGGCCTGCTGGAATATCTTCTCATCATGCAAAAGTGTGAGTCTCTGAGGCAATGCTGAAAAGTTCAGGTTGCTTTTTTTTTTTTTAACAGTCTTAATTAAGTCATTTTTCTATCTCGGTCCTTTCACTTATGAATGGACCAGCGTGCTTTGAAGTTTATTCAAATAGTAAAGAACACCCTTTGATTTCGGCTACAGGCATTGACAATCCCCCTGTTTGCTTTAGTTTTTTCTGATATTTTAATTAGGGATAGGTGAAGTGGTTCTGATAAAATCTGAACTCCAACCGAACCGGGAAGGGAATTAGGGGGAGGGGCAAGGAGAGGTATCCAAATAATGGTAATCAGTCTGGAAAAGCTTGCAGGCTATTAAGGATAAATTCAACTTGGATAAGTCAGGCCTTGTGCGCCTTAACCTGAATTCTTCACCAGTTGTCAAATTTGGCTCTTTAACCCTTGCTGTTCAGCCCAAATATTTGAGATGTCACAAAGATCTGCTGCATTTATTTTCATAGACTTCAGAATAGAATAACGCAGCTTGCTAGGTGACTCACAAGCAGGTTATGCAATTACTGTAGGAGTCCGCAACCTATGGAACCGAGATACCGCAGGTTGGTGGTTCCCATGGTAAATCAAGGTATGAAAAGTAAAGCTCACCGTTTACGGCAGATTGACAACATCCAGTGGTGTGCTGGAGCGGGCTCTCACAGGCTCGTGAGAGCCGTTTGTTTTTAAGAATTTTGGGAGCCGGTTGTTAAAGTAGGCCTCTCCCCATGGCTACTTTAACAACTGACTCCCAAAATGTGGGCTTGGGCCCCCTCCTGAATTCTCTTTTACTTTGCTGGCAGTGATGCTGGCCCCACCAGCCAAGTAAATAGACTGCTGCTGCTCCCTGCGCCTTGTTTCTGACTCTGAGCATCAGGCTGAGACTTTTCATGCAAGCGCAAGAAGGTTCCATCATGCTGCTCAGAGCCAGAAACAAGCAGCAGAGAATGGTGGCAGTCCATTTATTGGCTGGTGGGGCTCGGCAAAGGTATGCCTAGCGTGCCCGCACAAGGGAGGGGAGAGAGAGGCATGTATTCCCCCCCCCCCCAAAAAAAAAAAAAAAAAATTCAGGGCCGGCTATGCCCGGAGAGAGAGAGCCCGTTGTTAAAAATTTACCAGCACACCCCTGATAACATCCCTCGTCATTACATACCCTTTCAAACAGAAAGGTTTGGTGCAGTTTGCAGAGCCCTAGAGTTTTGGTAAACTTTCTCAAGGTCACAAAGAAAGCTGCTGGATTTGAACCCTGATTTCACTGGTGTTCAGTTTGCTATGCCAGACCCAAGGCTGGTTTACTAGTCTTTTGCATTGCGTGGCATTTCCTCTTGAGGCCAGAAACACTTCAGAATATGATATTTACTTATACATTGTATACGAACTTAAACTGTGGTATATTAACAGACAGAACTGAGTTAGAAAGAGTATTACTACAACTAGTATTTCCAAAGATCTGGTCTGTTAACATTATTTGTTGTCAAACGTTTTCTTTTCAACTTACGTGCTTCATTTCAGCAAAATCAAGGATGCAAACTTCTTAGAAGTACTTAGTTTCCATGGAAACCTAAGCTGACCTCAACATTATTATTCTCAAGGGGAAACTGACTTTACTATATGTTCATTCACTGGATTAATAGACTCCTGATTCTTTTATAAGCAGTGCGGGGACAATGGAAAAAGGGCAGTGTTATTAAGCGGACTCTTCTCACCAACCGTCCGCTCTGTTTGTCCCCGGCTTATTGGAAGGCGCAAACGCATTCAGCCACAGATTGTAAAAATCAACTGAAAGCTTGTGCCAGCTAAATATACTTTTGTTTCAAAAGGCTATAATCTAGGAAACGGCCACATAGCCAGCGATGATTTTTCTGCAAAGCAAAATTGTTACTGCAAGCAAGTAGAAGCTACGTTTTGAATTAATGTACTGCTTGTTAGAGTTTTCTGACTAGCATTAAGACGTCTCCCATTTAAGGAAGGGTCTCTTAGATTCTTTGGCACCTCGGGAAACCCCTTGCCAGAGAGGTAGCTCTGTTCAATCATATTTATCAGTTATGTTGAAAGACCAGTCACTGGCAAATACCACAACAGAACCTAGTTGCTTTTTTATGAGCAGTAGGAACCAAGAGACAGTGGGTGTCTGACTGGGCAACAGTTCTGTTACTGAAATAAATCTGGGCAAAACTTAGGAATTCTGTACTTTTCATCTTTGAGTACTAGCAAATGTATAAACCAACACATTAGTCAAAGAACCAAGCAAAGTGAAATAACTTCCAATGTTGGATCTGAGAACAACCTAAGAACAGCCATACTGGGTCAGACCAATGGTCCATCTAGCCCAGGTTCCTGCTTCCAAAAGTGGCCAATCCAGGTCAGAAGTACCTGGCAGAAACCCAAATAGTAGCAACATTCCATGCTACCAATGCCAGGGCAAGCAGTGGCTTCCCCCATGTCCATCTCAATAACAGACTATGGACTTTTCCTCCAGGAACCTGTCCAAACCTTTTTTTTTAAACCTAGATACACTACCCACTTGTTCCACTGTTACTACATCCTCTGGCAATGAGTTCCAGAGCTTAACTATTCTTTGAGTGAAAAAAAATATTTCCTCCTATTTGTTTTGAAAGTATTTTCATGCAATTTCATTGAGCATCCCCTCATTTTGACACACTTTCCCGCCATCCCCCATCATTCCGGAGGTAGTTTCCACCCCTAGTGTGCCATCATATCCAGAGATTTTTGTAGCGCCGGTGTCTACCCGGTGGTAATCTGGTTACTGCCAGGTTAGCGCATGAGCCCTTACCGACATCTCAACGGGTGGCAGTAGGGCTTCCCTCGAAATGGCCACTCGGTAAGTGCTTCACTTGCCGCATGGCCATTTTCTTCAAAAAAAGCAAGACCTACCTTTTACCTGCTGAGGTAAAAGGGGGCCTCGGCGCCAACATCAGCGCAGGTCCTATTTTGCCGCAGCTTGGCAAAAGGGGCCCTAAGGTAGTACACCATTTATATTTATAAATGATTTAGAGATGGGAGTAACTAGCAAGGTAATTAAATTTGCTGATGACACAAAGTTATTCAAAGTTGTTAACTCGCGATAGGACTGTGAAAAATTACAGAAGGACCTTATGAGACTGGGAGACTGGGCAGCTAAATGGCAGATGACGTTTAATGTGAGCAAGTGCAAGGTGATGCATTTGGGAAAAAAGAATCCGAATTATAGCTACGTCATGCAAGGTTCTGCGTTAGGAGTTACGGACCAAGAAAGGGATCTGGGTGTCGTCGTCAATAATACACTGAAACCTTCTACTCAGTGTGCTGCTGCGGCTAGGAAAGTGAATAGAATGTTGGGTATTATTAGGAAAGGTATGGAAAACAGGTGTGAGGATGTTATAATGTCGTTGTATCACTCCATGGTGTGACCGCACCTTGAGTATTGTGTTCAATTCTGGTCGCCGCATCTCAAGAAAGATATGGTTAGCTTAGCAGAGTTTAAAAAGGGGTTAGACGGTTTCCTAGACGGTTTCCTAAAGAACTAGTTCATAAACCACTACTAAATGGACTTGTGAAAAATCCACAATTCCAGGATTAACATGTATAGAATGTTTGTACGTTTGGGAAGCTCGCCAGGTGCCCTTGGCCTGGATTGGCCACTGTCGTGGACAGGATGCTGGGCTCGATGGACCCTTGGTCTTTTCCCAGTGTGGCATTACTTATGTACTTATGTACCATTCATAAATTTTGTGAACATAATTAGATGCTTCACTTCAATCAGTTCGAAAAGCAGGTTAAGGCTAAGTGCTATCCATGGATGTAGACAGCTTTAAAAGTTTTGTGTCCAGGTGTGAGATAACACACAATATTTGTGTTGCCCAACCTGTATGTCTGCAAAATCGTTTGTGACAATCTCTAGGGGGAAAGGTTCGATGCAAATAGCTGAAAATGGCAAAACCTATACAGGCCAATATTCAAACCGTGGGAGTAAGACTGGCTAATCCCCGGCACAAAGCCTAGATATTCAATGCCAGGGCATTTCCGGCGACCGGCATTTAATTTCCGGTTTACTTTTGGCTGGTTTGAAGATAACCGGCTACGTCGGCACTCAGACTTAGCTGGTTATCGTCAAACTGGCCAAAGATATTCCACTATTTGACACAGCCAATTATGGCCTCTAAACCCGATTTAAAAATTGGCAGATAGCCCGTTATATCACAAGATATAACCAGCTATCCACTAGCCGCTAACTGGGGATATTCAGTGGGGGATAGACAGTTATCCCCTGCCGAATATTGGCGGATAGCCGGTTAGGCACTATTTAACCGATCAGCAGCCGTTCTGACCGGTTAAGTAGCGCTGAATATCAGGGTGATATTATTTTACAGGGTTTTTTTTTTAAGGCTAAGAATGCAAGTCTGAACTATACCATTTTCTCCTGTTTTACCAATATTTAGCCATTAGATTCTAAGATAAAAAGGTCTATAGAAAGAGAAGATTCTTGCTTTCATCCACTTCGTTTTGTTTTGCATTTTGTCACAAATATTTTCATACGTCTCTAATTGTACTCTCAAAAGAAGAAAAGTGCTTACCGATGAGCACACTTTCTCTGTGATTCTGGGGCTTTCTAGCAGTTGCTGGACACCCCTGCTGATCTCACCCCATGTGGCAGTCTGTTAGGAAGTCATGGAAGACCCTCTACAGCTTCTCCAATAGAGTTCAACACTCTTCCAAAGAAGAAATAAGCGTTGGCTTGGAACATTCCAAGTCGCAAATTAATGGCAAGAGAAACTTTCAATTTCCAGTTCTTTTCACCCCCAGGGGGAGTATAAAGCTACATTTTAGTCTCAAGTAAACCAGGGGAAGCAGCATCAGTTTGGTTAACTTTATGAATCAGCTATTGTGGCTAGGGTGCCGTGTCGTGTCGCTGTTCGAGAGACATTTTTTTTTTAGTCTATCCAAGTGTATGCCTGCACTCCTTTTTTTTTTTTGTTTTTCTAGACATGGCTTAGGCCTCAGGCTGTGTGGCTTACTGCTACCAACTAATTTGCTGCAGAGGAGACAGTTAACAGCTCTCCACCTCTTCCCTAAATATCCTGCTGACCCCGCTGGTTGAAGTCAGTAATCCTACCTCCCCCTCTAGGTCATCATTCATCAGTCTCCAGTGATCCCACGGGGACTGGCCCGGGAGACCTTTCCACATCTTGTGTTATATCAGGGGCCATTTCTGATGGACCACATTATAGTAAAAGGCTATACTGCAGCTGGGTGGGACAGGCTGTGGCCTGCAACGCCAAGCCATAGTTTCACAAATTATCATTATAATCAATCACCCTGTTTAGGGAAATATAAAAATGAATGCATTTTAAAAGTGTCAGATGGTTGTTTCGGTATTGTATAATTAATAAGTAATTTGTCTATCTCTATGGGCCTCATTTACTAAAGCTTTACTAAAGACACAGAACGGGGAAAAAGACGTCAATTAGGTTCTTCCTTCCTCTCTCTGTGTTTATAATATTGCAATCCAATGAAGGCATATGCAGACACAAATTCTATCACACTGCACTAACTAGTAACGCAGATAAAAATCCACCTAAGTTAAGAAAGCAAAAAGGGGGGGGAAAGGTTTAAACTCCCCCTTTGCATTCTTTTTTTTTTTTTTTTAAACAATTTGCGATAAGATACAAGGCTAAAAGAAAGAGCGACTAAGGAAAAGCGCCATTTCCTCTCCAGTCTGGTTGATTAAATCTAACTCTTCTCACCAATGCTATTTGTCTATTTTGTAGTACATTCTTGCTGAAGGATAAATCCCAGCTCTCCGGCAAGTCAAAGAATACGTTTTAAAGCCCCTTTTTTGCCCACTGTCTATCTTATTGGATTTTGATAAGAAGGCTATTGAGTTTTAATAATGTCGTCTATCCATTTTCAGCTGGCCCTTAACGTGTCCTTTTTATTTGTCCCTAAAGCCTCTTCAGCAATGGCTTTTTATTACAAGTCTCTCAGCTGGCTCTCAGGGGAGGCTGGGCCCCCGACAAGAGTGATAGATAGATAACTCTATAGATTATCTCTCACAGATGTTTCCTCTCCAGTAGCCCCTAGGCTATTCCCTCTAAGTAAACAGAGACTGAATAGAGGGCCTGGTGAAGAGAGAAGTCCCTGAGGTCTCCTGTCACCAAGGTTTGGAAAAATAGCGGTGTCCTTAGGAGGCTGAAGCTCAGCTTCCCTGAGGAAGGCGAATGGCTGAGGCAAAGTGACTTAAATGTACACAGCCTCCTGTGTTACTGAGCAGAATAGCACACAGGCTAACTATGGCCAAGTGAACAGAGGCTTCTGGTTTTTCATCAAATCTTACAGCGAAGTCTGGGACCCGTGGGTACAGCTTTTGTTTTCAAATGTTCCTTTAGGTTCGCTTAACCATTTTAGCAGGTGAAAAGTTAGGATAACCTTTTAAGAAAACATAGTAACGTAGTAGATGACGGCAGAAAAAGACCTGCACGGTCCATCCAGTCTGCCCAACAAGATAAACTCACATGTGCTACTTTTTGTGTATAACTTACCTTCATTTGTACCTGTTCTTTTCCGTGCACAGACCGTATAAGTCTGCCCAGCACTATCCCCGCCTCCCACCACCGGCTTTGGCACAGACCTTATAAGTCTGCCCAGCACCATCTTCCCCTCCCGCCACCGGCTCTGCCACCCAATCTCGGCTGAGCTCCTTAGGATCCATTCCTTCTGAACAGGATTCCTTTATGTTTATCCCAAGCATGTTTGAATTCTGTTACCATTTTCATTTCCACCACATCCTGCGGGAGGGCATTCCAAGCATCCACTACTCTCTCCGTGAAAAAAAACGTGTTTGATATTGTTTGTTTTTAATGCTTCTGTAATGCTTCAGCTTTCTCCTTCTATTGGTACCTTACTGTTACTTTTGCAGTCTTATTCCTCCTTCTCTTTCCTTGTATTTCCCAGAAAAATATATTGAAAGAGACCACATAGTCCAGTTATGAAGATTTCACAAAGCTACCTCCTCAGATCAGTTTTCAGTTGGTTGTGTCATATTTATTTTCAAGTTGGTGGCCACTCCTGGCACTGGGGTCCTTTTAGTAAGGTGTGCTGAAAAATGGCCTGCGGTAGTGTAGACGTGTGTTTTGGGCGTGCGCAGAATTATTTTTAGCGTGCCTACAAAAAATGCCTTTTTACATTTTCGCCGAAAATGGACGTGCGGCAAAATGAAAATTGCCACGCGCCCATTTTGGGTCTGAGACTTTACCGCAAGCCATTGACCTAGCGGTAAGGTCTCATGAAATAACTGGGCAGTAACGGACTACGCGTAGCTGCCGCTCGCCAGAAAATAAAAAATATTTTTCAGACGCACGTAGCGGACACGCGTCAAAATTGAAATTACCGCAAGGGCCGTGTGGTAACTCCAATTTGGCGCACGTTGGGTGCCCATAGGAGCCTACGCGACTTAGTAAAAGGGTCCCATTCTTGGGTCTGTCCTGACCCTTTCCCCATATTCCAGACTTTCCATTTTTTTCCCATGTGGCTCTCCATAGCCCTTTCCTCCAATCCCCCTCCATCCCTCCTAAAACCCCTGTCACTGTCACCTTACCTCATGTACCTGTGGTGCATTTCCCACTCTGCTCCCTCAACCTTTGATTTTTCTATTTCAGACCTTTCTTCATTAAAGTGCATCTCCCTCTTTTTCCCACCCAAATTTTATGGCTAGCAGTGATTCCTTACATGGCTTTGTGGCTGGCTGATCTTTAGTTTTGCGTCAACTGGAAGTAGGCAAATCTTTGCCTCTGTGAGTCACCGGTGAATTAGGAGGAGAATCAAAGAGGGAAGGTCTTTGATCCCAGAGGTCATCAGGAAGCCAGAAGGCCTGAAGTCCTGCCAGGAACAACAGGAGCCAATATGTCTTTGACCCCACATGGTGCTCCAGAAATTTGCTGCCTTAGGCACCAACCTAGTGTGTTTCAGAAGAAATTGAAGCCTGCTCTCAAGAGGTCATCAAAAAGTGAATTATTGTGGCACCTCAGGTTGCAGCCATAATATTTCAGTAGGCAAAACTGTATAGTAAAGAAGGTCAGAAAATCTGTAATGCAGATGTCTATGAGATGTTTGTTTTCTCTTGATTTTTTTGCTATTTTTGTTCAATTATTTTATTACTGTTATGTTAAAAAATAGAAAAAAAAACCAGTGTGCGTTTAATTGCACCTTCTGTATGGTGTTAATGTATCCAGACCCAGAGGAGCCCTTGAGTCATGGTTGATTGTTTGTCATATTATAGGGATGCCAAATAGCTCCAGATTTGCCCTGCACAGTGGAGTGAATCCTGTCCTGGGTTTACCCCACTGCCTGAAAACATTTGTATCCTTGCTTTTCTTAGGAAATACAACAGAGAAATCAGAACTATAAGCCTTCACATGCAAAGTGATAAACCCAGGAGTGGATCAACCTGCCAGGCGAATCTGGAGTCAGCTGGCAACCTTCATAATATAAAACATATTATTATAGCTATCTAGTCCACATCTATCATGATGCAAAATAACCAAAGGAAAATGAAAGATATATAACTTACAAAAGTATTTGTGAGATCGGCAGCAAGGCTGACCATATAAAGGGTCCTTTTACTAAGGTGTGCTGAAAAATGGCCTGCGGTACTGTAGGTGCGGGTTTTTGGGTGCGCACCGATCCATTTTTCAGCGTGCCTGTAAAAAACGCCTTTGTAAAATGTTTGCTGAAAATGGACGTGCGGCAAAATAAAAATTGGGGTGCGTCCATTTTGGTTCTGAGACCTTACTGCCAGCCATTGACTTAACGGTAAGGTCTCTCTCACGTTAACCGTGCGGTAATCGCCTATGTGCGTCAAGTTGGAGTTGCTGCCCGATTTTCGCCACGTGCCAGAAAATAAAATATATTTTCTGGCACGCGTAGCAGACACGTATTCAAAAATGAAATTACCGCACGGGCCGCACGGTAGTTGGGCAGTAACCGAATTGTTGCACGTTGGGCACGCGTGAGGCACCTATATGACTTTGTAAAAGGGCCCCTCAGTGATCTAAAAATAGAAAAATCAGGCCCAACTGAACAGATAATTTTGGATTGTACAAATCTTTACATGGCCACAATTATCTATTAAAAAACAAAGTGGGGAATTGGGATCTTCTGTGAGTAGTGACAACAAAAAGATCATTCTATAACAGTACACCTATATGTATAGATACCCAGGGGCCCTTTTAGTAAGCTGCGGTAAAAAGTGGCCTGCGGCAGCCTGGATGCATGTATTTGGTGCGCGCTGGGACATTTTTTTTTACTGTGGCTGGGAAAAAGGACTTATTTTTAATGGGGCAGTAAACTGCTGTGCGCTAAAATTAAAAGTAGCATGCGGCTATTTACTGCCTGAACACTTACCAATACCCACTGACCTAGCGATAAGGGCTCAGGCGCTACTTGTTCAGTAATCAGTTGTTGCATGCTACAAGTGGAGTGGAGGAGTGGCCTAGTGGTTAGAGGTGGCCGGTTCAAATCCCACTGCTGCTCCTTGTGATCTTGGGCAAGTCACTTAACCCTCCATTGCCTCAGGTACAAACTTAGATTGTGAGCCCTCCTGGGACAGAGAACTATCCAGAGTACCTGAATGTAACTCACCTTGAGCTACTACTGAAAAAGGTGTGAGCAAAATCCAACTAAATTATTTGAGATTCTGTTGTGACTATCTGAGATGTTACATGGAATGTTGCTACTATTTGAGATTCTACATGGAATGTTGCTATAGTGGAGAAGTGGCTAGAGCACCTTTCTTGCAATCCAGAGGTGGCCGGTTCAAATCCCACTGCTGCTCCTTGTGATCTTGGGCAAGTCACTTAACCCTCCATTGCCTCAGGTACAAACTTAGATTGTGAGCTCTCCAGGAACAGAGAAACACCCAGTGTACCTGAATGCAACTCACCTTGAGCTACTATTGAAAAAAGGTGTGAGCAAAATCCAAATAAATAAACATGGCCACATTGCTGATTACTGTTGGGAACACCCTTGCAGTAAAAAATAGAAAAATATTTTTTACCACAGGAAACAGTGCGCGCCAATTGCGATATTACCGCCAGGCGCCCACACTACCCGGGCGGTAATGTCAATTTGGAGTGTGCTACCTGCGCGTTAGTCCTACCGCAGGTTAGTGAAAGAGCCCCTCAGAGGGCAACTGACAGGGACATATTCTATAGGAGAATGTAGGCACCTATTATTCTTAATGAAGACCAGCATCACCAGTTATAGAGTCCCAAAAAGCAACAAGGCAAATGATCCACAAACTCCAATGTGGAAATAAGCCAAGCAGATCCGTAAACAGTCCAAAATCTTTTTTGTAGAGTCTCAAAGAAATAAAATGCCTGACACAGTCCGTGTTTCGCCCAAAGGGGCTGCATCAGGGGCTATATGGTAATTTGCAATGCCAGATAAACTAAATGGTATATATTCATATATATTTTTTTTATTTTAGATTTTGCTCACACCTTTTTCAGTAGTAGCTCAAGGTGAGTTACATTCAGGAACTCTGGATATTTCTCTGTTTCATGAGGGCTCACAATCTAGGTTTGTACCTGAGGCAATGGAGGGTTAGGTGACTTGCCCAAGATCAAAAGGAGCAGCAGCAGGATTTGAACTGGCCACCTTTGGATTGTAAGACCACCACTAGGCCACACCTGCACTCTCATTCAACCATATGCAATTAGAAAGCAATGGTATTGAAGATATAAAAACCAGCACAAACTCCATACTGTCAGTCTTTTGGTGAGCCCCTTTCACTTTGATATGGAGATCGTATTTTATTTTTTGGCACAGTTTTTTCAGGTGCCATATATAGAATTTAGCCCTATATTCCTATGGGTGTCTTATCATTTAGCACACGCTAATCGTTAGCAGGCACTAATTATGTTGGCAAACTACTGCAGGCTTATGCCTATATTCTATAATGGAGTTTGTGCACACAGATGCCATTACAGAATTGATGCTCAGCTCACGCCATAGGAGTGCGTAACATGCGGCAAAAGTTATTGAATTGCCCCTAAATTAAAAAAAATCCATTTTAAAATAGCTGGTATCTTTCTTCTGCCTATAGTTAAAAGCCTTAATATGAAAAATTTGAATTTTAGGTTGCTTGTATTAAGATATTTTATAACCTGGGTGACAGCTGAAACATAGACAAAGTCAGCAAATTAGGACAACTTAATCTGCCTGTTAGTACAGTGTACTGGATTAAAAACCACTTTTTCTTCTGAATGACTCAGCCACTGCAGGATGGAAATGGATTTTGAAGCTCAGCCTGAGTTCTTTCTGTGGCTCAAGTCATCTGATAGTACTCATGTTGATATTGGCTTAGGAAAGAGTCTGCTCTCAGCAGGACCTGAGCGTTTGTGCAATGCGTTGGACCATCAAACTAACCAGCAGTGGGTTTACTAGTACAAAGCGATTTTTATCACTGGTTAACTCATATAAAAGTTGCTATGCTTGGACTCTGATGGATCCCGGGGTGGGGGGGGAGGGCAAATGAATTCCAGGGAAGGGGCCATCACAACTGAGAATACCTTGCCATCCACCCATGTCCATTCTCCTTGGATGGTATAGACATTTCCAGAAGCGGGTGCTTAATGCTCCACTTTTTCTTTGGGTTAAAAAGCTGTCTTATTCCTTCACATCCCATTAAGTTTAGACTTGAACTCTTTACCTTACTGCTCTGACCTCTTTTACCCTCCCTATAAACCCTGCTGCCCATCCTTCAATAAATACGTCAGCTCATAAACCCTGATGTGTACTTCTGTACAAAGCAGCCTGAATGAAAGAGGATTGTCTGACTGATATCCCGATTTGAGGGCCAGAGTTGCCGATCCATGATGTCATCATGGAAAACAAAAGCAGAATTTTAAAGCCATAAAATCCCTCTTTAAAAAAAAAAATCCATGAAAACCTACTTCTGATAGCTATAGCCAGTAGAAAAGATGCATGTGCCGTGCAGCCCTGCTGGTAGCGGTTTTGCTTTCATTAATCTAGCTGTGGGTGTCAGTTTGGAACATTTTTAAGTCCTCTCATAATTAAGTAGATGGCTTGTATAGTAAATAATGAGAAAACCTCACTAGACCAAAGATGGCAAATTTATGGCATTGAAGATTCCGTGTGGCAATGGTGCTTGTTCGTTATTTCAGAGTACATTTTGGAAGGCAAAACCCAACCTTTCTGTCAAGACAGGTTTCCTCTGCTGTTAAAGAGAAATTGCAGTTCTGTTATGCAGTTGATCAAGGAGGTTGGAGATGGTATTGGAAAGCTTGCGGGGCGGATGGTTAACAAAAAAGGAATGTGCATCTCCGAATCCCCTGGCTTTTCTTTGCTGCTAAAAAAAATAAAAATAAAAAGTAGGATAACTGAGTTGTCCCCAGGCCAGGGAGAACTTGTTTCATCTTCATGATAAGTGGGTTATGATAATAAGAATCCTGTTACGCTGCTATCATGCCATCATGTCTGTGCAGACAAAAAGATCCCACTGAGGAACAGCCAAGGGTCAACGCGTTATGGTGGAGGAGAAGGTAAAAAGTTCATCAGTGCTGCCATAGAGCCCTCTTCACAAGGTCACTGGATGGTCAGAAAACTTGGTCCTAAAGGAATGATATTCTTTTCACTGTGGGGGAGAATCATTTTACGCGGTTTAGCTTACTGGGCTTGTGATTTGATAGAGTCAAAGTGCAGAAACAGGAAGAGATCTGCGTTCTGGGACCTTTTTTCAAAATCTTCCAGAATGACCCATGAATGTGTACATTGCTCTGACTTTCACGTCAAAGAAATCTCATTTTAGATTACTTGAAGAGTTTTAAGATTTAATGTTAAATATTAATATCCCATCCTTTCCCTGGCGTTTTATGCTACTTAGAAAAAAATCATGATGTCCAGTTTGATGAACAATGCCTATCAGGGAAATGAGCATATATTGCCTATATAATATTTTAAAAAATTATTTTGCTTTAATACATTTAATAGGAGGTCTTACTTTAATGATTTAAAAAAGCGGAGATGAATGGACCAACGACCAACAGTACGAGGAACAATAACATAACACAAAAAAGCATTTATATACTGCTATAACCAACAAAAGTTCTAAGCAATTCACAAGAGAAAAGAAAAGAAAAGCAGAACAGACATATGGGAATCACACAATAATAATAATAAAAAATAAAACATAGTAGAAGAGTTTCATACAACATATTTCTTAAAAAACCAAGGGCCCTGTTTACTAAGCAGCGTTATAGGTGCATAAACACGCATTAACCATGTGCGTGCCTACAATATCCCTAGAGGGGTCTAAATGGTCAGTGTACATGCTAAGTGTTAGCGCACTAAAACGACACTAAAACACATTAGTAAACAGGGCCCCAAATTTTTAGATTCTTTCTAAAAGATTGATAGGAAAAGGCATAATCAAAAGAAACATACAATTCTTGCCAAAGTTTAGGGGCTTGATAAGCCAACAACATTTCAAGAATCTTCATTCTCTTACAACCATTAGCAGAAGAGAGGCTGTATATATATTTTCTTGCCTTTTTATGTATCTGGAACATTGAAAATGCAAACAAAAGCCAAGGTTCTATTTAACATTCCCAGGAAGTGGTAGAGCTGTGTTACAAGGGGAAGTCAGGCCTATATTACATGTTCTCTTCATTTCTGCCCCCAAAAAACAAAAAGGCAAACGATCCACAAGCTCCAAGATGGAAAAGATAAAAGCAGATCAGTAAGGTATGTATGGACTTTTATTTATGCAAATAGCAATCTCCTCGTCGCCCGACACTGGCCGTGTTTCGCCCGAGAAGGGCTGCCTCAGGGGCTATCTTGTGAATTTAACTGGCAAAGAAGTATGTAGAACGCAGGCATGCCCCAGGTGTGCATGATCATAAACTGTTGGGCCACAGCTATACCAGATTGCTACTCCTTTATTAGCCAATATCAGGGGTTCTTTCCTTCTCATTAGACTATTGTATATTTGTACAAATATACAATAGTCTAACGAGAAGGAAAGAACCCTTGATATTGGCTAATAAAGGAGTAGCAACCTGTTTGCCAGTTCAATTCACAGCCCCTGAGGCAGCCCTTTTTGGGCGAAACACGGCCAGTGTCGAGCGATACGAGGAGATTGCTATTTGCATGAATAAAAGTCCATATACTCGTCATTTCTGTGCCTGTAGAACAATACCATGTACCATGAGAAAATGTCTCAACTGAGACCAGGTCTAGAAATTGTACGGTAAGGGGCGGAGCTCTTCACATCAGCCAGTAGGAAGTCCATTACTTATGCCAGTTAAGAGGTGGCAGCTATATAATCTTTCCAAGGCTTTGCTTGTCATCTCTCACCAGTAGAAGGGGTGATTATATCATAGACTGATCTACTCTCAAAGCGAATCACAAGTGTTTTAAAATGTAAAAGATTTTCTCTTATTTGTGTCTATGGGAAAAAATGCTTAGGGGTCCTTTTACAAAGGCGCGTTGAAAAATGGCTTGCGGTAGTGTAGGCGCAGGTTTTGGGTGCGCGCCAATTCATTTTTTAGCGCGCCTGTAAAAAAGGCCTCTTTTTTTTTTGCTGTAGAGAGGTGTGGTAGCCGTGTTAGTCCACTTTTAAAGGTAATCAATAGAAATAAAACAAAAGAAAACATGAAAAAGAATATAAGATGTTACCTTTTTTATTGGACATAACTTAGTACATTTCTTGATTAGCTTCCGAAGGTTGCCCTTCTTCGTCAGATCGGAAATAAGCAAATCTTGGTAGATGACAGTATATATAAGTGAGACATCAAAGCATTTCAGTGACAATCTAACAGGGTGGGGATAGATTTTTTTTGCTGAAAATGGAAAATTGGTTCTTGTCCATTTTGGGTCTGAGACCTTACTGCCAGCCATTGACCTAGTGGTAAAGACTCACATGGTAACCGGGCGGTAATGACCTACGTGCACCAAAATCTTCTTAGCGCACGTCCGTTACGCGCGCCCAAAAATAAAAAATATTTTTCAGATACGCGTATCGGAAACACACCAAAAATGAAATTACCGCAAGAGCCACGTGGTAGTTGGGTGACAACTCAATTTTGGGGCATGTTGGGCATGCATAGACACTTACGCGGCTTAGTAAAAGGACCCCTTACTACATGGGCCCTAAATTAGTCCAATAAAAAAGTAACACCTACAACCTATTGCTTGGTTTTTAATTCTAAATTTAATTCTAAATTTCAGCCCCAAACCATTTGCTGCTTCATTCCTAAGTACTGTGTCTAGTGAGTTTCTATGAATGGCAGGAAGTCTCTCAATCCTATAGTCCTTATTCAATGTTTTGCTTTTCCCCTTGTTTATGGTATACAAGATCTAGGCTCTATGTAGAATTAGAGAGTCAAATTAATTTTAAATGATTTACCTGACTTCTTTTAAGTCCTACCCATATTACACTTTTCATGGGAGCACAATAAGTCCAAAACCCACACAATATTGTTAATTGAAATTGAAGGACAAAGAGGAAGACACAGCATGGGGAAAACATCTCTTATTACCGTAATCATGTGATCATTACATCATTATTATCTTTATTTCTAAAACTACCTGTCTATATTATATAAGACTGAAAGCAAAATACATGTCAGATATATAAAATCAGTAAAAACATTGTCAAAACAAAATATTAAAATGTCAACAGCAAGTCAACAACTTAAAGAAAACAAAAATAATATAATAGAAGTCAAATTGATCTAACATCCAAACCCAATAGATTAGAACAACTCTGTGCTAAAGCAGAAATTGATAATGCTCCTTTTAAATAATTAATGTCAAGTGAGTTCCTAAAATAACTGCAGGAACCAAATAAAACCCAGTCATGCAAGACAAAAATACTGGTATTAAAAATATATTGGCTAACACAACAGACACTATGTAGAACATTGATACCAAAGATCAATTAAAAGCCTGTCGGGACAGCCATGTATTAATTGACTTTCTAAAAAGCAGCATGTCTATCATAAAATGAAAACCTCTGGGAAGCCGCTGCTACCGTGGAGAGCCAATGTATGGGAAAACCAGATTCTTAGTATTTGTCAATTTCACCTCTGCTAATTTCAGCAAATGGTCATCTACGAAGCATAAAGAATGGATAGACCTCAAATGTAATAGCCATTATACAGACAACATGGATTGCCTGCATAGGATGAACCCTTTCAATTCAGGCATTTGGATCTGAAGATATGCTGTTAGTATGTTGCTTCAACCAAAAATATATATATAATGTTATTGAAAAGATACTGATATCTAATAACAGAGGAACCTGATATTCAGTTATCCCTTAATTCTAGCAAGTTGTGTGCCTAAATTTCCAACTAGTTCTCAAATGTGTACACATAACTTATAGAATAAGTCAGTTGTATACACAAATGAATGACATAATTAGCTACTAATTGGCCTTTTTCTTTCTTACATCTCCTAAATGATGTAAATGAAGGTTGATGTCACCTACTAGCAACGCATTTGCAAACTTGAGGCAGATTCTAGAAGTGCTCTAAAAAATCCCCCTCAGAAGCTTGCCAACTACCAGGTGGATGTTAGAAAAGTGCGAGACATATAGAATAAGATAATGAGTCATCAGTAATTTTGCAAGCAACAATTTCAAGGTTGGAAGAATTGTGGTTAGATTTTAATTCCATCCTGAAAAAAGACTTGTAAATGATCGCTATCCTACTCCCTCTTTTGCTAACTCTAGTTTGGTGAAGAATCTTATAACCAGGTGGAGAGACCCTCCATTGCCTCAGGTACAAACTTAGACTGTGAGCCCTCCTGGGACAGAGAAATATCCAGTGTACCTGAATGTAACTCACCTTGAACCAGGGGCGTATCTGCGTGGGGCCACAGGGGCCTGGGCCCCCGCAGATTTCGCCCTGGACCCCCTACCTTTGCTGGCAGGGGACCCCAACCCCCCGCCAGCCGACGTCCGCTTCCTCCTGCCTTTAAAAATATTCCTTCAGCTGGCGGGGTCTTCTGTTCTTCTTCGTCCTCTGTCGCGTGCTGTTCATTCAAAGAGCTGCAATCCAGTTTCGGAGTCTGACGTCGCTGCACATTGTACGTGCAGGACGTCAGACTCACAGTGAGGCAACGTCAGACTCCGAAACTGGATTGCAGCTCTTTGAATGAACAGCACGCCACGGAGGACGAAGAAGACCCCGCCAGCTGAAGGAATATTTTTAAAGGCAGGAGGAAGTGGACGTCGGCTGGCGGGGGGGGGGGGGGGGTTGGGGTCCCCCGCCAGCAACGCTAGGTGACAGCGTCAGGGGGGTCGGCAATGGCGGCGGCAGGGGGGTCAGTAATGGCGGCGGCGGGGGGGGGGGGCTATAATGTGCCCCCTCACTCTGGCCCTGGACCCCCCTACCGCCGAACCTCAGATACGCCCCTGCCTTGAACTACTAATGAAAAAAGGTGTGAGCAAAATCCAAATAAATAAATAAATAAATAAATAAATAAATAAATAAATAAGCTAGCAATGGATTATCCAATCAGTGCAGCTAAGTCTCTGAGATCAATGCCAGAACAAGCTATTCCTCCACTATCCATACTTTTAAAAGTACAGCTTTATTCACAAATGATCTGGCATTCACATAACCAACCGGGATCAGTAAGTGAGAGACAACAGCGTTGTGACTGAGCTTTATATTAACTAAATGGCATTGAGCATGAGAAGAAACTCCCAATACAGCCCTGTAAGAATGAGAGTACACCGAGGAGGAGCTGGAAGATCCATGCCCAACGCCACAGGGCTAGTAGGGATTCTCTTGTTCATAGGGAGAATCCTTACTAGCCCAGTAACCATGCCATCGGACTGCAACTCAATTTGTGATAATGACTGGGATAGTAAAAGGAACTTTGGACACATCAATTAGAGTGCCAATGAGTCCTACAAGTAAGAAGAAATATCCAGTTCACTATGAGCAGCCACAACATAATACAACTAGCAACAACAAGCCTTCGAACAGGACCTGCCTCACTGAGAAGGGAGATACCACAAGCCTTCCTTTTCCTAGAAGACACTCCCAAAGCGACACACAAAGGGACGTGTCTTTTTGGCACGTGCCTTTGGCGGGATGCCTCAGAAGAAGTCTCTAAATTATTAACGCTGTACTTTGACATCAGGAACTGCCAAAGCAAGTTCAAACAATAATGATGTTAAAGGCACTATAAGTCAATGAAAACGCCTTCACAGGTAAACTGAAGCAGTGTTAGAAGGTGTCCAATAGATCTGACACTAATGATGCCTTAGAAGAAGTCTCTCCGTTGTGCTCTGATGTTAGGGTCTACCAAAGTTAGGCACATAACTGTAGACATAACACTAGTATTCTATAATGACAATTAGGGGAACATAAGAGCATAAGAGTAGCCATACTAGGTCAGACCAATGGTCCATCTAGCCCATTATTCTGCTTCCAACAGTGGCCAGTTCAGGTCACAAGTACCTGACAGAATCCCAAATAGTAGCAAGATTCTGGAATCCCAAAGGTAGCAAGATTCCATACTCCCAGGGCAAGCAGTGTCTTCCCCCATGTCCATCTCAATAGCAGACTATGGACCTTTCCTCCAGGGGGGAAGTTATCAACATGGACTACCTTTAAGATAGGTTATTTTACCACAAGTTGTGCTATTTAGCACAGGGTCCCATTTTATGCAATGAACCCCTGTGTTAAAATAGCACAACTTGTGGTAAAATAAGCTGTCTTAAAGGTAACCCATGTTGATAACATTCCCCCCTTAGGTGGGTAATTGCTGATATAGAATTAATGCTTAGTCTGCATCAACCTAGTGCCTAACTTTAAGAGACCTGTTGAGAATTACCTTGTGGTATCTGTGTGTGTGTGTGTGTGTGTGTGTGTGTGTGTGTAGGGGGGGCAGGAAACAAAGATATACGCATGGAAAAGTGCAGGCGGGAAGATGTTATGGTAAGGAGGAGGAAAGGTGGGGTAAATGAATACTGGGGAAATGGAGAAGGCAATATGAGTGAGTAGTAGGAGTAACAGATGATTGGTAAGGGTGAGAAAGATGCAAGAAGACAGATACTGGGGGCAGGGATATGCAGGATAGCAGGGGCTCAGACATGTGCAGAGACTCTAGGATTGGCTAGGATACCAGAAAAAGACACATTAAGATTGTCTGGGTATTGGGAGAGTAAGGGAGGAATATGAATGAAGACATAGGGATTTGGTAGGGTAGAAGTGGATGTCATCAGCAGGGGTGTAAAATGCAGTGATTATAGAAAGGGAAGGTAACCCCTTATACTTTAGGTGTTCCTCAACGTTCTATCCTGGTTCTGACTTTATACAATATTTTCATTTCTCCTCTGAGTTCTCTCATTCGGTCTTGTGGATGCAGCCTGTTCTGCTTTGCTGACAATGTCCAAATTCTCTACTCCTACACTTCAGATTCGGTTGATACCTCCTCCTCCTCCAACTCCTGTCTTGAGCTTATGGCTGCCTGGTTTTCTAATCACAGACTTTATCTTAATGATCCCAAATCTGAAACTATGCACTTCCCTAATCCCTATTGTGTCATTCCCCCTCCATCTACTCTTCAAGGTCACACTATGATTTATAATGATGAATTGCGTATTTTAGGAGTAAATTTTGACCCCAAACTCACATTTAAACTATACATTAATAATGTCATTCAATTTTCCTTCTTTGCTTTGCAAGAAATTCACTCAGTTAAGTCCGACTTACCTGCTTCATGTGTCTGTACCCTTCTTCTTTCTCTTTTCATCAAACTTGGACTACTGTAATGCACTGTTTTCTTGATTACCCTTATCTTCATTAAAGTGCTTACAACTCATTCAATTCACTGCCACCAAACTTTTATGCAATGCATACGAATTCAATCATTACTGAAAAACAGAACACTGGCTACCTGTTTCCTTCCACATTAATTACAAACTATATTTATTGGTTCACAAGAGCTTTCTACCATCTGATCCTGAACACATTTCTAATTTGCTCATTCCCTATGTCTCCCCCCCCCCCCCCCCCCACAAGATACCTGCGTTCCTCCCAGGAAGCTCTCCTGCATCTTCCCTCTCCTTCTGGTATAAGGCTTGATTGACATTACTTGTGCCACAGCATTTGCTTACACTGGATCTAAACTCTGGAACACATTTCTGCTTCACCTCAGATCTGAATCTTCATACCTCATTTTTAAAAAGCATCTTAAATTCTGGCTTTTTAATCTAGCTTTTTCTTTGTAATATACATTAACTGCCTCTCTCTTTCTTTTGTTCACCTCAAGCTATTATTTTAAACTACCTTGTTGCCATTTTGGTGATTGGTGGTATATCGAATAAAGGAAAATAAATAAATATTTCGTCTTCCATAATCACAGCTTATACCTGAACCATTGATGGGTTACTGCAACCAATTACATTGGTCAGGCACAACTGTTGGTTGATTATTGGATTAAATGTGAGAGATTTGATATATTTTGATCAACTTTATGTGATCATAGCATGGATACCACTGTTTTGCTCCCTTTTCATGAAAAGATGACTGTGGAAGGCAACAACAAACCACCCTGCTCGTAGTCTGCCAAGTAATCGCCATGCAAGTGGTGGCCCCGTAAGTCATTCACAACTTGGTAATTGCACAGAGGTGACTATATTTGCCCTTTATTCTTCATGCATCATTTCATCATCAGCAAATAAAAATTAAATTGAGAAGTCAGCCCCAGACTATTGTATGTCTTATATACTGACCTGTTGATGTGTTGCACAAAGCTTCTCTGACCTGTTTCCTATCCAGGTTCATGTCTGCTACTGTTTGACTTGAATTGTACTCAGTCAGCCAGATTTAGTTTGAACCTGACTTTCTTTCTTCCTGCCCTTCCAATCTAATTCATAATCTCTTGGAATTGATTTAGGCAAACCTTTGTAGCTCCAAATGATTCCTTGTCCTCAGAAGTTAGAGTGAATTTCTGAACAACCATGTTAGGGGTCAAATAACCTGGATTGAGCTGGGAATGGCCTAGGTTTCATTGATTGAAATTCAACTCACCACTCCCAGTTCGGGCAGTGGTGAGACTTAAACCCAAACTTGTTTGTCTACCTCCAAGTAAGAGTATCCTAGAACCTTCAGAGCTGAAAAATATCCACAAACCAGATACTTTGACTTCCATGCAACTTGTAAAAGAAGGAAAACCATTTCCCTACCTTTCTTATGCAGCTCTCTTGTGTGGTGACCACAGAGTCCGAGAGGATTTGCTAGAAAATAGCAAGACAGAAACACTGGTTAGTTCACGATGCCTCATTGGAATTACGTTTTATTTCAACAAAACATCAGATTTAAAAAAAAAAATCACTTAATACGGGAAATGTAAAATTTTCCATAGATTTTGTTATCGGAAACTATTGAAACACAGGTCAAGAACCTGAAGACAGCAGTGTTTTTCCTTTGCTTGAAAAAGTGAATATAAGGCAAGAGGAAAGTTTTCAAAGGGATCTAGATGACAAACATGGGAAGTATCTATCTATGTTCCCTCCTGCCCCCACAGAAATGCCCTGTGCAAAATGGCTAAATGTAGAACCCTAGGAAAGTAATTCTACAAGGAATTATCTAAAATTAAGCAGCAAGTATACACACAAACTCTGGTATTCTAGTGATTAATGTGCATATGTGAACACATATGTCATGATTAACAATATTCCAGTTATGAACTATTGGATAAATACAGGCATATTTTCAATAACACATACTTTGCAGGTATGCATTCATATGTGCAGAGAGTGAGCGAGGCACGCTTATGCACATAATTTATAAAATACTGTAAGTTATGTGCATATCTCCAGAATCTGTATGGCTGGCATAAGTGTTCACACCTAAACACATATCTGGCTGGTATTTAAAACCCCATCATTTTTATTGTTCAAAAATGGCGAGATGGACTTTATTTTGGATGTTATGAGTGGGATGTCCGACTTCTGACTTGGACTATCTTTTGAAAACGCCCCTCGTTCACTCTTCCTCAGACCTGGCATTAAAAATCTCAGTGTTAGAAAACTCTGCACCAAGCCATCTGGTCTTCTGCACAGTTCTCTGATAGCTAATATCTTGATTACCATGGGATTTAAATGAGCTGTGTGCTTATGTCTGCCTGAGGCATTGTACACAGTTTGCTTGAATGTGAAATTCATTTCTACATAGTGCACTCACAAAACTAGGTGTAAAATATGAGCTAATCTGTAAACAAAGCCTAGTGCACTTTACTGCATTAGCCCCAAAGGATTTCAGAAAGGGGAACACAGAAGAGCTGAAAGAGAAGTCAGGATGAAAAAGGCTTGAATGGAAGAAAAGATAGCTAACGAGATAGAAAGATGTGACAGGACTTTTGCTGGTATGTCAGTGAAAAGGATGAAGGGCACAGGTGAGATTATAACACTGAGAAAAGAAAAGTAGAAATGTGTGAAGAGAGATAAGAAAAAACCATTTAGTATTCAGTAAAGAAGGAGATGGACCAACTATTAGGAATTTTATTTTTATTACATTTGTACCCTGCACTTTCCCACTCATGGCAGGCTCAATGCAGCTTACATGGGGCAATGGAGGGTTAAGTGACTTTGCCCAGAGTCACAAGGAGCTGCCTGTGCCTGCAGTGGGAATCGAACCCAGTTCCTCAGGACCAAAGTCCACCACCCTAACCACTAGGCCACTCCTCCACTGTTGCTACTATTTGAGATTCTACATGGAATGTTGCTATTCCACTAGCAACATTCCATGTAGAAGTTGGCCCTTGCAGATCACCAATGTGGCCACGCAGGCTTCTACATGGAATGTTGCTAGTGGAATAGCAACATTCCATGTAGAATCTCCAATAGTATCTATTTTATTTTTGTTACATTTGTACCCCGCACTTTCCCACTCATGGCAGGCTCAATGCGGCTTACATGGGGCAATGGAGGGTTAAGTGACTTGCCCAGAGTCACAAGGAGCTGCCTGTGCCTGAAGTTGGAATCGAACTCAGTTCCTCAGTTCCCCAGGACCAATGTCCACCACCCTAACCACTAGGCCACTCCTCCAACATATGGCAATAGGGTACTGTAGATGTTCTTTATTTACACAGGCAAGTGTTTTGTAGAGCTGCAAACATGGAGGGGTCGGCGTACGAAGGTTTGCAGTAGAACAGTACGTTGAGTTTCAGTGCAAAGTGTTCTGATGCATTATTTAAATTCCTTGCACTTAATTTTAAAGCTTTTGGAATGGGTCTGCCTTCCTATCTAGCAACTCTTACTATCCCCTGTCCGCCAGTTCATTTGCTTCACTCCATTAATGACTACCGGATAGTTCACACTGGTCCCAGTAATGCTCAGTTTGAGTCTACAAGACATCATGCTTTTTTCTTTGCATTACCATTTTTTTTTGGAACTCCCTCCCGCTCACAATTCATGCTGAATTGTCATTTAAAAATGTCAAGCATGCAATGAAAGCCTGGCTTTTTAGACAGGCTTTATCCCCACTTGTGTTTCTACCACAGGTTCCTCCTTTTCTCTTTCTTATTCTATCCCTGTACTTTCCTACTCTCCTTTTCCCTTTACGTTTTTGCTTTTTGTTTTGTTTTGTTTGTTACTGAATGATTGTTGATTCTTTCCTATCAGCTATGTTGCAGTTCTTTTTTTCCTGTTAAATTGTTGATTTAAACTGCAAACCGAGCAGTATAGCAAATCTTACAAAACTATAAACGCTGAAAAAAATTGCACTCCCAATGCAGTAAACTTATAGCATGTAAATTATCGTGTCTTTAAAAAAACATGTGCTGACAGAAAAAAAAAAACTTGAATAACTGATTGGAACAAGGCGGCACTATAAAAACTTTTTGTTTAAATAAAAAAGGAGTCCTTATAATAAGCTGAGGGAAAAATGGCCCTGTGGTAGCGGCAGGGGCTGTTCTTCCACGCACCAGGGCCCATTTCACTGCCGTGGGTAAAATGCCCCCCCCCCCCACAAAAAATGGCCACACGGTTAGATAACCCTTACCACATGGCAGTGCAGCAGGGAGCACTTACTGCTACCTATTGAGGTGGTAGTAAGGGCTCTTGGCAGTAACTGGGCAATGCGCAGTGATGTCCAATTACCGCTGGGGTAGCGCTGTGCTACCAGGGGCGTAGTTAGGTGGGGCCATGGGGGCATGGGCCCCCACAGATTTAGCCCTGGCCCCCTCTACTTTTGACCCACCCCACTGCCAACCCTCCCCACCTCTTTCAACCCCCCTTGCTGCTGCCGACCCTCCCCCACTGCCGCCGCCAGGTACCTTTGCTGGCAGGGGTCCCCAACCGCAGCCAGCCAAAGTCTTCTGCAGCACCACACTCCAACGCATTCACTGATCTGTTTCTGTGAGTCCTGACTCCTGATGTCCTGCATGCACGTCCTGCACGTTACATGCATGCAGGACATCAGTCAGGAGTCAGGACTCACGGATCAGCGAACGCGCCAAAGACCAGCGTTGAAGAAGACTTCAGCTGGGGGGGGGGGTTTGGGGACCCCTGCCAGCAAAGGTACTTGGTGGTGGCGGCGACGAGGGAGGGTTGGATGCGGCGGTGGCGGTGGGAGGGGGGTTGAAAGTGGTGGGGGAGGGTCATCATTGTCATCAGTGGCAGGGGGGTGTCGGTGGCTGGGGGAGAAGGGCTAAAATGAGCCCCCCCCCACCTTGGGCTCTGGACCCCCCTCCCGCTGAAGTATGGCTATGTGTGTGCTACAGAAAAAACATTTCCAGAGCACCAGAAATGACGCGCGCTCCAGCCAGAACTACCGACGATGACCACGTTGGGCCAGCGCTAGTTCCGGATTAGTGAGCGGTAAGCTCACATTGGGCTTACTGTCGTTTTGTAAAAGACCCCCTAAATAAACAGATAGCTGGATAACCTGTGCACACCACTGCAGAAATACATCAGAATTTTAACTAATTGAGTATAAATTGCATCTTTCCATAAGTAGGGTGACAATAAAAGCCCTGTGTAAAATCCCTGATAGCCCAAGTGAATCCTTGTGCCCGTGACCCCACACCCTCCAACCCTCTTCCTGATCCTCTTTGAGATGAGAGGCAGGAGAAAGGCCACCATCAAGCAGTCAGTGGCGTACCAAGGGGGGGCGGTGGGGGCAGTCCGCCCTGGGTGCACGTCGCTGGGGGGGGGGGGGGGTGCTATGTGCCTGTTGGCCGAGTCCGCTCATTCCTTCCCTGCTGCTCCCTCTGTACAGAACAGGTTACTTCCTGTTCCGGGGGAGAGGGAGCAACAGGGAACGAGCGGACTCGGAGCCAACAGGCACCCCCTCCCCCCAGCAGGTAAAAATGCACCGGGGGGGGGGGCGGGGGTGTAATTTCACCGGGGGGGGGGGGGGTCGTGCTGCACTTGGGGGGGGGGGCGCATCGTCAATCCGCCCCGGGTGTCAGCCAGCCTAGGAATGCTACTGCAAGCAGTATATTGGATCTGTCTTCCAAATAAAGAGACCTTGTTTTGCTTCACTTTTCATCGTGAAAGTACACAGAATTTGACATTGAAAATGACCTCTTGTGCACGTATACCACAACATCACCCTGCACTTGTTCACACCGGAGCCTGCAAAGGCCTCTCCGGTACTATGTAAGCCACATTGAGCCTACAAATAGGTGGGGAAATGTGGGATACAAATGTAAAAAATAAATATAGTTGTGTAAGCATAAAACCGTGCACACTTGTTGCAATCCCCATCTTAACCCTGGTCTCGGGAATACCATTGGTTAATGTGAATAAAAGTATGTATGTTGTAGAGCAATGCATCTTTTACTAGCTGGTAGGGTGGGCAAATTTTGTTATAGCCCATTACCACCTTTTTGCAGCATTCTTGAAAAGCAAAACTCTGCAGAGGTAATGAATATCAGCGTTCCCTGCGCCCCTTATGCATAAATCCTCCCATTTAAAGTCAATGGTGCCTATGATGTCTCAAATAGGCAAATATTGTTAATTATTCATAAAAATACTTGCAAATTTCTAAGTTTGCTTTTCACACATGGGCAGTGCTTTTTTTTGTAGAAAAAAAGGTGCCGGTACTCATTGTGGGCGGGGTCGCCACACATGGCACCGCCCCTATTATAGCCACACCCACATTAGCCACAACCCTTATACCAGCCAAGGCGCATATAAACAGACATCATTGAAAATATTATACTAGTATAGGAGAAAAAAATAATGTGATTTTTTTTCATTATAAATAATTTCTGTAAGCTGTTACAGCTCCAGTATACCCAGTGCAAAATAAGACAAATTCCAAACACTAAAATGAAAATAAAATGATTTTTTCTACCTTTGTTGTCTGGTGACTTTGTTTTTCTATCCATATTGGTCCCAGTCTCTGATTCTGCTGCTCTCTATCTGTTCTCTTAACTCCGTTTCCAGGGCTTCCTTTCCATTTATTTCTTTACTTTCCTCCTTTCTTCTTCTTTTGTTGCCCTGCATCCATAAGTAAAAGCTGGGTCCTCCTCCATGGAATTGACTGGAGGAGGTATAACATGGATCCAGCTTTTGCCTATTTTCTCCTCTTCCCTTTCCCTCATCTCCATCCATGTGCATCTTCTTTTTTCTTTCCTCCCCTCCATTCATGTCCAGAACTTCTCCTCTCTCCTCCCCTCCATCCATGTCCAGCATTTCTCATCTCTCTTCCCTCCTCTGTATCCATTTAAAGCAATAATTCTCTCGCCCCTCTCCTCCATCCAAGTCAGCATTTCTCCTCTCTCTAGCCAACTCCTCCATCCATCCATGTCCAGCAATTCTCCTCTATCTCCTGCTCTCCTCTCCATCCATTTCTAGCATTTCTCCTGTCTCCCCTCTCATCCATGTCCAGCAATTCTCTCTTCCCTGTCCTCCCCTCCCTGTCCAGCGATTCTCCTCTCTCCCCTCCATGTCCAGCAATTCTCTCTCCCCTGTCCTCCTTTCCCCGTCCACCGATTCTCCTCTCTCCCCTTCATGTCCAGCAATTCTCTCTTCCCTGTCCTCCCCTCCCCGTCCAGAGATTCTCCTCTCTCCCCTCCATGTCCAGCAATTCTCTCTCCCCTGTCCTCCTTTCCCCGTCCACCGATTCTCCTCTCTCCCCTCCATGTCCAGCAATTCTCTCTTCCCTGTCCTCCCCTCCCCGTCCAGAGATTCTCCTCTCTCCCCTCCATGTCCAGCAATTCTCTCTCCCCTGTCCTTCCCTCCCATCCCATGTCCAGTAATTCTCTCTCCCCTGCCCTTCCCTCCCATCCCATGACCAATAATTCCCTCTCCCTTGCCCTTCCCATGTCCAGCAATTCTCTCTCCGCTGCCCTTCCCTCCCATGTCCAGCAATTCTCTCTCCCCTGCCCTTCCCTCCCATCCCATCCCATGTCCAGCAATTCTCTCTCCCCTGCCCTTCCCTCCCATCGATGTGCAGCGATTCTTCGTCCCTCCCCTGCCCTTCCCTCCCATTATTTCCAGCGATTCTTTGTCCCCCAGCGTCCTCCTTCACTGCCTGCCTATGCGTAAACAGGAAGTTGTAGGTGGGACTTGCAGAGGGAAGCTACGACGCTGCCAGCCAATCGCTGCCTGCACCGTTCGCCTCTGAGTCCGACGCAGGCTGGCAGGCAGTGAAGGAGGACGCTGGGGAACGAAGAATCACTGGATATGGGAGAGGTGAGGGCAGGGGAGGGACGGAGAATTGCTGGAAATAATGGGAGGGGAGGACAGGAGGAGAAAAAGGTGCCGGTACGCCGTACCGTTGTGTACCGGCACAAAAAAAGCACTGCACATGGGCCTCTTTTACCAAACCATGCCAGTGATTCCCACGCGGCAATGCTGACCAAGCCCATTCAAAGTAAATGGGCTTTGTTAGCATCGCCGTGCCGGGAATCGCTAGCATGGTTTAGTAAAAGGGAGATGAGGAGACACTATTCATTACCCTTTGGGAGCTGCGAGCCTCAGGGTCGAACTTGTGAGACAATGCAGTATCTCAGGCAGTTTACACCCAGCGTGTGGAGAATATGAGCAGTATTGTTTCCATACTGATATCTGTCAACTGATGATAGCCATATCTGATACAACAATCATCATACAGCTGACAATCGAACACACACCACCAACTGTATTTTATAAGACTCCTGATGAAGGCGCACTTTGGCACCGAAACACAGCTGTGTCGAGTCAGAGTCAAGTATGTCAGTGTTTTCAATTGAATAGAGTTTCTACATACGTCGTCTCCGGTTGCTTTGGAAGAGCCTACCTTTCCTACTCCTTGCTTTGTGCATTCTTTTGCGTAGGATTTCAGTGTACCTCCACCCTTGTGGTGGTTCTCCTCCCCTTAGTAAAAGGGGCCCATGCAAACAGTTAAGGACCTCTTGGCTCAACCAGTCTGCCCATTGGCTCCTGCCTAGCATGTCAGTAGAGATCCCACATGGTCAACAAACATCTCCCTCCCTCACCCCTCCCACTTTCTTCTATATCTATCCCAAAACAACAGGACTCTTGAGTGCATCATGCCTGACCCATGTAAATGGGATATTTTGAACCATGAATTAAAACATGGACAATCTTATTCCATCTGGCATGAGGCAACAGTGAAAACTATTTGTTGGGAAATTCTGAGGGAGAGGGAGGAAAGGCATTCAGGGGACCAGTGTGTTCGCACACACCTGTGTTGGGGGGGGGGGGGGGGGGCTTTGGTATCCTTCTATCCACTTGGTGCTGCTCCAGTAGGCTTGCAGTTTGAACAGAACCTGCAGGGCCCTGCATGATTCAAACTCTGACACAACTGGACCAGTGCCAGGCCTCCATTGCGGGTTAATAGGGACAATGCTGGGAATATGTTTAAAACAAAAAACCCTGCAAATAGTGATTTTACCAGCCAGTAACAATCAAGTTACAAGAATGACAAAACAAATTCTTTAATTTCCTGCTGAAACGAACTCGGCGGTGTCCCGGGAGTCTGGATGCAGAGCAGGACAAGCAGGGCCATATGATAGCTTTCCAAAAAACAGTTTATAAGCTGGCTCTTTCCAGCTGCTGTTAAGCCCCGATTTGATTACATTACTGAAGGAGATCCTTGTGATCTTATTTAAATAGTAATGTTAGCTGTTTATTTTATGCATGTGGATAAACTGTCATTAAAACAAGAAAAATAGTGTGATAGTTTGATAGCCTATAACGTAATATACACACTGAGTCCCATCATATTCTAAAAGTTTGAAACAAAGAAAGGCATTTCTTTAATTCGCACAATATGGGGAAAGTTGACCCTTAATTACTTCACTTACATTAATAGTTTATGTTTTTAATCACATGAATTTGTGTGTTTGGCCTTATTTTTAGGCTTGATTTTAGAACACGAAGCCATGGAAGAAGTCCAAAAAGATGACTATGTTAAGCCTATTTTATAAAGGCTACATAAGTACCTATGTGGCTCCCAGAATCAGCCCCTGTAATGTGTAAATGCCAATGCACATATTTGCACTTACTCTGACTGGGGGAGGGGGAGGGCAACATGTAAACACTGGTACCTGAATGCTGGAGACCCTCACTGTGCCCATAGGCCTGCATCTGTTGTTCAAAAGGAAATTCCCAATAAAGTTTCCCTATGAAAATCTGTGCAGGCTGGAGGGAGCCACAGGGAGCCTCAAGCCTGTACCCTTGCATATGTAAAGTGGCATAAATCAGGCATAGTGGTTTTCATTTTTCAACTCATCTTAACATTTCCCTTCAGGGGAAAAAAAAAAGCACACTCGTGACAGCATATTTCTTTATCCCAATTAGAGCAAAGCAATTTTCAGGGGGGTCTTCTCTATTGGTAAACAGGTGTAGTCTGCATGCGTACTCAGGTACTTTACAAGATATATATGCACATCACAAGTCTGCTGTTGCTCTGCCTAAGTATGCCCCAGGAATGCCTACACATATTAGGTATATAAGAACATGCTATTTTTTTAACCACATGTAGATATACTGGGACAGGGGTTATGACTTGGCTATATGGGTTGACTCAGCTGACTGGGTTGACTCAGTTGACTGAGTTGACTCAACTGATTCAGCTGACTAAGTTGTCTGGGTTGACTTGACTGACTTAGCTGACTGGGTTGACTCAGCTGACTCGGTGGACTCATCATACTGTGTTGACTGGGTAGACTCAGTTGACTTGGCTGACTGGGTTGATTCAGCTGACTGGGATGACTTGGCCGACTTGATTTAATTGTCTGGGTTGACTGGGCTGACTCAGTTGACTCAACTGTCTGGGTTGACTCAGTTGACTAGGTTGACTCAACTGACTCAGCTGACTGGGTTGACTCAGTTTACTCAGCTGATTTAGCTGACTGGGTTGACTAAGTTGACTGGGTTGACTCAACTGACTTGGATGACTGAAGTTTGTATCAAATAGACTCTGTGCATCCCCTGCAATATGCTTTTTTTTTTTTTTTTTTTTTTAATTCAGATGAACCCTTTTCTCTGCCAGCTCTTTGTTTTGCATAATTTAGCCTAGGACTGCACTGCAGTCCTATAACAACACTATAAGGTCAAGGTTTTCTGATACACTAATTTGAAAGCTTTGTGGTAATGACTACTTAGTATTTACGTTAAATGTTTACTTTCCTGAAAATGCCATTATTTACTAGACTGTACAGTACAGTTAACAAGTTTATTCCAGTAAAGGTGTTTGTTATTGAAACCTGTCTGATTTTTGTTAAATTATTGGGTAAAGGGAAGATTTGCCACAGAGCTCAAGGAGCAAACTGTCTGTTTTGAAACCAACGATCCCCACTTTAGTAGACAAAAATCCTAGAACTCTGATTCCACATACTAGAAGACTCAGGCCTACAAAACACAATTCAGAAACTTGAGTGTACAGGGTAGATCTCTTGCAGGATGAACAGGGTGGGCTCAGGGTTACATATATATTTAGTGACTCTTGATAAACATATATACTCTTTGAATATGTTGTGTGATAGTCACATCCAGGATAGTTGGGTTACGGCAGTTTCAGTTTGAAATATAAGTCCCAGAAGGCATTGCAGGCAAGGAGCCAGGGGGTGAGATGAAGAACCCGGACTGGACTCCTAGCTGCAATCGGGGAAGACATGGGTGTAAGCTGGTAGGATGTGTAGATAGGCTGCCACTAGGGGGAAAGAGAGTTAGGAAACCCTGTGTGTAGGAGCTCATCATTAGTCTAATGCTTAACTCAGCTGGTATGGGTGTGGGGGAAACTAATGGAAGGAGAATGATTGGTTGTGGTAGCAGAAGCCAGGTATTGATTAGGCAGGTGGGAAGGAGTCTCAGCAGTTCAGTTCAGGAGGAGAGAAGCAGTTGCAGGCTGAAAAATCCTTGGGCAAGAGAGGGCCCTGAAGTATTCTATTTACCAGTGAAGCTGATGCAGGGAAAATCCCTTGGGTATGAGAAGTCCCTAAAGTATTTAACCCTCTTGAAGGTAAAGACTGCTTTGTGATTTAACTGGGATGATGAACTGAATGAACTGTTTGTCTTGGGAATTGAACTACTGTTTACTGTGCACTAGATAAAGAGCCCAGACTGAAGCTGACTGTGAGCCTGTATTGAATCCTGGTAGGTGCTGGTAGCCTACTGCTTAAAGGGGACTATTTGCCACACACTTTCAGGTGGCTTACAGGTGCTTAAGATTAAAGGTGAATGTTGCTGTTGGAACTATGTATTAGGTCTACTAGAAACCTGCATGTAATAAAAGCCTTAAAATTGAAGTTGCTGGTGGACATTTGTTTTCTTGATTGTACCGGGGCGCTCTCCCTGGTGACAGTTGCCAATTAATTTTATCTTATTGTTATCACTATTTTATACATTTTTACTGCTGACTATCTGAGATTGATATTCAACATCTTTGTTTGGCTAATTTTTTAAATTAAATCTGAGATTTGGATATTCCCCCCCCCCCTCCCTGGTTAACCAGCACTGTCTGGACAAAACTACTTGGGTGAAAATGGCTACCAAAATAGCAGACCTAAAGGTATCCAGATATCTTTATCTGGGTATTCAGTGAAAAATTTATATAAATACATTCTACTGAATATTCAGTAGCTAATCTGAACAACTTTGCCACTCACTGCTGGCTTGCTGAATATGGACCTCTTTTGCAACACGTAAATTTTGTCATGCTAGTTGAGTTATCTTGATCTGTTCTACTTTATTCCACTTTAGCCTAACCCTGTTCCCGCCTATTTCCTGCATGACAGGAAAGGAGGACAATGCGCTGTGATTGGCTGAGAGACCCCTGTCTGTGATTGGCTGAGAGAGACCTGAAGGGGCATAATCAAAAGGGAGGGACATCCAAGTAAATGGAGCTGTGGCCGAGTGGTTAGAGCACCGGTCCAGAGGTGACCGGTTCAAATCCCACTGGTACTACTGAAAAAGCCATCCCTGACAAGCACTTCAATTTGTTTCCACTTTTTTTGAAGCCAGCCATCTGTAAACCCGGCGATCTCAACATTTGACCTAAATGTTGAGATTTAGCTGGCCCCAACTGTATTATCGAAAGAAAAGATGGCCGGCCATCTTTTTCGATAATACGGTTGGCACCGCCCCTTTGCGGAGCTGGCCCCGAAGATGGCCAGCCATATAGACTGCCAGCGCCATTCGATTATTCCCCTCTTTATCTACTAAGTTGAAGCAAAGGAAAACACTGAGGGTAACAAGGAAGGCTGTGCTATTAGGTAAAAAGCACAGGAAAACCTTTTGAAAATGAGGCTCACTGTGCCAGTGGGAGAGTAGAAGTTTGAACTCATGAATCCCAAGAACTTTCCTGGTTCCTGTTCAAAAAGGAGAATCCTTCCAGTAAGAGCTCCCGAGAGAATGGAAAGAATAAGACATTGTTTACCTTGGAGGTTCAGCAACAGAATCTTCATTGGAGTACTTGCAACAGTGTTCTATAGGGATATAAAGCAGGGCACGAGGCAGCCAACTGTGGGAATTGATTGGCTGGATGTCCCTCCTCTCTTCTCCCCTCAGTGCTTTATAATTTCTTAATCACCCATTAAATCCTAGTCACCACCACATCGCAAGGATCAAGAAAAAAAACAATATGTACAGTTGCCAAGTTGAAGGAACCAATCTCCACCTTTGGTAAATATTAATCTTTTAGTTCAGCAGAATCCGCAGTACAAAGAGTTTAGCTCAACACTTAGGTTACAGATAAATCACTTTACTTCTACTGTAATCCATGGTCTTGCACAGTTTACAATGACGAGAGATACCTTAAGTAGACCTGGCTTGTGTATTCTACATCTTCAACTGGTCTAGCAAGCTACTGACCCCAGCGGTTGGTAAATTATAACCATATGGATAAAAATGGAGGAGGTCTGCGGGTATAACCCCTGACCAAAGCCCCTTGCATGACACTTGATGACCACTCCATACCCTCAAGCATAGCTACAGTTGTAAGAAATGGATGTGCTATTTATAGAACAAAGGAATCCATACCCTTGCACTAAAATGGAATTTCTGTGTCACCTCTTATTGGTGCTTAGTAAAGATAGGCAAATTTGCTGCCACATGCTTGCAATGACAGTTCAATACTGTGTGTGTGGGGGGGGGGGGGGGGGGGGGGGGGGATGGGGAGGAATGGGACTGGATATGCTGCCTTTCTGTGAGTTTTTTGCAACTACATTCAGAGGTTTACATAGTATAAACAGGTACTTATAGCTGGGTCAATGGAGGGTTAAGTGACTTGCCCAGAGTCACAAGGAACTGCAGTGGGAATCAAACTCAGGTCCCTAGGATCAAAGTCTGTTGTATTATTAGACCACTTCCCCACTCCTCACTTTGCATAGGTCTAAAATTTCCTTTTTCCCTGTCTCTTTTATGGCTTTCTCCCTACAAATTGTAAGTACGTAAAAGACAGTGAGGGGGTGGGTGGGTGAAGGAAGGACTTCAGATGTAGTGGTAGTAGTAGTGGTGGTGGGGGATGTCAAGGGGGTGCCCTGTTCTGGGGAATTGAGGTGTTTGATGGGGGAGGGGAGATTAGGAGAGGGTCTTGTGTTCATTCACCGATTCCATATATCTCCAGGATCGGCCGCTGTCGTGGACAGGATGCTGGGCTCGATGGACCCTTTGGTCTTTTCCCAGTGTGGCATTACTTATGTACTTACTGTATGTCCTCTACTTGGCTCACTTTTATTACATAGAGCAGTGATTTAACCTATTGTGATGTCATAGTGGCTCATTCCACCAATAAGAGCCAACCTCATTAGTGATGTCACAGTGGCTTGATTGTATAGAATGTTTGTACGTTTGGGAAGCTTGCCAGGTGCCCTTGGCCTGGATTGGCCGCTGTCGTGGACAGGATGCTGGGCTCGATGGACCCTTGGTCTTTTCCCAGTATGGCATTACTTATGTACTTATGCTCTTCTGGGAAGGGGGAAATAATGCAGCCTGCGTAGTTATGGTAAAATAACGGAAGACTGTGCCATCTAACATGCATTAAGAGGCAAATATTGTGCATTATTCCTTTCATGTATGCTAGTAATTACTCTGCAGGTATTTTGTTGGCCACAAAAATGTTTTCAAAGGAAGCCATGCTCGTATTTTCACCTTGAAAACTGGGTGCGGTGCCTGTGAGTAGGGGCACAGCAAACTTTACATTGATGTGAGCAGTGCTGAAAATTGCAACTATGATGACCTTAGTTTTGTTCTCATTTATCTCAGAAGCGACAGTGTCCGCTGCTCATTCTTCACTGATTGAATGAAGAGATTATAATTTATTTATTTATTTGTCACATTTGTATCCCACCTTTTCCCACTGATAGCAGGCTCAAAGTGGCTTACAAAAATATTGTAGTACGTTACAATGCAAGAAGTACAATTTTTCAAATTTAGCAGAATAAAAAAATAACAGTTAAACAGCGACGGGTATTGAAATTAGGATATGAATAACAATTAATCAGTAGTAAATATGAAAGATAAGACGTAATTAGAGTCTATTGGATCTTATAATAGTAAGGGATAATTCTGATTATGTTGAACCTGGGGAATAAGCCTTCTTGAACAATACTGTTTTCAATGATTTCCTAAAGTTTAGGTAGTTCTGGGGTAGTTTTTGTTAATTTGGGTAAGGTGTTCCACAGTTGAGTGCCAATGTAAGTGAAGTTTGAGGCCTAAATTGATTTATACTTTAAGCCATTGCAGTCTGGGTAATGTAAGTTCAGATAAGATCGCGATGAACTGGTTCTGTTTTTAGGTGGTAAATCAACCAATTCAAGCATGTATTCTGGAACCTCACCGTAGATTATTCTGTGGATTATAATGCTAAGAAGCTGATCACACATGTCAAGTTAGTTCAACAGACAGTGATCCCTTGCACTCGGTTGGTACTTTTCACAGAATGTACTATTTTAGAAATTCAAAGATGTGTGAATGCTTCTTTTTATTTTAAGAGTGGTTTTCTTTGTAGTATCATGCATTCAAATGTTCCCAGCCTCTGTGGATCATAGTTTAGATGCAGTCACTTTGCCCTGGAGTGACACTACATTCTTGCAAATCTCCTTGTCCTGTTGGTTTCTTGACTTAAGAACATTCTTGCGAGATAGGGGAGGCAGCCCGATGGCAAGCAGGACTTGGGTTAGATAGATTCCTTGTGCAGGTCCTCTGGAGAGGCAGGATTTAGAGCTACTTCAGAGGAGGGTGTCGTGGGCATTTTCGATATGACGTCTAAGTCCGACTTTGGACGTTTTGCAAAAAAGGTCCAAAATCTGAATAGAAAAGAAGGTCATTTTCCAAAAAGAAAAACGCCTATCTTTTTTTTTTTTAATACTGTTTTGAACAAGGTTTTGTGATTTGGACATTTTGTTTTTTGGTTCATTTTTGAAAAAAAAAAACGTTCCAGTCCAAATCGCACTAAATCAAGCCATTGGGATGTAGGAGGAGCCAGCATTTTTAGTAGACTGCTCCCCTAGACAACCCAGGAAAGCAATATTGCACCCTAGGGGGCACTGCAGTGAACTTCATAAAATGCTCCCAGATAAGGCAAAGCTTCAATATATAGGTGGCTCACAATAATCATCAGTCATAAAAAAAACTCCACTATTAAATCTGGACCAAAACCGTCCTTGTGAAGCAATTGTTCTTACTGATACAGTATCCAATTTGAAAACAGTACATAATTATAAGTTGCAAATATACATATTTTCTACAACACTTATCTTGGTACAATTGTATCAGTATGTCTTAGCCAGCTCCAGAAACCCGGAAATTCAATGCTGGTGTCCAGACATGACCCAGCATTGAATTTCTGGGTTTAACCCCAGCAGTAGTCAGCAAAACACTAATTGCCACCGGCTACATATTAGACCCTGTAACTATAAGTACATAAGTATTGCCGGACTGGGAAAGACCAAAGGTCCATCGAGTCCAGCATCCTGTTTCCAACAGTGGCCAATCCAGGCCACAGATACCCGGCAAGATCCCAAAAATGTGCAAAACATTTTATATTGCTTATCCCAGAAATAGTGGATTTTCCCCATTTAATAACGGTCTATGGACTTTTCCTTTAGGAAGCCGTCCAAACCTTTTTAAAACTCTGCTAAGCTAACTGCCTTTACCAAATTTTCTGGCAATGAATTCCAGAGTTGAATTACACGTTGAGTGAAGAAACATTTTCTCCGATTCATTTTAAATTTACTACATTGTACCTTCATCGCATGCCCCCTAGTCCTAGTATTTTTGGAAAGCGTGAACAGACGCTTCACATCTACCCGTTCAACTCCACTCATTATTTTATAGACCTCTATCATATCTCCCCTCAGCCGCCTTTTCTCCAAGCTGAAGAGCCCTAGCCGCTTTAGCCTTTCCTCATAGGGAAGTCGTCCCTTATCATTTTCGTCGCCCTTCTCTGACCTTCTCTGCTGTGCAAACATGCATGAATGAAGACCCATGTGTGTGTGTCCCCTGGTAATTATCACTCAAAGGTTTGTTGGTTGAACTCTAGAACTGGAGGCCATGAAACTTGGAGCGGAGAGGTGGCCTAATGGTTGTGGACCTGAGGAACCAGGTTCAATTCCTGCTGCTGCTGCTGCTTAATGGTCAAGAGTGGGTCAAGATCCTCAGGAACCAGGTTTATTTCCCTCTGCAGCTCTGTGTGACTCTGGGCAAGTCACTTAGCCTTCCATTATCCCAGGTACAATTTAACTTAAGATTGTGAGCCCACCAGGGACAGTGCAAGTAGCTGAATAAGTTATATGTAAATCACCTTGATTTGTGCTTCAGAAGAGGTGGTATATCAAAAAATTGAGAATCGCTGTTCATCACTCTCTGTTCTACAGTAATTGTATAGTTAGCTTGATGGCTCCTCATTATACTGTGATTCTTGGTTTCTTATCTATAAGAATATTAGCTCTCTTGGTAGCTGCCGAGCTGACCCTATTCTTACACCTCCAGTCACTGCTAGACAAGCAATGACAAATTTCAGAAAAAGAAGGGACTTGATCCGTGTCCCTTTCAAGGTTCTCCATTGAAAAGATGCTCTTTCTTCCAGGTGATCCCACCAGATCACATTGTTGCCAGAAACAAAATAGGGCAAGTGTTTCACCTCAAGACAGAGTTATGTGAAATGAGGCTTTTCCCCCTTTTGGTCTTGTGATTCTCGTGTTTCAAACTCCTGTTCTTCTTTGTCTTGTTTCCTAAATCAGCTGATCATGTGGGCCTTTGTTCTACACTATGAGTGTACTAAACAAAGAGTTTTTCTAAATGTTATGGATGTAGGGCTGGGGAAAAAAATGTCCAATTTAGCTTGGCTGGTACTTTAGTGAATGCAGACAATGTATTCAATCCAACTGCAAATCAGTTACCAGATTCTGGGAAGCGACAATCTGTAGCAGCCCTTTTACTAAAGCTTAGTATGCGGCCATGCACTAACAGATTTTAGTGCATGCTAAATGTTGCATGTTCTATTTTATACCTAGGGGCAATGGGCACTATTTTATACCTATGGGCTAATGTCCATTAGCATGCACTAAGCTTTAGTAAAAGGGCTCCTTAGTGAATTTTTAAAGATGCCAGTCAGTTTCACATGCTTTTCAAAGACCATTTTCCTAGGTAAGCCATTATTCCCAGGGTAAGTCTCCTCTGTTGTATCCAAAACTTTCAAAACTCTTGGAAAATTAAATCGTATAAGGAGTTACTTCCCAACCTCGACCCTTATACTCCTGATACAATCCTTTGTACTAACACAACTGGATTACTGCAATGCAATATACGTTGGTTGTAAAGAATGGTTAACCCCCCCAAAATTCAAACTGTTCAAAACACAGCAGCTCGCCTTATTTATAATATGACTCGCTTTGACAGTGCAACCCCTCTGCTAATTAGACTTCACTGGTTACCCTAAAAGCCAGAGTCTACTTCAAGATATGTGCTTTTATTCATTGTATAATTTATGGAATGGCCCCAAATTACATGTAACTACTCATAGAACTTCCCCTGCGTAATGCAGTTTCAGGAGCAAGGGATTATCTTGCATTACATTTTCCTAATTGCAGAAAAATTGTTTATAAATCTGTCTTATCAACAGACTTGCCTACCAAGGTGCAAAATGGTGGAACTCACTGCTGAAACCAATTAAACATCAATACAAGTATCCAGTGGCATTCCTAGCCTATTTGCCACTTGGGACGGGTCACTGCCCCCCAAGGGCAGGACCCCACCACCTTTCCTCTAACCGTCTTGCCTCCTATCAAGAGGATGTGCAGAGCAGGTGTGCGGCTGTCGGCTCTGTTGGTCTACTGCCCAGAACAGGAAGTAACATCAAGGGGGCATGGGACCGACACAGCGCGTACCCCCTTGCTGCCTGCACCCGGGCTGGAACGCCCCCACCACCCTGCCCTTGGTACGCTACTGCAATTATCTATTATTCCACAAATCTTTGAAACCATATCTCTTTAATAAATTCTTGTCAACAGAAAACCAAACTTTTGTTTAATTTGAACAAATTGTCAACTTGAAACTAACGTATCTAATTCGATCAACTTTTGATTACTTCAGTTGTATTGTACTTATAATTACCATCCTTGCATCAACTCTAATTGTATTGTACTCATAATTATTGTTTGTCTCCCCCCTTTTCAATTGTTATAATTGTTTTCTCTTTTGCTGTTTACTGCAGACAACTTTTTCATCGACATCCTTGACATATTTTTTTTCAACTTACAATTAACTAACTACTCCAGTACTACTCTGTTCTTTTCCACAGCTATTTTGATTATTTGATGTAAGCCACAATGAACTCAAGACTCCTTGGGATAACGTGGGCTATAAATGTCATAAATAAACCAACAGGTTGTCTAAATGTTTCCTTGGGTAAAACATATGCACAGAGATCAACAGTGCTTTTACTGATTGGATAAAATGGCGCAGAAGATAAGATGATACATTTTTTTATTGGACTAAAGGGCCCTTTTACTAAGCCGCGTATGCGTCTATTTGCGCCCAACGCACGCCAAAATGGAGTTACCGTCCGACTACTACATGGCTCTTGCAGTAATTCCATTTTTGGCACGCATCCAAAAAATGTTTTTTTTATTTTTAGGCACGTGCAACGGACACATGCCAAGTGGCATTTGGTGCGTGCGTAAGTCATTACCGCCCAGTTACGGTGTGAGTCTTTATCACTAGGTCAATGACTGGCGGTAAGGTCTCAGACCCAAAATGGACGCGTGGCTATTTTCATTTTGCCGCACTTTCATTTTCGGCAAAAATTTTAAAAAGGCATTTTTTACAGGTGTGTTGATAAATGGATTGGCGCACGCCTGAAACCCATGTCTACACTAGCGCAAGCCATTTTTCAGCACGCCTTTGTAAAAGGACCCCTAAGTACATTTTAGGGTAAATTCTATAAATGGTGCTGAAAAATCATCATTGAAAAAAAAATTGGCGTGGAGTGCTATTCTATAAATATTACAGATGAGCGTCATTAATAGAATAACGCTTAGAGCAGATTCTCATGGCCAAAGTTGAGTACTGGTATTTACACCAGCTGAAGCCTGGTGTAAATGCCAGGGCCCGAATCTTGGCATTTGGGTGCAGGAATGGTACTCTTCTGTAACAGCACATATAATTTTTTTTGGAACACCCTTGCCCTGCCCCTGGACATGCCTCTTTTTGCATTGCACGCTAGTGATCTGCATTCCCAGTGTAATAGAACTCTCAAAAATGTAGTCAATCTCTCTTTGGGGACTGGGGATGTTCAAAAGGAAGAATCCCAAAATAGGGATTGACTACATTTTTGAGAATTCGATTAGAGTGTCTCTCTCTCTAGGGATTTATATAGAGACTGTTTAATTTCAGAGTTATAGAACAGCATAGAGGAAGATTGTGGACAAATTCCAGTTACTGTCAATTAACTGTCATAATTAATTCTTAACATCAATTTATTGCATGCTAATGGCTCGTTAGTTAATGAATTTGTGCCCGTATCTTCAATCCAGGCACAAATTTTGGCACAGATTTTTCAGCACCATATATAGAATCAGAGGGTTTTTGATCAGCGCGTCCCAAAAAATGTACCAAGTTAGTCTAATAAAAAAGGTATCACCTTTTTTTGTTTTATTTCTAGACATTACCTCAAATACCTTCGAAATAAGCAGGTACCAATCTCTGTGGACACTTTTTCCCTAGACAATTTAAAAATGGAAAGGACACATGCACCTTCCATTCGAAGTTGGTGCAAAGCCCATGGGGAAACAAGCCTGCTGACCTTGCAACAAAACATATAGGGGGTGTTTTACTAATGTGTAACTCATGTTACATGATTCCTGCCCCGACGATTATTATACCTTTGACCATGTCTCACAATCTCCTTATGCTCATGCCTCAATCTCTTCCTCTCCATCCTTCCTACTCCTTACCCCTCCCAATCTCTTCTCCTTTTGCTCATCCTATCTTTGTTTACCTCTCCATGCTCAATTTACATATCCTCAAAACCCCACTACTACTATGTTTACTACAACTTGTAACATTCTCCTTCAAGACTTTGTAATTCTATTTACTATGTAAGCCGCATTGAACCTGCTCTGTGTGGGAAAGTGCGGGGTACAAATGTAATTAATAATAATAATAATAATAATAATAATGTTAATAGGCATTAGCATGTGCTCTCTGTCACATGGCTTACAGGACTAAATGGCCCGTGAAGTAGATAGTGCGTGCTATCAATGCTGGTTTGCACTGTGTGTTAGTAGAAGACCTCATAATTTTGAAAATAACCCCTCTTTATAACGTGTCTGTGCAAATTGTTTTTTTTTTTGTTTGTTTTGTTTTGTTTTTGCACAAACTTACATCTAGGAATAACTAACATAATTGCCTTATTCACTTTCTATGCTCCATAGTCAAGTTTCAGCTTTGCTCCTAGTTATCCTTGTGGTGACTCAACCTGAAAGAATTTAATGTTCTTTCTCTTTAGCTTGACTCACTTTCCTCCACCCTTCCTGCTTCACAGACCTTCCTGGAAAATGTTCTAAATCTTTGGTCCTCTGTTGGGTTTCAGGATTATCAGTGTTACTACAGACTGCTAAAGTTTCATCCTTGAGGGCAAAACCGTGCCCCAAGGGCTACCAAGAAATTTTGGAGCACATGTAGAGCTAAATTGTACTGTTCCCATGTTTGCCTTAAAGAAAAATATTTATGGCCTTATAGGGTCTTTCATTATGCGGGAGAAATTATTATTAATATTATTATTGCTGTTGTTTATTGAGCTTGATATACCTCATATCAGACAAAGAACTATGTGCTTTACAATGAAATATAAAGAAATGAAAAGGATACTTAACTGTCCCAGTTGCATAGTAGAGATAAAAGAAAGCCAGAGGTTGTTAGAACTAGGGGAGGAGACAGATTTTTCTCTTTTCTTGTAAATTAGTAAGCCGAGTTCCTGATTCTTAGAATAGTTAATGATGAATCAATAATTTCCATCTTTCTTCCATGACCTTGATCAGCATGCCATGAGTTATCTAATCTGCAATTCTTCCCTCTGGCTAGAGAGTTATTATTATCATTATTTTTAACCAGGCAGTTTTTGCCTGCTTCGTTGGGCTTCCAGATGAATTGGAAGGGGTCTCAGTTGGGTTATGGTGTTTTGAATTTCATTCAAAAAATACCTGGCCTTTGCCCTGTATTTTATGCTCCCTCCTGATTTAACTCTGTCATTGCAGCATCTTACCTCAGCCAGGGGCCACAAAGTGTACCGCCAGAAGTCTGATCACTAGAGGGCGCTTTAAAGTGCTGCTTCTACAGCTAGCATGGGTTTTACTACATGCTAAGAAACTAGCATGTTCCTGTGCTAATGAATAATGTGTGTCAAAACAGCTAGCGTGGTTAAAACCCCCAAGCTAGCTGCTTAGTGTAGGTGGGGGTGGTGAACAGGTATGTTACAGGTGGAGCAGGGGAGTGGCTGGCGTTGACAGCTAGTGCGTAGACTGGTACCATGTACTAGCTGTCATGATTGCCGATAGAGCAGCTACACTTAAGTCATGTCAATCCTTGGTTTCCTCTGTGGTATGTTTTCTCTTATGCTCTCCTACATCTCCTGTACTTTTTTTTTCCCTCAGGTGGCCTGGGTCATGAATTCCTTTTGCTCCTTTGTACATACCTTTTCACAGTGGGAACCTCTAAAGAGCTTGAGATTCCTCTTTCTTCAATAACAGTAACACAATCGTTTTCATAGAGAACGTAAATCACCCCTCTACTCTTCTGACATATTGTGTCTCCCCACACTCTGTCACTCCTCAAGCTTTGCAACCACACTCATTTTCAGGATAGTCTCTTCTTCTTTCTATGGGATTTCAACCTCACGACCTTTCGCGATTCCATTGTCCTGAGAGTGTTGCTATTTCTTGCACTCTATATCCTTATTAACAAATAGTTTGCTACTTTAATACAGTTGATGGATCACCCTTCTCAAACTATCCAGAATGGTTAACAAAACAAATAAAAGAAAATTAGAATTAAAAGAAAAGAACTCCAATCATGATAGGAAAGAACAGTCACAAACCCCTGGATTCTAGATATCGTGTGTAGTGTTCCACGTCAAGATACAGGCATATTCTATAACAACGAGGATACCTTATTAGCTTAACAAGCTCAGTGTGATAACAGGTCTTAACGAGCAATAATGAGCACTAACTGGCAATAATTAGAATTTACACGCATAACTCGCTAAGCATATTCTGTAACGCAATGTGCCTAAATTCTAATGCACGTAGCTAAAAAGGTACGTGGTTGTACGTGGGGAAATGGACATTTCATGGGCGTTCCTAAATTTATGCACAGTATTATAGAATATGCCTCTGTGTGCCTAAATCTACTTGCCACGTTTCCCTTGGTGTAAATGGATACGTGTAGTTTTAAGTGCTCTAATATCAACTAAGCATATTCCATATATTGCGCCTAAATAGAAGCACCACTTACAAAATATGCTTAGGCGGAAATGTATTCCGCATGGAGTTTTCAGGCGCCATATATAGAATTTGGCCCATAGACCATACACCCATAGAACATCCCCAAGACCGGGCATACATCCTTAGTAACTCCTGCAGGTTTTCCTAGCACTACTTCTATATCAACCAACAGGACCAAATGCACCTAAAATATAATAAGTTTAAAATTTAACCCTAAACTGCTGGTAAGATTCTTCCACCCACAACTGCAAAGGGAGACAATTCCATAAAACAGGAGCCTGCCAGAAAAATGCAGATTCCCTAGTGACAGTCAGGCGAGCCTGGGAGTTATCAGAGAGGGCCAATAGAGAAACATTAGCCAACCTCAAATTTCTTGATGGAGCATAGAAACATAATATATAGGCCAAATAAGAAGGAGTCCTCTGATATAATGCCTTATGCACTATAGTCAAAATCTTATAAGAATCCCTATATTCTACTGGCAACCAATGTCAGAGTTTATTCGGGAAGTGGTGGAGATGAAAACAGTAATGGAATTCCAACATGCATGGGATAAACCTTTCTTCCCAAGAGCAACTTTTCGATACCTAATACAATTGCAACGGAATCTACGCGGGCTGCAAAGAACAACTCATAAAAAAAACCTCCAGACCGCCCAAAATACAGCAGCCAGGCTGATATTCAGCAAAACACGCTTTGAAAGTGCCAGACCCCTCCGAGAAAAGTTGCATTGGCTCCCAATCAAAGAACGGATCATCTTCAAAATCTGCACCTTAGTCCACAAAATCTTATACGGCGCAGTCCCAGGATACATGACAGACCTTATAGACTTACCAATAAGAAACAAAGTCAGATCATCAAGATCCTACCTAAACCTACACTACCCAAATTGCAAAGGACTGAAATACAAAACAACTTATGCAGCCGGCTTCTCTTACATTATTTATTTATTTATTGCATTTGTATCCCACATTTTCCTACCTCTTTGCAGGCTCAATGTGGCTTACAATACATCATGAATGGTAGAAATCTATAAGAAAATAGATAACAAATAGTACAGAAGGATCTTGGGTAACATTGTAATGATAGCAACATGATGGTAGTATAACAAGCAGATATTATAAGACAATTCTAGATGTAGATATAAGCGTACAACTATGGAATGGGCTACCAAAAGCTGTGAAAACAATCAATGACCACTTGAACTTCAGGAAATCACTAAAAAACAACCTCTTCAAAAAGGCCTACCCCAAAGACCCCATGTAACCCTCTTCACCTACCAACACAGCATGACTATGATCGAACAGAACATCACGCAATCTTCATCCATTCCGACCCTCCACTTATACCTCATACGATCACTATACAACTTTGTATTTGTTATCCACCGACTGGGCAAACGCCTTTGACAGTACTATGTAAGCCACATTGAGCCTGCAAATAGGTGGGAAAATGTGGTGTACAAATGCAATAAATAAAATAAAATAAAATAAACACAGAGGAATCCTGTTTAGAATGAATGGATCCACGGAATCTTGGCTGGCTACACCAGTATTTGGGAAGCAAAACCAGTACTGGGCAGACTTCTACAGTCTACACCCTAATCATGACTGAATAGATATGGATGGGCATGAGTGTAAATTTTAAGGGGCTTCAACATTAGCTTCAGAACTTTTAGTACAAGAAGAGTGCTGGGCAGACTTCTACGGTCTGTGCCCTGAAAACGGAAAGGACAAATCAAACTTGGGTATACATATAAAATATCACATACCATGTAAAATGAGTTTATCTTATTCAGCAGACTGGATGGACTGTACAGGTCTTTATCTGCTGCCATTTACTATGTTACTATGTTATACAGTGAGGTAACATGCTCTCTCCTTCCAGTATCCCCTAGTAACCTTATTCCTGCATTCTGTAAAGTCCTCAACCTCTTCCACAAATAACGCGACATCCACAGATAAACCACATTTCCATAGTCTAGTTTGGAAATGACTAGAGAATGCAAGAAAACATGTAATGCAGCTTTATCAAAATTGGTTTTACTGCACGCAACATCTTCAATACCCCAAACCAAGATCTAATCATCAGAGAGACCTGCTGCTCAAAACGTAACCTCGCATCCAGAACCACCCCCAGATAGCAAAAAGATTCACATAAAGCAACTTGTCTTTCCAAAAACTGTGGCATAACTGTTAGACCATTAAACCAACAGACCCTATTATTCTCTCTAAGCCTTCCATCAATCATAAGCAGACACGCATTCGTTGAAGGAAGATCTGGGGTGTGGTGGGAAAAAATGTTGTATCTTACAAATTAAAGGTGCCATTAATCATGATAGTCTTGATGAGGACAATTCTATAAATAAGGTGCTAGCATTTATGTACCAAATACATGCATAAATGATTCAAATGCCTGCATGCACTCATGTTGGGGTGAATTCTAAATACGGTGGCGAAAAAAATCAGTGCCAAAAAAGTGCTATTGTATAAGCCATGCTTAAAGTTAGGCACAGTTTATAGAACAGTCCTTATGCCCGTGACTTGCGCCTAACTTTAGGAACAGCCATTTGCACCAACTGAAATGTGGTATAAATGTACGCACATAAATTGGGCACATATTCTCCCGTATTCTATAACAACATATGTAAATACTAGGAATGCCCCTGCTCCACCCATGACCCTCCCATTCTGCACCCTTTCTTTTACTCAAGTGTAAAATTTAGGCGCGAGTCCCACGCCTAAATTTATGTGCATAAGTTTCAATTAAATCTAATTAGTGCCAATAATTGCTTGTTAAAAAACAATTATTGGCACTAGGAGTGGAGGAGTGGCCTATTGGTTAGGGTGGTGGACTTTGGTCCTGGGGAACTAAGGAACTGAGTTCGATTCCCACTGCAGGCACAGGCAGCTCCTTGTGACTCTGGGCAAGTCACTTAACCCTCCATTGCCCCATGTAAGCCGCATTGAGCCTGCCATGAGTGGGAAAGCGCAGGGTACAAATGTAACAAAAATAAAATAGATACTATTGGAGATTCTACATGGAATGTTGCTATTCCACTAGCAACATTCCATGTAGAAGGCTGCGCAGGCTTCTGTTTCTGTGAGTCTGACGTCCTGCACGTACGTCAGACTCACAGAAGCAGAAGCCTGCGCGGCCACATTGGTGATCTGCAAGGGCCGACTTCTACATGGAATGTTGCTAGTGGAATAGCAACATTCCATGTAGAATCTCAAATAGTAGCAACAGTGGAGGACTGGCCTAGTGGTTAGGGTGGTGGACTTTGGTCCTGGGGAACTGAGGACCTGAGTTCAATTCCCACTTCAGGCACAGGCAGCTCCTTGTGACTCTGGCCAAGTCACTTAACCCTCCATTGCCCCATGTAAGCCGCATTGAGCCTGCCATGAGTGGGAAAGCGCAGGGTACAAGTGTAACAACAACAACAACAAAAAAAAATTACCTTGTTATTCAATTAAACTGTGCATACCTAAATTTGTGCATGCAGGTTTTGGCATATTTTATAGAATTAGGGTGGTTGTGTATGCACATATGTGCATAAATGTTGAAAACCTCTTTAAGAACTATTTTTTGTAATTTCAATGGGGCCGATATTCAGACCATGGGAGATAGCCTTTCCAAAAACAATGATCCAATCCTCCTCTCAGCAACTTCATTACCCTTCTTATAGAAATTCCCTTAAGAGAAAATGCAGACTTGATATTCACTCCTCTTTTCTGGTCATAATTTACTTCTGGCCTTGCTTTTGACCTGCAGTCATTTCCAGTTTGTTTTTTCCCTTTGCTCCAAAGAATTTTTTTCCTTATTACGTTAGTATTCAGCACTTGTACTAAGTTTACCAGTTTTTCAGACCCTGCTTCATCTTCATCACCTTTTTCACACTCCACGTGACATACTTTGTTCTCTACAGCAAAGTTTATCTCACTTTCTTCAACCTCCAATACGTCTCTCCCACTGGAACTCGACATTTGGATCACATCCTCTTTCTCTTCTTTCACTTCCCCAGTACATACTTCACTTACAGCTTCCAACAAACCAAATTTCTCCTCAATTACTTCAGAGGAACATGCTCCTTTTGTTTTTTGGAAATCAGGATTAATTTCTTTCTGTTCCACATCCGATGCATATAGTTCTTCCTGCAACTCTTCAGCCTGACCCATGTTATGCATATCTGCGTTTTCCTCCTTCATCTCCTCCTTACTCGGAGTATCTTCTGTTGGAAACCACCTCATTTCAACTCCAGCCTCCTTATTCTCAAACACTTCTTTTCGTTCTTCTTCTGCAGATATTCAATGCCGGGCCGTTTCTGGTGACCGGCATTGAATTTATGGTTTAAATTTGCCCAGTTTTAACTTAACCAGTGAAAACGATATTCAGCGCTGGCTGGTTCAGTTCGAGCAGGCCAAATTTGGCTGACAAACTTAGCTGGCTTCGTGCTGAAAATCAATGGATAGCCAGTTATATCAGGTTATATCAGCTGTTAACCAGGGATATTCAACAGGGGAAAGCCGGCTATCTACTGCTGAATATCGCCGGATAGCCAGCTAAGTGCCGTTTAGGCTGTCATTTCATTCGGAATATCGGGAGGAATATTTTTATTGATAAAATGGAATACATGCAATCCCCAACCCACAGGTCATCACTCTCAAATAGTTGAGTTCCCAGCACAATTAAATATTAACATTAACAAGTTGACAGAAAACATCTAGTGATGCCCACACCCTTTTAAACTGTTGAATGATACATCTTTTAATAGCAGCCAGTTCTTCAAATTTATGAACCAAACAGGCAACATTCCACCAGGCATTCATTGACAAAGCAGTATTATCTTTCCATGCTGATAAAAGCAGCTATTCTTTAAGTAAGCACCTATCTTACCCGGCATTTATTTGAAAGCTGGACATGGGCGGAGGCATTTATTTGACAGCTGGACATGGGCGGAGTTTGGACGGAGCATGAGTAGGGTTCACACTTCCTTGTTAATTTATAGACTGCTCTAAGGCCTTCTTTTACTGCAGCGGGTAAAAGGCAGGTCTTTTTTTCTTTCAGGAAATGGCCGTCTGGCAAGTGAAGCACTTGCCGTGCAGCCATTTCAGGAGGGAGCCCTTCCCGCCACTCATTGAGGCAGTGGATACGGGCTCCCGCGCTAACCTGGCAGAAACTGGGCCGCGCGCGGCACTGCCCGATTGTTTTTGTACCGCCGGATATGATACACGCTGGGTGTGGGAACTACTGCCGGGCTGCTGCAGTAGCTTGGCAGTACTTCCTTTTTAGCAAGCGGTAAGCCTGTGTTGGGCTTACCGCCACTTTGTAAAAGGGGCTCTAAGTTACTTGTGTGAACAACACCAGCTCTGTGGGTAGCCTAAATGTTTACACGTCTTTATACATGGTTATGCAAGTATTCCCATATTCATAAGTACATAAGTATTGCCATACTGGGAAAGACCAAAGGTCCATTGAGCCCAGCATCCTGTTTCCAATAGTGGCCAATCCAGATCACAAATACCCGGCAAGATCCCAAAAATGTACAAAACATTTTATACTGCTTATCCCAGAAATAGTGGATTTTCCCCAAGTCCATTTAATAACGGTCTATGGACTTTTCCTTTAGGAAGCCGTCCAAACCTTTTTAAAACTCCGCTAAGCTACGCGCCTTTACCACATTCTCTGGCAACGAATTCCAGAGTTTAATTACACGTTGAGTGAAGAAACATTTTCTCTGATTCATTTTAAATTTACTACATTGTAGCTTCATCGCATGCCCCCTAGTCCTAGTATTTTTGGAAAGCGTGAACAGACGCTTCACATCTACCCGTTCCACTCCACTCATTATTTTATAGGCCTCTATCATATCTCCCCTCAGCCGCCTTTTCTCCAAGCTGAAGAGCCCTAGCCGCTTTAGCCTTTCCTCATAGGGAAGTCGTCCCATCTCCTTTATCATTTTCGTCGCCCTTCTCTGCACCTTTTCTAATTCCACTTTATCTTTTTTGAGATGCAGCGACCAGGATTGAACACAATATTCGAGGTGCAGTTGCACCATGGAGCGATACAAAGGCATTATAACATCCGCATTTTTGTAGGGTTCTATCTTCTTTAAGAGAACAGATACCATAGACGCATATATGTTGACATGCTATTCCATGTGAGCTATCTTGGCAAACAACTAGAAGAGTGATTCCCAAATGTTTTACTATGGTGGAACCACTAATATACTTTTTCATATACTGAGGAACCCTGAATTTATATAAACATATATATGTTCATAGAGATTCTATAATCTAATTTCTTGAGGAACCTTAGGGCTCCCAGGAACCTAGTTTGGGAATCACTGAATTAGAGTCGTGCATAAACTGTATCAGTCCTCAGCTATGTGCTAGAAGCTTTGCAGTACATTCTGTTCTTGTTATAACATTCCTTTTGTTGCAAGACTCCATGATAATGAACACTTCTCTAGAATATGTCAAAAGACATATTAGTACCCAGCTGAATAGAAATCCATAGCAACCGTTATCATTGTAACTTGATTATTCAAGGTGGTGCTCCCTCCTGGGCTTGGTACAGTAGCAACTTCACGTTCAAACCTTTCATTTCCTCCTCCCCCAAAACAAGTTCATTTAAATTTTAACTGCGCTCCAAAAATTTAACTAGTTGGGTCATTTTAACCATCATGAAACCATTTCTCGGTGGAGCTCATTGGGATATCGGTAGGTTGTTCTGAGTTGCCAGAATTCAAGGGTAACACAGATCTGAATTTGGGGTGAGACTGGGAAGGTGTTGTCAGGTCTATCTGGTACAAACTATTGTCAGTATGCATTTGTTGTTGGTGGTGGGGGGGGGGGGGGGGGGGGAGAAAACTGTTTAATTCCACTTTCTTTTAAAATAAATAAAAAAATAGTGATGCAATTCAAAGGGCTTCTCAGGTGCCCTTATAGAATTGGTTCTCAGCACATGACATCAGCGCATGTAACTGGAGGCGCCAAAGTTAAAGAATTGTCCCCTAAGTTTGTATCTGAGGCAACAGAGGGTTAAGTAACTTGACCACTGTAACTCCTAATTGAATACTTGGTCTGGCAGAACTTATTGATAGTTTCTATAGGTTAAATCTACTTCCCAATCCTATATCACTTCATCCCATTTCACACTCCCTCCCATTGAATAGGGGAGATCTAGTCCTCACTTTTTCCCCAAATAACCCTCAGCTTTGTGTCATGTCCAGAATCCCACCTCTCACAGAAAGGGGGTAATTTTATAAGGACCCCGCCTAGTTTTAGGTGACAAGAACACTTGTAAACAATGTATTTTAGTCATTTATACGTGTGGTCACTTCTGCTCATAAAAAGCTTCCTATAAAAACTGATCACATGATGTGTGTTGTTAGCATGTTGCATACTTTCACTGTGGGTGTGTAAATGGGTGGAGTTTGGGCATAGCATGGGCGGTGCAAGCAGTTACGCGTATAATACTATCATTTACATATGTATTTTCAAAATGCGGGTGTGTTCATTTATGCCAGCTGCAGGGCTTAAATGAAGGCTAATAACTTGAATGGAGTGGAGGAGTGGCCTAGTGGTTAGGGTGGTGGACTTTGGTCCTAAGGAACTGAGTTCGATTCCCACTTCAGGCACAGGCAGCTCCTTGTGACTGTGGGCAAGTCACTTAACCCTCCATTGCCCCATGTAAGCCGCATTGAGCCTGCCATGAGTGGGAAAGCGCAGGGTACAAATGTAACAAAAATAAAATAGATACTATTGGAGATTCTACATGGAATGTTGCTATTCCACTAGCAACATTCCATGTAGAAGGCTACTACTACTACTTAGCATTTCTATAGTGCTGCCAGGGTTACGCAGCGCTGTACAAGTTTAAACATGGGGAAGGACAGTCCCTGTTCAAGACACTAGCAACATTCCATGTAGAAGGCTGCGCAGGCTTCTGTTTCTGTGAGTCTGACGTCCTGCACGTACTGTATGTGCAGGATGTCAGACTCACAGAAGCAGAAGCCTGTGCGGCCACATTGGTGATCTGCAAGGGCTGACTTCTACATGGAATGTTGCTAGTGGAATAGCAAACAGAAAAGTGCTGAACCCCTCACACAAGTGATCCGTTCCACGATTCGATACAAAGGTCTTTTTTAAGACCATTTATAGACTATTCGCCAGTATTTCTTATTCTGGATCATCATTAGCTGTCTACCTTAGTATTTAGACTCCTGATGCAGGCCTTTTGGCCGAAACACAACGGTTGTGTCGAGTCAAATATACTAATTAATAAAATTTGGTTTTAGCTTTACTGTGATCCAGTCTCTGGGACTCCTGGTTTTGTGCCCACTTTTCCGTTTGTTTTACAAAGTATCCGTGGGTCTTCTTTGAGTTCTCCACGCTTTGTGGATTCTCTAGTGCTAGTGGAATAGCAACATTCTATGTAGAATCTCAAATAGTAGCAACAGTGGAGGAGTGGCCTAGTGGTTAGGGTGGTGGACTTTGGTCCTGAGGAACTGAGTTCAATTCCCACTTCAGGCACAGCTCCTTGTGACTCTGGGCAAGTCACTTAACCCTCCATTGCCCCAGGTACAAATAAGTGCCTGTATATAATATGTAAGCCGCATTGAGCCTGTCATGAGTGAGAAAGCGCGGGGTACAAATGTAACAAAAAAAAAGGTGAATTTTAAGCCACTTATGTAGGCATTTGAGAAGAAAAATAGGTGCTTAACTTTCTGTATAAAATAGGCTTACAATAAACACGTGTTGACCGCCTTAAACCAGACTCCTGCTTATAACATTACCCTCCAAATGTCTGTGTAGGCCAACCAGTTACAGGATCACATCTTTCAAATAGTAGTAGTTTCCCTGCTTGGGTGAGGAGGAGAGGGTAGGCAGGGAGAGCGGAAACAATTCAAAACCAGCGTATGCAGTATTGAGGGGGGGGGGGGCATTGCCCCCTCCTCCAAACTATACCTGTGCATCTTTCATTTTTATTTGGATGTCCCGTTGATAATTGTAGTTCCGCTTTGGCATCTTTGGCTGCTCTGTTCCACTCCTTGTTTTAGATTCTGTAAACTGCTCAGACGATCCTCGACGGGTGGTATAAGAAATACCTAATAAGCTTGAATTTTCAGCTTTTCCTCTGTTCCAAACCAAAACTAAAATAAGTCATCACCAAGCTGGATGGGCCGGTCCTCCTCAGACTGAGTTCCCAAGAGGACAAGAGGGTAACCAGCTATTTTACTTCCAGGTGAGCTGGTTCTGCTCTTATTAACCTTAATCCTGAAGCTCTTTATGCAAACATAACCTCCTTTAGTGCTCTTGTCTGTTTTCACTTCTTTGTGTAAAGCTGCACTCTTCACCTGAACTGCTCTGACATTCGTCAAACAGAGCCGTGATTAATGATCATTTTGTTTTCATCATTCTTCCCTTATAAATATGCCGTGGGTATTCAGATACTGGTGCCTCGTACAGCATGTCTCTTGAATCACAAGATCAGTACTCGAGCCGCCCAGGTGTGTAGAGGACTGAAAAGTGAAATAGATGCAGAAAGAAGCAAAGTGGCCAACATTTGTATTTTTGATTTGTTTAGCCCTTTAAAGTTTTTTTCTAAATATATAATTAGAGGTAACATTTGGCAAGTGATTGATATCCTATAGTGGCTAGAGTCTGAAATAGCTGGCACTATAAGAGACCTATTAGCTGAATATCATTGAATATCTGATGCCATGTTGCAGGGGCGTAGCTACGGGTGGGCCTGGATGGGCCCAGGCCCACCCAGTTTCATCTCAGGCCCATCCTCACCTTCTCCCACCCCCACTGTAGCGCTGCCTCCTCTCCTGCACTTCGCGGTCTCTGTCTCCCACCCTCACGGCAGCGCTTTCAATTTGCTATCAGAGCTGCCTGCCTGACAGCTGACAGACGCAGTGCGACGTCCTCCTGCTTCGGGGCCTTCCCTCTGCCGCGTTGATTCAACTTCCTGTTTATGCAGAGTGGATTGCACGCGGCAGAGGGAAGGTCCCGGAGCAGGACGTTGTCGCGCCACGTCTGTCAGCTGTCAGGCAGGCAGCGCCGATAGAGCGCTGCCGCAGGGGTGGGAGATGGAGACCTTGAAGTGCAGGAGAGGAGGCAGCGCCACGGTGGGAGAAGGTGAGTGGAGGCAGCGCCGATAACTTTAAATGTGCTGCGCGCTGCGTGTGTGTGTGTGTGTGTGTGTGTGGGGGGGTTGGGGTTCTAATGCCCACCCATCCGACCCGCTGGCCCACCCAAAAATTGTCTTCTGGCTATGCCACTGCCATGTTGTCTTCGAGTCATATGTTGACATTCTAGTCCTATCAGTATTTTCAACATTATCATAAGATGGTATAATTGCCTTTTTTTTTTCCTTTGAGAAACCCAAATAGTATCAAGATTCCGTGCTACCAATCCCAGAGCAAGCAGTGGCTTCCCCCATGTCCATCTCAATAACAGACTATGGACTTTTCCTCCAGGAACTCGTCCAAACCTTTTTTAAACCCAGATACACTAACCGTTGTTACCACATCCTCCAGCAATGAGTTCCAGAGCTTAACTATTCGTTAAGTGAAAAAATAGTTTTAGCTGCACCATCACAAAAGGATAGAAATCGTCTTGGAAAGAGCAAGACATTAGACAGAGTCTTCTAGACTAGAGAAGATCTGTGACAACTCGGTAAGCTGAGGATTTGCGACTCTCTACCAACGTAAATAAAGGAAGATGCTGATTAGCAAATGTCACAATTTCACCTTGCAAGCTCTATGAGATTGGTGATAGGAAGGCATTAATGTAATCTCTTTGTCTTTAGTACTATTTGATTTTTTTTTATTACAGTCTTATCTGGTTTTTAAAGTCCATATCTGAAAAAATGCACTTGCTATTTGTAGGGTAAGCAATTTTGCTACGCATTTCATTCAACTGCTTGTTGTATATTGTCACAACCAACAGATGGTTTGGTCTCTCCTACTGCACAGAGGGGACAGAGGAATGGGATTTGAGATACTGCTTTTCTGTGGTTGCAGTCAAAGCAGTTTACATATTATACACAGGTACTTATTTTGTATTGGGGCCAATGGAGGGTTAAGTGACTTGCCCAGAGTCACAAGGAGCTGAAATGGGAGTCAAACCCAGTTCTCCAGGTTCTTAAGCTGCTGCACTAACCATTAAGCTAGCCCTCCTCTGTGTTACTGAGTGGAAAGCAGTGGTGTAGCCACGTGGGGCCAGGGGGGCCTGGGCCCCCATAGATTTGGCCCTGGACCCCCCTGCCGACGACCCTCTTGACCCCCCTCCCGCCGCCAACCCTCCGCCGCCGTCACCGTGGGCTACCTTTGCTGGTGGGGGACCCCAATCCCCGCCAGCCGAGGAGGTCCTCTTCTTCCTCCGAAGGCTTCGTTCTGTTTCTTACGTCCTGCACGTTCTACGTGCAGGACGTCAGACTCACAGAAACAGAACGAAGCCTTGCAGATCAGCCAGCAACGGACGTCAGACTCACAGAAACAGAACGAGGCCTTGCAGATCAGCCAGCAACGGACGTCAGACTCACAGAAACAGAACGAAGCCTTGCAGATCAGCCAGTGTTGCTTTGTTCTGTTTCTGTGAGTCTGACGTTCATTGCTGGCTGATCTGCAAGGCTTTGTTCTGTTTCTGTGAGTCTGACATCCTGCACGTAGAACGTGTAGGACGTAAGAAACAGAACAAAGCCTTCGGATGAAGAAGAGCACCTTCTCGGCTGGAGGGGATTGGGGTCTCCCGCCAACAAAGGTAGCCCATGGCGACGGCGAGGGAAGGTTGGTGGTGGGAGGGGGAGTCGAGAGGGTCGTCGGCAGGGGTCGTCAAAGTTGGCGGTGGTGGTGGGGTTGGCGGCGCCGAGGGGGAGCTAAAATGTGCCCCCTCACCTCGGGCTCTGGCCCCCCCTCCCGCCGAAGTCTGGTTATGCCCCTGGTGGAAAGTGTCCTCTAGTGTTTGAGAATGTAGGGTGAGTTTGCACTTTTTGTCAAGTTTAGCATGCACAAAAGGAATTATCACACACTAAGGGTGAATTCTGTAAACCACATAAGCACTATTCTTTAAGTCATGCCTAAAGTTATGCACAGTTTATAGAATAGCGCTTAGGTGCAGGGATCGTGTGTGAATTTAGGCATGTCCATTTGGACCACATGGAACCCCCTTATTCTTTAATTGCACACGTAACTGGAATCCACACCCATGCTCTGCCCCCAAATGCCCATGCCCCTCCCATTTCTGTGCCCTCTTTTCCAGGACATGCTTAAATGTATATGTGTTAATTGATTTCAATTAGTGCCAATAATTGTGTGTTAAAAAGCCAATTATTGGTGTCAATTGGCTCATTATTCAATTAAATTGTGGGCTCAATTTTTAGCGCTTTCTATAGAATTAAGGGGTAAATGGTAAGGTATAAAATGGGCTTCTTAGGACATGTTAGTTTCATTAGCACATGCTGTAGATATGTTGCTCTAGATAATGCAGAGACAATAAGATTAGTTACTCTTCATCATCACTGCAACTTTTATAGATAATTTTGTGCTTTCCGCACAATTTGACTTGCCTTGGCCATCACCACTGGAAAGGGAAAAGGCCTAACTGAATATTTCAGGCTGACTTTTTTTTTTTTTTTTTTGTAATTTGAATGAATTTTACAAGAAACACTTGTTCAGAAAAGGAGTATTACCATACCATACAAGAAAATATTTTATAAAGAAAATCTATTAAATGATAATTACTGCTAAAGTCCACAATTATAGGCAAGGCACAATTCAAAAATTGGTTAACATAGGAAAAAATGAATAGAACATATTCCCACTTATCCTATCACGGAGTAGATTCTAATGGAAGAAGCACCAGAGAGTTTATGGCAGGTTCTTGTCTGGAGTCCATGAATTTTGCTAACTGATCACTCTCAAAGAAAACATATTTAATTGATTGAAATTTAACAACACATTTGCAAGGAAAATTAAGCCAGAAAATTCCCCCCTGTGACAATACACGATCACGAAGTTTCAAAAAAGACTGACGTCTTTTCTGAGTTTGTCTAGCAATATCAGGCAATACTTTGACTTTGCAATTCAGAAAGACTTCATGTCTATGTTTAAAGAAAGTTTTCAAGATCCAGTCCCGATCCGGCTGTAGAACAAAGTCTATAATTAATGTAGCAGGTTGTACTCCACATAGTTCATCTTCAATTGTTTGTGATAAATTCAAATTTAGCTCCTCAAATGGGGTTTCCATAGATGGTATTATGCGCTCACTTGGTTTCTTAATATAGGGAGCCAAATAATAAATCCTTGCTACAGGTGGAAACAATTGTTCAGTAATTTTTAATACTTCAGAAAGATATCTTTTAAATGTTATTAAAGGAGCCACTGCTGGAACTTTAGGAAAATTTATAAATCTCAATGTTTTCATCCTTTGTAGATTTTCTAAAGTTTCTATTTTCCTACGTAAGTATACATTTTCTTTTATTAAAGTTATTTGACTCTCTTTAATTTGATTTGTTTCAAGTATAATTGTTTGTTCAAAAGTTTTAGATTGTTCCAACTGTTTTTCCAAGTCTGCTATTTTAGCTTGATTTGATTGAGTAACTTTAACTATTGGAGATAATTTCTGACTTGATTGCTTTGCAGTGAAAAAAGTTCAGTAAAGTTGAATTTGCATAAAGTCAAATCCTTGGAGTACAGTTTGATCTTTGGCGTGGGAGTGAGAATGCTTGCTCCCCAGATTGGCAGAGTACCATTGAGAAGCCTCACTTAATTCACGCCCAAGCTTAGATGGGGGTATTTGTGACTATGTGAGTGGGAAAAAGACTGTGAAAGGAAAAGACGGCTGTGTCCCTATGACCTGGGTCTGCTGGGGGTGTCTGAACCCCCGAGGGGAACTGAGCTAATGGCAGAGAGGGAAACTTGGGTTATATGTGTTATTATATTTATATAATAATGAAGTGTTCTGTGACCATTTGCTTTGCATCTCATCATTATTTATTTATTTAGATTTGCTCACACCCTTTTGAGTAGTAGCTCAAGGTGAGTTACATTCAGATACTCTGGATATTTCTCCGTCCCAGGATGGCTCACAATCTAAGTTTGTACCTGAGGCAATGGAGAATTAAGTGACTTGCCCAAGATCACAAGGAGCAGCAGTGGGATTTGAACCGGCCACTTCTGGATTGCAAGACCAGTGCTCTAACCACTAGGCCACTCCTCCACTATAGCAACATTCCATCTAGAATCTCAAATAGTAACAACATTCCATTTAGAATCTTCAATAGTAGCAACATGCCATATATTTATTTAGATTTTGCTCACACCTTTTTCAGTAGTAGTTCAAGGTGAGTTACATTCAGGTACTCTGGATATTTCTCCGTCCCAGGAGGGCTCACAATCTAAGTTTGTACGTGAGGCAATGGAGAATTAAGTGACTTGCCCAAGATCACAAGGAGCAGCAGTGGGATTTGAACCAGCCACCTCTGGATTTCAAGGCTGGTGCTCTAACCACTAGGCCACTCCTCCACTAGCAACATTCCAGAATCTCAAAAAGTGGCAACATTCCATTTAGAATCTTCAATAGTAGCAACATTCCATATATTTATTTAGATTTTGCTCACACCTTTTTCAGTAGTAGTTCAAGGTGAGTTATATTCAGGTACTCTGGATATTTCTCTGTTCCAGGAGGGCTCACAATCTAAGTTTGTACCTGAGGCAATGGATGGTTAAGTGACTTGCCTAAGATCACAAGGCACAGCAGTGGGATTCAAACCAGCCACCTCTGGAGTGCCAGACCAGTGCTTTAACCACTAGGCCACTCCTCCACACAATTTAAGGTACCCTGTGGTACCTTAAATTAATGTGCATTATGATAAAATAATGCAAGTTTACAAAAATGTTTTACTTGGATTTTGCTGACACCTTTTTCAGTAGGTGAGTTACATTCAGGTACACTGGGTATTTTCCTGTCCCTGGAGGGGCTCAATGACTTTTAATATGCATTAAGATCCATCTGCCAAAAACATCCAAATCATGATGTTTGAAAGGCAGAATTTGGAGGTTCTACACTGCAGGGGGCGTGTTGTGGGTGCGTTCAGGGTCGGACTAGGGAGGGCCCAAATTTAGGACATCCAACAGTGATAATTGAACATCCAATTAAAAAAAATAATAAATGAAGGGCATCCTAAGTTAAATCTGTTTTAATGACATTCATGGTATAAAAAGGTGCCCTGATTGAGTAGCTGACCACTGGAGGAATTAAGGCATGACACCTTTTTAATCCACCAATGGTCACTGTCCCCCTCCCTCACCCCTGAAAGTGACACAGGAAAGAGAAACTAGTCTCCCTGACAACATCAGGTATTGTGGTCATTCTGAACACAACAGCAAGCAGGTCTGAAGGGTAGTCTAGTGGTCAGTGCAGTGGATTGTAAACCAGGTGACCAAGGTTCAAATCCCACGTCAACTCTTTTCTTTTTTTTATCATTAAACTAGTAAAAAAGGCGCTAGCAAGGTTTTCCTCTGAGTGTGTATATTTGAGAGAGTGTGTGTGAGAGTAACTATGTAAGAGAGGCTTCTGTTCCTGCTGCTGTGCATTCCCAGTGTTGTGCTGATTCGCTGCTCCCTGTATCGTGGGTCCGCCCCTCTCCCTTCTACTGGCCAATCTGGTGTGGGTTGTGTGATGTCACTATTATCTACTACATGAGGGACACCACCTCCAGTGGCAATGTTGCCAGGTGGGCGGTTTTACCGCCCAATTGGGCGGTTTTCCGCGACCCGCCGCGGGAAAGTTTTGCCCACAGCGGGATGCGTTTTTTTGGGCTTGTTTTGGGTCTTTTGGGCGGTTTTTAAGCGGTTTTTTTCGGCCGTGGGGGGCGGGGTTAGTGATGTTTTGGGCGGGGTTAGTGACGTTCTGGGCGGGGTCGATGACGGCGGGGGCGGGGTTGATGACGGGGGAGGCGGGGTTGATGACGGCGGGGGCGGGGTTGATGACGGCGGGGGCGGGGTTGATGACGCGGGGTGGGGTGTCAGGGGCGGGGTTTGACTTTGGGCGGGTTTTGGACGGGTTTTGGGCTTGTTTGGGTGGGGAAAAATTTTCCACCTGGCAACCCTGTCCAGCGGAAACAATTGTTCCAGGCAGACTCAGAATGTTGGAGGTGAGAATTATTATATAGGAATGTGAGCCTTCTAGAAACAGAGATATACCTGCTGAACCTAAATATTAAAGACACCTGCAAACCTGAGGGCCACTGAAGTAATATACATTCAGGTACAATAGGCACTTCCCTGTCTCTGGAGGGCTCACCATTTAAAATAACAGAATGGCAGTGGAATACGAACCTGGGTGCCTTAGATTAAAGCCCATTCACTGACCACAAGGCTGCGGGGGCAGCTGTGTGGCCATTTTTGCACCAGACAGATGTCCTTGTCCCTGTTTTTTGTTTTCTGGCATTTATAATTTGGATGTTTTATTTTGGGAAATAGCTGTTCATTTTGGATGTTCTCACGTATTTTCAAACAGGAAAATGGCTGTGAGATGGGTGCAGTGCCGTAGCGAGGGCAGCTGACACCTGGGGCGGGTCGCCGCTGCACACACCCCCGGGTGCAGCACGGCACACCCTCCCCCCTCCGGAGCACCCCCTCCGAGCGCGTACTTATGAGGGAAGGCTTCAGGCGACGAGGGAAAGTGGTGAGGGATGGGTGGGAGGGCCAAACCGCCCCGAGTGCACGTCGCTGGGAGCTGCGTCGGCTCTGCTGGTTCCCTGCTCTCTCTGCCCCGGAACAGGAAGTAACCAGCGGCGCCGACACCCCCCCAGCGGCGTTCACCCGGGGCGGACCACCCCACCGCCCCCCCTTCCTACGCCACTGGACGGGTGGTTTTTTGGGGGACGTTATGAGCAGGACACCCTTTTGAAAATGCCTCTCCATGGGTTTTACAGTTTCATGGAAAGGTACCAAGACTTCACTGATTGAAGGTCAGAATGCTTGTAGGTTCTGCCTTCTTTTTATTGGATCAACCTGGAAAACAAAGCAAGAACCTATGATACGAGAGCTGTGGTGCTATCTTTAGATGCGACATGATAAGTCTTACAAAGGGAGCTGGCGAACACTGGGTCTGCCAGCTGTCTTCAGTGAACAAATATGGCGATGTTTCCATGGCACCTTTGCATTTCTCTTGGTGTCTTCACCCTATCCCTGCAGATAATATTTACCAATCAGCTGTTTTCACTTGCTCTCCTTTCAAAGAAGATATAGCTCTTTTGCCTTTGTCCTATTCAGAGCTGATAATACAACACTGCTCTTATTAAATATTTATCTTTTATTAGCTGTCCAGGAAGATAGCTGATTCAAAAGGACTTTATACACTGTAATCCTAAATGCAACAGAGAAGCCAAGCCCATCTCAACTGATAACCAGTCTCTGCTTCATTAAAAAGAAGAGCTGCAAGGTAATTATTAAGTTGGCTTCTTTAACTCTTTGTCTACCAGGGACGATTAAATCAACCAGGGCAATATGTTGATAGAATCAAAACTCAGGGGGTTCCTTTCACTAAGGTGCCTGCGTTATTCTAGGTGCATGTTTTGGACGCGCACACATCCATTTTTCAGCACACCTGTAAAAAATGTCTTTTTTTGGGGGGGGGGGGGGGGGGAATGGACATGCGGCAAAATGAAAATTGGCGCGCATCCATTTTAGGTCTGGGACCTTACTGCCACTCATTCACTTAGCGGTAAGGTCTCTCGTGTTAACCAGGCGGTAATGGTCAACGTGTGTTCAAATGCCGATTACCGTCCGTGTGCTGGAAAATAAAAATATTGTCTGGCGCGCATCATGGATGCGCATAAAAAATGAAATTACTGCCCGGGCCACACGGTAGCCAGGTGGTAATTCCATATTGACGCACATTGGACATGCGTAGGTGCCTATCGTGGCTTAGTAAAAGGGCCCCAGGGACAGTTACTGCTCTTTTTTCAAGTTTTGCCCCAGTCCAGTTGAATAGAGAAGCCCGTGAGATCACACTGACATGTTTGCGTTGCGGTTTGTTCCATTTTGTGCCTCCTACTGCTTTATAATGTATGAATGGCTGGACCAGGCTGCACCAAACTTAGTTTGAAGATAGATTCCTGAATGGACATCTGAGTTTTCTACTTTTAAAAGTTGGGAAATTATTTGGAGAGCAGCATGAGAATGAAAAATGGCACCTTTGAAAGAGAAGTACATGGTTGGGGGGGGGGGGGGGGGAGGGTGAAAAGAAGATACACTTTCTAGGTTACATTAGTCAAGATTTACTCTGCAGGTCTGCCGACAATATTCATAGTAACATATAGAGGGGCATTTTCAAAAAGGACATCCAAGTTGCGATTTGGATGTACTTGCAAAATGGAGAAATCCAGGGGCAGGGAAACCCGTATTTTTGAAACAAGATGGACGCCCATCTTTCGTTTCAAAAATACCGTCAAAGACATCCAAATTCTTAAATTTGGACGTCCCTAGATTTGGACATTCCTAGACATGAACAATTCTGACTTTCGGCGATTTTCGAAACCAAAAACATCCATGTCAAAAACGTCCAAATGCAAGCCATTTGGGCGTGGGAGGAGCCAGCATTTGTAGTGCACTGGTCCCCCTGACATGCCAGGACACCAACTGGGCACCCTAGGGGGCACTGCAGTGGACTTCATAAATTGCTCCCAGGAACACAGCTCCCTTAAGTTGTGTGCTGAGCCCCCCAAAACCCACTACCCACAACTGTACACCACTACCATAGTAGTCCTTACGGGTGAAGGGGGCACCTATATATGGGTACAGTGGGTTTGTAGTGGGTTTTGGAGAGCTCGCTGTTTCCTCCACAAATGTAACAGGTAGGGGGGGGTATGGGCCTGGGCCCGCCTGTCTGAAATGCACTGCAGTACCCACTAAAACTGCTCCAGGGACCTGCATGCGCTGTCATGGACCTGAGTATGACATCTGAGGCTGGCATAGAGGCTGGCACGACATATTTTGAAAGATGTTTTTTGAGGGTGGGAGGGGGTTAATGACCACTGGGGGAGTAACGGGAGGTCATCCCCGATTCTCTCCAATGGTCATCTGGTCATTTTGGGCACATTTTTGTACCTTATTCGCAAAAATACCCACATCTGGGTGAAAACGTCCAAGTGTTCGTCAGGGATGTCCTTGTTTTTTTCGATTATGGGTCAAAGACGTCCAAGTGTTAGGCACACCCAAGTCCCACCTTCACTACGCCTCTGACATATACCCTTGAGCTTTGGACGTCCTTGCAACGGACTGCAGTTGGAGATGTCCTAAATCGGGTTTCGATTATATCAATTTGGACGTTCCTGGGAGAAGGACATCCATCTTCCGATTTATGTCAAAAGATGGACGTCCTTTTCTTTTGAAAATGAGCCCAATAGTAACATAGTAAGTGACAGCAGATAAAGACCTGTACGGTCCATCCAGTCTGCCCAACAAGATAAACTCATTATACTTGGTATGCGTTACTTTTTATATATACCCGAGTTTGATTTCTCCTTGCCATTCTCAGTGCACAGACCGTATAAGTCTGCCCAGCATTCTTCTTGTACTAATCAGAAACGCTTTTGGTGCAGGACATTTTTCCTGGGCCGATTTTCAAAGTTATAGTAAGTGTATGTTTTGAAGAAAAGTCCACATACAGACAGACTTTTCACAAATGCAGGTGATACCCTGCTAACTGCTTGATCCTCATTGTTAGTCCTCAAGGGTTTATTTAGTTATTTACTGGGATTTATTAACTGTTTTTATGAAGAGATTCACATTAAACTTACAATTTTGTTAACAGCATAACAATAGTAAAATAACCATGAATAAACATATATACAATAAATGAGGTAAACTTGAAACAGTAAATTGAAACCTAATAATAGAACTACCATGAAGCAGTGTAAAAAATGCACACATTTATCAGCACTGGAATTAAAATACCAGAGATATGATATAATGTTAGCATAATACTAATGATACACCTAATAAGCATGCATTAGAGCATTCAACTAACATCGATATGATGCTAAACATGTTCTACAATACGGCTTACCATATAGCTGAGGGACCAAGAGCAGATATATGATGGAAACAAGGGTTGCCAACAAGTTAGATACCTAACGAATATGCATGACAGAGATTTGCACGTGGTGAAGGTAGCAGGCATGCAAATCTCCCTCGTGCATATTCGTTAGGTATAGCCTGAAATCCTGATTCTATGGCAGCCATGGAGGTCTGTGCTTGAAGATCAGGGCTGATAAGATTAATCTACGAGCAATCTGATTAGCTGGAGAAATGATATAAATTATATAAAAAGTTGAGATAAGCTTAGCCTGTATTTACAGAATGAGAGAAAATTCTTTTGTAACTATGGGTCCTTTTTACCATAGTGTGCTAAGTAGTTAGCATATGAATTAGTGCAGATTAGCTGTTAGCACATTACCAATGTAATCATTGCTATGTGATCCTAATAACACATGCTAATTCGCACTCTTAACCGGCTAGCCCTAGCTTGCTATGGGTGGGTAATTGGCTGGACTGCACACTGCATTTAGCACATGGTATTGCTGTTGCAGTTAGTGTAAATACACATACCCCCTCCTATTTGGAAGAGGGTGCACACATCCACACTAACTGGGAAGGAAGTAATTCTAGAACTCTGCACCTAACAGGTGTAATATGTGTGTGAGGGAGTCTATAGGGAAATGGGACTTGATACACTGCCTTTCTGAGGTTTTTGCAACTACATTCAAAGCGGTTTATATATATTCAGGTACTTATTTTGTACCAGGGGCAATGGAGGGTTAAGTGACTTGCCCAGAGTCACAAGGAGCTGCAGTGGGAACTGAACTCAGTTCCCCAGGATCAAAGTCCACTGCACTAACCACTAGGCTACTCCTCCACTCCTCTTTCCCTTAAGAATACTCCCTTACAAAGTCAAACCACCTTACGTCCCATCATCCCACCCAAAGAGGAAATGACATTGGAGCCAGAAGTATAGAAGGCAGGGCCAGAGTTGGTTTTTTTTTTTTTTACATTTGTACCCCACGCTTTCCCACTCATGGCAGGCTCAATGCGGCTTACATGGGGCAATGGAGGGTTAAGTGACTTGCCCACAAGGAGCTGCCTGTGCCTGAAGTGGGAATTGAACTCAGTTCCTCAGGACCAAAGTCCATCACCCTAACCACTAGGCCACTCCTCCACTCAGGCCCAGGGAAATGAGAAGCGGGCCCACAGTGTATTCCTTTACTACCTATGTGTAGCTACAACAACCTGGCTCAGGTAGGCCAAACCTTAACTTTTGAATAATTGTGAGAATCCTGTTCTTGAGGCCAGGCTGGAGCCAGACCAGCCCTTATGCCACCCGTGTAAACTATGTTTTGGGGCTTCTCAGCCACAGGCCTATGTTCAGATTTCCTCTAAATTTCTAGAGACTTTACAGTTTATTTTCTGTACCTGTGAAATAACAGGTCTCAACCTTTGAGCTAATAATGAGTTTTGCTTTAGTGTTGTAACCTTGTCTGGCTATATAATCCGAAGGCCCACGCTCAACCCTCGCTCACATTATTACAATGGTGTCTTAATTTAGATGTGTTTACTTAAATGGACACACTTAAGTGTATGCGGGGAGACCAAATTGCAATATAAGCTATGTCCCAGCCTTACAAAATCTTTAAGCACCCTTTTATTTATATATATATATTTTTGGACCATCAAAAATAGGGTTGTTACTTCCATTTGTCACTGCTACATACTAAGCAGAGTAACGCTGCAATCATCATAGGTCCATTTTTATTATTTATTTAGATTCCTCATATCATCTAGTACTCTTATAAGTCTTATAATTCTTATCTAACAAATTTTATTTTATTCTTCTTCTAAAACAATTGTCACACAATCAAGAACGACACTTAGCTTTTTTTTTTTTCCAAAGGACTCACTGCCTATGATGTGAGAGGAATCTAAGTAAGTAATAAAAATGGACCAATGATGATTGCAGCGTTACTTTGCTTGGTACATATAGTGACAAATGGAAGTAACAATGCTATTTTTGATGGTCCAAAAAATATATATTTCGTAAGGCTGAGAGTTGGCTTAATTTAGATGTGAGCATTTATGCCAGCCATAGAGCGGACACTAGTGCTCATACCTACATGCCAGAGACATCTACGTAGTTTATAGTATTTTACCAGCTGGGTACTAAGGAATATTCTACAGGCTTAGTGCGCAGCCTATATAGCGCACAACTGCAAGGGAACATATCTTGTTGGGCAGACTGGATGGACCGTAGGGGTCTTTATCTGCCGTCATCTACTATGCTACTATGTATGTTATCAGTTGGCTTTTAATTCCCTCACCCTGGCTACATCCCTTTTCAACAAGGGCAGCTCCTTGAGGATGTAGAGAGAAGTGGGGTCAGGTCATGTATAAAGTGTCACTACAAGGCCTCATTTGCATAAGTCAGTAGGGTCTGAAAAGCCAAGCAGAAAACATACTTGCTCAGTGATGGGGCTAGTACTGCATAAAATAGGACCTGCGGAAGTTAATGGTAAAATAAGACGTCTGAAGTTAGCTCACATTGATACCTATACCCCATTGTTCTTTTTTAGGGGTTGATCCTGACAATTAACGTTGTAATTTACTTTGCTCAAATGGCAAAGAAATAAAAGAAAATTACAACACACTTCCACAATCATCATCTTGAGGAGTAGCAGAAGGGGTAGGTCATCAAAAAGGAGAAGAAAATGAGCCATATAGAGTAATTTTGGAAGAACAGCTGTTAAACTGTTTCCCTTTCAAATGGACTGTTCCGCATCTTTAAGGCAAGCCCGTGCTGTGAATGCCAGAGCAAATATATCTGAAAGGTCAGACTCTGGTCATGTGCCTTCCATCCATCTTTCATTTGGAATCCTTTTTAGTCATAACAGCAACCTTGTTATTGGCAGAGCGATATCAATAAATTTTCTCTTGCACTCCATTTATTGATAACTTGTTGGGCTAAGATGATCTGTAATAATCGTAAGTGAGTAAGGGTGAGCAATATATCACCACGTAATGGCCACACTGACGTGCTGTACTTCAAAAATATTGAGACCTTTGGGCAGGAGAGGAATAGAGATCATACTCTGTATTAAAATATGAGTCTGGACGGGGTCCGACCCTTTCTTTCCCTCAAAACAAATGAACTAGTAAACTGGAAGTAACTGCTCGACTTTCAACTTGACTGTGTACTTATTACTGCTTTTGATAGTTGGCATGAAAGATGCCATCAATCCCCTGGCATTCAAATCATGTTGAAGTAGCCACATTTGGGCAACTGTGTGGGAATCCAGGAATCCAGAAAAAGATCTGGTAAGTTCTGAGGCCAGTTGCATTGCCTAGGTAAGGAAATGACTAAGGAAAACATCACTTAACGAGGGATCTCTGTAATTCCTTAATCCTGTTCTCTTTTTAAAGTCATCTCACTTTGATTTTATTATATATATATTTTAATGATTTTATTGTAGAATTTCAACATAGCATTCAAACATGTACTTGAAAAAAGAAATCAGAAAAAGACATAGAAATACAGGGAAATAAACATCATCCATTAGTCCACAATATTGTTGGAGTCAAGCAGGAAATAAAAATATAGAAAAAGAAAATAAAAGCCCTAACAACAAGGCAGAGGAATCCTAAAAAGTTACAGCCAGATTACGTTTCAATCATGCCTAAGTCTCAAAAACGTGCCCTAAATGACAAGATGACCACTTGAGGCATTAAGCCATGACCCCCTTTACTCCTTCAGTGGTCACTGACCTTCTCCCAACCCCATCCCCACCGCCCAGAGATGTGAAAGAAACAGTAGATATCAGCCCCTATGACAGCTTCAGATGTTATGACCAGTCCTATTAGAGCAGCAAGCAGGTCCCTGGATTAGCCTTGTGGTTGGTGCAGTGGACTGAAGAGAAGGAGACCTAAGCCCATATCCTATTATAGCAGGTACAGTTGTGGTAGAAAATGTGAGCCCTCCAAAACCAACCAAAAACCTACTGTACCTACATGTATTTGACACCTGCAGTCATAAGAGCTATATTCAACTGAAACAGCCCTTGCTAAAGTCTCCAATGACCTGTTCCTGGCTAGATTCAAAGGTCTCTGTTCTATCCTCATCCTTCTCAATCTTCTGCTTTTGTCACTGTTGATCACCATCTGTTCCTTGATACGCTGTCCTCACTTGGATTTCAAGGCTCTATTCTTTCTTGGTTTTCTTCTTTTCTCTCCCATCACACTTTTAGTGTATCCTCTGGTAGGTCCTTCTCTACTTCTATTCCACTTTTAATTAGCGTACCTCAGGGCTCTATATTGGGACCTCTTCTTTTCTCCATCTATACTTCTTCCCTTGGTGCTCTGATCTCCTCCCATGGTTTTCAGTATCACTTTTATGCTGATGACTCCCAGATCTACCTCTCCACACCAGAAATTTCATCAGGAAATTTCATCCAAGTAGCAATGTCAAACTGCCTATCTGACATTGCTACTTGGATGTCTCACCGCCATCTAAAACTAAACATGGCCAAGAGCGATCTTCTTATCTTTCCCCCTAAACCCACTTCTCCTCTTTCCCCTTTCTCTATCTCTGTGGATAACATTTTCATCCTCCGTCTCATCAGCTCATAACCTTGGGGTCGTCTTTGACTCCTCTCTCTCTTTCTCTGCATATATCCAGTAGACTGCTAAAACCTGTTGTTTCTTTCTCTATAACACCTCCAAAATTCATCCCTTCCTTTCTGAGCACACTATCAAAACCCTTATCCACACTCTACATAAGTATTGCCATACTGGGAAAGACCAAAGGTCCATCAAGCCCAGCATCCTGTTTCCAACAGTGGCCAATCCAGGTCACAATATACCTGGCAAGATCCCAAAAAAGTACAAAACATTTTATACTGCTTATCCCAGAAATAGTGGATTTTCCCCAAGTCCATTCAATAACGGTCTATGGACTTTTCCTTTAGGAAGCCGTCCAAACCTTTTTAAAACTCCACTAAGCTAACCGCCTTTATCACATTCTCTGGCAATGAATTCCAGAGTTTAATTACACGTTGAGTGAAGAAACATTTTCTCCGATTCGTTTTAAATTTACTACATTGTAGCTTCATCGCATGCCCCCTAGTCCTAGTATTTTTGGAAAGTGTAAACAGACGCTTCACATCTACCCGTTCAACTCCACTCATTATTTTATAGACCTCTATCATATCTCCCCTCAGCCGCCTTTTCTATAAGCTGAAGAGCTGTAGCCACTTTAGCCTTTCCTTATAGGGAAGTCGTCCCATCCCCTTTATCATTTTCGTCGCCCTTCTCTGCACCTTTTCTAATTCCACTATATCTTTTTTGAGATGCGGCGACCAAAACTGAACACAATATTCAAGGTTCAGTCGCACCATGGAGCGATACAAAGGCATTATAACATTCTCATTTTTGTTTTCCATTCCTTTCCTAATAATACCTAACATTATATTTTCTTTCTTAGCCGCAGCAGCACACTGAGCAGAAGGTTTCAACGTATCATCAACGACGACTCCTAAATCCCTTTCTTGGTCCGCGACTCCTAATGTGGAACCTTGCATGACGTAGCTATAATTCGGGATCCTCTTTCCCACATGCATCATTTTGCACTTGCTCACATTAAACGTCATGTGCCATTTAGACGCCCAGTCTCCCAGTCTCGTAAGGGCCTCTTATAATTTTTCACAATCCTCCCACGATTTAATGACTTTGAATAACTTTGTGTCATCAGCAATTTTAATTACCTCACTAGTTACTCCCATCTCTAGGTCATTTTTAAATATGTTAAAAAGCAGCGGTCTGAGCACAGACCCCTGGGGAACCCCACTAACTACCCTTCTCCATTGAGAATACTGACCATTTAACCCTACTCTCTGTTTTCTATCTTTTAACCAGTTTTTAATCCACAATAGAACACAACCTCCAATCCCATGACTCTCCAATTTCCTCTGGAGTCTTTCATGAGGTACTTTGTCAAATGCCTTCTGAAAATCCAGATACACAATATCAACCGGCTCCCCTTTATCCACATGTTTGTTCACCCCTTCAAAGAAATGTAGTAGATTGGTGAGGCAAGATTTCCCTTCACTAAATCCATGTTGACTTTGTCTCATTAATCCATGCTTTTGAATATGCTCTGTAATTTTGTTCTTAATAATAGTCTCTACCATTTTGCCCGGCACCAACGTCAGACTCACCGGTCTATAATTTCCCGGATCTCCTCTGGAACCTTTTTTAAAAATCAGCGTTACATTGGCCACCCTCCAATCTTCCGGTACCACTCTCGATTTTAAGGATAAATTACATATTTCTAATAGCTCTGCAAGCTCATTTTTCAGTTCTATCAGCACTCTGGGATGAATATCATCCGGTCCAGGAGATTTGCTACTCTTCAGTTTATAGAACTGCCCCATTACATCCTCCAGATTTACAGAGAATTCATTAAGTTTCTCTGACTCGTCAGCTTCGAATACCATTTCCGGCACCAGTATCACTCCCAAATCTTCCTCGGTGAAGACCGAAGCAAAGAATTAATTTAATCTCTCCGCTACGGCTTTGTCTTCCCTGATCGCTCCTTTTACTCCTTGGTCATCTAGCAGTCCAACCGATTCTTTTGCCGGCTTCCTGCTTTTAATATACCTAAAAAAATTTTTACTATGTGTTTTTGCCTCCAACGCAATCTTTTTTTCGAAGTCACTCTTAGCCTTCCTTATCAGCGCTTTGCATTTGACTTGACATTCCTAATGCTGTTTCTTATTATTTTCAGTTCATTCCTTCTTCCATTTTCTGAAGGATTTTCTTTTAGCTCTAATAGCTTCCTTCACCTCACTTTTTAACCACGCTGGCTGTCGTTTGTTCTTCCGTCCTCCTTTTCTAATACACAGAATATATTTGGCCTGGGCTTCCAGGATGGTATTTTTGAACAGCATCCATGCCTGATATAAATTTTTGACCCTCGCAATTGCTCCTTTAAGTTTTTTTTTCACCATTCTTCTCATTTTATCATAGTCTCCTTTTTTGAAGTTAAACGTTAACATATTTGATTTCCTATGTATACTTACTTCAAAGCTAATATCAAATCTGATCATATTATGATCACTGTTATCAAGGAACCCCAGCACCAGATCATGCGCTCCACTAAGGACTAGGTCTAGATCCTACAGTGCCTGCTAGATTCTATCTGTTAATGCTGTGGTACAAAGTTTTTAAAACTAAGTGGAAAAGACTATGGAGATTAGTTGATAAAATTGCTTTTTAAATTTTTATTTTGCCTAACACTAACCTACAATTCCTCCTTTAAACCCCAATCTTTAAGTTCCCAAAGCACAAAGCAAAATACAGTTCACTTACAAGAGAAATGTCCTCTTCTTAGACTATTGCAACTTGCTTCTCACAGGTCTCCCACTAAGCCATCTCTCTCCCCATCAATCTGTTCAAAATTCTGCTGCACGACTTATATTCTGCCAGTGTCACTATGCTGATATTAGCCCTCTCCTCACTTCATTGGCTCCCTATCTGTTTCTGCATAAAATTCAAACTCTTCATATTGACTTACAAGTACTCTGCAGCTCCTCAGTACCTTTCCACTCTTCTCTCTCTCTCTACATTCCTCTCCGGGAACTCTGTTCATCGGGTAACTATCTGTACCCTTCTCCTCCACTGCCAACTCCAGATTCTGTTCCTTTTATCTTGCTGCATCATATGCCTAGAATAGACTTCCTGAATCAGTACATCAAGCTCCAGCTCTGGCTGTCTTCAAATCTAGGCTAAAAGCCCACTTTTCTGAGGCTGGTTTTAGCTCCTATTCACTTGTTCAGTACTCTGTTTTATCCATATTTGTCCTGTTTATCTGTCTTGATTAGATTGTAAGCTCTGTCAAGCAGGGACTGTCTGTTACAGGTTCAGGTTACAGTGCTGCATACAGGGCCGTGCCAACACGGTAAGCGAGGTAAGCATGGCAGGAGGGCGCCATCCTCTGGGGGGCGCCCCGCCGCACCATGCTTACCTTGCCCTCTTCTCCCCAGATCCTTTTCCTTTTGTTTAAATTTACCTCTGTCCAGCGGCAGCATAGTGTTAGTGAGAAGGAGGCAGCGCTCCCCCGCCCCGACGTGTCAGTCTTCCCTTCGCTCAGTTCCGCCTTCTTCTGACATCAGAAATGACGTCAGAAGAAGGCGGGACACTGAGTGAAGGGAAGACTGACATGTCAGGGCGGGGGAGCGCCGACTCCTTCTCACTAACGCTACGTTGCCGGTGGACAGAGGTAAATTTAAACAAAATAAAGGAAAAGGATCTGGGGAGAAGAGGGTGGGTAGTGTAGCGATTGTTTTCGGGGGGGGGGGGGGCCAACTGCAGGGGGGCGCCGGAGACCCTAGGCACGGCCCTGGCTGCATATGTCTAGTAGCACTATAGAAATGATTATTATTAGTAGTAGTAGTATTGTAGTGCTGTACTGGACGTTTTGAATGGCTCACAATACAATTTAAGGTGGTAACGGTGAAATGTGTACAACCTTTTATGTGAAGTCCACTGCAGTGCCCCCTAGAGTGCCCCACTGATCTGCTAAGCTGTGTGGCCAGTCTACTAAGAATGCTGCCCCCCGTACATTCCAATGGTTTGTTTCTGTATGTTTTTCTCTTTGACTTTTTATTTTTTCAAAAATAGACACTGAGCACAAAAACATCTAGCAAATGCCCATTTTCAAAACAAAAAGCTGAACATTTTTCTGGTTTGAAAATGGCCATGTTTGCTACTGGATTTTTGGACATTTTTCACAAAATATTCAAAATTAAATTTAGACGTCAAATCAAAAATGCCCTTCTAATTATTTACATGACATATAACAGGAAATTTTAACAAGTAAGATGGCCTCCATCGTCAATACCCTTGGGCAGAATTCCAATAAAGTTCTTATGGTCCCTTGGGGTCGTCAAAGTAAGCTCGTGAAAAAATATGAACATTAGAACCCAGAAATTATTCACACATATATCTGAAGTAATGACTTAATACCAAATTTCTGTTTAGTTCCAGGGCAAAGGTTACTAACAGGGCGGATCTAAACACCCTATATGTCCACATCTCACTTTGAATTTAAATACGTTTTACTAAGCTGGCTATGAATTCTCAGTGGGCCGTATGCTGCACACGTTATGCTTAGCTGAAAGAGTGCCTTTGGCTGATTAGTTTCAGCCCCCTTCCTTCCTTCTAATTTAAATGGATGACCCTTGCTTCTATCCACAATTCTGCATGTGAAAAGGTCCCCTGCTAGCTCCAGATAAGGTCCTTTTGTTTATTTTTACAGAAGGATCCTGATTCTCCTCTCGGTCTCCTTTTTTTCTCTCTCCCACTCCATCCCCCCTCCACCCCATAAAGAAAGAACAACTCTAGTTGGGACAGCTGCTCTTCAAAGTGCTTATGGGAGAGACAGTAACAGCTGAATTTCACTGTCTCCTAGAGTATCATCCTTTATCACATTAACAATCAAGGATAGTTGCTTCTGTTTTATTCTGAAAAAGGATAACTGCTTCCTGGCTTCCTTCTATGTCCCAGTCCTCCTTTCAGTAAGTTGAGTGGCTCCGGTCACAGTGGTTCAGCTCACATGTTTTTGACTGCTAAAGTCCCTTTAACTCTTCTTCTGGCACCATGCATTGTTACACAAATTGCTTGTGTGTCTTCCAGTATCAGATACAAAATCACACACAGATCAAGACCAACTACCGGTAGCAGCAGTGAGTGTGAATTTGGGGAGGGGAGGGGGTTGCAAATATGACGCAAATTCATGAAGAAACTAGGAGATCTGCCTTTTCTGCCACTGGGCCGAGAGAATGGAACCAGTTACCTTTAGCACTCAGGGACAGAGTGCAGAGAAATACCTCTTCTTTGAAGAAACAGTTGAAGAGCTATCCCCCACTGAACTCCTTTTAATCTGCATTGCATATCTTCTCTAGTTTTTCCACTTTTGTCTCCTGTGGGCAATAATGACCACTTTATGGCCAGAAATCAAGATATATTGCCTTCAAGTGTTATTCTACACAAGTTCTACCAACTATGGACACCCCCGAGAACAGGACCTCATTTCCAATCAAACTCACTCAGTCAGTCGTCAACAATAATTATGATACCACTTATGACTACCATGCAAATATTTTGGTTTAAATGATCTTTTTCAGCTCCCTATTAGATCATTCCTTTTTCTAAAGGGTGAACCTCTAACCAACAAATGAATCCTGTATAGAAGGAATGGAACCAAACAAGCCTAGTTATTCAAAACAAGTAATTGAGAAGCAAAGCCAATGCTAGGCAGACTTCTATGGTCTGTGCGCTGATCATGGCTAGACAGATTCAGCTTCAGTAACTGGAAAACAAGGCCAGTGCTGGGCAGACTTCTATGGTCTGTGCCCTGAAAATAGTACGGACAAATCAAGATCAAGTATACATATGTAGTATCACATCATACCTTATACTTTCTAATATATATCCACCACTCAAAATGTATTCTAAGCCACATTGAGCCTGCAAAGGGGTGGGAAAATGTGGGATACAAATGCAATAAATAATAATAATAATAATACTATGAGTTTATCTTGTTGGGCAAACTGGATGGACCATCATCTACTATGTTACCATTGAGCTCATTTTCAAAGCACTTAGACTAACAAAGTTCCATAGATTACTCTTGTAACATTGTAAGTCTAAGTGCTTTGAAAATATGCCTCTATGTTACTATGATAGATCTCCACCCAGGAAAGTTTGTGGCATTAACCATTGACATTGTGGAAGAGGCTGAAATGGTTATCTCACAATTTCAAGATTCCAATCACATTAGTCGCAAGCACTCATTGAACAAAGCAATGAAGAAAATGATGCAAAATTTGAAATCCACTTTTTACCCAACCTACCCAGTATTTATCATACATCGATGAGATGCAGCTATGGTAATGCTGGCTCTGCATTAATGTGCATTCAGTCTACCTGCTTAGCCATACCATGTTGAAAAGCAATTTTACTCAGTTAAAAATGTTATAATAACATTTTAAAACTGAAATTTTAAGTTCATCCATGTCAATAAACTTAATAGCATGAGGTTGACAGCGTTTGATGGTAATTCTTCTTCAAGATTGTTTGAGGACATTTGAGTAGGCCACCAATGGAGGAATGATATATTTCTATGGCCTATATTAAGCAAAAGGAATGACCATTTTATAGTCTAGCAACTTCTTTTGTTTTTGTCGTCTTTTTATAGTAGAAAGTTGGGGGTGTAGTTGATTGTGTCATTTTCTTAGAAGATGCCTTTCGATGCTAATTGTATAAATGGAAGTCATTCTAACTACTATCTTTGTGAACAAGAACTGAAGCTTCTGACTCACTGGGGTCTTTATTTGCTCTGCTTTTGTGACTGGTATATTTTGAAGAACAGCTACTGTATGCTCTTCCTTTGTTTCACCCACACAAATCAGTTTTAAGGGTGTCTTAAGACAACTGGAGACAGTGAAATAATTCATGTAGTTTTAACATTGAGTGAAGTCATATGATTGCAATGTTATTCTTTTTGGCTATGTAGAAATAAAGGTCAAAAGCAAGCTGTAGCAAAACCTTCCTATTAGACTTACATAGGGTCAATTTTCAGAGTGTCCTGTTTGTACTCATAGACTTTGCACTACGTTTCAATGTAAAAAATATGCACACGCTTTCCTTTTACTTGTTGTGGGTGCAAAGAGTATAATTCTATAAATGGTGAACCAAAGTTAGTCACCAGGATGCTGGGCGTGAAAGGCAAATTCTGTAGCCACATCTGACCACCCAGATTGCAGTACAAAATACAAGTGAAAGTCTGCATTTTAGTGCGAGCGTTTATGCCATGTGAATGACTGGTGTAAATGCTTGCAATGATGTATCTGACAGTATTCCACAAACTTAGCACATAATTGCTTGGGATGCCCATGTCCTGCCCATGCCCCTTCCGGGTCCATGCTCCCTTGGAGTTGTACACCATAAAAATTACACACTAATCCCTGGATTCTATATGTGCAATTTAAGTTGCATGTGCAAATCCGGTCTTATTATGGATTTGCACGCGCAACTTAATGAGCTAAACGAGTCAATCTGTGCTGATAATTGCACTTAACATGCAATTACTGACACTAATTGGCATTAATTAGAATTTGCATGCATAACTGTCTTGCTGCGCTAATGGCTGCCATGTGGCACTACCAACACAGCCCATTGAAAGTGAATGGGCTGTGTCGGCATTAGCATACTGCCAGCCACTAGCTTGGCTTAGTAAACAGGGTGTAAGCATATGCTATAAAGTGATATGCGTAAATTCTAAGACATGGATCTGAAAAGGGGGCATGGCCATGGGAGGGGCTTGGGTGGGTCATGGGCATTCCTTGAATTTATGCAACAGTATTATGGAATATGCCCGTTCCGCAGGTAATTTAGGCATTGGCATTTACACCAGGTTTTCATTGGTGTAAATAGCTGCGACTAAACGTAGTCACAGAAAATACGCGCTGGGCATACTCTATCAACTATGCCTAGATTTAGGCGTATTCCATAAACTGCCTAGGTGTATTTTTTTGGTGCTGATTTTTTTTTAGGCATGATATATAGAATCTAGCCCTAAGGGGGGAATTCTATATATGGCACAAAAAAAATTAGTGTAGAAAAAAAAAAACCATGCTTAGCGGTATTCTATAAACCTCACCTAAAGTTAGGCTTGGTTTATAAAATACTCATAGCACCATCACTGTGACTAAAATATAGGCACGGCCATTTACAACTAAAACCTGGCGTAAATGCTTGCGCCTAACTTAGGTGTGGATCGGGCATATTCTATTTTTTAGGAATGCTCACAACCCGCCCATGCACCTGCCATGGCCACAGTGGCGTTCCTAGGTCGGCTACCGCCCTGGTCGGATCGCCGCTGCGCACCCCCCCCCCCCGGGTGCAGTGGTGTCCATCCCTCCAGGGTGCAGCACGACACCCCCCCCCCCCCGACGCAATGACATCCCAGCGCATCAACACCCCCCCCCCGGGTGCATTCCTAGTTGCTGGGAGCAGCCGCGCGGCTGTCAGCACCGCTGGCTCCCTCTGCCCCGGAACAGGAAGTAACCTGTTCTGGGGCAGAGGGAGCTAGCGGAGCCGACAGGCGCGCGGCTGCTCTCTGCACCCCTCCAGCAGCATGCACCTGGGGCAGACCGCCCCCACTGCCCTGCCCTTGCTACGCCACTGAATGGCCACATCCCCTTTTGAGAGCCACACATAAGAATTTACATGCACCACTTTATAGAATTTGCTTAGAAAGTTGCAGGTGTCAATTCTAATTAGTGTCACTTAGTGTCGATAATTGCTTGCTATTGGCCAGTTATCAGCGTCGATCGGCTTCTTAATCAATCAAGCTGAACATGCAGTTTGGCCGCACTATTAAATTTGCATGCACAAGTTTAGTCACCATATATAGAATTCCCCCCCTGAAGGAATATGCAAAGCAATTTAACTAGCCAGAAGAGTCTCCTGGTTGGTTAAATTGTTTCTGCAGGGCTAACTGATGATATTCAATGGCACTTAATGGTTAGTACCACTGAATATCAGCACTAACCCCTGGCAGGATATAGGAATCACTGGCGCCGCCGGCTTTTAAAAAACGTAAAAAGAAGGTAAACTCAGGGAACGGAGTGGAGGAAGGAAGGGAAAACCTCGCCCAGGGGGTGGGGGCAGCATCTCAGCCCTGCTTCAGATGGCATCTTGCCTTGGGCTGCCCCTGATTTCACTTAGATTCACCTCTGATGTCACTGATTAATCACTAAGGGATCGATATTCAGCTGGTGGCGGTAACGTCTCAGCCCTCTGCAAAATCTGAAAGCAGATGCATCAAACACAGGAGCGCTCACTTTCACAGTCGCAACACATGCACATCTGTAATTAGGCCATTGCTTTCAGACTTTGTAGAGTGCTGAGAAGTTAAATACTTGCATATTACAGGGACTCCTGAGGCAGGCCTCTGAGGCCGAAACACGATTTGTATCGCGTCTATTTCATACTTTGAATAAAACTTCTGATGTGAACTCCCTGAATCCCTTGGATGTTTTGCTTTTCCATCATCTTTGGTGTCACCTTCGCTGTGTTTGCCTGCTTGCATAACTACACAAGTCCATTTCTAGAACAGTCTCCTAAACTCAAGGTTTCCATCTTTTTTGAACTATACAAAGACCGTGCACTTTAATAGCGTATAGCATAGCATAGCATCGATTTTTATATTCCACATAGACCTCTAAGAAGTTCTGAGGCCTTTTTACTAAACCACATAAGCGTCTACGCGTGCCCAACGTGCACCAAAATGAAGTTACCACCCGGCTACCGCGTGGCTCTTGTGGTAATTTCATTTTTGGCACTCGTCCAATATGCGCATCCAAAAATAATTTTTATTTTCGGACGTCCGCCAAATGGCATTTGACGCACGTAGGTCATTACCACCTGGTTACCATGTTAGACTTTACTACTAGGTCAATGGCTGGCGGTATGGTCTCAGACCCAAAATGGCCGCACGCCAGTTTTGATTTTGCCGCATGTCCATTTTTGTCAAAAAATTTTAAAAGGCATTTTTTCCAGGTGCACTGAAAAATGGATCTGCGCGCACCCAAAACACACGCCTACACTACGGCAGGCCATGTTTCAGCGCGCCTTAGTAAAAGGACTCCTCAAAGTGGATCACATTACAAAGACAAACTGAAGTGCAAGATGAGACTGAAATTGAAATGAAAGGTGGTATATCAGAACTATTAAACTCTGAAACAAATTTTCAGGAATTGCAATTAAAAACTTTGTCATCTAAATCTATTAAAAGCAAGAAAAAAAAACAAACAAACAATGAGAAATATTGCCATAAATGCAGGGAGGAAAGTCCAATTAAAAGATGTAGCACATTTTGAATAGAAAAGTTTATAATCAGGTATACATCTGATCTGAGTGGGATGTTCTTTCCATAATTTTGCAGCTTGATATGCAAAAGATGAATTTGTTAATTTCTTACCCCTAATGTTGGGAAAACTAAAGTACTGGATGCTATGCAAGGAGTAATTCGTATTTGGAGAAAAACAAAATAAGATATATAAAACATGCAAAAAACCATGCTGAACTCTAAACATGATGCAATAAAATTTAAACAAAACTCTGCTTTCAAATGGAAGCCAGTGTAAATGGATTAGATAAGGTGAAATGTGATCAGTAGAAGCTACGGAAAACAAAAATCAGTTTTACCGCTTTATTCTGGATTGTTCTTAACTTTTTTCAAATACATTTGAGATTCAAATTGCAATAATCAAATTGAACCCTTCTCTGTGTTCTCATATTGAGTTACCAGAAGTAGGTGTATTTTTTTCCTTAGCTATGAACTCTGTCTATACATTGCATTTTATCAGCACAGTCCACCAAAGATGTTCTCCATTAATTAGATCTAAATGTTATTCCCTAAGCTAAAGGCTGTCCGCATGTCTGCCTTTGCCCTGATCCAGTCCCCCTCAAGCTCAATCTGCTGCAGATTCCTTTAGAGTTAGGTCATGGAAATCTTCCAGGACTCGACAGATTATATAGTTCCAGGTAAATGGCTTGGGACAGATTTGGAGCTCTCAATCAAAATTTTAACCAGAAGCACAACAGCAAAATTGGAAATGGGCTGTATGATTTACAAGCCTGGATGGCCACCCCGCTGAAAGGATAGCAAAGAGTAACAATCTCTCTCTGCAAGAGCTGGTACTGGTAAGTAGGAGTTTTAACAGTCTGGGAATGTAGCCACGGCTGGCACCTGGACAGAAAGGATGGGACATGTCAGTTTGATAGCCATCAGCAGAACAGTGCAAACATCTCTCACATGACAAGGTCACTGTCGGCCTGCCTGTTTGAGTGAGAAAAATAACCCCCATTAGCCCGTGACAAGAACTGGGGAGGAGAAGCGTGAGGTAAATTTGTACAAGGTCACAGAAAGAGAAAAACATAAAAACTTTAAGGAATGTAACGGGTACATTCGTACTTTATTTACATGATTTTGTTGACTATTAAGTCAGTGAACGTTTATAAGTTTTTAGAAAGCTGGATCTCCATCAAATTGTTGTTAATCAAGTTGAAATTAATTTTTTTTACATTTGCAAAACAGAACAACATGAACTATAAGAGCAGAGAAGGATCATGAGGCCCAGTTTACATCCACTTTCAATGAAATCAGGCCCATTTGATTTCCATCATTTCTTACCCACGGGGGTGTTGCTTTCCTTATTCCAGACCTTCCCAAATTCTGTTACTTTCTTCCACCTCAACTGGAAATGCTTATGTGCACCCACTATGTTTCTGTTGTGTTCCTAAATCTACCGCTTTGGGAACCTTTTCAAAATACGAGTCTGGCTAAGGCCACCTGCCCCCAAAACTTTCTATGAGGTTATCTGAGATGTTTTATTCATAGTTTCAGCTTTTCAGTATAAGGACATAAGATGTACCACACTGGGTGAGACCAAAGGCCCATTAAGCCCCGATCATGTCTCTGAGAGGGGTTAAGGAAACAAGAAGGCAGATGATCCGCAAAATCCAATGTGGAAGCAAACAAAAGAGCAGATCGCTAGGTGGTATTAATCAGACTTTATTGGAGAAATAATCGCCCGACACAGACTGTGTTTCGCCCACAAGGGCTGCGTCAGGGGCTCTAAAATAACAAACAGTAATAAAATAAATAAATCAATAACATATATAACACCACTCATAATATATATAGAAAAATAAATGTAGAAAAAAAAAAAATGAGCTAAAGAAAGAAGTACATAGGATACCATGACGTGTGCAATAACAAAATTACACATAATCATAATTAAACAGTAATAAATACAAATTATATAACCGAAAACTCAACATTAAAACAATGATCCTCCTAGTAAAATGATCACATATTCAAATTATATATCCATAAATATAAAATGCAGCCTAATAGACATATACAAGCGATCATATACTACAGCATAGCGCAATAAAAATATCAAAATTACAACGTATATGATTAATACCACCTAGCGATCTGCTCTTTTGTCTGAGAGGGGTTAATCCAGGTCCCAAATGGATACATTTCGTTTCATGTACATCCAGAGATTACTCTACAGGGTTAATAATTGTTTATATGTGTGTTATAGGCCTATTTTATATGTGTCCTTTTAAAACAAATGCAAATGAAAGCACATCCCTTGTCAGTCCATAGGCCACTACTAAATGGACTTGGGAAAAATCCACAATTTCGGGAATAACTTGCATAAAATGTTTGTACATTTGGGTAGCTTTCCAGGTGCCCTTGACCTGGATTGGCTGCTGTCAGGGACAGGATGCTGGGCTCGATGGACCTTTGGTCTTTTCCCAGTATGGCATTACTTATGTACTTATGTGCGCTAAAATGGAGTTACCACCCGACTACCGCGTGACTCGTTTGGTAATTTCATTTTCGGTGCACGTCCGATATGCGTTGTCTGAAAAATATTTGTTTATTTTTGGGCACGCGTAATGGACGCACGCCAAGTGGCATTTGGCGCATGTATATAAATTCTAATTATTGCCAATTAGTGCTCATTATTGCTTGTTGAGTGCTGTTACCATTGCTGATGAGCTTGTTAAGCCAATTAAGTTACACACATTGTTATAGAATAAGCAGGGATGGCCCAAGGCAAGATACCGCCTGAGGTGGAGCTAACATTCTAGCCCCCTGGGCCGAGATGCCCCCCAGGTGGTGTTTACCTCGTCATGTTCCAAACCCAGCAGCACCCACCTCTTTCCTTTACTTTGGCTGCCTGAGCCTCTTACAAAACAGGATGTTACATCAAAGAGGCGGCCATAGCAAAGGGAAGAGGTGCATGCCGGCAGCAGGGCGGCGTATGGGAATCGCTGCCGGGTTTGGAAAGTGACGAGTAAAATGCCATGAAAGAGGAGATGCCTGCTGCTCAAGATGCCGCTCCTGAAGAGTGCCGCCTGAGGTCCCCGCCTCAGGTGGCCTAATGGTCGGGCCGCCCCTGAGAATACGCTTGAATTTTGGCGTGAAACACTAGGTGTGATATATAGAATCCAGGGGTAAGTCTATTTCTTGCGCAGCTGTGTAAAAGCCTTTTTAAAAAATGTGCTTCCTTTATACCCATGTGCTAATGTTACCATTAGCACATGGTCATTTAAAAAACATTTAGAAGGCAATAAGGGCTCCTGCATTAACCCTGCAGTAGCCAGTTAGTGCACACTAAGGTGCATGCAGTAATTGGTTATCGCTTCCACACCCACTTTCCGCCCATTCTCCGCCCCTGACAAGCCCCCTCAAAATGTATGGAAAAAAATGCAGTGTGCAAATGTCAAAGATAACGCAGCAATGCTTTAGGATATCCTGCATTAGGTCAGTTTTGCTATGTTAGGTGCGAGTTAGCTTAGTGAAAGGGTCCCTTTGTTACTTACATGTTTTGCCCATTTATTCTCAGTGAATTTAGGGATGTGATGCAGGCAAAAATAATTCATTTCATTTAAAATTTTTCCAGATTTTTCCTGATTTGGGGGCGATTTTTTTGCATTTCATTTCACGCATTTGTTGTAACAGTAATTGTGTAACGCATACTGTCACATTTTATTCACTAGTCAACTTTAACACATGCTAATTCATTGGTTGGTGCATTAAATCAAGTTAGCGTGCATTAAAATTTTAAAGGAACACTAATGAATGTAGCATTTCCCAAATCGGTTCCTTGCCAGTCAGGTTTTCAGGATATTCACAATGAATATACATAAAAGAGATCTGCATACAATGGAAGCAGAGTATGCAAATGGATCTCATACATATTCATTGTGGATATCCTGAAAACCTGATTGGCAAGGGGGTATTCCAGGCCCGACTTGGGGAAACACTGTCCTAATGAGTGCACGCTCCTAGTGAATATCTCCTGTAGGAATGTTTTCATCCGTTTTTAAAAATAATTTGGAGCCCTGGAGTGAAACCAACAAGTGCAACTCAAAACCTCACACTTTATTTTTGCCATTTAAAAGTCTTTGATAACTGAGTGCCCCCTCCAGAGGGACTCTCACATAGGAGGTCATAAAAAGACACCCAGGAAACCATTGCAAAGGACATATAGGAAAGAATCCCCCTGGACTAATTGCAAAACCTGCCTTCCATTGCACTCAGAGATAATTGTACGCTACAGAGAACCCTCTATTTGTAAGTCAGCTTAGCTTTATGGATCTGGGGGAGCCAAATTCTTCCTGCCAATTATATCAACTTCCAAAAAAAGCCCAAATAGATCACTGTAGCATTGTCTACTGAGGTACAGCATTACAATTTAAATTATACGCATCAAGGGCAATACTAAATTATTTATTTCCTGTGGTTTTAATACAATGCGTTCCATTCTGAATCTCATTGCCTTTTTTTGGGGGGGGGGGGGGGGAGGGGGACACAATATATAATCCTTTATCCTTTGCGGCATTTAATTGTGTCTGATGGCAGATCGGGTATTTATCTATGCCCCCGCTGTCCCTCAGCCCAAAAGATAAACCATCTGAAGGGTAATAAATGTCACGCTATGATTATTGATGCGTTCAGTGAAATTGATTATCTATTTGAGGTGCAGAACTAGCTGATATACTGCTTTCTCTCCTGAGTTGCCTGACAGCCCTGGAAAAAGATGAATCCTGGAACTATTTCAATGCAGAGGGTTTTATTTTTTATTTTTTCCTTTTATCGATTCCAATTTTTTTTTTTCAAAGTGATGAGCGGTGGCCTAAATTTAAGGGCCCCAAAGTGAGAATTTTGGAAAGGGGTGGGGGTTAACCTCAAAAGGTCCAGAAGAGTACAACATCTTCTTCCTGGGGCCCCTCTGCACTTCATAGTAACATAGTAACATAGTAGATGACGGCAGAAAAAGACCTGCATGGTCCATCCAGTCTGCCCATGACAAACTCATATGTGTATACCTTACCTTGAATTTGTACCTGTCCTTTTCAGGGCACAGACCATATAAGTCTGCCCAGCAGTATTTCCCACCTCCCAACCACCAGTCCCGCCTCCCATCACCGGCTCTGGTACAGACCGTATAAGTCTGCCCTCCCCTATCCTCGCCTCTCAACCACCACCCCCTCTTCCCCCCAACTGCTCCACCACCCAGTTTCAGCTAAGCTTTGGGGGAAGAATGTATCCCTCTGGCAACAAGGCATTATGACTAGAGATGTATGCAGAAGCCAATTCTACTACAAAGCCTTCTACTAGTCATCCTTAAGAACACACACATGTAAATTGATCAAAAGATGCACCAGTCACCGTAACACACATGTTCATGCATGTATACTCTCATGGCAGTTTTATGCCTTTTGACCACTATTGGCTGGAATCAATGCATGTAGAAGGCTACTACAAGTGTTTATTTATTTTAGATTTGCTCACACCTTTTTTCAGTAGTAGCTCAAGGTGAGTTACATTCAGGTACACTGGATGTTTCCCTGGCCCTGGAGGACTCACAATATAAGCTTGTACCTGTGGCAGTGGAGGGTCAAGTGAGTTGCCTTGATCACAAGGAGCAACAGTGGGATCTGAACCACCCACCTCTGGGTGCTCCAACCACTCCTCCCCTATAAATGCTCTTATAAATTTACCCCCCTTAGGGGAAATTCTCTATAGTTGTCCTAAAGTTAGGTACCAGGATGATGAGTGCTAAGCTTGAATTCTTGAGGATAGTTCAATCATTTATTTATTTATTTATAGGGATTTATTAACCACCTTTATGAAGAGGTTCACCCAAGGCGGTGTGCAGCAGATACAGTTTAATATAAAATTACAATTTTGTTAACAGCATAACAATAGTAAATAACCAAGAATAAACATAAATACAATAAATGAGATAAACTTGAAAACAGTAAATTGAAACATAATAATAGAACTACTGTGAAACAGTATCAAAAATATACCCACTTAACAGCTCTGGAATTCAAATGCCAGAGATATACTACAATGTTAGCATAATACTAATGATACACCTAATAAGCATGCATTACAACATTCAATTAGCATAGATACGATGCTAAAGACGTTCTACAATATGACTTTCCATATAGTTGAAGGACCATGAGCAGATATATGACGGGAACAAGATGCGTAGTACAGAGTCAGTTGGGATAATTTGATGGTTAGCTAAACTCAAGGCAAGTTCTTTGTATAGTTAAGCAAGAGACGAGGAACTGATCTAAACTACAGTGTGTGTAATAAGCTAGTCCAGGTGCAGCATATATTCTGGATGATGTGTGCTAAGCTTGAATTCTATAACGGCAGTATTGTACACAACTGCCATTAGTGAATACTAGCACATCTGCATTTGCATGTCTAATGTTAGGCATGTGCACTCACACTAGCTGAATGGCTGGCGTAAATGCTCGCATATATCTGTAGGCAGTTAGGCATGGGCACGCAACATATAGAATACTAACTAATGTCAGCTATGCGTGTAACTGCTAATTAGTGCCAATTAACATCAATTATAGCCAATTATTGGTTGTTAAGTTCAATTAATGGGTAATAAAGGGTCCCTTTAACTAAAGGCTGTTAAGCTCTATTGTGGTTAGCACATGTTAACAGCCAAATACCACAAAGGGGTGAATTCTATTTATGGCCCCCCCAAAAATCAGCGTGAAAAAAAAGTGCTATTCTTTAAGCTGTGCTTAAAGTTAGGCACGATTTATGGAACAGCACTTATACCCGAGAATCATGCCTCTCTTTAGGCATGGCCATTTGCACCATGTTTCACTAAATTAGGCACATACCCATATTTTATAACAATGGGCATAAATGCTAGAAATGCCTCTGTTCCGCCCATGCCCTTCCCATTTCTGTGTCCCATTTTTTTCACTCACACGTAAAATTTAAATGTGGATCCCATGCCTAAATTTACTTGTGTAAATTCCAATTAAATATAATTAGTGCCAATAATTGCTTGTTAAAAAGCCAATTACTGGCACTAATTAGCTCGCTATTTAATTAAATTGCACACTCAAATTGGGCATGCATAAATTTTGGCGACTTTTAGAGAATAAGGGGGAAATTCTTTAATTCAGTTTTGTGGTATTTTGTCTGTGAGCTCATGCTAAGTATGCATATATCTTAAAAGGGTTATTGAAAAAACAGCATAATGGATGTCACAAAAGGTAGCGACGCAAGGTCAGTCCTGCACCCACACGACCCTTTGAAGATATATGCCCTGCTGGGCGAAACATGGCCAGTGTCGGGCTGATTTTGAATATTTTTGTCATTTAATTGATATTTCTCTCTTATCGATGGGTGGAGAATGGGCATACAAGTGTTAACCCACTGGCTTGTTCACATTAGCACATACTATCTGACTAATGATGAGTTAACAGGGAAGCGTTTAACGCCTCCTAAATAGGAGGTAGTAGGTTCTCCTGTGTTCATGTTTTGCAAGTCCTGCATGCTAGTGGAAAAATAAGTGCCGGACTTGCCAATCCCTGCTTCCCAAAATATACTGCTGCTTAGTGTGTGGGACAGTCCTCCATCAAGACTTGTTAGGCTCTAATTCATCCTACAAAGGCAGTCAACTCTGGAACGCCCTACCCAGATCCATTCGTTCTATTAAAGACTACCTACCCTTCAGAAAATCGCTGAAAACCCATCTATTCAAGGAAGCTTATCCAAACGCCCCGACCTAACCCTACGAACCTAAAGGACAAGTCCATAAACCGCTACTAAACGGACTTGGAAAAATCCAAAATTCCAGGAATAACATGTATAGAATGTTTGTACGTTTGGGAAGCTTGCCAGGTGCCCTTGGCCTGGATTGGCCGCTGTCGTGGACAGGATGCTGGGCTCGATGGACCCTTGGTCTTTTCCCAGTATGGCATTACTTATGTACTTATGTACTTATGAACCCACCTATTCATCACCAGTTCCTATGACAACGTCAATGACTCAGACCACGCCTCCTCCAATTTTCCTTATGCTTATCGTGACCCTATCCCTGATTATCTCAATCTAACCTAATACTAGCACCTCCTCCTACCTCCTCTACCCCCTCTCCCTTATAATATTACCTATCCACAAATCCCCATTACTCCGCTAAGCTTAACCTGTTTTTCTCTTACTTTGTAATTCTACTACTATGTAAGCCGCATTGAACCTGCTATGAGTGGGAAAGTGCGGGGTACAAATGTAATAAATAAATAATTAAACAAATAAATAAATAAATAAATAAATCAAGGGGTCCTTTTACCAAAGGGTTGGCGTGCAGCAGCAGGTTTGCCACATGCCAATCCGGAACTACCACCAGGCTACCACAGGAGCCCGGAAGCAGTTCCCACTCCCAGAGTGCGCTATTTTTGGCGCTACAAAACTATTTTCTATTTTTCTAGTGCTAGTGCTTGCCCAGTGGTAATCGTGCTGCCCAGTTACCATCAGGTTAGTGTGGAAGCCCTTACTGACACCTCCATGGGGGATGGTAAGTGCTCCACCCTTCAACTGGCTGCATAGCAAGGGGTTCACTTACCACAAGGCCATTTCTTTTTTGATAAATAAGATAGCCTTTTACCCACTGCGGTAAAAGGGGGCCTTCAGCGCACATCAAAAACACGCACTGATGCTAGCGCAGGCTCCCTTTTACTGTAGCTTAGTAAAAGGATCCCTAAGTTATGCGTGCAACTGACCTTATTCTAGTCGGAAATTTGGCCGTGCAACTTTCTATTTATTTACTTAATACATTTATACCCCCACATTTTCCCACTAGTTGCAGGCTCAATGTGGCTTACACAAAACTGTAGGGAAGGCTACAGTACAGAAAAGTACAATTAAACAGTGTAAAAGTAAGATAGTAAACATATAGGCATCATTTACACAACAATATGTAAAAGATAATTCGTGTCCATGAATCTTGTTGAAACCAGGAGTTAATCAGATTATGTTGAACCTGGAGAATAAGCCTTCTTGGACAGGACGGACTTCAATAATTTTCTAAAATTTAGGTAGTTCAGAGTTGATTTTACTGATTTGGGTAAAGCATTCCACAGTTGTGTGCCTATGAAGGAGAAGTTGGAGGCATAGGTAGATTTGTACTTAAGGCCGCTACAATCTAGGTAGCGTAAATTTAAATAGGATCGGGAGAGACTGGATCTATTTCTGGGTGGTAAGTGGCGAGGAGTGGCCTAGTGGTTAGGGTGGTGGACTTTGGTCCTGGGGAACTGAGGAACTGAGTTCAATTCCCACTTCAGGCACAGGCAGCTCCTTGTGACTCTGGGCAAGTCACTTAACCCTCCGTTGCCCCATGTAAGCCGCATTGAGCCTGCCATGAGTGGGAAAGCGCGGGGTACAAATGTAACAAAAATAAAATAGACACTATTGGAGATTCTACATGAAATGTTGCTACTATTGGAGATTCTACATGGAATGTTGCTATTCCACTAGCAACATTCCATGTAGAAGGCTGCGCAGGCTTCTGTTTCTGTGAGTCTGACGTACGTGCAGGACGTCAGACTCACAGAAGCAGAAGCCTGCGCGGCCACATTGGTGATCTGCAAGGGCCGACTTCTACATGGAATGTTGCTAGTGGAATAGCAACATTCCACGTAGAATCTCAAATAGTAGCAACAGTGGAGGAGTGGCCTAGTGGTTAGGGTGGTGGACTTTGGTCCTGGGGAACTGAGGAACTGAGTTTGATTCCCACTTCAGGCACAGTCAGCTCCTTGTGACTCTGAGCAAGTCACTTAACCCTCCATTGTCCCATGTAAGCCGCATTGAGCCTGCCATGAGTGGGAAGCGCAGGGTACAAATGTAACAAAAAATAAAAATAAGTCAACCAATTCAAGCATGTATTCACTATAATTAGTGAACAAGTTCAATACATATTTTTTTTAAATATAAGTAGAAGTTAGCAGTACTGCAGTTTTATTTCTTTAATCCGGTTGGCAGGCCATATAGTTTGCTTCACTGTTCCCTGGACATTAATCAGCCTCCCACATATTCTGGATATTTCTGGAAAAATGTCAGGACTTTTTAATCAGTATCCATGTTTGACCTCTGTTACTGCATGGAAAAAGTAGACAAGAAAAAGAAAGGTGGAGTTTCTGTTGCCTCTTTTTTTTTTTTGGGGGGGGGGGGGGCTGGGCCTCATGCTGAAAATTCCTAATCCTTCCTTGATACACTGTGATCTCCCCAGTATTGAAGAAGGGCTCTTCAGAGGATGAATGTCCGGGTACTTTTAGACCAATTTTCCATCTGCCATTTATAGACAAGAGTTGGAGAAGGTGGTGACAAATCAATTAGTACATTCCCTAAAGGATAACTCCCTTCCTTGCCAAACAACAGGTAAGGTTTCACGGGAGGCATAACAACAAGTCTGCTGTCCGGATCGTGTAATTATTTATTTATTTTGGTTTAACGGCTGCATTTGACACCGTTGGCCAACCATGACATACTTTAAGACCAACTTCAAACCAAAGGCGTCTAGGATACAACCTTGGATTGCTTTGCATCTTTTTTTGAAAGGAAAGAATCAGTGAGTGTTATTGAGCTCATTCTTCTCATCATCATGGCTTTCTCCTCACACCTATTTTGTTTAATGTATATGTCTGTCCTTATGCTTGGATTTTTATGTTGATATCCATTTTTTTTGGTACTTATCATGATACAAAACCAATCCAGCTACAACTATCCAACTGCTGAGTTATTCCATTAGCAACCAACATAAACCATTTCCATTTTTCCAATGTTCTCCCCAAACCCCAACCCTCACTCGTACATCTATTAACTTCCCTCACCAGAGCAGTCTGTTGTCTTCTCTTATAACCTTAGCAGATGATCGTCACCCCTCCAGCTGACCCCTCCCTCCCCATCTCTAGCAAGGGCATCTTCTCAGACCCTTCTCCTCCTCCCCTATTTTTTGCCCAGATTTATGAATTGGCACAAGTTGGCGTGATGTATGCCGATGACATTCAGCTGTACTGTGCTACAGATGAGAACAGGTGAAACCGTTGCAAAGCTGAATCATGCCATTTTCTTATTTATTTGGCCACGTGGAGTATGTTTGTTAATCTGGGATACTGCAGTGTTAACCTAACCGAGGAAAGCTGTGTTCCTCCTGTGCATATCATCAGACATTAGAAAAAATAATAACAGCTCTATAGAATTTGCTGTTCATTGCTAATCAGAGGGGAAGATTACTCAAGGCCCTGTTTGCTAAGGCACGCTAGCGTTTTTAGCACATGCTAAAATTTAGCGCGAGCTAACGCTAGAGACACCTCTATATTCCTAAGGGGGTCTGTAGTATTAGCGCGCTCTAATTTTTAGTGCGCTCTATAAACACTAGAGCGCCTACAGCATGGCTTAGCAAACAGGACCCTTGCTCTTCTTCAGGTAGGTTGATTCTGTAGGAGCTAAAGTAGCAAAAATGTCAGTAGGGCATGAGAGCCAGGAAAGGAAATGATTGATATCACATCAGGCTCAGAGTGCTTTGCAGCAGATGAATGCTTTATAGATGTGGGTGTTGGGGGGGGGGGGGAGTGGGGAGGAGGAGGAGGAATGGAAAGAGGCTGGGATATGAATCTCTCAATCTACTCAGTTTCACAATCTTACTAAAGATGTTTTTCTTTTTATGACACAAAACTAACCGTTTGCTTTGAAGCTGCTTGACATGTCACTGCTAAGCAGATGAACTTCGACTCATCCTTGATTGGTTTATTAGCTAGAGATAATGGGTGTTATAAAGTCTGGACTATTCACGCCCTAATGATAGCTTCACAAATAACATGTTTATTAGCTACAGGACCATAAATCTGTCCCTGGCTGATACCTCTAAACAAAATGAAAGAGATACCTTGTGTGAATACAGATGGACATTAGCAGATCTTTGTTGTAGCAAGGAATATTGATTTGATTTTGCTCACATAAAAAAAAAATTAATTTGGTTTGCAGGTGGACTATAAGCCAGGTGGCAGAGAAGAGAGAACTCGAGAGGGAAAAAGCTGTAGTTTATGGGCTGGGACAGTGTCTCAAGATAAATCACACCCAACTCCTCCCCTCCACCACCACTATAAATATTTGTAATTCTTTTTTCATTGCCCTCAGTTTCCTTAAGATACCCATGCACCTTGAGGAAGCATCTGTGGAGATTTGCAGGGTTGCATCAACCATTTGGATTTAAATGCAGGAAGCTGATGCTTCTGGAGCATGAAGGTTAAAGAATGACGACCTCTTTGTAATCTAAGATGATAAGAGTTGACTTCAAGGGGGTAATTGGGGTATTGGTAGTCAGAATGAGCAGATATGAAAGGGGAAGGATACTGTGATAGGAAATAGTTCTCTTGTCTGTCTTTTCTAACTGGAATGTAAGCTCCACTGAGCAGGTATGGTCTTGTGAATCTGAACAGTTCCATATCTGCCCTGGTCATAAATTAGACAAGTGGTCTGACTGTGCAAAAATATGTTTCATTGAGTTGCAAAGTGTGAGGTTTGGGGGGGGGGGCAAGTCTTTCTGTCTGAAAGCTGGGTGGGGTCTTTGAACACACAGCAAGCCAAAGCTACTGCACACTGCCAAAATGACACACATTTTGGACTTCTGCCTGGACAAGAGGGGTCTTTGAGCTTGAGAATACATTTGCACATCTGTCTGTTTTTTTGGACCAGAAGTCAAAAAGCATATTGTAATACGATCGGAAAGAAAAACACTTTATTGAATTATGTGAATTTTTTAAACAAGTGCTTTGGTTGAAAAAAAAATGGACTTTCATGAAATAACATTTATAAAAAATGGATTGTGCTATATTTTCCTCTACGTTAAAAAACTTACATTTGTGGCTAAAACTGAATGTTTACGAAAAACGGTTTGGCAAATCTGGCCAACGTTGATTCCTAGAAGGCTGGAGGTCACAGTTTAAATATTAGAGGATAAATCCTCTTTTTTTTCTGTAACATTTCATATCTACTTTAGTTGAGCTGAATATGGCTCATGAAAGTGCTATTAAAAATAAAAATAATTTGAACTGCTGCCTCAGCTTTCAAGTAAAGCTGACCCACGCAGTCACCTCTATTATGGATGGCCAGACCGACACTTTTCTGGCCACAAGATCGTCTGAACACTTCAAAAAGTGCAGGAGGTGATGGAGCGATTAGAACCATGAAGGAACTGACGTTATTCAGTTTGGATAGCAGATAAGTGAAGGCCAAGAGGGACAAACATGACACCAAAATCTGCATCAGAAGGAGCAGATTTGAACTTGAATCCCTGCAGTCCTCCCATCTCCTAGTTTAACGGTAACCGCCCTCTGATACTGTTCTCTAAATGTCTTCTATTGTCAAGGAAAGTAAACCAGGGGGGGCACTTTTCATAAGCCGCGAAGGTGCCTACGCGTGCCCAACGAGCACCAAAATGGAATTACCGCCCAGTTAACGCGTGGCCCTTGCGGTAATTTCAATCATGGCGCGTGTCCGATACGTGTGTCTGAAAAATATTTTTTATTTCCGGGCGCACGTAACGGACGCGTGCCAAGTGGCATTTGGCGCGCATAGGTCATTACTGCTCGGTTACCGCGTAAGTTGTTACCACTAGGTCAATGGCTGGCGGTAAGGTCTCGAACCCAAAATGGACGCACGGCAATTTTCATTTTGCTGCACGTCCATTTTCAGTAAAAAAAAAAAAAAAAGGCCTTTTTTACAGGCGCGCTAAAAAATGGATCGGCACGCACCCAAAACCTGCGCCTACACTGCCGCAAGTACCAGGAGCCTTCAAAAAAAGGGGGATAAGAATTTTAATTGAATGTATAGATGAAACAATCCTAGAATGGACCCGACACGGTCCGTGTTTTGGCGCACAGCGCCTGCGTCAGGGGTCACGAAGTGTAGCAGAAAATGTACGGCTGTGGGCTGGAAACAATATGTTGCGCCACCGTGTTATCCCTTCGTGCAATGTCAAACGGAAAGATACTCTCACGAAACAACTGCTTCTGGTCGCAACATATTGCTTCCAGCCCACAGCCGTACGCTTTCTGCTTTATCATCGTGACCCCTGACGCAGGCGCTGTGCGCCGAAACACGGACCATGTCGGGTCCATTCTAGGATTGTTTCATCTAAACATTCGATTAAAATTCTTATCCCCCTTTTTTTGAAGGCTCCTGGTACTTTTTGTTTTGCTGTTTGGACTTTTTGTTTGTACTTTGCTCCTCTCTTTGCTATACCTACACTACCGCAAGCCATTTTCAGCGCACCTTTGTAAAAGGACCCCCAGATGTGGTAAAATCAAATTTATTTTTGGTTGGCGAAGGGAAGGATGAAAATGGCTTCTTAAGAGCAACTAGTTCTAGGTGTGTTACAATGACAAGAGAAAACCCAGGGCTCCTTTTACAAAGGAGCGCTAACGGTTTTACGGCATGTTAAACATTAGCATGAGCTAAATGCTAGCGAAGCCCATAGAAATATATGGGCATCGCTAACGTTTGGCACAAGCTTATTTTTAGCAAGCGCTAAAAATGCTACTTTGCCTTTGTAAAAGGACCCCCCCCCCCCCCCCCAGTGACTTATTCATTCATGTACCTCAATAAGGGCTCAAGTTTCAAGTTTAAGAGGATTTTCTATCCCGCTCATCAAGTAAATATCTAAGTGGCTTAAAATCTAAGGGGTCCTTTTACCAAGCGGCAGTAAAAAGACCCCTGCTGCGGTGCCGCTGGTAACAAAAATGGAAACGGTGATGCGGTAAGTGTAACAGTTCTTGCGGGGCCATATCCAGGGGGAGCCTTTACTGACCCCAGTAAGGGCTCCTGCGCTAACTCGATTAACATTGGGTAAGCCTCCAGTACTAAAATATTAAAAATGATTTTTTTTTGCTGCCGGAAATGCCGCGTGGAGGAAGCAATGTTGGACACCAAATTTAGAATCCGGGGGATTCCCTTCAGTTTTGCCATGCCAGCCTGAGCCTGTACAGTGATGTTTTACGTTTATTCAGCTCAAGCTGATTTTAAGAAAAGATATTGGAAGTGTCCATTGTGCTATGCGACATCTCTGGCTACATAATCAGCTTGGTTTGTGGCAGTCAGGGTGGGCTGACCTCCCCTCTCCCCCCCCCCCCCCCCAAGAAGCCAGGCTAGAATCTGCTCTGTTTAATGCACAGGAAACATGGGGTATTTTTAAAAGATGCATACACAGCACGTGAGGATTCAATACAGACTCTAATGTGTTTGGCTTTCCCTTCTGGAATCTGTTTTTATCAGGGAAACAAAAGTCATGACAGGGCTATCAGGAAGAAGAAACCCAGAGCTGTCTAGCGAGGAAAAGGCATGGAGAGATTGCCTGATCAAGATGTCCCAGCCCTTTCCCCTTGGATTTAGGAGGAGAGCTGGCAAGGGTGCGTAGAAGTGGGGCAGGGGCTGTCTGAGCCTATGGGCAACTGGGCTCTGTCCAGCACCACCGCATCTTCAAAATGGCTGCCGAGACTGCTGAAAGACCCATGAGACTGCCGCATGAAGTCTCCGCAAGCCACTTAACCCTCCATTGCCTCAGGTACAAATTTAGATTGTGAGCCCTCCAGAAACAGGGAAATACCCAATGTACTTGAATGTAACTCACCTTGAGCTACCACTGAAAAGGTGTGAATAAAATCCACATAAATAAACTGCACCGGCTTCCTGTGGCACAAAGGATACAGTCTAAATAGCTGCTGTTAGGATACCTCTTTTTATTTGGGGAATGTGTTACAGCGATATGAACCCCCCCCCCCCCCCCCAAGGTTGCTATGTTCTCCAAGTGCTTGTGCGCATTTCACACCAAATCTGAGAAACTTTTGACTATTACTAGATCTGGCATTTTCTCTGTGGCGAGACCCTCGGAGTGGAATAAACTGCCAGTAACTCTAAAATCACAAATGAAGGTTACAGTTTTTAAAGCAATGTTAAAACGGTATCTGCTGAGTCAAGCTTATAACGTATGACTTGCCTCGATGTGCTTGAGCCTTGTTGATTGCTACTGACTGTTAGTATGCTTACTGTTGTTTTGTTGTTTGTGGCTTTTAAAAATATGTATGCAATGTTGTAACCGGCCTCGGATAAAGGTGGGCTATAAATAATTAAAACAAACATTAAAGTGAGATGCACTAAAGCAGTGTTTCCCAAGTGCAGTCCTGCAGTTCCCCCTTGCCAGTCAGGTTTTCAGGATATCCACAATGAATATGCATGAACTTGATTTGCATGCTCTGCCTCCATTATATGCAAGTCTCTTTCGTGCAGATTCATTGTGGGTATCCTGAAAACCTGACTGGCAAGGGGTAACCGAGGACCGGACTTGGGAAACACTGCACTAAAGTGTTCCATGTCAGCTTTATCATCTGTGTGCGCTAAACAAGCAGTAATTATTTATTTATTTATTGCATTTTTGGGGGGAGGGGGCATGTCAAGGGTGGAGAATGAGCGTAGATGCACTTATCAAGTGGTGCGTGTACTTTACCACCACTACACTAACTGGTTAGCACATCCATAATGCAGGAACCCCTAATGCCACCTAAATGGGTTGTGTTAAATGCTCTAAAATATCGGAATAGGTAGCATACCAAATCCACAATAATTCCAAAACAATTCTACAATTGATTATGAGTGTTCAAGGGTAGATGGAAATCAATTGAAAAAAGGTGGCGACCGCCATTTCTATGTAGAAGCCAGAGGACAGTATGCTGGTGAGTCAATTGCTCTTGGAGGTGTTTAACTAACATATTTGCCCCTGAAGCAGCCGGACAGTGGCGAAACAGGGTTTCCCTGTCGGGATTTATTAAAAGATAAGATAAAGATAAAGAGAAATAGAAATAGAAGAAAATACTTCGTGAAGTTGCATAGATGGAAATAATCACCGTCCAAGATAAGTAATCTTTAAACATTTGGACTTTTTTTTTATATGAAGCATTGCGTGTCCGCCCTATATGAATGTTTATAAGGGTGAGATGGCATGATAAATATGAAAGTTAATAAAGTGGAGTTTTTTTTAAAAGTCTAATGATTAAGAGGTTCCCTCTCTAATTAAAAGGTGTGTCCTTTACAAAGAGGTGTATCCGGTTTTCACTGAGGTCTTTTTTTTCTCCACCTTTTTTCAATTGATTTCCATCTACCCTTGAACACTCATAATCAATTGTAGAATTGTTTTGGAATTATTGTTGTGTTAAATGCTCCCATGATGGTTATTTTATTATTTTTTTCATGGCCGACATGCATGTTTCGCTTGCTAAGCTGTGTCAAGGACTTCCTCCTTTTGCCCTTTTAGAGCCAGCTTCACTCTATTATTTTCTGGATTACCCCTGCCAAGGGACAGCTTTGAGCCCCCAGTCCGAATACTTATAAAGATAAGTGTTTAAATTATATTTAAAATGATTGTATAGAGCCGATGACGAACTTGGTGCTACACAAATTCCCAAAGAAATATTGATTGGCCAATGAGCACCACTCAGGCAAATTGAAGTAGTGAGATATTCGAATACAACATAAAAACATAAAAATAGTCGAATGTGGTGTAGATAAATATATCTAGGATCGGTTGAATATATATACATACGTACCTAGCAAGATCAATATAAGATAACTGCCTAATATACTACAGTAAGTAACATCAGCATACAGCCATTAATGAAATAATGTGAAATAGCCCATTTCTTAGTGCAGCTTAATAAAAGGATTCCTTAACATGCAAATGCCAGGGATCGTACATGTGGGCTTTATATCTCCCAAGTTAATGGTCATTTCGAGAAGGTCCTTTAGCCCGTAGCTAGTTAGGGGTTCTGAGGAACCTGGTGCTGCTTTTCACGAACACTGAAAGTTAAACTATTCTCATGCAGGACCATATCCTGGAATAACTCAGTACAATGTGCAATTTATAGGGTTAACCTGCTACGTGAATGAATTCATTTTTGTAACACTGCCCACTGCTGTAACTTAGCTACTAGACTCTCAATGGAGGAAGATAAAAGGGTGAGAGTATTTCAACAAAGCTAAGCTTGCATGTGATGGACATAATACAGAGCTCTCTGAGGACCTGTTATCTGGAGGGAGACTCTAGGCTAGTCCTGGCTTTTTCTTTTCTTTTTTTTTTGACTCCCTCCTTCCAATGCAGAAGGGGTCAGGAGATGGATCCTTAATGCTGCAGCAGTGAACCAATTGATTTTACCTCAATAATCATCTTTGTATTTTCTTTCTTTTACCGGAAGGGATCTACCTGCATTGTTCAATCATTGTTGTGCTTTAATAGTAGCTGTTCTCCCCCTCTCCTCCTATCAAGGCCTGAGCATGTCACCTTTATAGTGGAGAACAACACTGTAGAGTAACACCTGGTGGTCAACCAGAGAGCAAGAGTAGAAGTAGATACAGTTGGAGCTGCATCCCGGGCCTGTAGGAATCTATCTGTAGTTTTTCTAGCAGATATGGGAAAACACTGGGTAAATGATGGCCATTATACGATATGGATCTCTGAAGAGACATATGCAAAAATGACCAGTCCTGAGAGAGGACTGAAGTCAGCTGATGACGTCATTGCAGCTGCTGCCGCATAATCCCGTTAATGAAAATATTGTCAAGACTGTGCCACACTGCAAGAATGAAAATCAGGGAGGGAGTGGGGGAGGGTCGCGTGGTTTCTCATTCGCCAGATACAGTATGAATTTTCAACAGTTGTTCACAAAGTTGAGGCTTTGCCATTGAATGTGATATCAGCAAGACTGCATTGCATGTAATAACCCTGGCAAAGCGGAGAGAGACTTACGGTCCCTTTCCTCTGCGCTCTCTCTCCTTTTTCAGAGAAAGCATTTGACAGCCATGGCCCAATAATTCTTCGGCAATGCCCTTGATGTCTTTATGTGTCTATGAGGTTGAAATGAAGGATTTGGGGTGATCATCACAAGAGAAGAAAAGTATGGAGAAGGGCGGGAGGGAGGGGGACAGAGAGAAGGAGTGAGGCGTGGGCTCCCTGCGGTGATTTCAGAATCGTCTCTGGCAGCCCGCAATTTGGTTTCAGAGGGTCTTTGTGAGGGGAAAAAAGGGCTCTTCCTCACTCAAAACCCTGACAATAGAGGTTTTTGTCCAGGAGGGACAGAGCAGGGATGTGGGATCATCCTCGGCCCTTTGGGGCTTGCAGATGTTGGAAGATGGATGATTTATTGCCCTAGTGTTCTTGGTAGCATTTGGCTACCTTCCCAGATTCAGCACTGGCGGCAGAGATGGGAGACGGAAGATGAGACTGCCGCTGTCACCAAGAGGTATCTCAATGCCATGTATGGACAAGGAGCGATGGCCAGGACTGACAGTTTTACTCTCTAGTCAGGATGTGCATAGAAAATCTCTGCTTTGTATGGAAATTATGTCTTGGAGATGTGTCTTTTTTTTTTTTAAAGGCATAGCAAAGTGATAAAAATAAGTTTCCCATTGAAGGCATTTCAGCTATGTTGTGCAAGAGAGAGTATGCCACTGGCCACAGCCTCATGAATTAGTGAAAGCACAGGGGTGCTGGTCTGCTGATAATGCGCACCCTTTATTTAAAGTCACCTGACTCGCTTAAAGAACGGGGGGGGGGGGGGGGGGGACGTCTTCATATATTTCCAGAATGCCAGTGTCTCAGTCTCCCAATCTGAAGGAATCGGAACCCATTCAGCCAAAAGAAACAGCAGTGGGAGAAGCAGGAATGCTGAACACACTTCCAGTGCGTCTTGATGGGGCTTGTACCATGCAGGGTTCTTCTTGTACATATGAAAATAATCCCATATGATAAAACAGTTGGTTTAAAGAATGCACTGCAGAAAGCACATTTATGGGAAATAATTAATAATTTTGCTAAATATACGATAGTTTGATATCTAAAATAATTTATATGGTAACCTGTGGATCAGTGCATAAATTGTTGATTTTCAAAATTCAAGTCTCCTTGAAACTTTTTTTATTTTTTCAGAGTTGGACAATTTGATGCAGTATAGAGGAGGGGGACGAGGAGGACGAGGGTCATGAGAAGATCTGGAGGACAGGGTCAATAGTTATCTGGAAATTATATCTGCTTAAGTAAGATGTCATCAATAACATAAAATTGCCCAAATATAAACGGATAGGTTATCCATTTATGGTCTAATACTACATATGGCACTCAAAATTGCATAGAGAAATTTGGGTGTGCACCCAATTTCTATGCATAATTTAATTGAATAGCAAGCCAATTAACACTGATAATTGGGCACTAGTAATCATCATTGCTAATTAGCATCAATTAAAATCTATGTGTACATTTTTAGGCGCCGCAAGCCGCATGTAAATTTTATGCACTGATACAAAAAGGGGGTGTGGCCATGGGAGGTTCATGGGTGGATTGGGGGTGTTCCTGGAATTTACACATAGTTTTATAGAATAAGGGAGATCCGTGCGTAATTTAGGCGTGACAACTTGCACCAGGTTTTACTTGGTGTAAATCCTTGGTGCAGATCTCTGCCCCAAACACTATTCTATAAACAGTGCCCAACTCTGACTGCCATTTATAGAATAGTGCTTAGGGCAGGGGAGTAGCCAGACGTTGGCAGGAGGGAGGTCCAGACCCCCAGATGAGGGGGAACATTTTAGCCCCCCCGGCGCCGCCGACCCCCCCCCCACCTCGTCCATTTTCAGCCAAAAAACAAGGCCTTTTTTGCAGGCGTGCTGAAATATGGACCTGCGTGCGTCCAATACACACACCTACACCAGCACAGGCCATTTTTTGGCACACTTTAGTAAAAGGGTCCCTAGGGTTTTTTCCTTATGATTCCTTCATTTCTTTATTTTTTATTTTTCGCAAGCCTCAGTGCCAGGGCCATCCTGAGATACAGTTGCATCTTTTGCATCTCACTCACTAGTGCCCCCTAACCCAGCTTAGTGCCACAGCAAGCTATGTGCGGGTGGTGGACCACAGAGGGCTCAAAAGGAAGCTGGGGTGTGAAAATTGCACCCCTTCCATTGACTTCCCTTGCAAAGTGGGTGGGGCGGAGACATGTCAGCAACATTTGGGGGTGTCTCCCACAAGGCACCTGCCGGACTTGATATGCTCCTGACCCAGCCGCTTCACTGTCAATGAGAGAAGATGGTGAGCTGAGAATAATTTTTGTGCCCCTCCATATTTACACTCTGTTTGGCCTAATGTGTCTGTATCACATTTATCTTATTGGCAATTACATCACTTTGTATTTGCTTCATCACCGGAGGTGGCTAACGCCTCACAGTACTATGTAAGCCACATCGAGCCTGCAAATAGGTGGGAAAATGTGGGGTACAAATGTAATATATCAAAGTAAAGCAAGCGAAAAGGGGCATGTCGCTCAAAATCAACCACAATGGTACCACACACAGAGTGAACAAAGTACAAAATGTAATTCACAAATACAAATGTAACAAATAAATAAATAAATAAATATCACTCGCACAGCCCTTGGTATGGCGCTGCTCAGCGCATGGACTTGGAATTTTGAGGCCCTGGATAAAGTTGCGAACGAAACTGCTCTGGTCATTAATTTACAATGTGCCAATCAATGGATATACAACAGGGAAAAGATTAAGGGGTTCTTTTACTAAGGTGCTCCGAAAATTGGCCTGCGCTGGTGTAGACACGTATATTGGACACTCGCAGGTCCATTTTTCAGCATGCCTGCCAAAAAGGCCTTATTTTTGGCCATAAATGGACGTGCAGCAAAATAAAAAATTGGTGCGCGTCCATTTTGGGTCTGAGACCTTACTGCCAGCTGTTGACTTAGTGGTAAGGTCTCACGCGTTAACTGTGCGGTAATCGTCTACGTGTGTAGAATGACAATTACCGCCCAGTTTCTACTGAGGCGCCAGAAAATAGAAATGATTTTCCGGTGCGCATAGTGGACGCGCGTCAAAAATCAAATTACTGCAAGAAGTATGTGGTAGCCGGGCGGTAACTCCAAATTGACGCCCATTGGGCTTGTATAGGCGCCTCCGCGGCTTAGTAAAAGGACTCCTAAATGTAGCTAAAGCTGAGGAACCAGAACGAATTGAAATATATGTAACTTAAAAGCCTCAAGCAGTTTATAGTCATGGTTTATACATGTATATTTCTGGGGTCTGTGGAGCTTTAATACAAATAGAAAGCAAAACCAGATAGCCAAGCCGTAGAACCTCTATAACACTGATTCTACTGCTTGAGGATACCCACAATGAATATGCATGAGTTAAATGTGCATGCAATGGAGATAGCGCATGCAAATCTATTCATGCATGTTCATTGTGGGCATGCTGAAAACCTGACTGGCTAGGTGTATCTCGAGGACTGGGCTGAAACCCCTGCTCTACAAGTAATGTCCCAAGCCTGTCCTGTTGATACCACAGCCAATAAGGTTTTCAGGATATCCACAACAAATATGCACTAAACATAGAGGTCCTTTTATAAAGTGAGGTAAAGTTTTGCATTTACCACATAGTAGATGCTGAAATCATTAGAGATGGGCTGTCATTTGTGATGAAATGCCATTTGTGGATAATGGTAAGCAACGCTTCTTAGAGAGAGTGTGCTTTTTTTTCCCATTTACCCCTTCTTTCCATAACTTTAGCCCCAAAGCGGAGGGTGGCAGAACTCCAGGAACTGATGCCAGGAGTTTCAGGCTGTGGCTTGGTGGTCCTATATTTCTGGGCAGTAAAAGAACCCCAGAATAAAATAAACATACCCAAATTTAAATGACACAAACAAATTTTTTTTGGCTGCCTATCCCTATAAATTACTATGCAGTACGCATTATTATTATTTTAAAGCCAATGCTTATCTGATATGGTTTTAATTACTGCTTATATAGGATTAGTATCTGAGTTGCTTTATCTCATTTATTCTACACCACTTTAGAAATGTGGTTGCGCTAAGTGGTATATTAAGTCAATCCGATCAAATAAAAATCTGTCTGCTAACTGTTGAAGGTATTCCTAGCATATTCCCAAACTCTTACCACAGCTTGAATGTATTTGCATGTGCACTATCTATACCAGCAACAGTATGCAGTATAGTACAGTAAATTAACTGCGGTGTACGTCTATACCCATTCCTTGCTCATAACCTGCCCGTTTCTCACCCCATAATAAGTTATGCAGTTAGAATGGGAATTATTACCTGTCTCCACCTCCGCTATCTCCAGACTCCGCCCTTCCTGCCTCGCTTCACCCTTTGCCTGGAATAGACTTCCTGAACTGATACGTCAGGCCCCATCCCTACCCATCTTCAAATCCTTGCTCAAAGCCCATCTTTTCGACTCTGCTTTTGGCACTTAACCTAACCATTACTCCTCTATTCAATACCGCTACCAATCTGTCTGTATTATGCATTTGCATACCTTAATTGTCTTTAGCTGTTTAGATCTATTAGTCTGTCCCTACTATGCTGTCCTAATTTGATTGTCTCTGTTGTTATGTCCTTTAGATTGTAAGCTCTTTTGAGCAGGGACTGTCTCTCTCTTCATGTTTGACTGTACAGCGCTGCGTAAGTCTGGTAGCGCTTTAGAAATGTTGAGTAGTAGTAGTAAATCAGCAAGGTCATGGTTACCACGCTTGTGCACTAACAGGTAACTATGGGGCCCTTTTACTAAGGTGCACTGAAAAATGGCCTGCGCAGGTGTAGGCGCGTGTATTGGATGCGCGCAGGTCTATTTTCTCAGCGCCCCTGCAAAAAGGGCCTTTTTTTGCCGAAAACGGATGTGCGTCAAAATAAAAATCAGCGCGCATCCGTTTTGGGCCTGAGACCTTACCACCACCCGCTGACTAAGCACGCGCACTGACGATTACCGCCCGGTTAGCGCCAGGTGGTAGAAAATAGAAATGATTTTCTGCCGAGCATTTTTGGACGCGTGTCAAAATTAGAAACCGCCCGGGGCACGCGGTAGCCGGGTGGTAGTTCTAATTTGACACACATTGTACGCACGTAGGCACCTACACAGCTTGGTAAAAGGGCCCCTGATGCAATTACGGGTTGATTCAATAAATTGCACCCACAGTTAGGTACTGGGATGATCTGTGCGAAATCAGTATTTAGCCAAGGGTGCTCTGCGTGGAACGACGTTTACAGAATACTAGCATAGTGTGTACTTTGGACTGGATTCCGTATAAGGTTTGGTGAGTAGCATGCGTTATATTGTGCGCACTGCCAATTTACATGTGCTACTCAATTAATGAGCCAATTAGTGATTATTGAGACTTACACTGATGATGTGTGTGAGTTCTGCACTACATTATATTCGGAGGAACATACCATACAAAATTTTGGAAAGCATCAGACTTTTGAAATTAGTCTGTTGAAGCCTCCTTTGTTATTGGTGTGACCCCTGACACAGGTGCGGTAGCACCGAAACACGGCCCGTGTCGGGTCTTTCTTCAATCAAAGTTCACTATTAAAGGATTTTTTCTAATGAAAGAACTGTGTTCCCATTGTTTTTAAAGGCCCCTTGTGCTGTTTTCTTTGCAATGACCAATTATCATCATTAATTGGCAAGAATTGGAATTTACACTCACTTCTTTTTAGGTGCATTCTAAAAAGGGGTGCACGTAAATTCCAAAGCACTTAGTTGAAAAGGGAGCATGGCCATGGGAGGAATGTAGGCATGTAACCTCCGCTCACAGGACAAATCCCTCCTCTCAGTACCCTTCTCCACCACCGCCAACTCCAGGCTCCGCTCATTCTGCTTCGCCTCACCCTATGCTTGGAATCAACTTCCTGAGCCCTTACGCCAAGCCCCCTTCCTACCCATCTTCAAATCCTTGCTCAAAGCCCACCTCTTCAATGTTGCTTTCGGCACCTAACCTTTATACCTTTCAGGAAATCTAGACTGCCCCTATTTGACTGACTGTACATTTGTCCTTTAGATTGTAAGCTCCTTTGAGCAGGGACTGTCCTTCTATGTTAAATTGTACAGCACTGCGTAACCCTAGTAGCTCTTTAGAAATGTCAAGTAGTAGTAGTATGTCGAGGCATCAATCAAGTTTACACGCATGGTTATAGAATTTGGAGGAAAGCGTGTACATTTAGGCTCAGGTATTTATACCAGGATAAATGGCCGTGCCTAAATGTACGTGTGTAACCTCGGTCTATGCACTATTCTGTAAACCACGTCTTACTGTAGATGAGGTTTATAAAATAGCGCTACGCACATTATTCTGATGTGTGTACATTTTAGATGCCATTTATAGAATCTAGCTCCTTGTGCCTAATTTTTGGCGCAACCATTTAAACCATTTGATCGTGTTTTCTCTCTTTTAATTTGTCTACTTCGGTTGCCTGTTGAGTTTCGCTGTTGTTTTAAGGTTCTGTGCCTGGCGCAGCCAGACGCACATTTGGGAGTTCCATCATATCTCTCCACAGTGAACATTCCCTAAACTCTTGCTCAGGATCTTCGGTCCTTGGATTCAAACTGTTTGGCCTTACCCCTTCCCAGACCTGCTCATTGTGAGACCACCTGGAAGCTACCTTTTTATTTTGTAGCTCTGAAACAGTGGAACAATCTTCCAGTTGAGATTCATTAACTCTAAAACCCATTTTTTTCCCACTGTGTGTTTGGGGCGTTGCTGGGGATCTGACGGCAGTAGGTCGTGCTGACAACTGTTGTGAGTTGTTTTCCTTATTTTTTTATTTCCTGTTTAGTCTTCCTCCGATTGTCCCACTGTCGTTATGCATTTGTACTTGACTTTTTTTCTCTTTACAATTGACATTCCTTTCAACTTACTATATGCTGTTTTAAACTGGATTGTAAACCGCTGTGATCGGCTAGTCGGAAATTGCGGTTTAAGTATTTTAACATAAACGTACACCTACCAAAGGCTGGTGAAATGCTTGTGCCCAACTGATAGCAGTTAGGTACACAAATGCAGGTATTCTATAGCATGGGGCGTAACTTCTGGGAATGCCCCTAACCTGCCCATGCAATTTCTGTGGCCACGCCCCCTTTGCAGTTGTATGCTATGAAACTTAGACACTCATGTTGTAGAATACGCTGTAGGCAGATCTGTGCATAACTCTTACTTACTGCCAATGAAGTGCTTGTTAGCACCCATAATTGATTGTTAACGCCTAATTGATTAATTTGTTTATGCATGGCACTAGCGTAGCAAGGGCGGGGCAGTGGGGGCGGTCCACCCCGGGTGCATGCTGCTGGAGGGGGAAGAGAGCAGCCACGCGCCTGTCGACTCCACTGGTTCCCTGCTCCCTCTGCCCCGGAACAGGTTACTTCCTGTTCCGGGGCAGAGGGAGCAGGGAGCCAGCGGAGCCGACAGGCGCGCGGCTGCTCTCTGCACCCTCCAGCAGCCAAGAATGCACCCGGGGGGGGGGGGCTTGATGCGCTGGGAGGGGGGTGTTATTGCGCCATGGGGGCTTCATGCACCGAGGAGGGGGTGTCATTGCGCTGGGGGGGGGGTCATGCTGCACCCTGGGGGGACGGACGCCGCTGCACCTGGGGGAGGGGGTGCGCAGCGGCGATCCGCCCCGGGTGGCAGCCGACCTAGGAATGCCACTGATGCATAGATGTGTGTCCAACTTTGGCGACCCATACAGAATGTGGTGGTTAGAAGACAGTTCCACCTACATTTCGATGCCTACAATGTGCTACAGACTATTCTATGTAAGAAAAAGTGTGTACATACTTTTCTTTATTTATTTGTTACATTTGTATCCCACATTTTCTCACCTATTTGCAGGCTCAATGTGGCTTACATAGTACCGTATCGGTGTTCGCTAATTCTGGTATGAACAAATACAAGGTGATATTGTGGTAGAGTAAGGTTCATGTGTGACAGACACATTAGGGGATCTTAGAGAGGAAGAGTTAAGTTATGTCCATTACGAGCTTTGGTTTCGTTGTGTTGCAGGTATTCAGGCTTTTGTTGGTTTGGTGGGGTATACCTTTTTGAACAGGTTTGTTTTTAGTGATTTCCAGAAATTTAGGCGGTCGTACGTTGTTTTTACAACTTTTGGCAGTGCATTCCATAGTTTTGTTTTGTTACATTTGTACCCGGCGCTTTCCCACTCATGGTAGGCTCAATGCGGCTTACATGGGGCAATGGAGGGTTAAGTGACTTGCCCAGAGTCACAAGGAGCTGCCTGTGCCGGGAATCGAACTCAGTTCCTCTGGACCAAAGTCCACCACCCTAACCACTAGGCCACTCCTCCACGTTTAAATAGGAAAAGCTGGATGCATAAGTTGATTTGTATTTGAGTCCTTTGCAGCTTGGGTAGTGGAGATTAATGTCAAACATACTCTGAGAATGAAGGCATTTTTCACTTACACCAACCACAGAGCGGGTGTAAATGCTTACACTTCACTCACAAAAGAACGTGCATTGATTATAGTATTCTATAACATACATGCACCCTGCATGCACTATGCCCATTTCCCATGGGCTTCTTAGCATTACGTGCACACTAAATCCATTAGTGCACATTAGTAAAAGGAGCCCATGACCCACTGCATTTGGAAAAACATACAGTCAGAATATTGGCATTTTCATGCGTATGTGCCCATATACACACATATTTGTGCATTCCTGGGGCTTAAATCTTGACAGCCTCTGTATAGAATTTCCTGTAATTTACTTAGCACATTTAAGTAAAAGGGCCCCTTAGCTGCATTAACTGGAAGCCTGGTATGTATAAATTTGCTGAAAGTAGCATAATAATAATAATCCTATATAATAAAATGCACCTCCAACATTCTGAAGCCGAGAAAGTGAAGCCTTCAAGCCTTGAAGCATTCCTGCAATGTTCCGGAACTACGTGTCGTCAATTGAGGAGGAGCCTTACAGAGCGCACGAATGCTTCAAGGCTTGAAGGCTTCACTTTCTCACACACACACACACACACACACACACACACACACACACACACACACACACACACACACTCACTCTCTGTCTCTCACATACATTGAGGCATATTTTCAAAGCACTTAGCCTTCCAAAGTTCCATAGAAACCTATGGAACTTTGGAAGGCTAAGTGCTTTGAAAATATGCCTCATTCTCTCTCACACACAGACTCACACACACACTCTGTCTCTCACACACTCTGTCTTTCTCTGACACAAACACACACACACACTCTGTCTTTCTCTCTCTCTCTCTCTCTCACTCACTCATTCTCTCTCACATACACACTCCATCTCTCACCCATACACACTCTCTCAAACATACACACTCCGAGGAAAGGGGGTCATGGAACACGCTGGGGAGGAGAGGGAGGGGGCATGGAACTCGGAGGGGAGGAGAGAGAGGGAAGGAGGAGAGGGAGAGGAGGAGAGGAAGGGAAGGAAGGAGGGAGGGGGGCCTGCACCTCGGACGGTAGGGGGGCCTGGAACTCAGAGGGGAGGAGAGGGAGGGAGGGAAGGAGGGGGTCATGGAACTCGAAGCCCCACACACACACACTCACTGTCTGTCTCTCACATATACACTTTCTCACACACACTCTCTCTCTCTCTCTCTCTCTCTCACACTCTAACTCCAGGGGCGTAGCCAGACAGCAGATTTTGGGTGGGCCTAGACAAGAAGTGGGTGGGCACAAGTGTTCTCTCCCCCTCCCCCACCAACTTAAAAAAATATCTCAGCTGGCAGGAAAATACTGCTCTCTACCTTGGCAGCCTGCTGCAGGCATGCGCTGAAAACTGAGCATGCGTAGTTGCCAGTATCGGCAGCTTAGGAAGCTCAGACTTCTGAAGTGGAGAGCAATGTTTTCAGCACCATCAGGAGGAGGTCTTCTGCTGGCTGAGCTTGGGATCCCCACCAGCTACCACTAAATGTGTGCTGCTGTTGGGTGGGCCTGAGCCCTAAGTAGGTGGGCCCCGGCCCACCCAGGCCCACCTGTGGCTACGCCACTGTCTCACTCTCTCACACACACACACTCTCTCTCTCTCTGACACAAACACACACACACTCTGTCTCTCTCTCACTCATTCTCTCTCTCACTCACACACACACACACACACACACTCCATCTCTCACACACACTTTCTCTCTTACACACACATACTCTCTCTCTCTCTCTCTCTCTCTCTCTTTCTCTCTCTCAAACATACACACTCCGAGGAAAACCTTGCTAGCGCCCGTTTCATTTGTGTCAGAAACGGGCCTGTTTTACTAGTAATTAATAAGCCCAAATAAATTCTTTTGTATTAAACCCAACAATTACAAAATGGACCAAAATAATGCCATATAGGATGAATTGCAAACACTTTTGGAAGGATTTTTGTCAGTTCATATTCTATAAAACATACTTTTGGTGCATATGTAAATGCGTCATGCATAAGTACTGAAACTAGCCTAACAGTTGCAAATTAACCCCATCCCAATCTCTTAGTAGCAAGTGAAATTGGAAAATGACTGTTTGCCCTGTGTCACTTTCACTCTGTCATGTACCTGTTGAACTTCTTCTTTCATTCTTCCAAGATCAATACTCAATTCAACACCCAGGATGGCCACAGCCATCAAAATTAGCAAGGCTGTTGTCCAAAATGTCTGACTTCCCCATGGTTCTTCCATGCGGGGTAAGTGATACAACCATACCCCTACTGTTTAGGGCTGTGAATGTCATATTTGATGAGGGCATTTGCTGACAATGGATTCAAAGTTTGTTCTTGGCTATGGTTTGAGCCTGAGAAATAAGCAGGCAAATGGTCCGCTCGCTCTGAATGGGAAAAAAAAGTCATAGAAGCAGACATGATGGATAAAACAACATAGGGGCACTTTTACTAAGCCACGTAAGCGTCTACACGCATCCAAAATTTATTTATTTATTGTGAACATTTATATCCCACAGGCTCTATGTGACTTACAACATTTGATGAAAATAACTACATAATAACTCCAGTACAAAACAGAGAATAAGGCAGATGAGGTGAGGGAGGGAAACAGCAGGAGAAAGGAATGCGGGATTGCAGGAGATCAAGCAGCAGAGGAGTATGAAGGATTGCAGAGGTAGGTCTTTAGGGACTTCTTGAACAGACTGTGATCGGCTGTCTCTCTTAACGTTGATGGTAGAGCATTCCAGTAACGAGGACACATAAAGCTAAAAGAGGAGGCAAAGAGTAGTTTGTATCTTAAGTTCCTGCAGTTAGGAAAGTGGAGATTGAGATAAGTAGGGGACGACTTCTCGGAATTTCAGGGAGGGAGGTCAACCAGACTGTACATAGAAGCTGGAGCATCCCCATGTACAATCTTGTGGGTAAGGGCACGGATTTTGAATTCGATACGTTCTTTAAGCGGGAGCCAGTGGAGCTTCTCACAAAGGGGTTTTGCTGCCTCGAACCGGATGCCAAAATGGAGTTACCACCCAGCTACCACGTGGCTCTTGCAGAAATTTCATTTTTGGCACGCATCCGATATGCGCGGCCAAAAAATCATTTTTCTTTTCGGACACGCATATCGGGCACGCGCCAAGTGGCATTTGATGCACATAGGTCATTACTGCCTGGTTACCGTGTGAGACTTTACCGCTAGGTCAATGGCTGGTGATAAGGTGACAGACTCAAAATGGACACACTGCAATTTTGATTTTGCCGCATGTCCATTTTCAGCAAAAATTTTTTTAAAAAAGGCCTTTTTTACAGGCGCGCTGAAAAATGGATCAGCTTGCGCCCAAAACCCGAATCTATTTGTCAGTGCACCTTAGTAAAAGGACCCCATCATGTTTTAGTAAAACAATTAAAATCATGCCCAACATGGCTGTGTTTTGCCCTACATGGACTGCATCAGGGGAATAACATTACCTTATGGTGGGGATCACTGATCAGACAGCATACTTTTAATACACCATAAGATACATTGAGCCTGCAAATAGGTGGTAAAATGTGGGATGCAAAAAAACAAACAAACAAATAAATAAATATTTTGTCCCTGATGCAGCCCATGAGGTGCAAAACATGGCTGGGTCAGGCGTCATTTTAATTGTTCTACTAATAAATTATTGTCTTTTATCCACCATGTCTGCTTCTGTTGCTTCTATGGTTTGAGCTTGGCCTGGTTCAGAGAGACCTTGTCCCTCCCTTTAGACACACACAAATCACCTATCATAATTTAGCTGCATGGGGCTGTCAGTGAGATAAAGGTGAGTCCTCTTTACTGGGAATATATTAAGATGCTCCTTTTTAATGAGTGAATAATTTTATTGCTCCCAGTTGACAGGGGAAAGTTTGTTTGTCTAAACAGTGTCCCCAGACTCCAGTTGTTCCCCAAATTCCCTCACCAGTACCCGTAACTGGTGTTGCTGTTTCCATTGGCACTTCTAACCGTATTTTTGATCATTGGTGCTAGCCACGGAATTTGTTGGAGCCATGTGGATTTTCTAGCTTTGCAAGAGACGTCCTTCTAAAATAACACAACTCCATAAGTACATAAGTATTGCCATACTGGGAAAGACCAAAGGTCCATCAAGCCCAGCATCCTGTTTCCAACAGTGGCTAATCCAGATCACAAATACCTGGCAAGATCCCAAAAAAGTGCAAAACATTTTATACTGCTTATCCCAGAAATAGTGGATTTTCCCCAAGTCCATTTAATAATGGTCTATGGACTTTTCCTTTAGGAAGCCGTCCAAACCTTTTTAAAACTCCGCTAAGCTAACCGCCTTTACCACATTCTTTGGCAACGATTTCCAGAGTTTAATTACACTTTGAATGAAGAAAAATTTCCTCCAATTCGTTTTAAATTTACTACATTGTAGCTTCATCGCATGCTCCCTAGTCCTAGTATTTTTGGAAAGTGTAAACAGGGATATCTCTCTTAGCCAGCACCACAGCCCCCCAGAAATACAGTTAAGGCTCCAGTGCTCCTGCAGTAGAATCAGCAGCCTCTCCTTACCCATCATGACTTCATCGTTTAGCCACTTTTTATGTGATGGAGTGTGCGTAAATGACAGTGAGTATAAAGCCAGGATGCTTATTTGCTTAGCAGATTTTTTCAGTTGCTCCTTTGTTTGGAGAAAGATCCCATTGGGAGGCTCCCTGGAAACTTTTCCAAAGTGTGGGTGTCACTGTAGCCTCAGCACAAATACCTCCACTTTCTTTCTTTTTTTTTTTTTGGCTGTTTGCTTCTCATCTCAAGGGAGTAGCACGTTTCCCAGGGAAAGAGAGAGTTGGGTCTTTGTGAGAGTGGCAGTGCCAGCCCGGGCTACAGTAAAGGTCAGCGGCAAACAGGAGACAAGGAGGCATGAAAGAGAGAGACAAAGGCCATCACAGAGTACACTTCCCCTTTCAATAGACGGTTTCATAAATGTATGAATAATTAACATTATCATTGTCAAGAATTTAGTTGAGTGTTTCAGGGAGAGAAAATGCTGCTTCTTTCTCTCTTCTTTTTTTTTTCCCCTCTCCCCCAGCCTCCAATTCTTTTCATTTTCTGTCTCATCTCTTTTATGAGCTTCCATGGACTTGTTTTCCTGCCATCTGAGTCCGTTCCTGTGGAACAATGGGATGTGTGAGGGCTGAGGGGGCAGTAGAAGAATACGACCCTTGTTGCATTGCTCTGTGACTTGACGTTGATTAATGAGGGTGCGGACATGGGCAGAATCTGTGAGAGAGAACTGGGGGGGGGGGAGCAAGGGGGCACCAGAGGGAGGAGGGCAAGGGGATGACAGAGAAGAGACCAGCAATGTGCCCTCCCTTTAGTGCAAATACATGAAGAGCAGCCGGGGGGGGGGGGGGGGAGATCATCTTTCTGAAAAAGTTAATACCTAAAGATGAGATTAATATTTCTTCAGTTCTACTGGCCACAGTCTACACATTATTGTAAGGGCTTTCATCACTGCTCACTTTCATGTCCATTGGTCTTTCTAGGACATTTTCAAAGGCTCTCTATATATTGTCTGTCACACGTTTCCTGTATAAACATGTGCATCTTAATATTTAATAAAATATAGAGAGTAGGAGCTGGAGCGAAATCTTCAGCATACCTTAGGTACGATACCTCACTAAGAAGAACTTCCTTGTAAAGACCCATCAGAAGAGACAACGGACATTTTACCTGTTGAAGGTGCATCTCTAAGGAGGCCCCACCTTATGAACAGAGGAGACTGCTTACCTACTGTTCTAAATTAAACATATTTCTGACCTCGGTCTTTTCATATCCTTCATGTTAAAGCTTATTTTGCTTTCCTTTGTTGAATTCCAAATTGCTTACAGTTTCTGCTATGAACTCTTCCCATGGTAAGAGCTGGGGCAATTGGGTGTTGCAGTCATTAGAAAACTTTGGCACTGTTGTTACTCTACTTAGCAAAGGTGACAATTGGATTAGATGGCTTTACTGTGTATATAAAGGGTGGTACTCAGCCCACTACAGAAAAAACATTGAGTAGTCCTTCTCCCAGACTTGGGATCCTTAAAATTCGTCTTCTGTTAAAGGACACTGAGCCCAAACAGATGCCTGTGTGACACAGTCCTTACCCCAAGACCTATGCCTCATCGTAGTCAAGCCATTAAAGTTTCCTAAGAGCGCCTCTCCTCCCATCTCATGCCCTTCTCCACCTAGGAGAGAAGGCCTAGCAATCAGCAAGCCCTAGGGGTTACCCCTCACACCCCTCCTCCCAAGCCCTTGAGCCACTGCTGAAACAAATGAGCAGAGCTTAACTAGAGGAAGGCTGACATAAAAAGGAGAGCTAGAAAGAGGGGAAGAACAAAGCTTCCGTCCAATTCGCTCCTTTGGCCATTGTAAACCTGGCCTGTTTCCCAGTATATCACTCTGCCATTGAATAAGGTCAGATGCAGAGCGCTTCGCCAGTGGGCCTGATGGGTTTTCATGAGAAAGTGAATGCACTGCAAATTAGCCAAAGTTGTCAGCAGGCTTTTTTTTTTTTAACGTTTTTTTTACTGTCACTTCAGAGTTGACAGTCCAAAGGCAGGACAAGGATTAATAAAGCAAAAGAACGTTTTCCACTATTGAAGCAAGGTTAGGAAGCTACTACTTAATGTCTGAGGGTTTTTTTAACGTATTTTTTTAAACCCTCGTACTTTACGCATTTTGTCTCTGTGGTGAGATAATTCTGGAACATATGAACAAAGAGACGTACTGTATGTGCATGCACACACATGAACACATACACCTTTCGATGGAGCTTTCCAGTAGTTACCTGTATTCAGATTCTTAATGCTTATTCAGTGGCTAGTTTAAAAGACCAACCCATTTATCTTGCAATTATCACCCGAACTAGACAGAACTTCTCCCGTACTATATACTGTAAACTTGGTGCATGTATGTATGATGACATGTTTGTACCAACTTAAACTTGACAGTACAGAAGGAAACAGAAACACAAATAGAGAAAGGCGTTATGATCAGCATATTACAACAAACCTAGATAGTGATCCCACTAGGAAGAAAGGGGCGGTTTTATTTAAGGATGTTAGACTCCTGAAAATATTAAAGAGTGCAGGAAAGTCCTGCATTAGGATGCGCTAAGTCCAGATTCTATCATGAAGAAGAACTTTGTCAAACGTTTTCCGAAAATCTAGATATACTACATCGACCGGCTCACCTTTATCAACATGTTTATTCACGCCTTCAAAGAGATGAAGCCAATGCTAACTCTGTCCCGTTAAACCATGTTTATCTTTGTGTTCCATAATTTTATTCTTTATAATAGTTTTTTACCCAGCACTGACGTCGGCTTACCGGTCTGTAATTTCTTGGGATCAGCCCTGGTACCCTTTTTAAAAATCGGGGTTACGTTGGCCACCTTCCAATATTCAGGTACGATGGATGACTTTAATAACAGCTTACAGATTACTAACAGCAAATCAGCAATTTCATGTTTGAATTATTTCAGTACCCTTGGATGCATGCCATCCTATTCAGGGAAATACCTATTCTGTAAGTTGGAGTGGTTAGGGTGATGGACTTTGGTCCTGGGGAACTGAGGAACTGAGTTCGATTCCCACTTCAGGCACAGGCAGCTCCTTGCGACTCTGGGCAAGTCACTTAACCCTCCATTGCCCCATGTAAGCCGCGTTGAGCCTGCCATGAGTGGGAAAGCGCGGGGTACAAATGTAACAAAAAAAAAAAATAGATACTATTGGAGATTCTACATGGAATGTTGCTACTATTGGAGATTCTACATGGAATGGCTACTATTGGAGATTCTACATGGAATGTTGCTATGCCACTAGCAACATTCCATGTAGAAGGCTGCACAGGCTTCTGTTTCTGTGAGTCTGACGTCCTGCACATACGTGCAGGACGTCAGACTCACAGAAGCAGAAGCCTGCGCGGCCACATTGGTGATCTTCAAGGGCCGACTTCTACATGGAATGTTGCTAGTGGAATAGCAACATTCCATGTAGAATCTCAAATAGTAGCAACAGTGGAGGAGTGGCCTAGTGGTTAGGGTGGTGGACTTTGGTCCTGGGGAACTGAGGAACTGAGTTCAATTCCCACTTCAGGCACAGGCAGCTCCTTGCGACTCTGGGCAAGTCACTTAACCCTCCATTGCCCCATGTAAGCCGCGTTGAGCCTGCCATGAGTGGGAAAGCGCAGGGTACAAATGTAACAAAAAAAGAAAGCAGATATTTGCAGAATAGTGCTTAGACAGAATTTTGGCAGCTACGTACATAAGTACACATATACATGCTTAAATGTCATTACTCCAAGTATTAGGAAAAAACAAAGAGAACAGAGTCCTCATGGGTAAAAACAGTAACAAATACAGTAAGATCAAACCAAAAAAGGGGGCCAAAGATGGAGAAAAAATATCTCCTTGGTTTATTTTACAATCATATAAAAAGAACAGTCCATATTTTTGTCACTGTAGAAAAGGCAAAAAGAAAATGCCTCATTGCGACCGTGTTTCGGCAAAGGTGTCTGCCTCAGGAGTCAAATATTCCTGTTCTTCCTTGTGCTATCCCTCAATGAGTGTTTAAGGCTAATCAAATGAATATATTCCAGAATATCGATGATGAAGCATGCAATGTCCTTTGGAAGTCATATACAGCTGTTTCAAAGCAGTTTTGTAAAAAGGAACACCAGGAATATTTGACTCCTGAGGCAGGCACCTTTGCTGAAACACGGCCGATTTTCTTTTTGCTTTCTCTACAATGACAAAAATATTGACTGTTCTTTTTATATGATTGCAAAATAAATCAAAGAGAGTTCTTTCCATCTTTGGAATCTTCGGCCCTCTTTTTTTTTTTTTTTTGACTTCACCGTGTTTGTTATTATTATTCTCAATATTTACATGCATAATGGGCATGCAAATACTATTATCTACCGTATTTTTCGGACTATAAGACGCACCGGACCATAAGACGCACCTAGGTTTTAGAGGAGAGAAATAGGAAAAAAAAATTTCGGACTATAAGACGCACGTTTTCCCTCCTCTAAAACCTAGGTGCGTTTTATGGTCCAGTGCGTCTTGTCCGAATGCAGGGCCCCCGATCTCTCCGTTTTCCCCCCTACCTCCCTCGCTCCGTTTTGCAAGGTCCCCCCTCACTCCCTCCAAATTTTAAAAGTATTACCTGGTCGTGGTCGGGGCAGCAAAAAGCATGCACGCTGGGCGCGTCAGTCTTCCGTTCTGACGTCTCTCTCGGGACCAGAGCTGAGAGAGACGTCAGAACGGAAGACTGACGCGCCCAGCGTGCATCTTTTTGCTGCTGCTGCCGCAACCACGACCAGGTAAAACTTCTTTTAAAATTTGGGGGGGAGCAAGGGGGGACCTTACAAAATGAAGTGAGGGAGGGAGGGACCTTGCAAAACGAAGCGAGGGAGAGAGGGAGGGACCTTGCAAAACGGAATTACGGTGCTTTTAAAACTACATTCGGACTATAAGACGCACCCCCCATTTTCCTCCCAAATTTGGGGGGGGGGGAAAGTGCGTCTTATAGTCGAAAAATACGGTATGTTATAGACTTGCCCCCCTATAAATGAATTACAAGACTTAAATTTGGATGTTTAAGAGGCCCTTTTACAAAGTCGTGTAAGGGCCTACGCATGTCCAGCGTGCGTCAAATCAGCATAACCGCCAGGCTAGCGTGTGCACCAGGAGTAATTCTGAGTTTGGCATGCACCAAAAACACGCGGTAGTAAATAATTTTCTATTTTCTACTGCGGGGACGTTCCCAGCGGTAATCAGCAGTTGGCGCTCACTGGAGTTACCGCACAGGTAACACGTGAGTCCTTACCACTAAGTCAATGGGTGGTGTTAAGGGCTCAGGCTATAAATAGATGCACACTGATTGTCATTTTGCCGCATGTCCATTTCCCGGCCCAAACCCCCCCCCCTCTTTTTTTCGAGATGCGCTGGAGAAATGGTCCAGCGAGCATCGAATACACGTGCCCACACTACCACAGCCCACTTTTTGGCGCAGCTTAATAAAAGGGCCCCTAGGTTTTAGGGTCCATAAGTTTAAGTGCTTGAAAATTGAGTGGCCTGCTTAATAAAGTGCACCAAGTTGTTAGTACACAAGCGTGGTGAGCGTTATCACATTGATATGATAGCATGAGCTAATTCATGCACTAATTTCATATGTTGCAGTGAGTGTGCTATGTGTGGGGAATGAGCCTGGATTCTGCATTGCAATTAACTGCACATTGTCACTGTTGCATGGATGTAACTGTATGGTAAAGATGTTTTCTGAGGAGTAACCTAATGGTTAGTGCTGTGGGCTTTGATCCTGGCGACCTGGGTTCAATTCCCACTGCAGCTCCTTGTGACCTTGGGCAAGTCACTTAACCCTCCATTGCCCCAGGTACAAAAACTTAGATTGTGAGCCCTCTAGGGACAGACAAAGTACCTGCATATAATGTGTACAGCGCTGCATATGTCTAGTAGCACTATAGAAATGATTAGTATTAGAAGTTGTATGGAAACACTCTGGGAGTGCCCCAAAGGGAAAATGGGACTTGATATACCGCCTTTCTGAGGTTTTTGCAACTACATTCAAAGCAGTTTACATATATTCAGGTACTTATTTTGTACCAGGGGCAATGGAGGGTTAAGTGACTTACCCAGAGTCACAAGGAGCTGCAGTGGGAATTGAACTCAGTTCCCCAGGATCAAAGCCCACTGCACTAACCATAGGCTACTCCTCCACTCATTCCACCAATAAGAGCCAACCTCATCAGTGATGTCACAATGGCTTGATTGCCCGATACTTGGCTCACTTCTGATATTGTGATGTCATAAGGGAAAGGGGGAAAGGGAAATGGGACTTGATCTACTGCCTTTCTGAGGTTTTTGCAACTACAGTCAAAGTGGTTCCCCAGGATCAAAGTCCACTGCACTAACCATTAGGCTACTCCTCCACTAGCAACATCCCATGTAGAGTCTCAAACAAGGAAAGGGGACTTGATATACTGCCTTTCTGTGGGTTTTGCAACTGCATTCAAAGCAGTTTGCATAGTATATACAGGCACTTATTTGTACCTGAGGTAATGGAGGGTTAAGTGACTTGCCCAGAGTCAGAAGGAGCTGCAGTGGGAATTGAACCCAGTTCCGCAGGATCAAAGTCTGCTGCACTAACCACTAGGCTACTCCTCCACTGATTTTGGGCGGCCCAGAGGCGGACTGGGGGAGGCAACGTATTCCCTCCTTCCCTCCCCATCCCCCAAAATAATACCTTTCCTGGCAGGGATGCTGATCTCTCACCAGCTTAACCTTGTCCTCATGCTGCTACAGTATAGAAGAAGTCGGTAGCATGTTGTCAGCTGCTGATGCCAGGACTCCCTAAGCACAATCAGTTCTGGAGCGACCTGGGTATACTTGAGGAGTTCCATCATTGGTGGCTAGAGGCACACCGTTGACTTCTATCTGTACTGCAGCAGTGTGAGGAGGAGGGGAGCAGCTTGGCAACAAATTTCTTTGGCTGGCAGGGCTGCAGCATTCCCACCGGCCATTTAACAGGAGTTGAACATGTGGAGAGAGCCTGAGCCCAAAGTGGGGTAGGGGGGTCTCAGGCCTCCAAAACCCCCCTGTGGCTATGCTACTGTGCCATCACATCTGGCCACATACAGAATACTGTTAATTTACACATGTATATGTTCACATACCTAGAGTACCTGAATGTAACTCACCTTGAGCTACTACTGGAAAAAGGTGTGAGCAAAATCTAAATAAATAAATACATATAAGGAATGTTGCTACTATTGAAGATTCTAAATGGAATGTTGCCACTTTTTGAGATTCTGGAATGTTGCTACTATTTGAGATTCTAGATGGAATGTTGCTAGTGGAGTAGTGGCCTAGTGGTTAGAGCAATCCAGAGGTGGCCGATTCAAATCCCACTGCTGCTCCTTGTGATCTTGGGCAAGTCACTTAACCCTCCATTGCCTCAAGTACAAACTTAGATTGTGAGCTCTCCTGGGACAGAGAAATATCCAGTGTAACTGACCTTGAGCTACTATTGAAAAAAGTGTGAGCTAAATTCAAATTAATAATAATAATATACAAATGTAAATGGCTAGAATAGCAGTTTAATGTGCACTATTGCTGTCTAGAACTAGGTGGCTACTTATAGAATTCCATCCTTACTGTGTGGGTACATTCCAGCACTACAAAAATAAATATATTCGGATATGATGGCACGCTAGGGGTGGGAAGCACCACTAGGCTGCTGTGGTAGCCCGGCGGTACGTCCTATTTAGTCCGCGTTGGGCTTACCGTCACTTAGTAAAAGGGGCCCTTAATTGGCAGTTATTACACACAAATCTGCTCCATGCCCTATTTTATAACATGCATATCTAAATTTTACAGTGTGTAACTCCAAAGAGGGCGTGGCCATAGGAGGAGCATGGGGAGGTCAAGGACATACCCAGAAATTAGGTGTGATGTTATAGAACGTCTGCATCTGTGGGCCTAACTGCCATCATTGGGGCACAAGCATTTACACCAGCTTTTGCTAGGAATAAATGTTTGTGTCCAAAGGGGCCTTTTACAAAGCAGAGGTAAGCCCAACGTGAACTTACCGCACGCTAATCTGGAGCTACTGCTGACCCAACACGGGCACCGGTAGTAGTTCCAGCCTCAGCGTGCGCCATTTCCAGGGCCGCCAAGAGGGGGTGGGGGGGAATTCCCTGGGCATCCAAGGGGTCCCGGCGCCGGGGTCAGGCCACCGGTGCTGCAGTCCCCGGTCTCACCTGCCTGTGTCCTCGGCTCCGGTCCCCCTGCATTCAAAGCGGCAGTCGCAGATCGCCTCTCTTCTGGCCTTCCCTCCCTGTGTCCCACCCTCGCGGAAACCAGAAGTTACATCAGATGAGGGCGGGACATAGGGAGGGAAGACCAGAAGAGAGGTGATCTGCGACTGCCGCTTTGAATGAAGGTGGCCTAGAGCCATGGAGGCAGGCAGGTGAGACCGCGGACTGCAGCGGTGGGGGGAGTGACGAGGGGCAGCAGCAGCAGGAGGAGCGACGGGGGCGGCAGCGGCGGGGGGCGGCAGCGGCGGGGGGCGGAGGCGGGGCGGTCTTGCCCCGGGCCCGGTCTAGTCTCTCGGTGGCCTTGGCCATTTCTCACGCTGGGGAAAATAGGGCAGTGCTTTTTAGTGCACTACTAACACAGCAGTAATTGGGCAGCACCACGTGCTACCCGGTTACTGCCAGGTTACAGCGGGAGCTCTTACCACCACCTTAATGCTCGCACGGCCACGTGATAAGAGCAATCTTACTGCATGGATATGGCTATTTTTAGCCTTTTTTAACCCACTGCGTTAAAAAGGGATACACAGCGTTCAGCAAAAATGGCTCCTGCCGCTGCCGCAGGGCCCTTTCTACCCCAGCTTGGTAAAAGGGCCATAAAGTTAGGCGCAAAGGACCAAATTCCATAAGAGGTGTCGAAAGATCGGTATCGAAAAAATAGCGCTATTCTATAAAGTTAGGTACCGTTTATAGAATAGCACTTAGCACTGGGATCTGCGATGACTTTTAGGCATGAGCATTTACAGCAACTGACCCTTGGTATAAATCCTTGCACCTAAATTAGGCACGGATTCCCCTTGATCTATAGCAATATGCATAAATTGTGGAAATACCCCTGATCCATCCCAGACCCCCCATGGACACACCCCCTTTTTGGAGCCGCATGTAAAGTTTACACCAGGACCCAGGTGTGTAAACATGCACTTGTAAATTTAAACTAATGCCAATTAGCACTGATAATTGATTGTTAGGGCCAAATTATCAGTGCTAATTGGCTCGTTATTCAATTAAATTGTGCACATACCCTTATTTGCATGCACAATTTAATGCGCCATTTATAGAATTTGGGGGGAAATGTGCACTTAAGTTGTTATTCTGTAATGGACACAATGCATGGAACAATATTTACACAATACTAGCTTGGGTTGCATCCATAAATAAATAAATAAATAAAATAAATAAATTTCAGCACCTATATTTTGATTGCCATTTACAGAATCTTGCTGTTTATGCTTTCCCTGTGATAAATGACTCTTAAAGTTTGGACATCGGAAATGCATTAGAGTCTGAAACAGTCAAGTCCTCTTTTAATCTGTCCTTCAAATGAAAGAAAAATGCATGTCGGGAGCTTCAAATGCACTTATTCAGGTACGTTTGAAACACAAATTAAATGTGTTTCAAATGTATTTGAGCTGCTTATATACCAAAGTGCAATAGGAGTCTGCAGTTACCATGTATTCACTGCTGAACTTAACAGGTGAAAACTACAAAACCTCTGCATTAATTATTGGGAGATGCCTTTGCAATACATTAACTGCTTTGCAGATAAAGTGTTGCAGTTAGTTACATCTATACAGGTAATGATAACTACACCGCATTATCTACCGCATTAACAGTTAACATAGTAACATAGTAAATGACGGCAGATAAAGACCTGTGCAGTCCATCCAGTCTGCCCAACAAGATAAACTCATTTTACACGGTATGCGATACTTTATATGTGTACCGGAGTTTGATTTGTCCTTGCCATTCTCAGGGCACAGACCATAGAACTCTGTCCTGCACTGTTCTTGTACTAAAAGTTCTGAAGCTAACGTCGAAGCCCCTTAAAATTTACACTCCAGCCCATTCCTATCTATCCAGTCACGATCAGGGCACAGACTGTAGAAGTCTGCCCAGCATTGGTTTTGCTTCCCAATTACCGGTGTTGCCACCCAATCTCTGCTAAGATTCCGTGGATTCATTCCTTCTAAACGGGATTCCTTTGTGCTTATTCCATGCACGTTTGAATTCCATTACCGTTTTCATCTCCACCACCTCCCAGTGGAGGGAATTCCATGTCTCCACCACCCTCTCTGTGAAAAAAAAAAATACTTCCTGACAATACTCCTGAGTCTGCCCCCCTCCAACCTCAATTCATGTCCTCTAGTTCTACCGCCTTCTCGTCTCCGGAAAAGGTTTGTTTGCGGATTGATACCTTTCAAATATTTGAACGTCTGTATCATGTCGCCCCTGTGATAACTACTTCTGTGTTAAGTGTGAGGGGCGTTCTCCTCATTCACCAGCCCTTCTTTGATCTATATTTTAGGGAATTAGCATGCACTGTCAAGGTGCCACACTGTTAATTCAGGCCTGCATTAATTGTTAGGCTGTCCTAATTCCCACATTAACTTATTAAATTAGCTTAATTGATAATATAGGAAGAGCAGCTGAGTGTGCTAAATTGTCCAACACTATTTGGAAAATTAAGAGTATGCAAATGTGCCTTCCTTGGCATGACCCACCCTCTGCTACATTGGCTGGCATGAATACTGACACACTGGCATCCCTCTTCTGTCTACTATTATTGAAACTCAGCCTGGCATTTTGACTGATGGTATCCAAGCCACGGTAAGCAAAATTCATCCAGTGCCAGATCCCAAGGAATTGTACAATGTCTAATTTGTTCTAACTGGAAGTCAAATCCATCCTAGGAGGCTCAATACAGCTTGTGATGCTTCCTTAATTTCATAACATCTTCAATTCTGCAAATCAGAAAACAATTGAGACTTTTTTTTATATTAAAAAATATTTATTTATTTATGGGTTGCTTATATCCCACATTTCCCCACTCATGCAGGCGCAATGTGGCTTACAGAAAGTTATGTAAAAATTACAAAGGTAAAAGCACAGAAAAGCCTACAAGATGCAAAAAGGGGGAGGAGAATCTAACAGTGTGAGCTAGGCAGGGAAGGGACAAGGGGGTGCATCAATCAGCAGCGGAAAGTAGGGAGTAAGTCTTGGCAAAGAAGTAGGTCTTTAACAGCTTCTTGAAGAGGGTATGGTCCTCTTGAGTTTTAAGGTGGCGAGGTAGAGCATTGCATTGTTATTTGAATATTTACTCTTATTGTATAGCGCCTTAGGTGAATTCCTTCAAAAAGGTGGTAAATAAATCCTAATAAATCCATAAATAAATAATAGTACAAGGAGTATATTTCACTACTATGTTGAACAGCAGCAGACAGTTCCAGTTTAAAAAAGGTAAGTACATAAGCATTGCTATACTGGGACAGACCAAAGGTCCATCAAGCCCAGCATCCTGTTTCCAACAGTGGCCAATCCAGGTCACAAGTACCTGGCAGAAACCCAAACAATAGTAACATTCCATGTAGAACTCCAAAGAGTAGCAAAATTCTAGAATTCTAAAGAATAACAAGATTCCATGCAGAATTTCAAAGTGTATAGCAACATTTCATTTAGAACCCTACAGAGTAGCAAGATTCCATTCAGAATTCTAAGTACATAAGTGTTGCCATACTGGGACAGACCAAAGGTCCTTCAAGCCCAGCATCCTGTTTCCACCAGTGGCCAATCCAGGTCACAAATACCCGGCAAGATTCCCAAAAAGTTCAATACATTTTATGCTGCTTATCCCAGAAATAAGCAGTGGATTTTCCCCAAGTCAATTTAATAATGGACTATGGACTTTTCCTTTAGGAAGCCGTCCAGACCTTTTTTAAACCCGACTAGGCTCACCGTCTTTACCGCGTTGTGTGTAAGCTGGTAGTTTTTCATTTCTTTATTTCCCTCAGTCACAAATAAGTTTGGAACCTGGTGTCACAAGCATTTAGCTTCCCTCTCATTGTTGCTAATATGGTCATTGTGGCAATGATCTTGAGGCCAGGAGCCAGGTACTAGGGCTCCTTTTGGAACCTTGTATAATGCCCTCTAAATCTGACTACAAGGGGCCACTATTAACAATAACTATGTCTCCCTCTGACCCCAAGGGATCCTGTTTCTCTCCAGCATCCTCAGTGTCAGCTGATCAGGGTTGCAGAAAACCCAGTCTGGAAATAGAGTTAATCACTTTCCCAATTTACACTAGAGTGCAAAAAACCCAAGCCTGGAATCAGATCAGGAAGGCTCCGCTGGGCCACCAGGCCAGCTCAAATGCTATTGTGAAATATATTCTGAGATTTAACTCTGTAAAGAAGAAAATGAAGGCAATGGATGGTTGAATGGTGTGACCTACAGGAATTAGGGCGCATTATTATTGATCTTGCAATCGTGGCATCATTCCATGTTTCTTGTAATCTTAAATACACTGAATTATATAGTTAGTTATCACTGAGGTAGACTGTGCACACTATCAAATCTATGGTATCATTTGGTTTTTGTCCATCCATGCTGTAAAATCATTGTTGTGGTTTCTACTGGCGGCAACAGCTATATGGGCCTGGTGTTACCATCAATGAATTCCTCTGCGGTGTACAAAATTCAAGCCTGAAGTTTTAAGGAATGCCAGATTATGGCAAGCAAAGCAGCCTTCATTTTCTAAGACTTCCTGCGGGATTTAGCTTGAAGGCGGCATGAGTGCTGATGATTTGGGAATATTTAATTCCCAATTTCATGCAGAATAATAACCTTGCACTGCCAGAAGCTGCCTCACTGGCTGTAGGTAAATACATTCTTAAAACCAGGCAGCGAACAATGGTGAACTTTCCTACCCATTCTTTCCAAGAGAGGAAGTTCAGAGGCCTTTCATACATTGTAAATGGCCTACCTAATTTAAACTGAATTGGAGCCTAATCTTCATTTCCCCTTTTGCTTCTTTACCTCATTCAGGGGTTTCTGACTTCAGCTAATTCACTAACAATCCCAGCTGGTCCTTCCCTGTTCCCCAGCTCTTTAGCACATTGTCCTTGAAGACCAACTGCAAAACTATGCACTCCTCTGTACTCTGGCATTCTCCTCTCCAATTAGCCTACTGCTGAGCTCCCTCTCCCCGTTCCATCCATTTCCCTCATGCGCCCTCTTGTTTTAACCTTTTCGCTTTTGGAATTAAAACTTTAGAAGGGCTCTCCGAGGTGAGACACGGCTCAGCTACAGCAGGACGCTGAATCTTGTGTGGATTACACAGTCAGATGGTTCAAGGTTGTTAAAAATAGGCCCGTTTGCTTGATAGGCTCTTACAAGCCAAGCTCACGAGTAAACAAAAAAGAAATGTCATTTTCATACCTGCTAAATCCAAATGAAGACCATTCTTTTTACCAAAAGTGCACAAATAACACATCCCAATGTTTGAAGCTGATACAAGATCCTGCTTCAGTTGCATCGCTTAATTTTTGACTGATGCTTTGATACATTAGAATATATATTTTCATGGTTACTTTAAAGTATATGGTCATTTCATCAAGATGTATGTTTTTCTTTTCTTTATCCTTAGCAGAACCACAGGCTGGCACTTTTTCAATTTTACTACTATGTATATCATTTGGTGTTCCATGGTCAGGGACACCAAGGAGCCCTGAAGGAAGATGTGTGCTTCGAGCTAAGTACCTCTCTTTAAATTAAGATAGAGGAATAAGTAAAGACGATAATTACATCCTTCTCACATTGGGGCTCTTAATAAGACAAGAAGGCTAGCTACTAACATTAAGGGTTTTTTTTTTACCCTCTATTTCTCATGTCAGAAATGAACTTCCTATAGTTGACTATCTAACTTATGTTATAATTTACTCTATCACTCTATGCAATACCATATTGTACTATACTTTACCATGTATGCACCTTGATGTAATATCATTTGTAATTCTCTACCCGGAAATGGCGATCGCCATTACAGGATAATGTAAGCCACATTGAGCCTGCAAATTGGTGGGAAAATGTGGGATACAAATGCTACAAATAAATAAATAAATAAATAAATGATGAAGAAGTCCTAGCCCTTTTATCCGCGTAATCTGTGGAAAGGAGCTTCTAGAGGCGTTTTCCTCCTAACTCACATAAGTTCCTTTGACAGGCTTACTGTATGACCTGTTTCCTATATTATATTAAGATTATTGTTCATGAATGGAAACTTGTTCCCTGGTATATCTATAGTTTACCTCTATATATCATTTGCAGCAAACATTGAATTAAACCATACTGTACAAAAAGAAGCTGATGTATATTCCCCAAAATTCTATAAATGGCACTTTAAGTTTGCATGCTAATTTGGCCCATACAGCCAAATTGCACATACAACTGAATTGATTAACAAGCCAATCAGTGGCGACCAATTTATTTTATTTTTGTTACATTTGTACCCCCGCGCTTTCCCACTCATGGCAGGCTCAATGCGGCTTACATGGGGCAATGGAGTGTTAAGTGACTTGCCCCAGAGTCACAAGGACGCTGCCTGTGCCTGACAGTGGGAATCGAACTCAGTTCCTCAGTTCCCCAGGACCAAAATCCACCACCCTAACCACTAGGCCACTCCTCCACTCCATGTAATATAATTGGTACTTAACTACCAATGAGCGGCACTAATTGGCTTTAATTAGAATTTACGCACACAACTTTCTAGGCATATTCTATAACATGGTGCAAATAAATTCTAATGCGCACAGCTGTAAAGGGGGCGTGGCCATGGGCGTTTCAAAAAAACTATGCACATTATTATAGAATACACCCGATCTGCGCCTAAGTTAGGCCCAGATATTTAGGCCTGGTTTTAGGTGGCCTAAATGGTGTGCCTAAATTTTAGTTGCAAGAATGGCCGCTAAGTGTATTCCATAAACTACACGTATCTGTAGGTGTAGTTTATAGAATCGCGCTAAGCGGTGAAGTTTGCTGCTGATTTTTAAGGCACCATTTATAGAATTTGACCATTGTCTATAAGTTTGCATAGAGTAGTTATGTATTTCACATAAACAGAGAAGATAAAAATTAGCCGGCCGTTGTTCAACAGCACTCATCTGGGGGAGGAACAGCTCACTGGAGCCATAGCTAGATTTTCAATAGCATTTTTCAAATAATGCCACTGAAAATCATTTCTGACCAACCCAGTACTATGAGAGCAGCTCTTTTAAAAAGCCATCTATATTTAGGTGCCTAGAAGGTCGGGGTGTAGGCGTTTATCTTCCATTATAAGTAGAGAGGTGTGGTAGTCCACTCTTAAGGTTATCAATAGAAATCAAACAAATAAACATGGAAAAGAAAATAAGATGATACCTTTTTTATTGGACATAACTAATGCATTTCTTGATTAGCTTTCGAAGGTTGCCCTTTGAAATAAGAATGATTGAATATTTTGGCACACAACAAACAGGACTTAATAAGGATCTGGGTTTTCTAACTCATTATGAACCATGAAGCTGTATTTCTCTGTTATCACCCTCCTCTCACTACCAACACCCATTCTGTTCGAATATCAATGAAATGCTTTGATGTCCCCATGCACACCCCCACCCTCCCACTCTGTCAGACTGTCAAAGTAATGCTTTATGTTTCTCTATATATACTATCTGCTACCGCATTGCTCTTCCATTATAGATAGCCTACATAACTGGGTATATATGTGGATGTGGAATGAATCATCTTCCTGTTCTCCTGATATTCGGACTTTTAAAAAGGACATTGAGTAGAGTGGTGTGGTAGCCGTTGTCAATGAAATGCTTGGATGTTTTACTTATATATACTGTCATCTACCACATTTGCTTATTTCCGATCTGACGAAGAAGGGCAACCTTCGAAAGCTAATCAAGAAATGTATTAAGTTATGTCCAATAAAAAGGGTCATCTTTATTTTCTTTTCCATGTTTTATTTTGTTTGATTCTATAGATTCTACATGGAATGTTGCTATTCCACTAGCAACATTCCATGTAGAAGTTGGCCCTTGCGGATCCCAATGTGGCCGCGCAGGCTCTACATGGAACGTTGCTAGTGGAATAGCAACTTTCCATGTAGACTCTCCAATAGTTAGCAACATTCCAGTAGAATCTCCAATGGTATCTATTTTTCTGTCATAGTACATGCTGAATGTTTACACTATATACACTGTCAGCTAGCACATTTGCTTATTTCCGATTCTGACGAAAGAAGGGCAACCTTCGACAGCTAATCAAGCAATGTATTAAGTTATGTCCAATAAAAAAGGTATCATCTATTTTCTTTTCCATGTTTTTATTTTGTTTGATTTCTATTGATTACCTAAAAAGACATTGAAATGTCATTTGTTTATGACGATATTTGACGCTGTGAGCAGGATACGCTATTATTCTGTTATTTGGAGCTTAAGTAGAATCTGATAGATGGGGATGTAGTCTAATGGTTAGTGCATCAGGCTTTGATCCTGGCAACCTGGGTTTGATTCCACTGCAGCTCCTTGTCACCCTCCATTGCCCCGGGTACAAAAACTTAGATTGTGAGCCCTCTAGGCAGAGAGAAAGTACCTGCATATAATATGTACAACACTGTGTACATCTAGTAACGCTATAGAAATGAGTAATAGTAGGGGTGGATTTGCCTTTTATGTGACTTAGGGACTGATTGGCAGGGCGATGGTAGTAGGCTGTATCTGTGATTAAGAAAAAATTATGTATGTTTTGATTCCTCTTAGTATATTAATTCAAAAGGAGTGAAGCCTGTGAAACTGGGATTCCCTTAATCAGTGGGAATTGGATTAGAGATTCAAGTGTTTGTATTGCTAAATAATTTCTGGTTTTAAAAGAGAGAAAAAATGAAATCAGGTGTATTATTTCCACTAATATTGGACAATAAGTATGTTTCCAACGAAATTGATTGACTATGCACCGTCTTGGGTTTGAAGACGCCAACCAGACGATCAATGTAGAATAATGATTCAGATAAATAATAACTGGGGATAATCAGGTTAATACCACTTTTTCTTTGTTTACTGTTGTTTAATTGATCTCCTTGTCTTGTTTCACTCTCCCTATTTACTTTGTGGTCTAAGAAAGAGAAAGATTGTATATAATCCATTTATCTAGTTGAGATTGTTTTCCTCTAATATTGTATTAATGTACAGTCATCTCTGTATTACTGTTTGCAAGTGACCCTTGTAAAATGAAAAATTATAAATAAATAATTAAAAAAATTATGTATGTTTCGTCTTGTGACCTGCTTTCATTCAAGTGGAATATAAATAAATAAACATACATGTATGTTTTTAAGTATGAGAACTTAAGCCAGCCATAGGGCCAGTGTTAGGGGGTGGCAACTAAGGCAATTGCCCTAGGTTCCCTTGCCACAGAGAGCCATAAGCCTGCCTCAATCTGAAGGATGCATAGCTTGAAGGTGAGCTTTGGGGACCCCTCCCTTGTTTCTGCCCTGGGCACCCACATGTCTTACACCAGCCCTGTATAGAGCTGCTGTAAATGTTTGCACCTAGATTGGGGATGTATGCACACAGGTGGCAAGTCTATAAATTGTTACCTCAGTTTAGGTACCTCAATGCCATGCACTTAGCACCAACTCCATAATGGCATCTTGGCACCACGATTCCATTATAGAATACTAGTGTAAATCAGCATGGGTGCAGCCATGTTTAGGTGTGCCCTTTTACATGGCAGGCCTAAGTTGGCGCCCTTAAGTGTGTCAAGTGAAGTGTGTGATTTAATAGTTTCATAGTTTACACCACTTGATATACCACTCTTTAAGTAGACCAGAGTGGTTTACAATTTAAAATAAAAATAGAAAAGAATGCCAATCAATGAGACAGGCCCATGCTCCACCCATGTGTACCCACCCCTTACATGTAGCCACTATGGTACATAGGTCCCTCCCTTGTCTGATGTAACTTGTGCGAGGGTGGGACACAGGGAGGGAAGGCCCGAAGAAAGGCAATCTGCAGATTGCCGCTGCTGCACTTCTTTCACATGGAGCGAGGTCGAGGTGAAGCACTATGATTTGAATTCAGGGGGGCCCGGCCCGGTGGTGGACGGAAGGGGGCGGCGATGACGATGACCTCGGGGGGGGGGGGGGGAGCCTGGGGGAGGCCTTGCCCCGGGCCCGGCCCAGTCTCTCGGCGGCCCTGAGAAGAAGGAATGGACCCAGCTGTTATGTCTCTCTGAAATCTTACAAAGGGTTGAACGCCTGATGGAAAAGATGATGTAAAAACAGAAGAACACAGTCTTCACAAATTCAGAATCACAAAGAACACAGCGAAGATGACACAAGGATATAGATGCTGCTAATATACTTTTCCATTGTCCATTAGGCATATTAATGCCTTTATCATTATTGTTTTTTGGATATGCATTTTTTATGTGCCTACCTATTTATTTTGATGAAACATTATAAGCGTAAGGATAAATCTACCTACATATGTGACGATTATTTCTTGAACATTACTTATTTTTGTGTCATTTTTGTTTCTAAGCAATATTCACATTTTAATATTTTCTTTATTTTTCTTATTATCTCCTATAGGTTTTGATCTGTGTATTACATTTCTATACTGTTTATATATTTTTAAATTTTACAATATGTTGTATGCTTTTGTCTTAATGTAAGATTTTTGTAAAAAAAAAAATATATATATATATAGTGTGTATTTAATATTTATGATTTGTGTAAGTAGTTATATATTTATTTGGTTGTGTCTTTGTTTAGTTTTATTTGCTTATATATGTATAAACATGCTTTTTTATGTGTTTTAATTTACATCATAAAGACTTCTGAGGCAGGTCGGTTGGCCAAAACATGGCCATGTTTGATGGAAAAGACATGTTTTTAGAGCAGACTTAAAATTCTTGAAAGATAATTCTGTATGATGCTCAGGGGAGTGAATTCCAAAACAAGGGGGCCATGAAGAAAAAAGGATGTCGTCTGGTAGATTCCAGCTTAGCAGATTTGGGCTAGGAATACCAAGATGGTGATCATTGATAGAATGAGAAGATGGGGAGGAGAATGGGAATGGTAAGGGTGCCAGATAGTTGGAAGACCAATCCTGGTGGAGCCATAAAAGTGAGAGTTAATAGTTTTAAACACTATGCACTGCTCAATATGGATCCAATTGATGCTTTGAAGTAGCGGAGAGACGTGGAGGGGCATTTTCGAAAGAAATGTCTAAGTTGAATTTGGACGTCTTTGTACAAACATCCAATTCGGAGGCGGGGAAAAGGTCATTTTTGAAAAAAGATGGACGCCCATCTTTCGTTTTGAAAATACCAGGACGTCCCTGGATTTGGACATCCTTAGATTTGGATGTCTTTGATTGTCAAGCGATTTTCAAAACCAAAGACGTCCAAGTCTAAAACGTCCAAATGCAAGCCATTTAGAATGTGGGAGGAGCCAGCATTTGTGGTACACTGGTCCCCCTGCACATGCCAGGACAACAATTGGGCACACTAGGGGGCACTGAGGTGGACTCATAAAATGCTCCGAGGTACATAGCTCCCTTACCTTGTGTGCTGAGCCCCCAAAACCCCTACCCCCCAACTGTACACCACTACCATAGCCTTACGGGTGAAGGGGGGCACCTATATGTGGGTACAGTGTGTTTCTGGTGGGTTTGGAGGGCTCGCTGTTTCCTCCACAAATGTAACAGGTAGGGGGGTATGGGCCTGGGTCCCACCTGTCTGAAGTGCACTGCCACACAATAAAACGCTCCAGAGACCTGCATACGCTGTCATGGACCTGAGTATGACATCTGCAGGCTGGCGTAGAGGTTGGCACGTAATATTTTTAATGATGATATTTGAGGGTGGGAGGGGGTTAGTGACCACTGGGGGAGTAAGGGGAGGTCATTCCCGAGCCCCTCCAGTGGTCATCTGGTCATTTCGGGCACCTTTTTTGTGCCTTATTCGTAATAAAAATAGGTCCGGGTGAAAACGTCCAAGTTTTAGTTTTGGACGTCTCTGCTTTTTTCCATTATGGCTTAAAGACGTCCAAGTCCTTAGGAATGCTCAAGTCCGCGTTCACCATGCCTCTGATACGCCCCCCTCAGATTTGGACGGATATTTGTGACCTGGATTGGCCACTGTTGGAAACAGGATGCTGGGCTTGATGGACCTTTGGTCTGTCCCAGTATGGCAATACTTATGTACTAATTAGTACTCATTTTTTTATTAATAGAATTTAGTCCTATACGAACAGTACCTGCCTTTACTGTTGTAGCTATCAAAGATAGAAATGTACCCTATTCATGGAATCTCTCTGTCCATAGCAGCCTATTAATTCTTTTCATCAAACCACCACCTCCCTTCTTCAAAATGCCACACTTCACCAATGCTCTCAGTCACATTCTCTATTGGTTATGTCAACGCTAGAATCCACAATTTGAAGTTTTAAAACGGTATTCTTAACAAAAGCAACCAGGCATGACAACTCTTATGACCCTTCCTCAAAGAACGTGCAAACTCCTTGAACAAGTTTATAAGAATCTTTCTGTGAATCATCAAGAAAGCTCAAAATTGTTGAATTATTCTAGTGAACTTTCTGCAGATCCATGGAAAATCTGAAAATTATGTGAAAACCCCGGGCCAAATGATTTGAGTTTGGCCCGGGTTTTCAACACATCTCTACTTCCCTCTTCCTATGACCCACTTATCCCTAAAAGTGTCCACGGACAGATTGCTCCTTTAAGGTTTTAGGCTGAATATTTTCATGGTCTTTCATAGACCTATGCATTCATTAAAATCCAAGCATGCCATCCTTGGACTCTGAAAGCTTAAATACTTCCTTGTTTCCTGGGAAACTGGATCACAGCCAATGAGAGCATACCTAGCATAGACTAAGTATCTTCAGTAGTCTTGAACAGCACTCAAAGAAACTACTCACACAGTGTTTCAATACATGTATAGTACCTGTGAATACTATGAACCTATCTTAGCAGCATATTGCAGTTAAGAGGTTTTCCCTTGGCCCTGCAAAGGAAGAACAGCCATCCAGTCTCCCTCAAGAGCCATGGTAGATCCCATTTCAATCCAATTTAAGCAAATAAAAGGATACTCAACTCTCATACCAAGCCACTGTTATTTTATAGCAGCCAAACTGTGAGTTAGGGGCATGTTTATTAAGGTGTGATAAGATGCACTAGGTGTAAAAACCTAAGTGCAAAACATAAGGCAATGCCTAATCTGTAAATGTAGAGGGTGTACCCAGTATCTGCCACTGCATGTAGTGCACAGGGTAGACACCTGCGGCATGAGGCTATGTTACGTGCCCTGGCAGATAGCTCTGGTATACCTACAGTATCTGCCACTGCATGTAACATGGGTCCCAGTGCTACCTCAAGTTTCCCCCCCCAAAAATGATTGAGCTATGAAGGTGGATCAACCTTCTACCACTACTTCCCTTCAGATCCCTCCAACTCTCTGATTACCATGGAATATGCTTCCGCGCCCCCCCCCCCAAACATCCAATCCTCCCTGATTCCCCCCCCCCCCCAGCAGAGGCTGTCCAATATCAGAATCCCACCAAGCAGATTTGCCTCCAACATCAGACCCCATGCTGCTGGAGCAGATCCTACTTCTTGGAGCAGACATTGGAGCCTCCCTCACCCCAAGTTCCCCTGGAACTTACCAGGACATTCCCTGGTAGCCTAGTGGCATGGGGTGAGAGTAGTACCCTTCTAGTCCCAGCTTCAAAATGTTGCATATGACCCCTTCCATTAGTCTCTCAATGTGTGTGTGTGTGTGTGTGTGTGTGGGGGGGGGGGGTCATCATTCCATATAAGGAGTGACTGTTCTTATATAGAAAGATGACCCCCTAGCAGTAGTACTGGGACTATTATTAAAGATCATTGACCTGGTGAGTCCCTGATGGGGGTGGCCTGCTGTTTGGAAGAGCTGATGTTGGTGGGTTTTATTGTTGAGGAGGGCATGTGTTGTGGGGGATTAAGGTGTTGGAGGGGATGGGAGGCAGTTGACCCACCATTACTGTGACAGCTGGTTTCTATAGTTTTGGACAGTTAGGGTAGTGGCCCGTGCTATCGGACTACAGTACTATGGCTGCACCTAACGATATCTGTTGAGGTGGTATTAAGTGCAGCAATGCTAGCAACATCATGACAGCTAGTGCATGGCTCCAACCCATGCACTAACTGGCACAGTTAGCCACTTCCAGGGCTTTTTTTGAGGGGGTACTTGGGGGTACTGAGTACCGGCACCTTTTCCATTGTCTGCTAAATTTGACCCATGGACCCCAAGTTTTAATGAAAGAGCTCAGGCTCTACACACCAATTCTGCCTTGTCATAGATTCTGTGACTGGTTGCAGGAGGCCTGGCTATTTTGGGATGAGTCCCTCAGTGATCACTCCACCCTTGAAGCGTGGCCTAGCATTTGAGTACCGGCACCTTTTTTGCTAGAAAAAAATGCACTGGCCACTTCTCTACTCTGCACCTGTTAGGACTGTGGCCCGCTCCTACCCATGTTAAACAGCTTACATGCTGGCCAGTTTTAACTCATGGTTTACCACACAGTAAAATCTGTGTTAGCTGCTTAATGGGAGCTCAGGAGCTATGGGTAAGTTTTAGTCATTAGGTCAGGGAGTTTCCATGGGCCATTGTTCTAACCATTGTACGGAATTGCTAATGACCTCATTGTAATACAAACAATCTCATTAGCATAAGACTTTGGTCACCGCTTCTGTGCACGATAAAGCAGTGACCAAAAGCCTCTCAGGCAGATGATCAAAAGCAAACGCCGGCGCTAGAGGCTGCTAGCGCCATACTAGCGCCGGCGTTTGCTACCGCCCCATGATTAGAGCCCTCAAGCGCGTGAAACAACGCACTCGAGGGCTCTTTGCGCAAGTAGAATGCTTAGAATGCTAATGCATGCTAAACAGGGCTTAGCGCATTCATCGCCAATGATCAGCAGTCAGCACACCAAAATTTGGGTCGCTGGCTGCTGCAAACCCTACGCCAGCTCCGAGCTGGCGTTAGGGTTTGCAGATCATTGGGGAGGAATGGTGAGCCCTGTCCAGCATGCAGTTGCATGCTGGCAGGCCCCCATTCCCCCCCCAAAGCAAACCTGCCAACAGTCTGTGCATTAGTAACAAAAAAAAAAAAAAGAAGAGAGCTTCATTTAGATTGGCTAAAACAAGTCTAAATGAAATGTTGCAAGCCCCATTTGCTTTGAGCTTCAGGCCCTTAGTCTTTAAACCAATTCTTGGCTATTTTATAACAATTCTACCAGAGTAATGCCAAATCATAAAAGATAACTGTGGTTTCATGCAGTGGCATTGTGAGGGCAGCTGACACCCGGGGCGGGTCGCCGCTGCGCACCCCCCCCCGGGTGCAGCGCGGCGCACCCTCCCCCCTCCGGAGCACACCCCCCCCCCCCCCCCCCGCGAACATACCTGGAAGGCAGTGAGGGGCGGGCGGGAGAGCCAATCCGCCGAGTGCACGCTGCTGGAGGTTGTTGGCACCTCGCTGGTTCCCTGCTCTCTCTGCCCCGGAACAGGTTCCGGGGCAGAGAGAGCAAGGAACCAGAGAGGCGCCAACACCCTCCAGCGGCGTGCACCCGGGGCGGACCGCCCCACTGCCCCCCCTTCCTACGCCACTGGTTTCATGATACATAAACATTGCTGCCAAGTTGCCAACTTCCAGGATGGAGACCTTTTGGCTAGTCCTGGTTTAAAACTTATATCCCAAGGCAGTGCAGAATTGTAGTCCCTGATTCTACCCATTGAAATCAATAAATCATTTTAAAGGTAAAGAAAATCATATATTAATTGCAAAACACTTTTTCTGTCCATAGAAATGTTTATTTAAGGTAGAAAATAACCAGACTAGACACATGTTAGAGTTGTAGATTAGATGGAAAGCGTGCGGATTACTCTTAAACTGGAGATTCTACAGAAAAAGGTTTCCCCAACTTTTCCGGGGTGCTTAGTGGAAATGTTTCATTAACACATCTGCCTCAAAACATCAGTGATCATCTTGGAAACTTAGACCATTATTCCTAAAAATAACCTTTCCAATGTACTTATATAATTAACTATAATTAGCATGCTTGCATGATCATTTTTTCAACATAGATCTTTGACAAAAGAGCAATTCCTTTAGCAGGGGACACCAAATCTAGATAGTTCAGGTTTACAAAAGAGGTTACTTCCTTTGCATTGCCTCTAAGTCTCCCTTTTGGAAATCTTTAAACTCAATTTAAACATTCAACAGCTACAATGCCAATTTTACTATGATAAACATGTCTTCCCTTTTGAGGAACTGATTTTTCTTTTCACTACTAATGCATCTTCAAAGCCAGGAAGTTGTTGTGAAAATGCAAAACATGACCCCCCCCCCCTTTTTTTTTGGGGGGGGGGGGTAAATGCCAGAAGAAAGAGATCAGGTCCAGAAAACCAAACATCCTATAGACCATTTTGACTACATGCTAAAAGTAATATAATAGTATGAATGAAGTTGAAGACAGAATCCAGAAACTTTTGTAGCTTTGACAGTTAATAATGCCATGTCATCATTAAGTCCAATTACATGAACCTGCAAAGGGAAGCTCCCTGGGTATGCCAAGGGGGGAAAAAAGAAGAAGAAAAAATATTTTCCATAGTTTGCAAAGTCTGCATTCCATTATTCTAGAGATTAATAATGATGCTGTTTCAAGTTGTTGGCAAATGAAAATGAGCACAAAAAATACAAAGGGGGCGGGGCCTTTGACAAAGGTACGCTGAAAAATGGCCTGCGGTAGTGTAGACGCGTGTTTTGGGCGTGCGCAGAATCATTTTTTAGCGCACCGGTAAAAAATGCCTTTTTAAAATTTTTGCCAAAAATGGATGTGCGGCAAAATGAAAATTGCCGCATGCCCATTATGGGTCTGAGACCTTACTGCCAGCCATTGACCTAGTGGTAAGGAGGGGCATAATCAAAAGGCACCGGAGAAATAGCTGGCCGACCATCTCCAGCGCTGGAGCCGCAAGCAGGCGTATTTTCGAAAAAGATGGCCGGCCATCTTTTTCTTCGCTAATACGGTTGGGCCTGGCCAAATGTCAGAGTTCGCCGGGGTTGAGATGGCCGGCCTCGGTTTTTGGCCATAATGGAAAAAAATGTCGGCGATCTCAAACCCGGCCAAATCCAAGGCATTTGGTCGTGGGAGGAGCCAGCATTTGTAGTGCACTGGTCCCCCTGACATGCCAGGACACCAACGGGCACCCTAGGGGGCACTTCTAAAAATTAAAAAAAAAAGCTCCCAGGTGCATAGCTCCCTTCCCTTGGCTGTTTTGCCCCCCAACCCCCCCCCCAAACCCACTCCACACAAATCTACACCATTATCATAGCCCTAAGGGGTGAAGGGGGCACCAACATGTGGGTACAGTGGGTTTTGGGTGGGTTTTGGAGGGCTCCCATTTACCACCACAAGTGGAACAGGTAGGGGGGGATGGGCCTAGGTCCACCTGTCTGAAGTGCACTGCACCCACTACAAACTGCTCCAGGGACTTGCATACTGCTATCAGGGAGCTGGGTATGTCATTTGAGGCTGGCATAGAGGCTGGCAAAAAAGGGGTTTTTTTTGTTTTTTTGTTTGGGTGGGAGGGGGTTGGTGACCACTGGGGGAGTAAGGGGAGGTCATCCCTGATTCCCTTCGGTGGTCATTTGGTCAATTGGGGCCCCTTTTTGAAGCTTGGTCATGAAAAAATAAGGATCAAGTAAAGCCGGCGAAATGCTCGTCAAGCCTGGCTTTTTTTTCCATTATCAGGCGAAGCCGGCCATCTCATGAGCACGCCCTCATCCCACCTCCGTCCCGCCTTCACTACCCCACCGACACGCCTCCTTGATGTTTCGTTGGCTACATGACGGAAAGCAGTTGAACCCGGCCCAAATTGGCTTTCAATTATACCAATTTGGCCGGGTTCAGGAGATCGCCGGCCATCTCCCGATTTGTGTCGGAAGATGGCTGGCGATCGCTTTTGAAAATAAGCATGAAGGTCTCATGCGGTAACCAGGTGGTAATGGTCTACACATGTAAAATGCTGATTACCGACCACGCACCAGAAAAGAAATTTTTTTTCCGGTGCATGTAGCAGACGCGCGTCAAAAATGAAATTACCGCAAAGGCCACAAGGTAGCCAGGTGGTAACTCAAAATTGACATGTGTTGGGTGCTCGCAGGCCTACGCGGCTTAGTAAAAGGGCCCCAAAGTTTTGTAGGTTTTTTTGTGTGTGCAACAACGAGTGCACTTTTTTAAATCATCGTGCACCTATTCACAAGGAACACGTGCCATTCACAAAAGTGTGCACTCTTTCCAGATAGTGTGCCATTATAGAACTATCGCACACATGCTCACTATCAGGAAAGGATACGAACTCTTCGTGAACAATGCACACACTTTCCACAAGAGCACACGCCCTTAATGACATTGCTCCTATAATGACAAAATTAAAAAAAATAAATAAATAACATTCCCAGAAATTACTTGGGAAACAACTTCAAAACAAATGTTTTCTGGCTACCCATCATTAGAGTCTAACACAGCAAACTGTCATCAGCAACCTAAAGAAAACCATAAGGATCTAAATAATAGTGGCTCCGAATCTTTATATTTTAGCAGTAAAATGAGCTGATTATTTACGGGCTGGGTTATTGAGGAAGGGTAGCCATTTTACTACCATTATCACTTTACTTCTTGCAAAGTGACCAACAATGTACTTTATTGATTTTTCGTGTGTGTGTTTCCGTGTGTAAAGCTGCAATCTGGAAGATCCGGGGCTCATGGGTCCTTTTACCAAGCTGCGTTAGGGACAGGGGCCATTTTCCCCGCATGTCAGGGCACTTTTTACCGCAGCGAGTAAAAAGCCCCTAGACAAACATGGCCATGTGGTAAGAGAACTCTTACTGTGTGGCCATGCGGCAGGGAGTCCTTACTGCCACCTGGTGAGTTGGCGATAAGAGCTCCCGCTGTAACCCAACAGCAACTGGGCAGTGCTCAGTAATGGCCAATTACCACCGGGTTACCACTGTGAAAGCTGTTTCTGGAGATTTTCTTCCTCCCCTCCCCCCCCACGGAAATGGCACATGCTTGGGGTGGAGCTACCACCGGCGGCTGCGTAGGGCCGGTGGTAGATCCAATTGAGTGTTCAGTAACCCTGTGCTGGGCTTACCAACGCTTTGTAAAAGACCCCCCTGAATGTTTAAAGCAACGTATAAAAATGAGACCTTTAAGTAAGACTGTAAAAAAAAAGGCCAGAAACTGATCTCTGTGATGTCAGTACTTTTTTGCACTATAAATAACTGTTCTCCTCAAAGGTAGTTAATGTTTGTTTCACAAATATGAGAAGCATCTATTTAAACTTCAAACTATTGCAAGTGCGGGATATGTATTAGGTGATTTCCTTTGGAATGAAAAGGGTGATTTTAATGAAAATTCCCTGTTTCATTTTAATTATTTTGATGACAAAAGGAAAGACAAAATATATTTGTTTTGATTTTCTTTCATTTTCAAAACTGTCCCAGCCAGTTCCACTCCTCTCTCCCCTGAAGCTTGTAGTCAGCCCATGAGGAAGACCTTTCAGAGGGAGGACCAGCAGGACCATTTGGCCTTGGCCTCACACAGGAAAAGGGCCTCCATTTGGGAAAACTTATTTAATACTAGTAAAAAAGGCCCGTTTCTGAGCAAATGAAACGGGCGCTAGCAAGGTTTTCGTCGCCAACACCCCCCCCCCTCCCTGCCCAACCCCTTCGTTGTTGTGCCATTGCTCCGCCCTCAACGTCATGACATTTGATGCAAGGGCGGGGCCCGGAGCGATTTCCCAACACCCCCCCCGCCTCCCTCCCTGTCAACCCCTTCGTTGTTCTGCCATCAAGGTTTTCATCGCCAACACCCCCCCTCCCTGCCTCCCTCCCTCCCTCCCTGCCTGCCTGCCAACCCCTTCGTTGTTCTGCCATTGCTCCGCCTTCAACGTCATGACGTTTGATGCAAGGGCGGGGCCCGGAGCGATTTCCCAACACCCCCCCTCCTTGCCTCCCTCCCTGCCAACCCCTTCGTTGTTCTGCCATTGCTCCGCCCTCGAGGGCGGGGCCCGGAGCGATTTCGGTGGCTTCACCACCACGAACCTTTGAATCCTGTTTGAAGGAAGTCAGTGGCTTGGCTTCACTGACGTCACTGTCTTCAGAATGTTGAGGGTGAGTTTTATATATATATATATATTTTTAAACTGATCACAATGAATTCCGCTACTGGATTTTTCCTTAATTATAAACAAATTTGCACACTTCACAGGTAGAAGTCTGCCTTAACTTCTTCTATATCTGTTTAAATTATGGTTCCAAGCCTGTGCATCTGTGATTCATTGAAGAGCCCTGTCCACGGGACCCCCCTTCAGTCCCTCCATCTCCATCTTAACCCTATCCATTGGTTTTCAAGAGACAGGACTGACCCCTAAGCATTCATACCTTACTGGTGCCTTTAGAAACAGCGGGTGAATGCTTCCACGACAATCAAACAAACAAGCAAGAAAAGTGGAAGGGAAGGTTCCAAGAACTTTCAGAAGTCCAATATCTTCCAAATAAAAGTTTATGCTTCAAAAAAGTCACATGCAATGTCCAGACCCAACACAGACCGCGTTTCGATAGTATGCCTTGCTCAGGGGTCTCAATTCACCATGGACGTGGAAACAATATGGAGAATAATCGCAACAGCATGAAAAAACATTCACATAACAGTAGCAGCACAGTGTGTCTGTCGCACTGGAGTCTTCATCAATAAACTCTATTCAAGCGATTGAAGTTTCCTCATTTGTTCCTGGTTTGTTTGGTCTATTTGCCACTGTTTGCTTGTATCTGTTTATTGGTCGTGAGATGTCAGCGTTCCTTCACCTCGGTGGACTTTTGCAGGCATCATTCTGAATATTTTCTATATTGCAACCATTCAGCAAAATTTCAAAATGGTGTTGGCCTCAAGTTCACTGGTTCAATTATAAGAAACAGCATTAATGGGGAAGTAACAGTTGGGGGCCTGCCCTTTGAGGACCTGTAGTTAGGGTAAGAGGAATTCAAGGGGGTTCAGTGGGGGGGGGGGGGGTATTTGGGATTACCAGGGTGTCACAGTGCCAATAAATTTTTGTTGGTCAGATCTGGCAGACAAGGCCCCAGCCAAGTCCTTATTTCATTTTGTTTTACTCTTTCTTTCTTGATAAACAGAACAAAATAACCACAAATGCAAAAAAAGAAAAAAAGAAAAACTAATAAAGAAAAATAAATGAAACTTTCCTCCACTGATATCTGTGTGTATTATTATACCACAGAACTCTATGAACACCAACACATTTTTTGGCAACCCTCCTCCCTCCCCTCCCCCCCCATAAAAAAACTCAACCAAAAACATCTCTGTCAAACAGCTTAACATCTACTAAAAACCTTAACACTGCTATTCCATTTTTCTCAAGCTCACCCCATCCAGACTGCTTTGTGTCTTTTTTCGGAGATGAGCCATTGTATTCCTCAAGTAAAAAGCCTTGACAAGAGGGCCAGTCAAGAGGTGGCAGGAGAGAAGACAAAACAGCAACCAAACCCTTTTCTCTTAACTATCACATTCAAACCAGGCACTGACTCATTGGGAGGAAGGGGGCTTAGCTGCTCTTCCGCTCCACTCCACTCCTGAGGAGCAAACCTTCTTCAAGTTTAAGGCAGTTCACCACTTATGGTCATTTACAGCTTACATCTCTGCAAATCCAAAAGGTGTCTGTTGAAAAAAAAAAAGAGGGAACTAGCCAGGCATCTTAATCCCCCTGTTCATTCATGCTCTTCATAATGCTCTTTCAGGCCTCTGCTGAGAGCCTGGGCTGATAAATTAGTCTGGAGAGAAACAAGGCAGATTCTGCTTGTAAAAGGTCATTCCAACTTTGTTCTGGGTGAGGGTTTATCTTGACTACAGCTGCAACAGACAATGCCCCAGGCCTAAATGGCAGAAATCCTAGCTCTACTCATGAAATTACTCTGCTGATAAGGTAGAATGGACTTCAGTAAGAACTAAATGGGAAGGAAAGGGATGTAGGTATTTGTGAACGTGATTGAATAGGGATGACACAATAAGATCATGCACTCGGTTAAACCAAAGGATTGCCTTGATGTTATCACAGAAATGGGGAAAAAAACGATACTCCTTCCAATCAGATACATAAAAGATAATGTGTTTGCACTATAAAAACATTTTTTTTACTTTCAAGGATTATCGTTAGAAGCAAATCATTCAATCTTCAAATCATTGCTCAAAGCCCACCTCTTCAATGTCGCTTTCGGCACCTAATCACAACACCTCTACTCAGGAAATCTAGACTACCCCAACTTGACATTTCGTCCTTTAGATTGTAAGCTCTTCTGAGCAGGGACCGTCCTTAGTTATTAATTTGTACAGCGCTGCGTAACCCTAGTAGTGCTCTAGAAATGTTAAGTAGTAGTAGTAGTAGGTTATCGTTAGAAGCAATGGTATTTTTCTGCAGTATAAGGGTTGTAAAATACAAGAAGTATTCAGGATGGTTTTCAGGAGCTAAATTGTTGTCGAATATATTTTGCAGTTGTCTGGGTTTACTTTGCAGGTGCATTAACAGTCTACAATGTCGTTCGAGCAGAAGATTTTCATTTGCCAAGTTAGAAGTGAGCTAGAAAGGAATGGTTAGTCTCAAGTTTAAACAGCTGCGCATTCTCTGCCCTGTGGTGTGTGTATAAAATTGATTTTTCTTCTCAGACAGACACCTCTCCTTTATTTGTATGGCAACCACTTCAGTGTGCATGCCTGAGATCAGTGTAAACACATTACCTGGTCCTGCGGGACGTTATTACTAGCCTGGAACCTAATTACACTAACCAGCATCCACTTAGCTCGGAGCCTCAAATGATCCCGTTATCTGTTTGCTTCCAGAAGGAGAGAGCACGGGAAGGTGAGAAATGAAGGGGAAGAGACATGTAGATCAGCTCCATGGGCATTTTTGCAAGGGCAACAGGATACTAGGAACATATTTAGTCAGACAGTTTCTTGAAGTCGTGGTGGAAACATAGAAGCATAGAAAAATGAAGGCAGATAAAGACCATGCGGCCTATCCAGTCTGCCCATCCATGCCATCTATTCTCCCTATCACCCCCTTGCAGCTGTCTTCAATTCAGATACTGTTTTTGTCTCCACCACTTCCACTGGAGGCCATTCAACAGATTCACTACCCATTCTGTAAAGAAGTATTTCTTCAGGTTACTTCTGAGTCTATCCCCTTTCACCTTCATCCTGTGTCCTCTCGTTCCAGAGCTTCCTTTTAACTGAAAGAGACTTGCCTCCTGTGCTTTTATGCCAGGTAAGTTTTCATAAGTACATAAGTAATGCCACACTGGGAAAAGACCAAGGGTCCATCGAGCCTAGCATCCTGTCCACGACAGTGGCCAATCCAGGCCAAGAGCACCTGGCGAGCTTCCCAAACATACAAACATTCTATACATGCTATTCCTGGAATTGTGGATTTTTGCCAAGTCCATTTAGTAGTGGTTTATGGACTTGTCCTTTAGGAAACCATCTAACCCCTTTTTAAACTCTGCTAATCTAACCGCCTTCACCACGTTCTCCGCCAACGAATTCCAGAGTTTAATTATGCGTTGGGTGAAGAAAGATTTTCTCCGATTTGTTTTAAATTTACTACACTGTATTTTCATCGCATGCCCCCTAGTCCTAGTATTTTTGGAAAGCGTGAACAGAAGCATCACATCCACCTGTTCCACTCCACTCATTATTTTATATACCTCTATCATGTCTCCCCTCAGCCGTCTCTTCTCCAAGCTGAAAAGCCCTAGCCTCCTTAGTCTTTCTTCATAGGGAAGTCGTCCCATCCCCGCTATCATTTTAGTCGCCCTTCGCTGCATCTTTTCCAATTCTACTATATCTTTCTTGAGATGCGGCGACCAGAATTGAACACAAGTTTTTAAATGTCTCTCCCTCCCATCCCGTCTTTCTTCCAAAGTATACATATTGAGATCTTTAAGTCTGTCCCCATACATTTTATTATGAAGACCACTGACCATTTTAGTAGCCACCCTTTGCACCAACTCCATCCTGTTTATAGCTTTTTGAAGGTGCGGTCTCCAGAGTTATACGCAGTATTCTAAATGAGGTCTGACCAGAGTCTTATGCAGGGGCATCATCACCTCCTTTTTCCTACTGGCCATTCCTCTCCCTATGCACCCAAGTATCTCTCTAGCTTTTGCTGTCGCTTTTTCTATCTGTTTTGGTCACCGTAAGATCATCACATACGATCACTCCCAAGTCCCGCTCCTTTTTCATGCACAGCTCTTCACCCCCTAAACTATACCATTCCTTTGGATTTTTGCAGCCCAAATGCATGGCCCTGCATTTTTTTTAGCATTAAATCTAACCTTCCAAGTTCCAGTAATAGTACTGAAAGAGAATACTGAAGTATAAAAAAGGAAGATTGTGGACTTTGGGCCAAATTCTATAAATGATGACTTAAAAATTGGCACTGATAACAACACGATTAACGTGATTCTATAAACTATGCCTAAAGTTAGGTGTAGTTTATAGAATATACTTACACACCATTCTTATAACTAAAATTTAGGCACACCCATTTAGGCCACCTAAAACCAGGCCTAAATGCCTGCGCCAAAATAAGCGCAGGTCAGGTTTATTGTATAATAGTGAGCATAGGGCCCCTTTTACTAAGCGGCAGTAAGCCCAATGCTGCTCGCTAAACAGGAAGTACCACTGGGCTACCGCAGCAGCCCAGCGGTACTGCCTACCCCTAGCGTGTCATCATATCCAGCGCTACAAAAATATATTCATTTTTGTAACGATGGAGTGTACCCAGCAGTAATCACGCAGTAGCCCTTACTGCCAGCTCAATGGGTGGCGGTAAAGGCTCCCCCCAAAATCACCATGCAGCAAGTACTTTACTTGCCCCATGACCATTTCCTGCAGGAAAGAGAGACTTCCCTGTTACCTGCTGAGGTAAAAGGGGGCCTTGGCGTGCATGAAGAACACAAGCCGATGCGAGCGCAGGCCCCCTTTTGCCACAGCTTGATAAAAGGGGCTCATAGTTTTTTGAAACACCCACAACCAGCCCATCCAATGCCCATGGCCACACCCCTTTTTCAACTGTGCACATTAGAATTTACTTGCACCGCATTGTAGAATACGCCTAGGAAGTTGTGTGTGTGTAAATTCTAATTAAAGCCAATTAGTGCTGCTAATTGGTTAAATACCACTTATCAGTGGTGATTGGCTTGTTAATCAATTAAGTTGTGCGTGCAATTTGGTCATGTGGCCAAATTAGCATGCACAACTTAAGGCACCATATCAGTGCCAATAATTAATACTTAAACAATTAGCAGCACTAATTGGCTTTAATTAGAATTAATATGCATAACTTTCTATGCATATTCTATAATACGGTGCATGTAAATTCTAAAAGAGGGCATTGCCATGGACGTGGAATGGGTGGGTTGTGGACATTTCAAAAATCTATGCGCACTTTTATAGAATGCACCCAATCTGAGCTTAACTTAAGCAAAGGTATTTAGGCCTGGTTTTAGGTGGCCTAAATGGGTCTGCCTACATTTTAGCTGCAAGAACAGCACATGAGTGTATTCATAAACTAGGTGTAACTTTAGGTGTAGTTTACAGAATCACACTAACCATGTGGTTTTTCGGCGCCGATTTTTAAGGCTTCATATATAGAATTCTCCCCTTTGTGAATAAGGTTCACTCTTTCCACAGAGTGTCCACAATTTGTTGCTGTTGCCCCAAAATGAAAAAAAATATATATAAAACCATAAAAAATAGGTCTTTTACTGTCACTGTCTACTATGTCACAGGGCCATCAATCCTCATGGCTTCACCCTTAGCTACTTACATTTGCTCATCTTTCATACATATTCATAATTTATGCAGTGATTCAGAGTCAAAAGAAAAGTTTGGTTTCATGTTTATATTGAATGAAATTTTCCTTATTTCTGGACATTGTTTTGTTTGTTTATTTTACCTATTCATTCTCTGTAGGTGCAGTAGAACTTTTTAAGCAGCACAAAACCACCGAGGTGGAGAAGAACAGCAGTGTCCCACCAGTGATCTCAGGAGCAGAAGATGAGTGGGAACAGAATCTGGCTCTTCAAACAGCAGACTGAGGACATCCAATATTTGAAGTAAAGTTTTCTTCGTTTAACCAGTGGCGTCGAGAAGCTATATCTCATAGCTCACTTCAAAATGTTTTTTTCAAGACCAGAATGGTTCTCAACAAAAGACTCACTTCTGTACGCTTTGTTCACAAGTTTTCTGGACAAAGAACCAAGACACACGAAGAAGGCACTTTCAGTGCCGAAACAAGGTACCTTGTAGAGTCTTCCTTCAATAAAACTTTATTGGATGTCCTTGGTCTGTTTTTTGAAGAGTCAAATTCTGTTTCCACTCTTCTCCTGCTCCGTAGAACTTTTTAAAGCACACAAATTGATTGTATGAGTGATCAATGGTAGGTAAACACAGGTACAAGTGATTATTTGCATGCACTTTACATTTTTATTTTATCTATTTATTTATTAGAATTTATTTACTGCCTTTGTGAAGGAATTCACTGAAGGCAGTGTGCACAAGGTGCTTAAACCAACCGAGTGCGATCTTCAATAAATGAACACCTCTAATTGCCATAAAAATGACAAATAAATCTATGAAAAATGACAGCTCAACTTAAATTTACTCACCTCATGTTTGGATCAGAAAGGGCCTGGCAACATGACTGCCAATTGTTAAGGCATCTCCTTAGGAAATTTAAAAGACAATAGAAAGGCAGACTGACAGGAGGATGTGATAGTAGGGAGAGGTGGGAGGGTGGCAGATAGTGGAGAAACACTCTCCAATTTTATGGGGGGTCTTTTACAAAGCGTCGGAAAGCCCAATGTGGGCTTACTGAATGCTAAATTGGGACTACCACTTGCCCAACACGGCCGCCAGCGGTAGTTCCACCCTTAGCGCACGCCATTTCTAGGGGGAAAAGAAAACTCCTAGAAATGGCTTGCGCAACGGTAACCCGACGGTAATTGGGCATCGTCACACGTTTGCCCGGTTACTGCCGGGTTACCGCAGGAGCCCTTATTGCCACCTCAATGGGTGGCAGTAAGGGCTCCCCACCACATGGCCATGTTTGTCTGGGGGCTTTTTGCCCTGGAACGCATGAAAAACAGCCCCCGCCACTAGTGCAGGGCCCTTCTCCCCGCAGCTTGGTAAAAGGACTCCATACTGTGATGAATTCTGTATTCCTAAGAACCATAACTGTATAACCTTGTCCCCAGTGCTACTGACAAAATTCCCAGAGTCCTAAGTATGCCACATCTTTCCATGGCCGGCCAAGAAAGTCATATCCTTGCAGTCTGTACTGTGTTGTGGGCCTGGTTGAAACTTCCTGTCAAATGTTGTCGCTCGGTGTCATTGCAACATCTTTCCAGGTTTGTGACACCAAGTGCCTGTAATCTGTTTCTCACAAGCAGCATATCCAAGCTGTCTACTTGGCATTGTATTGTAGCTGCCAGGATGAGATAGGAGGACACAGGAAGAGTCTGCTTTTCATTTGTGGTCATCTTTCTGTCACCTTCTGCTGACTCGTGGTCCCCTTGAATGTACCTCTTACTATTTTCTCCTCCTGATGAAAGTAGAGGAGGAAGAGGAGAAGCAGAAGAAGAGGACAATATCTGGGAGAGGAAGAGGTAGCCCTTTTCCCCCAATGACCCGGGTAAGGAGGTCAGTGTAGCCTTGTAGCTAGAGCAGAAAGCAAAAACTGTTTGGTAATCTGAAATTCTACCCACTTCTTGCATTCAATGTTTGTTCAATTAGCCAGTCTCTTATCCTTATGAGAAAAGTGTATGATTGTGTAATTGTGTGTGTATGGGGGAGGGGGTGGTGATAGTGGGGTGGTAGTAGGGGAACAGATATCAACCAGGGTCTACTGTTTGAGATTACACCAGAAACCAGATGGTCTGGATGGGATGTACAGTCCTTATCTACTCATATTCAATGTTTATAAACTTAGGGATTGATATTCAAAGCGATTTAACTGGCCATAAATGCATTCTGACCGGTTAAATTGCTTATTTGGGGCTGATATTCAGTGGCACTAAACCAGTTAGTGGCACTGAATATCATCACAGACCGCTAAATTCAAAGCCAGCTATTTTGTGGGTGGTCCGGGGGTCGAGTCAGCACTTATGTGGTTATGTACTGACTAGCCGTTAAGCCCGTTAAAACGGGCGCGTATTGGAATGTTTTTTTCCCAAGGCCCCCCTCCCGTTGCAGCTGCAAGGCCCCCTGCCATCCTCCTTCCCTGCCAGCTCCAAGGACCCCTCTGTCCCTCCATCCCAGCTCCAAGGCTCCAGTCCTCCCCCCTTCCCAGCTGCAAGGCCCCCTGCCCGCCCTCCCTCCCTCCCTCCCTCCCAGTTCCAAGGCCCCAGGCCCTCCCCCCCAGCTCCCAAGGCCCCCTTCCCTCCCTCCCAGTTCCAAGGCCCCCTGCTCTCCCTCACAACTGTAAGGGGCCCCCTGCCTGCCTGCCCGCCCGCCCTCCCTCCCAGTTCCAAGGCCCCCCCCCGTGCCTTCTTCCCAGCCAGCTGGAAGGCCCCCTTTAGTCCAGCACTCCCAGCTCCAAGGCCCCCCCTCCTTCTGAGACCTCCCATGTCTCCCCCCCCCAAGGTAGCCGCTACCGCCCCCCCACCCCGGAGTCGCCCCAGCCCCCCCTTCACCCGGCCCGGGCCCTCTCTTCGTTATTCAACTTACAGCAGCGCCAAAACAGCAGCAAGCAGCAGCTCCCGTTGGCCTTCCTTCACTGCCTGTGCCTCGCCCTCGTCTGACGTCACGTCGGCGAGGGCGAGGCACAGGCAGGGAAGGAAGGCCGACGGGAGCTGAAGCTGAGCTGCTTGCTGCTGTTTTCGGCGCTGCTGTAAGTTGAATAACGAAGAGAGGGCCCGGGCCGGGTGAAGGGGGGGTGGTGGCGACTCCGGGGTGGGGGGTGGGGGCGGTAGCGGCTACCTTGGGGGGGGGAGCGGTAGCGACGTCAGCGGTTCCCTCCCTCCACTTCCGCGCAGTTTCCCTCTCTGTCCCACCCCCCTCCCCTCGTCATCACGTCTTGACGCGGGGGCGGGACAGAGAGGGAAGTCTCTACTGCGCATTTGCAAGTGAGTACGGTCACTTGCCTTTTATATGTTTGATATTCAGCACTTATGATCCTTTTACTAAGCCATGGTGAAAAGTGGGCTGCAGTAGCGTAGGTGCATGTTTTGTGCGCACGTTGGGCCAGTTTTTACCGCATCTGCAAAAAAGGCCTTTTTTTTAATGGGACGGGAAAAGAGCATGCGGTAAAACTGAAACCAACAAGCACCTAAAGCCGGCCTGAGCCCTTAATGCCACCCATTGATCTAGCAGCAAGGGCTCATGTGCTACACATGTGGTGACCGGTCGACACTCGCCAACTGCCAAATACCGCCGGAAACGCCTCACGTGGGAGGAAATTAAATAAATAAATCATCCGGGCATTATGAGTGCGCAGCAAATCTGAAATCACCACCAGAGGGGGGGGGGGGGCACAGTAGCCTGGCAGTAGTCTCATTTCGGTGTGCGCTGCACACATGTAGAGTCTAAAGCACCTTTATAAAAGGTCCCCTAAATTAATTGTTAAATCAGACCTCACAAAAGTCAGCCCTATCTTTATGCAGTGTTGCTTAGGTGGATAAGTGCTGAATATGGCACTTAACTACATAACAGATAACTGGCCACATAAACTTGAATATTCAATGCCAGTGTCCGGACACGGCCCAGCATTGAAAACCCAGGAATAATATCGCAGCATAATAATCGTTCACCAGCGCTAGCTGAATGTTGACCCCATAACCCCCCCCCCCCCCCCCCGCATTCTATATATGGTGCTTTGAGTTGCACGGGCAAATTGGACATACATCCAATTTGTGCATGCAACTTTTTAATTGATTAATGAGCCAATTCTTGGCACTAGTTGGCAATAATTAGAATTTACGCATGCATCTTGTTAGGTGTATTCTATAAAGAGGCGTGTATAAATTCTAGTGTTTGGATCGAAAAGGGGACATGGCCATGGGAGGAGCATGGGCGGGTCAGGGGCGTTCCTATAGAATTAACAGGATCTGCACCTAATTTACGCATGAGGATTTTCACCAGGCTTTCATTGGTGTAAATAGTCACACCTAAATGTAATCGTGGTTTATAGAAAAGCGCTAAGTGCTATTTATTTTGGCGCTATTTATAGAATCTAGTCTCTAAATGTATATTATAAACTTATTGGGACTTCCTAACTGTGACTTAACTCATTTTCTTGTTTAGTGTTCTTAAATGTGTGTGTGTGGTGATCTTAGGTCTGATAAAACCAACCGGAAGTTATTCGTTTACTCTAGGGAAGCAGGTCTTTTATTAACCTCTTACATGGATGAGCCATGCGCTGTCAGAGCATCTTATTCTGGTAAGAGTAACTTCACAAGAACTCTACTGATGTAAGCATAATGAGGCAAAGCTATGTACACTCAATACCAATCTGTTCATGGCTAACCATTTCTCAGCTGCAGTGACACCCGCTTTCAAGCATGTCAAGTCAGGTTTTGATTTCCCAACTCATACAGGTAGTGGAGGAGTGGCCTAGTGGTTAGGGTGGTGGACTCTGGTCCTGGGGAACTGAGGAACTGAGTTCGATTCCCACTTCAGGCACAGGCAGCTCCTTGTGACTCTGTATACAATATGTAAGCCGCATTGAGCCTGCCATGAGTGGGAAAGCGCGGGGTACAAATGTAACAAAATAAAACAAAAGAAATTGTCAGCATACATATACAGACTATTCCCATAACTCTGTATAACACCAACTAATAGGGCAACAAAAAGATTAAATAAAATAGGGGACAAGGTAAAGCATTGTGGTACCCCTGTACCACTGCAAATGAACGATCAGCTAATAAATTCACAAACCACCACAAGACCAATCAATCCACACCTCCTACATGCAAGTACTGTACCAATAAATCATGATCTATTGTATCAAAAGCCAATGCCATGTCCAGAGACACCACTAGAGCCTGATCTCCCGAATCCAATATACATTTGAATTCACTATCAGGTTCCAACAATGTTGTTTCAGTACTGTAGCTCACATGAATATAAACTTTGCCTAGGATATAACAAATCCCATGAAGAAACAAAATCAACCAGCTGTTCGGCCACCACCTACTCAATAACTTTTGCCAGTATAGGCAGGTTTGAAATCAGCTGATAATGTTCAGGCCTCAACGGATCCAATTGCACTCCTCTGAACACTGGCCAAACAACTGCATGCTTCAAATCCTCTGGCACCTGGCCAGATACCAAACTCTGATTCACCATTGCCAACACAAATGGCAAAAGACCATGAGTCGGCAACAGCAACCAATTAGGAGGAATAACATCAAGCATCAACATACACTTCGCTGCCCTCTTTACCACCTTCTCCAATTTCGTCATTGACACTGACCGAAATTCCCACCAAGAACCAACAATACCCATAATAGTTAATTACACACCAGCAGCCACAGTTTGAAGTTGCAACTTCTCCACTTTTGAATTCAAATACTCAGCAATACACTTCATATTGGTTTTGGTCAAAGTCGCCATCACTGAAAACAATCGCTGTGAAGGACACGCATTCTCTGAAATCAACTTTGAGTAATACTTCTGCTTAGCATGACGAACCACTTTTCTATAAAACAATTGCAATTGCCTACATTGTCTTTTCAACACTGATGTTCTATACTTGACCCAAAGTCGCTCAAACTTTCCCACCTGTCTCTTCAAAAGACCCAACCCCGCTTGATACCATGTTTCACCCACACCTACCCTGCATACTTACTTTACACAATGGGGCCAGTTTATCCATCTCTGTCTCCAAGATCTCTGACCACACTCTCACCTGCTCTATCAAAGATGAGATCATAAAATCAGCGGGAAACACCTGGAACAAAGACGGCATCAACTCAGGATCTACACCTGCACTTTAACGAGTGTACACCTCCTCCTCTCTACTAGTGATATTAATTGCCTGAGTCCCCCGCTAATAAAAAGAAATAGCCACATGATCAGTCCAAGATAAGGGCTGATACAAAATCTCCGTAGGCATACAAGGAGAAAATATCCCTGAAAATACCAAATCCAGAATACGACCCCCTTAGTGTGTTTGCCGACGCACCCATTGGACTATATCTAAGCCATACAGAAATGAATGAAACCTGGATGCCCAGGATATATTTGTTTTATTTATTTATTTATTTATTGTACTTGTATCCCACATTTTCCCACCTATTTGCAGGCTCAATGTGGCTTACAAAAACCTGTTATGGCAGCGCCATATCAGGGTAAAGAGTATATTCGGTATTACAGAGAGATCAGATAATACATTCGGTTTTACAAAGAAATCGAGTAGAACAAGCGAATCTAGTCAAGCAGTTATAAACAGAAACATTCTGAATAAGGTAGGTGTAGTGTTATATGGTGAGTTAAGAATTATCGTGGTAAGCCTTGTTGAAGAGATAGGTTTTCAGGGATTTGCGGAAGTTGGTCAGTTCGTTGATCGTTTTTGAGTGTGTTGGTAGTCCATTCCACAGCTGTGTGCTCATGTAGGAAAAGCTGGTTGAGTGTATTAGCTTGTATTTTAATCCTTTACAGCTAGGGAAGTGTAAGTTAAGAAAGGTTCGAGATGATCTTTTAGTGTTTCTGGGTGGTAGGTCCACGAGATCTAACGTGTATGTCGGGGCATCTCCGTAAATGATTTTATGGACTGTCGTTCAGATCTTGAACGCGATATGTTCCTTAAGTGGGAGCCAGTGTAATTTCTCTCTTAAGGGTTTAGCGCTTTCATATTTTGTTCTTCCGAATATGAGTCTGGCTGCGGTATATAATATATTATAATCTCCTAAAAATATCATGTTTGAATATGCCACCTCTAATTCAGCAATCGTCTGCAACACCAGTTCCCAATTTGCTTCTGATTACCCCGGCGGCTATATATATCTTTGGACTTTCAACGCTCCGCAACAACAAAACTTCTTGGCAACCTATGCGTAGGTAGTTCTACAAGAGGCAGGGCTGACAAAATCACCACCGTACCCCCTCTATGCCCAACCAGTGGCTGAGAAAAAACACTATACTTCCGAGGGATACCCGGGAAAAAATAACACGCTTCCCCTTGCCCCAACCAAGTTTCTGTTAAACATACTATAACAGGCTTCAGGTCCTCTAACAGTCCCCACATCATGGATGTGTTAATCAGTTAGCACTTTAGTAAGGTGCACACGCTAGCTGATAAGTGCATCCATACTCATTTTCCTCCCCGGCACATGCTGGCCAAACCTCCTCACCCCCTCCCCCCTCAAAAAAAAGGACTGTGCGTTTAATGCATGCAGATGGCAAAACTAAGGTAGAGCATTTTAATTCTGTGTTCTTCAATGCAGGAATCAGGAGCAAGTGGTGGCCCCTGGAGCAACCCTCATCATACTGGCTTTTTTTCCTGCTACTTTCTGCCTCTCTAACAAACTCTAACAAAGGAAGAAGTGGAAGGAAGAAAGAGACACATGCTTAAAGGGCAAGGCATTTCTCAATAGAGGAAGAGGATCTCTTGGGAAATGCCCAATTCCTAGAGGATATGTATGGCCAAAAGTTTGAAGGCATACAGGTGGGGTGGAATGTCACTGAAAAAATAAAAAGAAGAACAACAAAAGTTCGATGACCAAATCAGAAGAAAAAAAAGAGAACTCAACAAGGACTCTAAATCACTGCTAGAGTGGAGGAGTGGCCTAGTGGTTAGGGTGGTGGACTTTGGTCCTGAGGAACTGAGTTTGATTCCCACTTCAGGCACAGGCAGCTCCTTGTGACTCTGGGCAAGTCACTTAATCCTCCACTGCCCCATGTAAGCCGCATTGAGCCTGCCATGAGTGGGAAAGCGCGGGGTACAAATGTAACAAAAATAAAACTATTGGAGATTCTACATGGAATGTTGCTACTATTGGAGATTCTACATGGAATGTTACTATTCCACTAGCAACATTCCATGTAGAAAGCTGCGCAGGCTTCTGTTTCTGTGAGTCTGACATCCTGCACGTACGTGCAGGACGTCAGACTCACAGAAGCAGAAGCCTGTGCGGCCACATTGGTGATCTGCAAGGGCCGACTTCTACATGGAATGTTGCTAGTGGAATAGCAACATTCCATGTAGAATCTCAAATAGTAGCAACAGTGGAGGGTGGTGGACTTTGGTCCTGGGGAACTGAGGAACTGAGTTCAATTCCCACGTCCAGCACAGGCAGCTCCTTGTGACTCTGGGCAAGTCACTTAACCCTCCATTGCCCCATGTGAGCCGCATTGAGCCTGCCATGAGTGGGAAAGCGCGGGGTACAAATGTAACAAAAAAACAAACAAAAAAACTGCTCTTGAACGGATTTATGAGACACGATCTAGACTCTTGTGCTCTTCATTTGTACTGATACAGTGTGTTTTGAAAAGGATTTCACTGACTCTTGTTGCAGGCATTCCAGCCAAAACACAGCCGTGTCAAGTTTTCTTTCTGAGTCCAGGCCTTCCCACTGCTGATATGTGTCAGTTTTTTTGAACATTTGAAAGAAAGATTTTATTTTTACTGGGTTCTCTTTTTTGTTTACCGCACCATAGATGTCATTGACACACACTGGTCAGCAGTGTCATGGCTTCACATAGGAAGATATCTGGTGGCTCTCCTTCAGCTCATTTGGACCCCAACTTAAAAATTAGGGTCCCTTTTACAGAGTTGCAGTAAGGCTACCATACAGGTAGCGTGTGTCAAATTGGCCCTACCTCAGGGGTAGCACAGGAGCCCAGTTGTAGTTCAAAAGTTGGAATACGTAGTTTTCCATGGTAGAAAATATGGGGGGGGGGGGGGGGGAAATCACAGCAGTAACCTGCAGCACGGCTACATTGCTGCACACTTCCCGATTACCACGGGGTTAGTGCATGAGCTTACGTATAAATGACCAGGCACTAATTTTGGACTTAGCACCTGGTTATTATTGACAAAAATAGAAATTTGGCTTTTTGACAGACATGCTAAGAGGTGGCCTGAACATGCGGGAAAATCATCCACTAAAAGTTTTGCAGGTCACTTTTTGGTGTGCCATTGTAAGAGGGCCAGCGGTTTTTTCAGCCGACACCGTTAAACAGGAGTTTTTGAGATCCAGATCTTGGGGAGTTGCATGTTTATGTAGAGGATTTGCTCTTATTGAACTTCCTGCTTGTGTATCTTTGCATTGAAACTTAGACACCTGAGGCAGGCGTTGTTGATGCCGAAACATGGCCCGTGTCGGGTCTGACATTATTAATAAAGGACTCCTGTTGTCTCAGTCTTGAAGGCCCAGCTGTGCTTTTTTTTCTTTGTGTGCTACTTATATATACTGTTTTACCCTCTCTGGTTACTAAATGGATGCAACAAAATTTGGTCGCGTGGAGAGGTTATCGGAATATTCTGCCTACCGCATAGAAAGTTAAGCCCAGTCTGTAAAATTTAGGTGTACTTTAGAGAACATTTAGGCGTATTTTTTTTACCCTGTGTATTTTTCAGGCACCATATCTAGAATTTGGCCCTTAGCACACCTCATCCCAGCGCGTAAAGTTTGGTGAGCTTTCTTGAATCTACCCCCTAGTGTATTGGGTGTGTGTTTGAGTTACTCTCATCCTACTTATTTCCCCCAACCAATTAATAAAGTTTAAGATGTGTTTATGAACAGCAGAAAGTGCAGGGCAGAGCACCCCTTCCCCCTCTGTGATGTGTAATTAAACAACCCCATTATGTTGCTTGCTGTGCCCTTATCCTCTTCCAGACAGACCCTTCTGTGAAAGAGTTTAAAAATAAAATTATTGGAATGTTGACATTCCAGAGGAGAGATGTTACTCAGTAATACCCTTACCAATCAAAATGTTATTTTTTCAGTTTCTGTGGTCGGCAGTAAACTGAGCCATTCTTCACTAGCACCCCCCACCCCCACCGAATGCAGATGATAAAATGGTATTTAAGAAGCTGGTATTCATTGATGTCTCTTGAATCAGAAAAGAAAATATTTATTTCCCCTGTGCTGCTTGTGAATCAGAATAGCCTATTTAAAGAAACTGCCTTTGTGTGAATTGCTTGTGAGTTATTACCCCTTATGGAAATAAAGCTGAAAGATCTGTGAGATATTTTAGTCATGAGATTTTTTTTTTCCTTATGAATTCCTTATATACCCAAGCTGCGGAGCCATGCCTAAGATAGACTTCTATCCTTCTGCATTCTTTGGCTAAAAAGGACTTCATTGTAAAAGACGAATGTCATGAAAATTAGAAGGAAAAAAAAACCCCATTCAGCTGCACGGCAGATATGGCTCATTTGGGAGGCATGATAGAACCATGGAAGGAACTGGCAGATGTGAAAAGGTGTGTGTGTGTGTGTGGGGGGGGGGGGGGGGGCTTCTGGGTTCTAGTCCCAGCTCTGTCACAGATCCTTTCTGTGAAATTGGGTAAATGTATTCTCTCTCCCAGTGCCTCCATGAACCCAACTATAATTGCAGAATTATTAGTAATAATAAGGCTGTTCCTTAGTCTTCCCACTCACTCTGAAGGTAGCCTTGCAGTGTCTTAGTGGTGAAATCAATCTCTGAGGCTTCCAGAAGGGAAAGGGAGGGAGAAACCCCTCATGAAACAATCTCCTCATTGTGTGTATTCTGCTGAGAATCCCTCATACTGCTGATGCCTTAATATGCACTTTTCAAGACCCGAGACACATGTGGCCTCGTTTATAAAAGGTTTTTCTCATTGGCACAAAATGGAAGAAAATCTTTTTTTTTTTTTTTAAACCAGGTCCACAGTGTTACTCATATCATATCTCCTGTAAAACCTTGTAGGTTCTATTCAGGGAGGTAACAGTGGATGAAACACCCCCCCAGTTTATAGTGATACAACATGCTAATATCAGGTTATGACAGCTCATAGCAAAGCATATATATACAATGTTGACTTTCTTATTCACTCTCTTCCTTATTTTTTGATCTATCTGTATGTCTAGACTAAAAGCCCACGTTTTTGAGGATGCTTTTAACTCCTAACCCCTATTCACTTGTTCAGTACCTATGTCTATTTTATCATTTCCACCTTAAGTATTTGCCTTATCCCTTATTTGTCCTGTCTGTCCTGATTAGATTGTAAGCTCTGCCGAGCAGGGACTGTCTCTTCATGTTCAAGTGTACAGTGCTGCGTACGTCTAGTAGCGCTATAGAAATGATAAGTGGTAGTAGTAGTCTTTGGGATTCTGGAATCTTGCTACTCTTTGGGATTCTCCATGGAATCTTGCTACCCTTTGTGATTCTGCACAAAATCTTGCTACTCTTTGCTATCCCTTATTTGTCCTTTCTGTCTGTCCTGATTAAATTGTAAGCTCTGCTGTGCAGGGACTGTCTCTTACATGTTCAGTGTACAGCGCTGCATACATCTAGTAGCACTATTGAAATCAGAAATACTAGTCTTTGGAATTCTGGAATCTTGCTACTCTTTGGGATTCTACACGGAATCTTGCTACTCTTTGAATCCTGCTACTCTTTGTCTTTATCTCTTATTTGTCCTGTTTGTCTGTCCTGATTAGATTGTAAGCTCTGTCGAGCAGGGACTGTCTCTTCATGTTCAGTGTACATCGCTGTGTACATCTAGTAGCACTATAGAAATGATAAGTAGTAGTAGTGCTCTGTGGGATTCCAGAATCTTGCTACTCTTTGGGATTCCGGAATCTTTCTACTCTTTGTCCTTATCCCTTATTTGACCTGTTTGTCTGTCCTGATTATATTGTAAGCTCTGCTTAGCAGAGACGGTCTCTTCTTGTCCAAGTGTACAATGCTGCATACATCTAGTAGCACTATAGAAATGATAAGAACTAGAAGTAGTATTCTTTGAGATTCTGGAATCTTGCTACTCCTTGGGATTCTGCACAGAATCTTGCTACTCTTTGTCCTTATCCCTTATTAGTCCTGTTTGTCCTGATTAGATTCTAAGCTCTGCTGAGTAGGGACTATCTCTTAATGTTAAAGTGTTTAGTAGCGCTATAGAAATGATAAGTAGTAGTAGTAGAATGTCTATATCCGTCTAGCTATAAAAGTATGTCTGTCTGTTTGTCTGTCTCTAATCCAGAGTTTTCCAAAATCTGTTGTGGAGACCTCACAGCCAGTCAGGTTTTCAGGCTGTCCACAATGAATATTCATTGAATGAATTTGCATGCATTAGAAGTGCAGGAGAGGTAGAGTACGTCATACATATTTATTATGGATAGCCTGAAAATTAACTGGCCATGGGGTCGATGGGATACATCAGGGAAACCCCACTCAGCCAGAAAATTTTAATGTTAGGGTCGATATTCAAAATGATTTAAATGGCCAGAAATGACTTCTATTTAAATTGTTTGTCCAGGGCTAACCAGGCATATTTAGCAACATTCAAAATAGACAGTGCAGCTGAAAATGTCTGGTTAGTGCCAAAGTCAAAACCAGCTACTTTGTGAGTGGAGTCAGCACTTGGTTAGGGGGTTCTTTTACTAAGGTGCAATAAAAGGGGCTCTACGCTAGCGTAAGTGGGGTGGTTTTGATGTGTGCTGAAACCCCCTTTAATGTAGCAGGTAAAAGGCTATCTTTTTCTGAGGACAAGAAATGGCTGTGCGGTAAGTGAACCACTTGCAAAGTGGTCATTTCGGGAGGGAGCACTTACCGCCATCCATTGAGGTGGTGGTCAGGGCGCCCATGCTAATTCGGCAGTAGTTCTGGATTGGCGCATGGCAAACATGTTGCCACGCGCAAACCCTTTAGTAAAAGGACCCCCCAAGTATTGATATTCAGCACTTAATCAGCTAAGAAAAATGTATAAACAGGGCACAGGCCTACCTTTATGTGGCTCATCATTGCCAGTTAAGTGCTGAACGGGGCCTTTTTACTAAGGGCACATCTAATGTGCATCAATTTAGAACAACTGCCAGGTTACTGAGAGCCCCGGGCGGTAATTCTATTTTTTACCCGCATCCGATATGCACGTCAGAAAATATTGTTTCTTTTCTACCATGTGGCGCTAACCGGGTGGTTATCGGCAGTGTACGTGCACTGATGATTACCGCCTGGTTAACGTGTGAGACCTTACCGCTAAGTCAATGGGCGGCAGTAAGGTCTCAGGCCCAAAATGGACGAGCTCCAATTTTTATTTTGCTGCATGTCCATTTTCGGCCAAAAAAAAGGCCTTTTTTGCAAACACGCTGAAAAATGGACGTGCGTGTCCAATATATGTGCCTACAACAGCACAGGCCATTTTTCGGTGTACCTTCGTAAAAGGACCCCTTAACCGGCCTGGATATTCAACGCTGGTGCTACTTGGCCTACAAAAATCTATAGGTGGCATCGTTCTGATATTTTTTCCTATAATTATTATCTTTTTTGTTTTTATTTGGAAAAAACAGAACTTCTCTCTACTTACAACGCTCGCTTCCTCCAGCCATACCACTGCTGAATTTTCCTCCAGGATGTCACTCGAAGCCATCTCTTAATTAGCAAAGTAAACAGCAGCATGATAAATGTCATTATTCACTCAACCAATGATCACAATCATTGTTTTTGAGATCCCCAAGGAGCAATAGAAGGAAAATGCTGCATGATTTATTCAGGACGGAACGACCGATGCTGTTCTGTGTCAGAACGCATTGAAGTAATAGAATCAGGTGAAAAGGCATCCGTTTAATCACGTCACACTAAATAAACTGGAACTTTTTCACTGAGGTGCCCGCCTCTTTATGAGAATAGGCTGCTGGTTATCAGAGTGCATTAGTGTTTTGGAATAACGTGGACTTCGATAAACTTTATAAATATTATTTTGTCAATTGCTTTGAACAGCCTTTGAAAAGGTGTGGATAAATGAAAATAAATTCATTAATTTTCCCATTGGGAAAAGAAGACATAAAAGTGATGTCATGCACGCAGGGGGTGCAGAGATATAGTCATGTGACAAAGCAGGTGTAATTTAATTAGGATAAATATTTGTTGTTTTTATTTGATACACCATCTATAAAATAATTTATATAGTGTACAATAAAAATTAGAAGAAAAATTATGAGGGGAAAAACTCACAAAAAACCACATGGATGCTTAAATTACAATAAATAATTCAAATAATAAAAACATGCTTAATTTATTTCCTAAGACGCAGAAAAGTGGGAATGGGAAACCACAATCAAAACAGGACATGCCAGGGTCAGCAGCGAAAATGGCAAGTACATTTAGCAAAAGCTAAGACAAATTATCAGAGAGATAAGCTAAGTAATGGGTTTTCAAAGATCTTTTTAATTTCTTGAGGGACATTTCAGCGTGGATGTCAATAGTTAATCAGTTCCACAAAGTGGGGACTAAGTCCGCACGATAAATTTATATTACTGTTACTTTTCAAGTACAACATTGAATAGATATATGCATTAATTTAGGTCTCTTTGCATAAACTGAGACCTGTGGTAAATAACATTCATTAATTAATGCATGTTAGCATGAATTAATGCACTTAAGTAAATCTAACCCTTTATGCTGTTGACATATGGCTGCATGAAAATTTTGACAAAGCCTCGTAATGAAGTGTTTTCAAAAGCTGAATAATTAATATTAAGTATTGAATTTCTGATCGTATGTTGATCTGCTTCACTGATTAGAAGGCAAATTTCAAATGCTGAGTTAATTATACTTATCAGTAAATAAGGGAAGAAGTTATTAACACAGGCTACTGTGAAGATGGGTTATTTTATTACAACTTCTAAGAATAACAATCCAGAGCCCGTAGATCAATTAGTTATGCTTTAGCCAATCAAATCTGGTGACCCCTACTAGTAATGCGGTGTCTGATGTAATGTTTTTTTTTTATAAAGAGGAAAAGCCTCAAGCCCAGGCAAATACTCCTTGTGTTGAATCCAACTATAGGGAGCACTGCCTGATCATCATAGGCTAAAAAAAACCTCTTCACTGTTACTGTAACCCTCACGTACCATTCATACAGTTCAGTGAAAGAATATGGGGGTTACTTACCTTGCTGCTGTTTAACCGTTGAGCAGACTAATGCATGATCACAGTCTTCTAAACCCCGTCCACAGCCCAACTTCGGCCCAAGTTTCGCCTCCTTCATCAGGGTCCGTGGGATACTCGACTGTTATCTTTAGCATTAGCAAGAGCAGAAATATCCATGGGAATAAAGCAGAAATAAAGAGGAGTCTATGGACCCTGATGAAGGAGGCGAAACTTGGGCCGAAGTCGGGCCGTGGACGGGGTTTCGAAGACTGTGATCGTGCATTAGTCTGCTCAGTGGTTAAACAGTAGCAAGATAAGTAACCCCCGTATTCTTTCACTGAACTGTATGAATGGTACGTGAGGGTTACAGTAACAGTGAAGAGGACTTTTAGCCTATGATGATCAGGCAGTGCTCCCTATAGTTGGATTCAACAGAAGGAGTATTTGCCTGGGCTTGAGGCTTTTCCTCTAAATAAAAAAAACATTACATCAAACACCGCATTACTAGTAGGGGTCACCAGATTTTATTTTATTACAAGTCATGCTATTTTAGCACAGGTCCCATTTTATGCAACGAGACCCTGTGCTTAAATACATGACTTGAGGTAAAATAACCTGTCTTAACAGTAGTCCATATTGATAGTTTCCTCCCTGAATTTAATAAAATAGTTATAAAAATAATTTTAAAAAATCATATATTCAAACCTCATAGGTAACACATTTATCTTTGGCTGATTTTGTATAGACCAATTTGCTTAGCCTTGAACTGAACTCCATGTCTTTGAGTTCTGCAAATTATGCCAAGTTTGCATATGCATATATTCACACACAGTTAATTTACAAATAAAAGATGTGTGTGCAGTTACTTTACCAGAAACTGAAGGAATGGGATCTTGTGGAGGAACGCAACTATTTACCCATGCATTAATTACGTGTAGTTTTCTGAAGTACAGAAAGCATTGCATCGCACTGCATGGAAAAAAATTAATTTATGAGAATAGAAAAGGGATTTAAATGTTGTTGACAAGAAAGGATTAAGATGTACTTTACAATAACAATCACTGGAGATGAAGAGGACTGATAGACTAAAAATGTGTTTTATCACTTAAAAAATTCTTGGATATAGGAATGTGCACAAGCAAAAAAAAAAAACCCCATTGGTTTATTTTAATTGTTTCCTGAAATTTTCCTAATTTTACATGCACTGTTATAGAATACACTTCAATTTCCGTGTAGAAATTACGGCATTATATATAGAATCCGGCAGATTTGTGTATTAGAGACTTGATATACCGCCTTTTCTTACAGAAGGTCAAGACAGTGTACAATATAAAATTTAAGTTAGTACAGAAAGGAAAACTCCATTTAAAATAAGAAAGAGTAAAACAATCATGCTTAAAGATTTCATAGGAAGGTAAAATGTCATGGGATGATAAAGGAGGAGACAGATAGAGCACTTACATTTATGTGTGTGCTATGAGCTTATGTGCACAGAATACTGACATTGATACATGCATGTGCACACATATGTTAATACTTTGCCTGAGCGCTATTCTGTAAAGGAGTGCCTAACTTACATAGCACTTAAAATGTAAGGGAGCAGTACATGAGGTGGAGCATGGGTGGAACATGTGTAAGGCTCCCACCTATGTGCATAAATAAGAGCATAAGAATAGCCATACTGGGTCAGACCAATGGACCATCTAGCCCAGTATCCTGCTTCTAGCAGTGACCAATCCAGTCACAAGTACTTGGCAGAAACCCAGGGGTTCTTTTACTAAGGTGCGCTGAAAAATGGCCTGGGGTAGTGTAGGCGCATGTTTTGGGCGCGCGCAGAATCATTTCTCAGCGCACCTGCAAAAAAATGCCTTTTTAAAATTTTGCCAAAAATGGACGTGCACAGGGGTCATGCGTAAATTTAGGTACGTCCATTTGCACCAGTGAAAACATGGTGCAGATGTCATGCCTAAATTTACACATGGAACCCCTTTATTCTATAATTGCATGCGTAAGTGGAATCCATGCCCATGCTCCAGCCTGAAACGCCCACAACCCTCCCATTTCCACGCCCCCTTGTCCAGGATACACGTAGAATTTTGGCTCTCATCACATGTCTAAATTTATGTAGGTATATGTTAATTGATTTCAATTAGTGCCAATAATAGTTTGTTAAACACCCAATTGGCGCTAATTGGCTCATTATTCAATTAAATTGTCCATGCAATTTGTAGCACTTTTTGTAGAATTAGGGGAATAACCTACATATACCCCTAGCCTACTTGGCATGCAAAACCTTGTTCTACATGTTCAAATGTCTTATAAAATTACCCAACTTTCAGATGCTGAATATAGGTACTTTTTAACCTGCAGACTTTATATCAAGGGAAACATTTCTCTTTGAATCTGGCATAGGAAAAGTATGCACTCAAATTTGTACATAATGTTCATGCAGGTACTTTTTTTTCCATGAAACCCTGCATGCATACTGTTGCAAAGCAAAAAGTATTTTATTTGTTTATTTGGTATAATTATAGCTGGCCTATCACTTAGATGGTGTACAAGTAAACATACACAAAAGTGAAAGATACATACATAGTGCCAATTAACATCCCTCCTATCGTGTCATTTCCTCATCATTATATCACATGTAAGCTTGTACAAACAACCGAGTCTTCAACTTTTTCCAGAATTCAAGTATGGATGATGACAAATCAGTCCAGATAGTTTGTTCCATAAATGTGGACAACCTATTGAGAAGGTCTTCTCAGATGTACTACTACTACTACTATTTAGCATTTCTATAGCACTACAAGGCGTACGTGCCCCTAACTCTACTCCTGGGAATGCCTCTCTGATATGCACATATATTAATGCATTTATTGACTATATATGCATAACTATATGGTGGGTAATTTTCAAAAACTCCATTTCTGTACATAAAACCTGCTTTATGCATGGAAATGCCTTTGAGATAAGTCCTTATTATACATACTTCTGTTTTTCAAGGAATATCTAAAAATGAACCACTCCAGAATAGCGTGGAAATTCTAGGACATGACAATGGGGCTCATTTTCAAAAGCAAAAAACGTCCAAAAAGTGTCATAAATCTGCATTTGAACGTTTTTCTCACAAAAACATCCAAATTGGTATTTTCAAAAACAATTTTTAAATGTTTTTCTATGAAGTCCATCAGAAGTGTGTTCAAATCACAAGGGGGCATGTGAGGGGTGTGTCAAGGGCGGGATCTGGGCATTCCTAACACTTGGACAATAATGGAACAAAACAAAAACATCCAGGGCTGTAAGTTGGACGTTTTGGTCTAGACCTGTTTTATTAATGAATAAGCCACAAAAAGTGCCCTAAATGACCAGATGACCACTGGAGGGAATCATGGTTGACCTCCCTTACTCCCCCAGTGGTCACTAACCCCCTCTCATCCCACAAAATATGATTAAAAACATTACTTACTAGCCTCTATGCCAGCCTCAGTTGTTATACTCAGGTCCATTGGAGCAGCATAGTGGTGGGTGCAGTGTACTGTAGACAGGTGAACTCAGGTCCATACCGCCCCCTATCTGTTACACTTGTGGTGGAAACTGTGAGCCCTTCAAAACTCACCAGAAACCCACTGAACCAACATATAGGTGCCCCCTTCACCCATAAGGGCTATTGTAGTAGTGTACAGATGGGGGCAGTGAGTTTTGGAGGGCTCAGCAGACAAGATAAGGAAGCAACGGTGAGATGTGTACCTGGGAGCATTTATTTGAAGTCCACTGCAGTACCCCTTAGGGTGCCCCACTGCACTCCTGGGATGTCTATATGGCCAGTCTACTAAGAAATGTGGCATATCCTACATCCCAAAGGCTTGATTTTGTGCATTTTTCACTTGGACTTTTTTTTTTTTCAAAAACGGACCAAAAAGATAAATGCATAGAGCACAAAAACATCTAGCAAATAGCCATTAAAAAAAAAAAAAAGAAGACATTTTTCTGTTTTGGAAATGGCTATATTCTCCACTTGAATTTTGGACATTTTTAGCATCTTAGACGTCATATTGAAAATACCCCTGTATGTCACTGGGTGTAAATTTTAACCTTTCATAATAACTCTCCTTTGCCTTCTAGTTTGGCCCTTCTATTTCTGTCGGTCATGTCTGGACAGTCAACATCAGTGTTTAAGTGGCCAAAACCACTGACCCTATTTATAAACTGCAATAATAATCCAGTCTCTGTAGCAGTGTGGTTATCTTTAATTGTCACAGGTTTCTCATGGATTTACGCAGTACTCATTAACAAATTAATTCACCCATATTTCACTGTTTTTACAACGAGTAATGAGTGAAGACACATTTAGCAATTTAATCTAAAGTGTTACCCCGCAATGCTAATTGTGCTTTTGCAGCCTCAAGGCTTTTTTTGCTCACTGTTTTTCGTATCATCTGGTGCTCACAAGAAGATCGAACTCTACCTTTTGCATGACATGGTGGTGTCTAAGATGACGTGATGTCACGGACAATATATGTTGCTCCAGTTCACTCTAGCTGAGTTCTTAAAAGAAATGGGTTTAAATAGTTGTATGGGGCCTCTTCGTGACTATTATTCTGTAGGCTTTAGGCAAAGTGAAGCACAGTAAGGCAACACAGGGAGATTGCTGCAAAAATGCAGTTCCACACACAGGTGATAATAACGCATTATTCGCTCTGCCATTATCCGTGATAGATCACAGATCATGCTTTAATTGTCTCACATTAGTGAAGCAGCATGTGGTAGTAATAAATGTATAGCGTCACTGTAATATATATGTTGAAATAGTATAACAGATGAGGCAGATAGGACTTTTTAATGTCTTTCTTGCCAGTGTTATAAAATGGAATGAAATATTATCACAATCTCCTCTTTCCCCAAATTTATAAAAAAATAATAATAATGCAAGTTAGAACAACACCTCTTGAATGGTTTCCATCAGCTTTGATTTCTTTCCTTTTTTTTTTTTAATTGTAAACTGCTTAGTTGCCAGTATTGCATTTATTTGTGGTATGTATCAAGTGCAAATAAATAAAATAAATAAATAAAAATTTGGCAAAATTGGAGTGCCCAAAATGTGTTTTCTGTCGTGTCTAAAATGTTTCATTAAGGGGGGGAAGTTATCAACATGGGTTACTTTTAAGAGATGCCATTTTACTGTTAACCCCAGTTATTACTAAGGGGCCCTTTTAATAAGGTGCACCGAAAAATGGCCTGAGCTGGTATAGGCATGTGTGTTGGATGCGTAGAGGTCCATTTTTTTAGTGCGCCTGCAAGAAAGGCCTTTTTTGTGACCGAAAATGTATGTGCGGCAAAATTAAAAGCAGCATGAGACCTTACCGCCACCCACTGACTTAGCGATAAGGTCTCATGTGTTAACCGGACGGTAATCATAAGCGTGCGTACACTGCCGATTACCGCCGGGTAAGCACCATGCGGTAGAAAATTTCTACTGTGTTTTGGATGCGCATCAAAAATGAAATTACTGCCCGGGACACACAGTAGCCGGGCGGTAGTTTCAATTTGACATGTGTTGTATGTGCGTAGGCGCCTACACGCCTTAGTTAAAGATCTCATTGCATAAAAAGGGACCCTTGGTCTTTTCCCAGTGTGGCATTACTTATGTACTTATGATAGTGATAAAATAACCCATCTTAACAATAGCTTAAATTGATAACTTTCCCTCTTAGTGTGAAGATTTCAATCTCTGGTAACAAAAGCTGATATTGTGATGTCATAATGCATCTTTCCACCAATGCCTAAGAGCCAATCTCATCAGTGATGTCACAATGGCTTGATTGTCCTATATTTGGTTTACTTTTATTACATATAGCAGTGATTTTGATTTCTAGAGACATTTCTTTTTTTCTTTAAGGGAGGAAGTTATCGATGTGGGCTACCGTTAAGATGTGTAATAAGTTAACTGTTAACCCCTTTCGCCGAGGGGGTGAAATGGCAATAATCCTATCTTCTACTTTTATGGCTACTGAAGTCTTCACTACCACTCTTACCTATCTGGAAATGCTTGCAGTTCATGTTTTGGCCCCCATCACACTATACATTTTCATTTTCTATTGCTCCCTTTCTCTCCTCTGTTTGTGAAGAGCTTCCGCAATTTTTGAATGATGCCACTACAAAATTTAGTAATCTTTTGATAGTTGGTGATTTTAATATCCACATGGATGATCCATCCTGTAATAGAATGAGCACTTTTCTTGCATTCCTTGTTGACTTGGGTTTGACCCAACACGTTCACTTCCCAACTCATAGTGTAGACTATCCACTTATCTTAGTCACTCCAGTTTTTCCCCTGCTTTGTCTCTTCACAAATTATCAAGTTTCTCAGTCTCATTGTCAGACCACATGTCAGTTTCAGACACCCTCTCGATCTCTGGTTCCTTCACCTCAAAATGCCGTTATGTATAGATCTCACTGCTTACAATGCCTTGACCCTGCATTATACCTTCCTCTCTCTCAGTTCTTTTATGCCTCTGGAAGTCCAAGCACAGCATTGGAATGATAGTATTCAAAAAGGACTTGATTCTATGCACCTATTCAACCTTTCATTAATTCTTCTCATTGATGAGCTCCCTGAATCCATTCTGGCCTCCGCCTACAGAAACATCACTCCGTAGAGATGAACGCCTCCGGTTTAAGCATTAAACTGAAGAATTACATGGTCTCTGTAAGTTACAACTTCGCTATTTCAATTTTCTTCTCAAACAGGAAAAAAAGAATTATTTCAGCTGTTTGATACTTTCATCTACCAACCCTACCAGGTGTCTTTTTTCCCTAGTCAAGTTGCTAAGTTCCAATGAATCAAGCCACCTCTCTTATGCAATTCTGGCTGCAGATTCCCTGACTTAATATTTTGTTGATAAAGAGGGGCATTTTCAATATGACTTCTAAGTAGTAAACTTAAAACAAACCGGAGAAAATATTTCTTTACTCAATGTGTAATTAAAATCTGGAATTCGCTGCCAGATAATGTGGTAAAAGCAATTAGCTTAGCAGGGTTTAAAAAAAAGGGATTGAATAATTACATAAACGAAAAGTCCATATACAATTATTAAGATGGACTGTTTTACTGTTCTGGGATTTTTGCCAGGTAATTATGACCTGGATTGGCCACTGTTGGAGACAGGATACTAGGCTTGATGGACCTTCAATCTGTCCCAGTATGGCAACACTTATGTTCTAAAATCCGATTTTGGACGTTTTGCAAAAAAAATATCCAAAAGTCCAGATGTGAACATGGCCATTTTCAAACCAGAAAGGTGTCCAACTTTTTGTTTTTGTATAGGGGGCCAGCATTCTTAGTAGACTGGCCATACAGACAACCCAGCAGAGCAGTGGGGCATCCTAGGGGGCATCGCATTGAACTTCACATAAAAGGTCCCAGGTACCTGGAAACTGTGCTGTTAATGAGAATAGACAGTTGTGTGGACAACAACAAGTTTCCTTTGATACAAACAAACAAACAAAGACAAATGCTGTAGGGTCAGTGAGTAAATCATAGAGTCTCATTTCTCTGGCATCAGCAAACTAACAAAGTGAAAAAAGTGTTTTTACACTATGCCAGTTCGCCAACCCTACAGCATTTGTCTTTGTTTGTTTGTATCAAAGGAAACTACCTGTTTATTGTTTCCACACAACTATCTATCCTCATTAACAGCACAGTTTCCAGATCTATTGCACCCCTGATGCAGGCAATAGAGCTGAAACACAGTCCGTGTTGAGTCCGTAAGAACTAAAAACCTAAGCTGATTCATAACAATCCATTGACTTCTACCTCCTAGTATCATCCATTATCCTTTCCTATAATGTTTTTTGGTCTCAAGCAATACACCAATGGTCTCTAATTGTTGTCGTAACTCACACTAACATTAGCGGCTTCTGTCTCAACTAGATTGTAAATTGCACTGATAGCTAGGAACACAAAAAGATCAGCACGCACATTCTTGAATCTCCACTACCCCAGCTGCAAACGACTTAAATATAAATCCACATATGCATCCAGCTTCTCCTACATAAGCGCGCAACTATGGAACGCACTACCAAAGGCCATAAAAACAATGCACGACCTAACAAGCTTCCGAAAACTACTGAAAACCAACTTGTTCAAGAAGGCATACCATAATGATCCATCCCAAATACTAGACAACTAGACTTTACATGAACTAGACACAACCAAACTCTTTATACTAGACTGATAACCTTCACTTCCATTAATGAAAGCTACGCAATACGCACTACCACTTTATTTCTCATGCCGGAAATGAACTTTCTATAGTTGATTATCTAACTTATTTTATAATTCACTCCACCATTCAGGAACTTCAATGCAATACCACTTTATATTCTACTTTACCATTTATACGCCTTAATGCAATACCGATTGCCATTTCCGGATAGAGAATTACAATACCACTTGTAATTCTCTATCCGGAAATGGCGATCGCCACTATGGCATAATGTAAGCCACACTGAGCCTGCAAATTGGTGGGAAAATACGGGATACAAATGCAACAAATAAATAAATAAATAAATAGCATAGGTGCACTTACTTCCTCCTCAAGATAAGATGTTGAGGGGTCATTTTACTAAGCTGTGGGAAAAAAGGGCCCTGCGGTAGCGGTGGTGGACATGGTCAGAGCTCAAGTGGTAACCTAGCGGCAACCGGGCAGTGTGCGGCAATGCCTGATTACTGCTGGGTTAGTGCTGCACTATAAAATAAAAAAAATTTTTCCGGTGCACCGGAAGTGGCGCACACTCAAGGCAGAACTACCGCCGGTGACCTCATTGGGCCAGCGGTAGTTCCAGGTTAGCGTGTAGTAAAACTGCATTTTGTCAAAGGGCCCCTAAGACCATCCATGCTGTGAATAAACAACATGCGTTAAAGAACTTTTCTGTGCGGTTACTGTAGAGAACATGACAGCGCACAACTCGAGCATTTACCATGTGTTAATTTTTGCTGTTACAGCACAATACGTGCAAAAAGTTACCACACTTTAGTAAAAAAAGGGTCTTTTAAGAATCCACAAGTGCTTTGTCCAAGTTATTTCCAAAACTACACAGAGATGCACAGCAGACCATAAAATTACTTGGAGGGACAAATGACATATCAGAAAGTGAGAAAGCAGCAGCCTGAATGCGCAAGGAAAACAAGGTCAGATGGGTGAATGTCAGGGTGGGGTCCGTGACAGTGTTTGAGGACATTAGGTTTGTGGGTAAATAATTTGACTTGCCGATCTAAAAGGTAAGCTGTCAGTCCAAGATCAAGGAACAAAGGAATGACACAGAAATATGAGGAGCACCATCGACAGGGAAAGTGCTCTCACGTACACCAAAAAATAAATAATATTCTAAAGTCAACAGCATGGCAAATAAGAGAAACTCCCTGTACCAGGCCCGAGATTCAGTGAGTGAGAGATATCAAACAGGGCTTGAAAGGAAAAAAAGATAAACAAGAGATTGAATCAGAACAAGATACCAGAAAAGTTAAATCAAGGTCAGTAAAGATCCAAGATGTGTGAACTAATGAACGTGCAAAATCCATGGCCAAGAAGAACTTAATAGAGTGACGCTATAAATTTTACTGTTGGCTGAGCTCTGTCTGGGATTAGCTTTCTAACTTCCCATGCAGGTGCACAGGTCATTTACAATAGTTTTCCAGACTGTCCCAATTTGACCGCCCCCATCAGACTCACTGTTCACGTGTCCTTTAGATTGTAAGCTCTTTGAGCAGGGACTGTCCTTCTATGTTAAATTGTACAGCGCTGCGTAACCTTTGTAGCGCTTTAGAAATGTTAAGTAGTAGTAGTAGTAGTATATGAAGTTAGGTGGCTAACTTCACTTTGAATATTAATATTACCCAAAGAAAACTAGCTGCACACGGTTACCGCTGCTAATTTGAATGCATAATTTTACAAAGAAAGAACAGATGCACACTTTTGAAAATTCAGGAATGGGCGCAGAAGTGCAAACCCCTAACTCAACCCCACCCCCAGGAATGCCTCTTCAATCAAGGAAAACTTACTGAGTTACATGAAGGTAAACACTTCATTTAGGGAATGGGCGGAGGAAAGTGTGGTGAGTTCGTGGAATGGCCTCCCAGTCAAGGTAGCGGACAGGAAGACCGTATCTGAATTCAGAAAGCCCATTTCTGCAGATGAAGGAGTAGCCTAATCATTACAGCAGTTCAAATCCCACTGCTTCTCCTTGGGGTCCTTTCACAAAGGCGCACTAGCGTTTTTAGCGCGCACTAAAAATAAGAACACACTAAATGTTAGAAACGTCCATAGATTTCTATGGATGTCTCTAGCATTTAGCTTGTGCAAATTATTAGCAAATACTAAAAACGCTAGCCCACCTTTGTAAAACACCCCCCCCCCCCTTGTGATTTGGGGTAAGTTACTTAACCCTCCACTGTTTCTGGTACAAACTTAGAGGTATGTTTACCAAAGAATGTTAGAATTTGGAGTTTTACATTTTCTATTTTCCATCGCGGACTGTGGACCAGCACCACGTTGTTGACATTTTCTTCAACTTGAGAGATCGTGAAGCATATCTGTATACGTCAAGTTGATGACCCCTGATGAAGGCTGTTTAGCCGAAACACGGACCGTGTAGGGTCCTAATTAATTTTCATTTGGTGCTTTTACTACCGTGGTTTCAGAAGTGGTCATTTTTGGATTTTTGGCATCTTCCACTCTTGTGTGTTCTTTGTTCTGTTTGTTTGTGGAAGCATTGGACCTCCGTTTTTTCATTAGGATTTGGAGTTAACATGGATTGTAGTGCGAGTTAACTGCAAATCTAACGTGTTTCTTTTTTAGGGTATTTTTTATACAGATCTTGCACTAATGCAGTCACTATCGTGCGGTAATGGCTAGGATTTAATGCAGGATCAGTTAGCGACTCTTATGTAGGAGGTACTAAGTTAACCACTGTTAGCTTAGCAGTTATGCTGTTTGCAGACGTTACCTAGAAATGCACTAGCAGGATAATGCGTTCATGCCATGCCTTCTCCCCCCCCCCCCCCCCACCAAATTCCCTACCACACACACTAACAGGTATATTACAGCAGAATGCCTTAACATCCTCATGCAGTATCTCTGTTAGGGTGTGGTAAGAGCTTAAACTCCCTTTAGGGAAGCTGCCCCTTAAAGCCCTCTAGGTACTGGAAAATGCCTACTGTACCTGCATGTAACTCACCTTGCGCCAGTGGCGTACCAAGGGGGGCGGTGGATGCGGTCCGCCCCGGGTGCATGCCGCTGGGGGGTGCCGCGCGCCTGTCTGCTATGTTTGTTCTGTGCTCCCTCTGCCCCGGAACAGGTTACTTCCTGTTCCGGCAGAGGGAGCATGTAAACGAACGAAGCGGACAGGCGCACGGCACCCCCCCAGCGGCGTGCACCTGGGGGGGTCTTTTGCTGGGGGGGGGTCTTTCGCCGGGGGGGTCACGCTGCACCAGGCCAGCGGGGCGCATCGGTGATCTGCCCTGGGTATCAGCCCCCCTAGGAACGCCACTGCCTTGCGTTATAACTGAGAGGGGTATTTTACTAAAGATTAGCTCGAGTTATCTGCAGCAGGGTTCATAGGAATACAATGGGCCCTTCTGCAGATAATTCGAGCTAATCTTTAGTAAAAGACCCCCTGAAATAAAGACAGGAGCTAAATCTAAGTTTTATGTTGCTTTGAAAATTGCCCCCATAATTCTGTCTTTGTATTGTCCATGACTGTAAATTATTAATTTATTTATCCATCATTCACCCAGACAAGCCTAGAGAATGTTGTGCTGCATGTGTGAATAGATCACACAGAAATTACTAAGAGACATTTCCCAAGGTCATCTCTAGTTAATATTTACTGCATAAAATTTGTTTCTTAATATTTATTTACTTTTATTGATAATGTTCCTGTTTGACGCAAATATTCACCTGATGGAGTTTAATAAACATAAACATAATAAAATATGGAAAGTAAAAAAAAGTTAAAATCTATAGGGCTCAAAATTCCGTGGCACTTATCTGGCTGATCATTTTCTAAAATATAGTGAAACCCTGCTGGACATACCATGAGTGCATTTTATCTGCAGGGTTTTCACTAATTCTCAAAGCTAAACTAGTGTACAGTTTTGCTTGAATTACTGCTATGGGTACATTGTTTCCTGCTTTATAAGGGGGCAAGAATGGGACAGAAAATAATGACTGTACATTTGCAAATGTTGAACTTTTTATAAAATACTAACACTGCTTAGAATCACTGGGGGGAAAAAAGGGGATTAATGCCCCTTGCTGTTTTTGATATATATGAATGTTTTTATTAATTGTATATTTTTTGTTTTGATGGTTTGTTGTGCTTTTCTATCAGATACGGATTTCCAATTTGTGTATTTTAATTGTTTTAATGTTATATTTGATTGTAAACCGTTCTGATTTATTCTGTAATAAGAAACGGTCTAGTAAATAAATAAACGATACTCTTCTGTGACCTGACTAAGGCATACTTTTGGTACTTGGTCTAATTTTATAAAACAAGCCTCTTGTGTCTAAATTAGGGTCCATGGTTGCAGATCTGTAACCTGTCATTAAAATTGTCATTAGTACCTGAATATTGGAGGGTGGCCAATGTAACGTCGATTTTTAAAAAAGGTTTCCAGGGGTGATTTGTGAAATTACAGATCGGTAAGCCTGACTTCAGTGCCAGGGGAAAAATAGTAGAAACAATTATAAAGAATAAAATTACAGAACACATAGACAAACGTAGTTTAATGGGACAGAGTTAGCATGGGTTCAACCAAGGGATATCTTGCTTCACCAATTTGCTTCATTTCTTTGAAGGCGTAAATAAACATGCAGATAAAGGTGAGCCATTTGATGTGCATCTAGGTTTTCAGAAAGCTTTTGACAAATTTCCTCATGAGAGATGCCTGAGAAAATTAAAAAGTCATGGGATAGGAGACAATGTCCTTCTGTGGATTAGGAACTGGTTATTGGACAGAAAACAGAGGGTAGGGTTAAATGGCCATTTTTATCAATAAAGGAGGGTGAATAGTAGAGCGCCACAAGGATCTGCACTGGGATCGGTTACTATTTAACATATTTATAAACGATCTAGAAAACAGAATGATGCGTGAGGTGATTACATTTACTGATGGCACAAAACTATTTAAAGTTGTCAAAACACATGCGGATTGTGAAAAATTGCAAGAAGACCTTAGGAAACTGGAAGACTGGGCATCCAATTGGCAGATGAAATTTAATGTGGACAAATGCAAAGTGATTCACATTGGGAAGAGTAATCCGAATCACAGCTACCTGATGCTAGGGTCCACCTTAAGAGTCAACGCTCAAGAAAAAGATCCAGGTGTCATTGTAGACAATATGCTGAAATCGTCTGCCCAGTGCGTGGCAGCAGCCAAAAAGCCAAATAGGAATAAGACCAAGTATATTATAATGCCTCTGTATCGCTCCATGGTGCGACTTCACCTTGAGCATTGAATTCAATTCTGGTTGCTGTATCTCAAAAAAAGATATAGCGGAATTAGAATATGATAAAGGGGAGTGGTATAGAATGGGTAGAAGTGAATCGATTTTTTCACTCTTTCAAGAAGTACAAAGACCAGGGGACACTCAATGAAATTACATGGGAATACTTTTAAAGAAATAGGAGGAAATATTTTTTCACTCCAAGAATAGTTAAGCTCTGGAACTCGCTGCCGGAGCATGTGGTAACAACAATTAGCATATCTGGGTTTAAAAAAAGGTTTGGACAAGTTTCTGGAGGAAAAGTCCATAGTCTGTTATTGAGATGGACATGGGGGAAGCCATTGCTTGCCCTGGGATTGGTAGCATGGAATGTTGCTACTAATTGGGTTTTTGCCAGGTACTTGTGACCTGGATTGACCACTGTTGGAAGCAGGATACTGGGCTAGATGGACCTTTGATCTGACCGGTATGGCTATTCTTATGTAGGATCAGATATTACAAATTCCATACTGCTTTGGGATGTAATTTGAAAACCAGAACCTGCCAAAAATCTCTAGCCTGGAACTGGGTAACTTGGTATCTCTGGAGATCTGCGTACACTGTCTTCACTGATGCACACATAAGCCTAAACATGACCACTTCAGGAGTTTTTTTTAATAAACTGACTGGTACCAAACTGTTGATTTCTGGGGTCATTGTCTGACTATTACTACTATAAATATATCTCATGCACCTTCACTGTGGACACCCTGAAAATCAAACTGGCTTGGTGTGTCCTTAAGACCGGGTTGAAAGCTCCTAGTAAAAACTGATCTGCTGACTTCTTCATGTGATAAAATCCACTGCCAGAGCTAAACAAATGTCCCAGTCACTTGAAATGCACAATTTATCTTGCTAAATTAAAACCAATGGAGAAAGACCTGTTTCTTTACAGCCTTGCCCTCTGATAAATACACACAGAAAGAAGACTTAATAGAGCCATATTCTTTGACTTTTGTATCATTACATCATCTCGTGCAGAGCTGATTTTAATGGGTTTTAAATAGATGGTGTGTGTTGTAATGTGCTCATAAGTGAGAAAGGTAATCATGGTGGAATGAATATGCCCTGAGGCTTCTCCTTTCTTGTATAAAGTTGTCTGTTTTGACAGAATGAATCTTACAGAATGTTTATATATTTGCAAAGCCTTGAAGTGGCCATAAGTTTTCTGGGTTTCATGTTGTCTATTAGAGTTACTTTCCAAGGATCCTAAGCATTTGTTATATAACACACACAAACACACACGCACGTGTTTATGCATATAAATGTACAATGCCTTAAGTGTTGAAGGCAGAACCAACATTAGAGAAATTCTTTTTTAATATTAAGATACCGGACAAGTGGAAAATACATGTGAAAGATATTGCTAAGTTGAGCAATCATGTTCATAACAAGAAAGGGCCTCTTCTGATATCCATTGCTCTGAACCAAAGAGGTTTGATAACAGGAGATGGCATGAGCTTATCTGGCCCATTGTGTGGGCTGAAGCTAGTAGGCGGAGCTTGTCGCCCTATCAATTACATTGTTTTGGGTGTAACAAGATGGTGACAGCTGCATTGGGAAGAATTAAAACCTCCTTGGGTGGAGTGGGTGGAGACTGGCTTCTGCTTAGTGACATCATGCTGTCTCCTGTTATCAAACCTCCTTGCTCTGAATAGTGCTACCATTGCGTATTACCTTTACTTTGTTTAATTTCAACACAGTTCTGCATTAAAACCCAGTGAAACAATACAGCAGTACTGGCAACCTCTGCGTAACTGAGACCCAATGCAGGTCACTTTCTGATTCTATAATGCATTTTCATGTATTGGCACACAGTTATATGAAGCTTGGAATTAATTTCAAGAACCTAAGAAATACCTCGATGCAACAGTGCCCTTCTGAGAATGAAAAGAATCATTTGTGCCTCACTGGTTAACCACGAGAGAATCCAACGCGCATAAAGAATATGCAGAATGTTAAAAACAGTCCGTTAAAAACAAGTACTTTCAACCTGATCTTTCAGCCAACAAGCCCATTAGATCACCTAATTTATAAAGAGACATGACAAATCGCCGAGCCTGTATTACACAGTATGCACTTACTTCCCAGCCAAAGTTTGTGTCTTTTAATGTGGTCCTTTGTAGACTGATGTAAGGCCCAAATCTTTCCCCCGCTTCAATCTTTTTCTTGGCCCAGATTCCTAGTCCAGCCCCTGGAATTGAAGACTCTCGGAGTTCAAAGTCTGGTGGGATTGGAGTGTCATCGGGAATGTAGACGGGTACTTCATAAGGTGAACCTTCCTTGGGTGTGAAATCCTCACTTGTGGGAAATGGTGAAGGGGGTCCCACGGGAATGGGTGACATAATGCTGTCCTCTGTCTCTTCCTCCGCACTCTCGCCGGCAAGGAGATCAGGATCTGTTTCATACATATTATTTACAATGTCACTGTCACCTAAAAGAAAAAAGAAACCATTTGTTATTAGAGGATTTAAAAAAAAAAAAAAAAACAGCCAAAGAGATAGTAGACAAAATGGCAAATTGTGACCATAGGTTCAGTCATGTCATTTTTGATGGTAATTTCAATTTAGGGGTTTTTTTTTTAGCGTCTTTTACTTAACCGGCTATGCCAATATTAAGTACTGGCCGGTTAAGTTAATAGTGGACAAAGATAGAATTGCTATTAAGGGGGTCTGATTTGCCCACTAAACGTAGCTGGACAGCGCTTGAATATTCGGGATAAAGCCGGTTAGCCGCTATGTGCTAACCCTGGGAGTCTATATATTGCGCTGAGATTTCCATGCAGAAGTCAAAGAATGTTCTATAACAATGCATATAACTTAATTAGTTAACAAGCTAATCAGCGTTGATAATTGGTTGTTAACAACCAATTATCAGCACTAATTGGCATTAATTAGAATTTATGTGCACTACTTGCTAAGTGTATTTTGTAACATGGTGAATATAAATATAAGATGCAGAGTTGAGAGTGGGCGTGGTTATGGGCATGTCATGGGTGGGTTGTGGGCATTTCTAAATTCTATACGCGTTGTTATAGAATATACCCGCTCTGCGCCTAATTTAGGCATCAGGATTTACACCATTTACACTTGGCATAATTGACTGCGACTAAATTTAGTCACGTAGACTGGTGTTTGGCGTATTCTATAAACCACGTGGAAATTTAGGCTTATTCTATAAAGTATGCCTAAATTACAGCATACTTTATAGAATACGCCTACGCAAATTTCAGTTTGGTGCTGAATTTTAGGCGTGATATATAGAATCTGCTAATATTCAGTGGAGATAACTGGCTATTTCGTATTGGATATTAGCGCTTGGCCAGCAAAGCGCTATTTAACCAGCCAGTAGCTATTCCTGGCGGCGCGCGAAAGCTTTCCTTCTAATAAGTTCTGGGAGAAGAGGATATTTCTCTGGTAAGTGAACAAATTTTGCTTGTGCTTTCGGAACTTGAAGATTGGGGTTTAAAGGAGGAACTGTAAGTTAGTGATAGGCTGATATCCTTAATACTTTAGCAAGTTTTAAATTACGGAAAAACTCAAAAAACACTAAGATGGAGTCAGCAGTCCAGCAGCGAGAGGGGTGCTATCCAGTCTTTTGCATTGAGTGTCACATGTATGATTATCTCCCAATTGGTGAGGTGTCATATGTGTGTGCCCGATGCAAAGAGCTCCTAGCTCTCAGAGAACGTGTCCGTTCTCTAGAGGCTAGAGTAGCAGACTTGATGGAGCTGAGGGAGACAGAGAGGTACATAGAGGAGACCTACAGGGATGTTGTAGAGAAGTCCCACCTCCAGTCAGGTAGCCCCTGTGCTACCTTGGAGGAGGGAGGTCTCCTAGAAGGAGAGCATCACCCTGGTGAAGTAGGAAGTACTCCTGTAGCCAGGACCTGCCCACCAGGGGATGTATTATCCTTTCGCACCGAGGATATATCTCCAAATGTTGCCCGGGAGGGAAAGGTTAGGACAGCTGTTGTACTTGGTGATTCGATCATTAGGCATATAGATAGCTGGGTGGCTGGTGGACGTGAGGATCGACTGGTGACTTGCCTGCCTGGTGCGAAGGTGGCGGACCTCACGCGTCACCTAGATAGGATTTTATATAGTGCTGGGGAGGAGACGGCTGTCTTGGTACATGTGGGTACTAATGACATAGGAAAATGTGGGAGAGAGGTTCTGGAAGCAAAATTTAGGCTCTTAGGTAGAAAGCTGAAATCCAGATCCTCCAGGGTAGCATTTTCTGAAATGCTACCTGTGCCACGCGCAGGGCCCAAGAGACAGGCAGAGCTCCAGAGTCTCAATGCGTGGATGAGACAATGGTGCAGGGAGGAGGGCTTTAGATTTGTTAGGAACTGGGCAACATTCTGGGGAAGGGGGAGCCTATTCCGAAAGGATGGGCTCCATCTTAACCAGAGTGGGACCAGGCTGCTGGCATCGGCGTTTAAGAAGGAGATAGAGCAGCTTTTAAACTAGAAATGGGGGGAAGGCCGACAGTCGCTCAAAAGAGCATGGTTCGGGATAAGGTATCTTTCAAAGATATCACCATAACAGGGAAGATAGAGTATCCTGGTTGCAAAAGAGATTGTAGTAGATCGGGTATCTTTAAATAACAATAAAAATCAGACAAAAGATTGCCAATTAATACTGTCAAGTACTAAGCATGATGTACTTAGGAACAACAAACATAGTTTGAAATGTCTATATGCGAATGCCAGGAGCCTAAGAAATAAGATGGGGGAGTTGGAATATATTGCACTAAATGAAAAATTAGATATAATAGGCATCTCTGAGACCTGGTGGAAGGAGGATAACCAGTGGGACACTGTCATACCGGGGTACAAATTATATCGTAGTGATAGGGTGAATCGGATTGGTGGAGGGGTAGCATTGTATATTAACGAGAGCCTTGAATCAAATAGATTGAAAATTCTGCAGGAAACAAAACACTCCTTGGAATCACTGTGGATTGAAATTCCATGTGCAAAGGGGAAAAGGATAGTGATAGGAGTGTACTACCGTCCGCCTGGCCAGGACGAACAGACGGATGCGGAAATGTTAAAGGAAATCAGGGACGCAAACAAACTGGGCAACACAATAATAATGGGGGATTTCAATTACCCGCATATAGACTGGGTTAATGTAACATCTGTACATGCAAGGGACATAGGATTTCTTGATGAAATCAAGGACAGCTTCATGGAACAGCTAGTTCAGGAGCGACAAGAGAAGGAAAAATACTAGACTTAGTCCTTAGTGGTGCTCATGATCTAGTGCAGGGGGTAACGATACGAGGGCCGCTTGATAACAGTGATCATAATATGATCGGTTTTGATATTGGCATTGAAGGAAGTGAAACTAGGAAATCAAGTACGCTAGCGTTTAACTATAGAAAAGGTGATTACGACAAAATGAGAAAAATGGTGAAAAAACTGAAAGGAGCAGCTCGCAGAGTAAAAAACTTGCATCAGGCGTGGATGCTGTTTAAAAACACCATCCTGGAGGTTCAGGACAAATATATTCCACGTATTAGAAAAAAGGGAAAAAAAGACTAAACATCAGCCGGCGTGGCTAAACAGTAAGATAAAGGAAATCATTAGAGCCAAAAAACAATCCTTCAGAAAGTGGAGAAGAGAACCAACTGAAAGTAACAGGATAGATCATAAGGAATGCCAAGCCAAATGCAAAGCGGAGATAAGGAGGGCAAAAAAGGACTTTGAGAAGAAATTAGCGTTGGAAGCAAAAATACATAGTAAAAATTTTTTTAGATACATTAAAAGCAGGAAACCGGCCAAAGAGTCGGTTGGGCCGCTGGACGAAAATGGTGTTAAAGGGGCGATCAAGGAGGACAAAGCCGTAGTGGAGAAATTAAATGAATTCTTTGCTTCGGTCTTCACCGAGGAGGATTTGGGGGGGACACCGGTGCCGGAAAGAATATTTGAAGCGGGGGAGTCGGAGAAACTAAACGAATTCTCTGTAACCTTGGAGGATGTAATGGGTCAGTTCAGCAAGCTGAAGAGTAGTAAATCACCGGGACCTGATGGTATTCATCCCAGAGTATTAATAGAACTAAAAAATGAACTTGCGGAGCTACTGTTAGAAATATGCAATCTGTCCCTAAAATCGAGTGTAGTACCGGAAGACTGGAGGGTAGCCAATGTTACTCCGATTTTTAAGAAGGGTTCCAGAGGAGATCCGGGAAATTATAGACCGGTGAGTCTGACGTCGGTGCCGGGCAAGATGGTGGAGGCTATTATTAAGAATAAAATTGCAGAGCATATACAAAAACATGGAGTGATGAGACAAAGTCAGCACGGATTTAGTGAAGGGAAGTCTTGCCTCACCAATCTAATGCATTTTTTTGAGGGGGTAAGCAAACATGTGGACAATGGGGAGCCGGTTGATATTGTATATCTGGATTTTCAGAAGGCGTTTGACAAAGTGCCGCACGAAAGACTCCTGAAGAAATTGCAGAGTCATGGAATCGGAGGTAGGGTATTATTATGGATTAAGAACTGGTTGAAAGATAGGAAGCAGAGAGTAGGATTGCGTGGCCAGTATTCTCAGTGGAGGAGGGTAGTTAGTGGGGTCCCGCAGGGGTCTGTGCTGGGTCCGTTGCTTTTTAATATATTTATAAATGACCTAAAGATGGGAATAACTAGTGAGGTAATTAAATTCGCCGATGACACAAAATTATTCAGGGTCGTCAAGTCGCAGGAGGAATGTGAACGATTACAGGAGGACCTTGCGAGACTGGGAGAATGGGCGTGCAAGTGGCAGATGAAGTTCAATGTTGACAAGTGCAAAGTGATGCATGTGGGTAAGAGGAACCCGAATTATAGCTACGTCTTGCAAGGTTCCGCGTTAGGAGTTACGGATCAAGAAAGGGATCTGGGTGTCGTCGTCGATGATACGCTGAAACCTTCTGCTCAGTGTGCTGCTGCGGCTAGGAAAGCGAATAGAATGTTGGGTGTTATTAGGAAGGGTATGGAGTCCAGGTGTGCGGATGTTATAATGCCGTTGTATCGCTCCATGGTGCGACCGCACCTGGAGTATTGTGTTCAGTACTGGTCTCCGTATCTCAAAAAAGATATAGTAGAATTGGAAAAGGTACAGCGAAGGGCGACGAAAATGATAGTGGGGATGGGACGACTTTCCTATGAAGAGAGGCTGAGAAGGCTAGGGCTTTTCAGCTTGGAGAAGAGACGGCTGAGGGGAGATATGATAGAAGTGTATAAAATAATGAGTGGAATGGATCGGGTGGATGTGAAGCGACTGTTCACGCTATCCAAAAATACTAGGACTAGAGGGCATGAGTTGAAGCTACAGTGTGGTAAATTTAAAACGAATCGGAGAAAATTTTTCTTCACCCAACGTGTAATTAGACTCTGGAATTCGTTGCCGGAGAACGTGGTACGGGCGGCTAGCTTGACGGAGTTTAAAAAGGGGTTAGATAGATTCCTAAAGGACAAGTCCATAGACCGCTATTAAATGGACTTGGAAAAATTCCGCATTTTTAGGTATAACTTGTCTGGAATGTTTTTACGTTTGGGGAGCGTGCCAGGTGCCCTTGACCTGGATTGGCCACTGTCGGTGACAGGATGCTGGGCTAGATGGACCTTTGGTCTTTCCCAGTATGGCACTACTTATGTACTTATGTACTTATGTACTTAGTTAAATAGCGCTGAATATTGTGTCCTCTGTATATACATATTTTTCTGCCGTTAAGAGGAAAGTTACTAATATACATTAAGGGACTAATGCAGGATTTTTGCACCTTAACATGCATTAATCAACAAAATTGTATTTAATGGTTCATAACATATTAGTTACTGCAGGCATAATAATGAGATGTAAAGCATGAAAAAAACCCAAGAATTTCACCTCATTATTATGAAAATTGAATAATGCAGCTTATGTTGAACTCTGCAAGCTATGTTATTCTTGGAAAAATAATACCAGCTTGAATAATTTCAGCTAGCATTATTTTTCAAGGAATAGCATGGATTGTGGTGTTCATTACAAGGTAAATTATTTGATTTGTATTGTAATGAGGGGGTCGATATAGAGACAATGGTGTTCAGCTAGAGATCATGGCAGCCACATTTGTGAGGCTGCCACAAAAGGCAGGAGCCAGTCAACATCACTCCTGCCCATTTCTCCCACTGGACCACCAGGCAAATGGGCATAAGAACATAAATGTTGCCGTATTGGGACAGACCAAAGTTCCATCAAGCCCAGTATCCTGTTTCCAACAGTGGCCAAGCCAGGTCACAAGTACCTGGCAAGATCCCAAAACAGTAAAACATTTTATGCTGCTTATCCTACAAACAAACAGTGGATTTTCCCAAGTCCGTCTTAATAATAGCTTATGGACTTTTCTTTTAGGAAATTATCCAAAACTTTCTAAAACCCTGCTAAGCTAATGCCTTTACCACATCCTCTGGCAACGAATTCCAGAGTTTAATTAAATGGTGAGTGAAGAAATATTTTCTCTGGTTTATTTTAAATTTATTACTTAGCAGCTTCATTGTACACCCCTTAGTCCTAGTATTTTTGGAAACAGTAAGCAAGTGATTCATGTCTACCCATTACACTCAGTATTTTATAGACCTCTATCATATCTTCCCTCAACCATCTCTTCTCCAAGCTGAAGAGCCCTAGCCACTTTAGCCTTTCCTCATTTTAGCCTTTATCATTTTTGTTGCCCTTCTCTTAACCTTTTCTAATTCTCTTTTAAGATGCAGTGACCAGATTTGCACACAGTATTCAAGGTGCAGTTGCACCATGGAGAAATACAAAGGCATTATAACATTCTCATTTTTGTTTTCCATCCTTTTCCTAATAATTCCTAACATTCTATTTGCTTTTATAGCTACCACTGCACACTGAGCAGAGGGTTCAACATATCCATCAACATCCATGACACCTAGATCCTTTTCCTGGGTTGTGACTCCTAATGAGGAACCTTGAAGCATGTAGCTATAGTTTGGGTTCCTCTTTCCCACATGCATCACTTTGCACTTGCTCACATTAAACGTCATCGGCCATTTGGATGCCCAGTCTCCCAGTCTCGTAAGGTCCTCTTGTAATTTTTCACAATCCACTTACGACTTAACAACTTTGAATAACTTTGTGTCATCGGCAAATTTAATTACCTCACTAGTTATTCCCATCTCTAGATCATTTCTAAATATGCTAAAAAGCATTGGTCCTAGCACAGACCCATGGGGAACCCCGCTATCTACCCTTCTCCATTGAGAATACTGACCATTGAATCCAATTCAATTCATTTAACCAGTTTTTAATCCACAATAGGACATTAACTCCTATCCAGGCAAGCCTGCTAACTTTTGGGGCGAGAGGCTTGCATTTTTATGGATAGAGGTGGGAGAGGCAGGGGGGGGGGGGTCTTTTGTTCATCTTTGAACTGAACATGCGCGAAGAGTGCAGACATCAGCCGCTGGAAAGGAGGCTGCTGACTTCTTCCTGCTGAGGTAGTTTGGACAGCGGATCTCGTCTTCTGGCAGTGATTTGGTCCCTGCTTGAAAGGCTTTCAGGAGTGGGAAAGAGGGGGATTTGCTGTGAGAGGGGTGGGAGAGAAGGGGTACCATGGGGAATGTTCCATGGAGGTTGCCATGGAGGGAGGGGGATGGCACAACATCAGGTGAGGAGCCGGAGTTAACCAGCTGATATTCAGACTGGTGCCTAGTTGACCTTACTGCATAAAGGGTCCCTTTTACTAAGGTGTGTAGGCGCCTAAGTGCATCCAACGAGCGTCAAATTGGAAATACTGCCTGGCTACCGCATGCCTCGGGCAGTAATTCCATTTTTGATGCGCGTCCAAAACATGCAGAGAAAATTTCTACTGTGTGGTACTTACCCGGCGGTAATCGGCAGTGCACTCACACTGATGATTACCGCCCGGTTAATGTGTGAGACCTTACTGCTAAGTCAATGGGTGGCAGTAAGGTCTCAGGCCGAAAATGGAAGCGCGCTGGTTTTAATTGTGCCTGCATGTGTGGGAAAATGTGGGATACAAATGAACCATAAATAAATAAATACAATTTTGCCGCATGTCAATTTTTGGCCCCCCCAAAAAAGGCCTTTTTTGCTGGCACACTGAAAAATGGACCTGCACGTGTCCAAAACACGTGCCTACACCAGCGCAGGACATTTTTCGGCGTGCCTTAGTAAAAGGGCCCCAAAGTTAGGACACCATTTTTTCGGTCCCAACTTTATGCGGTTTCTCAGCCGCTTGTTAGCAGACTCAACATTTCTGCTGACTGGCTAGGTTACCACACTGCCCACAAACTAGCTGGTTTCAGCATGGGCAGTTAGAGGGGATATTCAGCAGCACTGTCTGGTTTAGTACGGCTGAATATTCCCAGTAAGCCTTGGACAGGCATTTTAAATGACCAGGAGTCTCTCCTGGCTGTTTAAATCATTTTGGATATTGGGCCTGAAGTGTTGTGTATGCATTTGCGTTCTTTGCATCTTATTACTGTGTATACCACCGTAGCTAATTTTATTATTATTATTTTGTTACATTTGTACCCCGCGCTTTCCCACTCATGGCAGGCTCAATGCAGCTTACATGGGGCAATGGAGGGTTAAGTGACTTGCCTAAGCTGCCTGTGCCTGAAGTGGGAATCGAACTCAGTTCCTCAGTTCCCCAGGACCAAAGTCCACCACCCTAACCACTAGGCCACTCCTCCACTGTTGCTACTAGTTGAGATTCTGCATGGAATGTTGCTATTCCACTAGCAACATTCCATGTAGAAGTCGGCCCTTGCAGATCACCAATGTGGCCGCGCAGGCTTCTGCTTCTGTGAGTCTGACGTCCTGCACGTACGTGCAGGACGTCAGACTCACAGAAACAGAAGCCTGCGCAGCCTTCTACATGGAATGTTGCTAGTGGAATAGCAACATTCCATGTAGAATCTCCAATAGTAGCAACATTCCATGTAGAATCTCCAACAGTATCTATTTTATTTTTGTTACATTTGTACCCTTCGCTTTCCCATTCATGGCAGGCTCAATGCGGCTTACATGGGGCAATGGACGGTTAAGTGACTTGCCCCGAGTCACAAAGAGCTGCCTGTGCCTGAAGTGGGAATCAAACTCAGTTCCTCAGGACCAAAGTCCACCACCCTAACCCCTAGGCCACTCCTCCACTCCAATTTAACACACACTGTTGTCATTTATCTTGAGCTAATGGGCAAATAATATGAATTATAGCCATAATGCACCTTAATAACCCCCCGTAACTTAGGATGAATTTTCAGCTGAGAACAAAGTTTCCTAAAGGGTCTCTTTTATCAAGCCGCGCTAGGGGCTGCCAGTGTGTTAATGCCAGCAAAGTCCATTCACGTTGAATGGGCTCCGTTGGCATTGCCAAGCAGAAACCGCTAGTGTGGTTTGATAAAAGAAAGCCCTAAGTTTGGCTGAAAATAGGGCACACATTTCTGAGTCTAAATTTAGAATTTCAGCTTTTTTTGAATATCGGGCCATAAATGTTTATCAAAATTCTGTGCATCTAATGCCTAATGGCCGCAACAATAATCTTGTTGTTGTTTTTTTTTTTTTAATAGGCTATTCAGAAGCAAGAGTAATAATGTTGTGTCACACAGAAGATGACACTTTTTGATTCCAAAGTTTTAATCTTGTTAAAACGGCTCCTTAATAGCTTCTGAAGTTATGCAGTCAACATTTGAATTCAGCTGTCTTTGGAACCTGTGAAATGTGGCGATTAAAATATCTGACTTGAAATGAACTGGCTGCTTTTGTTTCCCTCATCAGTAAAATGTGTGTTTAAGTTTCAGAACCGCTCTTATAAAACATTTAAGTGTATGGATAATGGAAGCAAATTGCAAGCAGAAAAAAAAAAAAAGAACAATTAAATTATTATATGATTAGTAATAATTAAATGCATCATCACAGCTTCCTGATGCATATCTTTAAATTTTCAAAAGCAATGGAAACCATAGCCTAGCAGAGCAATTAGGGAATTAGTGTGATTATTATCGGGTGATCTAAATTGTTGCACTTGATTGCATAGTTAGAACATGCCATTATTAAGAGCAGAATCATATTAGATTCACCATTTGACTTACGAACCATTAAATACATCCAGGGGAACAAAAAGGTAATTTGGGACTCTGTCAACGTAGCTACTTGTCAACGGGAGAACAAAAAATTTGAATGTATTTCCAAACAAGGAGGTATCTGTTGACAGAATTCTGAGAAAGCATCTCCCGCCCTAGTTTGACGGGCTGCATCATTTCAGTAAACAGAAGGATTCCGTCTTGTTCAATTTATCTAAGTACCCTTGCAGTCTGCAATCCAAATGCAGACCTGCAATCACTGGTAACCAAGCTCCAATTATGGCAGGAACATTTCCAGTCATTTTATTGTTTAGGTTTTGCTCAGGCTCTGCCAGGATCATGGGACCCTTTCCTTATGGATTTAAAAACGCTTGATCTCTCAATAGCAGCTTATAGGCTTGCATGGAAAACCTGGACCTCTTTCTTCTGGTTTTGTGGCCAGATGTTTCGGTTACAGAGTCAGTCCTGTATTCATTAGCAAAGGCAGAAATGATATAAGATGTTCTGTAAAAAATAAAACATTCTGACACAAAATCGTAAATTTGGGCTATTTTTTTCCCTATTCGTCTTAGTTTTGAAGTCCAGGTATGAAGCCAGTAAAAAAAGGGCTATACAGAGGTCAGAAAACTGTGAATGGAAAGTTTGCTATTTTTTTCCCACAGTTTATCGGATTATTTCTCTAAGGATATCTCAGATCACGGACCCATAAGGCCTCACCCAGTGGGAGAAATTATTCATAGAATGATAGAGTTGTTACTTCCATCTCCCCAGAAATGACCACCACCTTGTACATCTACACTTCAGTAAGACCCCTTTTGTTGGAGATCGATTTAAGATTCACATAAAATCCTGCTTAATCAAAGAGCAGGGCTAAGTTAATAATGAAAAACACATTTGTCTTATGGCCCAAGTAGCTGGAGTATTTATGGGAGCAGAGGTTGCCTTTCTCAATTAAACATGAGGCGATGCGACCGGGCTTACTGCAGAGTCGCCTGCCTCTACAATAACACATACAATAACCGGCACATCGTGGGCCGTAGCAAAGTGAGAGGAACTCCAACAGTGCATATTAATAATCAACCTCTGATGTAATCAGGGAAAAAAATAGCGCCCAAAAATGATAGTTTTCACTTCAGCAAGGAAAGGCATTTCTGTCTGAATAGAAAGAACTATTAGGGGAAAAGAGATATAATAATATGCCAATTTAAGGATGCACTATCCCCGGGATTCTGTATATCGCGCCTTGATTTCCAGTGGAGATCGAAATATAATCTAAAATAGTGCGTGTAACTTAATTGGTTAACTAGCTAATCAGTGCTGTCAATTGAATATTAACAAGCAGCAGCCCGGTGGTAGTTGCTTCCCCCAGCATGCGCCATTTCCAGTGCTGCAAAGAAGTAGCGCTGCTGTGTATCTAGGAGTAATCGGGCAGTACAGGAGCCCTTACCGCCACCTCAATGGATGCTGGTAAGCGCTTCCCCCCCAAAATGGCCGCGCGGCAAGCGGTTCACTCGCTGCATGGCCATTTCTTTAAGAAAAGGGAAACCTGCCTCTTATGCGCTGCAGTAAAAGGGAGCCTAAGCATGGGTCAAAAACACCAGCGCAGGCCCCCTTTTTTCCACAGCTTCGTAAAAGGAACCCCAAGTGTATTCTGTAACTTGGTGCACTTAAATTCTGTCGCATAGTTGAAAAAGGGGGCATGGCCATGGGTGGGGTGCGAACGTTTCTAAAATGTACATGCTTTGTTAAAGAATGCACCCACTCTGTGCCTCATTCGGGCGTCAGGATTTACACCAAGTAAAACCTGTTATAAATGGCCATGACTAAATTTGCGAGGTGCAGCCACAGAAGGTGGAGGAACCCTCAATTCCTACGTTACAGTAGTGCAGCAAAAAAAGGAGTAGGGTGATCTGGCCCCTTTCAATAACCCAGGGAGACTTTGTAACGTCATACGTCTCCCTGGAACGGGCCAGGTCATCCTACTCCTTTTTTTGCTGCATGACTAAATTTGGTCATGTGGAAAAGCGTAAAGTGTATTCTATATGCCATGTGGAAATTTAAGCCTATTCTTTAAAGTATAGGTATGCTTTAGAGAATATGTCTAGGTGTATTTTTTTTCCACACAGAACATTCAGGCACCATATATAGAATCTAGCCCTATGCCCTTTTAAAATCCTCAACACAGGCTTTCTGCTTTGAGAAATATCTTTTCCCTTCTTTGAGACTGTGCAATGATTTCTTTAGAGCCTGAAAGGCTTTGTAGTCACTTCAGCAGAGAAGACAGTGGATGGGCAGAATGGGAGACGGAAAATGGATGCATGGATAGGGGTTATCCTCTGGATTCTGTATAGGTCACCCAAATTTGGGCGTGGATCCCAGATCCGCTTATAAACTAGTTAGTCGACCAGGCGCTAACAATCGATTATTGGAGTTAACAAGCATTTAATTTAGTTTTAGATTTCTTTAAATTTGATACACCACCTTTAATAAGCATATATCAAAGTGGTTTACAATGATAAAAGTAAAATAAATAACACATATTAAAACAGAAAACACACAGGAACTCCATTGGTTGAATAGGACAGAATAAACAGAAGAATATCAAATTACACAACACCTATGCCCTATAACATAACATAGTAACATAGTAGATGATGGCAGAAAAAGACCTGCATGATCTATCCAGTCTGCCCAACAAGATAAACTCATATGTGCTACTTTTTGTGTATACCTTACCTTGATTTGTACCTGTGTGGGTCTACATTTTATACAAACAAAAAAAGCAACACTGGGCCTTCAAGACTGAGACAATAGGAGTATTTTATTGATAAGTGACCCGACACGGGCCGTGTTTCGGCGTAAAACAACGCCTGCCTCAGGGGTCAGCGTTTGACTGTGAATTGTTTAAAATGTATATGTGTCCAAAGCCTCCAAAAACAGACATAGATAAATCTGTAAAGCCAATCTTGCCTGTCGGAATGGACAGCCTCAATATAGGAAAACAATTCTTTGCTAATACAGGAGAGTTGTTTTCCTATATCACATCCAAACGCTGACCCCTGAGGCAGGCGTTGTTTTACGCCGAAACACGGCCCGTGTCAGGTCACTTATCAATAAAATACTCCTGTTGTCTCAGTCTTGAAGGCCCAGTGTTGCTTTTTTTGTTTGTGCACTTTTTATGCATACTGTTTACCCTCTCTGCTCGGTTTGGGTCTACATTTTGTGACACACAACTCTAAAAGAGGCTTGGCTATGGGAGGGTCATGGGCACGTCATGAGCATTTCCAGAAATTAGGCACGATGTTATATGATACCTCGATTTGCACGCCTATCTGCCATCAGTTGGGCGTGATCATTTACACTAGCCTTTGACTACCATGCATTCATTTTCAGAATTAAGCTGCACATTAAACTTTTTTTTTTTAAAATAAAAAGAAAGCTGGAAGCAAACAAAAAAGTTCCCCAAAAAGTCTGAAAAATCCAAAAATGAAGCACAAATTTTTTTGCCTCTGGTGTATATCCCTATTGACTGCCGGGAAGGAACAGGAACTTTGTTATTAACTCAAATATAGTCCTGTTGATAATGACTGGAAGTATTTACAGCCCGCAGGATTTTGAAATCTCAGCCATGTTCCTAACAGCCAGATTTCTACAATCACTTTTATGACCATTGCCGTATATTAAAATTGTCACTATTGTTGGCTTTCTCCTTGTTGGGTGCTTTAAAGACATGAAGACCAACATGTCCTACTCTCCCATTGAAAAAAAGATGTCCAGTGCAGGGCTGGGTCATAGTCACAGAGCAAGTAATGGAAGTTGGCTCCTACCATATCTGTTCTATAAATACAGTAAAGACCTTTGTCTGGTCCCTTCAGAAGGCAGCAAATTCTCTAGAAAAGGTGTGCAAAATTAACAGATGATGAAACACACTTTGCACATAAGTACATAAGTAATGCCACTCTGGGAAAAGACCAAGGGTCCATCGAGCCCAGCATCATGTCAACGACAGCGGCCAATCCAGGCCAAGGGCACCTGGCAAGCTTCCCAAACGTACAAACATTCTATACATGTTATTCCTGGAATTGTGGATTTTTCCCATTTAGTAGCGGTTTATGGACTTGTCCTTTAGGAAACCGTCTAACCCCTTTTTAAAATCTGCTAAGCTAACCACCTTCACTACCACATAGGCTAGTCCAATGATTCCTAAACCTATCCTGGGGAAACCCCAGCTAGTCAGGTTTTTGGGATATCCTCAATAAATATGTACGAGATTGGTTTGCATATCTTCCTTGGTATGCAAATCTAATGAATATTCATTGCAGATATCCTGAAAACCTGAGTGGCTGGGGTTCATTCAGGAAAGGTTTGGGAATTACTGAGCCAGTCCATAAATGTTAATGTTGACTAATTACGTGTGCATCTGGCCTTTAGTTATGCAACTGCCTTTGGGGTCCTTTTACAAAGGCATGGGAGGGTTAATGCGTGGGTAAGTGTGCGCCAAATCAGCACTACTGCCGGGGTAGTACTTGCGCCCGGCAATAATTATGATTTTGGCACGTGCCGAATTCTGCGATAGAAAATAATTTATTTATTACATTCCCAAGTCAATAACACAATACTGAGAAATATTTGACCTGCTTTTTTCTTCTTATACTGTGGCTTGGCTTAGGGCAGAGGGTACAGGGTTCGGCACTGTCCTGTGGAGATTTATAATATCTGACACATCTTACAGAACAAGGGCCTAAGGGAACAGCAAAACAAGCCTTTCTGTACCTAAAACTCAGAGTGTTGCTAGAAAAGCTTTAATTTAGAGAGCTGGACAATTTTATGACTCCCTTTGGAAGTATGATCATCAGATATCCTGTCACAATATTTAAACAGAATTAGAGTGCACGCACGTTCAGCTTTGCAAAATTATTCAGTCATTCACTTAAGCTGATAAAATTGGGAGCCTGCTAAAGAGATTACTTTTGTTGGTGAATTAATTTTTCTGATGACACTAATGCAAACGTGTTAATATGCTGTTTTCGGCTTGGAAATAAGGCAAGTGACTTCATGGGGAAAGCTTATCATATATAGGCTAAAATTAATTTATACACCTACAGGAAGATTAATTGGCACCAGCATTGGTGAGGCTTCGTTTTCAGGTAGCTGGTAAAACCTTTCTATGCCCCTTACTTGGAGTTTTCTATTTAGCTCACATCTTTCTCAGTAATTAAAGGTAAGTTACATTCAGGTACAGTAGTCATTTCTTGCCCTTGAGGGAATGGAGGGGTTTAAGTGACTTGTCGAAGATCACAAGGAGTGGTGGTGGGATTTGAATCTGGCATTGTATCATGCTGCTCTTTTCTTGAATGGTTAGAAAGTTGTTCTCATCGCCCATCACCTGGTCTGATCACCCATCCATCTCTGCCTCCATTCTCCCACCCCTCACCATTTCCCTTGAGACTTTCAATAGAATGTTGTTTGTTTTTTTTCCATGCAATATATATCAACGAGAACTTTGATAATGACACATGGGGACCTTTGTTACCAAACAGCACTAAAAGGTGACTCGCGGTAGCCCCAACGTGGCTTTCCCAGATGATAAGGTTACTTTTAGCACTGCTGGTAAAAGGCAGCTTTTTCTATTTTTACGACAATGGCCACGCGCTAATTCCCTCATTAGTATGTGACCATTAGCGCGTGAGCCCTTACTGCCACCTATCTGTAGGCGGTAAGGACTCGCATGCTAATCCTGCGCTAATCAGTGCCGCATCCACTTTCTGCCCCCATACAAGCCCCCAGTGCTAAAAATATATATATATTTTTATTTCTTTAGTGCGGGGGTAGCGAGTGCTGATTTCAAAACTACCTCATGACGCCCTAGGACAATGCATTTTAACCTGCGGTAAGCACAGGTTACTGCAAGGGCCCATAGATTCATAATATATAAATAAAGCAATAATTAAATTAAGAAAAAGAATCATGAAACCTATGAAAATAGTTCACTATCTCAAGGGAGACCTTCATACACGTTCATCAGAGGAAGCTGGAAAAAGAAAGGAACAAGAAAAGCAAGACAAATATTACCCTTGCAATGAAAAGCCCATAAACCCCAGTCTTTAGGAACCTGAACTGACAACCCCTGAAGCTTCCAAAAAGAACTGAAGTTGCAATAATTCATCGAACACAAAAGTCTGATTCTCAAAAAAGAAAAAAAAAAATCGTAACTGAAAATTAGCCCCCATTGAGATAACTTGTTGAGGAAAGCTAAGAAATGTCTTCCTGATCAGTTCTGTCCTTCTAAAGACATTAGGAAAAATGTGAATATTCTTTCCCATTTAAAAAAAAAAAAAAAACAACCCAAACCCTCTAAAATATATGCTTCTTTGTCTGCAGAAAAATAAAATACATTAACAAAGTAGCTTTGGAAACAAACTCATCATCTGAAGTCTGGAGGATTTTGCTGAAATCCCAACTATCCGAAGACAAATCTGTCCCTATTGGTGCATCTGAGCCCTTAGATTGTGTCCCTGGAAGAGGTGGCAACCCTAGATTTATTTGGGATACTTAAATTCCAAGGGGCCATTTTACAAAGTGGTGGGGTAAGCCCAATGCAAACTTACTGCTTGCTAGAAAGGAAGTACCACTGGGCTACCGCAGCAGCCCAGTGGTAGTTCCCAGCCCCAGCATACCACCATATCCCGTGCTACAAAAATATTTTTATTTTTGTAGCGCCGGTGTGTATCCGGTGGTAATGGGGCAGTTCCACGTGCTGCCTGGTTACCACTGGGTTAGATCAATATAACATCCAAAGATCTTATTAATGATACCAAAATAATGCCCGACACAGGCCGTGTTTCGCCCAAAAGGGCTGCTTCAGGGGCTAAAATGGAAAACGTCCAATAGGAACAATTGTAATGTTCATACAAGAAAAAACCAGCACATCCGAAAAGACCAATAATGTGTCTAATCATATGAAGCCTCCGCTAGTAACGCTGGGAAAAAAACAAAACAAAACAAAATATTACAATTGTTCCTATTGGACGTTTTCCATTTTAGCCCCTGAAGCAGCCCTTTTAGGCGAAACACGGCCTGTGTCGGGCATTATTTTCGTATCATTAATAAAACCTTTGGATGTTATCTTGATCTGCTGTTTTGTTTTCCACGTTGGAATTTGCAGATCGTTTGCCTTGTTGTTTTTTGGGACTACCACTGGGTTAGCACAGGAGCCCTTACTGCCTCCCCCCCCCCCCCCCCCGAAATGGCTGCACGGCAAGTGCTTCACTTGCCTCGCGACCATTTCCTGAAGGTAAAAGGGAACCTTGGCATGCATCAAAAACGCATGCCGATAACAGCGCAGGCCCCTTTTTGCCGCAGCTTGGTAGAAGGGTCCCTCAGTAATCTATTTTGGAAGTGATAAGAGCGGTTCGCCTTGATTATCGCTGGGCAAAAAATAAAATCAATTTCTCATTGCACCAGAAATGGCACACAGTGGGGGTGGCAGTACCGCAAGCTCCCACAGTAGACCGGCAGTAGAGAAGGATTGGCATGTGCCAACACCATGGCAGCTCTACCACGGCATTGTAAAATGGCCCCTAAGTGCCATACAAGCCCCCAGTGCTAAAAAATATATATTTTTATTTCTTTAGTGCGGGGGTAGCGCGTGCTGATTTCAAAACTATCTCATGACGCCCTAGGACAATGCATTTTAACCTGCAGTAAGCACAGGTTACTGTAAGGGCCCATAGATTCATAATATATAAAGCAATAATTAAATTAAGAAAAAGAATCATGAAACCTATGAAAATAGTTCACTATCTCAAGGGAGACCTTCATACACGTTCATCAGAGGAAGCTGGAAAAAGAAAGGAACACATAGGAACAAGAAAAGCCCATAAACCCCAGTCTTTAGGAACCTGAACTGACAACCCCTGAAGCTTCCAAAAAGAACTGAAGTTGCAATAATTCATCGAACACAAAAGTCTGATTCTCAAAAAAGAAAAAAAAAATCGTAACTGAAAATTAGCTCCCATTGAGATAACGTTGAGGAAAGCTAAGAAATGTCTTCCTGATCAGTTCTGTCCTTCTAAAGACATTAGGAAAAATGTGAATATTCCTTCCCAAACTTACTGCTTGCTAGAAAGGAAGTACCACTGGGCTACCACAGCAGCCCAGTGGTAGTTCCCAGCCCCAGCATGCCGCCATATCCCGTGCTACAAAAATATTTTTATTTTTGTAGCGCCGGTGTGTATCCGGTGGTAATGGGGCAGTTCCACGTGCTGCCTGGTTACCACTGGGTTAGATCAATATAACATCCAAAGATCTTATTAATGATACCAAAATAATGCCTGACACAGACCAATAATGTGTCTAATCATATGAAGCCTCTGCTGTTTTGTTTTCCACGTTGGAATCTGCAGATTGTTTGCCTTGTTGTTTTTTGGGACTACCACTGGGTTAGCACAGGAGCCCTTACTGCCTCCCCCCCCCCCCCCCGAAATGGCTGCACGGCAAGTGCTTCACTTGCCTCGCGGCCATTTCCTGAAGGTAAAAGGGAACCTTGGCATGCATCAAAAATGCATGCCGATAACAGCGCAGGCCCCTTTTTGCCGCAGCTTGGTAGAAGGGTCCCTCAGTAATCTATTTAGGAAGTGATAAGAGCTCTATGGAAGCCCGGCGGTTCGCCTTGATTATCGCCAGGCTAAAAATAAAATCAATTTCTCATTGCACCAGAAATGGCACACAGTGGGGGTGGCAGTACCGCAAGCTCCCACAGTAGACCGGCAGTAGAGAAGGATTGGCATGTGCCAACACCACGGCAGCTCTACCACGGCATTGTAAAATGGCCCCTAAGTGCATGGCCATTAATACTGGAAATAGAGAAATTGACCTTTTTACCCAGACGTGTGTGGATGACACACGTAAGTACGTGCTACGGCCTCTTTTTACTGCAGTTTAGTAAAAGGGCCCCTGTACGTGTTCATGTAATGCCACTAGATTAATAGTGAGGATGTATAAAAGAAATGAGGGATATTGGGGGATATACTTTTTAAGCTCAAGTCTTGGAACATTCTCAAGTCTGTAGACACCTTCTTCTAGTACTTTACGAAGGCTTTTTGATGACCCATAACATATGGCAGACAACAGTCAGAAGAAAATATTTGGAGGACTAGCATATGTGAGACCATCTCTGGTGCTGTGGCTTCTGCTGTTCTTGCTGCAGCAATGGTAAATTATAGCAGCCTTAAGAATTTGTTTAAACTGGCAAAAAAACCCCAAATGATTTCCTCCTATTCATATTTCCAGGAACGCTTCTCACTTAGAGCATACTTTGGTTATTCTTTCATTTAAGGTTGAGAGTGATAAACTTTACAAAAAATCTTACAAACCTCATTTTGAACATAAGAGTAGCCATACTGGGTCAGACCAATGGTCCATCTAGCCCAGTACCTTGGTTCCAATAGTAGCCAAGTCACAAGTACCTGGCAGAAACCCAAATCGTGGCAACATTCCATGCTACAAATCCCAGGGCAAGCAGTTGCTTCCCCATGTCTGTCTCAATAGCAGACTATGGACTTTTCCTCCAGGAACTAGTTCAATCCTTTTTTAAAAGCCAGATATGCTAACCATTGTTACCATAGGAGCCAACTTTTCAAAATTATTGGGAGTGCTAATCCCAATGGAAATGACCCCTCCTTGGACACATAGAAGAAATTCTCTCAATACTGGGGGTGCTCAAGCACCCACAGCGCCCACAGAGTCGGCTCCAATGACTGTTACCACATCCTACAGCAAAGAGTTTCAGAGCTTAACTATTCATTGAGTAAAAAAAATATTTCCTCCTAATTGTTTTAAAAGAATTTCCATGAAACTTCCTTGAGTGTCGCCTAGTTTTTGTACTTTTGGAATAAATTTTGTGAACATCCTTGTTGTGAAATACAGGGGTTTAATTTTAAATTTCTTCTCCTTTCTTCTTCCTGTGCTATGTTGGAGTTTCCAGTTGGATGAATTTTATTAACGATTTAAAGCAACCTTCCTAATATAAATAAATAAATATATATATATTTAACCCACAGGCCTCTTTCCAGCATATAACCCGAATCTGTTTATGCCATGGACTAGTAACAAGATGATTTGTACAGAGAGCTTTGATTAGTATGTTTAAGCTTTCTACTGGCAGTCACGTGGCTTTGTGGTCAAAGAGAAAAAGATCGGCCAAAAATGATATATGCCAGGATCTCAGACTAGACACATGATATAAATACTGAACTCTGGACCAGGCTCTCAGGAGTTGTGTTTATAGCTGCCAGTTAGTTGTTTTATATTTTAAGATATTCAAATTATTTGCAAGCTACAAATCAACGCGTTCCCTTAAGGCACGCCTGCCATCTTTTTTTTTTCCAGGTTGTTAATTAAAATAAATGCATTAGCAGTCAGGAACTTGTTAAAAAGTCATATTATTCTGCTACAAGAATGATTTTTTTTTTGCCCAGACTGAAAAACCCTGCTGCATGAAAATCATTCATAGTGAAGCGGAAATAAAGTTTATGATAGCCAAAATGTTGGTTTCCATGGTAATTTGTTTGTTTATTATGATGACCTTTTTCAAGCTGGTGTAAAAGCCTGCAGCTTCATTTTATTTTCGAAAAGAGGCCCCAGTCAGAAGACAGACATCTAGCTCATTATGTCCAAAGCGGATGTCCATCTGACATGTATTTTTCAACAGGAAATACGTCAGGATTTTCAGGTCCAAAATCCATGAGATGGACGTCCATGTGCTGAGGACATCCAGCACGAACAGACATTTTACAAACTGGAATGGCCAATATATAAACAGCACAAAAGCAAGAACAAGGACATCTGTCCCATAACATTCTTCGAAGAATGGCCACACAGACATCCCTGCAGAGCAGAGGGGCAGCCTGGTGGTTCGTGCAGTGGACTTTAAAGCAAGGGTCCTAGATTCAAATTCTACTTTAACTCTTTTATTTTGTAATTGTGAGCTCTCCAGGAACAGAAAAATACTTACTATACCTGAATGTAGATCACTTCAAAAGCATTCAGGCTTGCAGGCTGTTTATGGATTTAGGTACAGTAGGTATTTTTCTGTTCCAAGAGTGCAGCATTATTCCCACCATGCCACAGAGTGATGCTCTTGGTCTGCAGCTCTGAATCCCCTCTCCGATATCCAGCTACCCACAGGCCCGCCCAACCTCCTTGTGCCTACCACAATCTTCTAACTGGTGGTCCAGAGGAGGGTCCTGAACAAGTGAATAAGGGTTAGGAGTTAAAAGGAGTTAAAAGATATAGAATCTGGGTGTAAGTACATCTGCTCTGTGACTAGTGTAATGCATGCTAATGGAAATTTTAATGCATGACCTGCAAAAGAAATGCTGGACATGCCCCCTAATAACTGCCACATTAAATTTGCACCTCCTACATGCTAATTTGTTTTGTATTAAGCTGCAACAACTAGAAAATGCAATGTACTTTAATAAAAGGATCTTAAATGAGCTATGGAGAAGAGACAGTTTTAGATAGAAGAGTGCATATAGTCTAGGTGGTGTATCATTAATGGCATGCTACTCTACCAAGGGCGTTAGTCAATTCCCTCTCACCTCTTCTTTTCCCTTGGCATTAAAATGAACATAAGTCAATTCCTATGTTGGGTGATTGTGACCTGGATGGGCCACTGTCGGAGACAGGGTGCTGGGCTAGATGGACCTTTGGTCGGTCCCACTGTGGCGATGCTTGTCTTATGTCTTAAGTTAAAGACACTTTTATGAATTTAAGCAGCTGGAATTTGTAATTGGACTGGCCACTATTGGAAACAGGATACTGGGCTTGATGGACCTTCACCAGTATGATGATTTTTAATGAGAACATGATGTGTGCACAAATGCGCATGTCAGCTTCTACTTTCAAAAGCATTGTTAATCCCTCTGAGAGGAAGAGCAGAATTTGTAAACATTCTGATGGTTTACTATGAGCTGATTGATACAGACAAAATGTAAATGTTTTTTCTTAATTACAGGATTTTTGCCAGTAGGGCCAGCTAAGGAGCTACGTAATGTTGACTTGGATTATTCCCTGTGAACCGCTTGCTTGGTGAAACCAGAGAGTTTCCAAATAATTTAGCAGTAAATGCCAGCATTATGTTTCCAGTAAAAGCAAGAGTTCAGTGAGGCATTACAAATATTTTCAAAGATGAATCTATTAGAGACAAAGTATTTGCACCTCATCTACACCTATATTTACCTGGTCATCATCCACACAGTTATATTTATTTTATATTTGTAGAACAGAATTCATCTTGAATGGACTTTTCATGCAAATAGATGTTAACAATTCAACGCAGGACTTTCCCATGTGCTAAACCCATTTCTATTGCAGCTGTAAAATAGGCATTTTTCAATTATATCTTTTTTTGGCTGTGCACTAATGTTAGCATTTGCATGTGGTCGTTTTAAACAAATGAATACAGGACCATTTACCACCTCCTATTTTGAAGGTGCTAAGAGCTCCTGCATTATAGACAAGCTAATCTGTTAGTGTGTCAGTAATGTCAGCATGCTAGCTAAACAGTACTTCCATGACCATTCTCTGCCCCTGATGTGACATCAGAGGTATAGAATAGTATGCTGCCAGATTCACAGACAAATCACAGTTGGTGCCAATTAATGTCATTAATTGGTTCTTAGAGTTCAACTATTGTTCATTAATGGCTCATTAGCCAATTAACTTGCATGTGCATCTCGGGAGCACCCCCAAATTTGGGTGCCATATATAGAATCCAGGGGTGAGTTCATTGTACATTTATAGAATAATAACACTCAGCACAGTTCTATAAGTCATATGCACATCTCACTTAACATGTAAATGTAAGGGGGCATTCGAAGGAGAGGATATTGGGTGGGGCATGAGTGGGACTAACATTATCTTTATTTCATTTTATTTTTTTTAATTTCAGTTTAATTATTATATTTTCTAAAGGGGAATTTGTTTATGTAAGATTGTTTCTATTTATAGTTCCTCATTGTTTAAACTTTTTACATTTTTTTCTGTTTTGCCACTTGTTATTCTATCTCTGTGTTTTATGAGGACTCCAGATGAAGGCTTGCAAGCCGAAACATAACATGTGTTGGGCCAATCCAAATAATATTTATACTGGATTTTGAGAATCTGAGTCGATCTACACAGCTAGTGCATTGGATTTTGAGAACTGTGGATTTGTCAATAAATATTTTTAAATGGTGCTTTTTTTGTGGTAGCCTCCACTCTTTGTGTTGCCTTGCTGCGATTTGTAGAAGTGTTTGGTTTTGTCCTTGTTTTGGACCAACATTTATGTGAATGACTTACAGAATGTTGTACGATATGTGCTAAAGTGCTGCATTTAGGAGCACCCACTTATGCCTGCTATTGACATGGCATAAGTGGGCATGTCTCAATATAGGCACTTTGTACAATTTTCACTTGTATTTTTTTTTTGTTTCATTTGTACCCCGTGCTTTCCCACTCATGGCAGGCTCAATGCGGCTTACATATTCAGGTGCTTATTTGTACCTGGGGCAATGGAGGGTTAAGTGACTTGCCCAGAGTCACAAGGAGCTGCCTGTGCCTGAAGTGGGAATCGAACTCAGTTCCTCAGTTCCCCAGGACCAAAGTCCACCACCCTATCCACTAGGCCACTCCTCCACTCCATATTCTATAATGGAATCTTGGCGCCCACATTCCGTTATAGAATTAGCTCTCACTATGTGGCCTCCAAGGCGCCTAAATTGTACAGCCCAGTTCTAGAATTGTCCACTATCGTCTTGATAAACTAGGCTAAAATTAGATGCCTGCTTGGCTTTCACATATAACCAGCTTGTTATAACATTACTCTTTAAAATATGCTAGAAAAGCCTTGGTCTCCATTCCACGTGATCATTGGTCAAAAGGCTGTTTGTAAGAATGGAAGAAACTTCTTTTTTTTTCTTTCAAATGTTACTGAATCTAGGATGGGATTTGTTCAGAAAAAAAATATTTTTTTTCTTATTTATTCATAAGCTTTTCCACTTTTCTGTAAATTGCAATTGAATACAAACTGGTGAAACAGTGAGGTTTATTTAAGTAGTGGGGTAGAAATTTGCAATCCTGCCCTGGGCTGGTCTCTGCTTGGCCAATCAAGAAACAGGAACTAAGACGACCAGAAATATAAGACACAACTGGGAATGGGCTGGCTACAGCCGGAATCTCAAGAGATAGAATAGCTCCTCCTAGTAAACAGGTGCTTTCCAACCCAAGGGCTGCTGGCTTGAGGCTGGCTTATGCCTGACAGCTATTAACAATATGAGAAAAATAACAGAAATTTAACTACACTGGAATAAAATCTGAAATTTCAGGGGATTTCCCTGGTGTTTGGGGTTAGGAATAATATGAAATGACATGGAAAATATCATTTGCATTCACTATGCTATTTCAAATGAATGTGCCACCCCAGTGAGCTCTCTGATACTTCAATTGTGATATCTATGAATAACTTTGATCGTCACATAATTTGAACATAAGCATAAATCTGGGAAGATCTGCACCATAATGAGGTTAACAAGAGCCAAGCATTAGGGGGTCATAAATTCTCCTTAATAATCATTGGCTTCAGAGGCTAAACAATATCTCCTAGCAGTAGAAGGTGGGGGTGGGAAGAGTAGATGCATATTTCCTTGCGTTAAGTAGAAGGGAGTCATGTTGTAAAATAAGGGCAGGGCAACTGGGGTGTTGCCCTGGAAGCTGTCTTGTTAAAGTGTCAACCTCTAGTCTCTGGGGTAGAGCAAGACGAGTCGTCATGATTGTGCTGACCTAGTTCTGATGCTGTTTAAGATGTTAGTATAACACTCTTGGAAAGGGAGAACCATTTGCCCGTTTTTCACATTCGTAGGAATGGCTGGGGTTTGGGATACCCTGCTGCAGGGCTGCCGAGAGGGGGGGACAGGGGGAACAAAAGTCCCTGGGCCCGGGCCTCCGGAGGGGGCCCGGCGACACCGCAGTCCGACCCGCCCTCCCTCCGTCGCTCGCTCCCAGCACTAAGCTTAAATGCCTCCTTTCACCACGTTCGCAGCAAGCAGCAGCAGGGCAGGCCACTCCTTCCTTCCGTGTCCCGCCCTCGCCTGACGTAACGTCCGCGAGGGCGGGACACGGAAGGAAGGAGAGGTCTGCTCTGCTGCTGCTTGCTGCAAATGTGCTGAAAGGAGGAGTTTAAGGTTAGTGCAGGGCCCGGCCCGGTAGCGGGTGGAGGGGGGGCCGGCGACCTCGGGTGGGGGGCCCGGGGGGCGGCCTTGTCCAGGGCCCGGCTCTGGCTCTCGGCGGCCCTGCCCTGCTGAACTCCAGGATGGTGGTCCTTGGGACAGGAGGACTGAGATTTGAACATGGTGCACTATTGTTTCTGGAGTCTGGACACTCAACAGATTCCATGAGGAGGGCATAAGGAAAACGAAGAGAGGTTCAGTGAACCACCAGCAGAGGGGAGCAAGAAATAAAAGAGGAATTCAGTTGGAGTATTGGAATACTGCTGACCATGGGGCTGCCACTGCTCATCCAAGCAGACAGATTGAAGCAAAGAAGAAATGAGAAATCACAGAGTTTCATTACAGCTTTTCAACTCTTCTATTTGTGTTTTTCCTTAAAATGTATTTGTTCAGAGCTTTATCTATTGGTTATCTGGGCCAAGATTCCATTCAGTAAACTATTTTTATTTTACTATCTATGCAGACTGGACATTGAATTTTTGTGGACGAGACAGCCTGTCAAACAAATGTTTGAAGAAGTGAGAGTGTCACCCCCATAGAGGTAGGTCCTTAAAAACAAGTTTTCTACCACTCAATATGGTTCCCGAGGTACGGTGTGTGATGTATCTACTCACTTCAAATGCCTGGTTACTAGGCCAGAAGGATCCCAGAGCTATAAAAGCAAATACAGAAATACACCTAAATGAACTCATGTGCATCTTGACCCAGTCTTCTGTGGTAACCCGGTGGTAACCGGGCAGCTTGATGCCTGACTACCACTGGGTTAGTGCTGTGCTAGAGTAAAAAAATTCCAGGAGCGCCGAAAATGGTGCACGCTCCAGCCAGAACTACCGCCGGCAGCCACATTGGGCCGGCGGTAGTTTCAGATTAGCGAGCGGTAAGCCTGTGTTGGGCTTACTGCCGCTTATTAAAAGACCCCCCAGAATGACATATTCAGCCATCCCCCCTTCAATACAGGTGTTCATATTTTATTGAAACTGTTTACCATGCCCCTTCATAATTAATAGCTTGCAAATGTTGTTTTTATCGTGTCTTACTATTTTTCCACTCTGGGAATGCAAGACAGACTAAACCACACATTTCAGAACAACGTTCTCTTTCTTTCTTGCTGTTAATCTGATACTTTTTAGGGCAACGTATCTTTCTCATGTATGAGAAAGCATAAGTGTTCCTAGTTAAGTGGAAACCACTTTTGTACAACTGTGCAGATGTACCTGAATGGGAAAAATAAAAATCTAAAAAATATTTTGCTAAGCAAAGACATTTAGGAGTTTTCTATGGCAAGGTACAGTCCGTTTAAATATATTCTTCGCTACCTCCCTTTCCCTTCTCTGGAAAAAGTAGCGTTCAGCATCTTTCTGTCTTTGCCCAAGCTGCAGGAGGACAATAAAGAATTTGCAGCTCTGGAGAGAGCCTACAATAGGAGAGGTCGTATTTTTAATTCACATCTCCTGTAAACGCTGCTAGGAGAAAGCCTTTTTTGCTGTTGTCATTGGGTCTAATTGTCATTCTGCTCACTGCCAGTTCCCTAAGGCCAGGAACAGAAGCCCTGACGTTTATTAACACAGCAGATTAATAGCACTAGGGAAAGACATTTTCGCAAACATGATAAATATTAATAATAATCAATAAGAACTTATATTTCCCAGATTGAGCTACAAACATTACCCAAGGGGGAATAGTATCCACTGAATCTGGAGAACAAAAAAAAAAGAGAAACTGTGTAGGACAAGGATTTAGACCAGGTTTCCAAACTGAATTATATTGTAGGAGAAAAAAATACAATTGGATTTATTACTACAACTATGACTAGTAATTTTAATATGGCTTCCTGACATACAGAGGATAATTTTATAACAAGATGCCCGGGTTAAGAATAACCTGTGTGTCTTTATCAAGTGCAAGAGAATGTGGCAGAAATCGTGTATTAAATACAGGTGAGGACACATACATCTGCTCAAGATCTGATGGCAAAGTTTGTGCATAACGTTCACAAGGACACACTTTGATTATTACCCCTCATTCTATAACAAGCTACATAAACTGAAGCCCCATTTTCAGGCTTGAAATGATAGAATACTGCCATTTACATGGGTAAGTGGACACCGACATGCAAAAATGGCAGTTGCATACCTAACTCCTATTCTGTAATTACGCACGTTGAGTGCATAAATGCAAAGGGGCATTCAGAGGGGATGGACCTGGGCGCATCATGGAATCTTGGGCAGCAGAGTTTCAATTTCAACTCAACAAGGGAAAAACACAGTGTCTAGTCCTATCGTCCCAGCATAGCAAGGTTAACCCGACTTCACTTGTCAATGGGGATTCTACTCTTCCAGTCTCGTCAACCCTGAAAATCCTTGGTATCTTGTTAGACACTCACTTGCAATTGGATAACCAGGTTAATCTCATCTCTAAACGAATGTTCCACTCAATGTGGAGATTGTGGTGTATCAGGAGATTCCTCTCGGGGGTCCTCTTCCGTAATCTCACTCATTGGTTAGTCCTTTCCCATATAGACTACTGCAGTGGTTTTTACACTGGTAGCCGAACATTTATCCTGACAAAACTGCAGACTGCACAAAACACAGCTGCTAGGCTTATTTTTGGCAAATCACGCTTTGAACATGCAGAACCTCTTCGTTTCAACCTGCATTGTCTCACCATTTTAGCTCGTCTAACCTTCAAAATCTGCACGTTAACTCACAAGATTATCTATGGGGAGGCCCCTGCCTACATGGAAGACTTGATAGATCTGCCACCCAGAAATGCTTCCTTGACTGCTCGATCATACCTCAACTTACGCTATCCAAGCTATAAATCTGTTCGCTATAAATTGCTCCTTTCCTCATCCTTCACCTATGTCAGCCCAAAGTCTTGGAACAGTCTACCAAGGTCCTTAAAAAAGATTGCCGACCATCAAATTTTCAAGAAATCCTTAAAAACATTTTTGTTTGAGAAGGCATATCCCAACTACATCACTCAGTCCACACCTTCTTCCTCTTGACTGAACCTGTTTCATACAGTTATTACCCTTATTGATATGTGACTTTTGTAATTTTGTAAGCCGCATTGTGCCCGCTTTTGTGGGAAAATGTGGGGTATAAATGTAGTAAAATAAATAAATAAATAAATAGGCGTGGCCAATATTTGTGTGGGCTGCTTACAGAACACTATCTGTCCAATATTCAGCACTATTTAACCAGCCAGGAATGGCTCCTGCCTAGTTAAATAGCACTTAATTGGCTATCCACAAATATTTGGGGGGGAAGGAGGATAGCTGGCTATCTCCCACTGAAAATGTGTGGTCAGTGCATAGCGGTTAACTGGCTATCACCTCATGCAATATAGCTGGTTAGCTGCAGATAGATAGCATATTGCAGACTAAGTTTGGCAGTCAAATCGGGCCACCCAAAGAGCAGGCCTAACTTTGACTGCTATAAACTTAACTGGCCACTGCTGAATATTGGCTTGGCCGGTTAAGTTTAAACCTGCCAAAAATAAATTGGATATTCAATGCCGGTAGCCAGAAATGGCCCTGCTTTGAATATCTGGGCTCACCACTGCCCGTGGGAGATAGCCAGGCTGCCTCCTGTGGTATGAATATCGGCCCTTATAAGTCAGGCACAAAAATGCTGCATTTAGGTGCCGCTATTTACAGCAGCCATAAGAACAGAATATAAGACTTTATTTTTATATTCTGCAAAGCCTTACAGTTTGGTGTGGATTACAAGGTAAGGAACTGGACAAGCCAAGTTGCCCATAGGAGCATATGGCCGACTGAAAATGCTAGTGTGACTTAGTAAACAAGGGTCCTAAATAAAAATAAAATAAAATTGTTTAAAATAGAATTCTAATTGTTATTATACATGGATGACTATAAATTGTTACCTTTTTGCGTCTAGCATTCGATTCCATATTCCATATTGTAATTACTCAATCCTCATTTATTTTGTTATCATCAAGATCCTACCTAAACCTACACTACCCAAATTGCAAAGGACTTAAATACAAAACAACTTACGCATCCGGCTTCTCCTACATAAGCGCACAACTATGGAATGGGCTCCCAAAAGCTGTGAAAACAATCCACGACCACTTGAACTTCAGGAAATCACTAAAAACCAACCTCTTCAAAAAGGCTTACCCCAACGACCCCACGTAACCCTCTTCACCTACCAACACAGCATGACTATGATCGTACAAGACAACACACAATCTTCATCCATTTTGCCCCTCCACTTATACCTCCTACGATCACTATACAACTTTGTATTTGTTAACCACCGACTGGGCAAACGCCTTTGACGGTACTATGTAAGCCACACTCAAAATGAGCACAAATAAGGGAGTAAGAATGGAAAATAAGCCTGAATTAGGAAGGGAAAGCTTGTGTAAACAGTTTTTTAAAAAGCAGAGTATTACAGTTCAGATTAAGGAGCCCCTTGACCAAAGGGCAATAGGGCCATAGGAGCCAACTTTTTAAAATTATTGGAGGTGCTAAGCCCAATGGAAATAACCCCTCCCTGGATACATACAAGGAATTTTCTCAATATTGGGGGTGCTCAAGCACCCACAGCACCCAAAGCACCCACAGAGTCGGCTCCTATGAGTAGGGCTACCGCCAGCTTGGCTTGCAGCAAATCAGCCCTACCACTGGGCTCACCCAGAAACCTAGCGGTAGTTCCGGTTTTCCCGTGCACCATTTCTGTATTTTCTAGCAGTGGGGGATGTGCCTGGTGGTGATCGGGTAGCACCATGCTCTTGGTTACCTTGTCTCACCTCCACCCCCCCAGTCCCCTCCATCTCAGGAGAGATGATATTATATGAGGCCTATCTCAGTTTTTCCGCCTGGGGCCCATTCAGTCCTAGCTACACCACTGCCTCCATTTGAAGATTTATCTCAGCAGATGAGGTTCTACACGTGTTTAACTTCTTAGTGCCTAAATGTCCTGGTGTCTATATATCCTGACGCCTAAAGAGTGGCACCTAAATGTCATGTACCCCTCATTTTCGCTCAGTCATTTTCTGCTCTCATACTCCTTGCATCTTGTGATTTCCTTCTTTACTTTGCCCTCTCCTGGCATCCCCAACCAATGCTTTTATTTACTCTTCATACCCTGACACCCCCCACCATCCTCTCACTCTTCCTTCCCAACTTTCACCACCTGGCACCTACACCAGCCCCTTTACATATTCTTCTCACCTCTAGCGTCCCCTCCAGACCTCTCACCCATTCCTCCTGTACCATTCTCATCCTCATGTTCCCCAAGTCACTTTCATTCTTCCCCTTCCCCACTTCCATGACTGTCTTTGTACTGCCACCACCACCATGATCTCAATCCCATCGTCAAAGACATCACTCTCTCTCCCTGACTCATAGGGGCTCAGAGGAGGGCAATAGCAGCATCTTCTCTCACCTAGGGACTTGGAGGAGGAGGACAATAGAAGTAACACTTTGAGACGTATCTGACTCCTCCTCTATTTTCCAGGGTCAAGTGTTGTGATCTGAACTATGTGTTTGAGCACAACATTCAGTCCCCAGACAGGAAAGAAGGAATAGGATGTGTCCCCTAGGTGTTGTACTGCCACTATCTTCCTCCAAAACTTTAGGCATCAGAAGATGAAGAGGATTGTGGTGGTAGCTGTCTTTGCCAAAATCACTGTAGCGTCGGTCCATGGTGCGGCCGCACCTCGAATATTGTGTTCAATTTTGGTCACCGCATCTTAAACAGGATATAGTAGAATTAGAAAAGGTACAGAGAAGGGCGATGAAAATGATAAAGGGGATGGGACGACTTCCCTATGAGGAAAGGTTGAAGCGTCTAGGGCTCTTCAGCTTGGAGAAAAGACAGCTGAGGGGAGGTATGATAGAGGTCTATAAAATAATGAGTGGAGTGGAACGGGTAGACGTGAATCATTTGTCCAAAAATACTAGTGCTAGGGGGCATGCGCTGAAGTAAATTTATTACGAATCGGAGAAAATATTTCTTCACTCAATGTGTAATTAAACTCTGGAATTTTTTGCCAGAGAATGTGGTAAAAGCGGTTAGCTTAGCGGGATTTAAAAAAGGTCTGGATGGCTTCCTAAAGGAAAAGTCCATAGACCATTATTACATTGACTTGGGGAAAATCCACTGCTTATTTCTGGGATAAGCAGCATAAAATGTGTTGAACTTTTTCTGGATGTTGCCAGGTATTTTTGGCCTGGATTGCCCACTGTTGGAAACAGGATGCTGGGCTTAATGGACCTTTGGTCTGTCCCAGTGTGGCAATACTTATGTGCTTAGTATGGCCCTGGTCGTCTATGGTTATTCCATAGGGACTGGTTAATCCTTTGGAAGGGCTATATTTTTCAACCATTACCATAGGTGTGGAATCACAATAGGTCTCTTTGTATCTGGGTAAATTTTAGCAGGATAATGAGTTCTCCAGCCAAAGGTTAACCAGTGTGCTAGCCCAAATTTGAAAGATAATGATTGGTCTGGTTAATTCCTGCTGTTAACCAGACAAATCATTTGAATATCAGCCCTTCTGTTTCTCTGTTTCTATCTGAGAGGATTGAATTATTTATGCACTAAAATTCAAAGGGAACTCCAGTGTTTCTGTTTGTACATAGGAGTTTCTGCATTTTTCTTCTCCCTCAACACATACATACATACACCCCTCTCCCCCTGCTCTAACATAGCCTGAAGCAGGCTGGTGAAACGATTTCTGATATCACCCTAATTTTTAGCAAGGCTTGTTCTTGATAAAAAGCCTCTTTGTTGCAAAGAAATGTGATTTGGACTGTTTCCCCCCTTCCTCTCTTCTATTCCTTAGTTAATGTACCACTTCCACTTGCCCTAAGGCTAGGGAAAGGTATTCATCTGAGTGGCTCAAATCTCTGTTTTTCTTCCAAATCACAACTGACTTTTTCCTCCTGCTAAGCACTATCAAAGCTGGTACCCTGTTTCCCCGAAAATAAGACATCCCCTGAAAATAAGACCTAGTAGAGGTTTTGCTGAATTGCTAAATATAAGGCCTCCCCTGAAAGTAAGACCTAGCAAAGTTTTTGTTTGGCCCCGATGGGACATGGACACAGAAACCTTAATTTTTTTCGCTGCAACCCAAAGACGAAACATTAAAGAAATGCAAGAAACAAGACTGAGGTGGAAAATCTATCGTCCAGCGGACTCCTTCCATCCTCCTTCATGCTTTCGTGAAGATCAACTACCAGTAAGTGAGCCCGGAAAGAAAAGAAACATCCCCCTTGCAGAAATAATAAAAGGAAAGAAAATGAGTAACCGAGCCCTTTCGGCGCTGCTCCATCGCCCAAGGGCTAATTCAGACTAGAAGGATGGAAAGTGTTGCGAATGTACAGGAGGAGCGCATAAAGCGCCACCAACGGGGAACGGAGCTACCGTAGAATTTTTTTTTTAACGTTTGTAATATGGTAGTGATGATCCTGTGCCCTAAGCCCTCTCACAACCTCCCGAGACCCCCAGCCAGAGCAGCCCGGCCCCACATTCCATTACCTTCCCTAGTTCATACCCCTCCTCCATTCCCAGCCCGGCCAGGGTGGCTCTGCTCCGCTCGAGTCCTGCGGTCACTGTGGGCAGATAGGTGAGCCACGGCCTACTCCTGCAGGATACCGCCCCCCACTTCAATACTGTTCCTGACCGCCACAGTCCCCCTACTACTCCCGAATAAGACATCCCCTGAAAATAAGACCTAGCGCATCTTTGGGAGCAAAAATTAATATAAGACACTGTCTTATTTTCGGGGAAACACGGTATCCCTGATTCAAGGTCTAATGTCAGATTTAACCCTTTGTTCCCTGGCTTTTTATTTCTTTCATGGGAGGCACACTGCATTATTCAGTTCCATGAAAGAGATTTTTTTAGTTGTCCCTGGCTCTGAATGTACATCCCAATACATGGTGATACAGTAGTCTCTCGATTATCTGACGTAAATGGGGCCGACCCATTGTCAGATAAGTGAAAAGTTGGATAATACGGAAAACAATGGACCCCTTAAAAATGCAAAAACAAAGGCCTAGAGTTCCTGAAGTTTTCATGAGCAGATTAACAAAAAAAGTGGGAGAGCAACCAAGGAAGCCAAAGACAGGAAGATGTACATTAATACGAAGGTTTATTTGAAGTATGAAGACTCGACACAACGTCGTGTTTCGGCCATTAGGCCTGCATCAGGAGTCTCTTACACAGGATGTTTCTGAAAAATGATGAAGAGAAATCTTCAAAAGTAGCACAATAGTCTTGAAAAAGACTGTTGCTAGCGTGGACGCGTTGACTTCTGCACGCACTGTGAAGTGTTCAATTTGAACAGAAGGAAGTGAGTTGCAGGAGACCTAATAGGAGTCTCCTAATACTTAGGAGAACCCAGTCTCCCATGCATCAGATGTTACTCTTAGTGCTGATCTTTGAGTTCCTCTACTACAGCCTTGCGTGCAGAGCTCACTAGTCCTGGTGGCCCTTGCACCCATATGGAAGGAACTAAAGGTTCTTGAGGATGAAAAAGGAGACTAGCTTGGAGGACCCAGCAGTTGGAACCTTAGTTGATTGAAGCCGGTGGAGGTTTGGTGACAAGAGTTCTCTAAGTCTCAACAGGTACCACTGATGGCTATGGTGGCAACAATAACACAACTTTTGTTACCCTCATGCCTGCAAACCCACCCTGTGGTAGATACTTTAGGTGCAATTTGGGAAACCATTAGTGACCTAGCCAAGTGAATGGGCTATTCCAAAATGTAAGTCTTTTCAAACTATGACTTGATAAATATTTGTGGAAAAAACAAGAAAGTGCTTAAAATAAGGTATTTGCATATACAGTAGAGTCTCAATGATGTCACTGGGAGGGGTCTGTCGGATATGCCAGATGGTCGGATTAGCGGAAGTCAGATAATCGAGACTGCTGTATTTGTAGTCCTTGATTCTACCCATTTGAAATCAGCACTGTAGGCATCAGAATTCATCAGCACAGGGGGGGGGGGGGGGGGGGGGAGGGGGGTTCAGAAATCAACAACTGGACCGGAATGTCCCTCCTGGAATTTAGTAACTTGGTAGCCCTACACATGTGGATAACAAAGTTTGAAATCCTTATTTCTGCTTAAATCTGGTGGGATCACTAACACCAGTGTAGCCCTACCTGCAAACTCAGTATTTAGTGCTGTTTCCCCCAATCCTGTCCTGTTATCCATTGTGATGTATACTGGAATATATTGAAGATCCATTATGTATAAAGATATACAACATTTATTTACAGTATTGTGAATATCATGAAAACCAGAACTGTTAAGTAGGAATTCGGACCAGGGTTGACAAGACTTGACATGTGACTCAATGTGTTTTCTGCTTATATATCCATTTATTATCATCTATGTACAAAACCTTTCAACACTGGCTGGTTCTAACTACCCACCTGCAGAGAAAAACAGCATTGCCGTCATCACTGTGCACCAACACATAAAGGCAAAGTTACTGCATTTGTTGAGATGAGCATTAGAACTGTTCATTGGCACCTGAAAATCAGTGCAAACAGAGGTGTCTCTATTCTGCAACGCACAGTACAAAAGCAAGACATGGGAAGAAAAGGAAACCTAACAGAAGCCTGATGTGCAGCTGTTTAACATGTTACATTTCAGCCCAATGGTGTAGCCACAGGTGGGCCTGGGTGGCTGGGTGGGCCCACCCCCACCCAACAGTAGCACACATTTAGCGGTAGCTGGTGGGGCTCCCAAGCTCTGCCAGCTGAAGACTTCCGCCTAATGGTAACAAAAACGCTACTCTCAAACAGGGTCGGAGACAGACAGCAGATTTTGGGTGGGCCTAGGCAAGAAGTGGGAGGGCACCAAGTGTTCTCCACCCCACCAAAAAAATATCTCAGCTGGTGGAAAAATGCTTCTCTCCAACTTGGCAGTCTGCAGCAGACATGCACTGAAAACTGAGCATGCGTAGGTGCCAGTATCATGGAGAGCAGCATTTTCGTTACCATCAGGGGGAAGTCTTCAGCTGGCAAAGATTGGGATCCCCACCAGCTACCACTAAACGTATACTACTGTTGGGTGGGCCTGAGCCCTATGTGGGTGGGCCCCAGCCCACCCAGGCCCACCTGTGGCTATGCCACTGCTCTCAACGATAACGGAACCTGCGCATGCTCAGTTTTCAGCTCATGCCTTCTGCAGACTGACAAGGTGGAAAGAAGCGTTCTCCTGCCAGCTTAGATATTTTTTTGGTGGTGGTGGTGTGGAGAACACTTGGGGCCCATCCACTTCTTGCCTAGGCCCACCCAAAATCTGTTGTCTGGCTACACCCCTGTTTCAGCCTAGCTGACATTCTAGGATCTTAGGGCCCTGTTTAACAAGGTGTGTTAGCATTTTTAACGTGCCTACAATTAGTGTAAGCGCCTATAGGGATATTGTAGGCACGTACACAGTTAACGTGTGTACATGGTTAGCACGCGTTAAAAATGTTAACGTTCCTATAACGTGGCTTAGTAAACAGAGACCTTAATTTTCTATACAAATCTGGAAACAGCTCCTTTCCCAAGGGAAGAGGTTCCTCTCCAAGCATTCTTCTTTTCAGGTCGATATCCGGTGAAATATCTTGGGAATTATTGAAAACGTCTAATCTAGATGTTTCAAATTATTCTTCTATTCAGCAACACTGTATTGTTGCCATTGAAAATGTAAGTGTAAATTGTACTTCAAAATATTTATAGACACATACATAAAATATCCAAATATCGGAGCTTCTATGTATAAGGTGTAAGACCCCGAAGACTGGTGCTATACATGTACATTTTACATTTGGCACACAATGGCTTTGCTCCCATGATGAATAAATGGCCAAGCAAACACGAAGAAAACAAACATTCCTAGGAATGACACGGGAAACAAAACAAAATGAATTTTTTCTGGTTGTCCATCCCCAGTAGAACACCAAGAATTCTCTCACATAATGGCAATAAGTATTTTCATAAGACTATTGTTCTGTGAGGTGCATTCAAACGTTTAATTGTTAATTTAACAATTTCTTTAAGAAAATCAGTGTTGGGGATCCCATTGCAACAAGGTTGAACGTGCCTGATATTAGTGGTCTTCCAAGCCTTGAGACAGCATATAGCGAAACTCTGGCCAAAGTCGATGTGACAGACCAATCACTTGCATGTTGCTTGTTCTATTTGAAAATTGAGTTAAGTAAAAATTCTTTTCATTTATTTTGGGGATCCACCCTAAGTCAGGTCTGTGAAGTCAGCATTCAAAGAAATAAGGTTTTTTTTTTTTTGGAGCCAGTGAAGATAAAACAGCCCTTTGATTTTCCTCAACCCTCGTTGTTATTAACATTCTTTTGGGTTGGTGGTTGGGCTTCTTTCAGAGGCTTCCCCCCCCTTTTTCTTAAAGAAATTGTTAAATTAACAATTAAATTTTGAATGCACCTCACAGAACAATAGTCGTATGAAAATACTTATCGCCATTATGTGAGAGAATTCTTGGTGTTATATAGTATAAATACTCTTCACCCCCTTTTTTGTGACATGTCCATTCCCAGTATACACCTGGTTATGTTAGTATTCTGTAAAGGAAAGGAGAAACCTCCTTTCCGTTAGAGAATAGGATCCTACCACGTGCATTCCAGATAGGTGGAGGGGCAGTTTCGATATGACGTCTAAGTCCGACTTTGGATGTTTTGCAAAAAACATCCAAATCTGAAGAAAGGAGGTCATTTTCAAAAAACAAAAATGTCTATCTTTTTTTTTTGAAAATACTATTTTGAACAAGGTTTTGTGATTTGGAGGTTTTGTTTTCTGGTACATTTTTGAAAAAAATAACCCAAGTGCAAAATGCACAAAATCAAGCCATTGGGATGTAGGAGGAGCCAGCATTTTTAGCACAGTGGTCCCCTAGACATCGCAGGAGAGCAATGGTGGAAACTGTGAGTCCCCCCCCCCCCAACCTGCTACCCCCAAGTGTACACCACTACCATAGCCCTTACAGGTGAAGGGGGCACTTATATGTGGGTACAGTGGGTTTCTGGTGAGTTTTAGAGGGCTCACAGTTTCCTCCACAAGTGTAACAGGTAGGGGGAGGTATGGGCCTGGGTCCACCGGTCTGCAGTGCACTGCACCCACCACTAGACTATTCCAGGGACCTGCATGCTGTTCTAATGAACCTGAGTAGAACATCTGAGACTGGTATAGAGGCTGGCTAGTAATGTTTTAAAACACATTTTTTGAGGGTGGGAGAGGGTTAGTGGCCACTGAGGGAATAAGGTGAGATTATTCCCGATTCCCTCCAGTGGTCATCTGGTCATTTAGGGCGCCTTTTTGTGTCTTGTTATAAAAACAGGTGTAGCTCAAAACATCTTAGTTTTAGTCCTGGGTGGTTTTGTTTTATTCTATTATGGATGAGATCCTACCCTTAACATGCCCCTGACACGCCCCCCCCCCCCCCCTTGTGATTTGAACACACTTCTGACAGACGTCATAGAAAAACATCTAAAAATTGGTTTTGAAAATATGAATTTGGACATTTTTGAGAAAACATCTAAATGCAGATTTATGCCACTTTTTGGATTTATTTATTTATTTATTGCATTTGTATCCCACATTTTCCCACCTCTTTGTAGGATGTTTTTCTCTTTTGACAATGAGCTCCATAGTAACATAGTAGATGACGGAAAACAAAGACCTGTATGGTCCAGTCAGTCTGCCCGACAAGATAAACTCATAGCATAGGTATGATGTGATATTACATATATATACTTTATCTTAATTTGCCCTTGCCATTATCATGGCAAAGACCATATAATTCTGCCTGGCGCTGTCCTTGTTCTCCAACTTCTGAAGTTGTTATTGAAGCCCCACTCCATCCCATCCAAATCTGTCCAGCCATGATCAAGGCAAAGACCATAGAAGTCTGCCCAGTAATGACTTTGCTTCCCAATTACTGGTGTTGCCATCTAATCACTCCTAAGCTTCTTCGGATCCATTCCTTCTAAACAGCATTCCTTTTTGTTTATCCTACACATTTTTGGATTCGGTTGCTGTTTTCATCTCTATCCCCTCCTGCAGGAGAGCATTCCAGGCATCTACCACCTTCTCGGTGAAAAAGTACTTGCTGACATTATTCCTGAGTCCCCCCGCAGCCTTAATTCATGTCCTCTAGTTCTAGCACCTTCCCATCTCTGGAAAAGGTTTGTTTGTGGATTAATACTGTTCAAATATTTGAATGTCTGTATTATATCACCCCCAACTCTCCTTTCCTCCAGGGTATACATGTTCAGGTCCTCAAGTCTCTCCTCATACGTCTTGTGTTGCAAACCCCATACCATTTTTGTCAGTCTTCGTATCATTTGGGCACATGCTGCATGCGCATAGAGCCTAGCGCGGCTTAGTAAAAGGGTCCCCAGATTATGTGTGTCACTGAAACTATTCTATAATTTGCACTCACAACTTTTGATGATATTCAGATAGCTAATCAGTTAAAATCAGGACAGCATTTAAATAAATAGTTATCTAGTTAACAGATTGAGAAGCCCTTTTACTAAGCAGCAATAAAAAGTGGCCAGGACTATTCCCAGTGAGGGTTTTTCCCTTGCACTGAGTCGCAGTGGCAAAGTGACCCCATTTTCCATTTTTTACCATTAATGGCCGCACACTAATTTCTCCATTAGTGTGTGAGCTCTTACCACCATCTATTTTGTAGGTGGTAAGGGATCATGTGTTAACCATGTGCTAATCAGTTAGCGTGTGGCGATGTTGCTGCATTAACTGATTCGTGCAAAACACGCCTACTGTCCGCCTCATGCAAACCCCAACACTAAAAAAGAAATTCTGTTTTTTAGCCTGTGAGAAGCACGTGGAAATCCCAAAATTGCCGCAGGACGCATGAGCAAGCCCTGCAGTAGTGCTTTTTAGCCTGCGGTAATCACGCGTTACTGTTTATTGTAGCTTAGTAAAAGGACCACTGAATAATGCCCCTAACTAGATAACTGAAAGAACTGCCCTCCATCTACCCGTGGACAGCCCTAGCACTAGGGTGGTCTGGTTTTCAGTGGCATTCTCTGGATAATACCGATGAAAATTCAGAGGTGGCCTTGTCGATTTTATTTATCCGAGTATCAGCACTTTCTATCTGGATAAACAACTTTGAGTATTGGCCAGTAACTGCTTAATATTCAAGACAATTTAGCTGGCTGCTGACTGGTTAAATCGCTTGATTGGGGCTAGCCGCTAATAGTCAGTAGCACTTAAGAGACTAAGTGTAGCTGAATATCGTAGTTAACGCCAAACACAAAGCCGGGTATCTTGGAGGCATTTTAAGGTCAGATTCAGAAGCCAGGGTTAGCACATAAATGGGACTGAATAAAAAAGTCTGTCCTATTTTGGGGGCCCTTTTACAGAGCAGCACAATTCCCAACGCAGGCTTACCACTCTCTTCCAGTACTATCACCAGCCCAACATGGCCGCCAGCGGTAGTCCCGCCCCGAGCGCTCACTATTTCCGGGTGAAGAAGAAAACCCCTGGAAATGGCTTGCACAGCGATAACCCAGCAGTAATCAGGCATCGCTGCTCACTGCCTGGTTACCACCAGGTTAGCGTGGGAACCCTTATCGCCACCTCAATAGGTGGCGGTATGTGCTCCCTGCCTCATGGCCATGCGGTAAGAGTTATCTCATTGTGTGGCCATATTTTTTGAGGGGGGGGGGGATTTTACAGGCTGTGGAAAAAATGGCCCTGGCATGGGAAAAATGGCCCCCGCTGCTAGCACAGGGCCCTTTGTCCCACAGCTTGGTTAAAGGACCCCCTAATGCAGTAACCTATGGCTCCTTAGGTGATGAATTATTGACTTAAGCAGCTATGTGTTAACCGGTTTAAAAATAACCGGATATTCAAAGATGAAGCCTGCACAGATCCCTGCTTTGAATATCTGGGAATAATGCTGTCGACAGTGAGGAAAAGCTAATCACCAACGGCTGAATATTGACCCCTTCGTATTTAACAGATAGGATTACTGGTCTCAAATGCGGGTGTTTAACTTGAAATATACAAAACTCTTAAATAGTGGATCAGGGAATATGGATATACCTTGATGTATCTCATTCTATGGAGGAACATTGTAAATTGTTTCATTCTATGAGCAAGAGACTTTGTCCTTAGCAGCTAAGTTTTTTTTCTTTGGTACCCATTTAAATGTATAATTTATTATTTAGGGGTTACATATATTTTCCAAAAATACTAGGACTAGGGGGCATGCGATGAAACTAAAGTGTAGTAAATTTAAAACAAATCGGAGAAACGTTTTCTTCACCCAACGCATAATTAAACTCTGGAATTCGTTGCCGGAGAACATGGTGAAGGCGGTTAGCTTGGCAGAGTTTAAAAAGGAGTTAGACGGTTTCCTAAAAGACAAGTCCATAAACCACTACTAAAGGGACTTGGGAAAAATCCACAATTCCAGGAATAACATGTATAGAATGTTTGTACGTTTGGGAAGCTCGCCAGGTGCCCTTGGCCTGGATTGGCCGCTGTCGTGGACAGGATGCTGGGCTCGATGGACCCTTGGTCTTTTCCCAGTGTGGCATTACTTATGTCCTCTACTTGGCTCACTTTTATTACATAGAGCAGTGATTTAACCTATTGTGATGTCATAGTGGCTCATTCCACCAATAAGAGCCAACCTCATTAGTGATGTCACAATGGCTTGATTGTATAGAATGTTTGTACGTTTGGGAAGCTTGCCAGGTGCCCTTGGCCTGGATTGGCCGCTGTCGGGGACAGGATGCTGGGCTCGATAGACCCTTGGTCTTTTCCCAGTGTGGCATGTACTTATGTACTTTCTTTGTCCCAGAACAACTGCAATCTTTTTTTGATTTAAAGAAAGCATCTGTTTCAACCAGGGGCGTAGCCAGACACCCAACTTTGGGTGGGCCTGGACTCAAGATGGGTGGGCAGAAGAACCCCTCCCTGCCCCACAGGTGATTTGGTCTCTCCTTGTCTCACCTGCATGCCATCTGCTATTTACAAGGTATGCAGAAGGGACAGTTGTTGGGTTTTCAGCTGGTGGGGCTAGGGAATCAGCATAGGTGTGCTGCTACTGGGTGGGCCTGAGCCCAAAGTGGGTGGGCTTGGCCCACCCAGGCCCACCCTTGGCTACGCCACTGGTTTCAACTGCTATACCTTTACCAATTAATGAGTCTGTAAGGTCGGATTAGGGAGGTACTTGTATTAATGTCAATATAACTGAATAATTTTTCTTTCTATTGTAAAACTCCACTCTTGCTTCTTTTTCTGCCTCCCATGTATTTGGTCTAAAGGGATTAGGGGGTTTGCTCACTTAAGTTTCCTAATTAATTTTCTATATCTCCCATTTTTTTTCTCCCTTATCTAAAATTGCTGTATCAAGTAAAAACTTGTAAACATTTATTTCAATAAATAAAAAGTAATAAAAAAAAAAAAGATGTTTAAATAGAGAATTATTTGCACACAAACCTCACATAGAATATTCCAGAAGCATGCTGTATGGTGGAATCCAGTGACTCGATGGCACCTGATCGCTCGCGAATTACCACCATATTAACTAGAAGGGGAGTGTGGTTATGTGATATACCTCATTATCAGATCTAGCACCACCTCCCTACTTCCTTTTATTAAATTATATGTATTTGTAACATTGGGCAGTAATAATACCTTATGTGTAATTTTGATAATATAAGGTCTAAACAGGAGTTATGTTCTAGCAATACGCTCCACTTACGATGGAGAGCGAAACTTATTTTTTTTCTGCATTCAGGAGTTTTTAAATCTAATGTATAATCTCTGCATCCCCACTGCTTAGGTTTCAAATGCTTGCACAGTTCCCCCGATTAGAAGGGCTGCCTGTTGGGAGACTTTGAAAATAGCTTGTTCCTTCAATGTTTGCTAAGCCCATTTGAGTACGCTGTGAGATGAGGCGTCTTTTATAATATAAACTCTCTTGCTCTCTTTAATAAAGTCATTTTAAACAAAGGGGGTCAGTTTTTAAAGTGATTTCACTGGGCAGGACAAACTGTAGTTTGGCTAAATCACACTGGCTAGCCCAGGACTAGATAGTGGCAATGAATATCTGACCTGACCGCTGCAGATAGTGCTAGGGCATTCCAGGGGAAGAGATGGGATGGAGATGAGAGTTATGGGTCAGATTCTATAAATGTCACTCAATATTTGGTGTCAAAAAAAATCAGTGTTGAATGGTATTCTATAATGGGTGTGCCAGGAGATTCTACATTGAATGTTGCTATTCCACTAGCAACATTCCATGTAGAAGGCTGCGCAGGCTTCTGTTTCTGTGAGTCTGACAACCTGCACGTACGTGCAGGACGTCAGACTCACAGAAGCAGAAGCCTGCGCGGCCACATTGGTGATCTGCAAGGGCCGACTACTACATGGAATGTTGCTAGTGGAATAGCAACATTCCATGTAGAATGTCAAATAGTAGCAACAGTGGAGGAGTGGCCTAGTGGTTAGGGTGGTGGACTTTGATCCTGGGGAACTGAGGAACTGAGTTTGATTCCCACTTCAGGCACAGGCAGCTCCTTGTGACTGGGCAAGTCACTTAACCCTCCATTGCCCCATGTAAGCCACATTGAGCCTGCCATGAGTGGGAAAGCGCAGGGTACAAATGTAACAAAAATAAAATAGATACTATTGGAGAGTCTACATGGAATGTTGCTACTACTGGAGATTCTACATGGAATGTTGCTACTATTGGAGATTCTACATGGAATGTTGCTAATCCACTAGCAACATTCCATGTAGAAGCCTGCGCGGCCACATTGGTGATCTGCAAGGGCCGACTACTACATGGAATGTTGCTAGGTGGAATAGCAACATTCCATGTAGAATGTCAAATAGTAGCAACAGTGGAGGAGTGGCCTAGTGGTTAGGGTGGTGGACATTGATCCTGGGGAACTGAGGAACTGAGTTTGATTCCCACTTCAGGCACAGGCAGCTCCTTGTGACTCTGGGCAAGTCACTTAACCCTCCATTGCCCCACGTAAGCCGCATTGAGCCTGCCATGAGTGGGAAAGCGCAGGGTACAAATGTAACAAAAATAAAATAGATACTATTGGAGAGTCTACATGGAATGTTGCTACTACTGGAGATTCTACATGGAATGTTGCTACTATTGGAGATTCTACATGGAATGTTGCTATTCCACTAGCAACATTCCATGTAGAAGGCTGCGCAGGCTTCTGTTTCTGTGAGTCTGACGTCCTGCACGTACGTGCAGGACGTCAGACTCACAGAAGCAGAAGCCTGCGCGGCCACATTGGTGATCTGCAAGGGCCGACTACTACATGGAATGTTGCTAGGTGGAATAGCAACATTCCATGTAGAATGTCAAATAGTAGCAACAGTGGAGGAGTGGCCTAGTGGTTAGGGTGGTGGACATTGATCCTGGGGAACTGAGGAACTGAGTTTGATTCCCACTTCAGGCACAGGCAGCTCCTTGTGACTCTGGGCAAGTCACTTAACCCTCCATTGCCACATTGAGCCTGCCATGAGTGGGAAAGCGTGGGGTACAAATGTAACAAATAAAGGTTTTGGAAACATTTTATAAACCATTTGTTCTGTTTACAGAATAAATTGTAATGTCAGAGAGAGAGAGAGAGAGAAAATCCCATTTAACCAATACAGTATTTGCCATTTAAGCGTAGCTGTTTCTCAACATTGAAAACAAAAGGAAAATGTCCCATATACTTGCTACATTTTGCCAGACTAAAGATGTTTACAGTCTGAACTATCAAATAAAGTGCTAAACGCCACAGAGCCCGTCCCACTGCTCAGCTTCTCCACGACTTCATTTAGCAGAGAAGAAAGTGGCGTTAAAGAGAGAGAGAGAGAAAAAATTCATTAATTTTTATTAACAGGGAGCGCCATTTGTTCCCCGTGACAATATTTGACTTGTCGAAATGATTTTCACCTCTGCCACGAGGTGCGCGCTCTCCACATTCATCACTCGATTACTCAGAGAGTGGCCAGAGTTGCAGTCATTAACCAGTGAATTAACAGCAATGCACACTCCTATTAATCACTCTGACAAAAGCATTACTTTGCAGCTGACCCGACTAGGGCTCTGGGACACGAGCAGGAGGGAAGGAGAGCACATCACAGGGCTGGCAAATGGGGGGAGGGGAGGAGTTTCCCTCCTCTCTCTGGCTCTGAATATTTTTTTTTTTCTTTCCCCTTGTTTCAGTGGCTAAAGCAGAAATAAAAACCAGAAATGAGGTTGCAAGAGCAAAATGCTGAGGGGGTAAACTGGTAAAAAGACTAACGAAGGAAAAATGACTACTACATTCATGGTTATTTTATCAGACGGGGTTTTCCTCCCTGCAAGTTCAGGACAACGTGGGATTAATGGGAAAGTTGCAGCTCACAACTATCTTCCTTAAAGTAACGTGCAAGTGTGATACAAACATGTAACATGCTAAGATGTATAGAGTAGACAAATGTATGGGATTACGTTTTATAGATATCTTAAAGAAAAAAGGTCCAGTTTGGGTAAAATTTGAGTGAGTAATGCTGATTTTCACCACCCATATGTCTCAGAATTGGCAGGAAAAAAAATACTGTCCAGAGCAGCAAACTAATTTTTAGGGATCTGGGGTACACTGTAACTACAGCAGTCAGTGCTTGTGTTAAGATTTTCATATTTATGCTTCTTCTTTTTCTTCATTATAAAAAACATTAAGGGCTGGATTCAGTAAAAGATGCCCAAAGTTAGACACCAGACAGATCCATGCCAGGGGCGGACAGAGTGTGCTCTGGGCCCCCTGTTCCTGCTGCCGCCCTCTCCCCCTGCCACTGACCTTTTCCTTTGGCCCTGCAGCTAAATCAGCCATCTGCCGCTGACACTGGAACTTCCCTCTGCTGTGGCCCACACTTGTGGAAGAAGGAAGTGATGTCAGAATGGGATGGGCCGAGGCAGAGGAAAGTTCTGGCGTCAGTGGCAGATGGCCATTTAGATGCCCCTGCCTGTGAAGGGGGGGGGGGGGTGTTCGGGGATGGGAGTGCAGGAGAGGGAGGACACAGGGGCATCCCGGTCCCAGAGGAGATAGAAGGACATCAGACATTGGGCACATGGGAAGGAAGCACTGTTGCCTTTATGGTTAGTCCACCTCTGATCCATGCTGCTAGTATTCAGCAAAGGGCTCCTTTGCTGAATACTAACTTAGCATGGATTTCATGCCTAACATTTGGCACAAACATTTCTGCCTGCTGAAACCTGGCGTAAATGCTGGTGCCCAATTTAAGGCAGTTGGGCGTGCATTTTATAGCATTCTATAACATCACATCATAACTTCTTGGAACGCCCAATGATCTGCCTATGCTCCTCCCATAGCCACACCCCTTTGGGGTTATGTGCTATAAAATTTAGACATGGATGTTGTAGAATAGCGCAGATGCATGTGTGACTCCAAACTGGTGTCAATTAGCATTAATTATTGATTGCCGACAAAGGTATTCAATGCATTGAGTATCCAGTCTGAGGGCCAGCGTCGAGCATTCACTGAACAGCCTGACACCGGCTAAATATTGGGGGGAGGGGCTAACTTTTAGTGCCCTTTATATAATTGCCTCCTTAACATTCCATTGCCTCAGATACAAACATAAGGGTCCTTTCACACACTGTGGTGAAAAGCGACCATAGCGTACCCTTGCGTGGGTTTTTTCCTGCCCGCTAAGGCCATTTTTACCACAGCCAGAAAACAGTTAATTTTCTATTTTTGAATTAATGGCCATACACTAATGTAGCAATTTAAAAAAGTGATCATGTGAAAACTTACAGCTACCCATTTTATAGGTGGTAAGGGATCACACAGTAGTCCTGCACAAATCAATTAATGTGCATTAATGCAGATGTGTTAACTGTTTAGCATAGGAATGCTCACTTTCCGTCCCTGGCACCCCTCCTCAAAAAAAGTTCTTAAATATTTTTTTTAAATGGGGGGTCCTTTCACTAAGGTGCGCTGAAAAATGGCCTGCACTGGTGTAGACAAGTGTATCAGATGCACGCAGGTCCATTTTTCAGGGCGCCTGCGAATAAGGTCTTTTCTTGCCAAAAATGGACGTGCAGCAAAAAACAAAAATCGGTGTGCGTCCATTTTGGGCCTGAGACCTTACTATCACCCATTAACTTAGCTGTAAAGTCTCATGCATTAACCGGGCAGTAATCGTCAGCACGCATACACTGCCGATTACTGCCCGGTTAGCGGCACACCATAGAAAATAAAAATTATTTTCTTCTGCGCATCTTGGATGCTTGTAGAAATTAGAATTACAGCCAGGGGCATGCAGTAGCCGGGCAGTAGTTCTAATTTGACAAGCGTCGTACTCATGTAGGCACCTACATGTCTTAGTGAAAGGGCCCCATGGGTAGAACACACTGATTTGGCATTTACTAAAGGACAACTGAACCTGTCCCAGGGTACACCGCTTTAAGCTGCATTCGGCACGCCTTAGTGTTTATCATAGCTTCATAAAACGGCCCCTTAGACTAGGAGGCCTCCAGCGAAAGAGAAAGGCCTCTTGTACCTGAGTGTACACCACATTTATAGCTTTTGGGTTTGCAGGTGGTATATAAGAAATACATAATTTTTAAAAGTTCTTATTGGTTGATCCGTGGTATATAAGAAATATATAATTTTTAAAAGTTCTTATTGGTTGATCCGATTTATAGCGCATCTTCTCATATGGGAACTTAGATCACAATTAAAAATGCAACACATTTAAAATGAAATAAAGAGAGAAAAAATATTATAGCCATATAGAAAACCTTGGTGTAAGTGGCCAACAGAGGAAATATGCCCCCAAATTATCATGACCGAGATTGATTTAGAGGAAATAAATATTACAAATGTCTTCTGTAGATATCTAACTTCCTGGATAGGATTTTAGATGCCAGTGTTTGACAACGATGGAGTCCTTTTAATGGAATTAACGCGTAATAACAATTAGCATGTGCTAAATGCTAAGAAGCCCATAGGAATAAAATAGGCTTCTTAGCATTCAGTATGCACTAAATCCATTAATGCACCTTAGTAAAAGGAACCCGGAGTGACTTGATCAAGGTCACCAAGTTAGAGGTGACACTTTTGAACCCTTGACTTTCTGGTTTACAGGATTCACAACCATGTATTGCCAATACTAACTTCACATTCCCAATTAGTCCATGGCCAGGAAAAGTACCTCCAAATGTTTGCAGTGCTGTAGTTCAGTAGCCCTATTAATCTTGGAGAAGGCTGTTTTTTAATGAGATTTTATTAGACCAATGTAAAAATAAGGGACATGCACTTCTAACCCCAAAGAGGTCACTTCTTCAGAGGTGTTCAATTGATCAGAAATAAAACCTTCACCTCTGATAAAAGGGACTCTCTGAATGAAAATGCATGTAAGGTATCCTTAGTTAACTCGTGTCTTGGCTCAATGGTACAACCTCGCTCTAACAAATCTAAAAAACAAAAAAATACAAAAGAATAACGATGTAACATTATTGTCTCTTATAAAATCTTTTGTTTTGAATTTCATAATGGTGCATCATGAGAATTACACTTTCTGAAGCTCCATCTTCCTGCCTAACTGAATTAAGTATTGATGTTGATTTTGATAGCTTCAGATCACTTCCTCAGAATTCTTTGCGAGCTGTTTCTTGTTACTTGCCTTCATCAATTTTATTTTCTCAGTTAAACTGAAAACTGTGGAAAAAGAAATGGGTTAGGAAATCTGTGATTTCCTGGCACCTAATGAATTTCAGCCGCATGAAATGCAGGCCAATGCTCAAAAGCAGTAATTATAAATTCAAAAGATTCTCATGTACAGTATTTCAATTTATGTCATATTACTGTGAATGCAAAACACTCTAGTGTGCACTTATGTAAATTGGTTTGTTTTGTTTAATGTGGAATATACAATTTAACACAGATCTTCCAAGCTTGTCTTATCTAATCCTGGAAGGACTGTCCAAATGACATTTTTAGTTGCTCACAGTAGAGCCCAGTCTAATGGCCATGGAAAGCAGCTGAAAGAAAATCTCCTGGCCTTTTCAATCTCTAGGAACTCTTCCCTATAAGTACTCTACATGCTTTTTTATTTGATTGCAGGGTTACTAAGAGCCTCTTTTATCAAGCTGCACTAGCGGTTCCCGGGCGGCGATGCCGACAGAGCCCATTCAAACTGAATGGGCTTTGTTGGCATTATCACGCCGGAAACCACAAGTATGGCTTGATAAAAGAGACCCTAAATGCCGCCATGTCTCCTAGAACAACCAGAGTGACCCAGTCCAAGATGAAATGGATCTATTTGAAAATCCAGTACGAGCAACATCGCATGCATCAGGCACTAAGGGGGTCTTTTACAAAGGTGCGCTAGTGTTTTTAGTGCGCACTAATCATTAACATGCGTTAAACGCTAGAGATGCCCATAGGAATATATGGGTGTCTCTAGTGTTTAGCACGTGCTAAAAACGCTAGCGTGCCTTTGAAAAAGAAGCCCTAAGACGACAGGGTAAGTGAAACATGCTGGTGGTGATGTACTCATATAAAAGGACTCACTAGTATTATAATCTAAATCAGCTCATTGACTCACAAGATACTATTTGGGGAGGCCCCTGCCTACATGTCAGATTTGATAGATCTACCTTCAAGAAATGCATCGGTGACCGCTCGATCCTACCTTAATCTACATTATCCAAGCTGCGTCTGTAAAATATAAACTGCTCTTTTCACCTTCTTTCTCCTACGTCAGCCCAAAATCTTGGAACGCTCTACCTAGGCATCTAAAAGTGATTGACGACCATATGTCAGATTTGATAGATCTACCTTCAAGAAATGCATCGGTGACCGCTCGATCCTACCTTAATCTACATTATTCAAGCTGCAAGTCTGTAAAATATAAACTGCTCTTTTCATCTTCTTTCTCCTACGTCAGCCCCAAATCTTGGAACGCTCTACCTAGGCATCTAAAATTGATTGACGACCACCAAGAAATCCTTGAAAACATTTTTATTCGAGAAAGCATATCCCCCACTTAATGCTAAGCCTTCCCCTTCCTCATATTGACTATACCCGTTTAGCCACCGACTACTTCCACCTAGTAAAGCATCCTTGTATTATCCTCTTGTTTTTTTCCAGACCTTCTAACTTTTGTGTCACTACCCTCCATGCATTGTAATCCTTTGTAATTTTGTAAACCACATTGTGCTCGCTATAGTGGGAAAATGTGGGGTATAAATGTACCAAAAATAAATAAATAAATAGAAATCATCTACAAATAATACATTTTAATTGGGTTTATAAGAATCCATTTTTCTGAAAAGTGCTATGCAGCATGCAGTTTCCCCATATCTTACAACAGAAGAGTTCAACTGATGTTCAACTTCACTCACCAACATTGAAATAAAAAAATATATAGCGGTGTTCCACTCAACGAAGTACTTTGATTGGCTGAACAATTATTGGTGCCTTTACATATATCCAGTGGTGGAATAAGGAAGGGCGTAGGCAGTAATGGTTATTGATCCTTCATTGTGAAGTAAGGGGTCTTTTTACTAAGGTGAGCAGAAAAATGGCCTGCAGTAGTGTAGGTGTGTGTTTTGGGCTCGGGCAGATCCATTTTTCAGCGCGCTGAAAATGGATGTGTGGCAAAATTAAAATTGGCGCGCATCCATTTTGGGTCTAAGACTTTACTGCCAACCATTGACTTAGCAGTAAGGTCTCTCGCGTTAACCATGCGGTAATTGCCTATGCACGTGAAGTCAGAGTTACTGCCCGATTTTCGCCACGTGCCAGAAAATAAAATATCTTTTCTGGCAGGCATAGCGGATGCGCATAAAAAATGAAATTACCGCACGGGCCATGTGGTAGCCGGGTGGTAACTCCAAAATGACACGCATTGGGTGCACATGGAGGGGCATAATCGAACAGGGCACCCAAGTTTTCCTGAGGACGTCCTCACAGGGCGTCCCAGCGAAGGGGCGGGGAAACACCTATTATCAAAACAAGATGGGCGGCCATCTTTCGTTTCGATAATACAGCCCAAATCTCAACATTTAGGTCGACCTTAGAGATGGTCGTCCCTGATTTTCTGTGATAATGGAAACCGAGGACGCCCATCTCAGAAATGACCAAATTTAAGCCATTCATAATACACTGGTCCCCCTGACATGCCAGGACACCAACCAGGCACCCTAGGGGGCATTGCAGTGGACTTCAGAAATTGTTCCCAGGTGCATAGCTCCCTTACCTTGTGTGCTGAGCCCCCCCAACCCCCCCCAAATCCCACTACCCACAACTGTATAACACTACCATAGCCCTAAGGGGTGAAGGCTGGCATAGAGGCTGGAAAAAATATTTTTAAAGTTTTTTTTAGGGTGGGAGGGGGTTTGTGACCACTGGGGGAGTAAGGGGAGGTGATCTCTGATTCCCTCTGGTGGTCATCTGGTCAGTTCGGGCACCTTTTTGAGTCTTGGTGGCAAGAAAAAAATGGACCAAGTAAAGTCGCCCAAGAGCTCGTCAGGGATGCCCTTCTTTTTTCCATTATCGGCCGAGGATGCCCATGTGTTAAGCATGCCCCAGTACCGCCTTCACTATACATCTGACACGTGCCCATGAACTTTGGTCGTGCCCAACACGGAAAGCAGTTGAGAATGCCCAAAATAAGCTGATTTGGGCGACCCTGGGAGAAGGACGTCCATCTTGCGATTTGTGTCGAAAGATGGGCGCCCTTCTCTTTCGAAAATAAGCCTGATAGACACCTACACGGCTTATGTCATTATAATGTTCCTTTCTCACAAACTCTCCAAAAAGATGCACTCGACTGCCATAGCTTCTCTAGAAATCAGACTAGTATGACCATCTCTTTCCAAAATGTGTGTGTGTGTGTGGGGGGGGGGGGGGGACTCCAAATATAGAGGCATGGAATATTATGACCTTAAACATTTTAAATTAACTTACTTCCTGTCTATACCTTTTTGGTCTCTTGTATAAACTCTTCCATTTTTACTAGAAATCTAACCTATGTCCTTCAAAAAGAAAAATAAGTCAAGATGGATTTTTTGTCTATGAAAAAAAAGCTGTTCACTCTCTAGAACAATGAGCCTAGGTTGAGGTTCCAAGCAGGAGGTACCTACAAGAATGTCTATAGCCCTAGAAACTAAACATGGACCAGGTGATAGATTCTGAAAATAGACATATCTATTTTAGCACGGAGGAAACATCACTGGGTTTAAGACCATGAATTAGTCATAAGAGAGCCTTGTTAAACAGTAAGATTAAAGACTATTCATCTTTTTTTTATTTCTGTGCTGTCTTAGGGAAATGTAAATCATATTAGACTATCACACTTTAGTGTCTTTATAATATGTGACCAACTGAGCAAAAAGGTACCAAAAGTAAGCTAATGAGACTTATTTATGCCATAAGATAAGAGGGATATCAGCTGCATTATCCTGTAAAATTTCAGCCTCAGGTATGGACTAATTACATCTTTAAAAATAATAAAGTAATTAACCCTCCCCCCAAAAAAATTACATACCCCACTTTTGATACCAGCGGGTTTTAAGCTGTAGAATATGAAAATCATCAAAGTTGTGAAAAAAAATTGCATAGTCTCATTCTACTGATTTTATAGTGCACAAAACTTTCAAACATGAAAGTTGCCCAAATTTACCCTTCCAAATTTTATTGCCTTTATCTCTGTAATTTGTAACCCTACTTTGGTACCTTTTTGCTCAGTGGTTCACATGTACAGTCAACAGAGTTTGAAGAGTAAGGAGCCCTTTTACAAAGGCAAGGGAGGGCTAATGTGCGAGCAACATATGCCCAATCGGCACTGCCAACAGGGTAATACATGCACCCAGCAGCAATTTTGATTTTGGCATGCGCCGAATCCCACGGTAAGAAATAATTTTCTATCGTGGCGTGTTCCCAGTGGTAACTGGCAGTGCGCCCACATTGGTGCACGCTTCATGGTTACCATGTGGGTAGCACATGAGCCCTTACCGCTAAGTCAGTGGGTGGTGGTAAGGGGTCAGACCATAAATAGGTGCACATTAGTTTTAATATTAGTACAGGCCCATTTCCCGACCCATTAAAAATAGTCTTTTTCCCCAGCCATGGTAAAAAAAATGGTCCAGCGCACGCCTAAAAGACGCACCCACACTACCGCAGGCCACTTTTTACCACAGCTTTGTAAAAGGACCCCTCACATTGCCATGCTTTAAAGATAAAACTCTGTTATTTATTTATTTATTTATTGCATTTGTATCCCACATTCCCCACATTTTTGCAGGCTCAATGTGGCTTACATAGATTTGTTAACATTGTCATTGCAGGATATCGGATACAGTTAGTAATGTGTAGTGATTCGGAAGGGAAGATAAGAGGAAGGGAGAGAGTGGTTAGGTTAGTTATATAAGGTAGGCGTTCATAATAGAGTGGACTGGTGAGGTGACTTAGTGAGGTTATAGGTTCTCATTGTAGGCTTTGTTGAAGAACAATGTCTTCAGAGATTTTTGAAAGATAGTTGTTTCGTTGATTGCTTTCAGGTCTGTAGGTAATGTATTCCATAACTTCGTGCTCATGTAAGAAAAGGTAGTGGCATGCATCAGCTTGTATTTAAGTCCTTTGCAGCTGGGGTAGTGCAGGTTGAGAAATTTGCGGGATGATCTTGTGGCGTTTCTGGGAGGTAGGTCTACGAGCTCACGATGAGTGATAATAAATCTTTATCTAACGAGCAAGAATTAGTGTATATTCCAGATACAGACTGACTAGATTTGCAATCTAGTGTTCAATTGTGGACCCATTCTGGGACAATGGGGCATGATACTAGATCATTTTTTAAAAACTTTTCTTCTAGTTATGAAGACAATATCCATCTTTTTGGTAAACTTAGGGCCCTGTTTGCTAGGATGCGCTAGCGTTTCTAGCGTGCACCTATAATTAGTGGGTGTCTTTAGCATTTATCATGTACTAAAAATGCTAGAGCACCTTAGTAAACAGGGCCCTTAGGGGGTCTTTTACAAAGTATCGGTAAGCCTAATGCAAGCTTACTGCACGCTAAAATGAACTTCCGCTCGCCCAACACAGCTGCTGGTGGTAATTCTGGCTAGAGCGTGCACCATTTCTGGTAGGCCATTAAAAGTTTTTTTCTATAGGACAGCGCTAACCTGGGTTACAGCGGTAAACATTATCCTACTGCATGGGGGGGGGGGGGGTTGGGGGGGTGAATCCTTTGCTCATGTGCTTCTTGCTCTAAAAAAAATACAATAAAAAAAATAGACATATTTGTAATTTGATTTTGGGTTTCCAGCCTCTCCACAGTTTGTTGGTTGGCCATATGTCAATTACCCATCATCTGGAGAAAAAACTGGTCTTTTTTTTTTTTGACCGCTGTGCCAAAGCATTTCCGCCCTTTTCCATAACCTGCCAACTTACTAATGTGGAAAACATGCCACTGAAGGGATGGAAATATGAAATACAGAGACATGACTGATGGCCCTCTGATTTGACAAATACTATTTTACACATTTTAAATGTGTTGGCTGCAGTTTGCCTATATGGTGGTTACAAATTGTAGGAGAAATATCAGGTTATGGAAATGAGGTTGTCTCCCTGGTTTTTTTTTTTTGGAAATTTTCTTTGAAACACACTCATGGTTTCAATCAGCAGTGAAGCAGGATGAAATGGTGGTTTTTCTCCTTTAGCTGTTGGATTCCAGTGAAGAGTAATAACAATACATCTGGTTCTACAGAATTATTCACGCTTCTGCTATAATGGAATACCTCGAGCAGTAGTTCGCAAACCTGTCCTAGCAACTGCACAGCTAGTTGGATTTTTAGGCTAGCCAAGAGTAACATGCATGAGATAAATTTGCACGTATTGGAGACACAGTGTATGTTAACTAACCTTGTGCATATTCATGGTGAATATTTGGAAAACTCAGCTTGCTGGGGGATCTTGAGGATAGGTTTGGTAACTGCTCAAGTAGGCAAAGTATTGGGAAGATAGTTCATTCTCCAGGAGAGGAGGGACAGGAGGAGAGATATGATACCGGCTTTTACATACTTGAAAGGTTTAGAAACAAATATTTCCAGAGAAGGGAAAGTGATAAAACGAGAGGAATTGAGGTTGCGGAGTGGTAGACTTAGGAGGAATGTCAGCGGCTAAAAAGGCCGAAACAAGACTTGGCCATGTGGTAAGATTGCTCTTACCGCATGGCCATGCGGGGAGGGGGAGCTCTTACCGCCCACCCATTGAGGTTGCAGTAAGTGCTTCCCCGTTAACCCGGCAGTAACCAAGTAGCATGTAGCGCTGCCGGATAATCCCCTGTGGAAATATGTTTTGATTATTTCCTCTAGCGACGAAAATGCCACTCGTTGGGGGTGGAACTACGTTGGGCCGGCAGTAGCTCCAGATTGGCTCGTGGTAAACCCACGGTGAGCTTACCGCTGCTTAGTAAAAGGTCCCTTAGTGATGAGTGTTCCTGAGTTAACTCTCTGCAGGTACCGTACACTAATGAGAACATTAGCGCACAACCCGCAAAAAGTGGGAAGGCCTTCTAAAAGTGCTGCGTAAAATTTGCAGTGATCATGCAGTAAAATCCCGTATTAAAGCACGTTAACTGCAAACTGTTGAGCACTCTAGTAAAAGGACCCCAAAATTCTCAGCCCTTGCACCTACAAGATGGCTTCCATAAAGCCACCATTTTCTTTTAACAGTATATTGAACAAAATTTTGTTTTTCTATGAAATGTGCAAACACTATATGGAATTTTTCTCCATAATGTGCTTTGAACAGTAAGCACCTTGTTTACCATGTTTCGATTGCACTGTGTCTGACTCCAAAATGTATTCAGCATGAAAAATAACAAAACATAAAAAAGGAAGGCAGATTTTTTAACATAGGGCATATCCTCCCCGTCATATTTTTTTGATCACTTGTATTCCCCAGCGCAAGTTAAACTTTAACAGGCCTGGAACGACCTCATTAGCATAAAACCACATGATAATGGGAAACAGTGTTTTTGACATAATTTTCCTGTTATCGTTTGATATATTTAATTCATTCCATTTTTTATATATTTTAATGTTAGTACATGCATCCCCTGTATTTGCTACAATGGCTAATGGTGCTGCTCTGTTTCTGGCCCTGGAGATTAAAGGCCAGAAGGAATTAAGCGAATGTCTGCCTTACTGAGTAGTCTACTGAAGGATAGAAAGACAGACTTTCTTTTTGTTTCTCATTTCTCTCTGCGGGCAAGGGAAGGTACATAATGAACCGCAGATTCGGAAAAATCCTCCAATCCAAGCAACAGAAAAAAAATGAGCTTCTTGAAGTTGCGATTAGAGGTAATGAGAGATAGATGAAGAAATGACATTTTGGGTCCCTTTTACTAAGCCGCATAAATGTCTACGCGCGCCAAAATGGAGTTACCGCCCGATTAGCGCGCGGCTCTTGCGGTAATTTCATTTTTGGCACGTGTCCAATACGCATGTCTGAATAATAGTTTTTATTTTCGGACGTGTGCCAAGTGGCATTAGACGTGCGTAAGATCATTACCGCCCAGATTCTTTACCGCTAGATCTATGGCTGGCAGTAAGGTCTCACACCCAAAATGGACGCACGGCAATTTTGATTTTGCTACACATCCATTTTTGGCAAAAAAAGAGGCCCTTTTCACAGGTGCGCTGAAAAATGGATTGGCGAGCGCCCAAAACCCGCGCCTACACTACCGCAAGCCATTTTTCAGCACGCCTTTGTAAAAGGAGCCCTATGTCTTTCTGGCACTGAGAGAAAAAGTAATAGTTCACGTGAGGGGTCCTTTCATTAAAGTTACTGTACCGGCATACATTTAGGACAAAATTCTGTACATGAATGCCAAAAAAATGAGCAATGAGCACTTTTCTGTAAATGGCGCTCCAAGATGGGCACCGTTTATAGAATAACATGTAGCGTCGGGATCGATGCCTAAATTTGGGCATGAGGATTTACACCAACTGAAACCTGGTATAAATCCTCACATCAGTAGCGTAGCCAGGCTGAGGGTGCGGGGGGAGCGAAGAGCGGACTGCTGATGGTGCCAGTGCGTAATTTAAATGCGACAGATCGCATGAAAAATAGGCACCATTGGAAGTCCATTTGGGGGAGCGGCTGCTCCCCTGGCAACCCACCTAGCTATGCCTCTGCCTCACATGTAAATTAGGTGTGGATCCCCTGAATTCTACCCATTTAAACTGCATAGAATTGGAATCATTCTAGAGAAGGAGCCAGGAGTTACATGGAAAGTGGCAAAATTCAGGCAATATCTATATAATAACTTATTTACATAAAGTTAAAACCTGCATTTTCAGCATTCAGACTTCAACACACAGGTCCACTGCAAATCCCCATAACATTATACAGAGAAATTATGCAGTTACTGTCCTGCTGAATGTTGACCTCCTTAATATCTAATGTTCATCGTGAATAAAGGTAGAAAATCTGAATGTGAGCCCTCCAGGGAAAGAAAAATTACCAGCTCCCATTGAGCTATTACTGAAAAAGGTGTGAGCAAAATCCAAATAAATAAATAAATAATATAACTATTATTATCTTGTCTGTGATATCCTATAGCTAGGTTGACCAAGCAGTTCCATGTCCAGTCAGTAAGTCAGTTTGGTTGTGCCCCATTGCATGCATGAATTTGCAGTTCTGGATACTCTGAAAAACAGAATCTACCATGTATGCAATGGAGTAAGAGCAGACCTGGCTTAGCTTTTCTCCCTGAAGCTGTGCAATCACCTTATTTATAGATGTCAAACGGTATGATTAGGGAAAGTACAGTCTATAGAGGACTCACATACACTCATAAGAAATAGTCTAATGTTTTTTTGCACTGATCCTGAAGAGAGTCATTATCCAGCAATGAGAGGTTATTATCTGTCATCAGTTTTATAGAGAGCACACTCTGCACTTTGACTTCCATTTTCACTCTGCAGGAACCGAGTTTATTAAAGTGAGTTGAGCCAGTAAGCTATGTTAGACTTCCCCAAGCAATTACCCATAAACAATTAGCACACTTGCCTTTTAAGAAAGTCACTTTTATCACTGGAGGGGCCCTTCAATAACCAGGACCGAAATCATATACCATTCACTTTCTTTAATGAAATAGAATCCTTCTTGCTCATCATTAGTAGAATCATTTGTGCAATGCACATCTGATAGGCCAGTGAATCCATATTCTCTCTGCTTACATGTTTTCTGTCTAGCAGGGGCATAGCCAGATACCCACATTTGGGTGGGCCTGGGCCCAAGATGGGTAGGCAGAAGAACTCCGCCCTGTCCCACAAGTGATTTGGTCTCCCACTCTCTTGCCTGCATGCCATATGGTCTCTCAAACATCCCCCCTACCCCGCATACCTTTTAAATAGCAGATTTTCACCGGCAGCGAGCAGCAACTAATACACACTGCTTATGTTGGCCCCACAGTCTTCCCTCTGATGCAACTTCCTGTTTCCACATGGGCGGGATACATCAGAAGGAAGACTGTTTTGTAGGAGGGACAGTTGTTGGGAGTTTTCGGCTGGTGGAGCTTGGGGATCCCTGCCAGCCACATCATAGGTGTGCTGCTACTGGGTGAACCTGAGCCCAAAGTGGGTGGGTCTGGGCCCATCCAGGCCCACCCTTGGCTACACCACTGCTGTCTAGGCTTCATATATGATAGGAAAAAGGGTGTTGGAAATCAAAAGGGCCTCTCTTTAATATTCAGTTTTCATGTTGATCCTTTTTAGAAGGTGATCATTGCCAGCCAAAATCAGGACCAGCTTCCTGAAATCTAAAATACCTAAAACTCTTTATTGCCGCTGTGTTCATGCACTCCTTTCTGTCTTCCTCTAAAAGTTGGGAGAAAGGAGGAACAGAGGTCACAGGGTAAAATAAAAAAAGTAAAACCTACACCAAACATAAATGACCCCTTAACCCACGTGGAGGGGCATTTTCGAACGGGGATGGCCATCTCTAAGGGCGCCCAACTATAAGGACGGTGCCGCGAAGGGGCGGGGAAACGCGTATTATCGAAACAAGATGGACGTCCATCTTTCGTTTCGATAATACGGTCGGGGACACCCAAATCTTGACATTTAGGTCGACCTTAGAGATGGTCGCCCTCGGTTTTCGGCGGTAATGGAAACCAAAGATGTCTAGCTCAAAACTTCCAAATCCAAGCCCTTTGGTTGTGGGAGGAGCCAGCATTTGTAGTGCACTGGTCCCCCTCACATGTCAGGACACCAACCGGGCACCCTAGGGGATACTGCAGTGGACTTCACAAATTGCTCCCAGGTGCATAGCTTCCTTACCTTGGGTGCTGAGCCCCCAACCCCCCCCCCCCCCCAGATCCGCCTGCCTGAAGTACACTGCACGCACTACAACTGCTCCAGGGACCTGTATACTGCTGCGATGGACCTGAGTATGGCATTTGAGGCTGACATAGAGGCTGGCAAAAAAGTATTTTTAAACTTGTTTTTTTATGGTGGGAGGGGGTTAGTGACCACTGGGGGAGTAAGGGGAGGTCATCCCTGATTCCCTACGGTGGTCATCTGGTCAATTCGGACACCTTTTTGAGGCTTGGTCATGAAAACAAATGGACCAAGTAAAGTCAGCCAAGTGCTCGTCGGGGACGCCCTTCTTTTTCTATTATCGGCCGAGGACGACCATCTCCTAATCACGTTCCAGTCCCGCCTTCGCTACCCTGCCGACATGCCCCCGTGAACTTTGGTCGTCCCCGTGATGGAAAGCAGTCGAGGGTGTCAAAAAAAATCGGCTTTTGATTATGCCAATTTGGACGACCTTCTCTTTCGAAAATAAGCGTGATAGGGGTTCTTTTACTCTAATGCACTCAAATTTGCAGTTACAGTGGCTTAACGCAGGATTTTACCACACTCTGGCTGCAAAAGTTATGCATCACCTTCTGGGATGTTCCCAGTTCCCATATTTATATTGCAGGTTGTGTGTTAATATTCTCATTAATACGCGGTAGTTGTTGAGAGATAACACAGGTCCACTTACCATCTCATATTTAGGAGGCAGTAAGTAGTCTCGCTTTAACTCTCTGTTAGCCAGTTAGGGCTCAGTTCTATATATAGTGCCTTAAAAAATGGCATTGAAAAAAATAACCCTAGGCATATTCTATAAACTGTTCCTAAAATTAGGCACAATTTACACAATACACCTAGCGCCCGTTCACGCGACTACATTTAGTTGCGGACAGTAACGCCATGTAAAACTTGGTATAAATGCTTAAACCTAAATTAGGTGCAGACTGGGCGTGTACTATAACAACACGCATACATTTTAGAAATGCTCATGACCCACCCATTCCGTCTCCGTGTCCATGCCCCCTTTTCAACTATGCGCCTTAGAATTTACGTGCATTACTTTGCAGAATATGTATGAATTCTAATTGTGCAATTAGTGTCAACAATTGCTTGTTAATTGGCACTGATTGGCTTGTTAACTAATTAAGTTGTGCACGCAAATTCACAACATGACTGGATTTACGTTTCCAACGGAAGTTGCATTATATAGAATCCGGGGGTTAGTACATGGTAAGTGTAATGTGCTGGCTGCTTAATATTTCTATGCCCACTCTTCACGTAGGCACGTCCCCTGAGAAAAAAAAGCTGGAAAATGCAGTAACCCGCAGTTTAACACACAGAAACAAAAACCACTGTTAAGCCCCTAAACGTACTCGCATGGTAGCTTGTTTCCATGCGTTAAAGGCTTAACCACCTTTAGTAAAAGTGCACCATAATTAATGTGAAAATATTCTGAAATAGTTCAGATATAATTGAATTTAGCAGCAAAAGAGTGAATCTTGGCTGCTAAATTGACGCAAGTGACTCTACAACTAATCCTGGTTCTGTTCCTGTTTTACTACTACTACTACTACTTAACATTTCTAGAGTGCTACTAGGGTTACGCAGCGCTGTACAAATTAACAAATAAGGACAGTCCCTGCTCAGAAGAGCTTACAATCTAAAGGGCTGCTAATATCCTAGGGAACTGGTAGCAAGCCCCTACACACAGCAAAGATCAACTTAGTACTGGCTCAGTCTGCTCTTTTCACTCTGGTGCTCTAGTACAGGGCCAACCAAATCACGCAGACTCAAGCAGGACTCTAAGGGCCCCTTTTACTAAGGGGCTTACCACTCGCTAAACGGGAAGTACCGCCAGGCTACCGCAGCAGCCCAGCAGTATTTATTTTTGTAGTGCCGGAGAGTACCCGGCGGTAATTGGGCAGTGCCACATACTGCCCCGTTACCGCTAGGTTAGCATGGGAGCCCCTACTGCCACCTCAATGGGTGGCGGTAAAGCCTCCCCCCGAAATGGTCGCACGGCGAGTGCTTTACTTGATGCGCGGCCATTTCCTGCAGGAAAGAGAGACTTCCGTTTTTACCCGCTGAGGTAAAAAGGGAACCTCGGTGCACTTGAAAAACACGCGTCAACGCCAGCGCAGGCCCACTTTTGCCGGCAAAAGTGGCCCTATGTGATGGCACAACCTTTATTATTGCTCAGTAAACTCAGCACCATAGTTGGGTAGAAAGTCTTAAAAGATGCAGGATTTAAGGAATGTCCAAAGAAGAGAGCTCAGCAGCCCTGGAAGCTTGCAACTGTAAACATTCAACAGCCCTATTAAGGTATTTTCTAAACCTAAGCATTTTCTTGCCTTCCTAACTGTTTTTATTTTTGGCAGGTCCACCCGGTGTTCTCTCCGCACTAAGCAGTTTATTTTTCGGATTCCAAACCACATCAGAGCATTTTCTTGTATGTGGGATTTCTCTAGCATGCAGTTAACACAAAAGGGCATACCACTGAAACTTCACATGCCTAGAACAGTGGTTCTCAACCCTGTCCTCGGGGCAGGCCCGGCCAGTCAGGTTTGTAGGACATCCACAATAAAGATGCATGAGATAGATTTGCATGTATGCAAATTTATCTCCTGTCTATTCATTGCAGAGATCCTGACTGTCTGGCTGTGTCCCAGGAAGTGGCTTGAGAACCCCTGGTCTAGAATATAACCTAATACATATAGACCTATTTTTTAGTATAATGCGTGCTGGGCCAGACCTTGCAGGTTAATTTAATCGGTTCACAGCGATTAGATTTGAAGTGAAACTAGCTGCAAAAAGATAGTGGCCTATGGTTTGCTTTTCTAATAATACAACTGTTGCATTAATTGTGCATTTACAGACTGTTGTCCCATAGCTTTATGATGGTACCCAAGACTTCCACGTGTTTATTACAATTGTATGACTCAGCATTGTTACCAATGCATAGAAAGTTATCCTATACTCTGAAATGAATGTACAACAAAAGATTATGCCTTAAAATGAGAGGCACTGCATTAACATTGGTAGTGGAGGAGCAGCCTAGTGGTGGACTCTGGTCCTGGGGAACTGAGTTCGATTCCCACTTCAGGCACAGGCAGCTCCTTGTGACTCTGGGCAAGTCACTTAACCCTCCATTGCCCCATGTAAGCCGCATTGAGCCTGCCATGAGTGGGAAAGTGCAGGGTACAAATGTAACAAAAATAAAATAGATACTATTGGAGATTCTACATGGAATGTTGCTACTATTGGAGATTCTAAATGGAATGTTGCTATTCCACTAGCAACATTCCATGTAGAAGCCTGCGCGGCCACATTGGTGTGACTCTGGGCAAGTCACTTAACCCTCCATTGCCCCATGTAAGCTGCATTGAGCCTGCCATGAGTGGGAAAGCGCAGGGTACAAATGTAACAAAAATAAAATAGATACTATTGGAGATTCTACATGGAATGTTGCTACTATTGGAGATTCTACATGGAATGTTGCTATTCCACTAGCAACATTCCATGTAGAGGCTGCGCAGGCTTCTGTTTCTGTGAGTCTGACGTCCTGCACGTATGTGCAGGACGTCAGACTCACAGAAGCAGAAGCCTGCCCGGCCACATTGGTGATCTGCAAGGGCCGACTTCTACATGGAATGTTAGTGGAATAGCAACATTCCATGTAGAATCTCAAATAGTAGCAACAGTGGAGGTGTGGCCTAGTGGTTAGGGTGGTGGACTTTGGTCCTGAGGAACTGAGTTCGAACTTCAGGCACGAGCAGCTCCTTGTGACTCTGGGCAAGTCACTTAACCCTCCATTGCCCCATGTAAGCCGCATTGAGCCTGCCATGAGTGGGAAAGCGAGGGGTACAAATGTAAGAAAAAAAAAAAACATGCACCGCCTTGAGTGAATTCCTTCAAAAAGGCGGTAAATAAATCCTAATAAATAAATGAATCAATACAGAGGAAGGGGAAGAAATCCTGCCCCTATTGAACCTGCCTGTGCAAATAGAGGCAGCATTAGCCACCCTGGGTCTGACTATCATGGGATGGGGGCAGGAGCAAGGGACACACTGTAAGGTTCCAGGATTCCCTCCGTCTGTCATAGCTCAAAGTGGATGATCTAAATAAAATGGGGGAAAGAAATCAATGAGATATACTTGGCGGCTGCCTATTTGTCATTCACCACGGTCTTATCTTCTCAAAAAAAAAAAATCTTGGTGATGAATTTGAGAATGGTCAGGAGGGAGGGGGGGGGGGAATAATATGACAGCATTTTTCCCTATTCATTATTTATTCTTCCCACTGAACACCTCTATTAGAGACTCCAGTGACAAATGCATGAATAAAAGGTAGAGACAATATTTTTGCACTGCGGTGTAAATCTTCCTTTACGCATTATTAATTTAAAAGAAATCTATTATGGCCTATGGCTCTGAAGAGGAAGACAAGCTTGCATAAAAATTGGAGCGTAGAGGTTTGGGGAAGGGGGAAATAATCTGTTTTAGCACTTCGTGTGCACGGAGGTTTTTTTTTTTTTTCTTCCTAGGGTCTCAGTTCTTCTTGAAGCCTGACAAACAGCTTCAGAAACCAGAAACTTTAAAAGTTTAGCACCAGACACAACTCGTATAGGGGTCCTTTTACTAAGCCGTGGTAAAAAGTGGCCTGCGGTAGTGTAGGCGAATATATTGGGCGTGTGCCGGGCCAGTTTTTACTGAGTCAGCAAAAAAGGGCTTTTTTTTTTTAATGGGATGGGAAAAGAGCCCGCGGTAAGAATGAAACCAGCGCGCGCCCAAAACTGCCCTGAGCCATTAACGCCACCCACTGATCTAGCGGTAAAGGGTCACGCACTACACACGTGGTGACCGTTTGGCATGCACCAGGCGCCAATTACCATTGGAACTAGCACACAAAGGAGGAAATAGATACATAATTCATCCATGCTTTATGGGCGCACGCTGAATCTGAAATTACTGCCAGGAGGGCATGCTTCCCTGGTGGTAGTCTCATTTGAGCCTGCGCTGCATGCGCATAGAGCCTACCGCGGCTTAGTAAAAGGACCCCATAGAGATCAATGTTCAAAACCAATGTTTGAAAATTGCTTAGGCTTAATGTGGACAAAAATATACACACTGTTGCGCTTCACAGAGACATTGTTATGGGGGGGGGGGGGCACAGGATGGAGTTTGTAATAGGGCATGTATTTTTGTATTTTCAAAAGAATGCATGTTGTTTTGATTGGAAAAGTACCCAAAAGAAAGGAGGTGCAAGAAGCTCTGGATCTATGCCCTGTGCAATTTACAAAGTTAAACTAAGCAGGCATATTCAGTTGGACAACTGATGCAAAGTCTGTGAGCAAAAAAGGGTTCGTGATTGTGCAGCTATGTAGGCAGTAGGAAAATTGCCCTGTGTTTCTATAAAGGGGCAGTAATGTTCATACGCTGTTTATCTGCATAAGTGTTTACAATAGTAACATATGTACATCTGTAAAACAGCACTAAGTCTTAATGCCCTTTAGTAAAACAGCCCAAAAGATGCCTACATAAGACGACATACAGGGTCCCTTTTACCAAGCTGTGGCAAAAAGGGGCCGGCGCTGCTGTCAACGCGTGTTTTATACGTGCACCGAGGGCCCCTTTTACAACAGCTGGTAAAAGGGAAGTCTCACTTTCCTACAGGATATAGCCTGGCGGCAACTAAACCCATTTTAGGGGGGAGCCCTTACTGACACCCATTGAGGTGGCGATAAAGGCTCCCGCGTTTAACCCGGCGATAACTGGACAGTGCGCGGCACTGAACCGATTACTGCTGGGTACGCTTCGGCACTGTAAAAATAAATACAATTTTGTAGTGCCGGAAATGACGGTGCGCAAGGGGCGGGACATATCGCCAGGCTGCTGCGGTAGCCCGGTGATACTTTCTGTATAGCGAGCGGTGAACCCGCATTTGACTTACCGCCACTTAGTAAAAAGGAGCCCACGATATCTTGGAAATGAGCTAATCTATCTCCCTGTGAAACACCCTCTGCTGCTAACATGACAAACAGGTCAACCATGACATCGACACATTCAAGCAACAACCCTATGATACGATTAGCAGATGATAACATTGGAGGATATTTGGTAGGTGTTAATCTTTTGCAAAATATTCCCACCTCATTCTAATGCAAAACCGTCCTGATAATAATCAAGGACAGAAGGAAGAACAAAGGGGTCCGTTTACAAAGGCGCGCTGAAAAATGGCTTGCGTAGTGTAGGCACGGGTTTTGGGAACGCGCCAATCCATTTTTTAGCGCGCCTGTAAAAAAGGCTTCTTTTTTTGCCGAAAATGGAAACGCGGCAAAATCAAAATTGCCACGCGTCCATTTTGGGTCTGAGACCTTACTGCCAGCCATAGACCTAGCGGTAAAGAATCTGGGCAGTAATGGCGTCAAATGCCACTTGGTGCACATCCGTTACGCACGCCAGAAAAGAAAAAATATTTTTCAGACGCACGTAGTGGATGAGCGCCAAAATTGAAATTACCGCAAGAGCCATGCGGTAAATGGGTGGTAATATAATTTGGCGCATGTTGGGCGCACGTAGGCACCTACGTGGCTTAGTAAAGGAGCCCTCACTGTATCAAATGTTCACAAATTAATTAATAAATAAGTGCAGCACATTACTATCTAGAAAGTCAGCCTATGTATATTGTTTTTTTATTTCTGCGTTAAGATTGGTCATTTTTTTTTCTTTTCCACATGGTGATCTGGGTCTGTATTCAGGCTCACGGTCATCTTATGAAGTTGAGATGGTTCCTTCAACTCCTGGTGGCTCCCCTCCCCCTCCTCCTGTCTCTTTTCTTTGACCGGGTGAGACGCGAAGGAAACTCGGCTCGTATCAAGAGGAAGGAAAAAGGAAAACAGATGGAAAACGCTCAGAATGGTAGCAAGTGTATTTCAAACAATGCAGTGGGTCTTTTACACCCAAATACTCGAACAAGGCTGTGAAAAATCTGCACACAATATAGTACAGCAGACGAGAAAGATAACAGAGAAATAATTCTGTGAACCTAGATAAAATGCACGTTCTGAAAAAAGGGGTGATAATCCCAAATGCACACCACTTCGATAGCATTCAGGCTTGCAAGTGGTATATAAGAAATCATATTAAATAAATTATTATAAATAATTAAAAATAAATAAAATCCATCTTGGTATCTTAAACTCCCATGATATAAATTTAGGCATCTCAATTTTAAGTATTGCACACAAAGAACTTCAGCACTGCCACTGAATTCTACCAAGGAAATAACAGCTTACCCACTGTACACAGTTAACTTAATTATTTCGATTGCCTAAACAAATATAACTTGCTGACTATGGTGCCCTTTTACTAAGGGAGTGGAGGAGTGGCCTAGTGGTTAGAGCACCAGTCTTGCAATCCAGAGGTGGCCGGTTCAAATCCCATCACTGCTCCTTGTGATCTTGGGCAAGTCACTTAATCCTCCATTGCCTCAGGTACAAACTTAGATTGTGAGCCCTCCTGGGACAGAGAAATATCCAGAGTACCTGAATGTAACTCACCTTGAGCTACTACATGGAATGTTGCTACTATAGGAGATTCTACATGGAATGTTAATGTTGCTATTCCACTAGCAACATTCCATATAGAAGCCTTCCCTTGCAGATCAGCAATGCGGCCGCGCAGGCTTCTGTTTCTGTGAGTCTGACGTCCTGCACGTATGTGCAGGACGTCAGACTCACAGAAACAGAAGCCTGTGCGGCCGTATTGCTGATCTGCAAGGGCAGGCTTCTATATGGAATGTTACTAGTAGAGGAGTAGCCTAGTGGTTAGTGCAGTGGAACATGGAATGTTGCTACTACCTGAGATTCTACACAGAATGTTGCTAGTGGAGGAGTGGCCTAGTGGTTAGAGCACCAGTCTTGCAATCCAGAGGTGGCTGGTTCAAATCCCATCACTGCTCCTTGTGATCTTTGGCAAGTCACTTAATCCTCCGTTGCCTCAGGTACAAACTTAGACTGTGAGCCCTCCTGGGACAGAGAAATATCCAGAGTACCTGAATGTAACTCACCTTGAGCTACTACTGAAAAAGGTGTGAGCATTTCGTACCTAGCTTTGGGCGTGAGCACTTACATCTGCCAAAAGCTAATGTAAATGCTGGCGCTTAACTAATGGCAATTAGAAGCACTAATACACAGGCAGGAGGAGGGGTCCACAGCCTGAGGTGAGGGGGCACATTTTAGCCTCCCCCGGCACCTCTGTCCCCCCCCCCCCCCCCCGCCACCACCACCACCCTTGACCCCCTCCCCCCCGGCACCAACCCTTTCGACCTTCTCTTCCCGCCGCCGCCAACCCCCTGCCGCTGTCAGGTACCTTACTGGTGGGGGTCCCCAACCCCCGCCAGCCGAAATCCTCTTCTCCGGCGTGGCCGCGTTGCTGATCTGCAAGGGCAGGCTTCTGTTTGTGAGTCTGACGTCCTTGCGTCAGACTCACAGAAACAGAAGCCTGCCCTTGTAGATCAGCAACGCAGCCACATAGTCTTCTGTTTCTGTGAGTCTAACGTCCTGCAGGACGTCAAACTCACAGAAACAGAAGCCTACCCTTGCAGATCAGTAACACGGCCACGCAGGAAAAGAGGACCGGCTGGTGGGGGTTGGGGACCCCCGCCAGCAAAGGTACCCAATGGCGGTGGCGGCGGGGGAGGGTTGGCGGCAGGAGGGGGGTCAAAGGGGTTGGTGGTGGAGGGGGGGCAGGGCCAAATCTACGGAGGCCCATGCCTCCGTGGTCCCACGTAGCTACACCCCTGCTAATGCAGGTATTCTGTAACACTGTACCTAAATTCTGGGTGTGCCCCTGACCTGCCTATGCCCTTCCTATGGCCATGCTCCATTTGGAGTTACACGCTATGACATTTAGGCATGCCTTTTATAGAATAGGGCATAAACGTAATTGCTAATTACTGCCAATTAAGTGCTTGTTAATGCCAACTTTTGATTGTTAGCGCCCAATTCATTAGTTTATGTGCGGATCTGTGATCCACACCCACATTTGCAGTACCAACTTGGGGCAACCTATACAGAATCTGGTGGAGAATCTGCGGCATTTCAACAGGAATGGAAAACAGCCAGAGCAGATGTGCACGATGATTTATTTCTGCTATTATCTTCTAAGCTTTTATTTATTATTCTTGATGAGCGTAATCCCCTCTAATTCTTTCTTAAAATATGAATATAGTTGCCATGTTTTAGTTCTGTCATTTATTTGATGTAGATGACTAAAGTCTGAAATCTTAACTATCACTTTTCATTTGTTGAAAAAATATATTCCTTGTGGTTGTAATTCAGTAGAAATTTGGCTTCTGTAGTTCTACTTTCTCCGCTATTGAATTTTCTACAGGATCAGGGTGTCATGAATTTCAATTATCGAGCACTATGAGTTTCCCCCGGATATAATCTAGATTTAACCCCTAGAACTGAATCCAGCAATAAAGATATCTTGCAGTCTGAATGCAGGGTCTGCTGCCAAGCCATCTGCACCTGTTGACATGTTTCTAAATCATGATATTGTGGTATGTAGTGGGTAGGAATGTGCATTTGTTTCAGAGTGTGCACTATTTCATGATGAGCGTGACCTATATGTGAATAGTGCACTCTGTCAGAAAGAGTGCAAACGCTTTCCTGATAGTGCACACATGTGTGCACTATTGGCTCATGTTTTATGGTTCGCACATGAGTGCGCTATTTATGAAGAGTGTGCTCTATTTGTGAACAGTGCGCATTCTTTCTCGGAGAGTACAAACACTTTTCTGATAGTGCACACATGTGTACTATTCGCTCACATTTGATGGGTTGCATGTGAGTGCACTATTCTTGTTGAGTATGCCCTATTTGTGAAAAGTGCACACTCTTTCAGATAGAGTGCAAACTCTTTCATGGTAGTGCATGCACATGTGCATTACCTGCTCATGTTTGATGGTTCGTGCATGTGTGCACTCTTTCTGAAAGAGTATACATTGTTTGCAAAATAGATTGCAACTTTTGCAAACAGTGCACTTTTGAAAGTGTGTACTCTTAACAACATTGCTTCCTTAACAACAAAATGACAGGACCCCCCTCCCCTCCCCAAATATTCCGTTAAATGATACAGGAAACATCACAAACATTTTCTGGCTGCACACCCCTAATAGTGGAAACCCATCTGCACAAAAATCTGTGAAAATAGATGTGTGTTTTGGGTGCACGCAGAATCATTTTCAGCGCACCTGTAAAAAATGCCTTTTTAAAATTTTTGCCAAAAATGGACGTGTTGCAAAATGAAAATTGCCACGCGGCCATTTTGGGTCTGAGATTTTACCGCCAGCCATTGACCTAGTGGTAAAGTCTCATGTGGTAACCGGGTGGTAATGACCTACGAGTGTCAAATGCCACTTATTGCGCGTCCAATACATGCATCCAAAAACAAAAATTATTTTTCAGATGCGCGTATCAGACGTGCGCCAAAAATTAAATTATTGCAAGAGCCATGCGGTAGCCGGGTGGTAACTCCATTTTGGCGTGCGTTGGGCATGCATAGATGCTTACATGGCTTAGTAAAAGGGCCCCTTAATGTGCATTAGTCTGTGAATAATGTGTGCTTGATTGATTTCTATGCATTAAAAAGTTCTAATGTAGGTTAAAAATGAACTGAACTGAAACAAAATGTATATTTTCCAAAAATAAGCGGAAAACCTTTTGCCTGAGAACATCCCTACTCTCCACCATAAGAGAAATAAGGAATGTGAAGACTATTCCCAGAGTACCACATCTAATCGGAGAAGCTAGTATCCACCTGCTTTAACACTGGAAGCCTAGAAGGAAATCTGAGAGATGCCGCCTCCATACAGGAGATGATGACAAGGGCATCTCTGGTGGAGGCTTTCTTGATTGAGAGTAAATTAGTCTGTTTCATAACGAAACATTATGAAAATTGGTACACAAAGCCCAGACTAATTTGTCAGTGATTAGAAGGTGGGAGGTTAATTTATGATCAAGTAAATTCCTTTACCTGAAGGGCAGCAAATTAGGTAACATGAGAAAATTAAAATAGACAACCTTCTTTCTGTCTGTTATCTCCGGTTTCGTACACTGACATCTACATAAAAGGCACAGTTTATCAACTGAAAGGTAAAGAAAGCCACTGCTGAGCTGAAATTCCCTTTGGAAATTTGTACTACAGAGTTCTAGGGCTACTGTGAACCTGGAGAATGCAGTTCTTTTGGTACATTTATGCATCAAAGATGCAAAGTTGTGAAATATCTGAAAAGGCCTACATGATTATCTCCATAATATAACGTCTTTGGGTAATTCCTCAGTTTTTTCCAACACTGTAGTGCAGTCTCCAGCTTTAAGTCTATAGCTGTTTTGGCTCGTTCTTTCTTTAAATTCTTCTATAACAAAAATATAACTTAGACACATTTATTTTGCTATTAACCCCACCCCAGTCTTCTACTATTGATTAAAATCAATTTTGGCACTTTTTCTGTCCATTCTAATAAAGGTCATTTTAGTCAGTGTGGGTTCTATTGAGTCATCTGCCACATATGTAACTCCAGACTCTGTTCCTTTTATCTTGCTGCACCATATGCCTGGAGTAGACTTCCTGAGCCAGTACGTCAAGCTCCATCTCTGGCCGTCTTCAAATCTAAGCTAAAAGCCCACCTTTTGATTCTGCTTTTAACTCCTAACCCTTATTCACTTGTTCAGAACCCTTATTTTATCATCTTCACTTTAATATTCCCTTATCTCTTGTTTGTCCTGTTTGTCCTAATTAGATTGTAAGCTCTGTCGAGCAGGGACTGTCTCTTCATGTTCAAGTGTACAGCGCTGCGCACGTCTAGTGGCGCTTTAGAAATGATAAGTAGTAGTAGTAGTAATCCTATCTCATGCATAGTTATTGTGAATATCCTAAAGTCCTCTTCTGTAGCACGGCCACGTTGCTAAAACTTAGGCACACCCCTTTAAGCCACCTAAAACCAGGCCTAAATACCTGCGCCTAATTTAGGCACATAGCAGGTGTATTCCATAACAGTGCGCATAGTTTTTTTTTGAAATGCCTACAACCTGCCCATTCCACGCCCATGACCATGCTCCCTTTTCAGTTGTGCGCATTAGAATTTACACGCACCACGTTGTAGAATATGCCTGGAAAGTTGTGCTCGTACATTCTAATTAAAGCTAATTAGTGCCGCTAATTGGTTAAGTACCAATTGTTGGTGCTGATTGGCTTGTTAACCAATTAAGAAGTGCATGCAATTTGGCTATGTATAGAATTTGGGGGGAAATGTGCTTTTCAGTTGGCAGTCTTTGCATGATTTTAAAAAGGAAAATATGTTCATACTTTCACTTTCAGAATTCCCCCAGGAAAATTACTGCCATATGTTTACACCTGCTAATTTTGGGGCCCTTTCACTAAGGCACACCGAAAAATGGCCTGCGCCTTTGTAGGCGCATGTATTGGAAGCGCACAGGTTCATTTTTCAGTGCATCTGCAAAAAAGGCCTTTTTTTTGCCAAAAATGGACATGCGACAAAATCAAAATTGGCGCATGTCCTCAGACCTTACCGCCATCCATTGACTTAGCAGTAAGGTCTCATGTATTAACCAGGTGGTAATCATCAGTGTGCATACACTGCCAATTACCGCATGTATCGGATGCTCATAGAAATTAGAATTACAGCCCGGGGCCCCTTAGTTTTCCTTAGTAAAAATATAGCATACTTTGAGGGAGCTAATTTCATAATTGGGCACCTCTGTGAAATGTCAAACTGCCCCCTCCCCTACCACCTATTTTAAACCTATTTTATAAAGATAAAGTAGGCAGCCTGGGTACCAGGCCCCCAGCCAACAACTGTTGCTACCATGACTGAACTTGGAAGCGGATATAAAATAGGCAAGCAGGTACTTGTGAATGAAGGTTCTCAATGCCAGATCTCAATCCTAATTCCAATAAGGCCAAAGAGATAAAGGAGTGGAAAGAAACTGCTAATTGAAAAAGAAAAAAGATTTACCTTTGGTCTTTCCCAGTATGGCACTACTTATGTACTTATGTACTTATGTACCTGAGCAAGATTATTGCCTATTTAATTTAATTACAGAACTATTCTACACTTTTTAGCACCACCCTAAGAAATAAAATATAATTTGGATATATAAGGGACAAAGGGTTTCACGTTAGATTAGCACTAAATAAGAAATGAGTAACACAGTATTTGTAGAAACAAACTGGTTGATATTGAAAATGATTTAACTGGCCAGAGATAGCCGCTGACCAGTTATACGAAGCAGGTAACAGAAGGACAGCAACCCTTGCAGATCCACAAGACAAACAAGCATAGCAAGGGTGAGAATAGAAAGAGCAGAGGATGGTCAAATCAATCTTTGTTATTCAAGACTCAACACGTAACGTGTTTCGACCTGAAAGGACTTCCTCAGGAGTCTTCTGTGGTTATGTCTTGATTATTTGGCTAGTAGATCTCAAGTATCTGAAACCTTTGTAGAAAGCTCATCTAGACGCATGAACTCTCTTTAGTACAAACAAACAGAAAAAAAAGAAAGTTATATCACTTGTTCATTGCTGTTAATTCTCAGTGACACTTATCCGGTCATCACTGCTGAAAATGAACTGTTAGTGCCTAAGTGAAAATTGGCTATTTGGGGGACATTCGAGGTTCAAGGTTGTCTTTATTTGATGAAACGCTTAGGGCAATGCCATCAAAGCGACTGACATATTAAGTATTCAACACATAGTACAGATAGATTACAAGTTAAGTATAAAAACAAACCAGAGCTATAATAAAAATAACAGCAAAGACAATAATAGATATTAGTAGATTGACAAACCCACGGCATCTCTCAGGATCTTAGGTTAAAGTTGTCCAGCAAAGCAATCAAAATAAATTAAAAAAATATATATTAGCTATCAATCAAAAGCAGACTGAAATAAACAGGGTGCTTCACTTGCCACGCAGCCATTTCCTGAAGAAAAGAAAGATCTACCTTTTAACCGCTGCGGTCAACAGGGGCCTCGGCTCCCATCAAAAACACACGCCAATGGCAGCACAGGCCCCCTTTTGCCGCAGCTTGGTAAAAGGGGCCCTCAATTTGATGAATGTTTTAAACCAAAAGTTAAATGCACCCAGGGGACTTGCCCAGAGCTGTTTCTTTTTAGCAGGGTAAAATTCTGTGCTGGTTACTACTTGTCCCCACTCAATCTAGTTAGTTATTGGCAACAATTTTTAACCTTGTCCCGTTAACTCAAGAAGCTGGAGAAGCTTTTTGAATATTGTTATGTATCCAAACATCCCACACAAGCTGGGGTTTAAAGCTGAAAACCATGTAGGCTTGTAATGATACTAGAACTGAAATCTAAAGTTCCCTTCTTCACAACGATCAAACTGGACGAGAAAAGAGACTCGATCAACCCTCTTCCCCATTTCCAGAGATGTTCAGGCCAGCAAACAAAGCTGCATGCCTTGTTGTACAAAAGGGCTCATGGCCAATATAACCACTCCAAATAACATCATTTGCCAATCCTCTGTGGACTATTACAAAGCAGTGTCTATTTCAGCACTGTTTCTACACTGCCCATTCACTACTTGAGAACCTTTTTTTCCCCTCTGCTTAGTTGGCAAGAGTTTGGAGCGATTGCTGTTTGAGAAGACCACATCTGGCCGTGTCAGTGAGACAGTCATCGACACTAACTGCAAACACATTTCCTCAGATATAAAATGATTTCAAAAGCAATAGTCATTTTGTGGGTCATATTACTATCCAATCCAACCCTTTCTTGTGAAGTTTGCCTCAGCAAAAGATGACTTTCTGAAGAATACCAGCTTCAAATTGGATGTTTACAGAAAGGACTGAGTAATTTTAAAATCTTTGCTAGGAGATCTTGATACTTGGATGATGTATCTTTCTTATTTTATGGGCAGATGACCTTGTGAAATTTGGAAATGGCTCCTAGTTTAAGTTAGTTGCTTTATCATTGCTTTTGACTCGTAACCACTTGTAACCACTCGCCTCCACCTACCCTCCTCTCTTCCTTCCCGTTCACATTAATTTGATTTGATTTGCTTACTTTATTTATTTTTTGTCTATTAGATTGTAAGCTCTTTGAGCAGGGACTGTCTTTCTTCTATGTTTGTGCAGCGCTGCGTACGCCTTGTAGAGCTATAGAAATGCTAAATAGTAGTAGTAGTAGTCTCTTGTAATCAGAGGTGATATTGTGATGTCATAATGCCTCAGGCCACCAATAAGAGCCAACCTCATCAGTGATGTCACAATGGCTTGATTGTCCTATACTTGGCTCACTTTTATTACATAGCTCTTTGAGCAGGGACTGTCTTTCTTCTATGTTTGTGCAGCGCTGCATATGCCTTGTAGCGCTATAGAAATGCTAAATAGTAGTAGTAGGTTAAAAAGGCATTACTGTGGAGATGCGCTCAGCCATCCTGCGGTAGTTATGGAATTGGCACGCGCTTCCCAAGCGCTAAGAAATAGATTTTTTTTAGTGGGGGAGGGGGCATGTTTGGAGGTATAGAGCAAGCGTGCCCCGTGGAGGCAGTACGTAATTCTCATCACTATTTTTTATTCTCTGTGATGTTTTGCGCTCTTTTGCCATTGTCTTTCGAAGACAAGGCAGCATGATTATTGACAGACCAATAAGAGGACAATTTCCCTTCTGTGTCCTTTTCTTATTTAATTTCTTATATATCATCTGCAAGCCAGAAAGCTGTAAAAGCAGTTTACATTCAGGTATTGTAGGTGTTTTTCTGTTTCTGAAGGGCTCACAATCTGAATTAATGACGATCTCCCTTGAGTATTGCGCTCAATTCTGGTCGCCATATCTCAAAAAAGATATAGCAATTAGAAAAGGTTCAAACAAAGAGCGACCAAAATGATAAAGGGGATGGAACTCCTCTCATATGAGGAAAGGCTAAAGAGGTTAGGGATCTTTAGGTTGGAAAAGAGACAGCTGAGGGGAGTGGAATGGGTAAAAGTGAATAGATTTTTTTATTATTTCAAAAAGTTATAAGACTAAGGGACACTCAATGAGGTTACATGGAAATACTTTTAAAACAAATAGGAGGACATATTTTTCACTCGACTAGATAAGCTCTGGAACTTGTTGCCAGAGGATGTGGTAACGGCGGTTAGCATATCTGGGTTTAAAAAAAAGGTTTGGACAAGTTCCTGGAGGAAAAGTCCATAGTCTGCTATTGAGATAGACAAGGGGAAGCCACTGCTTGCCCTGGGATTGGTAGCATGGAATGTTGCTACTATTTGGGTTTCTACCAGGTACTTATGACCTGGATTGGCCACTGTTGGGAACAGAATATTGGGCTGGATGGACCATTGGTCTGACCCAGTACGGCTATTCTCATGTTCTTATGTCCCATTGTTTCTACACCAGAACCCCTCAAAAGAACTTTGGGGAATTTTGGTTCAGAGGGAAATAATATGAATGTATGATATGAACCAATTATATTGCTGTGTTCATAAACTGTGATCATGAGACAAGCCTACAGGAAAAGGTACATGCTGTTTTCCTACTTTTTTTTTTAGGGGAGGGGGGTTTGTCCCAGTAGTTCCTCTATGCTCAATCTCAATACTTATAAACTGCCTAATCCCAAACCAGATTCAAATCGACTAACAAGACAAAAATCAAGAGCAAGAAAATATAATTTGTTTGTTGTTTGTTACATTTGTACCCTGCGCTTTCCCACTCATGGCAGGCTCAATGCGGCTTACATAGGGCAACGGAGGGTTAAGTGACTTGCCCAGAGTCACAAGGAGCTGCCTGTGCCTGAAGTGGGAATTGAACTCAGTTCCCCAGGACCAGAGTCCACCACCCTAACCACTAGGCCACTCCTCCCACCAAATAGTAAAATGCAATTGCATAATAAACAGAATAAAAACAATACAAAGTGCAGACAATAAGGTCACCCTAATAGGAAACTGTAAATATTTCTTTAAAAAAAAAATGTTTCAAGTGTTTATGAAACAAAGCATATGTGGGCAGCTGTTTGACATATATTATTATTATAACATTCGTATAGTGCTACCAGACGCACGCAGCGCTGAACACCTGACACAGAGAGACAGTCCCTGCTCGATACAGCTTACAATCTAAAAATACAGACAGACAAGACAATTAAGGGCGAGGAAAGTACTGGGTGAGAAGGAACAAGGATAGAGGAATTGAGTAGTGGTTAGGAGCCAAACGCAGCGGTGAAAAGGTGAGTTTTCAGGATAGATTTGAAAACAGGTAGAGATGGAGCTAGGCGTACAGGCTCAGGAAGTCCATTCCAGGCATAAGGTGTCGCATATAACGGAATCATATCCCAATATTGAGTTCCCTGATAAGAAACGTTACTTTCATGCATTTTCTTAAAGTGAACTTTTTTGCATGATGGGAAACTCATCACAAAATGATCAACAGAGCAAAATGTTCTCATGCATGAGGAATAGAAATTAAATCTAACAACTTTTAAAAATAAAACATGGTATCTTAAATATAAATCGAGCAGATACTAGTAACCAGTGAAACTTGTCAAATGCTTGAATTTTTACAAATCTAAACATTAAACTGAAGACTGTATTTTGAAGAAGTTGAAAATTGTTTAACAACTTCAGTGAGAGATCCCGGTATATATAGAATTATAGTAACCCAACTGCGTTAAGATTAAATTCTGAACTAAAAGACAAAAATGATCTTCATTAAAACATTGCCAAATGGACCTCAACTGTTTAAGTCTGCAGAAAACTTTTTTGTACAGATTATTTACTTGTGGTTCCACTGATGAAGATGAATCTAAAATACCCAAAACTTTAGTGAATGGTCAACTGAAAATCTTGGTCTAACCCAATTGAAATCTTGTCATTTTCCAGCTCAAAACCAATGTTGCAGTTCTAGCACCATTCATTACTACATAGGAATTCTTCCTTATTTTAACATACCCTCCTACTCTACCTAGCTAAGCCACAGCTCGATGCACCTGAGTACTTCTTAAAGGGGCTGGTGCCAATTCATCAGCTGCCCCATACTTTCCCTTCCTCTGATGCCCCCCCCCCCTGCAGAAACTCCCCTCCTGATGCTTCTCTAATAAAAGCCCCCCAATGGTCCCTCCTTGTACATCCCCCTTCCCAAAACCCCTGAAATACAAGCACCTTCTGATGCTCCTAAAGACCCCTTTCTTTTATGTGTAGCTTTGTGGCTTGATGTTCTTAGGACAGAAAAAAATTACCATCGGGAATAATGCAGTTTGCAGTATTCACTGCAACATGTTATTTGATTTACATAGTAATGAGCTATTTTGCATGCATTTGCATTCTTTGCATCTCATTACTGTGTATCTCGCAGACCTAATAGTAACAAGTGTTATGTTAATATAGCACATTGTTGCCATTAAGCATGCAATAAGAGGCAAATAAAGCACATTAGAGCCATAACACACCTTAATAACTATTCCCCTGAATATTATTATCAAGAATATATTTTCAATGTCTCTATCAAAGCAGGAGTGGCAAGATGGGCATTTTTTGACATGTAACAAACTAGTGAGAGCAGATGAGGGTCTGAGGCCAAACCAAGCATATTACTGTAAATGCTGAATCCTGTTAATTATTTCCATGATAAAACTCCAGATATTGTGAATAAAAAGAAAGCTTAAACACATGATATCAACTTTGGAAGCCATTCTTAAACTGGCCATGAGAATTGTTTGCTATTGTACTTTGGCTTAGCTCCAGCTCCTTTCTTTCTCTGCATTCAGGAACTTTTTTTTTTTTTTTTTTTCCTTTTTTGGACTATATGAATGTGGAGAGAAGAGTCATAAATCAGATTGACTCAAGGTGTTTTTCTAGCTTGGAGATTATTAGCAGCCCAGAAAACCACACTGATCAAATAATGAAGCATCAACCAGTCACAGTGCAGCATCCTGGGTTATTTCCACGAGGCTTCGGATTAAGAAAACCATGTAGAAATGTGCAGTTCATTAACAGAGTCTTGTTTATATTATACAGATTTTGTTTTAGAAATTAGACCAGCAGTGTTCTGTCACCTAGCAATAAAGCCCAATGCAGCGGTCTCCTTTTCAGTGAGTTTACTTCCAAGAAGGGTTTGAAGCAAGCTGCCGGATCCTTGTATCAGTAATCAAGTTCTCTTAGGAGAGATTTATTGTGGTTGAAATCTCCCAATCATCCTTTAAAATAATTTCTTCTTCTTTTTTTAAATTACAAAACTAGCTGGTAGCCAGCATCTGGAACACTACATCCAACTTGGGGAGCACTTAACTTGTTTATACTTTAACCATTAATTCTGAAATCCTGCGCATACATTTTTAATCTTAGCATGCAAAATAGTGCTCGTAAGTTATAGAATAGTGGCAGCTAATGTCTAACCTAATTGGTAAATTAGGCGCTAATTGACATTAACAGCCAATAATCGGCAATAAAGGTTTATTGGGTTTAACATACCGCCTTTTGTAAGTAACCTCAAAGTGGTGTACAATAGTCAAACAAACAGCATAAAGAAACTTACAAAGAAAAGAGAAAGAGAAGGCGAGTGAAATAAGGAGGCAGAAAAAGAGACACTCTTGGCTCAGATGAGGAGAAGCAGTGATCAGTGGTGTCAGGAGTCAAAAGCAACCGGAAACAGGTGAGTCTTAAAGCTAGACTTGGACAGGATGATTCTAGATGAAGTTGTGGTGCTAAATAAAACATAGCAGAGAAGCCAGTAGACTCAAGGTGGGCGGAAGATACAGGGGGGAAGATGTTGGAGATTTTCCAAAGAGCGAAGAGATGAGAGGGGGTACAAGGAATGATAAGAGAAGAAAGATAAGAGGGGATGTTTGAGTGAAGCGTCTTATGGGTCAGGTCGAGGATCTTAAGTTTTATCCGATAGGCAACAGGCAACTAATGTGTGTAGTTTTAGGAAGGGAGAGATATGATCAGGTGTGGGGAAGTAGAATACTTGCTTAGGTTGCTGAGTCAGCTTCAAAGAGCATGTTTAAAAAAGGCCCCTTAGATTCAAAACTATATAAAGAGGAAAGGTCCCACTGAACTTTCTTTCTGAGAAGTTCCGAGAGAAGAGGGCATTTCTCTGGTAAGTGAACACTATTTTGTTTTGTGCTTTGAGAACTTAAAGATTGGGGTTTAAAGGAGGAATTGTAGGTTAGTGATAGAGAAAATAAAAATATAAAAAGCAAATTTTATCAACTAATCTCCATAGTCTTTTCCACTTAGTTTTAAAAACTTTGTACCACAGCATTAACAGATAAGAATCTAGCAGGCACTGCAGGATCTAGTTTAGGATTACAGTAGAGGATTATGAGGACATCATCAACGTAAAAGTAGGCAGAGAGGGGGGGAGTTCACAATAAAATTCATAAAATAAAGGAACACCAATTAAAACTAGATATGCGTACTTTCCATTTTATATTGCACTTGCATAAAACTCTGACAAAATTATTTAGGCAGTACATTATAAAATTAGAACCCCTTCTCTCTGTATTAGAAATATATTTGTAGTCAAAATGGGTAACGTTGCTTCTAGTTCAGAATGCTGTAACTATGGCCTAGACCAAGGGTGTCCAACCTTGGCCTTCACCTAGTCAGGTCTTCAAGATGTCCCCAACGAACATGCATGAGATCTATTTGCAAACAAGAAATCCTGCATTGGGGAAATCCTGAAAACCCAACTGGGTTGTAGCCCTCAAGGACTGAGGTTAGACACCTCTGGCCTAGATGCTTTTCCAAATGTCATCTGCAGAAAGGATTTATGTGATCTTAAAAGAAATGCACATCAATGTATATCCTAAGGTATTTTTTTACGCTGGCTCCATAAGAAGGATCAGTTCAAAGAATTCATTTTATTCCAGGGCCAACTTGACTGTTAGGGACAAGCCATCATTTTAAATGACCTGGAAAACATTAACATATTGTTTCATTTTGTGCCATTCCCCATCTTAAAGACACAATAACTCCCAGATTTTGACTCCTTAGTATACGCTAAAAGATTTTCAGGCCGTGATTTGGGTTGAATTAAAATTGAAGATGAAAGGAAAACCAAAATGTTTTTCAAAAGGACGTCCAGAATAGCTGGTAACGCTCTGCATGTTCATATGCAACAGAGGTCTGCTCATTCTATAAGCATCCCATTATCTCTTAACACCTTAACATTGTCAGTGTGGAGATATTTTGTGCAGAAAGAAGAGAGATTAACATGGTGTTAGAGGGAAGCAGGCAGGCACACTATCTTTCCTGCTAGAGAAATGGTGCCAATCTCTGATTTGCTTTGGTAATCATCTGCAGAAGAGTTTGACCCTGCAGCTGCAGGTGGTACTTTCCCTTGCACCCAAAAGGGATATTTGAAGTTGACCTCTGTGCCTGCTTAGAACTGTCTCAAGATTTCTTCCTGTAAAATCTGGTAGCCATTGTTGTTGCAAAGCAAATGTAATATATTGGCTAGTCTGTCAGACAAATATAGCAGCCAGTAAACCTGATCTGGTGTTATGATCATTATTTTGAGTGACATTGGAAAATGCCACTGATTAATGACACTGGAAAGTGTAACAATGGAATGGAAGACAATTGTGCCCAATAGAAAAATGGCAGAATGGTAAAATTAAAAATAAAGCCACTTGCCTATTCAATTTCTGTGAAGACTGCATAAAATTATATACGGCGTAGTCCCAGGATACATGATAGACCTTATAGATCTACCAATAAGAAACAGAGCTGGATTGTCAAGATCATACCTAAACCTACACTACCCAAATTGCAAAGGACTGAAATACAAAACAACTCACGCATCCGGCTTCTCCTACATAAGCGCACAACTATGGAATGGGCTCCCAAAATCTGTGAAAACAATCCACGACCACTTGAACTTCAGGAAATCACTAAAAACCAACCTCTTCAAAAAGGCCTATCCCAACGACCCCATGTAAACCACTTCACCCAGAAACATAACATGACTAATGATCATACTGGACAGCACGCAATCTTCATCCCTTCCGATCCTCCACAAATACCTCATTTGATCTCTATACAACCTGTATTTGTTATCAACCGACTGGGCAAACACCTTTGACGGTATTATGTAAGCCACATTGAGCCTGCAAATAGGTGGGAAAATGTGGGGTACAAATGCAACAAATAAAATAAAATACTCAGTTATTCAGCATTGATATCCAAAAATGGGCTGGTGTTGAGTATTCAGGTATAAGTTTAAACACCGTGGCCAGCATTTAAAGGAAACACTGTCTGCAGAGTTTCAATATTGCCCTACGCAATCCTAAGGCTGCTTTTAAATCTTGATCTACTGTCCTGTTCGTACTTATGTTGTTTTCAACCATTTTGTTTAATAAATCACACCGCCTAATTTATTATTTGTCCTGTTTGTTGAGGATAGATTGTAAGCTCCATTGAGTAAGTCTGTCTTTTATGTGCATGTGTACAGTGTCTGTCTAGAAGCACTGTGGAAACGACAAATAATAGTAGTAGTAGTAGTAATTTCTCTCCAGAAAATGTCTGCAATGGGTTTCACTGAAGACCTTTTGCACAGTGCCTGATCCATACCTGTGTTAAGGGTCTCTATGAAGAAATGCTGATAATGAATGAAGGGCCCTGAGAACCCTGTGGGTTGAAAGTCCACTATGCACCCCCATTTTACAATTATGAGTCAGCTTTCTCAAATGAGGTCACATCTTCACAGTTGTGAAAGAACTTACTATATAGAGTATTGGGGGTAAATTCTGTATGTGGCAGCAAAATTTAGGCGCTGGGATGATGCAGGCTAAGAGTGAATTCTAGAACAGCATTTCCATAGAATACTAGCATAAGTTCGCAGTCTCACGCCTAACTTTAGGCGAGAACACTTATGCCATGTCAAAAGCTGGAGTAACTGCTCATGCCTGGCTATTGGCAGGTAGGCACATAGGGCTAGATTCTATATATCAAGCCTAAAAAATTGAAGCTGAAAGAAAAATACACCTAGGCGTATTCTCTAAAGTATGCCTAAAATTAGGCATACTTTTTTGAACAATCCTAAATTTCTGCGTGCCCATTCACGTGATTAAATTTAGTCATGGGCAGTTATGCCTAAATTAGGCATGGACCGGGTGTATTCTATAACAAGCGCATAGATTTTAGAAATGCACATAACCCACCCATCCCATACCTATGGCTACACCCCCTTTTCAACTATGCGACTTAGAATTCACGCACCTCACGTTATAGAATACACTTAGACAGTTGTACATGTAAATTCTAACTAAAGCCATTTAGTGCCAATAATTGCTTAATTGGCAATTATCATCACTGATTAGCTTAACTAATTAAGTTGCACATGCAAATCTGGAATTTGACCAGGTTTACACGTGCAATTTAAGTCATGCTATATAGAATCCAGGGGATAACGCCCAGTATTCTACAATGTGCACATAACACCTAGGCATGCTCCTGACCTGTCTATGCCCCTCCCATCGTCACAGCCGCTAGAAGTTGCGTGCGAAAGAAAACGAATGCACAGCTTTTAAAATAGTGACTTAGGTCAATTGCTCGTGCAACTGCAACTTGGAGCTAATTAAAGCCAATTAACACCAATTTACGCCAATAATCGGGTCTAACTTCAATTATTGAATTAAGTTGCACACACAACTGACCTTATTCTGTAAATTGGGCATCCAACTTTGCGCACTAACCCCTGGATTCTATATCGTGTACCTAGAGATCTGCCACGAAATCCAAGCATATTCTGTAACAACGCCTGTAACTTAATTGGCTTAACAAGCCAGTCAGCAATGTTAACAGCACTTAACAAGCAATAATGAGAACTAATTGGCAATAATTAGAATTTGTGCGCACAACTCCCTAAGCATATTCTGTAATGCACTGTGCCTAAATTTTAACGTGCATTGTTCTAAAAACTGGACAAAGGAGCATTTTATGCAGAACAAACTAGAATCTATAAGAACAATCTCTTCCTTTCAGTTTTTAAGTGGTCTGATGATGTCAGAATGTAGCCTTAGTGAACAGGTTGCTGACATCATGGTACTGAAATTGGACTGTGACACCACTGCAGTGACCGGGCAGGAGGGAGGCGATTGAACAGCAGAGAATCTCTTTCGCACAAATAATTCCTTAGCATTTAGCGCTGACAGGAAGAAAATAAACAGGGAAAGGAAATCATGATTGCGGCATGAGGCTTTGGTACTTTTCCTCTTACCTTGAGTGTGTATTGGGTCTATAAGTCATAACATGTTAGGAGGCTATGGAATGATAGATTAGCTCTGCATAATGCAGTACAGTGGTCAGTGGTGCCAAAGACTGATTGCTACCAACCACTTCTGTTTATGGAGGGAGGAAAAAAGCTGATTATACCTGTGGGAAACCTCTGTCAGCTACCTTGCCAAGTCTTAAGAGCTGAACACCTGACCCTAACTGGTTTACAGGTAAAATGAAACAGCTTTGAAAAATGTTCTTTATTTCTGACACAATGCCAGAATCTAGCTGAGGCATAAAAGAAGGCACATCTAGGTTTCTCTGGCTGATTGTTGCACTGTGATGCAGCCGTTCAGAATGCACCAGTCGGGTCCCATTACTTGACATCTTGCAATATCATGCTTTTCTTGGTAATGCTGTCAGATGAATTCAAAGGCATTCTTTTGCTTATCGTAAAACATGGGCAGGTATGGAACTTATCAGACACTGTAGCTAAATGACACAGCCTGTGCTCTTATCCTTTAGATATGTTTGCTCTTTCGCTAGTCCAGGAGTCTTCTCACTCAGGCTAACACGATGATAAGCATCCATATGTAGTAAGAAATGCCTCGAACAAAACCTAGACGCTTAGAGAAATGGTGGTTAGAGTCTCATCACCGTGGGCTCAATGCTTGCCTGAAGGTGTCACTTTTACAAAGCAGATAAAGGCTTCCAAACACGTTTTTGAGAACAAGATGTTGCTATCCTGCCTTTTCTTCTATGGAATTTTCTCCTTCAGAAGATGCAGGAAATGAAATCCAGAGCCAAAAGATTTGCTGTTTTGAGACTGTAAAAAGTTGATGCTTTTCCTCCCTCATTGTACCATTCCTCTCCCATCTCTGCCCAAAATTTAAATCTGACCCCCAATTGTATCTAAAGCTCTAGCACATTGATTCTCAGCCTAGTCCTTGAATACACCTAGTCAGTCAGGTTTTCAGGATATCCACAAAGAATATGCCTGAGATAGACTTGCATACAAAAGAGGTAATGGGTGCCCATTTATCTCATGCCTATTCATTGTGGATAACCTGAAAACCTGACTGGCAGACTATGTCCTAAGAACTGGGTTGAGAATCCCTACTCTAGCAAAGCTACAAGAAACATTTTCCTGCAGATCTTTGAAAGGTCTGAGAAAGAGTGCACCTCCCAAAAGTCTCGATTTGAAATGTCGGAGAGAATATCAGAAGGCAAACTTAAAAACCATGGATAATCTAAGCAACTTTCACAAATCCCACACGGTGCTATTCTACAAACCTCACATGCAGTACATGCACCTAAATGAGCCTACCGCCAGGCTACCATGCCCCTTTGGTGGTAATTTTAGATTTGGCATGCACCCATAATGCTTGGATGATTTATTCATTTATTTCCTCCCACGCATGTTGTTTCCGGCGGTAATCGGCAGTTGATGCGCATCGACCAGACACTGCAAGCCCTTACCACTAGAGCAATGGGTGGCGTTAAGGGCTCAGGCTGGTTTTGGATGCGTACCATTTTTAGTTTTACCACATGCCCTTTTCCTGTCCCATTTTTTTTTTTAAAGTCCTTTTTTTGCAGAGGCGGTAAAAACTGGCCTGGCGCGCGCCAAATACACACGCCTACACTACCGCAGGCCACTTTTTACTGCAGCTTAGTAAAAGGACTCCCTAATGTTAGGCATAGTTTATAGAATACGTGTAGCAGCCATCCCATGACTAAAATTTAGATGCGGGCATTTACACCAACTAAAACCTGGTATAAGTGCCCATGTCTTATTTAGGCGCAAATCGGGAATATTTTGTAACAGTGCATGTAAATTTTTGGAACGCGCATGGCCCTTCCATGGCCACATCCCCTTTTGAGATCTGCACGTTCCAATTTATTTGCAGATAATACTGCACACGATCTACAAAGAACGTGCGTTCTTTTCCGGGGAGTGTGCACATGCACGAACCATGACACATATGCAAACTATCACACATGCATGCACTATCGAGAAAAGAGCGACTACTCTTTGCAAATAGTTTACATTCTTTAGAAAGTGTGCACAAACTCAATGACATATTTTTCCCAAATGAATAAATGCTTGGAAAAAAAAATAAAGTGAACATTCCCAGAAATGACATGGGAAACGATACAACAACAAACATTCTCTGGCTGCTCATCCTTAGAATGTAATAAGAAATCAGAAGACCAAGAACTGCACACACAAAACTATAAAATGAGTGCCTCGGTGCCTGATGTAATAGTAGCAATGTCAGTAACAAGAATGGAGATATGGGAACATGAACAAACCCATTTGGGTTCAGCCCACTTTATAAGGTGCCCAGGCTAAGCTAGTATAGGTTTGAAAATTCAAAATCACTTTAAAAAGGGATTTTCTAACACTTTCAACGTTGAAAATTACTTCACTCTCATGAGACCAGGGACATTTTCAATAGGGTAGGTATAAAGTAACAAATGACTGCAGACAAAGAGCATGTTGCCTATCTGGTCTATCCAGTCCATAGATACATCCCTGCTGCTAGGATGTGGTTTTATTTATTTATTTATTTTTCCTTCCTCCTTTGTATTCCATCATCTTGATTAGATAAGAGTACAAGATTGCCGCTTATTTTCCTCCTTGGACTGGTTAAACCTGACCCCTGATGCAAAGGTTCTGCAACACTTTCCTTTCTAAATTTCAGCTTGAAAGTTATCGCCTCCAGGCAGAGAGACAGCTATTGGAGCAGTGCTTAGAGAGCGAGAGAGAGAGAGAGAGAGAGAGAGAGAGAGAGAGAGAGAGAGAGAGAGTGTGTGTGTGTGTGTGTGTGTGTGTGTGTGTAAAACACACATGGGTAGGAGAGGATTGTGAGTGTGACAGAGGTAGAGCAGAGACAAGGCTGGCTGTGACAACTAGTAGGCTGGTTTATACCACACATTAACTGTCATGACCGGCTGATAGTGTGGCTGTACTTAATGACACTTCAAGAGATGGAAGGTGAACAATCAAGCACACAGAATGAATGGGGATAAAAGATGAAATGGCAGTGGTAATAGTTCATCCCCTTCCAATCCCACCTGGCACAAGTACTCTTTCTGAACCCCACCCCTCAATAGACCCTACCCTGAGCATACTTTCTTTCACCCTCCCCAGCATCCCAGGACCCACCTGTGGGTTCAACAATACTTCAGTGCAGGGGGTTCTTAACCCAGTCTCCAAGACACACCTAGCTACTCAGGTTTTCAGGATACCCACGGTGAATAGATAGCAGAGAAATTTGCATGTAATACCTCCATTCTATGCAAAATCTCTCTCATGAATATTTACTGTGTGTATTCTGAAAACCTGACTGGCTAGGAATGTCCTGAGAACTGAGTTGAAAATCCCTGCACCAGGGCCGCCGAGAGTCAGAGCTGAGCCCGGGGCAAGGCCACCGCCGCTGGGCCCCCCCCCCCCAACTTGGGAAGCACCTGGAGCACCCTTCCCCACTCAGGACACAGCTGCCGGGCCCCCTCAACAGGATGCGGCTGACGCCCCCCCACCCCATCCACAGTTAGGATACAGCCACTGAGCCTAACCTGGAATACAGCCGCTGCTGCTGCCACGAGAGATCCCAGCGCCAGGCCCCACTTTGAGGCTGGGAGGAGCTGACACACTGATGTGAGAGGCCCCGCCCCCTACGTCGGTGCATCTGCTCCTTCCCAGCCTCCAAGGGGGGCCCAGCACTGCAGCCTGTCTCTCACCTGCTGCAGTGTACCGGGACCAGTTCCCAATAGGAGCAGGAGAGAGACAGACCACAGGACCCGGTGCCGAGCCCAGGGAATTTTGCCTCCCCTGCCCCCCTCTCGGCGGCCCTGCCCTGCACTAGTGGAATGGTATTAGAGAAGACCTCTCTGTTCCTGCTCCATCTAGCTCTGGGTGTCAAAAATGGAAGCCATGACTCTTATTAGTAACCTCACATTACTACCATTAGGGTCATCCTTCCATACAGGGGCAATCACTCCTTATATGGAAGGATGAGCTCTAGCGGTAACAGCCAGGAGTGTTCTGTGAGACACACCCCAAGCGCCTTGGCCCTACCCACTGAGCTGCAGCCACTGCAGAAGAAACAATGGACGGGAAACAACTTTTGTGTTTTGATTTCCTTTGTGCTCTATGTGGCCGCACTACTCACACAGCCCTCAGGAGAACCCTGGCTACAACTAGTCAACAGCTTATAGTTTATTAGAACTTTCTATGCCGCCTGAACTAACTTGCAGACTAAAATTAGGTTTCAAAAGTAGGAAAGGAACGACAATAAAAAACAGGAAAGAATGAAACCCTCATCCTAGGGGGGAATAGTAAGGGGAGAAAAGAAGAGAGAATCAGATAGAAATTACTGATGCCAGTTTTGTATCTACAGCCAGATTGGGGGGGGGGGGGGAGGGGTGCCATTCCTTTCCCATCTCGCTAGACTACCAGGGAACTCTGGGGTGAGTCCCAAGGTGGATCAGAAAGTGAGGCTCTTGATGGGGGATCATAAGTGGGGGTTACTTAAGAACAAAAGCATTGCCATACTGGGACAGACCAAAGGTCCATCAAGCCCAGTATCCTGCTTCCAAGAGTGGCCAATCCAGGTCACAAGTACATGGCAAGATCCCAGAACAGTAAAACAGATTTTATGCTGCTTATCCTAGAATATGCAGTGGATTTTCCCAAGTCTATCTTAATAACGGCTTATGGACTTTTCTTTTAGGAAATTATCCAAACCTTTTTAAACCCTGCCAAGCTAACTGCTTTTACCACATTCTCCAGGAACAAATTCCAGAGTTTAATTACTTATTGAGTGAAGAAATATTTTCTCCTATTTGTTTTAAATTTACTACTTAGTAGCTTTATTGTGTGCCCCCTGGTCCTAGTATTTTTTAAAAGAGTAAACAAGTGATTCATGTCTACTTATTGCACTCTACTCAGTACTTGTGCTGGGGGATCAGAAGGGATGTGACTTGCCATGGGGGGATTGAAAAGGGGGTGAACTGGAGGGGGGAATTGTGCCAGAGGATCAGAAGAGGGTGGACCACTGCTGCCACAGCTTCATCTTTTTCTGACAGAGCTGGGGTAACTATGAGGGGAATAATCGAACGGCGCCAGCGAAATAGATTGCCGGCAATCTATTTTGGTGGCACCGCAAACAGCTGGCTGGAATTGTATTATCGAAAAAAATGGCCGGCCATCTTTTGTTTCGATAATACGGTTTGGACCGGCCAAATGCCACAGTTCACCGGGTTTGAGATGGCCGGTTTTGTTTTTCAGCGATAATGGAAACTAAAAGCGGCCATCTCAACCCCGGCTAAATCCAAGGCATTTGCTCATGGGAGGAGCCAGCATTTGTAGTGCCCTGGTCCCCCTGACACCAACCGGGCACCCTAGGGGGCACTTCTAAAAATAAAAAAAATATATACAAATAGCTCCCGGGTGCATAGCTCCCTTACCTTGGGTGCTGAGCCCCCCAAATCCCCCCTAAAACCCACTCCCCACAACTCTACACCACTACCATAGCCCTTATGGGTGAAGGGGGCAGCTACATGTGGGTAGAGTGGGTTTTGGGGGGGTTTGAAGGGCTCAACACTTACCATCACAAGTGTAACATGTAGGGGGGGTGGGCCTGGGTCTGCCTGCCTGAAGTCCACTGCAACCAACAAAAACCTGCATACTGCTGTCAGGAAGCTGGGTATGACATTTGAAGCTGGGTATGACATTTGAGGCTGGCAAAAAAGGTGGTCATCTGGTCATCTGGTGAGTTGGGGCACCTTTTTGAGGCTTGGTCATGAAAATAAAAGGACCTAGTAAAACCGGCGAAATACTTATTAACACCGCTTTTGTTTTTTTCCATTATACGCTGAAACCGACCATCTGGTAGCCACGCCCATGCCCTCTCATGCCCCGCCTTTGCTACGCCGCCGACACGCCCCCTTGAACTTTCACCGGCTCGGCGACGGGAAAGTGGCGATGGTGTCAAAAAAGCAGCTTTCGATTATACCGATTTTGCCGCTGTTGAGAGATCGCCGGCCATCTCCCGATTTATGTCGGAAGATGGCCGGCGATCACTTTCGAAAATAAGCCTGTATGTTACATGCGCCAGCAGGGGTTGTGGGTACGTTTACTGCAGTGATATATACAGTAATTGCCCGCCCTGAATGCACCTTAACTTTTGCAGTTAAGAAGTGATAAGTGCAAAAAATTACCATATGTTAGTAAAAAAAGGCCCCTTTATTTGTCTACCATTGCCTTGCGATCCTGGTACAAAATAGATGATTAAAAAGAAAACAAACAAAGAAAAACTATTTATGAAGCAGCTGATCTCTGTGTTTCCTTTCCAATGATAAATTAATGGAACTCAATGCCATGGCTTCTTGCACCCTTCTGATTTATAAGGGCATCTGACCCCGAGGCAAAATGAACCATGAGCACAGGGTGGGAATGCACAGGGGGATGAAGTGCTTAGTGTCAGAGTAGGTTCTGACTTGTGAGAGAGATAGCTAGACCAGCTCAGTCAGACAAATTAGATAATTAAATGGAATCAGGCTAGATAAATTGCACTTTCTTAATTGGGTTATCAGGAAACAATGGTAGATATAAATGACCTCACCGTCTGTGTAGTCTAACACTTTCTCTCCACAGAAACTAAAAGGGAGTTAGCTTGTCAGGCTTTTGGTTATTGTTGGCCTAGAAATTGAAAACTACTTAATAACATTTTGAATATTAAAACAAATATTTCCTGTTTCAGATAAGAATCTAAATTCAAGAGGGAAATGGAAATGAATACAACAGGGTTTGTTTTAAGCATATTTTCAGATGGCAACCTACATGATGTCCATTAGGGTTCAGTCATAACCAAATCTTTTCTGATGCTGTGAATTAAGAATCCTTCTGCAAGTCTGAAATATCACCCTGCAAACAAGTCTCCAGACTGTGAAAATGGCTGTTCTTAAAAAGAAAACATTTCAGGCCACAGAAATATGTGAACATTTTTCACAAGAAAAACAAATGGAAGAAAGGGAGTGTTGACCTTTTACGAATTATCACAAAAGAAAAAAAAATCCTATCCGCTTTACATTTTCTCCCAACATTCATCAAGTGCACAATACAAATGACTGATGGATTTTGCATTATTTTCTTGAGAATTATATAACTATTTTTAGATTGTAAGCTCTATTGAGCAGGGACTATCTCTCTATGTCAGGTGTTCAGCGCTTTGTGCGTCTGGTAGCGCTATACAAATGTTAATAATAATAATTTTTGCATTTTGTTCCTATCCGTACTCCAATGTCTAACAGCTTTATACTTTCATGCATAGAGCTACAAAAATCCCAGGATGCAACAGAATAGAGCCAGTAAAATGCCTGAAGCGGGTGTCCACCCTAATCCTATTCAACGCTCAGTTGACATCCCAGCACCTAACACTGCGCACCTCCATTTACACCAACGAAAATGTGGCGTAAATCCCTGCACGTAGATTTACACATACAGGGCCATATTCTATATGCGCGTAAATGTTGGAACACCCACAAAATACCCTTTTCCCTGCCCATAGCCACACTCCTTTTGAATTGTGCACGTTAGAATTTAGGCGCAGTTCATTACAGAATACGCTTAGCGACTTGTGCATCTAAATTCTAATTAATGCCATATAGTGCTCATTGTTGCTTGTTAAGTGCTGTCATCAATGCTAATTAGCTTGTTACGCCAATTAAGTTATGCACACTGTTATAGAATATGCCTGGATTTTGGCACGGATCTCTAGGGAACCCTTTTACGTAGGCGCCTATACGCATCCAACGTGCACCAATTTGGAATTACCGCCCGGCCACCGCATGGCCCGGACGGCAATCCCATTTTTTACATGTGTCCGACGCGCACCGGAAAATATTTTTTATTTTCCAATGCGTGGCAATAACTGGGCGGTAATCGGCAGTGTACGTGTGCTGATGATTACCGCCAGGTTAACGCATGAGATCTTACTACTAAGTCAATGGGTGGTGGTAAGGAGTAAGACCCAAAATGGATGCGCGCTAATTTTTATTTTGCCGCACGTCCATTTTCAGCTAAAAAAAAAGGCCTTTTTTACAAGCACGCTGAAAGCTGAATCTGCATGCATCCAGTACACGGCACCCAGTCATAATAGCCCTGACAAAAAAGCCCTGACAAAACAGCCTCGTAACAAAATAACCCTTGACATTTCACACCCTAACAAAATAGACCTTGACAAAATGGCCCCTCCCACAAAACAACCCTTAACAAAACAGCCTCCTAAGAAAAAATAACACATCACAAAAAATATAATAAACTACAGCTGAAATCTTCACTGATAAAGACTCCTACCCAGCATTCAATTGCATAAAGCATATATAAATAAACAAAATTCTACAGCTCCAAACTGGTATTCATGATCTGTTCTGCTATTTAAAGAAACTATTCTTCCATCAACATGCTAATTACAAAAAAACAACAATATTGTCATCATTTTCATAGTCTTACCAACCTTATCCTGTTTGGCAAGGTAATATTATTAGGAAAAAAATGCAGTCTGATCAGGTCCTTTTGTCGGGGGGCTAATTTGTCAAGGGTTATGTTGTGGGCAGGCCGTTTTGACAGTGGCTGTTATGTCAGGGACTATTATGTCGGGAGCTTTTTTTTGTTTGGCGCTTTTTTGTTGGGGCTATTTTGTCGGGGCTATTTTGACCAGGTACCCCAATACACACACCTATACTAGTTCAGGCCATTTTTCAGCATACGTTAGTAAAAGTACCCTTAGGTGCACTATATAGAATCCAGCAGTAAGTGCTAATATTCTGCAGAGATAACCAGCTGTTTTGCGCTGAATATTATCGGTTAGTTGGCTTAGCACTATTTAACCGGCCAGGAGCCATTCCTGGCCGGTTAAATAGCGCTGAATATCAGGCTTCTAATGTATATGTAAATATTAGTGCCTAGTTTGTAGATTTGCCCCACATGGAGGTAGTTCAACGAGAAGCTGCAGACTTTTAAACAACAGACAGACACAGCAATGCTGGTAGTCTAGTCATTTGCATGCACACAGGAGCACATACATGCAAAAATGATCAGTTTCTGATTACGTGGCATTCTGTGTGCTCTTTTCTATGCATAAACATGTAGATATGCTCTGCTGTATTTTCCACCTAACTTCGATAAACCAAGTTCTAACAGATGTCAGGAAAACAACACATTTTTTTACACCCTATAATCTGAGAAATTCTTGGCTTTCAGGGATGGTGCTACCTGTTCCATTTAGCCTGGCGAGTTTTATGAATTATAATCAGGAACGCAATAGCTCCATTATTATTGCATTCTGAAGAGAAAAAAAATTCCACAAGATTAGAACAGAAAGCATTCATTTGCTTGGAATTCAAATTAAGATAGCATTATTCAGAATCCACTTACCCTGCACAGTTCATTAATACATTTAAATGCAAGTTAAATACAAAATAGAGCTTCTAAGGTCTGAAAGACTTTGTTAACTGAAGTATTTGAAGTGTTGATTAGTTTCAAGAACTTCCAAACTTGATTGTAAAGACAAACAATTGACTTCCCCAAATCATATGTTCTTTAAGCATATGGAGAAAGCCTGGTGATGCATGGTTTGGAGAGATGCAACATAAATTTGAAATTGTGAAGTACTCAATATCTACTGAGTACTTGTCATGTATCGATAATTTTTCCACTTGTTGCAAAATGTTCTTTTTCTTATAACCGAGATATAAGGGATGAGGAAATGGAGAGAGCCTAGCGGTTGGTTGTATCACAGAAAGTCTGTATATTAAATCTATGACCCTTGACATTGAGTCATCGTTTTTAACATCATCTTAGTTATGGAATAAAATGTATATATATTCCATATCCCTGGCATCATTGGAAGAGTTTTGTTTGACCTGTTTAGTGGATCCTGTTCTTCCACCTGGGTGGTTGACCACTACAATCTTATTAAGGCCATGCCCACACTTACATGGGCACCTTGTAAACGTTCTCAAGGTTGTCGAGGGCATTTAGAGGAGACAAAAGCATTCTCTACCCTTTCTCTCAGTAGTTTGGCTCACAGAAAAACTGAAGCAATATCCTAATTTACTTAGTTTCCACAAAAATCTACAGAACAATTTCAAACTTAAAAAAGCAAGCAGGGAACAGTAGATTATATGCATAAATACATACACAGGTGGAATATGAACAGAGATACATTTCAGATATAGGATTCAGTAGGCCCCTTTTACTAAGCCGCATAGGCACCTATGCATGCCAAATTGTAGTTACTGCCCGGTTACTGCGTGGCTTTTGCGGTAATTTCAAGTTTGGTGTGCATCCATTATGCACGTCTGAAAAATATTCTTTATTTTCTGGTGCATAGCAGACGCACGCCAAGTGGCATCTGATGTGTGTAGGTAATTACTGCCCAAATTCTTTACTACTAGGTCTGTGGCTGGCGGTAAGGTCTCAGACCCAAAATGGACGCGCGGCAATTTTGATTTTACCACACATCCATAAAAATAAAAAAAAGAGGTATTTTTTGTAGGAGCGTTGAAAAATGGATCTGCGCATGCCCCCAACTCACGCCTACACTACTGCAAGCCATTTTTCAGCACGCCTTAGTTAAAGGACCCCGGTGTCTTGTAGGGGAGATAGGTAGGGATGATGGGGATATGGATGGATATGTGTTGGAGGATGTTTTGGAATGGGTGCATAAAGTGAGCTTTATGTGTATCTCAAGGGTGTTGAATATGACTTGGGGGTGTGAATGTTATGTGACTGTGCTTGTTAGAAGGATATTTATGTTGTGAAAAATGGGGTTAGGGTAAGGAGATTATTTACACATTGCCAGGATTTATTCTCTCTCCTTATTCTCAATAAAATCCACCCATGGGGGGGGGGGGGGGTTGGGGTTCAAATGTATGTATATTTTGATAGGGGTATATTGTGAATTAAGAGTACTACCCATCACCGGCTGCTTCAGGTTTTTTTTCCCCCCTGTTTGAAACTATCTCAGCTTTTCTGAAACTGTCCTAAAGCTTCTTAATCTGAACCAGGCTGCTGGATGGAGGGGTATTTAGAATGGGGCAGTCACCTACATCCCACAGCTTCCTACAGCTTCCCAAAGTAAAGCGATGAGGACTTTACTGGACATTCATTCTCCAGAAACTATGAACCACTATTGCTAGTTTTCAAATATACCCGACGTATTCCCAATTTTTTTTCTATCCTGGCAAATTTGGTGACTTTCTGTTCCTTCTTTGGAAAGTTGTTTGATCTCAGATAAGCAGATAGACATGAATCCCTTTTACCTATTTCTTTCTAACATTCCACATGTTGGGACGGTTCAAACGAGGTTTTGTTTATGCTTTGCAATACAAAACTAAAAAGCAAGAAATGGAAGTAGAGAAAAAAAAGGCCTCACTCTTTGTATCATTTGATTACCAGAAAGTAGAAAGTCTAAGATGCTATCAGGGCAATTCTATAAAGTTTGTGCTCACAGTTACATGCTGATTTCATGCATATTTCATTAACATCGCAGCATATCAGGGTTGGCGCACAGCAACAGGCTTGCTGTGCGCTAATCGGAACTACCGCAAGAACCCGGCAGTAGCTCCCACCTCTAGCACGCACCATTTCCGGTGCTACAAAAATATTTTCTATTTTTGTAGCATGGGTGATTACCTGGTGGTAATCAGGCAGCTCCATACGCTGCTCCGTTATCACCGGGTCAGCACAGAAGCCCTTACTGCCACCTCAATGGGTGGAGGTGAGTGCTCTCCCCTGAAATGGCCACATGGCAAGTGGTTCACTTTCTTCATGGCCATTTCTTTTCTAGAACTTGCAGCACGGCCATCGAGGTGGCGGTAAGGGCTCCCGTGTTACCCTGGCAGCAACCGGGCAGTACATGGCACTGCCCGATTACCACCAGGTACACTCCAGTGCTACAAAAATAAATACATTTTTATAGTGCCGGAAATGATGGTGTGCGAGGGGTGAGAAGTAGCACCGGACTGCTGCTGTAGCCCAGCGGTACTTCCTGTACAGCGAGCGATAAGCCCCGAAATGGGCAACCCAGACATTACTTGCCACCCAGCCATTTCCTGTAGGAAGGCGAGACTTCCCTTTTACCAGCTGCGGTAAAAGGGGGTCTCAGCATACGCGTAAAACACATGCTGACATCAACACTGCCCCCCCCCCCCCTTTTGCCACAGCTTGGTAAAAGGGGCCCATAGTTGCACATGCAACTCAGGATCACGTTCAGAATTGGGCGACCTTTATAGAATCCAGGGGCAGGTGTCTATTTATAGACTCCTGATGCAAGCCTAATGTCCGAAACACAACGTTGTGTCGAGTCTCCATACTTCAATAAACTTCTCTATTATTTTACATCTTCTCAGTCTTTGGTATCCTTGGTCGTCCTCCCACTTTTATTTTATATCGTTGTTTTCCGTGGGGATGTCTTGAGTTCTCCGTCTTTTGGCAGATTTTTTTCTCGACCTTTATAGAATCCAGGGTCAGGTGTCTATTTATAAGCACCCAGTTCTAGAAATGTCCCTATATATTATTTGGATTTTTCTGCATAGATTACGGTGTTGTAGAGGACGTGGATTTTCTTCCTGCAAAATTGTGGGGGAGATGCTAGTAAAACACAGTTGCAAGCTCTTACTTTTAATTGTAAACACTCTCCTCAGAACAATGCTACAGAAAGCTACTTCCTTCAGAGTTCCCATTAAGACACCATGTTTGCTATTATTATTTTTATTAAAAATGACAGGAAACCAAAACCATAAGTGTATACTTTCTTTGTCTACATGAATTCTAACAAGAAACATGGCAAGAACAGTATCCCGTTACAAAAAAAAATCTGCTACTGAAATTCAACATCTAGTAGCAATACAGTGTTCTTTTTATTTGCTTGCTTTAGCGTATATCAACCCCCTAATTCTATAAAACCCACTACAAATTATGCACGAGTCCAAATAGCATGTGCAATTTAAATGAATAACAAGCTAATTAGTGCCAATAATTGGCTTTTTAAACAAGCAATTAGCACTAATTAGATTTAATTGGAATTTACTTCTGTAAATTTAGGCACGCAATCTGCACTTAAAATTTACATATGATCTGAAAAGGGGGCACAGAAATGGGAGGGTCATGGGTGTAATGGGAGTGTTTCTAAAATGAACGGGCATTGTTAAAGAATAATGGGGATTCACGCCTAATGTAGTTGTGTACATCTGTACCACATTTCAGTCTAAAGTCAGGTGTGATTCCTGATCATAAGTGCTATTCTATAAACCGTGCCTAATTTTAAGCACGGTTTATAAAATAGCTCTGTTTTCAGTGCCATATTTACGATCTAGAATGTTTAATGCATGCTGGAACCACATTGGGGGGGGGGGGGGGGTGGTTCTATTAAAGATTTTCACATTTAAACCTTAATGTATGCACAGAAAAGTCCTCATATAAATTATCCCAAGCGTAATATTATGCACAGTGACAACAAGGAACATTCTTTTACCCGACCCAAGGGTATGCGAATTTGGGGAGGAGTTTGAGCAGAGTTCAGGCATAGTCAAGGAGTAAGCATTTAGATTATAAAATATTTACATTTTAGCCATGGTTATTGTGGCTTTTCTGATACAGAGAAGTGCTTATATGTTTTGTAAAATAGTCAAAAAGCAGGTGCATACATTATGTCTAGCCAGACGCTGTCTGTTTGAAAACAAAATGGATTGTTTTCAAACAGACAGCGTCTGGCTAGACATAACGTACTTTAATCGTTGCTGGCTATTTATCTAGACTGTTTGACTAGCTCTGTTCATACGGATTGTGAAGATACACTCTGACCCCTGAGGCAGGCGTTTGTGCGTCGAAACACGGCCCGTGTCGGGTCTTTCTCACAATAAAGGACGGCACTTATCTCTTTCTTGAAGGCCCAGTGTTGCTTTTTTTTGTCTTTGTTGTATGCTTGCTACCTGAGTTTTGTGACATCTCGAAAAATCGCAGACATTGTTATCTTTGGATAATTCTTAGGTTGGACCAGAACCTGAATGTACACTGCTTGCAAGCAGCATATAAAAAAATTAAATTTAAAAAAATAAAATAAAAAGAAAGTGTCAAAACCTGCCAAGCCTCTGGTTTCCCCCTGCTCAGTATTCATGCTATTCACATATCTGTACAGTCCATCCAGGCATTGCCCACTTCCCTGCAGGAAAAGCCAACATTTAAAACAAAAGCTAGCCTGGAAGAAAGGGGCAAAGGCCATGTCCCGCTTTGATATCTCGTTGATAACTTATTATACAATTAGATCAGGTTGACAATTTCCATTATGGCTAATAAAATATTTATTGAGCCTTGGAGATAGTGTCTGATCTCTGCACCCATTTGTTTTACTAATGGGGAGACAATAAATAAGTCAAAAGCATTCAAATTGTGAGCCTATCCAGCTTCTTCCAGATTTGATTTGCAAATTGCCGATTCCTGTCATAACCTGCCACTCAGCTGAGGCTGGCTAATGCCAGACTGGTAAGGCAGGTAGATGAGTTGGGGTGACATCATTGTAATAATCAACACAGATCAAATCCACTGCTTACTAAGATAAGTCCCAATTATTTCATCTATCTGATACTTAAGGCCGTTGATATGTTGATATATAAGGGTGTTTGATTAAGAAGTTATTTTTTTGTTCTTGTTGGATGGAAAAACTCAAACTTAATTGCAAAAAAAGAAAAAAAGAAAGAAAGGGGTTTTTTTGTCGATGATTACTTTTTACACTGTGTGCAATTGACAAACGTATTCACGCTGCAGTTTGATGACACTTTTCCCCCTTAATTTATATAGACGCTCTTCACTGCATGTGTGTGTTTTTTGTGACATCATTAAATGCAATTTCCCAGGCTATGTTTTTTATCATCACTTGAATAGATAATATTCTCAGACCCCCTTTTACTAAGGCATGCTCTCGTTTTTGGCATGTGCTAAAATTGTGGACGCGCTAAACGTTAGAGACGCCAATGCATTCGTATGGGCGTCTCTAACATTTCTATTCCTTCTAAACAAGATTCCTTTGTGTCTGTCCCAAGCATGTTTGAATTCCATTACTGTTTTCATCTCCACCACCTCCCGTGGGAGGGCATTCCATGTATCCACCACCCTCTCCATGAAAAAATACTCCCTGATATTACTCCTGAGTCTGCCCCCCTTCAACCTCAATTCATGTCCTCTAGTTCTACTACCTTCCCGTCTCCAGAAAAGGTTTGTTTGCGGATTAATACCTTTCAAATATATGAACGTCTGTATCATATCATCCCTGTTTCTCCTTTTCTCCAAGGAATTCATGTTCAGGTCGGCAAGTCGCTCCTCGTACGGTTTGCAACGCAAATCCCATAAAATTTTTGTAGCTTTCCTTTGCACCGCTTCCAGTCTTTTTACATCTTTAGCAAGTGGGGCCTCATCACCTCCTTTCTTCTGCTGGTTATACCCCTCTCTATGGAGCCATGTCGAGTCATTTTATTAATAAAATTTCTTGACGTACCCAGGCTGTCCGTTTTATCTCTTTGGAATCCACAGTCATTTTCCCACTTTTTCTACTATTGTTGCATCCCATGGGATTTTGTAGTTCTCCACTTTGTTGGATTTCTACTGTAACCTTTGTAAACCACATCGATCAACAATTTCCGAATTTGTCATCTATGGGGCCCCTTTACTAAGCTGCGGTAGGGCTAATGTGTGGGTAGCGCATGCCAAATCGACACTAAGGCCGGGGTAGCGCGGGCACCCAGTGGTAATTCCGAAGTTGGTGCACGCTTTCTTTTATAAACAGAAGAGATATAACGATAATCAAATATAATAATAATAACAATAAAATAATAAAAACAGATTGATTTTTAATCTATATGGAGAAAAGATTGGTTTTTAATGCTTTCAAAAAAGGGAATAAGATTGAGTTTGCCTAATCTGAATAGTAATATTCCAAATTTTTCCAAAATCACTCTTCCCTGCCTTAAAGGCAATAGTTTCCTTTTAGACTTTTGAGCCTTCAACAGATATTACGTGATCTCGTTGCTGTTCATTGTTTTAACAACTGTGGTAGATCGAACAACAACAAAAAAGATAATTGTGGATCTAATTTATACAGAGACCCTTTTACTAAGCCGCGTAAGCGTCTAAGCGCACCCAATGCACGCCAAAATGGAGTTACCGCATGGCTACTGCATGGCCCTTGTGGTAATTTCATTTTTGGCAAGCATCCGTTATGCGCACCCAAAAATATTTTTTATTTTCTGGCGCGCGCCAGCTACACGTGCCAAGTGGCATTTGACGCGCGAAGGTCATTACCGCCCACTTACCGCGTGAGACTTTACCACTAGGTCAAAGGTTGATAGTAAGGTCTCAGACCCAAAATGGACACGCAGCAATTTTGATTTTGCAGCATGTCCATTTTCAGCAAAAATTTTTAAGAGGGCTTTTTTACGGGTGCGCTGAAAAATGGATTGGCTCACGCCCAAACCCCGTGCCTACACTACCGCAAGCCATTTTTCAGCCTTAGTAAAAGGACCCCACAGTCAGAATAATTTTTAGCTGGTTTAATTCTTATATTTTTGTAAGTATTTTATGGCAAAAAATTTAACGTTCTCTATGTCATATTGTTCTTTTTTGCCTTTATTCTAATCTAATCTAATCTTGGTATTTGTAATCCACTTAATCCCACTAAAAGCCCAAAGTGACTCACATACATGGGTCATACAAAAGAAACGTGTTGCAATAATAAAAACCTAATTGACTCAGATAAAGAAAACAGAAAATGTATATATCATAATTATCACTGACAACTATCATCAGTGAGATATTTCTGAAATAAATAAGGTTTTAGGTTCTTATGAAAGGAAGAATAACAAGATAATTGTTTTATAACATTCTGCCTTTTTTAAAGATTAGATATGGATGGATTTATATCAGCATTCATTTTAGGTAATAATAATTTGGACTTTATTTTAAGTGTCTTTCAAGCAAATAGATTTTCAGTATGGATTACAGATTACTGATCAAAACGCATGCATTCTGCTGTGAATGGAGTAGGTGGCCTGTTAGTAGAGACCAGTATACAGTGAACCATGAATCATTAGACATAGGAGGTATTTATTAAGGTTAGGTAAACGTCAAGCTTTCACCGTACTGAAATTTCCCATGTGATAGCAAGTAACACTGCTTACAACCAACCTTGCAAGCAGTATTAAGACATAAGACATAAGCATCGCAACATTGGGACAGACCATAGGTCTATCTAGCCCAGCACACTGTCTCCGACAGTGGCCAATCCACACTAGTCAGGAGCATTTGGGATGCTAAGCCACAGGCCACTGCTCCGATGGCACTTCTTAAATGGGACAGCCAAACTGCTGATGACTCCTCCCATCACAACTTCCCATTCTGATGCTCTCACAATCCATTTCCCCTTCCTGATGTTTCCCCCAATCCTTTGTGCCCTCCCAATGTCTCCAGTTTTTTTACTCCACTCCAAATACCTCCACCAAATCCCAGACCTCCCACCCAGAAGGCCCCTAATCAGCCAAAGCTCACCTCTACTATCCAAGAGACTCTCCCACCTGGTCTACCTTGCTAACTCTGGTGTTTAATGAGATTGTGGTGGGAGCGATCCCCAGTTGTAAATACTACGGTGCTTAGAAGGATTTCTTTGCCTCGATGTCTTTTGCATGGTGATAGAGTCATTGATTTCACCATTTTTGGATTACTGCAATGCTTGTATTTGTATGTAAGACTTCCTACTCTAGCTCTAAAAATGCTACAAGCACAACAGAATGCGCAGTGGTTCATGCGATATTTAGTTTCAAAAAGATAGATCATATTTTGCCACAGCTGAAAGAGCTGCACCAGCTTCCTGTAAAATACCATTACTCAGTTCAAAAGTTTATGTTTGTATGGGGAAGCAAAGACAGAATTAAATTCTCTCACTGTATATCACATTTTGAACTATGTCACTCCATACGACCTAATCAACAAGATTTAGTAATGGTTCCTGCAGTTGTAAAGTTGCGACCCGCGCTTGCATACTATCAACAGCTGGCCTATTGCACTGGAATGCTTTGCCTCTTCAGTTATTATTATTATTATTATTACATTTGTATCCCACATTATCCCACCTTTTTGCAGGCTCAATGTGGCTTACAATTCATGGTGGATACTGGAAATAGAAAAGAATGTACATTTAGTTTTACAGCGAGTTTTGGGTACATGATGGTGAAATACATAATATTAGAAATAGAATAGAGTATACATTTGTTTTAGCAGAAGTTTTGGTTACATGATGGTAAAATACATGATAGTGTTAAAGCCATAGACATTAGGTGCATGATAGTGTGAAAGCATAAGACATTAAAGAACATTCCTGAGTGGAGGAGTGGCCTAGTGGTTAGGGCGGTGGACTTTGGTCCTGGGGAACTGAGGAACTGAGTTTGATTCCCACTTCAGGCACAGGCAGCTCCTTGTGACTCTGGGCAAGTCATTTAACCCTCCATTGCCCCATGTAAGCCGCATTGAGCGGGAAAGTGCAGGGTACAAATGTAACAAAAATAAAATAGATACTATTGGAGATTCTACATGGAATGTTGCTACTATTGGAGATTCTACATGTAATGTTGCTATTCCACTAGCAACATTCCATGTAGAAGGCTGCACAGGCTTCTGTTTCTGTGAGTCTGACATCCTGCACGTACGTGCAGGACGTCAGACTCACAGAAGCAGAAGCCTGTGCGGCCACATTGGTGATCTGCAAGGGCCGACTACTACATGGAATGTTGCTAGTGGAATAGCAACATTCCATGTAGAATCTCAAATAGTAGCAACAGTGGAGGAGTGGCCTAGTGGTTAGGGTGGTGGACTTTGGTCCTGGGGAACTGAGGAACTGAGTTCGATTCCCACTTCAGGCACAGGCAGCTCCTTGTGACTCTGGGCAAGTCACTTAACCCTCCATTGCCCCAGGTACAAATAAGTACCTGTATACAATATGTAAGCCGCATTGAGCCTGCCATGAGTGGGAAAGCGCGGGGTACAAATGTAAAAAAAAAAAATAATAATAATAAATAAATAAATATCTTAAAGAAAGTAGAGTTACGCATGTTGTTCTTTATGATATATTTTGTTGAAGAGATAGGTTTTCAGGAGTTTGCGGAAATTGGTCATTTCGTAGACCGATTTCAGGTTACGTGGCAGTGAATTCCAGCGTTGTGTGCTTGTATAGGAAAAGGTTGAAGAATGCACTGATTTGTATTTCAAGCCTTTGCATTTGGGAGGATGAAGATTGAGGAATGTGCGGGAGGATTTTTTTGCATTTCTGGGTGGTAGGTCTATTAGGTCCGACATGTAGACTGGGGCGTCGCCATGGATGATTTTATGGACCAAGGTACAGAGTTTGAACGTGATGCGTTCTTTGAGTGGGAGCCAGTGTAGTTTTTCGCAAAGGGGTGTTGCGCTTTCGTATTTTGGTTTGCCGAATATAAGTCTGGCTGCCGTGTTCTGGGCTGTTTGGAGTTTTTTGAGTATTTGCTCTTTGCAGCCGGCGTAGAGTGAATTACAATAGTTCAGATGATTAAGTATTAGCGATTGTACCAGGTATAGGAAGACGTTCCTTGGGAAAAATGGTCTGACTCGTTTTAGTTTCCACATTGCATGGAACATCTTTTTAGTTATGTTTTTTGCATGGTTCTCAAGTGTTAGGTGTCGGTCAATGGTGACGCCAAGGATTTTTAGGGTGTCAGAGACTGGTAGAGTTAGATTAGGTGTGTTGATGGTGGTGAATTCCTTCTTGTTGTATTGCGAGGTGAGTACTAGGCATTGGGTCTTTTTGGCGTTTAGTTTCAGTCGAAATGCATCTGCCCAGGAGTTCATGGTGTGTAGGCTTTGGTTGATTTCGTCGGAGATTTCTCTTAGATCGTGTTTGAAAGGGATAAAGATTGTTACATCATCAGCATATATGTATGGGTTTAGATTCTGATTCGATAATAGCTTAGCCAAGGGTGTCATCATTAGGTTGAATATAGTCGGTAAGAGGGGGGGATCCCTGTGGAACTCCGCATTCAGGTGTCCATGTGGCTGATGTTGTCAAGTTTGATGTCACTTGATATGAGCGGGTGGTTAAGAAACCCTTGAACCATCTGAGAACATTACCTCCGATTCCGAAGTATTCGAGGATGTGTAATAAAATTCCATGGTCGACCATGTCGAATGCGCTTGACATGTCAAATTGTAGCAGTAGTATGTTGTTGCCGTTTGCTATCAATTGTTTGAGTTTGGTCATAAGCGTGACTAGTATGGTTTCCGTGCTGTGGTTAGAGCGAAATCCTGACTGGGAGTCGTGCAGTATTGAGAACTTGTTTAGATACTCTGTGAGTTGTTTGGTCACCATGCTTTCTGTTATTTTGGTGAATAGGGGAATGGATGCTATAACATGGAAATCATCTTTTTCAATTTTGAAAAAAAGGAGAGCAAATATTTTTTTAATGAAATAATAATTTGGTCTGACTTGTTTTGTTGTTTGTTTTATGTATTTGTGTACTTAGAAGAAACTTGATATGTGTTATAAACTAAATTTAAAAAAAAACCCTGAAATTCAACATTCAGTATAATGAAATTCCATTCTACCACCTTCAGATCATCAGTCACATATGAATATTGGGCATGCAGATTTTTTCAAAACCTTCCTTTATTAATGGTTTTGTCACAATTCAGCCACTCGCAGTCTCCTCACTGAGGGACATTCATCGCCCATGCTGACTAAAGTAACCAGAAGCTGACATGTCTGCCTAGGAGACATAATTAAAGGTGAAATATCAGAGCAGGAGGTCAGGGCTTTACAGTCCTAAGGCAGAGGCAGTAAGAAGAAACCAGCTGTGAAGCAGGAGAATAAAAGATGGCCCTGGTGGATATTTTCTGACATCTGGCTGGCTAAAATATGAAAGTATTTCTTAAAAAAAAAGCAAAACAAACAAAAGAATTTCATGCTCAGTGTGAAACACAGAGAAATATAACATCGCCTTTTTTCCCCTGGATAAAATACCTCTACGGTGCTGCTTTTTCAAAATGCTAATTATTCTGATGGAAATAGAGAGAGTAATTCTATAAAGGGGGTGCTAATTTTTAGGTGATAATATTTGGAACTTACACTGAAAATAAAACTAGGTGTCTGCTTTCTTATAGAACACTAACGTAACAGTGCAAATATGCACATATATTTTAGCAGTAACCACGTAAACCAGCACTTGCTCAAACATTGCTGAAAAACACAGGTAAATTGTAGTATTCTATAATTTACATATTTAATTATTTATTTATTAGGATTTATTTACCGCCTTTTTGAAGGCATTCACTCAAGGCGGTGTACAGTAAGAATAGATCAAACATGAGCAATAGGCAATTAGAGCAGTAAAAATATTCGAAAACAATACAAAGTATGGCATGGTATACTATTGCAATGACTACACAATATGTAATAGAACATTATAATTGGTAGTGAAGGGTAAGGTAAAGTTGTAACATATAGATGAGTAAGAAAGTAGGAAGAATTAGAAAGTAATGTGATTGATTTGAAGAAAGTTGCACATGAGGTCAGAGAGATGGTTAAATATCATCTCAGCGAGGGTAGGAGTGGATAATCATGTCCCCCTGCAGTATGTGCAGCCCGTGTGTGTGTGTGTGTGTGTGTGTGACTAACAAGTTAGGTACTTCTTCCATTAAAGGCTTGGTTGAAGAGCCAAGCTTTCACCTGCTTCCTGAAGTAGAGATAGGGCTAGATTCTCTGTATAGTGCCTAAAACAAATCAGCGCTGAAAAAACCTGCGTAAATGGTATTCTATAGGCCGTGCCTAAAATTTGGCACAGTTTATAGAATTAGTGCTTAAGTGGAGAGGTTGCACACAGATTTAGGAATGACCAGTTGCGCCAACAAAAACGTGGTGCAAACACCCATGCCTAAATTAATGCACAGAGCACTGTTATTCTACAATTATGCACATAACTCAAAACCATGCCCTGAAACGCCCAAACCCTCCCATTTCCATGCCCTCTTTTTTGGACTATGCGTAAATTTTAGCCACGGATCCCATGCCTAACTTTATGTTAAGATAATGAGTGGAATGGAACGGGTTGATGTGGAGCGTCTGTTTACGCTTTCCAAAAATACTAGGACAAGGAGCCTTCGATGAAGCTGCAGTGTAGTAAATTTAAAACAAATCAGAGGAAACTTTTCTTCACTCAACGCGTAGTTAGACTCTGGAATTCGTTGCTGGAAAAAGTGGTTAAAGAGGTTGACTTACCTACTTATAATCGAAAGAGAAAAATGCCTATATTGCAACCCAAATCGGGAGATGGGCGTCTTTCTCCCGTGGGCGAACAAATCGGTATAATCCAAAGCCAATTTTGGGTGTTTCCAACTGCAATCCGTCGCGGAAACGGGTAAAGTTGACGGGGGCATGTCGGAGGCGTGGTGAAGGTGGAACTGGGGCGTGGTTATCGGCCGAGGAGAGATGGGCGTCTTTAGCTGATAATCGAAAAAAAAGGCGTTTTAACCGCGATTTTGGGTCACTTTTTTTTATCCTTTTTTTCACGAACAAGTCCCAAAAAAGTGCTCCAACTGCTCAGATGACCACTGAAGGGAATCCCCCAGTGGTCACTAACACCCTCCCACCAAAAAAAAAACACTTAAAAAAACTTTTTCCAGCCTTTATGCCAGCCTCAAATGCCGTACCCACCTCCATGACAGCAGAATGTGTTCTATCCTCTGACAGCCTTTCCCTGGTTCTGATGTGGCTCTCGGGTGAGTGTGACACCTTTTCTGTTAAGGGCACTGCAGAGTCACATCAGCAATGCATTGTGGTGGGTGTAGGGTATTGGGCTCCATGATTCCACTAGCTTGTGTTACATGCTCACGATGTTGGTAGTTGGTAGGCTCTACTCCCATGGTGCTTTTCCCTCTGCTTACTGGGTCAGAGTGTGCCCTGTTTTGTTTCCGGTAGTCCATGAGGTAGTGGCCATTTTTGTAAGCCAGTTTTAGATCCCTTTCACGTGTTAGCCACGTTACAGAACTTAGTTCTTACCTTGAATGTGGCAGAAAGAGGGCATTGTACAGCATTCTGCCAGCTCGGACTTACTGCTCATCTCAGTACCAGGGAGACTCGTTGCCAGTGGAGCACAACCTCTGATCTGCAGTTAACTGTGAGTAAGCGTGCTTATTCCAATAAAGGACGTTTTCGGAGAGATTAGTCTTCAGGTGTCAACTGGTGTGCCAATGTTATATAGCAGCAACAAGTCCTAGAGGTCTGCGTGTATGCAGGTCCCTGGAGCACTTTTAGTGGGTACCGCAGTGCACTTCAGTCAGGTGGACCCAGGCCCTTCCCCCCCTACTTGTAACACTTGTGCTGGTAAATGGGAGGTCTTCAAAACCCACTGTACCCACATGTAAGTGCCCCCTTCACCCCTAAGAGTATGGTAGTGTTGTCCATTTGTGGGTAGTGGGGTTGGGGGCTCAGCACCCGTGGTAAGGGAGCTATGCATGTGGGAGCTTTTTCTGAAGTCCACCGCACTGACCTCTAGGGTGCCCAGTTGGTGTTCTGGCATATCAGGGGGGCCAGTGTACTACGAATCCTGGCCCCTCCCATGACCAAATGGCTCGGATTAGGACGTTTTTGAGCTGGGCGTTTTTAGTTTCCATTATCGCTAAAAAAAACAAATGCCCAGCTGAAAAACGTCCATTTTTTCGATAATACGGTCTGTCCCGCCTCTTCAAGTACCCGTTTTAGGACATAGACGCCCATGGAGATAGGCGTTTGCGTTCGATTATGCCCCTCTTAGCAGACTTTAAAAAAGGGTTGGACGGCTTCCTGGAGGAAAAGGCCATAGAATGTTATTGAATGGACGTGGGAATAATCCACTATTTCTGGGAAGGACAGGACAAATTGTTTGTTCTTTTGGCCGCTGTCGGAGACAGGGTGCCTGGCTCAATGGACCCTTGGTCTGTCCTGGCATGGCAATGCTTATGTTCTTATATGTACTTACATGTAATTTGTGGCAATAATTGCTTGGTTAAAAAGCCAATGATTGGCACTAATTGGTTCGTTGTTCTATTAAGTTGCGCTTGCAAATCGGGAACACACCTAAATTTGCATGTACAATTTTTAACAACCTTTATAGAATCAGGGGGATAACTCTGGGGTCCTTTTACCAAGCTGTGGGAAAAATGGCCCTGTGTTAGCGGCAAGAGACTGTTTTTTCTGCACGCCAGGGCCCTTTTTACCTCAGCAGGTAAAAAGCCCCCAAACACACATGGCCATGTGGTAATTAAGAAACTACCGCAGGATGCCTCAGCATGTCCCATGGTAGCACCATTTTAGTACACGATAGGATTGCATTAGGCCTACCACGCCTTAGTCAAGGGGACCCCTTACTGCAATAATTGATTGTCACCATCAATTAATTGCTATTTAATAGCTCATTAGTTAATTAAGATGTGCACACATCTTAGATACATGTCCAACTTTCGGCACTGAAATTTTGGCGCCATATGTAGAATCCAGGGGTATTGTATTTATGACACAGGAAATATCCAAACTGTTGTATCTTTCCTGTCGTTTTGTGCAAAAAATGTGACATGAAACCAAGGTAAAATTGTGGCCTCACTATTAAATTTGCAGCATCTTCCTGAGCAGGCTTGTAAAGTGAGGGAGCTACACGATACCTCTCTTATTTGTAGATGATTTTTGTGAAATGGCAGTTCCAGCTGTGTGTGCTGTGTTTTACCCATGACCTTATAGATATTTTATAAAATCACTACTTAATTGGCATCACTCACCTGTGTACCAGCCCTCCGAATTAGAGGAGTCCCACTCTCTGGGCCTACTTTATTCTCTGGTGGTCAAGTGAGGTCATGGGAGCAGGAGTAAACCCCTCTCGCTCCTTCCTCATCAGCTCTATTGTAGAAACAGCTGTCGCGACCTCTAGAGTGAGTGTCAGCGTACTACCGCTAGTACCGAGAGACTCCTGCCAGAGGTCGTGGTGGCCATTTCTATTATGGTGGAACCGCTAGGGGCAGGAGCTAGTGGGGTTTGTGGAAGTGGTGCTGCTCACGTGCTAAAGTTATGTCCAGGTGTAAGTACTGACATCTCCATGTGGTCGGGGCCGGGATTGTACTGTTTATTTTTCAGCGAGTATGCTTATAAAATGGCAGCTCAATCTGCATATGCTGGCAAACACACAGGCTCTTCTATAGGTGTTTTAGAAAATTCTCCGCATTGGCGGAGCCTTTCCTAAAATACCACCGGGCATGTCCTAACCTGGATGTCTCAGATCCAACCATTACCTCTATGTAAAATAAGGTGCTTTGCTTATTTAGTTGTTCATATAAGGCTTTTCATTATTCTTCGTTCCATGTATACATGAGAAAACATACTCCTGCATCTTATACAGAATAGAAGTCCCCAATAGCCATGTCTCTTTGGTTTCAGATAGCAGGCCTTTTATCCTTGTAGCTGTCTGGCTGCCCTCTCTGTCCCCAGGATTTATCTCATACACGTGATATAGCATCGGGAGGGACTTAGCATTCCTCATACAGGATGATACGGGGTTGTATCTAAATCTATTCCATGTGACCCACCTCACATGCTTGTTGTCTGCCCAGTGTACTCAGGGAAGGTCAGCAAGAGTCTGGGCTGTGGCTTCAGAGATGCAGAGGTGCTTATAAGTGACAAGGAAAAGAGAGGTAGAAACTCCTTCAAGGTGTCCATCTCCTGACAATTTATCTGTTAACGCTTTTTATTGGCGCAGGCGTAAATTCCACAGTAATCACTAAACAACAAATAGTCAACTTGGCTACTCCAGAAACATGATATCAACTTACATCTATGCTAAAAAAATATATAAATCAATACTCCCTAATACCCACAGGACCAATCTGCAAATAGTTCAAATACAATTTTCAATTTTGACTAAATAAAATCTCTCTCCCACCTATGAGATGAGCTACCAGTTTGAAACAACGGGATACTCATGGTTAGTTAATTATGAGGCTTGCCTGATCTATGACCTTGCATGGGTGGCGGAGCAGGTGGGGGGAAGAGGGGTTGGTGGTTGGGAGGCTAGGATAGGGGAGGGCAGACTTATACGGTCTGTACCAGAGCCGGTGATGGGAGACGGGACTGGTGGTTGGGAGGCGGGAAATACTGCTGGGCTGACTTATACGGTCTGTGCCCTGAAAAAGACAGGTACAAATTCAAGATATGAGTTTATCTTGGGCAGACTAGATGGACCATGCAGGTCTTTTTCTGCCGTCATCTACTATGTTACTATGTTACTATGTTACATTCAGCTCTAGAAGCTATTGTCAGTCAAGGACATTTGCTACCATGATTATTTCTTTATTAAAAAAAAAAGTATATATATATATATATATAACCTGCACAATCCAAGCACAAGCTTTTTTCTAGGAAGCATACAATAAAAACCTAAAATTACATAGGGGTCCTTTTACAAAGGTGCACTGAAAAAATGGCCTACGGTAGTTTAGGCGCGGGTTTTGGGTGCGCGCAGAATCATTTTTCAGCGCACCTGTAAAATAGGCCTCTTTTTTCCCCCAAAATGGACGTGCGGCAAAATCAAAATTGCCGCGCCTCCATTTTGGGTCTCGGACCTTACCGCCAGCCATTGACCTAGCGGTAAAGAATTTGAGCGGTAAGGACCTACGCACGTCAGATGCCACTTGGCACGCGTCCGCTACGCACGTACGAAAATAAAATTTATTTTTCAGGCGCGCGTAGGGGATGCGCGCCAAAAATGAAATTACCAGAAGAGCTACGTGGTAGTCGGGCGGTAAGTCCATTTTGGCACACGTTGGGCACACGTAGGCGCCTACGCGGCTTAGTAAAATGGGCCCGTAATGCAGCACATTAAAACATTAAGGCACAATTAAAATTCCTCAAATCATCTTCAAGAATCATGTGGGGGAGGGGTTCCGGAGGCGTGACCGGTAAGTCTTGATATTTGAAACTTAACCAGTCAGGCTTAGAGGCCAAATCAACTCACATAAAAAACAGACTTATCTTTGTTCGATAAGCCTTAGCCGATTAAGTCTAAATATCAACTTGACTGGTCATGTGCCAGCCGGTGTTGAAAAACCTAGATATTCAATGCCGGTCACTGAAAATGGCCTGGCATTGAATATCCAGGTTTAACAACAGCAGCGGGCAGTCAAAGTGTTGTCCACCAGCAGCTGAATATCGGGCGGTTTATTTTCAGAAACCTCAACTCTGACGTAATGTAGCAAAACATAATATCATGTTGGGAGGTTATTCGGACTTTTTGGAGCCCTTTAACTAAGGTGCACTGGAAAATGGCCTGCGGTAGTGTAGGCGCAGGTTTTGGGCGTGCACAGATCCATTTTTCAGCGCGCCTATAAAAAAATGAATTTTAAAAATTTTTGCCGAAAATGAACATGCGGAAAAATAAAAATTGGTGCACGTCCATTTTGGGTCTGAGACCTTACGGCCAGCCAATGACTTAGCGGTAAGGTCTCTCGCATTAACCATGTGGTAATCGCGTACACGCATCAAATCAGAGTTACTGCCTAATTTTCATCATGCGCCAGAAAATAAAATATATTTTCTGGCGCGCATAGTGGATGCATATAAATTACCGCATGGAAAATGTGGTAGCCGGGTGGTAAATCCGAATTGGCATGTGTTGGGCGCACTAGGCATCTACACGGCTTAGTAAAAGGGTCCCTTTGTGAGCAATTGAGAAAAGTGCTTATTTCTAAGTCTCAACATTTATGGAACAATTAATAAGATAAAAAACAATAAATATAGAAATTAAAATGCTTTAATTACAGCACTTTTCATGCAGAACAAAACAGCATTTCTCTCTCTCATCTACCCTTAGTCCTTTAACTGAATTACTGTGGTGCACCTCCTTTCACAGTGATGCAACTTTAAAATTCACTTAGCAAAAACAAAGGTCTCACCTCCATCTAATTAATGGCGGTAATTAATCACATCCTACGGTACTTGAACAGAGAAACAGTAATTTCAGCTACTGGAAGAATTAAGTAGAGATGCTTCTCTTAGAGGGGCATAATCGAAAGAGACGCCCAAGTTTTTCTGAGGACGTTCTCGCAGGACGTCCCCGAAAAGGGGCAGGGAAACCCCTATTATCGAAACAAGATGGATGTCCATCTTTCGTTTTGATAATACGGTCGGGGATGCCCAAATCTGGAAATTTAGGTCGACCTTAGAGATGGTCGTCCTTAGACTTGGTTGTTTCTGATTTTCGGCGATAATGGAAACTGAGGATGCCCATCTCAGAAATGACCAAATCCAAGCCCTTTGGTCCTGGGAAGAGCCAACATTCGTAGTGCACTGGTGCTCCTCACATGCCAGGACACCAACCGGGCACCCTACGGGGCACTGCAGTGGACTTCAGAAATTGCTCCCAGCTACATAGCTTCCTTACCTTGTGTGCTGAGCCCCCCCAACCCCCTCCCAAAGCCCACTACCCACAACTGTACACCACTACCATAGCCCTTATGGATGAAGGGGGCACCTAGATGTGGGTATAGTGGGTTTCTGGTGGGTTTTGGAGGGCTCACATTTACCACCACAAGTGTAACAGGTGGGCGGGATGGGCCTGGGTCCAACTGCCTGAAGTGCACTGCAAACAGAAAAAGTAAACACTGGGCCTTCAGGAATGAGAAAAATGCAATCCTTTATTAATGATGAATACCCGACACGGGCCGTGTTTCGGCGTACAAACGCCTGCATCAGGGGTCAAAAAACTCTTCTAGGTCAGCTAGTTAGCTAGTAGATAAAGATGATTAACAAACAGCTTATATTCCCTGGAAGCCTTGCCCAACAAGTAGAAAACACAAGACATCATGCACATTTTTCACTCCTAGACCTAACCCCACTCACACATGCCCATGTACCTTGGGGCGGGCAGTTTCCTTGCACTATCGTGAGATCGGCTTGATTGACGGGCAGAGACGGCAGCGATGGCCTCGGCTTTGACGGTAGAGGCACCGGGTAAACTAGATCGCCCAGTGACGAAAGGGCTTTGCAAAGCGCAGCTCTCCAGCCCCAGCTTCGCTCAGCTGCTGAACTGAATCCTGCGACCGGCTGCAACCAACAGATGGTTGCAGCCGGTCGCAGGATTCAGTTCAGCAGCTGAGCGAAGCTGGGGCTGGAGAGCTGCGCTTTGCAAAGCCCTTTCGTCACTGGGCGATCTAGTTTACCCGGTGCCTCTACCGTCAAAGCCGAGGCCATCGCTGCCGTCTCTGCCCGTCAATCAAGCCGATCTCACGATAGTGCAAGGAAACTGCCCGCCCCAAGGTACATGGGCATGTGTGAGTGGGGTTAGGTCTAGGAGTGAAAAATGTGCATGATGTCTTGTGTTTTCTACTTGTTGGGCAAGGCTTCCAGGGAATATAAGCTGTTTGTTAATCATCTTTATCTACTAGCTAACTAGCTGACCTAGAAGAGTTTTTTGACCCCTGATGCAGGCGTTTGTACGCCGAAACACGGCCCGTGTCGGGTATTCATCATTAATAAAGGATTGCATTTTTCTCATTCCTGAAGGCCCAGTGTTTACTTTTTCTGTTTGTTTGGTTGCTTTTGTATGCTGCTTTCCCTCTGTTTTGTGACTGAAGTGCACTGCACCCACTAAAACTGCTCCAGGGACCTGCATGCTGCTGCGATGGACTTGAGTATGACATTTGAGGCTGGCATAGAGGCTGGCAAAAAATATTTTTAAAGAATTTTTTTAGGGTAGGAGGGGATTAGTGACCACTGGGGGAGTAAGGGGAGGTCATCCCTGATTCCCTCCGCTGGTCATCTGGTAAGTTTGGGCACCTTTTTGAGGCTTGGTCGTAAGAAAAAAAGGACTAGGTAAAGTTGTCCAAGTGCTCGGCAGGGACGCTCTTCTTTTTTCCATTATCAGCCGAGGATGCCCATGTGTTAAGCACACCCCATTCTCGCCTTCACTATGCTTCCGACACGCCCCTGGGAACTTTGGTCGTCCCCACGACGGAAAGCAGTTGGGGACGCCCAAAATCGGCTTTCGATTATGCCAATTTGGGTGACCCTGTGAGAAGGGCGCCCATCTTGCGATTTGTGTTGAAAGATGGGTGCCCTTCTCTTCTGAAAATAAGCCTGTTAGTGTTTCAATTTTGTGCAATTTATTTATTTGTTACATTTGTACTCCGCACTTTCCCACTCACAGCAGGTTCAATGCGGCTTACATAGTAATCATAATTACATCACGGACAGACGGATAATATGTTTATCAACAGATTAATGAAGCATTTGGAAGGCAGCTTCTGCTAACAGGTACTGTCAGGTTCATCCTGTCACTCGTAATGAGGTTCCAAGAGGCTGGTTGTTATCTTTCACACAGGATACTCCTGTCAGAAAATCATCCGCAGATCCCATGGCAGGATTTAAATTTGCCTACAGGTAGTTGGGCAGCAAGTTGATAAATGAGTCATAAACCCATGTGGCATCTATTTCTTTTCATTAGGGGAGTGGAGGACTGGCCTAGTGGTTAGAGCACCGGTCTTGCAATCCAGAGGTGGCCGGTTGAAATCCCACTGCTGCTCCTTGTAATCTTGGACAAGTCACTTAACCCTCCATTGCCTCAGGTACAAATTTAGATTGTGAGCCCTCCTGGGACAGAGAAATATCCAGAGTACCTGAATGTAACTCACCTTGAGCTACTACTGAAAAAGGTGCGAGCAAAATCTAAATAAATAAATATATGGAATGTTGCTACTATTGAAGATTCTACATGGAATTTTGCCACTTTTTGAGATTCTGGAATGTTGCTACTATTCTAGATGGAATGTTGCTAGTGGCCTACTGGCTAGAGCACCGGTCTTGCAATCCAGAGGTGGCCAGTTCAAATCCCACTGCTGCTCCTTGTGATCCTGGGCAAGTCACTTAACCCTCCATTGCCTCAGGTACAAACTTAGATTGTGAGCCCTCCTGGGACAGAGAAATATCCAGTGTACCTGAATGTAACTCACCTTGAGCTACCACTGAAAAAGGTGTGAGCAAAATCCAAATAAATAAATAATAAAATTAGCTCTTGAAAGCTCTATCCACAGTCAATCTTTACCTTCATCAGGTGAGCATCTAAAGTTAATTATGAGAAATGATAAACTTCTGAAATAGGAAATTAACAATATCTTGCATTGGGTGGAAGTTTCTTTTTGAAATTTCCCTGCAAGTGTCTGAATAGAATGGTTGATGTAGATTACGTTTTCTTTGACCCAGCACAATTAGAAAAGATTTATTGTTGATAGAGAATTTAAATGATGATTTATTTAGGGGCCCTTTTACTAAGCTGCAGCAAAAAGTGGCCTGCGGTAGTGCGAGCGCATCTTTTGGGCGTGCGCTTGGCCAGTTTTTGCCACGTCCTGGAAAAACGGGGCCGGAAAACGGACGTGCGTCAAAATAAAAAACCAGCGCGTGTCTGTTTTCAACCTAAGACCTTACCGTCACCCAGTGACTTAGTGGTAAGGTCTCACATGCTACCCGGGCAGTAGGCATGCAGTGCACGCCCCAGGGGCGTAGCCACAGGTGGGCTGGGTGGGCCGGGGCCCACCCACTTAGGGCTCAGGCCCATCCAACAGTAGCATATGGTAATGAAAATGCTGCTCTCCACAATACTGGCACCTTCACAGGCTGAGTTTTCGGCGCATGCCTGCTGCAGACTACCAAGGAGGAGACTGGAGAGAAGCATTTTCCCACCATCTGAGATATTTTTTTGGTGTGGGGGTGGGAGAGAGAACATTTGGTGCCCACCCACTTCTTGCCTAGGCCCACCCAAAATCTGCTGTCTGGCTACACCCCTGGCACGCCCACTGCTGTTTTCCACCAGGTAAGCACCATGCGGTAGAAAATAGAAAATATTTTCTATCGCGTGTTTTCGGCACACGCCAAATTCAGAATTACTGCCCGGGGTACATGGTAGGTGGGCGGTAATGCTGATTTGGCGTATGCTGGATGCGTGTAGGCCCTTACATGCCTTTGTAAAAGGGCCCCTTAATTTTTTGTTGTTTTGGTCATGATATTCCAGGTTTGATGAAAACCTAGTATTGTATTTTTTTAATTTTCTTTTGATTATTATGTTTGCTTTTCTCTCCTTCTCATTGATGTAGGCTTTATGGTGTTTCTTTGCTAATCTCTTTTTGAGTATTGTGCAGAACTAATAATAAATGTCTTTAAAATACTTTCCAGACCATACAATTCCTAATATGTATATCACCTTCTGATGATCTGGCTATACATACAAGAAATTGTATGGTCTGGGGAATGCTGGCTATTGTTTTATACCTCCATCTGAATATCTATATTACCACCACTGTATATTTGCTTTAAAATAGTTTCAGCATGACTGGAGGATATCAACATGTGTATGCTAAAAACCAAAGCCTGATTTAAGGACCAGGTGAAAAGCAAATCACAGAAAACCTCCCAATTTGGAGTGGTAGATATTCATCTGGCAGTGGTGAACATTTTTTTTTTTTAGCCGCTGCAGGAGTTATCCCCAGATATTTCAATGCTGGGCCATATCCAGGCACCAGCACTGCCTATCCTGGTTTATGTAGCCAGTTCTCTCTCATGCATTTAAGTGGGATATTCAGCACTCGATCCCTTAAGTGACACTGCATAAAGATAGGACTGTGTTTTATCTGATCCTATTTGGCTGCTTAACTTATGCGGTGTAAATGGGACTTGATACACCGCCTTCCGGAGGTTTTTGCAACTACATTCAAAGCGGTTTACATATATTCAGGTACTTATTTTGTACCAGGGGCAATGGAGGGTTAAGTGACTTGCCCAGTGTCACAAGGAGCTGCAGTGGGAATTGAACTCAGTTGCCCAGGATCAAAGTCCACTGCACTAACCACTAGGCTACTCCTCCACCAATAACAGCCAACCTCATCAGTGATGTCACAATGGCTTGATTGCCCAATACTTGGCTCACTTCTGATATTGTGATGTCATAAGGGAAAGGGGGAAAGGGAAATGGGACTTGATATACTGCCTTTCTGAGGTTTTTGCAACTACATTCAAAGCGGTTTACAGATATTCAGGTACTTATTTTGTACCAGGGCAATGGAGGGTTAAGTGACTTGCCCAGAGTCACAAGGAGCTGCAGTGGGAATCAAACTCAGTTCCTCAGGAACAAAGTCCACTGCACTAACCACTAGGCTACTCCTCCACAAGTGCTGAATCTGCCCCTGTACCACCCACAAAATAGCTGGCTTTCAGTTTAGCGGTCAGTGCTGATATTCAGCGGCCCTAACCTGTTCAGTGCTGCTGAAGATCAGAGGATAGCCCCACACAAATGATTTAGGGGCCCTTTTACAAAGTGGCGGTAGGGCTACTGCGCATGTAGTGCATGCTAAATCAACAATACCACCTGGGTAGCGTGCCCATCCGGCAGTAAAGTCAAAGTTAGCGTGCACTGTTTCCTGCGGTAGAAAATAAGTTTTCTCCAGCCAATACTGTGATGCATGGACGAATGACTGCCACTGGAAGTCGACCATGACACATATATGTAAGATCTATGCTGGTTTTTTAGACCTTGATGAAGTGGAAATTAGACCCCTGACGCAGCCCTGCTGGGTGAAACACGGCCTGTGTCGGGCATTGTTTTCTATGCAAATTGACTAATAAAGTTTGAATACATCTATCGCTGATTTTTTTTCTTCCGTCTTGGAGTTTGCGGATCGTCTGCCCTGTTGTTTTTTTGGGACCCACGTTGGCATATGCTGCATGAGTACCACGTTTGTAGCACGTGAGCCCTTACCGCTAGGTCAATGGGTGGCGGTAAGGGCTCAAGCAGTAAATAGCCGCAAGCTACTTTTAATTCTAGTGCATGATTTATTTATTTATTTAACAGATTTATATCCCACATTATCCCACTTAGTTGCAGGCTCAATGTGGCTTACACAATACCGTAGAGGTAGACTCCGGTTCAATAATATGCACTCTATGCTGGCTGTAAACAGCAAATCATCAAGAAACTTCAAACAGCCCAGAACACTGCAGCCAGACTCATATTTGGAAAAACAAAATACGAAAGTGCAAAACCCCTAAGAGAAAAACTAAACTGGCTTCCTATCATAGAAAGTATCACGTTCAAGGTCTGTACTCTAGTTCATAAAATCATTCACGGAGACGCCCCGGCCTACACGTCAGACCTTGTTGACTTACCACCCAGGAATGCCAAAAAATCAGCCCGCACATTCCATAATCTTCACTTCCCCAACTGCAGAGGACTAAAATACAGACTAATACACACGTCCAGCTTTTCCTACATGAGCACGCAATTATGGAATGCATTGCCACTTAACTTAAAATCTATTAACGAACGAAGTAACTTTTGTAAATCTCTGAAGACTTATCTCTTCGTCAAGGCATACCACAATGATCAGCAACTGAAAGCGTGACACATTACCACTCTACCTTATTTCCAAATGTTTTCTTACTATATCTGTTTGCTTAATTCAATTATATCATCCATGTTCTTTATGTAACACCAATTGTATCTTCTACTCTGGAACGGCGAAAGCCATGACGGAACATTGTAAGCCACATTGAGCCTGCAAATAGGTGGGAAAATGTGGGATACAAATGCAACAAATAACAATAATAATACAAATACATAGTACAATAGAAAGCATGTAAAACAACAAGGAAATAAAAAGAGGGAAGTTATAGAAATTTAGTATGGTTCATATTTTGTTGTGTCGCATGAAGTGAGAAGTTAATTTTGGTTGGTTGGTTGGTTGGTTTTCAGTAGTTTCCTGAAGTTAAGATGGTTATGAATAGATCTCACAGTTTTGGGCAAAGCGTTCCACAATTGTGTACTTATGTAAGAAAAACTAGATGCATAAGTTGATTTGTATCTAAGTCCATAATGCAGATTTAAATAAGTTCGGGATAGGCTGGTACTGTTTCTGGGTGGTAACTTTATGAGGTCCAACATGTATCCCGGAACTTCACCATAAATAATCCTGTGTACAAGAGTGCAAACTTTAAAAGCAATACATTCCTTGGTGGGAAGCCAATGCAGTTTTCCCCCAAAGTAAATGATCATTTACTGCCCCTATTGAAAAAAGCCTTTTTTTCCCCCAGCCACTGTAAAAAATGGCCCAGTGTGCACCAAAAGCACGTGTCCACACTACTGCAGGACACTTTTTACTGCAGCTTAGTAAACAGACCCTTTGACTAGCCAGGAGCCTCTCCTGGCCACTTAAATCACTTTGAGTATCGACCAGGGAGTGCTTTACCCCATTTACTCCAAATTTAATTAAAACTTATGCATAATAGAGCTTACTGAAAAAGACTTGGTTTTGTGAAACCAGTGAACCTCCATGCACCCACCAATAAATCCTTTTTTTTGTAAATTTGTTCAAATTTTGGAAGAGAACCATGAGGGAAAACACAGAGAGCTGACCACATGAAATAACAGTGCTGAAGCAGGACTTTAGCCTTCAGCTGCCTGAAGGGAACTTTATCTGGATCATGGAAGTGTGAGATCTGCTTCTCCTGTGTGACCTAACTGGCAGGCATCTAGATAGGTGTGTTCAAGGTCACTGGCAAGGGCAACAGGCTTGAATTACACAAATTCAGCATCCAGAAAAATCTAGGGCAAAAATGCATCTTTTGTTAAAAAAAAAAAATACATCTGAGAGATCCAGCTTATTCTGAGGAACCCAAATAAGCACCCTTTAACTGTTTGAATTTATGTGCTAGATCAAGGAAGAATGTAGTTGATTTGTGTGGTATAATTGTTTTAAAGAAATGATTGGCTTTGCTACAATGTGTATGATCCTCATTAATGTAATTTTGCTGGGTATGCTAATCTCCATCTACTGATCTGCCATTGGGTAGTGACAGGTCCTCATGTGACTACATGCTGTGATTCCACTCCCACAGCATTTGTTACAAACCCTAAACCTTCTGAATTCAAATCAGGTAATTCCTAGTACCAGTGAACTGTGGGGCCCTTTTACTACGCTGTGTAAGCGCCTACGTGAGCCCAACACATGGCAATTCCGAGTTACCGCCCGGCTACCGTGTGCCCCGTGTGGTAATTTCATTTTTATATGCGCCCACTCTGTGCGCCAGAAAATATTTTTATTTTCTGGTGTGTGGGTGGTAATCGGGCGGTAATCGACATTTTACGCACGTAGACCATTACCATCTGGCTACCGCGTGGCCCATGCAGTAATTTTATTTTTTATGTGCTTCCACCATGTGTGCCGGAAAATATTTTTATTTTCTGGTGTGTGGGCGGTATTCGGGGGGGGGGGGGTAATTGGCGTTTTACGCACGCAGACAATTCCCGCCCAGCTACTGCGTGGCCCGGGTGGTAATTTCATTTTTTATGTGCGCCCACTATGTGTGCTAGAAAATATTTTTTATTTTACATATGGATTGCCATACTGGGACAGACCAATGGTCCATCAAGCCCAGTATCCTGTTTCCAACAGTGGTCAATCCAGATCACAAGTACCTGGCAAGAGCTCCAAAAAAGCATATTTTCTGGCGTGTGGGTGGTAATCAGGCGGTAATCGAGATTTTATGCCTGTAGACCATTAATGCCAGGTTACCGTGTGAGACCTTACTGCTAGGTCAATGGCTGGTGGTAAGGTCTCAGACCCACAATGGATGCGTGGCAATTTTCATTTTGCCACATGTCCATTTTCGACAAAAAATGTTTTAAAAGGCATTTTTTTTACAGGTGCGCAGAAAAATAATTCTGCGCATGGCCAAAGACAAGTCTACACTACCGCAGGCCATTTTTCAGTGTGTCTTAGTAAAAAGGCCCCTAAATGTGATGGTGACCTTCCTGTGCCTGAGACAGTAGAGCAGCCTCTGTGTTCTGGCGTGCTCATTCATATATTTCCCCTTTTCACTCTATCCTGGCTCCGCATATTACACATGAAGTGACACATACCTTGCTGTGTTAGTTTAAGAGACAGTGACCCTTTTTGTAGCATATCTCATTGAGGGTTAGCGTATCTGGGTTTAAAAAAAGGTTTGGACAAGTTCCTGGAGGAAAAGTCTATAGTCTGCTATTGAGATAGAAATGGGGAGGCCACTGCTTGCCCTGGGATTGGTAGCATGGAATGTTGCTACTATTTGAGATTCCGGAATCTTGTTACACTTTGGAATTCTGGAATGTTGCTACTATTTGAGTTTCTGCCAGGTACTTGTGTCCTGGATTGGACACTGTTTGAAGCAGGATACTGGCTAGATAGACCATTGGCCTGACCTAGTATGGCTACTCTTATGTCATGTTATGTCTTATGTTACAGAATGCGAGCACTTATGCATGAGACTGTTAGTTACATGTGTAAGTGCTAGTTGAGCACTAAGCAGTATTTCTATAATTGTAGCATGCAACTCATTTACCCCCTATATCTATAAAAGTTACCAAAAATTGTGTGCACAAATTAGGGCATACAGTTTAATTGAAGAATGAGCTAATCAACTAATCAGTACATAAGTATGGCCACATTGGAACAGACCAAGGTTGCAAAGGTCCATCAAGCTCAGCATCCTGTTTCCAACACTGGGCAATCTAGGTCACAAATACCTGGCAAGATCCCAGAAAAGCCCAATATACTTTACGATGCTTATCCCAGAAATAAACAGTGGATTTTCCCAAGTCAATTTACTAATGGTCTATGGACTTTTCCTTTAGGAAGCTGTCCAGACCCTTTTTAAACTCCGCTAAGCTAACCACATTTACCACATTCTCTGGCCACGAATTCCAGAGTTTAATTACAGGTTGAGTGAAGAAAAAAAATTCTCCGATTCATATTACATTTACTACTTTGTAGCTTCATCGCATGCCCCCTAGTCCTAGTATTTTTGGACAGAGTAAACAAATGATGCACGTCTACCCGTTCCACTCCACTCATTATTTTATAGACCTCTATCATATCTCCCCTCAGCCATCTGTTCTCCAAGCTGAAGTGTCCTAGACGCTTCAGCCTTTCCTTATAGGGAAGTTGTCCCATCCTCTTTATCATTTTCGTCGCCCTTCTCAGTACCTTTTCTAATTCCACTATATCTTTAATTGGCTTTTTAATAAGCAATTATTGGCACTAATTAAATTTAATTGGCATTTACATACATAAATGTAGGCACGGGATCCATGCCTAATATTTATGAGCTATCTGAAAAAAGGAGCGCAGAAATGGGAAGGTCATGGGCAGAACAGGGGTGAAAATTAATCTGCGTTCTTATTGAATAATGGGGATATGCATCTAATGTAGGTGCGTTCATTTGCATCATGTTTCAGTTGGTGCAAATGGCCATGCCTAAATTAGGCGCGACTCCTGGGTGTAAGCGCTGTTCTATAAACCATGCCTAACTTTAAGTGCAACGTATAGAATAGCATTTTTTTCGGCACCAATTTTTTTGGTGCCAAGAATTGAATCTAGCCCTTAGTGTGCAAATGCAAGGGGTCATGCACAGGGGGAGGCACATGGACAGGGCATTCAGGCATGCACATTTGCATCTTCTATTGATAAGCTGTTATAGAATTTCCCCCCTGCAGCATGCTGCATCTTGACACGTAACTTTTGGGTCCCTGTAAAGAATTTCCCCCTAAGCGTATCGTCACTGTGCTAATAGTATGGGAAATTTCTGGGCATGCCTGTCAGCAATTAATGCAGATGCTTTGCTGTTATTACACTTTATTTTTATTTATTTATTTGTTGCATTTGTATCCACATTTTCCCACCTTTTTGCAGGCTCAATGTGGCTTACAGTATACCGTAGTGGCGATTGCCATTTCCAGAATGAGAAACACAATGTGGAATTTCATTAAGTACATAAATGATAGAGTAAATTATAGAGTAAGTTAGATAATCAGTTCATTTCTGGCATAAAGCAAAGTTACTGCAAAATATTAGTGCAACTTAGCACAAGGGACCCTTCATTTTGATTACCAGCTTTTCTTTTGAAGCATCAAGGTGAGGTACATCCAAAATAAAACAGCCAAATGCAGATAATTACATGAACCATAGGGGGGGGGGGAGAGAGAACAGGGAATAAATCACCAAGACACATCAGGTTAGTCAAAAATCCTCGGGGCCGATATTTAGACCACAGGAGTTAGATCGGCTAATTCCTGTGGTCAGCTCTAAGCTCGAATATTCAATGTCGGGCTGTGTCCGGTGATTGGTATTAGATATCTGGTTTATTTTTGGCCGGTTTGAAGATAACTAGCTAAGCTGATATTCAGCACTAGTCAGTTATCTTTAAACCAATCAAAGATATCCCATGTTTTCACTCAGCCAAATATGGCTGTTAAACCATCTTTAAAAATTGGTGGATAGCTAGATATATGGGGGGATCCAACCAGCTATCTGCTAGCAGCGAACCAGCAATATTCGACAGGAGATAGCCGTTTATCCCTCGCTGAATATCGCCAGATAGTCAGGGCCTTTCTCTAGTCCTTTTTGCAGACTTCTCAACAAGCCATATGTTGATCAGAATCCATAAATTAAAAACCAGAAAAACATGCTTAGAAAAGTACAGTATAATCCAACGCCTAAAACCACTCAATGTGCTATAAATTCTCTTAGGGGTCCTTTTACTAAAATGCGCTGAAAAATGGCCTGCTCTAGTGTTTTGGACTCGCGCAGATCCATTTTTCAGCGCACCTGAAAAAAATGCCTTTTTTGGCCAAAATGGACGTGCGGCAAAATGAAAATTGGCGTGCGCCTATTTTGGTTTTGAGACCTTACCGTCACCCATTTACTTAGTGGGAAGGTCTCACATGTTAACCGGCTGGTAATCATCAGCACGCATAGAATGCCGATTACCGCCCAGTTAGCGCTGTACGCTGGAAAATAAAATATATTAATCTGGCGCGCGTAGTGGACAAAATGAAATTACCGCCCGAGACACACGGTAGTCAGGCAGTAGTTCTGAATTGGCATGCATTGAGCGCACATGGAGGGGCATAATCGAACAGGGCGCCCAAGTTTTCCTGAGGGCGTCCTCGCAGGACGTCCCTGCGAAGGGGCGGGGAAACCCGTATTATTGAAACAAGATGGGCGGCCACCTTTCGTTTCGATGATACGGTCGGGGACGCCCAAATTTCCATATTTAGGTCAACCTTAGAGATGGTCGTCCCCGATTTTCTGCGTTAATGGAACCTGAGGATGCCCATCTCAGAAACGACCAAATTCAAGCCCTTTGGTCATGGGAGGAGCCAGCATTCATAATGCACTGGTCCCCCTGACATGCCAGGACACCAACCAGGCACCCTAGGGGGCACTGCAGTGGACTTCAGAAAAAGCTCCCAGGTGCATAGCTCCCTTATCTTGTGTTCTGAGCCCCCCAACCCCCCCCCAAAACCCACTCCCCACAACTGTACACCACTACCATAGCCCTTAGGGATGAAGGGGGGCACCTAGATGTGGGTACAGTGGGTTTGTGTTGGGTTTTGGAGGGCTCACATTTACCACCACAAGTTTAACAGGTAGGGGGGATGGGCCTGGGTCCACCTGCCTGAAGTGAACTGCAGTACCCACTAAAACTGCTCCAGGGACCTGCATACTGCTGTCATGGAGCTGGGTATGATATCTGAGGCTGGCATAGAGGCTGGAAAAAATATTTTAACATTTGTTTAGGGTGGGAGGGGGTTAGTGACCACTCAGGGAGTAGGGGGAGGTCATTCCCGATTCCCTCCGGTGGTCATCTGATCATTTAGGCACATTTTTGTGGTTTGGTCGTAAAACAAAAAGGACCAAGTAAAGTCGGCCAAGTGTTTGTAAGGAATGCCCTTCTTTTTTCCATTATCGGCCGAGGACGCCCATGTGTTAAGCACGCCCCAGTCCCGCCTTCGCTATGCTTCCGACATGCCCCTGGGAACTTTGGACGTCCCTGCGACGGAAAGCAGTTGAGGGCGCCCAAAATCGGCTTTCGATAATGCCGATTTGGGCGACCCTGGGAGAAGGACGCCCATGTCCTGATTTGTGTCGAAAGATGGGCGCCCTTCTCTCTCGAAAATGAGCCCCTACGCGGCTTAGTAAAAGGCCCCCTAAGCTTATACCATCTTGTCAAAGATTTCCATTTTATCAACTGTATTACTAAAGCTTGCTGGCCTACTTCTGTTATACAGGTAACTCATGAATTTTACTCCAAAAGGCCTTGCAAAAATCCTGAATAGCAGCTGAATCAACTATAGCTCTCCTTTCGGGATTTATCATTTATTTATTGACAAAGTACTTATTTTACCAATTACCCAGGCTAGAGACTTCTCTCAGCAGTTTACAATATATATCTATATGTTCTTTGCACATCAGCCAAATTTCCAAACGTGTTGCTTAAAGACATTTTGTGGGTGGCCCTGTGCTTAAACTGCTGTGCTAGGAACTTTGGACTTTTAATCCCACTGCTAATACCCCAATCCGACTTGGTTTATTGGCAATAGATAAGTCAGGTTTCTGAGTCCCACACAAGACGATGGAACGCCATCCCCTGCGCTCCCTTACTGTCCTGTTCCACCACTAAACAAAAGGCAGCCTGTTTGGTCACCTTCCCCTCAAGAGGCTTAAGAACATTTTTGTCATTTTTGAACAGCTAATATCACACAGAGAAAAAAAATTGTCTAATCTCTTTAAACTTAGTCTTTGTTTTTTGAAATCATTTGGTTCAGGCGCTTAGTCCTAAATATATTCACGTAGACCAATTAGGTCAAAGTTTACTTAAACAGTAGGATCCCATTTTTGTTACTTTTATAGGTTTTTTTTCCTCTTAGCCAGATTTCTGGACCATAATACACAATAGCTGTTTATCAGGTTGAAAACACACATTCAATAGGCATGAGAGAAAGGAGGTGATTTTACAACTTATGTGTGATAAAAGTCATACCTTCAATTGTAGAAATCTTGCTTCTCCAGTGTAATCATGGAAAATTAGTACTACATCTAATGGATAACTTGTATCTTTTGTTTACAACATTTGCAAATTTTTTAAATTAGTACCTTATTTATTTTACTCCTGTTATGGATGTCTTTGACTTTCGGCAATTTTCGAAACCAAAGACGTCCATGTCAAAAACGTCCAAATGCAAGCCATTTGGATGTGAGAGGAGCTACACTACTCCCCCTGACATGCCAGGACACCAACCGGGCACCCTAGGGGGCACTGCAGTGAACTTCATAAAATGCTCCCAGGAACATAGCTCTCTTCTGTGCTGAACCCCCCAAAACCCACTACCCACCACTGCCATAGCCCTTACGGGTGAAGGGGGCACCTATATATGGGTACAATGGGTTTGTGGTGGGTTTTGGAGAGCTCGCTGTTTCCTCCACAAATGTAACAGGTCGGGGCGGTATGGGTCTGGGTCCGCCTGTCTGAAGTACACTGCAGTACCCACTAAAACTGCTCCAGGGACCTGCATGCGCTGTCATGGACCTGAGCACGACATCTGAGGCTGGCATACAGGCTAGCACAAAATAAAAGATGTTTTTGAGGGTGGGAGGGGGTTAGTGACCATTGGGGGAGTAACGGGAAGTCATCCCCGATTCCCTCCGGTGGTCATCTGGTCATTTCGGGAAACTTTTTGTGCCTTATTCGTAAAAAAAACACGTCTGGGTGAAAACGTCCAAGTCATGGATGTCCTTGCTTTTTTCGATTATGGGTGAAAGACATCAAAGTGTTAGGCACGCCCAAGTCCCGCCTTCGCTACTCCTCTGACACGCCCCCTTGAAATTTGGACGTCCTTGCGACAGACTTCAGTTGGAGGCGTCCAAAATCGGGTTTCGATTAAACCAATTTGGATGTCTCTGGGAGATGGACGTCCATGTTCCGATTTATGTCGAAAGATGGACATCATTCTCTTTCGAAATGAGCCTGACAGATTTCCAAGTTACTGCAGTACTCATAGAAACTTAGGGGCCCTTTTACTAAGCTGCAGAAGTGTCTACACACACCCAACGCATGCCAAAATGGAGTTACCGCCCGGCTACCTTGTGGCTCTTGCGGTAATTTCATTTTTGGCACTCATCCAATACACGCAACCAAAAAATAATCTTTAAGTCTGTGGTCTCCAGAACAGTACATAATATTCCATTTTTTTGTTGCATTAGGCACACATTAACGCCTAACATGGTTTAATACAAGGATCCTTAGTGTTGCCGAATAGTCGCTCTGGTTGCCAAATGAAAATTGATCTAAGAATATGAATAAAAGAGGAAGCAGTAACAAACCTTTTACAAAGCCATAGTAAAAAGTGGCCTGCGGTAGTGTGGGTACCTCTTTTGGGCGTGCACTGGGACACTTTTTACCGTGACTGGGAAAAAGGCCATTTCTTAATGGGCTGGGAAATGGGTGAGTGCAAAAATTAAAACTAGCACGTGCCTATTTATGGCCTGAGCCCTTACCGCCAGCCATTCACTTAGTGGTAAGGGCTCTTGCGCTACCTGCGCAGTAACCATGCAGCATGCGCCAAAGTGGCCATGCTGCCAATTACCTCTGGGAATGCACACCGCCCTAGAAAAATAGATTCTACCTTGGGATCCGGTGCACGCCAAACTCGGAATTACCACCGGGTGTATGCGCTACCCCAGCGGTAGTGCTGATTTGGCATGCGCTAGCCTTGTGGCTTTGTAAAAGGGCCCCATTATATGCCCAAGAATCTTACCTAGCACGGCTGCCTTTTAATTGAACACAATGCCCAGAACAGAGAAAGAGAAATCCAGGTGCATGCCAATGACGATGCTTCACGTAGCTATGATGTCACCTAGGTATGGCGGATAAACTGGAATGACAGATAAGGGAAAGTTGGATAATAGGGACTCTAACTGAAAAGTGTTTCTGCAGATTAGCAAAAGGGGGCATTAGATCCTTCAAAATTGACTTTCTGCAGATATACCAGCCTAACACAGGGATGAGAGTCAACTGGGGAAAGACTACATATTGTTATAACCATAGCCGTTTATATAAAATGACTACTACACAGTACATCTGCATTAATTATCTCAGGCTAAAAGATTCAGTGAAGCTGTATTATGTTCCACAATTAATCTGAACCCTAAATAATGTTAAGTTGTGATCTCTCTGTGAGCCTCCTCTGGGAGCAATCTACCGCAATGTAATTTTTGCACAAAAAATTGCATCCCATCTTTAATACAATAAGATGACATTCAGTAGATTTTCTATTCCTCTTAATTTAAATACATGCCTCTCTCTCTACTTACAGCTATTCTTGTGTTTGTACTGTCACTGTATAACAATCGTACACTCAAGCATCCCTACTTTCCAGGACAAAAATTTGCTTAACCGCACGAGCCTCTCTGTCTGAAATTAAAGTGAAATAGGCATGTTCACAAAAGAGTACAGTTAGAGAGGTATTATACTGCACCTAAGGGGGCAGGTTACACGCTATCTCCAAAATGAGGGCAAAATATAGACTACAGAATTCACTGGAGAGGCTGATTGCAAAAATCCCCTAAAAAAGGAATTAATGGATCTCTCTCCTGAATGTTTAATGGACACCAGCAGTCTTGAATTTCCGCCTAGACATCCTGGGAAGTGGCATGCGAAGCCAAAGGCAAACTGCTCCTACCTCATAGGGCCTACGCCAGTGTTAGTTTCTGTTAGGGATGGGCAGCCCACAATTTTTTTTTGTTTCGTTTGTTTCCCCTGTCATGTATAGCATTACTCGAGTTGTTTTCTTTTCATTAGACTTCATTTTCATGTTACGAACAATGTCATTGAGTGTGCCCTTTTTGTAAATAGTGTCGCATGCCCGATGGTTTGCGTATGCATTATACACACTGGGGCCCTTTTAGTAAGGTACATAGGAGCCTACGCATGTCCAACATTTGTCAAATTGAAACTACCACCCAGCTATCGTGTGCCCCGGGCGGTAATTCCATTTTTAACGCGCACCCAAAACACGTGATAGAAAATATTTTCTATTTTCTACAGCGTGGCGCTTACCCGGTGGTAATCGGCAGTTTATGTGCGCTGACGCCTACCGCCTGGTTAATGCATGAGACCTTACTGCTAAGTCAATGGGTGGTGGGAAGGTCTCAGGCCGAAAATGGACGCGCGCTGGTTTTAATTTTGCTGCACGTCCATTCTCGGCGACAAAAAAGGCTTTTTTTCCAGGCGCGCTGAAAAATGGACCTGCGCGCATCCAGACCACGCACTTACACCAGCGCAGGCCACTTTTCTGCGCACCTTACTTAAAGGGCCCCACTATTTGCAAACAGGCATATTCTTTCCAAAAGTGGGCGCCTTATTTACAAACAGTACACACTATTTTTGGCGAATGAAAAAACGACAAACACCCTGATTCTATAAAGGTTGCCAAAAATTGTGCACCCAAATTTAGGCATGTTCCCAATTTGCATGCACAATTTAATAGAATAATGAACTAATTAGTGCCAATAAGATTTTTTTAACAAGCAATTATTGGTACTAATTAGATTTACTTGGGACTTACCCATGTAAATTTAGGTGTGGGATCCATGCCTACAATTTATGAGTGGTCCAAAAAAAGGGGGAAAGAAAATGGGAAGGTCACAGGCGTTTTGGCCCCTGGTTTCGAGTTATTTGTGTAATTTTAGAATAATGGTGCTCCATACATAAATTTAGGCATGGACATTTACACCATATTTTCATTGGTGCAAATGTAACCTCTCCACTTAAGTGTTCATTCTATAAACCGTGCCAAACGTTAGGCGCAACTTTTAAAATGCCGCTTATGCGGGTTATTTTTGGCACCATATATAGAATCTAGCCCAAAATGTGTTTTTTTTTCTGCTTGTTCTCATTTGTTAATGACATGCAATAACATGGGATACGTCATTTGCATATTCTACGTCATTGTAAATAGCCCCTCCCTTGTTTCTGCTGCTTAAGGCTGTCTGCAGAACCGAAGACCTGCCTTGTCCTATGCTACTTCTAGTTCCCTGATGGCCGATGTGCAGTGGCGTAGCAAGGGCGGGGCAGTGGGGGCGGTCCGTCCCGGGTGCATGCTGCTGGAAGGTGCAGAGAGCAGCCGCGTGCCTCTCGGCTCTGCTGCTTCCCTGCTCCCTCTGCCCCAGAACAGGTTACTTCCTGTTCCGGAGCAGAGGGAGCAGAGAGCCAGTGGAGCTGACAAGTGCGTGGCTGCTCTCTGTACCCTCCAACAGCCAAGAATGCACCCGGGAAGGGGGGTGTCATTTTGCCGGGGAGGGGGGCCTTGCACCGAGGGGGGTGTCGTGCACACCCCCCCCCCCCCGGGTGCAGCGGCGATCCGCCCCGGGTGGCAGCCGACCTTGCTACGCCACTGCCGATGTGGCCAAATATTGACCTATTTCTGGCCCCCAGCAGACCTAGGATCTGCTGCCTTCCACAGTAAGGCCATGCAGCAAGCTATTCTGTCTGAAGGGGGGTTGGGGCAGCACCGGAGATGGAAATAAGCAACTAGGGTAGCCATGTAAATCCACCACTGAATAGATCTGAAGATGAAGGCACTTGCTATAACTTTAGTGGCTTCTCTATTACGCAATAAAAGCCCGCCTGAGAAAGTGGTGTGACTGTAAGACACACCTCCTCTCCCTTATCAGCTCATCCTTCAGCACAGGGCTGAGGTTTCAATTAATTATATCTATCAGTGCATGGAATCAGAAACACAAAAGAACTTCACTCCCATAATCACAACCCAGCTCTGACATGCCACTATACAGTAGCTTTGGTCTTTGAAATACAGCCATGCTAATCACTTAATTACATGCACAGTAAACTAGAATGTTGTGGGAAGGGAATTACATCATGTTATACTACCAGTTCCACACTTGAATGGCGGGGTAGTGAGAAGCAATGGGAATGACGTGATACTCTTTCTTTTGAAAGGCTTTGTTTGCCACTTTATCTATCTACATAATGCAGAGTTGATTGAGCTGCAGCTTTAGAATGTGGATAAAATTATTATCGGTGTGTGTGTACACACACATATAGACCTCCTGGAATAAAAATCTCAGGGCCTGAAAGTATTTGATTAGTAGGGATTAATTTGATTTGTGTTTTTCTCTTTACCTGTTTTCTGCTGTCATAACTTTCGACGTGATTATAAAATTTTGTAAATTATAAAAATGAAGCTAAAAATATTTTTAAAAAATAAAATCTTAGGGCCTCATTTTCAGCCCAAAAGGCCACTGTTTAAAATTAATCCCAGACCCTGGCACTAGAATTTAGTATGTGTATTCAGAGACACACTCTATTTAGGGAGCATCTCTGAATATATGTATAAGCAGCGGCTGCACCAGGGGTTATTCACTTCATTTAGACCTGCTATTGGAATCTACTTGTTGGAATCCTGCCAGGTACTTGTAACCTGGCTTGGCCGTTGTTTTGGAAATAGGAAACCTTTTATCTGATGCATTATGGAATTCTTATTTTTCCCTTGAACTCCTTCACCTTCCCAGAAACTCCCCTTATTCTTTCTGAACCATGCCAAGAGGACGATACAGGTAAAACCTCTTCTGGCTCAGCATTCAACATTACTACTAACATTTTCAGAGCAATGCTAAATGTCAAGCTGAAAGGATGTAACCCTGCGTCCTTCTTTCAACTCAGCTTGCAACATTTTGGGGGACTTCTGAGGTGCAGGGAGGGAGGGAAGGAGGGAGAGACAGCTGCCAGCTCAGAGATTTCTATTTCATTGGGTGGATATATGGAGGGGGGGGGGTGGAAACTAGTCTAAGGCTTAACTATTATTTAGGATGGGTGGAAGCTTGGATAAAGGCACCTTCATGTTTAATGTCTAGTGACTGGGAGCAGGGGCAGAACACATTTTTTGCTTGGAGGGGCCAAATAAGCTGATCTCTGGCCCCACCCTCAGGTTCTCTGTTTGCTGATGTTATGTTGGAAAAATATATTAGTCAGGCTATGGTCTCAATGGCCCACCTCATCCCAATGCCTATGGCTGGAAGGAAGAGGGTTGGTGAGTGCTGGCCGGCTAACTCAAGACCTGCTATTACACACCTAATTTGACTAACCCAGTTAGGCACCTGTGAAAGCAATCCTATAAAGGTGTATCTGGATTTAGGCGCACCTTTATAGACACTTTATAAACATAAAGGAATCCTGTTCAGAAGGAAGGGATCCTCAGAAGTTTAGCGGAGATTGGGTGGCAGAGCCAGTGGTGGGTGACGGGGCTGGTGGTTGGGAGGCGGGGCTAGTGCTGGGCAGACTTCTACGGTCTGTGCCGTGAGGATGGGAGATACTAATCAAGGTCAAGTATACACAAAAGGTAGCACATATGAGTTTATCTTGTTGAGCAGACTGGATGGACCGTGCAGGTCTTTCTCTGCCATCATCTACTATGTTACTCTCGTTACTATGTTACTATGAAACTCGATTAAATTACATGGAAATAATTTTAAAACAAATAGGAGGAAATATTTTTTTCACTCAAAGCTCTGGAACTCGCTGCGTGAGGATGTGGTAACAGTGGTTAGTGTATCTGGGTTTAAAAAAAGAATTGGACAAGGTTCCCGGAGGAAAAGTCCGTAGTCTGTTATTGAGATGGACACGGGGGAAGCCACTGCTTGCCCTGGGATTGGTGGCAAGGAATGTTGCTACTATTTGGGCTTCTGCCAGGTACTTGTGACCTGGATTGGCCACTGTTGGAAGCAGGCTACTGGGCTAGAGGAACCACTGGGCTGACCCAGTATGGCTATTCCTATGCTCTTATGTTCTCTTGATTACCAAGGTCTTTAATTAAACAAGATATCTACTTTGCATCTCCCATTGTTTGATTAACTGAATCACCTGAACCATATGGATCACTAAAATGAAAATATTGATGTAAAATAAAACCAACCAATGTACCTGATGAACTCAGATTGGGGGCGAGCGTGTCAGATAAGGATGTTTAATTCTTGAACAAGCCAAAATATGGGCTTTGGTCTATCGATTTGCAGTCTGTTCTAAGTTGGTCATAATTGCCCCTTCCATCATTACACCCCAAGTAAAACAGTGATGACTTCATGCACCTTTTTAAAAAAAGAGGGTGTATTTAAGAGTCAGCTAATATCATATGTAACAGGGGTGGGAAAAAAAAGGAGACTTCCTAGAAATAAACAATATCAACTTTTGGCAAGCATTTCCACCACTGTAATGCATTTTAAACAACTTCATGCCAAAGAGTAATAACACACCCTTGCCAATTTTATGGTGAGGTCAACTGAGGATTGTTTAATGGTGCAAAGGTTTTTCTTAATTATGCAGCTGAGACATTGTTTGAACTTTGTATAACAAGAGAACATTACGACTTCCTTAGCATCCTATTGCCCTTTTTTTTTTTTTTTTTTTGCTGTTTCTATTTTTATGTTCCTGATGCAAACTCTAAACCATGGCTGGTTGAAGAGCAGGAATTTAAAAAAAAAAAGTTTATCATTCCATAGAAAAGTGAAAACAGAGGATCACTCTCAAAAAACTCTTGACGTCAGAAGAGTTATGTGTAAATCATCTCCCATGAAAACTGTGAAACCTGGAATACTCTTTTGTTGAGATTCTTCAGAATTATTTTGAATGATATAGGAAGCAGTTGCCGAAATAGTTGTGCAATACTGTTTTTTTTCTAAAAGTAATTTTATATTGTAGTACAACAAATCTTATTGTACAGGCTCTTTTCAATTGTTCTTTAATGGTGTTTTTATTTTTCCAAGATACAACTTACAAGTTGTGTCTATTGCACAGAGCTCTGCTAAAGTTAAGAGGTGTTTAGAAACCCATTTGTGTGTGTGTATGTGTGAGGGTAATTTTGTGTAGTAGATACTAACATTTACATGCTGATTATGCAAGTAATTCATTAAAACAACACTCACTAATCTTTTGTCCACCATGAACCAATTCATATTGCTGCTGAAAATGCACATCCACTGACTGGTGTAGGACAATGACATCTTATGAGGATGTAGCTACCATTGAGTGAGCCCAACAAAACGTTCAGGACCTTCCAACAGTAGGGGCCACCAGCTGTTGAATTCAGGTTTCCTCTATCCAGCACATTTTATTTTATTTTTTTCTTCACTCACTATGGGTCCAGTATCACTGTCTAATTCCCTTGCCTTTCCTCTGATATGCCCCACCTTCTCTGATGTAACTTCCTGTGGGTGGGGTGCAGTAGAATAATAGTCTTGGTGGGACTGGCTGGAGGCAGCCTGTTTTGATCACTGTCTCTGCTGACCAACTGATGCAAATTTGGAGAATTGCGAGGGGGGATCAAGACTGGGGGATGGTGGACCAGTGAGATATGCCAGACAGACCTGTGTGGAGGGGGGGGGAGAAGATGTAGAGATGCTAGGCCTGATGGTGGAGGGTTGGTGGAGGCATGCCAGGCCTGCACTGGGTGAGAGCAAGAGAGGATAGATCTAGGAGGGAGGAAAGACAGGATGAGAGATACTGGACCTGGTGGGAAGAGGAGAGAAGACTGAAAGACAACCAGACCAAAAAAAGAGGGGGGGGAGATGCTGGACCTGGGGGACCAGAGGGAAGAGAAAGATACTGGACCAGGGGAGAGAGGGGGGTAGACACTGGACCAACAGAGGGAGGGAGGGAGAGAGAGATATGGACATTGGGGGTGAGGTTAGGTTTTGAGAGGGAGAGATGCTGGACCCATGGTAGAGGGGGTTCAGGAGGAAGGGAAGAGAGAGGAGAGAAGTTCAGCATAGGGAGGGAGAGAAACACAGAGAAGATATACTGGGCATGGAGGGAACATGGAGCAATGCTGGACAGGAGGGGAATAAAGACAGGGACACAGAGGGGAGAATCTGGACAGGATTGATAAGGAACACAGGAGAAATATGAATGGTGGAAAGAGAGAGAGAAGAAATGTGAAAAAGACAAGAGACCTTGGAACAGGAGTTAATACAAAAACAGAAAAGCAGAAAAGAGACACTGGGACTGAAGCAATGCTCAGACAATAAAGGTAGAAAAAATTATGTTTTTCTTGATTCATTAACTGTAATATGCCAGCTTTGGGAAATGTGCATTTCAGTTTCTGTTTCTATTACTATGCCAGGCCTGGAGTGTGTTTACTTTTTGTTTAGTGGAATTCTGAATGGATTATCTCCTCCTCTCCCTGTCTCCATCTCCATTATCTTGGGAGGGTTGGCGACGGCAGGAGGGGGGGGTGTCAAAAGCGGCAGGGGGGACAGCGGCACCGGGGGGGGGGGGCTAAAATGTGCCCCCTCACCTCGGGCTCTGGACCCCCCTCCCGCCAAAGTCTGGCTATGCCCCTGCTTAATATTAGTGCTTAGGGCCTTATTCTATAAAGTTTATGCTCCTAAATTTATGCTTCTAAAATTTACACTCCTAAATTTACACTCAAATTTAGGAGTGTAATTTATGCTCCTAAATGTATGTAGGAACATAGATTATACTCACAATTTAGGAGCATAAATTTAGCAGTGTAATTTTTAGGAGTGCAAATTTAGGTGCATATCCTTTATAGAATAAGGCCCTTAGTGGCTAGCTGGATGACCGGCTATGTCAGTGCCAATATTCAGTGTCTGGCCGGCTATGTTTGGTAGCCAAATATGACTGCGTCGATAGATGAAATATCATTGGCTGGTTCTAACTTAACTGGCCATTGCTGAATATCAGCTTGGCTGATTAAGTTCAAAGCAGTGAAAAATAAACTGGATATTCAATGACTATCACCGGAAATGGCCCGGCATTGAATTTCCAGGCTCAGCGCCGACTGTGGAAGGCAGCCCGGCTACCTCCCTTGATCTGTAAGTTACATGTGAACGTTGGTTGCTGTCCATTCTCTGCCTGGACCCCATCTCCCCATCTATGTGGACACCTACCTTCCAAATATACTTTGTATAAGATATGTACCTATTTACAAAGAGCACTTATGATGGATTTTTGGCATTTATGTGCATACGTGCAACATACATGTGTCTATGCCCTTATCCTAATGAATTAAGCATGTAACCAGCACATAACTGTTACTATGAACTTTATAGAGTTGCCCTCTGAGTTTCTAATTGAGTTTATAAGTCCAGGTGCTCTACTCCCTGCTTTAACTCACATCTGCCACGATTCAGCAAGGCTACAGTGAAGATTAGTACTGTATACATTACACACATAATGGTTTTCTTCTCTTTCCTTGTTTATCGGGGCAGCCTGGCATATTCAAACAGTTTTATATTCAAAGATTACTATGAGAAAAGAGAATTACCTAAGGACAGGGTTAGCCTGCTTGATCAATGTATAATCAGATAACTGCTTCAGCTTTTCACAAGTCTTTAAGCAAAGATCAGCCACTCAAATTCTAATTCCTTTTGCTAATTAAGCAGCCTGTTAATTGCTCTTGGGGTCTCTAATGCCATGTCATTATGCTTTTTAACAGCCTACTTGACATCAATAGGGCTTCAAGCTCCAACCCAACAAAAGGGGCATCTAGCCCTTAAAAAATTAGGTTAATGCTGGTATTCTAACCGGTCACTGGCTCATTGCCTCTAGTGAGAAGAGATTTCATTATAATTTCATCCTCCTCCTCTGGGGTAGGGTGGGGGGAAAGCAAGTTACAAATGTTCAACACTTACTATAACAAGATAGCTGGAAGACTGAGCCTAATATGAAAAGATCTTGGCGATTTTGACTGGTCAATGGGAGCGAAGCAATTGTTGGTCAAAACACAACAGCTCGGCAATCTTTTTTAAACACTGGCTACTTGTTAAGTTCTTTGATGCCGTGCTCCCTAATTTAAACAGTTTATCATGTGATGTGCAACCCGTGCAGCACAGTAATGTAATGCTAACGTTTGACCAACACAATGAACGCTTCTTTATTCAGATGAAACGTTTAAACCTAAGAGAACCGATTTGTGCTACAGCAGCAAAGAAAAAGGAACCGTATCTGTGGTTTTCTACAACGTTACTTTCGGGACTGTCAGATGACTTTCAGTGGACACTGTGGGGTCCTTTTACTAAGCTGCAGTAAAAAGCGTTGTGCAGTCATTTGGTCGCACGCCAGGCCAGTTTTTACCACACCTGGGAAAAGGGCTTGGCTTGGGAAAAGGGCCTGTATTAAAACTGAAACCAGCATGTGCCTATTTACAGCCTGAAGCCCTTAATGTCACCCATTGATCTAGCGGTAAGGGCGCACATGCTACATGCATGGTGACTGGGTTGGCGCATGCCATCTGCCGATTAATGATAGAAACGCTTCACATGGTAGGAATTTTAAAAACAATTTGTCCCGGCGGTATGGACACGTGCCCGATCTGAAATTACTGCCAGGGGGCGCCCTAGCCTGGTGGTACTTTCACTTTGGCATGCGCTGCATGCCCATAGAGCCTACCGCACCTTTATTAAAAGGCTCCTGTGTGTTACTGTTGGCATTTGTGATCATTGCTACTTTCGTAGCTCCTGAGGCAGGCATCTTTGCCGAAGTGCGGCTGTGTCGAGTCATATTGCCACTTGTTCTACCCAGTGGCGTTCCTAGGGGGGCAGACACCCGGGGCGGCGCCCCGCCCCCCGGGTGCAGCACCCCCCCCCCCCCCCCCCCGATGCAGCGTGGACCTCCCCGGGTGCAACACCCCCCCACGATGCAGCGCGGACCCCCCCCGGGTGCACGCCGCTGGGGGGGTGCCACAGCGCGTGCCTGCTCAGAGTTCCCTGACTTTGAGCGTTCGCTGCAGCTCCCTCTGACCCAGAACAGGAAGTAACCTGTTCCAGGGCAGAGCAGAGGGAGCTGCAGCGAACGCGCAAAATCAGCGTCTCAGAGCAGGCGCGCGCCGCGGCATCCCCCAGCGGCGTGCACCCGGGGCGGACCCCGCCCCCCGCCCCCCCTTGGTACGCCACTGGTTCTACCTATGCTGACAGAAGTACGGCCTGTTTCTTTTATTTGATTTGAAGAATTAAATTCAGTGAGATTCTTTGGTCTGTTTTTGTTTTTTAATTGACTTACTGTATCCCTTATTTGTTCTTATTCCACGATGATATTGCTCTTCTTTTTTTTTTGTGGCAACTGAAACTAGGAGCTCCTGTCCACCTCCTATCCCAGGATGGAGGTTAAAGTTAAACATTTGGCTCCAGCTGAAGCGATTTGGGCTTTTTTTCACTCTATAATTCCAAAATAAATGTTGCTGGGAAGCCGATGAGTGAGAAGATTGCTCTGTCTGTCACAGATTACACTCTACAAATGGGCAGTGATGGGGGACACATTCCAGCATGCACAGTGATGGAGTCTAGCAGGGACCCTGTAATATTTAAAATACATGGCAAAGATGTCTGAGCAGTGCTGCAGGCTGTGGATATAAACGTGCCCTTTACGTGCATTACGTGCAAGGAATAATCTTTGAATGTTTAAATTTTAGATGCATTTAAATCTGAGTGGACTGTACAGCTGTTACTTTCATTTTAGTTGGAAAGAACAACATGAACTGTCTTCAAATGTTTGGAAAAATATTTAGACGTCTAAATATTTTTATTTGATGTTATTTAGAGGCTCATTTTCAAAACACACAAACTTACAAAATGACAGATTTTACTATGTAACTTTGTAAGTCTATGTGCTGTGAATAGAGCACCTTAATTATTTATTAGGCTTTATTTCATTGTGGTCTCCCTTTTGGAGAACTGCAAATTAGAACTCTGCTACACTTAATATGTGTCATTAAAAAGCCATATTTTAATGAGAGGTTGCACACACCAAAGGGGGATGTTCATACTGTCTTTGATTGCTTAAACATAAGACTTTGGATTTTAATTTCTAATTGCTCAACTTTTCCAGCTCCTGTCTATTCTCTGAGGAACCAGAAATGACTTAGCACTCTTTAGTTGTTTCCTTAGTCACTATCATTTACGAATTCTGCAATTTTAGTTACCCCCGATGCAGGCGCCTGGTCTCCCCAATAAAGAACTCTTTATTGTCCTGTTTCTGGAGGTCAACGTGTGGTTTTTTTTTTTTTGTACAGAGCAAGAGTGAGATATGATGGTGGATGCCGGTGATGCAATCAGTTACACACATCCCTGCCACATTTACCTGACCACAGTTATACCAGGTCCATGACTGGTATAACTGCAAACACATAAATGTGAGGCTTGCCAATACCTGGTTCTACTCATATTCTATAACAAAAGCTGGGCAACCAGATGCCGTTATACTATACAGCAGTATAAATGGAGGCATCCAATTGTTTAGAACTGTTGGGCCATCATGCTTTCATTTCATAGCAAGGCAAAAATGTGTTTTGTTCTGTTTTTTTTAGCAGAATCTACTATAGTCAAGCCACTGATTTCTTAGAGCAACTTAACATTTTTTTAAATTTCTTTTTAACCCAATAGCAAAATTATAAATAGGTAATAACACTAGATTTCTTCCAAGCTAATGAACATACACTGTTGATTCAAGTAGATATTTTTTTTTTGTGCAAAACGAGGCATGAAATATACTGCTCAAAGTATTATGTCCTTCTAAGTGCACTGAAGCTGCTTGGTTTGGCATGTTCTGGAACAATTTAAAAGCCGTAAATGAAACACAGACTTGCCAGTTGTTTGTTTGAGATGGTACAAGGTGTGAAATTGCTTGAGTTGAGTGTAAGAAAAATACCTAAGGTTAAATGAAAAGAGGAGGGTCCAATTACTATCAAAAGCTAAACTTATGACTTCTTGTTCCTTTGCTCATTTGGTTTCCCTAGGCAACCCGCTAAGTGAGTCCTGATGTGCAAACCTGGCAAGTAAAGGTTAAACAAAGCAAAGGTCAACTCTAGTGAAGACGTTCCACCAATGTGGTTTGCAAAGCCAAGTACCAAGCATGCTTTTATGTTGAAACTCTTTGCTTGTTTACTTTTCTGGTGCACTTAATTTCTGAAATGTTCAATAATCACCGGTCTGTGGATCACACAAAGTGTTGTTGAAAGACAGAGATAATGCACAGTGTTTTAGATGATACCCATTGTCAGCAGTGCCGTAAAATGCCACATTTCTGTTAAAACATAACTGTTAGGAGACAATTTTGTAAGGATTTTTTTTTTTGTATATAGAAAAGGGCCTTTGTAAAATTACTCCAGGGTTTATGCCCGTGAAAGTGCATTTGGAGACTAGATGGTGTATTATTTGTACCTGACCCATGTGTTGGCATGATATGAAGCAGAATTTTGGTGGAACATGGACAGAGTCCATTTTTATTAAGGATGGGCTGTCATTTGCAACGACACAGGAAATGTTAACAACGTATCTCATGTTGTTCCATGACTTTACATATAAAAATGAGCAGACAAAATGTGATCCCCAGATTATCTGCTAATTTGGAAACCATTTATAGAATTTGGAGTTATGAGCGGAGTGTGCACTCTTACTAAAGAGTGTGCCCCTTATGCAAAGAATGTGTATTCTTCCTCGAAAGTGCATACATGGTCTTGCACCTGTGCACTATAGAAATTAGTGCACACTCTTTGCACGTTGTGCACACTTTCTAATAAGAGTGTGCCCATTTTGCACATAGTAACATAGTAGATGACGGCAGAAAAAGACCTGCATGGTCCATCCAGTCTGCCCAATAAAATAAACTCATATGTGCTACTTTTTGTGTATACCTTACCTTGATTTGTATCTGTCATTTTCAGGGCACAGACCGTAGAGGTCTGCCCAGCATTAGCCCCGCCTTCTTCCCTATCTTCCTTCCCCACTCCCATGGTCTCTAGAATCTCTCTCCTTCCTTCCCTCCTAATGATCTCCTGCATCTCTTTCCTTCCTACCCCCTTCCATCCATGTACTGCAGTAGTTCCCCTCTGTCTTCCCTGCCACAAAATTAGATGTATTCCAATTTCCCTCTCTATTCCTAGACCCACAATCCTTGTACCCTGGTTCCACTCTCTGTCCCTCCTCTTCCCCCGATCCCAATATCACCCCTTATCTCTTTCCCTCACTCACCGCAAGCAGATAAGTGCATAAGTATTGCCATACTGGGAAAGACCAAAGGTCCATCGAGCCCAGCAAACTGTTTCCAACAGTGGCCAATCCAGGTCACAAATACTTGGCAAGATCCCAAAAAAGTACAAAACATTTTATACTGCTTATCCCAGAAATAGTGGATTTTCGCCAAGTCCATTTAATAACGGTCTATGGACGTTTCCTTCAGGAAGCCGTCAAAACCTTTTTTAAACTCCGCTAAGCTAACCGCCTTTACCACATTCTCTGGCAACGAATTCCAGAGTTTAATTACATGTTGAGTGAAGAAACATTTTCTCCGATTCATTTTCAATTTACTACATTGTAGCTTCATCGCATGCCTCCTAGTCCTAGTATTTTTGGAAAGCGTGAACAGACGCTTCACATCTACCCGTTCAACTCCACTCATTATTTTATAGACCTCTATCATATTTCCCCTCAGCCACCTTTTCTCCAAGCTGAAGAGCCCTAGCCGCTTCAGCCTTTCCTCATAGGGAAGTTGTCCCATCCCCTTTATCATTTTCGTCTCTTCTCTCTTTTGTTTTCAAGGGACCGAAGAGAATACATGCCCAGTTCAGTACCGGCAATGTACCTTGGGCCGGAGGAGCCTTGGTGCCACATGTGCAAGGGCTCTGCTAGTCCTGCCCCCTCTCTGAATGTTCCGTGCTCTGCATTTCATGCACCTGGCACAACATGTGTGAAGGCCCTGCTTGCCCCACCCCTTCTGACAAGGTCCATGCATATACGGAATGTGTCATGGGGGGCGGGATAAACAGGACCTTCTCGCTTGTGACACCAACAGGTTTATTTTTGAAAGAGAAGGGCACCCACATTTCGACACAAATCGGGAGATGGGCGACCTTCTTCCTGGGTCGCCCAAATCGGCATAATCGAAAGCCGATTTTGGGTGTTCTGAACTGCTTTCCGTCGCGGGAACGACCAAAGTTCCCAGGAGCGTGTCGGAAGCATAGCGAAGTCGGGACTGGGGCGTGCTTAACACATGGGCGTCCTCGGCTGATAATGGAAAAAAGAAGGGCGTCCCTGATGAACACTTGGCCGACTTTACTTTGTCCCTTTTTTTTTCAACCAAGCCACATAAATGTGCCTTAAATGACCAGATGACCACCGGAGGGAATAGGGTCACTAACTCCCTCCCACCCTAAAAAAAATGTTTCCAGCCTCTATGCCAGTCTCAAATACCATACCCAGCTCCATGACAGCAGTATGCAGGTCCCTGGAACAGTTTTAGTGGGTACTGCAGTGCACTTCAGGCAGGTGGACCCAGGCCCATCCCCCCTACCTGTTATACTTGTGGTGATAAATGTGAGCCCTCCAAAACCCACATCTAGGTGCCCCCCTTCATCTCTATGTTAGTGGTGTACAGTTGTGGGGAGTGGGTTTGGGGGGGCTCAGCACACAAGGTAAGGGAGCTATGCATCTGAGAGCTTTTTCTGAAGTTCACTTCAGTGCCCCCTAGGGTGTCTGGTTGGTGTCCTGGCATGTGAGGGGACCAGTGCACTACGAATGCTGGCTCCTCCCATGACCAAAGGGCTTGGATTTGGTCGTTTCTGAGATGGGCGTCCTCGGTTTCCATTATCGCTGAAAATCAGGGGCAACCATCTCTAAGGACGACCATCTCTAAGGTCGACCTAAATGTGGAGATTTGGGCTTCCCCGACCGTATTATCGAAACGAAAGATGGCCACCCATCTTGTTTCGATAATACGGGTTTCCCCGCCCCTTTGCGGGACATCCTGCGAGGACGCCCTCAGGAAAACTTGGGTGCCCCGTTCGATTATGCCCCTCCACATAACGGCAGGTACATGCATAACATGTACACCACCTTGGTTGAATTTCTTCATAAAGGCGGTTAATAAATCCCAACCAATAAATAAATAAATCATTATAAAACAGGTGCAACATATCTTCAGTTCTGCAGGATATGGTAAGTGAGCTCTTCTAAACTTACTCTCCACAAGTCAATTTATTTTGTAACAGAGAAATACCCAGCCTGGTAAAAATCCACATTGTGACATTTATAAAGAAAGCATGGCCCTTTTTTTTTCTCTCCACCCGTTTCCAGGCATTCAACAGTTTATGCTGCCAGAGCCATAAATTAAAAGATAGACAATCCTGCCAAGAAGAAGATCTCTGCTGAATATTTTTAAGTGGGAAAGAGTCATTTTTCTTTGAAAGATGCATGTTTGAAAAGTACTGTGCAATAGGCCTTATAAATGGAAAGCTTACAGTGACGGAAGTGGTTCTACAAATGGCTTGATTTCTTTACAAGAAATGATCAAGGATGAACCATCGATGTCTGCTGGAGGCCATCGAACCTCAACAAGGTTGCTTTCCTAATTTGTACTGCTGCTGGAACACAGCATGCTGAGATAATTATAACTGGTGAAAATGATCATTCGTGATATAAAATCATGGGCTAAATGCAGCATGTTAATTGCCTGGGTTTCTCTCTCTCTCTCTCTCTCTCTCTGTTCTTTTTGCTCAAAGATACACACAGCAAAATAAGTGGATTTGGATTTAATTCCATGCTTTTCCAAGCCTAGACCCAAAAAAGAGACAGTAGGTAGATGCCTTCACCAAAGGACAAGCTAAGTTGGTACAAGAAGCAATGGAGGAATAAGTACTACTACTACTACTACTATTTAGCATTTCTATAGCGCTACAAGGCGTACGCAGCGCTGCACTGCACAAACATAGTGGAGGAGTGGCCTAGTGGTTAGGGTGGTGGACTTTGGTCCTGGGGAACTGAGGAACTGAGTTCGATTCCCACTTCAGGCACAGGCAGCTCCTTGTGACTCTGGGCAAGTCACTTAACCCTCCATTGCCCCATGTAAGCCGCATTGAGCCTGCCATGAGTGGGAAAGCGCAGGGTACAAATGTAACAAAACTAAAATAGATACTATTGGAGATTCTACATGGAATGTTGCTACTATTGGAGATTCTACGTGGAATGTTGTTATTCCACTAGCAACATTCCATGTAGAAAGCTGCGCAGGCTTCTGTTTCTGTGAGTCTGACGTCCTGCACGTACGTGCAGGACGTCAGACTCACAGAAGCAGAAGCCTGCGCGGCCACATTGGTGATCTGCAAGGGCCGACTTCTACATGGAACGTTGCTAGTGGAATAGCAACATTCCATGTAGAATCTCAAATAGTAGCAACAGTGGTTAGGGTGGTGGACTTTGGTCCTGGGGAACTGAGTTCGATTCCCACTTCAGGCACAGGCAGCTCCTTGTGACTCTGGGCAAGTCACTTAACCCTCCATTGCCCCATGTAAGCCGCATTGAGCCTGCCATGAGTGGGAAAGTGCGGGGTACAAATGTAACAACAACAATAGAAGAAAGACGGTCCCTGCTCAAAGAGCTTACAATCTGATAGACAAAAAATAAAGTAAGCAAATCAAATCAATTAATGTGTACAGGAAGGAGGGTAGGTGGAGGCAAGTGGTTACGAGTCAAAAGCAATGTTAAAGAGGTGGGCTTTCAGTCTAGATTTAAAGGTGGCCAAGGATGGGGCCATGCATTCCTATGGGCGTCTCTAACGTTTAGCACGTCCACAATTTTAGCGTGCGCTAAAAACATAAGCGCGCCTTAGTAAAAGATGCCCAGAGTGATGTAGGACGGGTAAAAGTGAATCGATTTTTCCCTCTTTCAAAAAGTACAAAGACCAGGGGACACTCAATGAAATTACATGGAAATACTTTTAGAACAAATTGGAGGAAATATTTTGTCACTCAAAGGAAAGTTAAACTCTGGAACTCGTTGCCGGAGGATGTGGTAACAGCGATTAACATAACTGGGTTTTAAAAAGGTAGAGGTAGAGCTAACGGATGGGTAGCGTGTGCCAAATTAACACTACCACAGGGGTAGCGCAGGCACCCTATGGTCATTTTGAAACTGGTGCACGCTGTTTCCTGCTGTAGAAAATATTGTCTACCGCACGGGGCATTCGTGGTGGTAATCAGCAGCATGGCCACATTGGCACATGTTACCTGATTACTGTACGAGTAGTGCGTGAGCCCGTACCACTAGGTCAATGGGTGGTGGTAAGGATTCAGGCAGTAAATAGCTGTGCACTACTTTTAAAATTAGCGTGCAGCTATTTACTGCCCCCATTTTAAAAAAGCCCTTTTTCCCAGCCGCAGCAATAAAAAAATGGCCCAGTGCATGGCAGTTTCTCATGTCCACACTACTGCTTGACACTTTTTACCGTTGCTTAGTAACTCAACTTTAGGCACAAAGACTTACGTCCGCTGAAACCTGGTGTAAATCCTGGTGTACATTTTGTGCACGGATTCCTGCCATCTTGTAACACTACGCACTTCTTTTGTGAATTGTGACCCGCCCATGCCCCTCTCGTGGCCACTCCTCCTTTTGAATTGCATGCAATCCAGTTTAGGCGTTCATTGTTACAGAAGTGAGTGCAGCCAGATCGGCACCCAAATTATAATTATTTGCAATTAAGTGCTTGTTACCTCCAATAATTAAATCATCGGAGCCCATTAACTAATTATTTTGAGTGTCCATCTGGGATCCACGCCAAAATCTGGGCACCCTTTATAGAATCTTGGGGAACGTGTAGTAAGGAACTTTTCTGTGTAGTAACTTCAGCGAACATGTGCATCCCCTCAACAGTTAGCGCACAGGCTTTGCTCTAACCGTGTATTGATTTTTAAGTGTTAAAGCATGGGGAGTGCAAAAACGTACTGAACTTTGACTTCAAAGCGTCACGTATTAAACATATTATTATTAGCATTTGTATCCCACATTTTCCCACCAATTTGCAGGCTCAATGTGGCTTACATTTGCCGTAATAGCGATTGCCATTTCCGGGTCACAGAATACAAAAGTTGCTGCATTAAGGTGCATGCATACGTGGTAGAGAGGAATACATTGTGGTAGTGCATATTAATTTCTATGTGATAAATAGGAATGTAACATACATTGGGTCATTGACTGTAGAGAAGTTATTCAACAAAAGGGTTAAAGTGACACTATATTCAGCATAAGGGTTAAAGTGAAAGAGGTCAGTCAGTCAAGTGTTAAGAGTTCGGTTTTTCTAGTTCATGTGTAGTCTTTATTATTATGTATTGAGGATGAATATTATTAGTATGCCTTCTTGAATAGATATCCGTTTTCAGTAGCCTTCGGAAGATAGTTAAATCTTGTGTTGTTTTAATGGCCTTCGGTAGTACGTTCCATAGTTGCACTCAGATGTAGGAGAAACTAGTTGCGTATATGGATTTATATTTTAATCCTTTGCAGTTGGGGTAGTGGAGATTGAGGAATGAGAGTGCTGATCTTTTGCGTTCCTAGTGGGCAGGTCTATAAGATCAGACATGTAGGTCGGTGCTTCCCCGTGAACGATTTTGTGTTCTGTATACACCCTCTCAAGACATATATGCTTTCTTTTTTTCAAACCTGCAGTCACATCTGAACTAGTGATCAATGTGGTCATTTTTCGTCTATTCTTACGTTGGCGTCATCTCACAAAGACTGCAAAGTTCTCAGAGGCCGATATGGTTCCCAGAACCGAGTCTTTTGTTAACATGTTTCTAAACGATGTCCTTCATTATAGCTTTTCTGCTGTTACATTGATGGTGGTTAAAACATGTGGACATTGAAAAAGCCAGGGTAAGTTTGGAAGAGTTAGCATTTTTTTTTCCTATAGTCAGTTTCCAACTGCTATATAAAATATAAAGTTGAGAAAAAAAAATCTCATGACGGGGAACAAAAACATAGTTGTTTAGCGCTAATAGAAGTTTGTGCTTTCATCCGAAGGCTCAGTTCGTCTGTGATGCCTCTTATTTATTGAATAAGCGAGATGAAGCCCTTGGCAAAAGTCAGTAAGTGTGGGACAAAGGGCAGCAGTGAAAAATGAACAGTTTCCAAGTGCAGAGAACCAGATGTGAATCTCCCAGATTTAAAAAAAAGGAGGCAGATCATTCTTCAGATCATAAGAAGGGCAAAAAGAATGATCTCTTTTTGAAATTTTACCTTGATTTTCCGAGTAATATATTTTTTTGATCTTGCTGTTGTACAACATCGTAGATCACCATCGCTGTTTTCAGACACACAAAAACCTACAGTCTGTTTTTTTTTCTTTAAACAGCATTCCAAAGATTTTCTAGGATATGGTGAGTGTTTGGGGTTTTGAGGGAGAGTGATGGAGATTCTTATTAAGTGCTACGAAGGCTTGTGAATTATTGAGTGACATTATAAAAAATGAAATTGTGTTCAAGCGTAACTTGTACCAAGCAAAAGACTTTTAACTAAGAGCTACAAAATAAGAAGAAAAAATAGTGGTTAGGCGTAAAAATAGTTTCTGATTTGGGGGCTCTTTTATCGACGCACAGTAGGGCTACCATGCGGCAAAAAAGCACTATTGCCAAGAGCACCTAGACACCCTGCAGTAGTTTTGGTTTTGCACGTGCTGTTTCCCTTGCTAGAAAATAATTTGTATTTTCTAGTGCAGGGGACAGGGAGTAGCATTTCTGGGGGTAATCAGGCAGTGCAGGGACATTGCCGCATGCTGCCCGGTTATTGCATGAGTAGCATGTGAGCCCTTACCGCCTTCTAAATAAGAGGCGATAAGGGCCCAGGGGTCCTTTTACTAAGCCACGGTAAAAAGTGGACTGCAGTAGTACGAGCGTGTCTTTTGGGTGCGTGCTGCGCCATTTTTTTTACCACATCTAGTAAAAAGGGCCTTTTTTTAAGGGGCCGGAAAACGAATGTGTGCTAAAATTGAAACCAGTGCGCAATCATTTTTGGCCTGAGACCTGACTGCCATCCATTGACCTAGCAGTAAGGGCTCACATGCTACACACACGGTGACTGGTCAGAGTGCGGCAACTGCCAATTAATGCCGGAAATGCCACGGGCGGTAGGAAATAAAAAAATAATTTGTCCTGGCATTATGGGCACATACAAATCCAAAATTACCACCAGGGGGCATGCTAGCCTGGCGGTAGTCTCGTTTTGACGCATGCTGCATGCGCGTAGAACCTACCATGCCTTTGTAAAAGGGCCCCTCAGTTGGTAATGGCCATGCACTAATTTGACTAAACTGTGAATCGGGGTTGAGATACCCAAAACTGCTAATAGGCACAACCAATCGATGGGGTTCTCTTAAACATTTAATACACACTATATGTTATAGACGAAAAGCCTCGAGAGGCTCCTAGACTTTTATGCTGTCTTACAGGAGCGGGACTCACTCATCATTGGCAAAAACCTCTACAGAATAACTAAACTGCTCACAAAGCACAGACTTAGTAAAGCTTGGTCTCCGTGTTCTTCCCAAGGCCCCGACTGTGATTGACGATGGCCAGCGTTTCGCTTCTGCTTCAGGATCACAGGCCAACAGGGACACCCGTTCAGTAAAGCCGACAGCAGTAAACCTGAAGCAGAAGCGAAACGCTGGCCATCGTTGATTCACTAAAGCTTAGCATGCGCTAACAGAATTTGCATGCGCTAAATGCTAAGAAGCCCATTTTATATCTAAATATTAGTGTGCACATTCCATGTTACCAATCCAAGGGCAAGCAGTGGCTTCCCTCATGTCCATCACAATAACAGACAATGGACTTTTCCTCCAGGAACTTGTCAAACAAAGGAGGGGACTATATTCTTGGTAGGCAGCAACTGGCTAGTGGGAACTTGGTAGCTTGGCCTATGCCCTCATGGATAGCAACGTTCACAGTCACTCAGGAGTTTTAGTATGCATTAAATAGTGTTCATAATGCTAGAAAGCCCAAAATAAATTGAAAAGCCCAAAATAAACTGATGTTTTACTTCATTCACTTGAAAATGACATAAAATATTACAATGTATATAGGTGTTTTCATAAGGTTTTCAAATGATTACACTCCCAATAAGCCCAGTGAAAAAGTAGCTTTGGATTGGTTTTACATAAATAAATAAATAAATACATATAAACAGACTATTTCATCTAAAAGGAAAGGACTTTATTCAAAGATCATAGGGAGGGGAAAATTAGATACCATAAAGGATTTTTGGCATAGTTAGCACAGTGGCGTACCAAGGGGGGGGCGGGGGGGGGGGCGGTCTGCCCCGGGTGCACGCCGCTGGGGGGGGGGGTGCCGCGCGCCTGTCAGCTCTTCGTTTTCATGCTCCCTCTGCTCCGGAACAGGTTACTTCCTGTTCCGGGGCAGAGGGAGCATGGAAACAAAGAGCCGACAGGCGCGCGGTACCCCCCCCCCAGCACTGTGCACCCGGGGGGGTTCTTTCGCCGGGGGGGGGGGTCGCGCTGCACCTGGGGGGTTATTTCACCGGGGGGGGGTCGCTGCACCCGGGGGGCGGGACGCATCGGCGATCCGCCCCGGGTGTCAGCGCCCCTAGGAACGCCACTGAGTTAGCAAATTGTTCGAAGTAGATCATTTAATTAGATCTGATATTTTTTCTTACCCGTTGCCCAATTCGTTGGCTCTTTTTTTTTTTCAAGGAGAAAGTATTATCTTTAAGAACACAATCTAATGCACTAGATATTCCGGAATAAGCAATAGACTGTGAAGTGGCAGTGGATAGAAGTTGGAGTAGTTCAGGAATCCCGAGGAATTACCCAAGGGCAATATAATATTGGCATCACTCCAGCTGAAGTGTATGCCATCTGGGTAGTACACTTATGATGTAACATAGTAGATGATGGCAGAAAAAGACCTGCACGGTCCATCCAGGTTGCCCAACAAGATAAACTCATATGTGCTACTTTTTGTGTATACCCTACCTTGATTTGTACCTGTACTCTTCAGGGCACAGACCGTATACGTCTGCCCAGCACTATCCCCACCTCCCAACCACCAGTCCCGCCTCCCACCACCGGCTCTGGCACAGACCCTATAAGTCTGCCCAGCACTATCCCCGCCTCCCAACCACCAGTCCCGCCTCCCACCACCGGCTCTGGCACAGACCCTATAAGTCTGCCCAGCACTATCCCCGCCTCCCAACCACCAGCCCCGCCTCCCACCACCGGCTCTGGCACAGACCGAATAAGTCTGCCCAGCACTATCCCCGCCTCCCAACCACCAGTCCTGCCTCCCACCACCGGTTCTGGCACAGACCGTATAAGTCTGCCCAGCACTATCCCCGCCTCCCAACCACCGGCTCTGCCACCCAATCTCGGCTAAGCTCCTGAGGATCCATTCCTTCTGAACAGGATTCCTTTATGTGAGATGGGGTGGGGAGAAGGGGTGAAATGAAAAAAAGGAAGATTAATTGTATGGAAGTGAGTTTAAAGTTTATCTGTGTTGTAAGAAGGAAGCATTTAGGACTAGATTCTATATATTACACCTAAAAATTTGGGGCCAAAATGAATTTCGTCTAAGTGCATTCTATAAAGTACACCTTAATCTACTATAATAAAAGGCACCAAGAGAGCATTAGAGAAGGGGTAACGGATGGTAAGCAGTAGATATTGAAGATACAAGCTTTCAGGAAAGCTAAAATGGCAACTCTAAGGGACACCTAATTTAGGTGCCATTTACCCACAGTAATTTATAGAATAAGCACATTTATGTGCATATATGACATAGAGGTTATGGTGCTGAAATTGGCCCTGAATTTCAGCTGAAAGTTGTTTTAATTTTTGGTCATGTTTTCGGTTTTGGCTAAAAATGACCATGTATTTTCAGTAGAAGCTGAAAATTTGTGTTCTCTCCTGTGTCTCCCTCCCTCCTTCCCCTTGAACAGGAGTTGCTCCTTCTCCTGGACCTCTATGAGTGCCTCCTCCCCTACATTTAGCCCCCCCCACCAAGCAAATCTTACAATCCCTGTTAGTCTAGGGCAGGGGTAGGCAACTCCGGTCCTCGAGAGCCGCAGGCAGGTCAGGTTTTCAGGATATCCACAATGAATATGCAGGAGATAGATTTGCAAGCACTGCCTCCATGGTATTCAAATCTGTCTCATGCATATTCATTGTGGATATCCTGAAAACCTGACCTGCCTGCGGCTCTCGAGGACCGGAGTGGCCTACCCCTGGTCTAGGGGTGTAGTTGAGGCAGGAGCGATCCCCAGTTACTCCTGCCCATTCCTGCTCTGCTCTCAAATGGCTGCCATGACAGGGGTATTGCTCCTGCCCTGACTATACAGCTAGGCTACTGGGAATTGTAAGGTTGTCCGGGGGGAGGGGGGCTATTCCATATATTCCTTTTTTTGTACTGTGATTGCAGGTAATGTAGTTATGATCTTGCACAGTAGTTATATGCTGAATAGAGTGCTCCAAATATGTTTTGGTACAAATTTCTTAGCTAGAATTTCAATCTGTAAATTTGGGATGATAAAGTCCTTAGGAATTACCCTCTTTGTGGTGTTATGATGTCAGCTGTCACGCCAAGTGTGGTGCAAAGACAGCCACTGTAAAATCACTGTGGCTTTTAGTTTCAGTTTTCATTGTCTACAGTCCATGTGTGTGGAGGCTATTTTGCTTGCAGGTAAAATACGGTCTTTCATTATTTAAATTATATTCTGGCTTAGATACTGTGGGTTTAGCAGAGGGACGCAAACTGCAAACTCTGATAATTACTGCTTCACATTCACACAATCAAACTTAAGTTTTCGATTTTGGTTTCGGGTTAGGCCGAAAGCAGGTGATGAGTTTCAGCTGCAGTTTCGGTTTCAGCTTCAGCCCAAAAAAGCATTCAGACAGTTTCAGCGGTGGTTTTGATTTTGATCCGCTTCAATAATGATCGCTAATTGTCAGTTACATGCATGTGTTAGGCGCTATTCTATAATGCACCAAAATCGCTTGGCGTGTAAGTGCAAAAGGGGCATTAACATGGGTAGAGTATGGGTGTTTGTGTGCACTTCAGAGCAAACTTAGGCACCAACAAGCTATCAATATCAATACATTTCTTATATACTGCAGATTAATACATCCAAAATTGCAATACATTGTGGGGTCTTTTTACCAAGCTGCGGGAAAAAGAGCCCTGCGCTAGCAGCGGGGAACATTTTTTCCATGCGCCAGGGCCCTTTTTACCGCAGCGGGCAAAAAAGCCCACAGCACACATGACCATGCGGTAAAAGAACTCTTACCGCATGACCATGCTGCAGAGAGCCCTTATTGCCACCCATTGAGGTGGTGATCAGGGCTCCCGCAATAACCCAGCGGTAACCAGGCAGCATGATGCAATGCCCGATTACCGCCTAGTTATTGCCACGCAAGCTATTTCCAGGGTTTTCTTTTTTCCCCAGGAATGATGCACGCTAGGGGCGGGACTACAACTGGTGGCTGTGTTGGGCTGGCAGTAATCCCGGAACAGTGAGCGGTAAACCCGCATTGACCTTACCATCACTCTGTAAAAGGGCCCCTATATGACTAAAAACCCTAAAGTACAAACAAAGTCATCCTATAAATGGCATTAAACAAAGTCTTAATTTTTTTTTAAGAAAGGCCAAATAGATTCCATTCTAATTTCAACAGGAAGAGAGTTCCAGTGGGAAATCACAAAAACAGAAAAGATAGACTCAACTATCCAAGAAAATCTAACTCTCAAACCGGGGGACATTAGATCCATAAACTTTGCAATCACACAGAAAATCTAGACAGAGATAAACAGACCAAAGATTAGTAACTGAAAAGCCTGAAAAGTTACACAAGCTGATTTGAACAAGATCCTCCATTGGACTGGAAGCCAGAGCAGTGCTATCCTATAAGATGGTATACTATCAAACTTCCTAAGTTTTAAAATCATCTTAATTGAAATGGTCTGAATAAGTTGTAATTTCCTTAAAAATGTAGCCAATAGACTTGAATGAAGAATATTGCAATAATCTAAATGTGATAAAACCAACAGCTATGATTGCCATTGACTTGGTGCAACTGTTGGTACCTATCTTTAGTTGTGCCAATGACGACATATGCTAGTATTCTATAACGGAATCTTGGTGCCATAATGCCACTGTAGAATTGGTGCTCAGTACATGGCTTTGGAGCTCCTAAAACTTGGTGTCAATTTATAGAATTGCCACCCAAGGTCTTTTCCCTAGTCAGTCAAAGAAGCTACTTGTAAACATGCTTCATTTACAATGCTAGTCAACAAATGCATTCTTTTTCAGCTGGATTAGTTTATATTACATTCAGTGTAGACTTGAAGAACATAAGTCTCCAACAAAAACAATGACCCCTTATGATAACAAAACTTGAGTGACCAACAGCATCACAAGATCTATAGAGCTGAAATTCATCATTGGCTAAAAAAAACCTTTTTTTTTTTTTGTTACATTTGTACCCTGCGCTTTCCCACTCATGGCAGGCTCAATGCGGCTTACATATTGTATACAGGTATTAATTTGTACCTGGGGCAATGGAGGGTTAAGTGACTTGCCCAGAGTCACAAGGAGCTGCCTGTGCCTGAAGTGGGAATCAAACTCAGTTCCTCAGGACCAAAGTCCACCACCCTAACCACTAGGCCACATAGCTATATAATCTGGGGATGCTGGCAGATGTGGAAGATAGCCACTCGAGCTGCTAAGAGGAACTTGTGGGTTTTTTTTGAAAGCGACGTACTTTCCTTGCAAATTCAAATAGACTTTATCATTTCGATGCACATAGAAAGTTGACAGTGTGATGCACTCTATATAGCTATTCAAGGAAGGGTTTTTTTTAACCAATGATGAATCGCAGATCGTTTATGATCATTTCAGCTCTACAGATCATGTGGTCTGGAACTCTTTGAGGCTTTTTCATTCCGATATTTAAATATTCATTAGTGATGCTGTTGGTCACACAAGTTTTGTTATCATAAGGGGTCATTGTTTTTGTTGGAGACTTGTGCTCATTCGGACTCCCTAACTAGTTCATTTTTGTTGTAGTTGACTTGAAGAACACAACATAAATGCAAGTGGATAGCATGGCCATCGGGCTGTAGTTTTATAGTGCATATGTCAGAGCAATTCTCCTTTAAGATCACCACTTGGCTGTCCACCACAAAATCTGGTTTATCCCCTCCAGCATTTCCTTGAGAGGAAAGACTCTAATTGTTACATTTTTATTCACAACAGCAACTGGTGAATCGACAACACCCACTTATGTTGTCCCAAGACAAAAATTTGACAAGTTAACAAGTTTATTATATCCTGTTTCTAATCTAAACACAGCATAAGTTCATCTTTGGGGAAAGGCAGCAAATCAACTTGTAGACAATCTCTATTATACCAGTAAGCTGATGCCTCTAAGTGAAATAAACATTTTTCATCTAATCTGGTTGTGTTCACACAGGCTACAGTAAGGATACACAGGAAGAGTTTCTTTTTTTCTTGCATTGACCCTGAGATATATTTATTTATTTATTGTGTACATTTGATATACTATGCAAAGACCTATCCATAGGCAACTAGCAGGCTTATTTTCGAAAGTGACCGCCGGCCATCTTCCGACATAAATCGGGAGATGGCCGGCGATCTCTCAAAAGCGGCGGAATCTATATCATCAAAAGCGGCTTTTTTGACACCATCGCCGTTTTCATCTTGCCACGCCGGCGAAAGTTCAAGGGGGTGTGTCAGCGGCGTAGCGAAGGCGGGACATGGGTGGGCATGGGCGTGGCTACCATATGGTTGGCTTTCACGGATAATGGGAAAAAAAGCGGCATTAAGCAGTATTTCGCCGGGTTTACTTGGTCCTTTTATTTTCAGGACCAAACCTCAAAAAGGTGCCCCAACTGACCAGATGACCACCGGAGGGAATGGGGGATGACCTCCATGTACTCCCCCAGTGGTCACCAACCCCCTCCCACACTAAAACAATAAAAATAAAAACCTTTATTACCAGCCTGTATGCCAGCCTCAAATGTCATACCCAGCTCCCTGACAGCAGTATGCAAGTCCCCGGAGCAGTTTTTAATGGGTGCAGTGCACTTCAGGCAGGCAGACCCAGGTCCATCCCCCCCTACCTGTTACACTTGTGGTGCTAAGTGTTGAGCCCTCCAACCCCCCCCCCCAAAACCCACTGTACCCACATGTAGGTGCCCCCCTTCACCCATAAGGGCTATGGTAATGGTGTAGAGTTGTGGGGAGTGGGTTTGGTGGGGATTTGGGGGGCTCAGCACATAAGGTAAGGGAGCTATGCACCTGGGAGGTATTTGTATATTTTTTAAACATTTTTAGAAGTGCCCCCTAGAGTGCCCGGTTGCTGTCCTGGCATTTCAGGGAGACCAGTGCACTACAAATGCTTAGTTGCCTTGGATTTTGCCGGGTTTGAGATGGCCGTCATTTTTTTCCATTATCTCTGAAAAACAAAACCGGCCATCTCAAACCTGGCGAACTCTGGCATTTGGCCGGGCTAAACCGTATTATCGGAAAAAAGATGGCCGGCCATCTTTTTCGATAATACGGTTCCGGACAGCTGTTGCACCGCCACCAAAATAGATTGCCGGCGATCTATTTCGCCAGCAGCGTTCGATTATGCCCCTCTAGGTGGTTTATAATAAAAACTGAATGGTTAAAAGAAAACAAAGACTGCACAACAGGCAACTAACCAGCTTACAGTAAAAATCATCAGTTTAAAAGCAAGCGGCAATACACAAGGACAGGTAAGTGACAGGTAAATGAGAAGCAGCAAAAGTGACACACAAAGGAAAATTAGGTAGGAGGAGAGAAGCAAGTTGAAAAGAGGTGGGTTTGAAGGGCCTGCTCAAAGGTTAGAAAAGATGTCTGATTCCTATACAGCAAAATGATGACAAGTGAGACATTTTTGGAGGTAGCTTGTGCAATCCTAGAACACTTTTCCCCTTTAAGGCCTGACCTCTACAAACACTCCAGCTGTCCCAAGTTGGTACTAATCTACATTCCTGGTATGGAGAACCACTACAACTTGGCATGAACGACATCAGTAATTATGTTCCATTATAGAACTGAAAGCATGAAAAGCTTAAAGCGCAAATGTCAAGATGACCTGAACCCTAAGTCACCAACACAGGAGAAAGCAGAGGAAAATTAGTTAGCTGTGCTCCCTCCTCCCCGCAGAGAACTACATGTGAACTATTCCAGTTGCAGTGCTTGTAGAAAAATGTCTCATCCACCCAATACATGAGGGTTCCCAGTAGAGATTGTTTTCCTGAAACTTAATTAGATGGTACTTGCTGATGAGTGCATTCAATTCTATAAATCTGCAAGTATAACTTCCTCTTGCGATTGCGCCTTATCGATTATTATGGCTATCTTGTTTAACTGGAGGAAAAGACCTCAGACGCTTGGCTTTCACTCTTTTAGATTTTTTCAAGATAGACACCGCCTGAAACGTAAAAATTGTAGATTAAATAGCTTGAGTTGGAGACCAATGTACTAAAACATGCTTATGCTTCCCCGAGCATTCATGCATGCACAATCGAGTTTACGTAATTTCTAAATGGGTTCATTAGCTCACAAGAGTTTCAACACAAAACTCTTATGCTAATGAGGTAATAAGATACAAAACTGTGCAAAGTAGCTCATTACCTATTAGCACATAAGAAAACATCACACACTGTCACTTGCAAAAATGAACACACAGACCTTTTAAAGTAGGTATATTTAAATTTTGCTGACAATTTCCACGTTAATGTGTTAACTGTGAGGCTAGTAAATTAATGCAAAACTCATTAGGATGCCATTAACATGGGTCATTAACATGCACTAATTAAGATGTGTTAGTAGTCCATGCTAATGCACTTCAGTGCGTTGCTTTCTTGGTAAACAGTTCATATTGGTTTTCTATACTTTCATCTATACTTAGATCTCTAAAATGTTGACGAAGGTTGCCATATTGGAGAAACAAGCCAGATGCTGAAGAAGTGATTTAATTTACATAGACCTCATATGAAAAATGCCAGTGCAAAACAGGATGTTACCTCTGTGGGACAGCACTTTACAAAACCAGAACACTGTACTGTTGATTTTATGGTAAGAATACTTAAGGGAAACCTTAAAACAATAGAGGAACGCAAGACCTTTGAAGTCAAAATGATTAAATATTTTGACACCCACCAGACAGGACTTAACAAAGATCGGGGTTTTCTAGCCCATTATAAACCATGAAATTTCACTGCTTTGTCATTCTCTGATCACCATGCATATCTCCCTGTCCCTCATCCTCTCAGCCCTCTCTGTTTCTCACCTAGCCCACCCCTCCCTCATCCTTTCAGACAGTCACTGAAATACTTTGACGTTTCACTTATATATGCTGTTACTTATCAAAATTTGCTTATTTCTGATCTGACGAAGAAGGGCTACCTTCGAAAGCTAATCAAAAATGTATTGTTAGTCCAATAAAAAAGGTATCATCTTATTTTCTTTTCTATGTTTTATTTTATTCTATTGACTGACTTTAGAAGTGGACTAAACGGCTACCACATCTCTCTACTCAAATCTATTTATTTCTTTGTTGCATTTGTATCCCACCTTATCCCACCTCTTTGCAGGCTCAAAGTGGCTTACAATACATCATGAGTAGTGGAAGAATGTTAGTAAATAAACATTTAGTATTGCAGGATCTTGGTCAGCATGATGATAATAAAACAAAGTAATAGTATACAGGCAGATATTAAGAAACAGTTCTGAAATTAGATAGGCGAGTTCTACTAAAAACTTGATAAAATATTGCCAACCTAAAAACACAGGGATGAACCTGAACTTGAAAAGTTCTTCCCACACTTAACGCACATCTTGTGCCACCACAAGCTTTTCAAGTTCAGGTTCATCTCCGCGCTTTTAGGTTGGCAAAATGTTATCAAGTTTTTAGCAGATTTGTCTTTTTCAAGATGAGGCTGTTATCTCCTATTGGATGGTTTTGACCCTTTGTTATTTTGGAACTAGACACCATCATTAGACCCCCGATGCAGGCTATTGTTGCCGAAACATGGACCGTTGTTGGGTCTGTTCAATAAAATGAAGTTGACACCCCCCCATTTTTGAAGGCTCCTTGTGCTTTTTTGCTCGTCTGCTTTGACTCCTGTGCTTTTGGACTCCCTCTTTTTTGTTTGTTTTTTTTAACAAACATTTTAGAACATTTTAAAATGTGCACCTAACACAAGGCACCAATCTGCATGCTAAGTTTATAGCAGTGGCGTAGCCAAGGGTGGGCCCAGGTGGGCCCAGGCCTGCCCACTTTGGGCTCAGGACCACCCAGTAACAGCACACCTATGAAGTGTCTGGCAGGGATCCCCAAGCCCCACCAGCTAAAAATTCCCAACAACTGTCCTTCCTGCATACCAGCCTTCCCTCTAATGTATTCTCGCCTATGCGGAAACAGGAAGTTGCATCAGAGGGAAGGCTGTGGGGCCAACATGAGCAGTGTGTATTAGTTGCTGCTCGCTGTCGATAAAAATCTGCTATTTAAAAGGTATGGGGGGAGGGGGATGTTTGAGAGACCATATGGCATGCAGGCGAGAGAGGGAGAGACCAAATCACTTGTGGGGCAGGGCAGAGTTCTTCTGCCCACCCATCTTGGGCCCAGGCCCACCCAAAATTGGGTGTCTTGCTACGCCCCTGGTTTATAGAACAGCTGCTCTTTTGCACATGATTGATGAGAATGTTATAAATTCACAATTCTGGGGCCCTTTTACAGAGCGTCAGTAAGCCCATTGTGGGTTTACTGCTCGCTCTTCCTGGACTATCACTGGCCCAACGCGGCCGCCGGCAGTAGTCCTGCCCCAAGAGCGTGCAATTTCCAAGGGAAAAAGAAAACCCCTGGAAATGGCTTGCATGGTGCTAACCCGGCACTAATCGGGCATCACCACCTGCTACCCGGTTACCGCCGGGGTTAGCACAGGAGCCCTTATCCTGTGGAAAACAAAAATGAGGATGTTATAATGCCTTTGTATCGCTCCATGGTGCAACCGCACCTCGACTATTGTGTTCAATTCTGATCGCCGCATCTCAAAAAAGATATAGTGGAATTACAAAAAGGTGCAGAGAAGGGCGACGAAAATGATAAAGGGGATGGGACGACTTCCCTATGAGGAAAGGCTAAAGCGGTTAGGGCTCTTCAGCTTGGAGAAAAGGCGGCTGAGGGGAGATATGATAGAGGTCTATAAAATAATGAATGGAGTTGAACAGGTAGACGTGAAGCGTCTGTTTACACTTTCCAAAAATACTAGGACTAGGGGGCATGCGATGAAGCTACAATGTAGTACATTTAAAACGAATCGGAGAAAATGTTTCTTCACTCAATGTGTAATTAAACTCTGGAATTCGTTGCCAGATATTGTGGTAAAGGTGGTTAGCTTAGCGGAGTTTAAAAAAGGTTTGGATGGCTTCGTAAAGGAAAAGTCCATAGACCGTTATTAAATGGACTTAGGGAAAATCCACTATTTCTGGGATAAGCAGTATAAAATGTTTTGTACTTTTTGGGGATCTTGCCAGGTATTTGTGACCTGGATTTGCCACCGTTGGAAACAGGATGCTGGGCTCGATGGACCTTTGGTCTTTCACAGTATGGCAATACTTATGTACTTATGTCACCTCAACGGATGGTGGTAAAGGCTCTCTGCTGCATGGCAACATGGTACAAGTTCTCTCTCTTCATGTCCATTTTTTTTGGGGGGGGGGGGGGGAGCTTTTACTGGCTGTAGAAAAATGGGCCCTGGCTAGAGGGAAAATGGCCCCTGATGCTACCGCAGGGCTCTTTTTCCCCACAGCTTAGTAAAAGGACCCCTATGTGCATAAATGCTAAGTGGTATTCTATAAACTTGGCACATATGTCACTTAGGACCAAATTCTATAAATGGCACTGAAAAATTAGCGCTGAAATAAATAGCGCTAAGCGCTGTTCTATAAATGGCGGTCAAAGTTAGGCACATTTATAGAATAGGGATCCACAAATAATTGTATCCATGAGGATTTACACCACCTGAACCCTGGTGTAAAACCTCATGCCTAAATTAGGCACAGATCCCCCTTATTATATAACAGAGCACATAATAGCAGGAACACACCTAATCCACCCATGACCCTCCCATGGCTGGCATGTAAATATGCACAGCTATAATGAAGAGTCCAGTAAAACTCTATGGCAATACACAATTCTTTTTTGTTATTTTTTAATGCTGTGATTTTCTTATAAAAACGAGGAACAGACCTCAAAAAGCCCCACCGCTTACTTTTGATTTTCAGCGGCTTTAACTAGGGGCGTGGTGTTCATCACCGGTCAGGAAAATCTCATAGTTTATTTCTTTTTTTTAATTCATTAAACCTTTAATGTATCCTTTTTTAAAAAAAAAATCTTTAATGCTTTATTTTAAAGGTCTATATTGTTTGACCACTTATTCTAATTGTCTTTCCACTGTAAACAATTTGTATTTGAAGCAAAAAAATTTGAGCACTTATCTGTTGCCTGACGGCGGCCACATCCGTTTCACTTGATTGGCTTCTTCAGGGGCTTTGCATCGACATTTCACACACAATGGATAACACCGATCAGTTTGTGATTACATTTTATCCTGTTGGCAGTTGGCTCAACAGAGCTTCAAAAAAAAAAAAAACAGCCAACTGACCGGTGATGAACACCATGCCCCTAGTTAAAGCCGCTGAAAATCAAAAGTAAGCGGTCGGCCTTTTTGCAGTCTTTTCCTCGTTTTGATAAGAAAATCACAGCATTAAAATATAACAAAAAAGAATTGTGTATTGCCATAGAGTTTTACTGGACTGTTCATTATAGGTGTGGATTACCATAGGTTTAGAGTTTCAGTCTGTTTCCTCCTTTTTTTTTGTTACTGGCATGTAAATATGCACATGTAAATTTAAATTAATCCCAGTTAGCATTGATAATTGCTTATTAGGGAACTATTGGTCCTAATTGGCTCGTTATTCAATTAAATTGTGTGCACAAATTGGGCATGTGCTTAAATTTACACACGCATTTGTGAGCACTGTATATAGAATTTGGAGGTTAGCTTATAATAACTTGTGTCGAGTGAATAAGTTGTGTTTGTTATTATATCCTACTGATTTTCACTCAGTATCCCAGGCATTAGTTTTATCACATCTGGACTACAGTAATGTGACATATGGGTTATGTGATTCAGCATTAAGTCCACTCAGTGGCGTAGCTAGGGGGGCTGTCACCCAGGGCGGGGTGGCTCGCCGTTGCACCCCCCCCCCCCCGGGTGCAACCCGATGACATACCCCCCCCTCGGCGCATCGACACCCCCCCGACCCAGTGCCCATCCTCTTCCGTCCAACCTGCTCCCTACCTTTAAAAAAATATCGGAATCCGAAGCAAGGCGCAGCACCTCGTGCCTGCACGTAAAAGAAATGTGCACCGTCTCATCGGGCCTTCTCTCACTCTGTCTGTCCCACCCTTGCGGAAATAGGAAGTTGCGTCAGCGGAGGGCGGGACAGACAGAGCGAGGGAAGGCCCGATGAGATGGTGCACATTTCTTTTACGTGCAGGCGTGAGGCACTGCGCCTCGCTTCTGACTACGATATATTTTTAAAGGTAGGGAGCTGGTTGGATGGAGGAGGGTGGGCACTGGGGAGGGGGTGGTGTCAATGCGCCGAGGGGGGGAGCTGGCAGAGAGCACCCCCCCCCGAGCTGACACCCGGGGCGGACCGCCCCTCCCGCCCCCCCCTTGCTACGCCAGTGAGTCCACTTCAACTGACCCAAAATGCAGCAGCAGGAATTATTGCAAACCTCAGATTAGACCATGTGACTCCCATGTTGATTGAGTTGCATTGGTTGCCAGTTAAGTACAAAACTCAGTTTTAAGTACATATACCTTGTCTTTCAGTATCTCTTTTAGGAGATGCATAATCTGTTGCAGTTCGATGAACCAGCCAGGGCTTTGCGCTCTAGTTAAAAAGATTTTTGCAAATTCCATTTCTTAATGCAAGCAAAAGAAAATGTGCATTTTCAAAATCTGGTCCAAGAATGTGGAAGCAATTACTTCTGACATTAAAGCAGAAGTCAAATTTTGCTGTGGTTCAAAGGAAACCAAAGACACTTTTGTTCAGAATTGCTTATGTATATGGTTTTTGATGACATCCGACTTTTAGATTTTTGCTTGTTAGGTAGTTTGCATTTCTTATTTTATTTATAGTGTGGTTTTATATTGCCTGTTTCATTTATGTATGTCAATTGTAAAGTGTCCAGATTTTGAGGGATAAGCAGGTTATAAATCTAACGAATGAATGTCATGGAAAATATGCAGCACACCTGTGTGAAAGGCACATTAAAAACTCCTGTGTGTGTTAATTAATTAATTTGGATATGGCTTACACTTTTTAAAAACATTGTAGCTCAAAGAAGTTGCATTCAGGTATGGTTAATATATGGAGAAGTTGATTGAAATCAACTATAATCAGCAATGTAGCAACCCAGTAGATATCCAAGTGGACAGTTAAAATTTGGTGTTCTCTCAGACTTTGTTACTTTGCATGTAAACTATTTCTTTGCCTCTGTGATCTTTGGCACATTTAAGAATACATTGCCATACTGGGACAGACCAAAGGACCTTCAAGCCCATTATCCTATTTCCAACAGTGGACAATCCAGGTCACATGTACCTGGCAAGATCCCAGAACAGCAAAACAGATTTTATGCTGCTTATCCTAGAATATGTAGTGGATTTTCCCCAAGTCCATCTTAATAATGGCTTATGGACTCTTCTTTTAGGAAATTAGCCAAACCTTTTTTAAACTCTGCTAAGCTAACTGCTTTTACCACATTCTCTGGCAATGAATTCCAGAGTTTAATTACTCATTGAGTAAATAAATATTTTAGTTAGTTAGTTAGTTAGTTAGTGGTCTTTTATTAAGTTCTGGTATAAGGTGGCCTTAGCACGCCCTTACATGGGTTTTTCCCACGCTCTAAGGCCATTTTTACTGCAGCAGTAAAATGACTGATTTTCTATTTCTCCTGTTAATAACCATGTGCTAATGTTGCCATCAGCACATGACCATTAAAAATATTAGCTCATGAACACTTACCAACATCTATTTTATAGTTTGTAAGGGCTCATGCGCTAATCTTGCGCTAATCAGTTAGCCTGCAGTAACGCAGCTGAACTGATTAGCACAGAAATGCCCATTCTCCGCCCCAAGATATGCCCCCTCTGCAATAAAAATTTGAAAAAAGTAGCTCACAGATCAGGATGCCTGAGCGCATACTGTGGTAAGGCCTTTCAAGCTGCGGTAAGCGTGCATTTGTGCTTACTACAGTATAGTAAAAGGACCCCTGAGTTACTTAAGCCTTTTTTTTCCTGGCCTCCACCTTGCCTCTTCTTTTTAAAAAATAATTCAGTATCTGCCTTTGTACCTCCTCTTTTCATAATCTCTGTATCCTCCAAAATGTTCCTACACATCATCCTGGAATGGATTAAATTTGTTTCCTCTCTAGAAAAGATACTCCATAAAACAGCATTGCCGCTTTTTTTTGTTGACTTAGATGAGAGCAATGTTTATAAATTAATGTACTTTAAACTATCATTTAAGGTTATGGATTTGTAGTAGTAGTATGAATGGTAACCAGTGGTGCTCTTATGCAAGTGAAGTGAAACTTTTGCTTTCTCATAACAAACTGAGCTCCACCGTGAGGAAGAAGCTTTCTGAAATCCACAACATGTGTTTGTTGTCTTCTGTCTCTGAATCCCGTCTCTCCTTGGCAGTAGGCAGCCTAAGTGCTGGGGAATTTTAAAGAGCTGCACCAGGGCTTATTTACACTGGGTCTCTGTGGCCAGTTAAAGCCATAAGTCAACCTGAAGGATTGGTGACATTAATGAGGTTTAAGAACATGGAAATTACTCAGTGGAAGCTGGAATCTTTGGTTATAGGGCTGGGAAGGAAGATGTGTGGGGGGGGGGGGAGGGGCAGAAAGACAGTAGAAGAAGAGGGGAAGGAGGAGGAAGCTGTATAGAGGATCCGCCTATGCATAAGGTACAATAAAACTCAACATAAGTAGAAAGTCACCAACTTCACAGCTACTGAAGTTAATTCAGTCATGTAATTATTTATTATTCTGATTAAATTAAAACAACCGTGCATAAAAGAGGTGAAATGTTCACAGGGAAGAAGCCAAATGCAGTATTATGATTCCGCCGCTGCCGCCTCCCTGCCCCACCTCAGAAAAAAAATAATTTTTAAAAATTCCCATAAATGGGGACATGAAATGAGATTGAAGGGGGGCAGACTCAAGAAAAATGTCAGGAAGTATTTTTTCATGGAGAGAGTGGTGGATGCTTGGAATGCCCTCCCGCGGGAGGTGGTGGAGATGAAAACGGTAACGGAATTAAAAAATGCGTGGGATAAACATAAATGAATCCTATTCAGAAGGAATGGATCCTCAGAAGCTTAGCAGAGATTGGGTGACAGAGTCGGTGGTGGGAGGCGGGGCTAGTGGTTGGGAGGTGGGGCTAGTGCTGGGCAGTCTTCTACGGTCTGTGCCCTGAAAATGGCAGATACAAATCAAGGTCAGGTATACACAAAAGGTAGCACATATGAGGTTTATCTTGTTGGGCAGACTGGATGGACCGTGCAGGTCTTTCTCTGCCGTCATGTACTATGTTACTATGACATAGAAGTTAAACAAAATGAAAATTTGTGTGTTACTCAATAATTGCACCATGATAGGAGAAGTGAATCTACCAATCTAAGGTGTCTCTCTTTAGCACCATATGTTCATTCTAACATGGTGCCTTAAAATATCAGCCAGGATCCACATAACTTTTAAATCCTTCCCAGGCCCTCTGATCCTTCTTCCAATACCCCTCCCCCCCAAACCCCTTTTGCTCCTGCCTCTAGTAGGTACCTTATCAAAATTGTTGTCAATAGAGGTTGTGGCAGCCATTTTCTTGAAGTATCTTCTCCTGCCCCCAATGCCCCTACTGGACTTCCAGGGATGTGAGGCAGGCCCAGGGAAGGCCTGTGGCAATGGCAGGGAGGGTTGGGTGGGGGTAATTGCTAATGTGAGAGGAGGTGGATCAAAAGGGGGGTTGTTTCAGGGGGAGAAGGATTGGAATGAGATGTTTTGGGGGGAAGGAGATCAGAAGGAGGATTGAAGGGCCTGGGCAATGTCTACAAATTATGCAGGTGCTGGCCGATATTCAGTGCCCACACCCACATGGCTAAGCAGCCAACTTTAGGACAGCTTTTAAGCTGTCCTATATTTGCCTATTTGGCTATCTGGGTGTCAGCACTGAATATTGCTGGCACCTGCATAACTGCTCACTCCTCCCCAGTCCCACCCCCCTGTACCACCCCTGACCTGCCAACTTTTTTATGGCCAGTCATAGCTGACATCCAGTGGCACTGCCCAGTTAATGCTGCTGAATATTGGCGGTTGGGCTGCTCTGAGTGATTTAAGCAGACAGGAGTCTCTCTTGCCTGTTTAAATTGCTTTGAATATTGGGCACAGGGACAGAAATTTCACCCATCCCCAATAGAATCTAACACATACCCACCTGTTCCTGCTAAGATCCATTCCATCCCCACCCATCCCCATAATTAATCTTCTCCCTCCCCACCTGTACCCGCAGGAGTCAATGCTATTATTTACTTGCTCGCAGCCTTCTGTTTCCTCCAGACCCCAACAGCTTCCCGTAGTTTTTTTGGATGGTATTCACTATTCAACCAATGAGTGTTCCAGCTGCCTCTCTGGGCATTCCAAGCCTCATTCTGGTGCTGCAAGTTTCCTCTATCAGAGCCCCTTTTACCAAACTGTGGCAAAAGGGGGCCTACGCTGGTGTCAGTGTATGTTTTTGACGCCCACCGAGTCCCCTTTTACCGCTGCGGGTAAAAGGTAGGTCTTACTTTTTTTTTAAGAAATGGCCATATGGCAAGTGCTTCACTTGCCACACGGCCATTTATTTTGGGGGGGGGGGATCCTTACTGCCACCCATTGAGGTGGCGGTAAGGACTCCCATGCTAACCCAGCGGTAACCGGGCAGTACATGGCACTGCCCAATTACCACAGGGTATATACACTGGCACTACAAAAATAAAAATATTTTGCACCGGATATGATGGCGCGGGGGGGGGGGGGGGGGTAACTACTGCTGGGCTGCTGTGGTAGCCTGGCAGTACTTCCTCTTTAGCGAGCGGTAAGCCCATGTTGGGCATACCGCCGCTTTATAAAAAGGCCCCTCAGTGCATTCCAAGCTTCATTCTGGAGTCACCAGAGATTTTGACTACACTCCCATGGGAATCCCACAGTGATTTCTTCCATCCCGGCAGGAATCCCCATTCCTGTGTAGCTCTCTACTTCCCAAATTTGCCCTGGGGACCCACAGCCAGTTGGGTTTTCAAGATATTCACAGTGAAAATGCTTGAGATCAATGTGCAAATACTGAGACTACTACACATGGAAATTAATTTCATGCATAGTCATTGTGAATATTCATTTTGAGGTCCTCAGGACAGGTTTGGGAACCTCTACACTAACTGATATTTTGAGAGCAATTTTAAAAGCATATGTGTGCTTCCATAGTGCCCAGCTGGGTTAAAAATAGGCAATTCTGTGGTTTTATGCTAAGGTCAACAGAGTAACACAACCTCGGTACATTCAGTCTTGCAATACTCTTGCAATATTTTGCTCCCTTGCCCTCTAATGCACAAATTGCAACTGCAAAATATACCTGGTGCATTTGCTAATTTTCAAAAGGAAATCACCTTTGCTACCTTATGGGGTAAGTTTGCCAGCTGGATCCAGATTCACCTGACAGGGTTGATCCAGTCCTGGATTTACACCATTGCATGCAGGGACTTGTAGTCTTGCTTTTTCTTAGGGAATGCAATGGGGAAATCAGAACTACAAGTCCCTGCATGCAATGGGGTAAACCCAGGCCTAGATCAAACATGTCAGGCAAATCTGGAGCCAGTTGGCAACCTTATTATGGGTTTATTTTTAATTATTTATTTATTACATTTGTATCCCGCGCTTTCCCTCTCAAAGCAGGTTCAGTAATAGGGAAAACAGCAAATTGTTAGAGAAGGTATAAGTATAACAGAATAATAAAAGGGATAAGTAGATAGAGATAAGCAGTGGAGAGGGGAGTAGGATGGGAGATATATTCTGGGTCAATGACGTGGTCACCTGGGTATGTATTGGGTAGATGGGTTCATAAGATTAGTCTGGGTCATTTGGATAGGCTTGCTTGAATAAATGGGTTTTCAGTGCTTTCCGGAAGGGTAGATAGGCGCAGATTGATCGGATAGGTCTGGGGAGGGCATTCCAGAGTTGGTTGCCTAAGAAGGAGAAACTGGATCCATAGGAGGTTTTGTACTTTATATTTAAACTACTCACAAGTTCGGAGGCTCAAAGGTAAGTTTTTGCCTATGGGCCTGCAAACTCATGCTGTACTCTGACTAGGAAAATATGGACTAGTTCATACAACATGGATCCAAAATACATGCGGACTTTGCATGTCCTTTGTGCAAAGGTCACACAATGATGAAAGTATTTCACAATTTAATCTTGGGTGTACTTTCCTTTTCGGTACCTCCCCCACTCCTTTTTTCCCTATGGGTAACACTATATGAACAGAGAAACAACTAATTTGGCCATGAAATCTGCCCATCTGGCATGCCACAGATTGGATAAATTTACTCAAATTCTGATGCAAATTCAATGTCAATAAATCAACCTGGGCTTTTTTAACTTCTCCTCTGAGCTTATTACAGGTTCATTGAATTAGTATGTGAATTTTCATTTTTCAAGAAGTTCATTAGTGAAGAATTGAGCTTTTAATGAGCTTACTGTGGGAAGTCAAAGCTTTGGTCTTATGTTCTGGTTAAAACTGACATAGCTGGGTTTAAAATGGATTTGTGCATGTTCCTGGAGGAACAATTTTTAACTGGGTAAACACGGGTAAAACAATCCCATACTGCTGGGAATCAGCAGCAAGAAATGGATGTAGTCTTTGGGATGAGACAATACTTCCTAGCAGTGGCGTACCAAGGGGGGGCGGTGGGGGCGGTCCGCCCCGGGTGCCAGTGGGTGGGGGGTGCTCCGCTCCCGCCACCTCCCGTGGCCGTTCCCGCGGCGCCGCACATTTAAAAACCCGGCGAAGCAGCGTCGCAGGCAGCGCCTCGTGCCCTGCTTGTAAAAAAAAAATCAAATCTCCTTCCTCTCCTTCTTCTCCTCGTCTTGACGTCGACTCGGGCCTTCCAATCATTGAAGGCCCGAGTCGACGTCAAGACGTCAAGACGAGGAGAAGGAAGGAGATTTGATTTTTTTTTTTACAAGCAGGGCACGAGGCGCTGCCTGCGACGCTGCTTCGCCGGTTTTAACGGGACTGAGGTGGGGAAGGAGAGGGGCGAAAGAGACTCGGGTGGGGGTGTTCAGAGGGGAGAAGGGGACTGGGGTGGGGATCTCAGAGGGGAGAAGGGGACTGGGGTGGGGGTGTTCAGAGGGGAAAAGGGGAGGGGAGAAGGGGACTGGGGTGGGGGTGTTCAGAGGGGAAAAGGGGAGGGGAGAAGGGGACTGGGGTGGGGGTCTCAGAGGGGGGAAGGGGAGGGGAGAAGGGGACTGGGGTGGAGGTGTTCAGAGGGGAAAAGGGGAGGGGAGAAGGGGACTGGGGTGGGGGTCTCAGAGGGGGGAAGGGGAGGGGAGAAGGGGACTGGGTTGGGGGTGTTCAGAGGGGAAAAGGGGAGGGGAGAAGGGGACTGGGGTGGGGATCTCAGACAGGGGAGGGGAGAAGGGGACTGGGGTGGGGATCTCAGAGGGGAGAAGGGGAGGGGAGAAGGGGACTGGGGTGGGGGTGTTCAGGGGAGAGAAGGGGACTGGGGTGGGGGTCTCAGACAGGGGAGGGGAGAACTGGACTGTGGTGGGGGTCTCAGACAGGAGAAGGGGAGGGGAGAAGGGGACTGGGGTGGGGGTGTTCAGAGGGGAGAAGGGGGCTGGAACTGGGGGCTGAAAAAAGGGGCAGAGAGAGAGAGGGGACAGATCCTAGATGGAAGGGGGAGTGAGAGGGAGGGCAGACCCTGGATGGATGGGAGAGGGAGGGCAAATGGTGGATTGAAGGGGCAGAGAGAAAGGGCAGGCAGTGGATGGAAGGGACGGCAGAGAGGGCAGACACTGGATGGCAGAGAGAGTGAAGACAGATGCTGGATGGGAGGAGATGGTGAAAAGAAGATGAGGAAAGCAGAAACCAGAGACAACAAACTGTAAATAAAATATATATTTTTATTTTTTTTGCTTTAGGATAAAGTATTGTAGATGTGTTAAATGTTTATAATAGAACATGTAAATAAGGTAATCTTTTTATTGGACTAATTTTAATACATTTTGACTAACTTTCGGAGAACAAAACCCCCTTCCTCAGGTCAGGATAGGATACTGTAACAGCACTATACTGTACTGACCCGAGGACGGAGGTTTTGGCCTCTGAAAGCTAAATGTATTAGTCCAATAAAATGGTATTATTTTACTTTCTATATTTGTTTTATTTCTATTTGTTAATTTGTAAAGTGGTGATTGGTACTTGTTAGTTTTTTTCAAATTTACATCTGCTGTCTTTATATTTTGCACAGTACTAGGGGACAGTTTCTGTTTCTGTGGTGTTGCATTGTATGCAGAGTCTGGCATTGGGGGTTCAGTTTAATTTTTGTCTAAATAGAAAGTTTATGATTACTTATTCTATAGTGGATTAGGGTGTATCTGTGTTTGTGAAAAAGACATGGCTTTCAGTTGGCATTGACTGTGCAGGATCTACGATCTGTACTATTCTGTCTGGTTTCGTTTTACAATAGGTGAATTGATGTTCTAGTGCTCACTGTAGTGTTTAAGATGCTTTCCTTTTCCTTGCGTGACTCGTAGAAATGACTGCTTATGGTATGGTAGAATTGCTCTATAGGTCCTGAGTGTTTTGTATTCTCGGCATGCCTAGTACTGGATTTGGGGGGGGGGGGGGGGGTGTTAAAAAATGACTGGCCCCGGGTGTCAACTACCCTAGGTACGCCACTGCTTCCTAGTAACCTGGATTGACTGCTGTCAAAGACAGGAGGCTGAACTCATTGGCCCTTGAGTCTAACTCAGCAAGGTACATCTTGTGTTCTTGAGTTTTCCACTTTTTTCCTACCATGGGAGTCAGCAACCTGTGGTATCTCAGTTCTTGCAGGTTGCTGACTCATGTGGAAAATGAATATTACTCCTTGCGAGTCACCTCACAAGCAATGTAATTCAAGTAACCAGTCAGCATTGGGCTGCCAAGCCATGGTGAGATGCTGTCTTAAAGGAGGCAGCATCTTTAACTGCAAAAGGTGACCACAGCACCCTCACCCCCACTCCAAACCTTAAGCCCCTCTAGGTCCCTCAAGATCAAGCCCCCTAAACTTGAAATCTCCAATTGGCCCTGCCAACCTGAAGGGCCCCCTAATGTTAAGACCCAATGAAAGTCTCCCCTCCCCCCTTGCCCATACACAGGGGTTATGGCGCCATTTTGGCTGATTTATTTATTATCTCATTTATAACCCACATTTTCCCAACTGCGTCAGGCTCAATGTGGCTTACAGCGCACTGCAGAGGCAGACGCCAATGCAGTAAAATTAAGCTAATACAATATAAAACCGACATAAGAAATAATGGGGAGGATGGAGAAGGGATGGAAGGAACAGGGAAACCAGGGGTAAGGAGGGAAGGGTGGATGTGTCCAAAATTGTCATTAGATTGATGTGTATCAAGCAGTGGAGACACATGCGGAGTCCTTGGGGTAGGCTTTTCCAAATAACATGGTCTTCAGTGATTTCCTGAAATTTAGATGGTTCTGGATGGTTTTTATAGTTTTTGGCAAAGAATTCCATAGTTGTGAGCTGATGAAGGAGAAGGATGGTGGTATCAGTGAGGGCAGGAGTAACTGGGGACTGCTCCTGCCCAAAACAAGACACTAGGAATTCTACATTGGTAAGTCTGGTGGGATAATTGGGAGGGAGAGGTGACCTTGGGATGCTTCCAGTGGAGGAGCAGATACTTTCGGGGGGGGGGGGGGGGTATGGGTTTCACTTATACGGTCTGACTTATATGGGCAGACTTATATGGTCTGTGCCGGGGCTGGTGGTTGGGAGGCGGGGCTAGTGCTGGGCAGACTTATACGGTCTGTGCCGGGGCTGGTGGTTGGGAGGCGGGGCTAGTGCTGGGCAGACTTATACGGTCTGTGCCGGGGCTGGTGGTTGGGAGGTGGGGATAGTGCTGGGCAGACTTATACGGTCTGTGCCGGGGCTGGTGGTTGGGAGGCGGGGCTAGTGCTGGGCAGACTTATACGGTCTGTGCCGGGGCTGGTGGTTGGGAGGTGGGGATAGTGCTGGGCAGACTTATACGGTCTGTGCCGGGGCTGGTGGTTGGGAGGCGGGGCTAGTGCTGGGCAGACTTATACGGTCTGTGCCAGAGCCAGTGGTGGGAGGCGGGACTGATAGTTGGGAGGCGGGGATAGTGCTGGGCAGACTTATACGGTCTGTGCCAGAGCTGGTGGTGGGAGGCGGGACTGATAGTTGGGAGGCGGGGATAGTGCTGGGCAGACTTATACGGTCTGTGCCGGGGCTGGTGGTTGGGAGGCGGGGCTAGTGCTGGGCAGACTTATACGGTCTGTGCCAGAGCTGGTGGTGGGAGGCGGGACTGATAGTTGGGAGGCGGGGATAGTGCTGGGCAGACTTATACGGTCTGTGCCGGGGCTGGTGGTTGGGAGGTGGGGATAGTGCTGGGCAGACTTATACGGTCTGTGCCAGAGCTGGTGGTGGGAGGCGGGGCTGGTGGTTGGGAGGTGGGGATAGTGCTGGGCAGACTTATACGGTCTGTGCCCTGAAGAGGACAGTACAAATAAAAAAGTAGCACATATGAATTTATCTTCTTGGGCAGACTGGATGGACCGTGCAGGTCTTTTTCTGCCGTCATCTACTATGTTACTATGTTACTTTTGAGGGGCTTGATTTGGAGGCCAAAGAGGAGATTATGGCTTGGTGGGTACTCTAAGCACCTCTTCCAGCTAAAGATGTTGGCCTATTTAAGAGACAACCTGGTAGCGTTCGGTCATAACTTGGCACCCCAATGCTGCTGGGGTGTAATACTTTACTAGCTGTACTATGACTTGTCATGGACACCATGTGCACACTTCAAGCTGCAGTATAGTACTTATATGGTAATGAGCTGCTTTACATAGATTAGCATATTTAGTATCTGGTTACAAGTGCATGTAATATTCAAAAAGTGGTTGCAAAAAAAAAAAAAAAAAAAACCCATGGCAATAATGATCTCTGTGTAATGGAGGAAAAGCCTCTGTATCCCCAGTACAGAAAATCATTGCATTCTGATCTACGGGGTGGAATCTTCATTGGCTGAAAAACCTCCTGATTGGAATATATATATATATATATATATATATATATATATATATATATATATATATATATATATATATATATATATAATGCAAATGCTGTTTCTTTATATTCAATATTTAAGCATAAGGCACTTATGTGCATGTACCCTGTAGTAACTTAGCACTGTGCTAGGGTAAAAAAAAACCTGTATTAGTATCCTTTAAGCTGCGTTAAAGAGTAAACAATGTGGATTATTGCCCTTATGCAGCTTGATAAATTCCCTTCTTAATTACCATAGAGTTGACAAACTCTTGCTGGAAAATCGTGAAACATCCACCACAGAAAACCAGGAACTGTGGCCACAGTGCACATTACTGATACCATCCCTGTTAATCTAAACAAACTATTTCCTTGGCAATGCCCTTGTCTGTAAAAGTATTGCATACATTTCTGAAAATAGAAACAGAAAATGTTCTTTCATTATATAAATACCTCGAATCATAAAGGCATTTGATTCTCCTTTACATAGCAAATCCAATGTTTATTTGCAAGTTTTAGCAGAAGTACGTTTGTAAGAAAATCAGCTATTGCTAATTTTATTCAGTGGAAGATGCAATTTATCAAATTTCCCTGGTTTTACCCTTCATGAGAACATTAGGAACTGAGTTCTGGCCCTCCGTCTATGGTCTCTGCTGCTGCTGAACTAGTTAAGTGGAAACCCCAAAACCATCTAGGCACTGCAATCAGTCAACCTTCCAGTCCTCAGGAGGTTTCATTCTAGTCCACAGTGCTCTGTCTCCTAGCCAAACACTAAAATAAAGCAGGTCAGGACAGGGGTGGGGGTGGGAGGGGACAAAGTACATTGGAATGAGCAAAATAAAGATATAGTAGAATTCGAAAAGGTACAGAGAAGGGCAGCAAAAATGATAAAGGGGATGGGATGACTTCCCTATGAAGAAAGGCTAAAGCGGCTAGGGCTCTTCAGCTTGGAGAAAAGACGGCTGAGGGGAAATATGATAGAGGTCTATAAAATAATGAGTGGAGTGGAACGGGTAGATGTGAATCACTTGTTTAGTCTTTCTAAAAATACTAGGACTAGGGGGCACTCAAGGAAGCTACAAAGTAGCAAATGTAAAACAAATTGGAGAAAATATTTCTTCGCTCAACGTGTAATTAAACTCTGAAATTCATTACCAGAGAATGTGGTAAAAGCAGTTAGCTTGGCAGGGTTTAAAAAAAGGTTTGGATGGCTACCTAAAAGAAAAGACCATAAGCCATTATTAAAATGGACTTGGAGAAAATCTACTGCTTATTTCTATGATAAGCAGCATATAATATACGGTACTGTTTTGGGATCTTGCCAGGTACTTGGCCACTGTTGGAAATGATGCTGGGCTTGATGGGCCTTCGGTCTCTCCCAGTATGGCAAACGCTTATGTTCTTATGTTCTAACCCAGATCAACACCTCATGATTATACGGACTACAGAAGCTATGACCACTCAACAAAATGTACTTCTGCAAGACCAGGGAGGAGGTTCCAGTGTCGGCATCTTGATCCACACATATATCTTTTCACTTTAAAAGCAACTGACGGCGCTTCAGGTAGTGAATCAGAATGAAGATCCTCAAGTAAGTTGTACTGATAATCTACTCCTAACAGGAACAGCCTACTAGAAGTAAAATATCAGTGTCTCACTTCATTGCGGAAGCCATCTCATTTTCCAAATGACTTTGCTCTTAAAATAAGGAGGACAGGGTGTGCAAATAGCCATCCGACACTGAAAAACTGGAGCAGTAAACAACACAGTCAATCCAGTCATGGAGCTGTGAATGAGGCTTTACAAAACCAGTCTGCTCGTTTTCCCAAAACACTGTAGAGATATTTAGGCCAAATTGAGTTTTAAAGCACAACCTGTCTTTGCTGTACCGCAGGTTTCTATTGGCACACCACTTTCATTTCAATTAAGACACCAATAAAGACAAATGACTTTGGCTGGCTGGAAGCATTTTTACTTGTCAGACTTCATGCTTATGAATTCCTTCAAGTGCAATAGACTGTTAAGGTAAACTAACTGCGGTGAACTGATCCATTTAAGTATTGTTAATATGTGTATCTACTTTATTTTCAAAGTTTCTTACAACATAGGTTCAAGGGTCTGGGAAGGCCTGTTCTATTCTTTGCACTGTCCCTGTAAATTCTGTCAGCAAAATGTCACTCAAATGCAAGGAATTGTGTTAACCAAGAAATGCTAATTTCAGCCTGAAGTTTGCCATGTCTCAGTTTTTCTGCTTGGTACCTCTCGGAAGGTTCCAGCCTTGGCTCCACGTTTCAAGGGTGCACAGGCTATGTGGGATGCAAAGAACAAATCATAAAGAAACTCCAAACTGCTCAAAACACAGCAGCCAGGCTCATATTCAGTAAAACAAGATTCGAAAGCCCCAAACCTCTACGAGAAAAACTACATTGGCTCCAATCAAAGAGCGTATCGCGTTCAAAGTCTGTACCCTGGTACATAAAATCATCTACGGCAATGCCCCGGGATACATGACAGACCTCATAGACCTACCAACCAGAAACACAACAAGATCAACACGAACATACCTAAATCTCCACCACCCAAGCTGCAAAGGACTCAAATACAAATCAACCTATGCATCCAGCTTCTCCTATATAAGCACACAACTTTGGAACGCATCACCAACCGCCGTGAAGACTACATACGACCGCCTAAACTTCCGGAAACTCCTAAAAACTAAACTGTTCGAAAAGGCATACCCAACGATCCAACTTAAATGCCTTAACCCTGCAACACAACAACATAAAAGCTCGTACTGGACATAACATAACTCTTCACCCTTATGATCCCCAATGTATCTATCACATATGAACTTTACTCTACCATAACCTCACTCTGTTTTTGTTCATCCTGGTATTGGCGATCGCCTCTACTGTACTATGTAAGCCACATTGAGCCTGCAAATAGGTGGGAAAATGTGGGATACAAATGTAACAAATAAATAAATAACGTAAGAGGAAAATGGTCAAAAAGAAATGTTAGCTCCAGTGACCACGTTCCCCCGGATTCTATATAGCGTGCCTAGAGATCCGTGCTGAAATCCAAGCGTATTCTCTAACAGCATGTGTAATTGGCTTGACAATCAGCATTGTTAACAGCACTTAACAAGTAATAATGAGCACTAATTGGCAATAATTAGAATTTACACGCACAACTCCTTAAGCGTATTCTATAACGCACTGCGCCTAAATTTTAATGTGTGCAGGCAAAAAGGGGTGTGGTTATGGGCGGGGAAATGGGCATTCAGAAATGCACATACGTAGTTATAGAATATGGCCCAGTGCACGTAAATCTACATGCTAGGATATACGCCACATTTTCATTGGTGTAAATGGAGGTGCGTAGGTTTAGGTGCTGTAATATCAACTAAGCGTATTCTATATACTGCGTTTAGATCTAGGCGCCACTTATAAAATACGCTTAGTCGGCAATATTTTCCATGCGGATTTTGTTAGGCGCCATATATCGAATTTCACCCATTATGCACAGTGATAAAAAAAGTACATTACACATTCTCCAACATGAAAAAGGTTTGATTCTAAGCTAAGAGCTTCCTTATGGAAGAAAGAGGCAGTTTAAAATTTCCTTGCACTCATATTCCTTTATGGGCTTCCCAGTTCCTTTTGTTTGCTGGGTAGCTTGACCATTTTTAACCGTTTTTCTGCCAGCAGCTGCTGCACAGTTTGAAGGGCCAGGAATGCACATGGAAAAAGATTATATGGACATGGGACACCCATCTTAGGTATAATTGATAAAATGATCACCCAGACACTCTCCTCCGGATTCTATATAGATCGCCTAAAGTTGTGTGTGCAAATTATTGAGTTAATTAGGTGCCAGCAATCAATCACTGGAGTTAATTGGAATCAGTTTGGATTTATACATTCATCTGGCCTGGTCACTAGTCTATAAGATCTGTGCCTAAATTTTATAGCACACAAATCAAAGGGGGACTTGTCCATGATCAGGAGCATTCCTAGAAATTAGGCTTGATGTTATAGAATACTTGGATTTCCACACCTGCCATCAGTTGGGCGTAAGGATTTACACCAGTTTTCAGCAAGCATGAGTCCGCACACCCATACTATAAAACTGATTGAGAGATACTATGAGGGTGATTTGATACCAGTATTTTATTCTGTACCTGAAATAACTTTGTGTTTGATACTGAGATTTGCCATATCTTTGTATCTCTGATGTAGCCTGAGGGTGAAATGTGGCCACATCAGGTTTTTAATACAGAATTACATCTTTCAAGTACCAGAGATGTGGCTAGTAACCTTTTTTATTTGGGGAGGGGGGCCCCAGGTGTAGACTAGGGAGGGCCATGCATTTCTTCTCCTCTCCCTCCCCACATTAAAAATCATAACTTTCCAGATGGGGATGCCCAACCCTTGCTAACTGAAGAGATTCACTGCCTAAATCACCCTCCCCCTATGTGCTGTCTGAGCAGCTTGGAAGTCATGCTCAGTTCATGCGCAAATCGAGCATGTGCGAGGAGTGCCAGCATCAATGGATGAAAACACAGCTGAGAGGAGGGGGTTTCAGGCAGTGGATCTCTTTGGATGGCAGGGTTTGGGCATCCCTTCCAGCCATTCAATAGTGCTACAGTTTTGAAGGGAACCCGAGCCCAAAGTGGGGGATCTCAGGCTACCAAATCCCCGCCGTGGCTATGCCACAGTCAAGAACCCTGTTTATCTGTGGTAATATAATGTTCGTTGTCTTCTAGAATTCACATGTGTATCTTTGTGCTCCATCAGTAGGTATGGCCATCTGCAAACTACATGCTGTCAGAGATTAGGGATGGGTTGTCATTTGAATGTATGCACATATCTGCTAGCAGTCTGAACATTTACATGCATTACTGGCTTGTAAACAGAGGTGTGTACTTTATAGAATTACCCTCTATTACTGGAGCAATGCTCAAACCTAACTGCTGTCAGGCGCGAAACTGACAGTATTCTATAACCTGTGCACATAAGGGCTCGTCACGCCTCTGACCAACCCATGCCCCTCCCAGGTCCATGTCCCCATGCAATTGCATGCTATTGATTTTGCACTCTCAATTTGTAAAATACTGACTGAGGGTAGTTATGTGTGTATCTGCAAATTAGCATCTGTTAAAACCATTGGTTGTTAACACCAATTAGTAGTTAATTTAACAATTAAATTACACACATAACTGCTGTTCAATGACTATGTGCCATCACTAACCAGTAGCCTAGTGGTTAGTGCAGTGGACTTTGATCCTGGGGGACTGAGTTCGATTCCCACTGCAGCTCCTTGTGACTCTGGGCATTGCCCCTGGTACAAAATAAGTACCTGAATATATGTAATCCGCTTTGAATGTAGTTGCAAAAAACTCAGAAAGGTGGTATATCAAGTCCCATTTTCCTTTCCTCCTGTCCCTTATGACATCATAATATCAAAAGTGAGCCAAGTATTGGGCAATCAAGTCATTGTGACATCACTGATGAGGTTGGCTGTTATTGGTGGAGGAGTAGCCTAGTGGTTAGTGCAGTGGACTTTGATCCTGGGGAACTGAGTTCAATTCCCACTGCAGCTCCTTGTGACTTTGGGTAAGTCACTTAACCCTCCATTGCCCCTGGTACAAAATAAGTACCTGAATATATATAAACCGCTTTGACTGTAGTTGCAAAAACCCCAGAAAGGCGGTATATCACGTCCCAGTTCCCCTTTTTTGCTAAGGGCTGTGAGCACTACCACTTCTTAACTGATAGTCCTTTTCAGGCCAGGGAAAAAGATGGCCTGACCCAAGAATCAAACTGGATCCTCCACATTTCAGCATGCAGTACTGACCCTGAGTCACGCGAACAGATACCATCATTTTTTTTTTTTAAGAAAGGGATTTTAGAACATGTTTCCCAAGCAGTTAACTGTATTGCTCTAATCTCACTCTCTGGATCTTTTCCTTTGTTTTGTATCTTTGTCTTTTAAGGGACAGATTTTATAAAAGTAGAGAAAACACAGATATGCTTCAAGTAACAGTTTGCCAGTTTCTAACCAAATACATTTGTTCCTTTGATAAGAGTCATATACCACATATCCTTTTGTTCAATGTATCAGGAGAAAACACACTTTGAAAATCAACAATTGACTCAAAGTCAAGCAAGGTCATCATTCACTTGGCTGCAAGCATGGGGACAAGAAAAGTGCCTGAGAGTAAAGACTGTTTGAAAGAATCATATAAATAAGTGTTCTTTGTGAAGGCATATTTCATAGGAATTGAGAGTGCCTATGGCTCAGGTTTCATATGGTTGTCTGTCTCTTCATCCATCCCTATGCACATGATTTGTTTTTGAGAATACATGCACAGACAGATATACAAAAAAATGGAGAAGCCCCAAGGTTTGTGGAGAGGCCACAGTACAACACCCAAGGATGCCACAGCCAGACAAGGATGGGAGCGGCTAAGTGGGGGAGGGGAGAAGCCAAGCCCCACTACTCGAAGATGTGGCAGTCCAGTAGTGGTGGAAGCTGAAGCCCTCCCATTCTCCACTTATTCAAGCAGGGACCTGAGGATCTGTTCCCAAATCCCTTTCTTCAGTGTTGACCTGAGTGATGATGCAGGAGCATCTATAGCAGTGTTGCTAGGTGGGCGGTTTTCCCGCCCAATTGGGCGGTTTTCCGCGACCCGCTGTGGGAAATTTTTGCCCGCGGCGGGTTGCGGTTTTTTGGGCTTGTTTTGGGTCTTTCGGCAGTTTTTTGAGTGGTTTTTTCGGGCCGCGGGGGCGGGGCTAGTGACATTTTGGGCGTGGTTAGTGACGTTTTGGGCGGGTTGGTGACGTTCTGGGCGGGGCCGATGCCGGGGGAGGCGGGGCCGATGACGGGGAGGTGGGGCTGGTGACGGAAGAGGCGGGGCCGATGACGGCGGGGGTGGGGGTGTCAGGGGCGGGGTTTGACTTTGGGTGGGTTTTGAGCTGGATTTGGGCTGGTTTGGGTGGGGAAAAAATTTTCCACCTTTCAACCCTGATATAGGGAAACAGGTAAGAACAACTGGACTTGAAGGAGTAGAATGCAGAGGAGGGATGGAGAGTCTGAGGAGAGAGAAAAGGGGGAAGGGGGAAGGGGCAGGGGTAGAGGAAAAACCCACACACACCTCAAACTTTCCAATCTCCCCAACCCTCTCCACATCCTCTTGGACATACCCCTTCCTCCACCTCCTACCCAAATAGCCCACATCCCACATCCCTACCTTCCCACATATTCCCAGAACCATCAACCCCACCCACACTCCCAACATATACATATCCACATTCCTATACACACCACAATTCCTCCTATGCCACCTACACACCTGACATACACCCTTCAACACACCCACATCAACACACTTCCCAAAGACTTGCCCCCTAGATACTAATAAATATAGCCCCTGCACCCTCTACATCAAGACAAATTTACACACTCCATTGTATAAATACATACCTCGTATACACAAAGACAAGCCATCTCACTACCCCTGCACACATCTCCACACACACACTCCCTGCAATCCAAGAGAGATTAGAAACTGGTGAGTCAGGCGTAGCTGTCAATTTCCGTGTCAGATCATTCAGGGATATTCCCAATGTGAAAACCTTTAAAAAAGGGTTGAAAACCAGAGGACGCATGCACTCCAGTCACCCTTCAAGAATCTGAGCCATTTAAAAAGATGCATGGTGTGACCAGAATGTCACTGAGTCTGGCATTAGCCACAGTTCTAGACATGCTGGGATTTGCAGGGAAGTGTGTGATTTGAAATCAGCATGAGATTGCATCTGGTCATTTTCCATAGAGCATCTACTAATCCCAACCCTAGGGGAGGAACTGGGGGGTAAAATGGTAAGACTATATATACTCATGGTTTTAGAGGAAGAAGTACGTTTTTGCTGAACCCTGAAAAGACAGAAGGGAGCAGCCTGCTCTTTAAATTCAAGCTAACTGCCTTGCCTACTTCACTCTGTTAGCAGGGCAGCCTGGAATAGGGTGACACTGTTATAATGAAAGATGGAGTGTAAAGTGGATAATTACTTCTGTGAACTGACCTGGATGCACTGACTTGGCTCTCACAACTGGCTCACCATGTGGACGGGGTCTTTTTTTTTTCTATCAAGTGAGGTAATTAAATTTGCAGATGACACAAAACTATTCAAAGTTGTCAAAACACATGCAGATTGTAAAAAATTGCAAGAAGACCTTAGGAAACTGGAAGACTGGGCATCCAAATGACAGATGGAATTTAATGTGGACAAATACAAAGTGATGCACATTGGAAAGAATATTCCAAATCACAGATACCTGATGCTGGGGTCCACCTTAGGAGTCAGCACTCAAAAAAAAAGATCTAGGTGCCATTATAAATACGCTGTGTGTAGTAGTGTCCAAAAAAAAAGCAAACAGAATGCTAGAAACTATTAGGAAAGGAATGCAATATAAGACCAAGAATATTATAAGGCTTCTGTATCGCTCCATGGTGCGACCTCAGCTTGAGTATTGCATTCAATTATTGTCACTGTATCTCAACAAAGATATAGCGGAATTAGAAAAAGTTCAAAGAAGTGTGACCAAAATGATACACTGGATGGAAATCCTCCCATATGAGGAAAGGCTAAAGAGGTGAGGGCTCTTCAGTTTGGAAAAGAGACAGCTGATGGGGGATATGATTGAGGTCTATAAATCCTAAGTAGAGTAGAATGAGAAGTGAATAGATTTCTCACTCTTTCAAAACGTACAAAAACCAGGGGACACTCAATGAAATTACAAAGAATAGTTAAGTTCTGGAACTTGTTGCTTGAGGATGTGGTAACAGCAGTTAGCATATCTGGGTTTAAAAAAAGGTTTGGACAAGTTCCTGGAGGAAAAGTCCATAGTCTGTTATTGAGATGGATATCACTGCTCACTCCAGGATTGCTAACATGGAATCTTGCTACTATTCGGGTTTCTGCCAGGTACTTGTGACCTGAATTGGCAACTGTTGGAAGCAGGATACTGAGCAAGATGGACCATTGGTCTGACCCAGTATGGCTATATTTATGTACTTAATGCTGGACTAGCTTATGTTGTCGGGGTCTCTGAGATATCATGGAGACAAAAGAAAACAAAATCTGAAATGGGTGCCTGGAGGTTCCTGTATATCCAAACTGAGTAAGGAGCAGATGGGCCCAGTTGCTCAGGAGAGATTCCTGCACCTCTAAAGGGAAATGGATTCAGTAAATGCTAAATAACCATGGGTCCCAGGAAGCTACCTATTGGGCCTAGGAAGGAATGAGTATGAGGAGTGCAAGGAAGAGCCCATCCTTCATACCTGTGGAAGGAAGAGAATAAAGCCATTGTAAATACTGTTGTGTATCAATTGAAGAAGCCATGACTACCTCAAGTGTTCTGTTTGTTACTGATTACCCTGACTTGATGTCTTTTACTTTTGTTTGATCTTGTTGGGTTCCTATCAAATAGGAATTCAAATTAACTATCCATCTGTAGAGTGGACTCATTTCTACCAACCCAGAGGTGTGACTGGAAGCTAGAAAAGCTATAAAGAGTGAGGGAGATATTTTTCCCTTGACTTATGGGACCCATCATTTTATTGTATATGTAGCCTCAGAGATTACCCTCAAACGGGTGTCTATATCTAGGGAACCCTACAACAAGAATTTTGCAAAGATGCTATACCGTGTGTAACTTTTAGGCAGACTGGCAGGGTAGTAGATGATAAGCAATGAAATTTGCTTCCTTGGTTGCCAGTTTTATGACTTCCTGTTTACAACATATTACGCCAATCTGTTGGGAGGCAGGGATAAACTTTATCTGCAAGTGAGTCGGAGACGACAGGAAGTCAGCTTGCTAAGGTAGCCAACGTTCCTCTCTATTCCACTGCTGTTGTTCTATAGAATATCAAGGGCAATATCCTATTTGTAACGTATGAAAAAAGCAGATATGGTGCCCAGAAGAGGAAAGTACATCTGCCACTTCCTCAGAATTCAAGCCATGAATTGATTTAAAGACTAGACAAACTATTTTAAATCTAACATGCTGTCGTATACCTAACCAACGAAGATCTTTCATAAATGGATTTACAGAATCGAATGCCTTCTGCCCAACAGCTATGTCTCGTAATAACTGTAATCGCTTCTGCAGCTTGAGCAAAATACTACAATATAAGGAATTGCAGTAGTCCAACTGAGGGAGTAAAATTGCTTGTATTAAAGTCCTAAAGTTTCTTAAATGCAATGGGGATCTAATAATTCTAAGTTGTCTAAGCTTGAAAAAAAAAGTATTATTAAGTGCATTAATTTGCTTGTCAAAGGTCAGATTTGAATCTAAAATGATCCCTAATACTTTAGACTGATCATCTATTGTTAACTTATCTCCTGCAGTTAACAGTAATTCTCTACTTGAGATTCTTTCAGAGAGCCCAAATCATAACATTTTTATCTTTTGCTTATTTAATTTTAAATATTGTTTTAAAGAAGTTAAAGTATCCTCAAACCTTTCCAAAACAGGTCACAGTAAAAAGATATTGTTAGCCTAAGACTAAACTGTAATTTATTTATTTATGGTTCATTTATACCCCACAGTTTCCCACAATTGCAGGCACAATGTGGCTTACATGAATTACAAAAGTAGAGAAGTACAACACATGAATTTTACAGCAGAATAAGGAGAGAACACTAACAACAATTAGGGTGACTAATAAGCAGAATTACTAATGGAGTAAGTTTTTTCAAAAAGGAACGTTTTCAACATCTTCTTGAAAAAGTGATGATCAGATTGAGATTTTAGGTTCAGAGGTAAAGCATTCTAAGTCTTCGGGCTGGAGTAGTGAAAAGTAGAGGCAAAAAGAAGCTTGTATTTGACACCCCGGCAAGACGGATAATGAAGTTGGAGATAGGTGCGGGCTATGTTGATGGCATTTCTAGGTGGGAGGTCTATTAGAGGAATCATGTATTCCGGAGCTAGACCGTAGATAATTTTATGCGTTAAGGTGCAGAGCTTGAAAGCGATTCGCTGTCTAACTGGGAGCTAGTGCAGATTGAGACGTAGAGGTTGCGCGGGAACCATGCGCGATTTGCCCAGGACATGTGTGTAATTCCAGTATATGAAACATAAAGTGCTAAGTGAGCTTAAATTTATATATTGAACATGAGTGGGGGAAAGCAGGACTCCAAGTGATGAAATAGTGTTCCTTCCCCTTACAGTAAGTCCTCGTTCTCTGACCACTAGACTACTTCTCCATTCAAATATGCATCAATCAGATGTCCTCTGGGTGTCTATATATAGGGGCACAGTTACAGATTTAACCTTGCAATGTAATAAAGATATATAGAGCATTTAGAATATTTGATTATAATGTCTTTATTGGCAACTTAAAGAAAGAAACCTAGCGAGTCAGTATTAGGACATGAGGACTGGAGAACAAGCATAAATACGCAGTCGGTTGCCTCCCGAAGAAACCAAATGTGAAACGGAGACGCTCTGTTGGGATAACCGCTGAAAAGAACTCTCTAAATTCAGATAAGTGCTTGTATATATTCTCTCCTACATATTAAATGGCGACCTTACAGTTGAAAATTTCATAAGAAAAGCTAATGCCTATATATCTTGAATAATCAAACTGAATAAAAGAAAACTAAAACAGGAGGTTTTTAGACCGGTGAAGAAGTTCAATTGGCAGTTCAGCAAAAACACCATTCAGAAGAAAGAGCCGAACACCTGGGGTCTTTTCCTCCTTAATAATCTGCATTAGCTATACTTGCTACCTAATCCATGTATATAGAATTATATTGCTAGCAAGACGTACTGAGTGGTATCAGTGGAAAAAGATCACATGATGATGAGGAACATGTGAAAGCCCAGTGCAGAGTGAATGTAGATGCCCAGGTCAAGATGTGCTCAAATCCAGTATTATTTTAGAAAAGGATCTGCCGGCATAGAGCCAAAATGTGGGAATGCATTTGTGGTGGAAGCCACCATTTTACATTTGTCAACATTTAAAACATCAATGGAAGCTACTCACAACTTAGAAACATAAAAGCATAGAAAAATGAAGGCAGATAAAGACCACGTGGTCAATCCAGTCTGCTCACCCATGCTACCTACTTTCTCTTTCACTCCTTTAGAGATCCTACTTACTTGTCCCAAGCTTTCTTGAATTCAGATACAGTTTTTATCTCCACCATCTCCACCGGAAGACCACCAATTTGCCACTCTTTGGTGAGTGAAGAAGTATTTCCTCAGGTTACTCTTAAGCAGTGGCGTTCCTTGCCTGGATGGCACTCGGGGCGGAGCGCTGATGCGCCCCCCCCCCGGGTGCAGCGCCCCCCCCCCCCACTAAATTACACCTTCCCCCCCTCCGGCGAAATGACACCCCCCCCGGGTGCACGCCGCTGGGGGGGGGGGTGCCGCGGCGCGCGCCTGCTCCGAGTTCGCTAAACTTCTTTGCTCGTTCGCTACAGCTCCCTCTACCCCGGAACATGAAGTAACCTGTTCCGGGGCAGAGGGAGCTGCAGCGAACAAGCAAAGAAGTTTAGCGAACTCGGAGCAGGCGCGCGCTGCGGCACCCCCCAGTGGCGTGCACCCGGGGCGGACCGCCCCCACCGCCCCCCCCCCCCTTGGTACGCCACTGCTCTTAAGTCTATCCTCTTTCACCTTCATCCTCTGCCCTCTCATTCCAGAGCTTCCTTTCAAATGAAAGAGAATCATCTCCTGTGCATTTATGCGACATAGATATTTAAATGTCTCTATCATTTACACCTCTAAATATCGGCACTTACAAATGCACATTAGTATTCCAGATACTAGACATATAAATGCCAAAACACAGACACGTGTGTGTGTGTGTGTGTGTGTGTGTGTGTGTGCGTGGGATATGCATAAAGGAATCCTGTGCAGTAGGAATGGATCCTCAGAAGCTTAGCCGAAATTGGGTGGCAGAGCAGGTGGGGGAAGAGGGGTTGGTGGTTGGGAGACGAGGATAGTGGAGGGCAGACTTATACGGTCTGTGCCAGAGCCAGTGATGGGAGGCAGGACTGGTGGTTGGGAGGCGGGAAATACTGCTGGGCAGACTTGTACGGTCTGTGCCCTGAAAAAGGCAGGTACAAATCAACGTAAGGTATACACAAAAAGTAGCACATATGAGTTTATCTTGTTGGGCAGACTGGATGGACCGTGCAGGTCTTTTTCTGCCGTCATCTGCTATGTTACTATGTATTCCAGATACTAGACATATAAATGCCAAAACACAGATGTGTGTGTGTGTGTGTGTGCAATTATGGAAATCTACATGTCCTAGATGCTCCTAGGTATAAAGCCCACAAATATTCAGCACAATAGATTTTAGAGGCATTAAGGGAGGCAAAGCAACAGATCACAAGAGAATAAACTTTCACAGATGCAAAATACCACATCACAGGACAGTAAAGTGACACTCCTGTGGGGGCAGGGGAGGCCTTTTTGTTTAAGCCATATCCTTACATCAAGGATCAATCCCCTGGGACAGGATATTAAAAAGGAAACCTCTAAACTACCTGTTTTCTCACCCATCTGCAAACACATCATCTCTCTCCTCCTCCTGGCCTCTTGCTTTACAACCCTTTACGGCTCTGAAAGCAAACACCACCATTATAATGCAACCTGTAATTTACTTGTTTATTTGGGCAACCTCTTTCTGCACTGACCTGATGAAAAAGAGTTTTACTCTGGAAAGTGACTCAGGGTTTAGTTAGTCCAATAAAAAGGTCTCACCTACAACTGGTTTGTTGACCTTTATTATAATGATACTTTTTATTATTATGATTCGTAGAGTGCATGCCATGAAAGCAGAGCTCCTGACATTCGGGACACCCACAATCAGTAGGGGCCCTTTTACGTAGCTGTGTTAAGTACTTTACACATGGTTTACCAGAGGTAACTGCTAATGCACAATCATGTTAAGGGGTTAGCTTGGCAGAGTTTATGTCTTACCAAAACTCTGTAAGCCACATTGAGCCTGCAAATAGGTGGGAAAATGTGGGATATAAATGCAATAAATAAATAAAAGGGCTTAGACGGTTTCCTAAAGGACAAGTCCATAAACCACTACTAAATGGACATGGGAAAAATCCACAATTCCAGGAATGTTTGTACGTTTGGGAAGCTCGCCAGGTGCCCTTGGCCTGGATTGGCCGCTGTCGGGGACAGGATGCTGGGCTCGATGAACCCTTGGTCTTTTCCCAGTGTGGCATTACTTATGTACTTATGTCCTCTACTTGGCTCACTTTTATTACATAGAGCAGTGATTTAACCTATTGTGATGTCATAGTGGCTCATTCCACCAATAAGAGCCAACCTCATTAGTGATGTCACAATGGCTTGATTGTATAGAATGTTTGTACATTTGGGAAGCTTGCCAGGTGCCCTTGGCCTGGACTGGCCGCTGTCGTGGACAGAATGCTGGGCTCGATGGACCCTTGGTCTTTTACCAGTGTGGCATTACTTATGTAGGGGCTTTGCAGTGTTTTTGCAGCTACTGTGTGGCAGTGGTGTACCAGGGGGGGGGGGGGCGGTCTGCCCCGGGTGCACGCCGCTGGGGGGTGCCGCGGCGCACGCCTGGTTCCGAGTTCGCTATCTTCGCTCGTTCGCTGCAGCTCCCTGTGCCCCGGAACAGGTTACTTCCTGTTCCGGGGCAGAGGGAGCTGCAGCGAACGAGCGAAGTTAGCGAACTTTTTGGAGACGACAGGCGCGCGCCGCGGCACCCCCCCCCCCCCAGCGGCATGCACCCGGGGGTGTCATTTCACCGGGGGGGGGGGGGGCGCATCGGCGATCCGCCCCGGGTGCCATCCTGGCTAGGAACGCCACTGCTGTGTGGTAAACCATTCTTTAAGTGATTTTGTGTTAGGGAGCGTGTCATGGGCAGAGAAGGTGTTTTGGGGTACATTCAGTAAACGGTGCCCAAATTTGGATGCTGGGAAAAATCAGACTATTCTATACAGGACAGTCTGAGATGAGCATCTTTTATAGACTAGAGCCGATCGCCATGACTAAACCAAGGTTTCAGGACTTATGCCTGCTGAAACCTGGCACTCATGTTGGACATAGGGACGTAGCTACTATGGGGCCACAGGGGCCTGGGCCCCCGTAGATTTGGCCCTGGACCCCCCTGCCGATGACCCTCTCAACCTCCCCCCCTCCTGCTGCCAACCTGCCGTTGCTGTCTGCTACCTTTGCTGGCGAGGGACCCCAACCCCCGCCAGCCGAAGTCTTCTTCCTTCGTTTTGTTTCTGAGTCTGACGTCCTGCATGTACAATGTGCAGGACGTCAGACTCAGAAACAGAACAAAGGAAGAAGAGGACCTCAGCTGGCGGGGGTTGGGGTCCCCCGCCAGCAAAGGTAGGCGACGGCAGGCGGGGGTCGAGAGGGTCGTCGGCAGGGGGGGGGTCAAAGTTGTTGTTGGTGGTGCTGGTGGCGGCAATGGAGCTGGGGGGGGGGCCTAAAATGTGCCCCTTCACCTTGGGATCTGGACCCAACTCCCGCCAAATTCTGGCTACGCCCCTGCCCCATACCAAATCAGTAACACTGTGTGTAAATTTTGGGAATGGTCATGACCTGCCAATGCCCCTCCCATGGCCATGCTCCCTTTTGGTTTGCATACAAGGGAATTTAGGCATGGTTCTTTATAGTATCATGTATAGACAGTTGCACACGCAACTCCAAATTAGTGTTAGTTAACGCCAATAACTGATTGTTAGAATGCTAATGGCTCATTAACTAATTTGGTCATGAGTGCAATGCAGGATCATGCCCAAATTTGGACGATCTTTATAGAATCCGGGGGTTTGTGATTAGTACACTGCAAATAACACTTGCTAATCAGCATTTAGGGGCCCTTTTACTAAGGCCCCTATGCGCGTACAACGTGTGTCAAATTAGAACTGCCGCCCAGCTACTGTGTGCCCCGGGCAGTAATTCTAATTTTTAAGCGTGTCTGATATGTGCCGCAGAAAATATATTTTTTAATTTTCTACCGTGTGGCGCTGGTAATTGTCAGTGTACACGCACTGATGATTACCGCCCGGTTAATGCACGAGAACTTACCACTAAGTCAATGGGTGGTGGTAAGATCTCAGGCCCAAAATGGACGCGCGTCAATTTTTATTTTGCCGCACATCCATTTTCAGCGAAAAAAGGCCGTTTTTTGCAGGTGCTCTGAAAAATGGACCTGCGCATGTCCATTACACATGCCTACAACAATACAGGCCATTTTTCGGCATGCTTTAGTAAAAGGACCCCTGAGTCAGTTAGTGCGGGACCACATATCGCCTCCTAAATAAACAGCACTGGCCCCCAAATTCTATAAATGGTGCCAAAGTGGCACTATGTGGCCAGTTATGCACATAAACTAATTGGCTTAATTGGCAATTACTATTATCAAGCACTTATTACTGGATATGAGCATATCTGCTCTGCACCTCTGTTCTATAACTGACACGCAACTCCAAAGAGAGCATGGCCAAAGGAAGGACATGGGTAGGTCATGGGTGCTTCCAAGATTTATGTGTGGAGTTACAGAATACTTCCATTGCTGTGCCTAACTGACAGCAGTTTAGGCACGAGCACTTACACAAACCTTTGGCAGACATAACTGTGTGCGCCTACATTTAGGTACGAAAATGACGTAAGCTAGTATTCTGTAAAGGCACTGCCACTTTCATTTCCTGCTAATAATCAAATTTTCAAATCCGGAGAGCCTTATCTTTTATTCTATCCATCCTTCTCTTGAGTGAGGTTTAAGAAAATTTTGGAAGACTCATTTTACTATCAGGCAATTCATATTTGTTTATCTCTACCTCTATATGTATGAGCCTCTCCTTCACAAGAATTTGAAAACTTATCTCCTAAAAAAAAACTTTTGGTTTAGATAAACCTGATTCTTTTAGTCCTCTGTTTACATTACTTTTTGTAACCCCCTCTGAACCTCTATGCAGCAGGAGTTAGCGAGATATAAGAGCCACTTAGGGGCCGATGCGCAAAAGTCCCAATTAAAAACCGTGTCCATTTAGATCCAAGGTAGAAGTTACCAATTTTTACATAGCAAGCGATGCTCAATGGAAATCACTTGCAAATGAGATTCACACAAATTTAGCAAGCAGTTCGGTAGGAAAAGTGCCTAGAAAATGTGCAGAACACTGTGAATGCCCAGGAATCCCGCTGCTGTACTCTTTCCTTTCCCTTGCAGTACTTGCTGGCTCCGCTATTCCCCTGTCTCCTTTCCCCTGAGTGCTCTGATTCTGGCTCCACCTTCCTCCTGCAACTTACTTGTCTTCCCTCAGGCTGCCCCAGATGGTTTTTGCTTGGGAATCTCCTCCTTGCTGAAAGCTCCCCAGCTGACATCATAGGGGCTTCCCCCTGCCCATTGGCTGTCTGCTTGTTTCTCCGCCCCTCCAACTGACATTATAGGAGCCTTTCCCATTCGATTGGTTGTCTGCTGCTCCCCTCCCCACACTGACATCATAGGGGCTTTCCCTAGCCACTGGTTGAATGCCCCATGATGTCAGCGGGGTGGGGGGTGGAGAAACAAGACTTTTCTTAAATAAAAGTCTGAAGTATCTGATAATATGTAATTTATTTAGATAATTTTGATTTGGTAGATGAGTTTAGATTAAAGGCAGTCTAGTAAATATTTGCTTTATTGCCTGTTTGATGATATTGTTTTAGTAGGAATAAACGGGTGAAGACATTTTTTTATTTTCTTTTGTTGTTTATCTGATTTTTTTTTGTGGAGTTAGCTTTCTTCCTCATGACTGGACGATGAATTTGTATTCTTTTAGTGGTCTGATTTGTTATTAGATCTAATTTTCTTTGCAATATCCTCATTTTCTATATAAATATGTTATATGCTAAAATGATATAATGCATAATAAAAAAATACTAATCAGCTCATTGTAATACATTTGCATAGGAATTTCATTACCTGCTACTGCGATCGGTAAGATGGATACAGAACGCCTTTGTGCATTACTCGCCAAATAACATGCACCCTTGGACGTTCCTAGCACAGTAACCTTTGTGCATCAATCCTTCAGTGAGCATTATCTTGGTGCCTAACTTTGCCTGCCATTAACTGAATTGCCCCTAGGTGCTTCTGTGCTAACTCCAAACACAGTACCCCGTGGTATCTGCAAATTTAACATAGCATTTATAATGGCAATGATGGGAATACCCCCAATGGTTGTTGCGTTAACCCCCCCTGTTTACTAAGCCACACGTCAATGCCAACACAGCCTATTCAAAGTGAATGGGCTGTGTCGGCATTAGCATGTGGCTTAGTAAACGGGGGGGGGGGGGGGAGTAATTTGCAGCTACTGTATGGTAAAGACCCACCTTAAGCCATGGTAACTGCAAATTTTACCATGGCTTAGTAAGAGGGCCATAGTAGATTCCCTTAAAAATAATGAATTTTCCTGTTTCATGCCTGTAGGAAACATATTTGAAAAACCAAGCCCACATCATGTTCTTTGCAGCTTTGAAGTCAGTTTGGTTGGTTAATCATTTACAAAAATAATAACATCCAGGGGCTTAGTTTCTTCACATTTTTTAATGTTTTTATTCCAAATGTTTCTCTCTCACTTGGTTTATAAAACCTGAAATCTCTTGCATTCATGCATGTGTTTATATATGGATATACATATATATATATATGCATGTGTATTTTTTCTCTCTCTGTCACCTGCAAGGGTGACTGTCCTAACCATGTGTGCACATATTATCTTGAAATATCTTTCCTTTGTCCACGCAATGCAATTCACAAGGTCTCAAGCTTCCCTGCCTGATAGAATATTGATCCTCTGAAGCACAAAGTCCAGCGTGCCATTCACCTGATCTGTTTTCAAGCTGACACAATCCCATCATTTGTCACCGTCTCCTGTCCTGCTCTGTTTGTGTAGGAGCTGGATATTTGCTTTATCTGTCACTTTCCAGTCTTCAGTGTATTCTTTAGCTAATATACAGTTTATTGGGTTTGCTATTTTTCTCATGGCTGTTAATAAGTGAGATTATGATGGGCCGGAGGGATTACTGGAAAAATGTTGAAAGATTGCAGCTCAGCTGCTTTTACTCTGGCATGCCTTTGAGAAGTATCAAAATTCAATTGCATATGAAATACCTAAAAGCATGTTTAAACTAAAGGAAGTATCTATACATAAGCCAAGTCCTGGATGCCACATTTTTGGAGGAAGGAATGAAAAATGATCTATACAGCTTATTCCCAGGGAGAATTTAAGATAACAGTTGTGAATATTGACTAATGACGGATTGTAAAAATGTTTATCTGGTGTATGGGTTGAGAGATTCCATGTTGTCCACTGCAGAAAAAGGCACTCTCACCATCTAGAAATCTTTGGTTAAGTATCCATCAGAGTGGACTGATGTCAGGAATTATTTATCAGGAGTAATGTCAGGAAGTATATTTTCATGGAGAGGGTGGTGGATATGTGGAATGCTCTCCCGCGGGAGGTGGTGGAGATGAAAACGGTAATAGAATTCAAACATGCATGGGATAAACACAAAGGAATCCTGTTTAGAAGGAATGGATCTATGGAACCTTTAGCAGACATTGGGTGGCGACGCCGGTATTTGGAGAATAAAACCGTTGCAGGGTGGACTTCTACGGTCTGCGCCCTGAGAAAGGCAGGGACAAATCAAACTCGGGTATACATATAAAGTATCACATACCATGTAAAATGAGTTTATCTTGTTGGGCAGACTGGATGGACTGTTCAGGTTTTTATTTGCCATCATTTACTATGTTACTATGACTGTATTAAGTGAGAGTGCCTTAGACTGCATGCACATATGGCCAGGTCACTGCCCACCCAACTAGAGTAAAATTCAAGGCCCAGTACTTTCAAAATCTCAGCATTTATGATTGGATAGCTAAACATTTGTAGTGTAAATATTCAGCCTACAGAAATCTGTGTTTTTAAGTATATAAGTATTGCCATACTGGGACAGACCGAAGGTCCCTCAAGCCCAGCATCTTGTTTTCAACAGTGGCCAATCTAGGTCACAAGTACCTGGTAAGATCCCAAAAAAGTACAATACGTTTTATGCTGCTTATCCTAGAAATAAGCAGTGGATTTTCTCTAAGTCCATTTTAATAATGGTCTATGGACTTTTCCTTTAGGAAGCCATCCAAACCTTTTTTAAACCCTGCTAAGCTAACTGCTTTTACTACATTCTCTGGCAACGAATTCCAGAGTTTAATTACACATTGAGTGAAGAAAGACTCTCTCAGATTCCTTTTAAATTTACTACTTTGTAGCTTCGTCGCATGCCCCCTCGTCCTAGTATTTTTGGAAAGAGTAAAGAAGCGATTCACGTCTACCCGTTCCACTCCACTTATTATTTTATAGACCTCTATCATATCTCCCCTCAGCTATCTTTTCTCCAAGCTGAAGAACCTTAGCTGCTTTAGCCTTTCCTCATAGGGAAATCAGCCCATCACCGGCATGATGTCCAGATATTCAATGCAGGGCGGTATCTAGACACCGACACTGAATGTTCAGGTTTGTGTGGCTAGCTATCCCTTATCCATGTAAGTGTGATTTTCAGCACTTAACTGCATAAGTAAAACCAGTACAAAGATAGGACTGTGTTTTACATGTCAGATTTGTCCAGTTAACCTATGTAGTTTTAATGCTGAATACCGGCACTTAACCACCTAAGTGCAAATGCAGACACCAGACTGCCCACAAAATCACCAGCTATGGCTTTAGCAGTTAGGGCTGATATTAAACCAGTTAAGCATTGCTGAATATCAGTATATAGCCCTGAACAAGCTATTTAACCAGGAAGGAGCGTCTCCTGCAGGACAATTCTCAGAACCCCCGTGGTAAAGCCAACAGCACAGATCCCATACCACCAGCACAGCAGAAGAAAATAACTCTCCAATGCTCAAAGGAAATCATATTCAAATTATATGCACACTGTAAAAGTGAAAGCAAGGGGGAGGAAAGTGCTTGGTGCATGCGCAGAAGATTTTACGGTAAGTGCAGCTCTTGTGCGCATGCGCCAGGCAAACCCCATCGTAAAACACACATCGGTGCCACTCTTCTATGCCTTCAAATATAAGCTTTTTGAAATTTTTTTTACTTGAAAGACATATTTAAGCACAGAAAACAGGCACCAGTGTGTGCTCGGATTTGCACACATTTGTTTCTCAGCTTATAGGCTTGCAAGGGCTTTCATGCACTTCCAAAAGAAATCAAAAGCTGCAGATTTTAAACTGGAAATCAAAATAAATCTTCTCTTCAAACTTTCCATCTCCAGTTCTGAACTGGCTTTATTTTTTGTTTGACTACATTTAAGTAGAATTTGGGGCCATCTATCCACACGTGTCATTTCCACGCTAAAGTCCTCTGAGCATTCCGCACAGATTTATATGTGCGCTTTAGCCATGCTAATTGGCCTTGCCACCAACGGTAGGTTTTGAGAATCGATTTGCGGGCTGGTTAAGTTGCTTTGAATAACAACCCCCTTCCTTTTCTCATTAATGCTTAGATTCCCATTCAAAACAAGAATATTCTTCCTAGGTCCATCAAGAATTGTGATTCTTATCTTCACTTTTGGAGAAATTTAAAGACATTTCTGTCTCATAAATTTTATAATAGAGCTTAGTTTTATTCTCACTGCTCTTGCCAGAATTGTTATTTTGGCTCCTTGTTACTTTAATTATGTCTATGTGCTTAGAAAATGAGCACCTATATGATTCTATAAACCACTTCAGGCTCTATTTTATAGAGAAAGGGTGGTATATAAGTGCAATGATTAGATTAGATTAGATAAAACATTTTCCCTCTATCTGTTAAAGAAATTCAGAACTGCAGGAAAGGGCTGAGTCAAGAATTTGATTGCCAATTAAGTCATGTTTGGTCTGCCACTTTGCTCTCTTCTTGAGGAAAAATACATTTGAATTGGGACCAACTGTTACAGAATATTTTCAGCTTTTTTAACGATGTCACTGTGATGGAAAGTGACAGAATCAAGGGACCTGCTATACTGGGTCAAACCAAAGTCTATGGAGCCCAGTGACTTATCTGTTTCAGCAGTAAGTAATGGACACTTCAGATGCTGTTTACCTTCTTTAAATCAAACATTTGTTGCTGTAAAATTTCTCCACCCAAGTAAATTACCTGTTTGTCATTGCATTGTAACTGGAGAAGTGAAGTGCACAGGGAAAGAACAGTGCAGAAGGGAAGCCACCATAAAGCTCTCTCTATTTCTCTCTCTCTCTCTCTCTCTCTCTCCTCCCTTCCCCCACCCCTACCTTTCCCTTTCAGACTGTCATTGGAATATATTTATGATTCACTTATATATATTCCGCTATCATTATCTTTTGCTCATGTTGTCCTGACCTGAGGAAGAAAGGTTGAGCTAGATATGGGGGAGGAGTGGCTTAGTGGTTAGAGTGGTGGACTTTGGTCCTGGGGAACTGGGTTCAATTCCCACTGCAGGCACAGGCAGCTCCTTGTGACTCTGGGCAAGTCACTTAACCCTCCATTGCCCCAGGTACAAATAAGTACCTGTATATAATATGTAAGCCGCATTGAGCCTGCCATGAGTGGGAAAGTGCAGGGTACAAATGTAATAAAAAAAAAAAAGCCACTGCTTGCTCTGGGATTGGTAGCATGAGTCTTCTACTATTTGGGATTCTGTATGAAATCTTGCTATTCTTTGGGATTCTAGAACCTTGCTGCTCTTTGAGATTCTGGAATCTTACTGCTCTTTGGGATTCCAAAATCTTACTGCTCTTTGAGATTCTGGAATCTTGCTGCTCTTTGGGATTCTGGAATCTTGCTACTATTTGGAATTTTGCCAGGTAGTTGTGAACTGGATTTACCACTGTTGCAAGCAGGATACTGGGCTAGACGGACCATTGGTCTGACACAGTATGGCAAGTCTTATGTTAAGGTTCTGGCCTTGAAAAGCTAGTCAAAAACGTATTAAGTTAGTCTGATGGAAAGTATCATCTTCTATTCTTTTCTTTTTCTTCCCCCTTATTTCTATTTATTATCTTTAAGGTGGACTAACAAGATAACCATATTAACCAGAGATCCAGTAGGGTCTATGTGGCAGGGACGGGCAATTTCAGACCTTGAAGGTCTCCAGATGTCTGGCTTTCAGGACAAGTACATAGGATCTCTAAGGAGTGATAGGGAAAGTAGACGGCATGGTTGGGCAGACTGGATAGGTCACATGGTCTTTATCTGCCTTCATTTTTCTATGTTTCACATAACAGCATAACTGCTTCTATTGCTGTGAATTCCATGTCAAAGTTCATGTGTGTGTTGATGATGATATGTGGCTAGGGTGCGCGCTCAATAATCTCTAGTACCACAGGTTAGAACATAAGAATATAAGGACAGACGAGTAGCCATACTGGGTGAGACCAATGGTCCATCTAGCCCAGTATCCTGCTTTCTAAACAGTGGCCAAGCCAAACCTTTTTAAACCCAGATATGCTAACCGCTGTTACCACATCCTCCGGCAAAGAGTTCCAGAGCTTAACTATTTGTTGAGTGAAAAAATATTTCTTCCTATTTGTTTTAAAAGCACGATAAATTAACCCCAGGATTTTACTACCCAGGAGCATTGGGCTGCAAAGCTGCAGCCCAATGATCCTGAGCCGACAGGGCTGGGCCCCCTTCCCCCTATTAAGCCCCCCTTCCTAAGCAAGACCCCCCTCTGGCCTCAGACCCCAAAGGGGCTACCTGTCATAGCATTGTTGGTCTAGTGTGTGAGGGGGTCATTTGGGGTTCCAAGGGGTTTTCAGGGAGGTGCGATGCTCATAGCTCCTGCCCTATATCCAGCACCATTCTCCAAATGGAGCCCGATGTTCCTGGATGGTAAAATAACCCCAGCAAAAATGTGGGGTTATTTTACTGTGTTTTTTTCTCCTTATCACAACTTGTGGTGTATCACTTCAAGTTGCATTGATGCATTTGCATAGTAATGAGATGCAAAACATATATTTGCATATTTTGCATCTCATTACTACCTAATCTGCAGCAACTTATTTATCGCCACAGTATTTTAGGTCAGGCAGGGTGGGTTAGGGTCTTTTAAGTCACCTTAAGGTCCAATCAACATGACTGAAGGCCCTAACTCTGCTAAGCATAACTTACATAGATTTATGCACAGAAAACAGCTGCACAGCTGGTTAAAAAAAATGCCTTTTTGCTCATTTCATGATGCCAATATTGTTCATTGAGAAATATTGGTGTAATGTGTGTGTGTGCATGCGCGTGTGTGTGTGTAAAAGTTAATAATGGAAAATTCTTTCTTGCAGTACATTCACACAGTTAACCAAAATTTACTACACTTTTCTGCTTTATTTTCCTGGAAGATTATTATAGAAAAAGTGGCTTATGGTATCCAGTATCGCTGGCCTAGAAAGTGTGAACATTGCCACAAGGAACTCAAATACTTCGGTTAAAAAAAAAAAAAAATTCACACAACGATGCAAACCGGCAACCTGCTCCATCAGATTCCTCACCAGATTTTTGCCCATTTGCCTAGTCACAAATTTTTGAGAAATTAAAAGAACAAAAAAAAAAAAAAAGAATTTTTGTTAAACAACCACTTTCTCTTCTTTATTGTGGATAAAGCATGGCTTTACCAAGTGGGCTTTTTAATCCCTTGACAACATGAATGGGACTTGTCCTCTAACGACGACCTTTACTGCTGTTCCTTTCTATACCCTCCAAAATAATAATAAAAAAAAAAACCATAAGTAAAAAAGCAAGAAAAATTGGCTTCACAAGTTCAGAAGCATGGATCCCCAGGCAGGAATTTTATTAAATCTATTTTATTTACTTCTTACCTAGATAAGATCTTAATCATAGCCCCCCCCCCCCCCTTCAAATTATCCACACTGACATTTATCAACTCTAGTCATCTTTTCTTTAGCAGGCTCCGCCCGACCAGTCGGCTTTTCTTCCACCCCTTCTTTTCAATGGAAGTTAATTTCGAGTGCATGATTTATCTTGCTGAGTTAACAGCACTGAGGCAGACCACCTTTTCAAAAGGCTGGCCAGGGAGTGAATTATAGCAGAGTTGTCCGGTGATTGCGTTCCATGGGGAAGGAGAATAGACAGTCAGTGTGTTGCCCCGATGTGGCACTGGGTCCCTTTCAGTGCATGAAGGAAAAAAAAAAAAGATTAGGCCCCCCTGACCATGGGGCTGACAGGCTAGCGTTATATCAGCAGACAAAGGCCCTGAAGACCTGAAAAGAATCAGGGTTCCTTGACCTTCCAAGGTTGTTTACATCACCAGGCGCTGACCCCTTTCCTGAAATTTACATGATTTCGGTGCACAAGTCCCTTCTTCCTTGTCTTTTGCCCTGTCCTGGAAAATTGTATCCAATGGGGAAGCAACAAATGGTCATTCACAAGAGAAGAATTCACAACATTAAGAAATTTGCTGCTTTGGATCAAGCTATTCCTTTCCTCCTCACTCCCTCCACCAATCTGTGTACAAGACAACCTAGAGAGCAGAGAATACCTGCATGGAATACAGAACACACAAAGACCATCCCATCCCGCCTGCCTTTATGCAGACACAAACCTCAAATTTTTATGGTTTGCTATTAAGTTGGAGACTGCAAAACTCTTTCGAGGCGTGATCGTGTCCGTTGAGTGTTTGCCTTGATCATAGACCAGCCCCTGTGTAAAAATGCCTTGGAAGGGGGAGGGGAGCTGGGGGAAGAGTTAGGAAAATATTCTAGCATAGCAGAAAATTCATTTGCAACAGACCTTGCTAGGATTCTGCTCTAGGTCTGCACTTAGGGTAAAGAGTTAGTTGTCTGAAACCCGAAAACTAATAGGTTGGAACAGGAATGCTTTGAAAACCAATTTCAAATATTTTACAGCAGCATTGTTGAAACGTAGCAATTTTCCACATACCCCATATACTCAGGGGGCTCCATTATGGTCAACAGTGCACTGATTCTGGCACCAGCGTTAACTTAATGCCACTGGAGAAAGGCCTACGCAGTCCCCACTCCCTCCTCCCTTCCCAAATGCATATTTGGCACAGGCTGTAGTCATTCAGTCCTGATCCAGGATTACAGCTGGTACCATCTGTATGGGGATAACAGGAATCTCTCACACAGACAGAATCTGTGCTTTCATAATATTCTCTCAGCCATAGCAGTGTCAAGTTTATGCAGGTATCACAGTGGAAAAAACTAACACATTTGGCCAGACTTCCCTGGAAATGAGTGTGTGGGGCAGTTCTAATTTTATGGGCTCCACAGAGTATTCGGCTTCTGTTCAATAAGATATGTTATGTCTTATTGGTGTACTTAGCACTTGGAGAAGCCGTTTGCATGCTACAGTAAACTCTGCATAAAAAGCATGTCCATGCCAAGTGGAAAGTTGGAGGCTGTATACATGCACAGCTCTGCAAATGGACCGTGAAAAGGGTCTCTATTTCAACCATTTAGCTCATAGATTTACGATCATCATTATTACTAGTTTTCTTCTGCACAGGATGATAACATGCTAAGCATTCAATGTATCCTATTATACAACTCTAGGTTAATTTTCTTCCTCGATGGATTTGTAAACCCATTTCCCAGCGCAGTTTTAAAAAGGTGGAACGAGGGTCAGTCCCCAGAGCTCAGGATGTAATGCTCATATTACACAGACGATACCTGTCTGAGTTTCGGCGTTGGAAGAGCTTCCAAAATGGCAAAGCACATTTGAAGGCGCTTGTGATTAGAAATAGATTCAAATACTGTGTTTGCCAAGACAGTGAGCCTAAAAATGTGTTCAAGCCATGACCTGAGAAGGGTGTTACCTTCTAAAGGACAATGGGGTCCTTTCACTAAGGCGCGGAAGGGCTAAAGCGTGGGTATCGTACGTCAAATCGACATTACCACCGGGCTAGCGCATGTGCCCAGTGGTAATTCTGAGTTTGGCATGCGCTGAATCCCGCAGTAGGAAATAATTTTCTATTTTCTACTGCGAGGGGGCATTCCTGGCGGTAATCAGCAGTTGGCACGTGCTGCATGGTTACCACGTGGGCAGGGGCGTAGCCAGACTTCGGCGGGAGGGGGTCCAGAGCCCAAGGTGAGGGGGCACATTTTAGCCCCCCCTGGCACTGCTGACCCCCCCACGGCCACCAGCACCACCACGAACAACTTTGACCCCCCCCACCAACGACCCTCTCGACCCCCGCCCGCCGTCGCTGCCGTCGCCTACCTTTGCTGGCGGGTAGCAGACGGCGGGAGGAAGGGTTGAGAGGGTCATTGGCAGGGGGAGTCCAGGGTCAAATCTACAGGGGCCCAGGCCCCCGTGGCCCCATAGTAGCTAAGCCACTGCACATGGGTAGCATTTGAGCCCTTACCGCTAGGTCAATGGGAGGCAGTAAGGGCTTAGACAGTAGGTGCACACCAGTTTTAATTTCAGTGCACGTCTATTGCTCGGCCCATTAAAAAAAGGCCTCTTTCTCGGCCGCAGTAAAAAAAATGGCCCAACGCATGCCCAAAACATGCGCCCATACTACCGCAGGCCACTTTGCACCATGGCTTAGTAAAAGGACCCCCATGTTTTTCTTCCCATTCAGTTCTTTCTGACCTTGGTACCTTTTTTAGCCTCTATAATCTCTCCCTTGCCAGCCAATTTTTTTTTCCATGGCCAGGACTGGGGTGTGTGAGGACTTGGCAGAGCCAAGAGAAACGAGCTATGTGAAAGGACCTGAAATCTGAGCAGGGTTACTTTTCATACTTTTATATAAGGTTTTCTTTTATCACCACAGAGTTATCCTTCTGAGAAAAACAGCACAGGGATAGCCTGATGCTCAGCATCGTTCCCACTTTATTGAAAACGTTGATCAAGGGAGGCCATTTTTGGTGTTCGAGACCACCATAATTGAAATAGACTCACCATGGGTTCTGCTCATTTATGCCATTCTAAAAACCGAACCAAAGGAGGAGTCAGTTCAAAAATATATCCATTTCTAAATGTTATCCCCCTTATTCTGTAACTTCACACCTAAAGTTAGGTGCTGATTGAGCATATATATCATAGAATACTAGCACTTATGCAAGTAGAATGCACACTGCTTACCTGCATATTATTTTGAGCATTCTAACATCAGCATTTGGTAGCAAGGAATCAGCAATGAGCTGTACAAATTTGGTATGATAGAGATATGATAGAGGTCTATAAAATAATGAGTGGAGCTGAACGGGTAGATGTGAAGCGTCTGTTCACGCTTTCCAAAAATACTAGAACTAGGGGGCATGCGATGAAGCTACAAATGTAGTACATTTAAAACGAATCAGAAAAATGTTTTCTTCACTCAACGTGTAATTAAACCCTGGAATTCGTTGCCAGAGAATGTGGTAAAGGCGGTTAGCTTGGCGGAGTTTAAAAAAAGGTTTGGACGGCTTCCTAAAGGAAACGTCCATAGACCGTTATTAAATGGACTTGGGGAAAATCCACTATTTCTGGGATAAGCAGTATAAAATGTTTTGTACATTTTGGGGATCTTGCCGGGTATTTGTGACCTGGATTGGCCACTGTTGGAAACAGGATGCTGGGCTCGATGGACCTTTGGTCTTTCCCAGTATGTATGTTACTACTGCTATTTATTCATTAGTTTTGCTCGGTAGTATACAATATCATATTTACTAGTTCAATGTTAGCTAACAAGTCCATAGATCCAATAGAAGACTCCTGAGGCAGGCTATTGGGGCCGAAACATGACTTGTGTCGAGTCCTGGATGTTTTAAATAAAGCTTCCTAATATTGGACATCGTCTGGCTTTCTGTTTTTTTTTTTTGTCACCTCCACTGTGTTTGGTTTGTTTGAATGCACACTTACATACACAAGTGCTAGAGGCTATTCTATGAGCTATGCGCATGAGTCGATTACAGGGGAATTCTGTATAGATCACCCAAAATTAGGCGCTGTTATGATCCGCAAATTCCATAAAAGCCTTTATAGAATACTACTTTAGCGTGCATTTCATGCTTAACTTTGGATGTGAGCATTTATGCCTGCTAAAGCGAGAAGTAAATGCTCACGACCAACTGATGGCAGTTAGGCGCAGAAAAACAGGCGTTCTATAACACCACACCTAAATTCTGGGAACGCCCCTGATCTGTTCAAGAGCCTCCCATGGCCACACCCCCTTTGAAGATGTGCATTATGCAAATTAGGCATGCATGTTATAAGGGTGTAGGGCAGATCCGTGCGTAACTCCTAATTACTGCCAATTAATTGTTTCTTAACACCAATTATTGATTGTTATCAGCAAGGGCGGACTGACCATTCGGGGCTCAGAGCAGTTTGGGGGGCCTAATACCTCCTCCCCATATGATTGCAATCTATCTCTCCTAACAGCGAGCAGCTCATTTGCATGCGATTTCCTTCATGCATGCCCGTTCCTTTCCGAATCGCTAAGGGATCGGTAAGGGAAGGGCTTTTTCCGTTCAGTTAGTGGGACCAATGCACTACGAATGCTGGCTCCTTCCACGACCAAATGGCTTGGATTTGGTCATTTCTGAGATGGGCGTCCTCGCTTTCCAATATCGCTGAAAATCAGAAATGACCAAGTCCTGGGGACGACCATCTCTAAGGTCGACCTAAATTTGCTGATTTGGGCGTCCCCGACCGTATTATCGAAATGAAAGATGGCCGCCCATCTTGTTTCGATACTACAGGTTTCCCCGCCCCTTGCTGGAGCCGTCCTGCAAGGACGTCCCCAGAAAAACTTGGGCGTCCCTTTTGATTATACCCCTCCACGTCATCTGTCTACTGTGTTGCTACAGTGCTGACTCAATAGTCCATTGTCTGATGACCTCATATAGTAATGTGCATTTGTTCTTGAAAAAAATAAAAATAAAACACAATGAAACAAGCTTCTTTCAATTCTAAATAAGCCCAACATAATTAAGGTTAGATGTGTATTGTTATGTGAATATTTTTACTGCTGTATTTGCTCAGGCCACTTTTTACCGTGGCTTAGTAAAAGAGCCCCTTGATGCATAACTGTAACAGTCAAGCGCGTAAGTGTTAGTATTCTTTAACTTATGTGCACAATTGGCGTCTAACTTTAGAATGACGGAGTTGGTGCAATGGTTGTTCTTCAAGTGGTCTTTATGGTCTGAAATGGCTGAACTCTAGTTACGTCACTTACCCTGAGCACTGTGAGAGTGGATTCAGGAGGGCTTTCCTAAGGAACCTTTCTCCAGCACTGTTAGAAATCTGAGACTAGGTCCTTGAACTTCCAACCTTGACTGAGGTTGAACCTAGGCATGCCCTTTGTGTCCTTATCTCTTTCCATCTTTCTCCTAATTTTCTTTCTTCCTTTCATCCTTCTTCTCTCATTGTCCCTCTCATTATTGCTTCCCTCCTGTGCTCCATTTCATTTTCTCTATCCCTTGTTTCTTTTGCACCCTCTTTCCTCCACATCTCTCTCCACTCCTCCCTCCATATCTCTTCTGTTGTACTACCTCCTTATATGGCTACATACAAGGGATGTATTGTCCTTTGTTTCATTTCCTTTAGCACATGATACAGTGGGGGAAATAAGTATTTGATCCCTTGCTGATTTTGTAAGTTTGCCCACTGACAAAGACATGAGCAGCCCATAATTGAAGGGTAGGTTATTGGTAACAGTGAGAGATAGCACATCACAAATTAAATCCGGAAAATCACATTGTGGAAAGTATATGAATTTATTTGCATTCTGCAGAGGGAAATAAGTATTTGATCCCTCTGGCAAACAAGACCTAATACTTGGTGGCAAAACCCTTGTTGGCAAGCACAGCGGTCAGACGTCTTCTGTAGTTGATGATGAGGTTTGCACACATGTCAGGAGGAATTTTGGTCCACTCCTCTTTGCAGATCATCTCTAAATCATTAAGAGTTCTGGGCTGTCGCTTGGCAACTCGCATCTTCAGCTCCCTCCATAAGTTTTCAATGGGATTAAGGTCTGGTGACTGGCTAGGCCACTCCATGACCCTAATGTGCTTCTTCCTGAGCCACTCCTTTGTTGCCTTGGCTGTATGTTTTAGGTCATTGTCGTGCTGGAAGACCCAGCCACGACCCATTTTTAAGGCCCTGGCGGAGGGAAGGAGGTTGTCACTCAGAATTGTACGGTACATGGCCCCATCCATTCTCCCATTGATGCGGTGAAGTAGTCCTGTGCCCTTAGCAGAGAAACACCCCCAAAACATAACATTTCCACCTCCATGCTTGACAGTGGGGACGGTGTTCTTTGGGTCATAGGCAGCATTTCTCTTCCTCCAAACACGGCGAGTTGAGTTCATGCCAAAGAGCTCAATTTTTGTCTCATCTGACCACAGCACCTTCTCCCAATCACTCTCGGCATCATCCAGGTGTTCACTGGCAAACTTCAGACGGGCCGTCACATGTGCCTTCCGGAGCAGGGGGACCTTGCGGGCACTGCAGGATTGCAATCCGTTATGTCATAATGTGTTACCAATGGTTTTTGTGGTGACAGTAATCCCAGCTGCCTTGAGATCATTGACAAGTTCCCCCCTTGTAGTTGTAGGCTGATTTCTAACCTTCCTCATGATCAAGGATACCCCACGAGGTGAGATTTTGCGTGGAGCCCCAGATCTTTGTCGATTGACAGTCATTTTGTACTTCTTCCATTTTCTTACTATGGCACCAACAGTTGTCTCCTTCTCGCCCAGCGTCTTACTGATGGTTTTGTAGCCCATTCCAGCCTTGTGCAGGTGTATGATCTTGTCCCTGACATCCTTAGACAGCTCCTTGCTCTTGGCCATTTTGTAGAGGTTAGAGTCTGACTGATTCACTGAGTCTGTGAACAGGTGTCTTTCATACAGGTGACCATTGCCGACAGCTGTCTGTCATGCAGGTAACGAGTTGATTTGGAGCATCTACCTGGTCTGTAGGGGCCAGATCTCTTACTGGTTGGTGGGGGATCAAATACTTATTTCCCTCTGCAGAATGCAAATAAATTCATATACTTTCCACAATGTGATTTTCCGGATTTAATTTGTGATGTGCTATCTCTCACTGTTACCAATAACCTACCCTTCAATTATGGGCTGCTCATGTCTTTGTCAGTGGGCAAACTTACAAAATCAGCAAGGGATCAAATACTTATTTCCCCCACTGTAAGAGCATATTACCAACTGTGTTAGGGCAATAACCCACATTATTTGCCCCTTAATGTGACTTAAAAAGCAGTAATACAGGTGGTCTTTCCCTAATGCAGTGTTATTTAAGACATCATGGGGTATGAGATGTAAAACATACAAATATATTTAAAGCAGTTCATTACTATGTAAATACTGTATTATGGCTTTTTTGTGTGCACTGGGTGCATACCACAAGACACAGTATAGCTAGAAATGGAATTATTTTACCTCCCGGAAGTATCAGGGCAGCCCAATGTTCCCAGGCCACATTGTAAAGGGGACAAAACTGGACCAAATAGGAGTGGGCATTGGGTCCCCCCAAAGCCAAATAGCCCCCTAGGGTACAGTTTTAAGGTCACCCCCTCAAAGTGATCCCCTAACCTATATCTCTCAACCCAACTTACAAACCCCAGTGGTGGTACAAACCCAGAAGTGCCCCTCCCCAGGTATGAAACACCCACAAACCATTACCCCTATCCATGGGCTTAGCCAGAAGTCAATTTTGAGGGGCCCCTGGGTAAACGTAGAGGTCCATGCATTTCCTCTAGGTTCTCCCCACCCAGCCTCTGTCACTGCCCCTGCCAAAATACACCTTTGCTGATGAGGTTCCTCAAGCCCTACCAACTGAAGAGATTCACTGCTAGAACCCTTGGTTGTGCTGCCTGAGCAGCAAGAAAGCTGACAATGTGCTCCAGCCTTAGCCTCCGACACTGGCACTTCTGCACATGCTCAGTTCAATGCATGAATTAAGCATTTATGAAAGTTCCAGTACTGGTGGCTGGAGTACCCATTGAGTTTCTGCTGTTCAGGCAGCACAGGCAGGGGCTCAGGAGGTGAATTGTTTTGGCTTGAGCATCCTCGCCAGCCAGGCATCCACAATTTTGAGGGGGCCTGAGCCTGAAGTGAGGAGGACCAGGCCCTCGAGCCCCCCCCCCCCCCCCATGGCTATGCCTCTGCCCCTACCACCTGATGGCCACCTCAAACCTGTCATAATGTAATCCCTGTTGTCTAATATCCTGGGCAGGAGGAAAGCTTAGTCACTCCTGCCCTCGCTGGTGCAGTAATCCAAAATGGTACTAGTGACTCCTAACAGTAGTTTTGCAGTACTATTGCTAGGGGGCCATGTTTCCATATAAGGACCCTTTATACAGAACAATGACCCCCTAGTGCTAATTCTATGAGGCTACCAATTGGGGTCACCAGTGCCATTTTGGGTTATGAGGGCAGGAGCAATAGGGTACTAGACACTTTGGGATGTTCATGGAGGGGTTGGTGGTGAGTTTATGCCTTGTTACTGGAAGGGGGAGAGACACTTCTGAGTAGGCAACTGGTTGAGGGGCCACTTTGGGGGGGGGGGGCTTTGTCTTGTTTGGGGGTCCTATGCTGGTTCCCCTTTACAATGAAGTTCCTGGACCAATGGGCTAATGCTGCTTACAAGGTGGCTCCTTTGCCATGGGAGTCAAAAACTGTAGTACTGAGATACTGCAGGTCGGTGATTCCCTTGGTTACAACAATGTGTAACAGAAGCACACGTTTTACTGCACCTTGATAACACCCCCTAAGAGTCAAGAGTTTACATCCACTAATCTAAAAATGAGTGGCACTGGACACAGATTATAGTTTTAGAGAAGTGGGGGGGTGGTGGGTTGTTTTTTTTTCTTGTTTTTTTTTGTCTTATTTTATTTTATTTTTTTTACAGCACTTGGGTAAGAGCGCAAATATGTCCTTTTGATAGGTCGGACAACTTTTAATCCGGACTTGCAAGGGTTAACAAACAAACTGCTGAATTGCTTTGTTCACTGAGAATCTAATCAGATGTTAAACTAGAGTCTATATCCAAGCAATCCTTTCCTTATGATACTGATTAGAAGTACACTCAGAATGAATAGACTAAGCAAAGATTCCTATGGTAACCTACAAAATGCATTCCTTCTGCAGACTCTGCCTACCCGCAGTAATTACATTCTTAGCTCGCTTAACAAACAGCATGTTAATTAGCTGCTTACACAGCCTTGCCTCATTAATACATATATTGCATGGTTAATCGGAAACTACAAAAGTGTGGGCTTGTGAAGGTATTTGGTTTCTTGTTTTAAAGTTGCAATATATTTTTTTTCTTGAGTCAATAAAGCACTGTGGTTTTTTTTTTTTTGAACATCCTTAAATACTAACTATGGACTGGTGTGTTGACAGACACACTTGGAAGGACTGGAGAGCTGAATAAACTCCACGGCTTTACCTGGAGTACATGTATGATACATTAAACAGCACAGAGTCATTTCTTAATACAGTAAATTAGTAGATCAGAGAAAAACAAATAGCGTGATTTTACTTGTAGTGAATGAGCAGTCTTGAAAGACCATATTTTGAAACATTTTGGTTGTATCTATGTGTCTAATTTTTTTAAATGACAGCTAGAATTTTCATTAGCACACAGAAGGCTTGTTATAACTTTGATTTTTATAAAATGTGTTACCTAAACATGATGAAATTTGTGGTTCCGCTTTTCCTATTGTCAAGGCTTTTTGGGATAGTGATTGCAAGAGAACAGAACCAAGAAAGACCTAAGTGCAAGATGAGCTCACCTTAAAAATTCTTTTGATTGAAGGTTTTGCTGTTTTGTTTTGTTTCACCCGGGGGGGGGGGGGGGGCATTTTATTTAGCACTTACTTTCTTTTTGTTTTGTGTTTTAGGGTGCGCTATTTACAATTAGTATGCACTAAGAAAAAAAAATAGGCAAAATAACAATCCAAGAGCTTAGTAAAAATCCCTGTTTTCTAAGATGCGTAGATGCCTACGTGCGTACAATGCATGTCAAATTAGAACTACCCCTCAGCTACCACGTGTCCCTGGTGGTAATTCTAATTTTGACGTGCATCCAAAATGCGCGGCAGAAAACAATTTCTATTTTCTACCACATGGCGCTAACTGGGTGGTAAGCGACAATGTATGCACGCTGATGATTACAGCCCAGTTAACACATGAGACCCTACCACTTAGTCAATGGGTGGCGGTAAGGTCTCATGCCCAAAATGGACACGCGCGGATTTTTATTTTGCCGCGTGTCCATTTTCGGCAAAAAAAGGCCTTTTTTGCAGGCGTGCTAAAAAATGGACCTGTGCGCATCCAGTACACACGTCTACACCAGCGCAGGCCATTTTTCGGGAAGCCTTAGTAAAAGGGCGCCTAAGCCATGCTAGCGGCTGCCACGTAGCAATGCCGGCACAGCCCGTTCACAGTGAATGGGCTGTGTCGGCAGTAGCGCATGGCGGCCACTTAGTAAAGTTTGCTCCTTTATCAGTACACACTGAAGCCTTTAAGGTGGGGCCTGAACTAAGTAACTAAAGTAACTTTGGTACATTTATTTATTATGATTTATTTTATTTTTAAATTTATATTTATTGATTTTCATTGTTATACAAAGATACAATCTTTGAAAAGATACACCAATATATAGCAAATATTAAGGAAAAAAAACCCAGAAAACAGAAGAAAACAAAATTTTCTTTCTATTACAAACCAAACTATATTGGTTAAACAGTCCACTATTACGGGAAAGAAATCAAGATTTAATCAATAAACCAAAGAAAGTTGGCTAAGCAATGAAAAATTATTAGGATTTATTTACCTCCTTTTTGAAGAAATTTACCCAAGATGGTGGACAGCAAGGACAAGCCAAACATTGGCAATAGACAATTATTCAAAATGAATAGGATGTGTCGGCATTAGCGCGCCACCACCGCAAGCACGGTTTAGTAAACGGGGGGGGGGGGGGGGGTTATTATGCTACATCTTAGCACCTAACGTTTGTTGCCCTTTATAGAATTGCCCCCTCCCCAACCACTACAGCTCACTTTCAGATTGATAGCAACATCCTTCCTCACAATAACACAATAGACTGTGTTCAGTCATACAGGGTAGGAGTGATGAACTGAAATCAACGTGACTGGGTTCCTTAGTTTTCTACCTACATCACATTCTCGGGGGGGGGGGGCACCAGAAAGGTACTGGGAAGAGATGGGGAAGCTAAAACAGGATTTGTGAAAGAAAGAGAAAAGAAGAAATCTGGAAAGAACTGGAAAAAGAAAGAGAGAAAGGGAAGGCATTTTAGGAAGACAAGAAAATGGCAGAAACGTGTCTGAAGGTTGACGTTTGATTGCCAAATGAAAACTGGTGGAGGTAACAATGTTTTACAAGTGACATTGGCTACTGGGTTTCTGTCACATTTTACAGCCAATAAATTCTTTACCAATAGCCACTAGATTCCTGTCACAGTGAAAACTTACCCCCATCCCCTCTCTCCTCCCAAAAAATAAGATGGAAACCTTTAACTGATAGTTGTATGATTTTTGTGCCACCTTTCTTCCCTACTGCCTCTAGATTACAAAGAGCAACCCCCACAGACCATTTCTCTGCTTGCCAGAGAATCTCAGCAGAAGCAAAACCCAAAAAAGATTCCCAACCACAGTAATCATTTGCTCTTCACAATTTACATTGAGCTTTCTGCACTGTGAACTTGAATTTCACAGAAGCTCATGCCCAGTTCATGGAAATTCATCAATAGTAAAGACTGTATGAAATGTGTCCTAACCTGATGTAGGTCATCCATTTTTTGTGAACTTATGTGGATGTGTGCTTGGTAGCTGATTGCAATTTGTCAACATAGGCTAACAGATCTCTGGTCTTAATTTTAATTGTCTTTTCTAAAGGCAAAACAAAGCTTCATCTCTCTTCATATAAGGATGAAAAATCATCACCGGACTAGACCGTGGGGAAAAAAACCTGGAGCCAGCTGACAACCGTCCATGACCATCTTCAGAACTACTTTTATTTTCCAATGAATTTCCTCTTTCTGGGCTCAGCTGTGTGAGGTAAAATCCAAAGCCAACATCATCCAAATTAACCCTTGTTTGGAAAAGTGGACACAGCAGGAACCTTCTTACTCATTTTTATTTTGATCCAGTTTTCTCCTGCTCAGGGGGAACCAGTACCTAGTGCCAAGAGCTTATAATTACAACTTATTTCTTATTTTATATCCCTCCATTAATCTGCCTAATTTGATTGTTGCAGCAATGGCTGTGGACCAGGGATCGCACCCCAGGTCTCCTTTTGGAACCCTGTAATCATGAGCCCTGAATCTGGCCACTAGGGGTGGAGGAGGTAATTTTATAATGGCTATTTTGCACATATATGTAAATACACAAACGCTGATGTCATTTCCTGTTTCCTGTCTGGCAGAATGTGGCAGATGGAAGCCTGCGGGGAAGGCGCAAGCAGCGAGAATGAATCGCTGCAGGCACCAAGGATGCCTGTATCAACACCGAAGAGGGAAGGGGTTCAGAGGCTGGAGCACAGATGCCACGGAGGATAGAGGGGAAGGGAGCAGTGTGGCGCTGCACCAGTGAATAATTTAGCCAGGCAGAAGCCTTTCATGTCCGGTTAAATCGCTGTGAATATCAGCCGGTAAGATGCAATAATATATATGTGTCATTATGCATTCCACTCATGTTCTATCCAAACTCCACCCATGTGAACACCCATTTGAAAAGTACATGCTATTACATTTAAATACCTACTTACAGAGTAATGCTTAGCCGGAATACCAGCATTTGCATGTGTTCCTGTTGGCTAAATTAGAGTGCCCTATTATAGAGTTACACTCTATAATAGGGCACTGGGAAGGGATCCCCAGAAGCTTAGCTGAGATTGGGAGGCAGAGCCGGTGGTGGGAGGCGGGGCTGGTGGTTGGGAGGCGGGGATAGTGCTGGGCAGACTTATACGGTCTGTGCCAGAGCCGGTGGTTGGGAGGTGGGGATAGTGCTGGGCAGACTTATACGGTCTGTGCCAGAACCGATGGTGGGAGGCTGGACTGGTGGTTGGGAGGTGGGGATAGTGCTGGGCAGACTTATACGGTCTGTGCCCTGAAGAGGACAGGTACAAATCAAGGTAGGGTATACACAAAAAGTAGCACATAGTTTATCTAGTTGGGCAGACTGGATGGACCATGCAGGTCTTTTTCTGCCATCATCTACTATGTTACTATGTTACTATAAATATATTGACTATGATTTCTGTGCTCCTACTTTACATACATCAATCTCAGGCAATTTTATAAGCACCTACTTAATAGTGTGGCATGCTGATGTATAAGTTCAAGTCCCTTATAACATGTACTCTCTTAGCAGGGCAACCACGATGCCTTATCAGAAATGATGGAAGGAAGCAGATGCAGGTTTTTCTTGCTCATATCTTGTTTCAAGAGTATTAATTTCATTAAGTTAGACTTGTAAACCTCTTGTTCACCTAGGCATTCCAATTGAGAAACTACAATATACATTTATACCATACATATACAATCAATATAAAACAATATATAATATAAGGTAAAACAATATAAAGGCATGTCAACATGAAAAGTAAAACATACATAAATATTGCAGTTAATTTTAGAAGTGATAATACAACCAAGAATTAAAGCACTCCATATTGAAAAAGAAAAATAATATATGTATGTAGCTATACCTGTCTATAGATACCAACATAGATATATGTGTTTTGCAGATTAGCTCTTACTGATGCATCATATTAAGTTGTGGGGAGGGAGAAAGGGTAGCTGATATTCTTTTCACCCTGTTGTTTTTCATACCAGTACTTCCATGCTGTTTTCAGCTAATTAAATTAATCTGGTAAGCAGGTGTAAGCCCACTTGTATAAGCAGTGGTTTGGGTTGCTAAAAGCAGAGATCCGAGGTATTTGCACAGCCGGAGATTTGTACAAGAGAGTGTTAAAACCCCATTAAGAAGAAACCGCACTCAGAATGCAGAAAATCCTTCCCTACAGCACTTAACCGATATGAACAAAGTCCTGCATGAACTGTCCTTTTAATCCGATATGGTAAAGTCAAGGCAAGAATAATGAATAGGCTTCTAAGGCTAAAATTAACTTGCTTCTCTATATAAAATAAGGATTATATGCAATGTACATATCCATAACTTAATAGCAAGGGGCACACTAAGACACTGTAAACAGAAAGGCGTTGCACTTTCGTGTTCAACAGTTTTGCCCAGCTGTGGAAACATTCTTAATTTGATTCAAGAATACTTATGATCCAGCATTTAATTTTCTGAGATATTTTGTTCAGAAGCCAATAAAAAGCGAGAACACGAATAACAGAGCACCCATTGGGGGAGGGGAAAGAATTATGAACTCAAATTTGTTTCCAGGGAATTCTAATAAATGATGGGAAGAGGCAGCATTCCATTATTTAAAAAACAAAAATCCAGAAATATCTATTTTAAACTTCCAAGAAGTCCTAAGGAAGGATAGACATCATCAATGAGTAAGAATTGTCAGATATTACCAGGACAAAGTACTGTCCTTGTATGTCACATCAATCAGGGGGTACGCAGGGATCTTGTCGTGGTCTAAATGTTTAAACATTATGAAACATATATGGCATGATGTGTTTAAACTGCTTCCCAATTCAAAGGAAAATTGAGGACAGCTTCCAGGAGTACAACTGGGATGTTTTTTCTACCAAGAGTCTATACCTATAACTGAGTGAGAAGACATTTTCTGTAAACATTGTGGTTATCTGCTGTTGTACCCCCAAGCCTACTTCATCTCTTGCTTTCTCACTGAAAAAGGAATCTCCATGCTTGTCCCATGATTTCTTGAATTTTGTTTAGAAAGTTTTTTTTCTTAATTAACATTTTGAAACATGTAATCACGCTCTACTCCTTGTGAGCAACTCTCCATCCCCAACACTTTCATCACCCATATTCTCTCCTCACCCAAGTCCTTCCTCTTGTATTCTTGACCACTCAATTTTTTACTGAGGTTTGTTGGGGGGGGGGGGGTTGTTTTTTTTTTTTTTTTTACCCTTTTCACTTACACTGGGTACCTTGTCTAAGCATCCAACAGCCTTTCTATGAAGACATGCTTTCTAGTCCATTTCTAGATTCATCATGACCCCATTTTTCTGGAACATTCTTTCTCTTGAAAAAAAAATGTTGCTTCAATTTGATTTAAGTCTGAATGTGAGAGGGAGGATTAGCAGAAAAAAATTTAAAACAAACAAAGCTTTTCAAATTTGCATAAGAGGGAGTCACATGGAAACATGAAGCCTTGCAGAAGTGCTATGGATGTCTGCCCCTCACTAAACTGGAACGGGCGACAGAAAAAAAAAATAATCACACTCGGAAAGGACCAGAGGTACTGAAAGGTTTTTGCTATTCATGGGTAATCTTATAACAGGATGGTTATAAAAAGTTTCAAAAATATGCCTATGTTATACTTATTTTTCATATGTACCTACGCTACTTTATGAAATAAACTCCTACAAAACGCTTAATATTACACAAATGTTCTCGCACAAATTTACACCTGCTCCAAAACAGATGTAAAAATGTGTGCATGTATTCCATTAGGACAATTCTTTAGCCGGGTGCCTCCATTTATTTTTGTTACATTTGTACCCTGCACTTTCCCACTCATGGCAGGCTCAATGTGGCTTACATGGGGCAACGGAGGGTTAAGTGACTTGCCCAGAGTCACAAGGAGCTGCCTGTGCCTGAAGTGGGAATCAAACTCAGTTCCTCAGGACCAAAGTCTACCACCCTAACCACTCCTCCACTGTTGCTACTATTTGAGATTCTACATGGAATGTTGCTATTCCACTAGCAACATTCCATGTAGAAGTCGGCCCTTGCAGATCACCAGTGTGGTCGCGCAGGCTTCTGCTTCTGTGAGTCTGATGTCCTGCTCAATGCGGCTTACATGGGGCAATGGAGGGTTAAGTGACTTGCCCAGAGCCACAAGGAGCTGCCTGTGCCTGAAGTTGGAATTGAACTCAGTTCCTCAGGACCAAAGTCCACCACCCTAACCACTAGGCCACTCCTCAACTCCTGTATGAGCTGGATTCAGTAAATGACATTCAAACTTTGGTGCTGAAAAAAAATTGGTACTGAACAGCAGTGGTGGCCCTATCATTAGGCCAACTGAGGTGGGGGCCTCAGGCAGCACTAATTATGGAGCAGCATTTTCCCTCTTCCTTTCTCAACTCCCCTCCACAGCCTACCTCCTTTCTTTGTTTTTCAAAAGTTGACAGCGGCTGCGATCCCCATATGCTTCCCTGCCTCCGGCATCAACATCTCCTGTACTGTGGCCCATCTCTCTGGTGTAACTTCCTGTTTCCTCGGAGGCAGGCTACAGTACAGAGGAGACGACAGCATATGGGGATCACTGCTGCCTCTGACTTTTGAAAACAACAGGAACAAAAAAGAAGGTATGCTTGGGGGGGGGGGGGGGGGAGATGATAGACCGCGGCTGCACACATTTTAAGGAAATGTCCTTGACCCATGAATGCCCCTCCATAGCCACTCCACCTTTGCAGATCCACGCAGAAACACTTAGTGCCCTGTTTACTAAGCTGCACTGTAAGCATGCAAACCTTTTAGCATGCGCTAAAAATTAGCGCGCACTAACACTAGGGACACCCATAGGAATATAATGTGTGCTGCTATCATTAGTGCACACTAAAAAATTAGCGCACCTGCAGCATGCACACTAAAAAGTTAGCGCACCTGCAGCGCGGCTTAGTAAACAGGGACCTAAGGCTCTATTCTATGAATGAGCACACAAATGTGTTTTCACATGGATCTGCCATTTCTGTCCCATTTCAGTGCCTTGCATCTGTTAGAACATTTTTTTCCGCATTGAAAATTTGGCGCAGAAGAAGCGCCCAACATTCAGCACCATATATAAAAGCAGTTAGCTTAGCAGGGTTTAAAAAAGATTTGAATAATTTCCTAAAAGAAAAGTCCATAAGCCATTATTAAGATAGACTTGGGAAAATCCACTGCATATTCCGGGATAAGCAGCATAAAATGTGTTTTGCTGTCCTAGGAACTTGCCAGGTACTTGTGATCTGGATTGGCCACTGTTGGAAACAAGATACTGGGCTTAATGGACCTTCAGTCTGTCCCAGTATGGCAATGCTTATGTTCTTATAGAATTCCCCTGATCCATGTCTATCATATAACAGACACCTAGATTCCATTATAGAAAATTATTGTAATGTAGCATCGGGTGCACCTAACATTTACCATCTTCCAAAATGATGGGTAGAAGATGAACTGATCCCACAAACTACATATATTTAATACAATCCTCAATAAATATTCAAGTCTGTGAAGCAGATCTATAGATCTAAACAAGGTAAGAAGTGGGTGGAAAAAATCACTAAGAGCTCCAGGTAGAACACTTTCAGAGCTAAAAAGTCTTCATCATTGGCAAACAAAAACACCAACAAAAATGACAAAACCCCCTAAAAAAACAAACACCACAATTTACACAAGTGCAAACATACCAGCCTTTTACACAGTGAAACGCACTTATCTAGCTTTCTCCAACAGAATACAATAGTCCCCAGACCAACGAAGCCCAGTGTTTCACACTGCTGTCTCAAGGTTGGGACTTTTCTTTTCTTGAGCCCAAACGCTTAGCTGCTGGGAATCGGCATTTAGGCACCTGCAACTCACACCAAACCATAATGCACTGCCTTATCAACCACACCTCTGTCAATACAATCTTCCAAATCTTGCAGGTGGATTTTTGCCATGGAATTACATAGTAACAATAGTAACATAGTAGATGACGGCAGAAAAAGACCTGCACGGTCCACCCAGTCTGCCCAACAAGATAAACTCACATGTGTCATTTTTTGTGTATACCTTACCTTGATTTGTACCTGTCTTTTTCAGGGCACAGACCGTATAAGTCTGCCCAGCACTATCCCCGTCTCCCAACCACCCGCTCCGCCTCCCACCACTGGCTCTGGCACAGACCGTATAAGTCTGCCCAGCACTATCCCCACCTCCCAACCACCAGCCCTGCCTCCTACCACTGGCTAAGCCTCTGGGGATCCCTTCCTTCTGAGGAGGATTTCTTTATGTTTATCCCACGCATGTTTGAATTCCGTTACCATTTTCCTCTCCACCACCTCCCGCGGGAGGGCATTCCAAGAATCCACCACTCTCTCCGTGAAAAAATACTTCCTGACATTTTTCTTGAGTCTGCCCCCCTTCAATCTGATTTCATGTCCTCTAGTTCTACCGCCTTCCCCTCTCCGGAAAAGGTTCGTTTGCAGATTAATACCTTTCAAATATTTGAACGTCTATATCATATCACCCCTGTTTCTCCTTTCCTCCAGGGTATACATGTTCAGGTCAACAAGTCTCTCCTCATATGTCTCGTAACGCAAATCCCATACCATTCTCGTAGCTTTTCTTTGCACCGCTTCCATTTTTTAAACATCCTTCACAAGATACGGCCTCCAAAACTGAACACAATACTCCAGGTGGTGCCTCACCAACGTCTTATACAGGGGTATTAAATCCTCTTTTCTTCTGCTGGTCACACCTCTCTCTATACAGCCTAGCAATCTTCTAGCTACGGCCACCACCTTGTCACACTGTTTCGTCGCCTTCAGGTCCTCAGATACTATCACCCCAAGATCCCTCTCCCCGTCCATCAGACTCTCACCACCTAACACATACGTCTCTCGTGGATTTCTACTCCCTATATGTATCACTTTGCATTTCTTCGCATTGAATTTTAATTGCCAAATGTTAGAATTTGCCTCAATAATGAAAGCAAACCTACATGGGTAGTTTTTTGCATTTATTATTGCCTAGCAAATTGTTAGCTGTAGAGATTTGCATCTGCTTTTATCCGTAGGTAAGTTTTCCTTCAGAAACAACCCAGCTGGTATTCAAAAGAGCTGCTACTTAGTTAGTGGTTTGAAAATTGCCACTAACCCCCTCATTCTATAAAGTTCTGCACCCAGATGTATGCTTAGTGAGCAAATTAGCATATGCAAGTTAGTTATGTGCATAAATTAAATAATGAGGAGCTAGTATTTAATGAGGAGGATTGTATTTAATACATTTATACCCCACATTTTCCCACTAGTTGCAGGCTCAATGTGGCTTACACAATCACAAGGGTAAACTGCAATAAAGTATAATATCGTTAAACAATGTCATTGTAAACTATAGTCGTATACGTATATCTAAGACAACAGAGATAATAGAAGATAAAAAAAAACATGAGGGTCCATATATATTGCTGTAACAGTTTGAAAGTAAACTAAGTAATGTTAGGAAGGTATGCCTTCTTAAACAGGGTGGTCTTCAAAGATTTCTTGAAGTCTAGATGATTCTGGGTCGATCTCAGGACTTTAGGCAGAGCATTCCATAACTGTGTTCCTACGAATGAGAAACTGGATGCGTAGGTAGATTTATATTTGAGGCCATGGCAATCTGGATAAAGTAAGATTAGATATGAGCGGGAAAAACTAGAACTATTTCTGGGTGGTAGATCAATTAGATTTAACATGTAACCAAGAACCTCACCATAAATAATCCTATGAATCAAGGTGCATATCTTAAAGGCAATACGTTCCTTAATAGGAAGCCAGTGTAATGTTCCTCGAAAGGGCTTGGCAGATTCAAATTTGGATTTGCCAAAGATCAGTCTCACAGCTGTGTTCTGTGCGGTCTGAAGTTTCTTGATGAGTTGTTCTTTGCAACCTACGAAGATACTGTTACAATAGTCCAAGTGGCTTTGTACCATTAACTGTATCAAGTTGCATGGCTTTAATTGATGCTAATTGACACCAATTATCAGTTATCCCCTGGATTCTATGCAGGGCAACATAAGTTGCGTACAAAAATCCAGTTGTATTCAGAATTTGTGTGCGAAACTTAATTAGTTAACAATCCAATCAACACCAATAATTGCCACTTAACAATCCATTATTGACACTAATTGGCATTAATTATAATTTACGTGCAGAACTTTCTAAGCGTATTCTATAACATAATGTGCATAAATTCTAAGTTGTATAGTTGAAAATGCAGCGGATCATGGATGTTTCTAAAATCTACGAGCATGGTTATAGAATAAACCCAGTCTGAAAATGGCAGATACAAATCAAGGTACGGTATACACAAAAAGTAGCACATATGAGTTTTGTCTTGTTGGGCAGACTGGATGGACCGTGCAGGTCTTTTTCTGCCGTCATCTACTATGTTTGTGCGTAATTTAGGCGTCAGCATTTACACCAAGTTTTACTTTCCATAATTGCCTGCGACTACATTTAGCCACACAAACGGACGCTCAGCATATTCTTTAAACTGTGTGGAAATTTAGGCTTATTCTATAAAGTACACCTAAATTTAGGCATACCTTATAGAAAGCCCCTAAGCGTATTTCATTTTGGCACTAATTTTTTTAGGCATGACATATAGAATCTAGTCCTATACATATAACTGTCCTTAGTCAGTATTCTAGAAGTTGTATGGGTAAAATCTATCACGAGTGACTTCTAGGGGGTGTAGACTTTTCTTGAATTTACCTATAACTGCATATCCTGTGGGGGGGTTGTTTATTTTTGTTTTATCTTACCTGTGGCAGCTGTTTTTTTTTTAGACAAAAACAAACTATTGCTGACTGCATATGCGTCCCTGAACAAGAGCATTGTCTTGAAAACAGAAATTTCTGTAGGACGCATTGAATTCCCTCGGGAAGAAGCAGTGAAATCTACAACCCAGATAAGTGAATTCCAGCGGGGCATTTTCATTCCAGTGTTTTTGTTGGGAGTCAAAGCGGGCTCCATTACAGTGACATTTAGCTTTTCCTCCAAGTGAACTTAGGGGACACGGCATGTTTGGGGAGAACTCATAAGATGTTAAGATTGATATTTGATTTTCACTATTTAGGTTATCAATAGAAATCAAACAAAATAAAACATGGAAAAGAAAATAAGATGATACCTTTTTTTAATGGACATAACAATACATTTCTTGATTAGCTTTCGAAGGTTACCCTTCTTTGTCAGATCGGAAATAAGCAAATGTGCTAGCTGACAGTGTATATAAGTGAAAACATTCAAGCATTACTATGACAGTCTGACAGGGTGGGAGGATGGGGGTGGGTAGGGCTCCCACGCCTGTTGGTCAGCATTTTACAGGACCAGGACACTGTACCAGTGACTTCACAATGAGAATCCTGAAAGGTAACTTTAAAACCATACAAGAACGTAAGACCTTTGAAGTCAGAATGATTGACTATTTTAACACCCAACAGAAAGGACTTAACAAGGATCTGGGGTTCCTAGCCCATTATAAACCATAAAGCTGTATTTCTCTGTTGATCATCCTCCCCTCACCTACCCACACCCATTCTGTTAGAATATCAATGATATGCTTTGATGTCCCCGTGCATACCTCCTACCCACCCCCATCCTCCCACCCTGTCAGACTGTCAATAGTAATGCTTGGATGTTTTCACTTATATACACTGTCAGCTAGCACATTTGCTTATTTCCGATCTGATGAAGAAGGGCAACCTTCGAAAGCTAATCAAGAAATGTATTAAGTTATGTCCAATAAAAAAGGTATCATCTTATTTTCTTTTCCATGTTTTATTTTGTTTTATTTCTATTGATAACCTTAAGAGTGGACTAACACGGCTACCACACTCCTCCACTATTTAGGTTAAAGCATTCACTTTCTATATATATAAAAAAAAGTTAGAGGGTGGATTTGGGAGGAGAATATATGATGTGTAGAGCTATTCAGGTGAGCCGCTTTTTAGCGGTGTGACTCACTGATACGTTGCTCGGCTGGAATCACAGCCTATGCTGAATCCTCCTTTAACCTTCCACAAATAAAGTAGTACATATATATTAAACCTAAGAGGAATATATCTCTTTTATGGGTTCTCCCCAGACATCCTGTTTACACCTGTTTTTTCACCAGTATAGTTAGGGATTGACTATATAATAGTAGTTTTGATTTTTTTTGTCTCGCCCTTGGGGATTGTTTGACATGTGAATATCAGCTCCAGCATTTATAGTTTTGATTATCCAAAACTATGGGGTCCTTTTACCAAGCTGCGGTAAAAAAAAGGCTCTGCGGTAGTGGCGAGGGCCATTTTTGCCGCGCACCAGGGTCCTTTTTACCGCAAATAGTAAAAAGCCCCTAAAAAAGACAGGGCCATGCGGTAAGATTATTCTTACCACATGGCCATGCAGGGGGGGGGGGGGGGCACTTGCCACCACCCATTGAAGTGGTGGTAAGGGCTCCCATGGTAACACAGTGGTAACCAGGTAGCACGTGGTGCTGCCCGATTACTGCTGGCTAGCGCCATGCTAGAAATTCTGAAGGTACTTTTCCTAGCACTGGAAATGATGTGCACTCAAGGCAGAACTACCGCCAGCAGCCGCGTTGGGCAGGCAGTAGTTCTAGATTGCCACATGAAAGCCTGCTGCCGCACGGCATCCCTTTAGTAAAAGGGCCCCTATGTGTATTGCTTCCTTCAACAGCAAACTACTACTACTACTTATCATCTAATTAGGACAGACAAACAAGACAAATAAGGGATAATGGCGTTACTAAGGTGGGAATGATAAAACATGGGTGCTGAAGAAATGAGTAAGGGTTAGGAGTTAAAAGCAGCATCAAAAAGGTGAGCTTTTAGCCTAGATTTGAAGAAGCCAGAGATGGAGCTTGACGTACCAGCTCAGGAAGTTTATTCCAGGCATATGGTGCAGCAAGATAAAAGGAACAGAGTCTGGAGTTACCGGTGGAGGAGAAGGGTACAGATAAGAGAGATTCAACCAGTGAATGGACCACCTTCAAACAAGTATAGAATAAAGTACATATACAATAAAGTACATAGGTTTGCCAACACCCACTGCAAACTGGATATATGTCCCAGTCATCTACTCAAATCTGCCATGGCAGATCTCACATCCCACCTAAACTTCAGGCTACAACAAGGTCTCTTCCCCAAGGAATATGGTAACATCCTACTCACCCCAATACCTAAAGACTTCAAGAAAAACACTAACGACATAACCAATTACCGCCCAGTTGCGTCTATCCCACTGTCCTAGTCACTCTCCTGGCCAAATTCAAGTCAGAAATAGCCACTGCTAAAAGTATACTTCTCCTTCAATTCGACATGGTCAACCACAATATACTACTAAGACTCCTTGGCCACTTCGGGATTGATGGAAATGTACTTAACTGGATAAAGGGTTTTCTAACCACTAGAAATTACCAAGTAAAATCAAACTCAAACATATCACCACCGTGGAAAGCCACCTGTGAAGTACCTCAAGGATCATCATTATCACCAATACTCTTCAACATGATGATGATCCCACTGGCAAAGTCCCTATCCAACCGAGGCCTCAACCAGTTCATCTATGCAGATGACGTCACAATCTATATTCCCTTCAGTCATGACTTAACAGAAATAACCAATGAAATCAATGACAGCCTGAACATCATGGACTCCTAGGCAAACTCATTCCAACTGAAACTGAACACTGAAAAAAACACACTGCCTCATCCTCTCATCTCAACATAACAAGTACAAACCCACATTCATAAACACCCCAAAACACAGCCTAAAATTACTCGGCGTCATAATCGACCATAACCTTACCCTTGAGAGCCAAGTAAACTCCGTAATAAAGAAAATGTTTTACTCAATGCGGGAACTCAAATGAATAAAACCTTTCTTCCCAAGGGAAATTTTTTGAAACCTAATACAATCAATGGTCCTAAGCCATACAGACTACTGCAATGGAATCTATTCGGGATGTAAAGAACAACTCGCAAAAAAACTCCAGACCGCCCAAAACACAGCTGCCAGGCTGATATTTGGTAAAACACGCTTCGAAAGCGCTAAACCCCTCCGAGAAAAGCTATACTGGCTCCCAATCAAAGAACGGATCACCTTCAAAATCTGCACCTTGGTCCACAAAATTATCTACAGCGTAGTCCCAGGATACATGATAGACCTCATAGATCTACCTACCAGAAACAGATTCGGATCATCACGATCATACCTAAACCTACATTACCCTTGAAATACAAAACAATTTATGCATCCAGCTTCTCCTACCTAAGCGCACAACTATGGAATGGACTCCCTAAAGCTGTGAAAATAATCCATGTCCATCTAAACTTCAGGAAATCACTAAAAACCACCCTCTTCATAAAGGCCTACCCCACCGATCCAACGTAAATCCCCACACCCAGCAACACAACACAACCAATGATCGTACTGGACAATATACAATCTTCATCCCTCCCATCCTCATGGTGCCTGATACACACCTACCTCAATTCGACCACAATATAACCTGTATTTGTTAACAACCGGCTGGCGAATGCCTGTACGGTACTATGTAAGCCACATTGAGCCTGCAAATAGGTGGGAAAATGTGGGGTACAAGTGTAACAAATAAATAAATAAATAAACTTTTAGCCACACAGAGGGTAGGCGATCAACAAAATCCCAATAGTTTACTTGCTGAAATGACTTTCCTTATTGCCTGCTTAAGGCACAGCTATCATGGTGGTGCATTAAATGAATATGTTACCCTAGGAAGCTTTGGATACAAGGTTAAGAGGTCAAATTTCTCCCTAGTTATTTATTAAGGCATATTGGGAGGGACTTTTTTGCTGAGTCACTGAATTCCTGACATCCAAGCAATTCAGTTGGTAATAACAAATATTTTGTGATATAAAGAGAATGCTCTGAAAATGGAGAATAGTATGGACAAAATAGAAGAGCTAAGTAATACTTTAAGACATTAAAAGTATTCTAAATGGTATGGTATTATAAAATTCACAATTATTAAGAAGACACCAGCTTTTGTAAGTAGAAGGTGGTTCAATTGAGATTGTACTCTAAGAATGCACTTATCTCCCTGTTTACTAAGCGCATGGCAATGCCAACATAGACCATTCAAAGTAAATGAACTGGGTGGGTCAGCCTTAGCACACAGCAGCCTCTAGCATGGCTTAGAAAATGGGGGGAGAGGAGGTTAGTTTTAATACAGTAAATTTTTCTTTGAAGAAATGCTACATTGCAACTCCTGATTGGCTGTAAAAATGCAGGTGACGATTTGGTAGCTACAACTACTTTAAAAAATCCTGTTTCCATGGCAACCCATGCATTTTGCCCCCTAATTCTATAAACTTGTGCACATAATTTGACGCTTACCCTCAGATTCCATATAGGTCACCCAGGGCAGGTGTGCACACAAATTAATTAGTTAACAAGGAGGGGCATAATCGAAAGGGATGCCCAAGTTTTGCTGAGGACGTCCTCGCAAAATGTCCCGGTGGAGGGGCGGGGAAACCCATATTATCGAAACAAGATGGACATCCATCTTTCATTTCGATAATACGGTCGGGGACGCCCAAATCTTGAAATTTAGGTCATCCTTAGAGATGGTCGTCCCTAGACTTGGTCGTTTCTGATTTTCGTCAATAATGGAAAGTAAAGATGCCCATCTCAGAAACAACCAAATGCAAGCCCTTTGGTCGTAGGAGAAGCCAGCATTCGTAGTGTACTGGTCCCCCTGACATGCCAGGAAGCCAACCGGGCAACCTAGGGGGCACTGCAGTGGACTTCAGAAATTGCTCCCAGGTGCATAGCTCCCTTACCTTGTGTGCTGGGCCCCACAACCCCCCAAACCCACTACCCACCACTGTATACCACTACCATAGCCCTTACAGGTGAAGGGGGCACTTAGATGTGGGTACAGTGGGTTTCTGGTGGGTTTTGGAGGGCTCACATTTACCACCACAAGTGTAACAGGTAGGAGTGAATGGGCCTGGGTCCGCCTGTCTGAAGTGCACTGCACCCACTAAAACTACTCCAGGGACCTGCATACTGCTGTGATGGACCCGAGTATGACATTTAAGGCTGGCATAGAGGCTGGCACAAAATATTTTTTAAGATGTTTTTTGAGGGTGGGAGGCGGTTAGTGACCACTGAGGAAGTAAGGGGAGACCATCCCCGATTCTCTCTGGTGGTCATCTGGTCAGTTCGGGCACCTTTTTGTGCCTTGGTCATAAGAAAAACAGGACCAGGTAAAGTCATCCAAGTGCTCGTCAGGAACGCCCTTTTTTCCATTATGGGTCGAGGACGCCCATGTGTTAGGCAAGCCCAAGTCCCGCCTTCACTACGCCTCTGACATGCGCCTGTGAACTTTGGTTGTCCCCGCAACAGAAGGCAGTTGGGGACGTCCAAAATCGGCTTTCGATTATGCCAATTTGGGCGACCCTGTTAGAAGAATGCCCATCTTCCGATTTGTGTCGAAAGATGGGCTTCCTTCTCTTTCGAAAATAAGCCTGAAGGTATCAACCATCAATAATTCTTTTTTTTAACAAGCATTAGTGGCACTAGTTAGATGTAATTGGCATGTCAATGCTTAAAATGTATACGTGATCTAAAACAGGGGGTGTGGAAATGGGAGGGCCACATTGTTATAGAATAATGGAGATACACTCCTAATGTAGGCACGTAGATTTGCACAACGTTTCAGTTGGTTCAAATGGCACACCTGGTTAGGCATGATTCCCCAGGCGTAAGCACTATTCTATAAACCACGCCTAACTTTAAGCTCGACTTATAGAATAGTGCTTTTTTTCAGCACCGATATTTTTTGGCACCATATGTAGAATCTAGCCCTTAGCTGCATCCTCCCAGTGCCTAACTATAGAGAATTACCCCTTATATATTTAAAACTGCAAAAATGAAAATAGATATTTATGCTATGGTTAAGACTGGCCATACCATATCACCTGTCCTTGAAGTACAGACTAGTGAGGAGAGGCAGAGCTTTCAGCCACTGATCACCAACCTGGTAAGAGTTGACCATGTCATAAGGTGATAGTAGTTAAAACATCCTATTGCTTTTACTTGTGATGCCATACTTTCACTAGGAGAGGAGGTAGCTGACTGTCCCTGTGACTGGTCAGTGGACTGATGCTCAGTTGGAAGGAAAAGCAAGAACAGTTCAAGAGAACTCAAACTTGGCAATGATCAATAACAAAATGGGCAGTCAGGCAAGTGACTTTCTGCTTCTTCCAGGATAACAGTCTGCTCTAATGAATGCACATCCTCCCCTCCTCCTTCTTCTTCCACCCACCCCGCCCCAAAAAACGTCCAAAAACATTTTATTTCACATTTTACATCTATTTGTGAAGGTGCCTAAGACAGGAGCTCACTTAATACTTTCCCTTATGCTTGTGGCGCAACAACCTATTCAATACAGATAAGCCCCTTTAGAAACGAAGGCGAATTTAATTCAGTGCTTGAGTGACAGCAGGAAGATTTATCCCCGGCCAGACAATACAGCTTTTTGGGCTTTAATCTTGTCCAGACAATGAGCTGTTTTTCAGCCCTCATCTTGTACTTTTCCCACGATGTTCGGTGATTAAGCAGCACTCCATTGGATGGAAGCCATTATCTCTCATATAAGAGCATTCGCATCTCCCTGTCAAGGGCCAAGAAGGGAGGGAGAGAGATAGAAGAAAGAAGTTAGTACTCATCCAGGAGAACTAAGATTTGAAGCCAAGGCTGACAAGCTGGTTGGCCAATCTTGGCATGTAAACATGGCCTAAAAGCACGTGGAGCTAACACAGGAAATAGATGAAGAGTAAAATAAGGGCTCTCCAGGAAGACACTGATATTGAAATTGTTATTGTTTATACTCGTGGTTTCTGTGTAGAATTTCAATTTTGTTTTCCATGAACTGTATTAGCAAAGGATTTCAAGGATGTTATTTTTTATGTTAAAAACATAAAGTAGGCTGGCCCCAATGGCTTGGTGCCAAGGGAGGAATTCAGTAAAAGGCACCTAGGTACCGGGAAGATCCGTGCTAAGCTGGTATTCCATAAAGGGCACGCTGCACAGAGCATAATTCACCGAATCGGAGCTTAGCAAAGATTTCGCACTTTACTTTGAGTGCAAGCATTTGCGCCTACCAAATCCTGCTGCAAATCTGGTGTCCTATTTATGGCAGTTGGCAACACATCAACTTAGCACTAGGTCCGCACCTGGATCTATTCAGTTCTTTCGATTCCTAACCATCTAAATGCCTGGCTTCCTGTCGTCCCAACTTCCCTACTAAAGCCCCTCAGGACTACTCTGGATCCTCAAGGCCATGAAGAGAGGACTATCAGCTCCTTTCATCTGTCTGAGGCTTTGTGAGTATTTAAAGACAAAACCAGAAAGTTGATAACCTGATTCAACGATATGCACAAAGCACCACAGAATGTTTTAAAAGGAACCTCAGATATATAAATGGAATTTCATCAATCACGGCTTCCGACATAGTAGTCCACACAATTTGTTTTTCAAAGTTTTCAATAGATATGCAATTAACATAAGCACTTCCCTGTTTCCCCATTTATCTGACCAATTCTCTGACTCTAAGCATAACACATTGGCCTCAAACCCTAGTTCAAGATGAGACTTTTTAAAACTAGGGCTGGCTTAACCATGAGGCTCACTAGGAAGTCACCTAAGGCAGCAGCTTCTAAGGGGCAGCAAAGAGCAGATAGTGCCAGGAAGGTCAGTAAAGGTTTTCAGTGGTGGTATTTGGATAAATGCCACTGAATATTGATCCTAAAGGAGACATCTACTGAGTCCTGTTTCTTCCAAATAAACATGACAGAAAATAGCCCTTAAACAATTGTACACAGTGCATAAAAAGTAGGTATATTGCAACACTGAGCCCCCGTTTGTGCAATCTGCTTGTAAGCATTCCCAGGGCTTAGTTTGGGTGGAGGTATAGTGGATCTGTGGTATGGATGCATATTTTTAAAAAATGCAAATGTGCATGCAAAGAGTCTACATGCATTTACACCTTTGAAGCAGTGAAAATGTGTGCAAGAGAATTTATGTGCTATTAGGCATAGCGCTGAGAGTCTATTTATACAAGTATATGGATGCCTATGTCGTCTTCATAAAATAGAAGATTTTTGGAAGGGATGGGCACCCAGAACTTTTTTCTGTTGTGTCATTTCCCCTGTCATTAGGGAGGATTCCTGTTTTGTTCAGGGTTTTCCCTCCTTGTGTTGTCATTAGAGACAAAGTAAATGAAAACATTTATGGACCTCTTCTGCATCACCCTTCTTCACAGGGCCTCCGTCCCTTGCACCCCCTTCCATATCAGGCCTCCTTCCTGCACTCCTTCCCCATGGAGGAAGCCCCTCCTACTGTACACCTCTGGGCCTACCCTAAGCATTGGTGGTCTAGTGAGGAATGCCTACTCAATCCTGCCCATGGTTACGGACGCATTCAATATGGCAACCATGGCCTTGCACCTTAGTTTCATGGTACTTCAAGACTATGGTGAAAGATTGTGGCTGCCAAATTGAAGGCAGCTGAGATCATGGGCACAAGTGAGTGGATGTCGCTTGTGCCCCAGTTTCTTCCACTAAACCACCAATGCTTAAGGTCTCTGTTCACTGCAAGGCTAACTCTTCCAATCCCTAATGCAGTTAGTTACTTAAACTATAAATATGCTGTCAAGCTTCTGCTACTAACCTACAAATGCACTCGATCTGCAGCCCCTCCTTACCTCTCAAACCTCATCTCCCCTTACGTTCCTACCCGTAACCTCCGTTCTCAAGACAAATCCCTCCTTTCAGTACCCTTCTCCACCACCGCCAACTCCAGGCTCTGCCCTTTCTGCCTCGCCTCACCCCATGCATGGAACGAACTCCCTGAACCCATACGCCAGGCCCCCTCCCTGCCCATCTTCAAATCATTGCTCAAAGCCCACCTCTTCAATGTCGCCTTCGGCACCTAACCACTACACCTCTACTCAGGAAATCTAGACTGCCCCAACTTGACATTTCGTTCTTTAGATTGTAAGCTCCTTTGAGCAGGGACCGTCCTTCTTTGTTAATTTGTACAGCGCTGCGTAATCCTAGTAGCGCTCTAGAAATGTAAGTAGTAGTAGTAGAAGTTCCTAAGATGGTATAATTGAGAGTCCACTATATTTATTACATGGTATCTTGTTTGTATTTTTCGCTTTATATTTTATTTTCAGTTTAACACAGGGCATTTTTTAAACAGCTGCTTATAGTAATTATTTAAAGAGTAGGAGAACTCAATATTTTTCAAAGGAACAACTCTGGCGTGTGTATAAAGGTGTTTCACTTGCAGGCAAAAATATGTGCCATTAAATGACTTTATAATGGGCCCAATTTGAAGTGGGAAAACGCAGAAAAGATACACCAGAGATGATATTTGGCAGATGTTTCTATTGGTATTCCAGGCAATGTTCTTTTTGGAACAGCATCTTTCTAGTGAAGTAAATTCTTATGGAAAGTGCTGCTCTGGCACAGCTGGATGCTGAAATCCACCGATATCTGCAAGACAGGCATAGTACTGTCAGTACTGGCAGGCAGCACCACCACCAGTGCAATCATGGCTGCCCTACCAGTGTGTCTTAACCCTATACCCTTAACCCTCTTGCTAAGGATGTAAAAAGAATTGAAGCGGTGCGAAGAAAAGCTACGAGAATGGTATGGGATTTGCGTTACAAGACGTATGAGGAGAGACTTGCTGACCTGAACATGTATACCCTGGAGGAAAGGAGAAACAGGGGTGATATGATACAGACGTTCAAATATTTGAAAGGTATTAATCCGCAAACGAACCTTTTCCGGAGATGGGAAGGCGGTAGAACGAGAGGACATGAAATGAGATTGAAGGGGGGCAGACTCAAGAAAAATGTCAGGAAGTACTTTCTCACGGAGAGAGTGGTGGATGCTTGGAATGCCCTCCCGCGGGAGGTGGTGGAGATGAAAACGGTAACAGAATTCCAAAATGTGTGGGATAAACATAAAGGAATCCTGTTCAGAAGGAAGGGATCCTCAGAAGTTTAGCGGAGATTGGGTGGCAGAGCCAGGGGGGGGGGGGCTGGTGGTTGGGAGGCGGGGCTAGTGCTGGGCAGACTTCTACGGTCTGTGCCGTGAGGATGGCAAATACTAATCAAGGTCAGGTATACACAAAAGGTAGCACATACGAGTTTATCTTGTTGGGCAGACTGGATGGACCGTGCAGGTCTTTCTCTACCGTCATCTACTATGTTACTGTTATACAACCTCTCAGGAGAAGCAAATGAGAAAGGCATTAATGCATCACTGATATTTCTTATTTTCTTACATAATTTAAAAGAAAATATATAGCCCTGGCTGTACGAAATTTACCACTCCAGTTATAATTAAGTGTACTTCTACCCTTATCCTACTCTGTATTGCTCACTAGAAGCTGTAGTCCCACCCCCAGAGACTTATCAGCCTCATTGGGATTACTTCTCTCTATATGCTACTATATATTTATCCCAGAGTTGTATTCTCTTTTCCGGAACCCTATCAGCTTCCTTGCACCTACTGTTACTCTCTTTTCCACTCTGTATATATTCCCGGAGTTGGTACTCTCCTCTCCGGAACCTGTAGGCCATATTGAGCCTACTGCTATGTGAGAAAATGTGGGATACAAATGTAATAAATAAACAAACAAATAAATAAATAAACAAATAAATAAATAAATGATGGTCCCTGCTGCTTCAAGGCACCAGCCCAAACCTTAAGTACTGTTTTGGGCCAAGAAGCCTGAGAACAAAGGTCTTCTGTCCATATCCGGGCTTTCGTCTGAGGGATTCCTGCCACCCTCACCTTATAAATACCACCCATATGCAACAGCAGTTTGTGCAATAGTATGATTTATGAGATGATAGAATGCACTGCAGATGTAAATTGCCCTAAGGCAAATCGAGGCATGGTCCTATCAGTGATTTCCCCTTCAGATGTCACTGTATCAGCAACAGAGACGTAGTTCTAGAATTATTTCTGCATGCATATTAAGGACAGCCACTATCAAAGTTAGATTAGGCAATCAACAATAAAATAAAGTAAACCACAGAAACGAAAATAAGATGATACCTTTTTTATTGGACTAACAATACATTTTATGATTAGCTTTCGAAGGTAGCCCAGATCAGAAATAAGCCTACTCAAAGTTAGATTATAAATAATCTAAGTGTAGGACTTTCTTTTCCAGTTATGATGAATGTCTTGCTTCCTACACCTAAATAGTATTTACACTTCAAAAGGCTTATTTTTTTCTTCTTACTTGCTGTATTTCCCAATTTAATTCAGACATCAGCCATATATAGAAACCATCGAAAATGCCAGCAGAGAATGACTACTCCATCCATCCAATTTGTCTATTTTTACCTACCTACTACAGTATCACAAGGTCTACTCAATCTATAATCCCCTTCCTTCTGGATCTAATACTCCTTTGCGTTCCTGCTACTTTTTTTGGTTTCTATGGCTTTCACTGAGAGTTTATTCCAGGTTCTTTCCACCCTCTCTGTCAAAACTTTCCTTCTAAGCTTCTTTCCCTTCAGATTCATATGATGACCTTCTCTGCCCTCAAACTTTCTGGGACTTCACTGAAGCAAATTTTCTTTCGTTTACAAAATTATGTGCTGGATCAACTTGAACTCGTGTCGCTTTCTGAATGTATGCATTGTGATGACAACCAACTTCTTAGTTGAAAAATGTATTTCATAGTAACATAGTAATTGTTGGCAGATAAAAGACCTGCACACACCATCCAGTCTGCCCAGAAAGGTGGGTAGAGTTGAATCTGGCACTCTGCTCAGGTTCCACTTCTCCTTGTTTTAACACTGGTTTACTTAATTTCTGTCTTTTGCTGCCAATTTTGGGGCACAGACGAAAGAAGTCTGCCTGGCACTAGTCCTACTGCCCAACTACTGGAGTTGCCATCAAGGGGAAAGGGAATGGAACTTGATATACACATTTCAGTGGTTACAATCAAAACAGTTTATATATATATATAGGTTCCCAGAGTCACAAGGAGCTGCAGTGGGAATTGAACCCAGCTCCCCAAGCTTATACACTAACCATTAGGCTAATCCTCCATTCACGCCAGCCTTGTTCCTGATCTATTTTTTTCAATTTATGGGATCAGACCATAGAAGTCTGCCCGGCATTGGTGTTACTTCCCAACCTCTGAAACTGCCATCAAAGTTCACTACAGGGCTTTATTGTGATTAGGGATGTGCATTCATTAGCATGCATTCAGTTTGTTAAGCCCCTTTAAAATAAACTGCACACAAAATCAATTTAAAGCATGTTAACCTAAGAATTAAAGTATATACAGTTGGGTTCTAATATGCATTTAAAGATTTCATTTAAAAAAAAAAGTATTAGGAAAGGAACTGTATCTCTTTTGCTTGAGACTTCTGATTCCGAATTAGCAACGGCGGCAACTTTGGTTGCTACCGTTGCGTTGTTACCGGATAAAAATTGGATCTTCCGTCTTTTCTTTCGTAACAGAGAAAAACCCTTTTTGGGTTATAAGATATTATTATTTCCTGTTGTCTCTAAGGAGACAAGGAGACGGAGGAAACAATTCTTGCTCCTTAAGTCTGAAATAATACAATTGGGGGGCACCTTTTTTCTAAGGTACCCCTGCAAATGTATAGTAAGACTTGATGGGAAGAAATATGTGTTTACAGAGCCCGCGCATGCATCAGCTCTTATAACTTCGGTAAAAAAGGATAAACGCTAAAGGAATAAGTAATACACCTCAATAGAATTTGCATTAATTTAATTTAATTTCCTAAATTTGTTTTTTGATTCTCCTTGTATTCCTGAATCTTGGATTTCCAATTTATGGACTTGAGTATTAATAACCTCTTAATAGATTGTTAATCTTTAATGATATATGTTTAATTTTTTTTATGTTGCTTTTCCTACCAAGATGTTTTCTTGAAATTTTTGATGAAACTGAATAAATAATAAATTTAAAAAAAAAAGTATTATATGAAGCAAAAAAAAAAAATCAATTAAAATTGAAGAAACATAGGATTAGCCACACTGGGTCAGACTGCTTCCAGCAGTGGCCAATCCAGGTCACAAGTACCTGGCAAATAACAAACCAAAAATGTTTTCATTCACACCCCTACTGTGTACGTGTACAAACAGAGAAAAAGGTTGGCCTTATTAATATCGTTTTTCATATTTTAGAAGACCAATATGTTGGGGAATATCAAGAAAATCTGCAAACTGGAAATTACTTTATTCCGCAAGAACAATGGTTAGCAGTCCTTAGTACATATGTGATATAGAGAGAGAGACTGTGTTTTGGAAATGATTTCTCCCATTCTCACTTCTGTAGGAAAATATTTTCAAAACGTAGGACACATTATACCAGGCAGCATAGAAGCCAGTGTTTTGGGACCCCCCCCCCCCCCCCCTCTAAAAAAAAAACATTAGGGGTGCTAAACTCAACTCAAATTACCTTTCCCTGGACACAGTGAAAGCATTTGCAAAGTATTAGGGGTGCTCAATCAACTACTCCACTCAAAACTGGCACCTATACTAGGCAGTATAATGAGAACCTGTGCAAGGTGCCTGGCTCTTCATTTGCCACACTCACTAAACACAGTACCAGCAAACAAGTAGTCAATGTGGTGGCACCATGAAAATCCTATGTAAATGCACCATTTGTTCTCCACGATGACAAGAAATATATCATTACAATGCAACTAGAGATATGTGTGTTTTCTTCCCCAAAACAGATCTCCACACTTTCCATCTCATATTGAAATTTCATAGAAAACCATCAGTCACTTCACTAACACATTGACAAGCAGCCAAGCAAGCCTATCCCAGCCTTGCTTCTCCAAAATCATATGGCTGATGATGTCAGCAGAAACTGAAAACAGAAAGCAACAACATTTTCTGTGTATTTCCTTCTTGGGTTTCAGAGGCATAGGGTGGCTTGTTAGCTGCAGACTAGAACATGTAACAAGAAAAAGAGATGTAAATTGAAAATGTAATTAGCCTTAGACAGAAATATATCAAATAATAGTATACTCAAGGCTCATCCAAAAGTAGAGAAGGGCTGGGTTGTCTGATTCCATTTGAGTACAAATACTCTATGTGCATACTCTATGAGGTAAAATCAATACATTGCACTGAAATGTAGGCACTGGATTGATGCATTGCTGAGCATGAATTCAATAATGGTAGCTCTGCTTGGAACCACTATGATAGAACATACTATTGGGGACCTTAATGTCCTAGAAGGTGTATCTTGGACTAGTCAATAGTAGTTCGAGTCAGGGGAACATTAAAGATAAACATTTACACTACATTCCTATCTTCCTTTCAAAGTAGGGGCTCTAAGTCTTTTCATGTTCTCTTTCTGGTAGGGCAAAAGAAAGTAGGCTCTTTCCATCAAATTCTCCCATGCAAACCTGCCAACGAAAACATTCAGGTAACCTTTCATTTCCCATGAAACTCTAATCCTAACCTAATCCTGTTGGCATTTCCTTGCCCTTTGCTCTCAGGCTACTTTGCCCCTTTTCTGGTAGCTTGGAGTCCTCATGTCACTGTTCCTGTCCTTTGCCCCTCTTTTTGTGATAGAATATCCCGGCAGTCTTGATGCCTTGAAGAGATGTTGCCTCTGTGGCAAATATGCCTGTCAGCAAATTCTACACAAGTTTGATTAAAAATGGTTAGAAAATCCCACTCTTAAAGAACAAAATTGCTTGTTCCATTGGCTTAAAACGGAAATGAATGAAACAAATTATCCAAATAATATGGAATCCAAAAAATCAACCAAATGGATGATTGATTCAAAAATGAATAGAAAACTTTTTTTTTTCCATGCAACTCCTTAGTGGCTGGTAATGTATTAAACAACAGTTTCTAGGTAAGTTCTCATAAGATCTTAGAACAGACAAAATTATTCAAATTAACCCCATTTATCTCTCATCCCTATCTAACTGCAATGTTATTCCTTGTAAAGTGTTCATGACATCTCCAAAATATATTTTCTGGCGCACATAGTGGACGCTTGTAAAAAATGAAAATACCACATGGGCCACACGGTAGCTGGGCGGTAACTTCGAATTGGCACGCGTTGGGCGTGCGGAGGTGCCTACGCAGATTAGTTAAAGGCCCCCTAAGCTACGTGGAGGGGCATAATCAAACGCCCATCTCCATGGGCGCCTATGTCTGAGAACGGGTACGCGAAGGGACGGGAAAGACCATATTTTCGAAAAAAGTGGGCGCCCATCTTTTTTTTCGATAATACAGTTTGTGCCGGGCAAATGCATCGGATTTGTGTGGATTTTAGCTGGGCGGTTTAGTTTTTCAGCGATAATGGAAACCGAAGGCACCCAGATCAAAAACGAACAAATCCAAGGCATTTGGTCATGGGAGGGGCCAAGATTCGTAGTGCACTGGTCCCCCTCACATGCCAGGACACCAACCGGGCACCCTAGGGGGCACTTGTAACAATTTTAAAAAAGTAAAATACCTCCCAAGTCCATAGCTCCCTTCCTTTGGGTACTGAGCCCCTCAAATCCCCCCCCCCCAAAACCCACTGCCCACAACTCTACACCATTACCTTATGGCTGAAGGGGGCACCTAGATGTGGGTACAGTGGGTTTTGGGGGTGGTTTGGAGGGCTCCCATTTACCAGCAAAAGTGTAATAGGTGGGGGGGATGGGCCTGGGTCCACCTGGGTGAAGTCCACTGCACCCACTAACAACTGCTCCAGGGACCTGCATACTGCTGTGATGGAGCTGGGTATGACATTTGAGGGTGGCATACAGGCTGGAAAAAAAAGTTGCTAAAGTTTTTTTTTTTGGTGGGAGGGGGTTAATGACCTCCGGTGGTCATCTGGTCATTTAGGGCACTTTTTTGGGACTTGTTCATGAAAAAAAAGGGTCCAAAAAAAGTGACCCAAATTCACGTTAAAACGCCTTTCTTTTTTCGATTATCGGCCGAGGGCGCCCATCTGACACACCCCCGTCAACTTTGTTCGTTCCCGTGATGGAGTGCAGTTGATGACGCCCAAAATCGGCTTTCGATTATACCGATTTGGGCGCCTTTGCGAGATGGGCGCCCATCTCCCAATTTGGGTCGAAATCTGGGCGCCCATCACTTTCGAAAATAAGGCCATTAGCATTATTGAAAGAATGAAGCAATACTATCTTCCTGTGAATTCACTGGAGTTCATGGCTGTTCCTAGCTAATGTACTCTGTAGTTGAGATGTGAACAGGAGAGGGGAAAATGAGAGTGGCAGTGCTTATATGTAGTGTTATTTTCTCTCCTTTCATATTTGTTGACTTACTTTGCTATTTCATAGGCCTCCATGTTTCAAGAGTCTGCTAAGAGAAGGGTCAAGAACTCATCAGAACTACCTTCCTAGCAATTGCTCAGGTTTTAGTTGCTCCGTATCTCAGGTCATTTTTTTCATCACATTTTCTGAGATTACTTCTTGTACAATTTATGGTGAAGTAAACTTATTTCTATGAAAACCATAGACACTTGTAGGAATGTCAGCAGTGCACAGGAGGTATTAAACTCAAGTGTGCATGGTTTATGGTGCTTTTCAACATGGGGTGCAAAAGCACTACAGTAGTGGCCTAGTGGTTAGGGTGGTGGACTTTGGTCCTGAGGAACTGAGTTCAATTCCCAGCACAGGCAGCTCCTTGTGACTCTGGGCAAGTCACTTAACTCTCCATTGCCTGCTGCATTGAGCCTGCCATGAGTGGGAAAGTGTGGGGTACAAATGTAATAAAAATAAAATAAAAAATAAAAATCCTACCATGTTGTGGCATGATAACTTCCACTGAAATGTATGTTTCTTGCACAAGTTACATCATTGAAAATGATGAGGTTCTGGTCATTTTTGGTAAATGTGCATTGCAAAGTGTTTTAAAATCCTTGCATATGTATATTAAAGGGTCCTTTTACTAAGGTGCGCTGAAAAATGGGCTGCGGTAGTGTAGGCGCAGGTTATGGCCACGCACAGAATCATTTTTCAGCGCACCTGTAAAAAATGCCTCGGGGGGGGGGGGGGGGGGGCGAAAATGGACATGAGGCAAAATGAAAATTGGTGTGCGTCCATTTTGGGTCTGAGACCTTACTGCCAGTCATTGATTTAATGGTAAGGTCTCATGCGTTAACTGGGTGGTAATGGTCAACGCACGTTCAAATGCCGATTACCGCCCATGTGTCAGAAAATAAAAATAGTTTCTGATGCGCGTAGTGGACATGCCTAAAAAATGAAATTACCACCAGGGCCATGCGGTAGCGGGACGGCAACTCGGGATTCACACACATTGGGTGCATGTAGGCGCTTATGCGGCTTAGTAAAAGGGCCCCTAAATGAATGCCTGTGTTGCGGCGTTGCAACAATTCCAAAGATGCATGTTTACTGCCAGGCTTATGTCTATATCAAAGGAAAACAGTAAATAACATTTGTTGTTATTTCATTGGATTATATTAAAACATTGTTGGGGGTGTGCAGCTCAATAATGTTGGGTCATTTCTTTTTATTTATTATTGGAAGAAATGGAGGAAGGTCCTCATAGAGGTATAAATGAAGAAAAAGTAGCAATGATGGCCAAGTAGAGGTGTGAAAGACAATGAAGGACTTCAGCAAAGTTCAAGCTTTATTATATAATTCAAAATTCAGTAAAATTTCAAGCACTCACGAAGACCTGGCATGGCCATGTATCAACACGTACTACCTGCGATATGCCAAATGCTACACATATGGAAATAGTAGATCCTAGGCTCTAATTTTCTTAAAATAAATTGCTACTTTTTCTTCCTTTCTTGTGTTGTTTCTAGGAATTTTCATTTGTTTGGGTTTTTTTTCTTTTTTTTCCTTTGTTTTTTCGTTGTTGCTATTGTTGTTACCACAGCAGTATTGTAAAGAGGGCTCACTCTTTCGGAAAGAGCACAAACTCTTTTGGAAAAAGTGTAAACTCTTTTGAAAGTGCGTGCATTCACATTGTGCACTGTTTCTGAAAGAGTGTGATCTCTTTATAAATAATGCATACTCTGAAGTGTGCATTTTTTTGGAAGTATGTGCATGCACATTGATTTGCACATGAATGCACTATTGGGAAAAGTGTGCACTCTTATGAAAGTAGGTGCTTGCACATTGATTCGCACATGCAAGTACTATCGAGAAAGGATGTGCACTCTTTCTGAAAGAGTGCTACCTCTTTGCAAATAATGTATACTCTGTAAAGTGTACACTCTTTTGGAAGTGTGCACATGCACATTGATTCACATATGCATGCACTAGCGGGAAAAATTGTGCACTCTTTTGAAAGTGTCTGCATGCACATTGGTTTGCACATGCATGCACTATTGGGAAAAAGTGTACAATGAAAGTGTGTGCATGCACATTGATTTGCACATGCATGCACTATTGGGAAAAAGTATGCAAACTCACTCTGTGACGTGTGTACTGTTTTGGAAGAGTATGCAGTATTAATGATGTAGAACAAAAAAAACACAAAATTTCAGGGGGGGTTGTAGGGTTTTTTTTTGGGGGGGGGGGAAGGGAACTATATGAAACAGCATAGGAAATCTTGTTGATATTTGCCATGTCATTTTAAATGAATGAACAGCCCTAAACATTGTAGTCAATAATCAGAATTAAGCTCTCTAGAATTACTTTATACTGCCAAAATAGTGGCCATGACTCTTGCAGTTTATGATATCAAGATTCTTATACTCTAATTAACTATCAATGAAATTCTGTACATCTCATATAAAGAAATAAAATATACTTATCCCCTCCTGGGATTTTGGATCACTGTGGTTCTATGCATAAACTGTTGCTAACTTTCCATATCTGGAAACTGACCAAATTTTCAAAAAAAAAAAACCTCTTTCACAAGTATCTCAGGTCATATATTCCTTATCTACTAACCCTTTGGAACCTGAATCTTTTTCCTTAAAAATGACTAGGAAGACGAGAAGAAGAACAAGCAGGGCATATTTTTTCAGTTCCCAAGCATGAGCACAGTAAGGAAGTTGGACCACAGTTCCCAGAATACCATTGAAGTGCATGCATGCATTCCAACACCTGGAAAAGCTCTTAGGGATGAACTTAAGTGCCTTTTTCAATGAAAATTATTTTCCCACAAACACATAAAATGAAAGAGCAAAATGTGATAGTCCATGGAATCCTTAATAGTAAGACCTGATCACTCTTGGAAGAGGAGTTAAAAGCAAGGAATGACCCACAGTTATACAGATGCCATGGAGTCAATTGATCAACGTTATCATTATTCCTCTCACTGTGGCACTCAGTTTGTTTTCTATATAAAAAGGTGTATAAATAATTAAATGTTTGGATTTATAGTCTATTTTCCAAGGACACTGTCCCTGTCCGGTGTGGATAACAATAGTGAATCAGAATCAGGTTCAATGTAGATTACAATAAAACCACAAGACACAAAAATGAATAGTAACTTAAAATTAAAGCCACCTAAGGGGGGGAGGGGTCGTTATTAATGTGTGTTACAGCCCTAAAGAATATTTTTTGGCCTTTAGACATGTTAAAGGGTATCAAGTTTAAAGGCTCAAGGTTATTGGGTGCTTGATATACTGCCCTTCAGAAACCTTTCAGGGCAGTTTACAATGGTTTTACAAAGCTAATTAGCAAGGAGAGAAAGAATGGAAATACACTGGTGGATAGGACAGAAGCTGACCTACCCAGACAGGTGACAAATCACAAAAACTAAGGACCTAGTGACCGAAGTCACTTTATGATACACGATACTGTCTTGAAAAGCTAGAACATAGTAACTCAAATTTTTGTCAAAACTAAGCTAACACGCAAGATGTTCTGTAGATAGTAACATAGTAACATAGTAGATGACGGCAGAAAAAGACCTGCATGGTCTCCAGTCTGCCCAAGACAAACTCATATGTGTATACCTTACCTTGAATTTGTACCTGTCCTTTTCAGGGCACACACCATATAAGTCTGCCCAGCAGTATTTCCCGCCTCCCAACCACCAGTCCCGCCTCCCATCACTGGCTCTGGTACAGACCGTATAAGTCTGCCCTCCCCTATCCTCGCTTCCCAACCACCACCCCCTCTTCCCCCCAACTGCTCCGCCACCCAATTTCAGCTAAGCTTCTGAGGATCCATTCCTTCTGCACAGGATTCCTCTATGCATATCCCACGCATGTTTGAACTCCGTTACCGTTTTCATCTCCACCACCTCCCGCGGGAGGGCATTCCAAGCGTCCACCACCCTCTCCGTGAAAAAATACTTCCTGATATCATTCCTGAGTCTGCCCCCCTTCAATCTCATTTCATGTCCTCTCGTTCTACCGCCTTCCCATCTCCGGAAAAGATTCATTTGCGGATTAATACCTTTCAAATATTTGAACGTCTGTATCATATCACCCCTGTTCCTCCTTTCCTCCAGGGTGTACATGTTCAGGTCAGCAAGCCTCTCTTCATACGTCTTGGAACGTAAATCCCGTACCATCCTCGTAGCTTTTCTTTGCACCGCTTCCATTTTTTTTAACATCCTTCGCAAGATACGGCCTCCAAAACTGAACACAATACTCCAGGTGGGGCCTCACCAACGTCTTATACAGGGGCATTAAGACCTCCTTTCTTCTGCTGGTCACTCCTCTCTCTATACTGCCTAGCAATCTTCTAGCTACTGCCACCGCCTTGTCGCACTGTTTCGTTGCCTTCAGGTGCTCAGATACTATCACCCCAAGATCCCTCTCCCCGTCTGTGCCTATAGATATTATGTATTTTTTAATATGGAAGCCATGTAGCATTTGGATGCATTTTCAAACCTGCAGCAAAAGTCTAAAACACAGTATCTCTTGGTAAATGTTATTGCAGAACGCAGTACTATATTAGTTTTGGTCAAGATTTACATCATGGGGATTTATTCAAAGAAATCATTTTTTTGGACTTATCACACATTTACATTTTCAACAGTTACTGTGTTTTGGCTTTTTAGGGCACAATAATGAGTTGCAAATCATTACTATGCAAATTGAACTAACATGGCTTGCGGTGAACACTGCAAGCTACGTTATTCCTGGAAAAATATTGTCAGCACAAAGCTGGCAGTATATTTCCATCCCAGGAGCATCAGGCCACAATGCCATGGCCCAAGACTCTCAGGACCTTCTTAAAGGGGCTGGCACTTTACAGAAAGAGCTTTCCCTTCCCCATGTTTGCCCCAAATTGCATGCCCCTATTTCAAAGGCCTCCCCCTCCCAATGCACCCCCAGAATAGAAGCACCTCCCCCAATATCCTTTTTGCCCTTATGTAGCAACCTGATTCCTAGAGGTGGTACTATGAGTCTACTCTTAGAGGTCACCAGCATCATTTTGAACCCAGCACTGGCAAGGGGCAGGATCATGGGCGTAGATTGGGGGGGCGAGGGGGGGCATTGCCCCCCCAAACGAGTCGCACCGGCGAACTGGCGGGGCTTAATTGTGTCTTCCCCGCCGGCGCTGCCTCGGTCTCTGACTCCCTGCAGCATTTTTGTCCGTCGCCGTCAGCGCTGCCATTCATTCTCACAGGCAGCCTCGTTCCCGCTCCCCTTTGCCACGTCCTCCGGCTCTCTCTGATGCACTTCCTGTTTAACAGGAAGTGCATCAGAGAGAGCCGGTCGGAGGAGTGGAAGCGGCAAAGGGGAGCGGGAACGAGGCTGCCTGTGAGAATGAATGGCAGCGCTGACGGCGACGGACAAAAATGCTGCAGGGAGTCAGGGACTGAGGCAGCGCCGGCGAGGAAGAGCGAGGCAGCATGCTGGCTGGTGGCAGGGAGAGACAGTCACAGGAGCACTGTTGAGGTGATGGGGTAATGCTAGGTAGAGGTGAGCGAGAGAGGTGGGAAATGTTGGTGGGGGGAGATGCATGGGGGAGAGAGAGGGAGAAATAATACTGGATGTGGAGGAGGAGGGAGGGACAGCAAGAGAAAAGGGGAAATGTTGGAACATGGAAGTGGGAGGGAGGGAGACAGAGAGAGATGCTGTATGGGGATGGGAGAGATGCTAAAAGGGGAAGGAAGAGAACGAAAGAGATAGATGTTGGGCCCAGGGTGCAAGGAAGGGAGATACTGAGAGTGATGTGGGCAGTGGGAGAGAAGAAGGAGGGAAGAGAGGTTGTACATGGGGATGGTGGATGAGAGGGAGGGATAGATATACATTAGAGGGGAAAGAGAAAAAGAGGGAGATTGTGGATCCAGGGACAGAAGGGAGTGAGGGAGAAATGCTGGACAATTGGAGGGAGGGGAGAGAGAGAGGAAGAAATGCTGGACCACAGGAAGGGGGGGGGGGGGGCTGGAAGATACTGGGGTGTGGATGTGTGTTTGGAAGGGACAGGGAGATATTAGGCTACAAGGGGAGAAAGGGAGCAGGCGTGCTGGGCTAGAAGGTTGGAGGGAGGAAGATGCTGCAAATGGTGGAACTATTTGGGAGAGGCCAAAGGGGAGGTGGGAAGGAAACAAATGAGAGGATGATAGTGATGGGGGGGGGGGCAGAAATGTGGTAATGGAGAGTTGATTAAAGATGAAAGGAAATGGAAGGTTGGAGGAAGGACTGAGAAGAGGAATGGGGCAGCTAGTGGGTGAGAGAAAGAAATGGAATTTGATAGCTGAAAACTAAAAAGGAGAAGGATGAGGACGAGGGTGAAATTTAAGTGATCAGAGAGGCAGTAAAGAAACAAAACAGAGAGGAAAGAGCTAAAAAAGAAATAATGTGTCAAAGGTAGGTGTAGTGAAGGAATGGAATAAGACAGGAGAGAAGAGAAAAGACAAATGGACAGCAAGCAGTTGAAGGAGAATTAGCAGAAAGACAGGAAAAGAGGAAACTGGAACCAGCATGATTGAACAGTAAAATGTCCAGACAACAAAGGTACAAAAAAGTATTTTATTTTGAATCTATTAAATGGAATATCAAATGGAAAGAAGACACTGCATAAAACAGAAGACACTGGGACCAAAGCGAATAGAAAAACTAAATGATCAGACAACAAAGGTAGAAAAAAGTATTTTATTCAGAATTTATTAATTGGAATATGTCAGCTTTCTGTGAAATTTTGCATGTAAGTTTCAATTTTTCTGGTATTGCTGCATGCTGAGTCTGACATCGAGTTAACTTTCCAGTTCAGTATTTTGCCTTCATATTTTTTGCTTTCTAGTTCCTTGTGTCATGTCTGTTGTGTCATGTGTTTTTCACGAGGTAGTGTATTGGTGTTTTAGAGCCTGGTGTAATTACAGTTCTGCCTTTTCACGCATAAGGTTGCAGCTCGTCCTGTCCTTGGAATTAGTGCTGTTATGGTTTAGTAAGGTTATGAGTGTGTTTTTGCACAAGTTTGTGTATAGTGTGTTGCAGTGGAGAGATTGTGTGTTGGCTTTACTGAGGTGGCAGCAAAACATCAGAAAGGGTGTAGAGCCTAAATCATGACACACTACCTCTTGAAGGATCTACATATAGAGCTTATGCATTTCTAAGGTCAACACTGGCTTGGTATGGGAAAAGGGGTGGGGAAATACTACTGGAGTGGAAGAAGGAAAGAAGGAAGGGAGAAAGAGCTGGCTTGATATCTCATACATATTCATTATGGTTATTCCCAAAAAAGCCAGCTTTTTTTCCCTTCCTTCCTTCCTCCATATTAGCATATTCATTTGCATATGTATATATGCAAATGAATATGCTAATATGCTCCGCCCCATCCTTTGCCCCCCCCCCCCCCCCCAATGAAACAGTCAAACTACGCCTATGGGCAGGATTGACTGTATGTATGCACTAGAGGGGGGGCGGCTAGGGGAAGATGGATGGTGTTTTGGATGATTGAGGGGGCTTTGGGGTGGGGGGATATTGCAAAGGGGCTTCTCTTTGGGGGCATTGGGAGGGTCTTCTATCTGAAGAGAATCAGAAGAGGTGCTTCAATTCAGAGGGCATCGAAAATAGGGCTTCTATTGGGGAGGGCATTGCCAAGAGGCTTCTATTTGGGAGGTATTGGGAAGGGAAGATCACAGTGGCAGGAGGAATGTGATTGGGAGGCATGAGAGAAAGGGGATGGGGAAGCTCCTTCTGTAGCGTGCTGGTCCCGATAAGAAGCAGACCAGGGAGTGACTAACCTGTGGTAGTGAGCCAGGGCCACCGAGAAACAGAGCCAGGCCCAGGGCAGGGTCACCACTGCCCCCAACCCTTAACCTTCCTGCATCTGCTCCTCTCTTGGTCTGTCACTCTCCTGCTCCTGTATGCAGGGACCTGGGTTATCATGTTAATGCAATCACTCAGGTCCCAACACACAGGAGCAGGAGAGAGAGGTGCAGAACCTTCTGCCTGCCTGTAGAAGCCTTGCCTGTACCGGGCCCCCCTTCGAGGCCAGGTCCGGGGAATCTTGCCCCCTTGGCGGCCCTGTACTGAGCTACCCCAGGTTAGTAACTTCTGTGGAAAATTAAGGTATGGTAAAAGCCAGACTTTTACCCCACCTTAATAGATACCATTCCCCTACCCCACACACTAAATAGGGGACCATTACAGTACTTCTTTCTTTCCATATTCTATTCAGAAATGCCTTTGTCTCAAGTGTCCGCTAATCAGATCCCATACAGCATATCACTATAAATACTGATGAAGCCAGGAAATATGTCAAGTCCTGCTTTCAAAAGAAATATTTACCTGGACAAAGACCGGATGAAAACCCCTTTGAAAGCACAAACCATCACATCTGCAAAATGCTGCCTTCAGCATATTGTTAACATGGCTGAAACCTCATTTGAGTCCTCATCAGTAACAGCTTGAATGATTTTGCTGGCCATGCTACCCTATGTGGAATATGCCAAAAACACTGCATTAGTTTATCCTAAATGAAATAGTAATTGTTTGAAAAGCTTTTAAGTGATTTTGGCTTGTACACAAGCTCAGTGCACTAGGGGTGGAAGGGGGGCTGGAGTGAGAAACCTACTGGTTTGAGAGGCCAAAAATCTTTCCATCTTTAACAGGAAATCTCTAACATAGTGACCTCCGAGGGCTTTCTTAATCATCTTTTTTTTTGTAATATCTAAGTGTCAGAAAAATAAAGAGCGTCTCTTTTGAAAAGCAAAGCATTCCTGCAAAGTTTCCTTTTAAGAGGTGAGACTAGAGGTGGTCAGCGACTGCTATAGTCTGAGGATTTTTTTTTAACCAAACATTTTTGAACTGAATTTCCACAGGAGGGAACGAAAGAAAAAGGGACCACAAAGGAAAGAAACTTTTGAGATGGAAGTAAAAATTAAATAAAAAAAAATTCAGGGGTATATCACCAGCTCCTTCTTTGGGTCTGCATGTTGTACAGTCAGCGGGGACACAGCCAGGGCCGCCGAGAGGGGGGGGCGGAGGGGCAAAATTCCCCGGGCCCAGGCCTCCAAGGGGGGCCCGGCGCCGGGGTCAGGCTGCCAACGCTGCAGTCCCCGGTCTCACCTGCCTGCCTCCTCGGCTCCGGGTCCCCCTTCATTCAAAGCGGCAGTCGCAGATTGCGTCTCTTCTGGCCTTCCCTCCCTGTGTCCCGCCCTCGTGGAAACCGGAAGTTACATCAGACGAGGGCGGGACACAGGGAGGGAAGGCCAGAGGAGATGCGATCTGTGACTGCCACTTTGAAGGGGGTCCGGAGCCGAGGAGGCAGGCAGGTGAGACCGCGGACTGCAGCGGTGGGGGGAGCAGCGGGGGACTGCAGCGGCGGGGCGGCCTTGCCCCGGGCCCGGCCTAGTCTCTCGGTGGCCCTGGACATAGCTGGTGCTCAGCAGGCCACAAATGGGTTGAGGTTTCAAGAATTTTAAGCATTCTTTGCACAAGCCTTGACACCCAAAGAGTAGATGTGGATGGGAGAAAAAAAAAGAAGATTTTGAATTATCAGGTAAAAATACTGAGGGATACCAAGCACTCCAGTTTATTTAGAACTAAAACTACATGGGAATTGTACAGTATCCCCCAAATTCCATAAATGGTGCCTTAAGTTGTGAGCGCTAATTTGGCCGCATGGCCAAATTACGTGCACAGCTTAATTAACAAGCCAATCAGCATCGATAATTGGTACTTAACACCCAATTAGGAACACTAATTGGTGTTAATTAGAATTTATGCGCACAACTTTCTAAGTGTATAACATGGTGCGCTTAAATTTTAATACGTGCTGCTGAAAAGGGTAGCGTGGATATGGGCATGGAATGGGTAGGTTGTGGGTGTGGCAAATGAGATGAAGCCCATTCAGTTCCTATAGGTTTCCTTTCATTTGCTGTTTAGGAATCGCTAGCGTGACTTTGTAAAAGAAGCCCTATGCACACTATTATGAAATACTCCTGATCTGCGCTTAACTTAGGCACAGGTATTTAGGCTTGCCAGCTTATTTTCGAAGGAGAAGGGCGCCCATATTTTGACACAAATCGGGAGATGGGCGCCCTTCTCGCAAGGCCGTCCAAATTGGCATAATCAAAAGCCAATTTTTTTACACCCTCGGCGGCTTTCCATCGCGGGGATGACCAAATTTCACGGGGGCATGTCAGCAGGGTAGCGAAGGCGGGACTGGGGCATGATTAGGAGATGGGCATCCTTGGCCGATAATGGAAAAAAGAAGGGCATCCCTGACGAGCACTTGGCTGACTTTACTTGGTCCATTTTTTTCATGACCAAGCCATGAAAAGATGCCCAGACTGAGCAGTTGACCACCGGAGGTAATCAGGGTTGACCTCCCCTTACTCCCCCAGTGGTCACTAACCCCCTCCCACCATAAAAACAGTTTTAAAATATTTTTTTGCCAGCCTGTATGCCAGCCTCAAATGCCATACTCAGGTCCATCGCAGCAGTATATAGGTCCCTGGAGCAGTTGTAGTAGGTGCAGTGTACTTCAGGCAGGTGGACCTGGGGGGGGGGGGGGAGGTTGGGGGGGGGCTCAGCACCCAAGGTAAGGGAGCTATGCACCTGGGAGCAATTTCTGAAGTCCACTGCAGTGCCCCCTAGGGTGCACTGGCATGTGAGGGGGACCAGTGCACTACAAATGCTGGCTCCTCCCACGACGAAATGGCTTGGATTTGGCCGTTTTTGAGATGGACATCCTTAGTTTCCATTATTGGCGAAAAACAAGGTCGGCCATCTCTAAGGCCGACCCAAATGTTGAGATTTGTCCGTCCCCGACCGTATTATCAATATGAAAGATGGGTGCCCATCTTATTTCGATAATACGGTCGTGGACGCCCCTTTATGGGGCCGTTCTTAGAGATGGGCGCCCCCGTTCGATTATGCCCCTCTTGGTGGCCTAAATGGGTGTGCCTAAATTTTAGGTGTAAGAATGACACATGAGCATATTGTATAAACTATGCCTAACTTTAGGCACAGTTTATAAAATCACGATAAGCGGGTGACATTTCAGCACCAATTTTTAAGGTGTCATTTATACAATTTGGTCCTATATTGCTGGATGAAAATGTCGTGTTTAAACTATAAATTCATGTAGGGATGGATTCCCTAAATGGCACCCAGCGCTGTACTATGAAGGGCCCTCTGGAATGAGCGCTCTTTACAGAATGACGTTGGTCACCAATTTCTGCACCCGACTTTGGACATGAGGACTTACACCAGCTGAAACCAGATTTAATCCTGATGGGCAAGTTGGGTGCACCTTCGTGGCATTCTATAATACTGCGTGCAATTTTCTGGAATGCCCCTTCCATGGGAATGCCCCCTTTACAGTTGTGCACAGATACATTTAGGTGTTATCCTATAACTGAGCGCATAAGTGTACTTCCATGCCAATCTGCTGTTTTAGCCCCGTTTCAGCTCCTTGCATCCACTGCAATGCGTTTCCATGCTGAAACTTGGGCACGAAATTAGCGCCTAACTTTAGATACCATTTATAAATTTCCCCCTTAGTACAAGAAAAAGAAAGACTGTAATTTGTCAGAAAACGAATTAAAGAAAAACAGAAATCTTAAGCTGCTACACAAAACCAGCCTCCAATTTTTGCAGAAATGCAACCTTCAGCGTAATCTGTGCAGGGTTTTTTTTTTTCAGTTTGCAGGGAAAGGGAAAAAGGGGGGGGGGGGGGGGGAGGGAAAGCCTAGTTATATCCTGTCTGCTGTATTTAATGCTCAGCTGGATGAATAGATGGCACAGGTTAGCTGCCCTAGAATTCCTAGTCACAGAAAGCCCAGAGAGAAAACGTGAAAAAAAAATCTCTCCTTCAGTAGTCTTTGCCCAAAGCAACTAAGTGAAATGACACGGTGGCTATTATAGAAAGATGCACACCCTTGTTTTTCTAATGGGTTTTTGTTCTTAGTATCTTTTACTTTCTAAGCCCTCTGGTCATGCTGTGATAAGTCACAGCTATTAAAGAATCAACTATCCTTATAGAGTGGAGCCCTCTTACAGAAAATACCCATTAATTCAGCAACAAATTTGCTGTTTCAGGAGAGAAGAGGTGCCACTCCTTTACCATCTGCACCAATGGAATAAGATTCCAGGTGAACATCAACTGGAATAAAAAAAAATAAAATAAAATCTTAGAAATGCCTCTGCGTTGATATACACGCTATGCCTGGTTCAGATATAACTGTAAATTCTATTCTCGTATTGTTAAGACTGTGAGAGGAACATAATGGCTTCCATCAAAGTCATTTTTCCAACTTATCGTGACCTGCGACTGCTCTGTTAATGGGTTTTGGCTGAGCTAGGCCAAGAGGTCAGTGTTGGCCAATGCCATGCACTGGGCACCAATTCTATAAAAGCTTCTTGGCACCAATATGCCATTATAGAATACTAGTATAAGTCGCCATTGGTGTACCTAAAGATAGGTGCAAGCAGTTACACCAAGTCAGTGGCATTCATAACTGTTGGTGCCTAAGGGGTCCTTTTGCTAAGGTGTAGACGCATTCATTGGATGCACGCAGGTCCATTTTCCAGCGCAAATGCAAAAAAAGGCCTTTTTTCCCAAAAATGGAACATGCGGCAAAAGAAAAATCAGCGTGCATCCATTTTAGGCCTGAGACCTTACTGCCAGCCGTTGACTTAGCAGTAAGGTCTCACACATTAAATGGGCGGTAATCATCAGCGTGCGTACACTGCCAATTACTGCCCGGTTAGCACCACGCGGTAGAGAATTAAAAATATTTTCTGCCTTGTGTATCATACGCATGTAAAAAATGGACTTACCACCGGGGGCACACGGCAGCCGTGCGGTAGTTCCAAATTGATTCGCATTGAACGTGTGTAGGCATCTATGCGTCTTAGTACAAGGGCCCCTAAGTGTGCCCTGAAGTATGCATAACTCATTGTATTCTCTAAGTTATGCACATATCTTGAAGACACACCCATGACCCGCCTATGCTCCACCCATGTTTATGTTCACGCACATTTACACACTAAGGAGACGATTCTATATATGGAAATAAATTAAAAGTTAAAATAATTGTTCCAAGCAAGGTTTTTATGACCAGTGATGAACACCAAGCCCCCAGTTAAAGCCGCGGAAAACTGAAAGTAAGCGGTCGGGCGTTTTGAGGTCTTTTCCTTGCTTTTTAGAAATATTTTGTTAAAATTAAACATCATATTTCCATATACATTTTATTGGATTCCTCTTTATGTGTTTGGTGACTATATGGGATTTCAACATAATTATACCTAGTTGATATATAAGCAATAAAACTTTCACAATCTGCTTATATATGTTCACATTTGTATATTGTTGTATTTACTTATATATATATATATATTTTTTTTTGTTACACAAGTTTTTTTATATATATATTTTAATATGACTACATATGTTTTGATGTACCTGTATCAACACTTGGAATCTGTTATAAGTAAATTTTATTATTATACAATTTTTGATTACTGTCTGATGTTTAATTGTTTCAATTCTTTCTGTCAGAATATTTGATTATTTATTTAAGTTACAGTATTTATGTATATCACTACAGTACTATCTTTCTCATTGTTTATTTTATTGTGTCATTATTATCTTTTAATATCTTAATTCATTATTTTGAAATGTACATATTTTTAAATTGTGCAATAGTTTTTATAATCTATTAGTTTAACATTCATCATTTTTGTTGTTTATTTTTTATTCTTGTGATATTTTTCAATTTTATCCTTTGCATTTAGACTCCTGAGGCAGACCTTCTGACCGAAACACATCCGTGTCGAGTCTGTAGATTGATCAATAAACTCTATATTCAAGAACATTGTCCAATCCTTCTCTTTTGAGTCACCTTCGCTGTTTCCTATATGTATGCAAGTCTGCGAGGTTTTATGTTCTTATGTGCATAAATTGGCTCTCTCCAACTACCCAGACAGATACCATTTGTAGTTTCTAGACTGATACATGCAATACTGCATAATTCAATGAAATCTATCATAATAAAATAAGACATCAACTACATAATGGGAAAGTGCGGGGTACAAATGTAACAAAAATAAATAATCAAATACACACAGTAAAGAGATGAACTGAGTTCAACAATCAAAAATAGTATAACACGCATTACGCAGAATACACCTGTGTAAACAAATCTGCCTTAACATTCTTTCTAATTGCATTTAACTGCTGGTAAATTATTCCATAAGTAAAGTGGCACACAGGGCACAACAATGTTTGAATGGACCATACCCAGATGAAGTGCAGTGAAACATAGCTGTGTTAGTCTTGGTCCTCCTCATTCCAGTGCTGCTAAAAACGTTTTTTAATTAAAGCACATTAAAAAAAAATGAAAAAGAATATATAGATAGATAGATATACCCAGGAGGGAGTGGAAAACATGAAAAAGGATCTGCAGAAGCTAGAAGAATGGTCTAAGGTTTGGCAATTAAAATTCAATGCAAAGTGATGCACTTAGGGAGTAGAAATCCATGGGAGACGTATGTGTTCGGCGGTGAGAGTCTGATATGTACAGACGGGGAGAGGGATCTTGGAGTGATAGTATCTGAGGATCTGAAGGCGACAAAACATTGTGACAAGGTGGTGGCCATAGCTAGAAGGTTGCTAGGCTGTATAGAGAGAGGTGTGACCAGCAGAAGAAAGGAGGTGTTGATGCCCCTGTATAAGTCGTTGGTGAGGCCCCACCTGAAGTATTGTGTTCAGTTTTGGAGGCCGTATCTTGCTAAGGATGTAAAAAGAATTGAAGCGGTGCAAAGAAAAGCTACGAGAATGGAATGGGATTTGTGTTACAAGATGTATGAGGAGAGACTTGCTGACCTGAACATGTATACCCTGGAGGAAAGGAGAACAGGGATGATATGATACAGACGTTCAAATATTTGAAAGGTATTAATCCGCAAACAAACCTTTTCTGGAGATGGGAAGGCGGTAGAAGTAGAGGACATGAAATGAGACTGAAAGGGGGCAGACTCAAGAAAAATGTGAGGAAGTAATTTTTCACGGAGAGAGTGGTGGATACTTGGAATGCCCTCCCGTGGGAGGTGGTGGAGATGAAAATGGGAACAGAATTCAAAAATGCATAGGATAAACATAAAGGAATCCTGTTCAGAAGGATTGGATCCTCAGAAGCTTAGCAGCGCTGCGTATGCCTTGTAGCGCTATAGAAATGCTAAATAGTAGTAGTAGTTGTAGTAGAGATTGGGTGGCAGCCCCGGTGGTGGGAGGCGGGGCAGACTTCTACGGTCTGTGCCCTGAAAATGGCAGATACTAATCAAGGTCAGGTATACATATAAAGTAGCACATATGAGTTTATCTTGTTGGGCAGACTGGATGGACCATACAGGTCTTTCTCTGTCGTCATACGTTACTATATAGATATATATAGAGAGAGTATTAGATGATGTAAGAATGTTGAGTTAAATAAATCATTGGCGTTTGGAATGATGAACAGTGGGCTTACCGCTTGCTAAAAAGGAAATACTACCAGGCTAGTGCAGCAGCCCAACGGTAGTTCCTACCCCCAACGCACTGCCCAGTTACTGCTGGGATAGTATGGGAGCCCTTACCACCACCTCAATGGGTGGATGTAAGTGCTCCTGTACAAAATGGGCACGAGGCAAGTGCTTCACCTGCTACACATCCATTCCTTTAAAAAAAATAAACCCTGCCTTTTACCCGCTACGGTAAAAAAGGGTCTCGGTGCGCATCAAAAACACACACCAATGCCAGCACAGGCCCCCTTTTGCCACAGCTTTGTAAAAGGACCCACAAGTTTTAATTGCTTGCACAATACATTTGCCTTTAAATCCTAAGGTAAGCATTTATTTTTTTTTTCCGAAAGGTCTCAAAAGATTTTTCCTGACATGAAAAATTTGCAGTTTGCACATCGTTACACTAGAACATTTGAAAGAACAGGAATTAATGCAGAAGCAACAACTGCTCTCCTTACTCTAAATCTGGCTGGCATGGTTAATGCCATCAGTGAAGAAGCCAAATCATTTTTGCTCTTATTCAGTTCTACTTTCGCTAAACCCAATTTTCATAAACTAATTTGCTGTGAACATGTTTTTGCCACAAAATAGTCATCAGTGGAAAGAATGACATTATTTGCACGGTGTAAATGGATTGCTCTGCACCATCGTAGACATGTTATTTATTCTTTAAGCATACAGTAACAACAATAAATTGTGTCCCTTAGAGATTACAGTGCAGAGGTTTAATTAATGGGAAAAACGTTTGAAAAACAGTATTTTTTTTTTCCTGTGGGCTACCGTTTATTGGAAAATCCAAAAGGCTGCATCAATAGTCCGTATGATAAACCCTACGAGTTGTTTTTTTTTTTTTCGGCTGTTTAAGCTGGTACAAAATTCTAACGCAAAGGCCTTCTTCCTGTGATAATAATGCGCTGTTAAAACGTGTCTGCCATTTCCTTCTAAGCTCTGCTTCCTTCTATGCTGAGGGACCTTTGAATCTGGCCACCGCTCAGAAGCCTCTGAAATTTGACAGATCTTACATTTCCACCTCATTTTCTAATGAGTCCGTACATCAGGGTTGATTAGCGTCGTAAAGAATTCATGAAGCAAGCGCATGTAACATGAAGACACCTTGAAGAGAAGAAGATCAACTGAGAGTTGCTGAGAATAGGTCCTGCCTTTTTAACCTTCACTTAATTGTTCTGACAAGGACACTTCATCAGGGAGTCTCAGCCTGCAGTTAGATTTTGCTTTGCTACGTTTCTAACTTGCATTAGGCCGAGATCCCATCATTAGCTGGAGCTTTTCCCTAATTTAAGCAATTTGTTATATCAGGTGAAGCCTTTTTCTAAACTCTTAATTGAACTTCCAAGCATGACTCCTGCGTTACTGCTGTAGAAAAGCACTTTGCCTTTCACTATATACCAGCAACTCTTCGGTAGAGTTGGACGCTGCTGTGCTAAGAACACTAGGGGCCTGATATTCAAAATGAGGTAAGCAGGCCGGAGAGGCTCCAGCCTGCTTAAATCGTGGTGAGCTGCCCAACCACCAATATTCAGCGGCACCAAACCGGGCAGTGCCACTGAATGTTGTCTCTGACCACCCACGTTACTAGTGGGAAGGTCAAGGGTGATACAAGGAGCAACACTAGGGAGGAGCCAGTGGTTATGGGAGTGCCGGCAATATTCAGTGTCAGGGCTAGCTTTGCAGGTCCTGGCACTGAATATCGGCCAGGACTCACATAACTTTTCCCTTCCAAGCCCCCCCCCCCCCCAGGCCTACTTTTTAACCCTGGTGGTCCACTGGGTGTGATGGGGACAGGAGTGAAGCCCACTCGCCCCTGTCCCTTGCAGCCTCATGGTACTACACAAGTATCGTGAGAGGTCACAGCAGCCATTTTCCTACAGCAGCCATAATTGGCAGAAACAAGTGGGTTTCAATCCTGCCCCCATCACACCCACTGGATCACCATGGATAACAGATAGTCCTTGGGGGGGGCTAGCTAGACTGGGAAGTGGCAGGTGGGGGGAGAGGGTTCATACTGTTGAAGGCTTGGGAGGAAGGTGAATGGGAGGAGGGGGCAGGTTCTAGGTGGCCAGGAGGGGGCTTGGAGGAGAAAAATACCAAAATAAAAGTTATACGGGCCCCAGATGAATATTGAACCAGACCCGCATAAGTTCTGGCGGCCAGAGCCCTTTCATTTAGGCCAATATTCAGTGCCGGTGCCCGGAAACGACCCAGTGAATATCTGGGGTTAATCTAGCTGACTACCACCGTCTGAATATCAGCTGAAATCTGTTTTGTAGGGGATGCACATCATAAGTACACATCTGGGGGCACTTTTACTAAACTGCTTTATGCACTTAAAGTTGAGTTTATGCCGCCTTAACTGCTAGCACAGAATTGCTTAAGGGGCTTTGTAGTATTTTTGCAGTTTACCACATGCAAATGCTTTTTGTGCCAAGAGATATAGTGTGGTAGATAGGATTATCTGGAGTAAACGACTGCTATGTTTTTTTGTTTTTAGTTTTTTTGAGGGGAAAGTCTCATATATGGTCACTGGGTGCTCTTGTATCATTTCGCTCGACAACAGGTGAGCCTCACCTGTTGGTGAGCGAAATGATACCAGCACCAAATATTGGTCAGCATCCGCATAACTTCCAGATTCGTGGCTGGTCCGGATATTCAAGGCAGGTGCTCAAGCATGGATGCAGCATTGAATTTACTGGTTATATTCAGCACATGGCGGTCAGCAGCTTTGAAACCGCCGACTGCCATGGGCTAAATATTTGGGGGAATAATTTTAGGAGTCAGCAACTTCAATATGAGTGCCGACACAGGGCCAGAAGTTTATGTTAACCAAGGTATTCGCAAATTGATTCCATTCTGTATAAATTTGTCTCCATCTTGTTTGTGATGACATTGTAAGAGCTTAAGGAAATTGCATCATTCAAGATCCATAGTTGAAGCTGGTAGTTTCTGTTGTAGACACTTGTTGTTGTTTTTTTTTGAAAGATGAGTTTCTTGATCTATTTGTCATTAAAGTGAATGACAGACAGATTTAAGTTTTTAGGCCAGACATAAATGTGACTCTTCCATTAATCTCCTACTCTAATCCATAAAAGTTAGCCAAGATGAACTATCCTGGGACAACACAGATTGACAAGTCACTGAGAAAAACAATGATATATAGATAAGACAACTAATATGCTGTGAGACTTTTTTAATGGCTCAATGTCAGGATCCCTTGGTGTTGTCCAGCTAAAGAGATGAGGGATAAAATGATCTTTGGTGGACAACTGGTGATGCTACATACCAAATGATACGTCTAATATATAATTGGTTGCTAGACATATCAGTTACATATTAGGTCAGTGTTTCCCAAGCACTGGCGTATCTACTATGGGGCCACGGGGGCCTGGGCCCCCATAGATTTGGCCCTGGACACCCCTGCTGATGACCCTCTCAACCCCCCTCCCGCCGCCAAACCGCTGTCAACCCGCCGTAGCCATCTGCTACCTTTGCTGGTGGGGGACCCCAACCCCCGCCAGCCGAAGTCTTCTTCATGCGTTTGGTTTCTGACGTCCTGCATGTACAATGTGCAGGACGTCAGACTCACAGAAACAGAACGAAGCCTTGCAGATCACAAGGCTTTGTTCTGTTTCTGTGAGTCTGACGTCTTGCACATTGTACATGCAGGACGTCAGACTCAGAAACCAAACAAAGGAAGAAAATGTATTTTTGTAGTGCCGGACTGTACCCGGTGGTAATCAGGCAGTGCCGCGAGCTGCCCGGTTACCACCAGGTTAGCGTGGGAGCCCTTACCGCCACCTCAATGGGTGGCGGTAAGGGCTCCCTCCCCCTGAAATGGCTGCTCAGCTGTTTCCTGCAGGAAAGCAAGACCTTCCCTTCTACCAGCTGCGGTAAAAGGGGGGCCTCGGCGCACGTGTAAAACACACGCCGATGCCAACGCCGGCCTCCTTTTGCCGCAGCTTGGTAAAAGGGCCCCTTAGTGAAATATAAATCCATTTCTTGTATTGTTAGGGTGAGTCCCGGATTGGGGTAGTGGTATTTCTACTCTTTTTTCATCACCAGCTGGTTTGTGCTTACTTGTGATCATGGAATGGCTCTAGCACCTGGTTCTTCAGGATATGTTTATATTTATATCATTCGTGTTATCTCATATATACCTGATGGAGAAAAGCACCAAATTATTCCAGTCTATCCTAGATTCACATATGTGCACCCTCTAAATACTTGAAACTGTAGTCCTCAACATCGTAAGGATTCAGTTCAGAAACATAAGCCCTTGCATACAATGGGACAAACCCAGAACTGGTTCAGTCTGTTGTTAATGACGTATTGTCACCTGGTAATGCTACAGAACAAGTTTAAACTGGATGTATTTTTAACCCACTTGTTCTGCCAAAGCCCAAGGAGAAATCTGAAATGTCTGCATGTGTATTTTAAAGGTGAACAGTCATATAAATAAGATTGATAACATTGAGACGGGCGATAACGCCTGCAATGGCTTTCAGTTCAGTACAGGAAGTCAAACACCGATGTCCTCAGTATGGCACAGTCTGTTCCTTCTTGGGAGGAGGTTAGGCATTGACATGCTCCATATAATTGCTATGTCTACAAGAATAATGTTAAGATCATATTCAGAAAAAGAATATGTGTGATCATTCCCTTTTACGGGATGGCATTTTATCTGGTGTCGAACATTGATGCGATTCAGTTCACTTTTAACCTCACTCTGGCACAATTCTGATTTTAAAACAAGCCATTAACGTGGTTAACTCTCAAAGTCAACTGATTATTAGGGATGAGCAGCTGGAGAAACGTTGCTTCATGTTGTTTATGGGAATTTTCATTTTATTCAGGTTTTTTTGACCATTTTGCCATTATGGAAACAATGCTGTTAAGCGTGTCCACTCTTTCGGAAAGAGCATACACATCAGGCAGAAGCGAGTGGCAATTGCTCCTGCCTTTTTGCACCAGTTGAACATCAGGGACCATCTGGACAGGCTGGGATTTCTATTCATTCACCAAAATATTTCCTTCTGAGGTAAAGTCATTCTGATGGTATTTAAAGTGCTGATAGCAGATTTATTATTTAACTAATCTGTTGATCCCCTACATAGCCATTGATATCATAGACCCAGTATTATCTGTTGATCACCCCTGCTTGTACAAGCTAGATTACATTCCATATGAGAATCAGACTTTTTTTTTTTATTTGACCCTTGTGTTATCGAACTCCCTTCCTCAATATCTTTGGTTAGAAGCCCACCTAGATTATTTTTAAAAGGCATAAAACCCTATTTTGTTTATGTTAGCCTCAGGGGCTACTGATGAATTGGGCAGATATATGGCAGAAAGCAAGGTATAGGAGGCCCTTTTAGTAAGGTGCGTAGACACCTACGCACATCCAACGTGCATCAGATTGGCACTACTGCCCAGGCTACCGCATGCCCCGGGCAGTAATTCCAATTTTGACGCATGCCCAAAGCGCGCGGTATTAAATATTTTCTATTTTTTTACCGCGTGGCGCTTACCCGGCGGTAATCGGCAGTTTACATGTGCTGGCCGCTTACTGCCCAGTTAGCGCGTGAGACCTTACCGCTAAGTCAATGATGGGTGGCGGTAAGGCCTCAGCCTGAAAATGGACGCCCGCTGGTTTTAATTTTGCCACACATCCATTTTCCAGCACAAAAAAAAGGGCCTTTTTTCCTAGGCACGCTGAAAAATTGACGTGTGCGAGGCCAAAACATGCGCCTACACCAGCACAGGCCATTTTTCGGTGCACCTTAGTAAAAGGGTCCCTAAAATTGCAACTTCTTATAGATACGCTGATGCGCGCACAGAGGTCAGTTTCCAAAATCTTCTCTTGCACATCTTTGGCTTACATTTTTAAAAGAGCATTGAGGGTGCATTGTACTATTTAATGAGCATTCCATGCAGCAGGTTGGTGTTAGAAAAGCTAGACCCATTCTGGCACATACTTCCTCGATAAAAGAATGTATGAATTAATTCAAATGTTTGTCTTCAAAGGAGCTTTCTTACGGTGGCCCATTTTGGAACTGCTATTTCCCTCCCCACCAAAACCCTGTTGCACTTCTGGCTGGTGCAGTGATTACTTTTAGCGAGCTCAAGTTTTCAGCTTGCTGGAAACTATGGAGTCCATTTTTTTTTTTAAACCACTATTCATTTACTGGGTGCATGAGGTCATCCTACTGGGTACTGTGCCGATAACATTGCCAGCTTCCCGAGGAGAGGAGAATATCTATACAAATTTCAATCTGCACACTAATAAGTAACAAAAAGAAACACAAAGGTGAGCACCGTTGAGTCAACCCTATGCCTATCCACCTACTGAATATGCAAGAAACAATCAGCTAAGGATAGAAGAAAGAATGGAAGAACAGATGATGGAATGTGGTTTCAGGGATAGAAAAGAAAGGGAACAGAATGCAAGGAGAAATGCAGAACAGAATACAAAAAAGGGGATAAGACTATTACTAGCAAAGCACCAAAGGTTCTCATTTTTATTAAACAAGTTGCTTAAGAAGATTTAACACACAGCTGCAGCCACACTGGAAACGAAACCCGCTTATTCTCTTGGCTCTTACATGTTTTAAAGTTACTATCACTGAGCTAGTGAACATTATTGAAGGAACAGCTAATAATTAACCCTAGAGTTACCTTGTGATGGATTCAACCAGTGAGAGCGGGGGCTATCGTCTCTCAACATCAATTCTATTTGATTTATAAGCACTGGACCTTTCTAACCACTAAAAAAATGAATGCCAAAGCTTATTCCAATGGCAACTCCTATGTTTAACCTCTCTCCCTCCCTGACTGTACATGGTTATCTGCCGGTTGCTTTGCCCCTATCTTTCACCCCATGTTTTCCTCTGTTCCTTTCCCTGCCTGTCTCAATCTGAAGCTGAGTCATCTTTGCATTGTATTTTTTCCTCTTGAATTACTGTAAGCCACATTGCGCCTGCTCCTGTGGGAAAATGTGGGGTACAAATGCACCAAAATAAATCTACTATAATAAAACTCACCCTCAACGTTCTGAGGACACTGACTTCAGTGAAGCCAAGCCCTGACTTCCTTCAAAAAGGTTTGAAGGTTCGTGGTGGTGAAGCCACCAAAATCGCTCCGGGCCCCGCCCTCGAGGGCGGAGCAATGGCAGAACAACAAAGGGGTTGGGAGGCGGGGGGGTTGGAAATCGCCCCGGGCCCCACCCTCGCGTCAAACGTCATGACGTTGGGGGCGGAGCAAGGGCAGAACAACGAAGGGGTTGGCCAGGGAGGGAGGGGTGTTGCCGATGAAAACCTTGCTAGCGCCCGTTTCATTTACTCAGAAATGGGCCTCTTTTACTAGTAAATAAATAAATGCAGACATAAGTGCTCCAAATTCTGTGTATAAGGTGATGGCAAAGCAGAGCAGAACAGCAACCAAGTGTGGAAGCAAGGCCAAGTCCAATTGACCAGCCAAAACAGGAAGGTATATGAGCATCAAAAACAAGTTTGTTTTTTGGCTCTCGCTCTGAGACTGTTCACTTTGTGGATGCAGCGTAACCCTGTCTGTGCTTTTTCTAGCACTCCCATGCTCCCTATGGCACTGTTGTATTTTCAAGCAATTTGACCCCTGAAGAAGGCTTGTTGCCGAAACACGGATCATGTTGGGTCCCGATAAACTTGTTTTTGATGCTCTTACCTTCCTGTTTTGGCTGGTCATTTGGACTTGGTCTTGCTTCCACCCTTGGTTGCTGTGCTTGCATTTCTGTGGAAGGCTGGACCCCCCTCTCTTGTTTCCAAAGCAAAGCAGAAGACACAGAGCTCAGTAAATTTCCTAACATTTTAAAAGAAGAGATTAGTCGTTTATGGATGTCAAAATCTAACATTCCCTGGATGAGTAAAAGTAGTGGCTCTAGCAAGTACTTACATAAGATTATGTTTTGGATATTCAATCAAGGAATATTCAAGATTGGAAGTAATAAGTTGCAAGAGCAACGAGGACAATGCAACAAAAAGGTCTAAAATACAAATTAATGCACGCATCAACCTTTTCCTATATGAGTACGCAATTTTGGAACGCGTTGCCACCCAACCTAAAAGCGATCCATGAACTGACCAACTTCCGCAAACTACTGAAGACCCATCTCTTTGACAAGATATACCACAAAGATCAACACATGTGAAACTCCCCACATATATCCAGAAATGTTTAATAATGCCTTCTGTTATATTACTATCTTGTATTCTATTACCATGTAACCCAAAATCCTTCTGAAACAACAAATGTCTATTCTCTTCTTATTTCCACTATCCACGATGTATTGTAAGCCACATTGAGCCTGCAAAGAGGTGGGAAAATGTGGGCTACAAATGCAATAAGTAAATAAAAATAAATAAATATCTCCAGAACCTATGAGTAAAAACTAACATGGTGTCATTCATTTCAGTGATCACGTTGCATCCTATATGTTGGTAAAGTGCGACATATAGGATGCAAAGTGATCATTGAAATGAATGACACCATCCTTGGAAATCTGTAGATGTCGAAGCACAGCCCCTGAGGAAGCCGTTGGAGTGAAACGGGTCTGGCCACCGTCGGGTGTCTGCTAAGTGCTCAACTTTCTTTCATTTAGAAATAAGTTCAATAATAAAGTGATTATGAAATAAATATTAAAGGAATGCTGTCTTCAGTGAAAACTTGACAAGAAAAGAAATAAGAAAAAATATATGTTTTAAACTAAGGATTAAAATGTGATAAATAAAAACGAATTTGAGGAAAAAATAGGAAAAATATACCACGAGGTTTTTCAGACCGATGACTATCACCACAACCCCAGCTAAAGACGCTAAAATCTAAGTAAGCTTTTGGGTGTATTGAGGTCTTTTCCTCATTTTAAGCAAGAGTAGTGACATATATCTTGCAATAATACTGGACCCTTCAATATTTTATATAATTAAACATGGCATTTATAAGCGAAGTGGACATCTCATATACTGGGGCTGAGGGTTACCTCAGAGGCAGATGATAATTATAGTAAAGTCTATGGCCAAAATGGCTCTCCTTTGCTCTTAACTTTCTACCTCATAGCACAAGGGCAATTAAAAGGTTTCCTGCTATTGAGCCTGATATATTAGGTGGATTAGTGATTAGGCACAGCACATGTAAAAGGAAAAAAAAAAGGACTTAAAGACTGTTCTAGCTTTTAAAAAATTTCTCCTGTAATTGGCTCTCCCGCTGACACTTCATGGTGTCCTTTGAACAGTATTATTCATTTCAAACTCCAATATCACTTTCACTTCTTCATAGATGGGATAACTGTAAATGTGCCTTCCTCCTCAGTGCTACTCTATAAGCCTTACGGCTTTGGGCAACGGATAAGCCAAACGTATTTCACTCTTCCTCTCTTGCATATGACAACAGGGTTTTTTTGTGCTCCAACTCCATTGGCTTTCACTCTACCTCCCCTGTATGTAACTATCCGGCTTATTTTCGAAGGAGATCGCCGGCCACCTTCCGACACAAATCGGGAGATGGCCGGCGATCTCCTGAAGTCGGCCAAATCAGTTTAATCGAAAGCCGATTTTGGCCGGCTTCAACTGCTTTCCGTCGCGGAGCCGGCCAAACTTCAAGGGGGCGTGTCGGTAGGGTAGTGGGGGTGGGACGGGGGCGCGTGCTCATGAGATGGCCGGCTTCGCCCGATAATGGAAAAAAGAAAGCCGGCCTTGACGAGCATTTCGCCGGCTTTACTTGGTCCCTTTTTTTTCACGAGCAAGCTTCAAAAAGGAGCCCCAACTGACCAAATGACCACTGGAGGGAATCAGGGATGACCTCCCCTTACTCCTCCAGTGGTCACCAACCCCCTCCCACCCACAAAAAAACTAAAAATATATATATATTTTTGCCAGCCTCTATGCCAGCCTCAAATGTCATACCCAGCTCCCTGACAGCAGTATGCAGGTCCCTGGAGCAGTTTTAGTGGGTGCAGTGCACTTCAGGCAGGTGGACCCAGGCCCATCCCCCCTACCTGTTACACTTGTGGTGGTAAATATTGAGCTTGCCAACCCCCCCCCCCAAACCCACTGTACCCACATCTAGGTGCCCCCCTTCATCCCTAAGGGCTATGGTAGTGGTATACAGTTGTGGGGGGTGGGTTTTGGGGGGGGATTTGGGGGGCTCAGCACACAAGGTAAGGGTGCTATGCACCTGGGAGCTATTTTTGAAGTCCACTGCAGTGCTCCCCAGGGTGCCCAGTTGGTATCCTGGCATGTCAGGGGGAGCAGTGCACTACAAATGCTGGCCCCTCCCTTGACCAAGTGGCTTGGATTTGGCCAGGTCTGAGATGGCCGGCTTCGGTTTCCATTATGGGCTAAAACCGAAGCCAGCTATCTCATGTTGAGATTTGGCCGGTCCCAACCGTATTATCGAAAAAAAAGATGGCTGGCCATCTTTTTCGAAAATACAGTTGGCTCCGCCCATTTATGGAGCTGGCCCCAGAGATGGCCGCCCATAGAGATGGCCAGCCCCATTCGATTATGCCCCTCTATGTTCCCCAGTGCTTTGATTTTCTTTGTTTGGAACAGGTTAGTGTATAAGACCCTGGATGGGTTGGTAGCGCCTGTTACTTTAAGATAATAGCACTCACAAGCTTCCAGATTTTGTAGGTTCCTTTTTGATAAGGACTCTTTGTGAAATCAGCTTCATACACTATGCTCTGACAGAGAGTGATTAGGCTTCACTGATGACTAGTTCCCTCCTCCTTCTGGACATTCTGGGGTCCTTTTACAAAGACGCGCTGAAAAATGGCTTACGGTAGTGTAAGCACGGGTTTTGGACGCGCACTGGTCCATTTTTTAGTGCGCCTTGTGACAAGGCAAGCCCAGAGATTCCTCAGTGAAGCAGTTGAACCCAGAACTACGGGTCCCAGAAGTCCTTGCAAGAATGAGAGTAGTCCTAAAAAGATGGAATGGATTCTTAGCCCCAGTAGGGGGAGCAATGGCTCGAGGCAGGGTGAGTCTGTTACTCCCTTCCCCACTAGAGGGAGAGGGAAGGATGAAGCTCAGTTTCCCTGGCTTCGCCATCAGTATGTAATTCCCCCCAGCTGTGAGAAGGGAAGAGCAGATTTCCTGGAGGCTCTCAGTCACCAGGAGAGAGGGGAGACAAATGGAGAGAGAGATTCCATGGAGTAGATGGAGGAAGGAAGTAGCCTGCCACTAGAGCTGCCTAAGGGAGAGGAGCCAGGTACCATGGAGTGGGAGAATTCAAAGGTTGCCCTGCCCAGCACTTGAAGGCAGTGGAGGAGGCCACACCGGGCGTGGTGCTGAGAGGTGGGAGAAACTGCCAACCCTGCTGCTTACAGGGTTCCCTCTGTGCTGTGAAAAGGCAGGTGATCTGTGGTATTGGTTTGATGTGCAAAGACTGTCCATAAAGATTTGTTCTGAACTGCTGTGCTATATTCAGGGTTTTTTTTGAGGGGGTACTTGGGTGTACTGAGTACTGGCACCTTTTTCATTGTCTACTAAAACTGACCCATGGTCCCTAAGTTTTAATGAAAGAGCTCAGGCCCTACACATCAATTCTGCCTTGTCATAGATTCTGTGACTGGTTGCAGGGGGCCTGGCCATTGTGGGGTGGGTACCTCAATGATTACCTCAGCCCTGAAGGGTGGCTTGACTTTTGAGTACCGGTACCTTTTACACTAGAAAAAATGAACTGGCTATATTGGAAGTGTGCTGAACTCTTACTAAGCCCTTCTGAAGGAGGGGGAAAGGAAAGCTAATGCCCTAATAGAAGACCTGAGGTCTTGAGGAGCTGAGCATTTGCTGAGGGATTGTGGGACCTGGACTGCACCTTTTTTTCTTTTGACGATTATCTTATGAGGACTGTACCTTTTGTTTTGAAGACTATATTATGATTTTTGGTATGAAATTGCCTTGATAATAAAATACTTTGGCCCTGAGTCCCAGTATTAGCAGCATTCTGTCCTGGAACCCTGGGAGCCCCGCAGGCTTGCTGGCTCCACCCAAGAGGAGGAAGCAAACCCCCCCCCCCTTTTTACAGCCTGTCAAAAAGGCCTCTTTTTTTGCCGAAAATGGACGTGTGGCAAAATGAAAATTGCTGTACATCCATTTTATGTCTGAGACCTTACCGCCAAGCCATTGACCTAGCGGTAAAGACTCAAGGACGCGGCAACCAAGCGGTAATGACCTACACGTGCCAAATGCCACTTGGTGCGTGTCTGTTACGCACGTCCGAAAATAAAAAAATATTTTTCGGATGTGCGCCAAAAATGAAATTACTGCAAGAGCCACGTGATAAGTCGGGTGTTCCATTTTGGCAAGTGTTGGGCACGCGGCTTAAGGGCCCCTCTGTGCCTCTGGGAGCAGCTATGGCCTAGACTGGCAACTCCTGATCAGACAGGCCTCTCTCCTTCCAATATCCACCAGGGTACAGCTGAGGACCAGCTTGTTTCTCCTTCTCCTTAGCCCCTAGCAGGGGCGTAGCCAGACAACAGATTTTGGGTGGGCCTAGGCAAGAAGTGGGTGGGCACCAAGTGTTCTCCCCCCTGTCCCAACCACCACAAAAAAAAATACCTCAGCTGGAGGGGAAATGCTTCTTTCCACCTTGGCAGTCTGCAGCAGGCATGTACTGAAAACAGAGCATGCGCAGGTGCCAGTATCGTGGAGAGTAGCGTTTTCGTTCCATCAGGGGGAAGTCTTCAGCTGGCCGAGCTTGGGATCCCCACCAGCTACTGCTAAACGTGTGCTACTGTTGGGTGGGCCTGAGCCCTAAATGGGTGGGCCCCGGCCCACCCAGGCCCACCTGTGGCTACGCCACTGGCCCCTAGAGCAGAGAGCCAAGGTTCTTGAGGGCCTCAGAGTAGGGTACTCATTCACTACACCTCTACGTCTTCCTCTGGGTGAGGAAAGACAAGGATCCTCCCTTAACTCAGAATTATATACTGCCCTCTAAAAGCTTCAGATTCGATGCTATTGGATCATTTTCTCAGAATAGACCCCCTCCTATTTAGATTTGATTAGCACTTTTCTAGAACTCAGACCCAGTACTTTCCTTCTGCAACTGTTAAGGAAAGCACATTTGGGCAGCCTGCCACACAACCAAATTGCGCTCTTCCTAGATGATGGCATAACCATCAATGAACTCTCAGTCCAGAAGAAATTTATTTTCTTTGTTTGAGGAACTTTTTCAAAAGAAACCATTGTCCCAGAAGATGCAGTTGACAACTTGACATGAACATTCCAAATAGGGAATCAAAGTAAGTTGTCTCTTCAGGGGATTAATGCCCTGTGTTCCACTCAGTCATAATTGAAATGGCCGTTCTAGACTAAACTTAAAGCATGATTTGCATTCCATATGTTAGAACTGAGGATGTGTTTAAAATATGTGAGGGGGGGGGGAAGGTTTACAAAAGAAAATTAAGAAACGAAAACCAGTAGCACACTTTTCACAGTCACATACACCAATGTTTTCTATTCCCGGAAGTGTGATGTGACTCCTTTACAATTCTTGTGATATTTTCAAGACACATTTCATGATGAGGAAGAGGCATTGGTTTCTCAGAAAGGGGCTTGTGTGCCCTCCAAAGATAATGGACAACATTTGTGATGTGCACAACCAAAAAATAAATTTTTGGATCGTTTTAGGATTTTTCTGAATTTTTTATGATTTTTTTGGCTAGTTTCACACATTTTTAATACACACATTATCAGGGCAATTCTATAGCATAGGTGCTAATGTTTATGCACCTATTGTGTATGCAAATGTTTATAATAATGACATTTACTTGTGTATAAAAACATAAATACCAAAATCTACCTAAGTGCTATTCTGCAAATGCCTGATTAACTTACATAGCATATATTTGCAAGGAGGTGTTCACATTGGCAGATCTTGCATGAGCATAGGTAGGGTTCAAACTTACATATGTAAATTATAGCACATATGTTACACACATATCAATGACATTTAAGTGTGAGCATTTATATCAGTTTTTTGGTTGGGGTAAGTATTCTCACCAAACTTTCAGGATGTTTATATTTATGTTCTTCACAGAGACGTGGAGGGGCATAATCGAGAGGGATGCCCAAGTTTTGCTGAGGATGTCTTCGCAGGACATCCCCGTGAAGGGGCGAGGAAATCCGTATTATCGAAACAAGATGGACGTCCATCTTTCGTTTTGATAACACGGTCGGGGACGCCCAAATCTGGAAATTTAGGTCGTCCTTAGAGATGGTTGTCCTTAGACTTGGTCGTTTCTGATTTTCGGTGATAATGGAAACTGAGGACGCCCATCTCAGAAATGACCAAATCCAAGCCCTTTGGTCGTGGGAGGAGCCAACATTTGTAGTGCACTGGTCCCCCTCATATGCCAGGAAACCAACTAGGCACCCTAGGGGGCACTGTAGTGGACTTCAGAAATTGCACCCAGGTGCATAGCTCCCTTACCGTGTGTGCTGAGCCCCCCCAACCCCCCCCCCCCAAAACCAACCACCCACCACTGTATACCACTACCATAACCCTTACAGGTGAAGGGGGGCACTAAGATGTGGGTACAGTGGGTTTCTGGTGGGTTTTGGAGGGCTCACATTTACCACCACAAGTGTAACAGGTAGGGGTGAATGGGCCTGGGTCCGCCTGTCTGAAGTGCACTGCATCCACTAAAACTACGCCAGTGACCTGCATACTGCTGCGATGAACCTGAGTATGACATTTAAGGCTGGCATAGAGGCTGGCACAAAATATTTTTAAAGATGTTTTTGAGGGTGGGAGGGGGTTAGTGACCACTGTGGGAGTAAGGGGAGGTCATCGCTGATTCTCTCCGGTGGTCATCTGGTCAGTTCGGGCATCTTTTCGTAAGAAAAAAAGGAACAAGTAAAGTTGTCCAAGTGCTCGTCAGGGACGCCCTTTTTTTATTAATATTAGTCGAGGATGCCCATGTGTTAGGCACGCCCAAGACTCGCCCCCGGGAACTTTGGTCACCAATGCAATGGAAAGCAGTTGGGGACGCCCAAAATCGGCTTTCGATTATTCCGATTTGGGCGACCCTGGGAGAAGGAGCGCCCATCTCCCGATTTGTGTCGAAAGATGGGTGTCCTTCTCTTTCAAAAATAAGCCTGATAGATACCTATGTTTCTTTATATAATAGGCTCCCATCGTATGCCCCCCACGCACCTAATTGTAGGTACCCTGTTATAGAATTGTCCTCTATGAGGATAATTTTATAACAAGGCATCTAGGATAAGAGGGTAAGCAGATGCCTATTTGAAACATATCCTATACCAGCACAAGTGGCAGAAAATTGGACACTAACCAATCTCTTATATTCCCTAAATTCATGTGTCCATTGCTCATACCTTGTCATGCACCATCATCATTCTAATCACCTCAACTCACCCAACAGTCTTTGAAAATTGTAACTACCTCCTCCCAACACGTCAACACTACCTCAGAGTGGCCATCATCTCAAAGATATTCTTCAAAAACCCCATTCCAAGGTTCTACCATCACTTCCAAAGGCCCAGCAGTGTTCTAAGGTAGGGTAGAGGACACCTTAAGAAAATATTGACCCAGATATACGTGGCCTCTCTCCCCAATCTAAACCACCCTCACCGCCTTCAATCCACAACTCCCCTACCCCAACCATACAACAAAAGCAATTAACTGATGGTCAGTACAAATTAATGGTCAATGATCTATGACTAGAATGCTATCATTTACATGCATTCCGGCAACCTAAAACTAAGTGTCTCCATACAAAATTGGCTATACTCAAGCTATAACTTTTTACATGCACAAATTAACTTCACAGAAAGGCAGTATATCAAATCCCATCCCCTTTCCCTTTCATGCATATTAATTTGTAGGCATATACGTGGACAAAATGTTCATGGATGTGCATCCCTAAATGACATCCTTTTTGGATAATGATATCATGGATGTAACAGAAGGTATTACTCATAAACCACAAAGAAAAATGACTTATAACCCTCCCTCACACCCATAAAGTCACTCAGGAGCAGGCAACGTTCTGAATATGATTAGGAGCACTTTAATTCCAAAGTGTTTATATTGCTGAATTCCATTACCTAATTGTCTCACGCCAGGAAATTTCCTTAAGCTTTTCTGTTTTTGCATAAATCTTGTGGTGAAGCATTTCCCTGTATATATTTTTTTTCTACTTGATTAACTGCATACTTCATAAAACTTGCAAACAAGAACAAATTAAATTGAAACTCATTTAGTTTAATCAGACACAAAAATATACGCTTCATCTAAAGCTCAGAGCAGTTATGTATATGAGAAAGCATGACTCAACAGAAACAGGAGGAATGTGTGTACTGCCTAATCATGGTCTTCATGAACTTGTATGCACCTGCAAAAAAAAAAAAAACATAGGTTCGCCGAGTCACACCACAAACACATCAGAGAGAGAGAGCTTGTGCTCAACTTAGAATTGTGAAGATATGAAATTACTCCAATTTGCAGTGTGTTTCTCTTAGGATGGCAAGGTAATGTTAGTTCCTTAACAGATATATAGTAGAAAACATGGAAACTTTGAAAAATATAGGTAGAAAAAGACTATATGGCCTATCCCTATCTCTGAAGACATTCTTCTTCAACAAGGCCTACAATGAGAACCTACAGCCTCACTACGTCACCTCACCAATCACTCAATTATGAACGCTTACCTTCTATAACTACCCTAATCACTCCCTTCCTCTCTTTCCCCTTCCTAATCACTACACATTACTAACTGAATCCGATCTGATATCCTGAAATGACAATGTTAACAAATCTATGTAAGCCACATTGAGCCTGCAAATAGGTGGGGGAATGTAGGATACAAATGCAATAAATAAATAAATATCCAGTCTGCCCATCCATTCCATCTACTATCCCTATCTCTCCCTTAGAGATCCTATGTACTTGTCCCCAGCTCTCTTGAATTCAGATACTGTTTTCATCTCCACCACTTCCACCGGGAGGCCATTCCATTAATTCACTGCCCTTTTCATGAAGAAGCATTTCTTTAGATTATTTCAGAGTCTATCCACATTCACCTTTGTCCTTAACTCAGATATATGTGGCCAGTGTGCCCAACCTGAACTACCCTCACCCCCCTCGTTCTAGAGCTTCCTTCCAATTGAAAGAGACTCACCTCCTGTGCATGTATGCCACATAAGTATTTAAATGTCTCTATAATATCTCCCCTCTCCTGTGTTTCTTCCAAAGTATACATATTGAGATCTTCAAGTCTGTCCCCATAAGTTTTATGATGAAGACCATTGAACATTCTAGTAGCTGCCCTCTGGACTGACTCCATCCTCTTTATATCTTTTTGAAGGTGTGGTCTCCAGAATTCTACACAATATTCCAAATGAGGTCTCACAAGAGTCTTATACAGGGGCATCCTCACCTGCTTTTTCCTATTGACCATTCCTCTCCCTATGCACCCAAGCATCCTTCTACCTTTCACCGTCATCTTTTCTGTTTGGCTACCTTAAGATCATCATCACATATGAGTCTCACTCCTCCTTCATTCTTAAAAGTTCTTCGCCCCTTAAACTGTACCATTCCCTTGGGTTTTTGCAGCCCAAATGCATAATCCTGCATTTTTTAGCATTAAATCTATGCTGCCTATATTTTTCAAAGTTTTTTCTTTGTTACATTTGTACCCCACGCTTTCCCACTCATGGCAGGCTCAATGCGGCTTATGTATTGTATATAGGTACTTATTTGTACCTGGGGCAATGGAGGGTTAAGTGACTTGCCCAGAGTCACAATTTGCTGCCTGTGCCTGAAGTGGGAATCGAACTCAGTTCCTCAGTTCCCCAGGACCAAAATCCATCACCCTAACCACTACTATATATCTGTTAAGGAACTAACAGACCATTCCTTTATTTTTGCTAAGTCCTTCCTCATGATATCCACACCATCAGGGGTGTCTACCCTATTACAGATTTTGTTATCATCTGCAGAAAAGGAAACCTTACCAGACTGTCCTTCAGGAATATTGTTTACACAAATGTTAAAAAGAACCACCCCAAGAACCGAACCTTGTGGTGCATCACTGGTAACATCCTTTTCCTCAGAATGAGCTTCATTTACCACTACTCTATGTTGCCTTCTACTCAACCAATTCCTAACCCAGTCAGTCACGGCAGATGAAGACCCATATGGTCCATTCAGTCTTCCCAACAAGATAAACTCATAGCTTAAGGTATGATGTGATACTACATATGCATATGTGATCTTGATTTGTCCTAGTTCAAAGAAGAGTGACCAAAATGATAAAGGGGATGGAACTCCTCTCATATGAGGAAAGGTTAAAGAGGTTGGGCCATTCAGTTTGGAAAAGAGATGGCTGAGGGGAGATATAATTGAGGTCTACAAAATCCTGAGTGGTGTAGGATGAATAGAAGGTGAATCAATTTTTCACTCAGCAAGTATTTATGCTCTGGAACTCTTTGCTGGAGGATGTAGTATCAGCGGTTAGCGTATCTGGATTTAAAAAAGGTTTGGACAAGTTCCTGGAGGAAAAGTCCATAGTCTGCTATTGATATGGGGAAAACTACTGCTTGCCCTGGAATTGGTAGCATGGAATGTTGCTACTCTCTGGAATTCCAAAATCTTGCTACTCTTTGGGATTGTGAATTGTTGCTACTATGTGGGTTTCTGCCAGGTACTTGTAACCTGGATTGACTGTTGGAAACAGGATACGGGGCTAGATGGACCATTGGTCTGACCCAGTATGGCTATTCTTATGTTCTTATGCTCATGATCAAATTATAGGCAGGTATTTCACCTGCTATACAGGTATTTTATAAGGAAAATAGGTGCCTACTTTCCTTTATAGAATGGGTGCTACTTAGGTGCCTTCTGGCACCTATAGATAGGCACATTGCTTACTGCTTAGTAAGAACCTGAAGTTAAAATGAAGAAAAACATTAGTATTTAACCACTTTGGGCTGGTTTCTATTTCATTTTCAGTGTTAATTGGAGGTCAGATTTAATAAAGATGCCTTTATTAACTCTCACTATTTTATTTAAACTAACGTTGATCACTGCAGAGTTTAAGATGCATATAAGATTAGCCTGATATTTCCAAATTACGAATACAACATAAACACCTGAGAAAAGCCCTTGAAGCAGAGTCTTGAAGGGTACTTCCAGGAGTCCCTTATTAAATTACCTTTAAAAACATAGGGTGCAATAGAACTTTCAGGAGCCCCTTGATGATAAATTACTATCTTCAAGGAGAAGACATTTGGAAATAGGAGGAGTAGATACAATTAATGGTGCACATCTGCCTTTGTTAACATATAACAATAATATTAAACGAAAAGCAGGAATAAAATCAATAGAGGGGGGGCTTTAGCATGCATGTCTTGATAATGTTTACAGTTAAGATTGATACTTTATATTTAAACTATTCCTCAATGAATAGCTTACATTTACTTCTAGATGATATCATTATAATTGCAGGACTTCAAGAACCAGAGTGGTTTGCAAACCGTTTAAAAGTTTAAAAACCATACAAGGATCAAAACAATCTGCCTAAAAAAAAAAAAGTCACTGTTGAACATTGTGACCCCAATCTCCAGTCCTGTTCTTGCATCAAACTCTTCCAGTTCTCTGCCTTTCCTTCTTCTTTCAGGTGCCACGGCAGGATTCCCTGTACTATAGTGAAGTCCAACAGGTGCTGGACATTTTACAAACAGCATGAATCTGCTCCAGAGAGCTCTGAATGGCTTCCTCCAGGCATTCCTTCTCCCTCCCGCAGGCAACTTTTACAAAGAATGACCTCTCGCCAGATGTGTCAACACTTGGAAATTGGCTGCCAGTGTTGCTTAGTCTTCCACCCTATTTTCATTCAGTGTAGGTATTCATTTTTCTTTCAATTAACATATATATATATATATATATATATATATTTTTTTTTTTTTTTTTTTTTTTTTTTTAAATCAAGGAACTTGACTTAAAAAAAATGTCCGAAGAAAAAAACTTGACAATTCTGACCAGATCAAGACAGATTTGGAACTTGATACCCCTAATTTATAAACTCCCCCCCCCCCCCCCACCTAACATATCAAACCATAAGTTTTATAACGTGCTATAAGAGAAAAAGCTGGCAAGATGTTACCCACATTCCCCCAGATTCTATATAGCACACCAAGAATTATGCGTGATTCAGGATGTAAATCTAGGTGTATTTTATAGCTACATATGTAGATGAATTATTTTAACAAGCTGTTAAGTGTTAACAGTCCTTAACAAGCACTAATTGGCAAAAATTAGAATTTATGTGCCTACATCGCTAAGCATATTCTGTAATGTATTGCGCCTAAATTCTAACACGCACAGGCAAAAATGGGCATGGAAATGGGCATTTTGTGGGCATTCCAAAATCTACATGCATTGTTATACAATATAGGCCAGTGTGCATAAATCTATGTGCAGGGATTTACACCAGCTTTTCGTTGGCATAAATGGATGAGCGTAGATTCAGTCACACTAACTACACCTAAGCGTATTCGAAATATTGCACGTAAATCTACATGCGGTATTTAGAATACATTTAGGTATAATTGCCTAGCACGCATTAATTTTAGACGCCATACATAGAATCAGGCTCATTGTTACTGCTTCATAACAATCCATTGACTTCTACATCCTAGTATCACCCATTATCCTTTCCTATAATGTTTTTGGTCTCATGCATTACACACCAATGGTCTCTAATTGTTCTTATACCTCACACCACCATTATTGGCTTTTGTCTCACCTAGAATATTAACCGCACTGAATCCTGGAAAGGGGATATTAGCGGTTTACATATGTATAAGATCAATTTGCATGCAGTGTCTCCATTGTATGCAAATAGATCGCATGTATATTTATTGTGGAAATCCTGAAAACCGAACTAACTGGGTGAGGGCCAAGGTTGGAGACCCCTGGACTAGTGACTCTACAAGCTCAAAGAGAGGTCCCCAGTATGGCGGTATACCAAGACCCCAAATCCCTTCCCTTCTCATTTTGTAGGAAAGATAGAGTGACTGATTCTTTTATTTTTTTTGTTACTAAAGTCCAACAAAATTAAGGTTTGAACATATGTGACAACTGACATCCAGATTGTTCCATTGTTATTTTTAGAAGAGACATGAAGGATGTGCAGCGAATCTCAATAGCCTCAAAATGAAGAAAGTTATAAAGTATCAATGCACACATTGTTTTCTTCTGCAGTATTCACGCACAGCAGGTTAATGAGGTATCAAAAAGTGACAGGGTTATATTATAATAGTCCTTTAAAGTATCCCTTAGATGCATCTTTGACCACCTGAGAAGTATTTTAATGAACCAGAAAAATGTATCCTTCATTGGCTTAGTGCTTTTACAGAAAAAAAAAAAGATTATTATAAAATCTTTTTTTCCCAGTAATTGGCATATGTAAGGAACCTGTTTTCATATCCATATTTTTAGTGAAAATACACAAGGTGGCTCATTTTTAAAGCACGTGGAGGGGCATAATCCAACGGGGTGCCCACGTTTTCCTGAGGACGTCCTCGCAGGACATCCACACGAAGGGGCGGGGAAACCCGTATTATCGAAACAAGATGGGCGTCCATCTTTCATTTTGATTATACGGTTGGGGCCGCCCAAATCTCAACATTTAGGTCGACCTTAGAGATGGTCGTCCCCGATTTTCGGCGATAATGGAAACCGAGGACGCCCATCTCAGAAACGACCAAATCCTAGCCATTTGCTCATGGGAGGAGACAGCATTCGTAGTGCACTGGTCCCCCTGACATGCCAGGACACCCTAGGGGGCACTGCAGTGGATTTCAGAAAAAGCTCCCAGGTCTCCAACCCCCGCCAGTCGAAGTCCTCTTCTCTGGCATGGCCACGTTGCTGATCTGCAAGGGCAGGCTTCTGTTTCTGTGAGTCTGACGTCCTGCACGTATGCAGGACGTCAGACTCACAGAAACATAAGCCTGCCCTTGCAGATCAGCAACGCGGCTGTGCCGGACTTCGGCTGGTGGGGTTGGGGAACCCCGCCAGCAAAGGTACCCTATGGCAGTGGCGGGGGAGGGTTGGCAGTGGCGGGAAGAGGGGGTCGAAAGGGTTGGCGCTGGGGGGGGGTCAAAGGTGGTGGTGGCGGCGCCGGGGGGGCTAAAATATGCCCCCTCACCTCGGGCTCTGGACCCCCCTCCCGCCGAAGTCTGGCTATGCCCCTGGTTCCCCCCAATGGTACAGCCCATTTGCTGTTACATACCAGGCGACTAGCACATCAATTTTATAGAACAGCCCCTAACCCATACGCACATAAATGTCAATTTGTGACTTCATTCATGTGCATGTTTTCCTATTCTGTAACTCTGTGTGCACAATCTGTGCTTACATTTAGCAGTCCTTTAAAGAATTGCCCCTCACTGTTTCTCTTCAGCTCTGGTGAGTGATTCAAGTGATCAGGAACCAAGATATTCCCACAGTTTGATCCGAGTTAGGAATCCTTGTGTTTTAGGTCACCTTAATCTAAGTTTATCAGTCTCAGTAAATACACAGAATGTCTTTTTAATCTTCTTCTTCAGGGGTTGATCCTATCAACAGAATCTATAAAGCATAAAGAACACATTTTTCTCTGTTGGTATGACTGCTCAGATTGTATTCACATCATCTAATTAGGTTGGTGTTTTCTTTCTAAATTAGGCTTTATGAGGCAATGTCTGCCGTGCAATTAACTATTTCCATGTTCTCTATTTAATTTCATCCCTAATGTAATTCAACCCATGGCCTATTTAGGCTATGTTCAAGTTTTGTAGAACTTAGCCTTTTCCTCCCTCTACACGATTATAAGAGTCCTTTGACTTTTAAGATACATGAGAAACAGGCTTTAATTTCTTACGTAGAAAACCATCAGACTGAATGACTAACAGTTTAAAGAACTTATCTCTTCCCTAATAGCAAAAGAAAAATTATTCCATTTCTTTTGTTGTTGAATCAAATGTTGAGGATTCTTGATCAATACAATAGAGCTACATTTGTTTATCTTCTTGCTCATTTCTCGCAATGTAGCACTCTGGTGGGCCAAGAAGAGGGAATCCACAGGAGAATATTGTAGAACTGAATGTACTGTTAATGAATGCTCAACACTCACTATGAATGACTATCAGTCTTATCCAATTTTCTCTTTGAATGAGCGGAGTCTATCAAGATCGGAAAAAAATCGGAAATCTCTGGTAAAAGGAGAACTTAGGTAAGTACGTGTAGTAATGTCCAATCTCTTATTAGAAAGGGTTGGATAATGGTCTTCAAAAAGACCCTTCGTTAAAAAAGTCATTCTTTGCCAGTGAAGTCAATTTTTAGCATTCGCCAAAAGCGACATTACTACATGTACACAGATCATTCTGTATTTCAGGACATTGGATGTTTTCTGTTTATACAGACCCCTGGTGCAGGCCTAGCAGCCGAAACACAATGTTTGTGTGGAGTCTTTTAATCAATACCACGTTTTTACTTCAAGATTCACCTTTCCAGTCTCCCACCTTTTCTTTTCACACTTTTGTGTTTTCTCGTGGGGCCTTTGAGTTCTCCGCTTAGGCGGATTCTCCTGGACTTCTACCCTGCCTAGAACACTGTGGATTGAGTTATATATGTTTTTAAATATATAAATGCCATGTTGACATTTTAAACATTACTGCCGGGATGCTGTGGTACTTCCAGATTAGTGAGTGGTAAGCTTACGTTGGGCTTACCACCACTTAATAAAAGACACCCTTAATGCCACCTCAACAGGCATATCTAACTACTTCGAATGCTATCTGCTAGGGGTGTGCAGCCAGAATATGTTCGTGTTGTGCCAATTCCCATGTTGTTTCTGAGAATGTTTACTTTGTTGGGTGGAGGTGGGGGTTCCTTTCATTTTGTAATTATAAAAACAATATTGTTAAAAGTGTGCTCTCTTTCAGGAAGAGCAGGCACCCTAATATAAACAGTGCTGCACTCTTTTCTATAAGAGTCAAATTTTCAAAATGATTGGGGGTGCTAAGCTCAGCTAAAGTGAATGCTGCCTGTTCCGAGTAATGGAGTTTGACCAATACTGGAGGTGCTGAGGCACCCACAGAGCTACTACCTATGCTCTTTTGAAAGAGTGTGCACTGTCGGCAAAGAGTGCACTCTATTTACTAACAGTGCACATACTTTCAGAAAGATTGTGCACTCTTTTCCAATAGTGCCAGCATGTGCTCACTATTCAGGCATGTGTGATGGTTTGCACGTGTGCACTAGTAGAAATAAGTGTGCACTGTTCACAAATAAGGTGCACTCTTCATCAATAGTGTGCACTCTTTTCCAATAGTGGCAGTGCTTGCTCATTATTTGTGCATGCATGATGTTTTGCACATGTGTACACTAGTGGGAATAAGTGTGCACTCCTTTCCAATAGTGGCCGTGTTTGCTCATTATTTGTGCATGCATGATGGTTTGCACATGTGTACTATTAACAAATAAGGTGCACACTTTATCATTTTTGTGCACTCTTTGTGAACAATATGCATTCTTTCGAAAGAGTACCCACTGTTTCAAGAGAGTATGCAATATTGACAGTACATGAGAGAAAATACAAAATGTAATGTTTCTTCTACTCATTTTCATTTGCTAATGATTCAAATGACACGAGAAATGCTGGTGACATTTTCCTATGCTATTTAAAACACAAGCACATCCCTACTATCTGCCATGCAGTTAACAGGCAGTAACAACTTTTTCTCTTTGTTAAATTAATGGCAACTCTCCCAAAAATTCTCTGAATGCCCTGAACATTTTGCAATTACTGCCGGTTCATTTTGTCAATTGCTGCATAATAACTCTAAAACATTAGTATTTACTGGCCTACATATATTTGTTCATTAATCAGTTGCAAAGCAAGAAGAAAACTGATACCCCTAACGTAATGTTATATGACAAAGAAAACCTTTTTATCTAACGCTTCACAAATATACAGTATTAATAATAGCACCGATATATATGCAATGTAGCTTAGATGGATTGCATGGATAAATAATACGTAAGTATTTAGATATTCTCAGCTCAGATAAACACATATGAAAAGGCAAACCCAGCCTCTGAAATCCCCTGATGCTTTCTGACACCATTTGTACTCTGTCACTCACTAACTTTATGTATAGTTTAAGCTGTGAACTGAATCCACTGTTCAGAAAAAGGGCTCTCTCTCCACATGTTAGTGCAATTTAATATTTTCACACACAGACACATCATTATCTTGGAACCTGACACTGCAAGGATAATTCTATAATTTTTCAAGAGGTCCTAATTTTTAAATGAGAGCAGTGAGGCGCATGATTGATCTAAATGGTGTTCCTTTTTGTTGCAGCCATTTGTATATTTTTACATGCCTGGGTGTTTTGGGTTTTTTTTTTTTTCTGTGTATGTCTTTGTAGTCTCTCTACTTTACGTTTACATAGGGGAATTGGGCAAGGTCCACATGTTCTCTCACTAAAAGCAAGGAGGGCCGAACTTGTGAGATCTTGGCGGATGTATAAAATGCAGCTGCCACATATCTCTGACAGAGTATAATGTTAAGGCAATCCCAAAGAACAGATTAAGTTGTCTGCCGCAGGACATATAATTGGCTGAGAATTAAAGGTCCTGTTCTTTATGTGCTCAGATCAGAAGGAAATACTGGACTGCCCGCACCTTTGAATGATGGTGCTCAAAAATGTAATGTGTGGATAGGGTTGAAGAGGTCATGTGATGGGTCAATAACTTTTTTTTTCTTTCTGTACAGTTACAAAGGCCTCTCCATCCAATTGCGTAGAAAAATGACCAATTCAGTATTTAAAGTGATCTATCTAGGTAATAAAGAAGATGCCCAGCTACACTTTCTGAGGTTGAAAACTGTACACGCGTGTAGATATCATTTCAGAACGCTGCTATTGATATGTGGTATCCATGCCAGCAGAGATTTCAAAGTTGCGTGGTTTGGGTGTGGCTTGGATGAGAATAAAACCGGCATGTGTATTTCCCGTTTTACGAAGACATGATTAGATAAGTGTTCATTTCAGTCAGAGCTTTACCTGAAAGAGAAGTCATTCTCCTTAATCCCATGTAGTTTATTTCTGCCACCTCAAGTATCGCCCTTTCTCCCAAGTTTTTACTAATCAAACTCAAACAATCATGATCATCCAAACACTGTCCCTCCCAGAACAATCCTGTACAAACATATTAAACATCATGGGGTCTGATATTCAGCAGGCAGCAATCGGTGTTTTGCTGACTGCCACACCATTGAACTTCTGGGCAGGGGCATAGCCAGACCTCGGTGTTTGGTGGGTCCGGAGCCCAAAGTTGGAGGGGCACAGTTTGGCCCGCCTCTCTGCCGCAATTCCACATACCTTGGCTGGCGGGGGTCCCCAACCCCTGCCAGCTGAAGCCTTTTTGTCCAGCGCTGTTCTCTGTGCATTGCCTGCCCTGCTTCCCCTCATATTGCATGCATGCTCGGTTTTAGTGAAACTGAGCATACACGACTTCACACTCTTCAGGGAGAAGCATCTCCCCGCTCTTTGGGGAGCAGCATCTCCTCCTTCCTTCCTCCACCTCGTTCATGGCATTTACTTGTTTCGTCAAATTCCAAACCTGGCAGCAGCAGCGATTCCCATACGCTGCCCTACCGTGGGCACCCTGTTTCGTCAGATGCTCAGGCAGCTGCAGTAAAGGGAAGAGGAGGGTGCCGGAGGCAGGGCAGCATATGGGAATCACTGCCGCTGCTGGGTTTGGAATGTGACGAAACAAGTAAATTTTGCAAACGGGCTGGAGGTAGAAAGTGGGCAGCATCTTTGGCTCAGGAGGGGGCAGGCAGTACACAAAGAACAGTGCTGAAGAAAGACTTCAGCTGGCGGGGATTTGGGACCCCCGCCAACCAAACCAGGGGCCCTGGATACAATTTTGGGGCCCAGGACCCCAAGGCCCCCCACAGCTATGCCACTGCTTCTGGGTATATGGAGCCAGAGAAACCATAGCCAGTTAAGTACGATATTCAGCTTTAAACCAGCCATGGTGAACCACATAAAGATAGGACTGACTTTTATCTGGTCCTATTTATGTGATTGCCTTGGTTGGTTCAGTGCTGAATAAAGTCATTTAACTGGCCAAGTGCTGATTCCGCCCCCCGGAACTGCCCTCCCCAATAGCCAGATTTGCATTGAGCACTAACTAGTCATATACAGTGATACCATCCAGTTAGTCACTGAATATGACTGGTTAGTCCCAAACAAGTGATTTAACCAGCCAGAAGCTGGTTTATATCTGAACAACATGAATTATTCACAAATTATTTTTAAAGGAAAAAAAAATCCTAATTTTGATGCATTTTTTTTAGTGTACATTGAAATGAAATAAAACAAACCTATTTCACTGCATTTCTCATTTCATGTCTAAAAGAATGCACATCTCTAATATATTTGATTTAATAAGGGGCCCTTTTACAAAGGCACGCCAAAATGTGGCCTGCAGTAGGGTAGGTGCATGTATTGGATGCGCACTGGACAATTTCTCCACTGTGTCTTTAAGAGCCAGGAAACGGGCATGCAACAAAAATGAGAACCAGCGGGCGTCTATTTATGGCCTGATCCCTTAACACCACCCACTGACTTAGCGTTAAGGGCACATGCATTACCTGCGTGGTAACCGCTCAGCATGTGCCAACTGCCGATTGCCACTGGGAATGCCCCCTGGTAGAAAATAGGAAATTATTTTCTACCGCGGGTTTTCCGTGCTTGTCAAACTCAGAATTACCGACAGGCACATGCGCTAGCCGGGCGGTAATGCCGATTTGACATGTGATGCATAGGCATCAGCCCTTATGAGCCTTTGTAAAAGGGTCCCTAAGTTAGCTCTTCCTTCAGTACATAAGTAATGCCACACTGGGAAAAGACCAAAGGTCCATCGAGCCCAGCATCCTGTCCACGACAGCGGCCAATCCAGGCCAAGGGCACCTGTCTAGCTTCCCAAACGTACAAACATTCTATACATGTTATTCCTGGAATTGTGGATTTTTCCCAAGTCCATTTAGTAGTGGTCTATGGACTTGTCCTTTAGGAAACCGTCTAACCCCTTTTTAAACTCTGCTAAGCTAACCGCCTTCACCACGTTCTCCGGCAACGAATTCCAGAATTAAGCCATTGTGACATCACTGATGAGGTTGGCTCTTAGACATTCATGGAATGAGGCATTATGACATCACAATATCAGCTGTGGTTACCAGAGAATGAAATTCTTCACACTAAGGGGAGAAGTTACCAGTGTGGGCTACTATTAACAAGTATTATTTTACCACTAACAGCCCCATTTTATGCAGTGATACCTAAGCAGCGTTATAGGCATGTTATTGTTTTTAACATAACTATGTACGCTTGTTAACCACGTACATGCCTACAATATCCCTATAGGCGCCTACATGGTTAGCGCACGAGCTAAGTGTAGGTGCGCTAAAAACGCTAACGCACCTTAGTAAACAAGGCCCCTAGTTACTAATAACTGGGGTTAACAGTGAAATAATGTGACTTAGAATGGTTTCCTTTTCCCAAGCCTAATCCCTAATTTATTGTATTCACTATCCCTCACTCTGCAAGTGAAGAAAGAGAAATCTTGTCAAAGACATAGTCCCACACTCCTTTCTCAAAATGTGACCCAGCAGATATTAGACTGTTCATGATTCTTATCCATAAATGACCAGGTCTATGATGTTCACATTAACCAAAACATGGCCCCTGTTTTCCTCAGCAGGGTATTTATCCCATGATGCTTTCCTAGACAACTGTCATTCCATGCTGAGTAAGGAATGTGCTCAGAAAATAAAACTTGCTAGTTTCGGGGTTATTCTCAGACCTATTCCTTATCTTTGGACTTTTTTTTTTCAATGTAGTTCACACATTTGTTTTAACAGAAATATTTTCATGTTAAATCAGTCGACTAAACATAAAATCATTCATAGCCAAGCGGTGATAGGCTTTGCTTACAGATTTTTGCCAAATTTTTCCCAAATTGGGACAGGATTTTTTTTTTAAACTACAGATGATTTTATCACTTTTCTTGCAAACAGTATATGAATTTACAACCTCAACATGCTATAATTATTTCTATTACTTTCAAATTCCATAGGCAATTCCCAGGTTAGTAGCAGGTCTCATTTTAGCTTCACACCAAAGAGTTTTTGACAGTCCAGAGGTTGAGGTCTACTAAAGCAGCTGTAACATTCATTTTCTTGGTCTCGGATTCTTGAATTACCATTATGACAACTAGTGAAATAATGGTTTGTTTTAAATGCCACTGTTTAAGCTGTATAAATCTGGTTTTCTACCTTTTTTTTTTTTCAGTAGGCCGCATTGCAGTTAATGAAATTAAAGACACCAATCACATTTGTCCCCAGGGGACAAGGAACTGAACACACCGCTGGTCTATTTTTTTATTGAAATAAATTGCAGCCAGCAAGATGGGCTAATTGCATACAGAATTGAAAAAGAAACATTTCATTGATATAATTAAGTCAATTTTCCTGGACTGAAATAGTTATAGTGGGTACTAAATGAGGAGAGCGTTCGCTAGGGTCTGACTTTTTTTCTCACTTTTTTTTTTATTGCGGTATTACATGTTAACTGTTGAATAAGAATTCCAGTAGAATGATAAGGGGGAGTCTATCGATATGGCATATATCCCAGCAGGAATGGTGAAGTTGGTTTTAGAATCTCCTATCAATATACCCTGCATATATGAATACAATTCACCCTGAGCTACTACTGAAAAAGGCGGGTGCTTAATCCAAATAAAATAAAGAAATGTATTTATTGCCCAACAGAATTTATACTGAAGAAGGGACCTCCGTAGTCTTGCAAACTCATGCAATATTTTTCTAGTATGCCTTATAATGGGCCAACACCTCTTTGCAAAGAATCTACTTTTGCTGAGAACCATTATGGTTAGAAGAGCTTTGTATTGGTAACACAGAGAACTAAACGTTTAAGCCAATGTACCGGAGGTGTTTAGAGACAGGAAGAGGAAAACAGGTCAAAAATGTGGTGCTGTGTCTGACATCTTCTTAACCTATATTTCACAGTCCTTTGTGTACTTGTAGAAGGTAATTTTAGATTGTAAAGCCTGTCTTAAGTCTGGAAAGGGCTTTTATAAAATTGCACAGCAGTATACACTAGGGATGGGCAATTATTTATTTATTTATTAGGATTTATTAACCGCTTTCATGAAGAGATTCACCTAAGGTGGTGTACAGCAGGTACAGCTTAACATAAAACTTATAATTTTGTTAACAGCATAACAACAGTAAAATGACTTCAAGTATAAACATAAATACAATGAATGAGGTAAACTTGAAAGCAACAAACTGAGCGCTTCTTTTACCGAAGTACGCTAGTGTTTTCTTAGCGCGTGCTAATATTTAGGGCACGATAAATGTTAGTGATGTCCATAGGAATACATGGATGTCACTAATATTTAGCATGCCCTAAATATTAGCGTGCACTAAAAACGCTAGCATGCCTTATTAAAAGACCCCCTTAAACATAATAATAGGGCTACCATGGAACAGGATCAAAAATATACACATTTAACAGCACTGAAATGCAAATAACAGAGATATAATTCAATGTTAGCATAAATACTGATATACCTACTATGCATGCAAAAGAACATTCAACTAACATAGATATGATGCTAAAGATTTTCTACAATACTGCTTATCTATAGCTGAGGGACTAATAAATATTGCCCGCTGGTAATAGTGCACCCTCTTTTTTAAAAAATGTGCACTGTGTGCAGTGGCATAGCTACGTGGGGCCAGGGGGGCCAGGGCCCCTGTAGATTTGGCCCTGGACCCCCCTGCTGACGACCCCCCTCCCGCCGCCAACCCGCCATCGCTGTCGCCTGCCTTTGCTGGATGTCAGAAACAGAAGGAAGCTTTTGCGAGAAGAGGAGGACCTCAGCTGGCGGGGGTTGGGGTCCCCCACCAGCAAAGGTAGGTGACGGCGGGATGGCGGTGGGAGGGGGGTCGAGAGGGGAGGGGGCGAAGTCAGCAATGGTGGGGGGGGGGTGGCAGCAATGGCGGGGTGGGTGTCAGCGGTGCCGGGGAGGGGGCTAAAATATGCCCCCTCACCTCAGGCTCTGGACCCCCTTCCCGCCGAAGTCTGGCTATGCCCCTGACTGTGTGCACTTAATGGACCCTATTTGCACATGGGGGGGGGGGGGGAATTCAATAAATGGCACCCAAAGGTAGGTGCTGGGATTATCTGCACTAAGCTAGCATTCTGTAAAGGTTGCTCCACACACATTTTAAGCCTAACCTTGGGCACGAGTACTTATGCTTGCCAAAGTCATACATAGTAACATAGTAGATGACGGCAGAGAAAGACCTGTATGGTCCATCCAGTCTGCCCAACAAGATAAACTCATATGTGCTGCTTTATGTGTATACCTGACTTTGATTTGTATCTGCCATTTTCAGGGCACAGACCATAGAAGTCCGCCCAGCACTAGCCCCGCCTCCTAACCACTAGCCCCACCTCCCACTACTGGCTCTGCCACACAATCTCCGCTAAGCTTCTGTGGATCCATCTGGTGTAAATGCTGGCACCCAACTAATGGCAGTTAGGTGTGCAAATGCAGGTATTCTATAACACTGCGTCTAAATTCTGAGAATGCTTTTGACCCGCCCATGACCCACCAATGGCTACACCTACTTTGGAGTTCCACGTTATAACATTTTGGCACACATATTATAGAATAAGGTGTAAGGCAGATCAGCACATAACTGCTAATTACTGCCAATTAAGTGCTTAACACCAATAATTGTTTGTGCCTAATTCCTTGTGACTCTGGGCAAGTCACCTAACCCTCGATTGCCCCAGGTACAAATAAGTACCTGTATATAATATGTAAGCTGCACTGAGTCTGCCATGAGTGGGAACGAACAGGGTACAAATGTAACAAAAAAAAAATTATAGTTTATTAAAAGCGTTATCATACCACTCAAGCTAACTCGCAGATCTGGGTGGTTTACAATCTAAAATTTTATTTATTTATTTATAAAGGTTTATTTATCACCTTTTTGAAGAAATTCACTCAAAAAATAGGAACCAAAATGAAAAAAAAAATTGAAAGGAATTACAATGTGTAGATTGGACAGAATACAGCAATCATCAATAAACGCATAGGTAGATAGCAATAGACAAATACTAAATGGGGGGGCTAAGGGACAGAGGGGATAGCTGAGGAAACAGGAACAAACTGTGGAGACTGTACAGCAAACTCTCAACTCCTTTTCATTCCATTAAATTAAATGTCTGTCAAATAGCCAGGTTTTTAAGGCTTTCTTACATTTTTTTGAACGATGATTCTGAATGTATACAAGGAAGGAGAGAACTCCAGTGAAAAGGTGCCTGAAAATCAAAGGTATGACAGCGGGTTGATTCTAACTGTGCTTGTTTTGGGTTTGGAAGAAGAAGACGGTGATCATTTATAGAGCGGAGCAGTCGTATAGGGGAGTCCTTGTGACTCCGGGCAAGTCACTTAACCCTCCATTGCCCTATGTAAGCCACATTGAGCCTGCCATGAGTGGGAAAGTGCAGGGTACAAATGTAACAAAATAAAATAGATACTATTGGAGATTCTACATGGAATGTTGCTACTATTGGAGATTCTACATGGAATGTTGCTATTCCACTAGCAACATTCCATGTAGAAGGCTGCGCAGGCTTCTGTTTCTGTGAGTCTGACGTCAGACTCACAGAAGCAGAAGCCTGCGCGGCCACATTGGTGATCTGCAAGGGCCGACTTCTACATGGAATGTTGCTAGTGGAATAGCAACATTCCAAGTAGAATCTCAAATAGTAGCAACAGTGGAGTAGCAGCCTAGTGGTTAGGGTGGTGGACTTTGGTCCTGAGGAACTGAGTTTGATTCCCACTTCAGGCACAGGCAGCTCCTTGTGACTCTGGGCAAGTCACGTAACCTACTTACATGCCCCATGTAAGCCGCATTGAGCCTGCCATGAGTGGGAAAGCGCGGGGTACAAATGTAACAAAAAAAAATGAGTTTATCTTGTTGGGCAGACTGGATGGACCATTCAGGTCTTTATCTGCCGTGATTTACTATGTTACTATGTATAGGGGAATATGGAATGGTAAAAATAGATACATAGTCTGGTAGTCCAAGTGTAAGTAATTTGAAATGGATGTGTTTTTCTACAGGAAGCCAATGGAGTTCTTGAAACAAACGGAGAAACATGATCGAATTTGTGTGTGTGAGAAAAATAATTTTGGTAGCAGTATTTTGCATCAGTTGAAGTCTTTTTTACATTTGCACATGAACAGCCCGGGTAAATAATATTACAATAATCGAGTCACAAAATTACAAGAGACAAAATAAGAGCATGAAAAGTATTTCTATCAAAGTATCAGTGCAACAGATCATAGCTGAAGAAGAAAAAAAGAAACCTGTCTTGCAAAGAGCAGAAATCCGAGGGAAGAAAGTAAGGTGGGAATCTAGAATGACGCCGAGGTATCGAAAAGAATCAACAGGGGAGGTAGGGACATCAGAAAGATTCAAAGTAATGGAAGGAACAGATAAACCTCCAGAAAACCAACACACCACTGTTTTTTTTTTCCCCTTTATTTAAGACTAGCCTTTGAAATCTCTGTAAAACAGGCCTGAAGTGGACTGAGAGCCGGATTATACAGATCTGTAGGAAAAATAAGAAGAATATTATCGCATAGAAGTGAAATGAAATATCGGCTGATTGAATCGGTGTAGCAATAGGGCTCAGAAATAGGTTAAAGAGGAGTGGGGATAGAACTGATCCCTGAGGGACACCACATGCCAGCAAACAACGGGAGGCAACAGATGAAGCCGTGACAACCTTAAAAGATCTGATTGACAGGAAAGAAGGAAACCACGTCAAGACAGTTCCACCAATACCCAGTGAAGGTAGCTGTGACAGTAAGAGATCGTGATTCATCGTATCAACGGCTGCGGAAAAGTCAAGGGATATTGCAAGAACTGCTTTATTTTTATCCAAATGGGAGTGAATTTCATTCAGAACTGATGCTAAAACTGTCTCAGTGCTAAAATTTGACCTAAAACCAGATTGCCTAGGATGAAGAGTGAATGTTTTCTCCATTGTATGCAAATTTGTCTCATGCATATTCATTGTGGATATCCTGAAAACCTGACTGGCTGGGTGTGTCCCGAGGTCCGGGTTGAGAACTTCTGTGTTAATGTATATGTTGACATTTGCCTGGTTCTGGGAATCTATTTTACAAAGCAGGTACCTTTTTTTTTTTACTTCTCACAAAGGTGTACTGGAATAAAATTAGCACAAGTCTGAAATTTGTGGGCAGTAACCCTAGTAGATGAGACTTCCAGCTTGGCTACAGCTGTTCTCAAGTTTCAGGCTTCTGCTAATTTGGTTCTTTTGTGTGTGTCTGTTACCATTTGTCCACGCACAGAATTTTTTGCAGATTGTATGTGGGGTCCATGCTTCATGCATGACAAATAGTGTCTTCAAGACAGTGATGATTTCATGCCAGATCGTGTCAGGTCGCTGACCTGGAACCTTTACTCAGCGACCTGGAAACGTCTTGAACTTGCTCCCTTTTCCTTATTGCAGCTGCAACGGAAGGTGAACACTGCTACTGGCCTCAATCTGGTACCATTTTTTTTATTTAGTTATTTTTAGAAAATTACTACTGTTTCAAGGGGCTTTGTGCATGTTTTTAGTTCATGGATCACAATTCCGAGTGACAGCCTCTCACTTCGTTGATGTAAGGGAATCAGTGAATTTAGTCATACACAACATGGCACAATATTTTGTCTGTCATGTTAACCTACTTAGAAAAGTAGAAATCAAAGTCAACAGATAACATTCAGCTTCAGGACAGGGTTATTATTATTATTATTACTACTATTATTATTAATGTTTACCCACCTCAAACATTACTGGAGAGGTTTTGTTTATATATTTATACATTTTTGTAGCACTTACCACCAGGGGCGTAGCCAGACAATAGATTTTGGGTGGGCCTGGGCAAGAATTGGGTGGGCACCAAGTGTTCTCCCCCCCCCTCCCCTCCAAAAAAAAAATTATCTCAGCTGGTGGGAAAACGCTTCTTTCCACCTTGGCAGCAAGCATGCACTGAAAACTGAGCATGCACAGGTGCCGGTGTTGTGGAGAGTAGCATGTTCGTTACCATCAGGGGGAAATCTTCAGCTGGCAGAGCTTGGGATTCCCACCAGTTACCACTAAACATGTGCTACTGTTGGGTGGGCCTGAGCCATAAATGGGTGGGCCCTGGCCCACCCAAGCCCACCTGTGGCTACGCCACTGCTTACCACCAGGAAACCTTTTAACATTTACAACAGGCATTCTAAAATGAGATTATGCAAACATGGCATGAAAGTATAGGAGGAATGGAGGAATAGCCATATCCGTCCCTCCATATCTCACCCTCCCTAGACAGGAAGAGCTGTTCCTCCCTCTCCCCCGTAACAAGAGAGAGCCCCCTCCTGGACCCCACCCATGACCCCTCAGTCCTGGTAGTCTAGTGCTACGCCTAAATGTAGATGCACCCATTTACACACCAATGGCCAATGTAAACAGTTACTCATCTAGGTGCAGCATGTAAAGCGAGTGACTTACAGTATTCTATATGTTGCATGCATAAGTGGCAGTCCCGCTCAAGCCCCTCCCATGCTCTGCCTATGTTTATGCTCCCTTGCAATTATGCTATAGCTCTTATAGAATACCATTACCATGTAGTACACATATATGTGTGACACTCTTTCTGTATAGTTACAGAACTGCCTTTTTTTAAGACTATCCAGCTTATTTTCGAAGAAGATCGCCGACCATCTTCCGCCAAAAATCGGAAGATGGCCGGCGATCTCCTGAAGCCGGCCAAATTGGTATAATCGAAAGCCGATTTTGGCCGGCTTCAACTGCTTTCCATCGTGGAGGTGACCAAACTTCAAGGGGGCGTGTCGGTAGCGTAGCGAAGGCGGGATGAGGGCGTGCTTTGAGATGGCCGGCTTCGCCCGATAATGGAAAAAAGAAGGGCGTCCCTGGCGAGAATTTGGTCCGCTTTATTTGGTCCCTTTTTTTTCAGGTCCAAGTCCCAAAAAAGTGCCCGAATTGACCAGATGACCACCGGAGGGAATCGGGGATGGCCTTCCCTGACTCCCCCAGTGGTTACTAACCCCCTCCCACCCTCAAAAAAAACAACTTTAAAAACTTTTTTTTGCCAGCCTCTATACCAGCCTCAAATGTCATACTCAGGTCCATCACAGTACAGGTCCCTGGAGCAGTTTTAGTGGGTGCAGTGGACTTCAGGCAGGCGGACCCAGGCCCATTCCCCCCCTACCTGTTACACTTACGTTGGTAAATGGAAGCCCTCCAACCCCCCCCCCCCAAACCCACTGTACCCACATGTAGGTGCCCCGCTTCACCCATAAGGGCTATGGTAATGGTGTAGAGTTGTGGGGAGTGGGTTTTGGGGGGCTCAGCACCCAAGGTAAGGGAGCTATGCAGCTGGGAGCTATTTTTATTTTATTTTTTTAATTTTTAGAAGTGCCCCCTAGGGTGCCTGGTTGGTGTCCTGGCATGTAAGGGGGACCAGTGCACTACGAATGCTGGCCCCTCCCACGACCAAATGCCTTGGATTTGGCCAGGTTTGAGATCTCCGGCATCAGTTTCCATTATGGGCAAAAACCGAGGCCGGCCATCTCAAACCCGGCCATCTCTGACATTTGGGTGGCCCCAACCGTATTATCGAAACAAAAGATGGCCGGCCATCTCATTTCGAAAATATGGTTGGCCCCGCCCCTTGACGGCGCCATCCTCGGTGATGGGTGCCCACGATTGAAAATGCCCCTCCACACGTTCATTAAGCCACGTGCAGAAAAAAGATGACTTTCTTCAAAACCTTTCTTCAACCGCAGCAGGACAGTTGGAACTGGATCTACATCCTTACGAGACTGACCCCCAGTAACTCTTTCAAGTCTCTATTCAGCAGCTGATCATGTTTCCACACACCATGGGGTCCTTTTACTAAGGAGCACTGAAAAATGGCCTGCACTAGTGTAGGTGCATGTTTTGGACGCGCGCAGATCCATTTTTCAGTGTGACTGTAAAAAAGGGCTTTTGTTTGGCCAAAAATGGACATGCGGCAAAATAAAAATTGACGTATGTCCATTTTTGGGTCTGAGACCTTACCGCCACCCATTGACTTAGTGGTAAGGTCTCACGTATTAACCGGGCAGCAATCGTCAGCACGTGTACACTGCCGATTACTTCCCAGTTAGTGCCACGCTTTGGAAAATATAATATTTTCCAGAGCGCATATCGGACGCACGTAAAAAAAATGGAATTACGGCCTGGGCCATGTGGTAGTTCCAAACTGGTACATGTTGTACGTACATAGGCACCTACGTGGCTTAGTAAACAGGCCTCCATGTATTTGTAGTCCAAGGCAGGTAGAGAAGTTCTTGGAGTTACCATTGATCGAAATCTCACACTTGAAAGCCATGTGAAGAATACAACAAGGAAGATGTACCATTCAATGTGGAAACTTAAAAGAGTTAAACCTTTCTTCCCAAGGGATATTTTTCGCAACTTGGTACAATCAATGGTGCTAAGTCATCTAGACTACTGCAATGCACTTTATGCTGGCTGTAAAGAGCAAATCATCAAAAAACTTCAAACCGCCCAAAACACAGCAGCCAGACTCATATTTGGAAAAAGCAAAATACGAAAGTGCCAAACCCCTAAGAGAAAAGCTACACTGGCTTCCACTTAAAGAACGTATTGCGTTCAAGGTCTGCACTCTGGTTCATAAAATCATTCACGGAGATGCCCCGGCCTACATGTTAGACCTTATTGACTTGCCACCCAGAAATGCTAAAAGATCAGCATGCACATTCCTGAATCTTCACGTCCTCAGCTGTAAAGGACTAAAATACAGATTAACACATGCGTTCCACCTTTTCCTACATGAGCACGCAGCTGTGGAATGCATTGCCACTTAACCTGAGAACAGTTTACGACCTAATCAACTTTCGTAAATCACTGAAGATTTATCTCTTCAGCAAGGCATACCATAATGATCCGTAATAAGAACCATATCGCATCTCCACTTTCCTGTTATTCTGCGGTAAAAGGGGGCCTCAGCACACGTCAAAATCACCCACCGAAGCCAGCGCAGACACCCTTTTGCTGCAGCTTTGTAAAAGGATCCCTAAGTGCAGTTATATACTTAACTGCAAATTAGTATCAATTAGTTCCAATTAACTCCAATTATAGACAATTATTGATTTTTAAAGCCAATTAACAATTAAGTTATGCACTTAAGTGGCAGTATTCTATAAAAGACATGCAAAATGTTATTTGCTCAGCATGAAAATGGATGCTTAAGATTATAGAATTAGGAGGAATACATCTACGATATGAAATCAAATCCTTTGCCTTGCATTTTTCTGGCCAGGGTCAGCCGAGATGTTATATATTTCAGGTGTGCAGGACTGACCAAGCATTTTCAAGTTCTGCTTATTCCTTGGCACCAACGCGGGCTTACCACTCGCTAAAAAATGACCCACCACCGGACTACTGCAGCAGCCTGGCAGTAGCTCCTACCCCCAGTGCGCTGTCATATCCAACACTACAAAAATATGTTTATTTTTGTAGCACTGGTGTGTACCCGGCGGTAATTGGGCAGTGCCTTGTGCTGCCCTGTTACCAGTGAGTTAACACAAGAGCCCTTACCCGCCATCTCAATGGGTGGCAGTAAGGGCTCCCCCCCCCCCCGAAATGGTCACGTGGCAAGTACTTTATTTGCCGCACGGCCATTTCCAGCAAAAAAAAAAGAACGACAACTTTTACCCAGCTGCGGCAAAAAAGGGGGGCCTCGGCACACGTCAAAAACACATGCCAACGCCAAAGCAGGCCCCCTTTTGCCGTAGCTTGGAAAAAGAGGCCCTTAATGTTCTCTTGTCTTTAGAGTTAGTTGAAATGCATTACATTTGTCTGCAATTTGTAACATGCGCTATGTGAGGCCAATATTCAGCTGAAGAAATCTAATTAAAGATATCTAGATAAGGGATATTTAAAATGATAAACAGAGGAGAGGAAGTGGCCTAGTGATTAGACCAATGGCCTGAGAACTAGATAACCCAATATTTTTTTTATTTTTGTTACATTTGTACCCCACGCTTTCCCACTCATGGCAGGCTCAATGCGGCTTACATGGGGCAATGGAGGGTTAAGTGACTTGCCCAGAATCACAAGAAGCTGCCTGTGCCTGAAGTGGGAATCAAACTCAGTTCCTCAGTTCCCCAAGACCAAAGTCCACCACCCTAACCACTAGGCCACTCCTCCACATATTGTAAGCTCTTATGAGAAGGGACATTCTGTACCTAAATACTTATCACAACTGTACAGTTCTGTGTACATCTAATAATGCTAAAAATATGATAAGGATTATTGTTGCATCCAGGTAAGTCATGCTACTGAATATAGCTGGATAAAGATATCCTAATAATTTCCAGAATATCTTTGAATGCTGTATCTGCAAACAACTTATATCACCACTATCAGGGATAAATTAAAAAAAAAAAACACCTTGAGCTCCTTAACATTTTTCACAGAAAAATTTAAGATAACTGCTAATTAGTGCCAATTAGATCTTAGTAACACGAATTATAGCTAATAATTTGGTTGTCAAAGCCAATTAGCATCTCATTTTTCAATTAGGTTACGTGTATAAATGGTTTTATTCTATAACCTGTGCACACAAATTTGCATGCTAAACATCAACTTGGGCACACAAGTTTATAGAATGAAGGAGTACGTGCTTAACACCCTTTAGTAAAAGGCTCCTATGACTAGTTTCCAAAGGCAGAGTAATATAATAACATTGTGGTGGCAGGTCTAGTTGAGGTTCTTCTACCTTGGGAAATTAAGTATATCAGTTTCCAACTTCAACTCCCAGCCAAGTCCCAGCTCCCAACCTCCTCCCAAGTTTGTCTTCTACCTGACCTTTGGATGGTTTAGTCATCACTGCTCTCCCTGGTAGGTCATAGTAGACCTTGCTATATTTCATTGATTCTTACAAGATGACTGCTTAATCTAAAACCCATGCCCACCTCTCAAGTCTTCTTACCAAGTTTTCTAACAATCCCCACAGCCAACCAAATTACTAAGGTTGCTGTAAAAAAAAAAATCAATAAAACAACAAAAGAAAACCCCAAAAAACAACAACAACAAAAAAAACTAAAAAGAAATCCAGGCTTTAGCCAAGGTCCCTCCATCTCAGAAGTCTGTTTAGGATTATTACTGTTACTCTGTACAGGTACCCTAGTGACTTATTTGAAATCCACTCCTTTTGGGGGTTCTAGCCTCCAGTTGGTGCAGGTTGCCCTAAAGCTTTTTTTTTTCCCCTTACATAAATATAAGTACACATTTTAAGCCAGGCTTTTGTGGAACTCACATATCCTAAATCAATCTCTCTTCACCCTTCTTTGCATTCAATCTTAATACTTGTTAAGTTTATACAAACTCATTTTACAGCTGAAATTGCTAAAGTGTCTCCTAATACTGGGCTTAAATCCAGCTGCTGAAGTTCAGTTTAGCCCGAGTATTATATAAGGTCAGAAAGACAAATAATGCAAATTCTGGCTTGTCGGCTCATATTAGCGGTTGTGAGCAGAAAAATATTCTGGCTGCTAGGGTTGGACTCTGGTGTGGGCCAGCAGCTTTGTGATGTCATCAACCACTTGAAAACTGCCCAGTTGCCACTGGCTTGTTCACAGCCAAGTCTGTAAATTATAACCCAACTTCATTCTGTTGCAGCCTACAGGCAACACTGAGCCACTGTGCAGGGCTGTAAGGCATGAAGGATCTGTGGCACTGTGAGCAAAATGCAGAAGACTCTTTGAATGTATATTGGTTTCAGTATTTATTGACAGGATCAAAGAGGAGAATTCCATTAGGGTCCATGTGCATACATACAAAGAGGCATGCATTGACATTATGAAGTGGCTGGGCTAACATTGTCACACACAAGAATGTGATAGGTTTTTTTTTTTTCCAGATCATTAAAAGAGGTTGAAAGAGAGAACATTAAAACCTGGGTGACGCATCAAGAAAACGAATCAACAGGCCAATTACTTTTGAAACTTTAATTGTTTGGCTAATAAAAATGCTATTTTAGTTTCTTTTTCAAACCTGTAAGCCAGATGTTGAATAAGACACGGCAAATTGTATTTAACACTATCTCAAATAAAAACTGTTCTATAACTGTTCCAGAGATTTTTTTTTTTTAATCATAGATCATTATTTATTTTTTGTGCTGCTGGAAACACTAATTAAGCATTGTTAATCACCACATCTGAAGCCCTTAGGATTCTTAATTGCCTATTTAATTTTTTTAATGGGATAATGATACCCATAGTAGGCAAAGAACTAAAAAAGATTAGCTGATTAAAGGCTTTGAAAACAATATATATGACAAAAGCATTTCTATGGTCCAAAGAAAGCTTGAAGACAAAAAGACTAAGAAATCCACAAGTTACATTCATCTTTCACCTTTTCGATATGCTAACTGTATGGACAACAATCATGTTTCAATACTTTTGTTTATAAATTATAGCGCCATAAATGCATTAAAAATAATTTCACCTATAAATTTGCCAGAGAAGAACACTTACGGAACTCTGTTAAATAAAAATGTATTTTATTTATTTGTTACATTTGTATCCCACATTTTCCCACCTATTTGCAGGCTCAATGTGGCTTACGTAGTACAGTAGAGGCGATCGCCAGTTTCGGTAAAGCAAATACAAGGTGATATAGTAGTAGAGTAAAAGTCCATGTGTGACAGACACAATGGGGAGTCATAAGGAGGAGGTTAGGTCCAGTAGGAGCTTTGGTTTCGTTATGTTGCAGGGTTCAGGCGTTTAAGTTGGATCGTTAAGGTATGCCTTTTTGAACAGGTTGGTTTTCAGTAATTTCCGGAAGCTTAGGTGGTCATATGTTGTTTTCATGGCGGTCGGTAATGCATTCCATAATTGTGTGCTTATACAGGAGAAGTTGGATGCATAGGTTGATTTGTATCTGAGACCTTTGCAGCTTGGGTGGTGGAGATTTAGGTATGTTTGTGCGGATCTTGTTGTGTTTCTGGTTGGTAGGTCTATAAGGTCTATCGTGTAACTCGGGGCTTCGCCGTATATAATTTTATGGACCAGGGTGCAGATTTTAAATGCAATGCATTCTTTGATTGGAAGCCAATGAGGCACTGTTGTTGCCCTATTAATACACTTGAAAAAGTAGAAAGGAAAGGGTCAACAAAGTTATAGGTGAGACTTTTTTTATTAAACTTTGACAATCTACCTGTAACCTGCGGCCTCTGAGGTCAGTGCAACAACAAAGCAGTAAAAGATACTCAGATGTATTGAGTTAGTCCTATCAAAAACTGTCACCTAGAACTTAGCTGTTGACCCCTATGTCCACAGGAAAAATAAGGTTCAGCAACGATGTTTTAAAGGAAGAAGGCCACTTTTAGAGATGCAAACACAGGGGCTGATGCAGGAAGCTTGTTCAGATGGTAGCACTAGGTTAGCTTAATGTCTGCACACAATTTGCTGGGTGCACGACGTAGAAAAGGGTTTTGTGCAGAAGCTAACCCTGCACATAACCTTGCGTTAGACACCAGCACGCAGCATATTAAAATCAATGGTAATTAGGCTATTAGCTATTCCGCCCCGATACAGAGAAGCATGCAGAAGACTTTAAGGCAAGCACAATGCAGGAACTTGAACGCCAGATCTGAGGAAGTGTAGAAGGGTTAGCTCACACTTCTGCAGTAGCGTCTGTGAGGATTTAATGCCCTGCTCTTCTTTTTCCTGCCAACACACATGTGCATGTGTTGGAATACTATTCTGCACAGAATAGACCAGCATTGCAAAGATTTTGTGTGCAGAATACATTGTGGAATATTGCACAGGTATGTGCTGATATGATTTTCTGCTCAGGCATGAGCACAGCGTTAGCTTACCCTTAGCACAAAAAGCTGTGCCCATGTGTCTAGCATCTTCTCTGAGATTAATGCACTTATCCTCTTTTCCCCATAAACTCTTTCAATGGGATATAGTGGTATGTACACAATTGAATGCCCACTAGCCAAGGGAGTTGCTGCTCTCCAGCAGTTCAAAACTGAAGTGGCAAGTTTGATTACATTGTTTTTAAAAATGCCCTATTCATTCACTTGCTGCCAGATTGCAAATACCTAAGATATATAGGGAGATGTTTACTAAGCCACACTTAGCAGTTAACATGTGATAGTGTACAGTAAGTAATCCTTAGAGTGGACCCACACTATTTATGTATTTAGATTTTGCTCACACCTTTTTCAGTAGTAGCTCAAGGTGAGTTATTCAGGTACTCCTCTGTCCCAGGAGGGCTCACAATCTAGGTTTGTACCTGAGGCAATGAAGGGTTAAGTGACTTGCCCAAGATCACAAGGAGCAGCAGCGGGATTTGAACCAGCCACCTCTGGATTGCAAGGCCGGTGCTTTAACCACCAGGCCAGTGCTCTAACCACCAGGCCACTCCTCCATGACTACTGCATGCTAAACCCAGGCATAGCAGTAAAATTCTTGCACTAGATGCAAAACAAGGGTAGGGATTAGACTCAGGCAGGTTATGGACAGAGGTCAGGTATGACCAGGCCTGAAAACTAACACATGGGACATTATCACATGCTAACTGTCAGGACTACAGATAGCAGCCTACAGTCAGGTAACACAGGCCATTGCAAAAAAAAAAAAAAAAGAAAACACTGATCTCCTTGGGCAGCAACATTTCTGAACAGCACCGCTCAATAAGTAGGCCCCCTCTCTCAAAACGTAACCCTCTCAAGAGACCCCTCCTAACAAAACCACCCATCTCCCAGGAGCAGAACCCCCCCCCCCTCCCAACCACCACCAGAGCAATCCTTAACCCTCTTCCAGCTCCTGACTTCCCCACTGGGACTTATCAGGAAGACTCCCTAGTAGTTTAACGGATTGGGTTGGGATGGTCCCCTCTTCTCCCACCCCGTATCTGCTGGGGTTCAAAATGGTGGCTATGACCCTTAGTGATAAGCTAGACGTAGGGGTCAACCTACCATATAAGGAGTGATTGCCCTTATGTGGCAGGTACCATGAGTCTACCACCAGGGGTCATAGCCACCATTTTGAATCCTGGCACTAAGGAGCATGATCAGAGGGGAACTGCTTGTATGCTATCCACTAGACAACCAGGAAAACCCCAGCATAAGTTGCAGAGAATCGGGGATGGGGGAGTGCTATTTAGGATTCTGCTATTATTATAGGGGGATCTCTTGAAAGAGGGTCTACTTGTTGAGGGATGCACTGCCAAGATGGAGGAAATGCTGTTGGGGAGGGGGCTGTGTCACCATGGGGCTCATTTTCAAAGCACTTAGACTTACAAAGTTCCATAGGTTCCTATGTAACTTTGTAAGTCTAAGTGCTTTGAAAATGAGCCTCCATATCAACAAAAGTTTGGGTGCTTTGCAGAAGAGCCTGCACTGCATGCCTCAACAGATAGCAAGGGTGCACCTATACAGTCTGCCGAGACATGTAATGCAAGTCTGTGCACTAGTGTTGGCCCTACGTGGCATTGGTGAGTGCCTTCTATCATTTGGGCTCCCAAACCTGTCCTGGTGGGGTTCCCTCATGACAGACACTAAGTACAAAAAAAAATTACCACACTGTAGTAAACATGCCCTATATTGGTTTAACTTTACTGCATACTGGAATAGTGCCCCACTTTCTCATTCTGCCAAGTCAGTTTGTGACACATTAAAGGAGCATGTGCCATTTCTGGTACGGCCATCAGAGAGCTATTCTCTGCTCCCACTTGTAGATGGGCATCTTTTCTTTCCCCTTCTGGAGGAGACTCACTATAAGCTACCAGTTTTGCTAGTTAGAGTCACCTCTAGACCAGTCTTGTCCAGACTTTTTCTGTCTTGGGCCACATTTTATATTTTGTAACATTTAGAGGGCCAATACCTGCACCATCATATTTTGTTACATGTTTTGTGAAATAGTGCTAAAATACAAAGGTGTATTGTTGTCCCCGTCCCCCAGCCTTCATCCAGTGTGTCTCTCTCTCTCTCTCTCTCTCTCTCTCTCTCTCTCTCTCTCTCTCGTGTACCCCTCCTAAGTCTTCGCCCAGTCTTTTTCCCCTCACCTGACTTCAGCTGCAGAAGAAGAAACAGCACAAGCTTGAGCTGCATGGTGCCGGAAGTTCAGGTTGGTCCCACGGTTTCAAGTCTCACGAGACTTGAAATTGCAAGACTAACCCACATTTCCAGTACTGTGTGGCTCAAGCTTACAGAGAGCTGAATTGTGGTGGGGGAAGCAGGAATCTCACTGTAAGCACCACAAGAATTGCCGTGCTTCTGAGGGCCAGAAAGAAAAAAGCACTTGGTGGCCCGAATTCTGGCCCACAGGCCATAGGTTGGACAAGCCTGCACTAACTAGTCTCTAATCCAGGGACCATCAGACCGCTTGATGGGTGCTATTTGCATCCTGACCAGAGATGTTTTAAAATGCCATCATCTTTCCATTCCAGCAGATGTCATATCACTGGCTCACTGTATTTGCTGCCCACTCTTCTTATAAGTGGTTAGGGTGGTGGACTTTGGTCCTGGGGAACTGAGGAACTGAGTTCGATTCCCACTTCAGGCACAGGCAGCTCCTTGTGACTCTGGGCAAGTCACTTAACCCTCCATTGCCCCATGTAAGCCGCATTGAGCCTGCCATGAGTGGGAAAGCGCAGGGTACAAATGTAACAAAAATAAAATAGATACTATTGGAGATTCTACATGGAATGTTGCTACTATTGGAGATTCTACATGGAATGTTGCTATTCCACTAGCAACATTCCATGTAGAAGCCTGCGCGGCCACATTGGTGATCTGCAAGGGCCGACTTCTACATGGAATTTTGCTAGTGGAATAGCAACATTCCATGTAGAATCTCATAGTAGCAACAGTGGAGGAGTGGCCTAGTGGTTAGGGTGGTGGACTTTGGTCCTGAGGAACTGAGTTCCATTCCCACTTCAGGCACAGGCAGCTCCTTGTGACTCTGGGCAAGTCACTTAACCCTCCACTGCCCCATGTAAGTCGCATTGAGTCTGCCATGAGTGGGAAAGCGCGGGGTACATATGTAATAAAAAAAATTTAACTTAAAGGAAGAGAAGAATGTAATATGTTCTTTATTTAACACCTACAATCGTGTTTCAAAAAGATAGTTCTCAGTCTTAGCAACACTGGAACTGCAAAATAAATAAAGAGGGATGTGAACTGTGAATCAAATGGAAGCCACTTATTAAAAATAATAGGGAAACATTTTCAAACTGATTGCCTCAAGAATAAATGATCCGTTCAATCTGTTCTGATGATCAGCATTATTTGTTCTCACCCTTGTTTTTGATACATAAATATGTGCAAGAAATAGCAGACAATCCTGTTTATAAATCCTATGCATACACATTGTATACAAGAGGTATAGATTGTAATATGCAGCCTATGCGTTTACATACAGAGATACATGTGTAGTATAAATTCTAAACACTGCAAAAGCACAGGCCAGTCCATATTATCCAAATGCTGCCCCTGAAGGCCTGGAGCTAATCCGCCTGCTCCCTGACCCCATTGCTAAGGCAGCATATTAACTGGTTTGTAAGTAAGCACTGAAAGCGCTCAGAGATTTCAAGAGTTGGATTAAATTAAGGAAACGGACTCAGAGGGGGCATTACAGTGAAAAAGGAGCCAGTTCCAAACCTGAGAGAGAGAGGCAGCCAGTTAACTAAAAGGCACACAGCCCTTCTTTCTGCAGCAGGCTCAGCAGAGATATCACGAAGCAGCAAAGGCATCTGAAAACTTTCCTCCATTTCTCTAACCTTTCACATCGGGCCGTTTCATTTCTCTTCTTAAAGTCGTTATAACAAGTAGTTCCTTGTTTTAATCAGAACAAGCCAGCCTTGCTGCCTTTTCTCAGCTTTATTGCACTTGTCTGAAAGAACACACGAAGAAAGAAAAGGAAAGAAGGGATGTATTGCAAGCCCCTTTTAAACTAACAGGAGGCTGAAAACGGTAACCTGACGTGCTCCTAGTGTGTGTCTTTTTAATATTCGACTCTCTATTGAAACCTTCTGTTGAACCAGAAAATAAAAAAACGTTCTGAGAAATGCATCTGATAGCTTGGCGAAGCTGGCATTTTGCTATATCTTAATTGCATTTGATATCTTCAAGTGACTTCACATTTTTTTAACGGTCCCATCTCTTGGCCTGAGAGGTTTTAAAGAACAACGTTAAAAAAAATGGCTTAGGCTTCTAACCCGATAGAATATTTGCAATCATTTAAACCGCTCAATGCCCTGGAATCCGGCAGTTCCTATCTAACAATCATTGTATAGCGAGGAAAATATATATATATATATATATATATATATATATATATATATTAAAAAGTTTGGTATCTTCACACCGTTGTAAAATAAATATATGAAGTCAAGATTTTTTCCCATCTTGCATCTCTTAGTAACAGCTATTTTATTTCAAATGATGTTTTCATGAACTAGGCATTCTCCCCCCCCCCCCCCCCCCCCCCCAATTTACTCTCCTATCTGTGGTCCAAACGCATCAAACAGGTTTTTTGCTATTTACACTTTTGGGAGGACAACACGTCTGCTCATATGGACCCTAATCATTTTTTCCCATAGACACAAAACCTTCAGTACATATACAGGGAAGGAACTTCGGGCAGGTATCAAATATGACGATAGGAAAGTCTTTCCTTTCAAACAGTCAAGAATTAGCTAAATTCACAGTCTAAACTGAAGGCCCGTCTTGAATTTTTTTTTCTCTTGTTTTTTTTTTTTAATAGATTGCGATTCTAGTTTGTTTTTCTTTTTCTCTGGGGGGGGGGGGGTTCTGTTTGCTTTTTAAACTATGAAACATCATCAGTAAATCTTATTTCATGTACTAGAGCAGGACGCATTGGGAAAAGGTGGTGATGACTCTCTTTGACTTCTGATCCTGTACCTTTCATGATAATTTCGGTATTATAAGGCGACCCATAAAAGTGATATTGCTACCCCGATATAACAGCCGGTAATTGGATGCAAAAAAAATCATGTCAAAAATTTACAAATCGTTATTTTGTTTCGGTTGCAAATGTGATCATTAAAACCGGAGTCAATCTTTTCCGGGCCTGAGTTGTTGAAAGAATCTGTCCAATTTGTGTCTACGGTTAAAGGCTTCGGACTCTGCAATCGTGCGGTGTTAGTAGCAAAGTATTTGAATGACTTTATTATTTCTATCTCTGTAAATTCCGTTTCCAAGTTAAAAAAAAAAAAATCAGTGGCCTTACACCTTTTGCAGCTGAGGCTTCAACCACGGCCGACAGATTGAAGCCTACGAAACAGCTACAAGTTAAACGTGGAAATTCTAGTTTCTGTGCGGGACCTCTCTTTTCTACGGTGAAGCCCCTACGACTTCATTATCATAACTCTTCCATTTTCCGGCCACCAGCCCGTAAAATTATTTCCCTAGGAACCGGCTCCTCTGCCTAAACTCTTTCTTAGTAAAATGAGTCTACACTAACATGTATATCTCGTACATACCAGATGTTATGGAGAGTAAATGCTTTCAAAAGATGGCCTTGCTAGCTTTACAAGAGAATATTGCAGAATGCAATATCAATTTGCCAACGTCGTGTTTCTCTGTGTATGTATCCACATATGCATAATATATAAGCACATATATAAATACATATCTGCATAAACACATACCTACACACTGTTTGCAAAAATGCACCCAAAGGTTGTGAAACCCTTAGCGTTGGGCTACTGTTGCTTAACTGTGATTCCCCCAAATCCTTCCCTGAAACCCTTTAAACGGCCGGGCCTGGTATTAAACACCTGATTGTAATCAGTGTTCAAACGCCAAAGCAGAAAGTTCTCTTCGTATGCTCAATCACCCTGGGATTTTTCTTAACTGCACATATTTTTAGCAGAGGAGAAATCGGGGTTTCCGTGAGCCTTCCAATTTCTTTCACTGACACTTGTCTGGAAACAGATATTGCCTGCCTAATATTTTGTAAACTGGTTGCTGCTACCAGGCAAAAAGCTTGGTAGATAGAGATAATGGTTCTTCCCACTTCAACTGAGTCACTGGCGCTGAGGAATTCCACAAATTAAAAAAAAAATACCCTCTTTGTTCATATATTGTGTCGCACAGAAAAAATGATCACCATGGAAGGTAGTCGCCTCAATAATAAAGACACTATGACTTTTGTGTATTTTATTGCTATTGGGAAAAGACACTCCACCGAGTTATTCAAAGGACATTAATTAGTACACGATGCAGTCAAAATATTACTCAAACTTTTCTAGATAATATTTAATGTCATTAACTACCGTGTCATATGCACTGTGCAGTGTGCTTGTATGAACTCACGCAGATATTAAGTAACGCTTTCATTAAAGCATACCCAACTGATGCTTCGGGCCTTGTGTCCGCCTTTTAAACGGGAAAAGCAGATATTTAAATATGTAGTTCTGAGCTCTCACAAATATTTTTTTATAACTAATCTCTTGGCAAACCTGGTCCACATTAAAAAAAAAAAAAAAGATCAGTTCTTGCACTATAATGCTTTGCATCAATCCCCTTAAAGGTTTTCAGTATATAGACCCTTTGTAACAAAGTTTCTCATTCCAAAAAAATCAAGTGGGCCAACGAATGATTGTTAAAGTGATACAGGCTTTACATTTTGCATCTGAAGTGAGGAAGACTAGGAAGGTTGCAATGTGCTTGGTTTACCAAGTGGACACTCATCAAGCAAGAGTTTTTTTGCACGCAAACTTCTCAATTGAACTGCAAAAGTGTATCCCTAAAATAATGCAAAACTTCTAGCAAAAAACAGATACCATCTTACCCGAATCTGGCAACACTGAATTGTGGAAATCTGAAGTTCATCATGTAAGCTACCTTTGTTACAGTTCTCAACAGGGTGTATTTTCTCTTACCTGTAACCATGGACGGTTCTTCTGGGTGCTGGGACTTAAACTGAACTATATCGTCCCTTCCCACAGAATGCAGAATCTTGCTTAAAATATTTATAAAGAACACTTTAAAAGAACTCACATTTTAACTTATGCCACACTTACTTGGGAAACTTAGACGTGCTCTTACTGACATACACTGCATTTCATATTTCCAGCACTGCACTGCTTACAGTATTCAGGTAAATACAGAGGCGGATAAATCGAGCATACAGTCTGCACTTATTTTGCTTAGAGCGAGAAAGAAACAGAAACTAAAACGTTTGACGGAACCTGAAGTTCTCACCTAAGCCCAGGCTGCACGGACAAATAAGTTTTAATAGATTTTCTCAAAAACACAGCCCCCCCCCCCCCCCACCAATCTTACAGTTGCAGACCCGTAACACTATGATAAAATAATGCAAAAAAGACCAAAAAAACACCACAAGAGAAACACTGCCCTCACGTATAAAATGGGATTCATAAATTTTGCTTTAACGGTAGGAGAAAGTTACAGAAAAAAAAACAACTTGTCTCAAGAATGAAAGTTGCATGTTTTTTTTATAATTTCCAAAAGTTTATATATAAAAAATATAACCTCTCTAGTAAGTTTCTAAAGAACAATTCAGTCTTCCTTCTAGGAATCTTGAAACTGAGCAGCCAAATTGGAAAGGTGGGGGGGGAGAGAAGGCTCCATTTTTGACACAAATTGCGTGCGTGTGTGTATGCGCGCGCGCGCGCCTGTGAGTGTATGTTAATTGTCGCTTGCTCCCCCCTTCTCCCTCTCTCTCTCTCTCAACGTCTCTTCGGATTCTGGCTCCTTGGTGCCACGGAAAGGTCTCTAGCGCCCACTATTTCAAAAGCCAGGAATATGATTTCACAAGACTTGGAACGACTCAGTAGAGAGAGAGAGAGAGAGCGAAAAAAAAAGTTGCTATCCCTTTCGTCAAGTTTCAGCTAACTTTCGTTTTTACAATTCTTTGCCATTTTTAGCCGTCTCGCTTTCCACTCGGTACAACTAAGAAGCTCCACGCTTTGCCTAGAAGCCAACCAAAAAAAAAAAAGCTGAGCAAAACTCCCGAGCGCCACAGCCCCTGCGCCTGAACGCGCTGGATCCCGTCTGCAGGCAGTGAGAGGGGGGCGGACATCGGGGGCTATCATCTACTGAGCTTTAGAAATCCGAAAGGAAGAGCGGGACCAAAACAGAGATTAAGGTGCTGCTTTTCTACCCGAGATCACCAGACCTAGGTGGACCCTGAGATGACTCTAATCGGAAGAAAGGAAAGAAAGGGACCTACTTTTGGCCAGTTTTCTCGCCCTTGCTTTGGATCTCATCTTGTCGGCTTGCGGATTCCTCTCCTCCTCCTTGAGCCCAGAAGCAGCCACTCACTATCTTCATCTCCCAAGCATTGTCAGTTTGGACACCTTCGCACATGCGCATAGAGCATTCAATCTGACACCCTCACCAGGGCCAAAAAACTTTCCAATGTATTCATCATCGTGTTGTTTTTTTTTTTTTTTTTTTTCCTATCCTCTTCTTCAGATCACTTATCTCCCCCCACCTTCCCTCCTCTCAGCACCATCTCGGCGTTTTCCTGATCTGGCTCTTTAAGACAAATCACCCCGCGCCTGTTTCTCGCCCCTTGCATACCGGCCTTTCAATGGACAATATTTAAGGATCCAGGTACCATCTCAGATTAAGGTGACTATTTTATACACACCTTCGAAATGCCTTAAATTCACTTTGGTAATGCTTTGGAAGTTGCATGCATCACTTGGTTACAGGATTGCACTTTTTTTTTTCACATGATCTGCAGTAATTTAATTCTGCAAGCCTTACTCTTGATCACCTAAACTCTTTTACACAACATTGTAGATCTGATGCAGCTGCTTTATACTTACCTCCTTTTTGTTATTTAACAGCTTATTATGTAATAAAAATATTTATGATTTGATTGCACAATAAAAATGAAAGTATGTTTTTTTGCCATCCCAATAACCATGTGTGTGTTTTCTTTTCTTTTTTTTTTTTTTTTTACTTCAGTTATGAGTGTTTGATTTATTGCAAATGAGGGCCTGATAAAGCGTACGCAATTCCCTTCTTACTGGGGCGAAGGGCACCTTGACTGTCAGTATCCTAGACAGAAAATGTCCCAGACTCATGTGTCATAGAATATTGTGACCTCTTTTTTTGCTTTACCATGCAGGTTCATTTGAATCAGGTTTTACTCAGCTGTATCCTTAAATTACACATTTAACTGGAAACTATCAATATGTTAACGGCAAGAGAAGACCTTATTGGTGTTTATAACTGGATGATTTAACACCCTGGATTCAGGGTTTAATTATGTCCAGTGTGCTTTCTTAGCTTTGAGCAAAAGGCAAGGTGCCTGTCACTTGAGCATTCTGCTGGGAGTTTTGGCACTTTTTTAAAAGCCAAATCCTGTACATGTTTATTTTATTGTGTGTGTGTGGGGGGTGATGGTGGGGTGTTCTCGTGCCAAAGCCTCAGTGAAGGCTTGCTGTGGCGATTTTCTGCGTGTCCAAGAAGTATGCGTTTTTAATCCTGTCTCTTCACCTCTAAGTGCTGATGTATGGGGGCGATTAAAGGGCTCTGGTTTGCCTAACCTACGGTAAGTATTTGCTATTTAATTTTTGGTATCTAGAACACAGCTACTTGGCCGATATTTTCGTAGGGGTGTTTCCAGTAGCGAAGCAAATTGGTATTCCCCCCCCCCCCCCCTTCTGATCGTTTAGCTGCTGATATTCTGTTTTAAGGGGAAATCGAGGCACAGCTTAACAAACCCTATACGCAGTTCCTTTGAAGAAACGGGAGACGTACAAATAGCTTGCTGATTGATGTGCCGTCTGGAAGCTGGAGAAAGCACTATTTTAATTCAAGTGGCCAAGTCAGATAGGCATGGCTGCAGGTCGAAAGGTGCGCCTTAATTGTATTAGTATAGCAACATTAGAGTTTCTATTGGCTTTGCCTTCTTTCTCCTGATAAAACACCAGAAGTGTTTCATTTACCTTAGTTAAAAGGGAGGGTTAAGTTTCTTTAACTCAAAGGTCCTTGGGCTATGTTTTGTTTCCTTTTTTTTTGGGGGGGGGGGGGTGAAATAAAAATCTTAAACTTCTTATAGAAATCTTTATGAAACAAGGCCTTCCCCTGAGATCTCCAGTTGTACTTTAAATCCAATAGCAAAGACCAGGGAAAGAACTTGGGGGGGAGACGGTGGATTACGCTCGTTGTTGCTTTGCTTATGGTCGTTAAAATGCTGTATTACATGTTTATTTTGTAAATATCGGCTGCAGTTCGCTGTCTGACAGAGGAATTTCAGCAACGCGAACCGATTTTGTGCTGTGTACTCTGCTACCAATATTTCCGTTTGTGTCTTGTTTTATATAATTAAATCAATACATGCAGCTTTGTGTAACATCAGTTTATTTTATTTTTTTTTCCTGCTGTGGGACGGAAAGTTGATAGTGGGATGTCAGGATCTGAGCGGCTGAGATTCGCCTCTTTATCCCCTGACGAGAATGAGGAACACAGGTCTGTATCCATAATCAAGTCAATGAAAATTGAATTTCGATTAAGTACCAAATTAACCTAGCTCAATGTCGGATACTACAGCTCCTGCTTTTTCTCTCTCTCTCTCCTTTAAGACTTATTTTAGTTCTAATTTGTAAATGCTTATATTTATAAGTTTGTATTTTTTTTTTTTTTTTTTTTTACAGCAGTGGTTTTAAACGTTAACCGCAGAAAAGGACGAGTACCGTCTTTTAAACGATGAACGCAAAACGTGTCACTGTTGCAAAACATTATTTGAAACGACTGTTGTCACCTCCTATCCGGAATAAGTTACTTTTCAGGTAATTAACACAGGACCTGAATACATAAAGAAATCAAGCGCAAAGTTATTAGGAAGTGGGGAAACAACGTCCTGGAGGAGCAGAATGGAAACCGCTGCAGAAGCAGGTTTTAACCCCAAAATAATGGCCTAGGTGGCTTAAGGTAAATCCAGGTGCTGGAAGGACCAAGGAAAAAAATAATGAGATTCAGGAAGCGAATTAAATTTTAGCGATTTCCACTTGCAGAAATCAAGGTTGGGCAGTTTGTTTTCATGCATCCGCCAATAGTCAGCGCCTTTGCTTCTTCGATAGGTGAAGCCATTGGAAAAGAAAATACTTAAGTGAATTGCAGATATAATTCGAAACACAGATGGGATTTTTTTTTTTTATCATGCTCGTCAACGTTGTGTAAACAAACATGATAAATCTAGTAAAATAATGATCCCCCTGAAGAATAATAGTACACATTGAAAAGTCCATCCATTGGCGATAGGAAGAAATCTTTTCAGGTTGTCGCTTATCAGTTCAGAAGTTGATCCAGGTGGGAGATGTTAATCATTGCTCCTTGAATTTGGTAATTTGCAAAGCTGTTAGAAAAGTACTGAACATTTTGTAAGAAAAATATTTGTGTAAATAATTGGCCTTTATCTTAAAAAAAAAAACACTTGTCCTGGGAACATCCCTTCTCTTTATTTTTCCCCTTTTATACCTTTTACTCTTGGTTGAAGAGGTGACCAGAGCTTGAACCTATGAACTCAAGCCACAGATGCAGCAAATAATCTGAAAGAGTGTCTCGCCATTAACAACCCGACAAAAGATCATTAAAAAAAAACTAAATACAAATTTAGAAAATAGCAACTCAGTCTTGTCAGAAACAGCACAATTCATAGAACTGAGGTATATAGACAGACTCTGAGGTTTTTTTTTTAATAATAAAATTATTAAGGAATTAGCATGGTATGTTTTTTTCTGATGTGACTTTTATTAATGTTAGCATCCCTTTATTGGCTTCACGGGATTCCCCCCCCCCCCCCCAAAATAATATTTTCCTTTCTTTCGTATTTCTTATCAGGTAATTAATAGAAGTAAAACACAAAAACATAGAAAAGAAAATTAGATGATTATCTTTTGTTTAAAATTATTATTATTGGACTAGACCACAGCGAAAATTGTTCTTGTTTGTAGTGCCAGATAACAAACAAACACAAAAAAAAGTGACATCATTTAAAATATATTTCTATCACCATACTTGTTGATGAGCGTCATTTGCATTGCCATTTTTTAAAATAATTCAGCTAAATTAGGGTCCCGGGTAAGGTTTATTTCTCTTCTTTTATTCAATTAACAGCTTCCTTGTCCTGTCCTCTCTTTTTTTTTTTTCCTCTACGGGAGCCTGGGGAAAAAAAAATAAAACTTAAGTTGTCTTAAGCTACCGTCTGATGCCGGACCTTTGAACTTTTTCGGTTTTTCCTCTCTAGAAGTTCGGTTCTGGAAGCAGGTTCAGCTTGGTAAGGGCGTGTTACTATGCACAAGTCTCCTGTAAATGAAGGGGGTTTGAAGACCAAAGCCCAGAGGTGCAAGATATCTATATTCAAAACCCGTCTCTTTGAACACACAAAAAAAATGGGAAACTGCAATAAAAGGTGGAAAAACCTGTTCTATTTTCCAGCCTTAACATTGCAATAATTGTTAAAAATACAGTTTTTAACTATTACCTACAACTTCTTTGGTTCACCTCACACCCGGCCTCCGAATATTATTTTTTTTTTAACACTGCACCTGTTTTCATTCATATCCAGGGGGGGGGGATGCTAAACATTAACTAGCAAAGCATTTCAAGCTGACGCTCTTTATTCTTTTGGGTTTCAAGTTCACAAGAAAGTAAGTCACGTTGGTGCTGGGACAAGAAATGTTGTTAACGAATATTTATTTAAACTGGAATTATTTAATGGGCTGTTTAGTTCTATTACGTTTTGCATAAATGTCTACTGCCTGACAGTCTCGAATTTGTTAATATGCTGTGAGAAGTGTGCCTTTTATGTTTATAAGCTCTCGGTGTTAGTCTGACAATGGCCTGTAAGCAGAATTTATAGCTGAAACGGAAGACTCAGTTTAATTGAACTTCATTCAGGCCCCCAGAGACAACACTTTAAAAAAAATGTTATATCCTGACCCCTTCTTGTATTCATTGTATCATCCAGTCATCTATACACAAAAACTGTGATTTTATTGGAGTGGGAAGATAGGACACTACACCCTCGCCTCAAAAGTAAAATTTGTCTTTTTGTTATGTATAATTTTAAAGGTAATAATCGATGTGAAGAAACAGGGACAACTGGAAGCAGGTAGACCAGGTTCTATCCAGATTACGTGTAGGTGTGCCCTCTGTCTGGACATCTATCCTTCCACGATTTTGCATCTAATCTAGTTAATGATTAAATTATTGGATAGCAAATAAAGTAAATTTTGGAATTGTGTGCTTTCTTTTTCTGTCTTTTTTTTATATAAATAAACACAGCTGTCTTATAATACACTGCTTTGCAAATAAAAATTCACATTCCATTCGTGAAAATCTCCAGTTTTGGAACTATAAGGAAATTATGCTGAAACTTGTCAAATTGAACGTGATGAAGTGATGCTAAACTGGATCTAGGAAAACTGCATCAAAGGAGAATGACCTCCCTCTATTTCTTCTTCTCTCTCCCCCTCCCCCCCCCACCACCAAAAAAACAAATTTGAAATTTCACAATTGGAAATTTAAGATTAGAGACCAATATCCACAATTTTGTTCCATAGATAGAAATGCCAGGAAGCTAAAGGGAAATAGGAGAGAAATGCAAAAAGACTGAATACTTCACATCAGCTCTTTGCACCCCGATTGATTAAGGTAAGAGAGTTAAATCCAGACAAAAAAAAGAGCATTATGTTCCTTCCAGACAGAGTTGGAGAAATCTAGTGCTACGGTTTGTCCAATATATTTCTAAATTTTCTCACCAACTATACAAGCAAACATTTCCTGACAAACTAAGCAAAGTTTTGAAATGCAGACATTACAGACTTGAAAAGTAATTAGCCTGCAACTCATATGCCACTGAGCAGAAATTCATGGAAGCCAGTGTAAACCTGGGGCGAGGGGGGAAGATAAATATCAGAAGTTGTTTATATATAAGCTGGTTTTACAGTTACTTGTATACAATTAAACATTACCTTTTTTTTCTTTCACACTCATAATTACAACATTTTACTTTCTTATGTGTTTCCTCCTAATTAAGGGGTTGGTATAGCCCAATGAATTTACAGAGAAGCTAACGTTATTTTTCTTTGCGTTTCCTTCGTTCTCCAATCACCTCCCCCCCCCCCCCCCCCCAGCATTAATGATGCCACAAAGATGCAATGAAGTTAGCTATATAATTATTAGCCCATTAATTGAGTTCAGGACCTTTTATGACTGTGGGAAATGAGAAGTCTGACCGCTAATCCCAATCAGACTCCATGTACAGCCAAGAGCTATGAAAAGTCAGCCAGCTCTAGCTGGACCTAACTTGACATAATCCCCCCGAGGGCGGGAAAATACATTAGCAAAAATTAATTAGGTGAACGTTACTAAAGTGATATATTTATTCAAAAAAAAAAAGTTTAGTGGGACATTTCCTGATCTTTGTTAGCAAAGTAGGGTAAAAGGTATGTATGAGAATATCTGACATTCCTAAGGCTATAGAAACAGCGATAAAAGCTGAAAAGGCAAGAACATTGTTGATTGCTTTGTACACGCGTTTATATTGATGTTGTCTTTAAAAAAAAGATTGATTTTGGAAGTAAATTAAAATATTCACGGACCAACGGAACAGTATAAATAGCAACTACTTTTTATTTTCACCACAAAAGATTACTATGTGATATTAGAAATATTGCACGTTTTCAAAGCAGTTCCGGTTAAAACAAGCGTCTATAGTTATCTACCTTGAAACACTCTGCTAAAAATTAGCATAACTAAAAGTATGCTAATTTTTGCAGTGTGCAAAATTATTCCAAGTTCGGTGTTACCCAAAGCAAGAACTACCAAAAATGTACTATACGGGTGGGAGAAAGGAATGAGCATGTACAACTAAAACTGCCTGCAAGGAGAATTAATACAGAAGGTAAATCTTGGTGCTCATAATTCAGCCATTAGCAAAACAGTGTTTGCTTAACTAATGTTATCACTGCCATGTCTCAGATGTTTGCTACTGAAACCAATCCCACCAAAAATGCTAGTATTTAATTGCAATTATTCAGAATGTATGTTAATGTTAACAGTTTATGTTGAACGGTCTAGGAGTGCAAGCTCAGAAACCAGAAGCTATCTGCTACTCCACCTACCTAACTGCAGAAACATAACATTAAAAAAAAAAAAAACCCATCTGCACAGCAGGTTTCAGCTACCTGTGATCCAAATGGTGGGACTCAATGGCAAAAGACCCAAGAAGTATCACATACTTATTTTCAAAAAATTCTGCAACTAATCACATAAGCTACAAGTGCCCTCTTCAAGTCACTATTGTAAAACGCTACTGTAATTTTACTGTACACTATAAGTCACTTTGAACCGAAACTTGTTTTTTTTTGGATGCACAAATAAATAATGATCTTAAATAAACGAATTAGATGGGAGTAGAATACATTTGTAATAGGGTCACCGCTTTTTACTATGTGTGAATAAAGCAGTATCTGCCTAAGCATTAAGGTGAAGCCAACAGTTCCAAAGTCTACCTTAATCGAAGATGGTCAGTAAATGGTTTCAGTTAACGGTATTATCACATTGAAGGGAAATGGGTTTGCCATTCCTAGCCAAGCATACACCTGAAACTAACGCAGCCCCAGTTAAACTTTTTTAAGGTTGAGCTGGACAGTTCTGGAAAAACAAAAGCTTCTGCTTTTCCTGCAGCCGAGGAACACTGGACAGAGCTAAAACGTTTTTATCACTTGACTCTTTAAATTCAGTGAGACTAAGCTGACTTATATATATTGTACCATGTCAATAGGTGGAATGTCAACACTTTTTATATGTAGAACAGAAATGTTAAATGTTTTTAATCCATCTTCAACGTCTCTGTCATTTCTTCGTATATCTAAGGCTTAACTGTAAAGAACCAGCATTTTAAAGTTTAAGGCTTGCCTAATAGCTTTCATTCCTTGTCTAAGATTAATTTTGAAATGATAAAGACGTTTTTGCAAACGTATGTTCTGGCACCCTAAATGAGGTGGGAGGAGAAGAAACCACTGTATACTTTTTTTTCCCCCTCCTTGGACAATATACATTAGCAAACACCTTTTAATTGCATTCATTCGGAAATACCTCTAAACCCTTGTTCAGGAAATCAATCCTAGCTCAGTACATAATTGTGGTCATCTAGGAGAAATGCTTCCAGAGTATCACTTCTGAGTATGTAACATCAGAACGTGCAAAGCTCGTAGAATTAGGAAAGAAATCTATTAGTCTGATTTGCACAATTATTAAACTGAGGAAAGGAAGATACCATACTTTTCAAAGTTGGGTGATGTGTATAATAGAAAAAAAAAGTAAACATAAACACTGACCTATGAAGTAATAACTAATTGCAAAAGGAGCTTTGAATATCATACGATTTTGCTCCAATGAAATATAAGGAGCTTGAATGGCGTTTAAGAACCGTTTCATATTTACTTGGCTCATGCCTTTCCACTAGTAGCTCAGGGTGAGTTACAGTCAGTTATTTCCCCGACCGCAGAGGGTTTGTAATGTAAATTTGTATCTGACGTCATGAAGGGTTAAGTGACTTGCCCCACATTCCGAAGGCGCATTAATGAGATTTGAATCTAGCATATCGGTCCTCAACCTGCTGCTCTAACCACACTTCCATGCCTCTTTGAATAGTTTAATAATAATAAACGGACTATTGGCCTCCTTTAACACCGTTTTAGCTATGAAATACGAGCAACCAGTTTTCTCTTAGTTGTGCTGATTATCAACCACTTCCTTCTTAGGACTTCCTATTATGCTCTCGTAAGCTCTTTGGGACAGAGACCTGAAACGGTTTGTCGAGTCTTAATTTTGAAAAAAAAATGTTTGCAATAGGTACAAAATGGGACAAAAGCTTTGGAAACCAGAATCTAGTACTGTTTTTTTTTTTTTTTTTTTAACCAGGCTAAATAAATGGTTTTTGAACATAATTACATTACCTTCCCTTCCCCCCCCCCCCCTTCATTGTTCTTGGTGAATGCATTCCTCCATTGGCGTCTCATCGGACTGCAGTGGGGACGGTGTAAAAACCAAAAGAAAGAAAATTTAACTTTTAAAGGTTTTTAAATCGCATCCGGGAGGATCCCGAGGATCCTGCCGTGTCCGTCTTTTACCTTTTGCCACTGCAGTGGACTACTTGGAATTGTCTGATTGACCCATGGTCCATATCTGCCTTGTTCTCTGTTTCTAGTCTTTCTATTAAAATTGGAAAAATACGGTCACAGGTACCCAGAGTATCCAAAGCAGGAATAAACAGTCGGAGTAAGCCTCAGACTGTACCCAAGGATTCTTCTCGAGCGGGCGAAAGAAAGAAAGGAGAAAAAAAAAAACGTGACGATGCGATTCTAAAAGGCATACTGGTACATATTAAACCTCATATTCTTTGATTTTCAGTATTATTACTATTAATTGCTCTATTTTTTTATGCTGCTTACTAAGTAATTAAATTTATGCCTTGTGCTGTAAGTATGTTGGTAGGTGTTCGGATCTTATGACTGGCTCAGTCAATCCGAGCACAGCAGGTACAGGAAATATGTAAAGCACATTTGATTCATTGAGACCACAAAGCAGCTTTCTTACCCTTTTAACACTTCAAGTTAGCCTCAGGCGTAATTCAGGACCAAGAAAGTATGTAGTGTTATGTGATAATGGCATGATATTTTTATTCAGCATTCGGCGTATCGATCGTACATCTGACCCCCCTCCCCCCCCCCCAAACACACACACCCACCCACCAAAAAAAGGGAAAAAGAAAATTTTGTTCACAGGCAAACACCTGGCAGCTTGTGGGCGGAGTTTAGACAACCAGGCACTTCGAGGAGAAAATTAAATTATAGATATTAGAAAGCAGCCCCTTTTGCCCTAGCAACCCTGAACGCATGCCTCCAGCTTTAGCAGGCAGAGATCTTTGTTCAGTGGAGTTCAGTGGTCACATTTCTCAGTCATCTCATAAATACACGAAAGAAAACTGACGCCTTAGGCAAACTCCCGCTGCCCCTGTCACTGACTACTTTTACATACACACGGCGCGCGTGCTCTGCCGTATGTACACGTGCACACACGCTCTTGCGTGTATACGTTCGATATGCATATGCTTGCATATTATTTACCTTTTAACGACAGTGGAATGCAAACGTGTTTATGAGGTTCTATTGATCTCAGGGCTAGTTGGGCTTCAAGATACAATTGCCAAAAAACAAACAAACAACACCCAGTACATGAATGTTTATCTTATGCTGGATATCTTGAAAATTCCAATGGCTTTGAGATCCAGAGTAACCACTATACAATATAATCTACTACTTTGGCAAAAATAACATAAAATAATATTTTTTAAAAAACATATTAAATACCCTTGGCCCAGAGGCAGTGTAAACCTTTTTGTAGTTAACAACTACAAATAAATCTGATTTTCTGGCTATTCATAATGAATATGCAAGAAATGTATTTGTAAATACATACTGTAACAGAAGCAATGCATACAAAGTCCATACATATTCATTAAAAATATCCCAAAGACCAGATCTTGAAAAGCAGACTTGGCTACAAGGTTGTTGCTGACTTTTAAAGAAGGGACCCATATCTTCTAGACAGGTTGATAACCTCCCCCCCCCCCACGGCTAGATTTATGTGTATTGTGGCCCCTACATAGTAACATTTAAGGGGCTCCCCTTAATTAGATAGGAAGTACATTTTAGGTTTAATAGATAATAAATAAAAGAAATATACAACAACCAATAGTGGATAATAAAACAAAAAGTATTGATTATTTTATTGCAATTTTCATTATTTACAAATGCATTTATTTATTTTATGTATTTATTACTTTTTTTTTTTTTTTTTGTGAAGGCAGGCTCCTTGTAATGTGAGTCAGAAAAAAACCTGATGGTTTTCACTAATTTTTATGGGAAGGCCACTTTGGTACCAAAATGACTGATTGAGAGCTAACTGTATCTTCCCAAGCAAGGTCCAATTACATCTCTCTCTCTCTCTCTCTCCTTATGCTGCCAAACCCCCCCACCACCCCTGTATCTCTAGTCCCTCTCAAACTTCACTCACCATGTGCCTCCTCCCTTTTCCACCCTTTCCCCATATCATTATCAATATTGTTTCTTTGTTTTTGGTTCCTACTCCACTCCATCAGCACTTTTTAAAATCTGGACTATGTATGCTATAGTAAACAATGATGTGCTCTGGACTCCTAGGGGCGTTCAGGTGGTCCTTGTTTACTTTGATAACACCAAAGACAGCCACACCAAGGGAAGCAAATTAGGGAAAATCCAATGCTAAGAAACCGGGACGCATATCTCGGAAAACAGGTTGTTTACAAAAAAATAAAGATTTATATATATAATGCACAGCTAAACAAAATGATTTTCTATTGAACACATCAGAAACAATTACATCCTCACCTGAAACAAATAAATGACCACCCCCTTCAACCAATCTGCACCGAACGTCTGAGAAAGACCTATGCTACCATTACCATCTACATACTGAATTCAGAAAAACACATAAAACTAACATAATTTGTGCACACGTTTCTCTTATTCTCTTAAGGCTGCAGCAGCCAGTCTTCCAGAAGGGCTTTGGTATTTGCTGCAGGAGCAATTTGAGGGCAATGGCAGCCTGATGCCTGGCCTATGTGACACATAAATTCTGAATCCACTGTGGTTGCGTCACTGGACATTACATCAAGGTCCTGAATCAACCTGGAAATGAAGAGAGCAGAATTTTGTGAGGAAAACCTGTCACCACGTTGATGGAATTCCTTTCCTATGTTAGCCTGTACACTCCTCCGTTCTGCCTGTCACCTAGACCGGTATAGAAAGTTTTGGCAAATAAATAAAAATGGAGGCTTCATCAGTGGTCTTTAAGGACCACCAGAAGCCCAGTGGCCTTGTATTGATGACCAGGACAATAAGCTGTATGGTACCTAGCTTAAAGGTAAACCCAGGCCTGCCAGCCCCTATAAAGTAAAAGTTTTATGAAAGTTAGTTTAAGGGAACTGTCTACTACCCTGAAATGATCATGCACAAATTTTACACACTACTGGGAAGAATTTTAGCACAATTTTATTTATTTACCGAATACGGTTCACTACTTATTTCTCCTCTGAAAAGAATTGTTTGCATTTTACAAATATCCCTTTTGCAAGGCCAGGCTTTAAGCATGCTGGTATTTCCTAAACTAACATTGATCAAGACTAACCTCAAATTAAAAAAAAAACAAAACAGACCATACAGCTGAATATATTTTTTAAACTTCTTTTTTTTTTGTTGTTCTGAATCTTGAATGTTTTTTTCACAGGAGAGGGCAGCATAATTCTGTGACATTAAGATGGGGCCGAGTCATATCAGAGAGATCAAGGCTGATGACTGAACATTTATTGATTTTGCAGCTTGTAACCTAACTCTTTGCTATTTCCTCCTAATTTTGCAATTTGGTTGTAAGAAAACAAAAATGAGACTTTATCGATGCATCCCGTTTTTGGAAAATGCTAACTCATGTAAGACCTGGATTCCAAAAGAAGTCTGCGGAAATGAATGGGTTGATGGCTAATGACTCTCAGCCCAGACAGCCGTACATTTCTTGAAAATCAATGCACAAAACTGCATCGAAGAGGACAGGTACAAATAAAAAAATAGCACATATGATTTATCTTGTTGGGCAGACTGGATGGACCATGCAGGTCTTTTTCTGCCGTCATCTACTATGTTACAATATGTAACTTTGAATTATATTTGAAGGAAAACCTGTTCTGTGCGTTGAGCATTTAGAGGCTACTTCTGTGTTGCAAAGCAATTAAGGATTTCTGAAGACATCCTTTTCTTTGTGTTATTTTTAATTTTCCTATTCTCTCTTTGTCTATTACTTTCGTTCTGTACCTTCCATTTACCCTCATGTTCTTTTTTTAATTAGAAAAAAAATTACCTCCTACTTTGTTGTAAATCTCCACATTTGAGCGTCATAAAACTACAGCTGTTCAAATTCTTGCATTGGTAGGCTAGTACACTGCCTTGTTCTAAATCACAGTCTACCACTAGGTTTTGGGAGAGGGGAAAGGAGGGAGGAAAGGAGACGTGTTCTAGGCGCATCCACCTGAATTTTCACTCTGGCCGCAAAGCTTGCCTTTCTTGCCTCTGCATCTCCTGCTCCGCCCCCCCCCCCCCCTCACCCACAGCCTCATAGTTCATCTTCCATCTATCCCTTCATTTCACCATTCTCGCTTTACTGGACACTAAATCATTAATCCAATAGGAGAAAAACAACATAGCAGGGACTCTGCCTAGCCAGCGATAAAAACGCACAAATCAGGAAAGCCTGCGGCCAAAATATTGTAACAACTAGAAGAGACCTTAAGATGATGAAATCAATCACATGATCCTCAGGGATAACTTTGCAGCTCTTCTGTCTCAGGAAAAAAAAAATGACATTTTAACCCATTCACTGCTGGCCCTCACTAGTACTTTAATAGCGTTGACCTCTTCGGTTCAATCTAATTATTTATTGTACTTATTATTTTTTACATTTAAATCCCCATTTTAACCAAAGCAGGTTACAAAATTAACATACATAATACAACAATAACAACTTAAAATAGACATAACAAAATTGAGAAAGTCCAAATGGCAGTAACTGATGCTTATCGTCTTCATTCCAAAATTGCTTTCACACAGTAGTGAGCCTTCAAGTACCCGTTAAGCTGGCAATTTGCACGTGGACTCGGAGTACCTGGAAGTTTATTCCACAGCAAAGGCCCAGCTGTTGAAAAAAAACAAAAACACGGGCACCAGTCTCCGCGTAACTATATATACTGTGGCAGATGATACAACCCATTGCTTGGTCATCACGATGGAGTTGGCTGGTAGATATTCAACACGTTCAAAAAAATACCCTGGAACATTTGCATAAATTCTCTGATGGATTAATACCAGAATCTTATGCATCACTGGCAACCAATGAAGCAACTTTAAAATAGGAATAGCATGGGCCCATTTTGTAAGTCTAAAAGTACTTTAAAAATATGTCTCCAAGTATTGTAAAATATCAATTTTGTTTTGCACGTGCAAAACAAATTAAATGTTACAATACACACTAGCCTCATCGACAGCTGCCAGGCTCGTTAGGTTCTACCTTGGTGATCTAAGCAGCAAATTTTCCTCTTGATCAGGGTGAGTTTACTCTATGGGGGGAGGGGGGATCTGCATATGAAGGGAGAAAAGTTATGGACTACTATCACTTTGCTTAATATAATCATTCTAACATTCTAAAGAAACTTCAGTAAGCAAACTGGGCAGATAGTAACTGATATTACTTCTCATGCAGTGGGCGTATTTTAAGTTATGTATGTTAAAAGACTTCAAGAAAAAAATGGCAAAATATATTTGTTTCCTTGAGATTTTTCAGTAAGTCTGTAAAGTGCAGTACGAACAAAATATTGCCTATAGCTGGGGGAGTCGTTATAAGAAGACATACGCATTTCTCAGGTCTTCAGTGGCCGGGCTGTGTGATGCTAGGAAATAAAAATCTATTACAAGACCATTACCAATGTCCCCGAAGCCGCTCTGATTTAATGGTGCATAGCAGTAAAAGGAGTCGGACTTTGGGGCTTCAAATTGACCTGCCTTTGAATCTCATTGTCAAGGCTTGCTGATCGTGTGGATAAAGATCAATGCAGTTATCCCATGATTTAATAACTATCACAAAGTGTTGGCTGAGGATTTTTTTTTTAAATAAATCTTTCCCAGCCTTGCAATCTCCTATTAAGAAAGGCTATCCTTATTTACCAAATAAACGCAACATTTCTTCCCGGTGAGTACATTTGTAGCTTGTGTTTGAAGTGTAAACTGTTGCAGAGGATACGATCCATTTTTCTATACTTCAAAATGTAACTTGATATATTGAATATCATCAAATTAAAACCGCTAAAATGGATTTTTTTTTCCTGAATGCGGGGTGTATTAAATATTCGTAAATAAAGAAATATAACCTATGCAGATAAATCCTGGAAATTTAACCCAATGAAATGACTGGAATAGAGCGGAAATTACGCGCTCACGCACAGTTTCCTAATGAGATACCATTTTTATTCAACGACTTTTTTTTTATAACACGCTGCTGCGTGGTTTGCAGTTGGTATTTCTAGACTAGTATACTGCACACCAACAGAAAATACTGAAGCAATAACGGGTTTGCTGTCTTGACTCTTGTGGAGCCCCCGCCCATTGCTTCCATAGAAGCTGGTGCAAAATCAACTTATTTCCCCAGGAAAAAAAATACTAATTCATAAAAGTGGAAACGATTTCTTACTAAAATGCCACTTTGCTGGTAGCAGACGATAACTTGCCAACGATATAAAACGTTTGGTATCAACCTGTAGCACTTCTCCCCCCCCCCCCCCCCCCCCCCCCCCCCCCCCAAATCAGACCGGTTTTCTTGTTTTACTTTCACTAAATACAATTTTACAGTCTGGTTCTATTTTGACTTCCCGATCACCCCGATCAGTCAGGGCACCCACGTTCACCAATGGGACATTATGTATTCATTTCTAAAGCTTTATCGTTGCATTTAACTATAATTTAGCAAAAACAGCTGAAACAATAAAAAAGATTGTTTTTAAATACATATTTGCAAGATCGAATATATGAATCCCCTGTATATTTCTGTTAAAAGCGCCTTAATTACAGTACACTGCTGGGAATAGGAGGTTTTGTTCCTTGGAGAAGGAAATTGCTTTCTTGTCCAAATCAGTTTCTCCTTACCCAGGTTATGCTGAATTTTAACATTTTAAGTTTGCACCCTTGAAAGTCTCTGATCTTAGCAGCTATTGCAGCTCGAACATTACATCCTAATTACCAGACCAGAGGTATCCACAGCGACAAAAGCCTGACTTAACTCTGAAAACCACATCTCATACTGGTTCGAATCAACTGAGAGAGAGAGAGAGAGAAAAAAAAAGTGTGATTCTGTAGTGGTGAATTAAGTCTATCCCAGAGGACCCTTTCATTCAGACATACATCGTTCTCTTTCTATGCTGAGTAAACGTTTCAAGCTTCCTAAAAATATTGTGAAAAATAAGCGAACATTTTAGGATTTCAGAATAGAATTGTGGAATGTAGATTACATGACACCGTGGACCATCTTACATTAAATGAAAACTATTTTTCTACAATCTAGAATTTCTAAATTCCTGTACTTTCCTCAAGGCTGAACATCCAATGATGTGCAGTTTTTTTTTTGGGGGGGGGGAGGGGGATCAAATTACTTTTTTTGCAGAAAGGAAGGGGACTGAGGGAAGTAGATATTTTTGCCAAAAACATCTGCACAATCTTATCTTCACTTTCTCTATTTTTTTCTTTTGCAACTTTAATATACAATATAACATGTATAATCAGAAAAAGGATCACATTTCCTTATTTTGTATTTACTCTCAGAAACAGTTATGGATCCATATTCAGAAGGTGATACGAATGTTGGGCTAACAAACATACCTCCTCCGGTCAGCAATATTTGAAAGCACTTTACAGATAGTGATAATGGGGAAATTGCTCTAACTGCTCTAGCGCTATCCACGGGGGAATTCTGTAACACTTTTTCATCAGTGTGTGCAATTGCTCAATAGTGAGACTATTGCTAAGGACCAGTTGATGTCATGGAGGAGTGGCCTAGTGGTTAGGGTGGTGGACTTTGCTCCTGGGGCACTGAGGAACTAAGTTCAGATTCCCACTTCAGGCACAGGCAGCTCCTTTTGACTCTGGGCAAGTCACTTAACCCTCCATTGCCCCAGGTACAAATAAGTACCTGTATATACTATGTAAACCCCACAGAAAGGCAGCATATCAAGTCCCAGTTCCCTTTCCCTATTTCAGATTCTACATGGAATGTTGCTACTATTGGAGATTCTACATGGAATGTTGCTACCATTTGAGATTCTATATGGAATGTTAATGTTGCTATTCCACTAGCAACATTCCATGTAGAAGCCTGCCCTTGCAGCCGCGCAGGCTTCTGTTTCTGTGAGTCTGACATCCTGCACGTACGTGCAGGACGTCAGACTCACAGAAACAGAAGCCTGCGCGGCTGCAAGGGCAGGCTTCTACATGGACTGTTGCTAGTGGAGGAGTGGCCTAGTGGTTAGAGTGGTGGACTTTGATCCTGGGGAACTGGGTTCAATTCCCACTGCAGGCACAGGCAGCTCCTTGTGACTCTGGGCAAGTCACTTAACCCTCCATTGCCCCAGGTACAAATAAGTACCTGTATATACTATGTAAGCCGCATTGAGCCTGCCATGAGTGGGAAAGCATGGGGTACAAATAAAATAAAAATACCTATCAGGGCCAGCTCGAGAGGTTATGACATCCTGAGCCACTCCTTTGTTTTTGCACTCCTTGCCCTGACCTTGTGCCTCACCTCACATCTGCCCCACCCAATGGCATAGCTCTGGGTGGGCCTGGGTGGGCAGAGGCCCACCCATTCTTGGCTCAGGCCCACCCTGTCTGGCCTCCAAAATAGTTCAGCAGCAGCTGCCTCACTCCCCTCTCTCCCTCTCCTCCACCCCCGGATCTGGCATTTGCCTCCCGCCAGCAGCTCCACAGCACCTGCCTTCTCTGTTCTACCTCAGCACCTTCCTCAGCACCAGCAGTGATGTATGTCCACTGCCTCCGTCAGACTGAGAATCTTCCCTTTGCCCTGCCCTCATGGACATCACTTCCTGTTTCCTACCTGGCAGAACACAGCAGAGGGAAGCCTGCAATGCTGGCCAGGCAATGGATGTACATTGCTGCTGTCGAAAGTACTGAGGTATGGGGGAAGTTTCAGAAAGGGAGGAGATGCTGGGCCTTGGGGAGGGGGGAATGCTGGATCTGGGAGCGGAGGAGAGGGAGAAAGATGCAGGACAAAGGAGGGGGGATTTTGGAAGGGCCACCCATCCAAACTCTGAGCCCACCCAAAATGAAAGGTCTAGCTACGCCCCTGGCCCCACCCCTGTGCCTTGCCTTGCCTCCTACCTGCCTTGCCCCTGCCTTGGGGTCAATTTGGAGGAATGAGCTGCAAAATATATAAGGCGCATTTTTCAAAGCTGACATTTTTCATTCTCTAAAAATTGAGAAATAAATATTTTGTGCCTTTGGCTAATCATTTAACTTTTTTTTTCCAATTTGGGTTGGTCCTAGTCTTTCTTTAGCAGTTCCTCTTACTTTGCATGTCCTTTTCCAGGCTCTGTTTTCTGTTTCTTCTCTTCATCTTTCTCTGACTTCATCTCCCCCCTGTCTTGGTCTCTTCATCTCTGGCTGACACTGATCCTTAGGTTTCAGCTTCCCCCCCCCCCCTCATTTCTCGTAGCAGCCTTTTTACATTTTTAGCTAGATTTTATTCCTCCTTGTACCCCTCCAGCATTGCTTCCCTTCACTTCATATGCTTACTTCTCTAGTTCTCCCATTTCCACCTGTGCCTCTCATTCCAGTCTTTCGGGTACCATCTAGTTCCCCATTTCCACTCTCTATACTCATACCCTACTCAGTCTCTTCTACCTCTGCCTCTCATTCCCTCACCAGCCCCGTTCCTTTCCTGATGCTCATACCCTCTCCACCTCCAGTCCTTCTGTTATAGCTTACCCCCTTATACAGGCTCCCATTCCCCCTTTTACTTCCTCATTTCCACCTTGTCACACCTCTTTCAAATACTTGTCCCCATTTGTATCTCACCTCTTTCCAGTCCTCTGCCTCTTACTTCCCTTAGTCCAGCATCCATTGACCCATCTCTCCCCATCGCTAGCATCCATTTCCGCATCTCTTCCCCAGCATCTTCCCACCTACCTCCTCCTCATCCAATCTTTATTTACCCCGCTTTTCCTATTTGCCCCAATATCCATCCCTCTGCTCCTCCTTCTCCACCTTCTGCTACATATGCCTTCTTCATCCCTGCTATATTGTCTGTCCTCTTCTTCTTTCTCACTCACCTAGCATCAACCCCCTTCTCCCACTGCCACCTGCCAACATCCTCTCCCTTCTCCCAGAAACTCTTTTGTCAACTCAATCCCCAGCCCCTGTGTCAGCCCTCAGTTCCCTTCTTCCAGCCCCGGTATCAGATTCCTCTCTCTATTATCAGCCCATTTCTCCCAATCCCTAACCCCAGCATTTGCCCTCGTCTCCTATCCCCATGATCTGCCAGTTAGCCCCCTTGCCTGCCCCCACATCAGACCCTTCTCCCACCCTGTTATTTGCAGTGTTGTGCTGATTACGCCTCAAAAATAATTAATTAATTACTTTTATTTATTTTAAAATTTTCTATACCACCTATAACTAGGTGGCTTACAAGAAAACATTCACATTATGCATATCACAAAACATAAAACAAAACAAACCATAATAACAATTCAATCTTCAAATTAAAAAATGCTGATATAAACAATTTTGTCTTCAAAATTACAGTTACTGTTACTTCTTGGCTAAAAGTAATTAGTTATCATAATTAGATTACCCATCTAGGAAAGTAGCTAATTACTGATTACAGTTACCAGTTTAGAGTAATTATTAATTTTTCCTTTACTATCCCTGCAAAGAAACAAAAAACTATTAGCACCTGCTAGAGACACAAGGAGACAAAGAGGGGAATAATCAAACGGCGCCGGTGAAATAGATTGCCAGCGATCTATTTTGGCAGCGCCGCAAACAGCTGGCCGGAACCGTATTATCGAAAAAGATGGCCGGCCATCTTTTCTTTCAATAATACGGTTTGGCCCAGCCAAATGCCAGAGTTCGCCGGGTTTGAGATGGCCGGTTTTGTTTTTCAGCGATAATGGAAACTAAAAGCGGCCATCTCAACCCCGGCTAAATCCAAGGCATTTGCTCATGGGAGGAGCCAGCATTTGTAGTGCACTGGTCCCCCTGACATGCCAGGACACCAACTGGGCACCCTAGGGGACACTTCTAAAAATAAAAAAATATATATACAAATACCTCCCAGGTGCATAGCTCCCTTACCTTGGGTGCTGAGCCCCACAAATCCCCCCAAAACCCACTCCCCACAACTCTACACCACTAACATAGTCCTTATGGGTGAAGGGGGGCACCTACATGTAGGTACAGTGGGTTTTGGGGGGGTTTGGAGGGCTCAACACTTACCACCACAAGTGTAACAGGTAGGGGGGGATGGGCCTGGATCCGCCTACCTGAAGTCCACTGCAACTAACAAAAACTGTTCCAGGGACCTGCATACTGCTGTCATGGAGCTGGGTATTTTTTTTTGTTACATTTGTACCCCGCGCTTTCCCACTCATGGCAGGCTCAGGGTATGACATTTGAGGCTGGCATACAGGCTGGCAAAAAAGGTTTTTATTTTTATTTTTTTAGTGTGGGAGGGGGTTGATGACCACTGGGGGAATACGGGGAGGTCATCCCCCATTCCCTCTGGTGGTCATCTGGTCAGTTGGAGCACCTTTTTGAGGCTTGGTCGTGAAAATAAAAGGACCAAGTAAAACCAGTGAAATACTGATTAACGCCACTTTTGTTTTCCATTATGCGCTGGAGCCGGCCATCTGGTAGCCATGCCCATGCCCGCCCATGTCCCACCTTCGCTACACCACCAACACGTCCCCTTGAACTTTTGCCGGCTCGGCGACAGGAAAGCGTCAATGGTGTCAAAAAAGCAGCTATCGATTATACCGATTTCGCCGCTTTTGAGGGATCGCCGGCCATCTCCTGATTTATGTCGGAAGATGGCCGGCGATCACTTTCGAAAATAAGCCTGAAAGCCATCTTCATATGTTCTATAAAAAGAGGATCACCAATTCTGTCTCAAAAGCTTCCTGGGATTTTTGGAGAGTTTTATTTTAGTTGATCAGGCAAACAGGGTTTGGATGGGTTATATTCAAACAAGAGGGAAGGAGCACTCATTGTACAACAGTAAACCACCAGTGGATTTCTAGCAGTGTTTTTTTATTTTTTTATTTGTAGCATTTATACCCCGCTCTTTCCCGCTCGATAGCAGGTTCAGCGCGGCTTACAATGTTTGGTAACAAAGTATCACAGAGATAGCACAATTGTGTGAAGTAGGACAATAGGAAGGGATGTGGTGGGAGGGATTAAGGTATTGGTAATATTGGTGGAGAGGAGTGGTTCGCGAATTAAGTTGGGCCATTTGGATAGGCTTGTTTGAAGAGGTAAGTTTTCAACAACTTTCGGAAAGGTATTTGATGTGGGTAGTGTTAGGATGTGGAAAAAATCATGGATGTTTGCGAGAGGCAGTAGGAAAAGTATCGTCTCTCTGTGCACTATCCCTGGCACATGGACTCATATTGTCATCGAGAGAGGCGGGTGGGGGGGGGGGGGCTAGAGGAATTCCTATACAAAGTCCCACACTCCTTCAGGCAGTAGCTCCCACAGCAAACCACCATGGGTAGGAAGTAGACTGAAACTATGACCCCTGCCATCAGTGTTACAGTAAGGGACCAAGGGAAGAGAGACGATTGCAGATCGATTCATACCTGCTATATACCTCCTTGACGTCTGGGTCCTCTCATCACTCAGACTAGGCAGGGCTGCACTCGGGCTGCCGCTGGCCGACCCGCAGGGCCTTTCTTCTGCCAGATCCCACCCTTCTGATGCAACTTTCTGTTTTTAGTGGGTGGGAAATGGCAGAGGGAAAGCCCATGGAACGGGTCTGCCAGAGACAGTCTGAGTGCAGTGCTGCCTGGACTTAGTGGTGAGAGGACCCAGAAGTCCAGAAGGTGTATCAGGTACTGCTTATTTTTCAATTTGATGCCAGATTCAGGGGACTGCAGGGATTGTTGGAAAAATGGAAGCAAGGGGGAGTGTGTAACATGCATTGTAATTCTCCTGGCATTACCATTACCACTGAGAAAGTAATTAACTATACTAAATCCATTACTATAGCTAATTAGTAATTAAACACTCATTTAATTACTGTGTAAAAGGACCTAATTACTGTAATGCATTACCTGTAACATGATACTACTACTACTACTACTATTTAGCATTTCTATAGCGCTACAAGGCATACACAGCGCTGCACAAACATAGAAGAAAGACACTCCCTGCTCAAAGAGCTTACAATCTAATAGACAAAAAAATAAAGTAAGCAAATCAAATCAATTAATGTGAACGGGAAGGAAGAGAGGAGGGTAGGTGGAGGCGAGTGGTTACAAGTGGTTACGAGTCAAAAGCAATGTTAAAGAGGTGGGCTTTCAGTCTAGATTTAAAGGTGGCCAAGGATGGGGCAAGACGTAGGGGCTCAGGAAGTTTATTCCAGGTGTAGGGTGCAGCGAGACAGAAGGTGCGAAGCCTGGAGTTGGCAGTAGTGGAGAAGGGAACAGATAAGAAGGATTTATCCATGGAGCGGAGTGCACGGGAAGGGGTGTAGGGAAGGACGAGTGTGGAGAGATACTGGGGAGCAGCAGAGTGAGTACATTTATAGGTTAGTAGAAGAAGTTTGAACAGGATGCGAAAACGGATAGGGAGCCAGTGAAGCAACTTGAGGAGAGGGGTACTATGAGTAAAGCGACCCTGGCGGAAGACGAGACGGGCAGCAGAGTTTTGAACTGACTGGAGGGGGGAGAGGTGACTAAGTGGGAGGCCAGCAAGAAGCACAATACTGTTTAGTTGTCAGTGCTAGACTCTTGTCTCTGCCATCTACCTCCCCCCCTCCATAATTAGCATCTCCCTCCCGATTCCTCCCTCCTCAGTGTCCAGCATCAACCCTCTCCTACCCCAAAATGATTCAGCATATTGGCCCTCTCTGCCCCCTCCTTAACCCCTTGGAGCTGTACTGGCCCTGCCCATAGGGTAGCAGGAAGTGTGCATAAGAGGCGGGCGGGACCAGTACAAACTGGCTGAATGGTTGAGCACGAGGCTCTGTGCTGGCCGCTGTTTCATGTGTTTGTGTTTTTTTTAAGGCTAACTGTTGCAGCAATGGGAAGAAACCATAGCAGGAGAGCAGGTTTCATGGGGCAGCAAAATGCTACCTCAAGCTACTAGCTGAGCTGATTCGGTCAATGGACACTCAGTTCTACATCTATGAGGATGATGTGCAGCTACTCATATCCATTGAACCTGACTTACCTACAGCCTTGAATAAACTGATTACCTGTCTAACATCAATTCAAGAATGGGCTAAACACAACAAGTTGCCTGAACCCATATAAAACCGAGCTTCTCTGGGTCCCTAACACAAGTGGATACATACCTGACATCAAAATCCCTTTTGAGAAGTATGAACTCCCCCTCAAATCACAAGTCAGGAACCTAGGAATACAGTTAGATTCAACATTTACTCTGATTCCCCAAATCAAAGCAACCTTCAAGAGCTGCTTATACTATTTGCGACAGCTACACAGCCTCTCTCCTTAAATCGAGAAGGTAAATCTTATCCCAGTTGTGCATGCCATGGTAACATCCAGTGGCTTTCCTAGGGGGGGGGGGGCGGTGGGTGCGGTCTGCCCCGGGTGCACGCCGCTGGGGGGGGAGGTGCCACGTGCCTGCCGGCTTCGCTCGTTCTGTGCTCCCTCTGCCCTGGAACAGGTTACTTCCTGTTCCGGGGCAGAGGGAGCATGGAACGAATGAAGCCAACAGGCGCGCGGCACCCCCCCAGCAGGTAAAAACGCACCCAGGGAGGGGTGTCCTTTCACCGGGGGGATCGCGCTGCACCCAGGGGGGGGGGGTCCTTTTGCCGGGGGGGGGGGGGGTTGCTGCACCCGGGGGGGCACATCGGCGACCCGCCCCGGGTGTCAGCCACCCAGGAATGCCACTGGTAACATCAAGACTGGATTACTGCAATGCACTATACAATGGTCTGACTACAAAGGGCCTGCACCAGCTCCAGTTGACTCAGAATGCAGCAGCAAGATTCATAGAAGGTTGGAAGTGACGTGACCACATCACACCATTTTTACAAAAACTTCATTGGCTACCAGTACAATACAGGGCTAAATTTAAAACTTTATGTCTGATCTTCAAGGCCCTGAAAGGAAATGGCCTTGAGTATCTGAAGAATAGGATGATCCTCCACACACTGCCAAGGACACTAAGGTCCTTCCAAGGATTTTCACTAACTACACCTTCTCCAAAAGACATTACACGATGTGATCCCCGCAAGCGAACCTTCTCCGGAGTAGCCCCCACATTCTGGAATGCATTGCCTGAAAGGTTGCGCTTAACACAAGACTATCTCTTCTTCAGGAAGCAGGTGAAAGCTTGGCTCTTCAACCAAGCCTTTAATGGAAGAAGTAACTAACTTGTTAGTCTCACTCACACACACAAGGAGTGACTCGGGCTGCACATACTGCAACGGGACATGTTTATCCACTCCTACCCTAGCTGAGATAATATTTAACCATCTCTCTGACCTCATGTGCAACTTTCTTCAAATCAGTCACCTTACTTTCTAATTCTTCCTACTTTCTTACTCATCTATATGTTACAACTTTGCCTTACCCTTCACTACCAATTATAATGTTCTAGTACATATTGTGTTGACATTGTAAGTAGTATACCATGCCATACTTTGTATTGTGTTTGAATACTTTTACTGCTGTAATTGCCTATTGCTCATGTTTGATCTATTCTTACTGTACACCGCCTTGAGTGAATTCCTTCAAAAAGGAGGTAAATAAATCCTAATAAATAAATAAATAAATTATTTTTAGCCACATTGAACCTGGGATAATGTGGGATAGAAATGTCATAAATAAATAAATAAATAAATAAAGAAGATAGTGTTCCTACTCCCATAGCATATAACTCAAAAGGGGGCATGGCCATAGGAGGGGGACGAGCATGGGGCATTCCAAAAAAGCTGCACAAGTGATTTAGTAAAAATAGGGACTTGCTTCCTTTTGCCATTGCAGGGTAGAATACTGGGTCAGGGCAGCCAGCCTGGGCACCAGCATTTACCCCAGGTTTCAGCACGTTTTAAGTCTGGCGGTTTGGGAAAAAGCCTCAAAGAGCTCCAGATCAACCGATCTATAGAGCTAAAAACGATCACAATGATCTGTTCTTCATCACTGGCTTAAGTAGAGAGGTGTGGTAGCCGTGTTAGTCCACTCTTAAAGGTTATCAATAGAAATCAAACAAAATAAAACATGGAAAAGAAAATAAGATGATACCTTTTTTATTGGACATAACTTAATACATTTCTTGATTAGCTTTCAAAGGTTGCCCTTCTTCGTCAGATCGGAAATAAGCAAATGTGCTAGCTTACACTGTATATAAGTGAAAACCTTCAAGCATTACTATGACAGTAAAATAGATACCATTGGAGATTCTACATGGAATGTTGCTACTATTGGAGATTCCATGTAGAATCTATAGAAATCAAACAAAATAAAACACGGAAAAGAAAATAAGATGATACCTTTTTTATTGGACATAACTTAATACATTTCTTGATTAGCTTTCGAAGGTTGCCCTTCTTCCTCAGATCGGAAATAAGCAAATGTGGTAGCAGATAGTATATATGAGAGAAACATCAAAGCATTACTTTGACAGTCTGACAGAGTGGGGGTATGCATGGGGACATCAAAGCATTTCATTGATATTCTAACAGAATGGGTGTTGGTAGGTGAGAGGAGGGTAATAAACAGAGAAATAAACAGAGAAATACAGCTTTATGTTTTATAATGAGTTAGAAAACCCAAATCCTTATTAAGTCCTGTTTGTTGGGTGTCAAAATATTCAATCATTCTTATTTCAAAGGTCACTGGCTTAAAAAATCCTTCCCAATATTTAAAGAATTACTGTGTGAATTAAATCAAACTGTCTATGTGCAGCTTGTCACAACCCTTCAATGTGAATAGCGTCAAACAGTGACACACATTGCTTGCATTCGCTAATGTCTGAATCCAACACGGCACAAAATTCAAAAACTTCGGAGTGGGTACTTTTCTAAAAAAGCTCGACAAGTTATCTCTCCTGAAGTTTATGTCACCAATGCAGACTTTGTCACAGGCTGTACTGAAATCCAACTGTGGTCCCCTGGTCAAAAAACTTGATCAGATTGTCTAAGAAGACTTTTCTCTGATAAAACTAAACAATAACACTCAAACAATTCTTAAATTCAGTGCAGAACGACAATATTAACCTCGGGGGAGGAAAAAGCCTCAGAGTTGTATGTGCACATCTAGGGGTCCCCTTACCAAGTGGCGGTAAAAGGTGACCTGTGGTGGCATCGGTACTTGGGATTGCCACATGCCAAGGCCACCTTTAATGTCATTCGACATTTCCCATGTTGGTTTATGTCATTTTCTTCCTGAAATGACAGGACCCATACCCCCCTAAATTTTTATTTGAGCTTCTTTCTTGTAACTTAGTAACGTAGTAAGTGACGACAGATAAAGATCTGAACGGTCTATCCAGTCTGCCCAACAGTCACATTCATTATCAATTCAAGATCAAATCAACAATGAACGTGATATTATATACTTGATCATGGTCTTTCTTTACTGTTTTTGGGATATAGACCGTAGAAGCCCGCCCGACTCTCTCGTTATGTTCCAACTACTGGAATTGCCGTCAAAGCCCACTCCAGCCTATCCGAATCCATCTCGTCATTTGCAGGACACAGACCGTAAAAGTCTGCCCAGCACTGTCTTCACATTCCAGATTGCTGGAGTTTTCATCAAAGCTCTCTCCAGTTCATCCTAAACCGGATTGCTATATGCAGTCTTCCAAAAGAGGGTGCCCTTTTCGCAAAGATATCAACAAATCTTGAAGAGCATGCCCTCTTCAGAAGAGTGTTGAATGCACTCATTCTAAAAGAATGTGCATTACCAATGACATTATTCTGATAAGAAAATAAATAAAAATTAAAAAAAAATTCTAAACAACATGAAAAGTCTTGTGAACACAGGAAATACTATCCGAAATACTAGACAACAAAACTCATACCAGAACTGGACTAAACGGAACTCTCTATTCTTGACTGTCTAAGTTACTCTGTCACGATTGAACCTAAACGCATTACCATTTTATTTCTCATCATGAAAATGAATTCTTTTTACTTGATTGCCTAATCTACTCTGTCATTTATGAACCTTAATGCAATATAATTCTGTATTTCTCCTTCCAGAAATGGTGATTGCCATTACGGAACAATGTAAGCCACATTGAGCCTGCAAATAGGTGGGAAAATGTGGGATACAAAAGCAACAAAATAAATAAATAAATGATATGAAACAAACATTTTTTTTGAGCTGCACATTCCTATTATTTTATAAAACTGTAATAAGTGACTCCAATTATAGGTTTAAAGTAAATAAAAGCTAAGGGACCCTTTTACAGAGCGGCGATAAGCCCAACGCGGGCTTACTGCTGGCTTTTCCGGGACTACCGCCAGCCCAATGCAGCCACTGGAAGTAGTCCCACCCCAAGCGTGCCATTTCCAGGAGACAAAGAAAACCCCTAGAAATGGCTTGTGCGTCAGTAACCTGGAGGTAATCGGGCATCGCCGCTCACTGCCCAGTTACCGCTGGCTTAGCATGGGGGTCTTCATCACCACCTCAATGGGTGGCGGTAAGGGCTCCCCACTGCATGGCCACACGGTAATAATTCTCTTACCACATGGCCATGTGAGCCTGAGTGCTTTTTACCCCGTGCAGTGAAAAGGTTCCTGGCGCGTGGGAAAAATGGCCCCCAATGCTAGCGCAGGGCCCTCTTTCCCACAGCTTGGTAAAAGGACCCCTAAATAAAATAAATTGAGACCAGTTGTCTGTGGGGAAGCTTACCTTTCCAAAAGGCCAGACGAATAAATGGTAAAACTGTAAAGTCCAGGTTTAGAAGAAATTGATCAAACTTAACTTTACAGGAAAGTGACTTTCTGGATGATGAAGGGTTAAAGTCTGCCTGCTCTACAGCACTGAGTCACAACAACCAAACTGTCTCTAAACAAATCCCACAAATGCAAATAATTAAATATTTCATATTGCAGTTTATTTTAGATTGGCAGTCCCAAAATAGCAAATCCAAGTGCTTGGGGTTTGTTTTACATTGAGCTTGAGTCTGCCCTATTCTCATGGGACTCATGAATTGTGGCAAACTGTGTTCTAAAGCAATCTTGCAGCCAAAATGGATTTTCCCAAGCTCGTCCAGCTCTAATCAACACTTCGGCTCTGAGAGTAGCCATAGAAATAGCAAGCACGGTAGACCCAATAATACAGCTTCATGACCTCATGCTCATGACATTCCTTGAATTCTGTGAGCAAGATGCTCATCCTGCTCTAATTTTGCAAACAAAATAACAATAAAAAAAACCTATTTAGTAATAATTATAGCTATGAATCTGGACTTTTTAATGTAATCTTATTGACTTAAACAAAAGTGTATGCCATAATTTGCCATGGTTTTCATGGGTATTTTGGGATAGTGGTTCAACAACCTAGAGCCTTAGTGGCAAACTCTGCAGGATATACCCAATAAATATACATGACATAAATCTGCATACATTATAGACCCAGTGCATGCAAATCTCTCTCGTGCATATTTATTGTGGTTATCCAGTGAATGTTAGTGTAATCTCCCCCCCCCCCTTTTTTTGTGGATGGGTTTTATTGAGAATATGGAGAAAGAGGAAATCCTGATAAAATGTTTTAAAACACAAACAGGTTTATTCTTTCTGAGCTCATAACTGTCAGTTTGCTTGCCTAGTAGGACTGCACAGGAACACGGCTGTTTGCACACTGCTACATTTGCAGGAGAGGGATGGGTCCCACAGCTCTGCCTGCATGTAAATGGCGACCGATAGGTAGAATGCTGGGAGCTCTTTTACACATTATGAGTGGATTAATTCATTGAAGGGAATCAATAGAAATCAAACAAAATAAAACATGGAAAAGAAAATAAGATGATACCTTTTTTATTGGACATAATACATTTCTTGATTAGCTTTCAAAGGTTGCCCTTCTTCGTCAGATCGGAAATAAGCAAATGTGGTAGCAGATAGTATATATAAGTAAAACATCCAAGCATTACTTTGACAGTCTGACAGGGTGGGTGGGGGTGGTAGGAGGTATGCATGGGGACATCAAAGCATTTCATTGATATTCTAACAGGATGGGTGTGGGTAGGTGAGAGGATGGTGATAAACAGAGAAATACAATTTTATGGTTTATAATGGGCTAGATAACCTTAAGAGTGGACTAACATGGCTACCATACCTCTCTATTGAAAGGAATAAAACTTGTGAGATCCATGATGCACAAATACTAAATGGAGAGCGTTGGATTAGAATAAGGGAATTAAAAAAATCTGCTCCCCACAAGTTTTTAAGAAGGGGGAGATTGGTGGCATGGTTGGGAACTCACTGGAAGTTTGGTTCTGTGTTCACCTTTGGTGACTGGTCTTAGTGGGGGTGTTATGTTAGTGTTCTGTAAACTGTGTTGCTAAGTATCAGAAGTCAAAGACGATGGAATGTTGAAGCCTCTCAGACTCTTCTTCTGCTCAAAACTGTTGCCAAGGTTAAAGTTGACTGCCTTAAGTATTATTGGAGCTCATTGGACCCCTTTGAGGTTTTTCTGATTTGGAAATAATGTCCTCACCCGTGCTCTTTCGGCCCTACAACACAATCTCCAGTGGCTTTTGAAGTCTCATGGGTAAAAACTGTCTAGTGTTGACTTCCAAAGTAAACACCATCTGTGCTATGTTATACGTTTTAAAAGGCCGCTTCAAGTCAGTGGGTTAGTGGCCTGTTAAATGACAACTTATATGGCCGTTCCATAATTTTAATAACAAAATTGTCATGTAACTGAACAGGACAGAAGTGTAGCAGAGCATCTAGAGGGAGCACTGAACTGTGAGTTTGAAAACCCTGGTTCTTTACAGCTCTCCACAAGTGTGATCTTACACAAGTGGCTCAGGGGATCAACATATTAAACTGTGTTAGCCTCAGCCATTAATGTGTGTTCAATGTGAGGCCGATGTCAGCGAGGTGTGCATTAAAGCAGTTGTTAATGCACATATATTAAAGTTCATATATTGATGACAGCATTAATATAAAAATGCTGCTGAAGGTGTAGTTCACCTTTTGCAATCAGGGCCGGCCTTAGCAAGTGCGGGGCCCTATGCAGACCAATTTGGTGGGGCCCCATCCTAGCCCTGCCCCCAGCCCAAGCTAAACTTGTACAGAAAAACTGATTGAAATAATAAGCACAATGCTATCATGAACCCCCCCCAGAAATTATTCAGTTCAAGTCCACTACAATTAGTAGTTCCAATTCTCATAACCCCCGGGGGGGGGGGGGGGGGGTCAGAGGTGCGGACACACAATCTCTCCACTGCAAAACACTATACACAAACCACTAGATCAATGGGTGGTGTTAAGGGAGCAGGCTATAAATAGGCACTTGCTGGTTTCAAGTTTACCACAGGCCCTTTTTAAACGCAAGACCACTCTGTATTTCTCTTACCGGAATTGGCGATCACCATCACGGTACTATGTAAGCCACATTGAGCCTGCAAATAGGTGGGAAAATGTGGGATACAAATGCAACAAAGAAATAAATAAATTTTACTGGTGGTCAATGTGTGCATAACTCCATGATCCGTGTATTTTTAAGGCTACAGGGATATTGGTGGGATGAAAATCCCTCTAACTGGCTAACACTATTCGTAGAGGGGGCCCTTTTACAGGGGGTAAGGCTCTACACGTGTGCAGTGTGTGCCAAAACGAGACTACTGTCAGGCTAGCATGCCCCCTAGCAATAATTTCAGATTTGGTGTGCACCCATACTGCCGGGACAAATTATTTATTTCCTACCGTGCACAGCGTTTCCAGCGTTAATCGGCAGTTGGCACGCACTGACCGGTCACTTTGCATGTAACGCGCGAGCCGTTACCACTAGATCAATGGGTGGTGTTAAGGGAGCAGGCTATAAATAGGCACTTGCTGGTTTCAAGTTTACCACAGGCCCTTTTTCTGGCCCATTGAAAAAAAAGCCCCTTTCCCCAAATGTGGTAAAACTGGCCCCATGTGTGGCAAAAACACGTGCCTACACTACCACAGGCCATTTTGTGCCACGGCTCAGTAAAAGGCAGGGGCGTAGCTATGGGGGGCCATGGAGGCAGGCAGGTGAGACTGCGGACTGCAGTGGGAGTGACAGGGGGCGGCAGCGGGGCGGCCTTGCCCCGGGCCTGGCCTAGTCTCTCGGCGGCCCTGCATGGCCATTTCTTTTTGAGAAAAAAAGAAAACAGCCTTTTACCCACTGCTGTAAAAGGGAGCCTCAGCATTCATCAAAAATACATGCCAGCGCAGGCCCCCATTTTACCGCAGCTCAGAGGCGTATCTGGCCTCCGGTGGTAGGGGGGGCCAGAGCCAGAGGGAGGGGGCACATTTTAGCCCCCCTCCACCGCCACCGACCCCCCCCCACCCGCCGCCATTACCGGATCCCCCCCCACCGCCACCAACGACTCTCTCCACCCCCCTCCCGCTGCCAGCCCGCCCCCGCTGCCATTTCTTACTTTTGCGCCGAGGTCCGCTTCCTCTTGCGCCTTTAAAAATATTTCTTTAGCTGGCAGGGGACCCCAACCCCCGCTAGCCAACCCGAGGTGACGTTTTTCAAGTTCTTCGTCCGCCGTGGCCGACGTGCTGGAGCTGAGCGGCTGAATCCAGTTCGGAGTCTGCCGCAGCTTACTAAAAGGACTCCTGTATTACTTGATACTGCTCTAATATTTTCTCCCTTTAACAAAGCTATTTAATTCTTTTTACCCACTGTAATGCAAAATTACAACATTGTGAAATAAATCATCGGCTTGTCTTCCATGTGTAAGTGGCATCACTTAGCTGCTCCATTACATGTGTTAAGTGCGGAGAATTAAGTAGTGAGGCTGCAATTTTAATTTGGTTTCATTTCGGAGGCAGAAATAAGTAATGGGGGATTAAAGAGAACGAGAACGACTCCCTTAATCCCTCCTGTAAAGCCCTGGTTGAAATGAGCACTTTTTAAAAATATGCGCATGGCTTTGAGCTGGTGCAAAACCCGACAAGGATATTTTTTCCCACGGACATATATTCCCTTTGTGAAACGGGGAATACACGCGCAGGGGAGGATAGTGATAAAAATTGGTATCATTCTAAACGTCCCTTGCGTCCTGAAAGATTGCAGCAATATGTTTACCATCATCTACGGCTTTTCATTTTGCTGACATCAGAGCACGTGCTTTCTCGATTGTTGGAATTACTCCGTGGGATGGCCTTCCAGGCCATCTGAGATTGTGTGGTAATTTCCAGCAATTTAAAAGGCTTCTGAAGTCCCATTATTTTTTACAGCCTTATTTGGAGGATTGAAATATTTTTCAATATTTAAATGACTGGGAGAGAATTTTTTTTACGATGAAGAAATTTGTTATTTATTTTGTTGTTAACAGATTTTATGTATCTATATGTATGTTTTACTGTTAACCGCTTTGGGATAAGGCGGGATACAAATATGAAATAAATAAAATAAATACATAAATAAAATATTCTATAAATAGCACCTAGAGCAAATTCCTACAGGCAAAGTAGGGCACCGGTATTTACACCATCTGAAACCCGGTATAAATGCCGGTGTCCAACTCATTCCCCCCAATATTTAAAACCATGTAACCACAACAAACAAAAAAGCGAAATTGATGCAAGGAGGATATCTAGAAGTCTTTATTGTCAACAGCAAAAATGACCCGACACGGCCGTATTGGGTCGTTTTTTTGCCGTTGACAATAAAGACTTCTAGATATCCTCCTTGCCTCAACCTCACTTTTTTGTTTGTCGTCCATTTCTACGTGACGTCGTCTTCTCCTTTTTTGTTTGGCTAAACCATGTAACCAGCCAGAAATGGCACTCGGCTGGTTAAATGGTACATAGCTGGCTATCTGGTGATATTCAGTGGGAGATAACTGGCTATCTCCCGCTGAACATTGCCAGTTAATGGCTAACAGATAGTCATTTATATTGCCCAATATAACAGACTACCCGCTAATTTTTAAAGCTGGTTTAGCAGCCATATTTGGCCACATAAAAATGTGGGATATCTTTGACCAGTTTAAAGGTAACTGGCTGGGCTGAATATCAGCTTAGCCAGTTATCTTTAAACCAGTCAAAATAAGCCAGATATTCAATTCTGGTCACGGGAAATGACTTGGCATTGACTATCTAGGTTTAGTGCCGACTGCAGAAGTTAGCCAGTCTAACTCCTACGGTCTGAATATCAGCCATACTGTATTTGGGAGTGCCATAAACCGCATGTACATTTTCAGAATGCATTTGCCCTTCCCCTGGCCATGCCCCCTTTTTGATCCACACTTAGGCAGATGCAGCGTAAATCCCAGTTATTGGAAATTCTGCATTAATTGACTGTTAACATCAATTAATTGCTAATTGATGGCTCAATAAACAATTTAATTGCACGCATACCTTTACCCCGTGCTGAAATTTTGGCGTCCACATATAGAATCCAGGGGATAGTGTTTTGCTCCATGCAAGTCCCACAAAACCACACCCCCATCACGCCTCCTTGAAATTTCTGTGGTGGTGGATCTCTGGGGTCCTTTTACTAAAGGCGCACTCAAAAATGGCTTGTGGTAGTGTAGGCACGGGTTTGGGGTGCGCGCAGAATCATTTTTCAGAGCACCTGTAAAAAAAAGGCCTTTAAAAAAACTTTTGCCGAAAATGGACATGCAGCAAAATGAAAAATTGCTGCACGTCAATTTTTGACCCGACACCTTACCACCAGCCATTGACCTAGCTGTACAGTCTCACGTGGTAACCGGGCGGTAATGACCTGCATGCATCAAATACTTCTTGGCACACGTAGCTGATGCACGTCAGAAAATAAAAAAATATTTTTCAGACAAGCGTAGCGGATGTGCGCCAAAAATGAAATTACCGCAAGGTACACGCGGTAGCCGGGCAGTAACTCAGAATTGACACGTGTTGGGCTCGCATAGGCGCCTACGTGGCGTAGTAAAAGGGCCCCTCTGTGCAATAGTGACTTTCTACATTGCTGATTACACAAGTGTGCGATCCACTTACAAAAGGAGGAAGTTATCAACATGAGCTACCGTTAAGCAGTGGCGTAGCAAGGGCGGGGCGGTGGGGGCGGTATGCCCCGGGTGCACGCCGCTGGGGGGCTGTGAGCTCTGCTGGTTCCCTGCTCCATCTGCTCCGGAACAGGTTACTTCCTGTTCCGGGGCAGAGGGAGCAGGGAACCAGCTGAACTGACACCCCCCCAGCGGCGTGCACTCGGGGGGGGGGGGGGGGGTCATGCTGCACCTGGAGGAGGGGGTGCACAGCGGCGAACCGCCCCGGGTGGCAGCAGCCCTCGCTACGCCGCTGCCGTTAAGGCAGGTTATTTTACCACGTCATGCTATTTTAGCACAGGTCTAATTTATTTTTTATTTTTTATTTTTTTTATTTATAAGATTTTCATTAAACATTCAAGTATTAAACTTGTACAGAAAAGTAACGTTCTGGTACATCATAATTAATACATAATCCTCTTAAATCAGAGGAAAAGAGAAAGACAAAGAAAAAAGGAAAAACATTTCTACCATCTTTACTCAAGTCCACATTTGGGGATTCAAGATTAGCTAAATGGAATTTTCTTAATATCAACAATTTTTTTTTAGAAGAATTTACTTGGTTTAACCTATCGCAGTGCCAGCTAATATTTATTCAAGAGATTTGCCCTCGCTCTATTTTCCTAGCTGTTATAAAGGCTATTAGTTGGGACGGTTCAAAGAAGACAAATTTATTAGACTGATAATTAACCACACACTTACAGGGGTATCTTAAAAGGTAGCCCCTAATTGTAAAACCCCCCGGTTTCATCAGTAAAAACTGCTGACGTCTCTTCTGAGTTTCTTTGGAGACGTCAAGGAAATTTTGAATACGTAGATCCAAAAAAGTCTTATCTTTATTTTTGAAAAAGAGTTTCATTAACCATTCTTTATCAGGTAATAAAGTTACCGTTGCTATTAAAGTTGCTGGTATTACATCGCTGATATCAGAAGTTTTAAGAAGTGCTGAGACATCTAATTCTTCAGTAGTCTGAATTTGCCGTAAGCACAGGTCTCATTTTATGTAATGAGACCCTGCGCTAAACTGCACAACTTGTGGTAAAATAGCCCATTTTAATGGTAGCCCTCTTTGATAATTAAGGGGACCTTGTCCTACACTGTGGTAAATGGGGCCATGCGGTATCCTTGGCATGTGGCTTTGCTGTGCTCCGAGACCCCTTGTACCACAGAGGGGGTTTTGTGAGGAAAAGGAAATGGCAGTGCGGTAAGTATATACTTACCATGTGGCCATTTCCTGGGGGAGCCCTTACCGCCTTTTTAGGAGGCAATAAGAAACTCCCACGCTAACCCAGCAGTAAGCCCCCAGTGGGAATAATTAAAAATCATTTCTAGCACGCCAGAAATGGCACGCAATGGGAGTGTTACTACCATCAGCTCCCACAGTGAGCCGGCGGTAGTGCCGGATTAACGCACGACAACGCGGTGATAGCAGTACCGCTGCTTTGAAAAAGGGCCCCTAATGCTATTATTTACACTTGAAGATACTTTTAAAACAGAGGCCTTAATCAATCACAAGGGATCTCTTATAAAGTTCCCAGGGTATCACCATAGGGCTGTGCCACACTACAGCAGAAATAAGCTTACATACAGATAAATATTCAGCAAAAGCTGTATTTTGAAGATTCTTTGGATGCAAAATATACAAAAATGAGCACTTTAAATTTTCTTTCAAAGCCATTGCTTGCAATCCAGATCTATTTAAGGCCTGTCCCCCATATCCAAGGAAGAATGACGGCCATAATTAATATTTGCAGTAACTTCATGTTCTCTTGTTATCTGGTTTACATCAGCTAGGTCACACTTTAAAAGTTCATACGGCTAGAATGTCAGAAACTTTATAAATTTACCATTTGTCTTTAGTAGAGATTTAATATAAAATTAAGATCCGACAGAAGTTTACAGGTAGCGGCAAGAAATGCGACTTGCGGTGTGGTTGGAATCGCCTTGTCGGAACCCTTAATAAAGCATGCCTGTTTGAAAATGTCCCAAACCTGCCTCCCCTCTAGAAAAATAAAAATGAAATGTAAATAGAAAATGCAAATGAATCCTTCATAAACATAGTACCTTTCTTTGTTTATTGCAGCCCTTCCAAACTTATCCAGTAGCCAAACTACAAAGGATGCTTATGAGTTGACCAAAGATCCTAGGGCTTGTTGGTCATGGTATGTTATGCCTTTGCTTTTATATGTATGACTTAGGCAATAAATTCCAACTGATTCATGGGGAAGAATGGTTTATTTATACAGGCTTATTCCATTGGCTTGGAGAGGTTTATTGAGGGGAGGGTGAAAAATAAAGGAAAAACAAATATTTATATTGAGAGTGATGCATTTAGGATTCAGAAAATGGGAACCTGAGAATCAGAAAGGCTTTCTTATGAATACCAGCAAAACTGTCAATTGCCTTAATTTGCATATCCTTGCTTCTTTGGTAAAATAATAAACAAATGTCAGGTACTGCAATATACCACAGCTCTCACATTGTCCTTAAGTAAAGTTTTAAAAGCCCTCTAAGAGGCTAAAAGAACCACAAAGTATTTCTAGGTTGTCTTTGAGAGATTACCAGATTACATTAGGGTGGCCAGTTGAATCCGTGCTTTAAGAACATAAGTGATGCCATACTGAGACAGACTGATGGTCCATCAAGCCCAGCATCCTGTTTCCAACAGTGCCCAATCCAGGTCACAAGTGCCTGGCAAGATCCCAGAATTTATGCTGTTATCGTAGAAATACGCAGTGGATTTTCCCAAGTCCATCTTAATAATGGCTTATGGACTTTTAGGAAATTAGCCAAACCTTTTTTAAACCCTGATAAGCTGACTGCTTTTACCACATTCTCAGAGTTTAATTACATGTTTGAGTGAAGAAATATTTTCTCCAGTTTGCTTTAAATTTACTACTTAGTAGTTTCATAGTCTTAGTATTTTTGGAAATTGTAAACAAGCAATTCACCTCTACCTATTCCACTCCATTCAGTATTGTATAGACCTCTATCATATCTCCCCCAACTGGTTGTTAGAACAAGACTCTACCAGAGATTCTTGGAGTTCAGGAAGGCAATAAGGCATCTAATAGCAGTAGAGAAAAGGACTGTCAGGTAACTACTGAGGCCATAGTCTTGGGTTTGGACCTGGTCAGTGTCTGATGTGATAATGGGGCAGAACCTTCTGCTCCCATGGCTCCAGCAAATGACCTGATTTCACCAAGAGAATCAAGCCACCCTCAGGTCAGCAGGAACAAGTGAGGTCTGTGCAGTATATCAGTCTGGATGAGTCAGTATTGACTGAGACTTAATTAAAGGGGGTTTATGGGAAACAGGAAGTTGTTTGCAACTACACAAAGGCTAACCATTCTGCTTGCTATCAGGCCTCCTGTCCACAGGTTCCTTGTTTCTATGTCTTTCTTTACCTGCTTACTGATGCCAGTTTCAAGCTTACAGTTCAAGTATACTTCCAGTCCCTGCTCCAGTCTTGTGGCCTGCTTGTGTACTTCAATTCCAGGTCATAGTTCCGATGTATTTGCAGGCTTATGACCTGCTTGTTGATATGTTAAGCTCCTGTGATACCCTATCTTTACAGAACATCTTCTGCCCATCTCAGTTTGCTTCCAGTTCCTGCTTCAGAGAAGCACTGCTTCCTTCTCCAGCTCTTGATACTTGTGTGCTCTAGGTTTGGGCCTCTGACAACCTGAGTGCAGCTCCTGACATCTAGTTATCTTCTGCACAAAGGACATCCTCAGTCTGACCTTGCCTGAGTGACCATGTCCGAGGCTCAGGTCCTACTCTAAGCCTCAAAAGTATTTGGAGGGTAGTAACTTTTCCCAGGTTGGCCCAATCCTTCCTTTGCCCTATTGTTTTTCTGTAGTCTTGGCATATAGTTTCAATTCCCTCAGAAAAGCTAGGACTACAGAAGAACATGCACCATCAATTAGTGTACACTTTCTGAAAAAGTGTGCAGTGTTTGCAAATAGATTGCACTCTTCGTGAATACTAGTGCACTCTCGTTGGATACTACTGTGCTGTCTTTGAAATCAGTGCACACTTTTTCATCAGAATGCCGGCCCTTGTGGATGACTGTGCACTCTTTCTGAAACATGATGCACATAGAGTTATTTATCCTGTAAAGACAACACCCCCCCCCCCCCAAAAAAAAAAAGCATTCCCTGAAATCACACAGAAGCGAACATGACACAAAATGTTTCTAGCTGCACTCCTAATTAGCATAGCCGGAAAGGTAAATTAGTATATACTGGAAACAACTTCTTACCTCTGTTTCCTCCATTAAATTTAATTCTTATTGGGAAAGTAAGGCTATTTCTCCACCCTTAACTCAAGCTCCTTTCCTACCTCAGTCATAGCTGCCAACGTTATAATTCTATTTCTGTCATGTCATCAACTCGGCAATAGCTTGTTCCTTTCTGAAGCGCGGAGGTACAGTTTTAATTGCAAAGTCTTACATTTTCAACTGATAGTAACATCACTGGGGGCTGCCTTCATCTTTCCAAGCCTGAAGCGCACAGTTGAAGCAAGTAGAACTCTAAGAAAGCCTGCACGAGAAAGATTTCTAGGTATACCAATTCTAGAGGTTTGCAAAGTACAAAATGTCAGTCTGTTTAATTTCCTATATCCTTTTCAGGATTTGTTTTATGTTTTCACTAGTAAAAGAGGCCCGTTTCTGGAGCAAATGAAACGGGCGCTAGCAAGGTTTTCCTCCCCAACACCCCCCCCCCTTCTCCCTCCCTCCCTCCCTATCTACCTACCGACCCCTTCGTCGTTCTGACACCATTGCTCTGCAGCTCCTGAACGCACGGTACGCCATTGCTCCGCCCTCGGTGTGACGCCATTGCTCCGCCCTCGACGTCATCACGTTTGACGCGAGGGCGGGGCCCCAAGACTTGGCGATTTCGGTGGCTTCACCACCACGAGCCCTTCGAACCCTGAAAAAAGTGACGGAAGTGACGTCAGTGTCTTCAGAACGTTGAGGGTGAGTTTTATTATATAAGATTTGGGGAAACAGTGTCTTAGGAGTGCATACTCTTTACAAAGACTGCAACAAGAAAAACAAATTCAGGGGGGTTTCTCTACAACGTGGGAAATGTTATAGCATTTCCCATGTAATTTCAAACAAAACGTACATCCCTAACTGCCTCCCCTGTATGGGGTCTCATTCGTTCACATTCAATGGTTATGCCCTGTGAGCCTGTTGACCCATTTGTGGCTTTCAAAGATGCCAACAAATATTTTTGATTCTTTTGAATAGTAAACCCTCAACTAAGCGAAAAACCACACAAGTTATAAAGGAAAAAAAAAACCTTTATCTTTAGTTGTCACATTTTATATTTGGTACCATTTCATTTTGTTGTTTCTGTGAATCTTTTCACTGCTGTGCTTGAACATTTAAAATGGTTTTGTCACAACGCCTGTGGCAAGAGGCTGTCTATCAAGTGCAATAAATCAGAGTACATTTGGAAAGCAAGGTTTACCCGAATTTTATAGTCACAAAGGAAAAGTGTGTGTGTGTGTGTGGGGGGGGGGGGGGGGAGAGAGAAAAAGCAGGTAGAAAATACAGAAGGGCAGAAAAGGTGGAATGGCTGGAAAAAGTGGTTAAGGCGGTTAACTTAGCGGACTTCAAAAAAGGGTTGGACGGCTTCCTGGAGAAAAAAGCCATAGAATGTTATTGAATGGACGAGGGAATAATACAGTATTTCTAGGATGGGCGGGACATATTGCTTGTTCTTTTGGCTGCTGTCGGTGACAGGGTGCTGGGCTTGATGAAGCCTTGGTCTGTCCCAGCATGGCAATGCTTATGTACTTATGTAATCTAGATTCTTGGCCATTGCTGGTTTTCCAGAACTACCCTGACACTTCCATTTGATATCAGTGTTACTGGCCACTAATGTGCTGCTCCAAACGTTGACATCCCCTTTTTTTTCTACAAAATAACCTAACAAGATGCCCCTAAGGAGCCTTTTAGCAGCCTGCTCCTGTCAATTGCTTTTATAAATATGAAAGGCATCTACAATGGGGGTTATCAAATAGCCAGAACCCCCTAAATTAGGGATGTGCACCACCACCACAAAATAAAAAGTAAAAGAAAGTTTGGTGTGTGTGTGTGTGTGTTTCATCTTTTTCTCACACTAGGACTTTTTTGCTTGCATAAATAAAAAAATGTGTCTATTACTTTTACAAACAGCAAATTGTAGGTCTTTAAGACCATCAAACCAAATAATAATGTGAAAACTTATTAGTTGGTTTGACATTCTTGAAGACCTACATTTTGCTGTTTGGAAAATTGAGACTGGTTGGCTTTGTCCCATATCCCAGCGATTCTTGTTGAGAGCTTTGATGACCCCTAACACAGGGATCATTGTTGCCGAAACACGGCCATGTTGGGTCTTTCACTCAAGTTATGTTATGCTGGTTTGAATAAAGCCTACTGTTTGGGAAATAGACAGCATCTCCTCACTTCTTATCTTCATCGTGAGGTGTCCAAGTCCTTCCTTATATCCTTCCACTCCCAAATCTTAATTGCTGCCAATTAATGGCAATAATTGATGGTTAGCACCTAATTATTGCCGGCTCATTAACCAATTAAGTGACACATGCATCTCAGGATTGCGTCCAAAGTTTTGCATGCAAATTTGAGTGACCTTTATAGAATTTGGGGGTAAGTGGTTAACACAGTTTAGTAAAAGGACACCTTAATCTACTGCATACAAGCTTGTGGGATGGTTATGCAAATGGATGCTTTTTCATACTGGTTCCTCGTTATTGAACTCTCTTCCAATAAGTACATTCATCTACTACCTACTCTACCTAGGTTTAAGGTTGCCCTAAAGACCTATTTTTTCAACCAGGCTAACCTTGTTTCAGTGTATGGTGAAGACAAGTTACTACCACACTTTCATTGTCCCATTCTCTCTCCTTCCTCTGTCATAGGGTACATATCCAATGTTCTTTTATCACTCAAAAGATTTGAAAAGTAGCAACAAGTTCTATTGAACACAAGACCTCAACGGCAACTTATTTCACAAGAGCCATTCAAATCTTGTCACCAGCCTCCTCATCGGTCCAGTTGTGTTAACTTTAATGTAACATTTAATATTAATCTTTTTTGATTTTTGCAATTTTCCTTAAAATAGTACAAAACTACTACTAAACTTAAACTTGATTGCAGAACCATTGCCGACTTGCGGCATGTTTCGCAGAAATGCAGCATCAGGGTTCGATCCGAAAATTTAGCTGCCAGTGTCCCACATACATTTCTGCACGACATGCAGTTTGGTGTTTTTTTTTTTACCGACAGCGTTTTGAAGTTTGTATGGACGATCAGCATATTCTGAGAAATATTCCCTGATTGCTTGACTGATCTCTTATGCTTATACCTATAGGACTTTTTTTACCCCTGAGGCAGGCGTTTGTACGCCAAAAACAGTCCGTGTCGGGTCATCTTTTGGAATAAAGGATTAAATTGTTCTCTTTTCCTGAAGGCCCAGTGTTTGCTTTTTGTGTTCCACATACATATCACACATACATTTCTGCAAAACATGCCATATGTCGGCGAACGGTCCTGCAATCAAATTTAAATTAAGTAGTGGTTTTGTACAATTTTAAGGAAAATTGCAAAAATTAAAGTTAACACAACTAGACTGATGAGGAGGCTGGTGAGCCAAGATTTGAGTGGTGTCACGCCCTTCACCTCCTCATCGGCGGGGCTCTCTGGCAGTGTGGGGACACCTGCCGCCATAGCAGATCCGGCACTCCAGGACGGTACTGCACTCCCCCGCAGTCTTCTCCAGCACTGTGTGCGTGCCCGAGGTTGCCCACGTCACCCTACGTCCCTGCCGGCTCTGCGCGCTTCCAGGGAACTCCCGGGGCTGCTCGGCACCGTCAACCCACCTCCCTGCTCCACGGGGACTGGCCTCCCCCGCGGGCGGAAGCCTGCTCTCCTCCCCTCACTGCCTTCCTGACCTATGACAAGCTCTCCTCTCCAGCTGGTTCCTGCTGACATCAGATGCCTACACTATTTCTGGAGAGCTTTCCCTCTGCCTTATTGCTTCGGCTTCTATTTGGCAAGCGTTTCTCTTCACTGTGTTCTTGCCTGTCCGTTTTCCTGGTTTTTGACCCTGCCTGTGCCTGGTTTACTCTTGCCTGCTGCCTGCCTGTTGGACATTGCCTGTACCTGGACCACTCCCTTCTGCTCTCCTCCGGCTGGTTTCCTCAGCGTCCCTCTCCTCATCTCTCTGCGTAAGTCCCGCCGGCTGCCCGCACCTGGGGGCTCAACCCCCGGGGAACGGCGGTTACCCCAGGTGCACCTCAGGGTTGCTCGGCTGCCAAGCAGAGTCCGGGTGAGTATCATCGCACTCAGCAGTGCTCTACTTGGTACAAGAACTCACAAGTCTGACAAGTGGTTCTTGCGAAATAAATCACTGCAGAGGTCTTGTGTTCAACTGAACTTGTTGCTATGTTTAAAGTCTTTTGAGTGATACGAAAGCGCTGGGTATGTACACTATGAATTAACAAGTGAGCCCCCGCTATGATTCAATACTGACCTAACAAAAAAAGTCACTCAGCACTAATTCTATAATGACACTTAGGTGTGCCTAAGTTGTTATTGAATACAGGCGTAAGGTGGCTTTGGTGCAGCAAAATATAGCTGTGGCCACTTATGTCAACTCAATGGTAGGCAGATGTGGGTACACCTAAGTGTGCCATGCCATGCATAGAACTCATCTTACTCTGTAAGTTGCATATGCCACTAGGCAAAATGCCCATGACATGCCCATGCTCTGCTCATGCTAATGTCCCCCAGTAGTTGAGCAGTAAGGGGGGGATTCTATAAATGGCACTCAAAATGGGTGCTGGTACAGATTGGCATTAAATGTTATTCTATAAAGGGTGCCCTCTTTATAGAATAGTGCTTAGCACCAATTCTCTGCACACCAGACTTACACTTGCTGAAACCTGGTATAAATCCTTGTACCCAAGTTGAATGAAGAGATTCATTATTCTATAACACCGTGCACAATTTTTTGAAAAGCCCTGAGCAGCCCATGCACCTCCCACGGTTACATCCATTTAGGGTTGCGTACTATGGGATATAGATGCCCTGCGTTATAGAATAGCACACAGCCAGATGCATGTGCAAATCCTAATCAGTGCCAATTAACATCAACAATTGGTTGTTAGCATCCAATTTTTAATGGTTAGCAGCTCGTTAGCCAATTAAGTGGACACGTATCTCAGGAACACTTCCAAATTTGGGTGCCATATATAGAATCCAGAGGTAAGGGACTTAAGTGTACTCAGTGGCATTCCTAGGGGAGCTGACACCCGGGGCAGATTGCCGATGCGCCCTGCCCCCCCCCCCCCCCCGGAACAGCGCGACGCCCCCCTGGTGAAAGAACCCCCCGGGTGCACGCCGCTGGGGGGGGGGTGCCGCGCGCCTGCCGGCTCTTCGTTTTCATGCTCCCTCTGCCCCGGAACAGGAAGTAACCTGTTCCGGGGCAAAGGGAGCATGAAAACGAAGAGCCGACAGGCACGCGGCACCCCCCCCAGCAGCGTGCACCTGGGGCGGACCGCCCCCACCGCCCCCCCTTGGTACGCCACTGAGTGTACTTTTTATAGAATAGCACTTTGCTTAAATGCACAACTGCCAATTATTGGTGCCAATCACACGTGTAAGTTCTTTATAAATGTGTGTGCCCTATTGGCACCTAACTGTAGACACACTTTATAGAATTGCCCCACACACATAGCAAGGGAAGCCTTTATTGAGTATCAGTTACTGCTAAGAGCTATGTTCATGCCGGTATGTTTCTTATGAGTGAGTGATTTCATGACCCATGTTTCTAATAAATCAGCTGGTTTTTATTTAGTAAGTCTGGTCTATCCTGATTCTCTCCCCCACATCTGTACCATCCAAGATTCCAAGCTGTTGCAACCATGTCTAGGATCGCAGTGGTCTAACCTGGACCCGAAATGCATAATTTAGCTTGGAATGGCAATGGACATGCATAAGCCAATTAGAATCCTGCATTATGCTTTGGCCTCATTGCATAGTGTGGTTAATATTCCCTCTGTACATACATATCAACCCCATTAGTATGGCTGGTATGTTAAATTCTTGTGATATCCTGTCTCTGACTGTCCCCCCCCCCCCCCTTGGGTTTGAATTTCACCTGATCTTTACTGAATATCTCCAGCCCACCCTACACTGCTGTTAACCCTAGTATGATTGCACATCATAAACATGGTCTGCTGTCTGAAGGGATTATGTTTCTCAACTTCTCAAGAGAAACCCCAAACAAACCTTTAAAAGCTGGGTGGACCAGACCCATTGATTTTCTCCAGAAATCTTCCTAAGAAAATGTGTGTAGAGAAAGTGTTTTAAAAATATAACACAAGCATTGATTCACCACCTGAATCGGTGGGTTTCAGATGGATTGTTAGGAGTAAAACCTGTGACATTTTAAGGGCATAATTTCATGCTTTCCTGACCCTATGAGGCAACCAACCACAATCCTAGACTGTCTGTTCTTGGCAGTCATGGACTCTGCTTGTTTTTCTTCGGTTTTCTGTGAGAGTGTAGTCAGGTTTACCCACATCACATACCTAGGACCCTTGGGCATATTGGAATATTGAAAAGGTCACATAAGACTAAATGAATGCAAAAAAATATCTTTGTTTTAGAAAGTTGTTTGTCTTAGTTACATTTATGCAAAAGACCGTATAATCATGGCCCAGGCAACAAGTGGATATTTTTAGATTATGGAAGTTTTGTGTAGCTGATTGGTGTGTAAGTGGTATTCCAAGATTGCAAACATTTCTTTTCTTCCTTTTTTTTAAACATTAAATACACCTTTAAACAAAAAAATTGGAATTGGAAACATTGCTTTCTTTGGCTCAATTGACCACCTTTCAGATCTGTCTACCCTCAAGTTGCATAACTGAGAGGTATCCTTTTACGCCCTTGTGGAACAAAGATTGATGGAAGTTGGCTTGGCTGGATGTGAGAAAAAAAAGTAGTTGAAACATTTCAGTAAAGGATACCATCTTTGCCTGAAGGGACTTTAAGAGAGTGGTTCATGAAGAATTTGGCACTGGAAAGGTCTGTTGGTTAAGTAAAGATGATGAGTGGGATGCAACCATGAGCAGACTTTGAGGAATTACAGGAGGTCTCTGTGAAAGACTGAAGAACTGGGCATCTAAAGGGTAAATCATTGAGCCTGCAAAGAGGTGGGAAAATGTGGGATACAAATGCAATAAATAAATTAAAATTTAATGTGAATAAGTGCCAAAGGATCTGCATAGGAGAAAAATACTCCTAACGATACAGGTGATTTACACATGGAAATGGGCTTTGTGAAAACTGCCCCTCCCCAATACGTGAATAAAATTATGCACCTTAGTACAGCACAGATGCATTTTCACCCATAGTAGGAGGAAGCATTCCTGGTGGAAAGGATAGGGTGGGCTTGACACTTTGCATTTACTTTTGAATTTTTAAAATAAGCACGTGTCTTTATTGGAAACAAACAACCTGTAGAAATTAACAGATACAAATGTATATGCACACGTCCATGCAGTCATTTTTAAAGGGGCCCTTTTATTAAGGTGCATTAAGAAATGGGTGTGGACTGGAGGAGTAGTCTAATGACTCATGCAGTGTCTTGAGAAAAACAGGGACGGGGTTTGATTCCCACTGAAGCTCCTTGTGACTCTGGGCAAGTCACTTAACCCTCCATTGCCCCTGGTACAAAATAAGTACCTGAATATATGTAAACCACTTTGAATGTAGTTGCAAAAAACCCCAGAAAGGCAGTATATCAAGTCCCATTTCCCTTTCCCTATTTGAGATTCTACATGGAATGTTGCTTCTATTGGAGATTCTAGATGGAATGTTGCTACTATTGAGATTCTGTTGCTACTATTGGAGATTCTACATGGAACGTTGCTATTCCACTAGCAACATTCCATGTAGAAGCCTGCCCTTGCAGGTCAGCAACGTGGCTGCGCAGGCTTCTGTTTCTGTGAGTCTGACGTCCTGCACGTATGTGCAGGACGTCATACTCACAGAAACAGAAGCCTAGGCGGCCGCATTGCTGACCTGCAAGGGCAGGCTTCTACATGGAATGTCACTAGTGGAGGAGTAGCCTAGTGGTTAGTGCAGTGGGCTTTGATCCTGGGGAACTGAGTTCAATTCCCATTGATGCTCCTTGTGACTCTGGGCAAGTCACTTAACCCTCCTTTATGCCAGTGTAAATTAAGTACCTTAGGGTCCCTTTTACTAAGCCGCGTAAGCGTCTACGTGTGCCCGACTCGCGCCAAAATGGAGTTACTGCATGGCTACCATGTGGCTCTTGTTGTAATTTCACGTTTGGTGCACATCCGATACGTGCAGCTGAAAAATAATTGTTATTTCCTGCCGCACGTATAGGACGTGCGCCAAGTGGCATTTGGCACGCATAGGTCATTACCACCCAGTTACCATGCGAAACCTTACTGCTAGGTCAATGGCTTGCGGTAAGGTCTCAGACCCAAAATGAACACGTGGCAATTTTCATTTTGCCGCATGCCCATTTTTGGAAAAAATTTTAAAAAGGCCTTTTTTTTTACAGGTGCGCTGAAAAATGATTCTGTGTGCGCCCAAAACCTGCGCCTACACTACCGCAGGCCATTTTTCAGCACACCTTAGTACTTATATAATATGTATTAGTACTTGTATATAATAAGTAAACTGCTTTGATTGAAACCTCAGAAAGGCAGAATAAGAAATTGTATACCCACCTTTCCTTAACCCTGGACTTTCCCACACCCTAAGCTCATTTCTTGCACACCTATAAAATAGCCCTTTTTCAATTTCTTTTTTAGGCTAAGTGGTAATGTTAGTATTAGTGCATAGCAACTGAAAAAAAATGCAGGAGCACTGATGAGGAGACACTAAGGGCTCATGTGTATGGACACGTTAGTCAGTTAGCATGTGCTAATGTCAGTGAACATGAGAACGTAAGCGTTACCATACTGGGACAGACCGAAGGTCCATCAAGGTCCAACATCCTGTTTCTAACAGTGGCCAATCCAGGTTACAAGATCCCAAAACAGTACAATACATTTTAGGCTGCTTATCCTAGAAATAAGCGGTGGATTTTCCCCAAGTCCATCTTAATAGTTGCTTATTGTCACAACTGCTAGGAATGGTGAGCCCTTGGACCAAAGCCGGAGCTTTGGCAGACAAATCACCTAGGCTGGCACAGGCAGGAATCAGAGCAGACTGGACTAAGATAAACTAACAGACTCAACACAGGCAGGACTGAGGTAACTAAATACAATGGACAAAACAAAGATCGGATCCAGACGAGGCAAGGAAAAGAAGGCAAAGGGGCCAGAACTGGAACCCAGACAGGCAAAACTCGGAACTGGATTAAAACTGGGACCCAGAAATGCAAGGGCAACACATGGAAGTAGATTAAAACTGGGTCCAGAAAAGGGCAAGACAAGGACAAGGCAAGAACTGGATCCAGACAGGACTAGACTGAAAGAGACAAGACAAAGCACACCTAGACAGACAAGACAGGGTAGGAGCTAGGCAACAAGACAATAAACAAGACTGGAACAGGATTCTGGAACAGGCTTGGCTGGAACAGGATTCAGGATTCTCAAGCGGCAGGGAACAGGATACTGCAAGGGACATGGCTTGATAGAGAGCAGGGACAGACACTAGCTCAAACACATAGCAGGGGCTGAACCTGGCTCAAACACACAACAAGAACAAAACTTAGCAGAAACAGAGCTCAAGAGCCAGGGAGCAAACATAGCAGGCAAAGGATTAAGCAGACTAAGTGAAGACAAAGAAACAAACAAAGAAGCAATGTGCTTACCAGCATCCACAGCTGGAAAGGCCAGGCAGATTGAAAGGCAGCACACACACCTGCATAGCAGTGAGTTAATTAGGGACAATGCTGGCTTCTACAGACTCTCAGAATTAACAGACAAGAACTACACACAGAGGAGACAAAACAGGGAAAACAGGAACAGAGCTTGGCTAAACACAGAGATTGGCTTAAACATAGAACTTAACTATAGCAAGAGTCAAAAGCAGGGCTAAACTAAAAGCAGAAGCCAAGGGAAGTCAAACAGATACAGACACCAAGAGCAGAGTGTGGCTCTACAGCCAGGCCTTCAGGATCAAGGTTCAAAAGCAAACTCACAGAAATAAAACAAAGCTTTGAAACAAGACTCAGGGAAACAGAACAGACCTTCATGAGCAAGACTCCAGAACAAAGCCAAGCAGGGATATGACCTATACAGGTAGCACAGATTAAGAGACCTCTTGCAAAGGCAACGTAGGAAAGCTCCCTGGGTCCTTATAAAGAAGTAGGCTGATGATGTCACAAGTAGGAAATGAAGCAGAAGCAGGGAGACCAAAGTGAGCCTTGGCTTTAGGGACAACAAAGCGAGGCTTGGCTAACAGGAAGAACAACAACAGGAAATGAAGCAGAAGCAGGGAGACCAAAGTTAGGCTTGGCTTACAGGAAGAACAACAATAGGGAAAAGGCAGACTGGAGAGGTCAGAGAGCTAGATACAGAGAAAAAATAGATAAAAAATAAAAAATCTAAAAGAACCTGGAAATTTGTTCATGACCTTACTCATCCTGTAGAAGATGGGATATTTGATTCTGGAAATTTTGAGCAGTTTCTGAAGGAGAAGGTGAAGGTCAACGGAAAAACAGGAAACCTGGGCAGCATTGTTCGTATTGAATATTTTAAGAACAAGGTTACAGTAATGTCCGAGAAACAGTTTTCTAAAAGGTACCTTAAATACCTCACAAAGAAATACCTCAAGAAGAATAATCTTCGCGATTGGCTGCGTGTGGTGGCAGCTGACAAGGCAGGGGCGTAGCCACGGGTGGGCCTGGGTGGGCCCAGGCCCACCCAGTTTTGTTTCAGGCCCACCCAGCAGTGGAGGCAGCGGAGCGGAGGGAGCAGGCTGAGCTCCGATCCCGCATCTGCCTCCCCAGCCCGCCACTGCCCCGCCCCCGCCGTACCTTTAAATATTACAGTTTTGCTGGAGTCGCGGGCAGCCGGCATTGAAGTCATCGGCAGGCTTACGCCGGTTCCAGCAGCCTTCCCTTCCCTCGTTGCAAGTCGGATGATGGCTCCGCCCTCGTAGAAACAGGAAATACGTCAGAAGAGGGCGGAGCCATCATCCGACGCAATGAGGGAAGGGAAGGCTGCTGGAACCGGCGTAAGCCTGCCGATGTCTTCAATGCCGGCTGCCCGCGACTCCAGCAAAACTGTAATATTTAAAGGTACGGCGGGCGGAAGGAAACAGGGCAGACAGGAGAGGAGGGTTGCTGCACATGGTGGAAGAAGGGGAGAGGAGAGAGGAGGGTTGCTGGATGGAGGGAAGGGGAGAGGAGGGTTGCTGGACATGGTGGAAGAAGGGGAGAGTAGAGAGGAGGGTTGCTGGATGGAGGGAAGGGGAGAGGAGGGTTGCTGGACATGGTGGAAGAAGGGGAGAGGAGGGTTGCTGGATGGAGGGAAGGGGAGAGGAGGGTTGCTGGACATGGTGGAAGAAAGGGGAGAGGAGAGTTGCTGGATGGAGGGAAGGGGAGAGGAGGGTTGCTGGACATGGTGGAAGAAGGGGAGAGGAGGGTTGCTGGATGGAGGGAAGGGGAGAGGAGGGTTGCTGACATGGTGGAAGAAGGGGAGAGGAGAGGGCAGGGGAGAGGAGGGTTGCTGGATGAAGGGAAGGGGAGAGGAGGGTTGCTGGACATGGTGGAAGAAGGGGAGAGGAGGGTTGCTGGATGGAGGGAAGGGGAGAGGAGGGTTGCTGGACATGGATGGATGAGAGGGAAGGGAGAGAGAAGAAATGCTGGACATGGATGGAGGGGATGGAAGAATGAGGAAGGAGATGAGATGAGGGAAAAGGAAGAGAGGAGAAAAACTGCACATGGATGAAGAAAATAGGCAGAAGCTGGATCCACTAGACAGTCAAGTCTGCAGAGGACCCAGCTTTTACTTATGGATATAGAGCAAGAAATGAAGAAGAAAGGAGGAAAGTAAAGAAATAAATGGAAAGGAAGCCCTGGAAACGGAGTTAAGAGGACAGATAGCAGCAGAATCGGATACTGGGCCAGCATAATCAGAAAAACAGTCACCAGACAACAAAGGTAGAAAAAAATCATTTTATTTTCATTATAGTGTTTGGAATATGTCCACTTTGAGAATCAGGTGCTCAACATTAAAAGTTTATATTTATTTACTTATTTATGGCATTTTATCCCACATTAAACATGAATTAAATTGGAACCTGGGATCATTTAATTTTTTTTTCCTGGAGACAGTAATGCATTGCCCCCCCCCCCTCCCCCCCGGCTCTCTCCCCAGCTATAGCCAGCTCTGCAATTTTTAAGGGGAGGTGGACCGGGGAGAGAGCCTGTTGTTAAACATTTACCAGCACACCACTGTCTAGTGCCCACCCATCCAACCTGTTGGCCCACCCAAAAATTGACTTCTGGCTACGCCACTGTGACAAGGAGACTTACGAGCTGCGTTACTTCCAGATCAGCCAAGATGAAGAGTCGGAGTCTGAGGAGTAAATACAAATAAGTACCTGTATATAAATAGTAAGCCGCATTGAGCCTGCCATGAGTGGGAAAGCGCGGGGTACAAATGTAACAAAAAAAACAGTAGGTCTGAACATAAGGGCATGGCCACAACCGTGACACTTACAGACTTTTCTTTTAGAAGTTATCCAAATCTTTTTAAAACTCCACTAAGCTAACTGCTTTTACCACATTCTCTGGCAATGAATTCCAGAGTTTAATTACAAGTTGAGTGAAGAAATATTTTCTCCGATTTGTTTTAAAATGACTACTTTGTAGCTTCATTGAGGGCCATAAGCCCTAGTAATTTTGGAAAGAGTAAACAAATTATTCATGTCTACCCATTCCACTTATTATTTTATAGACCTCTATCATATCTCCCTCACCATCCTTTCTCCAAGCCGAAGAGCCCTAGCCTCTTTAGCCTTTCCTCATAGGGAAATCGTCCCATCCCCTTTATCATTTTTGTCGCTCTTCTCTACATTTTCTAATTCCACATCTTTTTTGAGATGCGGTGACCAGAATTGCACACAGTATTTCAGGTGTGGTCACACCATGGAGCGATCCATAGGCATTATAACATCCTCATTTTTGTTTTCCATTCCTTTCCTAATAATACCTAGCATTCTATTTGCTTTCATAGCCGCCGAGTAGACTGAACAGAGAGTTTCAACGTTTGGTCAACGATGACACCTAATGTCATCTAATGTGGAACTTTGCATCACATAGCTATAGTTTGGGTTCCTCTTTCCCACATGCATCACTTTGCACTTGCTCATATTAAACGTCCTCTGCCAATCTCTAGGTCATTTATAAATATGTTAAAAAGCAGCAGTCCCAGCACAGAACCCTGCAGAACCTCACTATCTAACCTTCTCTATTGAGAATACTGACCATTTAACCATACTGTCTTTTCTATCTTTTAATCAGTTTTTAATCCACAATAGAACACTACTTCCTATCACATGACTTTCCAATTTCTTCTGGAGTCTTTCATGAGGTACTTTGTCAAATACCTTTTGAAAATCCAGATACACAATATGAACTGGCTCACCTTTATCCACATGTTTGTTCATTTCTTCACAGAAATCCATGTTGACTTTATCTCATTAATCCATGCTTATGAATATGCTCTGTAATTTTCTTCTTTATAATAGTCTCTACCATTTTGCCTGGCACCGACATCAGACGCACCGGTCTATAATTTCCAAATCACCTCTGGAACCCTTTTTAAAAATCGGCTTTACATTGGCCACCTTCTAAGCTTCTGGTACCATGCTTGATTTTAAAGATAAATTATATATTACTAACAATAGTTCTGCAAATTCATTTTTCAATTCTATCAGCACTTTGGGATGAATACCATCCAGTCCAGGCAATTTGCTACTCTTCAATTTGCCAAATTGCCCCATTACATTTTCCAGACTTACAGAGATTTGATTCAGTTTCTCCGACTCGTCAGCTTTGAATACCATTTCTGGTACTGTATCTCTCCCAAATCTTCCTTGGTGAAGACTGAAGCAAAGAATTCATTTAATCTCTCTGCTATGGCTTTGTCTTCCCTGAGTGCCCCTTTTACCCCTTAGTCATCTTTCAGTCCAATTGATTTTTTTGCCAGCTTATTTCTTCTAATATACCTAAAAAGTTTTTACTATATGTTTTTGTCTCTAATGCAATCTTTTTTTCAAAGTCTCTTTGCCTTCCTTATCAGCGCTTTGCATTTGACTTGCCATTCCTTATACTGTTTCTTATTATTTCCAGTCAGATCCTTCTTCCATTTTCTGGAGAATTTTCTTTTAGCTCTAATAGCTTCCTTTATCTCACTTTTTAACCATGCCAGCTGTCATTTGGCCTTCCTTCCTCTTTTTTAATACTTGGAATATATTTGGCCTGAGCTTCCGGGGTGTTATTTTTGAACAGCATCCACGCCCGATGTAAATTTTTGACCTTCGCAGCTGCTCCTCTAAGTTTTTTTCACCATTTTTTTTCATTTTCTCATAGTCTCCTTTTTTAAAGTTAAATGCTAATGTATTGGATTTCCTGTGTGTACTTACTCCAGAGTTGATATCAAATCTGATCATATTATGATCACTGTTATCAAGCAGCCCCAGCACTGGGTCCGTTGCTTTTTAATGTATTTATAAATGACCTAGAGATGGGAATAACTAGTGAGGTAATTAAATTCGCCGATGACACAAAATTATTCAGGGTCGTCAAGTCGCAGGAGGAATGTGAACGATTACAGGAGGACCTTGCGAGACTGGGAGAATGGGCGTGCAAGTGGCAGATGAAGTTCAATGTTGACAAGTGCAAAGTGATGCATGTGGGTAAGAGGAACCCGAATTATAGCTACGTCTTGCAAGGTTCCGCGTTAGGAGTTACGGATCAAGAAAGGGATCTGGGTGTCGTCGTCGATGATACGCTGAAACCTTCTGCTCAGTGTGCTGCTGCGGCTAGGAAAGCGAATAGAATGTTGGGTGTTATTAGGAAGGGTATGGAGTCCAGGTGTGCGGATGTTATAATGCCGTTGTATCGCTCCATGGTGCGACCGCACCTGGAGTATTGTGTTCAGTACTGGTCTCCGTATCTCAAAAAAGATATAGTAGAATTGGAAAAGGTACAGCGAAGGGTGACGAAAATGATAGTGGGGATGGGACGACTTTCCTATGAAGAGAGGCTGAGAAGGCTAGGGCTTTTCAGCTTGGAGAAGAGACGGCTGAGGGGAGATATGATAGAAGTGTATAAAATAATGAGTGGAATGGATCAGGTGGATGTGAAGCGACTGTTCACGCTATCCAAAAATACTAGGACTAGAGGGCATGAGTTGAAGCTACAGTGTGGTAAATTTAAAATGAATCGGAGAAAATTTTTCTTCACCCAACGTGTAATTAGACTCTGGAATTCGTTGCCGGAGAACGTGGTACGGGCGGTTAGCTTGACGGAGTTTAAAAAGGGGTTAGATAGATTCCTAAAGGACAAGTCCATAGACTGCTATTAAATGGACTTGGAAAAATTCCGCATTTTTAGGTATAACTTGTCTGGAATGTTTTTACGTTTGGGGAGCGTGCCAGGTGCCCTTGACCTGGATTGGCCACTGTCGGTGACAGGATGCTGGGCTAGATGGACCTTTGGTCTTTCCCAGTATGGCACTACTTATGTACTTATGTACATTATGTCCTTATGTTACATTTACCTAGTGTGTTAGCTGGTTAAAGTATCCACACCCATTCTCCATCCATGACATGCCTCCTTCAAAAATAATTACAAAAAGCATAAATAACGCTTGCTTAGAGCATGCAAACAGGAACATTACTGCAAGATGCTTTAGTGCATCCTGTGGAAAGACCTTTTAGGCGTGTTAGAGCTTCGAGTAACTTAGTTAAAGGGCCCCTAAGTGAAATACACATCTAATTTCACTTTGAAAACTAATGCACTTTAAACATATGCAAAGTCAATTTATAAAGCTTCTCTAATGTGTAGAGTATATTTCCTATGTGGACAATGGGGTACATATGTATAAAAAGCATGTGACCCCCTCCGAAGGGACACCACCTTGTAAGTGGTGGAGGGACTTCCGTGTTTCAATGACTCGGAGGGCTATGTTGTAGGGTTACCCATATCAGACAGGCCTCTGAGGAGAAACCAGACAGAGTGTCCCAACCTGGAGGATCCAAGATGGCGTTGAGGGAGGACGTTCGCTAGTTGAGTTCCCGTTTTACACCAGAATGCCTGAAGAAGAGGACACGCTCCCCAGAGAATGGGGAAGAGAAAAGGCAAAGCCGTGGTGCTGTCCTCCTCGAACACGGCTGGGGTTCCCACCACTTCTCAGTCTATTTTGGAGAGATTCGGGGTCATAACGTCGGGGATATCGGTTCTTGCTTCGGGGAACAGCAAGGCTTTATTGCCGAATCTCAGTGGAGGGAGTGACTTTGAGTCCCCCTGTTGGCACGACCCCTCCAAGACCCGGAAATAGTAATGCTTCGCTATGGAGGTCAATAATGGAAGCACCCGAAGTGGGTTAGGATTTTCACGTGGCCCGAGGAGGTTCTGGTGCAGCATCGACTCGGATAATAAACCAACTGGGGGATTGGAGAGTGAGCTCTTCCCCCTGAAGATATCTGGAGCGGTTTCTGTGGAGAAATTGGACTTGGTGAAGCCAATAATGTCATAATGGACGTACTATAGGAACTGCAGCAGAATGTGAATAACTCTCTTCTTCAGATGTTTAAAAAATTTTCACTATGAGAGTTAAAGAATTTATATTAATACTTATCTAACAAAGTGGAAGTCCAAGATATAAAAATAGAGACTTTGATTACGGAAATGGCTTCTCTAGGAAAATCAGACAATTTGGTAATGAAGAATAGTTATCTTTCTTGTAAAAATTGGAATTTCTGGAGAACCAATTAAGGGAAAAAAACTTGAGAATGATAAATTTACCTATACTATCTTATATATCAGCTACTGAATTCTTGAAGAAATATTTCTCTGATACTTTGCTAATACCTTCTGATAGCCACCTTTTGGTAACTAAAATTATATTTCCTTTAAAATCTTCTTTATCAGAGAAAAGAGATGTAAGTTTAACGGACATTTTGGAAAATTCAGAAGTTATAGATAGAGTTATTATTAGTGACTTTCGTCTTTGATTTAGATAGGAACAATGTTTTGAAATTGTATTTCCGATACATGGTTGATAGTTTTTTGGGTTCAAAGATGCATATATTTCCTGACACATCAAGGGAATCGCAGACTGGGAGGTGTGAAGTCTTGGCTTTTAAGCCAGGAATCATTGCCCTAGGTGGGACCTTCCTAGCGCAATTCCCTTGTAAGTGTTTTTATTTCCTTATTACTTATTTGTTTGAACCTAAGAAATTATAAGAGTTTGTGGAAACAGATGAAGAATCCTCTGCAGCAACTTCCTTCAGTTACCACTGTACCGGCTGCAATAACCGATTAACCTTCCTCCCTCAGAAAAATGTGAAGTGTAAGATTAACCATTTTGAGTTTTTCTTATTTTCTTTAAGATTGTTTTCCTGATCTTGGATCTTCCAATTGTGGACAATTATGTAAATATATATTGTTGAGAGAAAATGTTTTCCTTTTTATATTAATTTCTGTATTTCCTTACATTCATGTGATAAATGTGAATGTAATTAAGTAAAATGATAAATAAAAAAAAAAGCATGTGAATACAAGATTGAATCTACTGATTTAAATCCAGGCTAAAAGTCCACATTTTTTGAGACTTAACCCCTGTTTTTAATTATTAACCCCCTGCTCACCTATTCAATACATATGGGATTAAATTCTACAAATGGCTTTGAAAAAATCAGTGTAAAAAATAGTGCTTAGTGTTATTCCATAAACAGTGCTCAAAGTCAGTCGCCGTTTATAGAATAGCACTTATAGCCAGGATCCACAACTACCTTTACGTGAAAGCATTTACACCAACTCAACCCTGGTGTAAATCGTCAAGCCTAAATTATGTATAGATCTCCCTTATTCTCTAACAGTGTGCATAAGTTGTGGGAACACCCGCAATCTGCCCATGAGCCTCCCATGGCCACACCCCCTTTTGAATAGCCAAATTTAATGAGGACAAGGGATTGAATCAAAATATGAAAGACATATTTAGAGAAAAATGGCCTCAATCTCTTTATCTTCCAAAGTGAGTGAAAGACACTCGAGGTCAACTTAGAGACTTGGTTTTCAAAGGTGAGGAAATGATCTATTGTGACTCCCAAGATTTTCATTGATTACTATTAAGAACAAAACCTATTCCCTTGAGTTAAGTTACTAAGATTCATAGGATGGTGAGGGTTAGTTATAATTAGAAACTTATCTGTGTTAAGTTTTAGTTTGAAATTAGAAGCCCATGAGTATATAGTGTTATTACACTCAAATAAACCTTGCTTTGTTTCTCAATTACAAAGTACTAACCTATCGCTAAACAATGCCAGTGGGGACAGCTAGTAAATAAATAAGTCACACCAAGACATTGTAATCACTTTTCTGAAACTTGGCTCACCTAGACTTCGAGGAGGCAGCCTTGCAAATGGATTGAACAATGAAAATGTAAGATTGTGGGGTCAATATTCAGCCTGGTGAGGCTTTGCTGCTTAAATCATGTTGAGTGGGCTGGCCATTGATATTCAGACACTTAACTGAGCAGTGAAGTTGAATATCAGCTCTGCATAGTTAGTGCTGGGGCAAATCCTGGACAGAACTGGCCCTTAATAGGTTAGCAATGATATCCAGTCCACTAACTGGCTGAGTAAGCACATAAAGTTAGGACACCAAACAGGCTGCCTTAACTTTATCCAAGGAACTGACCAGTCTGAAGAACTAATCCACTGAACTAACCGGTCTGAAGATTATCCTGTGCCCAGTCATGTTCTAAATGATTGCATTGACCTAGATATTCAATGCTGGTTCCAATTATTGCCAGTTAGTGATGGTAATTTGTTATTGGCCAATTATCAGTGCTGATTGGCTCATTACTCAAGGTGTGCGTGTAAATTGGGCGCATGCCCAATTTAACGCATGCAACTCACCACACCTTATATAGAATCCGAGGATAGATGTAGTAGAAATACCCTCTCTTCTTTGCATTTGGCATGCTTTGCTAATAAACTTGACTGGTAGATTTTGAAGACAAATAAAAGATACCTTCATCCAGTATCTCAGCCTCTGCCCCTCAGCTTCCAGGCTCACATTTGTCACGATGACACTATTTTCTTTTATTTGAAGTATGTCACATTCCAGTCTCCAGAATAAAAGGGAATGAACTTCATACAAATTATAATGGAGTCCACAAATAAATGGTGGAGCATAGCAGTTTTTTTTTTAATACAACACTTTTTTTAAACTCCATAATAACTCATCATATAAGCACCTATGATTTTGTTTTATTTATTTATTTATTTTTAAAGAGTTGACAGTCTAGTCTGGAAATGCTGATGCATTACACAGATACTGTTGATCTTTACCTGCTTCTAAAAGCACCTCCTTTGGACTACAGTAGGTCCGAACTCCTTGTAGTCACTGTTTGTCACCCACATTGGCCTAAAAGATGTCAAGGAAGTAATAAGAGAGGCTCCAACCCAAGCAGAGATCTTCCTGTCGGGAGTTTCCACTACCCTTACTGAAACATCACTTGGGGTCTGCAGTTGCAGCTCCTTTAGCATTCTCTCTTGAAACCCAGGGAAGACGGAGGAGCCCCCTGCCAGTACCATATTTTCATACAGAGTGCTGTGAATATCAGTGTCACACATCATAACACTATGAAAGACCATTTTGTGAACCCCGGGTGACTCAGCCCCAAAACTTGAAGGTGAAAACAGAATCTCTGGAGCTCTGAAGAGCTGATAGCTGATTTGAATGGTATTTCCATCAGGCAGTTCAAAGTTTCTGCAAATCTCATTTGCTTTTTTCCCCAATTCTTCACATGGATCTACAGCAACGTAGCACAACTGCTCTTTGATCTCATTTACAACATCTTTATTGCTAGTGCAATCAAGCGAGTGGCCACTGTCTGAAAGAAGCTTCTTTAAATAGTCATTGATATCTTTGCCTGCAATGTGTAGCTTGGAAACAGCATGGGGTAAGCAGTAACCCTCAAAGACAGGTACTGCATGGGTTATACCATCTCCACAGTCTAGAACCAGTCCGGTAGTGTTTGCCGATTCATACAATGCTAAGATAGCTTGGACTGACAGATACATTGCTGGTACCTTTAGTGTTTCAAACATAACTTCAGTCATTTTTGCTCGATTCTGTAATGGGTTCAAAGGGGGCTCGCTCATTAGCAATGGCCTTTCTTGTGGCTTGGTCTTAAGCTGTTGTCTATAGACATATTTCCAGATCTTTTCCATGTCATCCCAAGATGAAATAATTCCACGTTCGATGGGATATTTCAAATTTAGGACATCTCTCATAGCTTGGGCTTCTTTTCCGACATAGTAATCCTTTGACGAGCCTCCTGCTGATGTTTTGCTTTTGGCTTTGCCAATGACTGGAACAATAATGGATCTTGGTGTTGTTTCCCCGGACATACCAGCCTTACATAACCCTGATCCATTGTCAATGACAATAGCAGGGACATCCAAGTATCTCAGATCACACATGTCTACCACAACATGCAGACCCTTGGCAAAGATTTCTTGTATATTGCTGAGAGCCCATTAACAAGTAACAGAGAGAATAATCTCACAATGTTACAAATAACCTTACCTCGACAATCTTCTAACAGTCATGCAAACGTTTACACCATCGTCACCCAGTGTCATAGTTTCCACTAGTTTTTAAAGCTCTTGCATGCCTCCAGAATATCTAACAATGCTCCCGGTTGAGTAATAATGGGCTTGGTCATTACAGCTGGGCCACTGCTGCCCATATGGTTTGCTCATTCAGTCTTCATCTCTAACTATATAAAGGGTCCATTGGTATAAAACCTTCAAGTATCCTTTTATTTTTTTAATTTTATGTGCCTGATTAGTATAGTAGCAAGCCTTTTAGCTATCAGGCTGTGGAATTGCTATTCAATGATACCATGGTAACATTTGTTTTACTCAATAGCACTACTTTCCACAGGAAGTTTCAGGGTACCAGTACCAACCAGCATTTCCAAATTAATTGCCTGATTCTTGTGAAACCCCCCCTGGAATATGTCTCTATTAGTGCTATCTGAAGAGTCCTGCTTATAAAGGGGGGGAGGGGGGAGACCATTCATGTACTGGCTCCAGATCAGTGGGAGGAAGGAAAACTCAGTTCAAGGCCCTACAGTCTATTACCTCAGGGGGTCCTTTACAAAGGAGCGCTAGCATTTTTAGTGCATGCTAGAAATTCACATAGGAATATAATGGACATCCTGGCATTTAGCACACGATAATTTTTAGCACGCATTAAAAATGCTAGTGTGCCTTTTAAAAAGGGGCTCTCAGTCTTCACACCTGGATTCAACAAGACAAAATGCATTTTTTCTATGTTGCTCCTTCACTTTGGAACTCCCTCCAGACCTTGGAGTTGAATCGTCTTATCTAAAATCTAGATCTACCATAAAACTGTACCTTTTCTCTCAAGCCTTTAGGGGTTCCATTGGCTCTGTTGGGTGGTAGGTACGTACATGCATTGATCGCAACTGATTGTCTCTCTTCCTTTGCCCCTCTGTGTGTCCTGATCCTCATTCTTTCCTATTTTTGATTGTAGTTCTTTTCCTTTTCTGAAATTTGAATTGTAAACCACTTTGATTGTTCCCATCTAAAGGTGATATATTAAGTGCTACTGAACATTATGCATTATATGGCAGCTGGTATTTGCATTCTCTCCAATCACTCCTCAGGCAACCAAATGAGATGACATCCAAAGTGTGGTTTTATATACAGGGTAAATAATGAAAAGCACAATACAAACTGTCACTTTCACAGAAAGAAAATGAAAAGACAACCTCCTCCTCCCCCCCCCCCCCCCCCCACAGTGATCAGTGTTTTTTTCTAAATGCCAGCCACCATGATATTCAGTTTCAGTATCCGGATACTTGCCGGTGCTCAATATCCAGAATCAGTGCTGATCCAGTGGTGCTATTAACACCTCTAGCCATATAGCTAACCAGCTAAAAGTTAAACTTTTATTGCGCCTGCTTATGTGGGAAAATGTGGGGTAAAATGCACCAAATAAATAAAACAAAATAAAGTGGTCTTAGTGCACCCTTGCACAAGTTTTTCTCTCATGCTAAGGCCATTTTTACAGCAGCTGTAAAAATGGCCTTTTACTAATTTTTGTATTAATGGCTATGCACTAATGTTACCTTGTATTATAAATCAGCTCCCACCATCTCCTCCTTCAATCGATCCAATTCATTCAAACATTCATTCATTCAAATAGTATGTTATATAGATGTATCGGACCCAGGGGTTGATGTTACTGTCCGACATGCATGTTTCGTCCTTGTCAGGGCTGTTTCAAGGACTGCCCCCCCTTTGCCGTTTAGCGTCAGCTCTGCTTCCAAATTATAGGGTCATTCCCCTGCAAAGAAAAAAGGGAGGCAGTCCTTGAAACAGCCCTGATAAGGGCGAAACATGCATGTCGGACAGTAACATCAACCCCTGGGTCCGATACATCTATATAAGATGAGTTCTTGATTGGAAAAATTAAAAAATAATAAGGTTAAAATTAATGCACTAATAGTGTGAACCAATGAAGAAGTGTGTGCAGAATTCATTGCCATTAAGTAATATTGGTAATGTGCACAGCTGAGGTCACTAAGATAAACATACTATTTGAATGACTGTTTGAATGAATTGGATCGATAGAAGGAGGAGGTGATGGGAGCTGATTTATAATACAAGTTGGTACTACTTTGAAGGTCCCACAGTGAATAATACAGTTAAGGTAGCCAGTGTGATTGGTATATGCACTAATGTTGTCATGTTCAATCCCTTCTCCTCACCAAATTAGACTATTGCAATTCCATTTAAGCTGGACTTTAAAGGTGGTCTTCTCAAAAAAAATAACAAACAGCTCAAAATACTGCTGCTAGTCTTATATGTAGATCTCCTCACTTCGCCAAAACCATTCCTCTTTTATATGAGCTACACTGGTTACCCATAAAAGATAGAATATCTTTCAAAAATTATGCATTTTCATTCACCAAATTCTGTTTGGTCAAGCACTATCATATATGAATAATCTTATTGAATTAACCCCTCGTAATGCTGTTTCATCATCTAGAGAATATCTTGTCTTACATTTCCCTATCTATAAGAAGGTTATATATAAAACAATTCACTCTGCTAATTCCTCCTATCAAGGCACCAAAATTTGGAATTCTCTTCCTCAATCAATCAAGTTTACAGAAGATTACCTAACATTTAGAAGTCTTCTAAAAACACATTGCTTCAGTCTAGCCTTTCTGAATACAAAGAACTCGATTTGAATTTTACCCACACCTTTTTCATAATCTCATTTCCCATCTAGTCCTGCCTAATTATGCTCTAACCTATCCACCCTTAATTATTTGATTGTCCTTGAGGTAATTTAAGTCCCTGCTTACTTACTGCAAATGTATTAATTTGCTTCTTGAACTTATGTTCTATTCAGTACATTATTAAGGGGATCTTTTACTAAGGTGCGCTCACATTTTTAGCGTGCACCTATTTTTAGTGCACACTAAAACTGTAAGTGCTCCTTAGTGCAAGACCCCCTATATTTCATTCACTATCCTGCTTATTTTCAAAAGAGAAGGCCGGCCATCTTCTGACACAAATCGGGAGATGGCCGGCCATCTCTCAAGTCCAGCGAAATCGGCATAATCAAAAGCCGATTTTGGCCGGCCTCAACTGCAGTCCGTCGCGGAGCAGGCCAAACTTCAAGGGGGCGTGTCGGAGGCGTACCGAAGGCGGGACGGGGCGTTAACACATGGCTGCCCTCAGCCGATAATGGAAAAAAGAAGGGCGGCCCTGACGAGCATTTGGCTGACTTTACTTGGTCCATTTATTTTCAGGACCAAGCTTCAAAAAAGTGTACAAACTGACCAGATGAGCACTGGAAGGAATCGGGGATGACCTCCCCGTAGTCCCCCAGTGGTCACCAACCCCCTCCCACCCTAAAAAAAAAAAATTAAAAACATTTTTTTGCCAGCCTCAAATGTCATACCCAGCTCCATGACAGCAGTATGCAGATCACTGGAGCAGTTTTAGTGGGTGCAGTGCACTTCAGTCAGGCGGACCCAGGTCCATCCCCCCCCCTACTTGTTACACTTGTGGTGGTAAGTGTTGAGCCCTCCAAACCCCCCCAAAACCCACTGTACCCACATGTAGGTGCCCCCCTTCACCCCTAAGGGCTATGGTAGTGGTGTACAGTTGTGGGGAGTGGGTATGCACCTGGGAGCAATTTTTGAAGTCCACTGCAGTGCCCCCTAGGGTGCCCGGTTGGTGTCCTGGCATGTGAGGGGGACCAGTGCACTACAAATGCTGGGCTCTCCCACAACCAAATGCCTTGGATTTGGCTGGGTTTGAGATGGCCGGCATTGGTTTCCATTATCAGCAAAAATCGTTGCCGGCCATCTCAAACCCGGCCATCTCTGACATTTGGCCGGCCCCAACCGTATTATCGAAATGAAAGATAGCCGACCATCTTTTTCGATAATACGGTTCGGGACCGCTCTTTGCGGCGCCGGGCCGCCCATATAGATGGCTGGCGCCGTTCGATTATGCCCCTCTTTATTGTTTGTTTGTAAGTCACATTGAACTTGAGTCTATTTCGGGCTAATGTGGGATATAAATGTCATGAATAAACAAAATAAATAAATAAGCATATGGTTACTAAAGAAAATTAGCGCACATACACTCAATGCCATTCATTTTGTAGGCAGTAAGGACTCGCGTGCTGTTCCTGTGCTAACTTGTTAGTATATGGTAATGCAGCTATGCTAACTGATTTGCACAGGAACATCCATTCTTCGCTCTCTCAAAGAGAGATTTAAAAAATGTATTTTAGTGCATGGTTAGCATGTACACATTTGGCATTTACCATAGGATGTCTGAGCGTATCCCATAATGGACCATCTCATGTTGTATTATGCACACATAAGCACCTAATGCAGGTTTTTAAAATTTTTTTATTTTAGTTACATTTGTACCCCATGCTTTCCCACTCATGGGAGGCTCAGTGCGGCTTACATGGGGCAATGGAGGGTTAAGTGACTTGCCCAGAGTCACAAGGAGCTGCCTGTGCTTGAAGTGGGAATTGAACTCAGTTCCTCAGGACCAAAGTCCACCACCCTAACCACTAGGCCACTCCTCCATGCCAGTAAAAGGACCCCAAAGTCAGGACAGACACATAGGGCCTGATTCAGTAAATGGCACTGAAAAATAGCTGCTGGGGAAAATAAGTGCTCAGCGCTATTCCATAAAGGGCACTCCGGGATGAGCATACTTGATAGAATACTACCTAGCGGGAATTCCTGCACCCAACTTTAGGTGTGAAGACTTACACCAGCTGAAACCTGGTGTAAATATTGGAATGTAACTTGGGTGCGCATCCCCCAAATTCTAGAGCACTGTACTTAGGGGCCCTTCTACTCAGCTGCGGTAGGGCTAATGCGCAGGTAGAATGCGCCAAATTGACACTACCACCAGGGTAGCGTGGGCAGGGCCGCTGACAGACTGGGCCCCCGCCGCCGCTTCCCCCTCCACCCCCCCCTCCCTGAGGTCGCCGTCGCCACTCCCCTCCGTCCACCACCAGGCTGGGCCCCCTGCATTGAAATCACAGCGCCTCTCACCTCCGTGTGAAAGTGCTTCAGGCAGATCATCTCTCTTCGGCCCTCCTTCCCTCCTTGTGTCCCGCTCTCGTGGAAGTTACGTCAGATGAGGGTGGGACACAGGGAGGGAAGGAGGCCCGAAGGGAGGTGATCTTCTGCCCTGCTGCCTGCAGCACTTTCACATGGAGGTGAGAGGCGCTGTGATTTCAATGCAGGGGGCCCGGCCCAGTGGCAGACGGTCGACGACGGAGGGTGGGTGGAACTGCGGTGCCGGGCCCCCCTTGGAGGCCTGGGCCCGGGGAATTCTGTCACCCCTGTCCCCCCTCTCTGCGGCTATGAGCGTGGGCACCTGGTGGTAATGCCGAAGTTGGCTCGCACTGTTTCCAGCACTAGAAAATAATTTTCTATTTTTTGCCACAGGGTGTATTTCCAGCAGTAATCGGCAGCATGGCCACATTGCAGCGTGCTGCCTGATTACCACACGAGTAGCGCGTAGCCCTTACCCAGCAACGTACCAAGGGCGGGGCTGTGGGGGCGGTCCACCCCAGGTGCACGCTGCTGGGGGGGGGGGGGGTGCAGAGAGCTGCCGCGCACTTGTCGGCTCCGTTGGTTCCCTGCTCCCTCTGCCCCAGAACAGGTTACTTCCTATTCCGGGGCAGAGAGCCAGCGGAGCCGAGAGCTGCGCGGCTGCTCCCAGCAGCTAAAAATGCACCCCGAGGTGGGGGGTTGTCATTGCGCCGGGGGGGGGGGGGGGAGGTGTCGTGCTGCACCCGGTGGGGGTGTGCATCGGCGATCTGCCCCGGGTGGCAGCCGACCTAGGATCGTCACTGCCCTTACCACCAAATAAATTGGTGACAGTAAGGGCTCAGGCAGTAAATAGTCGTCCACTACTTTTAATATTAGCATATGTCCATTTAAAAAAGGCCTTTTTACCCACCGCGGTAAAAAAATGGCCCAGTGCTCACCAATTTCACACACCCACACTAGCGTAGGCCACTTTTTACTGCAGCTTAGTAAATGGGTCCCATGCCCCTCCCATGACCATACACCCTTTTAGGTTGTACATGAGAAGATTTGGGCATGGATCATTATAGAATTGCACACAGACAGATACACATGCAAAACCAAATTCGAGCCAATCAGTAACTGATTGTTAATAGCTTTTTAACTAATTTAACTAATTTATTTGCATGCAGATATCAGGATCATGCACAAATGTGGGCACCATTTATAGAATGCAGGGGTTAATGGATTCATCGTGCACTAATATTTTTAAGGTGCCCTAATGAATACACATCCAAATGCATTATTTCTGGATAATTTTCAGTTAGGCAACAGTGCTTGCAGATTGATTATCAAAGGGAAATGTTCCCTTCATGGCATTTCCCTTTGAAACTCTCATGGGTTATAATGCCACTGGAGTATGTTTGCTTGCCTGTGTGTGTGTGTGTATGTATGCACTTATAAACACCTATATCCCACAAAGTTGGTCATCACTATCCTTTGCAATACGCAGCATATATCTGTAAAAAAAATTATAAAAACCTAAAACCCCCTTCCAAACAATTATAACGCACAGCTCTAAAACAATTATAGCCAGATAATTAAAACTAAAATCTATATACCATTGTTCTCCATTCTGGATATGGGCGCATTATAAATAATAAATCAAATCAAAATGTAATTAAATGCTTTTGCAAACAAAAACACTTTTCAGTAGCGTTTTAAAACAGAACATAATCAGGTAACAAATTCCAACACCAAGGATTGATTCCCACTGCAGCTCCCTGTGGCTCTGGGCAAGTCATTTAACCCTCCATTGTCCCAGGTACAAATAAGTATATAATATGTAAACCGCTTTGAATGTAGTTGGAAAAACCACAGAAAGGCGGTATATAAGTCCTATTCCCTTTCCCTTTACTGAAAATGACAGAGGATAGAAACAAAAAGCACAGGTATAACATAATAAGTGATGGCAGATAAAGACCCTGAATGGTCCATTCAGTCTGCCCAATGCTCATATTCATTATCAATTCAAGATTCAATTAACAATCCATGTGATATTATATACTTGATCATGGTCTTTCTTGGGTGGTTCTGGGACATAGACCGTAGAAGTCCACCTGGCTCCGTCCTTATGTTCCAACTGCTGGAGTTGCTGTCAAAGCCCACATCAGCCTATCCGAATCAGTCTTGTCATTTGCGGGACACAGACCATAAAAGTCTGCCCCACGCTGTCCTCACATTCCAAATTACTGGAATTTCCATCGAAGCTCTCTCCAGCCCATCCTACAACCAGATTGCTATATGCGGGACTCTGACTGTACAAGCCAACCCTGCATCGGCCTTAGATGACACAGACAGAGTTGCCATCTAAGCACCACTTGACATGCAAACACATACGCAACAGTGGCGTAGCCAAGGGTGGGCCCAGGTGGGCCTAGGCCCACCCACTTTGGGCTCAGGCCCATCCCAGTAGCAGTACACCTATGATGTGACTGGCAGGGATTCCCAAGCCCCACCAGCTGAAAACTCCCAATGACTGTTCCTCCTTCATACCTTGTAAATAGCAGATCTTTGCCTGCAGCAGTAACTGATATATACTGCTCACACCGGCCCCACAGCCTTCCCTCTAACATATTCCCACCTGTGCGAAACAGGAAGTTGGATAAGTGGGAAGGCTGTGGAGCCAACATGAGCAGTGTGTATTAGTTGATGCTTGCTGCAGGCAAAGATCTGCTATTTACAAGGTATGTGGGAGAGGGGGGATGTTTGAAAGACCATATGGCATGCAGGCGAGAGAAGAAGAGACCAAATCACCTGTGGGATGGGGCAGGGTTCTTCTGCCCACCCATCTTGGGCCCAGGCCCACCCAAAATTGGGTGTCTGGCTAGGCCCCTGATACGCAACCCTTTAAGTTGTGTTGGTTATACTATTCATTTTGTAGCAAAGCAGGTAGTTTGAAAATTGCTCTCTTTGGGAGTAACTATAAGGAGCTGCTAGATTTAGGAAAGAAGTACATGTGTAAATGGCTAGAATTTCGGCATTCATCTGCACCAGTCTTCAAAGGTATGTACTTTGCAGGTGGGCATTCACTGAGCGAAGTTTGGGTGCAGTGTGGCAGAACACACACTTATCGTTTATTCATTTACTATACCGTTTCAAATTGTATTCACAAAACAGAACGGTTTACATAGCAATATAAAAATCATAATAAAAACAAACATAAAAGAACTCCATCAAAATGATAGGAAAGCACAGCAAGCTAAAACAACCAAATAAACTATAGAATGCTATGATTTATGTATGTAAAATCCTAATCTAGGCATGAGCATTTAAACCAGCTCTATGACTGGCATAGGTGCTCGCATTTAACAATATCCCCCTGATTCTGCAGATGTTGCCAACAATTGTGTTTACAAATTTAAGTGTGTTCCCGGTTTGCACGCGCAATTTAATTGAACAACAAGCAATTATTGGCACTAATTAGATTTAATTGGAACCAACACGCGTAAAGTTTGGTGCAGGATCTGTGCCTAAAATTTACGCACGGTCAAAAAAAAAAAGGAGCATGGAAATGGGAGGGTCATGGCTGTTTGGAGCAGAACAGGGTCGTATCTTTGAGTTCAAAGAAGAGCAACCAAAATGATAAAGGGAATGGAACGCCTCTCATATAAGGAAAGGCTAAAGAGGTTAGGGGTCTTCAGCTTGGAAAAGAGACAGCTGAGGGCTTCAATGCGGACACGTAGTTTAGCTCACTCGCAGATTTTTTTTTTATTAAAGGTCTTTTTCAAGACCAACTACGTACTACTACATTTCAAGGAAACCATCTTTTGGAGATTTATACATTCACACAGCTACCAAAACTCCTGAGGCAGGCCTGTAGCCGAAACACACATCTGTGTCGAAGTCTTCAATAAATTGCTTCAGATATTTGTTGCCCTGGTCTCTTGAGTCATTGTCCTACTTCCCACTGTCTTTGCACCGAGGTCTTTAAAATCCTGAGTGATGTAGAATGGGTAAAAGTGAATCGATTTTCCATTCTTTCACAAATTACAAAGACTATGGGATACTTAATGAAGTTACATGGAAATACTTTAAAAAGATAGGAGGAAATATGTTTTCACTCAATGAATAAACTCTGGAACTTGTTGTCAGATGACATGGTAACAGTGGCTACCATGCCTGGGTTTAAGAAAGGTTTGTATAAGCTCCTGGAAGAAAAGTCAATAGTCCACTATTGATAGACATGAGGAAGCCACTGCTTGGGAATAGTAGCATGGTATGTATCTTCTTTGTAGCTTTTTTGATTATTGTCTTACGCTCTGTTTCATGGCTGAAAAATTCTGTCTTTCACTTTCGTGGTTATAAAAGCCCTTCATTTTTCTGATATTTTCATCTTGACTTCTTGATTAGGCCCTAAGTAACTTTCCTTTCTCTTGTTATCTTTGCTGTTCATTTGGTATGTGTGCTTCTTGGCAACTTACTACTACTACTATTTAACATTTCTAAAGCGCTACCAGGGTTGTGCAGCGCTGTTGAATTAACAAAGAAGGACAGTCCCTGCTCAAAGGAGCTTACAATCTAAAGGACAAAAAGTGCAGTCAATCAAGATTGAGGCAGTCTAGATTTCCTGGATAGAGGTACAATGGTTAGGTGCCGAAAGCGACATTGAAGAGGTGGGCTTTGAGCAAGGATTTGAAGATGGGTAGGGAGGGGGCTTGGCGTATGGGCTCAGGGAGTTTATTCCAAGCATAGGGTGAGGCGAGGCAGAAAGGGCGGAGCCTGGAGTTGGCGGTGGTGGAGAAGGGTACAGAGAGGAGGGATTTGTCCTGTGAGCGGAGGTTACAGGTAGGAGCGTAAGGGGAGATGAGGGTAGAGAGGTAGTGAGGGGCTGCAGATTGAGTGCATTTGTAGGTTAGTAGGAGAAGCTTGAACTTAATGCGGTACCTGATCGGAAGCCAGTGAAGTGACTTGAGGAGAGCTGGTTACAGAGATTCCCAAAATCTCTGTAACCAGCTCCCTTTCCCTTTCAGTGTCCTTTTCCCATGAAGCCTGTCTCCAAAGTTGCCTGCTGCTGCCCAGTTTCTGCATCAACTTGAAGCTGACCAGTTAAAATGTATTACAGCTCATGTAAATGTGTGCCTGAAAAGGAAACTGCTTCCATATCACAGATATTGCATAGAATACCAATGGAGCGGTGCCGTTCATGCTCGTCTGTTGCTACTTAATTTAATGTTAACCATTGCTAATGTGGTACATTTAAGCCTTTATCAACCCTTTTTAATAATGTTGTGTAAGACACACAGCTTGCTCCTTTAAGACAGACAAAGGACATTTAAGCCGCAGTGTACAATATCCATAAGTTTGATTGGCTTTCTTCAAATCTAGGCTTAAAGCCCACCTCTTTGCTACTGCTTTCGACTCCTAACCATGAATCTCTTACTCAACACCCTCACTTATCACCCCTACCACTGCAATTTCCCCACCCCTAGCTGTCTGTTCATCTGCCCAATTTAGATTGTAAGCTCTGTTGAGCAGGGACTGTCTTTTCATGTTAATTTGTACAGCGCTGCATAAGTCTAATAGCGCTATAGACATGTTTAATAGTAGTAGTAGTAGTAGTAGTAGTATTTAAACATTAAACTCTTTTACAGTTGTTACTGAGATAGCACTTCGAGGCAGTGCTTTTCAGTTCTTTCCTGGAGGCACACCTAGCCAGTCAGGTTTTCTGGATTGCCACAATGAATATGCATGAGATGGGTAATGCATTTTTATATACCGCTTTCCTGTGGTGCAGCCAACGCAGTTTACATATATTAAATACAGGACTGCAGGTTTGATCAAGTGTAACATTTTCTGTTGCACCTGGATTGTCTCCTTCTCTATCTAATAACTGGAGTTCCTTCCTTACATTTAATTTTAGCTGTAAACGGCCTTGACCTACATGACAGATATGGAGGTATATCAAATCCATTAAACATACTGATCTGGGCCACTTGGAGGGGCAGAATCGAACGTCGCTGGCGAAATAGATAGCTGGTGATCTATTTTGGCGGCGGCGCAACAGCTGGCCGGAACCGTATTTTCAAAAAAGATGGCCAGCCATGTTTTTTTTCGATAATACGGTTTAGCCCGGCCAAATGGCAGAGTTCGCCGGGTTTGAGATGGCCGGTTTTGTTTTTCAGCGATAATGGAAAAAAATGCCGGCCATCTCAAACCCGGCGAAATCCGAGGCATTTGGTCATGGGAGGAGCCAGCATTTGTAGTGCACTGGTCCCCCTCACGTGCCAGGACACCAACCGGGCACCCTAGGGGGCACTTCTAAAAATGTTTTTAAAATACACAAATAGCTCCCAGGTGCATAGCTCCCTTACCTTAGGTGCTGAGCCCCCCAAATCTCCCCCAAACCCACTCCCCACAACTCTACACCAATTTTCTGCCTGCTTGAAGTGCACTGCACCCATTAAAAACTGCTCCAGGGACTTGCATACTGCTGTCAGGGAGCTGAGTATGACATTTGAGGCTGGCATACAAGCTGGTAAAAAAAGGTTTTTATTTTTATTTTTTTAGTGTGGGAGGGGATTGGTGACCACTGGGGGACTACAGGGAGGTCATCCCCCATTCCCTCCGGTGGTCATCTGGTGAGTTGGGGCACCGTTTTGAGGCTTGGTCGTGAAAATAAAAGGACCAAATAAAGCCGGCGAAATACTGATTAACGCCGTTTTTTATTTTTCCATTATCAGTGAAAGCCGGCCATCTGGTAGCCACGCCCACCCATGTCCCGCCTTCGCTACGCCTCTGACACGCCCCCTTGAACTTTCACCGGCGTGGTGACAGGAAAGCGGCGATGGTGTCAAAAAAGCCGCTTTCAATTATACCGATTTTGCTGCTTTTGAGAGATCGCCGGCCATCTCCCGATTTATGTCGGAAGATCGCCGGCGATCACTTTCGAAAATAAGCCTGTTGGTAACTCCCAATCTCTCTTAGCAGTGCCTTTTACAAGTATCTTTTTCTTCCTAACCCACAAGTTAGGAATGTGCATTCATTAGCATGCCCCAAAGAGCATGCAAATCAATTTAACAACCACTATCTTATAAATTAATTCTGTAAATAAATCTCCATGTGTACAAAAGTTTTAAAAAAATTGAAATAAATGGAAAAGGTATCAGAAATTGGCCAAAAAAGTCTAAAAACAAACCAAACATGAAACAAAAATTTTCACTTACCCATCCTTACTATCAGCTCAGACTAAACACTGCTAGTACTGCCTACCCTTCTCTTATCACCAAGCCAGCCAAAAAAAAAAAATAGTTATAATTGCCCAAATTTTGTAAATTCTAGTGTTCTGGTTATGCCAGACAAGAATATTTTGTAAAATGAATATCAAAGTTGGATTTTCATCATGTGGACTGCATTGCCGGGGTAAGGATACACACTCCTGAGTAGGTTCTGGTTTCAGGCTAGTGTTAATGACCTGGAACGTACACCTGGAAGCAAAATACTTAACAGAGACGCCAAAAAGGAGCTGTGGGGTTGGAGCACTGCAATCAAAGATAGTCCTTTCCCCCTGGATTTTATATAGTGCGCTTTGATTTAGGAGCCGAAATCGGCATAGATTCTATAACACCACGCACAACTTAATTGGCTTAACAAGCTAATGAGCGCCGATAACAGCACAACAAGCAATAATGAGCACTAATCGGCACTGATTAGAATGTAGGCGCACAACTCGCTAAGCACATTCTGTAACGATGTGCACCAAACTTCTAACGCATAGAGGCAATAAGGGGCGTGGTTATGGGCAGGGAAATGGGCATTTCATGGGTGTTCCAACATTTAGATGCTTAGTTATAGAATATGGCCTAGTGAGCGTAAACCTACGCACTGAAATTTACACCAGGTTTTCGTTGGCGTAAATGGATGTGTGCAGATATAGGCACTGAAATATCAACTAAGCATATTCTATAATCGGTGTCTAAATCTAGGTGCCGATTATAGAATACGCTTAGTCGATTTTTTAGTCGCCATGTATAGAATCTCCTCCTTTGGGGCTACCCTTAGTTTGTAAATATGGAGCCAAGTCATACACTAGGAGAAAGTCTCCAACATTGCATCTACGTTGTACCCATTCAATAAAGTAGTCATTCCCTTTCCTTTATAAAATACTAGCCTAATTGGGTATATACTACTACTACTACAAATCATTTCTATAGTGCTACCAGTTGTACGCAGCACTTCGCAATTTAACATGAAGAAAAGACAGTCCCTGCTCAAAAGAGCTTACAACACACTCATTCTTCCTGTCTCATCTGCTCGTAACCTTGGGGTCATCTTCGACTCCTCCCTCTCCTTCTCTGCACATATTCAACAGATTGCTAAAACCTGTCGTTTCTTCCTCTATAATATTGCCAAAATTCGCCCTCTCCTTTCTGAGCATGCTACCAGAACCCTCATCCACACTCTCATCACCTCTCGCTTGGACTACTGCAACTTGCTTCTCACCGGTCTTCCACTCAGCCATCTCTCTCCTCTTCAATTTGTTCAAAATTCTGCTGCACGATTAATATTTTGCCAAAGTAGCTATGCCCATATCAGCCCTCTTCTGAAGTCACTTCACTGGCTTCCTATCCGTTTCTGTATACAGTTCAAGCTCCTCTTATTAACCTATAAGTGCATTCACTCTGCTGCCCCTCACTACCTCTCCACCCTCATCTCTCCCTACACTCCTTCCCAGGAACTCCGTTAACTAGGCAAATCTCTCCTAATTGTACCCTTCTCCTCCATCGCTAACTCCAGACTCCGTTCCTTTTATCTTGCCACACCTTATGCCTGGAATAGACTCTCTGAGCCATTACGTCAAGCTCCATCCCTAGCCGCCTTCAAATCCAGGCTAAAGGCCTACCTGTTTGATGCTGCTTTTAATTCCTAACTTGTCACCTGCTCTTAACCTTTATCTTGTCTTCCTCTCTTCAATAGTCCCTTCCCTACGTGCCCTATCTGTCTGTCCTACCCTTATCCCTTATTTGTCCTGATTTAGAGCTAGTGTAAGATATGCACATGACACAGTATCCTCTAAGTTACACTTGTGCGAGTCCCACTTACACTCTGCCCATAATCCACCTACCCATAAAATATGCACTATGTATAAAATATAGGTGAATTTACAGAATAGTGTTAGGCCAGTAGTTCCCAAACCTGATCCTGGAGGCACCCCAGCCAGTCAGGTTTTCAGGATATCCACAATGTTGTGGATGTCCTAAAAACCTGACTGGCTGGGGTGCCTCCAGGACTAGATTTGAGAAGCACTGCGTTAGGCAGAGTTTTGGCATTTACACATGTAAGTGCACCCATAAGCGTGTATATGCCATTACTCTAAACAGTTACACACATACCCCAAAATTCTATAAAAGGTGCTTAAAATTGTGTGCAATTTAATTGAATGAGTCAATTAGCACCGATAATTGGATGCTAATAATCAGCACTAACTGAAATGCATTTTATGCATGGATCCTAAAAGGGGGCTTGGCCATGGGAGGATCAGGAGCATTCATACTGTTTATGTGCGCTGTTATAGAATAAAGGGGATCCGTGCCTATTTTAGAGGCAAGGATTTACACCAGTGTTTACTTGGTGTAAATCCTCAAGTCTAAAGTTAAGCACCGATTCCGTCGGCGCAAAGTGAATTTTGTAAATGGCACTTAACTTTCATACACAAACCAGGACTATTAGCCACCAACTAATTAAAAGTGCTATTTTTTGTATATAGAGTACCCTCAGATATTTCCCACTATTTCTGTAGTCAATATCTGAGGGTACTCTATATACAAAAACTTTATATTATACTGGCGTGAACTGTTATGAGCACTTTTCATTAGTTGGTGGCTAATAGTCCTGGTTTGTGTATATGTTATTGGATGTTACCAGAGACATTGATATTGTGGAATCATCTTCTGTTGGTGGACTTAACTTTCATAAACATTTATAGAATAGCGCTTAGCGAGTTATTTTTTCGGCACTGATTTTTCGGCGCTATTTATAGAATTTATACAGTTTGGTCCATAACTAGCATGTAAATACCCTCCTAATGTTAATTATATGTAGCCCAGTAGGAAGCTAGTTGAAAAGGACCATTTTTAATTTGAAAAGGAAAAAAAGTTTCAAGGTAAGCAAAATCCATTTTTGACTTTCCATGATGTTGCTGAGCAAGTGGCTACACTATCCAACTGAAGTTGTTTCCACAGCTCATGTGTGGTCACTCACTGGTCATTTATTTGCTGGTAAAGGTGAGGTGTGGTAGCCGTGTTAGTCCACTCTTAAAGGTTATCAATAGAAAAAGGGCAACCTTCGAAAGCTAATCAAGAAATGTATTAAGTTATGTCCAATAAAAAAGGTATCATCTTATTTTCTTTTCCATGTTTTATTTTGTTTGATTTCTATAGATTCTACATGGAATGTTGCTATTCCACTAGCAACATTCCATGTAGAAGTCGGCCCTTGTGGATCACCAATGTGGCCGCGCAGGCTTCTGCTTCTGTGAGTCTGACGTCCTGCACGTACGTGCAGGACGTCAGACTCACAGAAACAGAAGCCTGCGCAGCCTTCTACATGGAATGTTGCTAGTGGAATAGCAACATTCCATGTAGAATCTCCAATAGTAGCAACATTCCATGTAGAATCTCCAATGGTATCTATTTTACTGTCATAGTAATGCTTGAATGTTTTCACTTATATACACTGTCAGCTAGCACATTTGCTTATTTCCGATCTGAGGAAGAAGGGCAACCTTCGAAAGCTAATCAAGAAATGTATTAAGTTATGTCCAATAAAAAAGGTATCATCTTATTTTCTTTTCCATGTTTTATTTTGTTTGATTTCTATTGATAACCTGGTAAAGGTGGAATTGACCATGAAGATCAGACAGTTCTCACTCTAATAAAAAAATAAACACCCAGCACACAGACATGCATTGACCACTGTGACAGGCCTGTAAGCCGAAACAGTCTTTGAACATAGGAAAAGCTTTTTCTAACTATACAAAGAACTTGGTGGCTCCCCTGTAAGAATATGTGAGTGAATGAAATTCTCTGTTGTTCAAGAGGTCCTTTTACTAAGCTGCGTAAGCACCTGTGTGCCCAACGCAAGTCAATTTGGATTTACCTCCCGGCTACTGTGTGGCCCGTGCAGTAATTTTATTTTTGACACGCGTCCGTTACGTGCGCCAGAAAATATATTTTATTTTCTGGCGAACAGCGAAAATCGGGCGGTAACTCCGACTTGACACGCGCATAGGTGATTACCGCACGGTTGACATGAGAGACCTTACTGCTAAGTCAATGGCTGGCGGTATTGGTCTCAGACCCAAAATGGATGTGCGCCAAGTTTTATTTTGTCGCACGTCCATTTTTTGGCACAATTTTTTTTAAAAAGGCCTTCTTTTTTACAGGTGCGCTGAAAAATAGATAGGCACGCATCCGCAACGCACGCCTTCACTACCGCAGCCCATTTTTCGGCGCACCTTAGTAAAAGGGCCCCCAAGAAAGAAAATTAAAAGATTAATTCTAAACAGAAAAACGGGTTTAAGTTGTTTTTTTTTTTTTAAGGCTTTATTTTTAAAGGTTGATCACTTGTGCAGCACAAGGTGTGGAAGATGTTCTTTGTTTCCATTTAACTAACTTCTCCATACATTTCTGGGGGGCAAAAAAACAGACTCGGCAATATGCCATTGACTTTGCTGATCAATCTTCTCAACATTTCTTGTGAATTATGCCGGTACCAAAATCCTTGTAATCTTCAATAGTGATCCACATTTGGCGAAATGATGTTAAGCATGTTAGGATAGAGGCTCCAATCCACACACAGTATTTTCTTTCTGGGGGTGCTATTATCCGTACTGAAACCCCACTGGGTGCCTGCAACTGCATTTCCTTCAAAATTCTTTCATCCAGCCCAATAAAGAGTGTTGAGCCACCAGAAAGCAGCACATTGCTATACAGATTCCTGCGGACATCAATGTCACATTTGGTGATGCTGTTGAAGATCATTTTGTCTACTCCTGGTGCTTCAATTCCAATGTTTGATGGCATAAAGTAGGTCTCTGGTGCTCTGAAGAGCTGATTTCCAATTCTGATAATGTTTCCATCAGGCAACTTGTAATCCTTTAAAATTTCCTCGGGATTTCTTTTCATTTCTTGGCAGGGATCCAAGCTCACGTAACACAACTTCTCTTTGATGTCTTTAACAATTTCCCTTTCAGCGGTGCTCACGAAAGAAAACCCGCTCTCCAGAAGAAGACGCATAAAGTACTCAGTGATATCACGGCCCGCAACGTCCAACCTGGAAACAGCATGGGGTAAGCAGTAGCCCTCATAGACAGGTACCGTGTGAGTCACTCCATCCCCGCTGTCCATCACTAAGCCAGTAGTTCGCCCTGAGGCATACAGGGCCAACGTTGCTTGAACAGCCACATAGATAGCGGGCACCTTAAATCCTTCAAACATAATTTCTGTCATTTTCTCTCGATTCTGAAGTGGATTTAAGGGGGCCTCTGTCATTAAAACTGGCCTATCGCTAGGATTCATTCTCAGCTCACAATCGTAGACATGCCTCCATATTTTCTCCATGTCATCCCAAGATGTAACTATGCCATGCTCAATTGGGTATTTCAAAGATAAGATGCCCCTTTTAGACTGGGCTTCTTCTCCAATGTAGTATTCCTTCTGGCCTGCTCCTAGCATGGTTGATTTAACCTTCGAGCGACCAACAATTGAGGTAATGACTGACCTTGGAGCATTGTCTCCTGCGATGCCAGCCTTACATAATCCTGAGCCATTATCAAAAATCACAGCTGGAATTTCTAAAATCTTGATATCAAACATCACAAATGGTTAATGCTCAGCAGATGGTCCTAGCTGAGAGGTTCCTTTTTGTAAACCATAAGTTGACGAAGAGTGGGCACCTGAAAGATAATGCCCTGGATTCCTATTTTTTTGGGTTCAGAATGCCCTCTTCCCCCTAACTTAGGGGTATTGTGCTGCTGTTGCAAACAGTAGGATTTTGAAGGCTCTGCTTAGCAGCCAAACACCTCCAATGTGTATGCGCTCGAATACCTAACAATGGAATAGTGACAAAGCTTTTCTGTGATGTCACTGGGACAGTGAAAGATCATGTGATCAATTAGTGCCTAGTATGCAGTGGTGTGCTGGAGCAGGCTCTCACAGGCTCGCAAGAGCCGGTTGTTAAGTTTTTAAGAATTTTGGGAGCCGGTTGTTAAAGCAGGGCCCTCCATGGCTTCTTTAACAACTGGCTCCCAAAATGTGGGCTTGGGCCTCCTGCTGAATTATCTTTTACTTTGCTGGTGGGGATGCTGAGCCCTGCAAGCCAAGTAAATAGACTACTGCTGCTCCCTGCTCCTTGTTTCCAGCTCTGGGCAGCAGGCTGGGACTTCTCCAGCATGTGAGAGAAGTTCCAGCATGCTGCTCAGAGCAAGACGTTGGGAGTGGTGACAGTCCATTTATTGGCTGCCAGCAAAGGTATGCCTAGCGTGCCCGCACGAAGGGAGGGAGGAGAGAGAGGCAAGTGTTGCTCCCCCCCCCCCCCGGCCACCCCTGGCCCTTCCAACTGCAGAGCTGGCTACGTCCGGAGAAAGAGCCTGTTGTTAAAAATTTACCAGCACACCCCTGCTAGTATGTGTCACCAGAAAATGGGTTACTTAGCAACAGAGGTATCACATCCTGTAGCACTCTTATAAGAACAACCTATGGCCAACCACTTCAATTTGAAATGAGACAAACCAAGGATAGAGAGAAACCTTATTTTCCAAAATGTTAATTCCATTATTTATTTTTTGAAAGTGGCTTCTAGCATTGTCTGACTAATGAGTGTAAAAGAAATAACAGTGTAATTACAATATTGGTTTGCTTCATGCAAAACAACAGAGTAGGACCCTTGACAGCATAGTGGGCACCACCAGTGGGCAGACTGGGTGGACAAAATTGTCCTTATCTGCCCACATATATGTTTCTAAGTTATGTACATATGTATATAAGCTAGTGATAACTTTAATCATAGAACTATAATAAGACAAAGTTGGAAAGGTCATCAAGGGGTCAACTGTTTCATCCATACAGAATCAGCGCTACCAAATATTTTTACAAGGTATTTATTCTTGTTTATTTATTTTAAAATAGATGAAAAGGAAAGTAATGAGGATGGTGTCTGGTCTGAAGGTGAAAACAGGAGCCACTGCAGCCTCCAGAAATTAGTAAAAGGCAATAGGAACACAGAATAGAAGGACAGAGGAGAATCTGAGGAAGGCAGAAATAACGAAGGATGGATCAACTGTAAGGTGATTGAAGGTGTAGACAAATGGACAAATGATGGAGATCAGGATACAAACAAAAAAAAAACAGCACCACGTACCTTTAAAAATGGAACACAGTTCTTTAATGAATGAGCCTTGACAAAAAGACCCGACATGGGCCGTGTTTCGGTGACTAGCACCTGCGTCAGGGGTCACAGTGATGACGTGGAAAACTTGGGGAATAACTCTAATATATTCCTCTACAATATATTATTCCTTACCCCACGTCTCATATAAGTAAAAGCTACAAAGCACCAAGGCACTTTCACTTTCTGTAGCTTTTACTATATGAGACGTGGGGTAAGGAATAATATATTGTAGAGGAATATATTCGAGTTATTCCCCAAGTTTTCCACGTCATCACTGTGACCCCTGATGCAGGTGGTAGTCACCAAAACACGGCCCATGTCAGGTCTTTTTGTCTAGGCTCATTCATTAAAGAACTGTGTTCCATTTTTAAAGGCCCGTGGTGCTGTTTTTTTTGTTTGGACTTTAGTTTGTACTTCGTTCCCTCTCTTTTGTTATATCGGAGATCAGGATACAGAAATGGTTGAAAAAGTAGGGTTGGTCTTAATCATAGGAAGGGGAGATCAAACCACAGAATGAAGCTGGAAAAAAAATTCCAGATGCATCTTGGAAAATTTAGCTTTCCCAAATCCCCTCCTCTTCTAATTTCCATAGATATTTTCAGTTTGTTTCAACACACTCATGCTAATAATATTTTGACTCATGTTAGAACTTTTTAATAAGTGGAATTGTACATAGTTTAATGTGAATTAATCTAAGTTTGAGCAAAGCTTTTTTTTTTTTTTTTAAGGTCAGAATTAATCAAATGCCTGCTAACAAATACACATCCCTAGGGCATGGGCTAGACTGGTGCCTCCATGCAGAAGGATCTAGGTATACTTCTTGGCTCAGGGCCAAAAATGCTGAAGAAACAACTGTCATAGCCCACGGGGAGGAGGAAGTCCTTGTGCAACAGCAACACCTAGTGGTCAGATTTAGGGTACAAAATGCAAGGCTCCAGAAGAAGCCTTTTCGCACAGTTCCCAGCTGAAGACTGCCATTGCAACAAGACTAAATTAAGTTAGGAGGGGATGTACAATAACAAAAAAATCTCCTGGTATTTGTGAATGAAGTCTCAATGGCACCAGATTCCATCCCTGATTACTATCAAGATCGAAGCCCAAAGAGCAGGAAGAATCTGTACAACCCTGTGCTTACAACGCATAATCAAAAGGGACGACCAAGTTTTGATGAGGACGTCCTCGCAAAATGTCCCCATCCAGGGGCGGGGAAACCCATATTTTTGAAACAAGATGGACGCCCATCTTTTGTTTTGATAATACGGTCAGGGACGCCCAAATCCTGAAATTTGGTCGTCCTTAGAAATGGTTGTCCTTAGACTTGGTTGTTTCTGATTTTCAGCAATAATGGAAACCAAGGACGTCCATCTCAGAAACTACCAAATGCAAGTCATTTGGTCGTGGGAGGAGCCAGCATTTCTAGTGCACTGGTCCCCCTAACATGCCAGGAAACCAACTGGGCACCCTAGGGGGCACTGCAGTGGACTTCAGAAATTGTTCCCAGGTACATACACTCCCTTACCTTGTGTGCTGAGCCCCCCAAACCCACTACCCAGAACTGTACACCACTACAATAGCCCTTACGGGTGAAGGGGGGCACCTAGATGTGGGTACAGTGGGTTTCTGGTGGGTTTTGGAGGGCTCGCTGTTTCCTCCACAATGTAACAGGTAGGAGGAGGATGGGCCTGGATCCACCTGCCTGAAGTGCACTGCACCCACTAAAACTGCTCCAGGGACCTGCATACTGCTGTCACGGACCCGATTATGACATCTGAGGCTGGCAATCAATATTTTGAAAGATGTTTGAGGGTGGGAGGGGGTTAATCCCCGATTCTCTCCAGTGGTCATCTGGTCATTTCGGCCACCTATTTGTGCCTTGGTCATAAGAAAAACACAACCAGGTAAAATCATCCATCTGTTCGTCAGGGATGCCCTTGTTTCTTTCGATTATGAGTCAAGGACGTCCAAGTGTTAGGCATGCCCAAGTCCCACCTTTGCTATGCCTCTGATACGCCCCCTTGAACTTTGGCCGTCCCTGCGATGGGAAGCAGTTGGGGACGTCCAAAATTGGCTTTTAATTATACTGATTTGGACGACCCTGTGAGAAGGACGCCCATCTTCCAATTTGTGTCAAAAGATGGGCGTCCTTCTTTCAAAAATGAGCCCATAATTATCTCAAGCTTAACTGCTGAGTATGCATTAATATAAAGCACAGGGAATAGGAGTTTTATAAAACTTCCTCACAAGTAACAGTAGATATCTTAAGATTAGAGGTCTGTCAAGTTCTTTCTATTAAGCCTCGTGTATCTTCTAGAATCTGTCATATAATTACTGCAATCTAATAAATTAGTTCTTAAAGTTGACTGTGGATGAACTGAATACTCTCTCATATAATTAGGAGGTAATGGAATAAAAGAATAGGGGTGAGAATAGAAAAATCCCCAAATTCCTCTTTCCCTAACAATAATTAAAAATAAAGAGCTCCTTTTACTAAGTCATGTAGGCGCCTACGTGCACCCAACGCACACCAAATTGGAGTTACCGCCAAACTACTGCATGGCTTTTGCAGTAATTTTGTTTTTGGCATGTGTCTGATACGTGCATGTGAAAAATATTTTCTGGCGCGCGTAGCAGATGCGTGTCAAGTGGCATCTGATATGCGTAGGTCATTACCACCCAAATTCTTTACCGCTAGGTCTTTGGCTAGTGGTAAGGTCTCAGACCCAAAATGGATGCACGGCAATTTTGATTTTGCTGCACGTCATATAGGACCATTAAAATACCTGTAGGGATGTGTATGTATTGTGGTAGCACATGCAGTGGGAGCATCCATTTTACAACGGAAAACAGCAATGGAAAAAACTTGGCAATTTACACCTGTAAGAGCTGGCACTTACGCGTGCACGTCTGACAGTTTGGAAACCTACATGTGTGCATGCTTCTAATTAACTAAAAAGACCACAATCTTTATTTAATTTCAATTGGAGGGAAAATAAACAATGAAGGATTAAGAAGGATATCTCCCTTAATCCCTCTTGTAAAGGGCTGGCCCAAAACAGCACTTAAACAAAAATCCTGTACATGCCAGAGAAGCAGCTGTAAATCCCGACATTGATATACTGAGACATACATATGATTTTCCTTTCTGAAATAGGGAATGCATGTGTAGATTTTAGTTCTGCCCAAGCCACACATCCTTATGATCTACATGTAGTGCAGGGTTTATTCAATAGGGCTAGATTCTATTTAGGACACCTAAAATGTTGGCGCCAAAAAAATATGCCTAGCTGTATTCTATAAACTATGCCTAAAGTTAGGCGCGGTTTATAGAATATGCTTACATTTAAGTATTGTTTATCGAATACGCCCAGCGCCTCTTTCCTGTGACTATATTTAGTCGTGGCCAGCTAAAACCTGGTGTAAACGCTGATGCCTAAATTACGCACAGAACAGGCATATTCTATAATATTAGTGCGTAAATTCTAGGAACATCCATGACCCACCCATGCCCCTCCCACGGCCACACCCTCTTTTCTGCTCTGCATCTTAGAATTTACACGCTCACTTTATAAAATAAGCTTAGAAAGTTGTGCTAGCCAATTACAATTATCGGCACTGATTGACTTGTTAAGCCAATTAAGTTGCACATGCAAAACAGAATATGGTCAGATTTGCGTGCACAACTTAGGTCGCACTATACAGAATTTGGGGGGTACTGGCTTTCTAATTTTTACCTATGTATGCAATATACACATGTAAAATCCAGTATTTGGACATGTAAATCATAAATAGGACTTCGAAAATAAGGGATTTAGCATTATAGGTTTTTTTCAGCTGCACATAAAACAGACATAACACTTGGACATTTTTGCCATAATGGAACAAAACAAAACCGTCCAGGACTAAAACTAAGACATTTTGAGCTAGACCTGTTTTTTATAGTGAATAAGGCACAAAAGGGTACCTAAATGACCACTGGAGGGAATAAGGGATGACTTCCCCTTACTACCCCAGTTATCAGTAACCTCCTCCCCCCCCCCCCAAAAAAAAAATGTGATTAAAAACATTACTTAGCAGCTTCTATACCAGCCTCAGATGTTATACGCAGGTCCAATAGAGCAGTATTCAGGTCCCTGGAGTAGTCTAGTGGTGAGTGCAGTGCACTGCAGACAGGTGGACTCAGGCCCATACCTCGCCCTATCTGTTACACTTGTGGTGGAAACTGTGAACCCTTCAAAAAACTCACCAGAAACTACCCACATAAAGGTGCCCCCTTCACCCATAAAGGCTATTGTAGTGGTGTGCAGTTGGGGGTAGTAGGTTTTGGAGGGGGGGCTCAGCAGACAAGATGTGTACCTGGGAGCATTTATTTGAAGACCACTGCAGTGGCCCTTAGGATGCCCTATTGCTTTCCTAAGATGCCTAGGGGACCAGTCTACTAAAAATGCTGGCTCCTCCTACATCCTAATGGTTTTATTTTTTATGTTTTGCACTGGAACAATTTTTTTTTTTCAAAAATTGACCAAAAAAACCCCAAAACATCCAAAGCACAAAACCTTGTTCGAAACAGACCTTTCTTTTTCGAAAACGACCTTCTTTCCTATTCAGATTTTGAACGTTCTGTGCAAAACGTCCAAAGCCAGACAGATGTCATATCGAAAATGCCCCTCCACATAATTTTGTAAGTCTATGTGCTTTGAACATGAGCATCTTTACATATAGCTAGCACTGCTGAGTACATAAGTATAAATTAAACTTATAAGTATACATATACACTTATGTAGAATATGGAACTATCAACCCCCAATATCAGCTCAATCTTTAAGTTTATTTTTTGGCTTGGATGCCATGTTATACCTGGTGTTTCCATGTCTGAGTCAAACAAATAATCTATGCGTATAGATGCCAAATATCCATGCCTAAATGACAGCCAAAATGGAAAGAAAACACCCTTACGTCTGCTTAATCGTTGGTACTTTGTCATTAAAAGAGTGTTTTTTTTTATACTCGGCTGGTGGAAGTTCTTTGGTCTATCCTTACTTTGATTTCAAATATTCCTGCCTATATGTATACTTAGGGACCCTCTGGTGGCTTCTGCTAGCTCTTTTCAGTGCTTCTTTAGAGTTGGGAATGGTCCTGGAGGATTGGAGAAGGGCGAATGTGATGCCAATCTGGGTACCACCACTGAATATCCAAGCAGTCGGTGGCCTGCCAGGAGTATCCCAAATGCTGCTGATAGTCAATGGTGGTACCCGAATAGCTACCTAAGTGGCCCTTTTACAAAAGTGGGTAAGGCAGGGGCGTAGCTATGTGAGGCCACGGGGGCCTGGACCCCCCTGCCGATAATCCTTCGACCCCCCCCCCTTCCGCCACCAACTCTCCCCCACTGTCGCCATGGGCTACCTTTGCTGGCAGGGAACCCCAACCCCGCCAGCTGAGGTCCTCTTGCTTCCCGCGGAAGGCTTCGTTCTGTTTCTGACGTCCTGCTTCGTTGTGTTTCAGTGAGTGACATCCTGCACATACAACGTGCAGGACGTCAGAAGCAGAACAAAGCCTTGCTCGGGAAGCAAGAGGACCTTGGCTGGCATGGATTGGGGTCCCTCGCCAGCAAAGGTAGACTACGACGGCGGGGGAGGGTTCACGGCGGGAGGGGGGCAAAGTTGGTGGTGGCGGCAGCGGCAGGGGGGGTGTCGGGCGGCAATGGTGGGGGGGGGGCTAAAATGTGCCCCCTCACCTGGGCTCTAGACCCCCCTCCCGCCGAAGTCTGGCTACGCCGCTAGGGTAAGGGCCCTTAAGTCAATGAGCGGCGGTCTCGGGCTGAAAATGGATGCGCACTGGTTTTTATGTTGCCACACGTCCATTTTCCGGCAACTTAAAAAAAGGCCCTTTTTTCCAGGGCGCAGTAAAAACTGGCCCAGCATGTGCACAAAAGATGTGCTCACACTGTCGCAGGCCACTTTTTTGCCGCGGCTTAGTAAAAAGGCATTTTTTTTGTAGGTGCGCTGAAAATTAATTCTGCGCGTGCCCATAACATGCATCTACACTACCGCAGGCCATTTTTCAGTGCGCCTTTGTAAAAAGGACCCCAAAGTTTTAAGTAAGCCCAACCAAGACATATTGAATCTTGAGAATATCTCTTTACACTAAATACAAAATGTAAGTTATATGTAATGCAGGATGTTAATAAAACTATATTGACTCAAACCTTCGTTCACATTCTATAAGTGATTATGTGATTTCAAGTGTATGTCAGTGGTTGGTATGAGTGATAAAAGCAAATTTTTGGTAAAACTGAGCTCTGGTCTTTCAGAAAATATCATATTTTAGATTTGAAAGGACTTGTGGGTAGATACAATTGGCAGATTTAAATGGAATAATGCCTTTTACTCTTTCAGCTAATCCTTTACTGACTGCCCTTATACACCAATGGTTTGTATCAGTAAATTGCAGAGAAGCAAATAATTGATGGCAAACCACATGCTTTCCTCCCTACCCTAGACTTCATTTAAACTATGCAGAACACTTTAATGAAGTGAGTCCTATGTTTCCACACTAGAGTTTGCATCATGCAACAAAAGGACCCAATTCACACTATTTATATGGGATTCTTGCTTCCTTTCTTTGAAAAGGTGCTGAACCCACTTTTTCCATATGAAATATATGGGTATGTGATTTATCAAGTCCTTTTCCCTCTGCAGAGAAATGTCCTTTTTCTTTTTTCCCTCGATGTAAAACTCAAAATGCCAAGAAATCATTCTTTAAGAGACAATCTAAATGTAGACATACTAAATATAGAATACTAGTAACGAAGGCCCGTTTCAAATCGCAATGAAACGGGCGCTAGCAAGGCTCCCCTCCGTCCCTTTGTGTCTCCGTGTGTCGCCGATGTGTGGGCGCTCCCCCCTCTCCGAAGGCCCCCCACCCCACTGACCTGCCGAAGTAACGTGTGCTCCGCCCTCGACGTCATCGCGGTTTGATGCGAGGGCGGAGCACAGCTACAGTGCAGTACAACGTTGGAGCTGAGAATGTGCTCCGCCCTCAACGTCATAACGTTTGACATGAGGGCGGGGCCCACAGACTGTGATTTTGTGTGGCTTCAGAGCTTCGAACTTACGAACCTGGCTTCAGTGACGTCAGTGCAAATTGAACGTTGAGGGTTAGTTTTATATATATAGATTCTACTAAAATAAATATTTTCCTAGCTAGATACATTTCTTCCTTATAATAAAGAGCCATGGCAAAATAAGGGGCATGTAGCATAGTTTACTGACACCATAGCCATACGTTATGTTTATGGTACCAGCTTCAGAAGTGTCATAACACTTATTACATAGTCAAGGGGAGGCTTGTCCAAATTTAGAGAGCTGCAAACAGGCCATATTTTCAGGATATCCCTAATGAATATTTTTTGAATAAAAATGTTCAAAATGTACTAATAAACATTACAAAATTTGTACTTTATTAATACAAAATCCAATATACAAAATATAAATACCCACTGATACCAAATACCAACCCATTCCTCCCACTGAGATATGCACAACCCAATCACAAATTAAAAAGAAAACTACAATCTATAAAACTAACTCACATACTAATGATAAGACAGCACTTAACACTTAACTTAAACAATATCATTGTGGCGTGTTACTCATGCTGATTTCTCCCAGTTAATATATATTCTGCAAGTCAAATGAATCCAAAGAAATCTTCCACCTATTCACTGCTCACAGCTAGAATCTGCTAGACGCTCTGCCTTTTTCTGCATCACCCCAATCCTTTGGAATTCTCCCCTTCCCTCTTTACATGCTGAACAATCATAGGCTGCCTTTCTAGCCTCTCTAAGGGGCCCTTTTACAAAGCGGTAAAAAGAAAACTTAGAGGAACAGCTGCGAATCTCAAAAATTTACATCAAGTGTGGATGCTGTTCAAAAATACTATCCTGGAAGCCCAGGTCAAATATATTCCGATAATTAAAAAAAGGAGGAAGGAAGATCAAATGACAGCTTGAATGGTTAAAAAGTGAGGTGAAGGAAGCTATTAGAGCTAAAAGAAAATCCTTCAGAAAATGGAAGGATCCAACTGAAAATAATAAGAAACAGCATAAGGAATGGCAAGTCAAATGCAAAGCGCTGATAAGGAAGGCAAAGAGGGACTTTGAAAAAAAATTGCATTGGAGGGGCATAATCGTTTTCCTGAGGATGTCCTTGCAGGACGTCCCCGCGAATGGGCGAGGAAACCCGTATTATTGAAACAAGATGGGCGTCCATCTTTTGTTTCGATAATACGGTCGTGGATGCCCAAATCTCAACATTTAGGTCAACCTTAGAGATGGTCGTCCCCAGTTTTCGCCGATAATGGAAACGAGGACGCCCACCTCAGTAACGACCAAATCCAAGCCATTTGGTCATGGGAGGAGCCAGCATTCATAGTGCACTGGTCCCCCTGACATGCCAAGACACCAACCAGGACCACATAAAACACAGTTCTGTCTTTAAGCGGTTCTTCATAGCAGGTTAAGGGACCCTTTTACCAAGCTATGGTAGGGCTACTGTGGGCTTGGTGTACGGTATTTTGGCCCTAGAGCCGGGATATCGCGGAAGCTCAGCAGCAGTGCTGACTCTCTCCATATAGGATTGGTCCTTTGCTGCCGGTGGAACGCCTTGGGGGCGGGGCTTATGAACGTCATGCTGTAGCAGATATTTAATGGGTTCAAAAAAAGCTCCGGCGCCATCTTTGCTGATAACGTTTGCTGAGCTGACGCTATAAGAAACACGGGGTGAGTTTGGTTTAGCTTTTAGCTACTCTCTGGATGTAGGCTTAATACTGAAGTCTGGGGAGATTAATAATTTATTTTGATTTATATTGCAGGGGAATGTCCTTGAGACAGCTCATTGTGGGCGAAATGTGCATGTCGGGCAGATGATCCCCTGGGTCCGACAAGTATAATAAATTGAAAAGATAAGTAATGCTAAAGCTATATATATATATATATATATATATATAAATTAAGAAATTAGAAAAAGAACCGGTGAAGAGCTTGATGTTATTGAAATCGCTGTATTTTAAATGGATAGCGATTAACATCACTGAGGTTCTGGCCAATGATTTGATCCTGAAGTATCTGTATCATGAGTTGTGCTCTTTTGAAAAAGGACTTTACTATATGAAAGATCTAAAGAAGATTTAATCTGGATTGTACTGACAATAACGACTCTCTCCATGCGACATTTCCGGCACTAAAAAATTATTACCTGGCAGCACTGCCCAGTTACTGCCAGGTTAGCACAGGACCCCTTACCGCCAGGGCTCCCTCTAGAAATGGCCGTGTGGCAAGTGCTACACTTACTGCATCGCCACTTCCATTAAAAAAAAAAAAAAAAAAGTCATTTTATTGGTGGCAGTAAAAGGGAAATGGGACTTGATATATCACCATTCTGAGGCTTTTGCAACTACATTCAAAGCGGTTTACATATATTCAGGTAACTTATTTTGTACCAGGGGCAATGGAGGGTTAAGTGTCTTGCCCAGAGTCACAAGGAGCTGCAGTGGGAATCAAACCCAGTTCCCCAGGATCAAGGTCCACTGCACTAACCACTAGGCTACTCCTCCACTAGCAACATTCCATGTAGAAGCCTGCCCTTGCAGATCACCAGTGCAGCTGCGCAGGCTTCTGTTTCTGTGAGTCTGACAACCTCACAGAAACAGAAGCCTGCGCGGCCGCATTGCTGATCTGCAAGGGCAGGCTTCTACATGGAATTTTGCTATACATGGAATGTTGCTAGTGGAATAGCAACATTCCATGTAGAATCTTCAAATAGTAGCAACATTCCAGAATCTTGAATAGTAGCAACAGCAACATTCCATGTAGAATTTAGAATCTCAAATAGGGAAAGGGAAATGGTACTTGATATACTGCCTTTCTGAGGTTTTTGCAACTACATTCAAAGTGGTTTATATATATATTTAGGTACTTATTTTGTACCAGGGGCAATGGAGGGTTAAGTGACTTGCCCAGAGTCACAAGGAGCTGCAATGGGAATCGAACTCAGTGCCCCAGGATCAAAGTCCACTGCACTAACCACTAGGCTACTCCTCAAGGAGGCCTCAGTGTGTAGCATGCCGACACCACCGCCGCTTGGTAAATGGACTCCTAAGTTCTGAATATTGCTCTTAATTGGCTAACTTTTATCTGTCTGTGTTTGCCCAGATATTCAATGCTGATATCTGGACATGGCCTGGCATTGAATATTCAGGCATAAAGCCGACATTGGCCGATGGCGGTCAAAAAACACTGACCACCTCTAGCTGAATATCTACTCCTCGAGGGAAACTATGAAATGCACTACCGAATGCCATAAAAACAACTCATGATCTGACACCCTTCCGGAAACTACTAAAGACTAAAGTGTTCAAAAAGAGACTTATCAAAAGAATCAGGGCCGGTCTTAGCAAGTGCGGGGTCCTATGCAGACCAATTTGGTGGGGCCCCATCCTAGCTCCGCCCATTGATAAGATTATTCCATTTTTAGAAAAAAATTTTTATTTATGAAATTTCAAATAAAGTCAACTGAAGCTAAATTTATACAACTTGTACAAAAAACTGATTGAAATAATAAGCACAATGCTATCACGAACCCCCCCCCCTGATCATTTCTATAGATCACCTATTAGGGAATCATTGATATAAATATAACAAATGAGAAATATTGAAGTAAAATAAAGAAAAAAATTAATGATTGAAAAATTCATCTGCTCTTTTTCTATTTCTATATTGCAATAGGTTATCAATAGAAATCAAACAAAATAAAACATGGAAAAGAAAATAAGATGATACCTTTTTTATTGGACATAACATAACTTAATACATTTCTTGATTAGCTTTCAAAGGTTGCCCTTCTTCGTCAGATCGGAAAGAAGGGCAACCTTTGAAAGCTAATCAAGAAATGTATTAAGTTATGTTATGTCCAATAAAAAAGGTATCATCTTATTTTCTTTTCCATGTTTTATTTTGTTTGATTTCTATAGATTCTACATGGAATGTTGCTATTCCACTAGCAACATTCCATGTAGAAGTCGGCCCTTGCGGATCACCAATGTGGCCGCGCAGGCTTCTGCTTCTGTGAGTCTGACGTCCTGCACGTACGTGCAGGACGTCAGACTCACAGAAACAGAAGCCTGCGCAGCCTTCTACTTGGAATGTTGCTAGTGGAATAGCAACATTCCATGTAGAATCTCCAATAGTAGCAACATTCCATGTAGAATCTCCAATGGTATCTATTTTACTGTCATAGTAATGCTTGAATGTTTTCACTTATATACACTGTCGGCTAGCACATTTGCTTATTTCCGATCTGAGGAAGAAGGGCAACCTTCGAAAGCTAATCAAGAAATGTATTAAGTTATGTCCAATAAAAAAGGTATCATCTTATTTTCTTTTCCATGTTTTATTTTGTTTGATTTCTATTGATAACCTTAAGAGTGGACTAACACAGCTACCACACTCCTCTACTTATATTGCAATAAAAATTGAACAAAATAACACAAATGCATAAAAAAGAATCCAGAGCCTGGACTTCTCTTCTTAATCCTCTTAACTATTGGGCTATTCCTTCACTCCATAAAAAAGGAAACCAAATAAATAGCAAGCATTATAAGATTCATCTTTAAAATTGTGAAACTGTATACAAAAGCTATCATTACCTTGCCCGAATGGCACAAACTGTAGCCCTGTTGCTCCTTCACTTTATTTTAAGACGCACGCACTCGCACCAGCGATGGCCGCTCACCTCCAACCAGGCTCCAGCTTTTCCCGCTCAGTGACTCCCGCCCTCGCGGAAACAGGAAATACATCATCAGAAGGCGGGACATTGAGCGGGAAAAAGCTGGAGGTGAGCCGTCGCTGCAACTGTCTGTCGACTGTCGGGGCCGTCGCTCGCTGCAACTGTCGGGGTCCGTGGAGCTGACAGCGGGCCAAAGTGGGGGGTGGGCGCCGGTGGCAGGAGCGGAGCGGCCGAGCGGGATCATTGATGCGGTCCGAGCAGCGGAGGTCAGAGGCAGAGTTGAGAGGCGCACCGCACGGGGCCCCTTAGGCACGAGGCCCTATGCGGCCGCCTCTGCCTAAGACCGGCCCTGAAAAGAATCCTTCAGAAATGACCTGACATCTAAACCCAATCAGAACAAGTTAACAGTGACCTCTTCTATTTGATTACTTTAATTTCTTTTTCTTTACTTTTTTTTATACATTACCCTTGATTTCAAATTCCTGAAATGTATTATATATCCATTTATTTCTAATGTAGCAGTTGGGGGGAAGAGGGGGTGGTGGTTGGGAGGCAAGGATAGGGGAGGGCAGACTTATACGGTCTGTAACAGAGCCGGTGATGGGAGGCGGGACTGGTGGTTGGGAGGCGGGAAATACTGCTGGGCAGACTTATATGGTCTGTGCCCTGAAAAGGACAGGTACAAATTCAAGGTAAGGTATACACATATGAGTTTGTCATGGGCAGACTGGATGGACCATGTAGGTCTTTTTCTGCCGTCATCTACTATGTTACTATGTTACCTCATATCTTTTGTACTTTATTGTTAATTAAGAATAATATGTATTTCTTCTCTGGAGATGACTACTGCCATTTCGGCATAATGTAAGCCACATTGAGCCTGCAAAGAGGTGGGAAAATGTGGGATACAAATGCAGCAAATAAGTGAATAAATAAATACATTTTAAAAATTTGCTTCAAACTTCTTCAAAATTGTTCATCAAACCAATTTCCAACAAACTTTCTTCAACAGTAACCCTGATAGATCTAAAGGAGGCCACATACAAAAAACAGCAAACACACATACGGGGTCTGGGAACAGGTTTACCAAAGACATTTATCTCAGACAAGAAAAAGGTAAAGACTTGATTCATCTGACCCTTTGCCTTTCAGTGACATACTTCTTTCCATTCCAATTGTGCATTTCCTAACAGCAAGCATTTTTCAGCCCTTGATTTGGAGACGTTTCTGTAGCAATCCCTGTTTTAATATACTGCAGAACTTACCGAAAATCTCATTCACATTGCTCCAAGCTAGTTCTGACATATCCATCAGGAATTTGGCATATACCATGACGGACTGGAGTAAATTTCCCTTTACAATAACAACCAAGCTTTGTCGGCAAAATGTAAGTGTCAGTTTGTTAGTTCTCTGCTTTCTTTTTTTTTCTTTCTCCTGAATCCCCACACAATGTTTATTATCTTTTCTGAATTATAGTTTCCATGTTCGCATGGGGAGATGGAGCTTGGCCCTGCTTCATCAATTTAGGGTTTAATATAAATATATATACACTGATGATGCAGCCAAAATACATCTCGACATACAAAGGGCAAACATATGTAGAACATCTATGATACTGCTTTACATGACAAAGAGGGGCACTTTTAATATGACATCTAAGTCCAACTTTGGAAATTTTACTGAAAATGTCCAGAAATCAAGTAGTGAAAATGACTATTTGCAAAAGAGAAAAATGCCTGGTCCTTATTCTTTGAAAAAGATCATATCCTAGATATTGTTGTGATTAGTACATCTATCTTTTCGGACCATTTCCCCCCCCCCCCCCCCCCCCAAAAAAAAATAAATAAATAAATAAATAAATAAAACATCCAAAATCAAGCCAGCGTTCCTAGTATACTGGTCACACAGGTATCCCAGCAGAGCAATGGGGCACCACAGTGGAATTTACATAAAAGGTCCTACGTACATATCTCACCATTGCCCTCATATTGCCCTTCAAAACTCACAAAAAACCTACTGTACCCATCACTACTGTATACACCACTAAAATAGCACTTATGGCCGCAGGCGTCACCTATATATGGGTACATAAAACTTTGGGGAGCTGACACTTTCTACCACAAGTGTAATAGTTAGAGCAGATTATGGGCCTGGGTCACCTCCAGTTTAGAAGGAATGGGTCTACAGAATCTTAGTGGAGATTGGGTGGCAATGTAGGTAATTGGGAAGCAAAACCAGTGCTGGGCAGACTTCTACGGTCTGTTCCCTGAGAATGGCAAGGACAAATCAAACTCAGGTATTCATATAAAGTATCACATACCATGTAAAATGAGTTTATCTTGTTGGGCAGACTGGATGGAGCATCTGGGTCTTTATCTGCGTCATTTACTATGTTACTATTGGGCTCATTTTCAAAAGAGAAGGACGTCCATCTTTCGACATAAATCGGAAGATGGACGTCCCTCTCCCAGGGACGTCCAAATCGGTATAAACGAAACCCGATTTAGGATGTCTCCAACTGCACTTCGTCGCAAGGATGTCCAAAGTTCAAGGGGGCATATCGGAGGCTTAGCGAAGGCGGGACTTGGGCGTGCCTAACACTTGGACAACCTTGACCCATAATAAAAAAAAAAAAAAAACAAGGATGTCCCTGACGAACACTTGGACGTTTTCACCTGGACGTGTTTTTCTTACAACTAAGGCACAAAAAGGTGCCCAAAATGACCAGATGACCACAGGAAAGAATCGGGGATGACCTCCCGTTACTCCCCCAGTGGTCACTAACCCCCTCCCACCCTCAAAAAACATCTTTAAAAATATGTCGTGCCAGCCTCTATGCCATACTCAGGTCCATGACAGCGCATGCAGGTTCCAGGAGCAGTTTTAGTGGGTACTGCAGTGCACTTCAGATAGGTGGACCCAGGCCCATACCCCCCCCCCCACCTGTTACATTTGTGGAGGAAACAGTGAGACCTCCAAAACCCACCAGAAACCCATTGTACCCACATCTAGGTGCCCCTATGGGGCTATGGTAGTGGTGTACAGTTGAGGGCAGTGGGTTTTGGGGGCTCAGCACACAAGGTAAAGGAGCTATGTACCTGGGAGCAATTTATTACGTCCACTGCAGTGCCCCTAAGGTGCCCGGTTGGTGTCCTGGCATGTCAGGGGGACCAGTGCACTACAAATGCTGGCTCCTCCCACACCCAAATGGCTTGCATTAGGATGTTTTTGACATGGATGTCTTTGGTTTCGAAAATCGCCAAAAGTCAGAAACGTCCATGTCTAGGGACGTCCGAATTTAAGGATTTGGACGTCCCTGATGGTATTTTCGAAAATACAGGTTTCCCCGCCCCTGGAGTTTGCTGTTTTGCAAGGACGTCCAAATCGCAACTTGGACGTCGCTTTTGAAAATGCCCCTCTATGCTACCTTCTCTGCAGTGCACTGCACCGACCACTAGGCTATTCCAGGAACCTGATTGCTGCTCTAATAGGACTGGCCATATCACCTGAAGCTGTCGTAGAGGTTGATATGACCCGCTTCATTTACATCTTTGCGGGATGGGAGGCGGTTAGTGACCACTGAAGGAGTAAGGGGGTGTCATCCCTTTATTCCTGCAGTGGTCATCTAGTCATTTAGGGCACTTTTTTGTGGATTATTCTTTAATAAACAGGTCTAAACCAAAATGTCCAACTTATAGCCCTGGATGTTTTTGTTTTGTTCCATTATGGCTGAAAACCATCCAAGTGTTAGGAACACCCTGCTCCCACCCTTAACACACCCCTGACATGTCCCCTTGTGATTTATTTATTTGTGGCATTTATACCCCGCTCTTTCCCACTCAATAACAGGTTCAGTGCGGCTTACAAAGTGTGGTACAAAGTATCACAGAGATAATACAAAGTATGGTACAATGTAGCACAAAGATAACAGCTAAGTAGAGTGAGACATTAGAAAGAGATGTGGGGGAAGGATTGGAGTGTGGGTAGTGCTGGTGGTGTGGGTTAGGTTTGAGACTTAAATTGGGTCATTTGGGTAGGTTTGTTTGAAGAGATAAGTCTTCAGCAGCTTTCGGAAGGGTAGGTGTTCATTGGTTTTTTGGATATGTCTAGGTAATGTGTTCCAGAGTTGGCTGCCTATAACAGAGAAGTTGGATACGTAGTAGGTTTTGTATTTGAGGCCTTTGCAGTTGGGAAGATGTAGATTGAGATATGTTCGAGAGCATTTGGACCAGTTCCTGGCTGGAAGATCGATCAAGTTGGACATGTAGCTTGGAGATTCTCCATTGAGGATCTTGTGGATCATTGTGTGGGCTTTGAAGTTTATTCGTTCCTTGATAGGGAGCCACTGATTCTGACGGACTTCATAGAAAAATGGCTAACAGTTGCTTTTGAATATACTAATTTGGACGTTTTTGTGAGAAAAATGTCCAAATGTAGATTTCTGTTACTTTTTGGGCATTTTTCTCTTTTGAAATTGAGCCCCATATTGATTGATGCACCTTTCAAAATGGCTTAAGCAGTGACTTCTATACTTTGTTGAAGCTTCCAAGGAAACAAGAATCCCTAGCATTTATGCTGGCCCTTCCTTTTCAACCATATTATGCACGTATCTCTCATCATAAATGCAAATGGACTTGAATATCATAGTGGTCAGGCATTTTTCTCTTTCTATCGGAATACTGCAGAAAACAGACCACCAGTAAGAATAGCAAGTTTCTTCTTGGAGATGCATTTGTAAATGCTTTACTGTATTCATATAATTGAAATATAAGTACACATGGGATTAGATTCAGTAAATTGTGTCCAAAATTGGGCATAAAAAATGCACTCTGAGCGCTATTCTATAAACTGCTCTCCAAGTTGGGCAATGTTTATAGAATAGTACACAACGCCAGGATCTGCAGTCAACTGAAAAGAAACCTGGTTATAAATCCTTGTGAATAAATTAGATGCAGATCCCTGGATTTCTACGTGGTAAAAAGCAGTTAGCTTAGCGGGGTTTAAAAAAAGGTTTGGATAGCTTCCTAAAAATAAAAGTCCATAAGTCATTATTAAAATGGACTTGGGAAAATCCACTGCTTATTTCTGGGATAAGCAGCATAAAATGGATTGTACTGTTTTGGGATCTTGCCACTGGAATAGCCACTGTTGGAAACAGGATACTGGATCTGATGGAAAGGGAAAGTGACTTGTCCACAGTCACAAGGAGCTGCAGTGGGACTTGAACGCAGTTCCCCAGGATCAAGGTCTGCTACATTAACCACTAGGCTACTCCTCCACTCCTTTGGTCTATCCCAGTATGGCAACACTTATTTACTTATTTTGCACATCTTTAGTGACTGCCCCAACCCACCCATGGTTGTGCACCCCCTTTTCAGTTGCATGCTAAACAATTTACATATTTATCTTTATAGAATAGCATCTAGCAAGATGTGTATGCAAATCTAAATTGCTGTAAGCTGATATCACCTTTCTCATAAAATGTTTTGTCTTTTATAATCCCCCAGGAATGCTTTATCATGTGCTGAGAGACCTCTTATGGCTCCTGTGTAGTATCATAAGTTCTCAACTAGGGTTCATTTACCTTCTGAAAAAAGCTCAAAGTCAAGTCTCCTCTATGGCAGCCTCTAATCCTAGTCTCAATGTTTGGGGCTCCTCTTTCACTCAGGGTGACTGCCCCTCATTTATCATCCCTTCTTAGAATCCTTCTCAGATGTATCCTCAGGTAACAGATCACCATTCTGGTACTCTGATGTGCCCCTTGACACCTTCCCTGGGAATATAATCCTGGTTTCTCAGCTTTACCAGATATGCAAATTAGGCAGCAGATGCAAATCCACTCTTTTAGCATCCCTGATCCAATCTTGTGAGGGACAACTTCTTTCCACCAAATCATTCAACTTGATTCTTCTCCACTGAGCCCACTTATTTGGGGAGACTTGGGTCTCAGCTTAAAACAGCCTCCTCCCCTGGACAGGACTTTCATCACTCACTTTAACTTTACAGTCCTGTCCTGCACCCCATGGCTCTTAGTCAACATCAAATAATACTCAGTTCCATTACTACCATATCCATAGCAAAGTAAGTACCTTCTTGGTTTTTAGATGAATTCTTCTCTTTCAGCTTCTAGGGAATCTCCTTCAGCAGACTTCATCTGTTCCATCCCACAATTTCTCTCTGAAGCTTCTCTAGAGGTGCTCTTTATATAAGGCTGCTAATAGCTCACCACACGCTTTCTAGGCCCCTCCTCCTCCTAGTTCTGGAAGAGTCCAAAACATTCTTCTTTGTGTGTTTTCTCTTAAAGGGGAATCCTCTGCTATGGGTCATCTCTGATCCCCCACTTCAGGACTTGGCTGGAGCTCCCTCTAGTGGCCCTTTCAGGTCATTACCCTGGTGTCCCATTGGAGCTCCCTCTAGGGACCATATTATGGCATTTTTCAATCTCTTCTCTAGAAGATCGCCCTCTGGTGGTCTCCTCAGGGTAGGGCAGTCCTGTGTTTATCACACTCTGTAATAGATGACTGGGCAAAATCCAGTCTTCTCAAACAATACACAAAAGACCACATTGCTTTGGTTCGGGAATTACCAACAAATCTCAACAACGAACATAGTTTTACCTTTAGGGGCTATTCTCGAGTTTGAAGAAAAATTAAGGGGTATAATATTAGATGCCAAGGGGCCCTTTTACAAAGGGCTTGCTGCACACCATTGGACTTGTCACACGCAAATTCGGAACTATTGCAGGAGCCTGGTGGTAGTTCCCACCTCCAGCATGCGCCACTTCTGGCGCTACAAAAATATTTTGTATTTTTGTTGCACCTGGGCTTACCCAGTGGTCATTGGGCAGCGGAATAAAAGTCTGTAAATACAGTACAATAACATTAACGCCAATAAAAGGCATGGGATAAGCATGTGGGATCGCCTAGGAAAAGGAAGAGTTAGGGGTTACAGAGGATGGGCAGACTGGATGGGTCATATGGTCTTTATCTGTCATCATGTTTCTATGTTTCTATGTTAGCCCTAAATTATGGAATCGCATGCACAAATTCGGCACATGCATAAATTTTATGTGCACAATTTTGCTTTATTTATAGAATTTGGGGGATGGTACATACTTACGTGTGTGCCATTTGTAGGCATTCCCAAGGGCATAATTTGAGTGGATCAGGACAGAGTTGTGACTGTCGTATGTTCACAGGTAAACTTGTTCAAGGTTGTACAGTAGGTGGCGATGTGGAAGGCTCTCTCAGCAGTCAAAGTCATAGCCTCAGGACTGGAGTCTTGTAGCTCAGGACTGGAGCCTTGTAGCTCAGCCACAGACGCTGTTTAGTTGTAACCTGAGCTCTCAGCTATGTGGCCGTGAGGGGCAAAAGTCAACCCCCCTCCCCCCTCCAAGAGCCCACTGGACCAGCAAGAGGTGAATCTTATCAATGACAGAAAATAAAGAAGTCCAGCCAGATTTTGGGTGTGGCTGATCTACATCTTCTGCTATTCCAGCACTTTTACATTCATGTTTTATTTTTTCTCTACCCTCGGTTCCTATCTCATGCATGATTCCTGCACCACAGTTGGTTCCCACTCTACCTTTGATTTCTATTCCATATTTATGTAACCGGGCTCTGGAGGGTCTCTGGAGGGTCCCAATGCCACCCCCCGCAGAAACAGGCACACAAATGAGAAGATGAAATAAAGTGCAGGCCGGGACCAGAAGGAACTCTGGTAGGCTGGGGGGTTCACTCCCACACTCAGTTCTTTTAGTTCTGTCTTCCAGCAAAAGGAGGACTCGCACACCCATCTTTATAAAGATTCTCCAACTTGGGTTACATCTCATTTTTGCTTTATGTCTTTTCTTGATCCTGCTTGGTTTCTTCCTTGCTTGACTCTGCCCTGGGACCATCCTCTCCATCCACTTTTGCCCAGGGGTGGTCCTGACATGGTGGGATTAGAATCCGGTTCTCCTCGTAATATAGTGCAGCATTCTAACCACTGCTTGTCAGAAAAGAATAGCTGTATGGATAACATGAAATGTCATAGTAAAGATATTCTGGCTGCAGGAGTTATTTCAGAACAATAAACAGATGATGCTGATGATAAAAATCAGGCTGGGAATGTTAATTCTTTTCCCCTCCGAGTTCCACAGTGGAGGATAAATCTTTCCAGCAGGATTCATCTCTTGAAATATATTCAGCCAGTGAGTGTTTTTAAATGCTGACTGCCACTGGCTAAGTCAGACCCAGGTAGTAAATGCCAGGCCATGTCCGGGTTTTGGCACTGAATATGTGAGTCAGTGACAATACTCAGGAATAGGGGTGTGCAGCCAGAACATTTTCGTTTTATGTCATGTCTGGGAATGCTCATTTTATTTATTTTCCCCCATTATGTTCTCATGAAGAACTCTGGGCAAGTCACTTAACCCTCCATTGCCCCATGTAAGCTGCATTGAGCCTGCCATGAGTGGGAAAGCGCGGGGTACAAATGTAACAAAAATAAAATAGATACTATTGGAGATTCTACATGGAATGTTGCTGCTATTGGAGATTCTACATGGAATGTTGCTATTCCACTAGCAACATTCCATGTAGAAGGCTGCGCAGGCTTCTGTTTCTGTGAGTCTGATGTCCTGCACGTACGTGCAGGACGTCACAGAAGCAGAAGCCTGCGCGGCCACATTGGTGATCTGCAAGGGCCGACTTCTACATGGAATGTTGCTAGTGGAATAGCAACATTCCATGTAGAATCTCAAATAGTAGCAACAGTGGAGGGAGTGGCCTAGTGGTTAGGGTGGTGGACTTTGGTCCTGGGGAGGAACTGAGTTCGATTCCCACTTCAGGCACAGGCAGCTCCTTGTGACTCTGGGCAAGTCACTTAACCCTCCATTGCCCCATGTAAGCTGCATTGAGCCTGCCATGAGTGGGAAAGCGCGGGATACAAATGTAACAAAAGTAAAAATAAATTTGCACTCTTTCGCAATAGTTTGTACACGTGTGATGGTGTGATGGGGCAAGCATTCTTCCGTGAATAGTGCACACTATTGATGACACATGAAAAAAAAAACATAAACAAAGCCACAACGGGAAAAGAACTCCTACGGAAGTGTAAACAAAAATCAAAAACTAGGAATTAGACAATGGCCATCAAAAAAGAAGAATCCTAGCGAGAAGTGGCAGTAAGCCCAACGTGGGCTTACCGCTCGCTAAACAGGAAGTACAGCCGGGCTACCGCAGCAGCCCAGCGGTACTTTCCACCCCTAGCATGCCGTCATATCCGGCGCTATAACAATATATATTTTTTGTAGCATTGGAGTGTACCTGTTGGTAATTGGGCAGTGCTGCATGCTGCCTGGTTACCGCCAGGTTACTGTGGGAGCCCTTACTGCCACCTCGATGGGTGGCGGTAAGGGTTCTCCCCCCCCCCCCCCCAAATGGCTGCACAGCAAATCAGAACGGTTCACAGAGCAAATATTACAATAAAAATTGGCATAAATTAAAATTATTTAGGAACTCCATTTAAAAATAGGAAAGAAGATAGACAAACCTTTCTTACTAGAGAAAGCAATAAAATAAAGACAATCAGCTCGTACAACAATCATAACAAAATAACATAAATCAAAAACTTTAGGAAATCTGTGTAGTCGAGCAGCCAAAAATTCAGCAAGTGATGAAAATTGATTGGTAGTAGTGGGTTTTGAGTGCTCCACGAAAACGAGAATAAGATTTTTTTCCAATCTAATCGATTATCGTGCAGTAAACCCGGATTGGGCTTACTGATGCTTTGTAAAAGGGTCCCTAAGTGATCCTACTTACCCAGTTACCCTGTTTCCCTGAAAATAAGACATCCCCTGAAAATAAGACCTAGTAGAGGTTTTGCTGAATTGCTAAATATAAGGCCTCCTCTGAAAGTAAGACCTAGCAAAGTTTTTGTTTGGCCCCGATGGGACATGGAAACAGAAACCTTAATTTTTTTCGCTGCAACCCAAAGATGAAATAACATTAAAGAAATGCAAGAAACAAGACTGAGGTGGAAAATCTATCGTCCAGCGGACTCCTACCATCCTCCTTCACGCTTTTGTGAAGATCAACTACCGGTAAGTGAGCCCAGAAAGAAAAGAAACACCCCCCTTGCAGAAATAATAAAAGAAAAGAAAATGAGTAACTGAGCCCTTTTGGCGCTGCTCCATCGCCCAAGGGCTAAGTCAGACTAGAAGGATGGAAAGTGTTGCGAATGTACAAGAGGAGCACATAAAGCGCCACCAACGGGGAACGGAGCTACCGTAGAATTTTTTTAACGTTTGTAATATGGTAGGGATGATCCTGCGCCCTAAGCCCTCTCACAACCTCCCGAGACCCCCAGCCAGAGCAGCCCGGCCCCACATTCCATTACCTTCCCTAGTGCATACCCCTCCATTCCCAGACCAGCCAGGGCAGCTCTGCTCCGCTCGAGTCCTGCGGTCACTGTGGGCAGATAGGCGAGCCACGGCCTACTCCTGCAGGATACCGCCCCCCACTTCAATACTGTTCCTGACCGCCACAGTCCCCCTACTACTCCCGAATAAGACATCCCCTGAAAATAAGACCTAGCGCATCTTTGGGAGGAAAAATTAATATAAGACACTGTCTTATTTTCAGGGAAACACGGTAGCTGTGAGAGCACTGGCTCTGAATATTAAATATGGAGGGCCACCAGCTCTGAATACTGCCCTGACTCTTCCCCCAGACCAACCCAGTCTACTCAGACATTGCCACAGCAATCAGAAGGGATATTCAGAAGCAGTCCCTAGTTAAGTGCAGCTGAATATTCTATCCTGAAATGATCAGAGTATTTTAACCCTCGTTTTCTTGACTGACACTAATAGCAATACTTCACATTCTGCAGAGGGAGCCTAGAAGGATGCAGTGAAGTATTTATTTTATATCATTATGTTCAATATTTTTAACGTTCAAACTGAAAAACAAACCCTTTGGTTCAGACCAGTCAGAGTTTCCACCTTAATTCTGACAGAATATCCACTCCAGCCTACGTTTCCCCTCTTAGGAACACTGTTTGATCTTGAGCTGGTTCTGAATTGTCTGTTTCTCTTTTTTATGTCTAAAAGCCCTAGGATACAGCTTTATGTGAGCTCGCACCATCTTGGCAACAAAAGGAACCACCTACAACATTCTTTGAAGTGAAATTTTAATGTGTTTTCTGACACCAATTATGATATTTCAAAATACACCAACTGGAAATTGCTGCCATACAGGCTTAATGTTTTCAATAAATCCACATGCTGGAAAGAAACTACACCACTGAAGTTTCACCCTCAGTCTACCATATTTGACGGACTTCTGTTCTTCATTTGACTTCTTGTCCATGTGAAAAACTTTAGCGTAACTCAAACAAATTTTCGAATGGAAAGATTTCAGACTCAGGACCGAAAACTTAGCCTTGTTAGTAAAAGCATGGATCAGTGGATGCTCCCCTTCCCCGTCATGGGCTCACAAAGCAGAGATCCATCTCCACATACTTCAGATCTTCAAAGTCTTGAAAGTCACATGAGCACCTTTAATATAACATCTTTTTAGTTTATTCCTAGACCTTTAGATGTTATCACCTGTTTTTGGATAGACATCACTTTTTGGGCCTGATTTTTTTAATAGAACACCTATGTGAGAAGTCCAAAATGGTGCCTATTTTAAGCAGGAAATCTATCAGGATTATTTTCGAAGGAGAAGGACGCCCATCTTTCGACACAAATCGGAAAATGGCCGTCCTTCTCAAAGGGTTGGCCAAATTGGCATAATCGAAAGCCAATTTTGGGCATCCCCAACTGCTTTCCGTTGCAGGGATGACCAAAGTTCACAGTGGTGTGTCGGAGGCGTAGCGAAGGCGAGACTTGGGCGTGCCTAACACATGGGCATCCTCGACCCATAATGGAAAAAAAAGGGCGTCCATGACAAGCACTTGGATGACTTTACCTGGTTGTGTTTTTCTTACGACCAAGCCACAAAACGTTGCTGGAAATTACCAGATGACCACCGTAGGGAATCGGGGATCACCTCCCCTTACATCCCCAGTGGTCACTAACCCCCTCCCACCCTCAAAAAATATCTTTAAAAATCTTTTGTGCCAGCCTCAAATGTCCATCGCAGCAGTATGCAGGTCCCTGGAGCAGTTTTAGTGGGTGCAGTGCATTTCAGGCAGGCGGACCCAGGCTCATCCCCCCCCCCACACACACATGTTACACTTGTGGTGGTAAATGTGAGCCCTCCAAAACCCACTGTACCCACATCTAGATGCCCCCTTCACCCCTAAGGGCTATGGTAGTGGTGTACAGTAGTGGGTAGTGGGTTCTAGGGAGGTTTGGGGGGGGGCTCAGCACTAAAGATAAGGGAGCTATGTACCTGGGAACAATTTCTGAAGTTCACTACAGTGCTCCCTAGGGTGCCCGGTTGGTGTCCTGGCATGTGAGGGGGACCAGTGCACTACAAATGCTGGCTCCTCCCACGACCAAATGGCTTGGATTTGGCCGGTTTTGAGATGGCCGCCATTAGTTTCCATTATCGGCGAAAACCAATGGTGGCCATCTCTAAGGGTGGCCCAAATGTTGAGATTTGGCCGGCGCCGACCGTATTATCAAAACAAAAGATGGCCGCCCATCTTGTTTTGATAATACGGTCGGGTACGCCGCTTTACGGGGCCGTCATTAGAGATGGGCGACCCCAATCGATGATGCCCCTCCACGTATGCCTGAATATTCAATACCGGTGCCCCGACTAATATCCAGGAACAAAGGAGCAATTGGCGGCCAAATAAAAGCTGACCGCCACCGCCTGAATATTGGCTGGAATGTGCATACACAGCAATTCTGCCTCTGCTCTGCCCAAACTTTGCCCCCAGGAATGCCTATACAGAGATTGTTTAAATGTTGGTGCATTCTTTGCATGCATGTACTTTGTATGTGCTGATGCAGTCATGCAATTGCATTACACACAGAAAAAGCTTTATCAAATCACCTCTTTAATATCAATTTCTCTTTAGACTTATTCATCGATGGATTGAAGGGCAACATTTTCATGGGTTTCTTTGGCATTTATGATAGGCAAAGAGGGTGGTCTGAGAACAAGGCCCTGCGGGCATTCATTAATGGCTAAGCAGGGGCATGAGGGCAGAGAGGGATTATCCCACTTTTAATGTGACTCCCCTTCTGTCTAGCCCATCCATAACCATGGTAATCTGCTGACTGAAGAGTTCTCAGACTGCGGCTCTCACTACAACCCACCAAATACCGGCAAACAGGTGCTGCTGTTGAGGAAGGGCTGGTACTCCCCTTTCCCCCTGGAGTATGTGATTGCTACCTTCTTTCCTGCTAAAAGAGTCGGTTCAGGGTTGCGATCTTGGCCAGTGCTTAGTTTTCAATCAGATGGTAAAAGAAGTCAATTCTGAAGCAGACCCCTACTACACCGCTTTCAGCTATCAGGGCCCAAAGCTTTGGAACTCACTTCCCCCCTCCCTCTGGTCCTCCTTCTCCCTTCCCTCATTTAAAGTTCTTCTTAAGACTCACCTTCTTTTGAGTCTCCCCCTCCTAAGGCCTCTCTTGCCCTCTCCTATTGTGCTGGCTAGCATCTTCATCTGCATTGTACTATGACATTTTGTTTTCATTTCTGTAAACTGCTTAGTTGCCAAGTTTGTGATATATCAAGCCCGAATAAATAAATAAATGTGCAGGAGGTGTTCACCTTAGAGAACCTATGCACTTACTTACCCTTTTAAAATGACCTTACAGATAGTACGGACCAAATTCTATATATGGTGCTAAAAAATCTGAATTTGTTGCCAGAGAATGTAGTAAAAGCAGTTAGCTTAGCAGGGTTTAAAAAAAAAGGTTTGGATGGCTTCCTGAAGTCCATAGACCATTATTAAGATGGACTTGGGGAACATCCACAGCTTATTTCTAGAATAAGCAGCATGAAATGTATTGTACTGTTTTGGGATCTTGCCAGGTACTTGTGACCTGGATTGGCCACTGTTGGAAACAGGATGCTGGGCTTGATGGACCTTTGGTCTGTCCCAGTATGGCAATACTTATGTACTTATGTACTTAAATAAATAAATACTTATGTTTATTTTATATATTTGGAATACCACACTTAATACAATCATAGAGCAAAGTGGTGCACAATCAAATCTTAACAAGAAGTAGAAAAGAACGCTATAAATTATTAGAACAGGATAGACTCACCATTCATAAGGATAGATTCAGCATGGAATTAAAATAATTTAAATTTTATCCACTAATGTTGAAGCTCACTATCGCCTTCCCTGTAGTCTCCGTTCTCTTCCCTCTCTCTCCCACACTTAGTGGTATCTGTGGAGCCTAACAAACAAGGAATGATAGTGACAACCCCACAGGGAGAAGGAGAGTGCTCACCCTTTCTCCTTTACCGCGGAGCTTTGAAGAGCTCATTCAAACAATTTGGAGTCCTAAGCTGAAAAAGGAACTTCATCCACATGTTTATTTTCTATTGCATAGAGGAGATAGAACAGTGGGTCATAGTGGAAAGAAAGGGAGAGGATAAGAATGAAATAAACTATTGACACTGGATGAATGATGTAAGCATTCGGGTTTCCTGTGTATTCTCTCGTGTATAGTCATATCACTCTGTAAGTTATTTAACCACTACCCGGTCTCTATTATTTACAAATGAACTTGTTTTTCTGCAGTACTGCAAGATGCACCCTGCAATGCATGTGTCCATATCTTCCTTCATTTCTGTCCTGTGTAGCTATTGTACGTAAAATGTCAGGAATATTTGGGGAAAGAGGAGGGGACTGGAAAATGATAATATATGCATTGTGAGTTGGAATATTAGGGCTGGAGGGGAGCTACATATCTGAGGAAAAGCATGTGGTTTGTGTGGCATTTAAGTCCAGCCCTTGCCCTCAGTCACAGAATATATTATTGGCCTCATTAGCCCTTTAGGAAAATACGCCCCCCCCCCCCCATCAGATGACATCATGCACATCTGGAATAGGGATGCCACTGAGCGTGCCTGAACAGCTTTTGCCAGTGCAGAGGAGGCCATGAAGTCTGAAGTAGTTGCACAAATGAATTGGAGTGGGGGTAGAAAAGGGGAGGGGGCTGTTTATTTTATATTTCCTGTTTGGGAGAGTTCGCCATAGCAAAAGGGCTTGAAAGGAACCCTTATCGCCCTGCCACATTTATATCACAAAAGATCAGAAAGTGACAAATGTTATTTTCAAAAGTTAAAAAAAGGTGGGAAAACAGAAATGTTTATGTCCTGTTTGGCTCAGAGGCTTTGTGGCCTTGTATTCTAGGATTTTTAAGGCACCTTTTGGTCATTCTTTGTCTCCCTCAACCACATGGCATCTTCCACAGCAAAGCAAAAGCCTGAAAGGTCTTTGGCCAACGAGCAGAACAGAGGCAATGTGAACAGTACACATGAAAGCTCTTCCCCCCCTCCCCTCCCCTCCCCTCCCCTTCCACACCATCTTCCCATTTCACACAAGAGCGAATGTGCAGTTGAGGGGGCAGCCATTGTGTTGAGAAAAATAGGGATGTGCACAGAAACATTTTTGTTTTGTTTTCTATTTCATTTCTTGAATTCCATTTTTGTGTCATTTCTGTCATTTTTAGCATACAATAAAATAACAGAAATTAAATCACAATGAAGAACCTTTACTAAAGTGTGGTAACATTTCACATCTATCATGCTTTAGCTGCAATAAGTACCATTCAGTAAGTATAAAGCCTGTGCACTAACTCTTGGGGGTGTCCCCAGTATATCGCCATACATAGGCCAGTTCTGTAGAGGGGTGCCTATATTGAGGTATTAAAAAGCGCCTATTTGGAGCCTATTCTATAAAGGAAAGTAGATACCTATCCATGTGTATGTGTTCAGGAGCAAGCAGTTACATCACCCGTAGAGCTGGGGTAAATGTTTGTGCCTGCAATGGGGAGATATACATCTAACTTACAGCATTCTATAATTTATGTATAAGTGTGCTGTTCTAGGCAAAGTATAGATTGACTTCAACAGCCAGCTTAAACCATCCTCAAGTAGAAGCTTTACCAGTAGGCTCTCAATTCTTAAGCAAATCTTCTTTATTGTAGTATTCAGAATAAACAAAAGAAAATCCAGCTTACAGTTCAGTTGCTGAGAAGAGAATTGTTGCCTTCTGCACATAGAACCTGTATCTAGCCACCCCAGAGGCAAGGAGATGGCCAGAACTTCAGCCCAGCTTAGAGAAAAAGCTGTAACACTCAAAGGAGAATAAGGGGGAGAAACTCAGGGAAAGTAAACGGGGAATGATTTGGGGAGACGGTGAAAAATCTTTGATGGAATTACAGTAGATTAAGGAGGGATGAGCCTTAGAACAGCTGCTGATCACAAAGCATGCTAGCAAGACTGTTTTTTTTTTCCACACAGAGAGATCAGGCTGGCTCTAGCTCTGAGCTAACAGCCAATAGGAAAAACTCCCTGCTGGAATGTTGCTACTATTTGGGTTTCTCCCAGGTACTTGTGACCTGGATACTGGGCTAGATGGACCACTGGTCTGACCCAGTATAGCTATGTTCAATCTCACCCTATAAAAAACAGACTATGCAATTAGCATACAAATTAACAGAAGCTAACTGTCATGACAGTGCGATAACAGTTACATCAGCCATACACTAAGGACATGCACTAATTTACATACTAGCTGCTTAGCATACTTTTTGGGGGGGGGGATCCCCTTTGGATATAATTTATACTAATGCTACTTTACAACAACAACACCTTCCTTGAGGAAAAGTCCCAGGATATCTACTATGAATATGCATGCGATAAATTTGCATACTCTGGGTCTCCCATGTATGCCAATTTTTCTCATGCATATTTATTGTGGACATGCTGCCAACCCGACTGGCTGTGGGGTCCCTAGAACAGGTATGGGGAGCTCTGTCATTGAAATTCTCTTGCGTTGTACATCTGTGGTGTGCCTTTAAACATTAGCAGAGTATCAGATTCATTAAAGTGAGCCAAAAAAAAACAGAATCAGCTATTCAAACCTCTGGCTGTTCCTATCTCACTCAAACGGTTGGTAGGGTTAGGCTGGGGTCAGATTTATCTGTACACAGTTGGGAGACATAAGCTTTGTTTCTTTCTTCTGACCCTTCATTTACTGTTGTTAGAAGGCTTTTGTATTTACTGGAAATTGCTTTTCATGGTTCACAATACACTTAATACCTAGGTAGCTGTAACTTACTCAGATATCTCAAAAGCTGTAGCCCATAAACTCATTTTCCTTTTCTTTATCAATAATTACCATTGTAGGTTTGGAATAATGCATGCCTTCAGTACAACTCTTACTTTCTTTATAAAGCATTCTGTGAGGCCTGTCAGCAGATACCATTCAGGAGAACTATAGGAGAGCTCCGACCAATTATGAAGAATTCTGTTGTTGTTTGCCTAAATTTGCACTGAATTCAGGACTCGCAACAGGCATCCGGTGGAAAGTCCTGAGAAGTGATATACTTCATTTCTTTACAAAGCTGGTCCACCAGGTGTGCTGCCAGTACGAGCGTCCCCACACTAACGGCAAACAAGTTCTGAAAGAACAGCCACGAGGAAAGAAACTGTAGCTTCTGTTTGTCTGGACCATGCAGGCTTTGACCCTCTGAGAGGATTTTTGGAAAAGACCAGGGCCGGTCCTAGGATCTGTGGTGCCCCCCTGCAGACTATCAGTTGGCTCCCCACTCCCACCCACGGGGCCATTACCTGGCTTAAAGAACTTGATTGAGAAGATTCTTCTTTTCTTCTGCTCTGCCGAGCGAGTCCCGACTGGTGGCGTGGCCCATGGACGGCTGGGGTGGATGAGGAGTGCACTAGCCAGTGCAGGAAAGGCCAGGGCAGGGGCGGAAGCTTAGGCAGTGAGTCAGGAAGCCAGCTGGGAGCCTCAGTGCCTGGGACGGAGGAGCGAGCCGGCCGGAGGAGGACACGAGACATGAGACGCTTAGGCAGTTAGGGTACTCACTTGTCGCAACCGCAAGGCGCACTGGCACGCACGCAGGGTGCCGCAGGAGGAGGAGGCATCCTCTCGTGACGTCGAGAGTGGAGGAGCCACTGGCCAGGCTGGAAGGAGACAAGCAGCGCGGAGGTGTAAAGCGCGTGCGCCGCCACATGCAGCGTTACGGCGGGAAGGCCGTCGAACAGCTGAGTGGGCCATGGGAGCCGGCGCCCTTGAAGGCAGGCGCCCTTCTGCGGTGCTTACCCCGCTTACCGGGTTGGACCGGCCCTGGAAAAGACATTCAGCTCAGAATACGGACATCATTTCTCATGTATTTTAGGAAAAGAGCTGCTGACATACAGCCTGTTCTAAAATACATGAGAAATAGACATCAGGTTCTGGCTTCATCCAACATGATCATCCGTTTTGGAAACTGAAACATCCAAACCATGAATGGGGCAAAACAGGGGCGTAGCCAGACACCCAACTTTGAGTGGGCCTGGACCCAAGATGGGTGGGCAGAAGACCCCCTCCCTGCCCCACAGGTGATTTGGTCTCTCCTTGTCTCACCTGCATGCCATCTGCTATTTACAGGGTATGCAGGAGGGACAGTTGTTGGGAGTTTTCAGCTGGTGGGGCTTGGGAATCCCTGCCAGACACACCATAGGTGTGCTGCTACTGGGTGGACCTGAGCCCAAAGTGGGTGGGCCTTGGCCCACCCTTGGCTACGCCACTATGGCAAAAGGAAAGAAAAGAATGTCTTTGTGGCAGCAAAAGAACATCTATATGATAAAATATCCACTTCTATGTGGAGGAGTAAGCTAATGGTTAGAAGCTGAGCAGAGAACCAATGATTGCAGGTTCAACTCCTGCTGTAACTACATGTAAGTATCTATATTTTTTAAATATTTTTTTTTTCAAATTGTGAGCCCTCCAGGAACAGAAAAATACCTATTGATACTTCCCTTACTCCTACCAGAGGAGAACTGCTCAGTTGGAACATCTTTCTGTAACCTGGGTAGTGTGTTTTTCCTAGCAAAAATGGTGCCAGTACTCAAATGCTAGGCCACCCTTCAAGGGTGGGGTGATCACTAAGGAACCCATCCGACAGTAACCAGGCCCCCTGCAACCAGTCACAGAACCTATGACAAGGCAGAATTGATGTGTAGAACCTGGGATCTTTCATTAAAACCTGGGGTCCATGGGTCAATTTTAGCAGACAATGGAAAAGGTGCCGGTTTTCAGTACCCCCAAGTACCCTCTCATAAAAAAGCCCTGAACCTGGGTGTGCCAAGTACCAGGTCTAATCACAGAAGTCCATCTTTTTAGACATGGACATCCCTTCCCTTCTGCAACTGGAGCTGGATGTCCATCTTTTGGTTCCTCCTCAGTCCCACCCAAAACTCGCCCAGACCATGTCCACTTGCCATATGGATATAATGTAGTTTCAGATATCTATATTCTGGCAATATGGACATCTGAATTTCAGTTTTCAGTCATCCAAAACAGGAATAGAGGTTCCAAAATAACCATTTTTGTTGATAGCATTAGCATTAGTGGAGGAGTGGCCTAGTGGTTAGGGTGGTGGACTTTGGTCCTGGGAAACTGAGGAACTGAGTTTGATTCCCACTTCAGGCACAGGCAGCTCCTTGTGACTCTGGGCAAGTCACTTAACCCTCCATTGCCCCATGTAAGCCGCATTGAGCCTGCCATGGGTGGCAAAGCGCAGGGATTACAAATATAACAAAAATAAAATAGATACTATTGGAGATTCTACATGGAATGTTGCTACAATTGGAGATCCTACATGGAATGTTGCTATTCCACTAGCAACATTCCATGTAGAAGGCTGCGCAGGCAGGCTTCTGTTTCTGTGAGTCTGACGTGCAGGACGTCAGGCTCACAGAAGCAGAAGCCTGCGCAGCCACATTGGTGATCTGCAAGGGCCGACTTCTACATGGAATGTTGCTAGTGGAATAGCAACATTCCATGTAGAATCTCAAATAGTAGCAACAGTGGAGGAGTGGCCTAGTGGTTAGGGTGGTGGACTTTGGTCCTGAGGAACTGAGTTTGATTTCCACTTCAGGCACAGGCAGCTCCCTGTGACTCTGGGCAAGTCACTTAACCCTCCATTGCCCCATGTAAGCCGCATTGAGCCTGCCATGAGTGGGAAAGCACGGGGTACAAATGTAACAAAAAAAAAATATGGAAGTTAAGAGGAATTCAAGAAACGCGTGAGTTCCAGGAACATGAAAACTTGTCCTTTGGGAACAAGCCTGAAGCAATATTTTCAGCAAGGCCATTACCTTCCAATACTATGGAGCTCATTTTCAAAAGAGACGTTTATCTATGCAATTCGTGTGTGTGCAAATCACAAGGCAGCATGCCAGAGGCGTTTTGAAGGCAGGATGAGGGTGTGCCTAACACTTGGACGTTTTACAGTCATAATGGAACAAAACCACAATGTCCAGGACTAAAAGTAAGATGTTTTGGTCTAGACCTCTTTTCAGAATGAATAAGGCACAAAAAGGTGCCCTAAATGAACAGATGACTACTGGAGGGAATCAGGGATGACCCCTAATACCCCCAGTGGTCACTGACCCCCTTCCACCCCCAAAACCGTGAATAAGAATATGACTTATCAGCCTCTATGACAGCCTCCGATGTTATAGTCAAGTCTATTAGAGCAGCATGCAGGTCCCTGGAATAGTGTAGTGGTCAGTGCAGTGCACTATGGAGTGGGGGACTCAGGTCCCTATCTCCCTCTACCTGTCACACTTGTGGTAGAAACTGTGACCCCTTCCAAAGTCACCAAAACCATACTGTACCCACATACAGGTGCCCCCTTCACCCATAAGGGCTACTGCAGTAGTGTACAGTGGGGGGTAGTGTGTTTTCAGTGGGTTTTGGAGGACTCAGGGGACAAAAAAAGGGAGGAAAGGTAAGATGGCCACCTGGGAGTATTTTTATGTTCTACACAGAAGTGCCCTTTAGGATGCCCCATTGCTCTCCTGGGATGTCTGGGGGACCAGTCTACTAAATATGCTGGCTCTTCCTACATCCCAATGGCATGAATCTCTATGTTTTGCATGTATTTGGGGTTTTTTTTAATGGATGAAAAAACAAAACGTCCAAAGCACAAAACCTTGTCCAAAATGACCATTCCATTTTGTGCAAAACATCCAAAGTTGGACTTAAACATCATATCGAAAATGCCCCTCCATGTGACCTCAAGCAATCTGAGATAAATTTGACCTGATGATCTAGAGATGAAGATTAGGAGTATCTTTATGCCAATCCACTCCCTACTTCTAGAATATATTGGTGATGGAAGAAAATGAGGTTGCTTTGGAATTTTATGAAAACTCTAAATGTTCTCAGTGTTTATTACAATTTTGTAGGTTTCACGGGATATCTTGGCTTTGAAAACTGTTGAAGAATTTATATAGGTATAAAAACCATGTTTCATTAAATAAAATAGGGCTCCTTTTACAAAGCGGCGCTTGCTAAAAAGGAAGTACGCCTAAAGTTACATGTGGTTTATAGAATACTAGAAAAAAAGGCCCGTTTCTGACACAAATGAAACGGGCGCTAGCAAGATTTTCCTCGGAGTGTGTATGTTTGAGAGAGTGTATGTGAGAGTGACTGTGTGTGAGAGAGAGAGAGTGAATGTGCGAGTATGTGTGTGTGTGTGTGTGAGAGAGAGAGTGAGTCTGGGTGTGAGTGTGTCTGTGAGAAAGAGAGTGTGTGTGTGAGAATGAGAGTGTGTGCAAGTGTGTATGTGAGACCCAGTGTGAGAGAGAGTGTGTTTCACACAGATACAGTGTGTGCGAGAGAGAGAGTGTGTTTGAGACACAGACTCTCTGTGAGACTGAGTGTATGAGACCAAGAGAGTGTGTGAGTGACTGTGTGACACATAGAGAGTGAATGTGATACAGTGTGAGACAGAGTGTGTGAGAGACAGTGTGTGAGAGTGACAGAAAAAGATATTGACTGTGAGAGAGAGAGTGTATGAGAGAGAGAGAGAGAGAGAGAGAGAGAGAGAGAGAGTGTGACGGAGATACCCCACTCTCTGGTGTCAGGCCCCCCCCCTCCCTCTTTCTGGTGTCAGCCCCCCCCCCCCCCCTCTCTCTCTGGTGTCTGAGCGTTACTGTGCAGGATGCTGAGCTCTGGCTGTGCTTCAAGGAACTGACCAATCCTATTTAATAGAATGCACCTCCAACATTCTGAAGCCGAGAAACCTCGTGTGGTTGGCCACTTCTGCTTGTGACGAACCCGGAAGTATGTGATGTCAATTCAGGAGATGGATACAGAGAGCAGGAATGCCTCAGCCATGCAGTCAGCTTCAGAATGTTGGAGGTGCATTTTATTATATAGGATGCTCACGCTCAGTTCTTGGGACTAAAATTTAGGCGCACTCATTTAGGCCACCTAAAACCAGGCCTAAATACCTCAGCCTAAATTAGGCGCACATCAGGCGTATTCTATAGTGATGCGCATAGTTTTTTGAAATGCCTACAACCTGCCCATTCCACACCAATGGCCATGCCCCCTTTTTGACTGCGTGCATTAGAATTTACATGCACCTCGTTATAGAATACGCATAGAAAGTTGTGCATGCTAATTATAATTAAAGCCAATTAGTGCTGCTAATTTATTTATTTATTTGTTGCATTTGTATCCCACATTTTCCCACCTATTTGCAGGCTCAATGTGGCTTACATTATTCCGTAATGGCAATTGCCATTTCCGGAACGAGAAATACAGAGTGGTAGTGCATTAAAGTTCATAAGTGATAGAGTAAATTAAGCAATCAGGTATAGAGAGTTCATTACCGGAATGAGAAGTAAAGTGGTATTGCGTTAAAGTTCATCAGTGACAAAGTATATAAGCAGTCAAGTGTAGAGAGTACGGTTTTGTTCAGTTCTGGTATAAATTTCGTTGTCTAGTATTAAGTACCAATGATCAGCGCTGATCGGCTTGTTAATCAATTAAGTTGTGCGTGCAATTTGACCATGTGCAACTTAAGGCGCCATATATAGAATTTAGGGATAAGTGCTTCTGCGCTAACTCCAAATGGAGTACCGTGTGCTAATTTATGCCTGGATGCAACACAGCTCCCTACTGCTCAGTGCTAATGTTATGCAAATTTAGGCATTGGCAGGGCTTTTTTTGAGGGGGTACTTGGGGGTACTGAGTACCGGCACCTTTTCCATTGTCTGCTAAAATTGACCCATGGACCCCAAGTTTTAAATGAAAGAGCTCAGGCTCTACACACCAATTCTGTCTTGTCATAGGTTCTGTGACAGGTTGCAGGGGACTTGGCTATTGTGGGGTGGATCCCTCAGTGATCACCCCGCCCCTGAAGGATGTGGCCATGCATTTGAGTACCGGCACCTTTTTGCTAGGAAAAATTGCACTGGGCGTTGGCAGTGCTAAGCATTAGAGAACTGTTTCAGTTAGGGGAAGGATGGTGCCTGACACCTGCGCTGAAGAGTTGTGCTTTAAGCATAGCTCCTCAGCACATGCCCAGAGTGCCAGAGGTCGGAGGGAAGGAAGAGGAAGAAGTGCGGGTTGCCCAGCACAGGACACAAACGTCAGGAGAAGGCAGGTTTTGTTTATAAAGTGCCAGAAAGTGTCCGTTGAATATGTGAATTCTTCCCTTCAGGCATGTAAATGCTATCTGAACAAAACTATCTTCTGTAAAGTTTTTCATGGCAAAACTAATTTTGGAAAACAGGTTCTTGAGACTCCCTCTCATGCTTTGATACAAGTGCGACTTGATAACAGGGAACTCTACCTCTAATTATTTCTATAGCACTACCAGATGTGCACACTATATTCAGGTGCTTTCTCTGGAGGGCTTACAATGTAAGGTTTTTTTGTACCTGGGGCAATGGAGGGTTAAGTGATTTGCCCAAGGTCAAAAGGAGCTTCAGTGGGAATCAAACTGAGGTCACCAGGATCAAAGCCTGCTGCCCTAACCATTAGGCTACTCCTCCACTCTGCCGCTGTAGTCTGTTTTCCCTCCTACCCTAACTCCAGCTCTGAGCTGGCATAGGATTTAAGGTGGTAGGTCGCCATTTCTCAGCGTACTCTTTTTCTAAGCATGGGACAGCTTTGGGAAAAGAGCTCATCAGCATATATTAGCATGCATTAGCATGGAGTGGAGGCGTGGCCTAGTGGTTAGAGTGCCGGTCTTGCAATCCAGAGGTGGCTGGTTCCAATCCCTACTGCTGCTGCTCCTTGTGATCTTGGGCAAGTTACTTAACCCTCCATTACCTCGGGTACAAACTTAGATTGTGAGCCCTCCTGGGACAGAGAAATATCCAGAGTACCTGAATATATCTCACCTTGAGCTACTACTGAAAAAGGTGCAAGCAAAATCTAAATAAATACTTCCATTGATTGGCTATGTGCTCATTCCTTCCTGTGTTTCAGCCTCTGAACATTAAGCACAAGTAATCACAGGTGCTAGTTTGGTGCTAATGGTCTCTAGCACCTGCATTTGCCTCTGAGCATTGGGGCCACAGTGCCTTCAACCCAGTTCTCAGGGCACACCCAGTCAAGATATCCACAATGCATATGCATGAGAGAGATTTGCATACCAAGGAGGCAGTGTATGGAAATCTATTTTATGCATATTCATTGTGGATATCCTGAAAATCTCACTGGCTAGGTGTGCCCAAGGACTGGGCTGGGAACCCCTGTGCTAATGGAACTTCTAGTACAAGACCTATACAAACAAGTGCTGGGAACTCCCCCAATGGTTGCCACATTATATTTGCAGCTACTGCACGTAACGTCCTGCATTAAGCCGCAGTAACTGGAAATTTACCACCAGGGGCGTAGCCAGACTTCGGCGAGGTGAGGGGGCACATTTTAGCCCCTCCCCCCGGTACCACCAACCCCCCCCCCCCCCGCCGCTGCCGCCATCACCACCAACTTTGCCCCCCCCTGCCGACGACCCTCTCAACCCCCCCTCCCGCCGCCAACCCTCCCCGCCGTCGCCTACCTTTGCTGGTGGGGGACCCCAACCCCCGCCAGCCGAGGTCCTCTTCTTCCGGCGCAAGGCTTCATTCTGTTTCTGTGAGTCTGATGTCCTGCACACATCAGACTCAGAAACAGAACGAAGGAAGACGAGGACCTCGGCTGGCGGGGGTTGGGGTCCCCCACCAGCAAAGGTAGACGACGGCGGGTTAGCGGCAGGAGGGGGGTCGAGAGGGTCGTCGGCAGGGGGGTTAAAGGGCCAAATCTACGGGGGCCCATGCCCCCGTGGCCCCACATAGCTACGCCCCTGTTTACCACTATTTAGTAAAAGACCGCATTGTGGAGTCCTTTTACTAAGGTGCGCTGAAAAATGACCTGTGGTAGTGTAGGTCCATTTTTCAGTGTGCCTGTAAAAAAGGTCTTTAAAACTTTTTTGCCGAAAATGGACGTGTGGCAAAATAAAAATTGGTGCACATCCATTTTGGGTCTGAGATCTTATCACCAGCCATTGACTTAGCGGTAAGATCTCATGCGGTAACCGGGCTGTAATGACCTATGAGCATCAAATGCCATTTGACGTGCATAGCTGACGCACATCAGAAAATAACAGTGGGTGGGCGCCAAAAATGAAATTACCGCTAGGGCCATGCGGTAGCCGGGTGGTAACTCCAAATTGGCACACAGCTTAGTAAAAGGGCCTCTGTGTGTGCAATTTTGAATTTTTTACAGTGTGGCAATATCAATAGCGCAGAAACAAGCCTCTCAAATGTTTATGCTCGGCATTCTAAAGTCATTCAAAAAAAAAACTGAAAGCAAATTGTCATGCATGAGTTTTTCACTGCTTTTTCAATTTGGTTTGCATTTTGTCAGATGTCTGGTTTTACTGAAAAGAATTGTGACATGTAAACATTTATTTGATGCTAACAGCATTTGAGAGAAATCTGTAAAAGTCTGTGTATGTGAGGAGAACGGGGAAGGGTTGTTTAATTGTATAGTCAAAATATTGTTTACATATGCTATAGGACTTTGTAATGTTTTTAATAGAAAGAAAAGATCCTGTAAGGCAGTAGTTCATAATCCAGACCTTGAGGCACATCCAGCCAGTCAGGTCTTCAGGATATTCATAATGACTATGCATGAGATAGATGTCCATACAAAGGAGGCATTGCATGCAAATTTATCTCATGAATATTCATTATTGAAATCCTGGAAACTTGATTGGCTAGGTGTGTCCTGTGGACTGGATTGAGAATCACTGCTGTAAGGGATGCACATCATTTCTAAAATGGCATTTCCTGCTATTATTGATAATATTATCTTTCAGGTGAATATTTAAACCCGGTGGCCACTTTTTAAAAACTTGCTTAAATATATCTTTCCTCTATGATACAGCAACCTAATCATTTATATTCTTCAACTTATTCCAGTTTCTAACCTTCAGCAAATATTTTTGTACCATTAAAATTGTTTATGCTAATTATTATTTTCTTCTTCTTATAGCCCAACATTCAAGCACTGTCGTCAGCATTTAAATTAATCAGGGATATTCAATTCCACTATCTCAGGATTGGCCAACCATGATCCTCGAGGGCCACAACCTAGTCGGGGTTTTAAGATTTCCATAATGAATACTCATGAGATTGATTTGCATACAGTGGAAACAGTACATGGAAATTAGTATCACGCATATTCATTGTGTAAATCTTTATAACCCAACTGAGTTGAGGCCCTCAGGGACCATGGTTGCCCACCCCTGTATTATCTGGATTACAGGTGGTGCGGAATCTCTCTGCAATACAATCAATGCTAGCGCTGTACAGGGTGTCGTGATATTCAGTACCAATTCAGATAGCTCTCCAGTTGACTTTCCAGTTGCTATCCTAAAGTTATCCAGAGAATTATCCAGAGAGCGGGCTGAATATTGCCACTAACATCAAAACAAAAGCGTTGCCTTCATGCTGGGACCGATTGAAGGCCCATCAAGCCCAGTATCCTGTTTCCAACAGTGGCCAATGCAGGTTGCAAGTACCTGGCAAGATCCCAAAACAGACTTTATGCTGCTTATCCTAGAAATAAGCAATGGATTTTCCCAAGTCTATCTTAATAATGACTTATGGACTTTTCATTTTGGAAATTATCCAAACCTTTGTTAAAACCAGCTAAGCTAACTGCTTTTACTACATTCTCTGGCAACAAATTCCAGAGTTTAATTACTCATTGAGGGAAGAAATATTTTCTCCAATTTGTTTTAAATTTACTAATTAGTAGCTTCATTGTGTGCCCCCTAGTCCTTGTATTATTAGAAAGAGCATACAAGTGATTCATGTCTATCTGCTCCACTCCAGTATTTTTAGAATGTAAAAGGAAAGAGGAAACCAGTGATTTTCAATAAGGAGGTGTGTCATGATCATATTGATGAGCGTTAAGGTTTCATAGTAGTACGCTGAACTGTCTGAAGACATTTAAAGTCATCAGCCCTATTCCCAGCATAAAGAACGTTGCAGTAGTCCAGTACAAACCAAGAAGCACAGCTGGAGGTTCCAGGAAGCTCTTAATGGACAGAATCTATTGTAATGCAAAAAAAAAAAAAGTAGATTTAATAATTTTAGCTAAAATCTGCTTCTCAAAGGTTAATTGGGAATCAAGGCTCACTCCTAGATATATGAAGGACTCAACCACTGTTAAGACAGTCCAGGAGTTTGGCGGATAAATGTAATCAATGAAGCTAGAGATTTCTCAGTGTTGAAATGTAGAAACATAAGTAATGATTTTATTTATTTATTTATTTATTGCATTTGTATCCCACATTCCCCCACCTATTTGCAGGCTCAATGTGGCTTACATAGATTTGTTAACATTGTCATTTCAGGATATCAGATACTACTACTACTACTATTTAGCATTTCTATAGCGCTACAAGAAGTACGCAGCGCTGCACAAACAGTTAGTAATGTGTAGCGATCAAGGAAGGGAAGAGAGAAGAGGGAAGGGAGTGAATAGGGTAGTTATAGAAGGTGGGCGTTCATAGTTGAGTGGGTTGGTGAGGTGACTTAGTGAGGTTATAGGTTCTCATTGTAGGCCTTGTTGAAGAAGAATGTTTTCAAAGATTTTCGAAAGATAATTGTTTCGTTGATTGCTTTCAAGTCTGTAGGTAATGCATTCCATAACTGCGTGCTCATGTAAGAGAAGGTAGTGGCATGCATCAGCTTGTATTTAAGTCCTTTGCAGCTGGGGTAATGCAGGTTGAGAAATTTGCGGGATGCTCTTGTGGCGTTTCTGGGAGGTAGGTCCACGAGGTTTAGCATGTAGATTGGGGCGTCTGCGTGAATGATTTTGTGTACAATCGTGCAGATCTTAGGGGTTTTGCGCATTCATATTTTAGTTTTTCCAAATATGAGTCTGGCAGCCGTATTCTGGGCAGTTTGGAGGTTTTTTATTGTCTGTTTAATTGTTGATTGGCAGATAAAGACCAAATGGCCTATCTAGTCTTCCCAAAAATACCACCTATTAACCTCTACTATCCTTTCCTCACCCTTAGAGATCCTATATGCTTGCCTCATGCTTTCTTGAAATAAGATGTAGTCCCCCATCTCCACCACATCTTCTGCGAGGCCATTCCATGCACCCGCCACCCTTTCTGTAAAGAAGTACTTTCTTAGATTACTCCTGAGTTATCTGCTTTGATCTTCATCTTATGACCCCTTGTTCCAGAATTTCCTTTCAACTGAAAGACGTCTGTCTCCTATGTATTTATGCAATGGAAGTATTTCAATGTCTCTATCATATCTCCCCTTGTCTGCCTTTCTTCCAGTATAAACTACACACTATAATGAGGTGAGAATCAAAAAGGTTGCGTGCTACTATTGAAATGTATAAAGTTCTCAGAAAAAATAAAGATCGTCACATACTGACTTAATATATAAATTGACAGGGAAGGAAAAAGCCTCAATGAGCTTCAGGGATTTCTTCCTTTTAAATCTAGAATGCCATATATCGGCTCAACAGTTCATCATCGGCATAAAAGAACTTCCACTGCCAATAAGCTTGCTGTCAATTTTTCTAGTCACACTATCAATCCCTTATGTAAAGTAATCCACTTAGTCTTCTACTTAGCTTAAAATTGCTTGAATTGCTGCAATTCAATGTCCATTTGACAAATGTAGTAGCCGAGCTGTCTGCAAATGCCAGAAACCAACATTGGCCACCATTTTGTGCAAAATGTTCAAGTGCTCGATCGATCTCAATACAACTCTTCCAGTGTATACATATCGAGATCTTTAAGTCTGTCCCCATACACTTCAAACAATGGGCCCTGTTTACTAAGCCACGCTGTAGGCGCGCTAACATTTTTAGCGTATGCTAATTTTTAGTACGTGCTAATACTAGAGACGCCCATATATTCCTCTGGGTGTCTCTAGCATTAGTGCCTGCTTATTTTCGAGATATCCACTAGCGCACCTTAGTAAACAGGATCCAATGTTTGTTAAGTCAGGCAGCTACTGCAGCTAAGCAGGTATTCGCTGGGGAAAGATCTCAAGAAACGGGATCAACATACAGAACTAGCAAAATGTCAAAAGAAAACCAACAACAAAGTTGAATCCATTCTCGTATTTACTCTCCCATTACAGAAAACATTTCCTTCTTTTAGAATGAAACCATATCCTCACGAACATCTGTCCTTCCATATGATCCATCACTGAAGGAAACACATTCTCCTTGTCATTCAGTCTTTCTACTTCCTTCATTTTTGCTGACCGAAGTCTTCTAATGCAATAAATCAATTTTGTCAGGGCTGGAAGAAAATTAATGTGAACAGTTGTTGTAAAGGCCACCAGCTACACACGATGCACAGCAGCGCATACAAATTCTGGCTTTATGAGGATTTAATAACTTACTGCCCTTTTCATTTTCATTGTCAACCATTTTCTAAGCATGGCAAAGTACCTTACAGCATGCTAAGAGATGTATCCATTATTAAATAGGATGATAAGCAGGTCCTGGTTTTATGAAAGGCCTCTTTATTTTTTTTTTAAGAAAAGACGGTTACTTTAACAAGAATGAATATATGGTGTTGAACTAGGAAACATAAACTATTTGAAATATTGGGGAAAAGCAAATCACAGTTTTCCTCACAGTATGTTTTATGTGTTTTTGTGTATTATCCCTCCCCCCCCCCCAGCTTCTCCTACTAACCCACAAATGCACTCAATCTGCAGCCCCTCATTACCTCTCTACCCTTATCTCCCCTTACGCTCCTACCCAAAACCTCCGCTCACAGGACAAATCCCTCCTCTCTGTACCCTTCTCCACCACCGCCAATTCCAGGCTCCGCCCTTTCTACCTCGCCTCTCCCTATGCTTGGAATAAACTTCCTGAGAGCCCATACGCCAAGCCCCCTCCCTGCCCATCTTCAAATCCTTGCTCAAAGCCCACCTCTTCAAAGTCGCCTTCGGCACCTAACCATTATACCTCTATTCAGGAAATAGACTGCCCCAATTTGATTGACTGCACATTTTGTCCATTAGATTGTAAGCTCCTTTGAGCAGGAACTGTCCTTCTTTGTTAAACTGTACAGCGCTGTGTAACCCTAGTAGCGCTTTAGAAGTGTTAAGTAGTAGTAGTAGTAGTAGTTAATCAAGTATCTTAAAATAATAAGTTAAACCTCATATTATATTCTGGTTTATTGCATTTGAATTGTTAAAAGGAATTAAGGATTAACAAGATTAATTTTATTTGGTGAAGCAAGGAATAATGGTTTCAATCAAAGATGGTGTCCCCAAGCAATGTCTCCCATTGTACTTATGGCAGAAGTATAATACGATGTAGTATTTGAGACTACAAATAGCCCTAGAGTATTAGCCCTAGAGTATTACAGTAGAGATTTAAGTTTAGACATTCTGATGATGTATCTAGTGGTAAGGGTGGTTAAAATTCTCTTGTGTTTTTATTGTATGACATTGTTCATTATTAAATTATTGCTATTACATTATTTGTTATGCTTCTTTATTTTTTGAGGCCTTTTATTGTTATATGCCTTACTCATTTTTTCCCCTGATTCTTAAAATTCATTTTCCCACTCTGCCCGGGATTCTATATATTACGCCTTAATTTCCACGTGAAAATTGAAGCGTATTCTATAACAGTATGTGTAACTTAATTGGTTAACTAGCTAATCAGTGTTGTTAATATTGTTGTTGATATTGTGTATCTGGATTTTCAAAAGGCGTTTGACAAGGTACCTCATGAAAGGCTACAGAGGAAATTGGAGGGTCATGAGATAGGAGGAAATGTCCTATTGTGGATTAAAAACTGGTTGAAGGATAGGAAACAGAGAGTGGGGTTAAATGGGCAGTATTCACAATGGAGAAGGGTAGTTAGTGGGGTTCCTCAGGGGTCTGTGCTAGGACCGCTGCTTTTTAATATATTTATAAATGATTTAGAGATGGGAGTAACTAGCGAGGTAATTAAATTTGCTGATGACACAAAGTTATTCAAAGTCGTTAACTTGCGACAGGATTGTGAAAAATTACAAGAGGACCTTACGAGACTGGGAGACTGGGCGGCTAAATGGCAGATGACGTTTAATGTGAGCAAGTGCAAGGTGATGTATGTGGGGAAAAAGAACCCGAATTATAGCTACGTCATGCAAGGTTCCACGTTAGGAGTTACGGACCAAGAAAAGGATCTGGGTGTCGTCGTCGATAACACACTGAAACCTTCTGCTCAGTGTGCTGCTGCGGCTAGGAAAGCGAATAGAATGTTGGGTATTATTAGGATAGGTATGGAAAACAGGTGTGAGGATGTTATAATGCCGTTGTATCGCTCCATGGTGCGACCGCACCTTGAGTATTGTGTTCAATTCTGGTCGCCGCATCTCAAGAAAGATATAGTAGAATTGGAAAAGGTGCAGCGAAGGGCGACTAAAATGATAGCGGGGATGGGACGACTTCCCTATGAAGAAAGACTAAGGAGGCTGGGGCTATTCAGCTTGGAGAAGAGACGGCTGAGGGGAGACATGATAGGGGTATATAAAATAATGAGTGGAGTGGAACAGGTGGATGTGAAGCGTCTGTTCACGCTTTCCAAAAATACTAGGACTAGGGGGCATGCGATGAAACTACAGTGTAGTAAATTTAAAACTAATCAGAGAAAATCTTTCTTCACCCATCGTGTAATTAAAGTCTGGAATTCATTGCCGGAAAATGTGGTGAAGGCGGTTAGCTTAGCAGAGTTTAAAAAGGGGTTGGACGGTTTCCTAAAGGACAAGTCCATAAACCGCTACTAAACGGACTTGGGAAAATCCAAAATCCCAGGAATAACATGTATAGAATGTTTGTACGTTGGGAAGCTTGCCAGGTGCCCTTGGCCTGGATTGGCCGCTGTCATGGACAAGATGCTGGGCTCGATGGACCCTTGGTCTTTTCCCAGTATGGCATTACTTATGTACTTATGTACTTATGTACTTAATTGAATGCTAACAAGCAATTATCAGCACTAAGTGACATTAATTAAGATTTACGTTCACAACTCGCTAAGCGTATTCTGTAATATGGTGCACCTAAATTCTAAGTTGAATAGTTGAGAAAGGGATGTGGCTATGGGTGGGGCATGGGCATTTGTAAAATCTATGCACGGTGCTATAGAATACACCCGATCTGTGCCTAATTTAGGCGTTGGGATTTATACCAAGTAAAAAATGGCTTAAATGGTCGTGACTAGATTTGGTTGTCTGCCATTATGTTACAAGTCTCATAATGTGCTGCCAGTTCTAGCTTATAGAGAGCTGGTGATTGAAAAACTGTTTAAGGGGCTTGAGTTGTGTAGAATTGCTGGACTATTTTCTAAGCTGTTTTTTTCTATTATGGTGGTTGCTCTATTGGAACATTTCAGCTAATTAATAATTTATCATATCCTACTGGGGCAGGTGTAAATGCTTTCTTAGACCCTGACACTTGTTCATTGTGGTATACTTCTTTTGACCAAGCGGATTATTGTTGTAATCTTGTAGGAAGGGTGCTTTGATGACTAAGGTTGTCATTGAGTCAGCATTTGGGGGCCCTTTTACTATGTTGCGGTACCAAGGGGCCCTGTGTTAGAGGTGGCAGCTGTTTTTGATGCTCACCAGGGCCCCTTTGACCGCAGTGGGTAAAGAGGTCAAAAAAAGAAATGGCCGTGCGGTAAGTTTGCACTTGCCATGTGGCCATTTCAGAAGAGAGCACTTACCACCACCCATTGAAGTGGTGGTAAGGGCTCCCGTGCTAACCCGGCGGTAACCAGGCAGAACGTGACGCTTCCCGATTACCGTCAGGTAACCAACCCCCTGTGGAAATATTTTTAAAACATTTCTGCTAGCACCGGAAATGGTGCACTTTGGGCGTGGAACTACTGCCGGCTCTCACCAACGTTGGGTCAGCAGTAGTTTAGTAAAAGGGACCCTTAGACTGTTGCTTGTGCATCTGAAATTACAAGAAAAATTACAAGAGGACCTTACGAGACTGGGAGACTGGGCGGCTAAATGGCAGATGATGTTTAATGTGAGCAAGTGCAAGGTGATGCATGTGGGAAATAAGAACCTGAATTATAGCTACATCATGCAAGGTTCCACGTTAGGAGTTACGGACCAAGAAAGGGATCTGGGTGTCGTCGTCGATAACACACTGAAACCTTCTGCTCAGTGTGCTGCTGCGGCTAAGAAAGCGAATAGAATGTTGGGTATTATTAGGAAAGGTATGGAAAACAGGTGCGAGGATGTTATAATGCCTTTGTATCGCTCCATGGTGCGACCGCACCTTGAGTATTGTGTTCAATTCTGGTCGCCGCATCTCAAGAAAGATATAGTAGAATTGGAAAAGGTGCAGCGAAGGGCGACTAAAATGATAGCGGGGATGGGACGACTTCCCTATGAAGAAAGACTAAGGAGGCTAGGGCTATACAGCTTGGAGAAGAGATGGCTGAGGGGAGACATGATAGAGGTATATAAAATAATGAGTGGAGTGGAACAGGTGGATGTGAAGCATCTGTTCACGCTTTCCAAAAATACTAGGACTAGGGGGCATGCGATGAAACTACAGTGTAGTAAATTTAAAACAAATCGGAGAAAAGTTTTCTTCACCCAACGTGTAATTAAACTCTGGAATTTGTTGCCGGAGAAAGTGGTGAAGGCGGTTAGCTTAGCAGAGTTTAAAAAGGGGTTGGACGGTTTCCTAAAGGACAAGTCCATAAACCGCTACTAAACGGACTTGGAAAAATCCAAAATTCCAGGAATAACATGTATAGAATGTTTGTACATTTGGGAAGATTGCCAGATGCCCTTGGCCTGGATTGGCCGCTGTCGTGGACAGGATGCTGGGCTCGATGGACCCTTGGTCTTTTCCCAGTATGGCATTACTTACGTACTTATGAAATGTTTTCCATTATTGGATTTTAAGTTGATTCTAAATATTTTCTTTTGATAAAAGTATGCCCATGGGGTGCTTTGTAGTATGCTCTGATTTTGAGGTGGAGAAAGTGGCTAAGTTTGAGAATGTGATTCATTATTAGCATGATTTTCTTTTTGTAGGACCTGCCGAGGAGGTGTATGTCAACACCGTATGGATTGTTTTGTGATAAAGTGGCTCTGGAGTTTGGTGCTCCCGTGGCTAAGAAGAAATATGAGACCCATGTATAGTACATTCCAGTGTGGAACTGGATTTGGTTCATATGCAGTCTAGGTTACCTGTGGATAAGATTTGTAAGTTGGTTTTGGCAATCGATGGGGTACTGGTAGCAAACAAGTTAACATTGAGGCAAGTCATTGATTGATCATTTTAATTTTGCTTCTAACTATTCCCAATGGGTAAGGTTTGCATTAGATGTCTATCTTTTCTTGCTAGGGGAATTTTGCATGGGAATCACGTTATCAGGCTTTCCTGTATGTGAGTCATGGAAACAATTTTTGTAACATTTTAATGGTGTTGCAGTTTGGCAACATTCTCCAATTTCTAATACAGATATACAACTGTTTTCTGATGCTTCTAGTGGTATGGGATTTAGAATTTGTGCATTCTTGGTGTGCTGAGTCTTGGCCGTCGCGATGATTTGAGAAGGGTTGGCCTTGGAATGTCATGTTTATTGAGTTGTCTCCATTTGGGTTGCTTATATGTTGTGGGATCAAACGTTGAAGGGTAGATGGGTGGTAATTAGGCAATATGACTAATTAATTGGTATTTGATGTGTTGTCCATTGGCAATGGAGATTTTTCACATTCTAATTTTGCACTGTTTACATTTAAATGTTATGTTAACTGCTCATCATGTTCCTATCTTTAAGACTGATTTGGTGGATGCTTTGTCTCACTTTCAGTGGCCCTGTTTTTGTTCCTTAGACTGGAGGTGGACAAAGTTCCCACAAAGTAGCCAGACAAATCTTGGAGCATCATCCCATTTTAGTTCAGCATTTGTTGTCTAGTTCATTATTTTATTTATTTATTTATTTATTTATTTATTGCATTTGTATCCCACATTTTCCCACCTCTTTGCAGGCTCAGTAATACTTGGCAATGATAGTGTTGAGAGTGGGGGCAATCTTGGCAATTAGCAGATGTGTCTCAATGGGTAATGGGTGGGTTTATTTTTTATGGGATGGTGCTAGATCTCATTGTAACTGTGGCTAGAAAGAATTTGTCAAGGTCTTCAGTCATGGCAGCTTTTGCATTGGCCCATGGTATGTCTCTTGTACACATACAGAGTATAGGGAGGTAGTGCTCTACGTGTTATGAGTTTTATGTGTGCTAGCAAAGTTTTGGTGGTTTGTTTTGCTGAATTGTATGTTCTTTTAGTTTTCATTCCAGGTCACTGGATGGAAGAGATTGTTGTATGGATTTGTAGTCATTCTTAAGTGTTCTGGGTTCAGAAGTGGACAGACAAGTCATGCCTGGGATCTCATTTGAGTCTTGCTTCAGCTGGATTTTGGATATATTGGTTGGATAATGAGCATCCATTGGGTGCTGTGGAACCTGCTGTAACATTCAGTCTTGAAGGCCTGCCACTGATTTATTGTTAATCCTTTTGTGAGGTAATGATTTCTATTCAGAGGTTGGGTTCAGTTGAATTTGACTCTGGAGGACTTACAGTTTCCAGCATTACCAATGGAGAGTGAAATGGCTTGTGGATCTTTAGCTGGAAGGTTTTGACCCAAACAAACTGGTTTCACTTCAGGAAAGTTGAAAGGTTTGGCTATGTATTAATTGATATATTAACAATTTCATCCAGCTGGATAGCTGAAATTGGCAGATATATGTATTTGGATTTGGATGTTAAATTTGGGACAAATGACAATCTATGCAACTGTCTGAAATGGCACACTGCTGATATGTATATATGATATATTTGGCTAGGCTGGAAAAAGGGCATGGCCAGTATGATTGACTAAAATTATATTGGTTTATTGTTCGGTTAATAAAACTGCAGCCCTAATTTCCCCACATGTTTGTGTGTATGAATATTTTATAGGACAGATTAATTCTGAATGCCCACCCTAATAATCTTAAGATTCTTCTTGCCCTCCTCACTGTATTATCATGATAAATTATTGTCACCTCTGACTGGTACATGTTTTACCTCATTGCTAAAAATTACTCTTTTGGTATTCTTCCCATAGACTCCATGTTCTCGTGTCAACATAGACGGCTGCATTTCAACATGAACTAGACCCAGTCAAGATTCACACATTCATACTGTAGATGTCCTAGCTTATCATGAAATAAGCTGTTCCTGTTAAAGACTAAAGTGTTGGTAACCCAGCCTACCCAGACAGAAGAGTAGCCTCATTTGCTGTCAATTTTGGTATAGAGTTACACTTCCTTGTTTGCCCAGCGTAATAATACCCCACAGTATCTGACTTACACAAGAGCCTAAGTGAAGTAATTTTGACAGGAAAAAACAAACAAATGAAAGAAGTCTTTAAACACATCAAAGAGAAAGTGTGCCACTATCTCGGGCACAATCATCAGACAAGTAGCCGCCTGAAGCAAGCCTGTGAGAGGAAAGGAAACCTCATGTTACAGTAACACCAGCTGCAGCAACAGTTGGGTAAATGCTTCACTCTTATTTGTTCTTTACCAAAGAGCGCTTTAGCAAATAATTGCCAACTCGTTCAACCAGAAATATTACTTCACCGGAAAAATCAACATAGTTGTAAGAGTGAAGGTCCTTCCTGGGAGCTCCTGATTTCCAGGTTTTAATGCACATTTCCAGCTCCTGGAAGGGGTTTGCCTTGTCTGATGTCATCATTGACTGCAATTTGCCAGTTAGCATTAGCGATATTCATTGGGGAAATTTTCCTTAGTATGCATCCATCCTAGGGGTTGGATCTATCCCCAAAAGATTAGATTAGTGCTTTTCAACCCTGTCCTGGAGGCACACCTTGCAAGTCAGGTTTTCGGTAGGAATGGGCAGCCAGAAAAGTTTAGTTTCATGTTGTTTCCCATGTAGTTTCCTGGAATGTTCGTTTTATTCATTTTCATTTGACCCTTTTTTTCTTCATGGGAACAAAGTCATTGAGTGTGTCTTTGAAAGAGGATGCGCTATGTGTAAAGAGGACACACTTCTTCTGAAAGACTGCACAGTATGGAGAGAATTCTAAACAGGTCAACCAAAGTTAAGCGCTGGGATGATCTATGCTAAGTTAGTATTCTATAAAGGTCATTCCATGAAGAACGGCATTTATAGAATACTAGCTTAATGTGCACTTTCACGCCTAACTGGGCATGCCTGAAAAAAAGCTGCTATAAATGCTCACGCCCAACTAATGGCAGTTAGGTGCAGAAATGACAGTATTCTATAACTGTGCACCTAAATCCAGGGAATATCATTGACCTGCCCATTCCCCTTCCCTCCCCTCACCACACCCACTTTGAGGTTGTGCATGATATATGTTAGGACAGAAATCCACAGAGGCGGAGAACTCTATGACCCCACAGGAATGCTCAAAAGGAGAGGAGAAAGGTAGGTGGATGGCCACGGACACCAGAGACGAGAGCAACAATCAGGTTAAAGAAGGTTTATTGATCAAGGACTTGACACAATGCAGATTTGACTTTTTGGATAACCTGAAGACATGCATCGTTTACCACTAAGGTCTTTTTCAAGACCACCTTATTGATCTATCCTGATATGCTTCACATCTGGAGATTTTGAAGTTTATCTTAGAAGACTCCTGAAGCACGCCTTTTGGGCCGAAACACAGCTTTGTGTTGAGTCCTTGATCAATAAATCTTCTTTAACCTAAGATTTTCCCTCTCTTCTCTGGAGTCCGTGGCCATCCACCCACCTTTCTCCTCTCCTTTAGAGATAAGTTAGGTACACTGGTTAGAGAATAAGGGTGTGGGGCAACTCTGTGCATAACTATGAATGACTACCAATTAGCGCATGTAAATGCTATATGGTATACATGATGGGCATCCTCTCGATAGAGTTAGCACTGTTAGCAACAAATGATAAAACACATTCATTATGGTAATGCTAGAAACTTGAGAGACTAGATGTGCCTCCAGGAGAGGGTTGAGAAGAACCAAATTATGTATTTATATATTTATTTTAATACTTTATAACCCACTATTTCCAAGGTTCAAGGAGCTAACAACCTCAATGCTGCACATGTTAATTAAGCTCCCCCCCCCCCCAGCTTTACAATCATTCTGTTTCTTCTTTAAGTCTCCCTTTATCTGTTTTCTTGTTTTTCTCTGTATATTTCTCTCTGTATCTCTTTGTTATCTGTCTTGGTTTATGTATTTCTCCCTTTTTTCTGGAATCGTTGTCAGTTATGGTGCCTTTTATTGGACCACCTAAAAAATGTTTTGAGGTGTTTCGATTAATCCCTTTTCAAATGTCATGGCAATGAAGAGGTAACAAAGTATCTTTATCTCTACTCTTCCTGGCATTTGTAGCTTCACTGAAGGAAGGGACCTCTATGGTTTCATAGTATGGTAACAGGACCCTGAGTTCTTGGCTACAACATCTATTTTGATGTTCTTTGTATTACAGAAAATAGAGTGGAATTGTTTCCTATTATTGTAACTCTTTTCCATCTGAGCTGGTGCCTTTGTAGTTACAAGGATACAACAGATTGCCCCTGCTATTTCAAAAGAAGTCTCTCATAACTTGCTCTTTCTCCACTCTTGAGTGAGGAAATGAAATGTAGTCATTGAGTCGCATGAGGACAGCTTACATAAATTGCTCTGTAGAGTTGGAAATGGTTGACTGGATTATTCTGTCATCTACAGTTGTTTAGAAAGGACCTGTAGCAAAAAATACCAAAGTAATGGAGACTGTTATGCATTTTCATGCTGTGCATGTTGGCCCAAGCTTCCTCAATCTCAAGTGTATCTAGAAAAGATACACATATTAAATAGAATTTTAGCTCTTATTGCTTCCTGCCTAAAATATTCATTTTCTTATTTCGTCTAAAATGTCCCAGCTGGTCATCTGCCCATCTGTCTACCCCCAATGGGTTTCAACAGAAGATAACATAGGAATATAAGCATTGCTATATTGGGACAGATCAAAGGTCCATCAAGCCCAAAATTCTGTTTCCAACCATGTCCAATCTAGGTCATGAGTACCTGGCAAGATCCCCAAAAAGGAAACAGATTTTATGCTGCTTATCCTAGAAATAAGCAGTGGATTTTCCCAAGTCCATCTTAATAATGGATTATGGACTTTTCTTTTAGGAAATTATCCGAACCAGTTTAAACCCTGTGGTCGACGCTAAGCCTGGATATTCAATGCCGGGCTGATTCCAGTGATCGGCATTGAATATCCAGTTTATTTTTGGTCGATTTAAAGATAACCAACTACACTGATATTCAGACTTAGCCAGTTATCCTCAAACCAAAGATATTCCACTGTTTGATGTGGCCAAATATGGCTGCTATACCAATTTAAAAATCAGCAGATAGCCAGTTATATCATATGTTATAACTGGCTAGCCATTAACTGTGGATATTCAGCAGGGGATAGCCAGTTATCCCCCACTGAACATTGGCAGATAGCCGGCTAAGCACTATTTAACTGGTCAGCAGCCGTTCTGGCCAGTTAAATAGAGCTGAATATCAGGCGAACAGTTTCCAAGTTTCCAGGTTTAGATATATCGCCTGGGGAAAGATTTCAATTTGTTACATTAGAAAAGAAAGGGAACTACAAAAATCACAGAAAATGAGATACAAGCGATCCAAAGAGGAGGATATGAATAGTAATAGGAGTCAGGGGAAGTAAGCAAGGAAAGATGTCACCACATAGCCCCATTTCGGCCAGCAGTCAGTTGAAGTGGGGGTGGAGTCAAAAACAATGGCAAATAAGTGAGCCTTAAGTTGGGCCTTAAAGTGGGGAGAGATGATTGTAATCTCAGAGACTGGGGGAGTGTGCTTCAGAGGGTGGGGCCCATCACACTAAATATTCGAGAATGGATAAATGAGAGGTGGATGGAGAAGGGTGGGGACTTGCAGCAAGGATTGCTGCGAGGAGCGGAGAAATCTGGTAGGACAGTAGGAGGTCAAATGGCGGGATAGGTAAGAGGGTTGGCTAGATTGTAAGATCTGTGGACTAGAAGTAGTAGCTTATGCGAGATTCTTGATATATACTTGATGTCTGGGAAAAAAAGAGATCCCCAAGAAGAGAGAACACCCACACAAAGTGGAGGAATGTTTAGTCTCTACGTGCATCAGCAAGATAAAATCCAAGCAGTAGGGTAAATTGGTTCTTCCAAAAATCCAAGGGAGACATTCTCCCTTGGATTTTTGAAAGAGCCAATTTACCCTACTCCTTGGATTTGATCAAAAAGAGATCCCCCAACATTTTTCTAAATGGCCCAAAAACGTCCTACTGCAGCAGAAACTTCTGCCTGAAATTTGAGACATTTCTGAGTGCTTTATTTCTCAACAGGATTGGGCTCCAGTGTATCAAGCCCACAAAACCGTTGAGTCCTCAATTAATGAAACCCCAGAATTCATTGATCCAACAGCTCAGTGGTGTTATAAACTTCGTGAATGTGTCAAGGTTGAAGGAGGACACTTTGAACACACGTTATGAATTAACTAAGGAAAAAATCCATTATACTAATGCATTTCCAAAGGTCATACTAAGGGGTCCTTTTACTAAGGGGCACTAACAATTAGCACGCACTAAATGATAAGATGTCCATAGGAATACAATGGGCAAATTAGCATTTAGCGTGTGCTAAAACCATTAACGTGCCTTAGTAAAAGGACCCCCAAATCTATATATATAAAACTCACCCTCAACGTTCTGAAGACAGTGACGTCAGTGAAGCCAAGCCCTGACTTCCCTCAAAAAGGTTCGAAGGTTCGTGGTGGTGAAGCCACCAAAATCGCTCCGGGCCCCGCCCTCGAGGGCGGAGCAATGGCAGAACAATGAAGGGGTTGGCAGGGAGGGAGGCAGGGAGGTGGGGGTGGGTGGGAAATCGCTACGGGCCCCGCCCTCGAGGGCGGAGCAAGGGCAGAACAACAAAGGGGTTGGCAGGGAGGGAGGCAGGGAGGCGGGGGGGGGTGGGAAATCGCTACGGACCCCGCCCTCAAGTCAAACGTCATGACGTTGAGGGTGGAGCAATGCCACAACAACGAAGGGGTTGGCGGGGGGGGGGGGGTGTTGCCGAAGAAAACCTTGCCAGTGCCCGTTTCATTTGCTCAGAAACGGGCCTCTTTTACTAGTGTTTAAATAATTGCAAAGTATTTTGAAACTATGTAAGGGGTCCCATTTTTTCCTGGAGATCATCATCATGTATATATATATAGTGTGAGAGAGAGAGTAAGAGAGAGAGAAATTCTAAATGCTTCTGTTTTCATCATGGTTAGAGAATCCCTTTGTATCTTAATTTTCCACTGGTCTTACACATTCCTTTTTCATTTCTTCCTGAAAGCATCTGATGATTGACAGATCACTCCACTTTCCTCAGTAGGATAAATGTAATCACACTCCGTGCCGGGACAACTCCTTCTCTTACAGCGAGCCCAGAATCTTGCTTTCCAGCATTGTCTCTGCCTGATCCCTTACTGCGGTAGGTAGCTCACAAAGTCTTTTTTTTTTTTTCATCAAGCCATTCCCCAGGTCTCCTCAAATATCTTATCTTTTCAACATGCCTGAAGGGACAGAATAAAACTTGACTCTGCCCTCACTAGAATTGAGTCCTTGAAAAGGTTCCACAGGAAGTTCAACAAAGGCTACGGAGACTAAAGATCAGTTCTGTTTGGAAGACCTCCTAGCACACCTGGGTAGGCAAGCTTCCTGCCTGTACTGTGAAGGGCTATTGTATAGGAATTCAGTAGCCTACAGTGTTAATGGTCTGTACATCATCACAGTGATTACCTTGGATGAACACAACAGAATCTTAGGGAGCGTCGTTTTCGAAGCAAGTAAAATAGTGCTTTACCCGCAAAAATGCTATTTTATAAAATATCAGCCTGGTATTTGGGTAAACTTATGAGCATGCCATGATCAAGCAAAGGGGCAAGGCTGGGTAGAGTTTGTACATAGATGCATATTTTTGAGAACCCAAACTTATTCTTATTGTGTTTTGGTAATTTGTTTGTTTATGCTGTGTTTTTTTTTAATTTATATATGTTTTATTTGTAAGGAACCCTTAAAAAAACGCCTTAGTGAATGCCTACATGGGCATTCCTGCACGCTAAGGCCATTTTTACTACATGAGTAAAATGACGTAATTTCCAAGTTTTTCTATTAATGACCATGCGCTAATGTTTCCATTAGTGCATAAGCCCCTACCGCCACCTAGTTTGTAGGTGGAAAGAATTTGTGCGCTAACCATGTGCTAATTGGTTAGCATGTGACAATATAGCTGCACTAACTGATTAGCACAGAACACGCCTACTCTCCGCCCCCAGATCCACCCCAGTGCTGAAAATTTAAATCTATTTTTTAGCACATGGGTAGTGTGCATCGATGCAAAAATTACCGTGGGATGCCTGAGTGCACCCCACAATAAAGCATTCTAACCTGTGGTAAGCACCAGCTAGTGCTTACCACTGCTTGATAAAAGGACCCCTCAGCCACTTAGAGGGGGATTCATCAAGGCACAGTAAAAGATTGCCCTTTACTGCACCTTTATACCCCATGGGATTCAGCAACCTGTGGGATGCTGGTGTCATAGGTTGCTGAATCCTACCTTATAAGAATAACGCTGCTTGGCTCGCATCATCAGGCTACCGTTAGGGGTGCCATTTGCAGGAAGGAGCCAGACGGGGCAGGAACAACTGGGTCCTGCTCCTGCCTGAAGATCCTCGGACTCCCCCCCCCCCAGACCAATGGGACATGTGGGGAGGGGTGCAGGTAGGACTGGGGGGGGGGGACTATCTCCGTATGACCCAGAAGCATCAGGCCACAGCTTTGTGCCCTGATGCTCCGAAGCAGGAAAATAACTCCAGCAAAAAATGGAGTTTATTTTACCATGGCTTTTGGGCCCCAGCATGACTTGCACTGTATCGCCATAGTAATGAGATGAAAACCATACATTTGTGTCTGGTCTTAGAAGATTGGATGTCACTCATGCGCAAATTTTAAGGTGTAGGAGCAGAGGAAGTTGAATCCCCCTAACAGGACTCGCAAGGAATGGACGTCGTGGGGAGCTGGTGCTTCCAGCAAGGTACGTACCTTACCGGTATCAGCTTGCCTCCCATCGTTTCCCACTATAGTCTCTAGATACTGAACTGACTGTTGGACCAATTGAGCTTTACCCAGATTCACCTTAAAACCTGTTTCCTGAATCAAAGCAAGGACTCTTTCTGTGCGACTCTGAACTTCCTCTCTGTCAGAACCCACAATCAAAATGTCATCCACATATGAATGAACATATTTCCCATCTTGGACCCCCACCATTCCCTGGAAGCCTCTTTTAACCATCAGGTAGATGTGTTAGCTTCTCAGATTTCTGCTGTCACTAGATCTGGTAAAGATACTTCTGAGCATATACCAGATCAAATATTTAGACAAGAGCTGATTTGTTTAGCCCACTCATATCTGCATGAGGGAGTAGAAGGAACCCTCAGTCGCACAAAGGTGTATGGATTTGATTGAATCATGGGGTTGTGCAACATAGACTTAAGATTACTAAAGAAAAGACAAGGTTCCTATGGTTGGGACCTTTGGACCACCCTTTTCGGAATAATACAGTACTTGCGGGACCAGATTGTTTTACTTTTGTGACAGAGTCCAAATTATTGGGGATAGTGATCGATAGTACATTAAGTATGAAGCCACAAATTAATTCGGTTGTTAGGAAATCTTTTTATCAACTTAAAACACTTTGTTGTATTAGGAAGTATTTTGAAATCTCAGTTTTTATTCTTGTGGTGCAAACATTAATCTTGTCTATTCTTGATTATTGTAACCTTGTGTACGTGGGCTATGCCAAATCCTCTTTAAAATGCCTGCAAATAGTCTAGAATGCGGCCGTACGCTTGATTTATTCTTTGAATAGGTTCGAGCCTCTTTTGCCTTATTACTTGAAAGTCCATTGGCTTCCGGTAGAGGCTCGGATTTATTTTAAGTTAGGCGTTACAGTCTACAGGGTGCTTCAGGGAGAGGCTCCTTTTTATTTTCTTGAAGTGATGTCTGTATTATTGTGGGGAAAGTCGCATCGTTTAAGGACCCAATGTTTATTATCTTTTCCATCAGTCAGGTATTGAAGAATTGTATCATCTTCTCTTTCTTATCAAACTCCAGCTTTTTGGAATTGATTGCCCTTGGAGCTGAGGCAAGGTTCTGACTTGCTTAAGTTCAGAAGGATGCTTAAGAGCTTTTTAAGGAATTTCTGGTGGGATCTTCTAATTAAGTCTTTCTATTTTATGAATATTATTTATTTATTATTTATTTATTTGGTACACTTGTATCCCACATTTTCCCAGCTTGTGCGGGCTCAATGTGGCTAACAAAGTTACAAGAGAATTACATAATACAGCAGGATATACTAGTTATATAAAAATTAACAAATACAGTAACGGGCTATAAGTTCTGTATAAATAAATTTGCATCTCATTGCTAATTGATCCACAGTGACGAGATATGTTAAGTCAAGCAGCATTAGGGGTATTTATGGAAAGGGGACTTGATATACCACCTTTCTGTGTTTTTTCCAACTACATTCAAAGTGGTTTGCATAGTATATACAGGTACTTTATCTGTACCTGGGGCAATAGAGAGTTAAGAGTCACAAGAAGCTGCAATGGGAATTGAACCTAGTATTAAAGTTCACTGCACTAACTGCTAGGCTACTCCTCAAATAGGGAAAGGGAAATGGGACTTGATATATCACCTTTGTGTGGTCTTTACAACTACATTCAAAGTAGTTCACGTGGTATGTACAGGTACTTATTGTACCTGGGACAATGGAGAGTTAAGTGAGTTGCCCAGAGTCACAAGGAGCTGCAGTGGGAATTGAACCCAGTTCCCCAGGGTCAACGTGTACTATACTAACCACTAGGCTACTCCTCCACTCTGGGATGTGTTAAGAGCTAAATAATGCACATTAGGGCCCTAATGCTGCTTGATGAATCCCCTCCCCTCCCCTTTAAGTGGGATATATGTTTTTGAAAATAAATAAATAGAATAAAATTAATTCAAATGTCTGTACATACATTTTTCATGGAAAAATTGGATTTGTTAACGAGCAGGTGTAGATCTTAGGGGTATGCAGCCCAAAATGTTTTGTTTCATTTAATTTTCAATGTCATTTACAGGAGGTTTCATGTTGTTTGTTTTTAAATTACTTTTATTATTAAAAGAATGTGCTCTATTCGAGAAGCGGGTGCAGTATTTCCCAACACTGTACAATTTTCCTCATAGCATGTGGACCAAAATATGACGTGAAAGAACATGGAAAAAGTTGTTGAAATTTCCCATGTTGTTTCAAGTGAGTCCACATCCCTAGTAAATGTTTGTATATAGTTTCCCTGGGGTAATTTTCAAAGTGGTGGTACATGCATACATTTATTTTGGAAATCTGGCCAGGTCTATAACATGAACACTATGCTTCTGCCTATCACGCCTGCACTTATACATTTTTTAAAAATTTTATTTGTTACATTCGTATCCCACATTTTCCCACCTATTTGTAGGCTCAATGTGGCTTACATAGTGCCGGAGAGCTGTTTGCAGACTCCGGAGTAAACAAATACAAGGTGATGTTATGGTAGGATAAGGTTCATGTGGTAGGACCACATAAAGGAGTCGTACAACGGGAGAGTTGTGTAATGACCATTACGAACTTTAGTGGTGTTGTGTCGCAGAGATCAGGCATTTATGTTGGGTCGGTAGGGTATGCCTTTTTTAAACAGGTGGGTTCTAAGTGTTTTTCTGAAGTGTAAGTGGTCGTATGTAGTTTTCAAGTCTGTTGGTAGTGCGTTCCACAGTTGTGCGCTGATGTAGGAAAAACTGGATGCGTAAGTTGATTTGTATTTGAGTCCTTTGCAGCTTTAGCCCTTAATACGGCCCCTAGCCTATGTTTGTCAAGATGCCAGCATCTAATCCACTGCATGATTTGTGGATGCCAGATTCTACACGGAGGGGCATTTTCGATATGACATTTAAATCTGACTTTGGACATTTTGCTGAAAACGTTCAAAATCAAGTAGTGGAAATGACCATTTTCAAACCAGAAAAATGTCTACCTTTTTTCTTTGAAAATGACCATTTTCTAGATGATGTTATGCTTAGCATATCTATCTTTTTGGACCATTTTCCAAAAAAAGCGTCCAAGGGAAACACGCACAAAATCAAGCCATTGGGATGTAGGAGTAACCATATTTTCTAGTATGACCACACAGACATCCTTGCAGAGCAGTGGGGAACCCTAGGGGGCATTGCAGTGAACTCAAGGGCGGACTGACCATTCAGGCAACTGGGCAGTGCCTGAGGTCCCAGAGGCTCTACGGAGCCCAGAGGCTCTGCCCGGTTGCCCGGCACCAGCGGCAGACCTACTTTGAAGGGCCCTGGTGGTCTAGTGACTTCTTCGGGGGCAGCCAAGCAGAAAAAAATCTCACTCTTTCTTGCCTGCTGTCGCTAGTGTACCAGGGGCTGGCACCGCTGTGTTTTAAAATGGCTTCCAAGACTTCCGAGACCTCTGTGGGAATTCTCAGCAGCCATTTTGAAAACACACCAGCCCCGGGCACACTAGCAACAGCGGGTAGGAAAGAGTGGGATTCTTTCCTGCTCAGCTGCCCCTGAAGAAACCGCTAGATCACCAGGGATCTTCAAGGTGGGACCCACTTGCAGGTGTCTGTAGTGGGAGGTGGGCAGCAATTGTGGTGGTGAAGGGGCTGTGATGTGCGTGAGGAGGGATAGTGGTGCAGCAGTGGGCAGGGGCTGGGGGCCCGAACCACTGTCAGTCCACCCCTGATTGGACTTCACATAAAAGGTCCTAGGTACACATCTCACCATTACCCCCTTATATTTTAATTTTTGCTACATTTGTACCCTGCGCTTTCCCACTCATGGCAGGCTCAATGCGGCTTACATGGGGCAATGGAGGGTTAAGTGACTTGCCCAGAGTCACAGGGAGCTGCCTGTGCCTGAGGTGGGAATTGAACTCAGTTCCTCAGGACCAAAGTCCACCACCCTAACCACTAGGCCACTCCTCCACTCTGGTGAACCCTTCAAAACTCATGAAAAGCCTACAGTACCCAACTATATACCACTACAATAGCCCTTATGGCTGCAGGTGTCACATATATGTGGGTACAGTAGGTTTTAGGGTTTTTAAAGGGGGGGGCTGACACTTTCCACCACAAGTATAATAGTTACAGTAGCGTGGATTATGGGCCTGGGTCACCTTTTCTGCAGTGCTCTTTGCAGGATGTGAGGGGGTCAGCAACCACTGAAGGAGTAAAGGGGTGCCTGCAGTGATCATCTGCTCATTTAGGGCACTTTTTTTGTGGATTTTTCGTTAATAAAACAGGTTTAGACCAAAACATCCAACTTATAGCCCTGGATGTTTTTGTTTTGTTCCATTATGGCAGAAAAACATCCAGCAGCTGCCATGAGGGCGAGAGAGAGAGGTGTGAGGCACCGTCAATGAGGTGCTTTGGAGGCCATTAGACTGGGTGAGCCTGAGGCAAGAATGGGTGGGCCTGTGCCCACCCTTAGCTACGCCACTGCTGCATACCCAGGAAAGCGAGTGCTGCTTACGCCAGAGGAGACAAAAAAAAACAAAAAAAGCTACACACTGCTCTCAAACATGCAGTTTGTATGCGTGTATGAAAGATGTCTGTAGCATGCACAGAGCAGCCACACTTAGCGACTGGCTGTTCTGCGCATGCTCGGGTGATTGATTAGCTTACCCCCTGCCGAGGTGCTCACTGTTTTTGTGAGCAGCTCATTTGCACCCCTTTTCTTTCATCGCATCGCTCGCTGTTTCCAACTCAGTAATTTTTACCGAGGTGGAAATAGCGATTGGTGCTTTACTGGGACTTTGGTATATCTGCCTCTTGATGTCTTGTACTGCTATTGCTTCTCGTACAGAAGTTTGCCAGAAAAAAAAATATTTGGATTTAGCTCATTCCATTCCAGTAGAAGTAGATTTAGAAAAAGGGTGAAGACTTATTTTTTGCTCAGGCTTTTGAGGGAAAGGTCTCTAAGTTACGTCTTACTGAGATCTGTGATTAGGTTACGTGTATTTATTTTGAGGATTTACAGGATTGATTATCATTTTTATTTCTTTTTTTTATTATTTGTTTTATTTATTATATGCTTGTTTTAATCAGTTATTCATATTCTATGTTATTTTAAGATTTCTTTTGGAGTTTTTTTGTAACAACAATTAGAACTGTCAGTGATTAGTAGGATATAAATGTATTTTAGGAAGTAAAATAAATTCTAAGCTTTTCCCTGAGGTGCCAGAGCATTAGTGGGATTTAAACACTGGCTGCCCTTGTTCATAGCCCATTGCCTTAACCACTAGGCTCTTCCTCCATTCTAATTCCAACCAAGTTTCATTGAAAATGAATGAAAACCTCACTGTTATACTCAAAAGATGGTTTGTGTTATTGACTTTAATGGAAACAAATGCAGCAAATCCAAAAAATGAACTTAATGGGTGATTGATCTGAAAATAAACAGCCTGAAAATGTTCCCTATGTGCACCCCTAATACATGCATTAATAAATAGAACAATATTATTAATAGTGTAAAATCATGATTCAAAGCCGCACATTCACACGAGAGAAATATACCAAAATCTATCTACTCAATTTATATAACTAAAGCAGTTATGGAAACAACCATCATAATTATAGTTTCATGAAAAAAAAGCAGGCCTATGAGCACTTGAATATAATGCTAAGCAGTTAGCTTAGCAGTGTTAAAAAAAGATTTGGATAATTTCCAAAAAGAAAAGCCCATAAGCCACTGTTAAAATGGCCTTGGGAAAATCCACTGCTTATTTCTAGGACAAACAGCAAAACATTGGTTTTACTTGTTTGGGATATTGCCAGGTACTTGTGACCTTAATTGGCCACTGCTGGAAACAGGACACTGGGTTTGATGGATCTTCAGTCTGTCCCAGTATGGCAATGATTATATTCTTATGGGTTGACTTTGTCTGAGTGGATGGAGCCATTTGGTAAGCCTAGAAGGGGGGAACTTCTCCACATTGATTCATCAATGTTGCATCAAGATAACTCTTCCCCATATTTTGTTTATTTGGATTTTGCTCACACCTTTTTCAGTAGTAGCTCAAGGTCAGTTACATTCAGATGCTCTGGATATTTCTCTGTCCCAGGAGGGCTCACAATCTAAGGTTGTACCAGAGACAACGGAGGAATAAGTGACTTGCCCAAAATCACAAGGAGTAGCAGTGGGATTTGAACTGGCCACCTCTGGATTGCAAGACCGGTGCTCTAACCACTAGGCCACTCCTCCACTAGCAACATTCCATCTAGAATAGTAGCAACATTCCAGAATCTCAAAAAGTGGCAACATTCCATGTAGAATCCTCAATAGTAGTAACATTCCATATATTTGTTTATTTAGATTTTGCTCACGCCTTTTTCAGTAGTAGCTCAATGTGAGTTACAGTCAGGTACTCTGGATAGTTCTCTGTTCAGTAGTAGCTCAAGGTCAGTTACATTCAGATGCTCTGGATATTTCTCTGTCCCAGGAGGGCTCACAATCTAAGTTTATACCTGAGGCAATGGAGGGTTAAGTGACTTGCCCAAGATCACAAGAAGCAGCAGTGGGATTTGAACCGGCCACCATTGGATTGCAAGACCAGTGCTCTAACCACTAGGCCACTCCTTCACTCAATTCTTGGTTTCACTGAGAAAGGTATGAAACTAATTAGTCAGTATGATGGTACTCAGTATTTCTGTGCCCCAGGGGATGACTGACTGCAAGATTAATTTGATCTTAAAGGAAATATACATGGTAAGGTAATAGAGGAAGAGAAAATATTCAGAACAAATATGACCTATAGAACAAAACAGGAAGATATTTCAGTTGATTACTAGAGTAGGGCCAGTTGTCCATTATTACATAGCAACAAGGGCTTTATTTTATTTTTTTTTTAAAAAAAGTTGAGCTCCTGAATTTAAGATTCAAAATGTTGCCTGTTTTTCTGCCAAACCTAGGAGGCTGAGGTGCCCTTTTACCAAAACGGGATATGTTTCCTAAGGCGCGTCAGCGTTTTTAACGCACCTTTAAAGTTAAGGCACGTTCAACGCTAAGGTACCAATACATTCCTATAGGCATGTTAGCGTTTGACACGTGTTAGCATTGAGCGCACATTAAAAATGCTAATGTGCCTAAAGCGCGCCTTTGTAAACACAGGCGTTAGTGCGCACTAAAGGAATTAGTGGATGCTAAATGCTAAGAAGGCCGTTTTCTACCTATTGGCCCCTTTCACCTGAAAAATTCATCTCAGTTTAGGAGCTTAAACGTTATGCTTATTAATGTAGGCTTGCCATTCCTTTGCCCAGATTTTTTAGCCTAATTTAAAAGCCTAGTGCTGAAAAATCAGTGCTAAGCTGCTAATTTTTTTCTCACCCTAAGTCCAACCCCGTTGTCACCCACTCTTTATGCTCCAAAATCAGAGGCTTTGGGGCCCTTTTACTAAAGGATGGGCACGTGGCAACGGGCTTACTGCGTACCAATCCAGGACTACCGCTGGGCTACCACAGGAGCCCCTTTGGTAGTTCCCACCCCCAGAGAGCATCATTTCCGGTGCCACAGTAATTTTTTTGATTTTTGTAGTAAGACAGATAGAGAGGGAAATACAGCATACATAGAAAGTATATGAGCAAGAAAAAGCAATACTAGGCCTTCAAGACTGAGACAACAGGAGTCCTTTATTGACAAGTGACCCGACACGGGCCGTGTTTTGGCGTTAAACAACGCCTGCCTCAGGGGTCGAGGTTAGTTTCTAAAAGTCCAATGCCTCAAAAAATGAGACTTTGAGGGGCATAATTGAACGAAAACGTCTATCTCCATGGGTGTGTATCTCCGAGAACGGGTCCGTGAAGGGGTGGACCGAACCGTATTTTCGAAAAAAATAGACGTCCATGTTTTATTCGACAATTTGTGAGCTGGGCGTTTTTGTTTTTCAGCGATAATGGAAAATGAAAGCGCCCAGCTCAAAAAAGAATAAATCCAAGGCATTTGTTCGTGGGAGGGGCCAGGATTCATAGTGCACTGGTCCCCCTCACATGCCAGGACACCAACCGGGCACCCTAGGGGGCACTTTTGCAAAAACAAAAAAAAAAGGTAAAAGAGCTCCCAGGTGCATAGCACCCTTCCCTTGTGTGTTGAGCCCCCCAAATCCCCCCCAAATCCCCCTCAAAACCCACTGCCCACAAGTCTACACCATTACTATAGCCCTAAGGGGTGAAGGGGGGCACCTACATGTGGGTACAGTGGGTTTGGGGGGGTTGGACGACTAAGCATTAAGCAGCACAATTGTAACAGGTAGGGGGGGGATGGGCCTGGGTCCACCTGCCTGAAGTCCACTGCACCCCCTAACAACTGCTCCAGGGACCTGCATACTGCTGCCAGGGAGGTGGGTATGACATTTGAGGGTGAAAATAAAAAGTTGTGAAACATCATTTTTTGTGGTGGGAGGGGGTTAGTGACCACTGGGGGAGTCAGGGGAGGTCATCCCCGATTCCCTCTGGTGGTAATCTGCTCATTTAGGGCACTTTTTGGGGCCTTATTCGTGAAAAAACAGGGTCCAGGAAAAGTGCCCTAAATTCTAGCTACAAATGCATACTTTTTTCCCATTATCGGCGAAAGGCGCCCATCTCTTTTCGGCCGATAACCACGCCCCAGTTCCACCTTCGTCATGCCTCCGACACGCCCCCGTCAACTTTGTACGCTTCCACGATGGAGTGCAGTTGAAAACGTCCAAAATCGGCTTTCCATTATACCGATTTATTCGTTTTTGTGAGATAAACGTCTATCTCCCGATTTGGGTCGAAATCTAGGTGTTTTTCTCTTTCAATTATAAGGTGGTTTATCTTTCAAGGATAATTGCCACGTTGCGAGGAAAATCTCCTGTAATAGCCTTTTCATAAGGCTCGTGGCGGGTCACTTGTCAACAAAGGACTCCTGTTGTCTCAGTCTTGAAGGCCCAGTGTTGCTTTTCTTTTTTTGTTCATTTGATTTTTGTAGCACCAGAGCTTAACTGACAGTAATTGGGCAGTGCTGCATATTGCCCAGTTACTGCCAGGTTAGTGTAGGAGCCCTTATTACCATCTCAATTGATGGCGGTAAGGGCTCCCCATCAAAATGGCCATGCAGTAAGTGGTTCACTTACCACACAGCCATTTCTTTTCCTCACAAATGACCAGCCTTTTACCCACTGTGGTAAAAGAGGGCCTCCGTGCATCAGAAACACGCGCTGATGCTAGCGCCGAAACCCTTTTACCGCAGCTGAGTATAAACGTTGGTACTGAGCTCTAAAAATTTTCCAAAGAGGCCAGTTTAGGAGCATAACTCTCAAAGTCAGAGGCATAAATCCTTGAACATTGGGCCCAAAAATACTTTTTCCTTTGCATAAAGAACAAGAAATGATACAAGAGCTTTCACTGTTCACTGCATTTTATCATCCTACTATAAAGTATCTAGAAGATATCTTAGTAGGATCCAAGAGAGTGCTGACTATGTAAGGTGTAGCGACTTGTTTTTTTTTAACCATTAATTTGGATTTTGCTCACACCTTTTTCAGTAGTAGCTCAAGGGGAGTTACATTTAGGTACATTGGGTATTTCCATGTCTCTGGAGGTCTCAAAATCTATGGGGCCCTTTTACAAAGCAGCGGTAAGCCCAACACGGGCTTCCGAACTTTCCTCAATCTCCACTTCCCGAAGTGCAAAGGCATAAAATACAAAGTACTGCATGCATTAACCTTCCCTTATATGAGCACGCAATTCTGGAATACACTACCACGCAACCTGAAAACGACCTACGAAATAACCGACTTCCGCAAACTACTGAAGACTCATCTCTTCGAAAAAAATCTATTGCAAGGATCAGAACACATGAATTTCATACACACTAATAGAAATGCATCAATACACTCTCTTCTGAATTCTCTTCCCCGTACTTTCACCACACCTAAAACTCTACTCTCAGATAAAATTGCTATACCCTAATGCTCTCTTGCTATTGTTCTATCGCCCTATCATTTCCCCATTGATACATTCCACTGTTCTGTTTTCCCAAATGATATTTTGATTTTCACTTTGCCTTCACATAACTCCTCACTATGTAACCATAACAGTACTGTAACAAATTGTATTTCCATCATTCACAATATATTGTAAGCCACACTGAGCCCGCAAAGAGGTGGGAAAATGTGGGATACAAATGCAATAATATAAATAAATAAAATAAAATAAATAAAAGGGAAGTACCGCCGGGCTACTGCAGCAGCCCGGCGGTAGTTCCCACACCCAGCATGCACCATTTCTGGCGCTACAAAAATATTTTAAATTAGTAGTGCAACACACTACCCGGTTACCGCCGGGGTAATGCGGGAGCCCTTACCGCCACCTGAACGGGTGGCAGTAAGTGCTGCCACCAAAAATGGGCACATGGCAAGTGGCTTCACTTGCCACACGTCCATCTCTTTAAAAATAAAAACTTGCCTTTTAACTGCTGTGGTAAAAGGGGGCCTAAGCGCGCGTCAAAAACACATGCCGGCACAGGCCCCCTTTTGCTGCATCTGCAGGATGCAAAGAACAAATCATAAAGAAACTTCAAACCACCCAAAACACAGCAGCATGGCTTATATATGGGAAAACACGTTTTGACAGCACCAAACCGCTCCGAGGAAAACTGCACTGGCTTCCAATTAAGGAACGTATCGCATTCAAAATCTGTACGACAGTTCACAAAATCATCCACGGCGAGGCACCGGGATACATGACAGACCTCATTGACCTACCACCCAGAAACACCATAAAAGCAGCAAGATCATACCTAAACCTCCATTACCCAAGCAGCAAAGGACTCAAATACAAATCCACCTATGCTTCCAGCTTTTCCTACCTGAGCGCACAATTGTGGAACGCACTACCAAAAGTAGTAAAAACCACACTCAACCACATGAATTTCCGGAAAGCACGAAAAACAGAACTGTTCAGAAGGGCATACCCCACCGACCCAACATAAAAAACCTGGACATCTGCAACACAACTTAACCAAAGATCGTAATGGACGTATCCTAACTTCCTTTCCCTCTCTAAGTTCTCCCCAACTGTCTTTACCATACATGTATCTCACTCTACCATAATATCACCTTGATATTAATCGCAACTTGTATTTGTTCATACCAAAATTGCTTAACGCCAATTACGGTACCATGCAAGCCACATTGAGCCTGCAAAAAGGTGGGAAAATGTGGGATACAAATGCAATAAATAAATAAATTAAGTAAATTAAATAAATAAATAAAAGGACCCCTAAGTCTGTACCTGAGACAATGGAGGGTTAAGTGACTTGCCCAAGATCCCAAGCAGCAGCAGTGAGACATGAACCAGGCACCTCTGGATGTCAAGCCTGGAGCTGTGAACACTAGGCCACTCCCCCACTTTTTCTTTGGTCAGATATGGGGAAGAGGAGGGGAAAAACAAACCTTCAGTGTGTGTGTGGGGGGGGGGGAACCTGTTCTCCAGACCCAGCCTACTATTCCTCAGTTGGTGAGAGCACAGGATGTGGCCACTAGCACTTTGAGCCCAGAGAACCTACAACCTCCCCCCCCCCCCCCCCCCACCCCCAGCATTTAATTCAGTGTTAGCTCTGAAGCAGGCTGTGGTCTCTGCAGTGTCCAAGAGTGATGTTCAACTTGACCCCCTGGTTGCAGGGTCAACTTCATCCAGAACTGCAACTGACTTCCTAAGTGGTTTGGTTCAACGAGGCATGGATGTTTGCTTTACAGCGGGGATAGTAGCAGGAGTTATAGGCTTTTGCCACTCCAGCCCAGTGAAACCTGCAAGCGGCCAAGGAGTATTTGAATTGGCCAAACCTGATATAATTACATTGCAAAAAACGTGGACAACTCTGGTGTCACTAGAGAGAGCTGTGAACAACAGAGCTGCTGGCATTGAGGGATTTTATGATAAGCTGGAAGATCGACATATTAGAAACCAAAGTGTCTGCACAAGGTGAGCAAATTAACAACATAGATGCTCAAACTTCTTCTCTGAATGAAGTTAAATGTTCTTTAATTAAAGACAATAGATCTTTGAGAATAAGTTGGAAACTATGGAAAACAAAATTAGAGGATTTTGAACTTCCCTAAATCATCCTTGATATTGCCCTTTGCAAGTTCTAAGAGAGGGTCTTGGTCTTATGGAGGAGGCAATCCTTCCGCTACATAGAGTATTTTTTTTTTTACCTCCCCTATAAGAAGAAGAAAGAAGAGGATCAGGGATGTAATGGTGAACAGGGAGAAGTATCATCTGATAGTTTAAAATTTTTCTGTTTTCTTAGAAACAACCCAGAAGCAAGCAACTCTGCTTATGACATTTGCGCTTAAGTCTGATAAAGACTTTATACTGAGGCTTTACTTCCATTTACATCATATTCAGGAAAGAAGAAGACCTCTTTTGCAACTACGTCAAGAGGTTCAGTCCAAGGGGGGGGCAGTTCTTCTTGTGGTTTCCTGCTAAATTTATTGTGAAAATTTAGTAGCGAAGCATTTTCCTTTTGGGACCCAAAACAGCTGCAAATAATGATCTGACTGTAGTTAACACCAAGTGATCAATTGGTTTCCTTTTAGCAATGTGGTAATGTGATCGAGGGTGTGGCTTGGATCGGGCACAAACTCAGTCATACACACCAGGGTTGTAAGCAAAAGGAAAAGGCTCCTGTTACTACACAGGTTTATGTCTAGCACAAGTACAATCTCTTTATTTCTCTCTGATTCCTCACATCTCACTGTCAGCGTGGGCAGATGGGAAAAATTTTCCCCACCCAAAATCGGCCCTAAACCAGCCCACAACCCACCCAAAGTCAAACCCCGCCTCCAACGTCACCGACCCCACCTCCAACGTCACTGCCCCGCCCCCAATGTCACCGCCCCCGCCCCCTGATGTCACCTCTGATGTCGTTAGCCCCGTCCCTGACATCACCTCTGATGCCATTAACCCCCCCCCCCTGATGTCAACCCAACCCCGGGAAAGCTTCTATTGGACCAAATTGGACCAATAGAAGCCCCGGAAAAGCTTCTATTGGACCAAATTGGACCAATAGAAGCCCCCGAAAAAAGCACAAACCCCACACAGCTGCAACGAAAAAGAAGCCCAATTTCCCGCAGCCCGCAGCCTTCGAAAATTTCCAGCATCCTGGCTTAAAAACCAGCCCAATTGGGTGGGAAACCCACCCATCTGGCAACGCTGCTCACTGTCAGCACTCTCTCTTTAGGGCTGGCTTCCAGCCTAGCCCAATACAATGTTTTTTTAACACCCTCCTGGGTTCCCTCTGGACATACATCAAAAGCAAATACTTTCTGCATAGAATTCAAGGTTATTTCCTACCTTGACAGTCTTCACACACCCACTCTGAAGAGTTAAACTTGAACCACACTGCTTCCCTGATCCTCTCCTCAGGTGCTACAGCTCACCTTAGAATGGAGTACTTTTCCCTCAGGATCTCCTTCCTGAAAGCCTCTACTTGAGGCCTCATTGGTTCTACATTCTCTCAGGGCATTTAACCTTCCTTCTCTCTAAGCCCTGCCCTTCTAACTCAGGACCTATTTGACAGTTTAGCGCCACCTGCTTTCAGGCAGCTAAACTGCATCCTCTTAGTGCCACCTGCTGTAAGGTGGCTAACCTGCAGCTTCAGTGAGGAAGTGTTCCAGGGGACTCCTGCCACTATACCACTCACTCCTTCACAAGTAACTAGCACAGTTCAGATTAAGAGATATTTTTATTTTGTTTTATTTTATTTGTTACATTTGTATCACACATTTTCCCACCTATTTGCAGGCTCAATGTGGCTTACATAGTACCGGAGAGGCCTTTGCAGGGTCCGGTGTGAACAAATACAGGGTGATGTTGTGGTAAGATCAAGTTCATGTGGCACAGCCACATTAGGGAATCAGAGAACGGAAGAGTTGTGTTATGTCCATTACGTGATTTAGTTTGGTTGTGTTGCAGAGATTAGGCATTTAAGTCGGATCGGTAGGGTATGCCTTTTTAAACAGGTTGTTTTTTAGTGATTTCCGGATGTTTAGGTGGTCGTACGTCGTTTTCAAGGCTTTTGGTAATGCGTTCCACAGTTGTGTGCTTATGTAGGAAAAACTAGATGCGTAAGTTGTTTTGTATTTAAGTCCTTTGCAGCTTGGGTAGTGCAGATTTAGATAAGATCGTGTTGATTCAGATGTATTTCTAATTGGTAAATTGATCAAGTCTGTCACGTAACTCGGGGCTTCTCTGTAGATGATTTTGTGAACCAGGGTGCAGATTATATTAGTGTTGGTGGCTTTTTCTAGACTATTTTATTATCTTCACCCTTTTTCATGGGATCTTCCTTTCTTTATTGGAGGCTTGAAGATGTAAACATCTATTGGGGTATTCTTTTGTTTTTTATTTTTGTTTTTGTTATTTTTTTTAGATTATATTAATTTAGCTGTCATTTTTGGTTTCTGATTGAGATGTACACCTATTTTTCTGGACAAAGTTTGCTTTTTGTTAGTTTATTGTAAAATTACATTAAACATTTATTTTTATCATACATACAGTGGGGGAAATAAGTATTTGATCCCTTGCTGATTTTGTAAGTTTGCCCACTGACAAAGACATGAGCAGCCCATAATTGAAGGGTAGGTTATTGGTAACAGTGAGAGATAGCACATCACAAATTAAATCCGGAAAATCACATTGTGGAAAGTATATGAATTTATTTGCATTCTGCAGAGGGAAATAAGTATTTGATCCCCCACCAACCAGTAAGAGATCTGGCCCCTACAGACCAGGTAGATGCTCCAAATCAACTCGTTACCTGCATGACAGACAGCTGTCGGCAATGGTCACCTGTATGAAAGACACCTGTCCACAGACTCAGTGAATCAGTCAGACTCTAACCTCTACAAAATGGCCAAGAGCAAGGAGCTGTCTAAGGATGTCAGGGACAAGATCATACACCTGCACAAGGCTGGAATGGGCTACAAAACCATCAGTAAGACGCTGGGCGAGAAGGAGACAACTGTTGGTGCCATAGTAAGAAAATGGAAGAAGTACAAAATGACTGTCAATCGACAAAGATCTGGGGCTCCACGCAAAATCTCACCTCGTGGGGTATCCTTGATCATGAGGAAGGTTAGAAATCAGCCTACAACTACAAGGGGGGAACTTGTCAATGATCTCAAGGCAGCTGGGACCACTGTCACCACGAAAACCATTGGTAACACATTACGACATAACGGATTGCAATCCTGCAGTGCCCGCAAGGTCCCCCTGCTCCGGAAGGCACATGTGACGGCCCGTCTGAAGTTTGCCAGTGAACACCTGGATGATGCCGAGAGTGATTGGGAGAAGGTGCTGTGGTCAGATGAGACAAAAATTGAGCTCTTTGGCATGAACTCAACTCGCCGTGTTTGGAGGAAGAGAAATGCTGCCTATGACCCAAAGAACACCGTCCCCACTGTCAAGCATGGAGGTGGAAATGTTATGTTTTGGGGGTGTTTCTCTGCTAAGGGCACAGGACTACTTCACCGCATCAATGGGAGAATGGATGGGGCCATGTACCGTACAATTCTGAGTGACAACCTCCTTCCCTCCGCCAGGGCCTTAAAAATGGGTCGTGGCTGGGTCTTCCAGCACGACAATGACCCAAAACATACAGCCAAGGCAACAAAGGAGTGGCTCAGGAAGAAGCACATTAGGGTCATGGAGTGGCCTAGCCAGTCACCAGACCTTAATCCCATTGAAAACTTATGGAGGGAGCTGAAGCTGCGAGTTGCCAAGCGACAGCCCAGAACTCTTAATGATTTAGAGATGATCTGCAAAGAGGAGTGGACCAAAATTCCTCCTGACATGTGTGCAAACCTCATCATCAACTACAGAAGACGTCTGACCGCTGTGCTTGCCAACAAGGGTTTTGCCACCAAGTATTAGGTCTTGTTTGCCAGAGGGATTAAATACTTATTTCCCTCTGCAGAATGCAAATAAATTCATATACTTTCCACAATGTGATTTCCGGATTTAATTTGTGATGTGCTATCTCTCACTGTTACCAATAACCTACCCTTCAATTATGGGCTGCTCATGTCTTTGTCAGTGGGCAAACTTACAAAATCAGCAAGGGATCAAATACTTATTTCCCCCACTGTAGTTGTCACTGTGTGAAGCAGTAAGGGGGTCTTTTACAAAGGTGTGTTAGCATTTTTAGCCCATGCTAAAAATCAGCTGGCGCTAAATATTGAGCCACCCATAGGAATATAATGGGCATCTTAGCGTTTAGCATCAGCTCATTTTTAGCATGAGCTAAAAATACTGGCACACCTTAGTAAAAGACCCCCTAAGAAATGAAAGTGAAATGGATGGAATGGGAAGATAATGGCTTCCTTGAGTTACAAATATATATATATATATATATATATATATATATATATATATATATATATATATATATATATATATACACACTTCATGTGTTAATTGCTTTCAATGCACAGCAAAGGGATCCCTTTGTACATTCATATCACTCAGTCTTTTCAGTCAGGCCCCATATAAGCATCCCTATTATGCCGTGGAGGCAGTCAGGTGAGACTGTGGACTGCAGTGGCGGGGGGAACGATGGGGGCGGCAGCGGCGGGGGGAGCGACAGGGGGAGTGCGGCAGCGGCGGGGGAGGGGGTGGAGGCAGGGCATCCTTGCCCCGGGCCCGGCCTAGTCTCTCAGCAACCCTGAAATTGGTCATTGTACTGCTGTGGTAAAAGTGCCCTTGGTGCATGGGAAAAAAACCACGAAAGGGTGGGTTAAGGCTATTTCTTACCACAACTTAGAAAAAGGACCCCTATACTTGTAAATTTCTAGGGGTCCTTTTACAAAGGCATGCTGAAAAATGGCTTGCAGTAGTGTAGGCGCCGGTTTTGGGTGCACACCGATCCACGCCCTTTTAAAACTTTTTGCTGAAAATGGACGTGCGGCAAAATGAAAATTTTGTGTCTGCGACCTTACCGCTAGCCATTGACTTAGTGGTAAAGACTCACATGGTAACTGGGCGGGAATGACCTAAGTACATCAAATGACACTTGATACATGTCCGATACGCTCGTCCGAACATAAAAATTATTTGTCAGATGCATATATTGGACGCGCACCAAAAATAAAATTACTGCAAGAGCTGAGCAGTAGTCGAGCGGCAATTCCATTTTGGCGTACATTGGGCGCGCATAGACACTTACGCAGCTTAGTAAAAGGACCCCTAAGTTTTGTACCTGGGGCAATGGAGGGTTAGGGGGGTCTTTTACAAAGCAGCGGTAAGCCCAGTATGGGCTTACTGAAAACTAAATTGGGACTACAGCCAGCCCAACGCAGCTGTTGGCGGTAGTTATGCCCCAAGCGCTGCCACTTCTGGGAGAAAAAGGAAACCCCCAGAAATGGCTTTTGTGGCAGTAACCTGGCGGTAATTGAGCATTGCTGTGCGTTACCTTTATCATCACCTCATTGGGTGGCGGTAAGGGCTCCCCGCCGCATGACCACGCAGTAAGAGTTCTTCTACTGCATGGCCATGTTTGTCTGGGTTTTTTTTTACCTACTGCAGTAAGAAGGGCTCTGACAAGCGGGAAAAACGGCCCTCGCCACTAGCAGAGGGCCCTTTTTCCCGCAGCTTGGTAAAAGGACCCCTAAGTGATTTGCTCAAGGCCAGAATGAGCCACATTAGGAATCAAACCCAGATTGCCCTGCACTAGCCATTAGGCTACTCCTCCACTCCTAAGTAGCACAAGAACACCCATTCTCCCCACCCTCAGATACGCTGCCTCCATGAAAAGTGAAAAAAAATATTTTTGGTGCACTGTTACAGCATGCAGATTTGTAAGTTACTGCATGACACCGGAAAATGTACCACAGTGAGCCATTTTAAGCTGTGGAAAGTTCTAGCACGTGTTTATCACAGCTTAGTAAAAAGGCCCCTTCGAATGCTCTAAAACAACACAGCATTGTCTAGCAAACAAGATGCACGCCAATCACAAATACATCAATCAGACAAATACCATCAAGGCAATTGGTTTACAGTATCAGTTGACCTTTGAATATATTTGAGATGATGGTAGTGACACCGTATATTGTCCAAAGAGATAATGAGCCTTAATAGCTTCTATGGTGCACTACTTACTTCCTGTTCAAGGTGTTTTGAACTTGGCATTAAGAATGTGTTTGTGAAAGTACTAAGTGGGAAGGGAAGGCTGAGGGTCAGAAGCCCAGACACAGTTTAATAGAGAACAGATGTAGAGAGCAGACTTAAATTTCATGAATAAGAAAAAGAAGTCAGAAAACCACTCAGCTTTTAAGGGAGCATTGGAGAGCAAATCATTGCTTCGAAGACAATCCAAAAGGCATGGAATGACCTCCATTAACTGGACTACCTGGAACTCAGAGGACAAAGAAAATTCTGCAAAGAAGTACAACTAGACATTTAGGAAGTGGCATCTCAGTCTTTAACAGGGCAAATCTATAAAGCGGGCACCTATGTGGCATATATTCTAAAAAAAAAAAAAGTAAAGTAACATAGAACCCTAGTAAGTGCTGGCAGATAGAGAACTGCACAGTTCATCCAGTCTACACATCAAGGTGGCCAAAGTTGAATCCAGCACTCTGCAGAAGCTTCACTTCATGGTTAAACAGTGGTATACCTTATCTCTGTCTCTCCCTGCCAGTTTTAGGGCACAGACTGTAGAAGTCTGACCGGCACCGGTCCTGCTTCCCAACTTCTGGAGTTGTCATCAAAGCCCACTCAGCCTCAATTCTATTCTGTTCTTCCATTTACGGGACCCAGACCACAGAAGTCTGCCTGGCATTGGTCTTCCCAATCTCTGAAGCTATCATCAAAGCTTATTCTAAATTTGAGGTCATTTAAGTTTTGCTTTAATTGGATTCCACCCTTTTTCTATCTAGTGTTCCTCTGTGTTTATCTTACTTTCCTTTATAGAATACTAGAAAAACCAGGTATGCATGTTTATGTGGCTGGGTAAAAGCCATGGAGCTAGTGCAAATGTTCATATCTAAATGTCAGAGATACAAACTTATAGTATAGTATGCTTACGTCTGAGTCCTACCTATGCTCCGCCAAGACTCCATCCATGTGTATGGCCACCTGTCAGCTATGCACTATGTAATATGGGGTAAATTCTACAAATGGTACCTAAAAAATCAGAGCTGAAGAAACTCGCTTAAGCGGTATTCTATAACCCATGCCTAATGTTCAGCGCAGTTCATAGAATACACACTTAAGCGGAAAGTCACGTATAAATTTAGGCGCATCCATTTGCACCAATGAACATGTGGTGCAAATTCCCACACCCAAATTTATGCACGGAAAACCATTATTCTGTAATTATGTGTGTAACTCAAAGCCACGCCCCCATTCTGCCCCAAAATGCCTATGACCCTCCCCTGTCCTTGCCCCCTTTTCGGACAGCATATAAATTTTAGGTGCTAATCCATGCCTAAATTTACGCACATTGGTCCCAATTAAATCTAATTAGTGCCAATAATTGCTTATAAAACCAATTATTTTCACTAATTGGCTTGTTACTCAATTAAATGTACGTGTGACCTATCCACTTAAGTGGTTATTCTCTAACCCACACTGAACATTAGGTGTGGCTTATAGAATACTGCTTACATGGGTATTTTTCAGTGTTGCTTTTTTTAGGCACCAAATATAGAATCTAGCCCATAATGCAATAGACCACATGATCTGTAGTGCAAGTAGCAGAACTTCTCAAATTAAACACTTTGTCGGTATTAGGGTCCACAAAGGTATCCAAAGTAAGAGAAATGTGGCAGATGGAACATTTTCCACAAGGAACATGGTCTTTTTCATTCTCTGTAACCATCACACTATTTTGATTAACCACTGGTAATTCAGAAGGACATAATAACTTCTCAAAATTTCTCCTTTTCTGAGTGAACTTCACCGAAGTATCTTTAAATGCAAGGAGTGTTGTCAAAATCTTCCAATGATTTCTTATAATAGATGCAATCAGAGATGTAGCAATACATGATTCTGTAGATCCCGAGCTTGTCTTTTAAACCCTTCATCTTCAGAGCATAACTGACAATATTGCAAAAACTGTGAAAAAAGTAGGCTATTTTTAAGAACTGTTGGGTGGCAAATATCGCAACTCAATTATGTGTTTCTCTCTGTTACCTTCCGATGTACTGTAGTAATGAAATAATCTTCTGTCTTCTCTATTGAAACATCTAGAAAAGAAATACGATAAAAATCATAACGTAAAGTGAATTTCAACCTACAGTGCACTGGTTGGGCCAGTCAAAAACTAATGTACCTTCTGTTCAGTATCTATCCAGAGAAAAAATATATCATCAAGGGTGACATTGTTGAGGAGTAGACTATTGGTTAGTGCAATGGGCTTTGATCCTACTATTACTACTATTTAACATTTCTAAAGCGCTGCCAGGGTTATGCAGTGCTGTACAATTTAACAAAGAAGGACAGTCCCTGCTCAAAGGAGCTTACAATCTATAGGACAAAAATGCAGTCAATCAAATTGGGGCAATCTGGATTTCCTGGATAGGGGTCCAATGGTTAGGTGCCGAAAGCGACATTGAAGAGGTGAACTGTTGAACTGGGTTCAATTCCCATTGCAGTTCCTTGTGATTCTGGGTAAGTCGCTAAGGGGCCCTTTTACAAAGCCGTGTAAGGGCCTACATGCATCCAGTGCATGCCAAATCAGCATTACCACCCGGCTATTGCGTGTCCTGGGTAGTAATTCTGAATTTGGTAAATGCTGAAAACACGTGGTAGAAAATATTTTCTATTTTCTACCACATGGTGCTTACCCAGCGGTAAACAGCAGTGGATGTGTGCTGCATGCCTACCACCTGGGTAGCACGTGAGACCTTACCGCTAAGTCAATGGGTGGTGATAAGTTCTCAGGCCAAGGTCTGCACTGGTTTTTATTTTGCAACACATCCATTTTCCGGCCCCTTCAAAAAGGCCCCTTTTCCAGGATGCAGCAAAAACTGGCCCTGTGTGCACCCAGAAGACACACTCAAAGTGCCACAGGCCACTTTTTGCCACGGCTAAGTAAAAGGGCCCCTAACCATTTATTGTCCCAGGTACAAAATAAGTACCTGTATATAATATGTAAACCGCTTTGTAACCACAGAAAGGTGATATATCAAGTCCCATACCCCTTCCCCTTCCCATGGCCCCCTCTTAGATTTGTTGAAAAATATGTCCATTGTACTGAAAAATTTTTTTCATTATGGCTATTGACACCAGATCCAATATAAACCTAGTAGGAACTTGTAAATCTACACTTTTAATGCTTCTTTCTGTGAAATCACAGTATAAAGAGACACAATAACTATGGTAACCAGCCAATGATTTTATGTCTCCACAGAGACCACTGCCAAACATGACATGAAATCTGTTGAATATTTAATATAGGAAAATGCTGTTTCTACAAGAAAGCGTAAAAACAGTCTTCATAAATTGAGACCGGCTCTAACAAAGAACCACGGCTGGAAACAATGGGTCTGCCAGGAGGATCTACAAACATTTTGTGAATCTTGGGAAGCATATACAGTAACATAACATATATAACATAGTAGATTATGGCAGATAAAGACCTGTATGGTCCATCCAGTCTACTGGAATTTTTGGATGTGATACATTAAGAAAAATTATGATTTTTATCGAGATTTAAAAAAAAACTTCCAAGTACACCTTCTCTTGTAATCCGTGCTATATCTTGTTGTAAATTAACAGTTGGATCTTCTAATAATTTGGTATAATCTTCCACACAAGATAGCTGTCAGAAAACGTCTTTATCATAATCTGAATGATTCTGTATTACTATTGCACCTCTCTTATCAGCTCTCCATATTACTATATCTTGATTGCTTCTCAATTTCTTCAATAGTTCCTTCTCTTTTTTTTTTTTAAAGTTGGCTCGCCATCTCCTACCTTCCAACTCTTCTAAATTCTTTAATATCAATTTCTTAAAAATCAGTAGAGCTGGATCTAATGGTCCTGGTGGAACCCACTGTGATTTATTTTTAACACTAGATTTATCAATGATTCTTTCTTTTTGTTATGGCTGACAGCAAATTGTAATTAAGTGCTCTTTTTATTTACTAGTTCAGGTCCATAAAGCCCTGAAGCAGCTCAGAAAAACGGTGGCCAGTGTTGGTCATGAGCTTGACCTCCATCAAGTCAAGGGCTTGGATGTTGAGAGCTTGTTGAAGTTGTAAAGATAAGTGCTGTTTTTGAAAAACATTTTGAAATATTGTAAATGGAAGATTGAATATATACACATATAAAATTGATTTAAGGGTGGAAGGTATGCCAATGATGAAGATTCTATGAGCTCAATAGACAATGGTACTAGCGCTTAATGAGGCTTTTTCCTTCCATTCTTTTGTGATTGAATGAACTTTGTATATCATTATAAAGTGGAAATTTTATTTAAATTGCTGTGGTATACAGAAGAGACTTTCCACATTCCCTTTTGAGTTTTTGGTATAGTGGTATCATAAAGATTATCACAAACAGCACAATTGAACTTACATGCTTTTGATGTCCATGATAATTTAATCAAGTTGAAACACTGTTTCATTGAAATCTCACATCAACCATAATCCAAAACCTTTAAATATTTCATTTCCACTATACAATTGTGAATTTCAACTAACATTCAATGCAAAGTTCAAATTGAAAATGCGTAAATTTAAGCCATTGCCTCCATAAAAAAGCTTGCAAAGTGTTTTATTTGCCAACAAACTGTGGCTATTGATACCATCTGAAAAGAATTCCAAGAAGTAAAAGATGGTATATGTATTGCTTTTCAATTTTAGCATGTCTAGTTTCAAATGTATCATCCTAAAACACTGGTTATCTTGTACAGATTCATCCAAAATTTGCACATATTCAACAGACAGCTAAAACCTGTTGTTTCTTTCTCTATAATATCAGCAAAATTCGCCCTTTCCTTTCAGAGCACACTACCAGAACTCTCATCCACGCTTATCTGCACCCTTCTCCTCCACCGCTAACTCCAGACTCCGTTCCTTTTATCTTGTTGCACCATATGCCTAGAATACAGTTCCTGAGCCGGTACGTCAAGCTCCATCTCTAGCCGTCTTCAAATCTAAGCTAAAACCCACCTTTTTGATGCTGCTTTTAACTCCTAACCCTTATTTTATCATCCTCACTTTAATATTCCCTTATCTCTTGTTTGTCCTGTTTGTCTGTCCTAATTAGATTGTAAGCTGTGGCGAGCAGGGACTGTCTCTTCATGTTCAAGTGAACAGCGCTGTGTACGTCTAGTAGCGCTTTAGAAATGATAAGTAGTAGTAGTAGTAGAGTCAATACATTTATTTGCATACAAGAGGACTCAATACTTTTGTGATTGTCTAGTACATTTCGGGGGGGGGGGGTATCAATGTGGGCTACCGTTAAGATGGGTTATTTTACCAAAAGTTGTGCTGTTTTAGTGCAGGATCTTACTGCATAAAACGGAACCTGGTGCTAAAATAACACAATTTGTGGTAAAATAACTGGTCTAAACAGTAGCCCATGTTGATGACTTCCTCCCTCAGTATTTTTTTGTTTCCAGGTTTGTTTAGCAAACAGAAGAGTTTTCCCTCAATACAGGCAGACAAGTTGCCAAAATGCTAGCATTGGAAAGAATAGAGGTGGTCAAGAGAAGTGATGGAAGAAGAAATAGGTTGTCACCAAAGTATTGTGAAAAAGACCCAACATGGCCGGGTTTTGGCAATAATGCCTGCATTAGGGGTCTACAACATAAATATAAATATGAACATAAACTACTGTAATAAAAATAAGTATAAATAAAAATTAAAACATATCTATTAATACCAATAATAAAAATCTAAAGCACAAAAGAATTACACATGTGACACATAAAATTGAAATCCATAAAAATGAATGGGTTAAAATATTAAAAAGTTTACAATACGTTTTCAAAATATTTCATTGAAGCACTGGTAACACAGCATATAGGTTGTTATCCACAAATAACAGAAGCAAATAATTTAGAAAGATTTACACAATTCATTGCTGCAACATAGTATGAAAGGGGAAATATTATATGTACTTATATAAGGGGTCTTTTTCTGGGTCTTTTCGGTGATGACCTGGTTGTTCTTCTCTCAAATCTCTTGATCACCTCTGTACTTGACTTACACTCATGGTTCACTACGGACACAGGAAAGCATTCCATTTTCAATTCAACAATGGCTTCAATTAATACATCTATAAATTTGGTTTCTTAAGAGAGGATAAATTGAATCTCACTGGGCTTTTTGTGATAAGCTTTATGATACTTATACCTCATACGATCACTATACAACTTTGTAGTTGTTATCCACCGACTGGGCAAACGCCTTTGACGGTACTATGTAAGCCACATTGAGCCTGCAAATAGGTGGGAAAATGTGGGGTACAAATGCAACAAATAAATAAGTAAATAAAATAAAATACCTCATTTTGAATAAATGAAAGAGTATATTTATTTATCAAGCCTGATATACCGCCCTTCTGTTAAATGAAACAGAGTGGCTTACAATAGAAGCTCAGCCAGTAACGTTTTACAGTCACCACACCTTTTGTTCCTGTTTCTGATGGGGGTGTGTGTGTGTGTGTGTGTGTGTGTGTGTGTGTGTGTGTGTGTGTGTGTTTTGGGGGGGTACTTTGGGGGAAGAGTTTAGGGGTGGGTTGGGATATAGACTGAGGGAGAGGGTGGATTGAAATATTGATGTTTTTATATCTGCTGTTTTTTTTTTTCTTCTTTTTTATGCATTCTTCTATATCTTGAAATTAATAAAGATATTTACCTTTAAGTGTAAAACTTAAGATGTGGTAAGTTCAAAGACTATTTGGTAAATGCAAAGACTATTTGATAAATGCAGAGAGTGTTATCAGCATCTGATTTGTATTTACCACACTGGATGAACATTTACCCTCTCATTCTATAAACGTAACACATAAGCATCATTTGCAGGCTGATGATAGAATAGTTACTGCATGCTTCAGTGGTGTAACTCACTGATGACCAGTCAATGAGGTTTACAACACTAACCTCCTCATTTTTATCACAGAAAATTTGTTATAATCAAAATTTTCAATATCTTCGAATGTCAAAAAAATAACATTACCACTTGTTTGCTTTTTTTATTTTATTTTTTTCTTATTTTTAAATCTGTACACACATTTTTAGCGCTTTTTATAGAATTAGGGGGGAAATGCCTAGCTTTGCCTTTTAACCCTACAGCAATATCACTTACAAATTTGACAGAATAGGTCCCAGGACCGAGCTCTGAAGCAGTCCACTACTCACATTTCTTTTCTCTCCAAGAATTCCATTTATCACTACCCTGTCATCTCTCAGTCAACTGATTTTTAATCCAGTTCCTTACTTTTGGGCCATTTTACTAAGCTGCAGTGAAAAGTGGCCTGCACTAGTTTGGGCGTGTAACAGAGGCGTAGCCAGACCTCGGTGGGAGGGGGGACCACAGCCTGAGGTGGGGGGCACTGTTTAGCTGCCTCCCCCCGCTGCCTCCCCCCTCCTCCACTTTGGACCCCCCCCCCCCCGCCGCCACCACCGCAAAAAAAACCCTGCTCCGCCGTCACATCAGGTACCTTGTTTACTGGCAGGGGTCCCCAATCCCCGCCAGCCGAAGAGTCTTTTTCAGCGCCGGTCGACTCTGGCGCCTTCGTGGTGTGTTCATCTGATTCTGACGCCTTACGTTCTGCACCGTGCATGTAGCCCCATGCAGGACGTAAGGCATCAGAAACAGATGATCACACCATGAAGGTGCCTGAGTCAACCAGCGCTGAAGAAGACTCTTCAGCTGGCGGGGATTAGGGACCCCTGCCAGCAAACAAGGTACCTGATGCGGTGGCGGGGCGGGAGGCGGGCGGTGACGGGGGGCTCAAATGTAGAGGGGGCCAGTGCATAATCTGTGGGGGCCCATGCCCCCGTGGCCCCACGTAGCTACGCCCCTGGCGTGTAAGTTGGCGCTCGCTGGGCCATTTTTTACTGTGGCATTTTTAAAATATAGGGCAGTAAATGGCCATGTGCTAATATTATAAGTAATGCATGGCTATCTACTACCTGAGCCCTTACCACCACCTATTTACTTGGCGGTAAGGACGCATGCCCTACTCACGTGGTAATCAGGCAGTGTGCGGCAATGTGTCCACACTGCCAATTACCGCCAGGCATGCCCCCCCCCCCCCCCCCCCCCCCCGGTAGAAAATAGAAAATGATTTTCTACTGCGGGAAGCTGCGCACGCCAACTTTGGAACTACCACCAGGTGCCCATGCTACCCCAGCGGTAGGGTCGATTTGGCGCAGGCTACCCATGTGGTAGCTCTACTATAGCTTAGTAAAAGCGCCCCTTTGGATCCCGATTCCCAACCTCAAGCTGTTCACTTTATTCATGAGTATGCTTTGAGGAACACTAAAGCTCCATTGTTTGCTGCCTCATTATTGGTGTTATTAAAAGAGAAAAGCAAGGTTATAGGCCAGAGGTGTGGTCTACTGGTAGGAGAAAGACCTGTAGGTATGTTGAAGCTTTTACCATGCACATTGAATTCCCTTGTAGTAAGTCTCCACCTTCAGCTATTCAATTTATCTTCTTATGCCACTGTTTATTCAGCTGTAATAACTGAGGAACAATAATATAATAACATTGTTTTTTCTGCTTCACTTCTTTGACAGCTTTCGAACAATCTGGGGGTTTTAAGTTACAAACTTTATTAGAATTACGTTTTCATGAAAGATGCTTTAAAAACTAATTTATTATAACTTTAGGGAGCACTCTATATGTACAATTAGTGTACACTGAATTAACTCCAGATCACTCCAGACTAGGATTAATAGATGGCTCCAGGTCATGAAGGGCAGATTGAGCCAGTCTGGGTTTTACTCCCTTTGCTTTCGATGGAAGTAAAACCCAGACTGGCTCAATCTGTCCTCCGTGACATGGAACCACCTGGTAGCCTTATTCCAGACACACAGGGGCCCTTTTACTAAGGTGCGCTTAAAAATGGCCTGCGGTAGTGTAGATGCATGTTTTGGGCGCATGCAGAATCATTTTTCAGCGCACCTGTAAATAAATGCCTTTTAAAAGTTTTTGCCGAAAAAGGACGTACGGCAAAATGAAAATTGCCGCGTGTCCATTTTGGGTCTGAGACCTTAGTGCCTGCCATTGACCTAGCAGTAAGGTTTCATGTGGTAACCGGGTGGTAATGGTCTACATCTGCAAAATGCTGATTACCGCCCGATTAGCGCCCACGTGCCAGAAAATAAAAATATTTTCCGGCGCACATAGCAGATGCGCATCAAAAATGAAAGTACCACAAGGGCCACACGATAGCTGGGCGGTAACTCAAAACTGATGCGTGTTCGGTGCGCATAGGAGCCTACGTGGCTTAGTAAAAGGGCCCACAGCTTGCCACTTCCAACTTCTCCCAGTGTTTTTTTGTGAATTTATTTACTTTATTTATTTTTTGTCTATTAGATTGTAAGCTCTTTGAGCAGGGACTGTCTTTCTTCTATGTTTGTGCAGCGCTGCGTATGCCTTGCAGCGCTATAGAAATGCTAAATAGTAGTAGTAGTAGTAGTTAATAGTAGGATAAATACAGTAAATTACTCTCTCAGTGGTTACTAACCCCCTCCCATCTCCAAAAATGTGATTAAAAACATTACTTGCCAGCCTATATGCCAGCCTCAAATGTTATACTCAGTTCATTAGAACAGCATGCAGGTCCCTGAAGTAGTGTAGTGGTCAATGCACCATGGCATGGGGGATTCTGGTCCCTATCTCCCACTACCTGTTGCATTTGTGGGGGAAACTGTGAGCCCTCCAAAACTCACCAGAAACCCACTGTACCCACATATAGGTGCCCCCTTCACCTATAAGGGCTATTGTAGTGGTGTATAGTTGTGGGCAGTGGGTTTTGGGTGGGTTTTGGGTGGCTCAGCAGACAAGATAAGGGAGCAATGGTGAGATGTGAACCTGGGAGTATGTTTTTGAAGTCTACTGCAGTGCCCCCTAGGGTGCCCCATTTATCTCTTGGGATGTCTGTGAGACCAGTTTACTAAAAATGTTCCTTCCTACATCCCAATGGCTTGATTTTCTACGTTTCTACCCCAACTTGACATTTTGTCCTTTAGATTGTAAGCTCCCCTGAGCAGGGACTGTCCTTCTTTGTTAAACTGTACAGCGCTGCGTAACCCTAGTAGCGCTCTAGAAATGTTAAGTAGTAGTAATAGTAGTTTTTCACTTGGGCGTTTTTTCTTTTTGAAAATGGACCAAAAAACAAAATGTCCAAAGCACAAAACCTTGTTAGAAACAGTATTTTGGAAACCAAAAGATAGACGTTTCTCTTGTTTGAAAATGAACTTCTTTCCTATTCCGATTTTGGACGTTTTTTGCAAAACGTCTAAAGTCAGACTTAGACATCATATCGAAAATGCCCCTCCACATCACTCTGAATATCGATCCCATATTTTAAAAAAGTTTTCCGGAGGCATAAATATATTCAGCATCCCAGCACTGTATCAGGATGTAGAGCTGAAAGATTCTCCCATATAACACCCTGCACTATTAGTGGGTCTTGTTAATAAAAATATTCATTTTCAATTAAAGTTCAGATATAAAACTGCTTTACTTCAATTAGCTCTGAGTACCAGAGTCATACCCAACTTGCAGAAAGACGGATTTAAAAGTTGGAACAACGCCTCCTCAGTGTTTGCGATGAAAGAAGCATTTATGGCACTCCCATCATCTGTTATATATTCTGATTAATTATCAATTTTCTTCCCCCTCCCCAGTTGAGCCTTCCCCTTCCCCTCCCCCAACTCGCAAGGACACCTTGGAGTCCAAATAAACAGAGGCAATAGGGTTTTTATCCCAAGCTCTCTCTGCAGAAATGCATAAAAGATTAATTGTAAATCAATAAAGTATTTAGACATGCCATTGATGGCAACGAAGTAGCTGCCTTGGTTCCTCCTGCTTAGCTGGCAGCTCTGGAACCTGTAGAAGCAGCGCCCCATGTGGGTGAAAGGAGATAACAACAGTCTGCATTCAAAAAGTTTTGAATGTGCTTTTTTTTTTAAAGTAAATAATTTTAAGTGCTGGATCTGTTACAAAGTTTTATCTTTTGAAACACTGCTCCAATCTGTGTAATTATTTGAGAGCTTAGGCACTTAACAAAAATATGTATCTCAGGTTTCCAATATACTTCACTTTTTTAATATAAAAAATATAAAATCATACATTTTGATTTTGGTTTTTGCACCTCATTAAGGGGCCTTTTACTAAGTTATCTGTTAAGGTGGCATTTACCATGCACTGATGGTGTGGGTACAGTGTTAATGCATGTTATCTGCCATGTTTACAGCGAGCACAGAATGGGGTGAAGGATGAGCGGAGGCTGTGCTTTACTGTTAATGCAGAGGTAATTGCCGTGTGTTAACTGTTAATGAGGCAGATCACATGGCACAATTAATGCAACCTGAATATATAACTAACTGCATTTCATTATCTGTAATGCAGTTAACGTCAAGTCATGACATTTGGCTGTGTTAACTGAAAGGTAATTTTTTAGGGATGCCCCCAAAATTTAATACAGAGGTTTTGCAGTTACCCCATATCAAGTTGGGTCATTACATTAAGTAATAAACAGTAATGACAAAATCTTGCCACACTTTTAATAAACAGGGTCCAAAGTGATTTCCTTGTTTGTACAATGTGAACCACTGATCATATCATTTATTTTGTCTTGCCCTGCTTGTGACTACTCCATGATTTCACTTCTTGACACTTGCCTTGCAACCGCTCACTTCCCAGGAAATGGGTTTTTGCTCAAATCCACTTTGCTCTGTCAAGAAAATTCAATAAACAAATTAGGATTATTCAGCTGTTCGCTGCCTATTAGCAGCCTTTTTCTTCTCCAAGTGTGAAAAATGATCTCTCCCATTCACTGTGGAATTTAGCATCAGGAAAAAGAAAAGCAAGTTCATATGCAAGATGGCTGTTAGTGATGTTCACATCCAAAAGAATTTGGTTCGTTTTTTATGTGCAACAAAGATTTTTTGCAAATTACATGTGTGGATTTGTTTTCATGTTTTTCCACACATTTAATTTTTATGGGCACATTGTATGCAAGTAAGAACTTTTTTGCATGCATGAATTGACTGTACACACATTAATTCATAGGCATAGGCACATACAAGGGATGTCTGCACACTTAAAATGTTTAGGTGCCCATACAAATTGAATTCATATTCACAAATACAAATCCTTAATGGGTTTGTATGACAATTTTCTTTTGAGTTCTTACATTATATTTATTCCAGTTTGGTTTTATGTTGTACATAACATTTCATTGTTATTACTTGTTTCATTTCTTAATGTTATATTTTGAGACAATAGTTTATTTATTTGGTTGGATTCTGGTCACACCTTTTTCGGTAGTAGCTCAAACTGAGTTACATTCAGATACATTAAGTATTTTCTTGTCCTTGGAGGACTCACAGTCTAAGAGGCCTTTTACTAAAACTTTTAGGGCTCCTTTTATTAAGCGGTGGTAAGCTTTCCAAAAATACTAGGACTAGGGGGCATGCGTTAAAGCTACAATGTAGTATATTTAAAACAAATCAGAGAAAATCTTTCTTCACTTAACGTGTAATTAAACTCTGGAATTCGTTGCCAGAGAATGTGGTAAAGGCGGTTACCTTAGCAGAGTTTTAAAAAGGTTTGGACGGCTTCCTAAAGGAAAAGTCCATAGACCGTTATTAAATGGACTTGGGGAAAATCCACTATTTCTGGGATAAGCAGTATAAAATGTTTTGTACATTTTTGGGATCTTGCCGGGTATTTGTGACCTGGATTGGTCACTGTTGGAAACAGGATGCTGGGCTCGATGGACCTTTGGTCTTTCCCAGCATGGCAAGACTTATGTACTTATGTAAGCCCAAAGCAGGCTTACCGCTCGCTGTACAGGAAGTACCGTCGGGCTACCGTAGCAGCCGGCCGGTACTTCCCACCCCTAGTACGCCATCATCTCTGGCACTGCAAAAATGGATTTGTGCCGCATGCTGCCCAGTTACCGCCAGGTTAACGCGGGAGTCCTTACCGCCACCTCAATGGGTGGTGGTAAGGGCTCCCCCCAAAATGGCCGCGTGGCAAGTGCTTTACTTGCCGCCTGGCCATTTTGTGTAGGAAGACGAGACTTCCCTTTTACCAGCTGCAGTAAAAGGGGGCCTCAGCGCATGTTTAAAACTTGCGCCGATGCCAGCGATGGCTCCCTTTTGCCGCAGCTAGGAAAAGGGTCCCTTAGTGTGCTCTAAATGCTAAGAAGCCCATTTTATACTTATGGGCTTCTTCGCATTTAGAACGGGCTAAGCTTTAGTAAAAGGGCCCCTAATTTTGGACCTGAGGCCAGTGGCGTAGCCACAGGTGGGCCTGGGTGGGCCGGGGCCCACCCACTTAGGGCTCAGGCCCATCCAACAGTAGCACATGGTAATGAAAATGCTGCTCTCCACAATACTGGCACCTTCGCATGCTCAGTTTTCAACGCATGCCTGCTGCAAACTACCAAGGTGGAGACTGGAGAGAAGCATTTTCCCAGCAGCTGAGATATTTTTTTGATGTGGGGGTGGGGGATATAACTTTTGGTTCCCACCCACTTCTTGCCTAGGCCCACCCAAAACCTGCTGTCTGGCTACGCCCCTGCCTGAGGCAATGGAGAGTTAAATGACTTGCTCAAAATCACAAGGCGTAGAAATGAGATTTGAACTGGGCACCAGATAGTTTGTTGTTTATTTGCATCAGTTCTGTTGGGGAACAATACAAATTGATATTCTTATGAATCGTCCTTGTGCTCATCGTGTGGCTGGATTGGGTCCTTTCTGACAGATAAAGTGCAAAGATTCAACATTGGAGATTCTTATTTGCTCAGGGGCCCTAACGATGAGGGTCTACCTGGGTTCTGCAATGTTGGCATTGTTATTTAAGATTTATATTCGACTAGTTCAGAACCATTTATATGTAAACAACCTACAATTATTTTTGTCCTTCTAGTTCCAGTTGAAATTACTTAAGTGGTATGTACTTTAGATGAATGTTTCAGATTTGATCTCAGATGACCTTAAATAGATTAGTCCTTAATATTCAAAGGATAGAAGTCTTCTGGGTAGGATGGGTATTGTCTCTCACAAACCTCCAACAACAGGGAAGTGAAGTGCAAAACAGTCACCAAAACAGTAATACTTCAGTATAAACACTGCATTCAGCCTTACATACTCCAAAAAGTGATATATATGCCATGGGATTTGTAGTATGGAATGTTGCCATGATTTGGGTTTCTGTCAGGAGCCTGTGACCTGGCTTGACCCAGATGGACCACTGGTCTGACCCAGTATGGCTACTCTTAGGTTCTTATGACTTTACACTTTTCTCCCTGTTCATGTATCCATCACAGGTATAAAAATCTTCCAACATCCATACTTTCACTCAAACTTAATTTTTAATCAACACGTTCCAAAAAACTTTCATTTAAATTGTGCTTAGCTGCTCTGCTTGGTTTCATGGTATCCCCAACGTTGACCATCGTTTCGCAGTTAACCAACTGCTGCATCAGGGGGTTAAGACCATGTCCAAATTCAAATGCTCCATTTTGAAAGTGCTCAGTTTGGAGAGAAGAACTTCAAGAGCATTTGAATTTGGCCATGCGGGGAGTTTTTACCAGCACCCACTGAGGTGGTAGTAAAGGTTCCCCGGTAACCCAATGGTAACCGGGCAGTGCATGCAATGCCTGATTACCGCCGGGTTAACGCCATGCTAAAAAAGAAATGTTCTGGCAAACCGTAAATGGCGCACACTTGAGACGGAACTACCGCCGGCGGTTGTGTTGGGCCAGCAGTAGTTCCGGGATAACTTGCAGTAAGCCCGTGTTGGGCTTACCGCTGCTTTGTGAAATGGCCTCTTAGTGAGCTTTTTTTTTTACTTTTGATTTGTTTATTAATATTTGTTTAACATTACAAGATTAACTTGCAAGTTGCAATACAGAGAAAATCGTACTATGAAAAATTATACATTAATAAAATTATTATTTGCTCTCTTTCTTAGACCACAATACTGAAAGAAAAAAAGGGGGGGGGGGGTATATTAGATGAGGAGATCATAATTTAAAGCAGAAAACAAGAAAGAGTAGGTCTAGCCTGGATTTTCCATCTTTTTCTGTTACTTAATCAGTTAACATTCATACATAGAGTTTATTTGGTCACTTTTTTTGTCTCAAGAAAAGTTTGAAGTTGTTCTGGCTCGAAAAAAAACATATTTATTACCCTTAACGATACTTTGACTTTGTTTTCGCATAACTCCTCACAATGTAATCCATAACCGAGTTGTAACAAATTGTATTTCCATCATTCACAATGTATTGTAAGCCACACTGAACCCGCAAATAGGTGGGAAAATGTGGGATACAAATGCAATAAATAAATAAAAATAAATAAATAAAATAAAAAAATAAGGCATTTACACGGGTATGCTAATAAGAATGACGCTCCTAGTGCCTTAGTCTCTTCCCTAAGAGCCAGAAACATTTTCCTTCTATCTTGTGTTATCTTAGTAACATCCGGGTATATCCATATTCTGGAACCACAAAAAATGTTTGACGAGTTCCTAAAGTATAACTTCAAAACTGCGTTTAATTCCTATTCAAATACAAACGATACTATTCAAGTTCGACGTATTTTCACTTCTGATATTGATTCTTCAAGTAAAACTTTAGTGAACTTTTTTTATACACATACATTTTTTCTGAATGAAACCACACATCAAATGTGCACCTTCATTTTCCCTCCATATTTTGGCAGCCAGGAACTATGAGTGAGGTACCAGCAACTTCAGTCCCAATGGCTTTCACACTGCCCATTGCACTGTGCTATGTAACTTTCTATTCAGCATTGTATTTAGCAGAACCATAGTCACCAATAAGGAAAAACCCCAATCGCCCCACAGATTACAGTCCTTGTCTGTTCCTTTCAATTGCTTAACTCATTTAGACATACAATTTTTAAATAGCTTCTCACTTTGCTCTAGCCATCTAAAAGTGAAATGTGGCACGCATATAATTTGCTTCATTCTGTGCCAGGGACTATAAAATTACTCTGGATGCTGACTCTTGCCAAGTCATAAGGTGAGAGGCTAGCGGGCACCTCTGTCAATGCTTGTTTTATTTTCAGCTTCTTCCCCCACCCTGCCTCCTGCCATATTTTCCTAATAGAATTATTCTTATCTGCAAATGATTTAGATTCCTAAGGGCTCACAGAAGACTTAAAGAGTGTGAGCACAGTTGGAATGTTTTAAACCAAAAATACTGTAATGGCCTTTTAAACGGTGCCTGGACATCTGACATTCAGCGCCTCCAAATAATCCAAAGCATGGTTGTCAAACTTGTTACTAACTCAATTAAATATGATCATGCAACTCCTTTACTTCGCCAAGAACATCAGTTGCCAGCAACTCACAGAATAACATATAAAACCTTCACACTGGTTCATAAAATTCACCATTTGGGGCAGCTGCTATATCTCTTTCAGCTACTGACTCCTTACCCTCCCTCACACAACCACAATGATTTAAATTTTCTTTCTTTCCCATTATCGACACCATTAGTGCATAGTAGCTCCCACCCTTTCAAAGAACATTCACACCAAAATTTTAAGACAAGAGCTGAAGACTTTCCTCTCCTGAGACGCATTTGAGACTTAAACTCTAATCGATACATTTCTCCATCCTTCAAAGTTTCTTGCTTCTTCCCCTCCTGACGAGCAGGAATGTCTTCTCCTCTTTAAGCATGAACAAGAATTGTAAAACAACACACACTGTTATCTATGCAGAGACAGGACAATCTACAAACAACCCTCATACCTAGGCACAGTATGTAGGTACTTAGCAAGCAAATGGTTTTTGAAAATGACCATGTCCGCTCATGATTTTATTATTATTATTATTATTACATTTGTATCCCACATTATCCCACCTTTTTGCAGGCTCAATGTGGCTTACAATTCATCGTGGATATTGGAAATAGAAAAGAATGTACATTTGGATTTACAGCACGTTTTGGGTACATGATGGTGAAATACATAATATTGGGAATAGAAAAGAGTATACATTTGTTTTAGCAGAAGTTTTGGTTACATGATGGTGAAATACATGATAGTGTTAGAGTCAAAGGCATTAGGTACAAGAAGGTATGGGAGCAAAAGACAAAAAGAACATTCCTGGATATCTAGAAGAAGGTGGAGTTACGCATGTTGTTCTTTATGATATATTTTGTCGAAGAGATAAGTCTTCAGGAATTTGCGGAAAGTGGTCACTTCGTAGACCGATTTCAGGTTACGTGGCAGTGAGTTCCAGAGCTGTGTACTTGTGTAGGAAAAGGTTGATTTAAGTGATAAAATGAATAAGTACAACTTATTTGCTGTAACTTCTGGAAGAAAAGCAGAGCAAGACAAAAATCAGCGTGGTACTTCTGCCTAATTCTTAAATTCAGGACTGAGGGGGCAATTTTTATCAGGAAAGGAAGGTGCTTACAGAACACACATCCAGATGTGCCCTTGAGCCAAACTGACTCCTGGTGACCACACAAAGAGAGACCCTCCCCTTGTGGTTTTCTTGGCATGATACAGGAGCAGTTTTGCCTTCACCGTCTCCTGAGGCATGGAGGGATAAATGAGTTAGCCAAGGCCACAAGACGTTGCTGTGGAATTTGGACCTAAACCTCCTGGTTCCCAGCCCACTACTCTATCCATCAGGCTATTCCTCTGATCCACAGAATGCAAAGGAATGACCAGAATACTAGCATAGAACTGTGTATATGTACACAGGTACATAAATGCCAGTATTCTGGCTACATGCTATTCTATAAAATGACACTTAAATGTGATAGTACCTATTTTGAAGGTGGACATACACATATGTTGGTAGATCACACAGTTATGCACATAGGGATGAATTCTATATAAGGCTTGGCGAGTAGGGTGCAATAAATTGTATAAATGGCCAATTGTGCTACTCAATTGAGTAATGGGCTAATTAGTCATGATAATTAACCGATAACCAATTATCATCACTAATTGTTAATAATTGGAATTTACATGTGCTTCTTTTTAGGCATATTCTAAAAAAAAGTGTGTGTGCATTCTAACATGCATAGCTGAAAAGGGGGCATGGCCATGGGAGGAGTGTAGGCGGGTCAGGGATGTCAATCACATTTACGCATGTCATTATAGAATTTGGGGGAATGCGTGTACATTTAAGCCCGGGAATTTGCACCAGGTTTTCATTGGTGTAAATGACCATGCCTAAATGTAGGTGTGTTCCCCTGGCCTATGCTCTATTCTATAAACTGTGTCTTACTGTAGACACAGTTTATAGAATAGTGCTACACACATTATTCTGACGTGCCTACATTTTAGACGCCTTATTTAGAATCCGGCCCATATATTACAGAATACCATAATTTATACATGTTGATGTAAACAGGATGCAAAGAACAAACATTAAAGAAACTTCAGACCGCTCAAAACACGGCAGCTAGGCTTATCTTCGGGAAAAAACGTGATTTGAAAGCTGAATACCCCTCCGCAAAAAACTACACTGGCTCCCAATCAAAGAACGCATTGCCTTCAAAATCTGCAGGTTCATTTTTCAGCGCACCTGCAAAAAAGGCTTTTTTTGGGGGGCCGAAAATGGGCGTGTGGCAAAATGAAAATTGGCGCACGTCCAGTTCGGGCCTGAGACCGTACCTCCACCCATTGACTTAGCGGTAAGGTCTCACGTGTTAACCGGGCAGTAATCGTCAGCGTGCGTACAATGCCGATTACCGCCCAGTTAGCACCACGTGCCAGCAATTTTCCAGCGCTTATAGTGGGCACGAGGAAAAAATGAAATTTCCGACCAGGCCATGTGGTAGCCAGGCAGTAGTTCCGAATTTGCATGCGTTGAGCACGTGCAGGTGCCAACGTGGCTTAGTAAAAGGGCCCCTTAGAGACAAAAGCACGCAAACGGTTTGTGTACAATGGTTTCTCTTACATTTTTCTTTTACTTTCCAGAAACTTTGAGATAGCAAAGCCTTGGTCAAAATATTTGCTATTTCAAAATCATCAAAGCATAGTAGAACTTATAGGCTTTTTTTTTGTAACTTATTAAAAACTTTTTCCAGATTTAGGGGGAAGTTATCAAGCTGTGTTAAGGTTCTAAGTTGCATTATTTGCCCCTTCAACCCATGTTAAAGGGCAGAAACATGAGTTAGATTATTGTAACGCAGTGCTATTTAAGTCACCATTGGGTACATAGTAATGAAATGTAAAACATGTAAATGCATGTAAAGCAGCTCATTACTATGTAAATTTTGTGTCGTGGCTTGTGGTGTGCACTGGATGCACACTGCAAGTCACAGTATTGTCTATATTTTACCGTCGAAAACCATTGAATCACCAAGCCAGGGCCTAATTCTCCAAGGTCACCTCTTAAAAGGCCCTGCACTGGCTGCAGAAGTAGTGGTCGTAGGCATCCCCTCTGCAAATCCAAACCTCCCTCCAGCGACCCCTCATCAAAGTGTCCCCCCAACATCATCAGCCCCCTATAGCAGCTAACTTCCATCCAGAAGTAGGCCATCCTCCACTGAAAGCCCTCCCCCTGACAATGATAACTCCACCCCAAGGACCCCCTTGGGCCTATCTTATGCAAAAATCTCTGGTGTCTAGTGGTCGGGCAGGAGCAATATCCAGTCATTCCTGCCCTTGCTTGTGCAATCATCCAAAATGGCACCAGTGACCCCTAGCAGTAGTCTTGCGGTACTACAGTAGGGGTCGCTAGTGCCATTTTTTATGATGGTGCTGGCAAGGGGAAAAGCAATTGGGCATCACTACAGGAGACACAAGGAATATTTGCATAAGGTAGGCCTAGGAGGGACCTTGGAGAGGGATGGGCTTCTGATGGGGGATGGCCTACTTCCAGGTGGAAAATGGTTGCTAGGGGGGCTGTTGACATTGAGAAAGTCTTGTTGGGGGAACACTTTGGTAGGGGGGCTACTATGCCAGGTACATTTGCGATGGCCTGGGAGCATTGGGCCACCAGTTGACATCATAACACTGCTTGTGAAGCAGCTCACAATCAGAATTATGTTTTTACCACAGGAATTATCAATTTGCGGAACTAAGATATTGCAGGTTGGTAACTCCTCTGATAAATCAAAGCAAGCCTTTACCTCACCTTACTAACTTCACCCCTTAATCTGACCCTAGATCTGAACTTGTCCTCCGTTGTTATTCAAATATGGTCTCCCAATGCTTGGATGTGACCATTTGTTTCTATAGTTGAATGAGGATATTCTGCACTCATAAAATTTTCTGCTTTATTAAGACTAAAACCATAGGTTTGCTTGACATTTTAGTAATTTTGGCATTCTTGGTGCTGGAAAACATTACAAAGATAGTCCAATCCGAGATTTGTAAACTCCATTTATCAGGCCTTAACTACATCTCTGCTCTAAATTGGCTGCTTTGAGTTAACAAGGTCATAAAAGTTAATGATTTCCTTAATGACTAGATAATATAAATTAATATAAAAAAAAGGATGCATGGGTTAGGAGCTGCAGATTGTTCAGAAGGAGATTGTAAACAGTTGGATCCCTTGAAAGGGTAGGAGGGAAATATTAGGGTTCTGCCCTTGTTTGAAATGAATTTATAACACAATTTCTCATTTCATTTGTCTTTAAAACAAATACATTTTATGGGAATTTTTATTTTATTGGGGGGGGGGGAGGTTGGCCATTTTGTCATTATGGAAGCAATGTTGTTAAGAGTGCATCTTCTTTGTACATAGTGTGCACTCTTAACAACATTGTTCCCTTAAAGACAAAATGGCCAACCTCCCCCCCCCCCCATAAAATAAAAATTCCCATAAAATGTATTTGTTTTAAAGACAAATGAAATGGGAAATTGTGTTAAAATTCATTTCAAACAAGGGCAGAACCCTGGGATCCAATATATGGCAACTAACGTTGCGTGCAAATCAAAGCGCATTGCTGCATTCTATTGTATTCAATATTGAGTAAAGAGCCAATCAGCGCCAATAGTTGGCTTCTAACAACCAATTATTGGCATTGATTGGCCTTAATTAGGAGTTATGCGCATATCCTATTCTGAAAGGATGTGCGCAGAACTTCTATAGCGTGTAATTCAAGGGGGCATGGACAGGGATGTTTCAGGGGGCATTCCAGGGCATTCCCAAAATTTATGCGCCTTGCTACAGAATAAACTTGAACTGAGCATAACTTAGGCACTGTTTATGTGCTTTGCACTATTCTATAAACAATGCAAATGTTTTATAGAATAGTACTCAGCATATAAATTTTTGAGTGCCAATTTTTCGGCACTATTTATAGAATCTAGGCCTATAGGCAAAGACAGTGCGTTCTTTCAGAATGAATGCATAGTCTTTTCTGATTGTGCACTAATTTATGCATGCATGATGGTTCACACATGCACACACTATAGGGAAGCGTGCACACTAGTATCAGCAAACCTAAAAGCATAAAGTCCCCTGTTTACAAAGCCGCAGTAGCAGCTGGCGGTGACACAGCCCGTTCACTTTGAATCGGCTGTGTCGGCAATGCAGCGTGGCTTTGTAAACAGGGGGGGGGGGGGAGAATGTTGTTTTTTCTGCTCAGTTTTGGATGTTAACAACATACAACCGCATGGGTTATGTTGTTGACATTCCCAATGTGGTTGCAAATGAGCCCATCCCTACTAACAAGTGAGCTGCAAGTGGTAGAGGTGCAGAACCCACCAGATGAAGAAGAAAGGAGGTGGCACTGAAAGATGGGAGAAGCCTCAGGTGGTGAGGAAGTCCAGCCCACTACCTGATGGGCTCATTTCCTGTCTCTTTTATCCCCTTGCATTCCACCTCCCTGTCACGCTCCTTCTTGCACTGTCTCCATCCCACTCCCTTGCACTTCCTATCACCCTCCCCCCTGCCTCCACCCACCCAGGGCATTTACTTAATCTTCCTTCTCTCTTTCCCTTGCATTTTTCTCCAGCTGTTGTCCCCTTTCTCCTGACAGCTAGAGATTAAACACTCTCTGCAGCAGCTGGTGGGGATAGGTGCATATCTGCACTGTCCTCTATGCCTTACTGCAGTTGGAGCACTCCAACTGTTCACCATATTTAGTATTTAACTCTTACTTTTCCAGTGGTAGTTCAAGGCAAACTGCAATCAGGTACAGTAGTGCTGGCTTTCCATCAACACTGACTCTACACCTCTTCAGATGGCAGGCCCGACATTCCCACCAAGAGCCGCTTCTTCCTTCTTTCCACACCAGCTCCTTTCTTCTTCAAGTCCTGGTGCCTCCCCACCAATCATGACTCACTGTTTTCTCTAACATTTATCCCTTAGAGTATATTTATCTCTGTGCATGCACACACGTGTACAGATGGATCAATAAATAGACAGACTGACAGCTGGAAAGACCAACCTTCCTCAACAGGTGCTATCATTTAAGCAAAATGCGCTTAAAATGAAACAAACAAAAAAAATATCTGTGCAGATCTTATTCTGCAGGCCGTTTCACCTTTTAATGAACTGATACATGAAATATCAAAAGAAGTTAATATTCAAGAGCTTTCAAGATCATACAGGTCCTTTCCTCTTAGTCATACCCAAGGTGGGTAAACAAAATAAAATTAAGGCATATCTGATCTTCTGGCTTTGCTTGTTTATTCCGCTGCTTCATTTTTTCCCCAAACTGACGGGAACCCCCCCCCCCCCCCACAAAATTTCATTATTTTTCATATGTCATTAACAGTGCGCTCTGTTTCTAAAGAGTGCACACTTTACACAAGAGAGTGCACTACTTGCAAAGTGTACACTGTGTTCAAAGAGGGCGCACACTTTTCCATTACTGCATGGATGCAACTAACCAATGCACATGCATGAATAATGTATGCATTTGTGCATTATCAGGAAAGAGGGTGCACTCTTTATAGACAGAGTGCACTTTTTACAGTGTTCACTCTTGATGAAAAATACACACTCATTGGAAAGTGTTCCTTTTAAAAGAAAAATGGGGCAACCCCCTGTAAAACAAATATTCCTGCAAATGACAGAGGGAAACACACAAGGCAAAATGTTTGGGCTTCACACTCCTATTGTTTTTAAAAGTTGGCTACGGCGGTTAAATTACATACAGATTCAGGGCTCCTTTTACTAAGCGGCGGTATGCCCAAAGCAGGCTTACCACTCACTATACAGGAAGTACCGCCGGGCTACCGTAGCAGCCCAGCGGCACTTCCCACCCCTAGCATGCCGTCATTTCCGTCGCTACAAAAATGTATTTATCTTTGTAGCGCTGGAGTGTACTGCCTGGTTACCAACAGGTTAGTATGGGAGCCCTGACCGCCACCTCAATGGGTGGTGGTAAGGGCTCCCCCCTCCCTGAAATGGCCGTGTGGCAAGTGCTTTACTTGCCCCATGGTCATGTCCTGTAGGAAAGCGAGACTTCCCTTTTACCAGCTGCAGTAAAAGTGGGCCTCTGCGCATGTGAAAAACACTCGTCAGTGCCAGCGCAGGGCCCCTTTTGCCACAGCTTGGTAAAAGGGGCCCACAGTGTCTCTATCATGATGCCAAGTGGTGCTGAGTATCTGGATAGAGCGGTGAATGCTGGCATTGCAGATGATTCAGAATGCAGCGGTGCGATTGTTACGTGAAATGTCTCAGTTCGAGCATGTCTCCCCCATGCTCCGCTCATTGCATTGGCTACCTATTCAATTCAGGGTACTGTATAAGATCGCTTGTTTGATTCACCAGATTCTGTACGCTGCTTCTGTCTCACAGTATCTCAATGATGCTATTTTAGCATATCAGTCTTTATGGGCCTCGAGGTCAGAGCATGCGATGTTGCTGGAAACTAAAAGTTTGCGTTCTGTGAAATATGCATGAACTCCGAAGGCAGTGATTCATTGCTGGGAATATTGGAACAGATTCGAGTACCAACTGATCAGTGTATATGCCTTGTGACATTGGATGTCACAGCGCTATCCTATACAATAAAACACACCTCCAACATTCTGAAGCTGACTGCATGGCTGAGGCATTCCTGCTCTCTGTATCCATCTCCTGAATTGACATCACGTACTTCCGGGTTCGTCACAAGCAGAAGTGACCAACCACACAAGGTTTCTCGGCTTCAGAATGTTGGAGGTGCATTTTATTAAATAGGATTGGTCAGTTCCTTGAAGCACAGCCAGAGCTCAGCGTCCTGCACAGTAATGCTCAGACACCAGAAAGGGGAGGGGGTATCTCTGTCACACACACACTCTCTCTCTCTCTCTCACACACACTCTCTCTCACAGTCAATGTCTTTCTCTCTCTCTCACTCTCACTGTCTCTCACACTGTATCACATTCACTCTCTATGTGTCACACAGTCACTCACACACTCTCTTGGTCTCATACACTCAGTCTTACAGAGAGTCTGTGTCTCACACACATTCTCTCGCACACACTGTATCTGTGTGAAACACACTCTCTCTCACACTTTGTCTCACATACACACTTGCACACACTCTCATTCTCACACACACACTCTCTCTCTCACAGACACACTCACACCCAGACTCACTCTCTCTCTCACACACACACACTCACACATTCACTCTCACATACACTCTCTCAAACATACACACTCCGAGGAAAACCTTGCTAGCGCCCGTTTCATTTGTGTCAGAAACGGGCCTTTTTTACTAGTACACTAATATTCCGCAAAATGAGGCGTTACAGATGATAGAGAGATTGCTAGATACTCTACCCTTACCTGCTCCAAAGATTCAATTGTTAGCAAATATGGCTAGGTTGATTATTTTTCACAATTATTTTAAGTTTCAAGACACTTTTTTCAATCAAATAAAGGGAGTGGCGATGGAGGCTACAGTAGCCCCCACAGTGGCGTGTCTTTTTATGGATCAAATGGAAAAGGAGTTTGTGTATACATCTTCATATTTTGAGGGGGTAGTTAAATGCCTACGTTTTATAGATGATATCCTGTTGATATGGCGAGGAACTCAGACTGATTTAATGGAATTTTTGGAATATTTAAATGGGGTCAGTGAACACATTAAATTCGTACACCATATTGGTTTCCATGAAGTTAATTTCTTAGATATCACTATTACATGAGAACATGATAAATTCATCACTAAGGTGTATCGTAAGGATACAGACCGTAATACTGTTTTACACTACCGAAGTCACCACCCCAGTGTTTTGAAAAACAGCATTCCAGCCAGTCAGCTGCTCCGTGTTCGGAGATTGTGCAGTTCGCGAAAAGAATTTTGCCTTCATACAGATAAAATGATTACATGGTTCCAGAAGAGGGGCTACCCTCACAAAATATTGAAAAAGGAAGCAAAAGGAGAATTTCATTACCATAGTGAATGGCAACAGCAGAAAAGCTTGGAGAGAAATGAAACACCTTTGACATGTGTGTTGCCTTATTATACACGATCCTCCAATGAAATTATTCAGATTATACGCCGCCACTGGCCTTTACTGGGAATTCATGTAGTATTTAAAAATACGTCTAGTTTTGCGTTCTCTCAGGGTAGGAACCTGGGAGAACATTTAACATTGGGTAGGAGAGCCATGGACCATGAGATGGAATGTGGCCATCGCAGATGTAATCATTGTGTATATTGCCAATATGGTATGGAGGTAAATAAAATTATTATTCCTCATTCAGCTAAACCTTACCATTTGCAGGGTAGAACTGATTGCAAAATACCATGAATTGCATTTATGGGGTGGTATGCCCGTGTGGTTTATAGTACATTGGTTTAACCACATGGAAGATTAAGATACGAATAGCCCAACACCTGAGCAATCTTCGCACTGCCCATTTGGAGGCAGTGTCCCATTGGCTTGATTGGTGTCCCATTGGCTTGATTTTCATCATGAAGTACAAGATTTGCGCTTCGTAATTTTAAATCAAATTAAGTCTGACAAGGGTGGTAATGTTCCCTTGATGTTATTAAGAAAGGAACAGCATTTAATATTTCGTTGGAATACGGTGGCCCCATGTGGGTTAAATAAAGAGAGAGATTGGCTGAATATTTAGAGCGGTATTTAAACACTGAGTTTCCGATGTCAGCTATGCGCATGTGTGAGCGTCCTGTTGGATGGCATCACCGGCACATCGCTGGTTGTCGAATACCTGATCACCTTGAAGAGCTGGCAAGTAATTATTTTAAACTATTGTTAGTAAATTTGTGAGGTTGTATATTATTGTGGATGTGTAGAGTTGGACTTTAAGGCAATATAAACACATTGCTGTTTTGTTTAGAGCACAAGACCCCTGAAGACGCTGGTTTATAGCGAAACATGATCATGTCGGGTCCTAGTGTGGTGGTTCGATTGCCTAGTGAATAACGACCTTGAGAGGGAATCACCATTTTCCAAGTTAACAGTTGACTTGATCTAAAATTTGAGAATTGGAGTCCTTATTCCAACGAGTGCTGATGACTACACTTTGGCACTATTAAGGATTTGCGACTTTTGCGCATAGCACTCCGGCGGGAGTATTCTGGAACTGGAGCTAGTGTCATAGACTATTGAGTAATCTGATGTTTGAAAACAGAAGTGAAAGCATATTTTACTGAGAATTAACAAATCAACACCATGATGGTGCAGATGGTCATGATTACACAGATTAGTATTGATATGGATTCAGAAAAAAGTCCTGTTATATTGTATTGAGTTTATATTGTGATGTATGAGGTGTATGAATGAGCGTGAATGATTGTGGGATGTAGTTGTTAGAGTACACAACAGTGTGATAAGAAAAAAAATGTTATTGTATATTTTGAAAAAATTAAAAGAAACATATATTTTGCATTACAAACGGTTGTCATATTTTTGGATAGAAATATCTTTAGAGGCATCATAAGCAAAAATAAAGGCATTCAGTGCAGCACTGAAATCCACAATACAGCATTCCAAATAACAAAGCACTTTCCGCCCAATATTTAAAACAAAAAGGCCACTAAAATGGCACTTAAGTGGCTATCCGACGCTGACTATCACCAAATAGCAGCTAAAAGATAACTAGTTACATCGCATGATATAACTGGCTATCTCCCGATTTTTAAAATCCAACTGGCCAAGTTTGGCGGCCATATTTGGCTGCCACAATAGCTACAATAACTTTGGCCAGTCTCACTTTAAGTGACCAGTGCTGAATATCAGCATGGCCGGTTAAAATCAGACCGGCCCAAGTTAAACCGGATATTCAATGCCAGTCACTGGAAACGGGTATCTGGGTTTAGTGCTGGGTTTAGTACCAACTGCGGGATGCAGCCCGGCTATCTCCCATGGTCTGAATATCAGGGCCTTTGAATATGACCCTCCCCCCTTCACAGACCCCTCAAAAACTCCCCAACCCCCCAACTCCCTTTATTTCTTCACCCCCCCCCCACCCGAATATCCACTCTTAACAGAAAGAACACAAAACCAAGGAGGTTTAATAAAACAATATAAACCTCACAAGCTTGCTATTGTTATAATAGAATCTGCGAATGTTTGGAGTCATTCAATATGGCAGCAAGCTCCGCCCACTGGCTTCAGCCCACAGAATGGGCCAGATAGGCTCATGCCATCTCCTGTCATATTAAACCTCCTTGGTATAAAACGATACGCATTTATAAGGGGGAACGTTATCAACATGAACTATTGCTAAGACGGGTTATTTCACTGTTAACCCAGGTTACTAATAACTAAGAGGCTGATATTCAAAGCGATTTAAATAGGCATGAGCCTCTCCTGCCCGCTTAAATAGTTTCCCGCCGCCTTAACTGGACCAACTTGAATATCCAGCTTCCCTTTAACTGTGATAGCGTTTTACTTAACCTTTGACTGTGGCACTTAAAGATTGAGTCCTGGGTGAATAATTATAAAATGCAAAGAGAGCAGGGAGGAGTAGTTGATAGAGAAGAGGAGGCTTTCAGAATGCCATGAGACACTAGGGGACAAGGGGTTAGGATGAGGTCAATGAGAGAGGGTGAAGGTGGAGTCATGAAATTATGGAGATAAACTGTTAAAATTCATGCAAAGATTTAGAAGAAAAGATTTATAAGGGCCCCAGACTGGATCCAGTTCAAAGCAGTTCTATGCTTTGCAGTGCACATGCCTTCAGTGATTAAATGTAGCATGAAAGCAGATATAGAAAAAGAAGCCGTAGGTTGTATGAAATGTGCACTTTGAGCCAAAGCTGCTGGAAAAATAATTGCTTCCTAGCACTGATATTGCATTAGTCTTACGGTATGATATGAGCTATTTCCTTCCCTTGGACGAGGTAGTGTCAGTCTGTACATTCTAATATGAATCAGTTTCCTTCACTAGGCTATACCATGTCATTTCACAAACAGCATGGCACACCACATAGTGAGTCAGCTGCCTGCTCTGGATAATATTGCTTTAGTCTGCAGACAATTCCAAGATGCCTAAACGGATATACAACAATGAATGGACAGTTCACACACACTCCACATACTACCTCCTGGAATGGGATAAAAGATGTAAATGCATACTAGATGAAATAGCACCCTTACGTACTAAAACATCATGTAAGCACAGCCCGATACCATGGTTCAACGATGAACTGAAAAAACTAAAAACACAATCCAGGAAACTCGAACGAGCATGGAGTAAAACAAAAGATGAACACACAATTAAAACACATGGAAACAATCACAAAGAAAATACAAATACGCAATAAGACAAACCGAAAGATCATACTATAAAACTAAAATAGGGACAGATTACAAAGACACGAAGAAATTATACCAACTTGTGAACAAACTCCTAGACACCAACTTGGTCACCACATCGAATACAGACACCCCATATGCAGATAAACTTGATAAGTACTTCAATGAGAAAATTGTAAACCTATGCAACACGTTACCTCAGGACAACACTGACATCGAAAACTTCCTTAATGAACTGGACCCAACCACTGGAGAATACCCAGCTGACCGAACCTGGTTAAACTTCGCTCTACTTACCGTTGATACAGTTGCACAGGCGATCAGCAGGTTCTCCAACACTCACTGTAAACTAGATACCTGTCCCAACTACCTAATGAAAACCGCCTCTGACCGCTTCATAGCAGACCTCACATCCCACCTAAATTACATGCTTCAGCAACGTCTCTTCCCTAAGGAAAATGGCAGTATCCTACTCACCCCGATACCAAAAGACACCACAAAAAAAGCAAATGAAATCACTAACTACCATCCAGTAGCATCCATCCCGTTGTCAGTCAAACTGATGAAAAGTATGGTAGCCAAACAACTTGCAGAGTATATACACACATTCTCAATATTACACGAATCACAGTCAGGTTTTCTTCCCCAGACAGCACAGAAACAGTACTACTCACTCTCCTAGCCAAATTCAAGCAGGAAATAGCAACAGGCAAAAACATCCTCCTCCTCCAATTCGACATGTCTAGTGCGTTCGACATGGTAAACCATAATATACTAATGAGATTACTAGATAAGTTCAGGATTGGTGGTAACATACTTAGCTGGATCAAAGGTTTCCTAACCACAAGAACATATCAAGTAAAATCAAGCTCAAACATATCATCACCGTTGAAAGCAGACTGCGGAGTACCACAAGGATCACCACTATCACCAATCATCTTCAACCTCATAATGACCCCTCTAGCCAAGACCCTATCCAACCAAGGCCTTAACCCTTTCATCTATGCAGGCGATGTCACAATATACATCCCTTACAAATCCAATCTGACAGAAATCACAAACGAAATCAAGATCAGCTTGAACATCAAGGACTCCTGAGCAAATGCATTCCAACTAAAACTCAACAAAGAAAAAACATACTGTCTCGTCGTCTCATCCCAACACAGCGCGGACAATCCCACAACTATCAACACCCCAGATTACACCCTCCCTATCTCAGACAGCCTAAAAATCCTCAGCGTTACAATAAACCACAACTTAACACTAGAGAGCCAAACATCATCAACAACTAAGAAAATGTTCCACTCAATGTGGAAACTCGGACGCGTGAAGCAATTTTAAATTGCGTTAAGCATGCACTAGTGCAGTTTAGTAAAAAGGCTCCTTAGATTGTAAGCCATTCGGAGATAGGGAAATACCTCGTGAGCCTGAATATAAATCTCTTAGGGCCAGATGCACTAAACTTAATGAGCCATTAACGAGCCATTAATGAGCAAGTAGTAAACCATGGCATGCACTAAATGCTTCTCCGAGCCATTTTCCGATCATGGTAGCAGCTAACGAAAACGGAATGCAGATGAGCAAATTAGTACCCCAATGTGTATAAATCGTATTGTAATGAGATGCACTACCGTTTTCCGATTGCCTAACAGTGGAAAATCTAACGGGAGGTCTGTACCTCTAGTTGGGGCTGCGCAGCCTCTAAAAACTTCTATAAAATCGGGAAAAAAAACGTCCAAGTGCTCATCAGGGACATCCTTTATGGACGTCCTTCACTGCCTAGCCACGTCCAAGTGCTCGTCAGGGACGTCTAACACGAGCTGGATGTCTTCCTGCAGCTTTTGTGATGGGCGTCCTTCTTGGACGTGTTTTTCTTACTTTCAATTAGGAAGGACTTCTCTGAAGAAAAAAAAAGGACGTCCCTGTTTTTCTTACCTGCCTAAACTGACCACAACCACAGTCCTCTCAACGGTCCCCCCCAAGGTTGTTTTCAGCTTGCGCCCCCCCCCCCCCAGGATCGGGACCTGTGAGGATGTCCAAGTCAAAACTTTTTGGATGTCCCTCCCTCCAGGTCTCTCTCAGCCAATCACAGCGTGTTTAGCTGTTACCAGTATCAGCTAAATGTGCACTTGGCTTTTTTTTTTTCTTCAGAGAAGTCCTTCCTAATTGCCCTATGTAAGCCTGCCTTTAACATGCAAAGCAGTAAACAATGAAAATGTTAAGAGCAGTAGCACTTAAATTAATTGGGGCTCTTTTCAGCACTGTTTCTCTTCTGAGGTTTCAGGCTGCTAACAAGTTTTCTGCTCCTCAGGGACTTCCTTTTTTTTTTGTTGTTTTTTGAGTGAAGGACATCCATAAAGGATGTCCTTGGCATGCACAGAGCAGCCAGCATAACACTTGGCTGCTCTCCGCATGCTCAACCAGCCCACTGGCTTCTGAGGGGATAGAGAATGCAAGTAAGCTACAAGGAGCAGCTCATTTGCATTCCCTAACCTTGATGCATGGCAGTTCCCTAACGATTCGCTATGGAATCGGTAAGGGAAGGGCTCTTCCGAGGACCTTAGTGCATCTGCCCCTTAGAGGAGCTACTGAAAAATAAATAAAATATGAATCTAGTACTATGCACAAGGCAGATCAAGTCATTACCAGTCAGATAAGCATAAAGGGCCTGATATTCAGCCAGCAGCAATCAGCATTTTGCTGACTGCTTCCAGCGTTAAACCTGGAAATTCAATGCCGACAAATACGTAGCCAGTTAAGTGCAATATTCGGCACATAACCGATTATGGGTTACCACATAAAGATAGGACTGACTTCTAAGTGGTCTGATTTATGCAGTTAACCTGGCCCCATGAAGTGCTGAATACTGGCTCTTAACCGGCCAAGTTCTGACTCCACCCTGGAACGTCCCTAAAATAGGCGATTTTCAATGTGGTGCTAACTGGTTATTTTTAGTGATACTTACCAGTTAAGTGCTGCTGAAAATTAGTGACTAGACCCGAACAGGCAATTTTATCTGGCCAGCAGTCATTTCTCGCTGGTTAGATCGCTTTGAGTATCGACCTCAAAATTATCTGTGAGGTTTCTATTTTATCCTTCACTGAGATCTAGATTCAAATGGAGGGGAAGAAACATCCTTTAGCTGTCCTGTTCAATAACTTTGCTCAGATACCTTACCTTATTCATTGTTTGTCATTTCTGTGATTGTTAGAGCCCAGGTTGCTTCATTCTTATGGAGACAAACATGGCTGCATTTAGACAGAGGTTTTGTAAAGAAATCAGGGGAATTATTGAAAATGAGAGTTTAATTCAGTGTGACGCCGCAGCACGGATACCTTAATGTGATTTACCAAGACCATGTCCTCTCTGTGGCCCACTGTTGAACTTTGCATGCACTGAGCTGATGAAGGGAGCAGAGCTCTCCAAAGCAAAGCAAAGTTAAGTTAGTCCCATTAAAGGGAGAGCAGCAAGTAAATTGCAGATAACTCTGTGATTAATGCATTAATTATTAATCACAATTTTTAAAAAATTAATAATGTTTCTGCAGACCTGCCAAGTCTCCCGCATTCAGCAGGAGTCTCCCGCATTCAGCGGGAGTCTCCCGCTTTGGCGGGTCATCTCCCGCACTCCCGCCAAAGCGGGAAAGTCTCCCGCTGAAACACGCGGCGGCGCTAGCTCCCTCTTCCATTTCTGGCCACTGCTGCTTCACCTATTGAGCAACAGCGGCTGCAACAAAAAAATTAAAAGAGCTTCAGCTAACAAACAAAATAAAAATGTAAAAAAGCAAGCGCGACACCGCAGGCAACCTTCAGGCATTGGCTGTCGGCTCTGCACCTGCTCCTCTCTCCTCTCACGTCACTGCCCCTGAAGCAGGATGTTGAGATTGACTTCCTGCTATGCTGTGCTCCTCCGGGGACAGAGAGAGGAGTGGCTGCAGAGCCAACAGCCAATGCCTGATGGCTGCCTACAGTGCCACGCTTGTTTTTTAAATTTTTGTTTGTTTGTTAGCTCTTTCTTTTTTTTGTCGCGGCTGCTGCTGCTCAACAGGAGAAGCAGCAGTGGCCAAGAAATGAAGATCTGGTGGAAGGAGGAGTGGGAGGCAAGAGGTAAAATACAGAGAGTGGGGAGAGAAGGAGGGGAGATGGAGCAGGAGGCAGGAGGTAAAATAGAGTGCTGAGAGAAGGAAGGGAGATGGAGAAGGGCTGGAGAAAGAGAGAAGCTGCTGGTGATAAGGATGGGGAGAAAGGGGGGGAATCCTGGCTGAGATCAGAAAGAGGGAAGACGCTGGAAGGAAGGGTAGGGAGAGAAACAGAATTTTCAGCAGCACATAATTGGACAGAACTGCTGAAAATCCAGGCAGACTGCCATAGCACTATCCAGTTGGGGCCCCGAGTCTGGGGGACGAATCTGGACAGTGCAAAGATTTACTAGTTAGTAGCAATTTTCAGCTTAGAGCTAGATAAAGTTAGGACAGCAACAAATGCCTGTTGCCTGGATTAGGCCTGGCATTGATTGTGCAAGTCTGATTCTGCCATGGCCCAAAATTGCAGACTACCATGGGCTTCAAGCCTTCTGGAGATAGGGAAATATCTACTCTACCAAAACGTAGCTTGACTTGAAATATCATTGGAAAGATGTGAGCTAAATCTAAATCCCTACTAAATCAAAGTGGTCCAGTCCACTCTACACGTACCTCCATCCTATCTGCTGTGTGCTGGGAGAAGCAGTAAACTAGTAAAGATGGGAAGGGCCCCTTTACAATAATAGAGTCCACCAGCCTTTCTATGTGGGAATCCAGAGGAAAGTGATAGGCAAAGTTGTATATTATTATTTATTTACAGCATTTATATCCCACATTTTCCCACCCATGGGCAGGCTCAATGTGGTTTACATCAATCTAGCAACAAACATTCAGACACATTTCAGTTGAAGAAGGTTGGTGAGTAATTACAGAGGGGAAGAAAAGAGAAAGGGTAGTAGAGTTCAATACGTCCGTATGATAGCTACAGCTCAGGAGTTATTGATGCAATGCGGGACTTTAGTGTAAGCTTTTCCAAATAAGGTGGTCTACAGAGATATTCTGAAAGTCAGATGATCATAAGTAGTTTTAACTGATTTAGGTAATCCATTCCACAAACAAGCGCTTATATAGGGAAAGGTGGATGCGTAACTGGTTTTATACTTGAGGCCAAAACATGTTGAGTAGTGGAGATTTAAATACGAACGAGAATCTGTGAGAATTCCTGGGTGGTAAGTTGATAAGAGTATCCATATAAGCAGGTGCTTCGCAGTAGAGGATTTATGCACCAGGGTGCAAATTTTAAAAGTTATACGATCTTTGACGGGTAGCCAGTGCAGTTTCTCACGTAATGGTCTGGAACTTTCGAACCACGATTTAGCATAGATCAGTCTTGTAGCTGTATTCTGGTCAGTTTGCAATTTTTTGAGAAGCATTTCTGTGCACCCTGCATATATACCATTGCAGCAATCAAGGTGACTTAATACTAGTGACTGTACTAAATTGCGAAATACTTCTCTAGGGAAATAAGGTTTTATACGTTTTAATTTCCAAAGAGAGAAGAATACCTTTTTGGTGGTGGAGGTCCAGATCACTTCTTCACCATGCAGTCATCAAGCACAAGCAGAGAATGTCAGCCTAAGCAAACATCATCCAGAAATCATAAAGCAGCCACAGATTAAGTTGAACCTGCTTATGGTGTAGCCACCAAAGAAAACAACATCATAAAGTTAGAAATTTCTGGACCCTTCCTTACCCCAACTTTCATCTCTGGCAGGAGCATAGGTATTGCTTTCACAATATCAGTCTTTCATTGCCTCTCTCAAAAAATGGAGCTGTGTCTGAAAAACAGGAAGTAGGCCATAAATCTTTGCTTTAAAAGCCATCTGAAGCCTGTGGACCAGATATGTTCTCAATCAGTACTCAGGCAGTAAATAAACATTTATATACTGCAACTGCTCTCAGCCAGCCTGACCTCAGGCTATTTCAGGGCACATAAAGAGGAAATTTGTTTAGTTCCATAAAAGCCCAGACAATATATCAACGAATTATTAAAAATGGAAACAATTGCATCTAATGGATTATATTGATTTTAATAAGCGTAAGTATATGGGGTATTTAAAGATAAGGGTAATGTGTGACATCCCTATGTAAAGGCAATCTTTAAGGGTCTACTCAGCTGTCACTTGACCCAGTTCTTGCCTCATTAACCATGGAAAGTAGTCAACATTCAAGCATTATCTTTTCTATTTATCCTTTTAGTAAAACTTATGCAAATGAAATATTCATTTTATTTGAGCTCCTAAGCACAATCTCAGTTCATAGTCATTTTAAGACACGATGATTCATTTGAAGGGTCTGCATTACACAAATCACCCATATGAACATTTTGCCTTGCAACTTCCTCATTGGTTCTTGTTGCCAATTGACTTACATTTTATTTGTTTATTACATGCAATATTCTTTTGTAGCACACAGAGGGGCCAAAAAAGCTTGGTGCCTGCTAACAGAATTAGCACGCGCTAACTGCTAAGAAGCCCAGAGGTATAAAATAAACGTTTTAGCATCTAGAGCCAGATTCTATATACGGTGCCTAAAAAATCCATGCAGAACACACTTTCAACTAAGCATATTCTATAAGATTTAGGTGCCGTATATAGAATACGCTTAGTTGGTATCATAGCACCTAAATCTTTTTGTAAATCCTGGCACGTAGATTTAGGCACAGTGGGCCATATTCTATAACTACATGCGTACATTTTGGAACTCCCAAGAAATGCCTATAAACATGCCCCTTTTCTACTGTGTGAATTTATTTTGAACTGCGCGCGTCACAATTTAGGCACAGGTCACTACAGAATGCACTTAGTGAGTTGCACGTGTAAATTGTAATTGTTGCCAATTAGTGCTCCTTATTCCTTGTTAAGTGCTGTGAAAAACACTGGCTTGTTAGGCCAATTAAGTTACGCGTGTAGTTATAGAATGCGCCTGGATTTTGGTGTGCATCTCTAGGCGCACTATATAGAATCCCCAGGCTAGTTTACACTAATTCTGTTAGCGTGCAGTAACTTTAGTAAAAGGACCTCAAAATATAGTCTTTATCATTCTATTCTATTCTATTCCATTCCTGTATTTTATATCCCGCCTAAATCAGCTTGAAATCAAAGCTGATTACATCCAGAAAAACAACAAATAATATAGTATCAAGCATATACTACTAATTTTCCATATATTTGTTAAATAGTTACGTTTTCAACGCTTTCCTAAACATCAAGTAATTAGGATGTATCTATATTTGAACTGGAATAGAATTCCAAATTCTACTGGATTGATTCTTAAACGAGCTTTCATGAAAGCGTTTATAATGAACCTGAGATGCAGAAGGACTACACAGTCTTAATAAAGATCTAAAGTGAGAGGCAGAATGAACAGAATGGACTCCTAAACATAGAGGTTAATATTCATCTCTTGGTGGTCAGAGTTTTTTTTTTTTTTTTTAAATATCAAATAGCTCTATTATGTTTATATAACAGCATGACAACAACAAGTAATGAAACAGTTACAGAGCATGTATTGAAATAACCATAAACTGTTTTATATCATAGATTTAACAAAAAGAAAAAGACAGAAGTACCATCACAAAAAGCCAAAGGGAAGGAACGACTCTATTGAAGTAATAAATGAATTGTATTAAACAGTTATCGATACTAAAATTAAAAAAAAAACACATACACAAAAAACAGATGATAATACCATAACAGAGTGATAACTGCAGTATTCAATTCTTTGCCTATTTTTCTACCAAGGAAATTTTTTGCTACATTACAATCATCTAAACTACAATACATCTGGCAAACAAGTAGACCTTCAATATTTATTTATTTGTATCCCACATTTGTATCCCACATTTTCCCACCTATTTGCAGGCTCAATGTGGCTTACATTGTTCCGTAATGGCGATCGCCATTTCCGGAATGAGAGATACAAAGTGGTATTGCATTAAAGTTCATGGTTGACAATAGATTAAGCAGTCAAGTATAAAGAGTTTATATCTTCGGAATGAGAGATAAAGTGGTATTGGGTTAAAATTCATTCGTGGTAGAGTTATGATCTGAGTTACTGTTCCTACCTAAACAATTAGGAGGTATGGACCTACCTAATCCAATCTGGTACTATTGGACCGCTTGCCTTAAGACAATTCATTGCTGAATTAATCCATTCACTCAGTCCCATTGGGCCCACCGAGGGACCTATTAACCATGCTATGGTGGTGTGTGCTGAGGGAAGGTGGTGAGGAGGTGGAGGTGTGCTGAGGGGGCAGGGTGAAGCGTGGCCATGCAGGGGGGAGCACTTACCACCACCCATTGAGGTGGTGGTAACGGCTCCTGTGGTAACCCAGCAGTAACATTACTGCTGGTTTAGCGCCGCAATATAAAACTAATCCTTTTTAACGGCATGCCAGAAATGGCGCACACTCAAGCGGAACTACTGCTGGTGGCCGCTTTGGTCCAGCGGTAGTTCCAGGTTAGCGTGCGGTAAGCCCGCATTGGGCTTACCGACGCCTTGTAAAAAGGCCCCTATATTTATACAATCAATGGTACTAAGCCACTCAGATTACGGCAATGGAATTTATGCGGGATGTAAAGAATAAACCTTAAAGAAACTTCAGACCGCTCAAAACACGGCAGCTAGGCTTATATTTGGTAAAACGCAATTTGAAATTGCAAAACCCCTCCGTGAAAAACTACACTGGCTCCCAATCAAAGAACGCATCGCCTTCAAAATCTGCACCCTGGTTCACAAAATCATCTACGGAGAAGCCCCGAGTTACATGACAGACTTGATCATCTTACCAGTTAGAAATACATCCGAATCAACACGATCTTATCTAAATCTGCACTACCCAAGCTGCAAAGGACTTAAATACAAAACAACTTGCACATCTAGTTTTTCCTACATAAGCACACAACTCTGGAACGCGTTACCGAAAGCCTTGAAAACGACGTACGACCACCTCCGGATATCACTAAAAGCAACCTGTTTAAAAAGGCATACCCTACCGATCCAACTTAAATGCCTAATCTCTGCAACACAACCAAACTAAAGCACATAATGGACATAACACAACTCTTCCGTTCTCTGATTCCCTAATGTGGCTGTGCCACATGAACTTGATCTTACCACAGCATCACCCTCTATTTGTTCACTCCGGAGCCTACAAAGGCCTCTCCGGTACTATGTATGCCACATTGAGCCTACAAATAGGTGGGAAAATGTGGGATACAAATGTAACAAATAAATAAATAAATACAATTAAGATGAGCAGCCCAAAAATATTTGTTTCCTTTTGTTTACCATGTTGAGTTCAGCGTTGGTCATTTTGTTATATTTTGGCTAGACCTCATGTTCGCTTTGGGTGCAATGCCATTCAGGGTGTACAGTCTTTGGAATGAGGATGCATTATCTGCAAATAGTCAACACTCTTTCAGAAAGAATGTGACCTCTTTGCAAATACTGTGTGATAGGATATGCACCATGGTTTGTGCACGTGTGCACTACTTCCAAGGATGGTGAGCTCTTTGCAAATCCATCCAAATGTCCCCTTGAGTTGGAGTTGACTCCTGGTAACCTTTCAATGAGGGAACAACCCCCCCCCCCCCCCACCCTTCCTTTGTGGTTTTCTTGGTATGATACAGCAGTGGTTTGTCCAGTGACGTTCCTAGGTCGGCTGCCACCCGGGGTGGATCGCCAATGACACCCCCCCCCCCCCCTCTGGGTGCATTCTTGGCTGCTGGGCTGCTGGGAAGTAACCTGTTCCGGGGCAAAGGGAACAGGGAAACAGTGGAGCCGAGAGCCACGCGGCTGCTCTCTGTACCCCTCCAGCGGCGTGCACCCGGGGCAGACCACTCCCACTGCCCCGCCCTTGCTACGCTGCTGGGTTTGCCATTGCCTTCTCCTGAGGCATGGAGGATTAAGTGATGGGATTAAGTGATTTCCCCAAGGCCACAAGGAGCTACTGTGGGATATGAGCCTAGGCCTTTTGGGTCCCAGTCCACCATTCTAACCATTAGGCTACTCCTCTGCTTCTTCTTTGCAAATAGTATGCACCAGTGGCAGCCCTACTATTAGGCCAACTGAGGCGGGGTCCTCAGGCAGCACTCTCCAGGAGTGACTCACTCTCCTTCCCTCTTCAACCCTCTTCCCCACGTTTACTTTATTTTTTTCTTTTTCAAAAGGTGGCAGCGGCAGCGATTCCCATAGACTGCCCTGCCGCTGGCACCAGCCTCTGCTCCATACTGCAGCCTACCTCTTGATGTAACTTCCTGTTTCCTCAGAGGCAGGACACAGTAGAGTGAAGAGGACGGTACCGGTGACACTGCGGCAGGGCATCCTATGGAAATCGCTGCCACTGCCACATTTTGGAAAAGAAAAAAATAAGGCAAACATGGGGCAGAGGGTTGAGGGAAGAGGGGAAGATGCCAGTTCAGGCATGGGCGCAAGCACAGGCGGGGGCAGCATCTCATCCCTGCCTCGGGCAGCAGATTGCCTTGGATCGCCCCTGGTATGTACAATTATCAACCAATAAAAAAACTCAAATCCCTGGATTCTATTTACAGTGCCAATATTTGGGCACGGATCCAAGATAGGCATGCAAACAAATTAGTTAATGAGCTGTTAAGTATAATTAGTTCATGTTAACCATCAATTATTGAAGTTAATTGGCACTAATTTGGATTTATGCATGAATCTACTTGCATGCTATTCTATAAAACCGGACACCTAAATCTCATAGCATTCAAATCAAAGAGGGCATGGCCATGGGGGGGGGGGGGGGGGGGGGCATAACATAGCATAACACAATATCTTATAGTCCACTATATACCTGTTGGTTCTATGCAGATTACAAAAGATAAATCTGGAAATAACCAGAGATTAACAATTATGACAAAAAATAAAATTTTCTTTAAAATTTACAATAAAGTCAATGACAAGGTAATAAACAGCCAATAATCGTTAAGCTACAGAATTTAACATGGGCAGGTCAGGGGCATTGTGAAAATTTGTACGCAGTGTTATAGAATAGCGCCGTTTACGCATCCAAATGCCATGAGTTGGGCACTGGTATTTACACCAGGTTTCAGCCGGCATAAATGCTGGCATTCCAAATTTAGCTATGGGAATCAGCGCTATATGCATTTCAATAAAGAACATTCCGAGTTCTGTGCCTTTTATAGAATAGGCTTAGTACCAATTTTTCTGGCGCCAATTTCTGAGAGCCGTTTACTGGATCTGACCCAAATGTATTTTCTTCTCTACATTTTCATTGGTTAATGATATGCAATGACAAATAAACAAAAAAAACGTATCTCAGGAAATTATTAATTATCCTGCCATGGTACCTTGATGCTCGACTTGGCACCAAGTTTGATTTGCAAAATGAACCTGCTTTACCTATGTTGTGTGTATCATTAGGTGAAATGCTCATGACACACCCATGCTCCGCCCATTATAACTCACTCCTTGCAGTTGCATACATGAAAGGCAAATCTATAAATTTGCACCTGTGGGTAGGTGGCAAATACCTGCTAATGTTACAGAATACAGCACAAGTGTAGGTAATAAGCACTACGTGGCACCTATCCACATAGGTGACACCACAGTTCTTTAAAATATACTACTACATTTCTAAAGCGCTACTAGACATACGCAGCGCTGTACACTTGAACATGAAGAGACAGTCCCTGCCCGACAGAACTTACAATCTAATTAGGACAGACAAACAGGACAAACAAGAGATAAGGAAATTAATATTTCCTTTAATGATGATAAAATAAGGGTTCTGAACAAGTGAATAAGGGTTAGGAGCTAAAAGCAGCATCAAAAAGGTGGGCTTTTAGCCTAGATTTGAAGACGGCCAGAGATGGAGCTTGACTTACCAGCTCAGGAAGTCTATTCCAGGCATATGGTGCAGCAAGATAAAAGGAACGGAGTCTGGAGTTAGCGGTGGAGAAGAAGGGTGCAGATAAGAGAGATTTACCCAGTGAATGGAGTTCCAGGGGAGGAATGTAGGGAGAGATGAGAGTGGAAAGATACTGAGGAGCTGCATAATTCACCTTATTGCATATGTGAAAGAGGGCATTCATATGGGTGGGCAATGGGTGGCACTACGAGGCACACACATAACTTATAGAATACGTGCAAATGTGGTACCACATAGCCACAAACACTTATACCAGCTATTGACATGGCATAAGTAATCATGGTCACATGTTTGTGATGTCTATAATGACACTTACCCGCATAAATGCCCTTATAGAATGATTTTTGTTCCTAATTTTGTGGTGCCCCATTGAGCGCCCTTTACTGAATTTCCCCCTATGCGATTTAGGCACACTGGTGATGACAAAGGTAGCCAATAGAGTGGATACCCCGGAGGCAGTAGAAACCAAGGGCCCGGCTTTGTCTCTCGGCGGTCTGATGTGCATCTCGACTGACCACCTCTGGCTGAATATTGACTGATTAGGCTTCTAAGTTTGACTGAAAATAGGGCACAAATTTAGGAGCTTAACCCCCCCCCCCCCCCCCGTTTTCAAGGTCACTCTATTGACTGCCGCGTGGCAATGATAATACAGTCCATTCAAAGTGAATGGGCTGTGTTGGCGTTACTGCACCGCCATCTGCTAAAACAGTTTAGTAAGCAGGGAGCTAAATTTAGTAGCTCATCTTTTTTAAAATATGAGGCTAAATCTGTATAAAATGAGTTCTATATAATGTTCACTTTCAACAACATGTTTTTCTTCCAGTGTATTGCACTGGAAGTTCATTTCTTTTTCAGCATAATTGTGCAGGGTTTTGGCAGTCATATTGATCTTAGAGAAAATGGGGATATTTATAGCTTAAAAACCTTTAATTGATGGCAAGAATGATCATAACAGTGTACATGAACTTTTCATATCATGTCGATTTAACCAGATGAGAACACATCTAAAGATAGGACATATGAAGGTCTTGGAAGCTCATGCACAGTGCCACCTTTGAATTACAGTACAGTGAAACTTTGCTGGGCAGAGAATGAGCTACATTTATTAGTACCGTGGGCGCATGGATGGAAATCTTAGTCAAATGAGACCCATTGCCTTTTTAAATCTGATTTCCAGCTTCATTCCAAATACAAAAATGACGAATCTCCTATATTTCACAGGTATAACAAAATAAGGTGTTCCAGATTGAAATGTATCTGTGTGTCCTCAACCTGGTAGTAGCTCTGTGCTTCTGGGACTTGTTGGTCAGGCTAATATCATCTTCCTGATAATGAGTGGAATGGATCGGGTGGATGTGAAGCGACTGTTCACGCTATCCAAAAATACTAGGACTAGAGGGCATGAGTTGAAGCTACAGTGTGGTAAATTTAAAACGAATCGGAGAAAATTTTTCTTCACCCAACGTGTAATTAGACTCTGGAATTCGTTGCCGGAGAACGTGGTACGGGCGGTTAGCTTGACGGAGTTTAAAAAGGGGTTAGATAGATTCCTAAAGGACAAGTCCATAGACCGCTATTAAATGGACTTGGAAAAATTCCGCATTTTTAGGTATAACTTGTCTGGAATGTTTTTACGTTTGGGGAGCGTGCCAGGTGCCCTTGACCTGGATTGGCCACTGTCGGTGACAGGATGCTGGGCTAGATGGACCTTTGGTCTTTCCCAGTATGGCACTACTTATGTACTTATGTACTTATGTGATATATTTCTGATCCGGTTGCATTTTCCTCTTGATCAGATGAAGTTTTTGATGATTAGATTTTCCTTAGAATTAAAAGAATTAACATTAGTTCCAGATTAGATAACACAGATTAGATAGAACATACGCAAAACAGATACTTTGGATATAAGAAAGGGGCTTATCATTTTATCAGAATTCCCTCATATAAATGTTGAAGGGACCATTATAGTATTCATAGGGGTCCTTTTACTAAGGTGCACTGAAATATGACCTGCGGTAGTGTAGATGCATGTTTTGGACGTGCGCAGAATTACTTTTTAGCGCACCTGCAAAAAAGCCTTTTTTTGCCGAAAACAGACCTGAGGCAAAATGAAACTTGCCGCGAGTCCATTTTGGGTCTGACACCTTACCGCAAGCCATTGACCTAGCGGTAAGGTCTCACGCAGTAACCAGGTGGTAATGGTCTACATGCGTCAAATGCCACTTGACGCGCTTAGCTGCCGCACGCCAGAAAATAAAAAAAATTCAGATGCACATAGCAGAAGCACGCCAAAATTGAAATTACCACAAGGGCCATGCGGTAACCGGGCGGTAACTCCAATTTGGCACGCGTTGGGCAAGCGTAGACGCCTACGCTGCTTAGTAAAAGGGCCCCATAGTGCATATATCTGTCTTCCGGAATCAAGACATCATTACAGTATGATAGTAATATGGTCATGTAAAATGTTAAATGCAATTCTTGTGGAATAAAAAAAAGTCATCAGGGTACAAGATGAAATTTATACACATGGCAAGCTTCTAACATCGACCCCGCTACCTCTTAAATACCACATGAGCAATAGTAATAATTACAGGACTCTATCAAACCACAATACTAATGAGATTTGCTGGGGTTTATATTATTTGCTTGTGGTATGACTGGTAAATGTGGTTATATTTTGATTGAAAATAATGATTGTCCACTTGAGAATAGGTATCATTTATATTAATAATGGATTTTTTACCAAGCCCCTCATTGTTTCTCTTCAGATGTGGTATTTGGTCTGAAAAGTAAGTATTCTTAATTAAGTAGAGTGCCTCACTGATTATTATGACTGACCTTCAAGACATATTCTTGTTGCGCTCTCTCAAACGCATTCTCCCCTTCCATATCCTCATTGACAGAGCAACGTATTGGTGGTGTCTCAGCAATTCTGCAGAACCAGAGTAATGAATTGTGCCCTGGCAAATAACTCTTATGCTTGCATTTCCAGCAATATATCTATCTATCTATCTATCTATCTATCTATCTATCTATCTATCTATCTATCTATCTATCTATCTATCTATCTATATGATGAGGAACAGGACTGGCTTTTGAAACCCCTGAATGATCATCACTTTACCTAATGATATCATCAGCTACAAAGACAACACATCCCAATCTTAGCCATCCATTTCCTCTGTGCAGTATCCATATATATGAAAATGGACATTGTAGCCAGTAAATGCAGAGAATATGAGCTTCAATAAAGAGAAGGCATGCAGAAAAAATACATTACAAGGAAGTAAAACTGAAACATGGTAGTGATAGCAGCTGCTGGTAACTCCCCTCTCGCCCCTTTTCTCTCTTTTTTTATCCTAGACAAAAGGAAAACCTCTGAGCCCTTTGGCAATTAGGTTAAACAAAATCTCTTAATTTAATTCCAGCAAATTTATTTGCATTTATCTCTTATTTCTGTGGAAAGTGAGTTAAAAGCTTTGTGTTGTAAACCAGTTCCTGTTAAAATGCCACATCCAGAAGGGAACTCGCTTAATGCAGCCAAGCAGGTTAAACACACAAATTGTTACAAATCTTAACACAGATTGGAAGCTATTAGAATCTAAAAAGCATCAAATAACAGGTTCTAAATGTTGATTACTGAGGTTGTTATCAATTAGAAAAAAACACATTGAAGTTCTGTCCATTTTTTACACTATAAATACTTGCTTTATTGTGAGGAGCACTTCAAACTGCCTGTTTGAATGTTTAAGGGCAAGCCGACAAGGCGTGGCTAATTAGAGAGCAAACTACGTTCATATGCTTGCATTTAAACAAGACTATTGTAAACAGGGTAATAGAGGCTTAATGCATGAGGCAGGATCACTAAGGAAAGCACCCAGGCTGAATAATGAGAGAAAAGCAATTCAGAAAATTTGAAATGCAAACAATCTTATTTCAATCTGTTAATGCCATGTACATGCTGACATCAGACTTTCCTGAACCTATTGCATATGTTGCCTTTAAAGTATGGGGGGAAAAAACCCATAATGCCAAGAGAATCTGGGATGACTTCTAGAGACATGTTGACTTCAGCCAAGGGGGTTTCACATGCAATTTGCTAGAACCTGTAAAGCAAGGGTTCTTAACCAATGGTGTCTACAGGAAGAGGTCAAACGGGGTATGAAGAAGGGCCTTGAAATCTGAGGCAATGTATTGACACTTTCTAGACAGAGTGAAGGCAGATAGTAGGACATTTATTGGCAGTATAACTAATTTTAGTAAACATGTTAGTAGTACACTGTCAGATGCTTAGTAATGTATGGTTTCTTATGATATATTACGTTATACCTGTTCTTGTATTCTGCCTACACCTATTCGGTTCAAGGATGGATTACACTAAACAAGAGCTGGACCAATCAGTCCAGGAGCTGCAAGTGATTAAAACAAACTAATAACAACATTAATTAAACCCATCCTGACAAACCATAAACTGCAAAACATAAACTAAACATTAGATAGAGGGTTAAGTGACTCTGGGAAAGTCACTTAACCCTCCATTGCCCCTGGTACAAAATAAGTACCTGAATATATATAAACCGCTTTGAATGTAGTTGCAAAAACCTCAGAAAGGCAGTATATCAAGTTCCATTTCCCTTTCCCTTACAGAATAAAAATGTTTTTAGGTAGTTTCTGAACTGGAGATAACGGGTACAAGACCTCAAAGACACTGGAGTTGGTTTCAGAGGTTAGCTAACTGATATTGGATAAACAAAGTAAGGTGTTTGATAGATTTTAAATTCTTATACACTGGAAATCTAAGTTGAAAATGATTACGAGTATTATATCTAGAGGAAGATCCTCATAACAATGACACAAAATTCAATATATAATCAGAAATTTCCCCAGTAAGAATTTTAAAAGCGGTAATATCTAAACTGTATTCTCTCAGTAACTGGTAACCAATGGAGCTTAGAATAGTAAGATCGAAGTGACGCAAATAGAGATAATCCAAAAGGCAGTCTAACAGCAGAATTTTCTACCAGCTATAAACAATGGCTCAATGATTTAGAACAAACAGCTAACGTTAAACTACAATGATCCAGTCTCTAGAGAATTAAAGATTGAACCAAAATTCTGAAAGCCACTAAACTGAAATATTTTGTAAAAATCCTCAACTTTCTCAAATTATAAAAGAATGTTGAATAATTGACTGAGAAGACATAGATTGACTTCATAGACAGTAGATGGTCTATCTCCACCCCTTGAATTTTTGAAAGAAGAGCCAAAGAAAACTGATTACTATTCAGAGATACAGATCAACATATCTTGGATCTGATTTAGAACCCAGCCATAAAAACTTGGTTTTACTCTTATTTAATTTAAGCCTGTGTACATAAGTACATAAGTATTGCCAATCCGGGAAAGACCAAATGTCCATCAAGCCCAGCATCCTGTTTCCAACAGTGGCCAATCCAGGTCACAAATACCTGGCAAGATCCCAAAAAAGTACAAAACATTCTATACTGCTAATCTCAGAAATAGTGGATTCTCCCCAAGTCCATTTAAAAATGCTCTATGTACTTTTTCTTTAGGAAGCCATCTAAACCTTTTTTAAACTCCACTAAGCTAATCACCTTTACCACATTCTTTGGCAAAGAATTCCAGAGTTTAATTACACATTGAGTGAAGAAATATTTTCTCTGATTCGTTTTAAATTTACTACGTTGTAGCTTCATCGCATGCCCCCTAGTCCTAGAATTTTTGGAAAGCGTAAACAGATATTTCACATCTACCTGTTCCTCTCCACTCATTATTTTATAGACCTCTATCATATCTCCCCTCAGCCGCTTTTTCTCCAAGCTGAAGAGCCCTAGCCGCTTTAGCCTTTCCTCATAGGGAAGTCATCCCATCCCCTTTATCATTTTTGTCGCCCTTCTCTGCACTATATCTTTTTTGAGATACGGCGAGCAGAATTGAACACAATATTCGAGGAGCAGTCGCATCATGGTGCGATACAAAGGCATTATAACATCCTCATTTTTGTTTTCCATTCCTTTCCTAATAATACCTAACATTCTATTTGCTTTCTTAGCCGCAGCAGCACACTAAGCAGAAAGTTTCAACGTATCATCAACTACGACACCTAGATCCCTTTCTTGGTCCGTGACTCCTAACGTGGAACCTTGCATGGCATAGCTATAATTCAGGTTCCTCTTTCCCACATGCATCACTTTGCACTTGCTCACATTAAATGTCATCTGCCATTTAGATGCCCAATCTCCCCGTCTTGTAAGGTCCTCTTGTAATTTTTCACAATCCTCCCGCGATTTAATAACTTTGAATAACTTTCAGGCTTATTTTCGAAAGAGAAGGGCACCCATCTTTTGACACAAATCACAAGGTGGCGTCCTTCTCACAGGGTCACCCAAATCGGCATGAACGAAAGCTGATTTTGGGCGTCCTCAACTGCTTTCCTTTCGGGGGATGACCAAAGTTCACGGGGGGGGGGGCCCGTCGTAAGCGTAGCGAAGGCGGGACTGGGGCATGCTTAACACATGGGCGTCCTCGGCCGATAATGGGAAAAAGAAGAGCGTCCCTGATGAACACTTGGACGACTTTACTTGGTCCTTTTTTTTTTTTACAACCAAGCCACAAAAATGTGCCCTAAATGACCAGATGATCACTGGAAGAAATGGTGGATGACATCCCATTTCTCCCCCAGTGGTCACTAACCACTACTACTACTACTACTTAACATTTCTAAAGCGCTACTAGGGTTACGCAGCGCTGTACAATTTAACATAGAGGGACAGTCCCTGCTCAAAGAGCTTACAAACCCCCTCCCAGCCTCTATTCCAGCCTCAAATATCATACCCAGCTCCATGACAGCAGTATGCAGGTCCCTGGAGCAGTTTTAGTGGGTACTGCAGTGCACTTCAGGCAGGCGGACCCAGGCCCATCCCCCCCTACCTATTACACTTGTGGTAGTAAATGTAAGCCCTCCAAAACCCACCTCAAACCCACTGTACCCACATCTAGGTGCCCCCCCTTCATCCCTAAGGGCTATGGTAGTGGTGTACAGTTGTGGGGAGTGGGTTGGGGGGGGGGTTGGGGGGCTCAGCACACAAAGTAAGGGAGCTATGAACCTGGGAGCTTTTTCTGAAGTCCACTGCAGTGCCTCCTAGGGTGCCCGGTTGGTGTCCTGGTATGTCAGGGGGACCAGTGCACTCCGAATACTGTCTCCTCCCGTGACCAAATGGCTTGCATTTGGTCGTTTCTGAGATGGGCGTCCTCGGTTTCCATTATCGCCGAAAATCGGGGATGACCATCTCTAATAACAACCATCTCTAAGGTTGACCTAAATGTTGAGATTTGGGCGTCCCTGACTGTATTATCGAAACGAAAGATGGACGCCCATCTTGTTTCGATAATACGTGGTTTCCCCGCCCCTTCGCGGGGACGTCTTGAGAGGACATCCTCAGGAAAACTTGGGCGCCCCGTTCGATTATGCCCCTCCACGTGTCATCAGCAAATTTAATTACCTCACTGTGGAATGCCATCCAATTTTCTATCATACCAACACAAGTTCTATTAAGAAATAACTTATCGGACCACAGTTGAGAAACAGGGAGAATCACAGTAATCTCATCTGCATAGATGAAATGTTTTATCTTAGCTTGATTGAGAGTAGCACCCAAGGACCACATTAATAAATTGAAAAGGGAAGGAAAAATAACTACCATGGGATAGCTGGCAGTGGTCATTAGTAGACATGTGTGTTTGAAGAGGTCACTTCAGACATTCAAAAAACGTGGAAAGTTACAAACCTGCATCAGAGCTTTGGGGGGGGGGGGGGGGTGGGGTGTCTAAAATCCACATTTTTCAAATTTCCTTTGAGTTTTCCTCAGATGCAATGTTTGTTTTTTTCCAGTCAAACTGGGGAAAATTCGGGGAACCTCTCCACTTGTTTAGTCCCCCTTCAAACAGTTCACTCATCTCTACCAATAAATGTAGATTAAGATGAGCTGAAGTTGACTTGGATCAGGATTTTCCCCAATGATTTTAGACATTTTCATTCCTGTTTTTCTTGGAGAGATTGAAACTATAGGGCTGGTAATCAGCTGGCGGCAATACGTGGCTAGTAAGCTGCTCACAGCCAAGGATTGAGCTAATCCTGGATAACGTGGAGGGGCATTTTCTAAAGGGACGTCCAAGTTTTGATGAGGACGTCCTTGCAAAGCGTCCCCATCCAGGGGTAGGGAAACCTGTATTATCGAAACAAGATGGACGTCCATCTTTTGTTTCAATAATACGGTCAAGGACGCTCAAATCCTGAAATTTGGTCATCCTTAGAGATAGTCATCCCTAGACTTGGTCATTTCTGATTTTCAGCGATAATGGAAACCAAGGACGTCCATCTCAGAAAAGATCAAATGCAAGCCATTTGGTCATGGGAGGAGTCAGCTCATATTTACCACCACAAGTGTAACAGGTAGTGGGGGATGGGCCTGGTCCGCCTGCCTGAAGTGCACTGCAGTACCCACTAAAACTGCTGGACCTGCATACTGCTGTGATGGAGCTGAGTATGATATCTGATGCTGGCATAGAGGCTAGCAATCAATATTTTGAAATATGTTTCTTGAGGGTGGGAGGGGGTTAGTGACCACTGGGGGAGTAAGGGGAGGTCATCCCCGATTCTCTTCAGTGGTTATCTGGTCATTTTGGGCACCTTTTTGTGCCTTGGTCGTACGAAAAACACAACCAGGTAAAGTCGTCCAAGTGTTCGTCAGGGACGTCCTTGTTTCTTTTGATTATAGGTCGAGGACATCCTAGTGTTAGTCACGGCCAACTCCCGCCTTCGCTATGCCTCCGATACGCCCCCTTGAACTTTGACCGTCCCTGCGATGGAAAGCAGTTGGGGACGTCCAAAATCGGCTTTTGATTATACCGATTTGGATAACCCTGTGAGAAGGACGCCAATCTTCCGATTTATGTCAAAAGATGGGCGTCCTTCTATTTAAAAAATGAGCCCAATAGTAACGTGGAGGGGCATAATCGAATGGCGCCGGCCAAATAGAGGGCCATCTATTTGGCCGGCGCCACAAACAGCGGTCCTGAACTGTATTATCGAAAAAGATGGCCAGCCATCTTGCATTTTGATAATACGATTGGGGCCGGCCAAATGTCAGAGATCGCCGGGTTTGAGATGGCCGGCATCAGTTTTCACTGATAATGGAAACTAATGCCGGCAATCTCAAACCCGCCTCCGACACGCTCTCTTAAACTTTGGCCGCTCCTGCAATGGACTGCAGTTGAGGGCGGCCAAAATCGGCTTTCAATTATGCCGATTTGGCCGCACCTAAGAGAAGGGCTCCCATCTCCCGATTTGTGTCGGAAGATGGGCGCCCTTCTCTTTCGAAAATAAGCAGGCAAAGCACCAAAACCTTATAATCATCTAAAATTTTTGATAATTGAATTGCCATCACCCTTTTGATTAACTTACCAACAAATGGTAGGGAAGAAGTTTGTCTAAAATTTGATACATCGGATATAGTAGCGCTATAGAAATGATAAGTAGTAGTAGTATATGTCTTGTTGGCATACACTCTTATCCAAATGTATATCACTGTGCCTATCCCTACTGTGAATCCTCATTTGCAATTATCTAGGTAGTCTCATAGTTATTCTTTCCCCCTTCCATGTGACCTAACTTTTGCAGACAGTAGCCATAGATTGCTGCTCCATCTACAAGTTGGTATTCACGTACAGTACCTTGAATCTGACTAGTAAGTGATGCCGTTGTGCAATAGCTGAGACTCCTCTCTCTCCTATATCTCAAGTCCTGGATAGCAAGAAGCAAAAGCTGGACTGAGAATAAAACTGCTCAGTTCTGGTAATCTGAGTAGAACAGAGCCTCTTGAAGCTCAATCATTCCTAGGTGGAACGCAATGGTTCCCAAACCTGGTCCTGGAGGCACCCCGGTCAGTCAGGTTTTCAGGATATTCACAGTGAATACTCATGAGAGAGATTTGCATGCAGTGGAGGCAGTGGGGTGCCTCCAGGACAGGGTTTGGAACCACTGGTCTAATGCATTCTGTGATACAACAAATCAAAATTATGCGCAGGCGATGTGATAGTCTATAATACTGATAACACTATTGATATTTCCCTGAATATGTTAACGTCCACCAATTACCAAATTACACACATCTAAATGATGGGAACACAGCTGTGAGTGATGCTTTATCCTAATCATTGATTTTCACAACCGATGGCAGTGCTTCCCTTTTTCAACAGCACATGGTTGGCTACGGCTAAGCACTGTCTAAACTTGTGCATTTCATTATCATCCATTGCTAAGTGACAGCAAAGATTAAACAGATGCTCGCTGATGTATCACTAATGCAAACAGAGATGAACTTCCCAATAAAAAGCCTGCCATGTTAGGAATCGCTTACATGAATATTCTATGATGTTCACTACATTAATGAATGGACACAAGGAATTGTTCGAATTAGCTTAAATTTCACTTTTAGCAATACAACTCACTCTTTCCTTCCCGTCTCTGCCCCGTTCCACCCCAAATAAGGTCAGACTCTTGAGGAAGAAAACCATACAGTTATGCCAACGTTCCCAGAAAGCAATAATTTTATATTAGATAACATCCAAACATGCTTAAGCATGAAATGAAATATAATTGTTCTGTATCTGGTTATATACTACAGTTTATAATAACTTTATTGACAAAGTTATTCACAAAATTGTTCTACTCTCCTCCCCCTTTTCATTGATTAAAGTTACCGTGTGAAAATGGGGGATCTTGATTCTTCAGGTTGCCTATGCTTGGCTTCTCAACAGCTTTCGGGTCATAGCTACTCAGTTCAGAGGGCATCATGGTTTCTTTTTCTTTCTTTGTCCCAGCCAAGTCACTGCACAGTAGCAGTGGATAACTAAGCAAATGCTGTGTTTAATTATGCCAATTAATAGATTAACCTTAGTTCAGGAAAGGTCATGCAGCGTTCTGTGTTTCTGTTTTCTATTTATGGGCAGTTTTCAATCTTTTGGGTCTATTTATCAAACTGTGCTATGTGTGAACACTCAGTATGCACCAATGAGATTAACATACATTAGTGTAATTTGAGAAATAGCCCCCATAATTTCAAAGTTGTCCCCTAAGTTTCCATACAGACCCCTATGAAGTCAATATTAAAACACCTGCTGAGTGGATAAGATAACAAGCTGCTTTTAGCTGGTTGTCTTTGGGAGAATTTTCAGCTGAATCCAACTGGCTAGGGGGTCCTTTTACAAAGGCACGCTGAAAAATGGCTTGCTGTAATGTAGGCACGGGTTTTGGGCACGCGACGATCCATTTTTTTAGCGCGCCTGTAAAAAAGGCCTTTTTAAAACTTTTGCCAAAAATGGACATGCGACAAAATGAAAATTGCCACGTGTCCATTTTGGGTCTGAGACCTTACCGCCAGCCATTGGCCTAGCGGTAAAGACTCACGTGGTAACCGGGCAGTAATGACCTTCCTGCACCAAATGCCACTTGGTGCGCATCCATTTTGCACATCCAAAAATGCAAAATATTTTTCAGATGCACGTACTGGACGCGCGCCAAAAATGAAATTACTGCAAGAGCCACGCAGTAGCCGGACGGTGATTTCATTTTGGTGCGTGTTGGCCGTGCATAGATGCTCATGAGGCTTAGTAAAAGGACCCCTAGGTCTTTAGCTAAATATTTAGAAATCAGGGTGACCAGCTGGTGAAAATAGAACCAGCATGACTGGAGTACTATTGAATAAACCTATCCAGTTAGATGGTGATTTTACAGCAGAGAACCTAGGGGGGTCTTTTACTAAAGGTTAGCTCGAGTTATCTGCAGCAGGTCCCATTTATTCCTATGAGCCCTGCTGCAGATAATTCAAGCTAATTTAACAAGGCAGGAAGATGCCTATTTTGGCCCAATTATATAGACGCCTATGTGCTTTATAAAATACTTGTAAAAAAGGCCTGTTTCTGAAGGCAAGGAAACGGGCCCTAGGCAGGCAATTCCTCCCCCCCCCCCCCCGCGCTACGGCCCCCTCGCCCCCCTTCCGCGAACCTGTTGACCCCCACCGGTCCGCCGAAAACCGCCCCCTGCCGCCGTTGTGGACTACCTGTGCTGACGGGGGACCCAAACCCCCGACAGCCGAAGTGTTGTTGTGCCCTTCACATTCCTTCCTCAGTCATCTTCTCTGGAAGTTCCTCTGCGTGCGTGCGTGCGTCTGACGTCAAATCAGCTGTCATGACGTCAGTGATGTCAGTGCGTCTGCCTAGCAGACCACCTCTAGCCTAGGGAGCCAAGGTCCCAGGCACAGAACGTTGGAGGTGAGAATTATTATATAGGATTAGGGAAATTTAGATTGAAGGTGAGGACATTACCCATGGATTCTATAAAGGTCACCCACATTTGGGTTTGGATCCCAAGTGACTCTTACCCATTCTAAGCATCAGTCTTCTCTAGTTGTGCAGAATACAACTTGTGACCTTCAAATTATACCTTAAGGTTATATATAATTTTGGGATAGTGAATCAGCACCATGACAACTTTGAACCTTTACAAAATCCTGAATAATTTTGATCCAGTGACAGCTTGTTGGCATGCTATGCCAAGTGTGGTGAAGCACTTCAATGCTCTTCATTTCCTAATCTCTGGATTGTTCCAGATGACTCTGAATATTTTCAGTGTCATAGAACAGTCATCTTTCTTCTGTCACTTCAGATAGGTTTGGCTCGTACAGAGACAATTTACTAGACTGAGAAGATCTGATACACCTGGGCACAGGAGACTGAAATGAAAGACTGCTTGAGGTCCATTTTGGATACAGCTTATTTTTAAAAATGTATTTGTTTTTGACGTATTTCACCAGGACACCCTTGCTCTAAACCATCATGTCACAGTTGCAATGAACAGGTCTGTACTGTGCTCTGGCTCACTTTGCAAACTCTTGGAATGCAGAAACTGATCAGCTGAGAAGCTCTAGCTTCACGTGAACTGTGCCTTTTGGCTAGATATCGAGTGCCCTGCCAGGCAAGGAGACAAGTCCATCTTTGCGTGAGTCTCTCTAATTGGTAGCAGAGTCCAGACTCCCATCAACATCTGCAGCTGGTTTCAGTGATAATAAATCAGAGGGTTCTTAAACATGCCACTTGGTTTATCTTGCCTTTGCCAAGCCAGAAAAGTGTAGATAACAAGAACTTCACCAGCTCTGGTGGTTTCCAAAATAAAGTATCAGATTTGTCTGCAGCTGGTCTAAGAGTAAAATCAATGCAATTTGCAAATGCAGACTAGACAGTGAAAAAAAATTTCTAAACTAATACCATGGTTTGGATCACAGACTGTACTATGATCTAAACATTACTTTTTCTGTTTTTTGTTTTTTTTGTACATTAGTACGGGAAGTAGCAACTAATCAGTGATGATTTACATTTTCACATTTGAAGAAGTTAATTCATGTGGATTACAGAGGCTCCCTGTATGATTTGAAGATATGTAAGAAAAGTAGAAAGCATTTTCACTCACAGTAAAACTTAATGTTTTCCCTTTCAAGACAAAAAAAAGGCATGGGGGAGGGGCTTGACTGCACTGTGCATAAGTTAAAAGCCTACAGACAAAGGGAGAGTAGTAACCTGCATGATGGGACAGAAAATGAGACAAAGAATATTATAATGCTTCTGTATAGCTCCATGGTTCGACCACACCTTGCGTATTGTGTGCAATTCTGGTCACCATCAGGCTTATTTTCGAAAGAGAAGGGCGCCCATCTTTTGACACAAATTGGGAGATGGGCGTCCTCTCAGGGTCGTCCAAATCGGCATAATCGAAAGCCGATTTTGGGTATCCCCAACTGCTTCCCGTCGCGGGGACGACCAAAGTTCCCGGGGGGGGGGGGGGTGTCGGAGGTGTGGTGAAGGTGGGACTGGGGCGTGCCTAACAGATGGGCGTCCTCGAGCGATAATGGAAAAAAGAAGGGCGTCCCTGACCAGCACTTGGCCAACTTTACTTGGTCCATTTTTTCTTACGACCAAGCCTCAAAAAGGTGCCTGAACTGACCAGATGACCACAGGAAGGAATCGGGGATGACCTCCCCTGACTCCCCCAGTGGTGACTAACCCCCTCCCACCTTGAAAAAAGCTTTTTTTGCCAGCCTCAAATATCATACTGAGATCCATCGCAGCAGTATGCAGGTCCCTGGGGGGGGGGGGGGGAGGAGGTTTGTGTGTGTCAACGGAGGCATAGTGAAGACGTGGACGTCCTTCTTTCAAACATTTTGGACGTCCTGAACTGCCCCCCCTCCCCACAGGGACAGCCAAATTTCAAGGGAGTGGAGGAGTGGCCTAGTGGTTAGAGCACCAGTCTTGTAATCCAGAGGTGGCCAGTTCAAATCCCACTGCTGCTACTTGTGATCCAAACTCCAAATAAATAAATAAAGAGGGTGGTAAAAGCATGGATGTCCTTCTCACAGAAACATCCACATTCGGGACATCCTTAACTGCCCATCACAGGGACAGAGGCATGGCAAAGACACCTAACACATGGACATCTTTCACCCATACTCAAAAAAAAAAAAAAGACATCTCTGATGAGCATTTGGATGTTTTCACGTGGACGGCAATTTATTTAAGGTTGTAGTCGGCTAGTATACACTCAGCTTGTCTGCGTGTATGAAGCCGTTTTTGGCATGCGCAGAGCAGTCACACATAACGCTTGGCTGCTCTGTACTGGCTTCCCCTCCTTAGGAAGGAAATTGTGTGCAAATTCGCTAACAGCGAGCAGCTCATTTGCATGCGATTTCCTTCATGCATGCCTGTTCCTTTCCAAATCGCTAAGGGATTGGTAAGGGAAGGGCTTTTTCCGTTCAGTTAGTGCATCAGTTAGTCCACTGCAGTGCCCCCTAGGGTGCCCGGTTGGTGTCCTGGCATGTCAGGGGGACCAGTGCACTACGAATGCTGGCTCCTCCCATGACCTAAAAAATCACCACCAAAAAAAGCACTGTGTTATTTTATAAACAGCGCTCAAATTTAGGCACCGTTTATAGAATAGCAATAGCGCTGGGAACTGTGACTACTTTTAGGCGTGGCCATTTACACTAACAAAACTGGTGTAAATCCCTGCACTTAAATTATTTATTTATTTATTTATTATTATTTTCATTTATTAGGATTTATTTACTGCCTTTTTGAAAGATTTCACTCAAGGCGGTGCGGTGTACAATCAGATTAAATCAAACATAAGCAATAGACAATTGCAGCAGTAAAAATAATTAAATAACAATACAAAGCAGGGGCATAGCTAGATGGGGCCATGGGGGCATGGGCCCCCACCGATTAAGCCCTGGCCCCCTCTACATTTGACCCCCCCAGCCGCCGACCCCCGCAGCCGCCGCCGCCCCCCCCCCCCCCCACCGCCACCGAGCCTGCCCCGTTGCCACCGCCACCAAGTACCCTTGCTGGCGGGGGTCCCCAACCCTCGCTAGCTGGAGTCTTCTTCAGCGCCAGCTGACTCCGGCGCCTTCGCTGATGATCTCTTTCTGATTCCTTACGTCCTGTGTGCACGTCCTGTATGTAGCCTCATGCAGGATATGCATGCAGGACATAAGGAGTCAGAAAGAGATAATCAGCGAAGGCGCCGGAGTCGACCGGCGCTGAAGAAGTCTCGTTGACTGGCGGGGGTCCAGCAAAGTTACCTGGAGACAGCGGTGGCGAAGGATGTCGGTGGCGGGGGGGGGGGTCCAAAGTGGCGAGGGGGTCGGCGGCTGGGGGAGGCAGGCTAAACAGTGCCCCCCCCCCACCTCGGGCTCTGGACCCCCCCCCCCCCTCCCGCCGAGGTCTGGCTAAGCCCCTGATACAAAGTATGGCATATTATGCTACTTACAATGTCAACACAATACATAATAGAACATTTTAAAAGACAGTGTAGGGTATAAACAAAGATGGAACATATAGGTAAGAGAGTAAGATGAGTTAGAAAATACAGTGACTAATTTAAGGAAAGTTGCACATGAGGTCGGAAAGATGATTGAAGTAATCTCAGCTAGGGTAGCAGTGGATAAACATGTTCTGCTGTAGTATGTGCAGCATACACACTCCTTGTGTGTGTGTGTGTGTGTGTGAGACTAAGAAGTTAGTTACTTCTTCCATTAAAGGCCTAGTTGAAGAGCCAAGCTTTCACCTGCTTCCTGAAGTAGAGATAGTCTTGAGTTAAGTGGAGCCCTTCAGGAGTGCATTCCAGAGTGTGGGGGCTACTCCGGAGAAGGCTCGCTTGTGGGTATCACATCGTGTAATGTCTTTTGGAGAGGGTGTGGTTAGGGCTACCCTTTGGGAGGACCTTAGTGTCCTTGGAGGTGTGTAGAGGGTTATTCTGTTCTTCAAGTACTCAGAGCCAGACATAGAGTTTTAAATTTAGCCCTGTATTGTACTGGTAGCCAGTGAAGTTTTTGCAAAAATGGTGTGATATGATCAGATCACTTACAACCTTCTATTAGTCTTGCTGCAGCATTCTGTATCAATTGGAGCTAGTGCAGACCCTTTGTAGTCAGACCATTGTAGAGTGCATTACAGTAATCCAGTCAAGATGTTATCATGGCATGCACAACTGGGATAAGATGTTAGTCGCAGATCCCCTGAACTCTATAACAACATATATAAATTAAAAGAATGACTCTCCCATAGACGCACCCCCTTTTGGACCTGCGTGTAAAATTCATGCACGGATCCTGTACCTATATTTACACGTGTAAATGTTAATTAAAGCCAATTAGCACCGATAATTGCTTGTTGAAATTTCAATTATCGGTGCTGATTGGCTCATGATTCAATTAAATTGCATGCACAAATTGGGCGCACAAAGATTTGCGCATTCAATTTAAAGTGTCATTTATAGAATTCGTGGGGAAACTGTGTCAGTGTTACATCCCTTACTTCCATTGCAAATCTCCAATCTTCCCCTTCTGCAGCATCCCTCCTCCCTCTGGCCAGACCTTCGTACTTCACACATTTCCCTTCCATCATTGTTCCCACCCTCCCCCAAACTTATTTCCAGCAGTGTGATCATTGTATTGCAGAAAGCACAGGGAGTGAATTTACACTCATGAGGGGTGGAGCCTATGAGCACACCAGCTCCAGCTCACACTGCATTCTGGGATCAAGCCACTGAATAAGAGGGGTGAGAATGTATAGCAGAAGCAAAAGGACATTTTGGAGGAACAAGGGCAGAAAATGACCACTCTGCTATGGAATGGGAGAGCTGGACATTTGTTGTGCCATAAGTTTGCTGTCCTAGACAGACCTAAAGTCATGACTATGCATAAATGTAGACCTAATTGAATAGTAGGCAAGATTTTGTCGTCTCAGAAGACACTGATAAGAATTATAATATAATATTGCTACCTATTAAAACATCCTAGTGCATAATACTACAGAATACAGAAGTAGATGAAGACCTGAGAAACCAATATTGCTGCTAGAGGGAGATTAATACAACAATATAGTCCACACTTCAGTGCTTGGGGGGCATCTGTCACCAAAATAAATGGACAGCCTAACATATGTCTGGTTCTTATTTTCACTTCGAATTACAAGAAAGCCTTACAGAATCATCAATTAGTAATACAGGCCAGTAATGTCATAATCATAAGCAACAGTTCTCATTCTTCTGGCATAAGACACTGAAATACGACACTTAGGAATTGAGATGGGAATTGGAAAGCATAAGACCTCCTCTAATGCCTGCCAACACAGGTCTGAGACAAGGAGCAGAGTGCATTCCACTTCAACCACAGAAGAGAAGTGGAAGGAATATGATTATTTCAAATAACGAAATACATTCAACGTCAGCTAAATCTGGAAAGAATAAAGGACAGCAGCTTTGAATCCTTGGGGATTTCACCTGACTTGCAAAAGTTAGTTGTCAGCTCATAATATTAGAACAACTCACAACAGCCCTAGAATTACTTATTGGACTGTAATATTTACTAACAGTGTTCACATTGGCTATTTTTACATTTCATTTCAATTTGTTGGGGGTGGGAGTTTATTTCTTGTTTAGCACCTACTATTTTTTTTTTGTTACATTTGTACCCTACGCTTTCCCACTCATGGCAGGCTCAATGCGGCTTACATGGGGCAATGGAGGGTTAAGTGACTTGCCCAGAGTCACAAGGAGCTGCCTGTGCCTGAAGTGGGAATTGAGAACACTAATCTAAATGAGAAAGTGTCCAAATAAAGGATGGGGACAGTGAGTAATAAAAGTGACATCATTCTCCAAAAAGTGACATCTTCAATATTACTTCGGAGGGCCTGGAGTCACCTTACCTTAAGTTCTACTCCTTTGAGATATGGATAGAAAACTTTGAAAGCAATAGGACACCCTAGGGGGCACTGTAATGGACTTCATAAAATGCTCCCAGGTACACATCTCACTATTGCTCCCTTACCTTGTCTGCTGAGCCCCCCAAAACACACTACCCCCAACTGTACACCACTACCATAGCCCTTAGGGGTAAAGGGGGCACCTATATGTGGGTACAGTGGGTTTCTGGTGAGCGTTGGAGGGCTCACAGTTTCCTCTACAAGTGTAACAGGTAGGTGGAGGTAGAAGCCTGGGTCCACCTGTCTGCAGTGCACTGCACTGCACCCACCCACCACTACACTACTCCAGGGACCTGCATGCTATTCTAATGGACCTGAGTATAGCATCTGAGGTTGGCACAAAGGCGGGCAAGTAATGTTTTCCATCATATTTTTATAATATTAGCAAAATTCGCCCATTCCTCTCTGAACAGACCACCTGAACCCTTGTCCACTCACTCGTTACCGCTCGTCTCGACTATTGCAACCTCCTCCTCGCTGGTCTCCCGCTTAGCCACCTATCCCCCCTCCAATCTGTCCAAAATTCCGCCGCACGTCTTATCTACCGTGTGAACTGATACTCTCATATCACCCCTCTCCTTAAGTCGCTTCACTGGCTCCCGATCCGCTACCGTATACAGATCAAGCTTCTCCTACTGACCTTCAAGTGCACTCAATCTACAGCCCCCCATTACCTCTCTACCCTCCTCTCCCCGTATGTTCCCACCCGTAACCTCCGCTCTCAGGACAAATCACTCCTATCTGAACCCTTCTCCACCACCGCTAACTCCAGACTCCGCCCCTTCTGCCTCGTTTCACCTTATGCCTGGAACAGACTTCCCGAGCCCATACGCCATGCACCCTTCCTGCCCATTTCAAGTCCTTACTCAAAGCCCATCTCTTCTCCCTTGCATTTGGCGCCTAGCCACTCTACACTGACTACATAGCTTGTTACCTTTAGATTGTAAGCTCTCTTGAGCAGGGACCGTCCTTCCCCATGTTTAAACTTGTACAGCGCTGCGTAACCCTGGCAGCGCTATAGAAATGCTAAGTAGTAGTAGTAGTAGTAGGGGTGGGAGGAGGTTAGTGACCATGGGGAATAAGGGGTCATCCCTGATTCCCTCCAGTGGTCATGTGGCTATTTAGGGCACCTTTTTGTGCCTTATTGGTTATAAAAACAGTTCTAGCTCAAAATGTCTTAGTTTTACTCTTGGACGTTTTTGTTTTCTTCCATTATGGCTAAAATATGTCTAAGTGTATAAGTACATGCAAGAACAATAATGCACATACCTACATGCATATCGTGTGTAGCCATCCCGGGAGAGGAGTTGGCGTGCAATTAAAATGTATGTGTGTACAAACATGGAGTAGGTAGGCATATTTATGTAACTGTACATTTGCATCTGAAGATTCAGGATGCTTATTTTATAAAGGTACATAGAAATTGATATTCAAAGGGTTTAGGCTCCTAACTTTTAGAGTAAGGCTCCTAAATTGGCCTCTTTGAGAATGTGATAAAAGTGAGCTCCTAAATATTTGCTTCTAGTTTCACTAAACTCCTAAATTTAGGAGCCTAAGAGTGGATAGCAAATAGTGATGCATTTAGAGTAAGGAAACAAAGTTAGGTATTTAGGGCCAGATTCTATATATGGCACCTAAAAAATCCACGTGGAACTAAGTGCATTCTATAAGATTTAGTCATGGATTATAGAATACACTTAGTCGATACCATAGCGCCTAAATCTACACGCGTCCATTTATACCAATAAAAGCCTGGTGTAAATCTGCACGTGTAGATTTAGGTGCACTGACCCATATTCTGTAATTGCATGCAGAAATTTTGGGACGGCCATAAACACATCTATAAACACACCCCTTTTAAATTACGCACGTTTACTTTGAACTGTGCACTTTAGAATTTAGACGTAGTTCTTTATAAAATAAGCTTAGCGATTTCTGCACACAAATTGTGATATTTGACAATTAGTGCTCATTATTGCTTGTTAAGTGCTGTTAAAAACTCTGATTGGCTTGTTATGCGCATACCGTACGGAAATCTAGGCGTCTTATGTAGAATCTGCTCCTTAGTGTTGATTTTTTAACACTAAGCACCTAAATTGGGAACCTACATTTAGGCAAATTTTATTTATTTATTTATTTACTTACTTACTAGGATTTATTTACCACCTTTTTGAAGGAATTCACTCAAGGTGGTGTATATCAAGAATAAGTCAAACATAAGCAATAGACAATTACAGCAGTAAAAATATTCAAACAATGCCAAGTATGGCATTACAGTGTCAACACAATACACACAAAAAAACATTTAACAGCATAGGGTGTAAGCAAAGATGGAACATCTAGACAGATAAGGTACAGTAAAAGGAGTATGAAAATAAGGGACTAGTTTAAAGAAAGTTGCAAATGAGATCAGAAAGGTGCTTGAATATTATCTTGCCTAGGGTAGGAGTGGATAAACTTGCCCTGCTATAGTATCTGCAGCCGGTGTCATTTACTTCTTCAGTTAAAGGCTGGGTGAAGATCCAAGCTTTCACCTGCTTCCTGAAGGAGAGAGAGTCTTGTGTTAAGCAAAGCCTTTCAGGGAGTGCATTCCTGAATATCAATTGTAAATTTAGGAAAGTAGATTCCTAATTTCCTTTATAGAATATACTTCTATCAGGTGCCCAGTCATAGAATCACCTTCCTAGGTCCTAATCTTCTATGTCAGAAGGCCAGAAGATGCCTATTTTAAGCCTTTTAAAAATAAAAGCAGTGTAAGCTCCTAGGTTCCTTTCTAACATAAGCTCCAAGATCCATACTTAATAGTCCACAGATGGCGATGAGACACACAAATGTACAAATGCACCAAAACTACATATATGCATTACAACTCCCTCCCTACCTCCCCACAAATTATGCCCCTGGGAATGCCTGTACACAGATCATGTAGCAAAAGGCACACACTTTCAATGCATGTACAATTCTGTCATTTTATAAAGACCATTTTCTGCATGTTACACAGGCTTTCAATATGGAAAAAGCGTTATAGCTTTATAATTCCCAAATTAACCACATATACAACTATATTGTAGAAGATTCTAGCCAGTTATTCACTGTTTCTTGCTTGGCATTTTTACTTCATTTTTCTTGATAGAGTCTTCATGTAGTGTTGATTAGACATGATTTGATGAAGCAAGTAAACAAAAATAGAAATCCTGAACTTCAATTCATAAAATACAGATTGAAAATGTCTGTCGTTATTTTAGGATACATTCTAGTTTCATTTTTCCAGAGTGTTTTCTCATGGATCCAACTTTGCTGTATTCTATTATCCCCTGATCGTACGCAATGTTGAAAGGACTGCAGAAAATGATGAATTCAATAAGAAGGAAGTGCTTAAGGGCCCCATTCATAATACAAATACTTAAGGAGTCCCGTGCCGTGAATCTTCCCAGGAGCATATTGAGAGGGATAGAAGGAGATGGATTCAAAGGAAAATCTTTGAAGATACATATATAGATGCATCTGGTATGTTGACTTAATGGATAAAAGATGTCTGTTGTAGTCTTTGGAAACACAATTAATGCTAACTGGAACCTTCTTATATCTCTGTTAATTGTATAGTTTTGATCCTGTTTCATGGTAGCCCTAATTATTTGGTTTCAGTTTGCCATTTTCAGGTTTTCCTTTATCGTTGTATTTATGTTTATACTTGTACATTTTACTATTGCTATTGTAAGTCTGATGTTAAACTGTACCTACTGTACACCACTTTGGGTGAATCTCTTCATTAAGGCGACTAATAAATTCCCAATAAATAAATAAATGCAAGGTCCACCAAAAAGCTTTTCCCTAGAAAAATATTCAAAAATCGTTGTGTGTAAAAGATGAAGAACACCTTGTTGGAGTCTCTTAGGAGGGACATTATTAACGTGGGCTACTGTTAAGATGTGTTATTTTACTATTAATCCCAGTTATTTATTTATTTTTTGTAACATTTATGCCCCGCACTTTCCCACTCAATAGCAGGTTCAATGCGGCTTACATAAAAATCATGCTAACAAAGTGATACAAAATGGATGCAGCTATGATATTGTTGGTAAAGAAGTGCTCGTTTATGTGTGGGTAGGTAAGATGGGCAAGAAGGAGGATGGAAGAGTTAGGGGAATGGTAGGAGGGAGTGTATAGGGATTAACATGTAGTTTAGTGTGGGAAAATGTTAGGGAGGGATAGGAAGGGGGATGTATTAGATAATGTAGGGAGGGGTAGGAAGAGGGAATATAATAAAGGGAAAATAATGGGGAAGATATTCCAGATTCAGTTTTATAGTCTGGTCCGGTAGTAAATAAGGTAAATGTAAGTTAGGTTATTTGTGTAGGCTTGCTTGAAGAGGTAAGTTTTTAGTAGTTTTCGGAAAGGTAGAAGAACATTGACTAATCGAATGGGTAATGCATTCCAGAGTTTTACAAAGGCGCGCTAGCATTTTTAGCGTGCACTAAAAATAACCAGGCGCTAAATACTAGAGATGACCCTATATTCCTATGGGCATCTGTAGCATTTAGCTGGGTTAGCATGGGATCCCTTACTGCCATCTCAATGGGTGGTGGTAAGTGCTCCCTCCCAAAATGGCTGCATGGGAAGTGGTTCACATACCACACGGCCATTTCATGTCCAGAAAAAAAGGACAGCCTTTTACCCACTGTGGTCAAAGGGGGGCCTCAGCGCAGATCAAACACACGTGATGCCAGTGCAGGTCCCCTTTTACTGCAGCTTAGTTGAAGGCACCCTAAGTGCTGAATATCAGCACTTAACTGGCCAAGTGCTGACTCCTCCCTCAGAACACCCCCAAAATACGTGTGCACTCAGTTATAAAATGGAAATTTGGGCACCATTTATGGAATAGCACTTAGTGCCAGGATCCATGCCCAGTTTTGGGTGCAAGGTTTTACGCCAACTGAAACTTGGTGTAAACCCTTATGCCTAAATTAGGCAGGGATCTTCCATATTCTATAACATTGCGTGCAATTTCTAGGAATGTCCCTAATCCACCCATCCCCCTCCCAAGGCCACCCCCCTTTTCAGATCCACATGGAAAATTTACGCACCTATCTTCCTAGTTGGGATGCTATAAAGACGTATGCATAAATTTTAATTGTTGCCAATTAGTGCCAATAATTGATTATTATATATTAACAGCAATGTCCCAAACATTGGAACTTGCAGCAGAAATTTCATATACCTGCAATGACAGGGGATCATCAGATCTAACTGCATCTCACACCTTATGAACAATCATGTTCTTTCGTCACAGAAAAAATGGTTGTGGTGCAACTCTTCATAAGATCGCCCTTCTTTTATAAATTATTACTTTCTTTTTTTTTGTTATTTTACATCTTTTTATATGCCAAAACTGTGCAGTATAACAGCATTGCTTAAGTATAGCAAACGTGCTTTTTAGCATAGACTTATCTTTAAACGGAGGCAGAGTTCAACCGCAGGAGAACCTCCACCGACGTGGTCAGGTTTCGCAGTAGGCTTTTTCAAGGAAGAGGCTCTCATAACATCCTTCATATACTCCTGCATAGAAAAGATGGCCGCGCTTTAAGTAGAATAATTGATTATTAGCACCCAATTATTTCCAATTACCTACTCATTTGTCAATTAAGTTGCAAGCATAATTATGGAACACGTCCAAAATGTGACAAATTTCGGCACATAATTTTGGGTGCCATATATAGAATCCTGGGATAACTGGATAGTGCTTTGGTGGTCTCCCCAATTTTCAGTGACATTCTCTAGTTATCTACTGTTGAAAATCTGAGGATCACCTGAATACTTACTGTACCACTGCGCACTGGCGTACACTTTTAGACATCATCTAATGTTATAAAAGCAACTTTACAAGCAAAAATGGTTTAAAAAATTATCTCCTTAATGAGCATTAATAGCCAAGATTAAGGCTGGGAGCCTAGGACGCATTAGGATAATGCTGTGGTGATCTGGGATAGAGCCAAGATGGAGCCAGAAGACATCCAGGTACCACCGATATTCAACGCCAGAATCCGGATAAGTTAGGACAGCGAAATAGTTGCCTTATCTTGGACAGATAGTTATCTGGGTACTAGAACTGAATATCGGTGGTTGAAGGATGAAGATATTTTGAAAATGTTATATACCATTGAGGCTGTGGTAATATCGGACTATTTGTGTACTGGTTGTTCAGGAGGGGGCAGTGATGATGTATGTTTTATGTGTATTATATGTGAATTTTGTGTATTGGAAATCAACTTGAGCTTTCAGTAGAGTTGATTAATAAGTCTCAACAAATAAATATAGAGTTTTATTTTATAACAGAACATCTTTGTTAAACATTCCAAAAAGTGCCGAACTAGATGCATAGGTGAGAGCTTTGTGAAAGATGCAAGAGCACGTCTGTACTACTGGTCTTGTTTATTTTGTTTTCATTTGACTTATCTGTGAAAATAAAACATATCTGAACTATAAAAAGCACCCATTATAAGCTTATTTTATAAAGACAAAGTGCTTCTTTGCAAAGCTGGGCTAGCGATTCCCGCACAGCAAAGTGAAAGAAAGCCCATAGGAATTGAACGGGCTTCCTCTCATTTACCGCACAAGAATCGTTAGTGCAGTTTTGTAAAAGAAGCCCATAGTGGGATAAAAGAGTGAGGAACTTCACATGGGGACTGTATCCTTCTCCTATATATAGTACCACCGTAAAGATAACGTGATAAGGGCCCTTTTTACAAAGTGGTGGTAAGCCCACCGCGGGCTTATTGCATGAAAATCTGGAGCTACCGTCGGCTCAACGTGGGCCACAGCTTGGTAAAAGGACCTCGTGGACACCTAGTTACCTTTATAGAACAGGCTCCATCCATAACCAACCCCCAAATTCCGAACCCAGTTCCTCCTATGTTTACTTACTTATCCGTTAACCCCATTAGTTTTGTGTTTACCACAAACTGCATATTCTTCTTACGACTTTGTAATTCTTTATAGTGTTACTATGTAAGCCGCATTGAGCCTGCCATGCATGGGAAAGCGTGGGGTACAAATGTAATAAAAAAAAATCACCCAAACACCAATGCACAAATTTACCCCGCCCTAAATAGGTCTAGATGTTGCATGTACTCTATAGATGTACCTGTATGTTTTATAAATCCCAACTCCTCCTATGTTCCACTCAAGCTACATACCTTGAAAACACCTATGTGCAGATTGCATAAAAGTACACGTGTATCATGCATGCAATTTTTACACACTTATGCAGTTGTACAATTTTATAAACGCTGTTTCCTATGTGTAAAACAGGCGTTAAATGTTGAAAAGGCTTTAAAAATTTACCCTCATAAAAAAAAAGGCACCCACTTGCTTCCTGAAAGTAACATTTGTAATATAGTTTATGCATGCGCTATAGAAAATGTTCCAGTAGAATCTGAGAACTGATGTACCCACAGCACTATTGCAAATGCAGGGCCAACCCTGCCACTAAGTAGACTAGGCCTCTGCCTAGGGTGGCATCATTTAAAGGGGTGACAGAAAAGCAGCATCTTGTCTTCCCTTCCCTGCCTTCCATCCTGTGTCCAACATTTCCCCCTTCTGGCCTATCCCTGCCACCACTGCCCTACCTGTTCCCTGACCCAAGTTGTAAGTAGACGCAGAACCAGTACAGGAACTTCAAACACACGTCTGCATTCAAGCACTGCTGAGTCCCTCACTCTCTCTCTCTCTCTGAAAGAAACTTCTGTGTCAAGGAGAGAGAGAGGGATCCAGCAGCACTTGAATGAAGACCTGTGTTTAAAGGCTCCTGGTCATTGCTGCGTCTACATGTGACTTGGGCCAGGGAACAGGTAGGGCAGTAAGAACAGGGAAAGGGGGAAATGCTGGAATTGGGACATTAATAACATTACTAATAATAATGCAACTTTATTTCCAACCCACTATATCTGAAGCATTCTAAGCGGGGAACAAAAGATACATGCATAATAAAGTAAAATTAATACAACAGAAAATACAATATATTACAAAAACAACCTTATACGTTACTACAATTCTAATACCAAAGCAGTCCTATTAATCTAATGGTCCATATGCTTGAATAAACATATGGGTTTTCAATTCTTTCTTAAAGCTGTGAAATATTCTGCACAGAACAAAGTTCAGTGGGTAAATTGTTCCACAATTTTGGGCCTTTGACATAAAATATCAAAGATCTGTATTCTTCTAAGTGGTCCTGCCGAAAAGATGGAACTTCAACTAATTGTTTTTGACATAATCTCAGAGAGCGCTCATGTTGATAACACCATTAAGAAGGGGGGGGGGGGGGTCGGGGAAGTGATATGCTGGCCACTTGGGGGAAGATAGAGGAGGAAAGGGAAGATGCTAAGATGCTGGGCTATGGAGGGTTAGGGCCTTAAGCCATCCTAGGGAAGAGAGGTGCACAGCTGAAGGTTGCCTAGAGCATCAGACACCATTGGGCCAGCTTGCAAATGCAATAGTTATACCATACTTTATACTTACTGTTTTTGCATTTCAAAAAAATATATATATTCAAACATGATGATATGCATGAGCTTTCAGGTAACTTAGATCCCTTCACATATTCATATTTTCATGTCTTCAGAATGCCCTCAGGGATTTTTTCCTATCCTGCAAGGTTTTGGTTAACATATTGCCATCAGCTGATGTGGAAAAAGAAATGGAATTCATCGTGGCAACCATGAACGATGAAATAAGGAAACAGTGAAACAACTTCGAAATCCAACCAAAACAGAAATAAATTAAATGGGGTCACTCTACATCGTCTACGGACCGAAACTGTAACAAATTAGTGGCCTCGTGACCTTTAGAGGAAAGTTGTGGTGATAACAGAAAATAAACAAAACCTTGCTTCCTAAAGGTTCTTGACTAGAGCTAACTGTAGAGGGGGAAAGGGTAAGATCAATGATAACCCTAAACTGCTCCTGAGGGTAACCTTGGTGACTTCTGTCACACACTTTCAAACACTGCTAATGACTCTTTCAGAATAAGATGTAAGAGAAAAACTACAGGCAGGGATCTGAACGAATGTTTATTTATTTAGATTTTGCTCACACTTTTTTCAGTAGTAGTTCAAGGTGAGTTATATTCAGGTACTCTGGATATTTCTCTGTCCTAGGAGGTCTCACAATCTGTTTGCACCTGAGGCAATGGAGGGTTAAGTGACTTGACCAAGATCACAGGGAGCAGCAGTGGAATTTTAACTGCCCACCTCTCGATTGCAAGACCAGTGCTCTAACCACTAGGCCACTCCTCCACTCCAAATAGAGTTTCCCTTTGGTTACTGAGGGGCCCTTTCACTAGAAGGTTGGTGTGCGGCAATGAGCTTGATGCAAGCCATTCCGAAATTACTGCTAGAGACCAGCGGTAGTTCCCACACTCAGCACACGCCATTTACGGTGCTATACTAGATTATTAGATTTTTGTAGCACCGGAACTTTACTGGCGGTAATCAGGTAGCTGCCCGGTTACCACTAGGTTAGCGCAGGAGCCCTTACCATCATCGCAATGGATGGCAGTAAGGGCTTCCCACCGAAATGGCCATGTAGTAAATGGTTCACTTACTGCACGGTCAGTTCTTTTCCACAAAAATGGCCAGCCTTTTACCCATAGCGGTAAAAGGGGGCCATGGTGCATGTCAAAAACACGCGCTGATGCTGGCGCAGGCCCCCTTTTACTGCAGCTTAGTAAAAAGACCCCTATGTGTGTTCCTTAGAAAACAGAACGGTGTTAAAGAAATAATAAAACCAATTATGTACTTTTTAGAAAGACAGCTAAAGCATGGATTTTTAAACAAGTTTTTCATTAATTATGTGTTAGATGTCTGCAGGTTTTAGATTTTTTTCTTTATATGGCTTTCATTTGTTTTATATTATTTGTTCTATGCTATTGATTTTGTATATGGAGAGGGCAATTTTACAAAGGTTTTCTACATGCAAAATTTAATTTTACAGATAGAAATCTAATTATGGAAAATTAACTGCCATGCGTACATATAAAAGTATTTATAGGAAATGACCCTACTTATACACCCCAGATTGCATGTGCAAATTTGTTTGCGTGCACAATTTAATTGAGTAATGATCCAATTAGCACCAACAATTGGGCACTAACTATCAATTAATTGGCTTTAATTAGCAACAATTTGAATTTGCGCACGCATCTTGCTAAATGCTATTCTGTAAGAACATAAGTATTGGCATACTGGGATAGACCAAAGATCCATCAAGCCCAGCATCCTGTTTCCAACAGTAGCCAATCCAGGTCACAAGCTGTGCTGGGGATATACCCTCTAAGTAACTGCGAGGTAACCCCAGGCGGGTAGCTAGGCGTTTCGTGACAGGCACCATATACAGAATCTAGCCCATAGCACAGACATGCCTACTCTCTGCCCCAGACATGTCCCCTGTGCCAAAAAAATAAGAAATATCTTTTAGTGCATGGGTAGCTTATTAAATATTTATCTAAGCAGTTCACAATACAATAAAATGGGGGTGGGGGGAGGGAGTGGAGGTGATAACTTACAGAACATGTATATCCTTTACATGAATACCATAGAGACAAACTAGGAGGAAAGGATACAACATCACAGAGGGGAAATTGGGGAGGAAAAATATATGATACTCATATATTTACAGAATAGCACTTAGTTGGAATTTTGGCACAAATGTGAATTTATGCTATTATATTAATGATTACAGGCATAATTAACACAAACCCCTGGAGTCTATATAGCGTGACTTAAGTCAAGTGCACAAATCTAGTCGTATTCTGGATTTGCACATGCTACTTAATTAGTCAGCAAGCCAATCAGCCCTGATAATTGGCATTTAACAAGCAATTATTGACACTAATTGGCATTAATTAGATTTATATGCCCAACTGTCTAAGCGTATTCTATAATGTGATGAGCATAAATTCTAAGTCACATAGTTTAAAAGGGGGCATGGCCATGGCTATGGAATGGGTGGGTCACGGCCAATTCTAAAACCTACGGGCCCCTTTTACCAAGCTGCGGCAAAGGAGGCCTGCTCTGACATCGGCGCGTGTTTTTGACATGCGCCGAGGCCCCCTTTTACAATAGCTGGTAAAAGGTAGGTCTTTCTTTTTTGAAAGAAATGGCCATGCAGCAAGTAAAGCACTTGCCACACAGCCATTTCGGGGGGAGCCCTTACCGCCAATCATTGAGGTGGCGGTAAGGGCTCCAGCGCTAACCCAGCAGTAACTCGGCAGTGCGCTGCACTGCCTGATTACCGCCAGGTACACACCAGCACTACAAAAATAAATATATATGATGGCTGGATATGATGGTGCGCTGGAGGTGGGAAGTACCACCTGGCTGCAGCGGTACCCTGGCGGTATTTCCATTTTAGCGAGTGGTAAGCCCGCGTTAGGCCTACCACCGCTTTGTAAAAGGGACCCTATGTGCATTCTTATAGAATACACCCAGTCTATGCCTAACTTAGGCATCAGGATTTACACCAATGCAGGTGATTTTCAGCACAACTTAGTAAAAGGACCCCTTAGTGAGTTGTGTATGTAAATTCTAATTATTGCCAATTAGTGCTAATTATTGCTTGTTAAGTGCTGTTATCAATGTTAATTAGCTTGTTAAGCCAATTAAGTTACACGCACTGTTATAGAACCTGCTTGGATTTTGGCGCAGAATGCTGGCAAGCTATATATAATCTGTGGGGTAGCATATACATAGAATTGCCCTTTTTATGGAGCATATCTTTTAAGAAATACATTCTTCCCCTAATTTTATAAAAGCCACCAAAAATTGTGCATGCAAGTTTGGGCATGCGTCCAATTTGCATGTGCAATTTAATTAAATAACAAGCTAATTAACACCAATGATTGGCTTTTTAGCATACAATTATTGACACTAATTAGATTTCATTGGAATTTACATATGTAAATTTACGCATAGGATCGACGCCTAAATTTTACAGGTGAGTAAAAAAAGGGGACATGCAAATGGAGGGGTCACAGGTGAAACAGGGGATTCCTAGTATTTACACACATTGTTATAGAGTAAGGGGGATACACGTCTAATTTAGGCATTCACATTTGCACCACATTTCAGTTGGTGCAATTGGCCATGCCGAAAGTTAGGTGCGATTTCTGGGTGTAGGTATTAGTCTATAAACCGTGTCTAACTTTAAGCGCGGCTTATAGAATAGCACTTTTTTTGGTGACACATATAGAATTCATCCCTCTACAATGATGCACTCAAAAATAAATTGTATTGTATGACAGAAAAGTAGTGCACTTTGTAAGTAGATCAAAAATGAAGTTAGGCATTTAGATCACAGAGAAGTTATTAATGCGGATTACTGTTAAGTCAGGTTATTTTACCACAAGTTGCCTTATTTTATTACAGGGTTTATTGCATAAAATAGGACCTTGTGCTACAATAACCCAACTTGTGGTAAAAAAAATAACTCAACAGTAGTCTACTTTGATAACTTCCCCCCATAGTATGATGTGCATTCATATGCTAAGACTGATGAATTACAGTGTTCAATGTAAAGGACAAAAACATTCTTTTTCTACTAAAAAAAAAAGTTTGATTTCCACTGTAAAAGGGGGTTTTGGAAGGGACCTTACAATCACCCTCCATCGAAGGAAGTCAATCTTATCCTCCCAAAAAATTCAAGATACATCATCAGCAAGAAAATCTTTCAAACAGCCCAAGGAAATGGCAACATATCTGTAATTCTGTCTGGAGAGACCACCAGAAATTCAGGATTAGCATTTTAGGATATAGATAATCAACTAATATAGTTCTTGCTCATGATACTCTTCCAACCTCAAATTGAAAGAATGAATGTTTTTAATTATGTTGTAATATGATGTAGTTAATTATATTATGCACTATGCAATAATAGCCTTTTGAACATCTGTGTTGGCCTTGTTAATTGTAAAGTCATGATGATATGCCCAGAAGCTAATTATATACAGTACAAGCAGCAAGGGAGATAACATTTATTTTTAGAATACATGTGTTTCACTGAAGACATTTGTGGATTTAGGAAATATAACCTGATGCTCACAGATATAGTGTTAAGTCAGGGATGCTCACAGATATAGAGGAATTAGAAAAGGTACAGAGAAGGGTGACGAAAATGATAAAGGGAATGGGGTGACTTCCCTATGAGGAAAGGCTGAAACGGCTAGGGCTCTTCATCTTGGAGAAAAGATGGCTGAATGGAGATATGATAGAGGTATATAAAATAATGAGTGGAGTGGAACGGGTAGATATGAATTGCTTGTTTACTCTTTCCAAAAATACTATTTGCTACATTTGTATCCCACATTTTCCCACCTATTTGCAGGCTCAATGTGGCTTAAATAGTAACATAAAAGCATTCGCCAAATCCGGTAGGGGACAAGTACAAAAGATGTTATGGTGGAATAGGGAAGATAAGATTCAGGCACGTGGAGTTAAAGGTAAAGAGGGTTTGATAATGTCCAAATACTAGGAGTAGGGGACATGCAATGTAGCTACAAAGTAGTAAATTTAAAATGAATCGGAGAAAATATTTCTTCACTCAATGTGTAATTAAACTCTGGAATTTGTTGTCAGAGAATGTGGTGAAAGCAATTATCTTACTGGGGTTTAAAAAAGTTTTGCATAGCTTCCTAAAAGAAAACTCCATAAGCCATTATTAAAATGGACTTGGGAAAATCCACAGCTTATTTCTAGGATAAGCAGCATAAGATGTATTGTAATATTTTGGGATCTTGCCATGTACTTGTGACCTTGATTGGCCACTGTTGGAAGCAGGATACTGGGCTTGATGGCCCTTCAGTCTGTCCCAGTATGACAACACTTACATACTTCTTTGTTTCTCCCATCTAGTAGTTGACACAACTTATGCAGATTTTGATATTGATTCATGTTGAGTCTTTTGAAGATTGAATAAAAAGATTTGGTAGCACCCGTTGGTTTGAGACTCCCTTCTTTTGATCACCTCCACTGTTCTGTTTGTCCTTTTAGATATTAAGCTGGACACTCAAGCACCAGACTGTATTACTGAAGGAGGTAGTAGAATCTCCATCAGAGGAGGTCAGTCACAGGTCTACCTGCTGATGATTTAGGTACTGCCTGAACTTAGAGGGTGGCCTAGATGACCTATTGAGATCTCTTCCAGCCTCATTTGTCTATATTTTTCTTAACAATCATGCTTCACTTCTCAACATTTTAAACATGGCTTAAACCAGCACCTTTTTGCTAAAGGTGGTAATGATCCTCTTGCGATATGCAAATCTCTTGATCTTGCCTCCTGTTTGATGAAGTGAACAACTCTGCAGATTCCATGAATTCAGGGGTCGGTTTTCTTTAGAATTCGACAGAGCTACTTCAACTGTCTTTTTCCGATGTGCTTTTTAAAAATGCTTCCTTCTGTGCTCACCAGGAAGTAGGGGACAAGTTCAAATTTTCTATCACACTGGAACCAGATTGTAATCTTTGTTCACACGGTATCCATACAGGACTATCCCTCAAAGAAAATCTGCTAACAGCTACTTAATACTCTATAGGGTCGGCAACACTTGCCTGACCTACAAAGTAAATGAGGTCTTATTCCCGAACACAGCTATCATCACACCACTTGACTGATTAATGGAAAACCTGAACTAGGCAATCATAACTTTGAAGCATTTAGTTGTTCCCATACTGCAGCCTATGTACCATGGAATGGCAAGAGATTTTAGACCTATTCTTTTACTCCAGCCCCAGAACTTCAGAATAAACCTGCATTTTTGAAAGAGATCAATTTCAAATGCAACCTACCAAGCTAACTTGTCAGTTCTCTCTGCAAGCAAATATATCTATACTTGAAAATCCATGGCTGCTAATCCACTTAATATACATTTTCTTTCTGTTTACTTCATCTTGGCCTTATGCAATGTCTTACTTCCCCCACTCTTTGTTAATGACAACAACAAAAAAATCTCCTTTTGTCAGAAGCAAATGCGTATGCCATATTGTCGCCTATTTTAAATACTCAAGCATATGGAAAGAGGCCATAAAGGCAAACATGAGTCTATCTATTATTTATATTACTTTTTCCATAATAAAACACATTTTAGCTGATTTTTTTTCTTGCGTGTTCTTGATGTTTTTATTTCCAATTGCTGCTCGTTAAAGTTTAAATATCACTTTGTTTTCTGATCTGGGTGAGATTTACACGTCTGCCTTTCCAGTTCTTATATCCACTCGGCACCAGAGAGAAACCGGTGTGTAGGGAAATGTAAATTTGTTATACATGGCTTCTGTAGTTGTACAGAAATAAATGTTAAGGTGTAATTACTGCTCTGTTGTCACAGGTGTTTATGGTATTCATTTCTCCTTCAAGTTCAAATTGCGTCTTTGTCCGACATACTGGAACACACTGGATTTTCATGTGCTCTTGATTCGATAATTTGGTAAACAAGAAGCTCCAGGGAAAAATAAGGGAATTTGCCTTTTTTTCAAAGAGCGCAGGCACACATTGTCGTATGCATAGAGATTTAAAAAATATCCCTTTCAGGATTCAGTTGGAGGCTCTGCCGTGTCAAGAAGATGTGGTGTTAATAATAATAATAATTATTATTATTATGTACAGTGATACCTCGGTTTTCGTCGATAATCTGTCCGAAAACAATCGGCGAAATCCGAAACTGACGAAAACCGAGGCAATTATTTCCATATGGAATTGATTGGCTAGACGCGCGGGGTGATGCTCACACGACGAGAAACAACGCCACACTGAGCAGGAGAACACGTGGGTCGCCCTTTGTTTTCACAAAATTAGCAGCGAGGTCATGTGGACATGCCGACGAAATCCGAGGCAGCCGACGAAATCCGAGACAAACTTTTCGCGGAAAAAAATCGACAAAAACCGAAACCGACAATAACCGAAGTCAACGAAAACTGAGGTATTACTGTATTTATATTCCTCATTATCTCCATATTCTAAGCTGACAGAGTTGAATATTCAAAGAAAGTCAAGTGCCTCAATCAAGGTATCTGAGTTAGGAGTTAAAGGGGCCCTTTTACTAAGCCGTGTAGGTGCCTACGCGCACCCAAAGTGCGCCAATTCAGAACTACCGCCCAGCTACAGTGTCAGCTGGGTAGTAATTTCATTTTTTACGTGCGTCCAGGTGTATTCTATAACAATGCACCTAGGGCCCTGTTTACTAAGGTGCACTAGAGTTTTTAGCTCATGCTAAAATTATCACACACTAAATGCTAGAGACACCCATGTATTCCTATGGGCATCTCTAGTGTTAGCACATGCTAATTTTTAGCGCACACTAAAAATGCTAGCGTACTTATAGTGCGGCTTAGTAAACAGGGCGCATAGATTTTAGAAACACCCATGCAGTGCCCCCTTTTCAACTACGCAACGTGGAATTTACGAGCACCATGTTACAGAATATGTTTAGTGAGCTGTGTGCATTAATCTTAATTAATACCAATTAGTGCTGATAATTGCTTATTAACATCCAATTAACAGCGCTGATTAGCTAAACAATTAAGTTACGTAGGTTGTTATAGAATCTGCTTCAATTTCCACGTGGAAATTAAGGCACGATATATAGAATCCTGGGGTTACTATCAGGCTTATTTTCGAAAGGGAAGGACGCCCATCTTCCGACACAAATCGGGAGATGGGTGTCCTCCCGAGGTCGCCCAAATCGGCATAATCGAAAGCCGATTTTTTTGCGTCCTCAACTGTTTTCCATTGCGGGGAGGACTAAAGTTCACGGGGGCATGTCGGCAGTGTACCGAAGGCAGCACGGGGGTGTGGTTAAGAGATTGGCGTCCTCGGCCGATAATGGAAAAAAGAAGGGCGTCCCTCACGAGCATTTGGCTGACTTTACTAGGTCCCTTTTTTTCACGACCAAGCCACAAAAAGGTGCCCGAACTGACCAGATGACCACTGGAGGGAATCAGGGATGACCTCCCCTTACTCCCCCAGTGATCACCAACCTCCTCCCACCCAAAAAGAAAATATTTTAAAACATTTTTCCAGCCTCTATGCCAGCCTCAAATGTCCTACCCAGCTCCATCACAGCAGTATGCAGGTCCCTGGAGTTTTTAGTGGGTGCAGTGCACTTCAGGCAGGTGGATCCAGGTCCATCCCCCCCTCCACCTTTTACACTTGTGGTGGAAAATGTGAGCCCTCCAAAACCCACCCGAAACCCACTGTACCCACATGTAGGTGCCCCCCTTCATCCCTAAGGGCTATGGTAGTGGTGTACAGTTGTGGGTAGTGGGTTTTGGGGGGGGGGGTTGGGGGGCTCAGCACACAAGGTAAGGAAGCTATGCACCTGGGAGCAATTTGTAAAGTCCACTGCAGTGCCCCCTAGGGTGCCTGGTTGGTGTCCTGGCATGTGAGGAGGAGCAGTGCACTACGAATGCTGGCTCCTCCCATGACCAAATGGCTTGGATTTGGTCGTTTTTGAGATGGGCGTCCTCAGTTTCCATTATGGCTGAAAACAGGGGACGACCATCTCTAAGGTCGACCATCTGAACATTTAGGTCGACCATCTCTAAGGTCGACCTAAATGTTGAGATTTGGGCTTCCCTGACCGTATTATCGAAATGAATGTCCTTAGAGATGGATGCCCTTAGAGATGGTCGTCCCCGTTCGATTATGCCCCTCCACGTAAATGATTAGAATGCTGCCATTTAGGTGCATTCTTGCTGCCTAAATCTGTGTGGCACCTTATTACTCCTTTATAATCCTGCTGCTTTTTCATTGGAGAAACCAAAGCTACAGTTTCTGTAAAATCAAGATTGTACCTGCAATTCCTGAAAAAATGGAACTTGTCGGTAATTCCTGTTAAGTGAAGATTGTTCTGTATCTGTCATTGGTGCCTTTGGTACAAACAGCCCCCAAGATGACCATGACTGCCAGCTGTTATTCTTAACTAATCCATCAGAGGGCGCATCGTAAATATGCCCCTGAATGAGTCACTGACTGCTCCAAGAGCTGCTGCTGATGTTAATAACTTTTTACTCACCAAGATTTATTTTGTTATTATTTAATTTTGACATCAGTTGAGAAGAGAGAATGTCTTTTGTGAACCCCAAAACCAAAGTAAAACAGCACTTTTCAGTGCTTGTTTTTCCTATCCTACACATTTATTTATTTATTATGACTGACATCAATCCAGGAGAATGGAAGGGGGGGAGGATGAGAGTTCTTGCCAAAACTCGTCATAGCAAAACACATAGGAGACTATGGCGCTCATTTTCAAAGCACTTAGACTTACAAAGTTCCATTGGTTACAATGGAACTTTGTAGGTCTAAGTGTTTTGAAAATACACCTCTATATTAGAAGGCTTGCACAATATTTGCATATGTAAATAGTGGGTTCAAATGTGTAAATGCCACAATGCATCTAAGCAATGATTTTAGAAAGGCTTGTATATATCCGTAGCAGCACACACAACTATGTTCTGGGTGTAGTTTGGACAGATCTAAGACATAACTCATATTATATTTCCAGTTTTGCAAAAGAAATTTATACTTACTTCATAAAATCTAGGGAGTCAATATTCAAAGAGGTTTAATAGGGCAGGAGAGGGTTCCTGCCAGGTTAAACTCCTCTGAGCTTGCTGGCCACCAGCACGTTATCATTTAGCAATAGTGTAGCTATGAGTGGGCCTGGGTGGGCACAGGCCTACCCTGTCTGGCCCCCCACAACAATTCAGCAGTGGCCACCTCTGTCCCTCTTTTCCACATTCAGATCTAGCATTTGTCCCCACCCACTCATGGCCTAGCAACTCCCCCCTCTCTCTGAGCCTCCTCCTTCTTGGTGTACCTCATCACCTTTGCAGGCAGAAGCAGTGATGCACATCCGCTGCCTGCACTGGTCCTGCAGGCATCCCTCTTCTGTGTCTCGCCCTCACTGAGATCACTTCCTGTTTCCTCTCTGGAGGGATGCAACAGAGGGAAACCTGCAAAGTTGGTACAGGAAGCAGATGTGCATTACTTCCACCGCCCGTGAAGGAGATGAGGTAAACGGGGGGGGGGGGGGGGAGTTGCCAGACTGCAGGCGAGGAACAAATGCTGGATCCAGGGGCAGAGGAAAGGGATGAAGGACAAAGGGGGGATAGGTTTGGAAGGGCCACCCAACTTAACTGAGGGTACACCCAAAAATGACAGACACAGGACTGCCCTACCCTGAGGAGGCTGCCAGAGGGAACTCTCCTAGAGAAAATATTGAAAAATGTCATAATATGGTCCTTAGAGGGAGCTCCAAGGGGACACCAGGGTAATGACCTGAAGAGGCTACTAGAGGGAGCTTCAGCCAAGGCCTGAACATGGGGACCAGGGAGGACCTGTAGCAGAGAAGTCCCCTTTAAGAGAAAAGGCACACAAAAGGGGTGTGGTGGGCTATTATCAGCCCTATATAAAGAGCACTGCCAGAGGAGCTAAGGAAAGAAATTGGTGGATGGAACAGATGAAGCCTGCTGAAGAAGATCCCCTGGAAGCTAAGAGAGAAGGAGCCTTCTAAAAACCAAGAAGGTACTTACCTGGCTATGGATATGGTAGCAATGGAACTGAATATTATTTGAAGTTGACTAACAGCCGTGGGGTGGAGGACAGGACTGTAAAGTTAAAGTGAGTGATAAGTCCTGTCCAGGGGAGGAGGCTATTTTAAACTGAGACCCAGGTCTTCCAAATAAGTGGGCTCAGTTGAGGAAAGCCAGAGGAACTGTTGCTGGAAAGAAGTTGCTCCCCACAAGATTGGAGCAGGGTGCTAATAAAGTGGATTTGCATCTGGTGTACCTAATTTGCATATCTGTGAAAGCTGAGAAACCAGGATTATATTCCCAAGAAAGGTGACAGGGGGTGCATCCCGTGTACTAGAAAGGTGATCTGTTACCCGAGGATATATCAGAGAAGGATTCTAAGAAATTATGATGAATGAGGAACAGTCACCCTGAGTGGAAAGAGGAGCCCAAACATTGAGACAGGGATTACAGGCTCCATTAGAAGAGCCCTGATTGTCTTTCAATGTCAGGTGTTCAGCACTGTGTGTGTCTGGTAATGCTATACAAATGCTAATAATAACAACTGTCTCTGAGCCTTTTTTTTTCTTTAAGAGACAAAGCTCTAGTAAGCCCTGGTTGTGGATCTGTAATGCTGGATAGGAGCCACTAGAGGGCCTTTAGAATATAGGAGAACTCCTGAGGCATTACAGTCACTGTCAAGTAGTCTGGATAAGTAAGTGGATAAATTTAGGACAACAGAAAGGCTGTGCTAACTTTATCCATTGAGTTAGCCAGATATCAGTTTCAATATTAGCCAGTGTCCAGTTAACCTCTGAGCTGCCATACTAACTCAAATATCCAATGCCAGAAGCTAGACAAGCCCTGAAACTGAATATCTGCGGTTAATTCAGCCTACAGCTGGAAGTGGTTTACAAGCAATTTACCACTGTGGACTGAATAGTAGGCCATAAATTATGCTCATAAATTTACACTTCTAAATTTATGTGCATAATTTATAGTCTTAAATTTACGCTCATAAATTAAGGAGCGTAATTTATGCTCCTAAATGTATGCTAAATCTATGAATGTCATAAGCACTAAATAGGAGCATAAATTTAGGACCATAACCTTTATAGAATAAGGTCCTGGATGTCTACATTTTCTCCAGCACTGAAGCATGCTTAAGCATCAGATAAAGACTTTTCTGTTCCTGAGGTTTGGAGAAGTAATGGAAGGGGACAAGTGGTGCTAATCCTTGTGACACAAAAACCACATCAGAAATCCCCAAAATGTAGTTTTGGCATCTAGCTTGTGAATCCCAGCACTTATGCATAGTTTGAAAAATCACCACTTACAGGTGTCACTGCTGCCACATGCACATTCGAAGCCCTAAGGGGGGAAGTTATCAATGTGGGATACCATTAAGTCATGTAATTTTATAGTTAACCCCAGTTATTAGTAACTAGGGGCCCTGTTTACTAAGCCACGCTAGCGTTTTTAGTGCGCACTAACACTAGAGACACCCACCCATATATTCCAGTCTCTGGGAACCAGAGCTGTAATTGTGATGTCATAATACCTCATTCCACCAGTGCCTAAGAGCCAAACTCATCAGTGATGTCACAATGGCTTGATTGCCTTATACTTAGCTCATTTTTATTACATATAGCAGTAATTTCAGTTTATAGATAATTGTTTTTTCTTTGATTAAGGATGGAACTTATCAATGTTGGCTACTGTTACGATGTATTATTTTATTGTTACTAGTAATTAGGGGGTCGATTATTCAGACTGCGGGAGGAATCGCGGCTAACTTTCGCGGTCTGCGGTCAGCCCGCATATTCAGTGCCAGGCCGTTTCTGATGACTGGCATTCAATATCCGGTTTATTTTTGGTCGGTTTAAACTTAACCAGCTTTGTTGATATTCGGAGATAGCCAGTTAAGTTTTTAACTGGCCAAAGATATTCCAGCTATTTAAGCTGTCCAATGTAGCCACTTATAATAGCTGGCTATGCAGTAAATATTTGGGGACAGCTGGTTACATTGCACAATATAGCCGGTTATCTCCTAGCCGCCAACTGCGAATATTCAGCAGGGGATAGCCAGCTATCCCCCACTGAATATCACTGGATAGCCGGTTTAGTGCCATTTAACTGGCCAGGTGCTGTTCCTGGCCAGTTAAATGGTTTTTAATATGAGGGGGTAGGTCTCATTGCATTAAATGGGACGTGTGCTACAATAGCATGAGTTAGTGGTACAATAACACATTGATAACTCACCACCAGTGAATATGGTTATTGGTAAAATAACTCTTTTTGCTGTAAATGCCATCAAATAAACGCATGCTTCCCATAGCCTTATTCCCAATTTTGCATAGGTCATCTAGGTAGAAAAAACAATGTTGTGTTCTTCAGAATTAGCAGGATTATTGCAAAAAGCTTACAGAATGTGGGGCCTTGTGTAAAAAAACCTATGCAGTCATGGGATATACACATGCATTTTATACCACACGTGGAACAGCATTTTAAAAAGGATGCCCAACTCAGCATATGGACATCCAAGTCAGAACGTCACAAATGAACATCCATCTTACATGTATTTTACAACAATGTGCTAGAAATGTCCAGCATGAGCATCCATTTTACAAACTGAAACATCCAAATTATGAATGGAGAAAAATGAGGGACACGGATGTCTTTGTGGCAGTAGAGGAACGTCCATGTTATAAAATGGCCACATGAGTCATCCACATGGAAGAATGGCTTAATGGTTAAAGCAACTAATTGAGAGCTGATACAGGGGTTGCTGATTCAAGCTCCATTGTAGCTTTTTCTCATATGTTTCTTTTTTCTTTTTTTATAATCGTAATCACTCCAGGGACAGGAAAATACCCACTGCGACTTCCTTTATCTCCATTCAGTGGAGAACTGCTCAATCAGAGCACCTTTCTGTAACCTGGATGTGCCAACTACCAGGTCTAAATGATGTCCCTTCTACTGCAGTCAGAGCTGAATGTCCATCTTTTGGACCCTCCCTAGTCCTGCCCAAAACACATCCAGATTACTCCCCCTTGCCATATGGACACACTGCAGTGCTAGAAGTACATATTATGGCTTTATAAAATTGGTATTTGGGCTTCCATGAAACATGGATGTCTAAATGCAGGTTTTCGGACATCCAAAACACGAATAGAGCTTCTAAAATAAGCATCATAGTGGGATAGCTATTTTAGAAAGAAGCACATTCAAAAGCACCATTTCAGGTTTTAACCATGCAACGCTTGTCCTAATATTGAACTGGAAATGCGAAACATTGCTGCCTTTATTATACAGAGCTACTGATTGCTCCCCCCTGAGAATTTGTCTATGGTGGCAAGTAGAGCTGTTTGCTCAGAAAAAGGTATAGGTTCACTCGGCCGTGTCCCTCAGGATGCAGTCCCAAAAACTATTATAAGATTAAGGCATGCTCCTGGAATAGAAACAAGTTCAAGAGACTTACATTGTATGTTTTGGCAGCATATTCCATTACTGATTAGAAAAAGCCTCAGATTATGTAATTTAATTTACATTGAGAAATGGTGCGTTAGATAAATAAGGGTTCCAGCAAAAGATGAAATATGCAGTCAACTAGCTGGTGTATTAAGCAGAATTGAATGTCTTTAGGCACACAAAGACAGGATTGTATAAAGTACCTTATTTAATACAGATGACCACTGCTTCTTCGATGGTACCAAGGATACTTTTTATGGCAGGTGGGGCCTACGTGCCTTGTACAGGGAGGAGCCATGATGGAAAGTCAAAGTGCTAAATAAAGAATCAGATTAAGACATCAAGTTGGTATGACATTGGGGGTCACCTTACTCTCCTCCTGTCCACCAGCTTACCGACATTTCAGTTAAATCATAATGTTAATAGCTTTGGTCCCTCTCCTGTCTCTTTTCTGGAAGATGTCAATGAGTCCAGAGTGACCACAAGGCTGATCACCTCAGCTGTGGCTGTGTTCATGTTACTGAAGCCTCTTCTTTATATGAAGGTCAATTTATTGTAAATTACTTTGATACCTATAAGGGAGAGCAGGTTATCAAATAATAAAATAGAAATGGAAAGATTTTTTATTTATTTATTTGTTTCTTACATTTGTATCCCACATTTTCCCACCTTTTGCAAGCTCAATGTGGCTTACATATAACTGTTAACAGCGTTAGCTGATTACGGTCTGAACAAATACATGGTATTTATTTATTTATTTGTTGCATTTGTATCCCACATTATCCCACCTTTTTGCAGGCTCAATGTGGCTTACATTATGCCATAATGGCGATCGCCATTTCTGGAATCAGAAATACAAAGTAGTGTTACATTAAAGTTCATAAATGTTAAAGTAAATTATAAAGTAGGTTGGATAAACAGTTCATTACAGGCATAAGAGATAGGGGGGTAATGCGTTAATGTTCATTGGTGACAAATTGATTGATGCAATCAGGTGTAGAGAATACGGTTTTATCTGGTTCTAATAGAGTTTTGATGTTTGGTCAGCTTCATGGATGAATGAGTACAAAGTGATATTGTGGTAGAATGAAGTACATGTATGGTAGGCAGGAGCGTATCTGGACTGGCGGTAGGGGGGGCCAGAGCCAGAGGAAGGGGGCACATTTTAGCCCCCCCCCCCCGGTGCCACCGATTCCCCCCCCCCCCCGCCATTTCCGGACCCCCCCCCCCCCCGCCACTGCCAGACCCCCCATCACCACCAATGACACTCTCCACCCCCTCCCGCCGCCGCCAACTTTCCCCCGCTGCTGTCATTTACCTTTGCTGGCGGGGGACCCCAACCCCCCCGCCAGCCAAGGTCCTCTCTTCCATGCAGGCTGCAAGTTGCAATGCTTCCTGTTCTTCTGAGTCTGACGTCCTGCACATACAACTCGCAGGACGTCAGACTGAGTTCCAAATTCTGAGTCTGATGTCCTGCACGTTGTACGTGCAGGACGTCAGACTCAGAAGAACAGGAAGCGTTGCAACTTGCATCCTGCACGGAAGAGAGGACTTTGGCTGGCGGGGGCTTGGGGTCCCCCGCCAGCAAAGATCGGCGACGGGTTGGTGGCGGGCGGGAGGGAGGGGGAGGTGGTTGGTGGTAGGGGGGTCCAGGGCAAAATCTGCGGGGGCCCAGGCCCCTGTGGCCCCACGCAGATACGCCCCTGATGGTAGGTACAGTTGGGGGGACACTTGGATCTCATATACATATAAAGAGGTACAAAGCATGATTTTTGTATGTTGATCCTAAGATGAATTGTAAAAACACTAGAAGAGCTTGTGGGCAGATAAACATAGAAACAATGGCAGGTAAAGACTATACGGCCTACCCAATCTGCCTGTCCATTCCAAAGGCAATTGCAGACCAATACTATCATTGTCTATCTCTCAAAAGAAGACAATAGCCAGGGACTGAATATATGATCAAAAAGGTTAGCAGCACCAGTGCTTCAACTGGCCATAGCAACTCCTTATCTTTGCCAATCCTTTTTCTTAAAATTTGAAACAGAATACAGAATCTGGCATATATGCAGTCCTAGACCCTTGATGTAGGTTGAATATGCCGAAACATGGCCATGTCAGGTTGAATTGTATGCTACAATAAATATTTATAACCATGGTGGACTCTTGAGTCCTTTGTTCCCCTCCTGGTCATCACTGCTTCTTTGTGTTTCATTGAACGGACTCTACCACAATATACATTTTACATAGAGTGATAAAGATGTCTGCAGTGGAGTTAGCCATACTCCCAACACTCAGTGCTGCCGAGATACAAAGCCAGGCCTGAGGCAAACAATCTTAAGTCTCCCCCCCCCCCCTCATTTTTGTAAAAATCAAGGCCCCCCCCCCCTTGCATAACTTTTAAAACAGCAGGTCTTGGCTAGCAGAGAGCATGAGCAGCTAGCAACTGATACACAGTGCTCTCGCCAGCCTTCCCTCAGGCATGCTCCCACTTATGTGGACACAGGAAGTTGCATCACAGGGAAAGCTGTGCAGCTGGCATGACAAGTGTGGATCAGTCGCTGGCTGCTCATGCTCACTACCAGCAAAGAATTGCTGTTTTAAAAAGGTACAAAGAGGGCTGGAATTTTTACAAAAATGAATCAATTTGGATCGATTTGCCAAAAACCAATCACGAATCAGACAGCACTAGCACCAGGCCCTCCTTGGAGGCTGGGCCTGTGGAATCTTGACCCCCCCCTGCCCCCCCTCTTTGCAGCCCTGCCAACGCCCCCTGCAGGACAGTAACAACAGCAGCATACCAGGAGGAAGCCACTAGCTTTGCCATGGTTAAACTTGCTCATGTCTTTGCTGTGGCAAGGCTGAGCGTCAAAATGTTGTCAGTGATGCCCCGTAAAATGATGTGACTAGCTGACCATTTCACAAAAGATTCTCAGCAAGCCAGTGGTTTGCCAGAACCTTAGCCGACCCTGTTAATCAGAACGTAGTCATAATTTTAGTTTTGCGGGAAAAAGGAGTAGGGCAAGCTGGCTTTTTCCAAACAACGAGGGAGACTTATATATGATTCCAAATCTTCATTGAGAAATACCAAAATGACTCGACACAGTATACTTCACTCGGACCACTTTGGAGGACACCAGACATATATCCTGCGTTTTAGTGTTTCAACATTAGTTGTGTTTCTTGCATTAAACAACCAGAAACAGAAAATATCATCTAATCATACCATCAGATTCCTGAGGCAGGCACTCTGGTGCCGAAACACAGCGGCTGTGTCGAGTCGTTTTGGTATTTCTCAATAAAGACTTCTTTCACTGAAATGCTTTGATTATTCACTGATATATACTGTCATCTACCAACATTTGCTTATTTCCGATCTGACGAAGAAGGGCAACCTTCGAAAGCTAATCAAGAAATGTATTAAGTTATGTCCAATAAAAAAAAGGTATCATCTTATTTTCTTTTCCATGTTTTATTTTGTTTTATTTCTATTGATTACCTTTAAAAGTGGACTAACATGGCTACCACACCTCTCTACTCAATAAAGACTTGGAATCATATATATGTCTCCCTTGTTGTTTGGAAAAAGCCAGCTTGCCCTACTTCTTTTCCCTACTTGACTGATTCTCGTAGGGATTGAGTGGACCTCCATTTTTGGTGGTTGCCTTTTTCCCCCTCATAATTTTAGTTTTAACATATTTTTCAACACTATTAAAGCAACAGAAAGCTCTGGATATGTGTATATGACATGAGATGATAAGGTTCCTGATAATTTCTTTGCTTTAAAAAAAAAAAGGTCAACCAGATGGAGGACAGAGTTATAGCACAAGCAGCTGAAAGTTTTTAGAGTTTTGCGACAGACACAAAAGGAGTTAAATGATCCCAGGTTTGAAACTCGTGATCCATAGCACCATTTGCTAAGGTTTCACCCCTGGCTACTGTCCATTTCTGCATCTTTCAGATGCTCATATTTCAGTACATTCCTAGTTCAACTATCTCAAAAATATACAGTAATGTACATTCATAGTCACTCACCTCATGCTCAGATCACAAAGGCCTGGACAGACTGCAACTCTTAAGGAATTTTCTTGGATAATTTAAATGTGAATGGGGAAGCAGGAGCACAGAGCAATGTGGATGTCTATGAAGGGGAGAGGAAATGCCCTGCAGGAATCTGCAACCTTTTGGCTGTGTAATAGGTACACACAGAGAACCCAACCTTTAATTTCTAATTCCAATAGTACAGAACACAAATTTTATAACTGACTGAATTAAAGGACCCCACTGCCAATTCCAAGTAGTATCAGGCTGTTTCTCCTCTCTCTGCCTTTGTGAGCATTTCTGAGTCCATCCATCACATCCATCGGTGAGGGCAGGGAGAAGGAAGTACCTCCAGCTAAGCAGAAGGATGCCCTGTAATAGAGCTCAATAAAACCTGGGGCCATCAGTTTAAACAATCTGATGCTTCTTTATACCTTCCGGAAGTTTGGACCTCTGTTAGTTTTGCAGTAAGTAACGGTGCTCATATTGAGTCCAGCATATGTTTCTGTTGAGAGCAAGACATTCATATCCCCAGGCTTTCCCTTTAATTTTCATACATTTTTGAGGCGGTAAATGCCAAACAGCATCCCAACTGAAGAAAGCATAAAATAATTCTAGAACATTCTTGGAAAAAGTGGTCTGGTTTCTGTGTTAGTCCACTTTCAAGGTAATGAATAAAAATAAGTCAAAACAAAAAATAGGAAAATAAGATGATCCTCCCGTTATTCAAAGCTATTTAATCAGCCAGACATCGTTGCCTAACCGCTAATATTCAGCGAGACATAACCAGTTATCTCTACAGAATATTATCAGTTAGGGCCTAGCGCATAACTGGCCATATCGCATGACTTATCCGGTTAGGCACCAATATTCAGCGCCTAATTGGATATGTTTAGTGGTCAACTAGGACTGGATAATTTCCTATCTTTGACTGCTAAAAGGTTAACTGGTTAGCGTTGAATATCGGCATAATCTGTTAACCTTTTAGTGGTTAAAAAAACTCCGGCATTGAATATCCAAGTTGAACACTGGCAGCAGACAGGAAAAGGATTGCCCACTGCTGGATGAATATCAGGCTCGGTATCTTTTATATTTGACTAACTTGATACATTTTTTATGAGGTTTGGAAGGCAGAACCTTCTCTAAGTTGAACATCTGCCTTCGAAAGCTTGTCAAAAAAAAAGTATGAATAAAAAAGATATTCCCTATTGTTCCTTTATTTATTTTATTTATTTATTGCACTTGTATCCCACATTTCCCACCTATTTGCAGGCTCAATGTGGCTTACAGAGACCTGTTATAGCATATCTATACCAGATTAAAAAAAACAATTAGTATTACATAGAGGTAAAGGAATAGAAGGAGGTTTCGACAAGTCGTTATTGGAAGATACATTCTGTGCCATTTTGGTTAGGTGTTGTGTTGTAGTTAGTTATTGTATTGTTTTATTTATATTTATTACTAGAAAACTTGCTGAAAGGAAGTACAAGGCCAGAGATTAGGTAGGTTCTGAATTACTGAGTAGGAAGAGAAAATTGGGCACAGACAGGATGGAGTCTGATGTCTTCCAAGACCATCTTCTCTCTGTGAAACGCAACTTGCCATTTGGAAGCCGGGTAATGGCATTGATGTACAACCCAGAAAAACCAAGAGCAAGCTTCAGAACGTGTTTGCATAGTCAAGAAACCATACAACGTCTGGCTTGGATTGTATCGCATCTGGAATTGCCTCATTCTATAAGTACTGTATTCCCCCCCCCCCCCCCAACAGATCCTCTTCAATTGCTTTTGTGCAGATTATATTTCAGATGGAAACTATAGATATTTATAAAATCCAAAGAGCAACAAGGATGACTAATTTAGTTTTAGTGTTTGCCATATCATTGATCTTTTCAGAAAGGATTCAGTCCCTCATTTACTCTCCCTATTTGTCTCTCACTCTCCCTTACTTCCCCCCCCCCCCCCCAAACTTTTCAAAATGATTGGGGGTGCTGAAAAAATTTTTTTTTACAGGTGGTGCGTTCTCCTCGTCCCCCTCCTCCTCCCTCTGAGTTCCAGTCCCTCCCTCCCTCCGAGTTCCAGGGTTCCCCCTCCGAGTTCCACGGTCATCCCCCTGCCCCCTCCGAGTTCCAGGGTCCCTCCAAATTCCAAGGCCCCCCCTCCCTCCCAAGTTCCAAGGCCCCTCCCTCCGAATTTTAAAAGTCATCTTACCTCGTCAGGGTTACGGCAGCAGCAGCGGTGAAAAGCATGAGGGCGGGACCAGAGCTGAGAGAGAGAGAAGGGAAAACTGAACTAAGCGTCGAGCCTGCACGCTTTTCACCGCTGCTGCTGCTGCTGTAACACCGACGAGGTAAGATGATGACTTTTAAAATTCGGAGGGAGGAGGCCTGGAACTCAAAGGGAGGGAGGGAAGAGGGATGAAGGGAACTTCCAGTGGGTGAAATATTGGGGTGCTCGAGCACCCACAGCATCCACGGAGTCGGCACCTATGACCACCACCACTATAAAAATACCTTAGAATGAATCTGCAGTGAGAAAAGACAAAATGTGACTTTGCAACTCAGAAGTGAGTTTAAAATCATGCACAGAGTAAATCTAGGAGACAAAGCCCTTTTACACCTCTCCGCTCCCCCCGTTTTCTATTTCTGTTGATGGCTCTCTCATTCTCCCTGTCTCCTCAGCCCGAAATCTTGGGGTCATCTTTGACTCTTCTCTCTCCTTCTCTTCTCATATCCAGCAGATTGCCAAGACCTGTCGTTTCTTTCTTTACAACATCCGTAAAATCCGCCCCTTTCTTTCCGAGCACTCTACCAAAACCCTCATCCACACCCTTGTCACCTCTCGTTTAGACTACTGCAATCTGCTTCTTGCTGGCCTCCCACTTAGTCACCTCTGCCCCCTCCAGTTGGTTCAAAACTCTGCTGCCCGTCTCGTCTTCCGCCAGGGTCACTTTACTCATACTACCCCTCTCTTCAAGACCCTTCACTGGCTCCCTATCCGTTTTCGCATCCTGTTCAAACTTCTTCTACTAACCTATAAATGTACTCACTCTGCTGCTCCCCAGTATCTCTCCACACTCGTCCTTCCCTACACCCCTTCCCGTGCATTCCGCTCCATGGATAAATCCTTCTTATCTGTTCCCTTCTCCACTACTGCCAACTCCAGACTTCGCGCCTTCTGTCTCGCTGCACCCTACGCCTGGAATAAACTTCCTGAGCCCCTACGCCTTGCCCCATCCTTGGCCACCTTTAAATCTAGACTGAAAGCCCACCTCTTTAACATTGCTTTTGACTCGTAACCACTTGTAACCACTCGCCTCCACCTACCCTTCTCTCTTCCTTCCCGTTCACATTAATTGATTTGATTTGCTTACTTTATTTATTTTTTGTCTATTAGATTGTAAGCTCTTTGAGCAGGGACTGTCTTTCTTCTATGTTTGTGCAGCGCTGCGTACGCCTTGTAGCGCTATAGAAATGCTAAATAGTAGTAGTTACACAGCATGAGAAGACAAACCGCGAGTCACATTATCTCCATACATTCAACCATTTCTATGACTCAGGAATGTTACAGAATCAAGAGCACAATTATTACTTTGCAAATACTCAAATTCTAAGTTTCCAAGTTTATTAAAGAATTTTCTATCCCACCCATTAAAAAGATGGCTGGGTTTAAAATAAGAGAGTAAAAAGTATAAAGTGTAGAGCTGACAACAAAAATAGGGCCCCTTTTACTATGCCGCGTAGGTGCCTATGCATGCCCAACTCGTGCCAAATTGGAGTTACCGCCCGGTTACCGTGTGGCCCTTGCGGTAATTTCAATTTTGGTGTGCATCCGCTACGCACATCTGAAAAATATTTTTTTAAATTTTCTGGCGCGTACAGCAGACGCGCACCAAGTGGCATCTGACGCACGTAGGTCATTACCGCCCAAATTCTTTACCGCTAGGTCTATGGCTAGCTGTAAGATTTCAGACCCAAAATGGACACACAGCAATTATGCCGCACGTCCATTTTCGGCAAAAATTTTAAAAATGCCTTTTTTACAGGTGCGCTGAAAAATGATTCTGCGTGCGCCCAAAACCCGCACCTACACTACCGCAGGCCATTTTTCAGCACGCCTTTGTAAAGGGACCCCATAGTGAGGGAACTGAGGTAGAACTACAATATAAGATAGGACAGTGGGGTGGGGGGGGACCACAATAGGAGTATGCTGTCACGCATTAGGTCTCACATCCAGTCCATGCTAAGAGTGTGGGGGGGGGGGGGGGTCAGGCAAAGGCAACTGAAAACAAGAATGTTTTGAGATCAGCTTTATGCTTAGGAAGGGATGTCTGTAATCTAAGATGTGTAGGGGGCATGTTCCAAAGTGTAAGGCCTTGTATGGAGAATATCACATTACCAGTTTTATCCATCAGTATCTATCTGAGGCCCAGATGATCAAAAGCCCTGCGCTGTTCCAAACAGCGCCCTAAAAATAGCGCCGGGACAGCGCAGGGCTTTTCTGCATTGATGATCAAAGATAATGCATGCAAATCTAAGCAGCGCTATTATCTTTGATTATCATGTTTAAAGTGCGGGAGAATTGTGCCGAGCATGCGCTCAGCACAATCCTCCCGCACTTGTTTGACAGGTCTGGGCTGTCAAAAGCCCAAACCTGTCAAACAGCCTGCCCCGAGGCCCGAACAACGAGGCCCCCCCCCAAACCCCCAGAAAACGTCGTGGCCGCCGCCGGCCAAACCCTCTCCCACCCTCCCACTCAGCGACAGGGGGGGGGGGGGGGCTGGAGGTCCGGTGGGTCTCCAGCCGCCGAAACCCCCAGAAATCATTGCTCCATCGATGGGGGGGGGGGGGCTGGAGCTCCAGCCCACCCCAAATCCTCCCCCCAGCGTTCTCCTTAAATTCCCTGGTGGTCCGTGGTGTCGTGACACCCCCATGGCCCCCTCCCGGCCCCCCTACCTTGTGTTGGAGGAGGGACGCAGCATGCCTGCCTCCCTCCTCTTCCAGTCAGTCGACGCCCAAAATGGCGGCACCCAGCACTGCCCACTGCATCCTGGGATGCACTGGGCGGGGCTACAGACCATGTAAGGGAGCGATTCCAGCCCCCCCCCCCCCCCCCGTCGATGGAGCAACGATTTCTGGGGGTTTCGGGGGCTGGAGACCCACCGGACCTCCAGCCCCCCCACCCCTCCGTTGATGGATCGACGATTTCTGGGGGTTTTGGGGGCTGGAGACCCACCGGACCTCCAGCCCCCGTTCGCATTTGCCTTGAGGGGGAAGTGGGGCCTGCCAGCATGCAACTGCATGCTGGACAAGTCTCACCATTCCTCCCCAATGATCCGCAAAATCTAAAGCCAGCTCGGAGCTGGCGTTGATTTTGCTGCGGCCAGCGACTCAATCTTTGGCGCGCTGGTGGCTGATCATTGGGGATGAATGCGTTAAGCGCCAATTAGCATGCATTTGCAAGCTAATTGCGCTAGAAGCCCTGTTTAGCATGCATTTGCATGCTACTTGCGCTGTTTCAGGCGCTTGAGGGCTCTGATCATGGGTCGGCTGCAAACTCTGGCGCTAGTATGGCGTTAACAGCCTCTAGCGCCAGAGTTTGCTTTTGATCATGAGGGCCTGAAAGAGGGAGCATTAAGTCTGTACCCTCCCCTACCCAAGAAACACTTAAAAAGGTAGATGCATATGATTTTGAGCTGTCCCTCTCCCCCACCCCCCCACCCCCCCACCCTACCACCACCATTTCCCTTTCTACTACTCTGTCACTGGAGCCTGGGCCTCTATGTTTGTTTGTTTTTTGTTGGGGGGGGGGGGGTAGGGGAGATTTTAGCTCATTTATTTCCCTGACTGTAACTGGTAGAGTCATTAGGTCAGGGGAAAGAGCAGAGCCTCTGCGTTTAGAGATTTATAGAGCAGGGAGCTGATGAGATGGCTGGGTTTCGGAGGCCGTCCTCAAGCCATATCATCTCTGCTAGGAATGGAAATCAGGCTATGATAGCAGCAATCCATTGTGAGATAATTGAAATGTCTCCCTGCGTGTCGCGTTCATTTTGGCTGATTAAAGAGATATTTATCTGCTGTCACGGCTCTGTTATCTGTCACCCTCGACTAACATGAATGTGCAGTCTCTCTAGGAAAAAAAAAATGAAGTGTTTGGAATATTAAGAAAACTCCAATCTGTTATTCCAGTAAGTTATAAATATTGAACCAGCTAGAATTGATTGTGCTTTCCTCATATAAAGAATACAATAGCTTCCACTTCAGTTAATGAGCCATTCTTGTGAGTATCGACTGCAGCTGCGGTGGAGATGGAATGATTTCGGTAGAATTGCTTTTCGCTCTTTAAGGATATCCCATAGAAAACAGTTCAGCTTGGGAATGATAGCTAGTTATTTGCTCAACAGAAAGCTGCCTTCTGGAAGGGACATAACAATATTTTATTTTGCTAATAACTGCAAAGTGAGTGGCAGGAATTTGGGATCTTGCAAAGGGCAATGACGTTAAGGTTTCTGGGGGAGAATGTATCATCTCAGGGTTCCATTTAAATGAAATGGGTACGTGTTGTATATGGGTGGGGGTTGGAGGTGGAAAGTAAAAGAGGGAATGAAATGGAGTGCAAGGGGGGGTCTTAGACTGCTATCTATAAAAAAAAATGTCCAGCATTTAAACAATAGAAATGATTGGATGTTTGTTAAAGTCATCGGACTTTGAAATAAACTGAATTCCTCTGTTTATTCAGAAAGGTACAGAATTTGCTTTTACAAAACACAAGGCTAACACAGGAGTTTTTTCCTACATCGCGGCTGTCCTTTGCGACAGGCTTGCTTGGTTTTAGAGATTTTCTCCGTCCATTCTCGGAGGCATTGAATGTATACACAATTTACGTCCAAACCCTGAGCCCTGAGGCAGGCGTTGCTCAACGCCGAAACACGGCCCGTGTCGGGTCATTTTATTCATAAATACACCTGTTGTCTCAGTCTTGAAGGCCTAGTGTTGCCTTTTTTGTTTGTGAAAGATACAGAATAAATCGGCCCTTGGAAAATATGTTCCCTAGATAGATTGATTCAGGAAAGAGCGTGAAAGAATGAGGTTGTTATCTTATACATTGGAGCAGTGGCGTTCCTGGCCTGGATGGCACCCGGGGCGGAGCGCCGATGTGCCCCCCCCCCTCCGCTAGAGGACACCTCCCCCCCTCTGGCGAAATGACACCCCCCCGGGTGCACGCTGCTGGGGGGGGGGGTGCCACGGCGCGCGCCTGCTCCTCCGAGTTCGCTAAACTTCGTTCATTCGCTGCAGCTCCCTCTGCCCTGGAACAGGAAGTAACCTGTTCCGGGGCAGAGGGAGCTGCAGCGACCGAACGAAGTTTAGTGAACTCGGAGGAGCAGGTGCGCGCCGCGGCATCCCCCAGCGGCGTGCACCCGGGGCGGACCGCCCCCCCCCTTGGTACGCCACTGCATTGGAGGCATTGTTTAGGTTAGTAAGGTGTAGTTTAGTGAGTGAGTGTGCAAAAAATGTTATGAGGTAAATGTGTATAGTCATTATTGCTTTTCTTGTATATGAAACAGCTGTATGTGTTTTGTTTGAATGATGGATTTTAGTTAGTCTAAATGTGAATTTTGAGACTTGTGAAAAATCTCCTCAATATCGCTTTAATGATGATTCAAATTAAAGCTGATTGACTAATTAGAAAAGAAGTTGAACAAATAGGCTGCAGGTGAGACCCTATTAGTGGACTAAACTAGGAATATGTGTGACAAGGTTTTGAGGGCTTTGTGGCCTTCCTCGGGCGAACCCACTACTTTACTCAAGCTGAGCGTTGAAAGGATCACAAAAACCAAAGTGGGGGGGGGGGGGGGGGGGGGGAGGGAGAGCTGAGAAAATATGGGTCAGTGGTTCTAAAAGTTAGATTCCATATGACTCCATTTCAGCAACTGACAAATCGTATCACCTCAGACAGTGACGAAAAAACAATAGTGGATCTACACCCTCCTTCCCCTTCCTCACACTATCTTCCAATCCACCCCCCCCCCCCAAGCTCACACACACACACACACACACACACACACACACACACACACACACACAGAGTACAGACCTGTGGTGAAGAGGTGCTGAAAGGAGAGCTGCTGTACCCTGTGGCTGCTGAACAATGCAGAGGGGAGGGGGCCCCCCTGCAGGAGGGCCCCAGGCTGAAAGGCCTAGCACACTTGGAGCTGAGAAACACTATGAAGGGGAGGCTTCCTCCACCCAAGCCCCAAGCATGCAACCAGGAGAACCAGGAGAGCCCAGGCCTGTGGACGGAGGAAGGACCAGAGCCCAGCAGCGCTTGCTGAGGAGCCAGCTCACCCTGACTGTAAGTCCTGGCCATAACATTCCTAAGCTGGGTGAAGAACAGGGGGCAAGAAGGCAGGGCCCGGGTTCCAGAGCAGGGTTCTCTGCATCCAGTATCAGAGGAGAGGTGGTGGAAGAGAATAGCGGAGAGTCTGAAGAGGACGTTAGTGAGGAAGAAGAGGAGGAGAAGGAATCCAGGCCTAGGGCCTGGCAGAAGAAAGAGGCCCAGCATATGACTCCTGAAGAGGTAATTAGATCAGTGAAGAAAATGAATCGAGTAGAAGGTGAAATAGAGGTACTGAGGAAGCGGCTGAAGCTAGCAAAAACTATGTGTAACCTGGCTTCCACTGGCCCACGAGACAAGTATGTTAAGGGAGTTGAAGCACTCCAGAAGCGGCTTACAGCAAAACAAAGGCAGCTGCAAAAACTAAAGAACTGCAGAGATAATCCCCTTCGTGAGGTTTTCCTGAACAGGGAACGCATGCAGCAGACCCAGACGCAGTCCCAGATCCAGCAGGAAGCAGAACCCAGAGACACACAGGACTCCGTGGTTCCAGACACCCCAGAGGCTATGCTGGAAGGGACAGCAGGGGAAGAGAAACAGCAGCAGCCAGAAGGAGGGAAAGACAAGACTGACACAAATAATTCCCAGTTATCACCAGTATTTTATTTCCTACAGGATTCCCAAGAGCTAGGTGCTCCATCCACTTACCAGCCTTGTAGAACAGAGGCTCCTAGTCCAGTTGTGGCAGGTACTGTGGATAAGGAGGGGCTCCAGCACTGCATGCAGCAAGAGAGCCTGGCAAGTTTGGAACACAAAAGAGCTATGAAACTGAAAAAAATTCAAAAACGTCCCTTATACTTAGAGAGCTGGCAGGGCATAGCCGAACCCACAGAGAAGAGCTCAGGTTTGCTGGGAGAGACAGAGAAGAAAGACAGCCTGGAGAATCAGAACAGTTTGAATGCTGAGGAGAATCAGAACAGTTTGAATGCTGAGGTAGGAGAAGAATCACTACACACTGAGCAAGTACAGAAGTTACCAGGAACAACGGGAGGGAAAGTAGAGCAAAAACAAGGGGTTTTGCAGATGGAGACAGAGACTAAAGAGGATGGGAAAGTACAGGAATGGAGTAGTGGAGTACTACAAGAGATGGAAGAAGCTGAGAGCAAATATGGTGGACAGAGGGCGGGAACATCGTGGGAACACCACAGTCACTCATGGACAGAATTGATAGGGCAGACCTCTGAGCAGGGCTGTCCAAGAGCTGCCATCCAATCTCAATCAGAAGTGCTGATGACATCATGGGGGAAGCTCAGTGACAGGCAGGGGCTCCCAATAGATTCTGCCACTCAGAAACAAGAAGAAAGAGCAGAAGGGAGCTTCTCAGAAACTCATGCCCATCAAAGCAGGAGTCCCAGAAAGGAGAGAGAGAATTGTGGAGAGTGTCAGCTGCACCAGGAGGCGGAGCCAAGACCCAGATCGAGTGAGACAGGGCATGGAGGAGAGTGTCAGCTGCACCAGGAGGTGGAGCCAAGACCCAGACTGAGTAAGACATTGCCAGATACAGAGAGAGTACATGAAGGAGAGTGTCAGTTGCACCAGGGGGCGGAGCCAAGTCCCAGACCCAGTAAGACAGAGCATGGAGGAGAGTGTCAGCTGCACCAGGAGGCAGAGCCAAGACCCAGACTGAGTAAGACAGTGCCAGATACAGAGAGAGTACATGAAGGAGAGTGTCAGCTGCACCAGGAGGCGGAGCCAAGACTCAGACTGAGTATGACAGTGTCAGAAACAGAGAAAGTGCATGGAGGAGAGTGTCAGCTACAAGAGGAGACAGATCCCAGACCTGGTCTGAGTGGGACAGTTGCAGAGCAAGGGAACGAGTGCTGGTTGGGAACAGCAGCAACTGGCAAAGGACTGGAAGTAGAATATTGCAGAGGGGGAAGAGACAGAAACAGCACAAGTGAACTGAACATAGTGGGGTTAGTGGACATGGGAGAGGAGGGAGGGGAAGAGAGGGGGAGGGGAGGAAGGCAGGAAGGGAGTGGGGAAGGGGGGAGCATACTGGTATCAGCCCCTTTATCCTTTGCAGCAGTAGTACGGGGAGGAGGGGCAGAGACAGGGAAGGAGGAGGGGAGGCAGGAGTCAGACATGGAGACAAGGGGAAATCCATTTTCTGGTCCGTTGCGGGGTCCCGGGAGCGGTGTTACCCCAAAACGTCGAAATGTTGTCCAGCTGCGTTGGGTGGGCACAGGGGTAGCACCACCTAGAGAGGTTGTTTTAAGAATGGTATTCTCCCTTGGCTTTATCCCTGAAGATTTGTATGCATGCATACACCCTGTGGGAATCCCTGAATATGATATTAGTTTCTTAACAGGGCGAGGTTTGGACCTGTTTTGGGAAAAGTACACAGAGGTGCAGCATCAGGGTAGATGGGTGGATTTTAAGGCTGTCCCCATCAGTAGACAGGACGCAGTCCAGATTACCATTTTGGTACGTAATGAATCTCTTATGGCTGCAGACCTGTCATACTGGTTGGGACGGTATGCCGAAATTAGGACCCCATTAAGCAAAATACCAGACCAGAGTCGTGTGTGGGCGGGGGGGTGGAGTGCCCTTGTAAAATTAAAACAGGCAGGCTATGTCACCCAACATATACCTTCAGCCGCATACATTGGAAGGGATCGAATTCAATGCTTTTATGCAGGACAACCCAGACAGTGCTACAGGTGCGGATCTTTCCGTCACTTAAGCATGTCATGTACAGTGTTAAAGTGCTCGCGATGTGGTAGTACAGATCATGACACCAGCGACTGCACTACCATACGCTGTAACCTGTGTGGAGGCTTGGGGCACCCTTTTAGCAAGTGCCCACAAGCATCGCACAATCAGGTAGAGGAAGAGAGGAGGGGGGAGGAAGGGGCACAAGCAGAAACTACAAGGATACAAGGACAGAAGCGGGAAGCATTAAAGGGATTAATGGATAAATCAAATACCACTATTCATACAGAGGCAGGCACTAAGGGAAAGGGAAAGGGGGAGAAAAGGGCATCAGGTTTGGATCACATTCAAAGAAGGGGTATTTGTGAAAGGATGGAAGAAGGAGGTGGGGAGAAGGGGGGAGAAGAAGGGGAAGCATGGACCCTGGTAGGGAAACATGGAGGGAAGGGGGGTCGGAGGAAGGAGGGGAGGGGGCTAGCCCGAGCGGGGAGAACAGATATTCTGGAGAAGAGCCAGAGTAATCGATATGCAGTGTTTCAGGTTTCAGGTGAAGGAGAGGGTGATCTTGAGATGAATCCACCCCAAAGGGAGGTTTTGGAGGAGAAGAGGAGGGAGGGGAGGGGAGCAAGGAATGAATTATCTGAAAGACTTAACAGAGAGGAGCCAGCAGTGTTACCCCCAAGTCTAACATCACATCCTACTAGTTTAATGAAGGGCCTCATGCAGGAAATAGAGGAGGGTAAGGAAGGGATGAAAGGGGAAAGGGCTGGTCCAGAGGAAACCAAGAAAAAAAAAGGGTAGAAAGAAAGCCGGGGAAGATGACTCAGAGTGGGAGGATTTGGAATTAGAAGAAATTATAGAGGATCCTGAAGAAATGATGGGGGCAGGAATATCTGTGAAGAGGGATTGCGGTGAAGAGATGAGGAGGGGTAAGAAATTTAAGAAATAAACCATGGCTGCCTTGTCCTTAATCTTTGCAACTCTGAATGTAGCCAGCATAAAGGCAGAGAGAACTAGATTTGTCGCCTTTAGCGATTTGACCCAGTGCAAGGTAGACTGCATCCTGTTGCAGGAGACTCATTTGGATTCTTTGCAGCTCCTGCACCGGGCCAAGAGAGATTGGAAAGGGGGGCCCTCATTCTGGTCTCTGGCCAAAGAAAGATGCGCAGGGGTGGCTATTCTTTTTGCCACCCGAGAAGTGGAGATTACGAGGGAAATAGAGGTGGAGATAGGGAGGTGTGTTGTCTTAGACGTTTTCATTAGAGGGGTAGCAGTGCGAATCATTAACTTTTATGGGCCCCAGATTAGTTGGGAACGCAAGCAGCTGTTGCTCCGGGTGAAACCGTATTTATATACAAGCAAATTGGTGGTATTTGGAGGAGACTTTAATATGGTCTTACAGCAAGCAGATAGAAAGGGGTCCAGGCGTCAGGTGGGTTATGACAGCCTCCAGCTGGCAGCAATTGTAAAACAGGCAAGACTGGAGGTGGCGGGAGGGAAGGGGTTCACTTTTAGAAGGGGAGACACGGAGAGCCGTATTGACTGGCTCTTTGTAGGCGGGTTGGCTAAGTTTCAGGGGCAGCCGAATAGATGGACGGAATATTCAGATCATGCCTTAGTTTCCACAGTCTTAACAATATGCGAAGGGGCGCAGAAAGGCCCAGGATTTTGGAAACTGAGTGCAAAGTTATTAGAAGTAGAGGAAAACAGACAAATATTTGAGGGTTTTTTAGCAGACCAAGAAACACTATGGGAGGTGATGGATGATAAGGGAGCCTGGTGGGACATGGTAAAGGGGCGAGTCAAGGCCCTTTTCCGGTCCCTAGCCAGGAAGCAGAGTCTGGGGTTACAGGCACAGTGCTGTCGTCTTCGTAAGCAATTGGACCACGCGGTCTCCAACCATCTAGAGAAGGGAGAGATAGAAGCTTTGCAGGCCCAGTTGAGGCTGTTGCAATATGATCGATACGCTGCTTTGCTTCTGGAAAGGGAATATGGGCATCGGTATTCCCCGGATCCTTTCCAGAATTGCAAGGTAGCAGTAGGACACAAGGTCATTTATGCTATGAGAGATGAAGCAGGGCAGCGATTGACGAACCAACGTTCAATCGAGGCCAGGGTCATTCGGTTTTACACCAAATTGTGGGGGAAAGAGAGCTTGGTTTCTAACTTCATGCTATCATACGTGCAGAGTGCCCCAGGCTTGGAAAAGGTTTCGGAGGGGGAGATGGAACAACTGCTTAGGCCCATTACCACAGGAGAGGTAGATGATGCTATTGATACGCTATCAGCACGTACAACTCCGGGTCCCGATGGGCTGACCCCAGAGTTCTACAAAAAATTCCGTGTGGTCCTGATTCCAGTGTTAGCTGCAATTTTTAATAATTGTTTGCAGAACGGGCGTTTGGCCCCTTCACAGCAGTGTTCTATTTTGGTTCTCCTCGCAAAGAAGGGAAATCTGGAACTTATCGAGAACTGGAGACCCATAAGTCTTCTGAATGTAGATAGGAAAATAATGGCCAGGATTATTTACAACCGCCTGGCTGGGGCAGTGGGTGGTCTCTTGTCCTCAGCACAGTTTTGCTCGGTGAAGGGGAAAGGGGCAGTGGAAGCAGTTTGTACCATCCGTGAAATAGTGGAAAGGAGTCAAGGTGGGACAAAGGGAAAGTATTTGCTGACCCTTGATCAGTCTAAGGCTTTTGACAGGGTGTCCCAGGAGTACCTATGGCTAGTGCTTCGGTGCTATGGGATACCCGACCAGTTTATAGGGTGGATCCAGACTTTGTATCGCAATGCAAGGAGTAGCACTCTAATAAATGGTTGGGTGGGCAAGAGCTTTGCAGTGAGGTCAGGGGTACGGCAGGGGTGTCCCCTCAGCCCCTTGCTGTACGTCCTTTCCTTAGATCCTTTCCTCAGAAGGTTGAGTGGAGGGTTTAGCGGTCAACTAGAGGGCATCTCTTTGGGTTCACACACATGGCGATGTGTCGCCTACGCAGATGATGTCACAGTAGTAATCAGTAGCAAGGAGGAAGCCGAGCGAGTTCAGACCTGGATGGCAGAATACACACAGGCTGCGGGGGCCCAGATAAACCAGGATAAGAGCTCCGCAATTTGGGTAGGACAGGGCAGACCAGCTTTCAAACTTCCCAGTCAGTACCCAGTAGCAAGGGATGAAGTACGGATCCTGGGTCTCTGGGTAGGCAGACAGGACTATGATACGATCAACTGGGAGAAGGGGCTGGGGAGAGTCGAGGAAAGGGTGGCCCAGTGGAAATCATATAAGTTGCGGTTTGTGGAAAAACTGCATGTCATTAAGACCTATCTGATACCCCTTCTCCTGTTCATATCCAAGGTCTGTTTACTGCCTATATCGTTACATGCCAGAGTATACAGCTTGGTTTTCCAACAGCTATGGGGGAACAGGATGAATATTATCCGGAGGGAGGTGACCTATTTGCCCAAAAGGGAGGGGGGGTTGGGAATGGTCAACCCTGTGGTACATTTTAGTTGTTTCTTTTTCCAACAAAATCTGGGAGGGGTCTTGCGGGAAGGGAGGCCGGCTTGGGCAGACTGCATGGCCTCCTGGCTTCAGCGGTACTTGAGGGATTGGGTGAGGGGAGGTCAGGCAATGCCCCTGCGAGGGAAGGCGGGATACTTGCCACAGTACATCTCACCTCTGTTGAGATTGGTGAAGAGATGGGGTATCACAGTACAGGAAATCCAGAAGGAGGACAGGAGGCAGCTACAACACCGCATTATTCAGACACACTTTTCAACACGTCTAGCCTTGAGGGACTGCCCAGGTCCACTACAGGAGGAAGGTCTGGCTTTCCTCAATTCATCACGCCTCCCCCGGAAGATTGCGGACATGGCCTGGCTGACTTTCCACAGCCGGCTTTATGTTCGAGCTAACATGAAAAATAGAAACAGCAATGATCGTAAGTGCCCGAGGGGGGAGTGCGTGACGGAGGATGAAACAATGGACCACTTCCTCCTCAAGTGCCCGTTCAATCAACAAGTCTGTCAGGCAGTAGCCCGCCAATTAGGGATTCCTTTCTTCCACCAGCTATCTTATGCAGAATGGGCCTATGGAGGGTTTCCAAAAGGAAAGGGGTGGTGTAGGGAGACACTGTATATCATCGCTGCAGCCCTTTGTTACTTCCTGTGGCAGGCACGCTGCCAAGCTTCATTATATCGGAAGTGGCTGTCTGTACAGGAGGTGGCAGGGGATGTGGTACATTTTGTCCAGCAGCTGGCAGTGAGGGAGAAGGAGCATTGTTCTGGACTACAGTGGGCAAGGCATTGGAGGGGTTTTTCGTTTCAGCCTCCCTGAGTGGGAGGGTTTGTTGAGGGGCGGGGGTATTGGCCAGTAAGGTTTTATTTATGTATTAGTTAGCGGGTTTTATTGCTTGTTTTATCGCTTGTTTGTATGCTTGGTTTGTCTTGTTGCAAGTTTCAATAAAGACAATATGACACACACACACACACACACACACACACACTCATCCAAAGCAGGAAGCTGGCAGCAGTCTCTACAGGGTTGTGTGTAAGTATGTGCTCACAGACCCAAGTACTCTGCATGGGTTTACAGTCTAAGAGGAACCTTGCCTGTAAATGTTCAGTGGCTCACAGACCTTGTGTAGACTGCCCCTAATAAACATAGGTTACAGTGGAAGTTCAGAGGGAGGAGGGAGTGGCCCAGACTCTGTGCCCCATGCACTGATGATGTGACCAGTGGCAAAGCTACGTGGGACCATGGGGGCCTGGGCCCCTGGTTTTGCTGGCAGGGGTGCCCAACCGCCGCTAGCTGAAGTCTTGTCCATCGCTGGTGCCACTTTGAGTTCCTCTAAATCAGTGTTTCCCAAACCTGATGGCCCTTTTACTAAGCTGCATAAGCATCTACACATGCCCAACGTGTACCAAAATGGAGTTACTGCAAGGCTACCGCCTGGCCCTTGCAGCAATTTCATTTTTGGCGCGTGTCCGCTACACATGCCCGAAAATATATATTTTTTATTTTCGGATGCATGTATCGGACACGCACCAAGTGGCATTTGGCACACATAGGTCATTACTGCCCGGTTATTGTCTCTTCATGGTCAAGTGTACAGCGCTGCGTACGTCTAGTAGCGCTATAGAAATGATAAGTAGTAGTAGTAGTGGTGGTTACTGCGTGAGTCTTTACCACTAGGTCAATGGCTGGCGGTAAGGTCTCAGACCCAAAATGGATGCATGGCAATTTTCATTTTGCCGCACGTCCATTTTCAGCAAAACTTTTAAAAAGGCATTTTTTGTAGGTGCGCTGAAAAATAATTCTGCATGCGCCCAAAACATGCGTCTATACTTCCGTAGGCCATTTTTCAGTGCATCTTAGTAAAAGGACCCCCTGGTCCTACAGGCACCCCAGGTAGCCAGATTTTCAAACTATCCACAATGAATATTCATGAGAGAGATTTGCATGCACTGCCTCCACTGTGTGCAAATCTCTTTCATGAATATTCATTGGTAGGTGGCGGCGGGAGGGTTAGGGTTGAGAGAGTCATCGGCGGGGAGGTCCAGGGCTATATCTACGGGGGCCCAGGCCCCCGTGACCCCACATAGCTATGCCCCTGATTGTAGTATCAAAAGGATAGAGACAAAAGGAAAAGTGGTTGTTGGCAAACTTTCTCTTTAACAGTCTGTGATGATATTCAGCAGTACTAACTGGTTAAGTGCCACTAAATGTCATCAGATAACTCTGCACAAGTGATTTAACCAGCCAGGAGACACTCATGCTGGTTAAATCTCTTTGAATATTGACACCTTTATGTCACAAAGCATATTAAATCTGTTCTCAATATACTCAACTTCACAACATATATATCCTTATTATATCACAGAGGTCCAAGTGATCAGAGAGCTATAATAGGATCCGTCAGATCAGCGTGCCTGCCTCCATATTGGCTGAATGATTTTTATAAGCCAAGCATACTTCTAGAGGCAGTACCGCTTTCCTCATCAATCCAATTTTAAGATTTTAACTTATTTTTTCATTATAGTAGTCAATTATATTATTTATATTATTTTTTGCTTCTGAGATGCCGCCAGTAAGAAGTAGTATTGGAGACCACCTTGAAACAGCTCATAAGCGAAACATGGATCTATGTCGGTGACAACGGGTCTCCACCATGTATCGTCAACTGTAGCTGGGGGGGGGGGGGGTCGGGTCAGGTTTCCTGTGGGGGGGCTGCTGCATTGGGGGGAATGGGGGCCTACTAGCATGCAAATGCGTGCTGGACAGGGCTCTCCATTCCTCCCCATTGGTCTGTAAACCCTAACGCCAGCTCCGAGCTGGTGTAGGGTTTGCCAAGGCCAACAAACCAATCTTTGGTGCGCTGGTTGCTGATCATTGGGGATGAATAAGTTTAGCCCTGTTTTGCATGCATTTGCATTCTAGTTGCATTCAGAGCCCGCAAGAGTGTTGTTTCTCGTGCTTGGGGGCTCTGATCATGGGGTGGTAGCAAATGCAGGTGCTAGTATGGAGCTAACAGCCTCTAGTGTCTGCGTTTGCTTCTGATCATCGGCCCTCAGTGCACGCCATTGGGTATCTAAGCTATGGACCCACTTATAAAACTGCATCCTTAGTAAAATCTTATGAATTAACGTAATCTTCTGAAGACAGAAGGCAAGCTGCATTTTCCAACATGTTGACTTGCTTCTCTGTGAAGTGTAGTATTTTAAATCTTAATCAATAATTATTTTAATAGAAGTTTAATTTTAATCCAGTTGACACCGTTCCATCAAGCTCTTGTAACCAAGCCATTCTGCATATGATTCATTAAACATTTAGCAGATTTCTATTATTGAATTAACTATTTATTGATTTATAATTTAAAAAGATTTATGCCCAGCCATTAAAAAATTTTCCAAACAGACTTTCGTTTATAAGAGCTGTCAGTTGCCATTTACTGCTGGGGCAGGCTTAATGTGGCCTTTTCACGTCCATCTCCTCTCCCCTGTGAAGACAGAACAATTCTTCAAGCTCTTCAAGCATCTCAGTTCAATATCTACATGCTTAGATGCCAAGACCTGTGGCTGTTTTCCAGCCTTTGGGTCATGCCATCGTTGCTCTCCCCCCTCCCCCCCCCCCCCCCCCCCCCCACACACACACTTTTGCAAGAATTGTCCTTACCACAATGAGATTCCACAGGCTACAATTCCTTTTCCTGTATTTTCTTGACTTGGCGTTTTGGATAAATCACATTTCTCATCGCTTTTCTCATGCCATATGTCATTATGACTTTATAACTTGCTGTGCTGCCTTATTTTTTTTTTTTCATTTTAAGCAATGGTAGAGAGGATGGGACTTATTTTTCTTGAGCTTTACTGCAGTTCTCAAACAACGCAATGTGGTCACTGTGCTGGATCCGGTTCAATACACAGAAGTAAAGGTCAACAAACAAGTTACAGACAAGATCATTTTACTGCCTAACCTAATCATCAATCATAAGTACAATAAAACCACCAGATCTGACTAGAGAACAATGTTTTGCACAGATGCACAGTAAGGCTATTTTTAGGCATAATTTTTCTGAAAACCTAGCTATAAGGCTTTATAAAGAGCCAATTTAAGAGTGCAGTAAATCTTGACACAAGATAATTGCATAGATGATGATCAGTGCTATGGTATACATTTATTATCAAGATTTTAATAATTTCTTTAAAAAGGAAGTGAGTTTCACAACTTTGTATGTTCTTGCAGAATTTTTGCCATAAACGTTTCTTTAAAAATGAATTCAGTTCAAGGATTATTCCCAAAACGCCAGCAACGCTCCCAAATCCACAGCAGCAATAGGCGTGATCAAATTGCAGTTTTGGCTGGACCAGTATCAAGAGTCTATGCTGTAGAAAATCCAGTTAGGTGAGGACTGATTCTTGATTCTGGCAGTAGGAAATGTTCTACATAACTATGACTTGGACAGAATTGTCCCAGCCAGACCACTGGAATCAAAGTGGAGTAACTCTCCCAAGTTGTGACTTGAAACTTCCATCTCTCAATAACTACTGAATCAGGGCAGGCTTTATGGGGTGGCAACCAGGGCAATTGCCCTGAACCTCCATGCCGCAGGGTGCTACAAACCTACCTCAAGCAGAGAGGGAGGCGTAGCCTGAAGGTGGGTTTTGGCACCTCCTCCCAGTTTCTGCCCCAGGCCCCTACATATCTAACACTGGCTCTCTACTAGATTCATAAAGCCCCTTAATTCTATAAATTTACATGCACAATTTTACACTTACCTCCAGATTCTTTATATGGCAACTAAAGTTGCTTGTGCAAATCCATGCATAGCTGATTAATGCCTGCAAATTAATTGATTAAAGAGACAACAAGCACCAATAATTGGCTGCTAACAACCAATTATTGATGTTAATTGACCTTATTTGGGAGTTGTGCACATATCGTATTTTATAATGATGTGTGCGTAACTCCTATGGTGCGTAATTTCAAGGGGGTATTTTTAAGAAGAGTTTCAAGGACATTCCTATGAATTACATGTATTTTTATAGATAAACCTCAATCCACGCCTAATTTACATGCCCACATTTTCACCTGGTTTTTCAACAGGCATCAATGCAGGTGCCTTAAGTTAGGCACAGATTTTGCGCTTAGGTGCTGTTCTATAAAATGCAGATACACTTTATAGCAAGCCACTGAACACATAATTTGTTTCTGAATCTACTCCTTAGTGCATAAGATTACACCTGCAAGTTACAGAACAGTGTCAGTGACGCATAGCTTAATTTAATAATTAGCTGCTAATTGGTATTAATCAAGTATTGGCAATAATTGTAATTGGAGCTAATTGGCACTACTTAGTAGTTACCCACATAACTGCCCTTAGTTGGGATTCTACAAATTGATGGGCAGATGATCAAAAGCAAACGTATGCGCTAGAGGTCATTAGTGCTGCACTAGAACCCGTGTTTGCTGCCTCCCAATGATCACTGTTAATCAGCGCATGTAACAATGAGCTCACTAGCTCTGAATGCAATGAGCATTCAAATGCATGCTAAACAGGACATTACCTATTCCTCCCCAATGCTCAGTGGGCAGAGTGCCAAACAAGGACACTGTTCCCATGGCAAAGCCTATGTCCACTCAGATCTGGCATTAGGGTAGATTCTCACTGGTGGTCCAGTGAGAATCTACTAGCCACCCCTCCCCCCCCAGTGGCCTAGTACCCCCCAAGGCCCCCAACAGGTTTTCCATTTCACTATAACTTCATTTGTGTGCCCTGAACTATCTTATAATAGTTGCAGTGAGCTCCATCAGGATTTGTCTGGATAACTGCTTATGAACATATTCTTCAAACTGATTTTTTTCAGAGACTGTCTTGATAAAGATAAAAATAATGAAAATGAATTTGTGTTGATAACTAACATTTTGACAGGAGGCTTTTGACCAATGATTTATAAGGGATTCTATTGAGACTATAAATTCAAGATTGAAATAATTCCACAGACAAATTCTGAGGTCTTTTCCTCCCTTTTACAATTTATATTTCTTTTTGCATGAATAATTCATTCACAAATTTTTTTGTAGCTATTATCTGCTTTGTATGAATATCTGATTTTTGATTAAATGCGTTCACTAGTGACCAGTGACGATCCTAGGTCAGCTGCCACCCCCCTCCCTCCCGGGTGCAGCAGGACACCCCCTCCCCTGGTGCAATTACACACCCTCAGCGCATCAACCCCCCCCCCCCCCCCCGGTATATTCTTGGCTCCCTGCCCCCTGTGTCCCAGAACAGGAAGTAACCTGTTCCGGGGCAGAAGGAGCAGGGAAATAGCGGAGCCGACAGGCGTGCGGCTGCTTTCTGCACCCCTCCAGCGGTTTGCACCCGGGACGGACCGCCCACACTGCCCCGCCCTTGCTACGCTGCTGCTAGTGACTACTGACAGCTGCATATGTTGTTAGTCACTAAGGGCCCCTTTTACCAAGCTGCAGCAAAAGGGGCCTGCGCTGGTGCCAGCGTATGTGGTTGACGTATACCAAGGCCCCCCCCCCCCACTTTTACCGCAGTGGGTAAAAGGGTAGTCTTCCTTTTCTGTAGGAAATGGCTGTTTGGCAAGTAAAACACTTGCCGTATGGCCATTTCAAGGGGAGCCCTTCAGTAGCGTAGCCAGAGTTTAATTTTTAGATGGGCCTGGAGGTGGACTAGGTGGGCACAGGCCTCGCATTTCCTCTCCACCCACTACCACCCTCCCCTGCCCGCCCACCGCTGCCACATTTCCTCTCCATCCACCCACCGCCGCCGCATTTCTTCTCCACCCGCTAACCTCCCCCCCCCCCCCCCCCCGCGACAGCCCCCTACACATGGTCACTTCTGGTCATTTTTACTGACCTGAAGCGCCGTTCTCCCTCCAGCACTGGCGATTCCCATAGCCAGCCTTCTGCCAGCGTGCATCGTCGGAGCCTCTTCTCAGGCGCGTCCCGCCTACTCTGCAACTTCCTGTTTTCCGCAAAGGTGAGACGCAAGAAGTTGCAGAGTAGGTGGGATGCGCCTGAGAAGAGGCCCCGACGACGCACGCTGGCAGAAGGCTGGCTATGGGAATCGCCGGTGCTGGAGGGAGAACGGCGCTTCAGGGCAGTAAAAGTGAGCAGACCACACGGACGGGGAGAGCGGGCAGAAGAGGCTGGGCGGGCCTGGAGCAAAAGTGGCTGGGCCTGGGCCCATCCAGGCCCACCCATGGCTACGCCCCTGGAGCCCTTGCTCATTGAGGTAGTGGTAAGGGCTCCTGCACTAACCCGGCGGTAAACCAGCAGCGCGCTGCACTGCCTGATTACTGCCGGGTGCACATGACAGCGTTCTGGGAGTGGTAAGTACCACCAGGCTGCTGCGGTAGCCCAATGGTACTTCTCTTTGGGCTTTGGGCTTTCCACCACTTTGTAAGAGAGGCCCTAACCATATCACTAACATATCACTAAAATTACAGTACTACACAGTTATACTACCAATAACTGCAGACACCACTGGTTAAGAACCCCTTCGATAAAGGGACTTTTAAAATCTTTTTTAGCATTTAACTCTTCACAGTTATTCAAGCAGCTTATTAACTAGCAGGAAACCCTTTAGAATCTGCATGTCATGGTTTAAGTGTTGAAGGGAAGGATGGTATTTTTGGCCACAGATCCTACAAATTAATTATGTACCTGCCTAAGGGTGACCCTCAGTCCCAACTACCAAGGGGGTCGCTTACATAACTATAAAGATTGTTACAATATGCACCTGATAGCAAGCTATTTTGGAAAAGTCCAACTGCAAAAGGCAACTTTGTTCATCCAGTCTTATTTTTGCCTACTATCCTCCTCAGGGGCACACTTATCAAAGTGGGCTTCCGGTTAAAAAGTGTTATTTTAGGTTTAACCTGTTATTAGTAACTAGGGGCCCTGTTTACTAAGGTGTGCTAGCGTTTTTTTTAGCATGCGCTAAAATTAGCGCATGCTAATCACTACAGACACCTATATATTCCTATGGGTGTCTCTAGCATTAGCGCATGCTAATTTTTAGCGTGCACTAAAAATGCTAGCGCACTTATAGCATGGCTTAGTAAACAGGGACCTAGGTGTCATTGCATAAAAGGGGGCATGTGCTACAATAGAACGTCAGTGGTAAAATAACATGTCTTAAAGACAGCTCATGTTGATAACTATCAGGCTTATTTTCAAAAGAGAAGGACGCCCATCTTTCGACACAAATCGGTAGTTGGGTGTCCTTCTCTCAGGGTCGCCCAAATCGGCATAATCGATTTTTGGGCGTCCCCAACTGCTTTCCGTCGTGGGGACGACCAAAGTTCCTGGGGGCATGTTGGAGGCATAGCAAAGGCGGGACTTGGGCATGCCTAACACATGGGCATCCTCGACCCATAATCGAAAAAAGAAGGGCGTCCCTGACGAGCACTTGGACAACTTTACTTGGTCCTTTTTTTGTTAAAACCAAGCCACGAAAAGGTGCCTGAACTGACCAGATGACCACCAGAGGGAATCGGAGATGACCTCCCCTTACTCCCCCAGTGGTCACTAACCCCCTCCCACCCTCAAAAAATTATTTAAAATATTTTTTGCCAGCCTCTATGCCAGTCTCAAATGTCATACTCAGGTCCATCGCAGCAGTATGCATGTCCCTGGAGCAGTTTTAGTGGGTGCAGTGCACTTCAGACAGGCAGACCCAGGCCCATCCCCCCCTACCTGTTACACTTGTGGTGGTAAATGTGAGCCCTCCAAAACCCACCAGAAACCCACTGTACCCACATGTAGGTGCCCCCCTTCACCCATAAGGGCTATGGTAGTGGTGTACAGTTGTGGGGAGTGAGTTTTGGAGGGCTCAGCACACAAGGTAAGGGAGCTACGCACCTGGGAGCAATTTCTGAAGTCCACTACAGTGCCCCCTAGGGTGCCCAGATGGTGTCCTGGCATGTGAGGGGGACCAGTGCACTATGAAGCTGGCTCCTCCTATGACCAAAGGGCTTGGATTTGGTCGTTTCTGAGATGGGCGTCCTTAGTTTCCATTATCGCCGAAAATCAGAAATGACCAAGTCTAAGGACGACCATCTCTAAGGTTGACCTAAATTTCCCTGACCATATTATCGAAACAAAAGATGGGACGTCCATCTTGTTTCAATAATACGGGTTTCCCCACCCCTTCATGGGACGTCCAGCGAGAACATCCTCAGAAAAACTTGGGCATCCCTTTCCATTATGACCCTCCATGCCTCTCAATGGGTACATTAGAACATAAGAATAGCCATACTGGGTTAAAACAATGGTCTATCTAGCTCAGTATCCTGTTTCCAACAGTGGCCAAGCCAGAACACAAGTACCTGGCAGAAACCCAAATAGTAGCAACATTCCTGAATCCCAAAGAATAGCAACATTCTATGCTACCAATCCCAGGACAAGCAGTGGCTTCCCAATGTCAGTCTCAATAGCAGACTATGGACTATTCCTTCAGGAACTTATCCAAAATGTTTTTAAAACCCAGATACACTAATAACTGTTACTACATCCTCTGGCAAAAAGTTCCAGAGCTTAACTATTCGTTGAGTGAAGAAATATTTCCTCCTATTTGTTTTAAAAGTATTTTCATGTAACTTCCTTGAGTGTCCCCTAGTCTTTGTACTTTTGGAACAAGTAAAAAATCGATTCACTTCTACTCGTTCTATACCACTCAGGAGTTTGTAGACCTCGATTCGTCCAGCGCTGTATCCCTACTGGGCGCTAATTATTGGTCAAATAGATTATAAATGATTGAATTCTCTTATTTTCACAGTTTTTAAAGATATGAATCAAAATATAATGATATAGGGCACACACTGTTCTTGAAAATAAATACTTTGCTGTACATAAAGACCATATACAAGGCTTCTGTATTGTCCAGACTAAACCATAACACAATAAAGCACTGATGTTTGAAATTCACCGTTCTATTTTCTAAGATTATTTTCCTATTCATCATAATATCCCTGATTTCAAAAGTCCTATACTATAAATAATAGCTATTTTAAGACTCCTATAGGGTTCCTAATGCTTTGCTGGGTGATAGGATTACCCTTGGGAAGATAATTACTGGAATATTAGCCTCAAATCTGTAATAAAAACCTATCTGGAAACTACACAGCAAAAATAATACCCTGAGATTATTAAATGGGAAAAAGGGGAAAACTGCTTCTACTGTGATCAAACCACAAGCAAATACTAAAAATAAGTTAAATATTATGTTATATAAATAACAGTTTTACTTTCCTTGGTACTTGAATTTCTGTAATTATATACACAGGACTATCGTAAGATAGCGAAGGTTAGTTGGATGATGGTTTAAGATCAAGTGGAATTTTGCGTAGTTCCTCAGTAAGAAAATAAGCTGTATCAGAAGGGCAATATATTTGTAATATTTAACTTCAACCAGGTTCACCCTGGAAAGCAGCTGCTGAAACTGCTTTTTTTGGTTTTTACATTAGGGTTGGCAGAGGAAGTCATGGAGAGAACTGCTGTGGGTCTGTTTATTAAAAATAAATACATAAATGTCTTGGCATGTCAGGGGGACCAGCGCACTACGAATGCTGGCTCCTCCCATGACCAAATGGCTTGAATTTGGTCGTTTCTGAGATGGACGTCCTCGGTTTCCATTATTGCCGAAAATCGGGGACGACCATCTCTAAGGACGACCATGTCTAAGGTCGACCTAAATTTCACGATTTGGGCGTACCCAGACCGTATTATCGAAACGCAAGATGGACGCCCATCTTGTTTCGATAATATGGGTTTCCCCGTCCCTTCGCTGAGACATCCTGCCAGGACGTCTTCAGGAACACCTGGGCGCCCCTTTCGATTATGCCCTTCTTGGTGTCTCTGTGCTGGGATGCTGTGCTTGTGAAATGAAACCATCTTGAATGAGGTTATAGCACTGGCAAGGCATTAAGAAGTCCTCCCTTCTGTTCAGTAGGTGGTATTTTCCTGAACAATAAGAGGCAGCATATTCCAAGCCCACCCACGGCCTTGGCAGGTACCGGCACTTACTGCCTGAGAAGACGTAACCATTGCCCCTGACTCAGCCGGTATCTCTGGCGAAACATGACCATGTCGGGCACTGTATGTTCAATTCCTGGGAGTCTTTAATATATTAATAAAGACTGTGTTTTTCACAAGGTCTGCCTTCTGGTTTTATCTTCCACTATTTATACCTATACCAGACAGTTCTAAAATTATCCTCTATAACAGCAATTCTAGAGAGCAGGCACTTTGTGATCACAAATGTATAGAATACTAGCACTTATGTGCATAAGTGTACACTTACACATGGAAGAGCCAAAAGGACCCTGAGTGCTAATCTGTAACAGTGCACATAAATGCAAGGGGAGTATGTACATGGGTGGAGCTCTCATTGCATGCATAACTTCTAGAATACTGCAAGTTGCATGCGTCCCTGCTGCATTTACATGCATGAAGTTATGCCAGGTCTATGACTGGTATTAACTGCGGTGTACAAATGTTAGGCTGATTCCGGGTTATGCTAGTATTTTATAATGGAACCTGGGCACCTAGATGATGTCATATAACAGGCTCCAAAATACAGAACAGGAACAATCCTCTACGACGACGAAACAGAACAGGCAAAAGTAGAGGCTGATCAAAGACGAATCACCACTGGAGATATGAATCCCAACAGTCTTTATTATGATGAAAAACTAAAAGACCCGACACGGGCCATGTTTCGACGCACGCAAGCATCTACATCAGGGGTCAAACAGTAAACTCCAAACGTCAGCACAGAACCCCAGCAATTTTCGAGTTTAAAGCTGTACACTTTACCCAAATATTTGTACATTCATAGCAAATATAACAAACTCCTTTCACCGACTGTGGGAGCAACAAAATCGCAAACATTTGTTGCTCCCACAGTCGGTGAAAGGAGTTTGTACAGCTTTAAACTCAAAAATTACTGCGGTTCTGTGCCGACGTTTGGAGTTTACTGTTTGACCCCTGATGTAGACACTTGCGTGTGTTGAAACACGGCCCGTGTCGGGTCTTTTAGTTTTTCATCATAATAAAGACTGTTGGGATTCATATCTCCAGTGGTGATTCGTCTTTGATCAGCCTCTACTTTTGCCTGTTCTATGTAACAGGCTCCAACAGTGGGTCCTTGCGGCACCTAAATGGAGACACTCGGTTGTAGAACATTGTCCCCTATAGGGTGAATTCTATACATGGTGTCGAAAAAAAGAACTATTCTATAAGCTGAGCTTAAAGTTAGGCACGGTTTATATCTAACTTTAGACGCAGCCATTTGCATCAGCTGAAACGTGGTGCAAATGTATATGCCTAAATTAGGTGCATATCCCCGTTATTCTAGAACAATGTGTGTAAATTTCAGGAATGCCCCCATTCCGCCCATTTCCATGCCCCCTTTTTCAAATCACATATAAATTTTAGGTCCAGACCTTGTGCCTAAATTTACAATTTACAATGAATTTTAATTAGCACCAACAATTGCTTGTTAAAAAGCCAATTATTGGTGCTAATTGCCTTGTTATTCAATTAAATTGTGCGCACAAATTGAGCCTGCACCCAATTTTTTGAACACAATTTTTGGTGACTTTTCTAGAATTAGGGGGTATATGTCCAAATTCTAAAACATGTGTCACCCACCAATAGTCAAGATTGCTTTCCAGGGTCCTTCACTGGTATTTGCATCTGGACTGTTGTTCAGTATCTATATTGTATTATTTTCTAGAGATTTCTGTCTAATTAGCTGTAGTCTTCTCTTGGAAGATGGCTGTCCTTCCATGATAGAAACCAGTAACATAAAGGCCGAACTGGTTCTTAATTTTCCTTGACAGCCTTCTTTAAACATACAGGCAAATTCCCCGGTCTAATTAAATGCACATTCGTATTCCCAAACAAATTAAGTACAATTAAGGACTCCTGAATTATGAGTATCTGTAACGCGGAGATGTTTTTGCAAAAATTACCACATTTAGATCAAAGTCAGACGACCCTTGCCTTAATTGCTTCATTAAGACATACTGCAAAAGAGTTCATAAATATAGACGGTGAAGTTTCTTTGGGAAATGACCAAGAGACAGCTCTTAAACTAATTGCTTCCATATTTTTCTCCCTCCAGCGTTCATATGCTTCACTGATGAAAATGGGATGGTTTCAGAAATTGAACTTAATTTGAGTTCTTATTATCTTGTGTGATTATTTATCATGCCCCCTTCTTCCATGTGGATTTTATGAAAGATGCTGAGCCATTAGAAATATCCAAACAGGGACATTTGTTCAAAAAAAAATTAAAATATAGACTCGAAGCAGAGGCATTCTTCTATTCTCTAGTGATTTATGTTTTTCTGGCCTTTTGAATTTGTTGAAGATCATAGGTAAGTAATGTTCCCTCTAATGTAAACAGGAGTCTGCTTCCCATGTTCGTCTCGAGAGGGGTAGTACAGCAAATCTCATGACCACAATTGAGTAAGTCTACACATGTTGAAAACCTTTTACAGTGTTTTAGCTCAAACATTTTAACGTGCAAAAATTGCTAGGTAGTTATGCTAAAATGAGAGTAACATCAGCATAGCTTAAGATAATTAAATGTTGTTTTATAGTAATATGCAAGTACAATGACTAAGTTAGTTCGTAAAATTTCTCATTAAAATTCAAAGTAGTTGCTGAGAAAACTGAAAAAAGAAATCTCTAATGGGTTACTTTTTTTTTTTTTTTGCCTCACTCTGTATGTGTGAATCCCCATGTTAAAGTATCAGGACATACAAATACATTCTCATTCTGAATGAAGAAATAAATACATGTATGGATTTTGATCCCTCAAACATCCTTTAGGTCTGTTTGGAAGCTGAGGAGAATCAGATCGTATTTCTCGCCTGACATCTCTAAACTGCTGCTTCAATCCTTGGTGTTAACTGAGTTTGATTACTACAATTCCATCTATGATAGATGTAAGGAGGATGTCCTAAAATGGCTGCAAACGGCCCAAAATATAGCAGCTAGGCATGTCCTCAAGGTATTGTGTTTTGATAGAACCACTCGATTATTATGCAAGCTTCACTGGCTACCCGTTAAAGCCAGGATTGTTTTTAAATTATGTGTTTTTGTCTTTCAAATATTATATGGCATGACACCAGATTGCATGCAGCCCTTAATAACTATTCCCCTATGCAATATAAACTCTGGTTCTAGGGACTAGCTTAGACTTCATCTTCCAGATTGCAAGAGAGTACGCTATAGGTCAGTCCACTCCGCAGACTTTAGATACCAGGGCGCTAAGTGGTGGAACTCACTGCCAACGGCAATCAAGTGTCAACCTGATTACTTGGTATTTTGCAAAAGACTGAAAACTTTCTTTTTTGAGAGGTTTCTACCCACTGATGGAGTGTGTTAGATTGTAACTGGCCATCAATGGCTTATTATTTGGTTCTTTCTTTGTATCTTATGTTGGCAACTCTGCTCTTACTTGGTATATTTTTTAAAGGTATTGTAAACCTTGCCTGTTTTATAAGCCACATTGAACTTGAGTATGTTCGGGATAATGTGGGGTATAAATGTCAAAATAAAATAAATTAAATTAAATAAATGTCCAAACCATTCCTCTTGTGATCCACACATAGTGCAGATTTACATGTGTTAATATAGTGGTTTTCTAAAAGCAGGTGTTTCATGTGTAGGCAATATACATATGTAAATGCAGGAATTTACACATTGTGATAAACACAGTGACCACCCTACCCTGAGGAGACCGCCAGAGGGCGCTCTGCACCTGAAAACCTGGGATATGCCCATTCTGGTCACTAGAGAGAGCCAAAGGGGATATACCAGTGTAGTGACCTGAAGGGACAGCTAGGAGGTGCTCGTGGTATAGGAAATCTCCTTGTTCTGAACTGTTTGCTTTTGTGTTGTTTTTGCTGGAGTTACCAAGAATTTACCACAAGTTGTTTTGGAACTGCTTTGGGTGGAACTGTCTGTGGCTGAGCAGTTTGCCTGGCCCATTGCAATACATAACTTGGCTTGGGAGCGAAGGCAACTCCGACGAGACTGGCAAATGAGACCGCGGCCAGCAGAGGTCTGCATTTCAGACTCACCCAGTGGCCGGGAGCTTCACAACATGCGAATCAAACTAGGGTTTTTTAAATAAGGGCCTACAAATACTAGTACATTACATTGTACAGGGCTTTAAAGAAAGAAGAAATTATATAAGTTTTCTTTACCACTAAAGAGGGTAGTTATCAAGCTGCCTTATGTATATAATGCAACTTGTATTACGGTAACACAATATTTTAAGTTACCACAGGTTATGTACATAGAAATGAGATGCAAGACATACAAATGCATGCAAACCAGTTCATTACTATGTGAATTCTATAACACACCACAAGCCACCTTATAGATAGAAAAATAACTCCAGCAAAAAGCTGGAGTAATTTTCCTGTCCCGGGAGCATCTGGTCACAAAGCCATAACCTGATGCTCCTGAGCTACATCTTAAAAGAGCTGGCAAAGTAAAACTGAGTTGCACTCCATGTTCCCCCAATCACAAATCCCTCTCCCAGAGCACCCCCAGTTCAAGCCTCCTGAAGTCCCCACCCTAACCTAAAGCCCCTCCAAATGAAAAAGCCCCTCCTGTACCAAGTCAGGCTTCCTCCACCCAGAAGGTCCCCCAACCGGAAGATACCCCCTGCAAGGCCTGCCCTGGGTCTACCTTGCCTTACCTCTGGTCTCTAGTTGGTTTGGGGAGGAGTGATCTCCAGTTGTTCCTGCCCTTGCTGATGCCGGTTCAAAATGGCACAGGCAATCCGTAGCTGTAGTTTCAGGGTACTACCTCAAGTTGTGAAGTTTCAGTTTAAGTGCCTTTTGAAAACTGACCACTTTTTATCCTGCCTGGTCAAGTGAACTATCTTCATAACAACAAATTAAGAAGATAGGGGGTTTTTTTTTTTCTTTTCAATGTTGCAATCTAACACAAGTCTAGAGATATATATCTCAAGCATTTCTCCAACTGTATATTAGTTTTGAAACCTGCTCTAATGAAGCAGGACATCTGGAATATGACGAGTGCCTTTAATTTCCTGCAAGTATGAGCAAGCTAGCCTAAGAATTCCATCAGACACCTCCTGTGTTTGCCTTTCCACAGAGTGCTAGGGCACCTGGGTGTGATGGTGTAGGCTTTACAGCCATGGTCCTAGACAGATGTTCTGATGAGAGAGCACCAAATGTTGCTTCATAGCAGGGCCAGCCCTAAGGACAAGGTCTGTTTATTATTGAAAGGTATTACATCAAAATACACAGCACTGGCATAAATCGGCCCTTGGAAAATATGTTCCCTAGATAGATTGATTCAGGAGAGAGCGTGAAAGAATGAGGTTGTTATCTTATACATTGGAGGCATTGTTTAGGCTAGTAAGGTGTAGTTTAGTGAGTGAGTGTGCAAAAAATGTTATGAGGTAAATGTGTATAGTCAATTTTGCTTTTCTTGTATATGAAACAGCTGTATGTGTTTTGTTTGAATGATGGATTTTAGTTAGTCTAAATGTGAATTTTGAGACTTGTGAAGTAGAGGAGTATGGTAGCCGTGTTAGTCCACTCTTAAGGTTATCAATAGAAATCAAACAAAATAAAACATGGAAAAGAAAATATGATGATACCTTTTTTTATTGGACATAACTTAATACATTTCTTGATTAGCTTTCGAAGGTTGCCCTTCTTCGTCAGATCGGAAATAAGCAAATGTGCTAGCTGACAGTGTATATAAGTGAAAACATTCAAGCATTACTATGACAGTCTGACAGGGTGGGAGGAGGGGGGTGGGTAGGAAGTATGCATGGGGACATCAAAGCATATCATTGATATTCTAACAGGATGGGTATGGATAGGTGAGGGGAGGGTGATCAACAGAGACATACAGCTTTATGGTTTATAATGGGCTAGGAACCCCAGATCCTTGTTAAACCATAAAGCTGTATGTCTCTGTTGATCACCCTCCCCTCACCTATCCACACCCATCCTGTTAGAATATCAACGATATGCTTTGATGTCCCCATGCATACCTCCGACCCACCCCCATCCTCCCACCCTGTCAGACTGTCATAGTAATGCTTGAATGTTTCACTTATATACACTGTCAGCTAGCACATTTGCTTATTTCCGATCTGACGAAGGGCAACCTTCGAAAGCTAATCAAGAAATGTATTAAGTTATGTCCAATAAAAAAGGTATCATCTTATTTTCTTTTCCATGTTTTATTTTGTTTGATTTATATTGAGACTTGTGAAAAATCTCCTCAATATCGCTTTAATGATGATTCAAATTAAAGCTGATTGACTAATTAGAAAAAAAGTTGAACAAATAGGCTGCAGGTGAGACCCTATTAGTGGACTAAATTAGGAATATGTGTGACAAGGTTTTGAGGGCTTTGTGGCCTTCCTCAGGTGAACCCACTACTTTACTCAAGCTGAGCGTTGAAAGGATCACAAAAACCAAAGTGGGGGGGGGGGGGGGGGAGGGAGAGCTGAGAAAATATGGGTCAGTGGTTCTAAAAGTTAGATTCCATATGACTCCATTTCAGCAACTGACAAATCATATCACCTCAGACAGTGACGAAAAAACAATAGTGGATCTACACCCTCCTTCCCCTTCCTCATAAGTACATAAGTACATAAGTAGTGCCATACTGGGAAAGACCAAAGGTCCATCTAGCCCAGCATCCTGTCACCGACAGTGGCCAATCCAGGTCAAGGGCACCTGGCACGCTCCCCAAACGTAAAAACATTCCAGACAAGTTGTACCTAAAAATGAGGAATTTTTCCAGTCCATTTAATAGCGGTCTATGGACTTGTCCTTTAGGAATCTATCTAACCCCTTTTTAAACTCCGTCAAGCTAACCGCCCGTACCACGTTCTCCGGCAATGAATTCCAGAGTCTAATTACACGTTGGGTGAAGAAAAATTTTCTCCGATTCGTTTTAAATTTACCACACTGTAGCTTCAACTCATGCCCTCTAGTCCTAGTATTTTTGGATAGCGTGAACAGTCGCTTCACATCCACCCGATCCATTCCACTCATTATTTTATACACTTCTATCATATCTCCCCTCAGCCGTCTCTTCTCCAAGCTGAAAAGCCCTAGCCTTCTCAGCCTCTCTTCATAGGAAAGTCGTCCCATCCCCACTATCATTTTCGTCGCCCTTCGCTGTACCTTTTCCAATTCTACTATATCTTTTTTGAGATACGGAGACCAGTACTGAACACAATACTCCAGGTGCGGTCGCACCATGGAGCGATACAACGGCATTATAACATCCGCACACCTGGACTCCATACCCTTCTTAATAACACCCAACATTCTATTCGCTTTCCTAGCCGCAGCAGCACACTGAGCAGAAGGTTTCAGCGTATCATCGACGACGACACCCAGATCCCTTTCTTGATCCGTAACTCCTAACGCGGAACCTTGCAAGACGTAGCTATAATTCGGGTTCCTCTTACCCACATGCATCACTTTGCACTTGTCAACATTGAACTTCATCTGCCACTTGCACGCCCATTCTCCCAGTCTCGCAAGGTCCTCCTGTAATCGTTCACATTCCTCCTGCGACTTGACGACCCTGAATAATTTTGTGTCATCGGCGAATTTAATTACCTCACTAGTTATTCCCATCTCTAGGTCATTTATAAATACATTAAAAAGCAACGGACCCAGCACAGACCCCTGCGGGACCCCACTAACTACCCTCCTCCACTGAGAATACTGGCCACGCAATCCTACTCTCTGCTTCCTATCTTTCAACCAGTTCTTAATCCATAATAATACCCTACCTCCGATTCCATGACTCTGCAATTTCTTCAGGAGTCTTTCGTGCGGCACTTTGTCAAACGCCTTCTGAAAATCCAGATATACAATATCAACCGGCTCCCCATTGTCCACATGTTTGCTTACCCCCTCAAAAAAAATGCATTAGATTGGTGAGGCAAGACTTCCCTTCACTAAATCCGTGCTGACTTTGTCTCATCAGTCCATGTTTTTGTATATGCTCTGCAATTTTATTCTTAATAATAGCCTCCACCATCTTGCCCGGCACCGACGTCAGACTCACCGGTCTATAATTTCCCGGATCTCCTCTGGAACCCTTCTTAAAAATCGGAGTAACATTGGCTACCCTCCAGTCTTCCGGTATTACACTCGATTTTAGGGACAGATTGCATATTTCTAACAGTAGCTCCGCAAGTTCATTTTTTAGTTCTATTAATACACTCTATCTTCCAATCCACCCCCCCCCCAAGCTCACACACACACACACACACACTCATCCAAAGCAGGAAGCTGGCAGCAGTCTCTACAGGGTTGTGTGTAAGTGTGTGCTCACAGACCCAAGTACTCTGCATGGGTTTACAGTCTAAGAGGAACCTTGCCTGTAAATGTTCAGTGGCTCACAGACCTTGTGTAGACTGCCCCTAATAAACATAGGTTACAGTGGAAGTTCAGAGGGAGGAGGGAGTGGCCCAGACTCTGTGCCCCATGCACTGATGATGTGACCAGTGGCAAAGCTACGTGGGACCATGGGGGCCTGGGCCCCTGGTTTTGCTGGCAGGGGTGCCCAACCCCCGCCAGCTGAAGTCTTGTCCATCGCCTGTCTCCGGCGCTGCCACATTGCCTGCCCTGCTCTGTCTTTCCCTTTATAGAATAGCATTTAGTGACAATTTTTTTCTAGTGCCTAATTGTACTACTGCTACTACTACTACTACTTAGCATTTCTATAGCGCTACTAGGGTTACGCAGCGCTGTTACAAGTTAAAACATGGGGAAGGACAGTCCCTGCTCAAGAGAGCTTACAATCTAAAGGTAACAAACTATGTAGTCAGTATATCATGAATGGGGAAGGTGGTTAGGCGCCAAAAGCAAGGGAGAAGAGATGGGTTTTGAGTAAGGACTTGAAGATGGGCAGGGAGGGCGCATGGCGTATGGGCTCGGGGAAACCAGCCCTAAATATGTAAATATGTAAAGCCTGAGCTCAGGCATGCCCTTGCCCAACCCAAAATTTAGATGGACAGTAAGAAGGAGAATATGTATTTAACTAGTAAAAAAAGCCCCGTTTCTGATGCAAATGAAACGGGGGCTAGCAATGTTTTCTTCTGTGTGCATGTGGGAGTGTGTGTGTCCCTGCCCTCTGACCTCTCTCCCCTCCCCCCTCTGAGTCCTTCACTGTTGCAGAGCCAGCGATTTGATTTCGTGCTCTGCTGTTTTCCTTCACTGACTGTGTTACAGAGAGGGCGGGGCAGACACTCATAGGGAAACCGGATATCTCGCCCCCTTCACACTTCCGGCTGGAGGCTTCATAGAATATTGGTGTTGCCTTTTATATAGAGAGATAGTTATGTCCCTTGAATCACATAAATTTATTGAATATCAATCCTAAAAGTTCTCTGTATTCTAAGTCAAATTGCATTATCTTCCTGTTTTCATTGCTCAGAGTAACTTTTGCAATTCCACCTATCAGGATCCCCAACCAGCTTATAATCGAAAAAGAAAAACGCCTATATTGCGACCCAAATCGGGAGATAGACGTTTATCTCACAAAAACGAATAAAGCGGTATAATCGAAAGCCGAATTTGGACGTTTTCAACTGCACTCTGTCGCGGATGCGGAGAAAGTTGACGGGGGTGTGTCGAAGGTGTCGTGAAGGCGGAACTGGGGCGTGGTTATCGGGCGATCAGAGATAGGCGCCTTTCGCCAATAATGGAAAAAAAATATGCGTTTTTAGCGAGAATTTAGGGCACTTTTCCTGGACCCTGTTTTTCCACGAATAGGGCCCCAAAAAGTGCCCTAAATGACCTCCCCTGACTCCCCCAGTGGTCACAAACCCCCTCCCACCACAAAAATATGCCGTTTCACAACTTTTTATGTTCACCCTTAAATGTCATACCCACCTCCCTGGCAGCAGTATGCAGGTCACTGGAGCAGTTATTAGGGGGTGCAGTGGACTCAGGCGGGTAGACCCAGGCCCATCCCCCCCCCACCTGTTACACTTGTGCTGGTAAATGGGAGCCCTCCACACCGCCCCCCAAACCCACTGTACCCACATGTAGGTGCCCCCCTTCACCCCTTAGGGCTATAGTAATGGTGCAGACTTATGGGCAGTGGGTTTTGAGGGGGATTTGGGGGGCTCAACACCCAAGGGAAGGGTGCTATGCACCTGGGAGCTCTTTTACCTTTTTTTTGTTTTTGTAAAAGTGCCCCCTAGGGTGCCCGGTTGGTGTCCTGGCATGTGAGGGGGACCAGTGCACTATGACTCCTGGCCCCTCCCACGAACAAATGCCTTGGATTTATTCGTTTTTGAGCTGGGCGCTTTCATTTTCCATTATCACTGAAAAACAAAACGCCCAGCTCACAAATTGTCGAATAAAACATGGACGTCTATTTTTTTCCAAAATACAGTTCGGTCCGCCACTTCACGGACCCGTTCTCGGAGATAAACGCCCATGGAGATAGACGTTTTTGTTCAATTATGCCCCTCCAAGTGACTCAGCCAATGCTTTACTCACTACTGGCTCAATAGGGATGCTATGAAACCACAGATCAGATAAGTCTGTTAGTGCAAGGCTGGCAATGAAAAGTCTTATTGTGCAAAATGACCCCTGTTTTCCTGCATTACATTCATTAAATTCACAGCCCCACACTCCTACGAAGATGTCAGTCAAGTAGGAGGTTTTTCTATCAGCTGTTAATGCCAGATCATAAGGTGAAAAGCAGAGTGTTAATCTCAAGACCCTAAGGAAATAGAACAGAATAGATTTGTCGTGAGCCAGATGTCTGGAAATGGCAAGAATAAATATATTTTGCAGAAGAATTATTTTGTATGGATTATTTTTAAAGGAGAACTGTCATGTATTCACGCTGTAGTGCGAGACAGCGTCAGCATCACAGCAATGCCATGTGTATTTTCATTATTCAGTCTTTGGCATCAGAGCTCGCCATCATTCTTCATGACAGCTAGTTTTGCTACAACATCAAGATAATACTATAATTTATACCCATATCAGGGTACAATGTTACAGTAGTTCACTGTGGTGAAAATGTTTCTTGTGATGGAATATTATTGTGAATCTGCAGCAGTGGCGTAGCCACGTGGGGCCATGGGGGCCTGGGCCCCCGTAGATTTGGCCCTGGACTCCCCTGCTGATGACCCTCTCAACCCCCCCTCCCATTGCCAACCCGCCATCGCCTACCTTTGATGGCGGGGGACCCCAACTCCCACCAGCCGAGGTCCTCTTCTTCCCGCGCAAGGCTTTGTTCTGTTTCTGACGTCCTGCACGTACAACGTGCAGGACATCAGAAACAGTCAGAACGAAGCCTTGCGCCAGAAGAAGAGGACCTCGGCTGGCGGGGTTTGGGGTCCCCCACCAGCAAAGATAGGCGGCAGTGGGGAAAGGTTGGTGGCGGGAGGGGGGTCGAGAGGGTCATCGGCAGGGGGAGGGTCAAAGTTGGTGGTGGTGGTGGTGGAAATGGCGCAGGGGGCGGCAGCACCGGGGGGGGGGGGCTAAAATGTGCCCCCTCACCTTGGGCCCTGGACCCCCCCCTTCCGCCGAAGTCTGGCTACGCCCCTGCTCTGCAGAGAAGATGAGCACCATGATTTGATAGTACAGCAACTGGTTAAGTTTGGGGGTAGGGGAAGGACCATGATGCAGTGTGATAGTATAGTCTCCTGATTCTATAAAGGTCGCTGGAAATTGTACGTGGACATTTAGGTGCATTCCCGATTTGTGCACACAATTTAATAGCATAACGAGTCAATTAGTGCCAATAATTGACTTTTTAATAAGCAATTATTGACACTACCGTAGGATGCCGATTATCTGAATTCCGATTATCCAAATGTCCAATTATCCGGACTGCTTTTCTTCTTTATTTTTTAAAACTTTTTAATTGTAATCTCTGTATTATAGTTATCACATTATGCCTGATATACAGTTAAAAATAATGTATAACATCACAAATAGTTTGGTATTTTTTCCCATTTATTATTGAAAACAAAAATAGTGCTCTTTTCAAAAAAGAATGTCCAATTATCTGGATTTTTCATTATCCAGATTGCTCTCTACAGAGGTTAGTCCAGATAATCATCACCCTATTGCAATCAGATTCAATTGGGTGTTATGCGCATAAAGTTATGTGCGGATCCACGCTTAAACTTTACATGTGGCCCAAAAAAGGGGGGCAAGGAAAGGGGAAGTTCATGGGTGTTTCAGAAATGAAAGGGAGTGTGGCTTTGAGTTAAATGCGTAATTACAGAATAACGATGCTCCACGTGTAAATGTAGGCGTGGGCATTTGCACCACATTTCCATTGGTGCAAATGGTCCTGCCTAAATTTATGTATGACCATAACACTTAAGCATTTTTCTATAAACCACGGTGAACTTTAGGCACAGCTTATAGAATAACGTTTAAGCAGGGGAGGGGGAGAGTTGTTGGTACTGATTTGTTAGGTGCCATTTACTAAATCTACCCCTGCATGGGCAATATGTGCTCATGATTCTCATTCCTCCAAACATCCAGGTGCTATAGGACAATGGTTCTCAAACTTGTCCTGGGGAACTGCCAGTCAGTCAGGTTTTCAGAATATTCATGATGAATATGCATGAGAGAGATTTGCATATAATGGAGGTAGTAGGCGTGCAAATCTATCTCATGTTAATTCTATAGATATCCTTAAAATCTGACTGTCTGGTGGTCCCCTTGGACAGGTCTGAGAATCACTGCCAAGGAGGATGATCTTTTGAATGACATTGGTAATGTTCCATTATGTAGAATTTTGTTACTTAGAAATGGTGGAAAGGTTTTACGTTTAGAAAAGAAAACAAAACAAATAATTAACTCCCAGAATCTGTTGGTGCAGGAACTTCTGGTATCCATTTTGCAGGTGTTAGGTGGGGGATGTAGGAACATGTTCAACTGAGCACAAAGTCTGCCCTAGTTCCTTAAGCTCCGGGCCACAGCTTGTTGCAGACTGTTGGCTACTGGCTTCAGAAGAAAGGAATGACGTACGTGAGAATCTTGAGTAATGAAATTTGGATACAAAAACTTTTGGGGTAGATATTGAGCCAGCGGCAGTGAGCATTTTTGTAGCCGCTGCTGGTGTTATTCCCAGATATTCAGTGCCGAGCCACACCGCTCCTGCCAAAAGTACACTGGCCACCAGTACCTTACAGGGCTAAATGTAAAACTCTATGTTTGATTTTCAAGGCCCTCAGACAAAATGGGCCAGAGTACTTAAAGAATAAGTTAGCCCTTTACACACCTTAGAGTGGAGGAGTGGCCTAGTGGTTAGGGTGGTGGACTTTGGTCCTGAAGAACTGAGTGATTCCCACTTCAGGCACAGGCAGCTCCTTGTGACTCTGGGCAAGTCGCTTAACCCTCCATTGTCCCATGTAAGCCGCATTGAGCCTGCCATGAGTGGGAAAGCGCAGGGTACAAATGTAACAAAAATAAAATAGATACTATTGGAGATTCTACATGGAATGTTGCTATTCCACTAGCAACATTCCATGTAGAAGGCTGCACAGGCTTCTGTTTCTGTGAGTCTGACGTCCTGCACGTACATGCAGGATGTCAGACTCACAGAAGCAGAAGCCTGCGCGGCCACATTGGTGATCTGCAAGGGCCGACTACTACATGGAATGTTGCTAGTGGAATAGCAACATTCCATGTAGAATCTCAAATAGTAGCAACAGTGGAGGAGTGGCCTAGTGGTTAGGGTGGTGGACTTTGGTCCTGAGGAACTGAGTTTGATTCCTACTTCAGGCACAGGCAGCTCCTTGTGACTCTGGGCAAGTCACTTAACCCTCCATTGCCCCATGTAAGCCACATTGAGCCTGCCATGAGTGGGAAAGCACGGGGTACAAATGTAACAAAAATAAAAAATAAAATAAATGCATTATTCGCACTTAACCACCTAAGCAACACAACATAAAGATAGGTCTGTGTTTGTGTCCAATATGGCTGTTTAACTTAGGGGCCCTTTAACAGTGCAGCAGTAAACCCAAAGCGGGCTGAATCGATCTGGATCATAGTTACCTTATGCTAGGGTCAGGGGCGTATCTGCGTGGGGCCACAGGGGCCTGGGCCCCCGCAGATTTTGCCCCGGACCCCCCTACCGCCGTTAACCCTCCCTCCCTCGCCTACCGCCGTCACCTACCGCGAGGTCCGCTTCCTCCGGCTTTTTAAAATATTGCTTCAGCTGGCGGGGGACCCCAACCCCCCGCCAGCCCAGCCGCGATCTTTAACTTTTTCATCCTCGTCGTGCAGCACGCTGTGAAAGCTGCATGCATCTTTATTTCCAGTTGGATGGACGGCGGTAGGCGGGGGAGGGAGGGAGTGTTAACGGCGGTAGGGGGGGTTGACAGCGGTAGGGGGGGGTTGACGGCGGTAGGGGGGGTTGACGGCAGTAGGGGGGCTATAATGTGCCCCCTCACTCTAGCCCCTGCCCCCCCTACCGCCAAACCTCATATACGCCCCTGGCTAGGGTCCACCTTACGAATCAGCACCCATGAAAAAGATCTAGGTGTCATTGTAGACAATATGCTAAAATCTTCTGTCTAGTGTATGGTGGCTGCAAAAAACAAACAGGATGTTAGGAATTATTAGGAAAGGGATGGTAAATAAGGCCAAGAATACTATAATGCCTCTGTATCACTGGTGTGATCTCACCTTGAGCATTGTGTTCAATTCTGGTGGCCGTATCTCAAACAAGATATAACGGAAGTAGAAAAAGTTCAAAGAGTGACATAAATGATAAAGGGAAAGGAACTCCTTTCATATGAGGAAAGGCTAAAGAGGATAGGGCTCTTCAGCTTGGAGAAGAGACGGATGAAGGGGGATATGATTGAGGTCTACAAAATCCTGAGTGGTGTAGAACAAGTAGAAGGGAATCGATTTTTTTACTCTGTCAAAAAGTACAAAGACTAGGGGACACTCAATAAAGTTGCATGGAAATAACTAATAACCTTTTCACCTTGGATAAAAAGCTTCTGTAATGTTTCATTGCAAATCTCTGCATTGTGTTGCTATATTTATCTACTGTTATCCTCCTGTAACAGAACAGTTAGCAACACTCGTTATTTCTTGAAATATGGTATGCGGATGGATTTTAGTTGCTAACCATATCATGACATGTCATCATACTTATTTCTCCCTGTTCCAAACATCTTGTATCTTTAAGAAACAAGGAAGAAAGCCCCTTTATCAAGTCGATCTTAAACCTTATTATGGTTACAGTAAACATTTAGTAATTTTCTGTGCCTGAGTCACATATTTGAAGAAGTGCATGAGCGAGCCTCGTTGAGATCTGAAGATGACTGATAATGTACTAATACCGAGACCCCATGCTGCGTTTATTACCCCCCTGAGTGCTTCTTACAGAATGTGCCTCTTATCTCACACTGACAACGCTAATAGAATATGCATAACCCTATTAGCATACAAGATAATAGCACCCTGGAGGGGAGAGAGCCATAAAATTTTAAGTAGAAATCAAAACAGAAGGAAGGAGAAAAAGAGAACATTGTCACAAGCAACAGAAAAAAAAAAAGGAAAAGCAGAGCCTCAGGGCAAATTTTTGCTGCAGCTTGCATACAGTCATAAGTCTTCTGCTAGTCTCCATGCAAATGGTAATAAGGTTCTACTTCCATGAATAGTATCTGTGCCATGTTTGGTGTGAAACATTAATTGAGATAATGGATCCAGTAGTTGAGTCGTATGTCCAAGTATACCATAACAAAATCATAGCAACACCTGCAGGAAGCACACCATACTGATCAAGGTGCATGAGTAGTGCATTAACCAGGCTGCATCTTGTGTTGGCACGGCAGGAATCAGGAGCTGGATTTGGGGGAAATGATGATGTGGTTTGGAGTGTAAGACTCTGCATCTCTTCTCCCCACCCACACACACACAGAGCCACTGTCCCTCTAATTCTACAATCTTAGCTAGCAAAATTGCACATGTAGGTTATAGAATACTGTCAGTTAAGTGTGTAACTTAATTGTTACATTAAGCACTATGGGCTGGATTCTCTATATGGTGCCCAAAAAATTGGCGCCAAAAAAGCACTTTCTATAAGCCATGTTTAAAGTTAGGCCCGGTTTATAAAGCAGTGCCTAACTTCAGGCATGGCCATTTACACCAACTGAAATGTGGTGCAAATTTGCACACCCATTATTCTATAACAACGAGTATAAATTTTAGGACTGCCCCCATTCCGCCCATGACCCGCCCATTTCTGCACCCCCTTTTCAGATCACATATAAATTGTAAGCATGGATCCCACATCTAAAGTTATGCATGTAAATGCCAATTAAAACTGATTAGTGCCAATAATAGCTTGTTAAAAAGCCAATAATTGGCTCTAATTAGCTCATTATTCAATTAAATTGTCTGCCCAAATTGGCAATGTATCCAAATTTGTGCAATGCAATTTTCAGCGGCTTTTATAGAATTAGGGGGTAAATGGCTATAATTGTAGTTAATTGATGCTAATTGGCAATAATTTGCAGTTACACACATAACTGCACTTAGGGGCCCTTTTACTAAAGGGTTGGCATGTGGCAACAGGCTTGCTGTGAACTAATCCAGAACTACCGCAGGAGCCTGGTGGTAGTTCCTGCCTCCAGCATGCTCCATTTCTGGCACTACAAAAAAAGTTTCTATTTCTGTAGTACCAGTGCTTACCCGGTGCAAATTGGGCAATGCCACATGCTGCCCAGTTACTGCTGGGTTAGCGTGGGAGCCCTTACCACTACCTCAATGGATGGTGGTAAGCTCTCCCTCCCCCAAAATGTCCACGCGGCAAGTGGTTTAGTTATTGCAGGCCACAGTGGCGTAGCTATGTGGGGCCACGGGGGCCTGGGCCCCTATAGATTTGGCCCTGGACCCCCCTGCCGACGACCCTCTCGACCCCCCCTCCTGCCGCCAACCCGCCGTCGCCTACATTTGCTGGCAGGGGACCCCAACCCCCCGCCAGCCGAGGTCCTCTTCTTCTGGTGCAAGGCTTCTTTCAGTTTCTGAGTCTGACGTGCAGGACATCAGACTCACAGAAACAGAACGAAGACTTGCAGATCAGCTGCAACGTCCGTACAACGTGCAGGACGTCAGACTCAGAAACAGAATGAAGCCTTGAGCCGGAAGAAGAGGACCTCGGCTGGCGGGGGTTGGGGTCCCCCGCCAACAAAGGTAGGCAACGGCGGCGGCGGCGGCGGCGGCGGGGGAGGGTTGTCGGCGGGAGGGGGGGTCGAGAGGGTTGTCGGCAGGGGGTGTCAAAGTTGGTGGTGGTGGCGGCGGGGGGGGGGTTGGCGGCACCGGGGAGGGGGGGCTAAAATGTGCCCCCTCACCTCGGGCTCTGGACCCCCCTCCCGCCAAAGTCTGGCTATGCCCCTGGCAGGCCAAATCGTGTCCTCAGAAAAAGATAGCTTTTGACCCACTGCGGTTAAAGGGGCATCAGTGCGCATCAAAAACATGCGCTGACACTAGCGTAGACCCCCTTTTACCGCAGCTTTGTAAATGGACCCCTTAAAATTCTATAACTTGAGTGCATAGTTTCTTTAGCACACAACTGTTGGGGGGGGGTGGATGCGGGAGGGGAATGGGTGGGTCAGGGGTTCAGATAGAGCTTTACATGAAAGATTAAGGGAGTCATTCTCCTTAATCCCACGTACTTTGTGTCCACCTCCAAGTTAAAATTGCAGCCGCACTATATAATTGGTACATGTCTAGGTTAGAAAAAATAAGGCGTCCACACATGGAAGTGGTGCCACTTACAAGTGGATGTAGCAAAATCACCACATCCACTTTTAAGCACTAATACAGCCACGTGGAAGGTGCTGGGTTCATGCCATTCTTTTTTTTTTTTTTTTTAATGTATATACAACTGCTCACACTGCACATGCCAGCAAATACAAGTCCGTTCTTGCAAGTGTTTTCGAAAAGGTTCTGCACTGGTGGATCCTTACATAAAATAGCAGTGGAACTGAACATATCCTGATCTGGAAATCTCAAGAACATACGCATTGCCGTACTAAGACAGACTGAATGTCCATGAAGCCTAGTATCCTCTTTCCAATAGTGGCCCATCCAGGTCGCAAGTACCTGGCAAGATCCCAAAAAGTACAACAGATTTTATGCTGTTTATCCTAAAAATAAGCAATAGAATTTTCCAAGTCCATCTTAATAGTAGGTTATGGACTCTTCTTTTAAGAAATTATCCGTACCTTTTTAAAACTCTGTTAAGCTAACTGCTTTTACCACATTGTTTGGCAACAAATTCCAATCTTAGTTACAGTCTCTATGTTCTTTGTAAAATGGGGCTCAGTAAGTCTTTTCAATACTTATCATGCTTTGACTTCTGTCACTAGCCAACTGCAGATGACACCCATTGATACTGCTGGCAATTTTAGGTAGTGAATTGGTTACCTGTCAATTAAAAGAGAACAAGAGGCTAGTTTATGTAGCTTCAGTAAAGCTGAGTTTATATTTTCTTGAGGATTACAATAAAGAAAGACTGCTCTTTCTACGTTCTGTAGTTTTTAGTCTTGAAAAAATTATTGTTTTCATCTGCAAAGACTAAGTAGAAGAGACTTCAGCTTATTAGTATACCAAAACGATCTCCCCTTCTCTATGAAACTCATTCCACTGCTTGACTACCTAAAAGTACATCTGCACTTTTCCTTTGAAATACTATGTTTAAGAATTCAGCAGTTAAACATCAACTGACTTTGAAACTTTGAGGTTTTATTTTAATTACTTCAAAACAAGCCAACCAGTTGGCTAGAGTTGTATATTGACTAAGCTATGTTATAACAAAAGATATAATTCAATCCTGGTTCTAGCTTATTGCATACATGGGCCACAAGTACATCAGTTTCAGCAGATAAACCAAGGAATGGAGTAGCCTGTTTTTTAATGACTTGGAAACAGTTGGTAACATTAGCTGAAGCTGACTCCGTATTTTCAGGAGAGATTGACCTAGTTCTAGACATCTGGCTTTACCCCATTCATGCATGGAATTGTAATCATTTCATGAAGGAATGTAAGAGACTGTTGACACCTTTTCCCCACACCAGACATATTCCCACCATTCTGTGGTTTAAATTTCAGGGGGCCTGTACTTTCAGGACCCCATACAGGATGGCTGAAGTGTGCCTGGTGAAAAGAAAGGTATCAGTGTCTCCTATAATGTACCTTAGAAAAAACATGGTTTGCAGGCTTGCAGAGCTGTATCTTCCCAATCTCAGATATCAAGTCAGCTCTCGGGTGCAAGTGCAAGTCCAGAATATGACCGTCCTTTTTAGTAATGAAGAAGTCACAACGTCTGGAGCCCCTGACGCAGCCCTTGTGGGCGAAGCACAGTCTGTGTCAGGTGATTATCTTATAATAAAGTTTTGAACCATACTTCTGATTGATCTGCTCTGTTTGTGTCCACGTTGGATTTTGCGGATTGTCTGCCTTCTTGTTTTTTTGGGACCATTTCCTAATGTGCCTGGAAAAAGGCAATTGCTTTGTGCTGGAAACTGGATGTGCGGCAAAATTAAACCAGCACGCATCCATTTGTGGCCTGAGACCTTACCGCCACCTATTGACTTAGCAGTAATGTCTCACACGGTGAGAGGTAAGGGTTTAACAAGTGTAAACTGCCGATTACCATCGGGTAAGCACCACGCGGTAGAAAATAGAGGTCCGAATCACATTGCTGTAATACTTCTTCCCCCCCCCCCCCCCTGCTATTGAAGGAAGCATTACAGTGATGTGATTCGGACCTCTACCCTGATGAAGTTATCAAAACCTGGCCATGTTGTTAAAGGCTCCGAGATTGATATTTTTAAAATGTGTTAAAGATTTCCATAAGCTTTTAGGCACTGGTGACAGTAGTTAAGTAGCATATAGATGCTGGGATACAGTGGCGTAGGAAGGGGGGTGGGAGGGGCGGTCTGCCCTGGGCGCACGCCGCTGGGGTGGGGTGTTGGCTCCGCTGGTTCCCTGCTTCCTCTGCCCCGGAACAGGTTACTTCCTGGGGCAGAGGGAGCATGTAAACGAAGAGCCGACAGGCGCGTGGCACCCCCCCCCCCCCAGCGGCATGCACCCGGGGGGATTCTTTCGCCAGGGGGTCGCGCTGCACCCGGGGGGGTTATTTCGCCAGGGGGGGTCATGCTGTTTCGGGAGGGGGCGCTGCACCCGGGGGGCGGGGCGCATCGGCCATCCGCCCCGGGTGTCAGCGCCCCTAGGAACGCCACTGTGCAGCGCTGTACACTTGAACATGAAGAGACAGTCCCTGCTCCACAGACAAACAGGACAAACAAGAGATAAGGGAATATTAAAGTGAGGGTGATAAAATAAGGGTTCTGAACAAGTGAATAAGGGTTCAGAGTTAAAAGCCACATCAAAAAGGTGGACTTGCAAGGGCAGGCTTCTTTTTCTGTGAGTCTGACGTCCTGTCAGACTCAGAAACAGAAGCCTGCCCTTGCAGATCAGCAACGCGGCTGTGTCAGAGAAGAGGACTTTAGGATATCCACAATAACTATGCATGAGATAGGTTTACTACTACTACAAGTGCTACTAGATATACGCAGCGCTGTACACTTGAACATGAAGAGACAGTCCCTGCTCAACAGAGCTTACAATCTAATTAGGACGGACAAACAGGACAAACAAGAGATAAGGGAATATTAAAGTGAGGATGATAAAATAAGGGTTCTGAACAAGTGAATAAGGGTTAGGAGTTAAAAGCAGCATCAAAAAGGTGGGCTTTTAGCTTAGATTTGAAGACGGCCAGAGATGGAGGTTGACGTAATAACAGTTAGGCATGCAAATGCACGTATTCTGAAACACTGCGCCTAAAATCTGCCTGTACCCTTCCCATGGCCATGCGCTCTGTGGAGTTGCGTGCTATGAAATGTAGACACATATGTTAAACAATAGAGCATAGGGCAGATCCGTAGGTAACTCCTAATTACTGTCAATTAAGTGCTTGTTAACACCAATCATTGATTCTTAGCAGCTAACTAGCCAATTAATTTGCATGCGGATCTGTGACTCAAATTTGGGCAACCCTTACAGAATCTGGCAGATAACACATGCAAGGCACCCATAACTGCATTCACCCAGTTATAAAATTGCCTCTCACTTGTTATCAGGAATATATTAATTTAGAAATCATTCACAGACTAGAGTATATACTGCACTGTTCTTTCCATCACAGAGTTCAGCTTGGCAGAAACATTCAATACCAGGTAGAAAAAAGGAAGATAAATACCTATTTGAGAAAACATATCAGGATGTGGAAAGGAGAGAGGGATGGAAATGAAGAGAGGGTGCAGGGACTTCAAAAACAGTGATTTTTTTATTCCACATATTTTTCTAAAATCTATTCTCTAGTAAGGAACCGATGTGAGAATGTTTTGTTTTATTTGGGTACTTTGTACAATGTTAAAATTAATAAAACTGCGGATTAAAAAATGGTGATAATGTAATTGTGCTTTCAGCTTGAGGCCCCCTTTTACCAAGCTGCGGCAAAAAAATGTCTAATATTTTTTCAAAGAAATCGGATGTATGCATAGGCCAGTGCCTTAAGCTATTCTGTCTGGGTGTGTGTGTGTGTGTGTATATATATATATATATTGTGTGTGTGTGTGTGTGTGTGTGTGTTTTGCGTGTTTAAAGTGTATTCTGTTTTCAGGCTGGGTCAGCAGGTGAGCACAGAGAGGAAATGAATCCCCGCAGGCTGTAATAATGGTAACTGTCAGAGAAAAAAGTCAAGGTCTGCGCTAGCAGTGGCCTGTCATGACTTCTGACCAGGAAAAAAAAATAGATGGAACTATATCCTCCTCTTCCCCCCCCCCTCCCCCCCCCCAGGCATCTCAGAAAGTGAGGTGGTATGTTTAACCCTTATAGCCCTCTGCTTGCACAACTGGGTGTTGTAAGTCTCATTGATTATTTAAACTGAGCTCCATTATTTGTATTTTTACATTCCGGTTTGACCAGAGTGCCAAATGCTTGTTTGTGCATAAAGCGTAAACTATATTCATTTGCAACGTTAGGTGTTTCAGAAGTTGTTATTTTAGGTATTTTTTTTCTTACACAAGGAGGGAAGGCCAGAAGAGACGCGATCTGTGACTACCGCTTTGAATGCAGGGGGCCCGGAGCCGAGGAGGCAGGCAGGTGAGACAGGGACTGCAGCGCCGGCGGCCTGACCCCGGCGCCGGGCCCTCCTTGGAGGCCCGGGCCTGGGAAATTTTGCCCCCCTTTGTCTCCCCCTCTTGGCGGCCCTGCTCATTTGTGATGCCACAAGTGACATCACGCACAAGAACTAGAGTAAGAGTGATGTCATTGGGGCACTTTCTGAAACATGAGGAGTTTGGTGCACAGGTTATAGCATACAAGGAGTTGCTCGCCTAGATGCCAACAATTAGGCAAAAACACTTACACCACCCTTTTGACATGGTGTAAATGCGCATACCTAAAGTTAGGCGTGAAATGGCGTGCATACTATTTTAGCAATCAAAAAGATCCCCCTCCCCCAAATTCAAAACCATTTAACTTTGCAAGAACGGTACCTGGCCAGTTAAATGGCACTTAACTTCCTATCCGGCAATATTCTGCAGGGGGTAGCCAGCTATCCCCTGCTGAATGTTCCCAGTTAGCGGCTAGGAGATAACTGGCTATATCGCATAATATAGCCTGCTACCCAAATATTCATCGCATAGTCAGCTATGGTAAGCAGCCAGATTGGGCTGCTTAAACAGCTGGAATATCTTTGGCTGGTTTAAACTTAATCAGCTATCTCCGAATATCAACTTAAGCCGGTTAAGTTTAAACTGGTCAGAAATAAATCAGATATTTAATGCCGGTCACTGTAAACAGCCTGGCACTGAATATCCAGGCTAACTGCCAACCGCGGGATTTAGCCGGGATCCCACCCACGGTCTAAATATTGGCCCCCGCATTTTTTTTCATTTGGTAATGACCTGCAACGACGTGATTATGTTGTTGACACTGGCAACGTCATTGCCAATGACAGCCCTTTCTTATTTAAAGATACATTTACAAAATAAAATCACAGCCTGCAGATAACTGGTAGAGTGAAAGTGGGAATAAGATGCACAAGATCTGATCACTTTTTATTCTGTTTGCTCATCCTCCTTTCCAGCAAAGGAGTTGGGTTTTCTTAAACTAGACTTGGATGCAGGGAAGCAGGGAGTGACACGTGACAGGGTTAGTTAAGAACTTTAGTTATTTTAGTCTACTTGTGAGAGAGACAAGATCTTTCAGATAAGACAAAATAGCTGCCCTCAGAATCCAGTGTAAAACTCTTCTTGCAGATAAGCTGGTTTATCACTCACTGGGTCTCAAGCTTATGGTACCACCACATGGACTCTTTTAATGTTAGATAATATGGCATCTTGATTCTTGAACATGAAGTTTCTCCTTTAAGAGTTATTGGATGTCTACCCTTCCACTCAATTCACAGTTGACCACATACTGAGCATAGACTTGATATGGACTGGATTTACAGTCTTGCGCCCCTTGAGGAGGCCCCTTTGAAAATCCAAAGGAGCAAGGTAGAGAGGGAAAGGGGTACAGAGGGCCCTGCAGAATAAGCAGCCTCTTCTGCCCACCATACCATTACTTCCAGTTGGCAGAGTACCCTCTGCTCTGTGGCAGACCTGTAGTAGTTCTCTTGATCCTGGATTGCCCTACTAATGTATATCTTGGATGACTGTGCTTATGTATGTTTGTGCTCTATCCTGTAGATACAAAATGGAAGAATGTTCAATAATTTATTGATGATGTCAAATACCAGACTTATTGCCCGACACAGGCCGTGTTTCGCCCAAGAAGGGCTGTGTCAGGGCCTAAAATCCCAGAGATATCATTCGTCGTAATAAACGTTATTCACATGAACCTTGAAATGTTAGGTTCTTGATAGAATAATGAGTTCTTGAAAAAACAGCAGGAAGGATATACTAACGACGATCATCACATGCCTTTCCTCCAGTGCATGCAAACAACCTCTTCCAGACTATCTACTAGGAGAAAAGTACCCACTATGATTTGATGGTGCCTACTCTGCCACTGGGCATGCACATGATGCTATACAAATGCTCAACATTCTTACAACACTTGCAGGCTTATTTTCGAAAGAGAAGGGCGCCCATCTTTTGACACAAATTGGGAGATGGGCATCCTTCTCCCAGGGTCACCCAAATCGGCATAATTGAAAGACGATTCTGGGCGTCCTCAACTGCTTTCCGTCGCGGGGACGACCAAAGTTTGCGGGGGTGTGTCGGAAGCAGAGCGAAGGCGGGAGTGGGGCGTGCTTAACACATGGGCATCCTCGGCCAATAATGGAAAAAAGGAGGGCGTCCCTGACGAGCATTTGGCCAACTTTACTTGGTCCATTTTTTCTTGTGACCAAGCCTCAAAAGGTGCCCGAACTGACCAGATGACCACCGGAGGGAATCGGGGATGACCTCCCCTTACTTCCCCAGTGATCACTAGCCCCCTCCCATCCTAAAAAAAACTTTTAAAATATTTTTTGCCAGCCTCTATGCCAGCCTCAAATGTCATACCCAGCTCCCTGACAGCAGTATGCAGGTCCCTGGAGCAGTTTTAGTGGGTGCAGTGTAATTCAGGCAGGCGGACCCAGGCCCACCCCCCTACCTGTTACACTTGTGGTGGTAAATGTGAGCCCTTCAAAACCCACCACAAACCCACTGTACCCACATGTAGGTGCCCCCCTTCACCCCTTAGGGCTATGGTAGTGTTCTACAGTTGTGGGGAGTGGGGGGCTCAGCACCCAAGGTAAGGGAGCTATGCACCTGGGAGCAATTTCTGAAGTCCACTGCAGTGCCCCCTAGGGTGCCCGGTTGGTGTCCTGGCATGTGAGGGGGACCAGTGCACTATGAATGCTGGCTTCTCCTATGACCAAAGGGCTTGGATTTGGTCATTTCTGAGATGGGCATCCTCGGTTTCCATTATGGCTGAAAACCGGGGATGACCATCTTTAAGGATGACCATCTCCAAGGTTGAACTAAATGTTGAGATTTGGGCGTGCACGACCGTATTATCAAAACGAAAGATGGACGCCCATCTTGTTTCAATAATACGGGTTTCCCCGCCCCTTTGCTGGGACGTCCTGCGAGGACATCCTCAGGAAAACTTGGGCGCCCCGTTTGATTATGCCTCTCTTTGTAATTTTTATATATCAATGTCCTCAGCGGTGACTCTTTTCTCTTAAGCCTTCAGCTCATGACCTGCCTGCTTCTTCATCTGTCAAAGACACTATTATGCAGGCTAAATATATATTCAATACTTCATTTTTCTCATTTATTCAAATTTCTATTAAAACTTATTTAGCTACTTAACTTTTATAATAGGTCTCCCAATCCACTGCCATGGGTGGAGTATGGGCACATGCACACATGTAGATTAGAAACTACTATAATGTGTGTGTTCCAACTCACCTTATTGACCAGTTGTGTAGCATTCTATAAAGAAGAGTAGATGTCTACTTTTCTTTATAGAATATGCTTAAAGTAGATGCCATAGGTAGTGTCTTTGATAGCACATGCTCAGTTTCACTAAAACGAGAATGCCAGATGTGAGGGGAAGAGAGAGCAGGGCAGCGACGCCAGAGACCAGTGCTGGACAAACGCTTCAACTGGCAGGGGTTGGGGAACCCCACCAGCCAAACCAGGGACACAGAGCCAATTTGGGGGAGCCCAGGCCCCCATGGCACCCCGTAGCTACGCCACTGTATTGACCCCTGAGGCAGGTGTAGTCTCACCGAAACACGACTCGTGTCAGGTCTATTAATTAAAGGGCTCTCCATTGTTCTAGTCTTGAAGGCCAATTTGTGCTTCTTTTTACTGTTTGTATACTTTTGAACTCTGTCTTTTGCTACCTGCAATACAGCGAAAAAAGCTCTTGATTTCTGGCTAGTGGTCTGAGTTAGTCTTTAAGGTACTTCTGAACCAAGCAGGCAGTAAAATAGTGGTTCAGCCTATTCTAAGAGCTGATCCTGTGATTTTCTAATACAGTCTGTGCTTGGACAAGCGAATGATCGTACAACCTAATTTGCTATTTTAAGGTGAAGGCATTAGGTGCGGAAGGTCCTCAATGTCACCAGGAACCAAGGAGGGGGGCAGAATCTTCAGGGCTAATGTCAATTTTCTGCCTCAAATATTTTGATAATTAAACAAGGCTGATGAAGAGAGGAAAACAGCACGCCTCCAGAGCTCAGGAAGCAGAGGCCCATTAAATAGAAGAGCCAGAAAGTGCCAGAGGCGGCAGCTTCAGATTAATGACACTCCGGTAATAGATTTTCCCAGGCACGGTCACACACAAGAGACAAGTATTGTGTAGCCACTGCAGCGGTTAGATTGTTAAAGGAACAGTCAAGCTAAATCACCTGGCCCAGGCTGCAGGGAGATTCACCGAACCCATACCCCCTCCATCCACCCCGTTGACACCCCCTTCCACCAGGCTTCGTTTCAGAAGAGAGTAAACCCTCAAAGAGTCTGAGGTTGATGGTGGGGGGGGGAGGGAGGAGGCTAGAATCAGGTGCTCTAAGCTATGGCAATGTTTTGCAGTATTGAGAGACAGAGATGGCTGCCATCACGTAACTTTGTATAACTGCATTAAGAGAAAGGTTTGCATCGCAGAATATTTACAGCATGAGGAAAAAAGTAACTTATTCCTTTGACCGAAGCCTTTATCTCTCTGTATGTGCTATGAGTATCAGCTCACATGAATGATTTTAAGATTCTTAGACTCCATACAGGTCGGCCCGGACTATTTGGCTTAACAATCCCCTATGTCCCTGCTTGCCTTCTTTGTTCTCATAATGACCATCAGTTAATTCTTTCCGATCTATGGCAAGCATATTACAAATCTAACAGAAAAAGTTCTTTCATGGTAACTTCAGTGTTATTATTTACATACTGATAAAGAATCTTTTACTAAGCTACATAAAGCAGTTAAGGAATTAGCATGAGCTGTTAACACAACAGCATGACACCAAGCAAGTTTATAATTTCCACATTAACTTCAGAATGTGGAATGGGGTGGAGACAGGGTGGGGTCCGGCAGAGACACCTACAGTAAAAGGCATTAACTGTTAAAAGCAGAGCGGTTAACTCTAACTCACTAGCGGGCAGATGATCAAAAGCAAACGCCAGCGCTAGAGGCTGTCAGCGCCATACTAGCACCGGCGTTTGCTACCTCCCCATGATCAGAGCCCTCGAGCGCATGAAACAACGCGCTCGAGGGTCTTTAGCACAAGTAGCTTGCAAATGCATGCTAATCAGCGCTTAACGCATTCATCCCCAATGATCAGCGACCAGCGCGCCAAAGATTGGGTCGCTGGCTGCGACAAACCCTATGCCAGCTCCGAGCTGGCGTTAGGGTTTGCAGATCATTGGGGAGGAACGGTGAGTCCTGTCCCCATTCCCCCCTACAGCAAACCTGCCAGCGAAGGCAGTTGAGGATGTTCAAAATTTGGACGATTCTGTGACGTGGCAGTTGAGGACGTCCAAATTTTGGACGGTTCTGCAATGGGCAGTTAAGGACATCCAAAACTGGATGTTTCTATGAGAAAGACATCCGACACCCCCTTGAAATTTGGCCGTCCCTGCAACAGGGCAGTCGAGGACGTCCATCTTCCGATTTAAAGATGGGTGTCCTTCTCTTTTCATTGGACTCCAGCCCAGACCTGTCAAACAAGTGCGGGAGGATTGTGCTGAGTGCATGCTCAGGCACAATTCTCCCGCACTTCTACCCCATGATCAGAGATAATTGCGCTGCTTAAATTTGCATGCATTATCTCTGATCATAGGTCTAATAGTGCCCCACGCTGTTCCAGCGCTATTTTAGAGCGCTGTTTGGAACAGCGCGGGGCTTTTGATCATCTGCCTATAGGTGGTTTTTCACACACATGCGTTATTTGCAGTGCAGTTAAGGGGGCAATTCTATAAGTGATGCAGAGTGGTGACAGACTTCTATAATGACATCTGGCCACTCAGATTCCCTTATAGAATTCTAGCAGAGACCGGTATTGGCCTGTCTTACACTTATGTACCTGTAGTTACAGGAGCCACCCGAGGTTAAGTTTAGACCAGCCACAAATAAACCAGATAATCAATGCCGGTCACTGGAAACACCCAGCATTGAATATGCGGTCTCACCGCCGACCATGGGAGTTAGCCAGGCTGTCTCCTGCGGTCTGAATATCAGACCCTATATATATACAAATAAAATAAAAATATATTTAGCCAGATGTTCAGGTCACACACTTAACTGGTTACCTAAAGGTAGACATCTGGACAAAGCTAACTAGTTAAAATTAACTAGTTAACTTTGTCGCTAAGCAGTGTTTCAAATATGCAAATGGAGGAACACAAAGGAGACAATGCTACAACTTGGCACCTCATTGGGCACCTCGATGTCACATGTTGAGTGCCATTCTATAACGGCTTCTTGGCACCAAGATTTTATAGAATACTAGCATAAGTTGACATTGATGTGCCCAAATGTAAGCATGCCCACGTACACTAGGTCTATGGCTGTTGTAAGTTGGTATTTCTATGTGAACCACTCAGAGTGTGTAACTTACAGTGTTCAATAAGGTGCATGTGTAAGAAGGAGACACAATCATATCCACCTATGCTTCACTCATCTGCATGCCCCTTTGCTGTTACACACTCTCCACTGGATTCTATATATGGCACCCAGGTTCGGGCACGCTGCCGAGATGTGTGTGCAACTTAATATGCTGAGGAGCTACTAAACATCAATAATTTGATGCCAACAACCAATGATTGACGTTAGTTGGCACCAATTAGGATTTTTATATGCAACTGGCTGCACGCTATTCTATAACACTGGGCAATTATATCCCGTAGTGTATAACCCAAAAGGGGCATGGTCATGGGAAGGGCATGGACAGGTCATGGATGTTCCAAAAAGTTGCAAATAGCGTTGTAGAATAACGAAGCTCCATGCTCAACTTGGGCACCAAGTTTTCCACCAGGTTTCAGCAGGTGCGCGTCTTGTAGAATAATGAATCTCCATGCTCAACTTGGGCACCAAGCTTTCCACCAGGTTTCAGCAGGTGCACGTCTTATAGAATAATGAATCTCCATAGTCAACTTGGGCACCAGGTTTTACACCAGGTCTCAGCAGATGCATGTCTGGCGCCCAGAGTTTGGTGTGGAAACCGACACTAAGCACTGTTCTGTAAAGAGCATGTGCCCCTTATAGACTAGCCCTGAGCACCAAACTTTTCTGGTGCCCATTCTGAGCACATTTTATAGAATTCCCCCCCTTTACCACTTATGCACTACCTTATAGAAAAGAACATAGTGCACTTTTGGGCATTAAAATGGCACATCCAAGCTGCCCACATGAGATTCATCTACTTTGGGTGGAAGCGCATAGAAATTCCATATGCAACCCAGCACTAACCCCCCCCCCCCCCCCCTTGCCTTTTACCTGACCTCTTAAACTTCCATATCTGTCCTCAGCTTGCCCAAAATCTGTTGTTTTTCAAGGTTTGCTATGATCTCTGCATAATGTCCATCTTGACTGAATCATGCTTATCCCCTCAGTAATAAAATAATGTGAAAACTGTGACTTCCTCGGAAACTAGCGTGGCACAGATCACAACGCATCACCTAATGGGCATCATGTGCAGCTCTCCGACGGGCAGAAACCATAACAAACAGACCAAACCCATCGGAAACAGCCTCAAAAAAACAGAGTTGAATCCCGAGGTGATCACTTCATAAACATGGCTTAAATTTATGCTCATAACCGGAGTCTTGGTGTATAATGAAATCCAGACCTGCCAGCTACCACTCACCTAGTAGTTTATGCTCCCTTACCACCCCCCTGCCCCCACTTCCACCCCCGTTACTAACAAAGAAAACTTGTAGCATCCAGCCATCGGGGAAAGCAGCCAAAATCCAATATTAGCAGATAAGATCAAGCTGGAATGAATAAATAAACTGTAAATGAGAGCCTGATGCTGGCAATACAGAATTATTTACAGACAGTGAACAAAGATTAAATGTGAAAGGAGTAGGAAAGCAACATGTAACACACTTTACAGTAGTGGAATAATGATTCGCCCATAGAACAGGCTCCCCAGACTGACCTGGAGTGCAAGTACCACAGCTGAAGTCAGTGTTCCAAGGGAGTTCACTGTACGCACACCTTCCCACTGAAGAGTAGATGGGGAAGATCAGAACCTCTGGGCCCACCCAGGCCCAGATGCACTAAATGTTTTTCATCGTTAAATGAGCCCTTAAGGCAGAATTTCCTATCCTTTCCATGCACTAAAGCCTATTTTCCGACGACAGTAGCAGCTAACGAAAACTGAATGCAGATGAGCAATTCTTCTACAAATCCCATTGAAATGACATGCACTAACCTTTTCTGATTCGTTTAATGCAGGAAACACTGTGAAATCTAACGAGAGTCTGTACCTCTCATTAGGGCTGTCAGTCTGCTAGAAGTTTACAAAATCCATTAAAAAAAATAACTAGGGGGGTGCGGCGAAAACGCGTCAGGGGCGTCCTTTATTGATGCCCCAGGTCGCCGCTGCTCCCCTCTCCCTCAGCACCAAAAAAAAAAACAAAAATAAAAAAGGATTGGGAGGGGGCAAGGGCGCTCGTCATGAGTGTCCTGTATGGACGCCTTGCCCCCCCCCACCCCCGCTGCTCTCCGCTTTTCCCCCCACCCCCCACGAAAAATCTCCAATTTTAGCAGCCCCGGGCCGGCCCTCCGCTCTTCCTGTGTATTGTCCCACACTATTTTACCTACGTCAGAGGAGGGCGGGCCCAGGAAGAAAGAAGGGACGTCTGAGGAGGCCTTCTGAATCGCCGATCAGCTGTTCTTGCCTGTGCAGCAGAGGTGACAGGCGCTGTACGGGCCGGTAAGGCAAAGGGGGGGGGGGGGGTCGTTGGAGGGGGGGAGCAGCAGCCACGACCAAAGGGGGGGCGGGGCATGGGACCGGAGCATGGCAGGAGGCGGAGCTAATGTGGGAAAATACACAGGAAGAGCGGAGAGCCAGCCCAGGGCTGCTAAAATTGGAGATTTTTCGGGGGGGGGGGGAAGCGGAGAGCAGCGGGGGGGGGGCAAGGCGTCCATACAGGACGCTCATGACAAGCGCCTTTGCCCCCTCCCGAAACACATCTGTTTGTGGGGTTTTTTGTTTTGTTTTGACAGCTGGGCCTTTGTGGCATGCGCAGAGCAGCCAGCATAACGCTTGGCTGCTCTGCGCATGCTTTAGGCGCTGATTAACGATGGGTTTAACGATTCAGTGATACATCCTACTTTGCAATACCGATCCGAACATTTCTGGAGTGTTTTTGTAGTGCATTCCTCGTTTTTTAAAAATCGTTAAGCACTTTTACGTTTCTTATTTTTTAACGTTTGGTTGATGCATCTGGGCCCCAGTCTGCAAAAGTGCTCTCTCCCTGCTGTGCCACACTGCAGACCCTACTTGAACAACCAATTAATGGCTATAGTTAATTTTAATTGGTGCTAACGAGCAGTTACTTTCATAGCTTTCCTTAGTCAGTATTCTACAAAATGTGCGCAAGAGTTTCCATACTGTACTACCTTAATAGGATAGGATAGTGCTTAGCACGAATTCTCATGCTCAACTTTGGATACGAGGACTTATGCTAAAACCTGGTGTAAACACTGGCACTCAACTGATGGAAATGATCCTATTCTATAATTGTGCCTAAATTATGGGAATGTCCTGACCCAGCCATGCCCCTCCCCTGGCCACACCCCCATTTGAGTTGGATATGAAATAAATTTAGGCATGTATAATAAAACAGCACATATTTATTTATTAATTACAAAATTTGTAGATAGGAAAAAGAAAGGGATCAAGAGTACACCAACCAAACCAAAGCAAGAGAAACACACAACGGCCTTCAAGACTGGGCCAAAAATAAAAACAGAAAATAAAAACCATATCATAAATATAAATATACAAACAAATCACATATATACTTAATAACATCCCATACCGGGTAAAACCTCAATAAATACTTAAAAACTACCAAATGTAAAAACAATATCAATATAGAAAATTTTAAAAAGGACCACACTATTACACAATTCTAGGTGGTTTCCAAAAAAAACATACACATTTTTAACAAATGACACAAAGAACTTCAAGCAGAAATGAACATTTAGTATTAAATAAAATATACATGCAGCAGTTAAATATAATAAATCACAAATCCAACAACAGTCATTGAATAACAGCAAAAGCCTGTGTGAACATATATGCCTTCTAAATTGCACGATAGAGCAAATATTACGCAGAGCTTCAGGTAATGCATTCCACAAAACAGGCCCATCTATGTAAAATAGACTACTGCAACGCACTGTACCCTGGCTGCAAAGAACAGACTATCAAAAAACTCCAGACAGCCCAGAACACCGCCGCCAGACTCATATTTGGAAAAACTAAATATGAAAGTGCAAAACCACTAAGAGAGAAACTTCACTGGCTCCCACTCAAGGAACGCATTGTGTTCAAGATCTGCACGATTGTACACAAAATCATTCACGCAAACGTCCCAATCTACATGCTAAACCTCATGGACCTGCCTCCCAGAAACGCCATAAGATCATCCCGCAAATTTCTCAATCTGCACTTTCCCAGCTGTAAAGGACTAAAATACAAGCTGACACACGCCACCACCTTCTCTTACATGAGCACGCAGTTGTAGAATGCACTGCCTACAGCCTTGAAAACTATTGATGAAATAACCAACTTTCGCAAATCTTTGAAGACACATCTCTTCAACAAGGCCTACAAAGAGAACCCATAGCCACAAGGCCTACAAAGAGAACCCATAGCCTTACAAACTTCCTGACTAACTACCAAGCTATGAAAGTCCACCTTCTATACTATCCTGCCTAACACCTTCCTTCTCTCTTCCTTTACTTAATTTTTGTACACTACCAATTGTATCTGATATCCTGAAATGACTACGTCATAACAAATCTCTGTAAGCCACATTGAGCCTGCAAATAGGTGGGAAAATGTGGGATACAAATGCAACAAATAAATAAATAAATAGACAGATCCGCACAAGTCCTAATTAGTGCCAATTAATGTCAATAATTGATTAACAGCTCATTAAGGGCCCCTTTTACAAAGCGGCAGTAAGCCCAATGCAGGCTTACTGCTCGCTAAAGAGGAACTATTGCCGGACTACCGCAGCAGCCCAGAGGTAGTTCCCACCCCTAGCGCACCACCATATCCAGCGCTACAAGCATGTATTTATTTTTGCATTTTATTTACTGTGTACCAGGGGCGTAGCTATGTGGGGCCACGAGGACCTGGGCCCCCGTAGATTTTGCCTTGGACCCCCGCCGATAACCCGCCGTCGCCGTCTGCTACTTTTGCTGGTGGGGGGATCCCAACCCCCGCCAGCCGAGGTCCTCTTCTTCCTTCATGCTGCTCCAGAGTCTGTCGTCCTGCACGTTGTACATGCAGGACGTCAGACTTACAGAAACAGAACGAAGCTCTGCAGATCTCAAGGCTTCATTCTGTTTCTGTGAGTCTGATGTCCTGCATGTGCAGGACATCAGAAACAGAATGAAGGAACAAAAGGACATCGGCTGGCGGGGGTTGGGGTCCCCCACCAGCAAAGGTAGGAGACGGCGGGTTGGCAGCGGGAGGGGGGTCGAGAGGGTCATCAGCGGGGGGGAGGGGTCAAAGTTGGTGTTGGTGGCGGCGGAGGGGGGGTTGGCAATGGCAGGGCGGGTGTCGGCGGCACTGGGAGGGGGCTAAAATGTGCCCCCTCACCTTGGGCTCTGGCCTCCCTCCCGCCGAAGTCTGGCTATGCCCCTGCTGTGTACCTGGCAGTAATCGGGCAATTACCACCGGGTTAGCGCGGGAGCCCATACCGCCACCTCAATGAGTGGTGGCAAGGGCTCCCCCCCCCCAAAAAAAAAAATGGCTGGGCGGCAAGTGCTTCAATTGCCACACGGCCATTTCTTTAAGAAAAAGAAAGATCTACCTTTTACACGCTGCGGTAAAAGGGGGCCTCGGTGCATTTCAAGAACACAAGCCGATGCCAGCGCAGGCTCCTTTGTGCCGCAGCTTGGTAAAAGGGGCCCTAACCGATTAGTTTGTTCGCAGATCTGGAATCTCACCGCACCTTATGCTTGGAACAGATTTCCTGGGCCATTATGTCAAGCTCCATCCCTGGCTGCCTTCAAATCTGGGCTAAAGGCCTACCTGTTTGATGCTGCTTTTAATTCCTAACTTGTCACCTGTTCGTATTGTCTTCCTCGCTTCCCTTTTCCCTATGTGTCCTATCTGTCTGTCCTACCCTTATCCCTTATTTGTCCTGTCTGTCTGTCCTGATTTAGATTGTAAGCTCTTTGAGCAGGGACTGTCTTTTCTTCATGTTCAATTGTGAAGCGCTGCGTACGACTGGTAGCGCTATAGAAATGATTTGTAGTAGTAGTAGTAAATTTGGGCAATCTTTATAGATTCCAGGGGTGTGTATGTCCTTGCGAACTCCAACCCTGCACAACACCTACAAAGTATGTGTCATTGTGTTATGGCGTGTACTGTTAATCGGATGGTATGTTACGAAAAGCCACATACACACCAAAAGGTCCATCTTACCATAACACTAAGTTTCCAACGGAGGTCAAATGAATCATATATCTGTTCTCTATTTTTTAAACTAGTTACTTTACCTCTTTTTATTCAATTACTACCTACGGTCATTAAAAAAGAAACACCACCTCAGGGCCTATTTTTAAAAAAGAGCTTTTCTCTTTGTGTTCATGGGGGTTGGGGGAATACTTTAGCAAGCCTTGATCCTCCGAACCATAGCCACAGGTATAAATACTTCCATCTTTAAATGTTCCATTCCTAACTGGCCAAGACCAGAATGATCCCACCTGAGCCACACGAAACTCACAGTACAAACATCCTGAAACCTCGGGACCACAATTTCTCAGTTACCCATTAATGTTAATGCCGTCAGCTTGCGGCCTTAAATAAACCAAGGAAACTGTGCCTAGCCCTTGACTTGCTGACATGTCTGCAATTTAAGATGCACTTTTCTGCTTAAGAAAACAAGTATCAGAGGGCAACCATTTAAGCTGGAAGCAGAGTAATAAATGTGTTTTTCTTATTTGTCAGAGATAAACTTAGAGACCTTGTAGCATTCTGTACCAAATAAGAGCATGAGAAATATGTATGTGCCAAGAAGATACCCAGTCCCAGGAAGGAGATTTTAGTCATGTCCTGGACTTCTGATCACCCTATCCAGGTGCATTATGGAACCTGCAGTGCTGACTAATGGATAGAACCAGGGACTCTAACAGTCCACCGCTTTGGGGTAGAAGTTCAAAACTAGGACTTGCCAAGAAATTTCCCTCTTGGAACTTGGTTAACTTGGCAGCTCTGAGTTGACATTCTATGAAATGTGAATCCTCATTTTGCATAGGGGATCTGGCTGGGAAAACATTTCCCCAGTAAGTTTGCCAAACATTGTGAGATAGTGTTTCCTGCAGGTTGCCAGTGGTACGGCTGACCATTTTAGCCAGACACAACATAGAAGTTTATGTCAAAGCCAGAGGATGCCAGCAAACACACATGGATTTGCCAGCGTGTATATATAATATCTCCTCGCATAAGTATAATTATTTGTTTGTCCCTGAGATAGTCTAAATCCCTGGTTACTTACTGCACGTGTATTAATTTGCTTCTTGAACTTATTGTAATTTGTGTTATATTCTGTACATTATTTTGTTTTCTTCACTTTATTGTTTGTAAGCCACATTGAACTTGAGTATATTTTAGGCTAATGTGGGGTATAAATATCGTGAATGAATGAATGAATAAATAAATGAGATGGAAATCCTCTCGTATGAGGAAAGGCTAAAGAGGTTAGGGCTCTTCAGCTTGGAAAAGAAACAGATGAGGGGAGATATGATTGAGGTCGACAACATCCTGAGTGGTGCAGAATGAGTAGAAGTAAATCGATGTTTTACTCATTCCAAAAGTACAAAGACTAGGGGGTCCTTTTACTAAGCTGCGGTGAAAATGGCTTGCGGTAGTGTAGGTGCGGGTTTTGGGCGCGCACCATTCCATTTTTCAGCGCACCTGTAAAAAAGGCCTTTATAACATTTTTGCTGAAAGTGGATGTGCGGCAAAATCAAAGTTGCCGCTTGTCCATTTTGGGTCCGAGACCTTACCGCCAGCCATTGACCTAGTGGTAAAGTCTCATGTGGTAACCGGGCGGTAATGACCTACGCACGCCGAATGCCACTTGGCTTGCGTCCGATAAGAACGGCCGAAAATAAAAATTATTTCTCAGTCGCACGTATCGGGCGCGCACCAAAAATGAAATTACAGCAATAGCCAAGCGGTAACTCCATTTTGGCGCTTAGACGCTACGCAGCTTAGTAAAAGGGCCCCTAGAGGACAATCGAAGAAGTTATATGGAAATACTTTTAAAACAAATAGGAGGAAATATTTTTTCATTCAACGAATAGTTAAGCTCTGGAACTCCATTGCCCCATGTAAGCCGCATTGAGCCTGCCATGAGTGGGAAAGCGCGGGGTACAAATGTAACTAAAATAAAAATAAATAAAATAAACTCTTTGCCAAAGGATGTGGTAACATCAGTTAGCGTATCTGGGTTTAAAGAAGGTTTAGACAAGTTCCTGGAGGAAAAATCCATAATCTGCTATTGAGATAGACATGGGGAAGCCATTGCTTGTCTTGGGATTGATAGTATCGAATGATGCTATTATCTGGGTTTCAGGTACTTGTGACTTGGATTGGCCACTGTTGGAAGCAGGATACTGGACTATGATGGACCATTGGTATGACCCAGTTTATCTCTTTGCCGGAGGATGTGGTAACAGCAGTTAGCATATTTGGGTTTTTAAAAGGTTTGGACAAATTCCTGGAGAAAAAGTCCATAGTCTGCTATTGAGACAGACATGGGAAGCAACTGCTTGCCCTGGAATGTTCTGTTTTCCATATACCTCCTTCCTCTCCTATGGAAAACTTTGATCTGTGAATCCCCTAAACCTTAGCCCCCCCTCCCCCAAGGTCTGTTCCCATAAGGTAGTAGCTGTATACTTCCTTCACACATCCTGATAAATGGCTTTTCTTCCTCTCATGCAAACTGTGCGCTGATAGATTCTTTCCTTTGCCTGGTCAGCATGGCTAACATCCTGGAGCACTCACAGGCAATCCCCAATGTGGAAGGGGAACCATTGGTGACACCAGAGCACGATGTGTCTCTCAGCCTGGAGACCTGACATCCCTTGGAGCAGCCACTTAGAGAGCAGGTTGAGGGGATAGTTGTGAGCATTTCAAACTTGTATTTTATTGCCCCCAAATTGGTCCCTGTGCTGGAGGAAACCTGCGGTGCCATTAGGGGAGTGAAGGATAGCATGACGGGCTTATATATCAGTAGAGAACTGCTAGGATAGAGCAGAACCCCAGCAGTGTTTTTCTGAATCTCCAGAGGCCTTGACAGCTTCTGCAGTTATTAAATTGGCTCTGGTAAGACCAAGAATATTTAATTCTGAAAGTATTTGAGATGGTTTTGTCCTCTATGGAACTTTAACTTTCCACTCAATTGCAGACCATTGGCTCCGAGTTTGGGGAAACGGTCCAACAGGTGGTGTGGCCTTGAAGCTGAGCTCTCTTAAGCATAATGTTTCACATTTAGAAAATAAAATTAAGAATGTTGAAGTGAATGAAGTTTTTGGTAAAGGGCTTGGCTGTGGTGCATAGGAAATTGGAAGCAATGGAGAATTCATTGAGGTGGAGGAATTTGAGATTTTTGAACTTTCCTTGTGTTCTCTCTGTCCCTAGTTAAGAAATGTTTAAGAATTATGCTACTGTGGTATTGGAAGTACCTCCTAAATCTGTATCACCAATAGCAAGAGCTTTTTCTCTCACCTTAGCCAAGAAAAAAAAAGAGTCTGAGAGGCAAGAGCATTCTCCTCAGTTATGTTTTTGACAGTTTGGATTTAACTGGGTTTTTTTTTTGTTTTGTTTTTTTTTGAAAGGGCATCTGGAGAACCAGTGGAGATGCTAAACTATTTTTTATGAATTTTATTTCTTTCTTTCTCGAGATTTATATTCCACACTATTTTTCATAATTCTAAGCAAATATTACATACATAATACAGACAAATTATAACAAACAAATCAAAACTAAGAGCCTTTTTTATCAAGTCATGATAGCGGTTCCTGTGCGACAATGCTGACGAATTGAATGGGCTTTGTTGGCGTTACTGCACCAGGGACCACTAGTGCAGTTTGATAAGAGACCCTAAGTTAGTAATATAATACATAGTAACATAGTAGATGACGGCAGAAAAAGTCCTGCACGGTCCATCCAGTCTGCCCAACAAGACAACTCATGTGTGCTACTTTTTGTGTATACCCTACTTTCATTTGTACCTATGCTCTTCAGGGCACAGACCGTATAAGTCTGCCCAGCACTATCCCCGCCTCCCAACCACCAGCCCCGCCTCCCAACCACCGGCTCTGGCACAAACCGTATAAGTCTGCCCAGCACTATCCCCGCCTCCCACCACCGACTCTGGCACAGACCGTATAAGTCTGCCCAGCACTATCCCTGCCTCCCAACCTCCAGTCCCGCCTCCCACCACTGGCTCTGGTACAGACCGTATAAGTCTGCCCCGCACTATCCCCGCCTCCCAACCTCCAGCCCCGCCTCCCACTACCGGCTCTGCTATCCAATCTCGGTTAAGCTCCTGAGGATCCATTCCTTCTGAACAGGATTCTTTTATGTTTATCCCATGCATGTTTGAATTCCGTTACCGTTTTCATCTCCACCACCTCCCGCGGGAGGGCATTCCAAGCATCCACCACTCTCTCCGTGAAGAAATACTTCCTGACATTTTTCTTGAGTCTGCATTAAAATAATTAATTAAAACTAATGATTATAGTTGCAATAGAGTCACATCAGAACTGGTTCATGAGAATGTTTTCTGAGTTAGAGGCACCACCTTTATGAACCGTAAAATCAGAACGTTTCTTGACCTATCAAAAATTACCCCAAAAAAGAAGATAACCGTTTTTGCTGTTGAAAGCAGGGATTGTACAGTTGGGATGTGTAGTATTTCCTATTACTTGTCTTCTGTTTTTTGCCTGAAATGATAGGAAAAACCTGATTTTTTTTTTCTTTTGTCATGTGTCATAAAGGGTGTGCACAGTTCACAAAGAGTGCATACTCTTTCCTCATAGTGTACACACGTGAACACTATTTGCACTATTGGAAGAGTGCATACTATCCAAAAGAAACCCTACAATGAGATTCATCTTGGACATCCAAGCCACCTAACATTAAAAGAGCAGAATATTGTATTCTTTGTCCCCCCCCCCCCCCCCCCATACATACATCTCACTCAAGCACTCTTCCCCCCCCCCCCCCCCCCCACGTCTCCATCTCCAGAATGTAGGAGTCAGACAAAAAGCACTTACTCCATGAACCCCAATGCTCTTGATGTGGTGGCATGTGCTTGTAGAAATAGGCTGTGGAGTACAACTGAGAATATGTGCCCTGGATGAAGAGCAGGGGGTAGCTTTGATGCCAGAAGTAGTGACAGAGCAGAACCTGACACGTAGATGAGAAAGCACCTGCTGCCACCGCCAAGGTGTGCTACTGTGACTGAGCTGGTCAGTGGACATGGTAGAATGACAAGAAGGAGAGGACGACACTGGTGCCAAGACCATGGTGGTGAGCCAGGCTCTGTCCAGGTAAGTCTTCTCCCCAACCTAATCCTCTCATGCTTCCTCTCTGTGCCTGGGCAGCAATATGCATGTGTGGAAAGACTGGTAGATGGATAAAGACTTCTGGGGCAGAGACCAATTTAAGTCAGTTCAAGTCAAATGTCAGCCACGGTGTGTAACTTAATCTATATATTCAGTGCCTCTATATGCATTAGGCAGGTGTTAGCATCTAGCGCAGCTTCATGAAAGGGACCCTTAGTATATATAACTTATCCAGATGGCCACTTGAAATCACCCTATCTGGATAATTTTTTGTGTGTCCTCATCCTGCCTCTTCACATAGATAATAATGAGCTGTTTAATGATTTTACGGATCCAGTATTATCCATATACAGTGGTGGAAATAAGTATTTGATCCCTTGCTGATTTTGTAAGTTTGCCCACTGACAAAGACATGAGCAGCCCATAATTGAAGGGTAGGTTATTGGTAACAGTGAGAGATAGCACATCACAAATTAAATCCGGAAAATCACATTGTGGAAAGTATATGAATTTATTTGCATTCTGCAGAGGGAAATAAGTATTTAATCCCTCTGGCAAACAAGACCTAATACTTGGTGGCAAAACCCTTGTTGGCAAGCACAGCGGTCAGACGTCTTCTGTAGTTGATGATGAGGTTTGCACGCATGTCAGGAGGAATTTTGGTCCACTCCTCTTTGCAGATCATCTCTAAATCATTAAGAGTTCTGGGCTGTCGCTTGGCAACTCGCAGCTTCAGCTCCCTCCATAAGTTTTCAATGGGATTAAGGTCTGGTGACTGGCTAGGCCACTCCATGACCCTAATGTGCTTCTTCCTGAGCCACTCCTTTGTTGCCTTGGCTGTATGTTTTGGGTCATTGTCGTGCTGGAAGACCCAGCCACGACCCATTTTTAAGGCCCTGGCGGAGGGAAGGAGGTTGTCACTCAGAATTGTACGGTACATGGCCCCATCCATTCTCCCATTGATGCGGTGAAGTAGTCCTGTGCCCTTAGCAGAGAAACACCCCCAAAACATAACATTTCCACCTCCATGCTTGACAGTGGGGACGGTGTTCTTTGGGTCATAGGCAGCATTTCTCTTCCTCCAAACACGGCGAGTTGAGTTCATGCCAAAGAGCTCAATTTTTGTCTCATCTGACCACAGCACCTTCTCCCAATCACTCTCGGCATCATCCAGGTGTTCACTGGCAAACTTCAGACGGGCCGTCACATGTGCCTTCCGGAGCAGGGGGACCTTGCGGGCACTGCAGGATTGCAATCCGTTATGTCGTAATGTGTTACCAATGGTTTTCGTGGTGACAGTGGTCCCAGCTGCCTTGAGATCATTGACAAGTTCCCCCCTTGTAGTTGTAGGCTGATTTCTAACCTTCCTCATGATCAAGGATACCCCACGAGGTGAGATTTTGCGTGGAGCCCCAGATCTTTGTCGATTGACAGTCATTTTGTACTTCTTCCATTTCTTACTATGGCACCAACAGTTGTCTCCTTCTCGCCCAGCGTCTTACTGATGGTTTTGTAGCCCATTCCAGCCTTGTGCAGGTGTATGATCTTGTCCCTGACATCCTTAGACAGCTCCTTGCTCTTGGCCATTTTGTAGAGGTTAGAGTCTGACTGATTCACTGAGTCTGTGGACAGGTGTCTTTCATACAGGTGACCATTGCCGACAGCTGTCTGTCATGCAGGTAACGAGTTGATTTGGAGCATCTACCTGGTCTGTAGGGGCCAGATCTCTTACTGGTTGGTGGGGGATCAAATACTTATTTCCCTCTGCAGAATGCAAATAAATTCATATACTTTCCACAATGTGATTTTCCGGATTTAATTTGTGATGTGCTATCTCTCACTGTTACCAATAACCTACCCTTCAATTATGGGCTGCTCATGTCTTTGTCAGTGGGCAAACTTACAAAATCAGCAAGGGATCAAATACTTATTTCCACCACTGTATATATATATTTTTTTAATGAATGCATAAGGGATTTATGAGATGGTCACCCAGCAGTCAACACAAAAATTCTACAATTGTGCATTTGTGGTTCCACAAACGGTGAAATGCATCAGATTATGCCATTTTTGGTTAGTATACCTCCAAACAAACCCAATGGACATTAGTCATGAATGAACCAAAAATCCATGTATTTGCCTTAACCCATTATAGTCCATGAGACCAGGGAAGAAGCACCTGTTTTGGCCGATCCATAGGAGGCTCACAAGGGATCAAACCCATCAGCCCAAGCAAGCCTAACAACCCAGAGCCAGAGCCATAGGAACTACATAACTAAACTACACGTGTATTTCTCGTTATTCTCTGAGCAGCAAAAGTGGGTGACAAGACCCTGAATGAACTCATTGGATTAGCATTTGGTTCCTATCAGAAACACAGCACATTCTGGTCTCCTTTGGGTGTGTGTCTTGCCTTCTGCTATCCAAGGATAACTATTCACTGGCCAACAGCTTGCCTTGAGCTCTAAGGGACAGATATTCAAAATGATTTAAATGGCCTAGGGAAGCTACTGGCTGTTTAAATCGCCTGTCCAGGTCTAACTTAACCAGATAGTGCTGCTGAAAATGCCAGGTTAGCACCCAAACTGAAACTGGCTATTTTGTGGGTGTTCCAAGGATGTCTCAGCACTTTTCCGCTTAGCACATAACCAGCTAAGATAACTGCATAAGTAGGACCGCAAAAAAACAGAGTCTTGTCTTTATGTGGTTCTTCTTACTGGTGAAGTGCTGAATGTTTCATTTATTTATTTATATTTTGCTCACACCTTTTTCAGTAGTAGCTCAAAGTGAGTTACAGTCAGGTACACTGGATATTTCTCTGTCCCAGGAGGGTTCACAATCTAAGTTTGTACCTGAGGCAGTAGAGGGTTATTTAACCAACTACCCCCCTTCCCCATTTACTAAGCCACGCTAGTGGCTACCGTGTGCTATTGCTGAGACGGCACATTCACTTCGAATGGGTTGTGTCGGCATTGCCACATGGCTTTGTAAACAGGGGGGTAAGTTTCAGCTGGTCGTGTATGCCTGGAAATTCAATGCTGGAGCCCCAATATTGTGGTCATTAAATATGCGAGCAAAACACTGAGCGCCGCCAACTCAATATCCCTATTTCCAGCCTCTCCCCTTTCAGGTTATGGGTTTATTTTCCAGTGAATCTGTCTATCACTCATGGCTGTTGGGAGGTATATGAGGTGAAAATGTTTTTATTTGTTGCATTTTACCATTCATCCAAAAGAAATGCAGATCCCTATTTCTTTATTTGCTTGCTTTGGGGTCCTTTTAGTAAGTACCTCAGGGATCCCCTTTATCACCGATACTCTTCAATCTAATGATGATCCCACTAGCCAAAGCCCTATTCAGACATGGTCTAAACCCTTTCATTTATGCTGATGACGTTACCGTATTCATTCCCTTTAAATCAAACCTAACAGAAATCTCAGATAGAATATCCATGGGCATGAACATCTTAACCTCCTGGGCCAACGCCTTTAGGATGAAACTGATCAAAGAAAAAACACAATGCCTAATCCTTTCATCTCTCCCCCCATCTAATCTCACCACCTCCGGCATTACAATCCCCATTTCTGAAAACCTGAAAATCCTTGTAGTGACACTAGACAGCCACCTCTCCCTCGAAAATCACGCCACATCCACCACAAAGAAAATGTTCACAATGATGTGGATATTGAAACGTGTAAAACCATATCTACCTCAGAAAACATTCCAGAATTTAGTGCAATCCACGGTACTTACCCATGCTGATTACTGCAACAGTATTTTCTTAGGCTGCAAAGCCCACATCCTGAAAAAACTTTAGACTGCCCAGATTACGGCAGCGAGACTCATCTTTGGCAAATCACGTTTTGAAAGTGCAACTCCTCTCCGTGCAAGACCACACTGGCTCCCAATCAAAGAACGTATCAACTTCAAAACCCAGACTTTAATTCACATTAATCTCCGGACTATATGATAAATCTGATCGCCCTCCCAGCAAGAAACATGTCTGTATCCTCGCGAAAGTACCTCAACCTGCACTACTCCAACTGTAAAGGTCTCAAGTACAAAACTTATTATGGATCCAATTTCTCCTTCCTGGGCAGCCAACTCTAGAACACTCTCCCTAGACCTATCCGAGCAATCCATGACCACCTACCATTCAGGAAAGCACTAAAAACCCATTTATTCAAGCAAGCCTACCCAAAGGACCCAGATTAATCTTATGAACCCATCTACCTTACATATACCGAAGAGAAAACGACATTGACCCAGACCTTACCCTCCTCTCTATTACCTTTCTCTACCTATCCATCCATCCTATTACTACCCATCATTACTGTGTTATACTTAATTTCCTACTTTACATAACAAAATTCTGTGTTACCTATTACTATGTAAGCCACATTGAGCCTGCTTTTAGTGGGAAAGTGCAGGATACAAATGTAATAAATAAATAATAAATAAATAAATAAGGTACGCTAATGGATTTAGCACACAAGCAATTGGTGTGCATTAAATGTCAAGCAACCCATTATATTCCAATGGGTGTCTTAGCATTTTGCATGCACTAATAATTAGTACGCACTTAGGGGCTCTTTCACAAAGCTGTGGTAAAAGGGACCCTGCGATAGAAGCCATTTTTACCATGCGCTGTGGCCTTTTTTTACTGCAGTGGATAAAAAGGCCAAAAAAAGACAAGGCCATCAGGCTTATTTTTGAAAGAGAAGGGCGCCCATCTTTCGACACAAATCGGGAGATGGGCGTCCTTCTCTCAGGGTCACCCAAATCGGCATAATCGAAAGCCGATTTTGGGCGTCCCCAACTGCTTTCCGTCACGGGGACGACCAAAGTTCACGGGGGCGTGTTGGAGGCATAACGAAGGCGGGACTGGGGCGTGCCTAACAGATGGGTGTCCTCGAGAGATAATGGAAAAAAGAAGGGCGCCCCTGACGAGCACTTGGCCGACTTTACTTGGTCCATTGTTTCTCACGACCAAGCCTCAAAAAGGTGCACAAACTGACCAGATGACCATGGAGGGAATCGGGGATGACCTCTCCTGACTTCCCGAGTGGTGACTAACCCCCTCCTACCATGAAAAAAAAACTTTAAAAACTTTTTTTGCCACTCTCAAATATCATACTCAGGTCCATCACAGCAGTATGCAGGTCCCTGGGGGGGGGGGGGGGGGAGGTGTGTGTGTTTCAGCGGAGGCATAGCGAAGGCATGGACATCCTTCTTTCAAACATTTTGGACATCCTGAACTGCCCCCCCCCCCCCCACAGGGACGGCCAAATTTCAACGGAGTGGGGAGGAGTGGCCTAATGGCTAGAGCACTGGTCTTGCAATCCAGAGGCAGCTGGCTCAAACCCCACTGCTGCTACTTGTGATCCAAAATCCAAATAAATAAAGGGGGTATCAGAGGCATAGCAAAGGCATGGATGTCCTTCTCACAGAAACATCCACATTTTGGTCAAAAAAAGACGTCCCTGACAAGCACTTGGACGTTTTCACCTGGACTTGCATTTTTCTAAGGTATGCGCAGAGCAGTCACGCATAATACTTGGCTGCTCTGCACTGGCTTCCCCTCCATAGGAAGGAAATCATATGCAAATGAGCTGTGAGCAGCTCATTTGCATGTGATTTCCTTCATGCATGCCCGTTCCTTTCCGAATCACTAAGGGATCGGTAAGGGAAGGGCTTTTTCCGTTCAGTTAGTGCATCAGTTAGTCCACTGCAGTGCCCCCTAGGGTGCCCAGTTGGTGTCCTGGCATGTCAGGGGGACCAGTGCACTACGAATGCTGGCTTCTCCCATGACCAAATGGCTTGGATTTGGTCGTTTTTGAGATGGGCGTCCTCAGTTTCCATTATGGCCGAAAACCGGGGATGACCATCTCTAAGGTCGACCATCTCAACATTTAGGTCGACCATCTCTAAGGTCGACCTAAATGTTGAGATTTGGGCATCCCCGACCGTATTATCGAAACAAAAGATGGCCGCCCATCTTGTTTCGATAATACAGGTTTCCCCGCCCCTTCGCGGGGACATCCTGAGAGGACGCCCTCAGGAAAACCTGGGCGCCCCATTCGATTATGCCCCTCCATGTAGTAAGATTGCTATTACTATACGGCCTTCCGGGGTGAGCATTTACCATCACCCACTGAGGTGGCAGTAAGGGCTCCCACGCTAACTCGGAAGTAACTGGATAGCACGCTGCGCTGCCCGATTATCACCGGGTAACCCCCTGCAGAAACATTTTTTAAATATTTCTGCTATCACCGCAAATGCCACCTGGTGGGGTAGAATAACCGCCGACACCCGCATTGGGCAGGCAGAAGCTCCAGATTGGCGCATGGTAAGCCCGTGGTGGACTTACCACTGCATAGTAAAAAGGGCCCCTAATTCTGTTAATGCACCAGAGTAAAAGGAGCCCTTTATTATTTATATTTTTAAATCATATCTCCATATTTTCTCTATGCTGTGCACAACAGCATAAACATTCATTATCATTATTATTATTATTTATTACATTTGTACCCCGTGCTTTCCCACACATGGCAGGCTCAATGCGGCTTACATAGTAACAATATAAAGAATTACAAAGTCGCAAGAAGAATATACAGTTTGTGGTAAATGCAAAACTAATGGGGTTAACGGATAAGTAAGTTGAACATAGGAGGAATTGGGTTCAGAAGGAAATGAGCGTTGGGAGGTAGGTGTAGGAAGATGGAGAGAAATAGATATGGGATAGCAAAAAGGATAATGGGAAACATGGTCAATGTATAACTATCATCAATAAGAATCATGTGGACAAGTTTTGGTTAGTTGGATCAGTAGGGTAGGCTGTCTTGAAGAGATGGGTCTTCAGTGCTTTTCTGAAGGGCAAAAGGCCGTTGATGGTACGGATAGGTCTTGGTAGAGCATTCCAAAGCTGGCTACCTAAAAAGGAAAAATTGGATGCGTACAAGGATTTGTACATCATCAACTATCCCCCCCTAAAGTAGTAAATAAGCATTATTCTGATATTTTAATAACTAACTGCTCCCCTCATAAGCACATTTTAAATAAATTTGCAACTCCCTCTTAAAAACATCCAAATCCATCTTTTTCATTAACACCACAGGAAAAGCGTTCCATAATAAAGAGTTTTGTACAGAAAATGACCTACCCTGACGTCAAGCCATTCTCATAATTCTAATACTTGGTACAGTTAAATTTATTAGAGACAGAAGTTATGGTTGACTAGTGACTGAATAAATGGGGCTTGTCCCCAAATGGATGGAAGATATGATAAGACCCTTAGGGGACTACGTCATAAGTTAGGGCTATGCATGGACTTGTATTTACAGATAAAGGACCACATTGCTAAGATGGTACAGGGAACCTTTTTGATTTTGTGATAAATTTGCCAGTTGCGTTGCTGACTTTTTCTTAATTTTTCTCCAAGTGGGTGTGGTATGGGCAGAAAGTAGGCATGGAAGCATTAGCCAACATGTTAGCATGCGGTAAGAATAACATGGGGTTAGACGGTTTCCTAAAGTCCATAAACCGCTACTAAATAGACTTGGGAAAAATCCACAATTTCAGGAATAACATGTATAGAATGTTTGTACGTTTGGGAAGCTTGCCAGGTGCCCTCGGCCTGGATTGGCCGATGTCGTGGACAGGATGCTGGGCTCGGTGGACCCTTGGTCTTATCCCAGTGTGGCATTACTTATGTACTTATGTCCTCTACTTGGCTCACTTTTATTACATAGAGCAGTGATTTAACCTATTGTGATGTCATAGTGGCTCATTCCACCAATAAGAGCCAACCTCATTAGTGATGTCACAATGGCTTGATTGTATAGAATGTTTGTACGTTTGGGAAGCTCGCCAGGTGCCCTTGGCCTGGATTGGCCGCTGTCGTGGACAGGATGCTGGGCTCGATGGACCCTTGGTCTTTTCCCAGTGTGGCATTACTTATGTACTAGTTGGCTAATGCAAAGTTAGTGTATTTGTGCTGTAGCCTGTTACAGAGTGCTAACCGTAGGTTAAGGGCCTTTAATTCTCTTTAATAAATGGACCACTAAGTTTGCAAAGAATCATCAGTGGAGTTTGAACCCTGGTTTCCTTGCTTTTCAGCCCATGATTCTAACCAGCAGGTTTCTCCACTCAAGCTTCATGGAACATTCATTGGATAAGAAACCTCACTGTTTTGGTACAAAATTGCTTACCCCATTGACCTTAATGAAAACTAATCAAAACATATTATTCAATATCTGAAAACAAAACAAAAACAAATATTTTTCCTATGTACATCTCTTTTTATAACTTTATGCTTCACATTCTTTTATCCACAATGCTCACCGTCTTTGCAAAGCCTGCCCTCTCAACCTCCCCCCCCCCCCCCCCCGACTGTCTCCAAGGTTCATCCCTTAAATCATGGGGTTGTGGGGCAGGAGCAATCCCTACTCATTCTTACCCTACTGGTGCTATCTGTCGCAACACCCCTTTACCATGCAAAAGTAACATACGAAGTTGTGCAAGACATTAACCAATATAGTATTGAACATTAAAGAGCAGAAAATGTAAAGTTTTAAAAGAAATTCTAAAAGACATAAGCTCTTTTGATAATATAATGCAATGCTTTTCTAATTGAATTAATGCTCCATTTTTATACAAAAATCTGGCTTTGCAGTGAGCCCCTGAAGGCACTTTGACCAGCATAAATGGGCTTTGGTGGCTGTTTGACTTCACTTACTAATTAGCTGCTGTTGCAATGTGAAAGCTACAGAAGGAACTTCAGTGTTTATAACATGTTATTTTTCAAAGTTAAGCTCTGTTATATGGTTAATATGTCTTCCCACTTTTTCCCTAAAAATGTTTACTGTTAAGTGGAAGCAGTATGATCACATGTTGTAACTTAATTAGCCATCTTGTCCCTAAGCTATAATGGTACTTATTCTGCAATGTCTTTGGCAAAATAGAACATCTGGTTCTGCTGTATAATGCAACCTTATCGAATGCTGTATTACACCACATGTCCAGATGTTTCATGTGGTTCACTCTAGGCATGTTATAAGAGAGAGAGTTTGCGGAATGTAATTTCCATTTTGTAAGGTACACCACGTCACCCTGAAAATTTCAAATAAGAGTTACAGGGGACATTGACATCATCAATGATCTTTGAGAAAATATTATGCAGTTTAATGCTGAAATTAATGTGTCTATGGGCAATCCTAATAGTACAATGGCACATTCAGTGACACTGTGCAAGAGAGCTGGAATTATATCTTGACTCTGGTCGGAGCAGCTCAGAGCAGTCCATTATTTATCACAGAGCACAAGGAGTGCTCATATCTGATATATCACCAACCTTTTGGGATCTAATGTCTTCCCATGGTCTACTGCCACAAAAATTTCGGAAACCAATAGACAGAAGAGGTCATCATTAGAGAAGCTCTTGGTGCATCCAGTCTGCCCATTTGTATCTGCTTATTATGCTGTCACAGGTCTTCCTTGACCTATGGTCTTCTCCATAGAATTTTCTATTTATCAAGGATGGATACCTCAGATGCTAATCTAAATTGCGAAAAGGCATAAGCCCAGATTTATGGATCATCATGAATCACAGGTAATATATAAACCTGCTTATAATCGAACGAGAATAACGCCCAAGTTCCGACCTAAATCGGGAGATGGGCGTTTATCTCACAAAAACGAATAACGCGGTATAATCAAAAGCCGAATTTGGGTCGCTTTCAACTGCACTCCGTCGCGGATGCGGACAAAGTGGACGGGGGCGTGTCGAAGGCGTGTCGAAGGAGGAACTGGGGCGTGGTTATCGGGCGAACAGAGATGGGCGCCCTTCGCCGATAATGGAACAGTTTTGAGCTAGAATTTAGGACACTTTTCCTGGACCCTGTTTTTTTACGAATAAGGCCCCCAAAAGTGCCCTAAATTACCAGATGACCCCCAGAGGGAGTCGGGGATGACCTCCCCTGACTCCCCCAGTGGTCACTAACCCCCTCCCACCACAACAAATGATGTTTCACAACTTTTTACTTTCACCCTCAAATGTCATACCCTCCTCCCAAGCAGCAGTATGCAGGTCCCTGGAGCAGTTGTTAGGGGGTGCAGTGGACGTCAGGCAGGTGGACCCAGGCCCATCCCCCCCCCTACCTGTTACAATTGTGCTGCTTAATGCTATTAGTCGTCCAACCCCCCCCAAACCCACTGTACCCACATGTAGGTGCCCCCCTTCACCTCTTAGGGCTATAGTAATGATGTAGACTTGTGGGCAGTGGGTTTTGAGGGGGATTTGGGGGGCTCAACACCCAAGGGAAGGGTGCTATGCACCTGGGAGCTCTTTTACCTTTTATTTGTTTTTTGTAAAAGTGCCCCCTAGGGTGCCCGGTTGGTGTCCTGCCATGTGAGGGGGACCAGTGCACTATGAATCCTGGCCCCTCCCACGAACAAATGCCTTGGATTTATTCGTTTTTGAGCTGGGCGATTTCATTTTCCATTATCGCTGAAAAGCAAAATCGCCCAGCTCACACCTTGACGAATAAAACATGGGCGTCTTTTTCTTTTAAAAAATACGATCCGCCCCGCCCCTTCACGGACCCGTTCTCGGAGATTAACGCCCATGGAGATAGGCGTTTCTGTTCCATTATGCCCCTCAAAGTCTTGTTTACAGTGGTGATGCTTACTGACTCTATTCATCAATTGGCTGAAGGCATGGGTGTTAGATTTAACAACTTTGTTGCAACCGTAAAGTGCAATTTGGTGTATCTTCCTATCTATCATATAGTTCTTTAGTTAGAAATGAATTTAGCCATCCTCGGGGTGTGCACAGAAAGGAAACTGTGCACTCTCAGTATGAGATGCAAGTCATAAGGAGCAGAGTTTATTGGGTTTTGGTGGGTGTTTCTAAAGGACATGGACTGTCTACTATTGGAAAAATCCAGTTACATCTTCAATCTGTTATTAGCGTGATGGGAAAGACAAGCTTCTTCATATCAAGTTTCAAGTTTCTTGGAATTCGTTATACCACAATATAACACCTGAACTCAGCAGATCAAATGCCAAAACTCAATCGATTATTGCTGCTATCAAAATTACATGAGTTCCAGTAAATCTTGCTTTCTGAATGGTGCTCAATGTCTACATTAACAATATACAGTCAATACTAAAAAAAAAAAAAAAGATGGAGAAAAAAGTCTCAGACTGAAGTGGCTGCTCTACAATACCAATGTAGTAACACAATGCTCCCATAAGTACAATCACAGCCCCCCCCCCCCCCCCCAAGAAAAAAAATCTAAATGAAAAAAAGAGATCATACATACAAGAAAGCAAGCAGACACTAGAGATGCACTGGGAAATTTTTATAAAATGCTTTATCTCTTATCTTTACGCCATCTTCTTATCTAATGTTCTTGATGTATGCTCTCCTATTTTCATTAAAATAGAGGGGGAGGGTTTTGCCTGTGATTGTGCTTATGGCAGTATTGTGATACTGCATTGGTACTGTAGAGTGGCCACACAAGTCTGAGCCTTTTTTCACCATCCTTTGTGTAGTATTGACTGTGGGTTGATAATGTAGACATTGAGCATCATTCAGAAAGCAAGAATCATTGGAACTCATGTAATTTTGATAGCAGTAGTAATTGAATGAGTTGTGAAATTTTGTTATACCACCCATTGAGGAGCCCATCTGAGCAGTTTGAGAACATAAGAACTGCCATACTGGGTCAGACCAAAGGTCTATCTAGTCCAGTATCCTGCTTCCAATGGTGGCCAAAACAGGTCACAAGTACCTGGCACAATCCCAAGAAATACCAAGATTCTATACTACTGACCTCAGGGATAAAACGTGGCTTTCCGCAGATTTCTAGTACCTTAATAACAGTTATTCGCTTTACCTCCAGGAATTTATCCAAAATGTTTTATAAATCCAGCTACAGAAACTGGTTTTATCGCCACCTTCAGCAACAGTACTCACAGAGTGTCTCCTAGCCTTTGGGTTTTTTTTTGAAAGAGTGAAGAATCAATTTGCGTTTACGGCAACTCCAGTAGTTTGAACATAAGGACAGAGCGGGGTGGACTTCTACAGTCTATATCCCAGAAATGGCAAAGAAAGACCAGTATCCAGTATTTTATACTACATTCATTTTTGGTGTAATCATGAATTGATAATTGTGGCTGTTGGGCAGATTGGATGGACCATTCAGATCTTTATCTGCCATCATCTACTAAGTTACCACTTTACTCCACTCAAGGTTTTGTAGACCTCTCTCAAATCCCCCCCCCCCCCTCCCAACTGTTTCTTCAAGCTGAAGAACCCTAACCTTTTAAGTCTTACTCATATGAGAAGAGTTTGTTTGTTTTGTTACATTTGTACCCTGCGCTTTCCCACTCATGGCAGGCTCAATGCGGCTTACATGGGGCAATGGAGGGTTAAGTGACTTGCCCAGAGTCATAAGGAGCTGCCTGTGCCTGAAGTGGGAATCGAACTCAGTTCCTCAGGACCAAAGTCCACCACTCTAACCACTAGGCCACTCCTCCACTGTTGCTACTATTTGAGATTCTACATGGAATGTTGCTATTCCACTAGCAACATTCCATGTAGAAGTCGGCCCTTGCAGTCCACCAATGTGGCCGGGCAGGCTTCTACATGGAATGTTGCTAGTGGAATAGCAACATTCCATGTAGAATCTCCAATAGTATCTATTTTATTTTTGTTACATTTGTACCCTGCGCTTTCCCACTCATGGCAGGCTCAATGCGGCTTACATGGGGCAATGGAGGGTTAAGTGACTTGCCCAGAGTCACAAAGAGCTGCCTGTGTCTGAAGTGGGAATCAAACTCAGTTCCTCAGTTCCCCAGGACCAAAGTCCACCACCCTAACCACTAGGCCACTCTTCCCCTTAATCATTTTGGTTATCCTTCTAGCGATTCCTGTGCGGCAAATGCTTGGAAACCTATTCAATTTCTACGGGCTTCCTCTCATTTGCTGCATTGAAATCGTTAGCGCACCTTTGTTAAAGAATCCCTAAATTTCATCAGCCGCTTGGATGCCCAATCTTCCAATCTCATAAGGTTCTCCTGCAATTTCTTGCAGTCTGCATGTGATTTACCAACTTTAGCAACTTTCAATAGTTTTGTTTCATTTGCAAATGTAATCACTTCACTTGTCATTCTCATTTCCAGATCATTTATAATATGCAAAGAGATGCACTAATGTATAATCGTTACACTTCAATGCATGATATATGTACTGTGTTACTTTTTTGGACCCAGTATTAATCTTTGGTTAGCTGTTCATCCAGTGCATTTTATAATCACATTTGAGTATAGATAACTAGTTAGATTGCAATGTTTCTGCTAACCAAGTCCATTAGTCTCCATTGACATTAGCTGATCAATCAGCCAGTTGGAAATCTCATCTACTATAATAAAACTCACCCTCAACGTTCTGAGGACACTGACGTCAGTGAAGCCAAGCCCTGACTTCCTTCAAAAAGGTTTGAAGGTTTGTGGTGGTGAAGCCACCAAAATCGCTCTGGGCCCCGCCCTCGAGGGCGGAGCAATGACAGAACAACGAAGGGGTTGGCAGGGGGGGTTGGCAGGGAGGGAGGCAGGGAGGTGGGGGGTGGGAAATCGCTCCGGGCCCCGCCCTTGCGTCAAACGTCATGACGTTGGGGATGGAGCAATGGCAGAACAATGAAGGGGTTGGCCAGGGAGGGAGGGAGGGGGGTGTTGGCGACGAAAACCTTGCTAGCACCCGTTTCATTTGCTCTGAAACAGGTCTCTTTTACTAGTATAGTAAGAATTATCCTGAATTATTTACATGAAACCATATCCAGTCTTTTAGATCATTTTAAGGGAAATTACATCCATTCTGTATTTGCAAAATGTTCTTGCTAAATTTCTTATATATACATTCTGAGCTGGTTACAATATAGCTATGGTTGTCAGCTGACATTCTTTCAGCAATTTCCACCCCCTGTCCAAAGTTCCCTTCATCTTCTGGAAGTGGACATGCTTATAACAGTATGACAAGTTGTATGCCTCTTCCGCCCACATCACACACACACACACACACACACAAACACACACACAGACACACTGGATCTGATTGCCCTAAGGGACATATCTCACACGCTTATGCCTTCTGAGCCAAAGACCTGTCATTTTCTGTGAAGCAGGCTTGTGGTTTCAGTTCTGGGCATGGCTGTGTTCAGGAGATCAGGGAAACTGCAGGCAGCAGTTATGAATTTAAGAAACAACGTAAAAGGAGATTTTTTTATTATTATTTGATCCAGGATGGATGCTATTATTGTGTTTTTGATAAAGTACTCTTAGGAAAGTGTCATTTAATAATGAGACATTCACTCAAATGGCCTGTCTTGGATTTAAAAACAAAATGTTTTCTGGAATTCTAATCCCTGGAGTCAATTTAAAGTTGAGCTTTTCACCGTTGCTTAATATTAACGTTGAAGTCAATCTTAATATTGTTGGATGTCTATCCAACAATGCGTTCACATGGGTCTGTCAATAAAGATTCCTCAACACCAAGGTAAAAGACAACATACTTATGAATACTGGGTCCCCAAACTTAGGGTTACCATATTTTGTCCTCCCAAAAGGAGGACACATGCCCCGCCCCCACCACACACCCCACCCTGCCCCCTTTCACAACCCATCACTCAACCCCTGTCACATTTTCACCTCCCCCCTGTCACACACCCCATCACTCTCCCTCCCCGTCACCCCCCTCACCCCGTCACCTTACTACTGCCCTGGTGGTCTAGTGACCTCTTCGGGGCAGGAAAGAGCCCCCTCTTTCCTGTCTGGAGTGCTGCCCTGCATGCGTCCTTCCTGTTGCTGATCTCAGCGCCGATTCAAAATGGCCCCCGAGAGTTGAAGTCTCGCGAGGTCACTTCAACTCTCGGCAGCCATTTTGAATCGGTGCCGAGATCAGCAACAGGAAGGATGCATGCAGGGCAGTGCTCCGGGCAGGAAAGAGGGGGCTCTTTCCTGCCCCGAAGGCGGAAGAAGTCACTAGACCACCAGGGCAGTAGTAAGTAAGGGGAGGGGAGGCTAGCAATCTTCCCATTTGCCCAGAAATCCAGACAAACGGGCAGATTGGCAGAACCCGCCTGGTTGCTCGGACATGTCCTCTAAAAGAGGACATGTCCGGGTAAATCCAGACATATGGTAACCCTACCCAAACTGGCATTATGGGCTCCATATTCAGCCAGTGGCAACCAGCGTTTTGCTGACTGCCACTGGCATTGAAATTGGAAATTCAGTGCCAGGCCATGTCCAAGCACTGGCAATATTCAGTACTTAACTAGTTATGGGTTACCACATAAAGATAGGATTGACTGTTATATGGTCCTATTTATGCTGTTAATCTGGGCGGTTAAGTGCTGTATATATCGCACTTAATCAGTCAAGTGCCAACTCGGTCCCCAGAACACTCCCAAAGTAGTTGGTTTGCAGTTCTGCACTAAATAGTTATTTTCAGTTGCACTAACTGGTTGAGTGTCACTGAAAATGACCAGTTAGCCCCCAAAAGGCTATTTAGCCAGCCAGGAGCCATTTCTGCCTGGTTAAATCACTTTGAACACCAACTCCTATGTAATGAAAGTTACAAATTGGGCTTTAGGCTATGAGCTGGTTAAAGGTCTCTGCCCAATTTCATCTAGTTTTTGACTATTCAAATTATATTATGGGGTCTTCATGCTATTTTCAAACTGTTTGGTTAGGTGCTTTATACCTAAAGATCTTATACCCAATTTTCAAAGAAAAAATACACATTTACTTACTGAGGGGTGCTTTTACTAAGCTGCAGGAAAATGGGGCTTGAGTTGGCGTCAGAGTGTGCTTTTGACATGCACTAAAGCCCCCTTTTACCGCAGTGGGTAAAAGGCTGGGGGGTTTTTTTTCAAGAAATGGCTGTGCAGCAATTGTGCACAGCCATTTTGGGGGGAGGGGAGGAAAGCACTTACCGCCACTTATTGAGGTGGTGGGCAAGTGCTCCAGTCAGGGGCGTAGCCAGACCTCGGCGGGAGAGGGGGTTCAGAGGCTGAGGTGGGGGGCACAGTTTAGCCCACCTCCCCCCAGCCGCCGACCCCCATGCCACTTTGGACCTCCCCGCCGCTGGCCTTCCCCTGTTGCCGCTACCGCCAGGTACCTTTACTGGAGGGGGTTCCCAACCCCCACCAGCCAAAGTCTTCTTCAGCGCTGGCCAACTCCGGCACCTTTGCTGATGATCTGTTTCTAACTCCTGACGTCCTACATGCACTTCTTGTATGTAGCCCCATGCAGGACATGCACACAGGACGTCAGGAGTCAGAAACAGATCATCAGCGAAAGCGCAGGAGTCGACCGGCGCTGAAGAAGACTTTGGCTGGCAAGGGTTGGGAACTCCCACCAGCAACGGTACCTGGTGGCAATGGCGATAGAGGAGGGTTGTCAGCAGTGGCTTTGTTTGTGAAAGGGAGGATCCAAAGTAGAGGGGTCCAGGGCTTAATCTGTGGGAACCCATGCTCTCCACCTAGCTATGCCCCTGGCTCCAGTACTAACCTGACAATAATACTGGTACTACAAAAATTAAAATATTTTTGTAGTGCAAAAAATAGTGCATGCAAGGGATATGAACTACCACCAGGCTACTATGCTCTCCTTGGAATCCAAAGTGAGCAGTGATAGATAAAATATAAAGAGTGGGTGATAGAGGCAGACATTGAGATCCTGGGGCCATGGCTCCAGAAAGAATGCCAAGGGTCCTCTATTATGTGTTCGTTCAGATCTTTCCCCAGACTTCTTGTATGCTTAGACTGTGATTTTATTTATGCAGTTGAAATGTTTTGTAGAATAATAAGGCACAATGAGCACAATGAAGAATCTTCATAATAAAAGCTTCCAGTGCTTGCTCTTTGAAAAAAGACTTTTGTTCTCTTAAAAGTTGTCGAAGAGAATGTAGGAATTGAAGGAACTCCGAGTCTGGAAGCTTGAATTCTGCTTTCAGTTGAGCAAAAGTTTTATATTTATTGTTAAGTAATAACTGGTCAAAAAACAAATATTATGGGATTTGGCAACTAAAATATTTGAATTATTCCATAAGACAGAGTTATAAATCCCATTATATTTCTTTGGCAAAACCTTATGTAGTTTCTGAATTGAAGAAAGAGCAGCTATTAGGACTAGAGGAATTTTCATGCGAGTAGGTGACATGTAGACTAGAATGTTTAAAGGGAAGTTCAAGTTTCAGCCAAGTAGGTGCAGAAAAGGAATGTAAAGAGAGAAACCATTGACTGCTTTGATTTAGGATGAAGGCTGTTTGATATTGAACAGAATCAGGAAAGTTTACCCCTCCAAGATGTTTAGAAAGTTTTAGTAATTTAAAGTATATTAATAGTTTATCAATTTGTTTAAAAATAAGGAAGATCGTATGGTAGTGAGCTCGGAGTGTTTGGAGAGAGAACGTATTCTTTTTTAATACAATGCCTCATTCAAAAAGAAAAGGGAAGCTAAAGTTAGATCCTCAGCCTACCTCGATGTCTTCCCCAGTCCAAGCATCTCTGGAGCGCTACTTTACCGGTTTCTCTAGGCTTCGTGAGGAGGATCCCGCTGCGGGAGCACTCGGAGAAGCGCGTTCCCCGCTGGGAGAGGAAACCTCCCTTTCACCACCTTCAACTCTTCGGACTCCTCCGTGTCCAGCGTCGACGGCGTCCCTGGAGGGAAACCCTGCCGATTCCGGAAGTGTATCGGCGGGGCTATCCAGCGAGGACCCAGGCATGGCAAAATCGACGCTGATGTCTGAGGGAGTTTTTCTATCCTCAGAAAAAAAACCGGAGGTGACATTGGAATCGATTGGAGAGATGCTGAACCTGATGAACTCCACATTACAAAAAACTTCAGGTGACGTTTTAAATTTAAATGCCAAGCTGGAAGAGCTAAAAGTTAATGTTGATTCTGTTAAAGATACTCTAACAAAGCAAGTTTCTGATCTTGGCAAAGAAGTTGAATCATTTAAGGAATTTAAGACAATGTTTATCAAAGATAATATGGATATAAGACGGAAAATTGAACAATTAGAGAACTACAACAGACGGCTTAACCTCCGTCTGTTGAATTTTCCTAAAGTCTTAGGGTTATCGCCGATAGAAATATTTAGAAGATATTTAAATGAGATCCTCAAAATCCCCATGGAAGCTATTCCTCCACTGAATAAAATTTACTTCATTCCTAAACCAAAAGGGGAGATAAGAGGAACAGAAAATATTACCTCAGACTTTCAAGATATTTCAGCCATTTTGGAACAATCTTCTGAAACAACACTTGATAGAGCCACACTATTGATTTCTCTTGTCTTTGAACAAGACTATAATAATATATTAAGATTGTATTTTCGCAATACCAAGGCTCAATTTTGTGGTTCTAAGGTCTGGATTTTTCCAGACGTGACCAAACAGACACAACAAAAAAGAAAAGCTTTTCTTAAATTGAAACAAAGAACAATTGATACTGGAGGTTCTTTTTTCTTGGCATATCCAGCAAAATGTGTGGTTAAATTAGGTCAGACCAAATATACTTTCTTTTCACCTGAACAACTGGAATCATTCCTAGAGGCGAAACAGTTGAAATGATTTATATCCTGGAGTAAGCAGCCTTTACCTGTTAACAATGTTGATTTCTATTTTTGTAACTTCTCTAATTCTATCACTCCCCCCTCTAATAGAGGTCTAAGGAAGGTTAATTATTTTCTTTATCTTTAAATGTACAAACTTCCTGTCCATTGCAAGACTTGTTTTCCTTTGTAAGTTTTTCATATTTACTTATTATTGGCAATATTGGATGAGAATGTTGTATATATATACTATTTGTCTGTGTTTCTAGCAAGGATTACCTTGTTAAAATTATAAAATTATAAATAAATAAATAAAAAAAAAAAAAAAAAAAAAAATAAGGAAGAAATGAAAGTGGGAGCATACTTAAAATGTAATTAGCTCTTGAGGGATCAATATCATCTTGATTGTCTCAAGTCGACCCCGCCAATTAAAGAATAGGGGAGACCAGCGTGATATAGTTGTTTTTAGACTGAAGTAAAATTTCTCTGTTTTTGTCAATTGTTTCATGAATTGAGCAGCAAAACAATATGCCTAAGTATTTAACGTGAAAGTATTGAACTTTCAAAGAGAAATGAGATAATTCTTGAATGTTGATGCTTTCAGGAATAGGAAGACACTCTGTCTTATCCCAGTTAAATTTGTGTTTGGAGATATGAGAGAAAGAATGTATTGTTGATAAAACATGTGAGATAGAAGGTATAGTGGTAGAAAGCATAAGGTCGTTAGCATAAAGAGATCATTTAATTTCAATGTCTTTTAATTTAAAACCTTTTATGTTGGAATTAGAGCTAAGAGCTATTGCTAAAGGCTCAATTGCTAGGTTGAATAAAGGTGGGGAAAGAGGACAACCCTTCCTCGTCCCTCTGGAGAAAGGGGTAGAGAGCTGGTCATTGACAAAAATCATAGCAAAAGGACCTCAAATAAATAAGACCACTCCATTATCAAAGATCTTCTCCGCATCCAGAGCCAAGGCCACAAGCCTATCAAGACAATTATTTTGAAGAGATAAAATGTTACAGAATAAACGGGAATATTTTTTACACCTCAGAATCTTGCATAGTCAGAGGCCTGTGCCATGAACATACCACTTACAAAAGCTGTGGATTATCAGAGGCAACCTGTGTTAGATATTATCACACAGCATATTAAAATGCATGGTAAAGAGGCTATATGTGACTCAGCAGAAATATAAAGACCTTTCTTAGCTGTGCATTGATGTCTACTGCATTAGAAATGTATAGTGCTAGAACTCCTTCTGCATAATACAACGCTTAACAAGTGCATAGACAGTTCGTTAACCACTTGTTTCTTCCCATGGTAGCTTTCTGCATCAATCCTTGTATGAACAAGTAGGGAAAGCATGCAGAATGTGGTTCATGGAATTCTTTCTAACCTCTCTGCATAAAAATTCATGTGTGTGTATATTGGGTGGAGTTGGTAGGGGTGAGAGGGATGCCCTGCACACCAAATTTGTGTATTGGTTTGCGGGTGTGAGTATGAATATGCTTTCTGTGTGTCTGTGATCAGGAGATGAGAGGAAATGAAGGTTTGGAAGGTGCAGTTTCCTAATCACAATGTTACACTGAATCAATGTATGTACAATACATTTGCTCGAGCAGTCGAGCTGATTCTCCCATAGAAATGTATTGTGGCATTTTTGGAAGGGGTTCATTTATCTTTCACATCCTACCGTATATTCCACCAGTCAGCCCCCCCCCCCCCCAACTCAACTTAATCCACTACACCTGAGTTCAAAAAATAACCCTGGTGTTTAGCAAGGCCCCTCCCCCCCTCATTTCTGACATGACCAACCCCCTCTTTCCTCCCCCCAACTTAAACAAATCCCTGGTGTCTAGGGCATCCTCATCCAATGTGACTCTCTTGGCTCCCCAGACCCTCCTCCCACCATGTACCTTCAAAGAGACAGAAGTGATGCCACTTGCTCCTGCCTCTGTGCTTCTATCTTGAAAAAAGATGCTGATCCTGCGTAGTTACAGCCATTTTTCAAGATGGCAGCACAAAGGCAGAAGTGAGTGGGCATTTCTCCTGCCTTTTTGAAGGTATGCAGTGGGGGAGAGTCTGGGGTGCCTGGGAGTTGTGGGTGGTGAGAGGGATGCCCTGCACACCAAGGATATATTTTTTAATGGCAAAGTGGGGGCAAGGGAGGGAGGGGGGTTGCTAGACATCAAGGATGTTTATTTTATTGTTGGGGTGAGGTGTTGGGTTGACTTGGGTTGAGGTGAGGGAGGGGTACCAGGGATTAGAGTGGCCGGTGCAGAAAGCTAGATCGGGCTGCACCACACTTGCTTTTTTTTATTTTAAATGCCACTCTTCTTGTTAGTGCGTGATCCATTCACTGCTCACACACTTACAGGAAAGGGTACATTTAGGAACAAGCTGTGGATTACTGCTTCGACTTTAATACAGCAGTAATAGGCATGCTTATTGATTAACGAACCCTGCAGGTAACATTTTGCAGGAGCATCACGTTAGAGGCTGTGCGATAAGTGGCTCTAAAGTGTGACTTTCTGCATTGACCCCGCGGCGCATAATTAAGCTGTAGAATCTGTTGCAATTGGACATGGTTGAGGCAACTAACATAGCAGGGTTTAAGAGGTTTGGACAAATTCCTGTAAGAAATATCCTTAGATAACTAATAAATATGGGCCCTAAAGTAACTGACTGGGTTAGGAACTGGTTTAGTGGAAGGCGACACAGGGTAGTGGTAAATGGAACTCATTCTGTGGAAAAGGATGTTACCAGTGGTGTGCCGCAAGGTTCAGTTCTTAGACCAGTTCTTTAACATTTTTGTAAGCGATATTGATGAATGGCTATCTGATAAGGTTTGCCTCTTTGTGGATGATACTAAAATCTGCAATAGGGTAGACTCCCTTGATGGTGTGGATAATATAAGGAAGGACTTAGGAAAGCTAGAGGAATGATACGGAATTTGGCAGCTAAAAGTTAATCCTAAAAAATGCAGGGTCATGCATTTGGGTTGCAAAAACCCGAGGGAACGGTATAGTTTAGGGGTGAAGAACTTTTGTGCATGAAAGAGGAGTGGGATTTGGGTGTGATCTTATGTGACAATCTTAAGGTGGCCAAGCAGATAGAAAAAAGTGATGGTGAGATGAAGCTAAAAGGATGCTTGGGTGCATAGGGAGAGGAATGGCTAGTAGGAAAAAGGAAGTGAGGATGCCCCTATATAAGCTCTGGTGAGACCTCATTTAGAATATTGTGTACAATTCTGGAGACCGCGCCTTCAAAAAGATATAAATAGGATGGAGTCGGTCCAGAGGGCGGTTACTAAAATGGTCAGTGGTCTTCAGATTAAAGCATATGGTAACAGACTTAAAGGAGGCAAGTCTCTTTCAACTGAAAGGAAGCTCTGGAATGAGGGCACATGGGATGAAGGTGAAAGGGGATAGACTCAGAAGTAACCTCAGGAAATACTTCTTCACAGAAAGGGTGGTGAATTTGTGGAATGGCTTCCCAGTGGGTGGAGATAAAAATAGTATCTGAATTCAAGAGATCTTGGGTCAAGTACATAGGATCTCTAAGGGAGTGATAGGGAGAGTTGATGGCATGGATAGGCAGACTGGATAGAACATGTGGTCTTTATCTGCCTACATTTTTCTATGTTTCTATTAGCCAAGTAGACATGGAAAGCCATCACTTATCTCTGGATGTGAGCTATAAGAAATAGATCATTTAAAAACTTGATATACCACCAAATCAATATAGATCAAGGTGAGATAGAATATGCAAAAATATATAAAAACAGAAAAGAACTACAAAGTACAAAACACTACACAACAAGAATAACATCCCACAAGACAACCACAAACAGTCCCATCTCCCAGGCTCTCTTCTGCTCTAAAATCTTTGAGAACAAAAAGGTATTCAACAGTGCCCAAAATCATTCATGAGATGGTTCTGACCACAGCGACAAAGGGAGACCATTCCACAGGGTAGGAGCCAAGCAAAAAAAATGCACTAGAATGGGTAGCCACCAGATGAGCTCTGGAAGCAACTGGTACAGACATCCTATGAGCAGAGGAAGACCCGGAACATAAGGTAGGAGCAGCTCTGCCAGATCTGATGTTTGGAATCTACCGGGCAGAAGTGTTGCCAGGTTTTGATGTTGGGGAAAAAGACCTTTTGTAAAGTGGGGGCTGGTGCGAGGATGAAGAGCTGAACCACACAGGTGCCATTTCAGTCAAAATCCATTTGGTGGAGCGGCCGCTCCCCTTGAATTCCACCTCTGCTACCTGTGACTGGACTGGCCACTGCCCAAGACAGGATACTGGGCCTGATGGACCTTGGTATGACTCAGCATGGCTTATCTCATATTCTAATCTAAACAAAAAAGGAAGAAAGCTGGGACAAGAGAAGTTCAAAAATCAAACCAGCCTGTTGAGATTTGCCTAAACCACTAACGCTGCACCACATAGTGTGAAGAAAAAAAAAAGACCTCAGAACAGTAGGCTCTCCATACCAATTTGCCCACTCATGCAAAAGGTTAGGACCAACAATGTCACGTTTTAATAATGTTCAACAAATAGAATTTTCCAAAGTTTCTTAGCAGCAAAAATGTCAAAAAGAATTTTTTATTTGTGCAAAATTCCAAATCCACAGCAGGATATCAATTGAGACGAAGTATGTCAGTTCATAAGCTATTAACGCCCTCAAACAAATTGATTACTTATCTGTAATCAATAGAAGTAAAACAAAATAAAACATGGAAAAGAAAATAAGATGATATCTTTTTTATTGGACATAACTTAATACATTTCTTGATTAGCTTTTGAAGGTTGCCCTTCTTCGTCAGATCGGAAATAAGCAAATGTTGGTAGATGATAGTATATATGAGTGAAACATCAAAGCATTTCAGTGACAGTCTAACAGGATGAGGGTGGATAGGTGAGAGTCAGGGAGACAGGAAGGTGACAGACCAATACAATTTGCAAAGCAATACAATTTTATGCTTTATAATGGGCTAGAAAATCCAGATCTTTGTTAAGTCCTGTCTGGTGGTTGTCAAAATATTTGATCATTCTCATAGGCCCAACTGTTTGGGGAGGCTAAAGGGGGCGGGGTTAGGGGTGGGGCCAGGGGTGGAGCTTAAATCCATAATTGTCTGATAACGCACAGAAAAAATAAATAAAAATAAAAGTCACAATTAATACCTTTTATTAAATTTAGATATTAGATATGTATCATATGTCAAAGAATTGAGTGGTTGCTCAAAGCATATTCTAAGCACAATCGCTCAACTGCAAAACACTATGCACAAGTTTGTGGAAAAACACACTCAGAACCTTACTGTACCATAAATATTACACTGGGCAGAACCTAATACACCAATATACCACCCATACGGAAAATGCAGACCGTCAACAATATGAAACAAGGGATCATATCATCACAATTCTCATGTAGAGCCACAAAACACCCTAATTCATGTTTAATGTGGGATAAAATGCCATAAGTACATAAATATAAACTTTTAATGTTGAGCACCTGATTCCAAACACTATAATGAAAATAAAATGATCTTTTCTACCTTTGTTGTCTGGTGACTTTTTCTGATCATGCTGGCCCAGTATCCGATTCTGCTGCTATCTGTCCTCAGTGCAGGTCAGGAAGTCATCCTCATTAAATATCTCCCTGGCAACCCAGAACACCTCCAACCAACCACCCCCCCTGCTCTCCCAGCAGTATGGAAAACAAAACCATAAACCAATTTCTACAACTGGTTACACAAGGCTAGAGGGCTTTCACTGCAGCTCCTGCTGTGAGGATGGAGGTAAATCAACAATTTAAACCACTCAGAGCACAGCAGGGGAGGCTTAGCCTCTTATACCGGGCGCCTATGATCATTCTGACTTCAAAGGTCTTACGTTCCTGTATTGTTTTAAAGTTCCCTTTCAGGATCCTTACCATAAAATCACTGGTACAGTGTTCTGGTTTTGTAAAGTGCTGTCCCACAGGTGTGACATCTTTGTTGGTATTGGCATTTTTCATATGATGTCTATGTAAATTAAATCTCTTCTTTACCATCTGACTTGTTTCTCCAATGTAGCAGCCTTCATTGCATTTTTTTACATTGAATGATATATACCACATTGGAAGATGAACATGTGAAAGATTCCTTAATGTTGAATATTTTTCCTTTGTGAATGACCGTGGGGTCCTGTGAGATATTTTGGCGTAGTTTGCAGCTGGATATATTGCAAGGATGTGTGCCATTCCTTTCTTTTTGAGTCTGTGTTGGGAGCTTACTTCTAATTAGCTTGTGTTTTAAGTTGGGTGACTGTCAGAAGGCCAGCACTGGTGGGATGGGAATATCTATTTCAGTAATTCATCCTCCTGGAGTACAGGCTGCAGATCTCTTATGAGTTTTCTTAATTTTCTAGCTCTGGGTTGTATGTCACTTATCTGGAAAGAATCAATGTCTCCCACATCTCTTAGGTACATTAAAGCACCCCAAACCCAACATCAGCTTTGTTTCATGATTGCTTCTTCAGGGGAAGAGTGCTTTGTGCTTTCCCACATCAGGCTACAAGATACTCAGCCAGAATTCCATATTTCCATTGGTTTGAAAATGGCCACCTTATCTTATATTCTAACATGTTTTCTATGCACATCCCTTGATAGTGAGTTTTCCTTTATTTAAGAATAGTTTACTTTAGTGATAAAATTGTGACTGCCACAGGGCTGGCAGAACATATTGAGCAAGAGGGCACCGATGATTGGGGGGGGGGAGGGTGCAATGCTTACTTTGCTTACCGTGGTGCCAGGCCCATGCTCCAGTGTTGTGCATCCTTCCCTTCCACCAACAAGTCATTGGAGAGTACATGATGACGTGATGATGACACCTATAGTGACAGTCCCATAGGGGAGGGTCAGCAACAATGGCAATGGTGGGCCCAGTGGGGTGGGGCAGCACCAGGCTGAGGGGGGGGGGAGGCAGACCATAGTTCCAGGAGAGCACTGGCAACCCTAGCACCATCCCTGGATTTTCATATTGTCCTTCAAGACAGATTTTAAATAAATTGATTATTTAAACATGACTAGTCAGTGGTCTAGAATTCATCTGGTAGGTGACCCTGAACTGAGGTCAGGTTGAAATCTCATCAGTCTAAATACCCAAACTTTTAACTAGATTTCAGCCCTACACCTCTAGTTATTACTTGAATGTGTTACAGCAAACTGCCGCAAGATTTGCTTTCAGTGTAATGTGAAACCTATTCCAAATAGAAATGGACCTTTCTTAGGAATGATATCTAACCAAGCATGTAGCCATATTGTAAAATTTAACTTAGAGATACTTCAACAATAAGTGTTGTTTGTGAGTTTTCTTCTTACCAGATTTGAGATGGGTTTCTGATCTCTTCATTTGATTGGCTGTCATACTCTTTGAAATCCCTTGTTGTCTATAGCGGATTGGCCAGAAGCAGCTTTATATTCTTCTGACACAACTAATAGAAATACATTGTTTCCTGAGTCTTTGTTTACTTACTGTGACAGAACCCTGATTGGAAGAAGTCTAGTGATGTATGAGTTTGTACTGCACGGAAACTGAGTTTTATCAGGCCATAATGGTGTGTAACTAACGTTCACTGGGGAAACAGCATAGCTGGTCAGTTTGAAAAGGTCACTTATTGACCTTGCCTGTGCTAGGAGTGAATCTGATTGTAGTTTATTTAGAAGGTTTACACTAGTAGCAAATTGAAAGACTTGTGATGGTGGCACTTGTGATTTTCCTTTCTTCAAGATGAAGTTGGGGAGAACAGCGTGTGTTTTTAGAGGGGGATATTTAACTATATCTTTCCTACAGCAGAGATTCAGATTTTGTAAGTTTGCCCACTGACAAAGACATGAGCAGCCCATAATTGAAGGGTAGGTTATTGGTAACAGTGAGAGATAGCACATCACAAATTAAATCCGGAAAATCACATTGTGGAAAGTATATGAATTTATTTGCATTCTGCAGAGGGAAATAAGTATTTGATCCCCCACCAACCAGTAAGAGATCTGGCCCCTACAGACCAGGTAGATGCTCCAAATCAACTCGTTACCTGCATGACAGACAGCTGTCGGCAATGGTCACCTGTATGAAAGACACCTGTCCACAGACTCAGTGAATCAGTCAGACTCTAACCTCTACAAAATGGCCAAGAGCAAGGAGCTGTCTAAGGATGTCAGGGACAAGATCATACACCTGCACAAGGCTGGAATGGGCTACAAAACCATCAGTAAGACGCTGGGCGAGAAGGAGACAACTGTTGGTGCCATAGTAAGAAAATGGAAGAAGTACAAAATGACTGTCAATCGACAAAGATCTGGGGCTCCACGCAAAATCTCACCTCGTGGGGTATCCTTGATCATGAGGAAGGTTAGAAATCAGCCTACAACTACAAGGGGGGAACTTGTCAATGATCTCAAGGCAGCTGGGACCACTGTCACCACGAAAACCATTGGTAACACATTACGACATAACGGATTGCAATCCTGCAGTGCCCGCAAGGTCCCCCTGCTCCGGAAGGCACATGTGACGGCCCGTCTGAAGTTTGCCAGTGAACACCTGGATGATGCCGAGAGTGATTGGGAGAAGGTGCTGTGGTCAGATGAGACAAAAATTGAGCTCTTTGGCATGAACTCAACTCGCCGTGTTTGGAGGAAGAGAAATGCTGCCTATGACCCAAAGAACACCGTCCCCACTGTCAAGCATGGAGGTGGAAATGTTATGTTTTGGGGGTGTTTCTCTGCTAAGGGCACAGGACTACTTCACCGCATCAATGGGAGAATGGATGGGGCCATGTACCGTACAATTCTGAGTGACAACCTCCTTCCCTCCGCCAGGGCCTTAAAAATGGGTCATGGCTGGGTCTTCCAGCACGACAATGACCCAAAACATACAGCCAAGGCAACAAAGGAGTGGCTCAGGAAGAAGCACATTAGGGTCATGGAGTGGCCTAGCCAGTCACCAGACCTTAATCCCATTGAAAACTTATGGAGGGAGCTGCACAGATGCACAGCTAGGGGTTACTTTGACATATAAATGAGTGTTTCTCTTATTTGGGAAGCCGTACCTTATTAAGCAGACTCTTAGCAGTATATCATGATGCACTGTTAGGGGTCAGGTGCCACAATTTTTGGAAGATTGAGTAGTGTAGCCTGACGTAGGTTACTGACGTCAGACAGGGGCGGGCGCAGCAGGAGAGAGACGCGCGACCGAAGCTGGGCGAAGGCAGGCATCAGCTTTCTTCTTGCCCGTGCAGCGCCTTCGGACAGAGGAGAGAGGCGCTGCACGGGCCCGGTAAGAGGGAGGGGGGCCCGATGGAGGAGGGGAATGGCGGCGACGACCCCAAGAGGGGGCGGGGCACAGGGCGGAGGATGTCAGGAGGCGGATCTGAGGTGAGAGAGTAGCGAGGAAGGGAGGGGGGCAGGGGCTGCTAGAATTTTGCTTTTTCGGGGTGGGGGGAGCGGCGGAAAGTGGGGAGCAGCGGGGGGGGGGGGGAAGGCCGCCCGTACAGGACGCTCCTGATGAGCGCCCTTGCCCCCCTCCCGACCCTTTTTTTTTAATTTTTGTTTTGATTTGGGAGCCATGTGCTTGTGATTTGACTGTGTTTTGACTGTTTGTGGCATGCGCAGAGCAGCTAACATAACGCTTGGCTGCTCTGCGCATGATTTGGGGGCCGATTAACGATGTGTATTGTGATTCTTTGATACATTGTACGTTTCAATACCGATCTCAGCATGTGTGACTTTTTTTTTGGTGCATTTTTCGTTATTTTAAAATCATTAGGGACTTTAACGATTTAGATTTTTTTACGTTTGGTTGCTGCATCTGCCTCTATATCAGATGATTTTTGTCTTACTTGTAGGGTGCCACAAGATTCTCTGTTGGCACCTACACTATTCAACATATTTCTGGCTCCACTAGCTACCCTCATACAATCTTGAGCTCAGTACCTAAATATGCATGGATAACATTCAAATTTTGGTGACCTTTGACTTGGAAGAAACTAAGGCTCTTGCAGCCCTTGACCATAAATTAAGTACCATCTCAACATGGTTATGAACTAATAGGCTGCAACTTAATACTGACTAAACAAAAACGTTATAATTTTCCAGAAACTGTGATGATCAGCCACTTCAGGCCATTAGTATTTCAAATGTTGAAATCCCAATTATCAATTCTACTAAAACCATAGGAGCTATCTTTGACTCTGAATTGACTTTTCATCCTCACATTTCTTCAGTTGTCAGGAAATTCTTCTATAGATTATGACAGATTAATTCTATCCGTGGTATCCTTGAACCTAGAGCACTACAGAACCTTACACCTTTGTGATGTCCCATTTAGATTATTACTGCAACACTCTGTTTACAGAACTGTATCAAAGGAACTCCAATGACTCCAACTTATGCAGAATATTGCAGTAAAATATCACTGGTAGAAAGAAATTTGATCATGTTACCCCTTTACTGATCGTGGGGCACTGGCTGCAGATTGAATTCCGTATTGTTTACAAAATCCTAACACTAGTGCATAAAATTCACCTTTCAGATCATTCTCTCCTTCTATCTTGTTACCTAATATGCTACAGTAATACTCAGATCTTACACTGTTTGGATCTTTTAATAATCCCCTCTTTCTGCCATATATTTTTGGGCATATACTGAGAGCCTGTGTTCAATATTGCAGGTCCGACTTTATGGAATGCCTTTCCATTACACCTACATATATCTTCCCATCATTTATTTAAACTATCCTTGAAATCTCACCTTTTCAAATTAACTTTCCATACATAATATTCCCTTCCCCCATTGGTATGGTCCTGGGGCTGTGTAGTTATTGATATCTTGGGTTGGTAAATCCAGTTTTTCTTTAGCTTTGGCTTCTCTTTCAAATACCATTAGAGCTTATTGCTTCTGTAAACCCCCAGGGGTCTCTCACATGTGCTAAGGCCCTCTAGCGGCTCCTGTCCAGATTCACATGCTTTCCACCAGGGCTTACCAGCACTTGGCTTTCAAAGAAGAACTCCAACAACCCTTCTTTGTGGCTGCTTGTACACCTAGCCTCAAGGACTGGGACTCTCTTCACTCAGGGTGACTGTTTCCCCCAGTTATCACTGCTGCTGTGAATCCTTCCCTGCTATACCCTCTGGTAACCGGACACCCTTCTGGTACTCCGGCAGTGCCCCTTGACACCTTCTTTGGAGAATATAGCCCTGGTTTCTCCACTTTCACAAATATGCAAATTAGCCACAGTAGATGCAAATACATTTTATTAGCACCTGGCTCCAGTCTTGTGAGGAACACTTCTTTCCAGCTTATTAGTTAATTGGTTTCTTCTCCACTGAGCCCACTTACTGAAGAGACATGGGTCTCAGTGTAAAACAGCCACCTCCCCTCGATAGGACTTTCTTCACTCTCCTTAACTCTACAGTCCTATCTTCCACCCCATGGCTGTTAGTCAATTTCAAATAATCCACAGTGTCATTAATAACATACCCATAGCCTGGTAATTACCTTCCTACCTTTTAGAGGGATCCCTCTCCCCCATCTTCTAGGTAGCCTTCTCCAGCAGGCTTTCCAAGTTCCCATCTCCTCTTCCTCTCTTGTCTTGGAGGGTGCTCTTTATAGGGTGGCTAATTATCCACCCCCACCTCTTTAGGCCCCTCCCCCTGGTTCCAGAGAGGTACAGGCCCATAACTCTGTTCACTTGTCTCTCCCCAACTCTGTCCACTCCCCTAGGGGCCCCTTCTGGAAAAACAGGTCCTGCACCCTGAGCACCCCCTAGCTGTCCCTCCAGGTCATTATGGGGATGTACCTCTCTTGGCTCCCTCTAATGACCAGAGTGGGCATTTTCCCGACTTTCTGTAGGAGAGCGCCTTCTGGCAGCCTCCTCAGGGTAGGGCAGTCCTGTGTTTATCACACTTCAAATCAAATGTATTTGCTATGCCATCTTTTTAATAAAACTGCTGTTCGTTATTCAACACTTAGATTATTGTAACTCCATGGATTTCGTACTCAGTCTTCACCATCTTCAGATAATGCAGAATTCTGCAGTTAAATTGATTACTGTATCCAAAAGATATGACCATGTCACACCCCTTCCTTGGGAGGAACATTGGCTCCCTTTCTCTCATAGAATTTCATTTAAGCTGCTATCATTGGTCTATAAAGTGCACTACTCAGGCATTCTACATTATCTCTCATGCCTGTTTGAGCACCTTTTACTGAATTTGACCCCTATTAGTCTCTAAATTAATATTAACCTCTCCCAGGGGACACTCAATGAAATTACGTGCAAATACTTTTAAAACAAAAAGAAGGAAATATTTTTTCACTCAAAGAATAGCTCTGGAACTCATTGTCGGAGGATGTGGTAATGGCGGTTAGTGGGTTTAAAAAAGGTTTGGATAAGTTCCTGGAGTAAAAATCCATAGTCTGTGATTGAGATGGACATGGGGGAAGGCACTGCTTGCCCTGGGATTGGTAGCATGGAATGTTGCTATTATTTGGGATTCTAGAATAGTGTTATTGTTTGGAATTCCGGAATGTTGCTACTATTTGGTTTTCTGTCAGGTACTTGTGACCCAGATTGGCCACTGTTGGAAGCAGGATACTGGGCTAGATGGACCATTGGTCTCACCCAGTATGACTGTTCTTATGTTCACAAGCAATAACTCCTACACTAGATAAATTTAGTGTCATAAAGAATAGTTGTTTCAGTCTTGTTTTTACCTCAATTTTTGTATCTATCAATCTGTAGGTCCAATCTGTCTAAGAAAAGCAATTCTGTATAGATGAACAGAGTAAGAAGGACTAACTCAATCTATCTTTTGTTCTTCTAGGTTACTTATCTATAGTATATGGATTTTTTTTTTTACTTTATTAAAAAATAACTAGCTCAAACTATAGGTGGACAACTAAAAAATTGCTCATATCTGTGAGAAAGCATATATCCCCTCACTTGGAAAAAGCTCTCCCTATGAAAAGACAGCATTTTTAGGCCCCTACCATAAGACTACTTGAGTCTAGTCCCCACTGTTACATTTAGGGGGAGTCCTGGAATCTTGCTTGGGATGGTTGTAGTCAGGTAGAGGGGACTATGTGGGAGGTGGCAAGGGCAGCGATAACCCTCTGGGGGATAGATGAATGACTCCTGTGATGGGGAAGAGGTTTAATGCTGAACAGTTAAGAATTGGAAGAGACTGGGCTAATTTGCATGAGGCTTGCATGGACAAATTATATGAGGAACTTTGAGTGCTGACAAAAGAATCTGGGAGTTTCAGAGAAAGAGGTCAGGAGCCTGAGAAACTGTTGGGACTCTTGGGGGTTTCTCACCTGCCAGTACCCGAGGAAGTTTTGAATTATATCTCTCTCACCTTGAGAAAAAAGGGGGGCAGTGAGACAGGGCTCGCTGGCAGAGAGGGACACACAGAACAGATCCTACTTGAGTAGACAGCACAGAATAATAGTAGTGTTTTCTAAAGGTTTTTTTCTCTAGCTCAAATGTTATGAAAGCTGTCCACATTTTATTATCAGACACTAACACTACATAATCATTTCTAAAATAGACAATGTGGAGGAACTACAGTGGTGATCACAAAAATGCTACAAAGTTTTGTGGAGTGTTCCAGGTTTAATAATGGAAAAGTCTTGCAACAGGTGGACAGTGAGAGCCATGATCTCAGCACCTTTCTAGCTGCCTGCACTCTTTCACCCAGGATCTATCAGTCCTGCTTGAGTAACTACTCATCATCATCAATTTCACTGTCCGCCTGTATGTGATGCTACAGGAGCTTAGCCGAGATTGGGTGGCAGAGCTGGTGGTGGGAGGCGGGACTGGTGGTTGGGAGGCGGGGATAGTGCTGGGCAGACTTATACGGTCTGTGCCCTGAAGAGGACAGGTACAAATCAAGGTAGGGTATACAGAAAAAGTAGCACATATGAGTTTATCTTGTTGGACAGACTGGATGGACCGTGCAGGTCTTTTTCTGCCGTCATCTACTATGTATGTTACTATGTTATAAGTATATAGGTTTTGCCATACTAGGGAAGACTGAAGGCCCATCAAGCCCAGTATCCTCTTTCCATCAGTGGCCAATCTAGGTCACAAGTACCTGGCAAGATCCCAAAAGTGTAAAACAGGTATTATGCTGCTTATCCCAGGAATAAACCGTGGATTTTCCCAAGTCTGCCTTAATAATGATTCATGACTTATCTTTTAGGAAGTTATCCAACCTGTTTTTAAACCCTGCTATGCTAACCTCTTTTGCCAAATTCTCTGGCAATGAATTAAAGAGCTTAATTACATGTTGAGTGAAGAAATATTTTCTTCAATTTATTTTAAAGGTACTACTTAGTAGCTTTATTGTGTATAGCTTTAGGGTGTAGTCCCACCATGAAGCGACATAATAGAATTATAATTTTCTCACTTTTGTTCTCTATTCCTCTCCCAATAATTCCAAACATTCGATTTGGTTTCTTAGTGCAGCTGCAGGCTGAGCAGAGAGTTTCAAAATATCATCAACGATGACACCTAGATCCTTTTCCTGGGCGGTGATTCCTAATGTCAAACTCTGCATCATGAAACTATAGTTTTGGTTCCTTTTTCCCACATGCATCACTTTGCACTTGCTCACATTAAATGTAATCTGCCATTTGGATGTCAAGTATCCCAGTCTCATAAGGTTCTCGTGCAATTTTTCACAATCCTCTTGTGATTGAACAACTCTAAATAACTTTTGGTCATCAGAAAATGTGATCACCAGGTCATTTATAAATATGATAAAAAGCAGTAATTTCAGCATAGATCCCTGGGGAACCCCACTATTTGCCCTTCTCCGTTGAGAATAATTGATAATTGTCTGGAAAAAAAAAGGATAAAAGCCATCTTAGGTCCAGGCATGCCTATAGCTGTTTACAAGTACATTACTAGCTATTAATGATTGCCTCATGTTTGAGTTTGGGGATATTGGTTTCCTTTTAAACTGATTTAGGATGTCCAGTAAGCAAACACATTATATTCACCCCATAGGACAAAGCCAACAGGTAACAACAGACAGTAGACAGAAACATGTCAGTTTCAATTAGATTCCGATCATGAACTATTTCTAACTCCTTCCATACCTTTGACAGATAATGGTTTAATAAGCGATCTGCTTTTCATTTAAAGGGTCGGTAGTAAAACCCAGATCACGTTTCTCACTCGGTGGGTTAAAAAACCGCTTACACTCATTTTTGCAATGTAAAACGACACTATATCAAATCAAACATTTCCAGATGTGGCCAGCCTGCTTGCCTGTCTGTTTGCATGCATGAGCGCCTGTATGTGTGCCTTTAGAAATCAGCATATGTGTGCTGTAGTTTACTGTAGGCTTGTTTCTAGGTTTTTAGTGCCACCTGCTGGTGAAAACTGTTCTAGAAGTGTAAGGTTCAAATTCTTTGGAACATGCATTCTATATATTCCAAAGACAGTATGTTACTTCACTACTAATGGTTTGGGAAGCAAACCAGTAGGCAATATTCAATTTAGTTTAGGTGTATTATACCACTGAAGCCATGTTTTACACAGTAAGACATGAGGTAAGGCATATATACTCCCTCATAGCTAAAGTGATGCATTTTTTTTGCCCAAGAAAATTTTATTAAATATCAAGTGTAAATAATTGCAAAAAGATTAAATGAGTTACAGATAGATAGAAGTATCAAAAGATAATACAAATATAGTAACATAGTAAGTGACAGCAGATAAGGACCTGAAGAGTGGCCTAGTGGTTAGGGTGGTGGACTTTGGTCCTGAGGAACTGAGTTCCATTCCCAGCATAGGATTCTGGGCAAGTCACTTAACCCTCCATTTGCCCATGTAAGCCACATTGAGCCTGCCATGAGTGGGAAAGCGCGGGGTACAAATGTAACAAAAAAAAAAATAGTCCATCCAGTCTGCCCATCAATTCATGATTAAATCAACAATGAATGTGGTATTATACACTTTATTACAAGTCTTTCTTTGGTGTTTCTGGGACATAGACCGTAGATGTCCACCCGAGTATGTCCTTATGTTCCACCTACTGGAGTTGCTGTCAAAGCCTACTCCAGCCTATCTGAATACATCTTGTCATTTGCGGGACCCAAACTGTAAAAGTTTGCCCAGCACTGTCCTCAGTTCCAGCTACTGAAGTTGCCACTGAAGCCCTTTCCAGCCTAACCTAAACTTTAGATTACTGTTTTATACCGTCTATTTTCTAGATTAGAGTTCCTCTGTGTTCATCCCATGCCTTTTTGAATTCCATCACTCTTTTTGACTCTACCACCTCCCTCGGGAGGACATTCCAGGCATCAACCACCATCTCCGTGAAAAAGAATTTCCTGACATTACTCCTAGGTCTACCACCCTGCAACCTCAGTTCGTGTCCTCTAGTTTTACCATTTCCCCTTCTCTGGAAGAGATTTGTTCCTATATTAATACCTTTCAAGTATTTAAATGTTTGTATCATATTTCCCCTGTCCTTTCTTTCCTCTAGGCTATACTTATTCAGGTCTTCCAGTCTCTTCTCATACGTCTTTTGGCGCAAAACCCATATCATTTTTGTCGCCTTCCTCTGGATTGCTTTTAGTCTTTTTACATATTTAGCAAGATGCGACCAAAACTGAACACAATACTCCAGGTGGGGCCTCACCAGCGACTTGTACAGGGGCATCAACACCTCCTTTCTTCTGCTAGTTACTCCTCTCTTACCTGCCCATGCCAGGCCCCTTTTCAACTTGCACACTATAAAATTTAGGTGCTCATGTTATAGAATAGGGTGCAGGGCAGATCTGTGGGTAAACCAGTGGTGTAGCCAAGGGTGGACTTGGGTGGGCCCAGGTCCACCCACTTTCAGCTCAGGCCCACCAGTAGCAGCACACCTATGATCTGGTCGGCAGAGATTCCCAAGCTGAAAACTCCCAACAACTGTCCCTCCTGCATACCTTATAAATAGCAGATCTTCGCCTGCAGGAAGCAGCGACTGATACATACTGCTTACAATGGCCCCACAGCCTTCCCTCTGACGTATCCCCGCCTATGCGGAAACAGGAAGCTGCATCAGTGGGAAGGATGTGGGGCCTACATGAGTAGTGTGTATCAGTTGCGCCTCACTGAACATCTGAAATTTAAAAGGTGTGCAGGAGAGGAGGTATATTTGAGAGACCATATGGCATGCAGGCAAGAGGAGAGACAAAATCACCTATGGGATGGGGTGGGGTTCTTCTGCCCACCCATCTTGAGTCCAGGCCCACCCAAAATTGGGTGTCTGGCTACGCCCCTGGGGTAAACCCAAATGAGTTGCCAATTAACACCAATTATTGATTGTCAACAGCTCATTAACTAATTAGTTTGTGCGCAGATCTGTGATCCGCATTTGAATTTGGGCGACTTAAATAAAACCCAGAAGTATGTGTGCATAAGGCACACTCTTAACTGTGAAAGGTGTTCTTTTTAAATGGCTGCCTATCTGTGGTAGATTGAGGGGCAGATTCTAAACAGCAAGCTCAATAGTGCTTATCTGCAAACATTTATGTCTGAGTGAACGAGATTTTTCTGATCCTTGCCCAAGTTGCTTTTTAAAAAGGAGACTTTACATACATAAAATTAGGACCGGTGTTAGACATGTCGGGGCCCAGTGCTAGGTAGTGGCAAAGTAAAGAAAGATGGCGTCCGGGAAGGGCAAACTGCCCATGCCACCCTGCCCTTTACTACACTACTGCTGCCTTATGATGATGACTGGGTTTTTTTTCTGGGGAGCTCGGAGAGCAAGGCCAGAAGCAGCAGTATGTAGGTCGAAGTCAGCATCACTGGCGCCCCTGCTAAGACAGCACCCAGGGCAGTCCACCCCCCTCCCCCACATGCCCTCCTTACTACCAGGGCTTTTGTTTGAGGGGGTACTTGGGGGTAGTGAGTACTGACATCTTTTTCATTGTCTGCTAGAATTGACCCACGGTCCCCAAGTTTTAATGAAAGAGCTCAGGTTCTACATACCAATTCTGCTTTGTCATAGATTCTGTGACTGTTTGCAGAGGGCCTGGCTATTGTGGGGTGGTCACCCCACCCCTGATGGATGGCTTGGCATTTGAGTACCGGCACCTTTTTTGCCAAAAAAAAAATGCACTGCTTATTGGTGCTAGGTCTCCTTCAGTTTGAGGCAGTCACGGTGGTGTGAGGGCCAAGGGTAGTTCCTCTGATTTCTACCCCCTAATGTCAGCCATGCATAGAATGGAACATACTGAATTAAAGGGAAAACGTTCCCATAGCAGTGATAGAACCACCTAAAAGTAGCCATTCACAGAAAGCCAAAATGACAGATTACCTTCAGATGAAAGTATGCAGGGCTGTTTTCCCTCCTCCTGTAAAGAACCCTTTGAAAGAATGTCTGTAGCTAAAAGTAAAATAAAAAGACCTGAATTATTTTGGCAGACACTTTTGTTTTCACTTTTTTAAATAGGATTTATGTTCTTGCACATGTGTAGGCACAAGTATAAATAAATAGCAAGTAACCCTGCCATTCAGGCAGAGCGGCCACTTGGCATAATCAATGAAGCGCAGAAGGAAAGCCGTTTGGTTTGGCATGGCATCTTTTGTAGATGCTCAGATCCTGAAGCTGTTTAAACAGAGAGATTGTCACTTATTTTATTAACCAGCATACTGTGCAAGGGTTCATGGACCTAAAATCAATGGAGAGAAAGAGGTGGATTATGAAAATACACCATTTTAAAGTTTAAACACTGCAGAGCTCATAGTCTATTCATCTTTGGCTACCGCCCGCAGTATGTAGGCTGGTAGCTCTGGTGCATCTGAACCCTCTATGCCCAGGCTTCCTCTTTAATTCTGTAAGCCTTGTTTTAGGGTCACACTCGCTACCAGGGTTGAGTCTTTTCCCTTCTTTATTCGCTACGCCTTTAAACATAATGCAAGTCCTTTAGTGGGAGAAAGTCAGCATTTACCTCCTTGGCCAGACATAGACTCCCTGATTCTGTAAAGGTCACCAAATATTTGCCAGCATAAATTTAGGTGTGTTCTTAATTTTTGCGCACAGTTTAATTGAACAACAAGCCAATTAGTACCAAAATTTAGCTTTTTAACAAGCAAGGGCGCATGGACATGGGAGGGTCATGGGCGTTTTGGGGTGGAATGTGAGTGTGGCTTCAGGTTACATGTGTAATTACAGAATAATATGCTCCACACATAAATTTAGGCATGGGCAATTGCCCCACGTTTTTGTTGCCTAAATTTACGTGTGACTTTCCGCTTAAGCATGTATTCTGTAAATCATGCTGAACTTTAGGCATGGCTTATAGAATACCGCGTAAGCATTTTTTTTCAGCACTGATTTTTAGGTGTCGCTTATAGAATTTACCCTTTTTAGCCTTTCCTCATATGAAAGGAGTTTCATCCCCTTTATCATTTTGGTCACCCTTCTTTGAACCTTTTCTAATTCCGCTATATCTTTGTTGAGATACAGCGACCAGAACTGAACACACTTCTCAAGTTGAGGTCGCAACATAGAGCAATACAGAGGCATTACTGTATTTTTGGTCTTATTTACCATCCTTTCCTAATAATTCCTAGCATCTTGTTTGCTTTTTTGGCTGCCACACACTGGGCAGAAAATTTCACAGTATTGTTTACTTTTACACCAAGATCTTTTAATTGGGTGCTGACCCCCAAGGTGGACCCTAGCATCAGGTAACTATGATTTGGATTATTCTTCCCAATTTGCTTCACTTTGCGTTTGTCCACATTAAATTTCATCTGCCATTTGGATGCCCAGTCTCCCAGTTTCCTAAGGTCTTTCTGCAATTTTTTACAGTCCACATGTGTTTTAATAACTTCGAATAGTTTTATGTCATCTGCAAATGTAATCACTTCACTTGTCGTTCCAATTTCCAGATCATTTGCAAGTATGTTAAATAGCACCAGTCCCGGTACAGATCCCTGCGGCATGTCACTTTTCACCCTCCACTATTGAAAAAAATGGCTATTTAAACCTACCCTCTAATTTCTATCCAATAACCAATTCTAATCCACAACAGAATATTGCCTCCTATCCCATGACTCTTTAGTTTTCTCAGGAGTCTCTCACGAGAAACTTGACTATAAATTAAGACTATAAATGAAGAGATGTGCAAAAGAGGGGTGGGTGGGTGGGTATGAAGACTGAACTAAGCCCCACTGTGCCTTCTAGATGCTATCGGTTAATACTGTAGGCTGTGGCAGTTCAGTTTCTACCTCTGGCAGAAAGTTCAAGTTTAAAACCATGGGGGAAAGGGTTTTACACTATGGAAGCTAGTTAAGAAAGTTTACTTTTTTTAAAATTCAAACTGTCTTTATCAATAAACCTACAATTTCTCTTTTATCCCCCAATCTTTAAATCACCAAAGCACAGAGCAAAATAATGTTCAATTACCCAGAGAAAATGTCCTCTTCTCTCAGAACTTCTTTGGTCATATGAATTTTCTTTATCCCTGAATCCCAGTGCCCCTTCTTGGTACTTAGGTTTCTCCCTAGTTCCATTGAATGGGAAACTCATCCTCCCTAGCAAATCCCCTGCCATACCTGGGATTCTTTGTTTGATCATTTCCGATCTGACGAAGAAGGGCAACCTTCGAAAGCTAATCAAGAAATGTATTAAGTTATGTCCAATAAAAAAAAGTATCATCTTATTTTCTTTTCCATGTTTTATTTTGTTTAATTTCTATTTGTTTGATCAAGAACTTTGCATCACTTTCACTCCTTTTCTTCAGTTGTATCCTCTTGATATGTCTTTCCCTTTGCTCCTCTGGGTAAACACTTTCAATGATACTTTACAGCTACTTTCTCCTCCCATGATGAGTACCATTTGAGTACCCAAGAAGGTCTTTTACTAAGGTGTGCTAGCATTTCTAGCTCACACTAAATATCAATTGGCACAATATATTATTTATTTGTTTGTTTGTTTATATATTTATTTATTACATTTGTATCCCACCTTTTCCCATTTAGTAGTAGGCTCAAAGTGGCTTACATAGTTCCAGAGAGGTGGTTACAGACTCTGTAATGAACAAATACAGTATAGGGGTACAGTTACAGTGACAAGTACAGTAATGTTAGGGTGTGATCATGCGTCGGGGTAAAAAACTGTCCGTTTCCTGATTCAAATGCCATATTTCATTATTCTGTGTTTATGTCAGATACTGTGGGGTATGCTTTCTTAACAGGTGAGGTTTTAGGTTTTTTTCGGAATTCTAGATGATTATTCGTAGATTTCAGGCATTTTGGTAGAGAATTCCAGAGCTGTGTGCATATGTAAGAGAAACTTGACGCGTATGTTGATTTATACTTCAGGCTTTTACAACTTGGGAAGTGAAGAGTTAAGTACATTCTGGCTGATTCAATTGTGTTTCTAATTGGTAAGTCGATTAGTTCAGACATATGGCTCAGAGCTAGACCATGTATTATTCTCTGAACAAAGGTACAAATCTTGAAAGCGATACATTCCTTGATTGGTAGCCAGTGTAGTTTTTCCCGGAGGGGTTTTGCGCTTTCAAATTTAGGTTTTCCATAGGTAAGCCTGGCTGCCGTATTCTGAGCAGTCTGTAGTTTCCTTAGGATTTGTTCCCTGCAACCCGCATATACTCCATTGCAGTAATCGACATGTGTTAATACCATTGTTTGAATCATGTTGTGAAAAGTTTCCCTTGGGAAGAATAGGAATATAATGGGCATCTGAGCATTTAGCACCAGCTGATTGTTAGGGATTTGCATTTTTTTTGAAATGACATTTCCCATATTGTTTCATGTCAAATTCAGCTTGATATAAAAGGAAAAAGCTGCGGTAGCGTTTTTAGCTCATGGTAGAAATCAGCTGGCGGTAAACGCCGAGACACCCATTACATTCTTATGGGCGTCTTGGCATTTACAGCCAGCTGATTTCTACTGTGAGCTAAAAATGCTACCACGGCTTAGTAAAAGACTCCCTTAGCGCACGCTAATAATTAGCGTGCGCTAAATGATAAGTTGTCCATAGCAATATAATGGGTGTGTTATCTTAGTGTACACCACTTTGCGTGAATTCCTTCAAAAAGGCGGTAAATACATCCTTAGTAAAAGGAGCCCCTATATATGGAATTTTCCTCCAAGTTAGAAAAAAATAAAGCAAAATGAAAATTCCTATGAATGATGCAATAAACTAAACGAAATAAAAGCTTTTGGGCTGTATACTCCTATTAAATTTTCCATCCCGCGTGACCCAGCACAGGATAGTAGAGAAATAAACACTTCCAGCACTTTCTGGAAGGAGGTTGTTGGGTATTTTTTTTTTTTTTTATCTTTTTCAGCTTTTCCTCTAGGAGCATATAATATCTCTCCTCAGGAACATTCCAGTCAGGGCAAAAGAAAAAAGTGAAAAAAAAAAATAAAAATAAAAAAGCAACAGTTATGCACAAATCTTGCTTTAAGTTACAGAAGATACATGAAGGGGGCTCCGAGTTTCTTCCCTGAGGTCTTGGTGAGCTGAGAGAGGCCCATGAACTCCAGGCTAAAAATTAGCACAGTGCAATTGCTTCCTGCAGCCGTGTTTGCACATTTGTGTTGACACATTTCTAATATTACACGTTTTTCGTCTTCTTTTGGTGTCCATGTCTCCCCACAGGGCCTAAAAGGCTCAGAAAACAATATCAAATTTACTTTTAGTGAAAAGGTGCGTCCGTGAAGTTACTAAGTGGTAGCATATGAAAATTAGGGTCCCAACACAGGAAAACAGCTCCTTCCCAGAAGAGGTTTGGACATAAAGATGCCCTTTTATTAACTGAGATTCAAGGAAATATTAATATATTTTAAGCTAAAATAAACAGAATTTCATAAAGAATGTTATCTCATGTCTTTGCATCTGACAGACGAAGGGCAACCTTCGAAAGCTAATCAAGAAATGTATTAAGTTATGTCCAATAAAAAAGGTATCATCTTATTTTCTTTTCCATGTTTTATTTGGTTTGATTTCTATTGATATCCATCTGACAGACTAAAGTGAACAAAATCTGCAGGCTTCTTGTACTTATCTTTAGATGTTGTTAATGCTTTATTCATTTTTGGATTAAACACAGCATATATCCTTAGAGTTTCAAACAGATCGAAATTCAGCTCACGACAGTTAGCAATTATCACAGATATGAAGGCGCGCTGGGGGTGCGAACTATCGCCGGGCTGCTGCGATTTCCCGGTGGTGCTTCCTTTTTAGTGAGCAGTAAGCCCATGTTGGACTTACCACCGCTTTGTAAAAGGGGCACTTTTTGGGCACCATATATAGAATCTAGCCCTAAGCTTAACTTGAGCTTAATGTCCTTTAGTAAAAGGCCCTCTTAGTTATCTGGTTACGCCTTCCCAATTGTAGAGGAATTAAATACAAGACCTACTATGCATCCAGATTCTCCTTTTTGGGCAGCCAGCTTTGGAATGCTCTACCCAGACCAATCCAATTACTTTAAGCAAGCCTATCCTAATGTCCCAACCTAATCTTACCAACCTCCACTCCCAATTCTGTTCTGAATTAGATAACGACCCCATCATTTATTTTACTTACCCCCACCTCCCCATTCCCCCTCTACTCATTCCATCCTTCTCTTCTCCATCTCCCCTTTATTTTATCCCTCCTTACCCCTTCTCCCAAATTATACTATCCTGTCCTGTCTACCCTCTCTTATACTAATCATACATTATCAAGATCAACTTATCATACACTATCAAGTTCAACTTATAATGTTTTGAAATTTCTATTACATGACTTTGTATTTCAAATTACTATGTAAGCCGCATTGAGCCTGCATTGTGTGGGAAAGCACGGGGTACAAATGTAATAAATAAATAAATGGTTTGAATAAGTCTGCTCTCCAGATAAACTCCAGCTCTGCTCTGACTCAGCCCATCAACTGCCCCAGCACTAGCTGGTTAATCTCCTGCTCAATATCAGTCTAAAAATGTTCACGAGAAAATAAGGGTCAACAGCCAAGTTGTGGTTGATAACTTTTCATTGCACTAACAATGTATTTTTGACAAGCTTTTGAGAGTTATTCTGTCTTCATCAGGTTAGCAAAGAAACAATGTAGTTGCCCTGGGTTTAAATTGTACAAACTCATCTGGGGCTTAGGTTGTCTGCTTATATCATTACAGCTCAGTGAAAGGGGGTGGGGGGGGGGGGGGGATTGACAGAGGTGATTGTTCAAAGGCCCTATATTCTCTGCTCAAAATTTTGAAAGAAACTATTTTTAAAGCTCAAATGGAATAGCTGAAAAACAGTAATTTCCAAATCTGCCTTGGAAACTCCCCAGCTGGCTGAGTTTTCAGGGGACCCCATTAATGCATGAAATAAATTGCCATATACTAGGTCTTCAACACATACAAATGTATCTCTTGTGAATTAGTGATGAGAATCCTGAAAGTGTGGGGTCAACAGGGCAAGTTTTGGAGCCACTGTCCTAATAAAACCAGGAACTACCAATCCATGCATCCAGTAAGGGGGAAGGGGAGTGGTAAAACTGGGGCTGGATTAGCCTGCCTGAAAGAATGCAGACGGAGCAAGCTGGCGACTTTAATGTTGTCTCTCTTTATCTATGAAGGCAGGAACTATGCTATTTCCCCCATGCTGTTATGAAATAATTGAGAGGATTCACAGTGAAACAGTTTATTGAAAAAAAAAAAAAAACCTCTCAGTTTTAATTCATTTGCAATTTCTAGTTTCTGAAATTTGATCATTTTCATTGTTACTAATGTGTGGCCTTCTGGGAATATAGTCATGGTTAAAACCAGAGCACATTACAGATTGGAACACAAGCTGTTTCCCTAAGAATTAATGTCCTTATGTGCCTTTTCCATAGGTCATAACTTGAAGAAAAATATTTTGACAGGTGAGATTGCATGAAGATCCGTTAGCGGAGAATTAAACTGGTCATTTTATTGGTGTTTTAAGAGAACAGGAGCATTATGCCAAGGTTTATGCAAATCTTGTGACTTGAGTACATCCTCATAGAAACTCATTGCCCCAATGCCAGATAGATGTTTGGAAAATTGGTAGCTAGCTCATGGAACCTGAATGTTGCATAGCCAAGATTTTTCATGCTCTTCCACGTAGTGGGATAAAACAAGTCCCCCTGATTCTGGCACAGGGCCAGATTCTGTAAATAGCATCTAAAATCTAGATGTGTCTGATTAAAGCACGCTTAAAATTAGTCTTGGTTTATAGTATAGTGCATAGGTCCGGAAAATGCGCCTACATTTAGGTGTGGCCATTTGCACCACTGAAAACCTGGTGTAAATACTTGCACTTAAATGTAGGCGTGTTCCCCTGAATTCCATAACAGCGCACGTAAATTCAAGTAACACTCCTGACATGCCCATACTCCTCCGATGGCCACACCCTCTTTTCAGCTACACACATTAGAAGTTGCGTGCTCCCCCTTTTAGAATATGCCTACAAATAAGCACAAGTAAATTCCAATTATTGCCGATTAGTGATGTTAATTGGTTGTTATTGGCCAATCATCATCAGTGATTGGCTTGTTACTCAATTAACGTGCGTAAATTGACCGCATGCACAATTTAATGTGTACTATTTGCCGCGCCTTACAGAGAATCTGGGGAAGAGTGTATATTTCTTTGGTTATTTAGAATGTGTGTGCTTTGTCTACAGTATAAAGACAAATAAATATCTTAGGGACCCTTTTACAAAGTAATGGTACAGCTATCACATGTGTAGCATGCGCCAAATCGAGACTACTGCCTGGGTAGCGCATCCATCCAGCAGTATATTGAAATTGGTGCATGCTGTTTCCTGTGGTAGAAAATACTTTTTATATTTTCTACCATGGGGGTATTCCTGGTGGTAATCAGCAACACGGCCACATCGGCATATGATAAATGAGTACCACGAATGTAGCACGTGAGCCCTTACTGCTAGTTCAATGAGTGGCAGTAAGGGCTCAGGCAGTAAATAGCTGAGTGCCACCTTTACTTCTAGTAATCAAGAAGGAGTGGGAAAGAGACCAGGCTAACCAGAGACAAACGAGGAGTCTTCAGTCCATTGTAGATGCTTTATTGGTGAAGACTCGACACAGCACCATGTTTTGGCTTGTAGCCTGCATCAGGAGTCTTTAGGGTAAAATACGTGAATAACATCTAATGGTCAATACACACAGACCCAAGTGGATGGAACAATGTGGTCTTTAAAAAGACCTTTGATTAGAAAATATGTAGGTTCTAAAACGGGCTGATTAACCAATTAAGAGCTACTCAAAGTCAATGGATAGCTCAGATCAAGTGATTTAACCAGCCAGGAGCTGTTTCTGGCCAGTTAAATCTCTTTGAATATCGACACCTTGAGGGATCTTTACTGGTTACTGGTTGAACTGCACATTAAATTTAAGATGGCTTGTTTGGTTTGTAAATCACATGTTGGCTAGAATTCAGAGGGTCTTGTAGAACTACTTGTGATTCCTTCTTCTGGACAAAACTCCTGTTTCTCTTGTACTTTACGAATCAGTTATCCTACTTTTGAAAATATACGCTTCAAATCTGTCTCTGAGCATTTATTTCCATTTTAATGGGCAAGAATTTGGAATATGCTGCCTTGAGAAATATTTGCCATTATGTACATCTTTTAGAAATGCTTTAAAAATGTTTCTGTTTCACTAAGGGACAAATTCTATAATTGGCGCCTTAAAAATCGGTGCCGAAAAACCACACGATTTGTGTGATTCTATAAATTACGCCTAAAGTTAGGTGTAGTTTATAGAATATACCTATGCACCATTCCTATGACTAAAATTTAGGCGCACCCATTTAGGCCACCTAAAACTAGGCCTAAATATCTGCACCTAAGTTAGGCACAGTTCGGGTGTGTTCCAAAATAGTGCGCATAGATTTTTTAAATGCCCACAACCCACCCACGCCCATGGCCATGCCCCCTTTTCCACTGTGTGCATTAGAATTTATGCACACCACATTGTAGAATGCACCCAGAAAGTGGTGCACGTAAATTCTAATTAAACCCAATTAGTGCCACTAATTTGTTGTTAAGTACCAACTATAAGTACTGATTGGCTTGTTAATCAATTAAGCTATGCATGTAATTTGGCCACAACTAGCACCATATATAGAATTTGGGGATAGTAATGATTTGTCATTAAAATTATTTCTAGAGAGACTTGTATATGTTTTATTTGATTAGTAATTTATAATTATTCTTCGTTTTTATACTTTTTTTTTTGGTGTACATCCCTCAAGTGTTGGAGGCTATCTTGACTGTTAACCAATATAAATCCTAATTGAAAAAATGATGGTATATAAAACATCAATAGATTAGAAATTAAAAGTTACAATATCTATCTTATCGTGGATACACAGTTATTTTAAACATGAAAAAACTCATTAAAAAGAACTGGCAAGTAATTAAGCTGGCAACATTTTTTTAAACACCATTAAGATCTGTTCAGCTGTAACAATCTTTTCAGATATTTTTGAATTTTAGTAGATATTTACCTTCATTCTGCAAAATTATGTCTAACTAGTCAAGCAAGTGAATCCTATCACTGAAGAATTTGGGCATGCATAGGACAGGTATGGAAGATGCTGGAAGGAAAAGAAATTGGGGGAGGGATAAAGTTTATAAACAAAACCTCACGGAAGGGAGTTGGCATTGGATTGTGTATGGAAATTTACATGATCGGCTACCCAAAGTGGATGAATCTCAGCTAAGCAGTAGATGGGCCCAGGAGGTGCCCTGCCAGTGAGCAACTGTGCTTTTTGAGTTGTCATTGGGGGTCCTGATTGTGATTGAGGGGGTTGGGGGGTTGCTATTGGGCTGTTTTTAGGGGGTTCAGCATCTGCAGGCATCTTTTAATCAAAAAAATTGCCCTGAAAGAAAAGTGAAACAAAACAAAAAAAAATTATAAACACAAAATAAAAATAAATGAATAAATAAATCACACAGGAAACTAAATACAATGAAATGTTTTTGGCCTGCAAACCCCTAGATTTTATTTGAACTAGGGCTTTTCAAAAGTGGGAATCCTGCATTTACTCAAAGTAATTGTCAGTAATGATGCATGAAGGAGTTGGTATACCAGTTTACATCTGCTGCCATATAGTATTTAGGTCTGTGTTTTTCTTTATATCCAATAAGTAACAGAACATGGTGCAGTGAAACATTTTTATAAGTGCTAACCCTTCTGCCCTCCACCAGAGGAAGCAGGAACTGCCAAACTGATCTTCCTTCATCACTGAGCTTTGGAGAAAATTGTACAATGGTTGGTCCAACTGTCCACTACTCAGTGTTGCTGTTGCATGCATAGCTGACATGATTCTAGGAGTGGAGCGCATAAATGTTTTGCATGCCCTTGACCAGTCTTTGCCCCCCACATGCATGCCCTCTTACAGTTACACACTATCCCCTGGATTCTATACATGTTACCCAGATTTGCATGCCCAAATTTGGGAACATGCCTCAGATAATTGAGTAATGAGCCCTTAGCTATCAATCATTGGGTGCTAACAACCACTTATTGACGTTACTTGGTACTCATTAACATTTGCACGTGCATCTGGCTACGCGCTATTCTATAAGGCATGGCGCCTAACTTTACTAGCATGTGACTCAAAAGGGGGCGTGGCCACGGGAGTATCAAGAACATTCTGAAAAGTTGTGCGCATAATTATAGACTACAGCCTCAGAGCACCTAACTTGGGTGGCATCGTTCTAAAAGTAGGCCTGGGAATCAGCACTGAGTGCAAATATTTTACTGTGTTGAATGTTGAGCGCCATTTACTAACTCTAGGCCTATACATTTTGAGCACTACGTTTATAGAATAGCGACTAAGTGCAGTTACATGTGTAAATGCAATTAATGCCCATTAGCATTAGTTAATTCCAATTATTATCAATTATTGGTTGTTAGTGCTAATTAGTGCTTAACTTACCAATTAAGTTACACAGATAACCTACATGCATATAATTTTGCACACTAAGGGCCAGATTCTATATATGGCGCCTGAAAAACCTGCGTGGAAAACATTTCTGCCTAAGCATATTCTATAAGCAGTGCCTAGATTTAGGCACAGTATATAGAACACGTTTAGTTGGTATCCTAGCGCCTAAAATTACGTGCCTCTATTTCCACCAATGAAAATGTGGTGTAAATTCTGGCACGTAGATTTAGGCCCAGAGGGCCATAGTTCTATAATAGTGCACCTAAATTTTGGAATGCCCACGAAACGTCCATTTCTTCACCCATAACCATGCCCCTTTTTTGCTTGTGCACATTAAAATTTAGGCACAGTGCGTTATAGAATACACTTAGGGAATTGTGCATGTAAATTCTAATTATTGCCGAAACAGTCATGGCCATTTATGCCACGTTTTACTTGGCATAAATCCTGATGCCTCAATTAGACACAGAGTGGGTGTATTCTACAACAAGGCACATAGATTTAAGAAACGCCTATGTCCTGCCCATGGTCACACCCCTTTTCAACTATGCAACTTAGAATTTCCACGTACCACTTTACAGAATACTCTTAGTGAGTTCTGCGCATAAATCTTAATTAATGCCAATTAGTGCTAATAATTGCTTGTTAACATCCAATTGACAGTGCTGATTAGCTAGTAAACCAATTAAGTTACACTTATTGTTAGAGGCTGTGCTTCGATTTCTGGGCGGAAATTAAGGCGTGATATATAGAATCCAGCAGTAAACCTATGTTCACCCCATTATTATCATCCGCCACCTCAGAATGATCATTTCTCCGTATCCTTTTACTTGCCTAATTCCGTATTGTCATCCTTTCTTCCATCTATCAATTCAAGTTTGGTAATAGGAGAATAGCAATGGTTGCATCATCTTTCACCTCTGCTGCCTGAAGTTGCAACATTGAATTTTGAACCATGGGGTAAATCATGGTGCTGCACGATTCAAAGAGCAACATTTGAGCCTCCAGTAGCAAAGGAAGAGGAAGCAACAGCCAAATGCACTGCCCCACTGCTTTCTTTCTCCTTGCAGAGCTTCGATCGGTACAAAGAGAAGGTGTGATGGTCATTTCCGCCATTAATTCCAACTCTTCTGTACTGCCAATCTTCAGCATTGATTCCTTGGGGATTGAGGGATTCTGTGGTAAAGGCCACAGAAGTGCAGAAGACCAGGGGTTCTGACCATGTTATTATAAAATGCCTATCAGGCTTATTTTCGAAAGAGAAGGGCACCCATCTTTCGACACAAATCGGGAGATGGGCGTCCTTCTCCTAGGGTCGCCCAAATTGGCATAATCGAAAGTCGATTTGGGGCATCCTCAACTGCTTTCCATCGCGGGGATGACCAAAGTTCACGGGGGCGTGTCGGAAGCATAGCGAAGGCAGGACTGGGGCGTGCCTAACACATGGGCGTCCTCGAATGATAATGGAAAAAAGAAGGGTGTCTCTGACGAGCACTTGGGCGACTTTACTTGGTCCATTTTTTCTTATGACCAAGCATCAAAAAGGTGCCCGAACTGACCAGATGACCACAGGAGGGAATCGGGGATGACCTCCCCTTACTCCCCCAGTGGTCACTAACCCCTTCCCACCCTAAAAAAAATTTGTAAATATTTTTTCCAGCCTCTATGCCAGCCTCAAATATCATACCCAGCTCCATGACAGCAGTATGCAGGTCCCTTGAGCAGTTTTAGGGGGTACTGAAGTGCACTTCAGGCAGGCAGACCCAGGCCCATCCCCCCTACCTGTTACACTTATGGTGGTAAATGTGAGCCCTCCAAAACCCACCACAAACCCACTGTACCCACATCTAGGTGCCCCCCTTCATCCCTAAGGGCTATGGTAGTGGTGTACAGTTGTGGGGAGTGGATTTTTTTGGGGGGGGTTGGGGGGCACAACACACAATGTAAGGGAGCTATGCACCTGGGAGCTTTTTCTGAAGTCCACTACAGTGCCCCCTAGGGTGTCCGGTTGGTGTCCTGGCATGTGAGGGGGACCAGTGCACTACAAATGCTGGCTCCTCCCATGACCAAATGGCTTGGATTTGGTCGTTTCTGAGATGGGCATCCTCGGTTTCCATTACCACCGAAAATCGGGGACGACCATCTCTAAGGTCAACCTAAATGTTGAGATTTGGCCGTCCCCGACTGTATTATCGAAATGAAAGATGAATGCCCATCTTGTTTTGATAATACGGGTTTCCCCGCCCCTTCGCAGAGACGTCCTGTGAGGACATCCTCAGGAAAACTTGGGCGCCCCGTTCGATTATGGCCCTCATTGTCACCTGCATACTTCATGAATTCTGTTATTAAAACACAGAAACATAGATTGACTATTAAGTCTGGCCATGTGCCTTTACTAATGTAGTACTGCAAACCCTCCTTGATCCCTAACTTTACTTTCATACCTTTCAAGTACAGATCTTCTATGCCTTCCCTAGGATTTCAATTTTTACCTCCACTATCTCCTGTGGGAGACCACGTCATACACCCACCATCCTAATGGTGGAAAATCATGTACAACAGCATATGAAATGTCAACAGCATATCCTATCAACAATAATTCAAGATATCAAAATTGCTATCATTTAACACCATGGTCCCTGTTTACAAAGGCACGCTAGCATTTTTAGTGTGTACTAAAAATTAGCACTCATTAACCGTGTAGATGCCAATAATATTCCTATGGGTGCCTTCATGGCTAGTGTGTAAACAGGGCCCTATGAATCCTTCAAAAATTCACTAACTAGAGAGGAAAATAACTTCAGAAGCTCAAATTTTATGTTCCTACTTTCAGCATAGGACCAGAGCTGAGCAGCCCCCCCCCCCCAAAAAAAAAAATACCTCTCAATTCTTTTAATGTGTACACTTATGTTAATTTTCTCTCAAAGCTACTTTCACTTTTTTTTTCAATTTTCATAAATTTCATAAGCATTTTTTCAAAAAAGGCAGTTTATAGGTGTTTGTAGGTGTGGGTCACTTATTTGGATTGGTGTATGGAGCGCTCACTAGAGCGTACTGTTTTACTGCTGGAGTTGGTGTCGCTCCTCATGAAGCTGTAGTGGAACACTTCTTGTTGATACTGCCAAACTTTGGATGGGCTTTGCTCCTATTTGCTCACAGGATGTTATTAGAGCAATTAACTCGTATAGTCCTCTCAATTCAAGTCCTACAGAAGTTCTAAAAGCATTGAAATTAGATTTAGCTCCATCTATGGCTACGATTACTAATACATTTTTTGGGGAAGGTGAGGTTACTGTTTTATTCAGGGCTTTTTTTGAGGGGGTACTGAGTACCAGTACCTTTTCCATTGTCTGCTAAAATTGACCCATGGTCCCCAAGTTTTAATGAAAGAGCTCAGGCTCTACACACCAATTCTGCCTTGTCATAGATTCTGTGACTGATTGCAAGGGGCCTGGCTGTTATGGGGTGGGTCCCTAAGTGATCACCCCACCCCTGAAGGGTGGCCTGGCATTTGAGTACTGGCACCTTTTTTGCTAGAAAAAATGCGCTGGTTTTATTGAAGAAAGCTGCTGTCAAACCATTGTTAATTTAAAAAAAAAAACCTACTTTAGATCCCAATAAGATTGAAACTTTTTGACCTATATCTAATTTAATGTTTTTTTCAAAGGTGATGGAAAAGATTGTTTTCACTCAGCTCACAGATTCATTTGCTTGATACCTTTCAATTTGGTTTCATATCTAAGCATAACATCAAAACTTTATCAATATCTATGCTTGATGAAATTTGGTTGGGTTTTGATAGATGGGAGAGGGGTTTGTTAGGATTTTTTTGACACTGTAAATCAAGCCATTTTATTGCACAATTTACAATCTTTGGGGATCTGAGGTAAGGTACTATTATGGTTTAGGTCTTTTTTTGGTTGAGTGTCAATTTCAAGTTGTGCAAAGTCAGACTGGATTACACAAAGTTGATGTGTTCCACAGGGTACGTCTCTTTCTTCTCTGCTATTCAACTTATTTATGTACCCTGTCTGTAAGTTGTTAGACAATCTAGGTATTAGCTATCAGTTGTATGCAGACAATCTTCAATTTTATTTTTCTGTCTCTGACAAGATGGCGGACAGGTTCCTTTTGATGGAACTCTAGGTAAGAACAAAGCTTAGATGAATGCCAACTGCATACTTTTAAATATGGCTAAAAGACACGCATTCTTTGGTTATCTTGTTTTGATCAAATACCATCTCCTTTAAGATTTTCAGGGTGTTTCTCTTCCTGTTCTACATTCAGTAACAATTTGGGAATGGTTTTAGATTAATCTCCATCATTTAAGCAACAGATATCTGCTGTCATCAAGACTTTTTTTTTAAAGATAAGGTTAGTGATGAGGCTTAAGAGTTTGCTATTTTCAAAAACTTTTATTTGGTAATGCGAAGTTTTGTTTTGCCTCATTTGAACTATTCAATACTTCCTTTTGTGGCCTTCCTCAAACTCCTTTGATAGTTTTCCAGGTAGCTCAAAATTCTGCTGCCCGTGAGATTGGGGGAAGCGGAAACCTAGACCATATTACACCTCAACTTAGTAAACTTCATTGGCTCCCAATTGTTAACATTGCTGGTATTTAATGGCTTACAAAATTATGTGCTAATTGCTCTTTCAAACTGTTTAAAAATCTATCATCCTACTAGAAACTTAATATCTCAAGGACAATTCTCATTAAATGTTCCCTCATTCCACCAGGTTCGACTAGAGGAAGATGATTAGAAAATGTTTTTTTTTATAGCTGGTCCAACAATGTGGATGATCTTCCTCTAGAGTTATGACAACCTCACTTTCATTGTTTAGAAAACAACTGAAAACACATTTGTTTCAAGAGGCTTATTATTATACATAATAATAGTGACTATTGTAATTCACTATACGCTGGTTGCAAAGAGCAAATACTAAAAAAACTCCAGACAGCCCAGAACACAGCAGCCAGACTAATATTCGGCAAACCAAAATACGAATGCGCAACACCCCTATGAGAAAATCTACACTGGCTCCCACTTAAAGAACGCATCACATTCAAACTTTGTACCCTAGTCCACAAGATCATCCAAGGAGACGCTCCAGCCTACATGTCAGACCTAATAGAACTACCACCCAGGAATGCAATAAAATCTTCTCGCACATTCCTTAATCTTCACCCTCCCAGTTGTAAAGGTCTGAAATACAAATTGTTGCATGCATCTACCTTTTCCTATATGAGCGCACAGCTATGGAACGCACTACCACGCAACTTGAAAACGGTCCATGAACTGGCCAATTTCCACAAACTACTGAAAACTTATCTCTTCAACAAGATTTATCACAAAGATCAACACATGTAACTGTACAATCTTTAATATATATAGGAATGTCTTATAACGTCTTCTGCTGTAATACAACCATGTACTTCACCACCATGTAACCCCAAACCCTCTATAAACCAAATGTATATTCTTTTCTATTTCCAGTATCCATGACGTATTGTAAGCCACATTGAGCCTGCAAAGAGGTGGGATAATGTGGGATACAAATGCAATAAATAAATAAAGGTCTCTTAGACTATTCTGTTTGGCCAAATGAGTTGTGCTTACTTTGCTTGTGGATTTTGTTATGGCACTTAGATGATTCTAATTTTATAATTTGATCTCCCTTGTTGTTGTTTGTTTTAAAATGATGTATTGCTGTATTTTCTGTATTTTATTTGTTGTATTTTATGTGTGGTTTTATGTGATTCACTGATAATATGGATAATGTAGGATATAAATTTGATTTAAAAAAAGTATTTCCACATAGTGTGCACTATTATCGGAAACTGACAAAACAACAAAATGGCCAGAAAAATCCAAATAAAATGACAATTTCTGTAAACTAGTGTTTTCCAAGTCCAGTCCTGGAGTATCTCTTGCCTGTCAGGTTTTCAAGATATCCACAATGAATATGTATGGACTTGATCTACATACACTGCCTCCATTATATGTAAATCTCTTTCATGCAAATTCAGCGTGGCTATCCTGAAAATCTGGCAAGGGGTACTCCAAGGACTGAACTTGGGAAACTGCTGTGGGAAATAAAATGAACATTTTCTGGCTACCATGAAGTGATGCTGCTCTGTATTGAAAGCATATTTTTACAAAAGCCTTGCCCCCCCCCCCCCCCCCCCTGCACATTTAGGAAAATACTCTTGTATTTCCTGAACCTATACATATTTTACAAATGCAGCTGTGCTTGGTGATCCTTTTTGTAAAACAGCAAAGGTATTGTAAACATCACAACTTAGGCTTTAGGTAAATTATCCCAAAATTTCTGGTTGTTTTATTTGTGCTGGGTCTGCTGTTCTAAACTGCTTGCAACTGCATCTTCTTTGCTAAGGATACGATGCACCCGCCTGGTTTATTGAGACATTTTTAGCATTTGTTCTGTTATAAAACAAAGCAAAAAAAAAAAACCTGAGGTATTAGGGTGCACTAATCTTTAAAAAGGTTAATTTATTCATAGAGATTTTGACAGAGATGTATGACCAGGCTCAAGTCTCAGGCACCTCATCCCAGGAGGAAGTGTAAGAGAGGAGAATTCCTTCCCGAAAGAAGAAAGACCTGGAAGGAAAGAAAGAAAGAAAGAAAGAAAGAAAAAAAGAAAGATACGTGGTAGCATTTAGAATGTTGCACATTCTAAATGCGCTACCACGTACATTTATTCTGAAATTTTCTATTGGCCACTAATGTTATCAGATTGACTGTGGCTTATAATATCTTATTTTGGACTAATGTAAGAAATTTGCAGAAATGATAGGATCCATGAATCTTCAGGATACAGTTCGGACTTTGCAATAGGGTGGCCAAATAATGGGGAGGGTGGGTATTGGTGCTTTGAGTTTTAGAGTATTTTGGGAGTGAGAGGGGTTAGGTTGAAAGGAGGAGGAGGGGAAGCAGGGAAGGGCGAGGATTATCATACGCTGTTTTGAGAATGGTTGTTTTGTGACTGTTGGGCAACAGTCTGTTTTTTATTGTTATTGTACCTTACTAATATTGAAGAAATCTGTAGAGAGTTAATTGGGGAATGAACAGGTTCATCATGCTGGGGTCAGGGCCACTGAGATGGGAGCAGAGGGGGGGGGGGGGTAAGATTCCCCCAGGCCTAGCCTCCAAGGGGGACTCAGCACTGGAAGCTCTGATAACATCCAGTGTCTTTCCCTCCCTTCCAACCTCCCATCCTCTACTTGCCCGATGAGCAATGATCAAGAGAGACTGCTCTACCAGCCATGGGTCCTTCTTTGTGGTGCACCGTGCATCCCACCTATGCGGAAACAGGAAGTTACCTCACAGGAGGCGGGACATAGCAGGAAGAAGGACCCATGACTGGGAGAGTGGTCTCACTTGTTTGCTGCTGCCTGCCATTGAAAAACTCCAGTCAAGTAAAGAACCAGGGGGTGGTGGCAATGGTGGTGGGGGATACGGCGAAGGGGGCAGGGACAGTGGTATGGCAGGGGGTAGTAACTGTGTGAGGCAGGGGCAGTGGCAGCAGGCCTCTTAACATTGCATGACCCAGGCTTAGCTTTGTCTCTCTGAGGCCCTGGCTGGGTTTTTTTTTTTTTTCTTAGAAAGGTTCTAGTTTATACACTGAGATGGTAATTTTCTAACAGGACACCTGGTTTAAGTGGGTCAGTAGGTACATACTTAAGTGTTAGTCTACAAAGACAAGTAGGCGCCTACTTGTCTTTATACTATACTAACGTAAGTGGCAGGAATTGTATCTACCTTGCAAGCAAGGACATTTACACCTGGAGCATACTGTATGTGTAGACTACTGTATAGTATAATCTAAAGGTAAATATTCAACTGGTCGCAGTCTTCATGTTTATGGCCACCACCGGTGTTATTCCTGGATATTCAATGCCGGGCCATGTCCGATACAGGCTGTGAAAAATTGCGGGAAGACCATAGGAAGTTGGAAGACTGGGCATCTGAATGGCAGGTGAGATTTAATGTGGACAATTGCAAAGTGATGCACATTGGGAAGAATAATCCAAATCATAGTTATATGAGGCTAGGTTCCACCCTAGGAGTCAGCACCCAAGAAAAAGATCTAGGTGACATTGTGGAGAATAAGCTGAAATCTTCAGTACATTGTGTGACAGCGGCCAAAAAAGCAAACAGATGCTAGGAATAATTAGGAAAGGGATAGAAAATAAGACAAAGAATATTATGTTGCCTCTGCATCACTCCATGGTGCAACCACACCTTGAATATTGTGTGCAATTGTGGTCGCCCTATCTTTAAAAAAAATATAGCAGAATTTAAAAAGGGTCAAAGAAGGACGACCAAAATGATTAAGGGGAGAGAACTCCTCTCATATGAGGAAAGGCTTAAGAGGTTAGGGCTATTCAGCATGGAAAAGAGACGGTATGGGGGGTGGGGGATATGATTTAGGTCTACAAAATACTGAGAGTGTAGAACAGGTAAAAGTAAATTGATTTTGTACTCTTTCACAAAGTAGAAAGACTAGAGGACACTCAAGGAAGTTACATGGTAGTACTTTTAAAATGAACAAGAGGAAATATTTTTCATCCAATGAATAGTTAAGCTCTGTAACTTGTGCTAGAGGGTATGGTATCAGAAGTTAATGTATCTGGGCTTTAAAAAGGTTTGGACAAGCTCCTGGAGGGCATACAATGAAGCTACAAAGTAGTAAATTTAATACGAATCAGAAAAAAAACTTTTTTTCACTAAACATGTAATTAAACTCTGAAATTCATTGCCAGAGAATGTGGTAAAGGCGCTTAGCTTAGCGGACGGCATCCTAAAGGAAAAGTCCATAGACCATTATTAAATTGACTTGGGGAAAATCCACTAGTTATTTCTGGGATAAGCAGCATAAAATGTATTGAGTTTTCTGGGATCTTGCTAGGTATTTGTGACCTGGATTGGTCACTGTTGGAAACAGGATGCTGGGCTTAATGGACCTTTGGTCTGTCCCAGTGTAGCAATACTTATGTACATATGTACTTAAGTCCATAATCTGCTATTGAGATAGACATAGGAAAAACCACTGCTTGTCCTGGGATTGGTAGCACAGAATGGTGCTACTATTTGGGATTTTGTCAGGTACTTGTGACCTGAATTGGCCACTTTTGAAAGCAGAATACTGGGCTAGATGGACCATTGGTCTGACCCATTCCATAAGTATTGCCATACTGGGAAAGACCAAAGGTCCATCAAGCCCAGCATCCTGTTTCCAACAGTGGCCAATCCAGGTCACAAATACCTGGCAAGATCCCAAAAATGTACAAAACAGTTTATACTGCTTATCCCAGAAATAGTGGATTTTCCCCAAGTCCATTTAATAACGGTCTATGGACTTTTCCTTTAGGAAGCCGTCCAAACCTTTTTTAAACACTGCTAAGCTAACCGCCTGTACCACATTCTCTGGCAATGAATTCCAGAATTTAATTACACTTTGAGTGAAGAAACATTTTCTCCGATTCGTTTTAAATTTACTACATTGTAGCTTCATCGCACACCCCCTAGTCCTAGTATTTTTGGAAAGCGTGAACAGACTCTTTTGCTCTTATGTTCACTCCCATTCGGTCAGAGACGTACCATCTACAGGTACAAAGGCTACACGCCTGCATCACCCTACAGCTCTCAGTGGTTATCAGTCTTGCTTTATACTTAAGGCTTCAGAATGCGATGTTCTCCTACACCCCTTAATTGCCCAACCAACATGCGGACATCCCAGAGATTTAAAAACCCTACACACTAACGTGGAGGGTATAACATTGGCTGAGCAGCAGAGAGCCACTATTATAGAGGGAAAAAGGGTTCATTTGTAAAGTAATGTTTTAGGAAATTTGGTGGTTTTCTGGGAGCGATATTGAAATAATTAATGTAATGTAAATGCATTAAGGGTTGGGAAAGTTAAGACATTTAAGAAAAGTTGTATGAGGAGAGGAGAGGGAGGGTTTCTGTGTGGGTGAAATTTGCCCACCTGGCCCACCCTGGTGAAAATTGTTTTTTTTTTTTGGTGTTTTAGAATTGGGGAGATTGTGGGGGTCGCAACTAGGTTGTGGGGTATTAAGTTTATTTCTGTAAATTTGGACAGAATTTCAAATCATAGGGCCTACGTTAGGCCTAGCAATATTGGTCTTGTGTGCATCACCGCTACAGGATGGGGCATGACCCTGTGGTACCACAGGTATTGGAGTGGGTAATGGAGAAGGTATGACGGGAGGAGGTTAAATGGTGAAGCTAGTCTGTTACCATCTAGCTACATGGGTGGTGAAAACGTTTATGATAATATGTTTGAAAAAGGTTAAGTTGTAAAGTTGATGTTTAGTAAATAAAGCTGTGGCCAGTGTCTTGCCAATCTGAGAAATATAATTGCCTCACGTGTGTCTTTGGATTTGGGTTTGTCTGTGAAGTGTCGGATGAAGCTTGTGAACGCCAATGTTTTATCAATTAAACATGCAGAACTTATCTTCAACAGATATGAACGCGGCTAGATGTACTGGATTCAGCAATGAAGTGGTTAACCCAGTTACAATCAATGTCTACAAAGAAGCAGTCTCTACGTCTCAGCTACCATTCTGGCAACCATTTTTCATAATAACTATTATATACCACATGCCCTGGTTTGCATTATAGAAAACATAGTATTCCTACAGATGCAATTTATCTCGCTTCAAATTGGGTTTGGGAGAATTCCAAGCATATTAAAAAAAGCTCTAGTTTTGAAATTCATACACATTGCTTTCCTATCAATCCATCCCTTTCCTCTTTAGCGATCTTGCATGGCTCTCAAAGACGTCTGTAGATGTGACATCTGGGTGCAAGTGAAGTCTCCCTCCCCCCCCAGACCTTTATTGAGATTTTTGAGATATCGCAAAAAGGTTGTTTTGTTACTAACAAGGCTGTCTTTTTGCGTTAGCTGAAAAAAAAAAAAAAGGAAAATACGAATCACCTCTTCAGTTCGTTTATAACATTAAAGACAGGAAGGTCTCTGCTGTTCTCCAAGAAATTGCAGTGGAGCATGAGGTAAAGCTTATAATTTTATTTATTTATTTATTTATTTGTTACATTTGTACCCCATATTTTCCCACCTATTTGCAGGCTCAATGTGGCTTACACAGTACCGTGAGGCGTTAGCCGACTCCGGTGATGAAACAAATACAAAGTGATGTTACAGAGCCGTAGCGAGGGGAGCTGACACCCGGGCCGGGTCGCCGCTGCGCACCCCCCCCCCCCCGGGTGCAACACGGCGCACCCTCCTCCCACTGGAGTGCACCCCCCCCAGAGCGCATACCTGCGGCGAGGGACGGGCGGGAGGGCCGATCCGCCCCGACTGCACGTTGCTGGGGTGTGTCGGCTCCGCACTGGTGCACTGCTCTCTCTGTCCCGGAACAGGAAGTAACCTGTTCCGGGGCAGAGAGGGCAGTGCACCAGCGCGAAGCCGACACCCCCCAGCGGCGTGCACCCGGGGCGGATCGCCCCCCCTGCCCCCCCTTCCTACGCCACTGTGATGTTATTATCAAAGAGGTTCATGTGTTACAGACACATTAAGAGAATCGTAGAGAAGAATAGTTATTGAAGAGATCATTATGGCTTTGGTTTTGTTGTGTTGCTGGGTTCAGGCACCTAAGTTGGGTCAGTAGGGTATGCCTTTTCGAACAGGTTGGTCTTTAGTGATTTCCGGAAGCTAAGGTGGTTGTACGTTGCTTTTATGGCTTTCGCTAGTGCATTCCACAGTTGCGTGCTTATGTAGGAGAAGCTGGATCCGTGAGTTGATTTGTACTTGAGTCCCTTGCAGCTAGGGTAGTGAAGATTTAGGTAATGGGAAAAGTGCTCTGACAATCAGCACTGCCACAACCACAGGGTTAAAAGGCTGTGATGGAATCCCATACCAAGCATTTAAGAAGATGTTCCCTGTCATTTTTCTTATGGCACTGAGTATTAAAAAGTACTCCTCTAAATCTTTGAAAACAAATGGCGTAACAGCTGTTGTTATCCAGATAAATGCCTGGCCAGCGCTGGTCTGAGGGTACTCAGGGGTCCTTTTACTAAGGTGCGCCGAAAAATGGCCTGGGCTGGTGTAAGCATGCAGGTCCATTTTTCAGCGTACCTACAAAAAAGGCCTGGGTTTTTTTGGCCAAAAATGGATGTTGTAAAGGGGGTGTCGCACTTCTACCGCGTGGAGGGAAGGGAGCCTGCATGCTCGCTGCTCCTGGATTTCTGGAACAAACACCGCTGACACAGGAACTCAGGCTCAAGAAATATTTATTAGCGGGGGTTTTCAAAAACCCCTAAACCATGTTATAGTATCCACCAGGATAAGGGCCCCAGGCCTTATCCCATTGCTCAGAAAAAAATCCAAAAAAACAAAAATAGGACAAAACAATCTTCAGGATAAAGCTCCCATGAAAGAAAAACACAGTCCTTGGAATGCAGTCTTCCGCAAACACTCAGTATTAACCAGGCCCCAAATCCCTCAGTAAACATTCAGCGCCACCGGTGTCCAGACCCCCTTATGGGGTTTTGACTTTTCCCCTTTCAGAAGGGCAGTTCACCATCCCACAGTCCAGCCAGTCTCCCTTACTGTTCCATGGCTCAGAAAGCAGTACCTCGTCCTTAATAGTCTGTGCCCTTGTCAGCAATAGCCTTTCACCCAATCTGGGATAACCCTAGGAAGAGTAGGGCTGGCAGTTTCTCCTCACCTCTCTGGGCCTCTTCCCCAGGGCCTTCTCCAGGTAGGGCAACCTTTGCAGTCTCCCACTCAATGGAAGCCGGCTCTTCCTCCTTAGGCTGCTCTAGGGCCAGACTCCTTCCTTCCTCCATATACTCCATGGCCTCTCTCCCTCCATTCACCTCCTCTCTCTCCTGGTGATCCAAAGCCTCCAGGAAATCTGCTCTCCCCTTCTCACAGCTGGGGGGAATTATATATTGACGGTGAAGCCAGGGAAACTGAGCGTCATCCTTCCATCTCCCCCTAGTGGAGAAAGGGGTACCTTGCTCACCTCGCCTCGAGCCCGGGCTCCCCCTAGTGGGAAGGGAGTTCCATTCCTTATTTTCCGGCCTTCCCTCCCCTCCTCCTCTTACAAGGGCTTCTGGGACTTGTGGTTCAGGACCTGACTGCTTCTTTGGGGAATCCAGAGTGTTAGCCTTGTCACAACGTGCAGCAAAATAAAAATTGGTGCGCTTCTATTTTGGGTCTGAGGCCTTACTGCCACCCACTGACTTAGCGGTAAGGTCTCACACGTTAACCAGGCGGTAATCATCAGCATGTGTACACTGCCAATTACCGCCCGGTTAGCACCACGCATTGGAAAATAAAAAATATTTTTCGGCGCATTTATATCGGACACATGTAAAAAATGAAATTACCGCCCGGGCCACTCGGTAGCTGGGCGGTAGTTCCAAATTAGCGCATATTGGACGTGCATAGGTGCCTACGTGGCTTAGTAAAAGGACCCTCTAGTGTGGAAGTTTCCTGTGGAAGTTTTTTTTTTCTTGCTACGGACATGCTCAGAAATACATTTTGAAATGTACAAATCTTTTATATTTTAAGCAGATGTTATTTGTCTACCTCATCCATGTTTCTGCTTATATCTGTACTGCCTTAGATTTGATCAGAAAGCCTATCCGCCCGATATTCAATGCCATTTAACTGGCCAGGAACAGCTCCTGGCCAGTTAAATAGCCTCAAGCTGGCTAAGCACTAATATTCAACGTGAGATAGCCAGCTATCTCGGCTGAATATTAGTGCTTAGCGGCTAACCCGGTTACCAACTATGTTGCCACGTCAGTTCCAAATCTATCCAAAATTCCTAGAACCTTCACCTCTTTTTTTAACATTAATGTCGCTCCACATATTTGAATTTTGGGGGAAGGAGAGCCCATCTGAGATGTCCTAATGCGAACAATGTATTTTTAACTTGTTTGGCATAAACTAGATTTTTACCTCAGTCAAACAGAGCAGGAGAGAGACCAAGGGGCAATTGTGTCTGAGGACCTCAAGGTGTCTAAACAATGTGACAAGGTGGTGGACAAAGCCAGAAGGAGCTAGACTGCATAGTGAGGGCATAACGAGCCGAAAGAAGGAGATCATAATGTCCTGTCCAGAATTATTGATGAGGCCTCCCTTTAAGTACTGTGTTCCGTTTTGGAGGCTGTAACTCACTGAGGACATGAAGAGGTTGACGTTGATACAGAGGAAATGGAAATAAGAACATAAGTTAAGAATTATACTGGGTCAGACCAAAGGTCCATCTAGCCCAACATCCTGCTTCCAACAGTGGTCACAACTACCTGTCAAGATCCCCAAATGTTGCAAGATTCCATGTTACTACCCCCCACCCCAGGGATAAGCTGTAGCTTTCTCCAGGTCTAAATGGTTTTTGGACCTTTCCTCTAGGAAATTTGTCCAAAACTTTTTTTAAACCCACTTACACTAATTGCTTAGACCACTTGTTCCAGCAATGAGTTCCAGAGCCTAGCTATGCATTGGCCTGGTGTAAATAGTCATGCTTAACCTTGAATATGCCAATTATTATTATTATTATTAACATTTGTATAGTGCTACCAGATGCAAGCAGCGCTGAACACCTGACATAGAGAGACAGTCCCTGCTCAATAGAGCTTACAATCTAAAAATAATACAGACAGACAAGACAATTAAGGGCGAGGGGAAGTACTGGGTGAGAAGGAAGAAGGGGAGGCAATTGAGTAGTAGCTAGGAGCCAAAAGCAGTGGTGAAAAGGTGGGTTTTCAGCATAGATTTGAAAACAGGTAGAGATGGAGCTAGACGTACAGGCTCAGGAAGAACCTGCCAATGCAGGTTTATACTAGTATTTTATAATGGAATTGTGACATCCAGATGCCATTATGAAATAGGTGCTCCCCAAGCATCATTGAGGTTATTAACTGGAGGAAGTCAGTTATACAGCATTGCCCCATATTTCATGTTGTAAGTGAGTCTGCATGATATGAGGTCTAATATAATACGTAATAGCACACAAAGAAAAAAACCAGGGTCCAACCGAGTGATCCTGCTTCATAGTGAGCTGCTTTGTATGGGATCTAAAGTGTACTTTCATAAACAGTCTTTAGAAGATGTAGCAAGTTGAAATGCAATCAAATTTCTCTATTGAGAGACCTTTATCTCTTTTTCATTACCAACATAAAGACCATATTTGCCCTGCCCAGTAACTACTGGGATAGGGCTACCGGTATTGACTAGATACGTGGAACAGAATTTTAGAAAGGAAGTCCAACTCAGAATATGGACATCCAAGTCTGTATATCAGATATGAACATCCATTTTGCATGTATTTTAGAATAGGGTTTGCCCACATACAGCCTGTTCTAAAATACATGAGAAATGTACGTACAAGTGGTGGCTATGTCTAACATGAACACCAATGTTACAAACTGAAAGGTTTAAACTATGAACGGGACAACACAAGGAACATCCATATTATAAAATCACCCATATAGGTACCCATACAAGGAGTAGTCTAGTGGTTGGAGCAGTCAGTTACGAATCTGAGATCTGGAAGTTGAGGGTTTAAGGCCACTGCAGATTTTCCTAATTTTTTATTTATTTATTTAGCCTTCCAGGTACAAGAAAATACCTACTGTGCTCATTATGCTCATTACTCAGATTCTGACTCTTGGAGAAGAACCATATTTCTGGAAGACAGCAGTCATACATCCAGTTTTGAAGAAAGGTGCCCCAGTTCCATCTTATCTGGCATACTATAGGTCTATCTATAATTTCTCCTTCCTTTCTAACATTAATGAGCGTATTGTCTACACTCAAATGATAGATCATCTTGAAACGGTATCTGCCCTCCACCCTAGGCAATCTGGGTCTAGGATAGGGCACTGTTATCACATCCCTTGGTGAGGGTTTTGCTAAGCTAGACCAGGGATATGCAGCATTGGTAGTTTCATTGGACCTTTCATTCATGTGTGATCTTGTTAACCATACATTACTTTTGCCCAGGCTCTCTGAATTAGGTTCAGATCCTTCTTAGCTGATGACTCTTTCTTCAAGAAAACCTCCCAGTCTGTTCCGAAATCTCAGCCACTCTCTTGTGGACTGCCCCATTCTTATTTAATTTGTTCATGAGTCCCTTGGGGTCACTTACAGAGGAATTTGAGATTAGCTTCCATTTCTATGCTGATGGCATTGTGCTGATTTTCTACACTTCATTGATTAACCCCAATCTTGCTCTACTCCAGTCTTCTCTGAACTTGGTTGTCCATTGGTTACAGGACCATCACCTTAAGCTTAATTGCTCAAAGGCAATAGTGTGCTGGCTAACTGGTGGCCCAGAATGACCTGCTCTTATCTACCTACCTTCTTGGTTCCTCTCTTATCTCAGTTGACACCTGTAAATATTTGGGGATGTTGTTCTATTCTGCCTTATCTTTTGGACCTCACATTTCAAATGTGCTCAGATCAATGTTCTTTGCTCTAGGACAGCTCCAGGCAGTGTGTGGTTACTTTGGTTGTGACTCTGCGCATATATTGATTCATGGTTTTTTTTTTTGCTTTCTAAGTTATGTAACAAATAATAATAATAATATTATTGTAATGTAGTTTACGCTGGTGTCCTTGCATATTGGGTTAAAAAGTTTATAAACCTTGCAAAATACTGCTGCGTGATTTCTCTGCAGGCCCTGGCAGTTTGATCACACCCATCCTCTCTTACGTCACTTACACAGGTTGCTGATGGCTTTTCATTTTCTATTCAAATTATTACTATCTCATGCATTTTAATTAAGGATATACTGGAAATGTGGCCTGTTAGCAGCACTCAAGGCCTGAACTCCTGAATCCCAGTTCTAAGGGATTCTCTAATCCAGGGGTTTTTAACCCAGTCCTCGGGGCATACTCAGCCAGTTGGGGATTTCAGGATATTCCCATTGAATTCAATGGGGATATCCTGAAGACTGCAACTGGCTGGGTGTGCCCCGAGGATTGGGTTGAAAACCTCTGCTCTAATCTAAGAGCTTATAAATTGAAAAGGATGACATAGGAAAGACAATCGAATAAAGTATAGAAAACAACTTCATATTTAAAACCAAGGGTATTCATTTTGCATTTTTTTGATTTGGTAGTTTTTGTCATCCTGTGCTGTAGGATCTTTTTTTTAGAATCTTTTTCTCATTCTCTTCTCCATGTCCCCTCCACCCTAACACCCTCTGGCACCCCTCCATCCCAGCATCAACACACAAAAACACATATTTTTGGAAATGTGATTTCTTTATATTTTTACATATGGCAGATGCTGTCACGAGGGCCCATTCCTCCCCCTGCCCCTTATAAACAAGATACAGAGATGGGGCAGATTCTGTTACCGTACTGTGATATTATAAAATAAACACAGGGGTGGCTTGGAATGCTTCAGGTGAATTAACATGATTGTAACTGTCAGTTTCAAAAGTCTAAATAAACATAGCTATGCAGGAGCCCATAATATAACTAGGACATTATGCTAGGAATTTTGAGCCTAAGTTTACAAAGCACAGTCACATCTCCAGGATATAGCATGTACAGTGGATGAAGTTCTTCTGAGTTCTCCTGAAGGCTCGCGGTGGATAGAGCTAGTGCATTCATTTCTTTATTCAAACATTTATTCTGCACAATCTACAATCCTTGGTGGATCACAATGAAAGCATACGCAATAACAATATATTAACACATGATCTAACGTCATACACACACATATTATTTACAAAACTGTTACCAAGTGGTTAGAAAAGGCCTAGCACAGCGATTTGTCAGACCATTTTGGGTGGCCAGAAGTCAACCTGTATTACTGCATTGAGGGCCCCTTTTACCAAGCTGCGGCAAAAGGGGGCCGGCGTTAGTGTTGTAGGCTTTACACGCGCCAAGGCCCCCTTTTACCGCAGCTGGTAAAAGGGATGTCTCGCCTTCCTGCAAGAAATGGCCATGCAGCAAATAAAGCACCTGCCATGTGGCCATTTCGGGTGGGGGGGGGAGCCCTTACTGCCACCCATTGAGATGGTGGTAAGGGCTCCTCTGTTAACCCAGCAGTAACCGGGCAGCCCACAGCACTTCCCGATTACCACCAGGTACACTCCGGCACAACAAAAATAAATAATTTTTTGTAGCGCCAGAAATAAGGGCGCACTAGGGGTGGGAAGTACCGCCGGGTGCTGTAGTAGCCTGGCAGCACTTCCTGTATAGCAAGCGGTAAGCCCACGTTGGGCTTACTGCCACTTAGTAAAAGGAGCCCTGAGAGCTGTCAAGCAGTGGAAGTGCAGACGTTACATTTTTCCACAGCTTCATAGTGTCCTGAAGCTTCATAGAAGTTTTAACTAAAGTAACTGGAAATACTGAGGACAGGGAAGGGCAAAATAAAATATTAAAAGTTGACTTGTTTTGGGAAATGGCAATGCCCCCTGTGATTACTTTTGCTGAGCTGACGCTGTAAAGTAATGCAGGGGGAATGTCCTTGAGACAGCCCATGTGGGGCGAAACGTGCATGTCGGACAGATGATCCCCTGGGTCCGACAAGTGCAACAAATTTAAAAGTTTAAAAAGATAAGTTGAGCTAATTTATATTTATATTCTCTAAAAATATGAGAGGAGGCTTTATATAAAGAACCGGTGACGAGTCTGATGTTATTTAAATCGCTTTAATCTTTAAAGGATAGCGATTAACATCACTGAGGTTCTTGGGTAATGCCTATATAAGACTCTGGAAGATACTTGATTTAAAATTAAGCTGTGTATGATGTGAGTTATATATCCTGGAAAAGAATTATTGAAGGAAATTAAATCTGGACTGGATAACTGATATCTCTAATTGATGCAAGATAAGAATCCAGTTTAATTAGTATCTATTTTTGCCTTAGTATTTAGTGTATCTACCCTGTGAAGACAGGGCATTTGTGTTGTTTCCCCTTCCCTGATTTATTGCATTTGATATGATCGAGATTAATGCTTGCAATTTAATAAACTCCACCTAGATTAGAGGTGGCACATAGGATGGTAGCCACGAAAGGTTAATCCTCCTCCAGTCTCAGATGGAACCAAACTTGGAACAATTCTTCTGGCATCTTCAGAGCCTGGTAGGATCAGGATACCAGGAAGGCTGGGCAGTTTCTCCCTAACTGCTGGAAGCATCATAATTGAATGCATAGGGTATATGTAGCTCTTTAACTTAGAAGAGAAAACCTAACATCTAGGAGCCAATCAGTTTTGCATTACTTCAAGCAGACTCCCCTGGGATTCTAAACATTCCTTTTAATTATGAAGGATGGGTTGGACTGGTGATTGAAGCACTGAACTTATGAGTTAGATGATCTATGTTACAGGTCTACTTCTTTCTGTTTCAGATCTTGGGCAAGCTCTCATTACACTGTCAGTGTACTCCAGCTGACCAACCAACTTTCACCCTGAAGGTTTTTGTGCACTGAGTGAATTTCTGCATGAGGGGTAGAAAACATTTTCCAGCTTCCTCCAACATTTTCCATTTATATTCTCTGTCCAAAACAATGGTGAACACGTAGATATCGTTGCAAACTTTTCCCCCAGAGTAAAAGAAGATCTTCCCTTTCTGGATAATGTTTTGCACACCTCTGCCCACCTCAGGAATGAAATGAAAATCAGAGCAAAAAATGAGGTATTTATTTCAACTGCCCACAGTATTATTTGAAAGATATTTCTGTTGACATTGCTGTTTCATATATAGAACCACAAAATAGAGCCTAGTTTGGGTTAAACAAAAAATTGGTTCAATCCAATACAAAGGACAGAAAATCTTACCACTATAATTCAATAAGTCAAGTGCTTTCAACCTAGTAGACCACACCACACTACTGACCCTGCTTGAGAACATGAAAATCAGCGGAGCAATGGAAGCATGGTTCAGTGGGTTTTTTAAAAGACTAAATCCTATATTGTAAAGATGTCCGATCAACTCTCAGCCTCTTGGATATCAGAATGTGGGGTGCCACAGGGTTCTCCAATATCACTTATATTGTTTAATGTCATGATGGCCCCACTCAAGAAAAAAATTGAAACAAATGCCCGTTCATATATGCAGATGATGTCACCATTTACATGCTTTTTAACAACAATCTCATAGAAATATTGGATAAGATTTTTAAGAAGCCTGGACCTTCTGGAAACATGGGCCACAATTTTCAAACTTAAGTTAAATAGAGACAAAACCAAATTCCTGGTTCTATCTAGTCTGCACAGTCCCACCTATTACCAAAACTTCACAATCAACCAACAAACATATCAAATCGAAACACAACTAAAAATACTGGGAATTATCCTTGATAAACATCTATCTCTAGAAAGCCAAGTATCAGCAATCTCATCAAAATGTTTCAGAATGCTATGAAAATGGAGAAGGGCTAGAGAATACTTTCCTAGACAAGCATTCCGGCTAATAGTACAATCGCTGTTACTATCACAACTAGACTAGTGTAATGCAGCTTATGTAGGATGCAAAGAAAACATACTAAAATTGTTGCAAACCGTTGAAAACACAGCAGCAAGACTAATATTCAAAAAGTCGAAATACGAAAGAGCAACTCCATTGCTCAAAAGCTACACTGGCTTCCAATCAAGGCAAGATTATTCTTCAAGACTAGCACCCTCATTTTCAAAATGCTGCTCGGCATGTCTCCTGAATACATGCTAGATCTGATTGAACTATCCCCAAGAAATGCAAGCCCAGAAACCAGAGATTACTTACTTCTTCATTTACCAAACTGCAATTTACAAAACCATCTACATGATTGGATTTAGTTATCTGGTCTTCAGATGGTGGAACTCAATACCCAAGGCCATAAGAAGCATCACTAATTATCTTCAATTCAGAAAAGAAGTGAAGACCTACTTTTTCAAGACGTTCTATAGGTAACTTCACACGACAATGATGTTCACACCACTTTGTAACTGTAATAAACCACTGTAACTTCGCATAACTATAAATTGTAAGCCACATTGAACCAAGACTTGGTTTTAGATAATAGTAGACTACAAGAATTAATAAATAAATAAATAAATAAATGAATATATAAATACCATTTTACCCCCAATGAAAGTTATTAAAGGAGCATCGCATATGAACCAGCTCCCTGAAGAAGTACAAAATAAAACCTGCGTTTAACCTGAAGAGAAGTGTCAGTATGTGCAGTCAGCATTTAAGTGATTTTTTTTTTTAAACTGACATAAAAATGAACTCTTGACTCTGAACCAATGATTAAATGTTGAACCAAAACAGACACTACTACTATTACTACTACAAATCATTTCTATAGCGCTACCAGTCGTACGCAGCGCTTCACAATTTAACATGAAGAAAAGACAGTCCCTGCTCAAAAGAACTTACAATCTAAATCAGGACAGACAGACAGGACAAATAAGGGATAAGGGTAGGACAGACAGATAGGACACATAGGGGAAAGGGACTATTGAAGAGAGGAAGACAAGATAAAGGTTACGAGCAGGTGACAAGTTAGGAATTAAAAGCAGCATCAAACAGGTAGGCCTTTAGCCCGGATTTGAAGGCGGCCAGGGATGGAGCTTGACGTAATGGCTCAGGAAGTCTGTTCCAGGCATAAGGTGTGGTGAGATAAAAGGAATGGAGTCTGGAGTTAGCGATGGAGGAGAAGGGTGCAATTAGGAGAGATTTGCCTAGTGAACGGAGTTCCTGGGAAGGAGTGTAGGGAGAGATGAGGGTGGAGAGGTAGTGAGGGGCTGTAGAGTGAATGCACTTATAGGTTAATAAGAGGAGCTTGAACTGTATACGGAAACGGATAGGGAGCCAGTGAAGTGACTTCAGAAGAGGGCTGATATGGGCATAGCGACTTTGGCAAAATATTAATCATGCAGCAGAATTTTGAACAGATTGAAGAGGAGAGAGATGGCTGAGTGGAAGACACAATTTACATTTCTGCAAGTTGATTCATACATGATTAATCTTTAACAATTTTCATTGGAATAAATTCATTGGTATTGGCATCAAATAGAGAGATAGGCTTATAAAGTCCATCCAGTTCACCTAATTTAATGCACTATTCATGCCATAGGCTTCAGCAGATATCTAGCTTATCTTTCATTTCTTTGCAACCAGGGATTGCCTGTTCTTACTCCAATCTTCCTTTCTGCTACAGATTTTTGTTTCCACTGCCAACACTGGGAAAACTATTCCACGCATCCACCATCCTTTCCATGAAGAAATGTTTCTGATGTCACTTCTGAGTCTACCCCCTTGGAGTCTCATTCTGTGATTTCTTGTCCTGGAGCATTTTTAACTCTGAAAATGGTTTGCTTTCTGTATCTCATTTAACCTTTTTAAGGGATGTGAAAGTCTCTGTCACAGGACTGGAACAAGGATGGGACAAAGGGACTCTTGTTCCAGGTGGGAGAGGAGGGGAGATTTAAGTTCTGGTTGGAAGGCACAGAGTTTTGGGCAGTGTGTTTTTTCTAGCAAAAAAGTGCCGTTACTCAAATGCCAGGCCACCCTTCAGGGGTGGGGTAATCACTGAGGGAGCCACCCTACAATGGCCAAGTCCCCTGCAACCAGTCACAGAATCTATGGCAAGGCAGAATTGGTATGTAGAGCCTGAGCTGTTTCATTAAAACTTGTGGTCCATGGGTCAATTTTAGCAGACAATGGAAAACGTGCCGGTACTCAGTACCCCCAAGTACCCCCTCAAAAAAAGCCCTGGTTTTGGGTATCATGGTCTAGGTGCCCAAATAGATTGGTTTGGTGCTACTTTTTTTTGAATCTCTCATCTCTCATCTCCATAGGGATATTTTGTAAACTGCTTTGTCTCAGTGCAAATGAACATGTGCCGCAGCTTGGTGAAAAGGACCCGTGCTAGTGATTTATTTTGGTACCTACTATGAGGCCCAGTTTGGCCATGTTATTTATCAATGTGCACAACATTTGGGAAATCACCCAGAAACGCCCCTGTCATGCCCCTAAATATGTACGTGCGTTAGGATTTACACACACATTGTTATAGAATACGATATGCATATAAATCCTAATTATTGCCAATTAGTGCTGATAATTGGTTGTTATCACCCAATTATAAGTGCTGATTGGTTCGTTACTCAAGTTAGCATATATACATAAGTACATAAGCACTGCCACCCTGGGAAAAGACCAAAGGTCCATCAAGCCCAGCACTCTGTCTCCGACTGTGGCCAATCCTGGCCCCAAGAACCTGGCAAAACCCCAAAATTTAATAACGATCAATGGCCTTTTCCTTCAGGAATCTGTCCAGACCCCCTTTAAACTCAGCAAGGCCAGCTGCCGTCACTACCTTCTCCGGCAATGAGTTCCAGAGTCTAACCGCGCGCTGAGTAAAGAAAAACTTTCTCCGATTTGTTTTAAACTTACCACATTCTAATTTCATCTTGTGTCCCCTGGTTCTATTATTGTTAGAAAACGTAAACAAACGCTTCACATCTGTTCGCTCTACCCCACTCATTATTTTGTAGACCTCTATCATATCACCCCTCAGCCACCTTTTCTCCAGGCTAAAGAGTGCTAGCTTTCTTAACCTCTCCTCATAAGGTAGTCGTCCCATCCCTTTTATCATTTTCGTCGCCCTTCTCTGCACCTTCTCCAATTCCTTTTTATCTTTTTTGAAATGACACGACCAGAACTGAGTACAATACTCCAGGTGCGGTTGCACCATAGAGCGATATAACGGCATCATATATAGAATCAGGCCCATTATGGATATGAACTTCACCTTGTCCAGTTGAAATAAATGAGATTAAAATGGCTGACTTGAAGTTGAAAGGGTGAATTTTGGACTCTGTGCTGAGGATTGAAACTCAATTAAGTCACTTTGAGGAGGCAGCTGTGCCCATTTCTCTGTTCCTCTGTTTTAAGAACAATGGTCCAAGCTGCTACTTTGTCACATCTGGACTCTTGTAGTTCAAAGAAGACAACGGAAAAGTTGCATGCTCCTCAGAACAGCTGCAAGAATAGTGACAAGGTGCAGACAATGGGAGATACTGACAAACGTACATAGGTACTTAAAAAACAACTGTGGTGCTGACACCACTCACACCACTCAGGGCAAGATCTGGGATGGGACAAGTAGACTGCAGATGTTTGCGGATGCACAGGCTTAGGGGTGTTAAATGAGGGTGTACCAGGTGTTATATGGTGTGCTACTTGTTGGAATGTAATTGTATTTTTACATGCATTGCCTGTCACCTATTATTTCTCTGTGATTACTCTGTGACCTCTGATGTGAATTACTTAGAGAGGTCACATAGCTATGCAACTTCCTGTGGGGGTTAGACTCAGAAGATGCAGCAGATGCAGCACATGGAGCACATGGAGCTCATGATCTCTCCTAACCTGAGAGGATCTATGGTGGTGTGAGCATCCATTACCATCTAAGCACATGGAAGGAGCTGATAATACAAATGTATAGTAATATGTATATATAAGCCTGTCTGATTATAATCTAACTGCAAACTGTGAGTAAACAGATGTTTTGTTACTTCAACTTTAAAGTGACTCAGCAGTGAATTATTCAGGGGTGAATGAGAGAGAGATGAAGAAAGAAATTAACATTTCTAAAGCTGAAGCTGTGTGTACTAAAATCTGCTAATTATTTACTACAAATAATCCAACAAAAGGGTTACGGGCCCAGGGTCCAGGAATTGAAAAAGAAGAGAAATATTACCAGGCAGAAAAAAAGGCCACATTTTTCTCTTAAGTTTTAAAGGAAAGATTCAGTCTGTCTCTCTCTCCCCCCACACAGCAGACAGAAGGCTAAGAAAATGGCTGAGGGAAGAAATTCACCATTGTTCTATTCTCTCAAGGTGCCTAAATTAACTGAGTTTAATTATAAGCAGTGGGAACTAAGATTCATATGTCTCCTTCGAGCAAAAGGATTATATATATGCTTAGATCAAGACAGAACAGCTGAAAATATGGCTGAATGGGACAATGCAAACTATTATGTGAAGTGCATGCTTTTGGAAGCTCTCTCAGAGAAACAAGCCATATTAGTGGAGGGAAAAGATACACCAAAGGACATTTTATATAAACTGAGAACTATGTATGCAACTACATATGCAAAGCAGCAACCAATTTGGCTGGCAGAGTTGAATGAAACCAAATTAAGGGATAAAAGTAAATGTAATGATCACATTATGCATCTTATGTCTTCATTTCAAAAGCTAGAACTTTCTGGAATTCCCATGTGTGATGCATTGAAAAGAGCATTTCTTTTTACCTCACTATCAAAGAAGTTTGATGTTTTAGGTCTGTAAATGAGGCCATTGAAGGGCAATCTTTTGAACAGGCAACATCAAAACTAAGGCAGGAATGCATAATAAATGATTCTGAGGAGATGTGTTCTCAAAGCAAGTCAGAGAGAAATGAAACAAATTTCTTGGCAAAGAACAGAGGAAGGCGGAGCTATGGGAAAACTCCACCCAAGGGCAAGCTGATTTGCTACTCATGTGGAAAGGAGGGACATGTATCTAAATGGTGTAAGGAAACACAAAACACTCCCTCTAGCTCACCTAAGCCAATGGAACTAAAGAATTTTCAAACCAGGAAATGTATGAAGGACAAAGATAAACACAAGGGCTTTCTAATGGCAGAAAAATCTTTGACTATGGTAAATAATAATTCAAATGAAAGTACTTGGATTTTGGATTCAGGGAGCACATGCCATTTAACCAATTGTAAGGATTTCTTTCAGGAAATGTGTCCAGAGGAAGGTATTCTTAAAACTGCAAACGCAGGGACTGCTAAGATCCAAGCAAAAGGTATTGGATTCTTAAAATGCAAAGTGTCTAATGAAGTTAAAGAAATTCCTGTAAGTGATGTCTTGTATATTCCCCAAGCAGTTTGCAATATGCTTAGTGTATCTACATTAGATAAGAAGGGATTTGTGATTCATTTTGAAAACAGTAAGTGCACAATCTCTAAAAATGATGAAGTGTATGCTGAAGCTTTTATGCATAATGATGTTTATAAGCTGAACATTTCAGGTGAAGCCTCACATATGGCGCAAGTAAGGAAGAATGATGGTAAATGTAGTCTGGAAATCTGGCATCGCCGCCTGGGACATCGTGATTTTAAGGTGATCCAGGATCTTTACAGTAAGCAACTAGCCACTGGCATTCAGATAAGTGCAGATGCTGGTAAAATGGAGAAATGCATAGACTGTGTTACTCAAAAGGGTGTGAGACCCTCATTTCCTGCATACACAGGAAATAGGAGTAATAAAGTGCTGGACTTAATACACAGTGACTTATGTGGACCGTTTAATATCCCATCATTGGGAAATAACAGATTTGTGCTAATATTCTTGGATGATTTCTCTAGATATTGTGTGGCCTATTTGCTGAAAGAGAAAAGTCAAGTCACAGACATGCTGAAGAAATACGTAGCCATGGTGAGCAATAAATTTGAAAGAAAACCAAAGGTTCTTCAGACCGACAATGGTGGTGAGTTCACTTCACAAAGCATGTGCACATTTCTAGAACAAGAAGGCATTCAGCATATCACAACAGTAGCTTATACACCAGAGCAAAATTCTGTTGCAGAGAGAAAATTTAGGTCACTTGTGGAAATGACCAGGTGTATGCTGTCAGATAGCAATCTCCCTAAAAGACTATGGGGGGAAGCCATTCTCACAGCAGTGTACCTACAAAACAGAATGCCAACTAAAGGCGCGGAGCGCACACCACATGAGACATGGCATGGTAGGAAGCCAAACCTGTCACACATAAGAACATTTGGAAGTACAGCATATGCTCATGTACCAAAGCAAAGAAGGCATAAGCTGGATTCCACAACAGAAAGGGGCATTTTAGTTGGCTATACTCCAGGACACAAAGGATATAGAATTTTGAATCTGAAAACTGGCATTGTTGGCATAAGACATGTTACATATTTTGATGAAAACAAAAGGGTTGATAAAGGCTGGATTATCCCAGATGAGCCTTATCATCCAGAATATGAAACTAGAACCATAATAGACATGCCAGTGTATATAAATGCCATACCAAGGCAGATGTCTGAAAGCAACTCATCTGTATCTAACGAGGAACAGGCAGAGGAAGCAGACACAGAAAGGATCATTGAAGAAGACAGTACAGTTGGAGAAGGGGAATCAATTGGAGAAGAACTCTCAGATTTAGAGGATGCAGAAAGGTCAGACCAACCTGTTGTCAGACGCTCATCCAGGGAAAACAAAGGTGTTCCACCCCCAAGACTGTCTTACCTAACAAAGTCAGCAGAAGCTCAAGAGCCCTTAACATGGGATGAGATTGAGAAAATGTCAGCAGAAGAAGCTGCTGAATGGCATAAAGCTGCACAAGAAGAAATTGATGCATTGGATAAAAATAATACTTGGATTCTTACAAAATTACCTCCTGGCAAGAAAGCTATAGGATGCAAATGGGTATTCAAGTTAAAAAGGAATGCACAAGGAAAAGTGGAAAGGTATAAAGCCAGACTAGTGGCAAAGGGATATCTTCAAAAATATGGAGAAGATTTTGATGAAGTGTTTGCACCTGTAGTGAAACACACGACAATCAGAACACTTCTGAGCATTGCAGTCTCAAAAGGCATGCAAGTCAAACACATTGATGTGAAAACAGCGTTTCTTCACGGAGATATAACTGAAGACTTGTACATGGAACAGCCAACAGGTTTCATAAATACAAAACAAAGACAGCTAGTGTGTAAATTAAACAAAGGTCTTTATGGATTAAAGCAAAGTGCAAAATGTTGGAATGATAAATTGCATGAAATATTGACAAATTTAGAATTTAAGCAAGGTGAAGCAGATAAATGCTTGTATACTAGGTGCAGAAATGGACAATATGCATACATTTTAGCTTTTGTTGATGATCTGCTCATTGCAAGCAAAAGTGAGCAAGAGTACAAAGACATTGTAAAATGTTTAAACCTCAATGTTGAGATAAAAGAACTGGGTAATGTGTCATACTATCTTGGTATAGAAATTGAGAAACAAAATGATGGTTCTTATCTTCTAAGCCAGAAGCAGAAAATAAATGAGCTTATTGAAAGTTTAGGTATGCAAGATGCCCAAGTTGTAAGCACTCCCATGATCACTGATTTTCTGAAGGATAAAACAGTAAGAGAACCTTTACCAGATAACATCCAATATAGATCAGCCATAGGTAAGCTTTTATATTTAGCTACCACATACAGGGCTGATATAGCAAATGCAGTAGGAATTTTGAGCAGAAGGGTCAGCTCACCTACCAAATCAGATTGGACTGCAGTTAAAAGGATGGTAAGGTATTTAAAGGGTACCATTGATTGTAAATTAAAGATTTCAGCCAATAGTAATCCAAAACTAATATGTTACTGTGATTCAGATTGGGCAGGGGATCATTCTGATTATAAATCCACAAGTGGATATGTGTTTATGTATGGAAATGTACAAATTTCATGGGCCAGTCATAAACAAAGTATTGTGAGTTTGTCTTCTACAGAAGCTGAATATGTGGCCGTATCGGAAGCGTGCAGAGAACTGATGTGGATTGAAAAACTTTTGCTGGATTTCGGAATAGCTGAACAGAGACCAATCCAGATAATGGAAGATAATCAGAGCTGCATCCGACTGTCACAGAATGACAAGGTTCAGTCACGCACCAAGCACATCGCAACGAAATACCACAACGTGCGAGAGTTGGCAAAAGAAGGGGTCATCAGTCTACACTATTGTCACACCAGTGAGATGACAGCTGACATCATGACCAAACCGTTACCCAGAGAACATTTTGTGAATCTGCGTATAAAGCTTGGACTTTGTATGAATAAATAATTGCATGACAGTTATGCATGAGAAGGGGTTTGTTGGAATGTAATTGTATTTTTACATGCATTGCCTGTCACCTATTATTTCTCTGTGATTACTCTGTGACCTCTGATGTGAATTACTTAGAGAGGTCACATAGCTATGCAACTTCCTGTGGGGGTTAGACTCAGAAGATGCAGCAGATGCAGCACATGGAGCACATGGAGCTCATGATCTCTCCTAACCTGAGAGGATCTATGGTGGTGTGAGCATCCATTACCATCTAAGCACATGGAAGGAGCTGATAATACAAATGTATAGTAATATGTATATATAAGCCTGTCTGATTATAATCTAACTGCAAACTGTGAGTAAACAGATGTTTTGTTACTTCAACTTTAAAGTGACTCAGCAGTGAATTATTCAGGGGTGAATGAGAGAGAGATGAAGAAAGAAATTAACATTTCTAAAGCTGAAGCTGTGTGTACTAAAATCTGCTAATTATTTACTACAAATAATCCAACACTACTAACTGAGGGAACAAGAAGTCCAGGGTATGAATCAGGGTCTGGAGCTCATCACTGATGACATGCAGTGCTTGTCACAGTACACTCATTCCCTCCTGTCCATTGGCTCACAGACCCTGAATGTCCTCATGGAGATCATTTACCTCTGCCCTGAGCAGGGTGTCATTCTGACAAATGTGGCTAGCTAGTTTTGGTACATTATCCTCCTGCCCAGATCCACTAATATCATGAACATCTGTGTCCTCCATTGTGACCTCCTCATGCTGATGGAAAATGTCCTTTGATGGCTCCCTGCAACATCCTCCTCATCTTCCACCTCCTCCTTGGCTGATGGCATAGCTTCTGGATCATTATTGATGTACCCTCCTTACCCTCTTCAGAGTGGTGGTCCTCCATTTTGGACTTCAGCTGCTGATCCCTCCTAGCCTGGTAAATTTAGGTGCTGCACTGATGTCCTCCACTGATCTCTGGCCTCTGGAACATTGGAGAAAACTGGCCTTTTCAATCCCTGCTGCCCTCCTCCACTGCTTGATGATCCACCTCAGCATCTATAGGATACACCTTAACTATGGACTGAATAGAGGCTTCATTAAGGTATGTTGCCGCATGGATGCCCAAGAGCTGGCAGGAGTTGTGCCCAACAAGAGCAGGTACCAGACTCTTGGTAAAGAATAAACAGACATTGCAAACCTGCAGAACCAACTTTAGCTATAGTGTACAAGTGTTCTGGACATGTGACACCCTTGTCCCAAAAGACATGTAGCAGCTGGTACAGAGGTCATGAAACCCGAGCCACATTTATGCACGTTAGTCCTTTGTCCTGAATAGATCATGGTTGCTAAGACAGTATTTGAGAATATTGAGCCATACCTTTACCCAAAAGAGCTTGAAAGAGGCAGCATAGATAGAAGACAAGAAATAGAGCACCCCAGTGTATAAAAAGGGTGACACCATTGCATACTAGTGGAGTGGAGGAGTGGCCTAGTGGTTAGAGCACTGGTCTTGCAATCCAGAGGTGGCCGGTTCAAATCCCACTGCTGCTCCTTGTGATCTTGGGCAGTCACTTAACCCTCCATTGCCTCAGGTACAAACTTAGATTGTGAGCCCTCCTGGGACAGAGAAATATCCAGCATACCTAAATGTAACTCACCTTGAGCTACTGCTGAAAAAGGTGTGAGCAAAATATAAATAAATAAATGCAATTGGGAATGTATGAACTGGCTTATAAAGAGGCTGATGTTTTGTGGCAAGGGATATGCCCAAAGTGTAAAAGAGTCATAGGGTGCCCTGACTATGAGTATGGAGGAACATATCAGGGCAAGGACTGGAGGGATGTGTATGTCAGGGACCACGGACGTTGGTGTCTGCAGATACTTACCTCACAGGTGCACAGTGGAGGATAGAAAAGAGTAACTCTTACCTGGTCTCCTTCATGCTGTGTCTCATTGGCTGACCCTTGGTCACAGGTGGCCAGCACGCCCCTCTCCTCTCTGTAGAGGTGAGGGATATGCTGCTGTCAGGGCCCTTTCAATGTCAAGGCAGGTACAGTCAAATGTTCTTCAGGTTCTTGATATTGCAGTTCTGGTGGTGGTATACAGTGTTGAGGTGGTGACATATGCCTCACCAGATGGACATTTTTTGATTTGCGCTGACTGTGGCCCCAGCAACCATTTAGCATATTCTAGTACCTCCTCACCTCCCACACAAGGAGTCTCAGCTTGCCCTAGCTGAAGTTTATCGTCCTCACTCCAACTCCCCTTCTCTGTGACTTGATAGCAGGGTTAGAGAAAGTATGGCACGTGCTTACTCCTATTTCATAAAGGCATGTGATTTATTTAGGGGATTTTTATCAAGCTGCGGGAAAAAGGGCCCTGAACCAGCAGCGGGGGCCATTTTTCCCGCATACCAGGGCCCTTTTTAGCACATCAGGTAAAAAGACCCCAGGCACACATGGCCATGCAGTAAGAGAACTCTAGCCACATGGCCATGCGACAGGGAGCCCTTACTGCCACCCATTGAGGTGGCCATAAGGGCTCCTGTGCTAACCCTGCAGTGAGGCAGAATATCGAATGCCGGGTCATTTCCTCTGACCAGCATTGAATATTTGGTTTATTTTTGCCTGCTTTAAACTTAACCGGCCAAGCCAATAGTCAGCACAGGCCAGTTAAGTTTATAGCGGCCAAAGATAGGCCTGCTATATGTATGGCCAGATTTGGCCACCAAACTTAGCCAGCAGTGTGCTGCATATTCATGGCTAGCCAAAGATATCGTGCGAAATAGCTGGTTATCCGCTATGCACTGGCTGCAAATATTCAGCAGGAGATAGCCAGCTATTCCCCGGCTGAATAGCTGATTAAGTGCTATTTAACTGGCCAGGAGCCATTCCTGGCCCATTAAAAATAGCGCTGAATATCAGCACTTTTGGTAGTCCCATAACTAGCCATTCCATTCACTCCTAAGCCAAAAAACCCCACCCATACCCAAAATGCTCAACCTACATTTTAAGTTGAATGAAGTCCTCACCTCATTCAGATCTAGATGCATCAGTAAAATTCCTGTTCACAATACAGTGCTTTAAGCTTTTTCTTAAATTACAAGTAAGGGGCTCTAGTTGAATTTCTAATGAGATTAGATTCCATGGGGTAGGGGGCAAACACACTGGAAGCAGTTTCTGTTCTCATTTTTACTAGAAGGTACATTTATGAGATCAGACAAGTCAATCTCCCTCCAGCTGGTGGCCCTGCAAATATTCTGCACGCAATGCCCATAGGAGTAATTGTATCCCATAAGCGATGATGCCTGGAAGAAACTCCTGAGCTTGGCTGGAAAAGACCTAGAATTAGCATCTTGGCAATATGACACAAGGGCAGACGTGTCTCTTGCATTATGCTGCACAGTAAATGCATGTGTATGATTGTCAGATGTGTAAGCTTCATTGTATAGAAGGAAGAACAGACAGAAAGACGAAAGGATAGACGTATTGATAGATTCAATATATATCCAGATCTGTATATTTAACTGGTGAAAAGAAAAAAAGTTAAATGTGAAAGACTGTACTCAGACTAAAATGTAAACGCATCAGTATCAGTCCGTGTTAAGGTTTTAAGCTTCATGTCTCTGTCTCCCTCTTTGATAAAAAGCAGCGGTAATAAACCTGTCTACCCTATCCCATTCAAACAATTCCTCTTTGTAAACCTCAAACAAGCCAGTGGAGGTTACAGAATTCTGCAATCTGGAAAAATCATAATGACAAGCCTAACCAACTCAGGGGTTGGAAGGAAGAAAGACAAAATCAGCAGGAAAAGTTTAAAAGAATATCAATAATACATTTTTTTTTTAATGTACCCTATCAACTGCTCTAGCATCGGAACAAGAAAGACATAGGTCGCTGCCAGATCTTTAAACCGGACTTTTAGTTCTGCAAAGTTTTTATGGCGTTACACCCACCACATGCAGCTGAATGCCAACCAGCTTCATCATAATTAATGTTATTACTAGCCAAGCAACCCTGAAGAACTTTTCCATATGTTTTATTGATTTATTGATTTTTTTTTTACAGTGAAAAAAAAAACCTAAGTGCCCATTAACTACTGATGAATTACACTCAGGCTCAAAGTAAGTGTGCCATCCATATGAAGAGCACACTGAACCTCCAGCATACATGATGGAGCGAGCGAGAGGTACACCTCATCAAAAAGTAAATAAAGAACTCCATCCTGCATGTAGAATTGGAAACAGCTGGAAAGCATCACTGAAAGACTGGATGTCTGGGGAAAGTGTGTTACCACCTCTGCTTTCTGCAACCCCCCCACCCCTGATGATAGTCATTAGGCCTTAGAGAGATTCTCATTTGTCTTTTTTTTAGCATTAATGGATAGTTTAAAAAATATTCAAAGAAGGTACAAAATCCCAGGTTTCTCTGCTAGTGCACAGGAAGTCAGAATAAACCATCCATGTTACCACATGGACACCATAACCTAGGGCCCTGTTTACTAAGCTGTGTTATAGGCGCATTAGCGTCTTTAATGCGCGTTAACCATGTATGCGCATTGACCGTGTATGTGCCTATAATATCCCTATAGGCGCCTACACAGTTAGCACACGTGCTAATTGTAGGTGCGTTAAAAATGCTTACGCGTCTTAGTAAACAGGTCCCCTATTTTGGTACTTTGATTACCAACAGAATTATTATTATTATTAACATTTGTATAGCACTACCAGACGCACGCAGTCCCTGCTCAAGGTAACAAACAGCAAAAGAGCCCTTTTACTGAAGTGTGTTAAGTTTGTTAACATGTGATTTAGGGCACCAGGTCAAAAGAAACCAGACAAAAAAGCTTCAAACAAAAAAAGTTCCCGACACAAAAGTCCCTGACAAAATAGACTCCCGACAAAAGGGCCTAATGAAATAGATTTATTTTTGAATGGTACAAATTTGAAGGGTACAAAGAAGTGGAGGAGCCATAAATTACTGAGAAAGTCCACGGCTTGTCACTTGAAAGTCCTGGCACCTGCCTACGGCTTGACATCACTATCCACACTTGGTATCTAGTGAGAACCATAAATCTGCTTGAAAACATAATCCAGCTTGTTTCAGGAGGTTTTGTGTAGAGTCTGTTTTGTCTTGGGTTGTTTTGTTGTGGGTTTTATTGTATAGGTTTTTGGGGGGAAGCTTTTTTTGTCGTGGTCTGTTTTGGTTTTAGTCTGTTTTGTTGGGGGGTTTTTGTCGGGTTTTTTTTGGTATGGTCTATTATGTAGTGGTGCCGTGATTTAGCATATGGTAACAACCAACATACAAATGCAGTAACTTATTTTTGCCTTTACCACACGCTAATCTGCAGTTTTTAGCATTTTTTGCTAAGGGGTACAACTAGGTGGATATAGGCGCTCTTAGTGACCCGCTACGGACAAGCTTACCATGAAAGGTCTTTTTCAAGACCACTTTTGTAATATAGCCAATCACTTTACGTTTGGTTCATCACACGGACCAAATCGTGGTCGTGTTTCAGGCATTTCAGATTCATATACGCTACATCATAGCGACTCCTGATGCAGGCCTGTAGGCCGAAACACAACAGTTGTGTCGAGTCTTTTCTTCAATAAAGAAGTTTTTATGATATTGTCTCCAGGATTTGTATTTCCGTGGTCAAACATCCCACTTTTTACCTATATCTGTGTTTTCCCATAGGACGTTCCAGTTCTCCGCTTGATTGCGGATTTTATTTTGTACAACTAGGTGGGGCATAGCTAGAAAGGAAGGAATTCTATACATGGCGTCCAAAGTTAGGCGCCATGGAGATCTGCTCAAAATTAGTATTCTGCAAAGGGCACTCTGTGCGCAGCAACCTTTAAAGAATACTACTTTAGTGCAGATGTTGCACCTAAATTTACTACTACTACTTATCATTTCTATAGCGCTACAAGGCATATGCAGCGCTGTACACCATACACAAAAAGACAGTCCCTGCTCAAAGAGGGGCAAGGGCAGGGCAAGTGAGTAGTGGTTAGGAGTCAAAAGCAGTGGTAAAGAGGTGGGCTTTAAGTTTGGACTTGAAAACGGCCAAAGACGGGGCTAGACGTATAGGCTCAGGTAGTCTATTCCAGGCGAGAGGTGCAACAAGATAAAAGGAATGGAGTCTGGAATTAGCAGTAGAGGAGAAGGGGACAGATAAGACAGATTTATCTACAGAACGGAGTACCCGAGAGGGGGCGTAGGGAGAGACAAGAGTGTAGAGGTACTGGGGAGCGTCAGAGTGAATGCACTTGTAGGTCAACAAGAGGAGCTTGAATTGAATGCGGAAATGGATAGGGAGCCAGTGAAGTGATTTAAGGAGAGGGCTATCCACATAAAACTTGAAATGCCTAACAAGTTATACCTGCTATTTTTGTGGGTCATTAAGACAGGTAGAATGATAAAACATTTTCCACACAAGACCTCTAGGATATATGTCTAACCTCATAGACCTGCCAGTTAGAAACTCAATCAGATCATCACGTTCTTATTTAAATCTCCGCTACCCTAATTGCAAAGGTCTCAAGTACAAATCAATTCATGGATCCAGCTTCTCATTTATAGGCACAAGACTCTGGAATGTACTCCCAAAAACCATGAGGACTACGTACGACCACCTCAACTTCCGGAAATTACTAAAGACCTACCTGTTCGGAAGAGCATATCTCACTGACCCAACTTAACTACCTAAATCCAGCAACACAAAGATATCCAAACTTGTATTGAATTTTATGATTGTTATGTAACCTCCCTCTCTATGATTCCCTGATGTGTCTGTTCATATCTATTTCATTGTAAATAACTTCACTCTATATTTGTTTCTTCACCGTAGGTGGCTATCGCCTCACGGCACTATGTAAGCCACATTGAGCCTGCAAATAGGTGGGAAAATGTGGGGTACAAATGTAACAAATAAATAAATAAATGCCAAGAGCTGTCCATGTCCCAGCATTGAAAATCTGGGGTCAGTTCAGCCCGTGGCTGTGAGCGTCTCAGATGTCGTGGGCTGAAAATCAGGTGAATTGTAAATAATACCGGTAGTGGTGCATTTCTGCCATGTCGTGTCAGATTGCCAATCTGGAAGCTTTTGCCTCAACCTGGACTTTTTAACAACTTGTTTGTGGTTTGCCTTTGCAGCTGTAGAGGAAGATTGGAAACCTCCTTCTTCCCTCCACTACTCAACAGCTGGCACCTATTCTTCGCGAATCTCGCCACGGTTCTACCAGGTCCATCAATAATTCTGCAAGCTGTATTGGTCTTAATTCAAAGCATGTGTCATTGCAGCCCAGCGGTGGACAGTGCATATGAGCAATGGCTAGGAATATATGGAAAACAGAGTTGGAAATGATGGAAAAAGATTTTTTAAAACAAAGGGGTCCTTTTACTAAGGTGCGCCGAAAAGCGCACACGCGCAGGTTCATTTTTCAGCGCACCTGCAAAAAAGGCCTCTTTTTTTCAGGCCGAAAATGGACACGCGGTAAATTGAAAATTTATTTATTTATTTATTGCATTTGTATCCCACATTATCCCACCTATTTGCAGGCTCAATGTGGCTTACATAGTTTTGTTAACATTGTCATTGCGGTTTCAATGTGGCTTACATATTTTGTTAGCAAAGTCATTGCAGGGTGACAGATACATTTAATATTGTGTTGAGGTTAGGTAAGGGTAGGAGGAAGAAGAAAGGGGTGATTAGGTAGTTATGGTGATTAGGTAGTTATAGTAGGTGAGTTATCTTGGCTGAGTGGGTTGTCAGGTGGATTTGTGTGGCCGTTAGTTCTCATTGTATGCCTTGTTGAGGAGATATGTCTTTAGAGATCTGCGAAAAATAGTTGTTTCATTGATTGTTCTCAGGTCTGTAGGCAGTGCATTCCACAATTCTGTGCCCAAGTATGAGAATGTAGTATCGTGCATCTGCTTGTACTTTAGTCCTCTGCAACTGGGGAAGTGCAGGTTGAGGAACTTGCGGGATGCTCTTGTGGCGTTTCTTGGAGGTAAGTCTACGAGGTTTAGCATGTAGATTGGGGCATCTGCGTGAATGATTTTGTGTATAATCGTGCAGATCTTGAACGTAATGCGCTCCCTAAATGGGAGCCAGTGGAGCTTCTCTCTTAAGGGTTTTGCATTTTCATATTTAGTTTTTCCAAATATGAGTCTGGTGGCAGTATTCTGGGCAGTTTGTTGTTTTTTGATAGTTTGTTCTTTGCATCCAGCGTATAGTGCGTTGCAGTAGTCCAAATGACTTATTACCATTGACTGTACCAGGGTGCGGAATACGTACCTCGGGAAGAAAGGTTTTACTCTTTTAAGCTTCCACATGGAGTAGAACATCTTTTTCGTTGTGTTCTTTACGTGGTCATCAAGGGTGAGGTTTCAATCAATGGTGACTCCAAGAATTTTCAAGTTTTTTGAGATAGGGAGAGAGCAGTATGATGTGGTTATGGTGGAGAAGTGTTTTGTGTTATGTTGTGAGGTGAGTACAAGACATTGTGTTTTTTTCTGCATTAAATGGCACGCATCCATTTTGGGCCTGAGACGTTATCGCCACCCATTGACTTAGTGGTAAGGTCTCACGCATTAACTGGGTGGTAATCATCAGTATGCGTACAGTGCCGATTACTGCTCGATTAGCGCTGCATGCCGCAAAATTTGTGGCACGTCTATTGGACGCACATACAGAATGAAATTACTCCCCGGGCCATGCAGTAGCCGGGCCATAGTTGCAAATTGGTGTGCATTGGGTACGCATTGGTGTTGGATTATTTGTAGTAAATAATTAGCAGATTTTAGTACACACAGCTTCAGCTTTAGAAATGTTAATTTCTTTCTTCATCTCTCTCTCATTCACCCCTGAATAATTCACTGCTGAGTCACTTTAAAGTTGAAGTAACAAAACATCTGTTTACTCACAGTTTGTAGTTAGATTATAATCAGACAGGCTTATATATACATATTACTATACATTTGTATTATCAGCTCCTTCCATGTGCTTAGATGGTAATGGATGCTCACACCACCATAGATCCTCTCAGGTTAGGAGAGATCATGAGCTCCATGTGCTCCATGTGCTGCATGTGCTGCATCTAACCCCTACAGGAAGTTGCATAGCTGTGTGACCTCTCTAAGTAATTCACATCAGAGGTCACAGAGTAATCACAGAGAAATAATAGGTGACAGGCAATGCATGTAAAATACAATTACATTCCAACAAACCCCTTCTCATGCATAACTGTCATGCAATTATTTATTCATACAAAGTCCAAGCTTTATACGCAGATTCACAAAATGTTCTCTGGGTAACGGTTTGGTCATGATGTCAGCTGTCATCTCACTGGTGTGACAATAGTGTAGACAGATGACCCCTTCTTTCGCCAACTCTCGCACGTTGTGGTATTTCGTTGCGATGTGCTTGGTGCGTGACTGAACCTTGTCATTCTGTGACAGTCGGATGCAGCTCTGATTATCTTCCATTATCTGGATTGGTCTCTTTTCAGCTATTCCAAAATCCAGCAAAAGTTTTTCAATCCACATCAGTTCTCTGCACGCTTCCGATACGGCCACGTATTCAGCTTCTGTAGAAGACAAACTCACAATACTTTGTTTATGACTGGCCCATGAAATTTGTACATTTCCATACATAAACACATATCCACTTGTGGATTTATAATCAGAATGATCCCCTGCCCAATCTGAATCACAGTAACATATTAGTTTTGGATTACTATTGGCTGAAATCTTTAATTTACAATCAATGGTACCCTTTAAATACCTTACCATCCTTTTAACTGCAGTCCAATCTGATTTGGTAGGTGAGCTGACCCTTCTGCTCAAAATTCCTACTGCATTTGCTATATCAGCCCTGTATGTGGTAGCTAGATATAAAAGCTTACCTATGGCTGATCTATATTGGATGTTATCTGGTAAAGGTTCTCTTACTGTTTCATCCTTCAGAAAATCAGTGATCATGGGAGTGCTTACAACTTGGGCATCTTGCATACCTAAACTTTCAATAAGCTCATTTATTTTCTGCTTCTGGCTTAGAAGATAAGAACCATCATTTTGTTTCTCAATTTCTATACCAAGATAGTATGACACATTTCCAAGTTCTTTTATCTCAACATTGAGGTTTAAATATTTTACAATGTCCTTGTACTCTTGCTCACTTTTGCTTGCAATGAGCAGATCATCAACAAAAGCTAAAATGTATGCATATTGTCCATTTGTGCACCTAGTGTACAAGCATTTATCTGCTTCACCTTGCTTAAATCCTAAATTTGTCAATATTTCATGCAATTTATCATTCCAACATTTTGCACTTTGCTTTAATCCATAAAGACCTTTGTTTAATTTACACACTAGCTGTCTTTGTTTTGTATTTATGAAACCTGTTGGTTGTTCCATGTACAAGTCTTCAGTTATATCTCCGTGAAGAAACGCTGTTTTCACATCAATGTGTTTGACTTGCATGCCTTTTGAGACTGCAATGCTCAGAAGTGTTCTTATTGTCGTGTGTTTCACTACAGGTGCAAACACTTCATCAAAATCTTCTCCATATTTTTGAAGATATCCCTTTGCCACTAGTCTGGCTTTATACCTTTCCACTTTTCCTTGTGCATTCCTTTTTAACTTGAATACCCATTTGCATCCTATAGCTTTCTTGCCAGGAGGTAATTTTGTAAGAATCCAAGTATTATTTTTATCCAATGCATCAATTTCTTCTTGTGCAGCTTTATGCCATTCAGCAGCTTCTTCTGCTGGCATTTTCTCAATCTCATCCCATGTTAAGGGCTCTTGAGCTTCTGCTGACTTTGTTAGGTAAGACAGTCTTGGGGGTGGAACACCTTTGTTTTCCCTGGATGAGCGTCTGACAACAGGTTGGTCTGACCTTTCTGCATCCTCTATATCTGAGAGTTCTTCTCCAATTGATTCCCCTTCTCCAACTGTACTGTCTTCTTCAATGATCCTTTCTGTGTCTGCTTCCTCTGCCTGTTCCTCATTAGATACAGGTGAGTTGCTTTCAGACATCTGCCTTGGTATGGCATTTATATACACTGGCATGTCTATTATGGTTCTAGTTTCATATTCTGGATGATAAGGCTCATCTGGGATAATCCAGCCTTTATCAACCCTTTTGTTTTCATCAAAATATGTAACATGTCTTATGCCAACAATGCCAGTTTTCAGATTCAAAATTCTATATCCTTTGTGTCCTGGAGCATAGCCAACTAAAATGCCCCTTTCTGTTGTGGAATCCAGCTTATGCCTTCTTTGCTTTGGTACATGAGCATATGCTGTACTTCCAAATGTTCTTATGTGTGACAGGTTTGGCTTCCTACCATGCCATGTCTCATGTGGTGTGCGCTCAGCGCCTTTAGTTGGCATTCTGTTTTGTAGGTACACTGCTGTGAGAATGGTTTCCCCCCATAGTCTTTTAGGGAGATTGCTATCTGACAGCATACATCTGGTCATTTCCACAAGTGACCTAAATTTTCTCTCTGCAACAGAATTTTGCTCTGGTGTATAAGCTACTGTTGTGATATGCTGAATGCCTTCTTGTTCTAGAAATGTGCGCATGCTTTGTGAAATGAACTCACCACCATTGTCGGTCTGAAGAACCTTTGGTTTTCTTTCAAATTTATTGCTCACCATGGCTACGTATTTCTTCAGCATGTCTGTGACTTGACTTTTCTCTTTCAGCAAATAGGCCACACAGTATCTAGAGAAATCATCCAAGAATATTAGCACAAATCTGTTATTTCCCAATGATGGGATATTAAACGGTCCACATAAGTCACTGTGTATTAAGTCCAGCACTTTATTACTCCTATTTCCTGTGTATGCAGGAAATGAGGGTCTCACACCTTTTTGAGTAACACAGTCTATGCATTTCTCCATTTTACCAGCATCTGCACTTATCTGAATGCCGGTGGCCAGTTGCTTACTGTAAAGATCCTGGATCACCTTAGAATCACGATGTCCCAGGCGGCGGTGCCAGATTTCCAGACTACATTTACCATCATTCTTCCTTACTTGCACCATATGTGAGGCTTCACCTGAAATGTTCAGCTTATAAACATCATTATGCATAAAAGCTTCAGCATACACTTCATCATTTTTAGAGATTGTGCACTTACTATTTTCAAAATGAATCGCAAATCCCTTCTTATCTAATGTAGATACACTAAGCATATTACAAACTGCTTGGGGAATATACAAGACATCACTTACAGGAATTTCTTTAACTTCATTAGACACTTTGCATTTTAAGAATCCAATCCCTTTTGCTTGGATCTTAGCAGTCCCTGCGTTTGCAGTTTTAAGAATACCTTCCTCTGGACACATTTCCTGAAAGAAATCCTTACAATTGGTTAAATGGCATGTGCTCCCCGAATCCAAAATCCAAGTACTTTCATTTGAATTATTATTTACCATAGTCAAAGATTTTTCTGCCATTAGAAAGCCCTTGTGTTTATCTTTGTCCTTCATACATTTCCTGGTTTGAAAATTCTTTAGTTCTATTGGCTTAGGTGAGCTAGAGGGAGTGTTTTGTGTTTCCTTACACCATTTAGATACATGTCCCTCCTTTCCACATGAGTAGCAAATCAGCTTGCCCTTGGGTGGAGTTTTCCCATAGCTCCGCCTTCCTCTGTTCTTTGCCAAGAAATTTGTTTCATTTCTCTCTGACTTGCTTTGAGAACACATCTCCTCAGAATCATTTATTATGCATTCCTGCCTTAGTTTTGATGTTGTCTGTTCAAAAGATTGCCCTTCAATGGCCTCATTTACAGACCTAAAAACATCAAACTTCTTTGATAGTGAGGTAAAAAGAAATGCTCTTTTCAATGCATCACACATGGGAATTCCAGAAAGTTCTAGCTTTTGAAATGAAGACATAAGATGCATAATGTGATCATTACATTACTTTTATCCCTTAATTTGGTTTCATTCAACTCTGCCAGCCAAATTGGTTGCTGCTTTGCATATGTAGTTGCATACATAGTTCTCAGTTTATATAAAATGTCCTTTGGTGTATCTTTTCCCTCCACTAATATGGCTTGTTTCTCTGAGAGAGCTTCCAAAAGCATGCACTTCACATAATAGTTTGCATTGTCCCATTCAGCCATATTTTCAGCTGTTCTGTCTTGATCTAAGCATATATATAATCCTTTTGCTCGAAGGAGACATATGAATCTTAGTTCCCACTGCTGATATTTAAACTCAGTTAATCTAGGCACCTTGAGAGAATAGAAAAATGGTGAATTTCCTCCCTCAGCCATTTTCTTAGCCTTCTGTCTGCTGTGTGGGGGGAGAGAGAGACAGACTGAATCTTTCCTTTAAAACTTAAGAGAAAAATGTGGCTTTTTTTTACTGCCTGGTAATATTTCTCTTCTTTTTCAATTCCTGGCCCTGGGCCCATAACCCTTTTGTTGGATTATTTGTAGTAAATAATTAGCAGATTTTAGTACACACAGCTTCAGCTTTAGAAATGTTAATTTCTTTCTTCATCTCTCTCTCATTCACCCCTGAATAATTCACTGCTGAGTCACTTTAAAGTTGAAGTAACAAAACATCTGTTTACTCACAGTTTGTAGTTAGATTATAATCAGACAGGCTTATATATACATATTACTATACATTTGTATTATCAGCTCCTTCCATGTGCTTAGATGGTAATGGATGCTCACACCACCATAGATCCTCTCAGGTTAGGAGAGATCATGAGCTCCATGTGCTCCATGTGCTGCATGTGCTGCATCTAACCCCTACAGGAAGTTGCATAGCTGTGTGACCTCTCTAAGTAATTCACATCAGAGGTCACAGAGTAATCACAGAGAAATAATAGGTGACAGGCAATGCATGTAAAATACAATTACATTCCAACAATTGGCACCTACGCGGCTTAGTAAAAGGGCCCCAAATATAGGACCCATTTATTAGTAAACCACGCTAATGATTCCCAGTGGAGAAAATGCACCGCAGCCCATCCATTTTGATTACACACAGTTACTAAGGGGTCCTTTTACTAAGGTGTGTTAATGGATTTAGCACATGCTAGCATATGCTAGACTGTCAGCATATCTTAGTAAAGTACTACTACTACTAATCACTTTTATAGCGCTACAAGGCTTACGCAGCACTGTACACCAGGGGCGTAGCTGCTATTGGACCACGGGGGCCAGGGCACCCGTAGATTTGGCCATGGACCCCCCTGCCAATGACCCTCTCAACCCCCCCTCCCGCCGCCAACCCGCCATCAACTTGCCATCGCCGTCTGCTACCTTTGCTGGCGGGGGACCCCAACCCCCGCCAGCCAAAGTCTTCTTGCTTCGTTTGGTTTCTGAGTCTGTCTGACGTCCTGCACATACACAATGTGCAGGACGTCAGACTCGCAGAAACCGAACGAAGCCAAAGGAAGCAAGAAGACTTCAGCTGGCAGGGGTTGGGGTCCCCCGCCAGCAAAGGCAGGCGATGTCGCGGTGATGGCGGGCGGGGGGTCGTCGGCAGGCGGGCCACAGTTGTTGGAGGTGGTTCTGGCGGTGGCGGGGGGTGGCGGCAATGGCGGGCGGCGTCGGCAATGGCAGCAGGGGGGTCATCAGCGGCACCGGGGGGGTTAAAATGTGCCCCCTCACCTCGGCTCTGGACCCCCCTAACGGCGAAGTCCAGATACGCCCCTGCTGTACACCATACACATAAAGACAGTCCCTGCTCAAAGAGCTTACAATCTAAACAAGACAGGTAACAGACACAACAACTAAGAGGCAGGGGAATTAAAGAGGAGGGGATAAAGGTACAGGCAAGTAAGCAGTGGTTAGGACTCAAAAGCAGCGTCAAAGAGGTGGGCTTTTAGCTTGGACTTAAAAACGGCCAAAGATGGGGCTAGACGTACATGCTCGGGAAGTCTATTCCAGGCGTGTGGTGCAGCGAGATGGAAGGAATGGAGTCTGGAATTAGCAGTAGAAGAGAAGGGGGCAGACAAAAGAGATTTGTCAACAGAATGGAGTGTTCGAGAAGGGGTGTAGGGAGAGACAAGAGTGGAGAGGTACTGGGGAGCAGCAGAGTGAATACACTTATAGGTCAGTAAGAGAAGTTTGAATTGAATGCGGAAACGGATAGGGAGCCAGTGAAGTGATTTGAGGAGAGGGCTAATGTGAGCATAGCGACTTTGGCGGAAAATGAGTCGTGCAGCAGAGTTTTGGACTGATTACACACTGATTACTTAGTACTCCTAAGTAACATGATTAGCACATGCAAAAAGTTTTAATATGCTTTAAAATGTATTATTATGACAAATATGTGAAAGGAACTGAAAATTACATGTGTGTTTAAAGGGGGGGGGGGGGGGGGGGGGGGAAAGAGGCCAGACCAAAAAAACTTTTCCCTGTGCACATCCCTCTGTAAACCAAATGTATATTCAATGCTACTTCCAGTATCCATGACGAAATGTAAGCCACATTGAGCCTGCAAAGAGGTGGGATAATGTGGGATACAAATGCCATAAAATAAATAAATAAATAAATAAATACTACAAGTCTAGAGCCTTCATGGGGTACAAGAAACACTAGTTCAATCTTGACTATATTGACCAATAATAGTGATAGAAGGAAATAGAACTCGGAAACGCAAATGCCAAAAAGGTGCCCCAAAGGTGAAAATCCTTAATAAGTAAGATGCTTAGAATACCTAAACTTTGTAGTTTCACATTCTGGCACAACAAGCATGCCTCATTTGGGCATTTGAATTTCCAAGAGTTCTATTTCCCACTATCATTAGTCATTATGGTTAAAAATGAACCAGTGTTTATTGTACCCCATGAAGGGAAAGGGAAAAGGGGCTTGATATACCACCTTTCTGAGGTTTGTGCAACTACATTCAAAGTGGTTTACATGTATTCAGGTACTTATTTTGTACCAGGGGCAATGGAGGGTTAAGTGACTTGCCCAGAGTCACAAGGAGCTGCAGTGGGAATTGAACTCAGTTCCCCAGGAGCAAAGTCCACTGCACTAACCACTAGGCTACTCCTCTGCTCCTCAGCATGAAGGTTATGGACTTGCAGTAGGAATGTGCACAGGGACAAGTTTTTGGTTGGTCTGGCTCCCCCCCCCCCCCCCCCCCCCCCCCACCACCACCACAAACACACAATTTTCAGTTCCTTTTACACATTTGTCATAATAACAAATTTTTAAAGCGTATTAAAAATTTTTATATGCGCTAATCATGTTATTCTTCCTAGAGCGGCATCTCCCCCTTCCTTCCTCCACCCCCTTCCCTGAGTTTACCTTATCTTTCCATTTTCCAAAAGGCGGGCAGTAGCAGCAATTACCATACACTGCCCTGTCGCCTGTGCTGACCTCTTCTCTTTCCTATGGCCCACGTCTCTGATGTTACTTCCTGTTTTCTCAGAAGGGGGCCGAGGTAGAGAAGGGGCCAGTGCCAGCGGCAGAACAGCACTTGGGAATTGCTGCTGTCACTGTTTTTTGTAAAATGGAAAAAAGAAGGTAAACTCGGGGAACGAGGTGGAGGAAGGAAGGGGGGAGGTGCCAGACCGTGGCCTGGGGAAGGAGTGGTTTCTCTTCCCTGCATTTTGCCTTTGGCCACTCCTGTCGGGGATTTGGGTACATGGGAAGATGAAGGTTGGGGGCCTTTGTCACAGCGAGCAGTAACCCAAGCTACAGGGCTCACGGGGGATGAGCCAGATTTGTAACTAATGGGTCAGGTGACCCAGTTTAAATTTGGCACGGAAATATGTGCCAGCTAGAAGCACCCTTGCTTGGCTGAGGCAGGGCTATGCTAATTTCACACCACTTTGCTGAGAGGGTGAGTGGTTGGGGGTGCAATTGTTGATTCTTTGACATTGTTGGTGTAGCTCAGAATTAAGTTGGTTGTCATTTGTTTAACATTTAAATCATTGCTGATAAAAAGCTGTGGCCTTTTGTTAACCCATATAGGTGTATAGTCTCTTCATTTGGTAAGGATGGGTCTAAACGAGATGAATGAGGAATTGGAGGAGGCTAAGAGGGAAGGAGGGATCCCCATCTCTGAAATTATAGACAGAGGTAAAGAGTTCCACAAAAAGCAGAGAGCAATAAAATAGAAAACGTTATGCCTGGTTGAATCCAACTGAGCTAGTAACCCTATCAGTCAAGCAAAAGAAGAGATCTTGCTACATGGGTAACTCCGTCCCTAATGTCAACTCGAGCACCGAAAGACTTGAGGTTGGACATGATATGAGGTCCAGATGGAGGTGATTTCATTCACTTTGTGTACGTTTACCCAGTTTTATGCTGCAGTTTCTTTAACTTCCTTATGCTGTCCATTGAGGTCATTTCTTCCCTACCTCCCAATATTTTTTAACAAACATTTTCAAAAGTCAAGCATTTCACGAAACATCTGGAACTCTGCAACGGGCTCTGGACCTTCTGGCCTTGCTTCAGTGCCTCCTGCACTAGTTGTAAACTGTTCACGTTCTGTAGCTGAAAAACAAACTAGGTCATATAAATGAGAACATCCTAAGAATTAATTGTGAAACAAAACTCTTAAAAGTCTATTCTGGGCAGGTGAGGAGTTACCTTAGATGACTGTTCCGCTGTCTGGGTTTACAAGATTTTAAGGATCGCAAATGGAAACATAAATACATATCGTTGTCCAAACAGCGAGATCCACAGCCCGCTGCCAATTAAAACAGCAGAGCATGAGGGGGTTCTTATGGAGTGTAGCTCTGACTTGTCTGAAAACTACAGGGGAGAAGCATGAAGTGGCTCTTTGTTCAGGCCATGTGTTTTAAAAGCCGAGAAGTTCTCCCCGGTATCAATCATTTCTGTCACACAGCACAAGTGCCGATCTGTTACCCTTAAAGGGCTCATCAAGAAGCATGATTTCATTTATCAGGGTGGCCTTTTCTTTTCTTTTTTTTTTTTTTAACCCTCCACATGCATTTTATTATCTTACACCAGGAATGGAAGACGGTATGAGGTCGCAATTCAAAAGTACTTATGTGGTCAGCCGCGGCACTGATCGCACAAGTGTTTCTCAAAGAAAATCTGAGGCAGTTAAAAGGATAATATTTTGTCCAAACCGTGGCAGGTTTTTGAGGCATTCTGTGGGCAGTGCCACTTATTTTTTATTTATGTTTTTATTAGGATTTATTTACCGCCTTTTTGAAAGAATTCACTCAAGGCGGTGTACAATAAGAATAAATCAAGTGGGTTCTAAAATAAGAGTTTACCCTGATCTCTCCAGAGAAAATCAGAAGAGGCCTAGGGTTTTCCTGGCCATGCCAGCTAGGACCCTGGTTCTTGGTGCGAGTTTTGTTTTGAAATTTCCTTGTATCTGTCGTATTCTATATCAATCTAAGCAATTTCAGTTTTTTGACCCTAAACAATTAGAGGAATTTTTGTTACATAAAGAGGAAGCCGATGTAATAGTTAATTAACAGGCGCTCACTGTAAGATAGACTTTGAGGAGATCTGCTGGGAAGTAGTAAATACTGTTTCTTTACTTTATTGTTTGATTATAAGCAATTTCCTCAATCTTGGATCGAATTGCCTGATAATTTTTGGACGAAAGTGATTATCATTTATTTCTGACACTGTTCTAATTAAGACAATTGATATAAGACTAAAGTTGTATAATTACTTACCATCTCTTATTGAGTTGTAATAATATAAATGAATAAAAAATAAAATAAAAAAAGAATAAATCAAACATAAGCAATAGACAATTACAGCAGTACAAATATTCAAATAACAATACAAAGTATGGCATAGTATGCTACTTATAACTTAGCACTATAACATATTGAGAGACCCTTTAACTAAGCTACATAAGCATCTACACACGCCCAACACATGCCAAAATGGAGTTACCGGCCAGCTACTGTGTGGCTTTTGCGGTAATTTCATTTTTGGCACGCGTCCGAGACACGCGTCTGAGAAATTATTTTCGGACGCACGCCAAGTGCCATTTGATGCGTGTAGGTTGTTACCACCCAGTTACCATATGAGACTTTACCACTAGGTCAATGGCTGGCGGTAAGGTCTCAGACCCAAAATGGACGCGCGCCAATTTTGATTTTGCCGCATGTCCATTTTTGGCAAAAATGTAAAAAAGGCATTTTTTGTGCAGGCATGCTGAAAAATGGATCTGTGCACACCCAAAACACACACCTACACTACTGCAGGCCATTTTTCAGCACACCTTAGTAAAAGGACCCCTAAGTTCATATTCAGTGGCAGTAGCGATCATTGCCAGTCACAGCGTTTTAAAAAAATGAGTATATTTAGCATTGGTATCCAGATAGCTGTGGTGCTCAATATGGTACAAAAAAGTGCTATTCTATAAGCTGTGCTTAAAGTTAGGCGCGGTTTTTGGAATAGCACTTACGACCGGGAATCGCACCTAGCTATAGGTATGGCCATTTGCATCACCTGAAATGTGGTGCAAACATGCATGCCTACATTAGGTGCGTATCCCTGTTATTCTATAGCAAGGCATGCTGGCATTAGGAACACCCCAATTGTGCCCATGACCCTCCCATTTCCGCACCCACATGTAAATGTCAACTAAATCTAATTAGTGCCAATAATTGCTTGTTAAATGCCAATTATTGACACTAATTAGCTTGTTATTCAATTAAATTCCATGCACAAATTGGGCACACCTCCAAATTTGCATGCACAATTTCTGGTGACTTTTATAGAACTAGGGGGTATCTGCCGGATTCCATAAATCGCACTTTAATTTCCATGCAGAAATCGAAGTGTATTCTATAACAATGTGCGTAACTTAATTGGCTATATAATTAGTGCTATGAATTGGATGTTAACAGGCAATTATCGGCAATAATTGTTAATGAAGATTTATGCACACAAGTTGGTAAGAGTATTCTGTATGTGCTGCGCGTAAATTCTAAGTCGCATAGTTGGAAAGGGGGCGGGACAGGGCATTTCTAAAATCTATGCGCATTGCTATAGAACACACCTGCTCTGAGCCTAATTTAGGCAATAGGGATTTATGGCTAGTAAAACATGGCGCAAAAGGCTGCGACTAGATTTTGGTCGCATGGGGAGGCGCTCGGCATATTCTATAAACCACATGGAAATGTAAGCCTATTGTATAAAATTTAGGTGTTCTTTAGAGAATAAGCCTAGGCAATTTTTTTGCTCCATGCAGAATTTTCAGGTACCATATACAGAATCTAGCCCTATACGTGTAATGTTTAATTTTGGAGATTCTTTTATCTGACCTAAGTTAAACTGCATAACTATTTAGAAAGTGGCTATTAAAGTGCAGCTATATAAATTTGCCCTCTCTCTGCCCGACACCATGATGGCAATTCTTGGCACCAAGATTCTGTTATAGAATGCTAGTATAAGTCAGCACTGGCACGCCTAAAGTTAGGTGTCAACAGCTATGCCAAGTTACATAAGTACATAAGTAATGCCACACTACTACTACTACTACTTAACTTTTGTAGAGCACTACTAGGGTTTCGCAGCGCTGTACAATTTAACAAAGAGAGACAGTCCCTGCTCAAAGAGCTTACAATCTAATAGACACACTGGGAAAAGACCAAGGGTCCATCCTTATCACCACCAAATCTGACCACTATTTTCATTTGAGGGTGTCACCATGTGAGTAACATCCGGCCGTGGGTACACCACATCCCACCCTGAGCCCCTTTACTGGCCGGACTCCCCAATCCAACCAAAGTTCTGGCGTTTTCACTCGCTGAAACGGAATGGACAGCAACTGTTCCTTTGGATTAACCAAACTGGACTTACCACTTCAAGACCGCCCTTAATCTTCTGTGGGTCGCTTGGCAGGGGGCTCATAGGCAATTCAAGACCTAGGCGTCCAAGGACAAATTCCCGCTCTAAATCTCCCTATTAATTATCTACCAGGCTCCTTCCCATTCTGTAACTCTGCAAATCAGGGCACTCTTTTACTACAATGATTTCATAACCCTCCCTGGGCTGGGCCTCCTCTCACCCAGGGCCCTCTTTCAATAATTCCCAATCTAACAAAGGGTTACACATACACAAAAACAGAAAGAGAGAGGGGGGGAAGAGAGAGAGAAAGCCCAAGGGATGTCAAAAAGTACAGAGACTATGATGGATTGTCAGATGCTAAAAACCAAGGGAGCTACAATAATTCATAAAGAAGGTGACCTTTGAGACCCACAAGGACAAGGGTGACTGCTACTATCATATAAAACAGCAGTTACTAACCCTGCCTTGACCTCCACACACTCAAGAAATAGGCAAGGTAGCAGCAGACCGGCACAGAACCAATATCGCTTAGCAAGACAGTACCTGACAAACAGTATTACCTTTCAGTTAATCTGTACACAAACCTGGTCAGGAGACACCAGGAAGTGAAACAAAAGATGAGGCAGCACCAGGGGCGTAGCCAGACACCCAAGTTTGGGTGGGCCTGGACCCAAGGTGGGTGGGCCGCACTCCACCTTGTCCTACAAGTGATTTGGTTTCTCCCTCTCTCGCCTGCATGCCATATGGTCTTTCAAACATCCCCTCTCCCCCGTATACCTTTTAAATAGCAGATTTTCACTGGCAGCAAAAAGTTGTTGGAAGTTTTTGGCTGGTGGGCTTGGGGTCCCTGCCAGCCAAATTATAAGTGTGCTGCTACTAGGTGGGCCTGAACCAGTGTTGCCAGGTGGGTGGTTTTACCGCCCAATTGGGTGGTTTTCCGCGACACGCCACAGGAAAGTTTTGCCCGCGGCGGGTTGCGTTTTTTTGGGCTTCTTTTTTGTCTTTTGGGCGGTTTTTTAGGCGGTTTTTTTTGGCCGCGGGGGGCGGGGTTAGTGACGTTCTGGGCGGGGCCGATGACGGGGGAGGCGGGGCCGATGACGGGGGAGGCAGAGTTGATGACGGCGGGGGCGGGGTTGATGACGGCAGGGGTGGGGTTGATGACACGGGGGTGGGGTGTCAGGGGCGGGGTTTGAGTTTGGGTGAGTTTGGGGCTGGATTTAGGCTGGTTTGGGTGGGAAAAAAATTTTCCACCTGGCAACCCTGGCCTGAACCTAAATTGGGTGGGCCTGGGCCCACCCCAGCCCACCCTTGGCTACGCCACTGGGCAGCACCAGTATATCCGCAGAAAGTCTTTATTCATCAAGAGCAAGACCAGATGCAGCCATGTTTCTGCAATGGATGCATCAGGGTTGTACAATCGGTGTGGCAAGCAATGTGAAATCAAAACATAAAGTCTTTTTAGCTATGATGGAATGCTTGGTGCAAGCATCTGCTGCCTCATTTTTGATTCCACTGCTTGTGGTCTTCTCCTGTCCAGGTTTGATTACAAACTACTGGGCTCCTTTTACTAAGCAGCGGTAAGCCCAATGAGGGCTTACTGCTCGCTATACAGGAAGTACCTCTGGGCTACCGCAGCAGCCAGGTGGTACTTCCCACCCCTAGCGCATTGTCATTTCCGGCAATAAACCACTGGGTTCACACGGGAGCCCTTACCGCCACCTCATTGGGTGGCGGTAAGGGCTCCCCCCACACCCCCGAAATGGCCACGCGGAAAGTGCTTTACTTGCCGCGTGGCCATTTCCTTCAGGAAGCCGAGACTTTCCTTTTACCTGCTACGGTAAAAGGAGGCCTCGGCGCTTGTAAAACACGTGCTGATGCCAACGCAGGCCCCCTTTTGCCACAGCTTGGTAAAAGGAGCCTTATTGATTGTTGTATTTAACCTCTTTGGGTGGATGTACCTTTCTGTAAGTACTAATGAATGTTTTCGTAGGGAAAACGGTCTCTCATCCCACCGTGTATACAGTATGAACTCATGTCATGTAACCTATCTACAAACAATCCAGATCACATGAAACATTTATTTATTTGTTGCATTTGTATCACACATTTTCCCACCTATTTGCAGGCTCAATGTGGCTTACATAGTACCGTGTTGGCGATCGCCAAATCTGGTATGAGAAATACAGTGTGGCATTACGTTAGAGTTCATGAGTGACAGAGTGGATTGGTAATCAAAGAGGAGGAGTTAAGTTTTGTCCAGTTCTGGTCTAAGTTTCTTTGTGTTGCAATGTTCAGGTGTTTAAGTTGGATCGTTATGGTATGCCTTTTTTAACAAGTTGGTTTTTAAGGATTTCCGGAAGTTTGTTAGGTTATGCATTGTTTTCACGAAAATTTACAGTGCCTAATATGGTTCTCAACAGCAGGAAAGGTACGAGAGCCATTTCTTATTTATTTAGTGTATTTTTACCCCACCTTTTCCCACAGGATGCGGGCTCAAAGTGGCTTACAATAGACTGGAAAGGAGATCGCCAGACCAGTGGTAATACAAATACAGTATTTAAACAAATAAATAGGCAGAGAGAAGAAAGAAAAAAGAACAGAAATTAAGGAGTCCAAAATTAGGTCTTGACTCGCTGAGACATAGCAAGGTAGGTAATCAGATCTCTACATCCGGCCGCTCGCGATCTTAGTCAGAAACAGCGGACCGGCAAGCTGATCCCGCTAGCAGCAACTAGAATGAAAATCAAATCAAAGCATATTCACTATGAGGACAAATTGCTTTTAGTCATTCACAGGCCAATAGTAAGCCTTCGCATTTTGTGTTTTTCTTTAAACTCCCACTGTGGTTGAAATAAACTCAGATATTCAGTGATGGTATCCAGATAGTGGCCGGTGCTGTCTGGATTCAGAACGACTGCTGCCGTACCCTGATACCAGCATTGCTCTGTCTGTTATCTAGATAACAAAGTGAAGGACCCTTTTACTAAGGTGTGGTAAAAAGGGCCCTGCGCTTGTGGCGGGGGGGGGGGGGCATTTTTTCTGCGCACTGCGGCTCTTTTTACCGCAGCAGGTAAAAAAAGGCTGAAAATAGCCATGGCCATGTGGTAAGATTGCTCTTACCGGGTGGCCATGTGAGGGGGAGCAGTGAGGTGGTGGTAAGGACACCCACGCTAATCTGGCACCAACCGGGTAGCGATTGGCGCTGCCTGATTACCATTATGTAAGTGCTGTGCTAGAAAATAGTGCCTTATTTTCTCTAACACGGGAAATAGCAAGTGCTAGGGCTGGAACTATCACCGGCACCTGTGTTGGGCTGGCAGTAGCTCCATATTTAGGGTTACCATATGTCCGGATTTACCCGGATATGTCCTCTTTTTGAGGACATGTCCGGGCGTCCGGACGGGTTTTGCCAGTCCGCCCGTTTGTACGGATTTCTGGACAAATGAGCGGGCGGGCGGCGGGCCTAACCTAGCCTCCCCTTCCCTTACTTACTATCTACTGCCCTGGTGGTCTAGTGATCTCTTTGGGGCAAGAAAGAGTCCCCTCTTTCCTGCCCAGAGTGCTGCCCTTACCCTGCATTCTGTTGCTGTGACGGTCTCGGGATTAAAAATGGCCCCCGAGAGTTGAAGCGGCCTCGCGAGACTTCAACTCTCGGTGGCCAATTTGAATCCTGAGACCGTCACAGCAACAGGATGCAGGGCAAGGACAGAGCTCCGGGCAGGAAAGAGGGGGCTCTTTCCTGCCCCGAAGAGGTCACTAGACCACCAGGGCAGTAGATAGTAAGTAAGGGGAGGGGAGGTGACCTGGGGGAGGGGAGGTGCCGGGGGGGGGGGGCAGGGGAGGGGAATATGTGACCCTGGGGGAGGGGAATATGACAGGTGGTGGGGCAAGGATGTAAAAGGGGTGGGGTGGGGTGGGGTGGGGCGGGACATCTGTCCTCTTTTTGAGAGGACAAAATATGGTAACCCTATCCATATTGACACGTGCTAAGCCCGCATTGAGTTTAACTGCCACTTTGTAAAAGGGCCCCTGGATGAAGTTAGGACAGCGAAAGAGCTGTTGAACTTTAGTAGAATAATAAGCTGGTTAGCAGACTGAATATTGCCACTAACTTGCTAACTAACAGCTCTGTAGTAGCTCCACCCAAAACCCTCATCAGAAACCTTACAGTGTTCTGCTTTCCCCACAAATCAACATACACCCCCTCGCAGAGCTCTCAGGGTAGGTTCAGAAACCAAGTTACCTGTTGCCGAGATGTCATGTACACTGGATGCCAAATTCTATAAAGAAAATGTCCTGTCTCCAGCTTCATGTCCTGCTTCTTCTACCATTTTCTGTGGAAGGATATTTTTTTCACAGGTCCCCAGCAGAGACGGACTTGCATTACGCATAGAACTAAATGACCATCTGTTTCTCTGCGTTCCATCAGGATAAAGCAGTAAGGTCATGTTTTATGCTTCTGACTTACCAAGCTGTTGACTGTGATGATCTTTGAAATTGCAAAGTGGTAACTGTCAGCAAGTTTTTTTGGGGTATTTTAATTGGCAACCCTGGGCCTGGAAGTGGTAATTGCCACCTCCAATTTGCATCCCAAGGCCTGGAGAAGAAACTGGTTCTTGAGGGAAGTTATGAAAAATCTAGACAGAGGCATTTGTTGATATCAGTTTCACATATTAGGAGGATCTTAAGATTATCTTAGACCTGGAATAACTAATTGAGACAAGAAATAGTATATGCAAGAGGCCTTGTGGTGCGATTGATAGGTTTCTTGCCTACTGCATCCACAATCTGAGTTCCAGCCCCCTCATTGGGATTTCGGTTAGGGAGCCAGCATCTGGCCAACTTAGCCATCCATCCACCTTCAGCCACTAAATGAGTATCCGGTCTTAGTCAAGGGTAAAGATGACAGGGAAGGCAATGGCAAACACCCTGCTACAGGTCAACCAAGAAACCCTCTCCAAAATGGCAGCTCCATAAGTCATTCACAACTTGTGTACAGGAAACTACCTTTACTTTTTTATATAGATGTGGATATATGTGTGTATGTGTGTGTTTTGAAATAAACATATTCAACATATTGATTAAAGTCTGTAAGGGAGTAAATATTCAGCTGACAGCGGTCAGCATTTTTTTGGCCACTGCCAGCGTGATCATAGTAACATAGTAACATAGTAGATGACGGCAGAAAAAAACCTGCACGGTCCATCCAGTCTGCCCAAGAAGATAAATTCATATGTGCTACTTTTTTTATTTGTACTGTCCTCTTCAGTGCACAGTCTGGCCAGCCCTATCCCCGCCTCCCAACCACCAACCCCGCCTCCCAACCACCAGCTCTGGCACAGACCGTATAAGTCTGCCCAGCACTATCCCTGCCACCCACCACCGGCTCTGGCACAGACCGTATAAGTCTGCCCAGCACTATCCCCGCCTCCCAACCACCAGCTCTGGCACAGACCGTATAAGTCTGCCCAGCACTATCCCTGCCACCCACCACCGGCTCTGGCACAGACCGTATAAGTCTGCCCAGCACTATCCCCGCCGCCCAACCACCAGCCCCGGCACAGACCGTATAAGTCTGCCCAGCACTAGTCCCCCCTCCCAACCACCAGCCCCAGCACAGACCGTATATGTCTGCCCAGCACTAGCTCCACCTCCCAACCACCAGCTCTGCTACCCATTCTAGGCTAAGCTCCTGAGGATCCCTTTCTTCTGTACAGGATTCCTTTATGTTTATCCCACGCATGTTTGAATTCCGTTACCGTTTTCATCTCCACCACCTCCCGCGGGAGGGCATTCCAAGCATCCACCACCCTCTCCGTGAAAAAATACTTCCTGACATTCTTCTTGAGTCTGCCCCCCTTCAATCTCATTTCATGCCCTCTCGTTCTACCACCTTCCCATCTCCCTGGCTATTTAATGCTGGGTCACGTCCAGACATTGGCATTGAATATCTGGGAATACATATGGCTCCTGGCTGCTTAAATGGCACTTAACCGGCTATCAGGCAATATTCAGCATCCTCACCATCAGTGGCGTAGGAAGGGGGGGCGGGAGGGGAGGTCCGCCCCGGGTGCACGCACTCGGGGGGTGCTGGCCCCGCTGGTTCCCTGCTCTCTCTGCCCCGGAACAGGTTACTTCCTGTTCCGGGGCAGAGAGAGCAGGGAACCAGCGGGGCCGACGCAGCTCCGAGTGACGTGCACTCGGGGCAGATCGGCCCTCCCGCAGGTAACAATGCGGTCCGGGGGGGGTTGCGCTCCGGGGGGGGGGGTGCGCTGCAGAGGGGGGGGGGTCGCGCCGTGCTGCACCCGGGGGGGGGTGCGCAGCGGCGACCCGCCCCGGGTGCCATTAGCCCTCGCTATGGCACTGCTCACCATTAATGTTCTTTCTGGATGACATATTGAACTGGTTGTGTGCAGTATCCCCTGATTTCTCCCAGTCTGGACTTCCCCTCTTTTCTCCTACATCTTCTCACAGACCTCGGATTTCTCCACCAGTCTCACCCTTTATCCTTGGCAGCAGCTCTTCTCTCTCCTAAGGCGACCACCCCTGAATTGATTGTGTTTGTTTAGATCTAGGGTAGCACGCAAAAGATCCCCTCTTAACTTTGTTATGGGCCTTATCCAGCATCCACAACCCCTACTGATACCGGACTGAAGCCTCCAGACTGTAAGCTTGACAGGAAGAGGGGAACAGCACGATTTCCCTCTAGAATCTCATTTCTTCAAAGGGAGCGGTCAGAATAATTCTTTATTTTGACTTTTTAAAACATTTTTAGGGCCCCTTTTACAGAGCGAGCGGAGTGGGAGGAGTGGCCTAGTGGTTAGGGTGGTGAACTTTGGTCCTGGGGAACTGAGGAACTGAGTTTGATTCCCACTTCAGGCACAGGCAGCTCCTTGTGACTCTGGGCAAGTCACTTAACACTCCATTGCCCCATGTAAACCGCATTGAGCCTGCCATGAGTGGGAAAGCGCAGGGTACAAATGTAACAAAAATAAAATAGATACTATTGGAGATTCTACTTGGAATGTTGCTACTATTGGAGATTCTACATGGAATGTTGCTATTCCACTAGCAACATTCCATATAGAAGGCTGCGCAGGCTTCTGTTTCTGTGAGTCTGACGTCCTGCATGTACGTGCAGGACGTCAGACTCACAGAAGCAGAAGCCTGCGCGGCCACATTGGTGATCTGCAAGGGCCGACTTCTACATGGAATTTTGCTAGTGGAATAGCAACATTCCATGTAGAATCTCAAATAGTAGCAACAGTGGAGGAGTGGCCTAGTGGTTAGGGTGGTGGACTTTGGTCCTGAGGAACTGAGTTCGATTTCCACTTCAGGCACAGGCAGCTCCTTGTGACTCTGGACAAGTCACTTAACCCTCCATTGCCCCATGTAAGCCGCATTGAGCCTGCCATGAGTGGGAAAGCGCGGGGTACAAATGTAACAAAAAAAATAAAAACAATAAGCCCAACGCGGGCTTACCGCTCGCTCTTCTGGGACTACCGCCGGCCCAATGTGGCCGCCGGCGGTAGTCCCGCCCCGAGTGTGCGCCATTTCCAAGGGAAAAAGAAAAACCCCAGAAACGGATTGCGCAGCAATAACCTGGCGGTAATAATCGGGCATCACCACGCACTGCCTGGATACTGCCAGGTTAGGGCGGAAGCCCTTATTGCCACCTCAATGGGTGGAGGTAAGGGCTCCCCGTCACATGTCCATGCAGTAAGAGTTCTCTTACCACATGGCTATGTGTGTCTGGGTTTTTTCTTTTTACCTGCTGCGCTAAAAAGGGCCCTGGCACATGGGAAAAATGGCTAGCGCAGGGCCCTTTTTTCCCCGCAGCTTGGTTAAAGGACTCCTTAAAGAGCTGAGTCTGGCTTTCTCTGGTATTTTCTCTCCCAATTTACTCTTAGGGAAGTTCTCTGCCTCCTCATTTACTAGGTTTCCCTTTTTTGTACGCTCTGCTACTATGACTTCACTTTTGAGTTTAATTTCTACCTAAACATATTTTCTTTATTTATTTGTAGCATTTGTATCCCACATTTTCCCACCAATTTGCAGGCTCAATGTGGCTTACATTTCCGTGTAACAGGTTTACAAATGGTATTGCGTTAGGGTATATACATACATGGTAACATATATGAAACATAGTATATATGGAACAGCTCATGATGTGAGAATATACAATTTGCAAACATATTTGATAAGGGAAAATACATTATGGTATTGTAAGACGATCCCTGAGTAATAGATTGGATTGTAACATACATTAGATCATCAACTATAGGGAGACCCTATTCGACATAAGGTTTAAAGTGGTATTGCTTGAGCATTAGTATCAGAGAGGTTAGGCAGTCAAGCGATAAAAGTTTGGTCTTGTATAGATTGTGTATAATGTTAATATTTAGTAGTTAAGATGGATGTATATGGTATGCCTTCTTGAAAAGATCCGTTTTCAGTAGCCTTCGGAAGATGGTTAGGTCTTGTGTTGTTTTTGTGGACTTCGGTAGTGCATTCCATGTCTGCGTGCAGATGTATGAGAAACTGGTCGCGTATATGGATTTATATTTCAGTCCTTTGCAATTAGGATAGTGGAGATTGAGTGCTCTCTGTACAGTTCCTCACTGTAGCCACCAAATCAAAGAAGCCAGTTGATACAGCCTCTAGAACAATATTCCAGCCAAAATATTACGAGAGAAACAAAATCTCAGCTCATAAAAACACAGGTGTTATAATATCCCAAGTCCAAATGAACTTTCCAAGCTCTGTTTGCTGATCCCTGGGCCATAAATGTTCCCCACAATCTGCATAAGTTCCCTCAGTCCAGCACCTGGCAGTAGCACAGCCACCCGGGGAGACTACAAGGAGTTCTCGTGATGCTGAAGCACTGCATAGAAGCCAGAGACCTTGTTTGTCTATGGGAATGTTCAGTCCTTGAGGGCTGCACACAGACCAGGTTTTCAAGATATCCTTAATGAATAGGTATGAGAGATTTGCATGTAGCTGAGGAAATGGGTATGCAAATCTCCCTCATGCATATTTATTAAAGATGTCCTGAAAACCTGGCTTGTTTGTGACCCTTGAGGACTGAATTTGCACAAGTCTGCTTTAAGTCATCAGTAATCCAACGGTGGCCATTGAAATCCGTGGACAAGCCACATGCTTGTTCGTGCAACCTGAAGCCAAAGGAATTGGTTAAGCAGGCTTTATGTTCCTTTTAGATGATGCTAATATTGATTTTCTGGGAATATAAAACACAGGCAGGTGTCTAGATTACAAGTATTACAGAAAGGGAAAGGGGATGGGAGTCTTCACCCAACGCGTAATTAAACTCTGGAATTCGTTGCCGGAGAACATGGTGAAGGCGGTTAGCTTGGCAGAGTTTAAAAAGGGGTTAGACGGTTTCCTAAAGGACAAGTCCATAAACCGCTACTAAATGGACTTGGGAAAAATCCACAATTCCAGGAATAACATGTATAGAATGTTTGTACGTTTGGGAAGCTTGCCAGGTGCCCTTGGCCTGGATTGGCCGCTGTCGTGGACAGGATGCTGGGCTCGATGGACCCTTGGTCTTTTCCCAGTGTGGCATTACTTATGTACTTATGATGTACCACCTTTCTGTGGTTATAATCAAAGTGGTTTACATATTATATACAGCTACTTATTTTGTGCCTGAGGCAACGGAGGGTTAAGTGACTTGCCCAGAGTCACAAGGAGCTACAGTGGGAATTGAACCCACTTCACCTGGTCCTCAGGCCACTGAATGTGACCGTTAAATACTGTACATATGGGGAGGGACATGGACATGGTTCCCTCAAAGCTGAGCAGGAGCCTTCCATCTACACAGTGGCGTACCAAGGGGGGGGGGCGGTGGGGGCGGTCCACCCTGGGTGCACGCTGCTGGGGGGGATGCAGCGCGCCGGTCAGTGTCGTTAGTTTCCATGCTCTCTCTGCCCCGGAACAGAGGAACTGAGTTCGATTCCCACTTCAGGCACAGGCAGCTCCCTGTGACTCTGGGCAAGTCACTTGACCCTCCACTGCCCCATGTAAGCCGCATTGAGCCTGCCATGAGTGGGAAAGCGCGGGGTACAAATGTAACAAAAAAAAAAAAAAACAAAGCAGATACGTATATGAAAAACAACATTTAATGAAAAAAAATCAAAATGAAATTAACAAACCTGACACAGGCCGTGTTTCACCCAACTGGACTGCATCAGGGGCTACAAAACAAACAATTATAAAATGACATGGAACAAGGCAATGTAGCCTGTTTATAGAATGTCCAGGTATCATTTTCTATTCAAACTGGCAGTGGACATTTGCAGTCTAAAACAGATTAGGGATGTACATTAATTTTGAAATGAAAACTTCAAAGAAGCAAAGCTATTTTAAAACAGTAAAACTGGGAGGCATTTTGTTTTGTTTGCTATTTTGGGGTTTGTTTTGTTTTGTTTGTTTGTTTGTTTGTTTGTTTCCTTGTATGTACAAGAAATGAGACAAAAAAAATATCTTAGGAAACAAAACTTGGAAGAAAATAAAACACCATGAAACTAAATAAAACATAACAAAAATGTGTCTCGTGTGCATAACCCTTAAAAAACTAGCCAGCGGGTGGGTGCTATATGGAAGCACTGGAAGAAACCAGAAGCTAAAAAAAGATTACCAGCAGCTGAATTCATTAAGTCTAGTAGATGTTTCTGAACACCTCAGATGTCAGTCTTACATGAGTGTTTCTGATTTTAAAAGTCCCATCCTTCTTCCTGCTGAGGAGCTCCGACCCCGAGAAACCGAAATCCCCTTCCCACCCCCATCATTGTTCAAGCTCAACATTGTAGATGAGCTGGACTGCCCAAATTGATTTCAGGTAGCTGTGATCAAAGGTTGCCTGCTGCTCTATGCCATGTCAGACACTTCAAGGTGCTGTGTCTGAAAGGGAAGCGTTCCATATGGAGAGAGGTGGGGAAATTTGGCTGCTCCGTTGGGGCTTGCCTCAATACAGCCAATTTCATTGCACACTGCTGTCTGTGCACAACAGCCCAAACTCGTGATTTGCAAACTGTGGGTCATGACCCCAAATGGGGTAGGAAAAGCCGCATTTGGGGGTCATGCAAAAAATAAAATACAGTGCTATAACTAGGCCTGTATAGGCTCCGCAGAATTAGGGGGATGATGGCAGCATCGCAGCTAATGATGTAAAAGGGCCAGAAGCAGCGGCACGGATTGAAAGACGGGGTCTAGGGTCCCAAGCTTATAGGGTTGCCACTAGATCCGGAGTCGCCTAACAGGGTTGATCCAGTCCTGGCCTTACCCCCATTGCATTCAGGGACTTGGGATTCTGATTCCCCCATTGGATTCCCTAAGTCCCTGCATGCTTTGGGGTAAGCCCAGGACTGTATCAACCCTGTCGGGCGAATCTGGAACTAGTTTGCAACCTTACATGCATATCTGTGGTTGTGAAAATGGAATGGCAGCCTGACAAAAGCTTAGTGCAAGCTATTTTATATCTACAGTTCACATGGTCCTTTAATAAAAGGGTCTGAAAGTTTGGGAAGCACTGCAAACACTGTTGTGCCTTTTTCACTATTTTGGCTTTTGGGTTGCATGGAAAAATTACAGGGAATGCTGCCCAGGTACATTTGGTAGGTTACTAAAAATAATCTGGAAGATAAGATAAATTTCTAGGGATAAGGGTGTTGGCGTGCCCCATTGCATGCAGTGAGTTTTAAGGGCCATCGATGGGAGAATTGATCAATACAAGTTTTTTTTCCAAAGCTGTGTCACAAATGATGGAAAATAGCCACCAAAAAAAAAAAAAGCTCAGTAGCACACTGATGGGAGAGGGGGAGGGAGGGAGAGTAAGGGGGCCACAGCCCCTGGGTGCCAGCCTGAAAGATGTGCTAAAGGCATGAGGCCTTTGGGATGTAGTGTATGTAGGGGCGGCGGGGGAGGGGGGGGACAGAAATACAAACATTAGCTTTCCTGACTTTGGAGACCCATGTACACCACTGCCTAGAAAATATCCTCCAGCCTGTTTGTGCACTGTTAACAAACTAGCCCTCTCCTCAAGTCACTTCATTGGTTCCCTATCCGTTTCCGCATTCAGTTCAAACTCCTCTTACTGACTTACAAATGCATTCACTCTGCAGCTCCTCAGTACCTCTCCACTCTCGTCTCTCCCTACACTCCTCCCCGGGAACTCCGCTCACTGGGCAAATCTCTCTTATCTGCACCCTTCTCCTCCACCGCTAACTCCAGACTCCATTCCTTCTATCTTGCTGCACCGTATGCCTGGAATAAACTTCCTGAGCCAGTACGCCAAGCCTCATCTTTGGCCATCTTCAAATCTAGGCTAAAAACCCACCTTTTCGATGCTGCTTTTAACTCCTAAACCTAAACCTTCAACTGTCCCCTATCCCTGATATGTCCTGTCTGTCCTAACCCTTATCCCTTACTTGTCCTGTCTGTCTGTCATAATTAGATTGTAAGCTCTATTGAGCAGGGACTGTCTCTCCATGTTCAAGTGTGAAGCGCTGCGTACGTCCGGTAGCGCTATAGAAATGATAAGTAGTAGTAGCAGTGTTAACACCAGACAATATAGGTACAGCACCTTTTTAAAGAATTTCCACATTGTTTTGGTAATAAATAGAAATAAAATCAAAACACAGAAAAGAAAATATTGTTTTGGAAACATTGGTTCCTCAGATCTATTTATCAAACTCAGGAGGCCATTTTAGAAAGGATGTGCAACATTTACACATGTAAATAACAGTATCTGTACCTGCTCCAAGGCATATGAGCCCATTAGGGATTTCATGCTGCTTATCCCAGGAATAAACAGTGGATTTTCCCCAAGTTCATCCTAATAATGCTTTATGGATTTTTTTCCAAGGACTTCGCCAAATCTTTTTAAAGCCCTGCTATGCTAACCACTTTTACCACATTCTTTCCCAACAAATTCCAGAGCTTAGCTATACATTGAGCGAAGAAATATTTTCTCTCATTTATGCTTGCCGTTACTTTATACCCGGAAATTCAATGCTAGAGCCCAGACAGGGCTCAACATTGAATTTTTGGTATAATACCAGGGGCAGTCAGCAAAACGATAAATGCCTCCAGCTGAATATCAGGCCCATAGTTTGTATTTATCCATTTTGTTGTCACTTTATCATAAATGAAAAAAGTTAGTGGGGTGTGTTTTCTTCTCTTATTGTGATAGCTAAGCGGGTCCTATGTATCCCAGAATTCTCCTGAGATATTACAGTGCTAGAAAAAAATGTTTGCTGCAGTTTGTGTAAATCAAAATAGGTTTGGTAAATCCATCTACTACCTCTACCTATTGCACATAGCTGTACAGAAACGTAGACGAGAAGCTTACCATACCAGGAAGATCAGTCAGAGCAGAGTTTATGGAGCAGCATAAGGGAAGGGAAGGAATTTTTGCATTTCACTCACGCCCTCTTTTCAGTTATATTTTCCTGTCTTTGGAGGGCTTACAATCCAATCCCCATGGCAATGTATTTTTCATGCTGGCTACTGCATGCAAAGAAATACAGATATTCAGCTGCAGTATCCAGATAATTGCTCTTGTTGAACATCTGGATAGAACAGTGAGATACCAGCACTATCGTGGTAGCGGAAAAGTTCAGCCACTATCCCGATATCACTTAAGACAACCTCTTTGATGAATATCTATCTCAGCTGCACTTACCTGGTGCTTTAAATATCAAGAGTCTAAGGGTCCCTTTTACCAAGCTGCAGTGAAAGGGAGCCGGCGCTGGCATCGGTGCATGTTTTACACATGCGCTGAGGCCCCCTTTTACTGCAGCTCGTAAAAGGGAAGACTTGCCTTCCTGCAGGAAATGGCCGTGCACCAAGTAAAAGACTTGCCCATTGAGGTGGAGGTAAGGGTTCCTGCATTAACCCAGCGGTAACCCAAATTTGTGAGCCCAAATTTGGGCAAGATACTGAGACGCACACACCACTTAATTGGTTAATGAGCCATTAACAAGCAATAATGGGATATTAACAATCAATTATCAATGTTAATTGGCACCAATTAGGAGTTGCGCGCCCAGCTACCTGTATGCTGTTCTATGATACTGGGTGTCCAAATCCCACAGCATGCACCCCAAAAGGGGCATGCCCATGGGAGGGGCATGGGCAATGGTGATCCTAGGTCGGCTGCCACCCTGGGCGGATCACTGCTGCGCACCCTCCCCAGGTGCAGCGGTGTCCTTCCCCCCAGGGTGCAGCATGACAACCCCCTCCCTGGCGCATCAAGCCCCCCCCCCAGCGCAATGACACCCCCCTCCACGGTGCATCAAGCCCCTCCCCCCGGGTGCATTCTTGGCTGCTGGAGGGTGCAGAGACCAGCCGCGCGCCTGTCGGCTCCGCTGGCTCCCTGCTCCCTCTGCCCCAGAACAGGAAGTAACCTGTTCCGGGGCAGAGGGAGCAGGGAACCAGCGGAGCTGACAGGCACGCAGCTGCTCTCTGCACCCTCCAGCAGCGTGCACCCAGAGCGGACCGCCCCCACCGCCCCGCCCTTGGTACACCACTGGGCACGGGTGGGTCAGAAGCATTCCAAAAAGCTGGGCACAGTGTTGTAGAATCTGGGGATACGGGCCCATCCTGCACACCAGAATTCACGCCTCTTTTCAGCAGGTGAATGTCATCACACCCAAAGTTGGGCACAGGAATCAGTGTTACGAGTTATTTTATAAGGGGTCTTTTTCCAACTGCAGTAAAAAGGGCCCTGCGGTAGCGGCAGCAGCCATTTTTGTTGCACGCCAGGGCCCTTTTTACCACAGCGGGTAAAAAGCCAGAGAAAATACATGGCCATGTAGTAAGCTTGCACTTATTGCATGGTCATGTGTGTGGGGGGGAACACTTACGGCAACCCACTGAGGTGACGGTAAGGGCTCCCACGCTACCCCGGCAGTAACCCCCTGAGGTATATATTTCTTTTTAATCCAGCAGCACCGGAAATGCCGCGCGCTGCAGGCAGAACTACCTCCAGTGGCCACAATGGGCCAGCGGCAGTTCTGAGTTGCTACGCGGCACCCCTTTAGTAAAAGGGCCCTTAAAGGGTGCTCAGCCAGGAGCGTCCGTTATAGAACAGCGCTGAGTGCCAATTTTTTTCCAGTGTTGATTTTTGAGCGCCCCTTCCTGAATCTGGGCCTGTGTGTCTAAGTGTCCTCTTTGGTCCTCCTCTAGAGAGTCTTTCGGCACTTCCTAATGGAGCTGTTATGAGAAAGGAGGTATGGCGGAAGAGAGCATTTAAGATAAGGGCTATGTTGGAGTGGAATAAGTTGCCTGATAAACTTAGGGGGGGGGGGGGTTGAGCTTGCGGTTTAGGGAAGCAGTGAAAGTGCAGCTGTTTCCTTCGTGTTATGCTAACTTGGGGGTTTTTTTTTAAGTTTTATGATTGTACATTTGTTTTTATAAGTTTTACATCTTTTAACCAAGATTGTACATTTTACGATGCCAAGGAGAAGGTATATAAAGGTTCACAAATAAATAAATGTATCCAGTGTGTTCCAGAACTCTAGAGTTAGCCATGAAGATTTATGCTAAATTTAACTGGACAGTGGACGAATGCCATCGCAGCACAATCTGCACCAGTACCACTTGCAAAGACCAACTGACCTCAGTCCAGCATTGCCTGTAGTTTATTTCCTATTTTCACCATCACTGCCTGAAAGTTCAGGGGTGGGAGGGAGGTATAGGGAGGGGTGCAGGGGCAGGGAAGTAGCATCAAATCAATTAATAGAACTTCTTCATAACTTCAATGCTAGTTTTGCCTTCAATTAACTTGAGGGTTTTTTTCTTTTTTTTTTTTTCGTTACTAAACCCTCCATATAGGCCTGGAGCGCACAAACCCTGGAAAGTTTCTCCCTTCTTGTTTTAATCTTTCACCAAGTCCTTCCTGACTTTTGCTTCCAGCCCGTATAATTGAAACTAATCTTCGCGGGTGAGGCCTGTCTCTTCCCCCTAATCCTTCTCTAAGGAAGCTCACATGGTCCCAATTACAGCCACACCAACTTCTTTTATTCGGCTCCTTGTCTCCTTCTGCCAGCTTTGGTGGGGGGGGGGGGGTTCTTTTTCTTTTTTTTCCCCGCAATTCCTCGTTATTAACTCCATGCTTGCGAGTTCCTGCCTGTCACAGAGGCCTAGAGATGTTATCGCTGCCTGCCATTGTATAAGGTTACCCATAGAACCATTCTACTGCTTACATTTTGCAAGAAGGCGATAGAGGTCATGATAGCTAACGCACTGCTAAGAGCTCATGGAAGTTGAGATCAGCAGTAACTGAGAGGCCAAGCAAGTGTTTATTTTGGACTTTGGCATACCTGCTTGGGATAGACAGAGACAATAACGGCTAAGAAGGGATTGCTGACATTTCAGTTGGGAGGCTTTTGACTTGGGATGCCTGTGGGAAACATTCAGCCTCCCAGCGAGTGCCGGCCATGGAGACACTCATGAGGAAATGCATTTAGCATTAGAGCCTTAATGAGGCTAAAGGAAGGGGGATCTGGTGCTGCTCCGTTACCAGCTCATCCTGTCTCTCTTGGCAACTCATTAACGTTCAATTTCTAGTGATTTATTGAAAATTGACATTTTCGTCCATCATCAGTTACAGATTTCTTGGTTAGAGTATTGCTTCTTTAGAAGCGTTTAATTTATTGGTGGTCACATTGTTCTCTGGTTTATGGCTAAAAGCAAGAATCAGTCACAGCCTCCTCCTTTGGAATATATTTAGCTCTGTCCTATAATCCTGCCATGGACTATTTGCAGAGCATAGACTGTAAAGGATAATCCTGGCCAACAATAACTCAACCTAATGTTTTTTTCTCCATTATTTTTTAATAGGATAGAAAAGGCTTATGAAAAAAAAACTCAGTCTGGATTCCCAATTCTAATTCTCATTTTGTGTGTGTGTGTGTGGTTTGGTCTGCACACACACTCTTAGCTTTTTCTACTGCTCCACTGAATGGCTGCCCAGATGGCATAGATTCTGTCCTGCAGGCAAAAGTGAAATCTCTTTCAGAAATAGACTTTTCAGTGCCAGCCCTAACCTAACATGCGTTACCTTCTGCAACAATAGCCTTCCTCTTCGCCCCCACCCTCATCTACTTCACTTGAAGTGTACAAGTTCCCCACCCTGATGCCCCACAGAACGGAAATGCCAACTTGGGTTGTCTGAGCCACAACATTCCGAGTCACAGAGCCAACCATCTTTCAGACATGTGAAAGATTCATAACACATATTAAAGACTCTTTACACTTTGTTTGTTTTTCCAAATTCAGCATGTCTAATACACTAGTGTGACAGGGCAGAGTAATAATGGGATTGATATGAGCTTAGCACAATGGTTCTTGTTGTGCATTATCATTTAGAAAATCCCTGATTTGATTCCCATATTAGGACTGGGTTGCTGCAAAGACTTCAAATTGGTCCCCTGAAGGAGTTACTCATCATAGTCATTGCATGGGTGAGATACCTAGATATCAAAGTTAGGACCAAGGGTTGTAAGGTGTTCCTGGCCCAGAATATCTACTGCAATGACCCAACTGAGTACATTTGGGGAGGGCAGGGAGAGGAAAGGAATATAAAGCAGTGGAAAAAAAGCTGCCAGGTAGTGTGATGAAGGCTGGTGGTGACAAATCAGATCCCAAACTGTTCCAACTGAGCTGGAGAGAAAAAAAAGAAGCAACAGAGAACTGACAGGGGAAAAACAAAAGAGGAGCAGTGATGGATATGAGTAACTAGGTTAAAGCAAACTAGCTCGGGCTGTACAATCTGTGGTTTAGATCTTTCATATTGACCAGGGATGCAGGCTTCGTGTGCCACAAACAAGTCAGGTTTTCAGAATGTTCCTGATGAATATTCATGAGATAGATCTCCAGAATACTGCCTCCATCGTATGCAAATATATCTCATGCATATTCATTATGAATATCCTGAAATATGGCCTATGTACAGCACTCCAGGCCTGGACTCCTGCATCCCTAAAATAGGCCATGGTGACCAACTGGTGATTATCTCAAAGGTGTGAACATGCAACCACGTGGCTTCAGACTGGTACAGAGTATGAAATATGGAGTATGGGGTATGAAGCGTCACAGCTAGCTTCATTAAGGCTGCCATCTGGATCCAGACTCGCAGGACGGGGGTCGATCCAGTCCTGGGTTTGCCCCAGTGCATGCTGGGACTTGTAGTCTTGTTTTTCTTAGGGAATGAATGGGGAAATCAGAACTACGAGTCCCTGCATGCAACGAGGTAAGCCCAGGACTGGATCAAACCTGTCCTGTAACTCTGGATGCAGTTGGCAGCCTTAAGTTTCATATTTTCATTTCATTGGTGGAGGGGTTTTGTTTACTTTTGTTTTCCAAGTTTGTGGCTATTAGATGTCTTTAGCATGCACTAAATGGTTTCAGCATATGTGAAGCCCTATTTGGCATAGGATTTCTTGGTAGGAACTTGTAATTCCCAGTCAGGCATTCACGATTCCTTAAATATTTTACAAAAAGTTCTGCATCCATGTGCAGTGTTTTGTAACATACATACAGGGCTAGATTCTATATAAAAATTGGCACTGAAAAAAACCCACACCTAGGCGTATTCTATAAACTATGCCTAAAATTAGGTGCGGTTTATAGAATACGCCTAGCGCCCATCCGTGTGACTAAATTTAGTCACGGGCATTTACACCAAGTCATAGCCACTGAGAGGGTCGTGTCGGGCAGCAGACAGGCGGGAGGCCCAGACCACCCTCAGTGCCCAGGGGCCCATACCATCCTCAGTCCACCCCTGACCGTGGAACATGTATAAATGCGGACAGGGAATTAAAAAAAATACATTGTTCCAATTGTGAAATAGGAAATACACATATATTTTTCTAGACTGTGCGTGTCCTTTTTATGAATCTTGCAGGAATTCCACATGTAACGAATGGCATTCTGTTATCTGCACAAATACTTGCATACAGTCTACACATCACCTAAGTGCTGCTATTTACAGAAAGACCTATGGGATGTGACTTCTGAAATGACTTTCTAAATTTGTAAAACAAAACTAATTGTGTTCATGATTTTTATGCTTTGTTTTGGAAAATGACATGAAGACACATTAGGTCCCTGACTAATGTTCAGCATGACTTATTTATTTAGATTTGCTCACACCTTTTTCAGTAGTAGCTCAAGATGAGTTACATTCAGGTACACTGGATATTTCTCTGTCCCAGGAGGGCTCTCAATCTAAGTTTGTACCTGAGGCAATGGAGGGTTAGGTGACTTGCCCAAGATCACAAGGAGCAGCCGTGGAATTTGAACTGGCCACCTCTGGCTTGCAAGACCGGTGCTCTAACCACTAGGCCACTCCTCCACTTAGTCAGAGATGACCACTGAATATGAGCACAAACCTCTGTGGCTCTATCTGGTTAGTGCCTAGGTGGTCTAAGGATGGAGTCTGGGTGGTCCTGAAAATGATCTTGGCATCACCGATATTCAGTGCCACAGTGCCTGGATAGCTGGCAAGACCACGTAAAAAGCTCTCAGAGTTCGACATTTAAATATTTTGCATATTGCACCCCACATCTCCAGCCCATCTTATACAGTGTGCAGCGTGCAAAAAAATTAAAAGACTCCCTCAAAAGCACTTATAAACAGGGGCGGACGCTCTAGGGGGCCCAAAGGCTCTGCCCAGCTGACCAGATACTTGACGCGCTGCTGGTGAACTAGTGGCCTCTGCAGGGGAGAATATGTTTTTTTTTCTGTCCGGCCCTCTGGGCTGCTGCTATCCCTCCCCCCCCCCCACCCAGCACCACCATATTTTAAAAATGGTGGCCGAGACCCTCTGCAGAAGTCTCGCGAGACTATCGAGACCTGCGAAACTACCGTGGGAAGTCTTGGCAGCCATTTTGAAAACATGGCGGCGCCAGCAGGCGGGGGAATAGCGGCAGTGCAGTGGGCAAGAAAGAACATTTCCCCCCCCCCCCACAGAGGCCACCAGACCACCAGGACCCCTCAGGTAGGGGGCGGCAGCTGCGGTGGCAGCAGGGGCAGCAGAATTGTTAGGTAATGGCGGGGCAGGGCCCAAACCACCCTCAGTCCACCCCTGTTTTTATACATCCTCCAGAACATGCACAAATAAGTTTGACCCTTTTCTATCCCTTCTCCAACTCACTCCATTATTTAAAAAAAAAAAAAGGAGTAGCCTAGTTAGAGCACTGGGCTGACAACCAGCAAAACCAGGTTCAGATCCCGCTGCTGCTTGTTGTGATCTTGAGCAAGTCACATAACCCACCACTGCCTCACATTGAAACTTACCCATCAATAAAACGCTGACTGCCAAGGGTAAAAGACCCTGGCATTCAATGCCAGGCCATAACCAGCTAAGTGTGTACCATGAGACTACTGCCGGGGGCACTGCCATTTTCAGGACCAGAGGTTATGGGTCAGGAGCAGAAAAGTATTAGTAGTCCATGAGCTCTGGTTCTGAAAATGGCAGTGTCCCTGACAGTAGTCTCATGGCCACACACTTGGCTAGGGATGTAAAGGTGGATGTAAGAGGGTAAACAGAAGAGATTAAGGGCAGGGCCAAAGAGGGGGGGGGGGGGCAAGATTTCCCAGGCCCAGCCTCCAATGGGGGCCCGGCATCAGCAAAGGTTCTGCTCCCTCAATCTATCTCTCTCCTGCTCCTCGATGTAGGGACCCAGATGATTGAATTAGCACGATAACCCAGGTCCAAGCACATGGGAACAAGAGAGTGACAGACCAAGGGAGGAGCAGACACAGGAAGGTAAGGGGGCAGGAGTAGCAGTGGATAAGTGGGGGATGGCAGTGGCTGTGGCCTGAGTGGGGGGGGGGGGGGTGGCGGACCTGTTAAGGGGTTCAGAGTGTGCTAAAGCCAGAAAGAGGCTAAGTGAGGATAGAGCTTGGATGGAGGCAGAGGGAGGGAAAAAAGCTAATACTCCCATTGTTCACTGGGGGGCGGGAGCTGACCAGGGTTTTATTGTAAGCTCTTTGAGCAGGGACTGTCTTTCTTCTATGTTTGTGCAGCACTGCGTACGCCTTGTAGCACTATAGAAATGCTAAATAGTAGTAGTAGTAGTAGGTTTTGGACTAGAGTATGGTTAAGTAATTGGAGCTTCACCTAGAGGACATTGGTTGTACAAAGACAGTCACCAAATTCTGGGAACCCTTCAAACATGTATTCATTGCCAAGTCAGAATACACAAGTTTCCCATCTGGAGCAATCATTAAGTAACTTCTTCATGGTGTCTTCTGCAGCATTTCCTTTTTTTTTTTAATGGACTTAACGGCTTACATTGTCAGCTTTTACTGGGCAAGATGTAATTTTCCAATAAACACCACCACACAGCACTCCTGAACAACTTCCAGAATCTGTAGGTTTTGGCTAAAGCTGAAGCAAAGGGAGTGCAACTGTAGCAACAAAAGTCTCCCTGCCTTCAAATGTTTTTTTTATCTAGGGCTGAAATCAGAGGCTGGGTTCTATTTGTTTCAGCTTCTGTTGGCTTCTTAAGTGCAAGAAGGGTGAAAGCTGGTTGGCTGTAACTTTCACAGCTTGCTTGTGTACACGGCACCATGACCTTTACGTCCTGCTGGGAACAGCTGCACTGCAATTGTAGTAAAGACTGCCTGAGCTTAGGCACTGGGAAGATTGCTAGGGCATTGGTATGATTGGTAACCAGTGAGTGAGTGTCTTGAAGGACTCCTAAGCTCCTTAGACTTACGAGACGTGGTCGCCCAATTGGTTTGCACCTTCAACTGCGACACCCTAGCCATGGCTGGTGAGGACTCCCAAGTTCCACCAGCTGCAGAGGTCTTCCTCCAGCAGCCAGAGCACTCTCCCATAGCTATGCCACTGCTTAGCATAAATCCAGGATAGTGTCAGATGAGCAGCAAGGTATAATTTTAAAAAGGAACACACAACTTTTGGGGGTGAAGAGCTAAGATGGTGGATCCCTGACTCTTTCGCTCTTAGCATTTCTTGTCTATGAAATAATATTTCTTTAGATGGGGAAGTGTAAAAGATAGCCTCAGGTCCTTCCCTGAGAGACACCGCTTCCCCCGTCACCACCACCACCAGCAGCAACTTCGGGACCTATGGCTATGCTTGTGTGTCAAGATACTCAGCCACAAGGCTCAGCTGGACAAATGGCCTTGGAAGCTAAAGCAGAGACAGGTGTTCCGTTGGTCTTCACAAGTATTCATGTCACTTGCAGCCCAGAGCAGAGAACAACCTTCATCCCCTGACATTGTGAAATCAAGGCATATGAACATGAAAGGCATTGGTGTCTTGCAGTCATGAGGAGAAGAGTTTCAAACAGATTCCTGATAAGAAGGGGTTGTTGCAATCCATGCTTGGGGGATCTGGCCTACAATCTGGAGGAATGGTGGAAGCTGGAACTTTGGAGGCAGCGGGTACTGGAGTTATCAGAGATTTCCCTGCTGAGGATACAGGTCAATCATATGCAGGTTCAAAAATAGATTTTATTCAACAAACCCAACGTGGTCCACACGTCATCCTCTAAAGGGCTGCCTCAGGGTTAAAAATACAATAAATCAGAATAGATCGGAAGTGCCTCTGCGGTTGTGTCTGTATAGGTCAGTCAATGCTGTTGCCTGCTTGTTTTCAATTAGCTCCATCTCAACCATAGCAATTTACATTGGAATCTATGTGACAGGTTATTCTGGAACTTGGACAAGTGATTGTTCCTCAAGTGAACAGTTTAGTCTTTAAAGGTAATGATCATAAAATTAAGCTGTAATCCTGTATTTAGTTCGAAACAGTCACTGGAAAATGATGTTTTCTTGGTTTCTCCCATGCAAATTTTGAATCCTTCCCTTAGGATAAAAGTAGAGGCCTTGGAGAATGAAGCAAGATTTTCAAATCTTCATTTGTTAAATTTTCCCTGACTCCCTCTGAGGTCGCCAAGAGATACTTTTATCTGCTACGTAAATGAGGCGTTAAAGAAACTGCCGGAGACAATACCCCATATGAATAAAATTTATTATTTGCCTTTAGCTAAGAAGAAACTTCCTAGTGCTTCTGTATTGGCTGTATCACCTGATGTACCATCTGGATTATTCAAAGTTTCTGATATATTGGAATCATCGCATACAGACTTTGCTCATTTTAACTCGGGACTTTCCTGAACGCTAACCCCCAAATTCTATATATTGTGCCTATATATTGGAACGTACCTATAACGATGCATGTAACTTAATTGTTTATCTAGCTAATCTTTTTATTTATTTATTTATTGCATTTGTATCCCACATCCCCCCACCTATGTGGCTTACATAGATTTGTTAACATTGTCATTTCAGGATATCAGATTAGATACAGTTAGTAATGTGTAGCGATTAGGAAGGGAAGAAATGAAGAAGGAAGAGAGTGATTAGGGTAGTTATAGAAGGTAAGCGTTCATAATTGAGTGGGTTGGTGGGGTGATTTAGTGAGGCTGTAGGTTCTCATTGTAGCCCTTGTTGAAGAAGAATGTACTCAGAGATTTTCAAAAGATAGTTGTTTCGTTGATTGCTTTCAAGTCTGTTGGTAATGCATTCCATAACTGCATGCTCACGTAAGGGAAGGTAGAGGCGTGCATCAGCTTGTATTTAAGTCCTTTGCAGCTGGGGTAGTGCAGGTTGAGAAATTTACGGGATGATCTTGTGGCATTTCTGGGAGGTAGGTCTACGAGGTCTAGCATATAGATTGGGGCGTTTGCGTGGATGATTTTGTGTACAATCGTGCCTTAATTGGACGTTCACAAGCAATTATCAGCACTAAATGGTTTTAATTAAGATTTACATGCACAACTTACCAAGCATATTCTGTAACATGGTGCTCCTAAATTCTAAGTTGCATAGTTAAAAAGGGGGCGTGGCCATGGGTGGGGTGTGGGCGTTTCTAAAATCTATGCCCATTATTATAGAATACACCTGCTCTGCGCCTAATTTAGGCATCAGGATTTACCCCAAGTAAAACGTGGCCTAAATGGACATGAATAAATTGGGTCATGTGGAGAGTCGCTCAGCGTATTATATATACCGCGTGGAAATGTAAGCCTATTCTATAAAATATAGGTGTACTTTAGAGAATATGCCTAGGCGTATTTTTTTAGTACGTGGATTTTTCTAGGTGCCATATACAGAATCTAGCCCTAAGCCCATTTTCTTAATGCAGCAGTAATAAAGGTATTTTTCCATTTATTTTTTCAGGATATGTGCTAATGTTTGTATTAGCAATCAAATGAAGAGTGGGAAGTGGACCAGTGACTCCAGGGAAACAGGGTTACGATAGCAAAGAGAATAACTTTATTCACAGACTCGACACAGTACTGTGTTTCGGCCACAGGCCTGCCTCAGGAGTCTTAATAAACACTTTAAGCGGTAAGCTGTAGATAATGTAGCGTCTCTCTCTCTCTGGTGTCCTTTATACACCAGAGGGTTTTTTTTTGTCCTTTATACACCAGAGAGAGACGCTACATTATCTACAGCATACCGCTTAAAGTCTTTATTAAGACTTCCCGGTACCATATTTATCATTAAACCTCAAGGATCGATTTAAGAGTCCTGAGGCAGGCCTGTGGCCGAAACACAGTACTGTGTTGAGTCTGTGAATAAAGTTATTCTCTTTGCTATCGTAACCCTGTTTCTCTGGAGTCATTGGTCCACTTCCCACTCTTCATTTGATTGTTTTGACTTTCGTGGGGGTTTGTGTTCATCCACTTCTGTGGATTGCCTGTACAATGTTTGTATTAGTACATTTTACCTGAAAAAAAAAGTTAATGTGGAAGCACTTTCTGCTTAGGAAGTATTAAGGATGGAATTTGATATGCTGCCTTTTACAATCAAAGCAGTTTGCATATTATATGCCGTTGCTTATTATGTACTTGAAGCAATGGAGGGTTAAGTGACTTGTCCAAGGTCACAGGGAGCTGTAGTGGGAATTGAACTTAGTTCCCCTTGGGCTCAGTCCACTGCACTGACCATTAGGCTAGTCCTCCACTCCTCTATCCCTCTCTTATTTAGTTAGTGTATACTAGTGTAAATGTACTAGCTGGATAATGTTTTCATATTTATTTATTTAACACATTTATACCCCATATTTTCCCACTTAGTTGCAGGCTCAATGTGGCTTACACAATACCGTAGAGGCAGGCTCCGGTTCGGTAAAATACAAATACACAATATAGTATTAGGCATGTAAGAAACATAAATAAAAGCAACAAAGAGATAAAGAGGGGGGTGGTGATAAAAGTCCAATACGGTCCATAGTTTTGCTGTGTCCCAGGAAGTAGAAAGTTAATTTGGGTCAGGGGGGTAAGGCCTTCTTAAACAAGTTGGTTTTCAGTGACTTCCTGCAGTTAAGATGGTTGTGGATAGATTTCACGGTTTTGGGCAAAGCGTTCCACAGTTGTGTACTTATGTAAGAAAAGCTGGATGCATAAATTGATTTGTATCCATTGCAGTCTGGATAATGCAAATTTAAGTAAGTTCGGGATAGACTGGTGCTGTTTCTGGGTGGTAGATTTATAAGGTCCAACATGTATCCAGGAACTTCGCCGTAAATAATCCTGTGGACCAGGGTGCAAACCTTGAAGGCAATACATTCCTTGGTGGGAAGCCAATGCAATTTTTCATGAAAGGGGTTTGGCACTTTCATATTTTGATTTTCCGAAGATCAGTCTGGCCTGCTGTATTCTGTGCGGTCTGAAGTTTCTTAATTAGTTGTTCTTTACAACCTGCATAAATTCCGTAGCAGTAATCTAAATGGCTTAATACCATTGGTTGTATTAAGTTGCGAAATACATCTCGTGGAAAAAAAAGGTTTTATACGTTTAAGTTTCCACAAGTTTCCACATTGAGTGGAACATTATCATATCCATTCCCTACCTATGATAACTCCCCCCTTGCGAAAAAAAAAATAGCATGCACTGACAGGCAAATTACTACAAAACAATTTAGCGCATTTTTTCCAAAGCTAAGGGGTCCTTTTACTAAGGTGCGCTGAAAAATGGCCTGCGTGTTTTGGGTGCACACAGAATTATTTTTCAGCACACCTACAAAAAATGCCTTTTTAAAATTTTTGACGAAAATGGGCATGCAGCAAAATGAAAATTGTCGTGCGTCCATTTTAGGTCTGACACCTTAACACCAGCCATTGACCTAGCAGTAAGGTCTCACGTTGTAACCAGGTGGCATTGGTCTCCGCACATCAAATGCCACTTGACGCGCATAGCTGCCGCACAATAGAAAATAAAAATCTTTTCAGATGCGCGTAGCAGACACCCGCCAGAATTGAAATTACCACAAGGGCCACACGATAACCGGGTGGTAACTCCAATTTGGTGTGTGTTGGGTGTGCATAGGCGCCAACGCGGCTTAGTAAAAAGGTCCCTAACAGGTGAATTTTCGAAAGAGAAGGGCGCCCATCTTCCAACACAAATCGGGAGATGGGCGTCCTTCACGAAAGGTCGCCCAAATCGGCATAATCGAAAGCCGATTTTGGGCACTCTCAACTGCTTTCCATCGCGGAGATGGCCAAAGTTCACGGGGGCATGTCGGCAGTGTAGCAAAGGCGGGGCTGGGGCGTGCTTAGGAGATGGGCGTCCTCGGCCGATAATGGAAAAAAGAAGGGCGTCCCTGACGAAAACTTGGGCAACTTTACTTGTTCCATTGTTTTTCACGACCAAGCATCAAAAAGGTGCCTGAACTGACCAGATGACCACCGGAGGGAATCGAGGATCACCTCCCCTTACTCCCCCAGTGGTCACCAACCCCCTCCCACCCTCAAAAAAATCTTTAAAAATACTTTTTTGCCAGCCTCAAGTGCCGTACTCAGGTCCATCGCAGCAGTATGCAGGTACTTGGAGCAGTTGTAGTGGATGCAGTGTACTTCAGGCAGGCAACCCAGGCCCATCCCCCCCTACCTGTTACACTTGTGGTGGTAAATGTGAGCCCTCCAAACCTCACCACAAACCCTCTGTACCCACATGTAGGTGCCCCCCTTCATCCCTAAGGGCTATGGTAGTGGTGTACAGTTGGGGGTTGGGGGTTTTGGGGGGGGTTGGGGGGCTCAGCATCCAAGGTAAGGGAGCTATGCACCTGGGAGCAATTTGTGAAGTCCACTGCAGTGCCCCCTAGGGTGCCCGGTTGGTGTCCTGGCATGTGAGGGGGATCAGTGCACTACGAATGCTGGCTCCTCCCATGACCAAATGGTTTGGATTTGGTCGGATTTGGTCATTTTTGAGATGGACATCCTCAGTTTCCATTATCGCCGAAAACCAGGGACGACCATCTGAAAAATGACCTAAGGATGACCATCTCTAAGGTCGACCTAAATTTCATGATTTGGGCGTCCCCGACCATAGTATCGAAACGAAAATTGGACGCCCATCTTGTTTTGATAATGCGGGTTGCCCCACCCCTTTACGGGGCCATCCTGCGAGGACGCTCTCATGAAAACTTGGGCGCCCCGTTCAATTATGCCCCTCTAAGTGTGCATTAGCACATAGTACTGTTTAGTAATAGGGCTCTTTAGTGACTTCTGCAACTTTGATTGTTTCTTTTGCCCTAAAGTTAGAAATTGGCTCCTTTGTTTCTGTTTTAGGCATAGGGAAGCGTTATTTCTGAACTGCAAGATTTACATGTTTCCTGACATTAGAAAAGAGACATAGACATCGGAGGGGGTTTTTACAGCTACGACCTGGGGTTCTCCCGTTGACAGCTGTTTTTTCTTAAATTTGCACGCAAGTATACTGTAAAATTTAGAACAGTAATCCTATATAATAATTTGCACCTCCAACATTCCATGTCTGGCTGCCTGGGTTTGTAACATCTCCTGACGTCAGCCAGCCTCCAGCGTTCCATTCCCCCTCACTGTCCCGCCCTGTCAAGACGTAATAACATTAGAGGGTGGAACAGTAAGAGGGAAGGGAACGCTGGAGGCGAGCTGACGTCAGGAGGGATGTTACGAACGGAACGGAAGCCAGCGCCAGCCAGCCAGAGAACGTTCAGGTACAAATTGAGGGGAGTTAGAACTCGCGGGACATCGAGAGGAGGGAGGGAGGAAGGGGAGGGGAGGGCAGGGCAGAGGAGAATTGATGGTCTTGGATGGGATGGGAGGACAGTAGAGGAGAGAATCGCGGGACACGGATGGGAGGGCAGGGAAGAGGAAAATCGCTGGACATGGAGAGGAGGGGAGGGCAGGGAAGAATCGCTGGACATGGAGGGGAGGGCAGGGGAGAGAGAAAGAAAAAGCTTACATGACAGCCTTCCTAGGGCCCGTTTCATTGTTGAGGAAACGGGCATGGTTCCACTAGTGTATATATATATTTTTTCAACCAGCTCAATTATTCTCCTTTTTGGTTGCTAATTGCCATATGGTTCCTGCACCTCCTATTCACCTAACGTGGGTAGGATAAGGTGTTTATAAGACTGTAGAGTTGATGGTGGTTAGCCGCTCTCCTTTTTTTCTCTATTTTCCCTGTCTTTTTGTGGAATTGTCCTTTGATTGTTGTATTAGCTTCTTCCCAAATATTATGGATCATAGAGCTTTGATGTTTAATTTTAGTTTGTCTTAGAATTATTTCTATGTATTAATTTCTCATGATTGCAGTTTTCCTTACAAGCATGTTAGCTTGGTGATTTGTTTCATTGTAATTTTCTAAAAATAAAATCAAAAGAAAAAAATAAACACACACACACACACACAACTTTAGGGAGAAGTTACAAGGTCTTCCATTGTTCCACCAAAGTTACACTGTATCCGGACAATAGGCTGGTTGTATTCAGAGGGAACTAAAGTGTATCTGCTGTCTGCCAGTAGGGAATGGTGAGGTGAGGGGAAGGGTAAAATAATTCTCAGTCCCCTGGTGCTGAAAAGCTTTTCACTCTGCTGATATTCCCTGGCATGATTTAAAGGGTTATTTGGCAGTATTCTCCGTTGACATCATATACTTTAACAGGCAAGGAGATACAGAATTACCCAGGAGGAGGGAGTTTCTGCTTTCCTGGAGCCATATTTTAACTCGAGGGGGAATTTCAGTGACATCCTAGCATCAACAATTCTGAACCAATATGTTTTTAACGCTAACAAGCAGCGAATACTAAATCCTAGTAGGGAAGTGGTTAGTGACATTCATACAGTGCTAGGACAAATACTTCAGAGGTATTTTTTGACAAATTTCCTGTATTATTAATTAAAAAAAAAAAAAACAAATATATCAATAACGTAATAACATAATTGTCTCCTTACTTGCAAAAACCAACTAAGCAAAACCTCCCTTAATGCTTGTCCTTCCCCAACTCCTTTCTGTCATAGAGAAGCGGGAAAGATATCTTACAAATTTTGCTGTTCGTAATGTGGTGCTAAGTTTCTTATTACATGCTAACAGCTCCAGACACCTTCCACTTCATGCTGTGCTTGCATACAAGAGCTGCCAAGATTTTTCTTTTTTCATATTTTAGGGGGTCTTTTACTAGCGTTTTTAGCTTGTGGTAAAAATTAGCTGGTGGCAGTGGCGTAGCTACGTGGGGCCACGGGGGCCTGTGCCCCTGTAGATTTGGCCCTGGATTCCCCGCCACCGACCCTCTTGACCCCCCTCCCGCCACCAACCCTCCCCTGCTGCTGCCATCGGCTACCTTTGCTGGTGGGGGACCCCAACCCCCCCGCCATCCGAGGTCCTCTTCTTCCGGCGCAAGGCTTCGTTCTGTTTCTGAGTCTGACGTCCTCCTCTTCCTTCGAAGCCACCTGCAAAATGGTGAAACTCCCTTATATGGTGTGGAGCCCCACCCAGCGCATTCCAGGATACACAGGGAACCCATTGCTAATGCTGGGGGGGTTATGGGGGGCTAGAGACCCACCGGATCTCCAGCCCTCCCTTAACTGTGTCGGGGGGATTGGGGGGGTCGGGGGGGCCGAAGATCCGCTGGACCTCCAGGCCCCTTGTCGCTAGGGGGGGGGGTTGTCGGTCACCCACTGAGTCACCAGGGACTTTTTAGAAATGCTGGGGGGGGGAGGGTTAGGGGGGCTGGAGACCCACCAGATCTCCAGCCCTCCCTGAACCTGTGTCTGGGGGGGTCAGGGTGACCGGAGATCCACTGGACCTCCAGCCCCTGTTTGCCTTGCTCGGGGCAGGGGTAGTTGGGGTCTGGTGGTCCCATGGACCTCCTACCCCTGTGTTTGGCAGGTCTGGGCTTTTAACAGCCTAGACCTGTCAAACAAGTGCAGGAGGATTGTTCCTGAGCACTTTTACCCCATGATCAGAGATAATTGCGTGTTTAAATTTGCATGTCATTATCTCTGATCATAGGTCCAATAATGCCCCGTGCTGTTTAGAGCACTGTTTGGAACAGCGCGGGGCTTTTGATTATCTGCTTGTTGGTCTCTCAGCTATATGGTAAGCAGTATTGTAGAAAAGCATTAGTATCATAGCAATGTCACTTTAATGTTCTAATTGTGTGCTTATTAGATATTTACACGTAGAAGAAAGATTTATAAAATTGACACCCCCTACCCCTACCCCCACCCACCCACACATACATCTGTGGAATGTGTTGCTATGTTATCTGAGGGATAAAAAGAATCATTTAACCTTTACAAAGCAATTGAAAATGGTTTTATTTCAGGAAACCTTTGTGGCTTAAAGGCGCAGGCATTATTCCCATTTTTATGTTTTTGTGTTATTATCATTTTAATGTCTCAGGGGGCGATTCTATAAGTGGGCAACTCCACTTAGGTGTCCTAATGCCACACGGTGAGAGCCTATTCCATATTGGCAGCTGGATGCTCAGATCTGCACCATGGAACGATACAAAGGTATTGTAATATTCTCAGTTTTGTTCTCCATTCCTTTCCTAATAAATTCCTAACAATCGATTTGCCATTGCTGCTCACTGAGCATCAGTGTTTCTCACCTGCCTGTTTAAATCATTCTGAATATCCACTCCTAAACTCTTAAATAAGAAAAGGGTAACAATAGGAATGGATTTGGAGCAGAGAAAAAGTCAGGAGCTTAGCCATAGGTGCCAACCATTTTCAAAATGGCCGGGGGTGCGAAGTTCAACACAAATTACTTCTCCCTGGATACAGCGAAGGAGTTTGCCTAATATTGAGGGCAATGGTGTAACTAAAGGTGGGCCTGGGTGGGCACAGGCTCACCCATTCTTGCCTCAGGTCCACCTAGTCAGCAGCCCATGGGGCCCCCAAAACTCTTCAGTGGTGGCACCTCACTACTCTCTCTCCCTCTTCTCCACTCGTGGCCTGGCATCTGCCCGTCTCTCTCTGGAACCCCCCTCCTCGTCTACCTCAGAGCTACTGCCGGTGGCAATTCCCATAGGCATCCTGTGCCGGCCCTGCAGGCTTCTCTCTATCATGTCCTGCAGTCAATGATGTCACTTCTTGTTTCTTTGGCAGGGACATGGTAGAAAGAAGCCTGCAGGGTCAGCGCAGGGTACCTATAGGAATTGTGATAGAACCGGTGGAGGGGGTTCAGAGAGAAACGGGCAGACATTGGGTCATTAAAAAAAATTAGGTATTGTATGTATGTACAGGGGTAGGGTGGGGTGGGAAAGGCACACCCAGGTTAACTCTGGGGCCACCCAAAATGGCAGGTCTGCCTACGCCCCTGATTAAGGGTGGTCAGATACCCAATGCACCCGCAGAGGTGGCACCTGTGACCTTAGCACTGATTTTGAGCTCTAGGCAAATAAACATCTAAATTGATATTAATTTTCAGCTGAAAACTTAGGCGCCCTTTTACAAAGCTGCAAGATGGCAAACACATGGGTAGCATGTGCCAAATTGGCACTATTGCCAGGGTAGCGCGTGTGCCCAGTGGTAATTTTTAGTTTGTCACACTAAATCCCGGGGGGGGGGGGGGGGTTCCCAGTGGTAATCGGCAGTTTAGATTGTAAGCTCTCTTGAGCAGGGACTGTCCTTCCCCATGTTTTAACTTGTACAGCACTGCGTAACCCTAGTAGCGCTATAGAAATGCTAAGTAGTAGTAGTAGCATAGCCACATTGGCGTGTGCTGCTTGGTTTCCACATGGGTAGCATGTGAGCCCTCAATGGATGGCGGTAAGGGCTCAGGCCGTAAATAGACGCATGTTAGTTTTAATTTTTGCACGTGCCTATTTCCCGGGCCATTAAAAAATGGCCTTTCCCCAGCCATGATACAAAGTGTCCCAGCATGCACCAAGAAGACATGCCCACACTTCCACAGGCCACTTTTTACTGTGGCATTGTAAAAGGACCCCTTAGGCTCCTAAATTTGGATGAAAATAGAGCATAAATTTAGAAGTCTAACTTGGGAATCTAAATTTAGAAACTCAGTTGTTGGGTTTTTTTTTTTTTTGTTTGCTTGTTTTTAATATAGGTGTCCACATTCTTTGCAGATCATGAAGCCTTTGATTGGATCAGCATAGGAATGATCCAAAGGGGATGATGAACTACTGAGATCAAAAAGGTCCCTTCTCCAGATGAGATGGTGGATCTGAAGCAAAGAAGTCCTCATGCTTTGGGAGGGTATTGTAGTGTAAAAGTCAAGCATCCACAAAGTCTGAAAGTCTATTGTGCACCATGGCTTCTTCTCATCATACTGGTCGAGAACATGAAAAATCGAAAGATCATAATACAGTCTTGACAACTGCAGTGCTTTGGTGCCCTCTGCTGTTGGCAGTCTAGAATGCACCTTAATGTTTTGTAGAATGAAATCCAGTAGCTTCCATGCAGATACATTGTAGACAGAGACTGCTAAGTACATTTTTTGATATCTTATTCTGTAATGAGGTACACCGAAATTCTAATGCATGCAGGCAAAAGGGGCGTGGTTATGGGTGGGAAAATGGGTGTTTTATGGGTGTTCTGAAATATACATGCCTAGTTATAGAATACGGCCCACACTGGGATTTATGCCACATTTTCATTGGTGTAAAGGGATGCGCGTAGATTTAGGTGCTGAAATATCAACTAGTGAATTCTATAATCAGCGCTTGAAGCTAGGCACAGATAAGGGAGATAGTTACGAACATATATTAACCCCCCCCCCTCCCCGTTTACTAAGCCGTGCTAGTGGCTGCCGTGCAGTAATGCCAACACAGCCTATTCAAGGTGAATGGGTTGTATTGGCATTAGCTCATGGCAGCCACCAGCATAGCTTAGTAAACAGGGGGGATAAGGGAACAACATGCTATTTGTCCATTAACACATTTTAAGTGGCATAATCATTCCTTATATTTCTGTAATACACGTGGAGGGGCATAATCGAACGGGAGCGCCCATCTATAAGGGTGGCCATCTCTAATGACAACCCCATTAAGTGGCGTACCCGACCATATTTCTGAAACAAGATGGCCGGCCATCTTTTGTTTCGATAATACGGTCGGGGACTCCCAAATCTCAACATTTGGGCCGTCCTTAGAGATCGCCGGCGTTAGAGATGGCCGCCATTGGTTTTCACTGATAATGGAAACTAATGGTGGCCATCTTAAACCCAGCCAAATCCAAGCCATTTGGTCATGGGAGGAGCCAGCATTTGTAGTGCACTGGTCCCCCTCACATGCCAGGACACCAACCGGGCACCCTAGGGGGCACTGCAGTCGACTTCAAAAATTGATCCCAGATGCATAGCTCCCTTACCTTGGGTACTGAGCCCCCCAAAACCCACTACCCACAACACTACCATAGCCCTTAAAGGGTAACAGGGGGCACCTAGTTGTGGGTACAGTGGGTTTCGGGTGAGTTTTGGAGGGCTTGCATTTACCACCGCAAGTGTAACAAGTAGGGGGGGATGGGCCTGGGTCCGCCTGCCTGAAGTGCACTGCAGTACCCACTAAAAACTGTTCCAGGGATCTGCATAGTGCTGTGATGGAGCTGGGTATGACATTTGAGGCTGGCATAGACGCTGGCAAAAAAATGATTTTTATTTTTTTTTTGGGTGGGAGGGGGTTGGTGACCACTGGGGGAGTAAGGGGAGGTGATTCCCTCCAGTGGTCATCTGGTCAGTTCAGGCACCTTTTCGAGGCTTGGTCGTGCACAGAAAGGGACCAAGTAAAGTCTGCCAAATGCTCGTCAGGGCGGGCTTCTTTTTTCCATTATCGGCCAAGGCCGGCTATCTCTTAACCATACCCCCGTCCCGCCTTCAGTACACTGCCAACAAGCTCCCTTGAACTTTGGCCGGCCCTACGACGGAAAGCAGTTGAAGCCGGCCAAAATCGGCTTTTGATTATACCGATTTGGCCGGCCTTAGGAGAAGGCTGGCCTTCTCCCGATTTGTGTCGGAAGATGGCCGCCCTTCTCCTTCAAAAATAAGCAGGATAGGGACCCATTTAAAAAGTGGCAGTAAGCCTAACACGAGCTTACCCCTTGTTAAAAAGGAAGTACTGCCGGGCTATCACAGCAGCCTGGTGGTACTTCCTACCCCCAGCACGCCATCATATCCAGCGCTACAAAACTATATTTATTTTTGTAGCGCCGGTGTATACCCAGCGGTAATCGGGCAGTGCCTCAAAGGGTGGCAGTAAGGGCTCCCCCCCCCACAAAAAAATGGCCATTCAGCAAGTGCTTCACTTGTCACACAGCCATTGCTTTAAAAAAAAAAAAAAAAAAAGACCTACCTTTTACCTGCTGCAGTAAAAGGGGGTCTTGGTGCGCATTGAAAACACGCACCAATGCCAGCGCAGGCCCCCTTTTGCTGCAGCTTGGTTAAAGGGGCCCATAGTAAATGAAATGGCTGGAGATAAAGGCCATCTAGTCTGCCCAGTAAGGTAGCCGGAGTTGTACATGTTGTGTCCTTGTTTGGGGCTTTACCTGCTACTCCCTGCAGGCCACACCCCTCTATGCCCTTGGTGGGTTACACCTGCTGTAGCTCACTAGTTTAAGATACCACAGCCTACCTAATAGAGATGCAAAGCATCCAAATGCATGCTAAACCGCTCATTACTATGCAAAGCGAACAATGCAGTTTGCAGTGAACTCTGTAAGCTCTGTTATCCCAGGAAAAATAACGCCGGCTCAAAGGTGGTGTTATTTCTCCAGCCCAGAACCATCGGGCCACTAACCCAGAGTGCAATGTCCCTGGGCACCTTCATAAAGGGGCCAGAGCTTTAGTAAAGCAGACCCCTCTCCCTCCATCCCCTGCCACTAAACAGAACTCACTATCCCCAAAGTAACCTCCATACGACTTCCCCCTCCCTAAAATGCTTCCCAATACCCCTTTCTCTGGACCTTCTGAACCAATCCCTGGTTATCCAGCGGATTGGAGGCAGCAATGGAATGGGGTCGCAGTGATCCCCAGTCACTCCTACCCAACGAGGTTCTAGGTTCAAAATGTGACCGAAACATCTAACACTAGTCTCATGGTACTACCGAAAGGGGTCACATCTGCCATTTTGAATCCAGTGTCACTGGCAGTGGGAGCAACTGAGGATTGTTCCTATCCTATTTCACTGAACCACCCTAGGAGGGGAGCTTATGGAGGTTGGGGAGTCTATGCCGGGTGCTTCAGAGGGGAGGGTTCAAGGGTGCCAGAGGGTCAGGTCCTTTGGAGGCATCAGAGTTACTAAGGGGTGATTTTATGGGGGTGGGGGGGAACCACTTTGCTTAAGCTCCTGCCCCTTTAAGAAGGCTCCCTGGGAGCATCCGTGCAGTGGCGTACCAAGGGGGGGGGCGGTGGGGGTGGTCCACCCCGGGTGCACGCCACTGGGGGGTGCCACGGCACGTGCCTGTGGTCTCCAACTTCACGAACTTTGAAGTTCGCAAACTCGGAGCCCACAGGCGCGCGCCGCGGCACCCCTCCCCCCAGCGGCATGCACCCGGGGGTGTCATTTTGCCGTGGAGGGGGGAAGGTGTCATTTCGCAGGCGGGGGGCACGCTGCCCCCTGGGGGGGCACATCGGCGATCCGCCCCGGGTGCCATCCACGCTAGGAATGCCACTGCATCCGTGACCCAATGTTTCTGGGGAACAGAATAATGCAGCTCATGGGTGCACATGGAAATTATTTTGCTCAAGTTTGGATTTTGTTTTGGGCTATATATATATTTTTTTTTAATTTAATTTCACATTTGCCATTTTATCACATCCAAAATGGTTTTAACACTTACCACATCAATTTACCACATGATCAATTTTGCACAAGCTTTAACTGTTTCAACACTCATCAATCAATCTAGCAAGTGTCAAAACACCAAGAACAAAACTTTTTTTGTCTGGGTTTTTGCTTAATGTTGTTTCAGATCAAAAATATCACAAAACAAAACACATTTCATTAGTGTCTTCCTGACATTTTCATGTGGAAGGACAATGAATACAAAAGAAATATAGGAAGTGCAGGCAGAATAAAGGGTACTCCCCTTTTATTCCAAAAGACATTTTGAAAGTTTTGAAATGCCAGGCAGTAGGGTTCATGCAGAGAGAGAACTGGACTTTAAATAGACAACTGCAATCCAATAAGCAGTCAAGAAACTATTAGAAGACTCAAGCGCCGCCGAGAAGGCGGGGAGCAAAATTCCCCAGGTCCGGCCTCCAAAGGGGGCCCAACATGGCAAGGCTTCCGGAGACAGGCAGAAGGTTCTGCTCCCTCGGTCTGTTCTTGTGTGCTGGGATCTGCATTATCACATTAACGCAATCACCTGGGTCCCAGCACATAGGACCAGGAGAGTGACAGACTGAGGGAGGAGCTGATGCAGGATGGTAAGGGGGGGACGGCAGTGACCCAAGTGGGGAGACGGCAGCGGTGATGGCCTGAGTGGGGGGGGGGAGTGGCCCTGCCCCAGGCCCAGCTCTGTCCTTTTGCAGCCCTGGTTCCATCAACTTACACTGTTTCCAAACACAGCAGTTGTATTAATACCTTTAACTACTCAAGGGAGCTTGTAGAAGTCTCTCGGCAAACAGCCAGTCTGCCTGCCTCACCTCTTTTATTCCAGTTTTGGCTCGCGAAGAGGCATAAATTACTTGCAATAAAGTTGCCCCTTTTTGGACGTCTTCACTACTTCCTAGCATCGAAAAGCTTGGTGGTTTGGCTCAGGTCCCGGTGGACTGTGGTTCTCATTAGACACCGAATTGGACCTTCTTATCCTTCTTGAGTCATAAGAATTTTATGAGGTTGTAGGCAATATATCTGTAAAAAACTGATGAAAAAGAAAGAAAGAAAACCTTGTTTCTAAGAGAGCTTTTTTTCATGAGACCCAGTAACATATTGGCATGCCTTGAATCCCTTTGCTTAGTCCCTCATTACTCATCTGCTATAAAAATCTGTTAGGTGCTATCGTGACATATGGTGCGTGAACACTTTCAGAAGAATTATTGTTTCAGTGGGTGGTATTTTTACAAAGGCTTATACAGAAGATGTAACTCAATGTTTTATTTTCATTTCATAATTAATGTGAACTGTTTTCATTGCAAAAGGCATTCTCTAGTGATCTGTTTCTGGCTGCAAATTACAGTCTGGTTTGTTTCAGAGATCTCTGCAACACGGATGGAAATGGCTGAGGGCAGAGCAGGTCATACCCTGGACTCCTCCCTTCCTGCCTCTCTGTCCCCTTCTTATCTTTCTTATTGCATATTGTAGCTCACTATATTATGCCCCTCCCTTCCTCCCCCCCCCCCACCTTGTGCCTCTCCTCCATTATTCTATGTACTCTGTATCAGTGGCGTAGGAAGGGGGGTGGTCCGCCCCGGGTGCACCCCGCTAGGGGGTGTCGACTCCGCGCTGGTGCACTGCCCTCTCTGCCTCGGAACAGGTTACTTCCTGTTCCGGGACAGAGAGAGCAGTGAACCAGCGCGGAGCCGACACACCCCAGCAACGTGCAGTCGGGACGGATCGGCCCTCCCACCCGTCCCTCGCCGCAGGAATGCTCTCCGGGGGGGGGGAGGTATGCGCTCCAGAGGGGTATGTGCTCCGGGGGGGGGGTGCGCTTCAGCGGGAGGAGGGTGCGCCTTGCTGTACCCGGGGGGGGGGGTGCGAAGCGGCGACCCGCCCCGGGTGTCAGCTCCCCTCGCTACGGCTCTGCTCTGTATTTTAACTTTGTGCACTGCTTAGATGGTTTTCCTGATCTGGGGTATAGTAAGTTCTAAGTAAACTGCAATGTGTGAAGTATCTAGGTCCAATGCCTCAGATAGCAGGGAAGTTTCTCATAAGTCAGCGTGTCTGTCAGGAAATTACAGCCGCAGTTCGAAGATAAAGCTCCATAAGAAGCCTTCTTGTCTCTCTCAATGTCTGTTCTAAAAAAAAAAAATCCACATTGAGAGAGACACGCTGACTTATGAGAAACTTTCCTGCTGTCTGAAGCATTGGACCTAGATACTTCACACATTGCAGTACAGAGACCTTAACCACTGGTTCATTGGGAATCACATTTGCAAAGAAGCTGGACATTTCCAGGAAATGCAAAAATGAATCAATATATTAGAGTAATAATGTATAATACGCTGGGCAAGTCACTTAACCCTCCATTGCCCCATGTAAGCCGCATTGAGCCTGCCATGAGTGGGAAAGCGCAGGGTACAAATGTAACAAAAATAAAATAGATACTATTGGAGATTCTACATGGAATGTTGCTATTCCACTAGCAACATTCCATGTAGAAGCCTGCGCAGCCACATTGCTGATCTGAAAGGGCCGACTTCTACATGGAATGTTGCTAGTGGAATAGCAACATTCCATGTAGAATCTCAAATAGTAGCAACAGTGGAAGCAACAGTGGAGGAGTGGCCTAGTGGTTAGGGTGGTGGACTCTGGTCCTGAGGAACTGAGTTTGATTCCCACTTCAGGCACAGGCAGCTCCTTGTGACTCTGGGCAAGTCACTTAACCCTCCATTGCCCCATGTAAGCCGCATTGAGCCTGCCATGAGTGGGAAAGCGCAGGGTACAAATGTAACAAAAATAAAATAGATACTATTGGGAGATTCTACATGGAATGTTGCTATTCCACTAGCAACATTCCATGTAGAAGGCTGCGCAGGCTTCTGTTTCTGCACGCAGGATGTCAGACTCACAGAAGCAGAAGCAGAAGCCTGCGTGGACACATTGGTGATCTTCAAGGGCCGACTTCTACTTGGAATGTTGCTAGTGGAATAGCAACAGTGGAGGAGTGGCCTAGTGGTTAGGGTGGTGGACTTTGATCCTGAGGAACTCAGTTCAATTCCCACTTCAGGCACAGGCAGCTCCTTGTGACTCTGGGCAAGTCACTTAACCCTCCATTGCCCCATGTAAGCCGCATTGAGCCTGCTATGAGTGGGAAAGCGCGGGGTACAAATGTAATAAAAAAATAAAAAATAATAGCCCCACAAAAATAACAGACTTGCTAGTCATTATAGTCCAAAACAAATTTCCTACATAAATGAGTTTTTATTTGCTTGCAAAACTGACTGTAATTTATTACAGAAAGCAATAGGGCTTGAACATATTTATCCAAACAAGAAAAGGATGTCTGATAGCCCTGGTTCTTCTTGAATTCTTTAAACATGGAAAAGTAAATAAAGCTGATGTTCTTGAAAATGTTTGTGAGAAAACAAAGGGGCCCTTTTACTAAGCTGCGTAGGCACCTACGTGCGCTCAACGCACGTCAATTTCGAGTTACCGTCTAGCTACTGCGTGGCCCTTGCGGTAATTTCATTTTTGATGCGCATCCGCTACGCGCGCTGGAATATATTTGTATTTTCTGACGTGCGGGCGATAATCGGGCGGTAATCAACATTTTACATGCTTAGACCATTACTGCCCGGTTACCACGTGAGACGTTACTGCTTGGTCAATGGCTGGCGATAAGATCTCAGACCAAAAATGGACGCATGGCAATTTTCATTTTGCTGCACGTCCATTTTCGGCAAATATTTTAAAAGGTTTTTTTTTACAGGTGCGCTGAAAAATGATTCTGCGCGCGCCCAAAACACACGTGCACACTACCGCAGGCCAGTTTTTAGCGCACCTTAGTAAAAGGACCCCAAAATGATCCAAAAGATAGGGTGGAGCTAAGTAATACAGTGTCTTATGAATAAGAGAAAAAATGTTAAACACCCAGGCATACAAAGGAAGCCAATGAAGTGTTCTATAGTACAAGGAAACACTATCATATTTTTCAGCGAATAAATCAAACGCAATGCTACATTTTGGATAGTATGACGTTTCTTCAGTAATTGTTTAGGGGCTCCCAAATAGATTATATTACAATCATCTAATAAACTCAGGATCAGAGATTGGACTATAAACCAAAAGTCATCTTGATCAAAGTATGTCCATACATGTCGTAAGTTATGCATCATGAAAGATGATTTTTGAGTAAGTTTATTAATCTGAAGATCTAAAGATAGCAAACTGTCTAACAAAATTCCGAATGCTCTTATAAAATGAAGGAACTGATACAATGATGATTTATCATCACAATAATTTTGTTTTCATCTGTAGAATGACTAGCCAACAGAAATTTTGTTTTTTTCAGAATTTAGTTTAATTTTATTTTTATTTATTTATTTGTTACATTTGTATCCCACATTTTCCCACCCTTTTGCAAGCTCAATGTGGCTTACATATAACCGTTAATGGTGTTAGCCGATTACTGTCTGAACAAATACATGTACATGTATGGTAGGTACAGTTGGGGGGGAACTTAGAGAGGGAAAGGGGAAAGAAGAGTCACGTAATGTCCGTTACGGTCTTTGGATGCATTGTGTCACAGGTGACCAGGTATTTTTATGTTGGATCGATGGGGTATGCTCTTATGAACAGGTCTGTTTTAGTGCTTTCCGAAAATTTAGGTGGTCGAGTGTAGTTTTTATTGCTTTTGGCAATGCGTTCCATAGTTGTGCGCTTAGGTAGGAAAAGCTGGCTGCATAGGTGGATTTGTATTTGAGTCCTTTGCTGCTTGGGTAGTGGAGGTTTAGGTATGATCGTTCAAATTTTGTGGTGTTTCTGGTTGGCAGGTCGATGAGGTCTGTCACGTATATCGGTGCCTCGCCGTAAATAATTTTATGAACAGTCGTACAGATTTTGAAAGTGATACGTTCTTTGATTGGTAGCCAGTGCAATTTTTCTCTGAGTGGCTTTATCGTTTTCATCCAAAATTCTAAGGTGTATCCACGTAGGCGTAGAGGTTTGCGCATGCATAATGATTCCATGTATGCAATGGTGCACCTTTTCCCATATAGGGTGCATTCTTTTGAAAGAGTGAGCACTATTATTGGCAAATGAAAACAAATTTTGGTGTTTGTTCTGCTCTTTTTATTGCAAATGACAGCCTATTCCTAATGGCCACATCTACAGTATTGGTTACATGATCCCAGTAACACCCCTTCAATTCCATCCACCTTCTTGGTCTTCACTCATAGCCCTCGAGGGCCACCAACAGGTCAGGTTTTCAAATACCTCTAATGAATATGCATGAGAGAGATTTGCATACAATGGAGGTAGATGACATGCACATCTCTCATATGTGTATTCATTAAGGATATGCTGGAAATCTGTTGGTGGCCCTTGAGGGATGGAAATAAGGACCGAAGATCTACCATTTAAAAAGTGATACAGAGCTGGGCTGAAGACATTTTTGCACAGCAGCAGATGGGCCAGGGCTGAAGCTTCAGGATGTTGCTGATGTGAGCAGGGTCTAATGTTAGCAGCGCAACTCTATCATTGGACTTTAGCCTACATGGCCCATTATGATTCGCCACAGTCTTCCCACTCCTCCAAAGACATTCCCAAATTCCAATAAATATTGTTCAACACATGGGGAGGGGGGGGGGGTAATTTCGACCTTTAGACCCAGGGGACAAAGACAGACACCTTAAAAGCCTGACTGAATCCTTCAAACAGAAAGGCTACAACCCCAAAATAATCTCCAAGAATATTGCCTCCTCCCTCAAAACACCCAGGGAGAATCTGCTACAGTACAAAAAGAAAAACATCCACAGACAGAATCCTGCTTGTAATGACATACAATCCAGAGCTGGAAAAACTGAGGAAAATCATAAGAGATCTACAACCTATACTCCAGGAGGATGAATTACTGAAAGACATATTCCCATCCCCACCAGTACTGGCCTTCCGACAGCCACCCAACTTAAAACACAAGCTAATCAGAAGTAAACTTCCATCACAGACTGAAAAGGAACAGAAGGGCACACTTCCCTGTAATTTATCCAGTTGCAAACTATGCCAAAATATTTCACAGGACCCCAAAGTCATCCACAAAGGAAAGATATTCAACATAAAGGGATCTTTCACTTGCTCATCTTCCAATGTGGTATATATCATTCAGTGTAAAAAATGTAATGAAGGATGCTATATTGGAGAAACAGGCCAGATGCTTAAGACAAGATTCAATTTACATAGACATCACATGAACAATACTGGTGCCAGCAGGGTTCCCACGCCTGTTGGTCAACATTTTACAGGACCAGGACATTGTACCAGTGACTTCACAGTGAGAATCCTGAAAGGTAACTTTAAAACCATACAAGAACGTAAGACCTTTGAAGTCAGAAAGATTGAATATTTTAACGCCCAACAGAAAGGACTTAACAAGGATCTGGGGTTCCTAGCCCATTATAAACCATAAAGCTGTATTTCTGTGTTGATCACCCTCCCCTCACCTACCCACACCCATCCTGTTAGACTATCAATGATATGCTTTGATGTCCCCATGCATACTTCCTACCCACCCCCATCCTCCCACCCTGTCAGACTGTCATAGTAATGCTTGAATGTTTTCACTTATATACACTGTCAGCTAGCACATTTGCTTATTTCCGATCTGAGGAAGAAGGGCAACCTTCGAAAGCTAATCAAGAAATGTATTAAGTTATGTCCAATAAAAAAGGTATCATCTTATTTTCTTTTCCATGTTTTATTTTGTTTGATTTCTATAGATTCTACATGGAATGTTGCTATTCCACTAGCAACATTCCATGTAGAAGTCGGCCCTTGCGGATCACCAATGTGGCCGCGCAGGCTTCTGCTTCTGTGAGTCTGACGTCCTGCACGTACGTGCAGGATGTCAGACTCACAGAAACAGAAGCCTGCGCAGCCTTCTACATGGAATGTTGCTAGTGGAATAGCAACATTCCATCTAGAATCTCCAATAGTAGCAACATTCCATGTAGAATCTCCAATGGTATCTATTTTACTGTCATAGTAATGCTTGAATGTTTTCACTTATATACACTGTCAGCTAGCACATTTGCTTATTTCCGATCTGAGGAAGAAGGGCAACGTTTGAAAGCTAATCAAGAAATGTATTAAGTTATGTCCAATAAAAAAGGTATCATCTTATTTTCTTTTCCATGTTTTATTTTGTTTGATTTCTATTGATAACCTTTAAGAGTGGACTAACACGGCTACCACAGTCCTTTAGATTGTAAGCTCCTTTGAGCAGGGACTGTCCTTTTTGTTAAACTGTACAGCGCTGCGTAACCCTAGTAGCGCTCTAGAAATGTTAAGTAGTAGTAGTAACACATGGGGGGGGGGTAATTTCATAAAGTATTTTTCAAGGGCATAGCCTGTTTTTCACATGAAAATGTGTTTTTTTATAAAATTACTGTTGCACAGCTATCTTCACTGGCTTTACTTGTTCCTCTGAAAAATACCACTATAAGACTTAACAATTAACCATTAATTTGCTATGAAAGATATAAGGAGGAAAAAGAGCTTCAGTGGTTCAGGTCACGTTTATGATATAACTTGGACTAATGACCCACCTACCTTTTCATTAGTTCTTTAAAAAAAAAAAAACCTCAGATTTTTAATTACTTCATTTTTTAATAATTTTTTTTAATATTTTTTTCTTTTTTCTGAAGTCCATTAATGTTCAAGTTTTCCTAGATACTTATCTGAATAAATGAAACTGCGCGACAGTGCATAAAATTATTTACGGCGAGGCACCGGGATAAATGACAGACCTCATCGACCTGCCAACCAGAAACAGCATAAAATCTGCACAATCATACCTAAACCTCCACTACCCAAGCATCAAAGGACTCAAATACAAATGCACTTATGCATCTAGTTTTTCCTACTTAAGCGCACAACTATGGAACTCACTACCAAAAGTAGTAAAAACTACGCTCGATCACCTAAATTTCCGGAAAGCTCTAAAAACAGACCTGTTAACAAAAGCATACCCCACCGACCCAACATAACAAACCTGGATACCTGCGATATAACGTAACCAAAGACCGTAATGGACATATCCTAACTCCTCCTCTCCCTCTCTAAGTTCCCCCAACTGTGTTTACCATACATGTACCTCATCCTATCGGAATATCACCTTGTATTTGTTCGTACCTTGTATTTGTTCATACCGGAATCGGCTAACGCCGTTTATGGTACCATGTAAGCCACATTGAGCCTGCAAAAAGGTGGGAAAATGTGGGATACAAATATAACAAATAAATAAATAAATAAATAAATAAACTGCTACACTCACTGCTACTGGTTCGTGAAGATTTGATTATGTAGAAAACTTTTTAAATTACGTTTCACTGGGATGCGGGTTTGGTTCCATCCTTCTCTATCTAATCATGACCTGCAATTGTTTACCGATGTTGCTGGGAGTCATGGTTTTGGCATTTTCTTTCAGGGTGCTTGGGGTGCCCAAGCATGGCCTGATTGGTGGCGAGAAATGAGTTTATCTGCAGCTTTTTTTCTGTGTGGCAGTGGCGTAGCCAAGGGTGGACCTGGGTGGGCCCAGGCTCACCCACTTTGGGCTCGGGCCCACCCAGTAGCAGCACACCTATGATGTGGTTGGCAGGGATTCCCAAACCCCACCAGCTGAAATATCCCAACAACTGTCCCTCCTGCATACCTTGTAATTAGCAGACCTTCGCCTACAGTGAGCAGCGGCTGATACATACTGCTCGCACCGGCCCCACAGCCTTCCCTCTGATGTATTCCCACCTATGCGAAAACAGGAAGTTTCATCAGAGGGAAGGCTGTGGGGCCAACATGAGCAGTGTGTATTAGTTGCTGCTCGCTGTCGATAAAAATCTGCTATTTAAAAGGTATGCGGGGGAGGGGGGGGATGTTTGAGAGACCACATGGCATACAGGCAAGAGAGGGAGAGACCAAATCACTTGTGGGACAAAGCAGAGTTCTTCTGCCCACCCATCTTGGTGCCCAGGCTCACCCAAATGTGGGTGTCTGGCTATGCCCCTGCTGTGTGGGTGGCTTTAATGCTTTGGGGTGATAATTTGTCTAATAATAGGCGAGCGATTCTGCATTCTGATAACATTGCTGGGCAGACTTGTACGGTCTATGCCCTGAAAAAGGCAGGTACAAATCAAAGTAAGGTATACACAAATGAGTTTATCTTGTTGGGCAGACTGGATGGACCATGCAGGTCTTTTTCTGCCGTCATCTACTATGTTACTATGTTAGATTTTAAAAGTGATACGTTCCTGTACAGGTAGCCAATGGAGGTTGTAGCGCAGAGGCTGTACATGTGCGAATCGTTGTTTACCCAAAATCAGTCGCGGCTGTGTTCTGGACTGTCTGGAATTTTTTTAATACAGAGACTTTGCAGCCCGCATGAATCCCCCTCTTTTTGGGGGACTCATTTGTTCAGAACTGGAGCAGCATCTTTTGCAGCCATCCAGAGTGTGTCCCCAGCTTTAATTTGATGTGTTGGGTGGTGGGACTCTAATAGGTATTTGGGTTACATTAGACATGTGGATGACTAACTTATGCTTGTTTTTTCTCAGATTTGCCATATTACATAAGTACCGCCATACTGGGAAAAGACCAAGGGTCCATCAAGCCCAGCATCCTGTCTCCGACAGTGGCCAATCCAGGCCTCAAGAACCTGGCAACCCCCCCCCCCCCCCCAAAAAAAAAAAAAAAAAAAAAATTTAAATTAATAATGTTCAATGGACTTTTCCTTCAGGAATCTGTCCAAACCCCCTTTAAACTCAGCAAGGCCAACTGCTGTCACTACATTCTCTGGCAACGAGTTCCAGAGTCTAACTACGCACTGAGTAAAGAAAAACTTTCTCCTATTTGTTTTAAATCTACCACATTCTAGCTTCATCTTATGTCCCCTGGTTCTATTATTGTTAGAAAGTGTAAACAAACGCTTCACATCTGCCTGCTCCATTCCACTCATTATCTTGTAGACTTCTATCATATCACCCCTCAGCCACCTCTTCTCCAAGCTGAAGAGCCCTAACCATCTTAGCCTCAGTGGCGTTCCTACCCTCGATGACACCCTGGGCGGATCGCCAATGCGCACCCACCCAGGTGTAGCGCCCCCCCTCGTGAAATGACACCTCCTCCCCCCAGCGAAATAACACCCCCCTGGGTACCCGCCGCTCGGGGGGTGCCGCGGCACACGCCTGTGGGCTCCGAGTTCGCTACGCTAACTTCGCTGGTTCGCTGCAGCTCCCTCTGCCCCGGAACAGAGGGAGGGAGCTGCAGCGAACCAGCGAAGTTAGCATAGCGAACTCAGAGCCCACAGGCATATGCCGCGGCACCCCCCAGCGGCGTGTACCCGGGGCGGACCGCCCCCACCGCCCCCCCTTGGTACACCACTGCTTAGCCTTTCCTCATAGGGAAGTCCTCCCATCCCATTTACCATTTTCGTCGCCCTTCTCTGCACCTTCCACAATTCCTTTATATCTTTTTTGAGGTGCAGCGACCAGAACTGAACACAATACTCGAGGTGCAATTAAATTATTATTATGTTCTGACCATGTTTCCTCTCTTCTTCGGGAACATCATTAGCTTCAGTTTGAATAAAGAATTATTCATAAACTTGTGACACTGACTTTTAAGGCTTTTAGGGCAGGATTACCACAATATTTGATGAACCTCACTGTTCTGTACGCCCCAGCTTGCCTTCTCCGATCCATTAACGGTTATCGCTTGATTCTCCCCAACCCCAAACAGTGCTTGAATCCAGGAGACAATTGGGTATTTTACTTTGCTTCTCCTTCTTACTGGAACTCACTTCCCCGTGATATCTGAGCTGAACTGTCTCTGAAAAAATTTAAGGCAGCCTTGAAGTTTTGGCTTTTCCACCAAGCCTTAACCCCATAATAGGTTTGCTGCAGATTCAGTGCTCCAGATTTTCCCCCTCCCTCTTTTCCCTTCTACCCTTTCCCTTTTCTCCTCCTCTCCCTGAGTTCCTAGTTTTGTCCCACCCCTGGTTATGATTGTATCCTCAATTTGAATGTTTATTCTTTCCTATCATTGTAGTTCCTTTCTTTCATTTATTTTAGATAGCGTACACCACCTAGACCTGCCACTTAGCATAGAGAAGTATAACAAGCGTTAATAAATTTAAAGGTAAATGGAGTGGAGGAGTGGAGGAGTGGCCTAGTGGTTAGAGCACCGGTCTTGTAATCTAGAGGTGGCCAGTTCAAATTCCACCACTCCTTGTGATCTTGGGCATGTCACTTAACCCTCCATTGCCTCAGGTACAAACTTAGATTGTGAGCCCTCCTGGGACAGAGCAATATCCAGTGGACCTGAATGTAACTCACCTTGAGCTACTACTGAAAAAGGTGTGAGCAAAATATAAATTATTAATAATAATAAATAAATATGGATCTGCAGACACTCATACACATTTTGGGTGGGCAAGCATGCTGAAGAATCATGATGGGAAAAGCATCTCGGTTTGGCAGCATCGGTTGTTACCATCCACCGGCCTGGACTGCATGGTATGTGCTGGGCTCAGCTGCTTCCCATCTTATTTCAGGCTCAGCATCCTTCTTGAAGTGGAGGTTGATACAAGGATCAGCTGAGTGTTGGGAAAGCACAGGGAATGTGTCTGGTGCCTTCAATAAAGAACCCCAAGCAACATTCCTTGCGCTGGCTCGTCCTTGTGGCAACCTCTACTTCACGTTGGTTTGACTGTCTTCTCCGTAGAGGTTCCTTCCCTGTTTGGTGCTTCAGCGTTCTTCTTACTATGATTTGATATTAGTTCATTTGAGTGAGAATGATTTGTGTTATGTAAAGGTATGTTGTTAATTAGATTCATGAAAAGGGCTTTTCTTTGTTTAGTGTGTTAGTTTCCTTGCACTCGCTTAGTAGAGTCAGAGATAATTCCTCGTTTAGTATGGAAAGAGGCTAGGGGAGTGCAAGCAATTCAATGATTGTATAAGTGGGGAAATGGGGACATTTTCTACGTTTATTGGTTCTTTGGGTGGTATGGTTCTTACTCCGATGGCATTCATTTATCTGATATACGTTTAGACATATTTTTTTAGTATGATTCAGGATTTGTTAGAGGCAATTTTTCAAGACAATCTTGGCCGCAACAGAACATTATAGGGGGGGGGGGGGGGGGGAGAAGAGCAGTGACAAGCTATAGGCTGTCACCACTTTGGCAATAATATTTCAAAAGAATTTATAAGATGACCTTCATTGATAACAAAGCAATAAATGAATAATTGACAGGGTGATTTGCTTGTGTGCGAAACTACCATAAGCAGAGGTGAGGCCTTGACAACACCTCATTTAAACAGAAATCGGTACAAAGTATTAGTGTATCGATGGAGTAAATATGAGTGACCAGGTCGTTACAGATAAGTCGTGCAAAGAGACAATAAGAAAAATGGAAGGTCATTCTTGAAAATAGTAATAAGTTATCACGTAGGTTTTCCATTAAATGTTATGTTAGCTGTTATGTTTAAAAAAGCAATGGCCAAGTTTATTCCACTTAACTAAGTCGTCATTTGACTGATTATGTCATGAGTCAGTATGGAAGTAAATGCAAGTGCCAATATTATGTGAGTGTCAATATTTTGTTGTGAAACTATCCTTCAAAATATAATGCATGGCTAAACACGTTCCGCCCGATATTTAAAATGGTTTGACCGCTGAAACGTCATTTAACCGGCTATCCAGAAATATTGAGTGAATATCGCCAGATAGACGCTTAAAGATAGCCAGTTATATTGTGTGATATAACCGGATATCCAACGATTTTCATTGCAGAACTGGCTAAGTTTGGTGACCATATTTGGCTGCCACAATAGGTAGAATAACTGGCTAGCTCCAACTTGACTGCCTAGCGCTGAAAATTGGCTTTGCCACTTAAGTTGGAACCAGACGAATTTAAACCAGATATTCAATGCCGGTCACCGGAAACAGCCTGGCATTGAACATCCAGGTTCAGCGCTGACCGTGGAGAACAGCCTGGCTATATCCCACAGTCTGAATATCAGGGCCATTGTAACCAAAACATCTCCTTTATACACAGAAACATGTATCACTAGAAGGAAAATTTCAGGCTTTAAACCATTTGGCTTCTATATTCTACAACCTTCTTCAGCAGTGTGTGAAAAATGATGCTCGAGAGGACCTCTCTACAGAAGGGAATAGAATTTTCTCCTCTTTGGGCTGCCCCAAATTTCCCCTTTCTGCAAATTGATTTAAAAGAAATCAAAGGCAAGGTCTAAGGGCAATTATTTGGCCATTGAGGTGGCCCAAGAATCCTGCATAATTGAAATCCTGATGGAAAAAAAAACTATTGAAAATTAAATAACTCTTTGGAAGTCAATGTTTGCATTTTGTTGGAACCATGCTGCTGCTGGAATTATTAAATAAAAAAGCAAAACAGAAGCAAACAGAACACCTTTGTAATAGGAGTTAATTAATCTTACTCCTGCGCCTGGATCAAAGGGAGGCACAGTTTCTTGTAAAAATGATTAAGCTGCTAATTAAGCTGTTTATAACTTGTTTCCCTGGTTGCTAATGATAATTAACATGCAAATTAGCTCTGGGAAGGGAGGCACAGGGGTCCCCAGTTCATTACCAAGTTAATTACTGTTTGCATACTTAAACATTATGGTTATAAACGGTGCCATTTAATGTAACAAGCGAGAAGATAATTACATGGGTGACATTTTGAAAACTTGATTCCCTCTGTATTATTCTCCGAAATTATTAATGCCCCATATTCAGTTGAAAAGTTAGCTCTTTTGAACTAGCACTAATCTGTCCGCTGGACAAAGGTTTGGTCCTCAGAATGGGTTCTCTCTCTTCAGATCCTTCTGACGGTGGGATCAGATCTATGGGAAGTCTATGATGTCTCTGGACATCCCATTTTACTGACTGATGTGTCTCATAGGGGTCCTACTAAGTACATAAATACATAAGTAATGCCACACTGGGAAACGACCAAGGGTCCATCGAGTCCAGCATCCTGTCCACGACAGCGGCCAATCCAGGTCAAGGGCACCTGGCAAGCTACCCAAATGTACAAACATTTTATACATGTTATTCCTGGAATTGTGGATTTTTCTCAAGTCCATTTAGTAGTGGTTTATGGACTTGTCCTTTAGGAAACCGTCTAACCCCTTTTTAAACTCTGCTAAGCTAACCGCCTTCACCACATTCTCCGGCAACGAATTCCAGAGTTTAATTATGCGTTGGGTGAAGAAAACTTTTCTCCGATTTGTTTTAAATTTACTACACTGTAGTTTCATCGCATGCCCTCTAGTCCTAGTATTTTTGGAAAGCGTGAACAGATGCTTCACATTCACCTGTTCCACTCCACTCATTATTTATATACCTCTATCATGTCTCCCCTCAGCCGTCTCTTCTCCAAGCTGAAAAGCCCTAGTCTCCTTAGTCTTTCTTCATAGGGAAGTCGTCCCATCCCCGCTATCATTTTAGTCGCCCTTCGCTGCACCTTTTTCAATTCTACTAAGAGATAGTGCATGGTCACTGCATGGTCACTGCAGCTTAAAATAGCTTACCACGGAATGTGCTCAGGTAATCCTGCGGTAAGTTTGAAATTGGCATGCACTAGTCACATGCGAAACAAAATATTTTCATTTTTGCACAGAGGGAGCATGTCTGGAGGTGGAGAGTCGGCATTTCTATGCTAATCAGTTAGCATGGCTACATTGCTGCCTGATAACTAATTAACACAAGATTACTGCATGAGCCCTTATCACCTACAAAACAGGTGTCGGTAAGTGCCAACACAGTCATTTGTTTTTTTAACAGCCACATTCTAATGGTGACATTAGCGCATGGCCATTTTACCGATGCAGTAAAAATTGCCTTAGCATGCAGGAAAAACCTGCGTAAGGGGATGTTAAGAGCACTTGATATCACAACTTAAAAGAACCTCATAGAAACCCAGAGATGGCAACCGCAGGAAGTAGGGATGTGCACAGGGCAGACATTTGTGGTTCGTTTTAATTCATTTGGCTTTTTATCCCTAATTTTTTTATATTTTTTTTTAGTTTGTTTCACACATTTGTTTTAATAGAAACTTTGTAACATGTGTTTAAAAATTTTAACATGAACTAATTGATTTAACAAATGTTAATTTCTAGCTTATCAAATGTTAAATCAATTTGAGTGGGAGTTAATTTTTAAGGCACGCTAAGGAGCCACATGTTAACTAAGAAATGCACAGTGGCGTTCCTAGGGGGGCTGACACCCGGGGCTGATCGCCGATGCGCCACGCCCCCCCCGGAACAGCGCGACGCCCTCCCCCACCGGTGAAAAAACCCCCGATCCCCTGGCGAAAGAACCCCCCCCCGGGTGCACGCCGCTGGGGGGGGGTGCCACGCGCCTGCCGGCTCTTCGTTTTCATGCTTCCTCTGGGAGCATGAAAACGAAGAGCCGACAGGCGCGCGGCACTCCCCCAGTGGCGTGCACCCGGGGCGGACCGCCCTCACCGTCCCCCCCCCCTTGGTACGCCACTGCAAATGCATATCCTGCCCAATTTCAGTCCCCATTTGGTCTCTCTGACTTACCTGGTGCATCTGTGCAGTGAGGCATCCGCTGTGTTTTTCCCATCTTCAATGGCAGGCTGTTCTCTATATCCACCTATGTAGTTCTCAGGGCAAACTGTACCATAATGGTCATTTGGGATCTGCTATCATCCTACGCAGCTCCTGATTATCAGTTCTGTCCCTAGGGAATCCTTCCAGTCACTTTTTATTGACAGTCTTACAGAGAAGAGAATTTCATCAGCATGCAGTAATAAATATGTAGGGATGTAATAAGGAGTGGGAGTTAAGAGCAGCCACACAGGACACAAAGCTCATGGGGGTAGGTGTGGAGCGGGTGGAGGTGAATCGATGTTTCACTCATTCCACAACTCCAGCTTCCATCCTTCACATACAAAAAGATCCATCATTTACAGCCAAGCCACAAGATACCACCGTATCTGCTCTGACCCAGGGGACAGAGACAGACACCTTAAAAGCCTGACTGAATCTTTCAAACAGAAGGGCTACAACCCCAAAATAATCTCCAAGAATATTGCCTTCTCCCTCAAAACACCCAGGGAGAATCTGCTACAGTACAAGAAGAAATAACCACAGACAGAATCCCCCTTGTAGTGACATACAATCCAGAGCTGGAAAAACTGAGGAAAATCATAAGAGATCTACAACCTATACTCCAGGAGGATGAATTACTGAAAGAGATATTCCCACCCCCACCAGTACTGGCCTTCCGACAGCCACCTAACTTAAAACACAAGCTAATCAGAAGTAAACTTCCATCACAGACTGAAAAGGAACAGAAGGGCACACTTCCCTGTAATTTATCCAGTTGCAAACTATGCCAAAATATTTCACAGGACCCCAAAGTCATCCACAAAGGAAAGATATTCAACATAAAGGGATCTTTCACTTGCTCATCTTCCAATGTGCTATATATCATTCAGTGTAAAAAATGTAATGAAGGATGCTATATTGGAGAAACAGGCCAGATGCTTAAGACAAGATTCAATTTACATAGACATCACATGAATAATACTGGTGCCAGCAGGGTTCCCATGCCTGTTGGTCAACATTTTACAGGACCAGGACACTGTACCAGTGACTTCACAGTGAGAATCCTGAAAGGTAACTTTAAAACCATACAAGAACGTAAGACCTTTGAAGTCAGAATGATTGAGAGGCCCGAGAGCTGGTCTCGAAGGGCCCATTTAAACGAGGGCTGGGCCCGTTCGAGTCAGCGATAGGCATGCTGGGAGAGAGAGGGGTCATGTAAGGGAGCAGCCTGCTCAGATTGGCTGGGCAAACAATGCACTCTGGTGCTGGGGCAGAGCAGGCTGCTGATTGGCTGGGAAGGTAGCAGGGGGCGGGGCTGGGCGAGGACATAAAGGGAGGAGGGAGACATCGGACTCCAGGGTGCTGGTGATCCGCGGAGGCTGTTTTTGGCGGTTTTTTGCGGCGGTTTTTTGTGCAGGGCCCCTGATTCTTCAGCATGGCGGAAGGGAGAGAATCTGGAGAGGAAACTGGAGGAGCGGAGGTGTCCTTCTGCGCTAGTGATTCGATCGGGAGGAGTCCGGTGGAAGTGAGTGCTGGGGGGGGGGGGGGGAGGGAGGGGAGCTTGCAGGCCCACGTAGATCGAAGGAGATTGCCAGAACAGCCATTGCTGTTGATGCAGCTGTGGCAGGGAAGAAGAGGCAGAAGAAAACTCGACATCTTAGTGCTAGCAGGTCGGGGGGTACTTTGGGGCAGGGGTTTGGGCCGGAGGAGGACGCACTGGGCGGCCCGGGGGGAAGAGAGAGGGGAGAAGAGGCTGGCACTGGTAGGAGGGGGGGCATTAGTGGGAGCAGGGGTCGGGAGGGGTTGGAGGACTTAGAGGATGGGGGGAGCCAGCAAGTACCTGAGCGGGGGAGCGGCCCAGATTGGTCATGGAGGGCAGTCCCGGGTGTCCCCAGCCTCAGCAACGGGTCTTGCGGCAGGCGGCTTTGGTGAAGGCCCCCCTCGAGGCGTAGGTGGGGATAGGATGGGGTGGGGCCAGTACCCTTGGGGTGCTTGGCCCACGTTTGGGATGCCTTTGTGGTCGGAACCAGCAGCAGGCCAGTGGGCAGTTCCTTGGGGCGGAGCTCCGGGCTGGATGGAAAGCTGGCCGAGCTCAGGGCGTCCTGGGGTGGGGGTTCGGGACCCCGGATGGGGCACACGGTGGGCTGTTCCTGCTGCTCCTCCCAATTTGTCTTTACAGATGCAAGGAGAGGTCCACGCGGTTGGAGTGCCAGCACCGAGGCGCCCAGGACAGGAGACGGACCAGTTTGGGACCACACGAGCGGAACAGCTGGAGACCGAGAGGGGAGGTCGAACGAGGCCAGCGGAGCGTACGGTGACCACGGACCAGGCGGCAGGCTCGGCGGGCAGTGGCCCAACAGCAGGAGATGGGCCAGCGCTCCCCACGGCGGGGCCATCTGGATGTGGTAACAGTGAGTGTGCACGGGGAGAGCGGGGGAGGCGAGGGCGGCGCAGGCGTAAGGGGAAGGGGAAAAGGGATAGGTCTTCGTCCTCGTCGTCGGACACATCTACGACTTCTTCGTCCTCTTCCTCCGCTTCTAGGCCTGAGGGACAAGAGGCGGGGAGAGTGGTAGCAGGGATGACAGGGATAGGAGAGAGAGGGCCGCCGGCGCTAGTGGCGTTGTCGGAACTATGGGAACAGGTCCCGCGGGCGTTGCGGCAAAAAATTCGGCGCCGGAAGTGTATAGATGTATTCCGGTTGTTGGAAGGTAGGAAGCCTAGGCGCGGAAAAAAGCGAGGTAAGAAAGCAGAGGCTGATAAGGAGCGTAAAGTAGCAAAAACAATAGTTAATTGGGTGCGAGCTTTTTTACGTTGGCTAGTGTATGGGGGCAGCGGGACCAGGGTCAGTATGGCGTCTTACTGGCGTATGCAGATTCAGTTTTAGATGCATTCCAGCGTTTCGGGGGTTGGGCTTGGTTAAATTACGATGAAGCCTTTAGAGATAAGATGGAAGAAAACCTACACATGACATGGGGGACACAGGACATAAACCTGTGGCTAACGCACATGGCCCCTCGGGGAGCGGTGACGGCGGGAGTGGGAAGAGGGGGTATTCAGCAGACCTTGAGTAGTCGGCCCTTTCGGGTTGCGGGGAGAGGAGAAGGGGGCACCGGCGGGACGGGGACGGCTTCAACAGCAGATGTATGCTGGCGGTTCAATAGAGCAGCATGTCTATTCCCCGATTGTAAATTCAGGCACGCTTGTTCCACGTGTGGGCAAGGGCACCCGTCCATTAAATGTACCAAGAAGGGAGCAGGGGGCACAACCCTTGCCAAGTAAGTGGGCAGGACGGGCCCCCACGCCGGTGCAAGTCGATGCGATGCTGCCATGGCTCCATCGATATCCAGTACGGTCAGCGGCTCAACTGCTGGAGGGTGGTTTTAGAGAGGGGTTTCAGATCCCTTATCGGGGGAGGGTAGAGTCCAATTGGGTGCAGAATTCTGCGTCCGTAACAAAATTGAGGGAGGTGGTACGGCAAAAGCTAGATGAGGAGTTGAGTTTAGGGAGAATTGCGGGGCCTTTTCAGAACCCCCCGTTTTCCCCATTCATGATTTCCCCGCTAGCAGTGATCCCTAAAAAAGCGCCCGGGAAGTTTCGCCTCATACATAACCTCTCGTATCCGGAGGGCAGGTCGGTGAACGCGGGTATCCCAAAAGATTGCTGTTCGGTACAATACACTTCATTTGATTGCGCGGTGCGGTTGGTGCGACAGTGCGGAGAGGGCACCCAGCTGGCGAAGGTTGATATTGAGGCGGCCTTTCGATTACTGCCAGTGCACCCGACAGCATTCCCTTTGCTCGGTTTCCATTTTGAGGGGGCCTTCTACTACGATCGCTGTATGCCAATGGGGTGTTCAGTGTCTTGTGCATATTTCGAGCGCTTTAGTTCCTTCGTACATTGGGTGACAGCTCAGAAGGCAGGGTTGGACACACTAGTCCATTATTTAGACGATTTCCTGTTTATAGGAGCAGCGGTCGGGGGGGGCGTGTGGCCAGTTGCTGGCTGCCTTTATGGCAGTGGCTGAGGAGTTTGGTATTCCTTTGGCCGCGGACAAGACAGAGGGCCCAACTTCAGTCCTCACATTTCTGGGGATTGAGATTGACACGGAACGAATGGTGACGCGGTTACTGCATGGGAAAGTCGAGCAGTTAGTGGAGCAGATCATAGGGGTGTTGCATGCAAAAAAGGCCACGCTTGAGGCCATTCAGTCGTTAGTGGGAAGCTTGAATTTTGCCTGTCGGGTGCTTCCGATGGGTCGCGCCTTTTTGAGGCGTCTGGGGGCGGCAACGGCGCACGTATCACTGCCGCATCACCACATCCGTTTATCCGCAGGGGTGCGCAGGGACTTGCGTATGTGGTTGGAATTCCTTGCCGAGTTCAATGGCACGCTGGTTTTGCAGAGTCCAGTTGTGGCGCACGTGGATTTGGAACTGTTTACAGATGCAGCAGGGGGTCATGGTTTCGGAGTGTACTGTGCGGGTTCGTGGTGCGCGGCCCCCTGGCCGGGTTGGTGGGTCGTGTCCGGGCTTACAAAAAATATCACATTTCTGGAGTTGTTTCCATTTGTAGTAGTCTGCGAGTTGTGGCCAGAGCAACTACGGAACAAAAGCGTTGTAGTCTGGTGCGACAATCTAGGGGTAGTGGAGGTGGTGAATAAGCAGTCAGCGCGTTGTTTAATGGTTAACTCATTAATGAGGGAATTAGTGCTGCGCTGTTTGCGACTAAATGTTCATTTGCGGGCGAGGCATGTGCCAGGAGTGGATAACCGGATAGCTGATGCGCTGTCCCGTTTTCAATTGCAGACGTTCAGAACATTAGCGCCGGGGGCGGATCAGGAAGGGCAGCGAATGCCGGAACAACTTTGGCGACTCGGAGACCCGAGGTCTGGCAGTTGTTGAAGTCTTCAGTTGCCCCAGCTACATGGACAGCATACGTATGTGGCTTTGACAAAGTGACGAGTTTCCTACACAGCCAGGGTTGGGAGGCTGGTCGGGCATCTGATGAATTGTTAGCAGCATATGTTGCAAGTGCTCGAGGGTCTGGGACTTCGCGTAGTGCGGTCCGGAGGCATTTAGCGGGTTTTTATTTTTTCAGTAAAGCATATGGGTGGGGGGTTCCTGAATCGCAGTTTCTGGTGGGGAGCGCATTGAAGGGATGGGGGAGGGTCGTGCCACCGGTGGGGGACACAAGGCGGCCAATTACACATGGGTTATTAGTGCTCGTGTTGCACGCGGTGTTCCAGGTGGCGCGGTCGGATTTCGAAGCACGGCTTTTCCGCGCGGCTTATGCGCTGGCATTCTATGGGGCGTTCCGAGTGGGGGAGTTAGTTGAAAGACGCCGGGCGGTGACGGAGTTTTCTGGTATATTACGGGAGAATGCATCCATTCAGGATGGGCAGTTGCGTATCAGATTGCTGCGGTCTAAAACGGATCAGAGAGGAGTGGGCAGTACAATCGTGTTGAGAGGGGTGCCGGGAGTTGACTATTGTCCGGTGACATTGGTGGCAGCGTACCTCGAGGTCCGGCCAGCGGGGCCGTCATCATTGTTGGTGCACGCGGACGGGCAGGTCTTGACGAGGTACCAATTTGCAGCTGTATTGCGCCAGAGTCTTATGGCGGTGGGAGAAGATCCTCGGCAGTTTGGTACCCATTCGTTCCGGATAGGAGCAGCGACCAGCGCACATCAAGCTGGGCTTGGAGCGGCTGATATTCGTCGCATAGGACGTTGGGCGTCGGGGGCATATCGGGGGTATATTAGGCCCACATAAAAGGGGGTCTTGGGGTGTGTAGGGGCGCGGGGCGACGGGGGGGTGAGGTCTTTGGTCTGCTGTCGGTTGTCACAGAGTGGGGACTCTTTGTGTTGGTTGCTTCCCCTTGTAGATGGAGGAGTCGCGGAAGCTGTTTGGATTGTGGGACATTCCTTTGTGCATTGGGCCGGTGCACGGGCAGCCAGGCGCCCGGGTGGACTGCATCTGGGATTGGCGATGCGGGGCCTCCGAATATCGTGGTGGGGCGATCGTGGAATGAGGTGGAGGCAGCTGGTGTCCTTGCTGTATCGGCTGCGAGGAAGACAGCGATCTCCGCGGATATTGCTGATTCATTTAGGAGGCAATGATGTGGATAGTTTGACTGGCAAGAGATTGATTGACATGGTGAAGGATGACTTGCGTCTGGTCATGATGTGGTATCCGGATACCAAACTGGTTTGGTCAGATATAATACCCAGGCCGGCTTGCCTGCCAGCCCGCAAATGGCGGCGCGGGCTAAGCAAGATAAATCGGCAGGTGGGTCTTTGGGTGACAGCCAGGGGGGGGTATCATATAAAGCACGATTGGGTGGATACATCGTGTGCAGGGCTATTTGCCAGGGATAGAGTCCATTTGTCTGATGTGGGGTTAGATTTGTTTTTGTTGGACATACAAGAGTGTTTAGAGTTCATTTGGGGGCAACGATGAGGTAGGCCGCAGCTTCTTTGGGGGGAGAGGAGAGTCTTGCAGGTGCAAGACCCTCCTCTTGTGGCAAAAATAAAGAACGAAAACCCGAGCTACAAAAGACATGGCTCATGGGGGGGCTGAGCCGGAGCATGAAAGGCGGGTCGGGTGACCCGGGAGACAAGTGTGGAGGTCCACACAGAGTCGGCCCCTGCTGCGAGGGCGGGGCTTAGACGAGAGTGCCGATTTGCTGACAGGGCGATCGGCGGATGGGGGGGGGGGGGTCCAGGCTTATGGCATGGCCGGACCCACGTAGCTCGGGTGAGGGGGGAGTGATAAGTTGTACAAGTTAAATAATTTGAATTGTTAATAAAGTAAGCTGCGGCCTAAGTTTTCCCAACAATGGTTTCAAGAAAGTTATTACGGTGAAAGGAAAAAGGGGGAAGATGGGGTGGGGGGAGGGGGGGGCTTGGTGGTGAATGGGTCCCAGCTCCAAGGTTTATGAATATTTTAACACCCAACAGAAAGGACTTAACAAGGATCTGGGGTTCCTAGCCCATTATAAGGCATAAAGCTGTATGTCTCTGTTGATCACCCTCCCCTTACCTATCCACACCCACCCTGTTAGAATATCAATGATATGCTTTGATGTCCCCATGCATACTTCCTACCCACCCCCCTCCTCCCACCCTGTCAGACTGTCATAGTAATGCTTGAATGTTTTCACTTATATACACTGTCAGCTAGCACATTTGCTTATTTCCGATCTGAGGAAGAAGGGCAACCTTCGAAAGCTAATCAAGAAATGTATTAAGTTATGTCCAATAAAAAAGGTATCATCTTATTTTCTTTTCCATGTTTTATTTTGTTTGATTTCTATTGATAACCTTAAGAGTGGACTAACACGGCTACCACACTCCTCTACTTAAAAATATTTTTAAAACAAATAGGAGGAAATATTTTTTTCCCTCAAAGAATAGTTAAACTCTGGAACTTGTTGCCGGAGAATATGGTAATGCAGTTAGCATGGTATGTTTAAAAAAGGTTTGGACAAGTTCCTGGAGGAAAAGTCCATTGTCTGTTATTGAGATGGGCATGGGGGAAGGCACTGCTTACCCTGAGATGGGTAGCATGGAATGGTGCTACTAATTGGGTTTCTGCCAGGTACTTGTGACCTAGATTGGCCACTGCTGGAAGCAGGATACTAGGCTAGATGGACCATTGGTCTGACCCAGTATGGCTATACTTATGTTCATATATGGGTCCACCCTACCACCAGGGAATTGTTTTGTGGGGGAGGCACGGGGAGTGCCGGGGGGGGGGGGGTGTCAGGAGACACTGGGGTGCTGGGGGCACTGGGAAGCATCAGGAGGGTCAAGAGGCAGTCCACTGGATCACCAGGGAGTTTTGTGCAAGCTGTCAAATGCACATCCAATGCACAAAGGGGGATTTGTGCATCTCATGTGCATGTGATCCCTTTTGTGCATTGCTCACTGTTTGTGACTTGGTAACTTTTACATTTGGTAACTTTTGTATTTTACAGCTGCCTTTGTGCATCAGGCCCCCAGTCCATTAACCAGTTAAGTAAGCAAAGTGAGGACAGCAAAAAGGCTGTAATTTTCATTATTTACAGTGCATTTATTTATTTATTGTTTACATAAGAACATAGGCGTTGCCATACTTGGACAGATTGAAAGTCCATCAAGCCCAGTATTCTGTTTCCAACAGTGACCAATCCAGGTCAAAGTATTTGGCAGGATCCCAAAAGAGTACAAATATGCTGCTTATCCTAGAAACAAGCAGTGGATTTTCCAAAGTCCATCTTAATAATTGCTTATGGACTTTTGCTTTAGGAAATTATCCCACCCTTTTCTAAACCCTGCTAAGCTAACTGGCTTTGTTTTACTTTGTATGATCTTGCATGTTTAATGAAAATCTAATAGAGAGGACCTTTTACTAAAGGGTGATAGGGCTACCGCACAGGTAGCATGTGCCAAAACTGCACCACCGCAGGGCATGCTCAGGCATCCTGCGGAATTGCTGTGATCAGTATGTGCTGATGCCCACAGTAGAAAATATAAATAATTTTCTAGCGGGGGTGGGGGGGTGGGGGTGGGGATTAAAGCTTGCTCTACACTAATTCAGTAGCGCAGGCACATTACTGTGCACTACCTGATTAGCTCAAGAGTAGCACAGGAGTCCTTACCGCCTCTTAAATAGGTGGCAGTAAGGACTCCTGGCAATAATAGCCATGTGCTCATGGGGAACTTAGCACATGCACTAAAATGTATAGCAAGTTTAGGGTGTGGAAATATACAATCTTTAGATACTGTCACGATACATTGATTTCTACTGATTGAAAAAATAAAGGTATTCAACCATAGCACCGTTGTGTGTTTAATAAGGAAAAAAAGGCCTCACAGAGCAGGGGCGTAGCCACGGGCGGGCCTGGGTGGGCCTGGGCCCACCCAATTTTGAGTCAGGCCCGCCCAGCAGCAAAGTTCCTGACGGTGATTCCAGTCGCAGGCTCCGCTCGCAGTCGCAGCGATTCCCACACACTGCCTGCTAGTGCCGGCTGCCGCTCAATCTCCTTGCGCTACTAAGCGCTAACCCGGAAGTCTCTCATCTGCAAGGAGATTGTTGAGCGGCAGCCGGCAGGCAGCGTGTGGGAATCGCTGCGACTGCGAGTGGAGCCTGTGACTGGAATCGCCATCAGGAACTTTGCTGCTGGGCGGGCCTGCAAGGAGGGTGAGATGCTGCAGCTGCACGGGGGGGGGGGGAGGGATGAAGGGGGAAAGATGTCGCATGGGAAGGGAAGATGGGGGACACAGCAGCTGCACAGGGGGAAGGGAAGATAGAAAGAAAGATGCTGCACAGGGGGGGAGGGAAGATGGAAAGATGAGGCTTGGTTGGTGGGTGAGGGAGATGCACGGGGAAAAAGGGAGAGATGCAGCAAAGGGGTGGAGGGGTGAGGAAGAGAGAAGTCTTGGCTGTGTATGAGGTGGAGGGGAGGGACACATGCTGCATACAGAGGGGATAGGTGGGGAGGGGGAGAAATGGTAGGTATAGGGGTGGAGAGGAGGAAGAAATGGTGGGTATAGTGGTGGAGGGAGGGCGGAGCAGAGAAAGTTTTATGCCCACCCACTTTGGGCTCAGGCCCACCCAAAACTGGCTGTCTGGCTACGCCACTGTCACAGAGCTCCTAGATTATAGCCCTCTATCGGAGCTAAAACGGATCAACGTAGACCCTCTGTTCATCATTGGCCAAAAACCTTCAAAAGTGTGTGGTGTTTTAGTGTCCTTCGCACAACTATATAGATATGAATTTTATAGATTTCTATCTCACTGTCATGCTCCAACAAGCTACTTAACACGGTGATACAGTGAATATATATGGTTCAAAAGAGCACTTATCTTTCAAACTGCTCGCACTAAGAACTTCAACGATTCCAACTCATTCCTTCACTCCCCTCGCCCCAAGCCAACGATGGCCAGTGTTTGGTCTCGCTGCATCAGGGTCTTGGTGGCGGGACGGCTTCTGTGGGCATAAAGAGAAGAACTTATAAACTTACATTCTCGGTGTCCGACGTGCTCAAAAGACGTCTCAAAAATAGCCTTACTGGAACCGGAGTTTCCATTTGTATTAATCATGCCTGGGCCTAGCATTGAATTCATCATAAGATGGCTGACGTTTTATAGAATAAGTGACGTCAGACGCTGAAAGCAATTGTCACCAGTCAATTAAAGGGAAAGAACAGATTTAAACATGCTGGAACGGATCTAAAAAATTTTCAATCAGTGGAAATCAATGTATCGTGACAGAACTTAGCATATGTCCATTTTTTTAAACAAATGCAGCCATTTTTCAGCCATGCTACAACGTGGCTGGAGTGCCCAGCAAACCCACACGCTAATCGCAGCACCAGCCGCTTTCCAGCGTGGCTTAGTAAAAGGACCCCAAAGTTTTGGGAACTAAAAAAAAAAATTACAATACATTAAATTTTTGTTGTTGTTGTGAAATAATGTCTTTGTTGGCATAAGAAACATATTAATAAAGAATTGTTTTTAAAAAAAAACAATGGGGCTGATATTCAGACCACAGGAGTTAGACCGGCTAACTCCTGAGGTTGGCGCTGAACCCAGATAATCAATGCCGGGCCATTTCCGGTGACTGGCATTGATTATCCATTTTAGTTTGGGCTGGTTTAAAGATACCCAGCTAAGTCCATATTCAGATTTAGCCGGTTATCTTTAAACCAGCCAAAGATTCCCACGTTTTCACGTGGCCAAATGTGGCTGCTAAACCGGTTTTAAAAATCAGTGGATAGCTGGTTATATCAGCTGATATAACCGTCTATCTGCTAACCACTAACTGGGGAAATTCATCGAGGGATAGCTGGTTATTCCCTGCTGAATATCGGTGGAGAGCTGATTAAGTGCTGTTTAATCAGTCAGCAGCCATTCTGGCCGGTTAAATAGCACTGAAAATATCTGGGGAAATGCATTTAAGTTTTCTGTACTGAAGTGTGATGCCCTAAGCTGCAGCTTGTCTAGCTTCTTTGCAAGCCTGACCCTGTTTTCAGTAGCCTAGTGGTTAGTACAGTGGACTTTGATCCTGGGGAACTGAGTGTTCCTTGTGACTCTGGGCAAGTCACTTAACCCTCCATTGCCCCTGGTACAAAATAAGTACCTGAATATATGTAAACCGCTTTCAATGTAGTTGCAAAAAAAAAAAAACCCAGAAAGGCGGTATATCAAGTGCCATTTCCCTTTCCCTATTTGAGATTCTACATGGAATTTTGCTTCTATTGGAGATTCTAGATGGAATGTTGCTAGTATTGAGGTTCTGTTGTTACTATTGGAGATTCTACATGGAACGTTACTATTCCACTAGCAACATTCCATGTAGAAGACTGCCCTTGCAGGTCAGCAACGTGGCTGCGCAGGCTTCTGTTTCTGTGAGTCTGACGTCCTGCACATATGTGCAGGATGTCAGACTCACAGAAACAGAAGCCTGCGCGGCTGCATTGCTGACTTGCAAGGGCAGGCTTCTACATGGAATGTCACTAGTGGAGGAGTAGCCTAATGGTTAGTGCAGTGGACTTTGATCCTGGGGAACTGAGTTCAATTCCCACTGCAGCTCCTTGTGACTCTGGGCAAGTCACTTAACCCTCCATTGCTCCTGGTACAAAATAAGTACCTGAATATATGTAAACCACTTTGAATGTAGTTGCAAAAACCTCAGAAAGGCGGTATATCAAGTCCCATTTCCTTTTCCCTATTTGAGATTCTACATGGAATATTGCTACTGTTGGAGATTCTACATGGAATGTCGCTATTCCACTAGCAACATTCCATGTAGAAGCCTGCCCTTGCAGATCAGCACCACGGCAGCGCAGGCTTCTGTTTCTGTGAGTCTGACGTCCTGCACTTAACCCTCCATTGCCCCTGGTACAAAATAAGTACCTGAATATATGTAAACTGCTGTGAATGTAGTTGCAAAAACCTCAGAAAGGCGGTATATCAAGTCCCATTTCCCTATCCCTTCTTATCTAGACTTCTTTCAGTAATATCCTTCAGCCCCTCATTGCTGTGCATTTAGTGAGGTCTTGGCATTCAGTGAAATGGAATACTTCAAGCTGAAACTGAATCCGGCCCTTTCGTGTGCTATAGCATCGGGCCAGGTTACATTAAAGACCCACTTGCATTCAGCGACACAATATCAGCATGCAATATTTAACATGTAACCAGGCAACACAGGGCTCTTCGAGCTGGTATCCTCACCACCCTCAGATAACAGCTTTTACAGTTTGCTGCCGCACTTTATCAGGTTCAGGATAAGAGATCCAACATAAGCCAGGGTCTTGAGAATGAAGTGTAGAGGGCATTCCAGAAAAGGAGAAAAAAAAAAAAAAAGCAAATAAAAAAAGTGTTGGATTCTGAAGTTCCATGTCAGGATGAACAATAGTGTATGTGCCCAATCTAATATAAAATTGATATTGCAAAGGACGTAGTGCACTTCAGCAAATCTGTCCCCGCATTAAAACAACAGTCAGCCACAGGCAACATGCTCTAGCACACTCTTCCTACCCAGCCCACAGCAATAATCCAGATATTTCCATAGCAATAACCCAGGTGGTCATGAAATCTCTTGCCACTCTGAAGTCAGAACAGGGAGGTTTGCTCAAGGTCGTAAGTAATTTGCTCAAGGTCATATAGCGAGTGATAGCAGGGAGCAGTGGCAATCTTACCAAGCTGTGGTAAAAAGGACCATGCAATAGTGACAGCTTTCATTTTTGCTGAACACTCAGGCCCTTTTCACCGCAGCAGGTAAAAAGGCTGCAAAAATGCATAGCCATTTACCACGTGGCCATGTTGGGAGTGCACTTACTGCCACCCATTGAAAGGAAAGGAGAAGTCTCTTAGAGGCCCTTCTAGAAAGGCACAGTAGGGTCCACGTGTGTGCGCCAGGCTAGTGCACCCCTCCCAGCGGTTATTTCAGATTTGGCATGCGCCAATATTTCCTACCGTGAATGGCTTTTCTGGCGTTAATCAGCAGTTGGCACGCGCCGTCTGGTCACCGCATGTGTAGCTCGTGAGCCCTTACCCCTAGGTCAATGGGTGGCGGAAAGTTCTCAGGCCAAAACTGGACGTGCGCTGGTTTCAATTTTAGCATACGTCCATTTTCCGTCCCCTTAAAAAAGTTTCTTTTTCCTAGACATGGTAAAAACTGGCCTGGCATGCGCCCAAAAGATGCGCTTGCACTACCGCAGGGGCGTAGCCAAACTTCGGTGGGAGGGGGGTCCAGAGCCCGAGGGAGCACATTTTAGCCCCCCCCCCCCCTGCCACCGCCACCAACAACTTTGACCCCCCCCCCCCCCGCTGATGACTCTCTCGACCCCCCTCCCGCTGCCAGCCCTCCCCCTCCGCCACCGTCGCCTACCTTTGCTGGCGGGGGACCCCAACCCCCACCAGCCGAGGTCCTCTTCTTCCGGTGCAAGTCTCACAGAAACAGAATGAAGCCTTGCGCCAGAAGAAGAGGACCTCGGCTGGTGGGGGTTGGGTTCCCCCCTCAGCAAAGGTAGCGGACGGTGATGGCAGCAGCGGGGGAGAGTTGGCAGCGGGAGGGGGGGTTGAGAGGGTCATCAGCAGGGGGTCCAGGGCCAAATCTATGGGGGCCCAGGCCCCCGTGGCCCTACATAGCTATGCCACTGGTAAAAGGACCCCTTAGTGGTCTGGAATAAAAAATAAGAGATCTTGAGCGAACACATGTGGCCACTAAAGAGGCCTAGACACTGTCTGAGTTGCACCACCTTAGGTACAACAAACACAATACCTTATCTAGTGAACAAACTGAGGCTGCTCTATTTTCCTCTGAACATTTGCCTACAACCGAAGCCCTACATTCTACAAATAATAATTTTGTAATAACTTTGACTAATGTATTTTAATCTTTTAATTGATTTGATTAAGAAGTATGTATGGAGTTGAATGTGATCTTCTGTTTGAGTTAGGCTTTCCTGTTGATTGTTGGTGCTCTGATAATGGTATTGTGTTATCATAATTTAAACCACTTTTGTACTATATAGGTTAAGTGATATCAAACATATAAATGGCAAGTGACCAACTCACCTGCAAATGCGCAGTAGAGACTTCCCTCTCTTTCCCGCCCTCGCGTCAAGACGTGATGACGTCAGAGGGCGGAACAGAGAGGGAAATGGAGTCGGACTGTTGGACGCTGCCGCTGCCACTGGAGCCTGGAAACGAACATCGCATGCACCAACCTCCACCCTCCCCCCCATCCCCGCCGCCGCTCCCGCCCCCCTCCATATTGGGCCCCCTGCACTGACCTGACAGCGCCTCTCACGTAAGTGCACTCCCAACTTGCGATCTGCTGCTGCCTGCAGCGCTTTCACACAGAGGTGAGAGGCGCTGTCAGGTCAGTGCAGGGGGCCCAGCACGGAGGAGGGAGGGAGCGGCAGCGAAGAGGGTAGCTGGACATGGGGGGAGGGCAGGGGGGGAGAGGGCATGGTTGTGGACATGGGGTGAGAGCAGGGCAGAGAGGAGGGTTGCTGAACATGGGGGGAGGCCAGGGTTGGTGGACGAGGAGGGGGGAGGCCAATGGAAAGAGGAGGGTTGCTGGATATGAGGGGAGGGCAGGGGAGAGAGCAGGGGAGAGAGGATGGTTGCTGGACGGGGGGAGGCCAGGGGATACAGGACGGCTGCTGGACATGGGGGGGAGGGCAGGGGAGAGAGCAGGGTTGCTGGACATGGATCAGGGGAGGGCAGGGGAGAGAGGAGGTTTGCTGCACATGGATGGATGGAGGTGAGAATTATTACATTTTGCAAAACACAAATCTCGCCCATTTTAACGGGCTTAACGGCTAGTATTAAGTATAATAAACATAAACATACACTCCCCTGCAATCAGAGAGAGCTATTAGAGTTACCAATATAGGTAGAAAAGACACTTGAGGTGATCAAAGATTTACCTATAGCAAAGGCCCCAGCCTGACGGATTCCCAGTTCTCATGCTTCTTATCTGATTTCTAGTCCCCAAAAAGACAAAATCTTACAGCAACACTTATACAGCATAATTTGGTTGGTATCACGTTCACTGAGACCTAAAGAGATTCATGCCTGTTTTTTTAGCAGATACTTTTCCTTTGAAGATAACACTTGTGCATTTTACAATCTAATCTACATAATTTCCCTCCCAGGATCTATACACACACTTCCCATCCTCTGCCTACCTACTTTTTACTTGGCTAAAAGTGTATTCTTTGCAGATCCTAACATGCTCTTTTAGGTGGAAAAGGGCTGGGTAATTTTCAGCCAGCTATTTCACCTGGGGAAATTTGGTATTTATCTGGGTCAATATTTTCTAAAAATTGCTCTTATTGTTTATAACTAACAGAGATATGCAAACCACTTGCAATCAAGATGATACTTTTCTTGAAATAATCCTGTAAATACAGAATTTGTAGTTGTTCTTTCACTAAAGAATTTAACAGAATTGAAACTTCAGAGGAGGGCCCAGATTAGGAGCGGAGGGAGGGTCACAACCAGAGAAGATGGCATCCATCCTTCAGCTAATCCTTGCTCTGTTTGTCATCCTCACCTCACTCCTCCTTTCTATCCCCCAGTTCTTTCCAAACTGCTCCCTGGTATTCTCTAAGGCAGAAACTCAACCCTAACTCCAGTCCCATCACACACAACTCAACCCCAGATTGCTTCTCTCGTTCTTGCATACACAGGGGTGATATGATACAGACGTTCACATATTTGAAAGGTATTAATCCGCAAAAGAACCTCTTCCGAAGATGGGAACTAGAAGACATGAAATGAGGTTGAAGGGGTGCAGAGTCAAGAAAATTGTCAGGAAATATTTAGTGGAGTTGAAAAAGGTAACGGAATTCAAAAATGAGTGGGATAAGCATAAAGGAATTCTGTTTAGAAGGAATGGATCCTCAGAAGCTTAGCAGAGATTGGGTGGCAGCACCGGTGGTGGGAGGCGGGGCTAGTGCTGGGCAGACTTCTACAGTCTGTGCCCTGAAAATGGCAGATACAAATCAAGGTCAGGTATGCACATAAAGTAGCACATATGAGTTTATCTTGTTGGGCAGACTGGATGGACCGTGCAGGTCTTTCTCTGCCGTCATCTACTATGTTACTACACGTTACTATGCTACAGGTATAAACAGAGTTGACTCCCTTCACCTTTCACCTAGCTGATCTCCTCTAACCTTCTCCCCAATCGATCCCCTTTCCTAATGTCCAAATTCATCCCTTGTCTCTTGCCCTCCAACTCTTCAGCTGATCCCTAGACATCCACACAGCTGACCTCCTTTTTATGGTCTCTCCCAATCACTGCCAATCCCCTCTTTCATGCTCAGCAATGTTTCCTCATGCTGCCCAGCACCTCTGGCCTGTGCAGCTCTGTTCTGAGGCACACCTGCTATAGTCTCCACAACACAACACTGGCAGTTCCTCACTGCCCCCAAAGCACAAAAGAGGAACTCTATAACTGGGTGCCTACATTTAAATTACACTTCACTTGTATATATATATTTATTTAGATTTTGCTCACACATTTTTCAGTAGTAGCTGAAGGTGAGTTACATTCAGGTACTCTGGATATTTCTCTATCCCAGGAGGGCTCACAATCTAAGTTTGTACCTGAGGCAATGGAGGGTTAAGTGACTTGCCCAAGATCACAGGGAGTAGCAGTGGGATTTAAACCAGCCACTTCTAGATTGCAAGCCTGGTTCTCTAACCACTAGGCCACTCCTCCACCCCATGTATGAATGTACAAAATATTAGTGCTTTCACGTTGGTGTACATTAACCCCCTAATTCTGTAAAAGTCACCAAAAATTGTGGTTGCAAATTTGGGTGCATGCCTAATTTGCATGCACAATTTAATTGAATAATTAGCGCCAATAATTTATTTATTTATTTATTTGTTACATTTGTATCCCATATTTTCCCACCTATTTGCAGGCTCAATGTGGCTTACATTGTACCGTAGAGGCGTTCGCCATCTCCGGTAGAGAAACAAATACAAGGTTAAGTTGTGGTCGGGTAAGGTAGGTGTGTTTCAAGCACAATGGGGGTGTAAGAGAGGGAAGGTTGTGTATAGTCCAGTACGATCATTGGTTTTGATGTGTTGCTGAGTGTAGGCATTTATGTTGGGTCGATAAGGTATGCTTTTTTGAACTGGTTGGTTTTTAATGATTTCCTGAAGTTTAGATGGTCATAAATTGTTTTCACAGCTTTTGGTAGAGCGTTCCATAATTGTGTGCTTATATAGGAGAAGCTGGATGCGTAGGTTGCTTTGTATTTGAGACCTTTGCAACTTGGGTAGTGGAGGTTCAGGAATGCTCATTATGATCCGGTTCTGTTTCTGGTTGGTAGATCTATGAGTTCTGTCATGTATCATGGGACTTCTCCATAATTATTGGCACTAATTACAGTTAATTGAACTTTACATGCATACATTTAGGCACGGGATCCATGCCTAAAATTTACATGCGATTTGAAAAAGGGGGCATGGAAATGGGAGGGTCATGGGCAGAGCAGGGACGTTCCTAAAATGAATGTGTGTTGTTATATCATAACGGGGATATGCGCCTAATTTAGGCATGAAGTAACTAGAGAGGGTGACAGTATACACAACTAGCAAACAAAGAAAAAAAGCACAACTGGGCCTTCAAGACTGGGACAACAGGAGCCCTTTATTGAGATCAGACCCAACACGGGACGTGTTTCAGCATCAACAATGTCTGCCTCAGGGGTCTATTGATAGACTACATACAATATAAATTGGTTTAAAATAAATAGAAAATTGAACATCACAATATAAAACATCAAAAAACAACATACATCACGAACTATATTAAAAATATACATAAAAGAACAGATATGCAACGTGATAATAAATAAATAATGAATTACAAAATAAGAAAGCTCAATTATCTTAAATGATACGTGAAAACGCATTTTGTTTTTCTAATATTTTACCGCCACGATGGTCTTATAGAATCGGTGCTCTGACACCTTTGAAGTATTCAATTCTAACTAGTTGTTCTGTGAATATAAGTTTATTGTTGAGAAATACTGCAGTAATAAGGAGATTGAATGTCCAGTTCCTTTTATAATCAACAATACCATGCATTGTTTGTAGAAACACACTTGCTTTCGATTTCTGACACGGAATAGCCCTCAGCTCACTGATGTATCGGTTTTACCTTGGCATTATCGCTATAATAAATGTAGCACTAAGACTTGCTAATGAAACATTATATCCGTCAGTCCCAGTTTTCTATTACACCATTAAACAGCATAAACTGAAAATGGATATTCAAAACGCTAATTATGGACTACCTGTACTAATAATATGGCACTATCACAGTGGGATTATATAAGAGTTGATCCCCCGCTTGCGTATCTTGATAACTAACCTAGGTAAGAATACCCTTCCTGTGAGTTTACTACAATTCTGTTTGTGGAAATTGAAATCCTATATGATAATTCTCACCTCCAACAGGATGTGCTTGGGACCGTGCCTGCCGGAAGTGGTCTGCTAGGCAGGCACGCACTGACCTCAGTGACATCAGTGACAGACAATTTGACAAAGCAAAACAATCTGAGTGCTGGCCATTAGGACACAGGGTAGATAGGAGAGTTTTAAAAGACTGAAGGAAATGAAAGTGTTAAACTGGAGAAGGGGGCGGGGGAGTTGTGAATGACTGAAAGACATGCAAATTTGGGACAGAAAAACAATCTCAATGCTGGCCATTAGCACACAGGGTACATATGAGAGTTTTAAAAGACTGAAGGAACCAAAAGTGTTCAGTGGGGGGCAAGTTCTGAATGAATGAAAGAAATGAAAATTTACGAGAGGAACACAATCTGAATGCCGGGCATTTGTACACAGGGTAGATAGGACACTTTTTTTAAAAAATGAAGGACGTGAAAGTATTACATCTTGGGGGAGGGGTGAGGAGGAAAGTGGTGGGGTATCCAGATACTGGGCATTAGGGCCACGGGGGTACATAGACTTTTGAAAGCCTTAAGGAACCCAAAGTGTGGGAAGGAGGAGGAAAAGGAGGGGAGGGAACGGGGTGAGGGACATTAGGAACAGGGGAGGGGGCCCTGTCACACACTCTCATTCTCACACACACACTGTCACACAGACAGTCTCACTCTGTCACACACCCGCACATTCACTCTGGCTCTCTCTCTCAAACATACACACTCCCAGGAAAACCTTGCTAGCGCCCGTTTCATTCGTTCCAGAAACGGGCCTTTTTTACTAGTGTTTAATAATTCACAGATAAACCTGCTGAACCCTTGTTATATGGTTATGTTAAAAACAAAATTTTTGTGCGGTTATGATTAGTACATAAGTACATAAGCATCGCCATGCTGGGACAGACCAAGGGTCCATCGAGCCCAGCACCCTGTCACTGACAGCGGCCAAAAGAACAAGCAATTTGTCCCACCCATCCTACTAGGGCACATTGATGAGCAATGCCCAATTATGTTTGTCTTCATTTTATCTGTGAACTTAATTTTTAATTTTCAATGTCTGTGGTTTTAAAATAACAATGATTATAACTACTACTATAATATATTTATAAGCAACACCCAATGATGTCTGTCCCTTCTTAATTTATTTTTAATATATGTGTGAAATTGATTTTTTAGTGTGGTTTATTTGATTGTCAATATGTTTTTGATGTATATAATTTAAGATAATTGATCTTTCTTATTTTGTAATTCATTATTTATTTATTATCACGTTGCATATCTGTTCTTTTATGTATATTTTTAATACAGTTCGTGATATATGTTGTTTTTTGATGTTTTATATTGTGATGTTCAATTTTCTATTTATTTTAAACCAATTTATATTGTATGTGCTCTATCAATAGACCCTGAGGCAGGCGTTGTCAGGGCTTTTTTTGAGGGGGTACTTGGGGGTACTGAGTACCGGCACCTTTTCCATTGTCTGCTACAATTGACCCATGGACTCCAAGTTTTAATGAAAGAGCTCAGGCTCTACACACCAATTCTGCCTTGTCATAGGTTCTGTGACTAGTTGCAGGGGGCCTGGCTATTGTGGGTTGGGTCCCTCAGTGATCACTCCACCCCTGAAGGGTGGCCTGGCATTTGAGTTACTGGCACCTTTTTAGTTCGAAAAATTACACTGGGCATTGTTGACACCGAAACACGGCCCGTGGCGGGTCTGATCTCAATAAAGGACTCCTGTTGTCTCAGTCTTGAAGGCCCAGTTGTGCCTAATTTAGGCTGATAGATTTTTAGAGCTGCACAAATACTAAATGATGCTTCACTGCTTAAGCTCTTAAAAAAAAAGAAGCAAGATCTTAAATTGGATCTGTTACATTACTGGAAGTCCCCCCCCCCCCCCCCCTTTCTCTGGAATACTTTGCCACTGACACTCTGTACAGAACCTTCATCTCTAAAATTTAAATCGGCGCTTAAAACCTATCTTTTTGAGCAGGCTTTTCAATAGTTACTGAAGTCATGGGCTTCGAGGTGGGTGACTAACCTGCTTATTTTTGAAGGAGATCGCTAGCCATCTTCTGACACAAATCGGGAGATGGCCGGCCATCTCCTGCAGCTGGCGAAATCAGTATAATCGAAGCTGATTTTGGCCGACTCCAACTGCTTTCCGTTGCAGAGCCGGCCAAAGTTAAAGGGGGCATTTCTGCAGGGTATGGAAGGCGGGACGGGGCTGTTGTTAAGACATTACCGGCTTCAGCCGATAATGGAAAAAAGAAGACCGGCTCGGACGAGCATTTCACCGGCTTCACTTGGTCCATTTATGTTTAGGACCAAGCCTCAAAAAAGTGCCCCAATTGACCAGATGACCACCGGAACGAATCGGGAATCACCTCCCCTTACTCCCCCAGTGGTCACCAACCCCCTCCCACCCACCCCCCACCCCAAAAAAAACCTTTTTTTGCCAGCCTCTATGCCAGCCTGAACTGTCATACCTAGCTCCCTGACAGCAGTATGCAGGTCCCTGGAGCTAAAATTGGGTGGCGGAGCAGGTGGGGGGAAGAGGGGTTGGTGGTTCGGAGGCGAAAATAGGGGAGGGCAGACTTATATGGTCTGTGCCAGAGCTGGTGATGGGAGGCGGGACAGGTGGTTGGGAGGCGGGAAAAACTGCTGGGCAGACTTATATGGTCTGTGCCCTGAGAAAGACAGGTACAAATCAAGGTAAGGTATAGGGCAGACTGGATGGACCATGCAGGTCTTTTTCTGCCGTCATCTACTATGTTACTATGTTACTATGTTTTTTGTGGATGCAGTGCACTTCAGGCAGGTGGACCCAGGCCCACCCCCACCCCACCTGTTACAATTGTGGTGGTAAATGGGAGCCCTCCAAACCCCTCCCCAAAACCCACTGTACCCACATGTAGGTGCCCCCCTTCACCCATAAGGGCTATGGTAATGGTGTAGAGTTGTGGGGAGTGGGTTTTGGGGGGCTCAGCACCCAAGGTAAGGGAGGTATGCACCTGGGAGCAATTTCTGAAGTCCACTGCAGTGCCCCCTAGGGTGCCCGGTTGGTGTCCTGGCATGTCAGGGGGACCAGTGCACTACAAATGCTGGCCCCTCCCATGACCAAATGCCTTGGATTTGGCCGGGTTTGAGATGGCCGGCATCGGTTTCCATTATCGGCGAAAACCGATGCCGGCTATCTCAAACCCGGCCATCTCTGACATTTGGCCGGCCCCAACCATATTATCAAAACAAAAGATGGCTGGTCATCTTTTTTGATAATACGGTTCGGGACTGCTCTTTGTGGCACCGGCCATATAGATGGCCGGTGCCGTTCGATTATGCTCCTCCACGTCTATATTATATTATTTTATTCTATTACTTTTATATTCTTTTTTATCTTTTCTTTTAATGTCAGTTTTATTTATATTGTAACCTGCTTAAGTTTATGCCAGTGGTGTAGCCATGGGTGGGCCTAGGCCCACCCACTTTGTACTCAGGCCCACCCAGCAGCGGCACAGCAGCAGTATGGCTGGGAGGGATCCCCAAGCCCCATCAGTTGAAGTCTCCCAGTATCTCTCCCTCCAGGAAATCAGGGGAGGATCACTTAATGCCACTTCCCTGACCCCCACCACGATACCTTTAAATGCTTTAGGTCTTTGCCGACAGTGAGAAGCAGCACATTCTCCCTGCTCATGTCAGCCCAAGCCTTCCCTCTATTGCAACTTCCTGTTCACAGGACAAGAGACTGGCATCAGAGGAGCAGTGACCGAGGGTAATAAATTGCTGCTCACTGCTGGTGAAGACCTAAAGGATGTAAAGGTACCGGGGGGGGGGGGGGGGGGGGGGAGGGTGAAGGAGTAGAGTTGTGACCCTCTGATCGCTTGAGTGGGAGGTAGAGATGCCAGGCAGGGGATGGCGGGAGGCAAGGTTGAAATGCCCACCCACTTTGGGTTTACACCCAGCCAAATTTGGGTCTTTGGCTACACCCTTGGTGTATGTTGCAAAAGGTGGTATATCAAATAATACTGGTGTAATGGGATTAATTCAACAGAAAGGGAAATGGGGCTTGATATATTGCCTTTCTGAGGTTTTTGCAACTACATTCAAAGTGGTTTACATATATTCAGGTACTTATTTTGTACCAGGGGCAATGGAGGGTTAAGTGACTTGCCCAGAGTCACAAGGAGCTTGAACTCAGTTCCCCAGGATCAAAGTCCACTGCACTAATCACTAGGCTACTCCTCCACTAGCAACATTTCATGTAGAAGCCTGCCCTTGCAGATCAGTAATGCGGCTGCGCAGGCTTCTGTTTCTGTGAGTCTGACGTCCTGCACATACATGCAGGACGTCAGACTCACAGAAACAGAAGTCTGCACAGGACGTCAGACTCACAGAAACAGAAGCCTGTGCAGGCACGTTGCTGATCTGCAAGGCAGGCTTCTACATGGAATGTAGCTAGTGGAATAGCAACATTCCATGTAGAATCTTCAAATAGTAGCAACATTCCAGAATCTCAAATAGTAGCAACAGCAACATTCCAAATAGAATTTAGAATCTCAAATAGGGAAAGGGAAATGGGACTGGATATACTGCCTTTCTGAAGTTTTTGCAACTACATTCAAAGTGGTTTACATATATACAGGTACTTATTTTGTACCAGGGGCAATGGAGGGTTAAGTGACTTGCCCAGAGTCACAAGGAGCTTGAACTCAGTTCCCCAGGATCAAAGTCCACTGCACTAATCACTAGGCTACTCCTCCACTAGCAACATTTCATGTAGAAGCCTGCCCTTGCAGATCAGTAATGCGGCTGCGCAGGCTTCTGTTTCTGTGAGTCTGACGTCCTGCACATACATGCAGGACGTCAGACTCACAGAAACAGAAGTCTGCACAGGACGTCAGACTCACAGAAACAGAAGCCTGTGCAGGCACGTTGCTGATCTGCAAGGGCAGGCTTCTACATGGAATGTAGCTAGTGGAATAGCAACATTCCATGTAGAATCTTCAAATAGTAGCAACATTCCAGAATCTCAAATAGTAGCAACAGCAACATTCCAAATAGAATTTAGAATCTCAAATAGGGAAAGGGAAATGGGACTGGATATACTGCCTTTCTGAAGTTTTTGCAACTACATTCAAAGTGGTTTACATATATACAGGTACTTATTTTGTACCAGGGGCAATGGAGGGTTAAGTGACTTGCCCAGAGTCACAAGGAGCTTGAACTCAGTTCCCCAGGATCAAAGTCCACTGCACTAATCACTAGGCTACTCCTCCACTAGCAACATTGCATGTAGAAGCCTGCCCTTGCAGATCAGTAATGCGGCTGCGCAGGCTTCTGTTTCTGTGAGTCTGACGTCCTGCACATACATGCAGGACGTCAGACTCACAGAAACAGAAGTCTGCACAGGACGTCAGACTCACAGAAACAGAAGCCTGTGCAGGCACGTTGCTGATCTGCAAGGGCAGGCTTCTACATGGAATGTAGCTAGTGGAATAGCAACATTCCATGTAGAATCTTCAAATAGTAGCAACATTCCAGAATCTCAAATAGTAGCAACAGCAACATTCCAAATAGAATTTAGAATCTCAAATAGGGAAAGGGAAATGGGACTGGATATACTGCCTTTCTGAAGTTTTTGCAACTACATTCAAAGTGGTTTACATATATACAGGTACTTATTTTGTACCAGGGGCAATGGAGGGTTAAGTGACTTGCCCAGAGTCACAAGGAGCTTGAACTCAGTTCCCCAGGATCAAAGTCCACTGCACTAATCACTAGGCTACTCCTCCACTAGCAACATTTCATGTAGAAGCCTGCCCTTGCAGATCAGTAATGCGGCTGCGCAGGCTTCTGTTTCTGTGAGTCTGACGTCCTGCACATACATGCAGGACGTCAGACTCACAGAAACAGAAGTCTGCACAGGACGTCAGACTCACAGAAACAGAAGCCTGTGCAGGCACGTTGCTGATCTGCAAGGGCAGGCTTCTACATGGAATGTAGCTAGTGGAATAGCAACATTCCATGTAGAATCTTCAAATAGTAGCAACATTCCAGAATCTCAAATAGTAGCAACAGCAACATTCCAAATAGAATTTAGAATCTCAAATAGGGAAAGGGAAATGGGACTGGATATACTGCCTTTCTGAAGTTTTTGCAACTACATTCAAAGTGGTTTACATATATACAGGTACTTATTTTGTACCAGGGGCAATGGAGGGTTAAGTGACTTGCCCAGAGTCACAAGGAGCTTGAACTCAGTTCCCCAGGATCAAAGTCCACTGCACTAATCACTAGGCTACTCCTCCACTAGCAACATTTCATGTAGAAGCCTGCCCTTGCAGATCAGTAATGCGGCTGCGCAGGCTTCTGTTTCTGTGAGTCTGACGTCCTGCACATACATGCAGGACGTCAGACTCACAGAAACAGAAGTCTGCACAGGACGTCAGACTCACAGAAACAGAAGCCTGTGCAGGCACGTTGCTGATCTGCAAGGGCAGGCTTCTACATGGAATGTAGCTAGTGGAATAGCAACATTCCATGTAGAATCTTCAAATAGTAGCAACATTCCAGAATCTCAAATAGTAGCAACAGCAACATTCCATATACAATTTAGAATCTCAAATAGGGAAAGGGAAATGGGACTGGATATACTGCCTTTCTGAAGTTTTTGCAACTACATTCAAAGTGGTTTACATATATACAGGTACTTATTTTGTACCTGGGGCAATGGAGGGTTAAGTGACTTGCCCAGAGTCACAGGAAGCTGCAGTGGGAACTGAACTCAGTTCCCCAGGATCAAAGTCCACTGCACTAACCACTAGGCTACTCCTCCACTCCATAATCAACAGGCAAGTTGCTCTGTTTGTACTTAAGGAGTAAGCAGGAAGGCTCGGCTACAAACCATTACAGTAATCTAAATTAGCTATCATCAGTGACTGAAGAAAGATGCAATAATTATCTGAGGATAAAAAGCAGTCTCAATCATTGTACTAAGTGCTACCTTAAAAAGGAAGCTTTCACAACAGAACTATTCTGTTCTCTCATGTCACGCTCAATTTTGGAACAAAAACAGAGAACAAATTTTCAGTCCCACATTTAGCTAAGGTAGTTGGACAGTTCCAGGATCTTAAGTTCATCTGGGTACTGCTTTTAACCCATGCATGCAGAATGAAAGCAGGCCATCACCTCCATGCACAAAATAGGGTGAAGCAGGGTGGTTTCTGCATGCATGTGTAATGGCAAACCAGAGCTATACTTCCACGCATTCAATTGGGAAACCCAGGTTTAGGCTCAGCCTATCTCTTATGGTCTCTCTAGGATGGACACTTATCTCCATGCCCCTCAGCTTGCTACATACTGCTGTGTCATTTTTCTGGACGCAGTGGCATCCAGCAGGCCAGGCCAGACTGAGCTGAGACCACTGCATGAACACCCCCCATCAGGCTTGCGCTGGAGTCAGAGAAAAATGACTCCGAGGCTTGATTAACTCAATCTCTGCCATTTTCTCCATTACAGTGCCCTCTGGCCTTTATTAATAACAGCACCTTTGGCCCAGTGTGCTGGCTATTGTAAATTATGTCTTCCAGGCTAATTAGGGTAATGAAGATGAAAGTAATAAAGCAAAGTAATGGGCAATTTCTTAATACATTGTCAAAGAAACCTGTATTAATCATGCAGGCTCTTTTTTTTTTCTGCCTTTATGAATGTCAAATAAAAAGTGAGAAGACATGGCAAAATTCAATAGAACCTTTTAAAGAGAAACCTCATTACAGCAAATAGTGAAAGAGTAAGAGAAGTTAGCAGGTATATTGAACAAATGATTTTATGTAATTGAACAAATGCACAGATAATTATGAACACCTAAGGCCATTTCAACTAATCAACAAATATCAGGGCTCCAGCGGCACGAGCCCAATTATAGAAGGCCTGGGTGTCACAGGTTCCAGCCTCGGTCTCATTACCTGGAATGCTTAGAATCAAAACAAACTTTTTCTGAAACTTCAGACCGGGATCTTTAAAGAAGTGAAGCGAGGGGATAGAAAGTCTAGCTGAAATGAAAGGCACCAGCCTATCGAATAGGACGACAGTAACACACCTCCATGGGCTTTGGTGTGAGAAATTGCACTGTCTTTGTTCAGGGTTCTTTGTGCACAGCGTCCTGATGTGTGCATATCCTGCGCTTAGCCCTTTTCCCATGGAAAGTCTGACAAAGTGAGAATGCCACAATGCCCAGCCATGGAACATTTCGCTTCTCCCATTGTTACTCTGGCCGGCTCATCTGTTTACCTCATTATCTTTTCAAGGGAGAGGGCAGAGCTGCAGGAGGCCCTCTGCCTCCAGGGGACAGACTGATGCAAAAAGCTTGGGTTCAGTGTTTACTGTCACCAGGGAAACTAGGCGACATGTGGTCGGTGCTGTCACCGATCCGCCTTCTAGCTGCTCGGAAGAGGCTCCTGAGTCCTGCAGGAATCGAGAGAGCACGTCCCCCCCAGACTGCCACTTCCACGGGGCAGGGAAAATGATCAATGAGTCCAAGTTGCCACTGGAGCACCAACTCAAAGAACCCAAGCAGCGAGAAAAGGGGCGAGAGGTTGGGACTGGTCAGCCGCAATTCAGACGTGAGTTCTCTACCGGTAGCAGCTGCGGATTAAGCTTAGTCGTCTCTTAAAGGGACGTCTTCAGGTGGCTCCAGATCCTCAAGACAAGCTGTGCCAGTCCTGGGTTTGTCCCTTGCAAACCTGTGTTTCTTGTCCTGCAGATAAGAAAACAGGAACAGGTCCATAAACGTGGTGTGGGGGGGAAACAAGAACCGGCTCTGCCGAACTCTGACAGCCTGGAGCCATCTGGTAATCCAAATCAGTCTTATTGGGCCCACATCCAGTTAGCATTCCAGGATACTCACAATCAAGATGCATGAAATATTTTTTCTATGTATTGGAGACTCATGTGCAAAGTTATCTCATGCATACACATGGTGGGTATCCTGAAAACCCGGCTGTGGGGTCCATAGTATATGTTTCCGTATCATTGATATAAGGGGAGGAAAGAAGGGGAAAAAACCCATCAGTTATTCTGTTAGGTGCATATATCCGTATATTTCATTTTGTGTGGTGTGATAATAAATCTGTCCCCTGAGGGACCAGACCAACTCGTGCATCATGAGTTACTGACAAGCGGCATGATTACTCTTAAAACATTTGCTATCCTCAAACTATGATGACACATTGTAAAAAGCTACTAGTGTGTCTGGATTTTGCAGCTCAGGCAGGGAGAGAGCTTTGGCAGCAAGGGTAGGAGGAAAGCAGGCAAAGAAGAAGAAGAGAAAAAGATGATGTTTAAAATGTTTCAATCCCCAAACTAACAGTTCTAGGCAAATAGGAGAAATTAGGATGTAGTAACTTTCAGGTTGAGATCATTGGTGACCATTGGTGAAATTGAACACTAGTAATATAATATATAATAGACGTGAAGCATCTGTTTACGCTTTCCAAAAATACTAGGTCTAGGGGGCATGCGATGAAGCTACAATGTAGTAAATTTAAAACAAATCGGAGAAAATTTTTCTTCACTCAAATTAAACTCTGGAATTCGTTGCCAGAGAATGTGGTAAAGGCAGTTAGCTTAGCGGAGTTTAAAAAAGGTTTGGGCGGCTTCCTAAAGGAAAAGTCCATGGACTTGGGGAAATTCTACTATTTCTGGGATAAGCAGTATAAAATGGTTTGTACTTTTTTGGGATCTTGCCAGGTATTTGTGATCTGGATTTGCCACTGTTGAAAACAGGATGCTGGGCTCAATGGACCTTTGGTCTTTCCCAGTATGGCAATACTTATGTACTTATATTTATGTTTGGGAATTTAAAAAAGTAAATCCCTGGAATAAATCTTTCTGTTCGCTATACATTGTGTAACCATAGATAGCTACAATTTTGGTTCATAACTTTTCACATGCAATTAAACCAGCTTATGTTTAATTGCATGTGAAAAATTATGAACCAAAATCACTGAAGGGCCAATGCAGAATGTTAGCGGCGTTTGCTCATAACTGAGCGCATGGCTTTTCTAACATAAATATAAGAAGAAAGTTTTGCCCACCAATGTAGTAAGCCAGTGCTCCCCAAACCTGGTCCTGGAGGCACCCCAGCCAGTCAGGTTTTCAGGATATTCACAATGAATATTCCATGCGAGAGAATATTCATTGTGAATATCCTGAAAACTTGACTGGCTGGCGTTCCTCCAGGACCAGGTTTGAGATCCACTGTAGTAAGCTAATGATATTCCATTTGAAGCATGCAGAACATATGCAATTAATTAGGGTAAGCTGACCAGATACATGTACACAAGATACTGCACCAAGGACAGCTAGTACTGTGCACATATCCGAGCAAAATGAAAGTGTCAGCATCCATCTGCGCATGTGCCGGAATGTTATTCTGTGGATAAATATCAGCCACACAAACATTTCTTGCGCAGAACAACATTCAGATACATGTATACATTTATGTTTATTTGGAATTTGAAATAACGCTTTTGCTGTGAACAATAAGACTAAAAAGTAAAGCCAAAATAGAAACAGAAAAGAACTCCATTTAAAATAGGAAAGGTCACACACATACGCACAATTCTCCCACCCTATCTCCAGCCCTCTCTCGAACCAGACCCCAGAATCTTCCCTCCCTGTCTCCAGCCCTCTCCTCAATTTGACCCTAGAACCCTCCTTCCTTGTCTCCAGCCATCTCCCCAGTCAGACCCCACAACCCTTGACTCTAGCCTGATCCTCAGCCAAATCCCAGAATCCTCCCTGTCTCCAGTCCTTTCCTCAGCCAGACCCCAGAACCCTCCTTCCTTGTCTCCAGCCCTCTCCCCAGTCAGACCCCACAACCCTGTCTAGCCTGATCCCCAGCCAAATCCCAGAATCCTCCCACACTGTCCCCAGCCCTCTCTCCAGCCAGACCCCAGAATCCTCCTTCCCTCTCTGCAGCCCTCTCCCTATCCAGACCCCAGAATCCTCCCTCCTGAGGCTTCCTTTCCTCCAGTCTCCTCACAAGTGTCTGCCATGTGGTGACTGGATATCCTTTCTTCTGCCCATGCAGTGATTGGCGGTGTACCTCCTGTACACCGCCTTGGGTTAATCTCAATAAATAAATATGTGGTGAATTAACCTGGATGCAACTGTTCTTAAGGGTAGATGGATAGAGAAGATTAAATCATAATTAATTTTGTAAACAAAGAAATGAAGATGAATAAATATGGGTATAATTAGGGCTAATAAGGAATAGGGAGGAAAGAAGAAGTGAAATTAATTGCATGAATGGATAATGTTCAAATAGAATTCTTTGTTTTCTGAAAGGCTAAATTGAAAAAAATGAGTTTCCAGTAGGTTTCTGAAGGACATTTAATTATTTTTGGTAGAGAATTCCAAATTTTAATACCTTGATATGAGAAACTGGCATTGTGGATTGTTTTATAGATTACATTCCTACAAATAGGGAAATGCAGAATGAGATATTCTCTGGATAATGATATGGTATTACGTGGAGGTAATTCAATGAGATTGTTCATATATGATGGAGAAGAACCATATAGAATTTGATGAATAAAAACACAGAACTTGAAAGATATTCTATCTTTTACTGGTAACCAGTGTAGGTTATATAGAAGAGGAGTTGCTTTGACGAAGCAAGGTGATGTATATATGAGGCGTGCAGTGGTATTTTGAGCAGTTTGTAATTTTTGGATAAGGCCGCCTTTAATTCCTGTATAAATGGAGTTGCAGTAGTCGAATTTTGTTAGTACTAGGGATTGAACCGAAAGTATGAAAGACTGATTTAGTGAAAAAATCTCTTTAGTTTCCAAAGTGAATTAAAGACATTTGAGACCACTTTAGAAACTTAGGCGTTACTTCCATGCCAAATTTTCCATGCAAAAAGTGTTCTAACAGATGCATGGCGCCAAAACAGGGAAGAAGCAGCAGATCCAGGTGAAAACATATGCGCCCATTTATATAATAGTGTCTGGGAGCCTGATATTCAGACTGCGGGAGTTAGCCTGGCTACCGGAGATTCAATGGCAGGCCATTTCTGGTGACCGCCATTGAATATCCAGTTTATTTTTGGCCTGTTTTTTTTTTGTTGTTACATTTGTACCCCGCACTTTCTCACTCATGGCAGGCTCTATGCGGCAAGCAATGGAGGGTTAAGTGACTTGCCCAGAGTCACAAGGAGCTGCCTGTGCCGGGAATTGAACTCAGTTCCTCAGTTCCCCAGGACCAAAGTCCACCACCCTAACCACTAGGCCACTCCTCCACTCAAATTTAACCGGCCAAGTTGATACTCAGCACTGGCCGGTTAAGTTTGAACCAGCCAAAGATATTCCTGGTACTGAAGCGACCAAATATGGCCACCAAACTCATGCTGAAAATCGACTGGTAGCAGGTTATATCGCGTGATATAGCCGGCCATTTGCCAGCCGCCAACTGCGAATTTTCAGTGGGTCATCGCCGGTCATGTCCCTCTGAAAATTTGTGGATAGCCAATTATGGGGCATTTAACCGGCCAGGATCTTATGAATATCTGGGGGGCTAAGTATTTCCATGTGGATATGCAAAGGGGACTTGGGTGGGCCAGGGTTGTTCCCTTAAAATGCACACAGTGTTATAGAATTCATTATAGAAATATGTCTGATACTTCGCGAACTTACCTCAACCTACATTACCCCAATTGCAAAGGACTGAAGTACAAAACTTATTATGGATCCAACTTCTCCTTCTTAGGCAGCCTACTCTGGAATGCCCTCCCCAGACCCATCCGATCAATCAGTGACTATCTACCCTTCCGGAAATCACTAAAAACCCATCTGTTCAAGCAAACCTACTCAAATGACCCAATCTAATCTATGAACCCATCTACCCAACACATATCCAGAAGACAACGACAATGACTCAGACTACATCTCCCACCATATTTCCCTATGCTTTTCCCGCATTCCATCCCCCTCTCGTCTCCTCTACCCCTCCTCCTCTACCCCTCTACCCCTTGCTCATACCTCTCATACTCCCTTCACCCTTCCCCATCTCTACCTACCTATCTCTTTTTATTACTCTGCTATAATTAACTAATATTTTCTCTATCGATACTCTGTAATCCATATTATTATGTAAGCCGCATTGAACCTGCTTTGAGTGGGAAAGCGCGGGGTACAAATGTAATAATAAATAAATAAATAAATTCAGGGGATCTGCACCCAACTTGCATGCCAGGATTTACTTCTGGTTTCAGTTGGTGTAACTGTGCATGCCCAAAGTTGAAAGGGAATCCCAATACTAATCTACAAAGGACACCAACATTGGGTCCATTATAGCATACTGTTTAGCGCCAATTTTCTTTGGTGCCAGATTATGCACGCCATTTCTAAAATTTCCCCCTCAGTGCCTCCTCTTTGGAAGGCGTTGACATCCAGGGCTGCCGAGAGGGGGGGCAGGGGGGACAAACTTCCCCGGGCCCAGGCCTCCAGGGGGGGCCTGGCGCCACAGTACCCTCCACCCACCCCCCTCCATCCACCACTGGGCCGGGCCCCCCTGAATTCAAATCATAGCACCTCACCTCGACCTCACTCCGTGTGAAAGAAGCGCAGCAGCGGCAGTCTGCAGATTGCCTCCCTTTGGGCCTTCCCTCCCTGTGTCCCGCCTTTGTCTGACATAACTTGCGCAAGGGCGGGACACAGGGAGGGAAGGCCCAAAGGGAGGCAATTTGCAGACTGCTGCTGCTCCGCTTTCACATGGAGTGAGGTCGAGGTAAGGCGCTATGATTTGAATTCAGGGGGGGCCCAGCCCGGTGGTGGACAGAGGGGGCGGGTGGAGGGGGAGCGGCAATGACATCAACATCGGGGGTGGCAGCGGCGTGGGCGGGGCCCCGGGGGTGGCTTTGCCCTGGGCCTGGCCCAGTCTCTCGGTGGCCCTGAGGGCATCCAAGCTAACCGCACAAGTGACAGCTAATGAGCGGTAAGCAGCATGCACTAAGTGCCATTTGCAGTCCATCCCACTTCTCTGTCCACAGCTCACCCAGTTCCTGCTCTCTAACGCAGCATGCAGTTAACATGTAAATTAGCGTGCCCGGTTATGCCACAGTTGTGCACCCTAATTCTCTAGCGTACCTAGGGCGGGGTGGTCCGCCCCAGGTGCCGACAGCAAGGAAGTGCACAGAGCAGGCACACAGCTGTCGGCTCTGCCGGTCCCCTGCCCCAGAACTGGACATTGACATCACAGGGGGCAGGGGACCGGCAGAGCTGACAGCCGCATGCCTGCTCTGCACATCCCCTTGATTGGAGGAGGGGTTGTGCTCCACACAGGGAAGGTGTTTACCATGCCCGGGGTGGTATGCGTGTTCTGCCTGGGAGAGGGGTGTGCGCTCCACCCCAGGTGCTATATAAGATAGGTACGCGATTGACTTAATTAATGCGTTAACTGCTTAGCAAAGGGCCCTAGATTGTAAACCCTCTGGGGACAGGCAAACACCTACTGTACATAGATACAGCTTGCCTTGAGCTACTACTAAAGAGGTATGAGCTAAATTTTAAAAAAATGCCTTTCTTTTTTTGGAAAAGTATTTTTATTGAGCCAACTGAGCAATACAAAAAAGATGAAACAGAAACCAAAATCTGACATAAATGACAAGCAAAAAAAAAGCCTTTTTGCATGAACCATATATACAAAGAAATGCAAAAACTTGCAATTTATTTATTTATTTATTTGTTGCATTTGTATCCCACATTTTCCCACCTCTTTGCAGGCTCAATGTGGCTTACAATACTACTACTACTACTAATCATTTCTATAGCGCTACTAGACGTATGCAGCGCTGTACACTTGAACATGAAGAGACAGTCCCTGCTCAACAGAACTTACAATCTAATTAGGACAGACAAACAGGACAAACAAGAGATAAGGGAATATTAAAGTGAGGATGATAAAATAAGGGTTCTGAACAAGTGAATAAGGGTTAGGAGTTAAAAGCAGCATCAAAAAGGTGGACTTTTAGGTTAGATTTGAAGACGGCCAGAGATGGAGCTTGACGTACCGGCTCAATACATCATGAATAGTGGAAACATATAAGAAAATATACATTTAGCATTACAGAAGGAACATGGGTTATATGATAATGGTAAAACATATTAGTAGTTTAACAAGCAAATATTATAAGGCAGTTCTGGATATTTGTATAGGAGCCAATTAATGTGGCTCCTCTTAAATATCACCCTGTTCAGTGTCTTTATATGAAAAATCCTAAGAAATCAACATATCTAGAAGTCACATCAGGCAAAGGTTATTGCAGGCTGTATTTTCCTTTTTTTCTCCCTTCAACCCCCCCCCCCCCCCCCCCACCCACACACACACACTCCCCCTTTCCCCGCAAATCTACCCCATTGGCTTACCCCTTTGTATGTAACTGTAGATATCTTTTCCATAATTCCCAATATTGGACTTTTCTGTGACTCCTCTCTTTTAAACATACAACCGATAAGATCTCTGAAGATAAAGGAGTGGATTCTATAAATGGCACTTAAACAACTGGTGCCAAAAAAAACCCTGCTTTAGCGCTATTCTATAAGCCGCGCCTAAAGTTCAGTGCAGTAGTTTATAGAATGACACTTAAGAGGAGACGTCACGCACAAATTTAGGCACCGCCATTTGCACCAATGAAATTTACACTAGTGAAAACTGGTGCAAATGCCCATGCCTCAATTTACACGTGAAGCACCGTTATCCTATAATTACGCGTATAACTGAAAACCACACCCCCGATCTGCCCCGAAATGCCCATGAGCCTCCCATTTCTGCGCACCCTTTTTCAGGCCACACGTAAATTTTAGCCACGGATCCCGCACCTAAATTTGCACACGTAAGTCCCAATTAAATCTAATTATTGCCAATAATTGCTTGCTAAAAAAGTCGATTATTGGCACTAATTGACGCGCATAAATTTGCATGCACAATTTTGGGTGACTTTTATAGAATCAGGGGGAAAGTGGACAAGAACCCCAGGAATAAGTGCTACAGAACGAGCAGAAAAGGAACCAGAAATTAATTGGCGAAGCTGATGAAAGGGGTCTCCGGCAATGGTACCGTTTTTAACTCGAGAGGGTTTTTTTAGTCTTTAATTTTTTGATCCATTGACTCTGAAGCTGTAGTTGAATTCTGATTTTAATTTTCAGGGAAGAATCTGGATCAAATGGAGGCAAACATAGCCCTGTTGATTCCCCCATCCTTCTGGAAGCAAAACAGAGATGGCACATGATCAGAAAGCAAAGAGTAGCACAATGCATGTCACCTTTTGATATATGGGCAGCTTATCCCTGTCCTGGTTCCCTGTGATAAGGTTATCTCCTTCAGGGCACTGTGATTTCCTGCTTGGCTCTGCCTGATGAATAGACCAGTGTATGACTGCTATTTCAAGGGAGAGCGAACAGACAGTGGCAATTTGACTCCCTAAATTAGGAGGCATACTTCACATCAAAATCTAACCATACAGGCAAGCATTCTGTTTGGCTTTTTGGGGGGGAGAGGAGGGGGAGTAAATAATTCCAGGAATTAAAATTTGGAATGCATGCTCATATGTTATGAAGTCAAAATAGTGATACACACTGGTCTTGAGTTTGGAAGTAAAGAGAACAGAGCTATAGAAACAGATTACCTGATTTTTTTTGGGGGGGGGGGGGATGGGAGGACAGCCCAAAAATTCTATTTAAGTATAAGAAACCTTGGCTGCAAACGTTTTCTTATAGTATGCCATGCCATACTTAATATTTTTACTGCTGTAATTGACTACTGCTCATGTTTGATCTATTCTTACTGTACACTGCCTTGAGTGAATTCCTTCAAAAAGGTGGTAAATAAATTCTAATAAATAAAAGATATACACATGTTTTGTATGTCTGTGTGGAAAGTAGCTTTTAAAGTCTGCTACTTTCCAATTCAATGTTTTAGACGCGCAACTAGATTGTGAAAATTAGGCAAAATAAGATGAATCTTTCAACTTAACTGTAGCAGAACTGAATATGGACCATGTGGTGATAGCCAAAATTGAGAATTCCCCATCTAACAGGACACTTATGTGAGAAGTCCAGAAAAGGCACCTATTTAAAGTCTGTCTTACAAAGACAATTTCACCCATGTGCCTTTATACAATACTCCCAGAATCAACTTCTGTACATAAACTCTGCGTGTTCTCGTGTTCTTGTTAAAACACATTCAGCTGCTTAACCCAAACTATAACACCACATTGTACATATATAAGTACATACTTGTACACAAGGATATCATGGGGTAATTTTATTAAAGACTTTTTCTGCATGTAAAAGAGTCTTTACATGTGGAAAAAAACCTCCACAAGGTTAACGGTCAATCGGAACATAGAATCAACATGATGGTTTATGATTTGGGGTCTCAAGACACAAAGGGGGAAATGCTATAAATAAATTCAAATTCAATAAATAAATTCAAATAAGGCACCAGAGAAGATCAGTGCTAAAGGTCAGATTCTATATATGGCGCCTAGTTTTCACGCGGAAATATGTGTGTAACTTAATTGGCGCAAGCCAATCAACGTTTTTAACAGCACGTAAGCAATAATGAGCACTAATTGTCCTAAATTAAGTCACTTAGCTATGCGGGTGCTGGCATTGAATATTGCCGGCAACCACATAACCTGGGGCTTCTCCCCAGTGCCGCCCCCCAGTGCCACCCCTGACCTACCCACTTTTTAGTTGGGTGGTCTGAGGGGATGTTCATTGGCACTGTTCGGTTGTGCCGCTGAATATTCCCATTTAGGCAGCAGGAAGCAATTTAAGCGGGCAGGAGCTTAAATCGCTTTGAATATCGGCCCCTAAGTGTATTGCACATACTAACAGCCAATGTTAATGACATGCAAATGAAACAGATGATAAAGGGCCTAATATTCAAAAGGAGGTAATAGTCACCTGCACTTAATCAGGCAGTGCCACTGAATACCCCCTCTGACCATCATAGCATCTGGGCAAAACGTTAACACAGTGGTGTTACTTGGTCAGCTGCCACCCAGGGCAGATCGCCATTGCGTAACCCCCCCAGGTGCAGCACAACCCCCCCCCCCCCCCCCCCCCCAGTGCATTGTTGTTACCTCCTGTGGTGCTGGGAGCAGCTGCACCAGGGGCGTAGCCAGAAACTCACCTTTGGGTGGGCCTGAACCTAACATGGGTGGGCAGAAGAATTCCGCCCTGTCCCACAAGTGATTCGGTCTCTACCTCTCTCGCCTGCAAGCCACATAGTCTCTCAAACATCCCCCTCCCCCGCACACCTTTTAAGTAGAAGATTTTCACCATCAGCCAGCAGAAACTAATACACACTGCTCCCTCTGCCCGGAACAGAAAGTAACATCAGAGGGAGCAGGGAACTGGCAGAGCCGACAGCCAGGGCTGCTCCCTGCACCCTTCCTACATCGTGCACCTGGGGCGGGCACCCCACCCTCGGTATGCTGCTGTGCTAACATCCACCACGCTACAGGTTATGCGTATTCATTCTAATGAAAACAAACTGGTGGAGGAAACGATCTCAGTAATCCATAACCAAAACAACTAATATCTCCATCTTCAAAGCGAGGACTTAGGTTGTTACTACTAATATGGATGAGATTCAATCATCGATCAGAAAAACCTCCACCAGATGAAGTGCATATCATTTCCTTATCAAATTGCATATAATATTTATATAATGCAACAAGTGGGGTACAAAAAGAGCACTTATCTTAGATACTGATCCTAACCCATTTCACCTATGGCTTCATCAGGGGATCTGAAAGTGCTTATATTGCACTTTCGGATCCTTAGCTGATCTTTTAAGAATCATCCCCACAGTGGACTACACATAAAATTTTACTACCTGGCAGGCATCAGACTGGCACATTTTTTTACAAGTGGGACATTGTTTGAAAAACTGAACAAAACTTCAAAATTTTAGTGTTTTGGAAAAACAAACAAAAGCCCAAAATGCTTGAGTTTTGCATGTTTTAGGACCTTTTGGTGTATTCTTCCACACAATGTCTCACTTGTAAAAAAAAAATATTTCCAAGTTAGTACTGTACTTCAATCTCCAGATAGGTTAGAAACGTTTAGGCCTAGTAGACATAGAATTTGAGAGTTGGGGACTATACTCAGGTACCATTCATTGGTAGACAAGCCCTTGAAGTGACAAGCTCTACAGGTAGACATTGTCCTTTGTTTTGTTTTGTTCTGACAGATGCCTGATTTCATGGTGTATTGGAAACAGTGACCAAAAAATGTGAAACGTTAAGCTTGTGAGATGTCAGCTCAGGACCACACTGCCCGTCTGTGCCAGGAAGCGGATCATCACCTTTCCCAAGGAAAGATGGCATTGGCAACAGCTTTCTACATGGCTGCCTTTAGCTGCAATGCACCGACAGCTGTAAAGAAGGTGAAATCACTGGGAAGGAAGCAGTGGGAAGAAGTGATAGCCACCTTAGAGAGCTGGTGCCTGGGAGACAGTGCCATCCCTAAACTTATGTTGAAAGGAATATCCGTTGTGTCTCTGAACACTGGCATAGCTGTTGTGTTCCTCTCTACTCTCTGCCCCAACAACTTTGCTGCCTCCATCTGTAGAATGGAAACCTTGTTGAGAAGTGGACGCTATGAAGAGGTGGTGAGTAGATGCAATACTTTGCTCAATACTCACTCCCAGCATTCAGTGCAACTGCTGTTAACTCGGGGTCTAGCTTGGGTACTGTCTCAGACTCGTTCAGGAAATGGTGTGGTGGACTACATGCAAGTGTTTGGGAAACAGAGAGAAGCAACCATCAAATTTGTCTGCAGCAAGCAAAAGGAATACCTCCCACAAATCACTCGTGCCATCTACAGCTACATCTCCAGTCATGATAAAGACTCAAGCACTAGGTGTCTGGATGCCCTTATCAATGACTGCCATAACTTTCTCATTGCCATTATGCCAGATGACCCTCGGGCTTACAAGATGCAGGCAGCATTCTTGTTAGAGAAATGCAAATTTGAGGAATGTGTGGTTTTCACTAGCAAGGCTATTGAGACCTTATCGACCAGGACAGATCTCAATGTGGAGAGTTTATCTTGTCTTCTACTGGATCAGGCTGCAGCTTTTTTCTCCTTGGGTGGCCGAACAAAGGATATGCTTCAAGATTTAAAAGAAGCTTTCAGTCTTAGTCCAAGTCATGCAAAGGAGCATTTTGACCAACTCTTCTCTCCTCAGAATACCGAAAGAGTTGAAGCAAATGTTAAAGCTACCATGGAGATGGAGTTTGCCGAGTTTAGGGAAGCTCTGCGCGCTCATCCTGAGCTCAGATCCAACCCTGGCACTGATCTGCTATCCCCTATAATCTGGACCCTTCAGTTCTTAATTCACATCTCTCCAAGTGCCAAGCGGGAGATGAGCATCCGACTGGCAGACTGCCAGCTGCTTGCTGGAGATTTTCGTAGCTGTCTGGAGATCTGCAACCATCTATTGGAATCAGAACCTAAGACCTACCAAAACACTCTCTTGGTACTTCGAGGGTTTAGCCACCTCCATGTCAATGAACATCAGCAAGCCCTTGAGGACTTTCAGAAAATCATAGAGCATGATTCTCCACATCCTAGCAGCTGTGTGAAGGCCCTTTGTGGGAGAGGGCTTATCCGTATGTTGGGTAGCAGCCCTTACCTCACTGCCTTGGACTACATCACAGCCTGCAGACTGAAGATGGAAGAGACATTCCTTACTATCAAATCATATGTACCCTGGAACCAAAGAGGATTACTCTACAAAGTTCTGCAGGAAGAAGGACAGAAGATGCTCCAGAAAAAACCTACAAATCTAAGCGCCAGTGTTTCACTCCAACGGAAAAAAGCTTTTGATCGGAAAGATTTGTCCTCCAAAGACAGGTAGAGTTTCTTAAACTTTTGTAATCAGATTGGCTAATGAGATTATTTTTTTGGCATGCCACCCATATTATAATTAAGGTTGCCAACAAGCTGTAGGTCACAGCTTCTCAAACTTATAGCCAATATGACCCCATTTTAACAAATAAAATGTCAGTTAACCTCAGGTGATGATTAAAAAAAAAAACCCCAAATAGCAAGTCTCTAATCTGCCTCCCCTCCACCCACTTCCTTCTTCTTCACCCACTCTCCCACCCCCCATTCATCCAAAGCAGGAAGGCAGCAGCGGCTGTGATGACGACAGTGGCAGCAGGTCAGCGCAGACTCACACAGTCCTCTATTTTGTGTGGTTTTCCAGCTTAACAAGACGCCTACCCAGGAGGGAGCAGAGCCTCTGAACGTTCACTGTCTGGTTCATAGGACCCATGCTGACTGCCACTACTGAGCATAGGACACAGCAGACGTCCAGAGAGAAGGGGAAGTGACCCTGTCTCTGTGACCCCATCCATTGATGATATGACCCCATTTGGGGTCCTGGCCCACAATTTGGTTGTAGGGAAGTACAGTTGTGATTATTCTAAAGAAAAACAAAACTAAAAGGTTGCAGATGCAGAGACCAATGAAGTAAGCTTGCATTACAGCTATGCGCTAAAGCTCAGCACGTGATTTTGTAACGCAAGCATAATACAAACATTTTGCTCCCCAGTGCTTTGAGGGCTCCTTTTACCAAGCTGCGGCAAAGAAGTTAACTGAAGCCTTATACGAGCACCATTCTGCTTTGAGATTATGGGGTATGTTTACTAAGGTGTCTTAGCATTTTTAACACGCCTTTAAAGTTAAGGCACGTTAAATGCTAACACGCCTATGCATTTTTATGGGCACGTTAGCTATTAACACACGTAAACCATTAACGCACATTAAAAACGTTGATTTCAATTCCCACTGCAGCTCCTTGTGATTCTGGGCAAGTCACTTAACCCTCCATTGCCCCTGGTACAAAATAAGTACCTGAATATATGTAAACCGCTTTGAATGTAGTTGCAAAAACCTCAGGAAGGCGGTATATCAAGTCCCATTTCCCTTTCCCTTTCCCCCTTAACACTGTCAGAGACATCTAGAAAGGGTATTTAGAGGTCAGTTTTCAAAGCGATTCACTCAGGTTTGTGCATAGATCATATTCTCAAATCTTCACACCTCAAAATTTTACTGCACAAAGGGGCCCTTTTACCAAGCACTAACGTATGCTTACTGCAGCTTAAAATAGCGTACTACAGGGTACGCTGACGTGTCCCGCAGTACTTGTGATGAGTGTATGCACTACCAGCATGCTAAAAAATAAAATGTATTGGGGTTTTTTTGCCAAGGGGCATGTCTGGAGGCGGAGAGTGGGCGTGTCTGCGCTAATTAGTTAGCACAGCCAGATTGCCGCATGATAACTGATTAGTGCGTAAACCCTTACCACCTGCAACATAGCTAGCGGTAAGGGCTCAAGCATTAATTTTGGTTAATGGCCATGTGCTGATGGCAACGTTAGTGCATGGGCATTAAACTGGAAAATGGAAAATCAGCCATTTTCCAGCCACGGCAAAAAGTGGCCTTAGCACACGGGAAGGACTCACATAAGAGCATGCTATGACCATTTTTGCCACAGCTTTGTAAAAGGGCCCCAAAAAGATACAAATGTCATACCTGTAGCACTTTACAAAGTACAAGTATGCATGCATTTTCCCCTTGATGCAAAGATCATAGGTAAAATATAAATATAGTCTTTGTCCCAGTGCATTGTCAATCTGAAAACTACCCCTTCTCTTACCTCCACCCCACCAGAGCCTGCATTAGAAGCTAAGAGGCCATTTTACTAAAGCATGGCAAGTTTTTATCAGTGCATTTTGACTGAAACCGAAACTCTCCCCCCCCCCCCCCCCCCCACCACAATCACTCTTCCCCCCCCCCCCCCCCCCTTGAGCTGCACGAACACCCACAGGCCCTCCCTGGGCCTACCTTAGGAAGCCGTGATGGTCTAGTGGTCTGTTTGGTGGCAGGAACAAAGCCTACTCATTCCTACCCGGTGCAGCTGCTCAACTGAAATGGCTGTGAGACTTCCCACAACAGCCTCGCGAAAATGGCTGCAAGAGGTCATTTTGAGACTGAAACTGGTATAAGCAGGAACAATCCAGTCACTTCTACTTATGCCGGTTCCAGTTTCAAAATGGCTGCCAGGACCTCCCATGGCAAACTTGTGAGGCTGTTGCAGGAAGTCGCGGCAGCCATTTTGACTGAGCAGTGGCACCAGGCAGGAACGAATGGGGTTCGTTCCTGCCTCCAAACAGACCACTAGACCACTAGAGCTTAAAGTGGGTTCGGGGATGGTCGGTTTAGCCGGGGAAGGGGCCAGTAGCCCAGAGGGACCCATCTTCTGATGGTGGGGGCGCATCTACTGCTGGGGATGAGTGGGAAGTGCACAACAGTTTTGTGTCAGCTTTGGTTCCAAGCAAAACCAAGTGGCGAATTTCAGCCTCAGATTCAATTTTAGTCAAAACCAAAACCATCGGCTTCAGTCAACCTCTACAATCTTTCCCCTTAAAGGGTACATTCAAGAACATTTTTAGGATTGTGAAAAATTGGAGGGAATACGTTATAGGTTTCCATATCTCATTATTTATATTTTTCTTCTTTTCTTTCTTTCTTTTTATGTTTCCTGTCCTCTTCCTGTACCCTTTTCCTTCCTCCTTCTCCCCATTCCTTATCTAGGTTTCCTAGTCTCAAAGTTTTCCATCAGCTGCCCCAATTCAAGCATTGCTACATTGTTTGAACTAAGTCCCCTGAGGCAAACCCTATGCCGGAAACATATCGGGCACATGATCCTTCTGTGAACATCTTTATGTTTTTAATTTTTAAGATGCTTGGTTAATTTGTATGTTTATACATTGTATTTGTGATTTTTATGTAATAAATTATTGTTTTATGGTCAGTTCATTTTATTGTTTATATTTTTATTTCTTTTTATATGCCTTTGTATTTGTAATTGTTGCCATTTTGTGTGTGGCAAGTCCTTTCCCTCTCTTTTTTACTATAAGAATTGAGAACCACTGTTATAGGGGATGATTTACTCTTTCAAACTCTAATCCTTCTAGTGCCAGGGTTGAGAGATGAAGATCAGTAACTGAGAAGCAGTAGAGAGAGTTCTATTCTCCCTTAATTGTGTGGAAAAACTGAAGTCTTCTTCATCTAGTATTATAATTCTGTCACCCTTCCCAAGTATGAAATTCACTAAGAAGTTTGCAAAGTAAAGTAACTGTTTCAGATATTAGAAATATAAGCAGCCGCTTTTCCTTGCTTATCTTGTGCAGTGAGCTTTCCGGGCTCCACCAGTTGGCATCTCTCCTGATGGAGCTGGACCCCACCGACGAAGTATCCCGCATTCTCTGCACAGACGTCCTGTATCAGATGCACCGTGTGGAGGAGGCTCACAAGATGCTCCTACTTGCCCTCAATGGGAATCCCCAACGGTCTCCAGTCCTAGCCAGGCTGGCTTTACTGCAGCTAAAGAAAGGTTTCATTTATGACGGCAATCAGGTAAATAAATTAAATGCCTAGAAATCAAAAGTAAATTTAAAAGAGAGAATCAAATGGTTTACAAAAATCATGCACTGTGATAGTTCAGACTGTATCCTATGTAGGGTTACCATATTTTGTCCTCTGAAAAAGAGGACACATGCCACACCCCCTGCCACACCCCTGCCACGCCCACACCACATCCCTTTCAGATCCTCGCCCTGCCATTTCTCGCTCTCACCCTGCCCCCTGTCACTATTCCTCACGAGTCACATATTCCACTCCCCTGCCTCCCCCCGTCATCTCCCCTCCCCCTTGTCACATATTCCCCTCCCCTCACTTTACTTACTGTCTACTGCCCTGGTGGTCTAGTGACCTTTTCGGGGCAGGAAAGAGCCCCCTCTTTCCTGCCCAGAGCGCTGCCTTGCCATGCATCCTTCTCGGTCTTGGCTCGGGATTCAAAATGGCCGACGAGAGTTGAAGTCTCGCGAGGCCGCTTCAACTCTCGGTGGCCATTTTGAATCCCGAGCTGAGACTGAGAACGATGCAGGGCAAGGACAGGCAGTGCTCTGGGCAGGAAAGAGGGGGCTCTTTCCTGCCCAAAGAGGTCACTAGACCACCAGGGCAGATAGTAAGTAAGGGGAGGGGAGACCCACAGCGCCGCTCGCCCGCCCGTCCGTTTGTCCAGAAATCTGGACAAACAGGTGGGCGGGCAAAACCCGCTGAACGCCCCGGACATGTCCTCAAAAAGAGGACATGTCCGGGGAAATCCGGACATATGGCAACCCTAATCCTATGACCATGTATCAGAATCCTTCAATACACAGCAAGGTATCATTCAGCACTGACTAGCTACACGGAAACTTAACAGCAATAAACAACTCCACATCACTGAAACTTTAGCAAGATAACTAACAAATTCCGGAAAAGGCTTATGAAATCCCCCTTTGTGGGGTGGTTTTAATGACATTTAAGAGGAGAGAAGAAATCTTGGTAAAGTGCTTTAAAACTCAAACTGGTTTATTCTTTCTGAATTTATAAAACTGTCAGTTTTAGCTTTCCTTAGTAGAAACTCCACAGAAATATAGCTGATTGCACATTGTTACATTGCAAGAGTGGGAGTGGGCCCCACAACTCTGCCTGCATGCAAATGGAACAGACAGACAGGCTGCTGGGAGTACTTCTACACATTTTAAAGGGATTAATTCAATGGAGGGTATAAAGCTTATGGAATAAATGATGCACACACACTGAATGGAGAGAGCTGATGGAAAACCTGCTCCCCATAAGTTTAGGGGAGGGAGAGATTGGTAGCATGGTTGGAAATTCACTATGAGGGGAAAAATAGTTTGTTTTGTACTAAGCCATTTCTGATGTTTCTTTCTGAGATGAGAGACAGCTCTCTAGAGAGGAACCCTGTTACTGGGGTTTTCAAAGCCCTGTTAAGGGCTAGTAATTTTGAACCCCAGCAGACAGAGTGCTCTTAGAGGCTCTCCTGAAGATAGGAAGAGCAGCAGCCCTTGGGAATATTGCTCAAGGCAAGAAGGCCTTTGGGAGCAGCTCAGGGCAGAATAAAATGGCCTGCGGGAGCACAGTCAGGGCCTAGGGCTAAGAGCAGAGATTGCCCTTTAGTGGGGAAGCCTGGTACTTGTGGTTTCAGAGTCCTATTAAGGGCTGGTAAGACTGAATTCCAGCAGGGAGAAACCCCAGAGGCTCCTCTTGAAGAGAAGACCAGTGAGAGACAAGGCCTCCAGGATGCAATTGGCAGTAGGGGCCCAGCAAGGGAGCTAGGTATGGCTAGCACTAGGAGCCTAGCAGAGGAGGATAGTCCTTAGGAAGGCAGCCAGTCCTCTGAGCCCAGAAAAAGCTTCCAGGAATTCGCAGCACGGACAGGCATAGCCAGCCTGGAAGTTCAGCATAGCAGCCACCAGTCCAAGAAGTCTCCAGCAGAGGGGTGAGATCTGAGGGGACTGGTTCTAGGGCGCTCTTCGTTAAGTATCAAAGGGACTACTCAATCGTCTAATTTAAATGGATTTGTATTCTATTTGTGGTTTCCATCAGCGTGCTCATTGTTTCCTGCGCTAGAGCTGTCTGTGCCATTCTGCGGCAGCAAATGCGGCGCTAGACCGGTGCTAATGGCCTCTAGTGCCCAGATTTGCTTCTGAGCATCGAGGCCTGAGCCCTTAAACTTACCAGAAACATCAACCCACACCAGGCCAGTGTTCCCAGGAGAAAATTAACACCACCTGATGAGGTGGATAATTTTCTTTGAATAAAACAACTTGTGACGTTTAAGGCTAATAGTGCTATTCATTTCGCATAATATGAGCTGCTTTGCATGCATTATAGCTTCTTACTATACAACATGCATTACATAGAAAACTACTGTGTTAAGGTGTGCTATTATTGGCAAATTGCAATCAATTGCCATAATGAAGCTTAGTAAATGTTCAAGTGTACAGCACTGCTGCGTACGTCTAGTAGCGCTATAGAAATGATAAGAAGTAGTAGTAGTAGTAAACAGAATCCTAAGATTTTCCTTGACTAAATAGTGTAGTTCCTAAATTTGCCAGCAGAGGGTACTGTTAAGTTTCAAGAATATTTCCTCGCCTAAGGAAATAGAGAACAAGCAGCTTTACGATACCCAGGCAAAATGTGAGTATTCTTTTATCTCTTGCAATATGCCTTGTTCTGTAGGCAGAAGATGCTAGGCAAGGCTGCAGTGTAAGACTGGGAGCCACACTGACAGGACACAAATCCAGTGTGATATCCACAAAATCAGCAATCTCCAACGTAATCTGCATGGCCATGGTCTCCCTGTCCCAGAAACTTTACAGTTTGTTTGAAGACAAGAAGGTTAAGGGGCCTATTTCCGGAACCACATCTGGAGGACAACCATATAAATCATATTTGCACGTAAAGTGCAATTTTATGCACATTTAATCAATAATACTGCAGGATAAACTTCAGCACAATTTCATACAAAATTACAACTTGAAGCTGAAGAGATACACATTCTACTAACTCCCATATACAGGAGATCATACCTTTTATTTCAGTAAAAATAATAATAAGGAGGCAAAAGACCTCAACTGCCTGATGTTCAGATTGCGGGAGACAGCCGGGCTGTCTCTCGCGGTCCCCACTAAACTTGGATGTTCAATGCCAGGCCATTTCCGGTCACTGGCTTTGAATATCTGGTTTAACTTTGGCCAATATGACTTTAACCGGGCAAGCTGATATTCAGTGCTGGCTAGTTAAAGTCAGACTGGCCAAAGTTATTCTACCTATTGTGGCAGCCAAAAATGGGCGCCAAACTCGGCCGGTCCGCTTTTAAAAACCAGGGGATAGCCGGTTATATCACATGATAAGTGGCTATCTTTAAGCCACTAACCGGTGACATTCAGTGGCAGATAACCGGCTGTCTGGCACTGAATATCACCGCATAGCCACGTAAGTGTCGTTTTAGCAGCCATTTTATTTTACATATTGGGCGACAAATGTCCAAACTGTGGCTGAAAGTAAATATTTATTTATTTATTTGTTGCATTTGTATCCCACATTTTCCCATCTATTTGAAGACTCAATGTGGCTTACAATAATACATCCTGACAATCGCCAATCAAGAGTAGATAAAACCATTGGTTACATAAAGAGCAGGTGTAACATAATGGATATAATCAATTCAATAAATCAAAAATAGACTGATTAAACAATTCGATAAATCAAAAAACAGATAGGTTCTCTAGTAAGTAATGATGTGTTGGCGTTCCTGTTATTGATTATTATATGTTGGAGTTCCTGTTATTAATTATTATGGTAAGTCTTGTTAAAAAGGTAGGTCTTTAGTGATTTTCGAAAGTTGGTAAGGTCGTGAATATTTTTTACGTTAAGTGGTAGTGTATTCCACAGTTGCGTGCCAATGTAAGAAAAGCAGGATGCATGTACTAGTTTGTATTTTAAACTTTTACAACTAGGGAAGTGGAGTCCCAAGAATGTACGTGTGCTGAGTTTTTAGCGTTCCTGGGAGGTAAATACTACTACTACTTATTTCTAAAGCGCTACTAGACGTACGCAGCACGAACACGAAGAGACAGTCCCTGCTCGACAGAGCTTACAATCTAATTAGGACAGACAGACAGACAGAACAAACAAGAGATAAGGGAATATTAAAGTGAGGATGATAAAATAAGGGAACTGAACAAAGTGAATAAGGGTTAGGAGTTAAAAGCAGCATCAAAAAGGTCTGGCATGTATGCTGAAGCATTTCCATGAATGATTTTATGGACCAATGTGCAAACTTTGAACATAGAACGTTCCTTAATTGGGAGCCAATGGAGCTTCTCTCTTAGGGGTTTTGCACTTTCGTATTTTGACTTTCCAAAAACGAGTCTAGCTGCTGTATATATCTTTGTGCCTGCGTTTACTGGACTCCGTTTTTCTCATCGGTCTCAAAAAACCTCCTTTTAGTTCAATATTGTACACTCCCTTCCACACTCAACGTTTGATGCAATACTCTACATCTTAATCATCCACTTTAATTTCTTATTGTGGAGAATGTAATGAGCACTTAGCTTTAAACATTGCTCCCAACGGGGCTCTCTGCTTCACTGCCTTACAAGCTTCTTCAGGGGACTAAGGGGCCCTTTTACTAAGCCGCGTAGACGCCTATGTGCGCCCAACGTGCACCAATTTGGAACTACCGCCTGACTACCACGTGGCCCAGGTGATAACTTTATTTTTTATATGCATTCACTATGCACACTGGAAAATATATTTTATTTTCTGGCGTGTGGCGCTAACCAGGCAGTAATTGGCAGTGTACGCGTGCTGATGATTATCGCCCGATTAACGCATGAGACCTTACCGCTAAGTCAATGGGTGGCAGTAAGGTCTCAGGCCCAAAATGGATGTGCACCAATTTTTAATTTGCCGCACATCCATTTTCGGTCCAAAATCTGAGGACTGTTTCTTCACAGGCCTAGAACAAAAGGTAAAGTCTCTTATCTTCAGAAGGGGAAAAGATTTACATGAGCCTGTGGCCATCAGAGCCAAAAACACAGTCTATGGCCTGTAGTTTCTCTCTTTCTCTCTTTGTATTTTCATGTCTGGCTCCAGCCAGACCTCAGAACAAGGCTCACAATTCTTCAAATAAAAGATTGACTTACCTCAGCCAGATCACAGCAGCTAGAAGTGCTCAGTAAAGACATATGCTGGGGCTTCAGTTCTTCCTTCCCTGGGCCTCCTTAACCTCAGCCTGGCCCTCTCTTTTAAACTCTCAAAGCTCAAAGCTCACTTCCTCCCAGGGCGGGATCAGTGCTCTTAAGGTGGCCCAGGTTAGTTAGAAAGGGACTTTTCTTAAGGGTGTTCTATAAACCCCGTCACAGACACTTAGAGGCATATTTTCAAAGCACTTAGCCTTCCAAAGTTCCATCGAAACCTATGGAACTTTGGAAGGCTAAGTGCTTTGAAAATATGCCTCTTAGAGTAGTTGGTATTGTAGAATCAAAGTGCATTGTTTTTTTTCAGACCAGGATTTCTTCTTGTTGTGCTCCTTCCAGTGTATTTTTATGGTACTTTCACTTTTTCACCCCAATGTTTCATCCTCCATGTTGTTGGTCCCCTATGATTTCTTCTTACAACCTGACTCCCTTATTTTACTACTAAATGTATGACTTCAACAATTGTCAACCTCACCACACATTTGATTCAGTTTTATCCATATTGAGATGTGGCTGTTATATAGATTAATTATTCTGAACCTTATTCTTAGTACCCTGGTAGTCACAAATCCTTGTAATAAATAAACAAGTTTGGTGGATCCTTTCACTGTCAATCATGTTGCCATAGCAGCAAGCAGAAAGCCCAGTCTAGAAGAACGGCTGTTGGAGCCCACTTACACCTGAACCGTAATCTAGAACTTAGCAACAGATGGAAGCAGTTTCTTGTAAATCATATTGCCATGACAACTGGAGATAACTTGTTAGTTTCAATGATTGTGTTGTTCAACAGCGCAGTACTGTAACAAGTATTCATTTACAAGAAATGGAACAAGTGGATTGGTTTTATGATCAAATACCAAAGTTGAGTAAGGGATTAAGGGGTCCTTTTACAAAGGGGTGCTGAAAAACGACTTGAGGTAGTGTAGACCTGGGTTTTGGGCACGCGCCGATCCGTTTTTTAGCGCACCTGTAAAAAGGCCTTTTCTTTTGCCGAAAATGGGCTTGCGACAAAATCAAAATTGCCACGCTTCCATTTTGAGTCTTGAGACCTTACCGCCAGCCATTGACCTAGCGGGAAAGAATCCGAGCGGTAATGACCTACACACATCAAATGCCACTTGGCGGGCGTCCATTACGCACGCCCGAAAATAGAAAAATATTTTTCAGAAGTGCATATTGGATGTGCACCAAAAATTAAAATTACCGCAAGAGCCACCCGGTAGCCGGGCGGTAACTCCAAACTCCATTTTGATGCGCGTTGGGTGAGTGTAGATGCTTACTCAACTTACTAAAAGGGCCCCTAAAGTTGCACCATCTATCCTAACAGAGCTGTGTCTAATTAAATTACAGGCCCAGCCATTATCAAGCAGCTAATTCCATGTGCAGTATTGGATAGCGTGCAGTGACAAATGGTATTATGTATTTATTTGAATTTAGTTCACATCTTTTTCAGTAGTAGCTCAAGGTGAATTATGGTACATTAAGTATTTCTCTGCCCCTGGAGATCTGCAATCTGAGGAGTCCTTTTACCAAAGCTTAGCATGCGCTAAATGCCAAGAAGCCCCTTTTAAACCTATGAGCTTCTTAGCATTTAGTGTACACTAATTCTGTTAGCACGGGCTAAGCTTTAGTAAAAGGTCCCCTAAGTTTGTACCTGATGCAATGGAGGTGTCAGTGACTTGACCAAGATCACAAGGAACAGGAGTGTGATTTGAACCTGGATTTTGCTGCTTGTCGACCTGGTGCTTTAAACATCAGGCTACTCCACTCCAAAGCTTAAAGCTAGCATCACTATGAGGTAATCATAGATATGAGATTCTGCAGTGTGTTACTGTGGAAATAATTATCTTTATTTGGTGATATTCAATAAGGAGTAAGCTACAAGGGAAGACCAAAGAACATCTACTTGAGAGGGTGGGTGCCTACTTATCTTTATAGAATACTAGTGTAACTGGTGACATACGCACCTATAATTTAGATGCGAGCACCTGCCAGCCATAGACCTGGTGTAAGTGCTCATGTCTAAATGCCAGAGATACACACCTACCTTATAGTAATTCTATAAATTATTTATTTATTTAAAAACTTATATTCCGCTCTATCCACTGTCTTCTCAGCGGAGTACAACAAACACAGGCACAATAAGAAAACCTAATACAAAACCACAAATCCTCTAGCACAAACTCAAACTAGACAGGACAAAAATACAGGTCATAAAGATGTAAAGCAAAAACAATTAAGTCCCCACCACAAAGACCCCCCTCAATAAACATCAGTCCACATTATGAGGCAGATTTTATATATGGCGCTTAAAAAATCAGCGCTGAAATCAGTACTGACTCGGCATATTCTATAATCGGCACCTATATTTAGGTGCCGATTATAGAATACATTTAGTTGGTATTTCAGCGCCTAAAGCTACGTGCATCCATTTACACAAGTGAAAATGTGGTGTGAATCCTGGCATGTAGATTTACGTGCCCTGGGCTATATTCTATAACTATAAGCGTAAATTTCAGAACACTCATGAAATGCCAATTTCCCTGCCTATAACCACGCCCCTTTTTGCCTGTGCACGTTAGAAGTTTGGCACACTTTGTTACAGAAATACACTTAGCGAGTTGTGCAGCTAAATTCCAGTCAATGCCAATTAGTGCTCATTATTGCTTGTTAAGTGCTGTTATCAGCTCTTATTAGCTTGCAGTGGCATACCAAGGGCGTGGCGGTGGGGGCGGTTTGCCCCGGGAACACTCCGCTGGAGGGGTGCAGAGAGCATCCGCATGCCTGTCGGCTCCGCTGGTTCCCTGCTCCCTCTGCCCCGGAACAGGTTACTTCCTGTTCCGAGGCAGAGGGAGCAGGGAGCCAGCGAAGCCGAGAGCCGCGCGGCTGCTCCCAGCAGCCAAGAATGCACCCGGGGGGGGGGGTTGACACACTGGGGGGGTGTCATTGCACCAGGAGGGGGGTCGTGCTGCACCCGGGGGGGGGGGTGCGCATCGGTGATCCGCCCCGGGTCGCAGCCAACCTAGGATCGTCACTGTTAGCTTGTTAAGATTGTTAAGTTGCGTTCATTGTTAAAGAATCTGCTTGGATTTCAGTGCGGATCTGTAGACGCACTATATAGAATCCCCAGGTGTATGCCTGTCGAAATGGAAATATTTTTACAATTTCCTGAAGCCACCCATCTCCTGCAATTCTGTAATACACGTAGGGAGCCAAAGTTGCAGTCTTGCAATATAAAAAATTGCCAAAATTCTGCCAACCTAACACCCTGATAGGTGGGTACATCTAAAATAGCAGAATTTATGGAACATAACAATCTCTTTGGCTGATATACACACAGTTTGGCAGCAAAAATAGAAAAAAATCCTATCACATAACCCTTTGAAAACCAGGTACAGGATTTTGAAACGTATTCAATATTCCACAGGCAGCCAAAGTGCTTGTAGCGACTACATTCCCTAAAACCCTCGCCATGGCATTCTGGGTGACTTGCAGTGCCCTGAGCAGATACTTCCTGACACCCAGAAATAAACCATTGCAATAATCTAAGTCAGAAACCACCACACTCTGTATTACAGTACTAAAATTATCTGGTCTCAGTAGACTTCTCAAATATCGCACTGTCTTCAGTTTACAAAATACATTTTTAATCACATTTAGTACATGATGTTTCATTGACAAAGTGTATCCATTATCACTCCCAAGTTGCACAGTTTGGTAATAGGAATAGATTCTCCCTCAAAAGCAAACTCCTTTGGAAAACTAGAATCCAACTTATTAGCTAAAAATAAAATTTGCATTTTGATGGAATTCAATTTCGAACATCCATTTCTGAATCACAGATATTATCCCTGTTAGGTTATCAAATTCTCTTACAGGATCGTCATTGAATGGGACTAAAAACTGAATGTCATCTGAATACATTCTGAATTGTAAACCCAGCTCATGCAGCACTGTACATAAAAGTAAAAGGAAGATATTAAACTATACAGCTGATAGACAGGGACCTTGAGGTACTCCTGTGATAATGTCAATGAAATCTGATTTCCTTGAAGCCTGCACAAGACAAAATTATCTGCCTTGTACAAATTAAGTAAACCAACTTAAGACAGTGCCGCCACCCACCCCAATAGATTCCATTCTCCGGATCAAGATATTATGATCTAGAGTATCAAAGGCCGCCATGATATCTAAAGCAACCAGCAAAAATCTCTGATCCACGTCAAAGCTCACTCTAATCAAATCAAATAAGGATAGTAACAAAGTCTCTATATCATGATTCAGATGGAAACCAAAATTATTCACATCCAAAATACTGTGTTGTTCCAAAAAGTCACTCAACTGATCATACACTACCTTCTCCATTATCTTTGTGTGAGTTCCACCCATACACTGCCCAGACTCCGCCCATGGATCTGCCTTACCTGTAAAATAAGCACCACGTATGATATGTCTGTATTTTACAGAATAGCATGTAAGCAGAATTTCGGCATTTATGCACATATGTATTCAGTACATATGTGTTAGTACTTTATTCCCCTGGATGTATTTGTTTTTTTTATTCCAGATAAATTTCTGTTTTCTCCATGCAGAGTAAAATCTTCTCCCCTATTTCTTCTCTTTAGCTCATTAAAAAGGTCATTCAGATTGGAGACACTTCCTGCCTCTTGCCGATCATGGACATCTTCCGAGAAGCAGATCGAAAGCTGATGCAAAGTCACTGTCACTCCAGAGCTATGGCCATCCTAAAGAGCAAGCAAGGGGACACCTATGTCAAGGAGGCTGTGGCTTACCTCTCACTCGCCATCATCGCATCAGGTATCTATCTATCTATAGAATTTGGAATTCCAGATTTCCATAATGGGGGGGGTAGCATAGAAACCAACTTTACAGAATGGTTAGGGATGCTAAACCCATCCCAGATTACCTCTGCTTGGACAAGTGAAGGCATTTGCTCAATATTGGGGATACTCAAGCAACCTCAGAGCTGGCGCCTATGGGGGGGGGGGGGGGTAGTACCTTTCCTCCTAAGGAGGCTTTTGAGGGTGAAGTCTAAAATGACTTCAACCAGCACAGAAGTGTGATGACAGCTTGCTGTTCTGAAATAAGACTGTGATTCCAAAATAACCATACTGCACTCTTTTATGGCACACTAAAATGGAAAATGAAGGTCTGGATGTCTTCCCTGAGATAATGTAGCTAGCTAGTTAGGTACTGTGCTTATATATCATCTGTTCCAAAAAATATTTCAGCCCAAAGTGTTTTACAAAAGAAAACAATCAGGAAATAACAAAGGATTTCAAGGTACTGATAAGCCTTTTAAGAAATTTGGAGGGGCATTTCAATAAAATGTCTAAGTCCAATTTTGGACGTTTTGCTAAAAATATCCAAAATCGATTGGTGAATAATAGCTATTTTTGAACCTGAAAATCTTTTTGGTTTGAAAATCGCCTTTTTCAAGACATTTTGTGCTCAGTGTGTTTTTCTTTTGGGATCATTTTGGAAACAGAAAAAGAAGTCCAAGGGAAAAACGCCCAAAAACCAGCCATTGGGATGTCTGGGGGTCCATCATTCTTAGTAGATTGTAGGTCAGTTCACATATTGCCAAGGGCCCTGTCCTTATCCCATCAACCACCAAGAGCAGAATAGATCCAGTAGCCCCCCCCCCCCCACCCTGGGACTAATGGCAAGTCATCATATATATATATATATATATATATATATATCTACAGTGGGGAAATAAGTATTTGATCCCTTGCTGATTTTGTAAGTTTGCCCACTGACAAAGACATGAGCAGCCCATAATTGAAGGGTAGGTTATTGGTAACAGTGAGAGATAGCACATCACAAATTAAATCCGGAAAATCACATTGTGGAAAGTATATGAATTTATTTGCATTCTGCAGAGGGAAATAAGTATTTGATCCCCCACCAACCAGTAAGAGATCTGGCCCCTACAGACCAGGTAGATGCTCCAAATCAACTCGTTACCTGCATGACAGACAGCTGTCGGCAATGGTCACCTGTATGAAAGACACCTGTCCACAGACTCAGTGAATCAGTCAGACTCTAACCTCTACAAAATGGCCAAGAGCAAGGAGCTGTCTAAGGATGTCAGGGACAAGATCATACACCTGCACAAGGCTGGAATGGGCTACAAAACCATCAGTAAGACGCTGGGCGAGAAGGAGACAACTGTTGGTGCCATAGTAAAACGAAGAAGTACAAAATGACTGTAATCGAGAAAAAAAAAAAAAAAAAAAAAAAAAAAAAAAAAAAAAAAAAAAAAAAAAAAAAAACAAAGATCTGGGGCTCCACGCAAAATCTCACCTCGTGGGGTATCCTTGATCATGAGGAAGGTTAGAAATCAGCCTACAACTACAAGGGGGGAACTTGTCAATGATCTCAAGGCAGCTGGGACCACTGTCACCACGAAAACCATTGGTAACACATTACGACATAACGGATTGCAATCCTGCAGTGCCCGCAAGGTCCCCCTGCTCCGGAAGGCACATGTGACGGCCCGTCTGAAGTTTGCCAGTGAACACCTGGATGATGCCGAGAGTGATTGGGAGAAGGTGCTGTGGTCAGATGAGACAAAAATTGAGCTCTTTGGCATGAACTCAACTCGCCGTGTTTGGAGGAAGAGAAATGCTGCCTATGACCCAAAGAACACCGTCCCCACTGTCAAGCATGGAGGTGGAAATGTTATGTTTTGGGGGTGTTTCTCTGCTAAGGGCACAGGACTACTTCACCGCATCAATGGGAGAATGGATGGGGCCATGTACCGTACAATTCTGAGTGACAACCTCCTTCCCTCCGCCAGGGCCTTAAAAATGGGTCGTGGCTGGGTCTTCCAGCACGACAATGACCCAAAACATACAGCCAAGGCAACAAAGGAGTGGCTCAGGAAGAAGCACATTAGGGTCATGGAGTGGCCTAGCCAGTCACCAGACCTTAATCCCATTGAAAACTTATGGAGGGAGCTGAAGCTGCGAGTTGCCAAGCGACAGCCCAGAACTCTTAATGATTTAGAGATGATCTGCAAAGAGGAGTGGACCAAAATTCCTCCTGACATGTGTGCAAACCTCATCATCAACTACAGAAGACGTCTGACCGCTGTGCTTGCCAACAAGGGTTTTGCCACCAAGTATTAGGTCTTGTTTGCCAGAGGGATTAAATACTTATTTCCCTCTGCAGAATGCAAATAAATTCATATACTTTCCACAATGTGATTTTCCGGATTTAATTTGTGATGTGCTATCTCTCACTGTTACCAATAACCTACCCTTCAATTATGGGCTGCTCATGTCTTTGTCAGTGGGCAAACTTACAAAATCAGCAAGGGATCAAATACTTATTTCCCCCACTGTATATATATATATATATATATATATATATATATATATATATATATATATATATGGGGTCACCATGCAACCCCAGATCACGTGGCTTGAGAATAAGCAGAAGTAACAGAATCTTCCTTAGTATCTGATATATCTATATCTATATTGAATCTAAGATAGAAACTGGACACCACAAGGCTCGAGCATTCAACCCCCACCGCCCCAACACCACTACTATTTAGAAACATGCAAACATCAAAACATCAGCATCTCCTAGAGATTAGATTTTTATATTTATACTTAAATTGTCACATTTATCTGTACGTAAAGCATTTGCTTTTTTCCATTTGTTCTTTGTCGTTGTATGTTATATTGGTTTACATTTTCTTGAAAACTCAATAAAAATGATTTTTTAAAAAAAAAGAAACATACCCAAAAAGCCAGTTTGTTTTTTTTTTTCCCAAAAGCAATATGTCTGTTCTGCTCTTAAGAACAGAACCGTCTAGTTTCATAATTAGGTGACAGCCATCCCCAAGAAATACCTATCTTTAATCTTCACCAACTTTTGATCCTTCAAGGATGGAGTTCTTGTTTTAAGAAGGCATCCTGGCAGAACCTGAGCTGCCACTTTAAGGAATGCCATCCTAATCAGGTTTTTGGGTAACCTGGTGCATTTCACCTGAAGGTAAGCCAGGAACTTGAAAATTATTCTCAGTTTGAGTGGCAACCAACAGTAATCTGCAATTCCTCCACACGCTGGACCAAATGCACGTATCTGACCATTCCATATCATCATGCTGATCAATCCATAGACTGGTGGGTTGTGTCCATCTACCAGCAGGTGGAGATAGAGAGCAATCCTTTGGAACTACTTGAAAATATTTTAACCAGACAAACCTAGATGAGACAAGAAACAAGAGCAAGCCTTGGAATGGCCAGACAAAGATGACCAACAGAAGTAGTCATGGTTATACCACCAAATATTTTATAAATACAAGACAAGATTTTGGAGGGGGTAATAGAGATTGATTTGCATGATATGTTAGACTGGAGGGATAAAGGTTGACGCAGGAACTTAAACAATTTCCATTGATGGGATCAGAGAGGGATTTTTTTTTTGGCTACTGTAAAGTTGGTTACCATAACTAAGGTTGGAGGTAGGGAAGAGGGAATTCATCTTCCCCTGGATTTCCACAGAGAGATAATGCCTAGACAATCAGAAGAACGTCAGACTTGAACGTGCAATTTACTTACAGCTAAAGCAAGTGTACAGCAGAACCTTTAAAACGAGGATAAACTTATGAACGGACCCCTATACTCCGCCCTAAAATGCAGAGAAAATAACTTTTTATCGGAACTATTATTTTAACTTCTTACACCTAGGCATTTACTCTGTTGACTGCCCTGTATTAATGACTTCTTTAGATGTGAAATGGTATTTTATGCATTCCCTCTACAAATATTTTGGGAAACTCGGGTTCTAGCCCTAGTAAAATATAAACAGACAGGTGCCAGCTGTATCCCAAGTGAGGAATTATCTCATATTTTTCAACAATAAAACAGCAAGGCATGAATTAAACTGATTTGGGAATGTCTTTGACATTGCAAATTTGAGTAGTATTCTCATGGTAATGAGGATTTCTGTAAGAGCAAATGTCATAACAGTGACTTTGGGCTTTATTGTGAAAACGGAGGAAGTATAAAGAAAAATGTTAATGACTTTGAGGTGTTTTAGTTTTGTAAGCATCGCATTTTGGCTTATCAGTACTCAACCTGCAGTAGCAGATGGTTGCTGGAAGAAAAACAAGGCGTGTGTTATATTTTTCAAAGGAAGGTCCTTGTTCCCAAGTGAGGAGACTGTGTTAATAAAACTCTTTAAGAACCAGTTTAGAAACAAATCATGCCGACAAAGTTCATTACCTAACACGATTGCTAAAAAGTGTGTCCTTGGCGTGGCGTCTTTGCAGACATCTGGCTTACCAGTGTCTCTGAACAGTATCAGTGATGGCATGACAGTTATACTGGCCTATGCCAAGTTCCGAGTACTTAAAATAGCTATGCCTGGGAAAATGTATTTAGTCAAATTATATTGCAAGTGTATTTGGTAAAGTCTATTAGGCCGATATTCAAAGTGAGTTAACTGGCCGGGAACGGCCACCACCCAGTTAACTCGCTTGTATGGTACTATCTGGTCACTTTCAGTGACACTTAACCAGTTAGTGGTGCCAGCGACACTGGCAGAGAAAAGTCTTCTTCCTTGTATGCTGACGTCCTGCACGTTGTACGTGCAGGACGTCAGACTCAGAGAACAGAACTGTTCTCTGACACAACGTGCAGGACGTCAGCATGCAAGGAAGAAGACTTTTCTCTGCCAGACAGTGCCGCTGCGTTCTACGGGAGAGGACGTCGGCTGGCGGGGAGTGGGGTCCCCTGCCAGCAAAATGGAAGGTAGGCGGTGGCGGGGGAGGGTTTGCGGCAGGAGGGGGGTCGGCAGAGACGGGGGGGCGACAATGGCGGCGGGAGAGGGGCGGCGGCAGGGGGGGCTAAAATGTGCCCCCTCCCCTCGAGCTGTGGACCCCCCTCCCATGCAAGTCTGGCTACGCCCCTGGCCCCTGGTACAAAATAAGTACCTGAATATATGTAAACTGCTTTGAATGTAGTTGCAAAAACCTCAGAAAGGTGGTATATCAAGTCCCATTTCCCCCTTCCCTTTATGTGCTAGCCCATGGCCGATGAAGTCTGAATATTGACAACCAGGTATGTGCTAGCCAGATTTTTAAAAAACAGACATTCATTGCTGAAGCCCACACAGGGCCCAGCATTGAATTTCCAGTTTTAGCGCTGGCGGCGGACAAGAAAACGCTGTCCACCTCTGGCTGAATATTGGCCGGTATGAAAATTGGTATTCTACTGTGATTTAACACACTACGGGCTATATCTGCAAATGCGCCAAGTGTGTTCCTCCCCATTGCTTTCACTTTTACAGTGTGCATATAATTTGAATGCCATTAGCTTTGAGCATTGGAGGGCTATGTTTCTGCACTGCTCCCCCAGTATGTGGTCGGCGCTGTTCACTTCAGCACTGGAGCTTTGAGCATCAGGGCTATAGATAGGAATTTTCTAAAGTCCCTATTTACATGTTTAGGGAATTTACACTTGTAAAAAGCCACACAGTCCTTCTAAAATAGCCTCCTTAGCAGGGGCGTATCTGCGTGGGGCCTCAGGGGCCTGGGCCCCCGCAGATTTCGCCCTGGACCCCCCTACCGCTGCCAACCCTCCCCCTCCGTTGCTCGCCTACCTTCGCTGGCGGGGGACCCCAACCCCCGCCAGCCGAGGTCCGCGTCCTCCTGCCGCTGCCGGCTGCCTTTGGTGCTTTCATTTGTCCATTGAAGCTGGCGCCGATGAAAGTTTCTTTTGAGTCTGACGTCGCTGCACGTTGTACGTGCAGGACGTCAGACTCAGAAACATTTTCTGTCTGAGTCTGACGTCCTGCACGTACAACGTGCAGCGACGTCAGAGTCAAAAGAAACTTTAGTTGGCGCCAGCTTCAATGGACAAATGAAAGCACCAAAGGCAGCCGGCAGCGGCAGGAGGACGCGGACCTCGGCTGGCGGGGGTTGGGGTCCCCCGCCAGCGAAGGTAAGCGAGCAACGGAGGGGGAGGGTTGGCAATGGTAGCGGCTGGGGGGAGGGGGATCGGCAATGGCGGCGGCGGCGGCGGCGGGGGGGGGGGCTATAATGTGCCCCCTCACTCTGGCCCTGGCCCCCCCTACCGCCGCAGTTCAGATACGCCCCTGCTCCTTAGTATACCCGCTGGGAGCATATCAGAACCTTCAGCATATTTTCCTATTTCCTTGTACACATAAGTGCCAATTTTTCAAAATGAATGGGCAGAGCTGGTGCAAGGACAGTGGGCACCTTTAGCAACTTTCAGCCTTATGCCCCCTTCAGTTAACTTTCAGGCCCCTAGCCTGCAGCCTTCCTCATGATTTTCTTAATTAAAATCAACAATCGCAATCATCACACAACAATCCTATAAAAATGCAGATTAAAATATTTATTATTGTCCTATGTGGCGTACGTACTAAAACATACATAATCAAAAAACATAAAACCAAAATACAGGAAACAAATACAAGGCATAAAACAACAATCTAACTCATTTTACCATGACAATTCGTATTTTACAATGAATCAACATCTGCAACTCAATCAGAAAATGCACCACAAGGCATTCCAAACACTGGCACCAGCAAATTGAAGCATTGCAGAACGATTAGTCTCAAGTCTAACAAATTTAGGGAGTCTTTTACTAAAGGTTAGCTCGAGTTATCTGCAGCAGGGCCCATAGGAATAAAATGACCCCCCTTAGCTGAAGAAATCTCCAATAGCAGTTTATCCAGGACCTATTGTTTTGCTTTGACTGCAGTGCCCCCAAGAAGCTGCCACCCTAGGCGACCGCCTATTCTTCCATAATGGTTTAACCACTTCTGTGATTGGGGGGGGGGGGACTCAACACAACACAGAGCCCCCTTCCCTGGACACAGTGAAAGAATCTGCTGAAAATATTGGAAGTGCTCAAGCATCCACTGCACCCTCGGAGCTGGCGTCTGCGCTTGCAGGGTATTTGAAAAACTTGTGCCTAGATTGGAAAATGAAGACTCAGAAGTTCACTGTCTAACTTCTGTATAAATATATCATTAGCGTGCTAAATATTCCTCATGGTTTGGCTCTTCCTAGACCCCAGCCCACCTTTATGCAAATGACTTTGTTGGACTTTGCTGTGTGTTATCTGAGCTGCACAGAGATTATAGGTTCTCATATCAGCACTACAGGGGCTGCAGCTGACTCCAGCCAAATGACTCCTCAGCCTGTGTCATCTTCAGATGTTTTCAAGTTTAAGCTTTCCCCACTGTCAGTATAACTGAAGCAAGCCTAAATCTTGTGTTCTAACTTAGTTGGCTATCTGCTTGGACTGAATCATATATACATTATTTTACAAAATTGCTCTAACGCTGCTTATCTGTTACCGTGGTGTTTTCCATTATAGATAAAATAGCTTGAACACCTCAATTTCAAAAAGGATCTTGCTAGTTCTGTACCTACATGCAGCTAGAATTTTTCTTTTTTTTTAACGAAGCAAGATTTTGTTCAAACTGCAGCTCTCAGACTTCTGGATTGTGCCTCTGTGGCTTCCATATTGCTACTGCTCCATTTGGGCACTGGTTAAACAGTGAAAGGGTGTTTTATTTACTAGTGGGAAAACCCCATCATGGACTGGGGGGAAACCTGGGTGGTAGGGTGATACCTGACATCCCCCAGCTGCACAGCCCTGTTCCTCCATTGTCAAGGTCATTTTCTGTAGCATCATAGTAGGTCACTCCACATAGTCAGAAGTATCTATCTTATCAATGGTGGACTGAACACATAAATGGTTTTTGGTTGGTTGGTTGGTTGGTTAATATGAGCCAGTCGAATAGATAATCTTGAATGTCTACATTTTTGTATACCAAAAATTAACCATTCAAAAAGAGAGTGGAATTAATGGCAACATTAAGGGAGGTAGTTCTTTAGATGGAGTAAAATGTGGCCTTTCATTGCATGTTAGTTTATTGCAGAAGTCACCTAATCTGTGGTATCTCAATGCTGCAAAGATGTAACATATAGATAGGTAAGAAAGTAGGAAGAGTTAGAAAGTAAGGTGATTGATTTAAAGAATCAACCTCACAAGTTACATTATTCATTCTGCCCAGGAACTTTGGTCTACTAACTGTCGGTGGATTTTTCTTTATATTAAACATTACAGGCACAGAGCCCTCATGGTCTAGGTCTTCATAATTGCACCCCTACCAACATAACCCATGGCCCAATGCTCCCAGGGAGCGAGCTATAAGGGCCAGAGCTGAATCTTGCTTCCTTTCCCCTCAAATAGACCCCCCCAAAGGGCCTCCCAAATACATCCCAATGGAGCCCCCTGAAACACCCCCCTATAGAGATTAGAGCTGTACCAAATAGCATATTTTACTATTCGGCCACATACGAATAATGAAAAATATTATTCTGCCGAATACAAATACCGAATACGAATAATGGGCATTGAGCTGTAACATAACAGATAATAAAAGAAGCAACATGAAATCAAAGATCGAGTGTTTATTTCAGTAGGATTTAGTACAGTAGAGCCATGGATTATTTGTATTTGAATTTAAATCACTACACAGTCAAATACGAATAATGTATTTGGGGCTAAATCAAACTGAATATGAATAATCAGTACTGCCCTAATAAAGATCCCCTTCCTTGTAGAGACATCCCCCTCTTAAAAGTCCTCCACACTCATGTGTGCTACCCCAGGCTTACCTCTTCCAACCCTTGGTGGTCTAAAGATTCCAGGATCCCCATTTGCTCTTCCTCTGTCAGCACTGAGTTCAAAACAGTGCTGGTGACCTCTAATGGTAGCCTTGTGGTACTTCTGCTAGGAGTCAGGTACCATTTTGAACATAGTACCACAGGTTTAGGAATGACTGGGGATCACTTCTGCTCTAGAACCTCATAGACTACTGGGAATAGGAAGAGATAGGCCTGGGGAGGCCTAGGAGAGGATGGGGTTCTTTAGAAGAGGGTTTTATAGGGATTGGGGGTATCTGCAGGAGGGAATGTTTGGTGGGGGGTCTCTTCAGGAGGGTCTATTTGGGGGAAAGCATAGTTCATCTCTGTTTGGGCCTGAGACCTTACCGCCACCATTGATTTAGTGGTAAGGTCTTACGTGTTAACCGGGCGATAATCATCAGCGCATATACACTAGTAATTACCTCCCAGTTAGTGCCACGCATTAGAAAATAGAAATTATTTTCTGCCACGCATTTTGGACTCGCGTCAAAATTAGAATTACCGCCCAGGGCATGCAGTAGCCAGGCGGTCTAATTTGACGCGCGTTGGTGAGATGTGTACCTGGGAACATTTGTTTGAGTCCACTGCAGTGCCCCCTAGGGTGCCTCATTGCTCTCCTGTGATGTCTGGGGGACCAATCTAGTAAAAATGCTGGCCCCTTGTACATCGCAATGGCTTGATTTTCTACATTTTTCATTTGGATGGGTTTTTTCAGAAATGGTCCAAAAAACGTAGAAAGCACAAAACCTTGATCTAAATGGTATTTTAGAAGAAAAAGATAGACGTTTTCGTTTTTTAAAAATCACCTTCTTCCCTATTCGGATTTTGGACGTTTTGTGCAAAACGCCCAAAGTCGAACTTAGATGTCATATCGAAAATGCCCCTCTAAGGGTCTCTATCATGAGTCCAAAAGTGACTGACTGAGAAAAAAAAACTGGACGAGTGGGAGGCAACAAAGAGTAGTGGTAAATGGAAATCACTCTACAGAAAGGGGAATTACCAATGGTATGTCCCAAAGCCTGGTTTGAGAACCCCTGTGGTGGGTAATTAAAAGGTGACCATTGTTATATTGCTGTTAAAGCACACACAATGTGAACAGTGTCTTTTGTGCTGACCATACAAGACTCCGGGTTTGATGGCTACTTTCTGTGTTTCAGGTGGGAATGCTGAAGACTCACTTCTTGCCAGAGCTCAATGTTATGGCCACCTTGGGCAAAAGAAAACAGCTCTGTTTGATTTTAATGCCATCCTGAAAGAAAACCCTGGAAATGTCAAGGCTCTGTGTGGAAGAAGCTTTCTGTATCTTCTCCTTAACCAGCAAAAGGTATCATTAGTATTACATGGACACCAAGGAAGCTAGGTAGACCCAGGGCAGGAATAATGCATAAGCAAAGTCAAGAAGATGCCTGCAGACCTACAAAGTTTCCTGCATGAGAATGTTAAATTCCTGACAGATGTGGGAAACGTGGGGCCTGAATGGCTTTCCAACCAGCGGTTTCAATTAAGGGAGGCCAGTACTGGCAGAACCTTTGTTACCTTAGTACAAAATCAATGTGAGCACTCAAGGGGCAGAAAAATACCTTCTGCACCTGAGTATACATTTTTTCAATAGCTTTCAGGCTTGCAGGTAGTATATGAGAAATTAATCAACGAAACAATATCTTTCGAAAATCCCTGAAAACATTCCTCTTCAACAAGGCCTACAATGGGAACCTATAACCTCACTAAGTCACCTCACCAACCATGAATGCCCACCTTTATAACTACCCTAATCACTCTCTCCCTTCTTCCCTCTTCCCTTTCTTGATCGCTACACATTACTAACTGTATTTGATATCCTGATATGACAATGTTATTAAATCTATGTAAGCCAAATTGAGCCTGCAAATAGGTGGGGGAATGTGGGATACAAATGCAATAAATAAATAAAAAATAAAATAATAAATATAAGCATCCTTAATATAATTGAAGGTCTGTTTATGGAACGAGCAAATTCAGGGGGAAAAACTCTTTCTGAATGTTAATCAGAATTGTTGAAGAATGGTGTTATTAATTAGCCATTAACCCAACATATTCACCTGAAGAGGCCCTGGTGGAAGATTATCGAGATCATTATGATGACCTGCTTGTCCGCTTCTAGAAATAGCTTGACCATCTTAATATTAAGCTACAGGATTTAATTTTGCCATGCACAGTACTTCAGTAAAGGTCGATTAAAATGGAAGCCATTTCTCGTTTTGGTTGCAAACTAATTTAAAAAGCTTTAATTAAATGCCATTTTAGCTTTGAAAAGCAGGATAAATTTAACTATAATAGCCCCTTTTCAGTCCAATTAAACTGTTGAAGAGTTTCCCCTCTACTCCTCCCTATTTATTTATCTGCATATGTATTTTATTTGTCTCATATATATCCCCCCCCCCCCTCTCCCAGAAGCCTGCAAGACAAATTATTAGTTATACTATGGCAGACTATTCACTCTCCCCTCCATAAGATGGCATGAACCGTCTACTCTCATGCAGACTGGGCATCGGAAGTTTGTAGCATAGCTTGACTGGATCCTCTGAAAGGCCTCTGCCCCTATATTCAAAAACACAGTGGGTACCAACAGCATAGGTTGTTGTTGTTGTTGTTTTGCTTTGTTTTTTTATTTTTTTAAACAATGTCCACTATTTATTCACTTAGGGGGCCTTTTACAAAGGTGCGCTGAAAAATGGCCTGTGCTGGTATAGATGAGTGTATTGGACATGCGCAGGTTTCATTTTTCAGCAAACCAGCAAAAAAGGCCTTTGGGGGGGGGGCCAAAAATGGACATGCGGCCAAAATGACAATTGGCGCACGTCCCATTTTGGACCTAAGACCTTACTGCCACCCATTGACTTAGCGGTAAAGTCTCACACGTTAACCAGGCGGTAATCATCAGCATGCGTACATTGCCAATTATGCCCGGTTAGCACCACGCACCGGGAAATAAAAATATTTTCCGGCGCGCATAGCAGATGCACGTCAAAAATAAAATTACCGCTCGAGCCACGCGGTAGCCAGGCAGTAGTTCAAAACTGATGCGTGTATGAGCCTATGTGGCTTAGTAAAAGGGCCCCCAACCTTTGGCTATGTAAGTTGTTATACTTCAAAGTTATCTATTTCAAGTTGAAGTGGAATTTGTGGAACTCTAGAGCAGGACTAAAATTTATTCAGGAAGTGGTAAAAACGAGGCTGCATTTCAGCATTCATAGGAACAGCTGCTTGGGTGTTGGTATGGCCAAAGAGAAGCAATTTGTATTGCGTTTTGCTCTCCCAACTACTTTGCAATGTTGGCGACTGAGGAGGGGGGACGGAATTCTATAAATGACACCCAAAGTTAGGCTCTGGAAGATCTGCGCTAAACTTGTATTCTTAAAAAGGTTCCTCTGTGTGAAGCAGTGGTGTAGCTACATGGGGCCACTTGGGGGCCTGGGCCCCCCAAATTTTCTCTGGGCCCTGGTTTTGCTGGTGGGGGTCCCCAAACCCCTGCCAGCTGAAGCCTTTGTCCAGCACCAGTCTCCGGCACCGCAGCATTGCCTTCCCTGCTCCTTTCAGTGAAACTGAGCATGCTCAATTTCACTGAAAGAAGCATGCAGGACGTGAGGGGAAGAGAGAGCAGGGCAGCAATGTGGTGGCGCCAGAGACCGGTGCTGGATGAAGGCTTCAGCTGGCAGGGGTTGTGGACCCCCCCCCCCCCACCAGCCAAGGTATTTGCGGCAGCAGTGGGTGGGCAGCAGCAAGGCAGCCAGGGGGGGCAAGGCAGCGGTGGTAGAGGTGGCAGCAGCAGACCAAAATGTGCCCCCCACCTCGGGCTTCTGCCCCCTCCCACCATGAGGTCTAGCAAAGCCCCTGGTGTGAAGTGCCGTTTATAGAATACTAGATTAGAGTGGATCTCGTACCTAACTTTACCTGCTGAAACCTGATATAAACGCTGGTGTGCAACTAATGGCAGTTTGCAACATAAATGATCCTATTCTATAATATCACACCTAATTTCTAGGAACGCCCCTGACCCGCCTCTACCATGGCTGCACCCCATTTTGAGTTGTGGGCTATATAATCTGGAGGGGCATAATTGAAGGGGGATGACCATCTCCAAGGGTGTCCATCTCTAAGGATGTTCCAGCGAAGAGGCGGGGAAACCCGTATTATCGAAACAAGATGGACGTCCATCTTTCATTTCGATAATACGGTCAGGGACGCTCAAATCTCAACATTTAGGTCGACCTTAGAAATGGTAGACCTAAATGTTGAGATGGTCGACCTAAACGACCAAATCCAAGCCCTTTGGTCATGGGAGGAGTCAGCATTTGTAGTGCACTGGTCCTCTTCACATGCCAGGATACCAACCGGGCACCCTAGGGGGCACTGCAGTGGACTTCACAAATGCTCCCAGGTACATAGCTCCCTTACCTTCGGGGCCCAACCCCCCCCCCCAAAAAAAAACCCATTCCCCACAACTGTACACCACTACCATAGCCCTTAGGGATGAAGGGGGGCACCTACATGTGGGTACAGTGGGTTTCGGGTGGGTTTTGGAGGGCTCACATTTACCACCACAAGTGTAACAGGTGGGGGGGGGGGGATGGGCCTGGGTCCGCCTGCCTGAAGTGCACTGCACCCACTAAAAACTGCTCCAGGGACTTGCATACTGCTGTGATGGAGTTGGGTATTACATTTGAGGCTGGAAAAAAATGTTTTTAAATTTTTTTTAGGGTGGGAGGGGGTTGGTGACCACTGGGGGAGTAAGAGGAGGTCATCCCCGATTCCCTCCGGTGGTCATCTGGTCAGTTCGGGCACCCCTTCGAGGCTTGGTCGTGAAAAAAAACGAATCAAGTAAAGTCGACCAAATGCTCGTGAGGAACGCCCTTCTTTCCTCCATTATCGGCCGAGGATGCCCATGTGTTAACCATGCCCCCGTCCCGCCTTCGGTACACTGCCGACACGCCCCCGTGAACTTTGGTCATCCCTGCAACGGAAAGCAGTTGAGGACACAAAAAAATCGGCTTTCAATTATGCCGATTTGGGCGACCTCGGGAGAAGGACGCCCATCTCCCGATTTGTGGCGGAAGATGGGCGTCCTTCCTTTTCAAAAATAAGCTAGTGTGCCTTTTATAGAGATGGGTGCAGGGCAGATCTTATTCATATAGATTTTGTTCACACCTTTTTCAGTAGTAGCTCAAGGTGAGTTACATTCAGGTACTCTGGATATTTCTCTGTCCCTTGAGTGCTCACAATTTAAATTGCGCCTGAGGTAATAGAGGGTTAAGTGACTTGCCCAAGATCACAAGAAGCAGCAGTGGGATTTGAACTGGGCACCTCTAGATGTCAAGACCGGTGCCCTAACCACTAGGCCACTCCTCCATGCTGTGTGTAAACTCAAATGAGTGCCAATTAACACCAATTACTGATAGTTAACAGCTCATCGACTAATTAATTTGTGCTCAAATCTGGCATCTGTGCCCAGAATCCAAGGGTACGCTCCCTGCTCTATCCACAAAGCTATGGTTCATCCCTTTCTAATACCCTACCATTAGCTAAAAGTTTCCCAGTCTCCTACCAGAGAATGTCTATTTTTTTGCAGTTCATCATTTAAAAGATTGGATCTTCATGGCCCCAGCTGAACCAACTTTAGTCAGACGAAGCCCAGGCAGAGATAATTCCATTAGAAGCCATGAGCAGCTGAGCTATTGCTATCAGATATGCTTATATGGTTCAAACAAAGTTATCAGGGAAAGACACTCTTTCCACTAACCTTTATCTTCTATTATTTTTTTTGTCAAAAGACTGTTTCTTCAAAGTTATCTTGATGCTGTAACATAATTGAAAATATGAGTTCGAGCCAGTAGAAAGGAAATCCTTACTTTGGGAACTTTTCAGTACTCTATTTAATCTGCAAATTGATCTGGTAACTTGTAAGCACACATAAAACAATCCGATTTTCAAACACACAATATCAACATTTAAGTGGATTTAGCTCTGACCTTTTTCAGTACTAGCTCAAGGTGAATTACATTCAGGTACACTGGAGGGGGAGGGCCCTTTTACAAAGCTGCGTAAGCGCCTACGTGCGCCCAACATGCACCAAAATGGGGTTACCACAGGGCTACCGCATGGCTCTTGCGGTAATTTCATTTTTGGCACATGTCCGATACATGTGGTTGAAAAATAATTTTTATTTTCTGCTGCGCGTATCGGATGCGCGCCAAATGGCCCAGTTACCGCCTGAGACTTTACCACTGTGCTGGCGGCAAGGTCTCAGACCCCAAATGGACGTGCGGCAATTTTCATTTTGTCGCACATCCATTTTCGGCAAAAATTTAAAAAAGGTCTTTTTTACAGGTGTGCTGAAAAATGATTCTGCGCGCGCCCAAAATCTGCACCTACACTACCACAGACCATTTTTCAGCACACCTTAGTCAAAGGACCCCTTACAATCTATTTTTTTACCCAAGGCAATGGAGGGTTAAGTGTTGCCTAAGATTACAAGGATCAGCAGTAGGATTTGAACTCTGCTTTGCTTGCTGTTAGCCTGATGCTCTATCCATTAAGCTACTCTACTCAGCTACGAATTTCAAAATGGTGGTTTAAAGTATTCTTGGTATGCTGTTTATTTTAGAACATTCGAGTTCTATGCATAGATTCATAGCACACCTTCCACAATGCCGCTTGTATTGCGTAGCCAAATTTGTGCTTAATAGAGGCACTTTACTTGCTATTCATCACTTACTAGTTTCACTAACGGTCTTTTTAAAGACCAACTTACGCTTACTTCGCCAGAAGCATTAACAAGGACAAACTTGATTGTCAAGTATATGCACCAAGACTCCCGAGGCAGACACGTATGTGCCGAAACCATGGTACCGGTGTCGAGTCAGCTTAATTTAACACCTCTAACCTAGTTTTGGTGTCCTGAGTCATAAGTACATAAGTGTTGCCATACTGGGAAAGACCAAAGGTCCATGGAGCCCAGCATCCTGTTTCCAACAGTGGCCAATCCAGGTCACAAATACCCGGCAAGATCCCAAAAATGTACAAAAATGTAGCTGCTAGTGCGGATTTAATCTGACGGCCATCCCATGCTAAAACCAGCCAGTGTAGTAAGGCGCTTACCCTGGGATTCTATATATTGCACCTAATAATACCTAACATTCCCCTATTTGCTTTCTTAGCCGCCACCGCACACTGAGCAGATGGTTTCAACATATCATCAACGACGACGCCTAGATCCCTTCCTGATCGGTGATTCCTAATGTGGAACCTTGCATTACGTAGCTATACTTTGGGTTCCTCTTTCCCCACATGCATAATGTTGCACTTGCTCACATAAAACGTCATCTGCCATTTAGACGCCCAGTCTCCCAGTCTTGTAAGGTCCTCTTTTAATTTTTCACAATCCTCCCGTGATTAACGACTTTGAATAACTTTGTGTTCATCAGCAAATGTAATTACCTCACTAGTTACTCCTATCTCTAGGTCATTTATAAATATGTTAAAAAGCAGCGGGTCCCAGCGCAGACCCCTGGAAAACCCCACTAACTACCATTCTCCATTGAGAATACTGCCCATTTAACCCTACTCTCTGTTTTCTATCTTTTAACCAGTTTTCAATCCACAAGAGAACACTACCTCCTATCCAGGGCTGGTGTTATTCAGGGGCCCAGGGCAGAAACTGGAGAGGGGTCCAAAAGCTGTTTGCCACCCTTTAACGCTGGCCCTGCTCCTATCCCATGACTCTCCAGTTTCCTCTGGAGTCTTTCATGAGGTACTTTCTCAAATGTCTTTTGAAAATCCAGATACACACTTTGACTGGCTTACCTTTATCTACATATTTGTTCACCCCGTCAAAGAAATGTAATAGATTGGTGAGGCAAGATTTCCCTTCACTAAATCCATGTTGACTATTGTCTCATTAATCCATGCTTTTGAATATGCTCTGTAATTTTGTTCTTTATAATACTCTCTACCATCTTGCCTCACCGATCTATAATTTCTTGGATCACCTCTCGAACCTTTTTTTAAAATCGGCGTTGTATTGGCCACCCTCCAATCTTCCAGTACCATGCTTGATTTTAAAGATAATTACATATTACTAACAATTCTATTGGTACTCTGGGATGAATACCATACAGTCCAGTCAATTTGCTACTCTTCAATTTGTCAAATTGCGCCATTATATCTTCCAGGTTTATAGAGATTTCATGCAGTTTCTCTGACTCGTCAGCTTTGAATACCATTTCTGGCACTGGTATCTTTCCCAAATCTTCCTCAGTGAAGACTGAAGCGACGAATTCATTTAATCTCTCTGCTATGGTTTTGTCTTCCATGAATGCCCCTTTATCCCTCGGTCATCTAGCGTTCCAACCGATTCTTTGCCAGCTTCTTGCTTTTAATATACCTTAAAAAATTTACTATGTGTTTTTACCTCCAACGCAATTTTTTTTCAAAGTCCCTCTTAGCCTTCCTTATCGGCGCTTTGCATTTGATTTGCCGTTCGTTATGATGTTTCTTGTTATTTTCAGTCAGATCCTTCTTCCATTTTCTGAAGGATATTCTCTTAGCTCTAATAGCTTCCTTCACCTCACTTTTTAACCATGCCGGCTGTCGTTTGATCTTCCTTCCTCCTCCCCAGCACCATTGACTCCTGCACCATATCATGCACTCCACTAAGGACTAAGTCTAGAATTTTTCCTCCTCTTGTCGGCTCCTGTACCAGCTGCGCCATAAAGCAGTCCTTGATTTCATCAAGGAATTTTACCTCCCTAGGTTACGTTTACCCAGTCAATATTGAGGTAATTGAAATCACCCATTATTATTGTGTTCCTAATTTGTTAGCCTCCCTAATTTCTGATAACATTTCTACATGATCCCCTCCTCACCACCCCTCCATACCCCCACCTTCCTGAAGACCCCCTGATACCTACCAGGAATTTTCCTGCTGTCTAGGGTGTAAGGACAGGAGCAATCAATCCCCTGTCAGTTCTGCACTTTCTGGTGCTGGGTTCAAAATGTGACTATAACCCCTAGTGGTAGACTCATGCTAATGTCACTAGGAGTTAATCTGCTGAATAAAGGCATTTGCTCCTTTTTTGGCAGATTGACTTTCAGCTGATGCATTTACCATATGGTAAGTATCTGCCCTGTGTAGTTAACCAACCTGCAGATGAAGGTTGTGTCTTCAAAAGCTTCTCAAAAAATATATTATTAAGTTAGTCCAATAATCAGGGGCGTAGCCAGACACCCAATTTTGGGTGGGCCTGGGCTCAAGATGGGTGGGAAGAACTCCTCCCTGTCCCACAAGTGATTTGGTTTCTCCCTCTCTCGTCTGCATGCCATATGGTCTCTCAAACATCTCCCCTCCCCCACATTCCTTTTAAGCCTTCCCTATGATGCAACTTCCTGTTTCCGTATAGGCAGGAATACATCAAAGAGAAGGCTGTGGGGCCAGTGCAAGCCTTATGTATCAGTTGCTGCTCGCTGCAGGTGAAGATCTGCTATTTACAAGGTATGCAGGAGGGGCAGTTGTTGGAAGTTTTTGGCTGGTGGGGCTTGGGAATCCCTGCCAGCTATATGATAGGTGTGCTGCTATTGGGTGGGCCTGAGCCCAAAGCGGGTGGGCCTGGGCCCACCCATGGCTACGCCACTGGCCCAATTTCTTTCTTTTCTTTTATTTCTATTTAACCCCAGTAAATGCAGGACAGATGCTGCCATACTCCCTTCATTTACCACACAGGCTTTGCACTTATTGTACTTTGGGCTCCTTTTACAAAGCGGAGCTACCGATTAGCATGTTCTGAATGGGAAGAAGCCCATGGGAACTGAATGGGCTTCTTTGCATTCAGCGCGCTGCTGATCGATACCACTGCTTTGTAAAATGAGCTCTTTCATTTTTGCACCTAAGTTGTGGTAAGTGTAAAACCTTCCTGTAAAATAGCCAAATTTTCCAAAAATGAACTGAAAATTATTTGCCTATGCATCTTGCTATAAAATGCAAATCTGCTCAAACAGTTATCTTCTAATTAAGAAAAGATTTTAGTATGTATACTTCCTCCATTATTTTATCTCTTCCCCTGTGTTAGTTCTTGATTGAAATCTTTTCCCTGTAATTAAATTGTTTATCTAATGAACTGATTTCATACTAGGCTGGTTTTTGGTATCTGTTTCCAGACTCTTTCAAAATTTGAGTTGCTTTTTCTCTGTTGTAAGCAATGTGTAACATCCATTCAAATTCAATTTATGTTTATTAAAAACTTTATCTACTGCTTAACTTCAGAGACCAAAAGCGCTTTACAATCATATACAATAAATCAAAATAAACACTAAAATAAATAAGCACAAAAACTGAAATAAAAGGATCTGCAGAGTATTAATAGGAAATACCTAAGCAAGCAATCACAGCAAGTGACCAGATTCCTCATTCAGGGGCCCTTTACTGAGCTGCGTGGGTGCCTACTTGCGCCCAGCATGCGCCAGATTGGAGTTACCGTCCAGTTACTGCATGGCCCTTGTGTAAATTTTAATTTTGCCGTGCGTCTGCTCTGCGCATCTGAAAAATATTTTGTTTATTTTCTGGCGCGCGGCAGCTACGCTCGTCAAGTGGCATTTGACACGCATAGACCATTACTGCCCGGTTACCGCATGAGACCTTACCGCTAGGTCAATGGCTTGCGGTAAGATCTCAAACCCAAATTTTCATTTTCTCGCACGTCCATTTTCGGTAAAAAGAAAAAGGGCATTTTTTTTGTAGGTGCGCTAAAAAATAATTCTGTGCATGCCCAAACACCCGTCTACACTATCACAAGCCATTGTTCAGCGCACCTTAGTAAAAGGACCCCTCAACTGACAAGAAATGACCATTCCTCAGAGATATTAATGCACCAAGCCGTCAGTACAAGGGTCCGCATTAAAAGCCTCTTGAAACTGAAAAGTCTTTAGTAAAACTTTAAGGAGCCCTTTTTTTTTTTTTTTTTACGAAAGTGCAGCATGCGTACCGTGGGCTTGCTGCGTGGCAATTTGGCTTACTCTGTGGCAATAGCTCAATCCCCACCGTGCATCATTCCCGGTGCTAGTAAATATTTTTGTATTTTCTAGCACTAGGGGTGTGCCCGGCGGTAATCGCTGCCCAGTTACCGCCAGGCTACTGCAGGAGCCTTTACCGCCTCCTAATTAGGAGGCGATAAGGGCTTCCACAAGAAATGGACGCACGGCAAGTGTTTAATTCACTGCGCAGCCATTTCCTTCCTTTTTCTATAAAAAGCCTTTTACCAGTAAAAGGGGGCCTCGGTGCACGGCAAACCCACATGCCAATGCTACCGCAGAGCCCCCTTTACCACCACATGGTCAAAATTTCTTCCAGGCAAATATAGTTTAGTAGGTGATTGGAGACCGCACCTACGGAAAGATATAAACAGGATGGAGTCGGTCCAGAGGGCAGCTACGAAATGAGTAAGCGGTCTTGAATGCAAAAATTATAGGGACAGGCTTATGAACCTCAACATGTATACACTGGAAGAGAGGAGGGAGAGAGGAGACATGATAGAGACGTTTAAATATCTCAAGGGCATTTATGTACAGGAAGAGAGCTTTTTTCAAATGAAGGAGAGCTCTGGAATGAGGGGGCATATGACAAAGATAAGAGGGAATAGGCTTAGGAGTAACCTAAGGAAGTATTATTTCACAGAAAGGGTGGCGGAGGCGTGAAATGGCCTCCTGGTGGAGGTGGTGGAGTCGAGGACTGTTCCAGAATTTAAAAAGGCATGGGATAAGCATGTGGGATCACTTAGGAACAGGTAGAATTGGAGGTTACAGAGGATGGGCAGACTGGATGGGTCATATGGCCTTTATCTGCCGTCATGTTTCTATGTTTCTAAGACTCGAAACAATGACATTCCACGGAAAAGGTGCAATATTTAAAAAATGCTCTTGTTCTAGTTGTATTTAACCCAGCAGGAACTATTAGCCTATGATCTTGTTTGGACCTCAAGACTATAGAGGGGATATAAGGAACGGTCAATGAGTGTAAGTAGCCCAGTTGTTCTGATGCAGTATGACAAATGCAATGCAGGTTTAGTACTAATACAACAGCAAAGGTTCGCAGTACAAACCCTAGAAAGTGCCTTGTGGCTTCCAGGATATTCTCGACTACCGTTAAACTGTCCTTTTTATTAACTTCTTCTTTATTACATAGGAAGCTGTGCAAGACATGGCGCTAGCCCTCAAACTCGATGCCTCATCTGCGATTCAGGATATTCTATGCCTGAAGCAAGAAGCTTTAATCTCATTGACTCAGTGGCTTCATGACCACTGCAGGACTGTGCTAAATGACCTTCTTACTGCCAGTAAAGACCCTGTGAAGGACGAGACATTCAAAGACCTTCTTGCAATTGGAAGATCACTCACCAAAATCAATGATAAGACACCTAGCTGGCACATCTTATACGTGGATACCTTAATTGCATCGGGTAAGCGATTTTAGACTAATGATGCAGTCTACAGCAATAATGAGAGTCCTTTTGTGCCCTGCACGATGGGAGAACTGAAGAGTTTATGAAGTTGATGGAATTGAAGTGTACAGCATTTCCACTCAAAGCAAAATTATATTAATACTTGAAAACAGCTGTTACAACCCTAAACAAAAGAGGCAATAACTTGCACAGAGTGGCAGGCAGACTATAGATGGGTTATGCTGGTCCTTATCTACCATCCTTTACTATAGTGCTGTGTAGCTATCAGGCTTATTTTCGAAAGTGATCGCCGGCGATCTTCCGACATAAATCGGGTGATCTCTCAAAAGCAGTGAAATCGGTATAATCGAAAGCGGCTTTTTTGACACCATCACCGCTTTCCTGTCACCGCGCCGGCGAAAATCAAAGGGGGCGTGTCGGAAGCGTAGCGAAGGCGGGACATGGGCGGGCATGGGCGTGGCTACCAGATGGCCGGCTTTTGCGGATAATGGAAAAAAAAGCGGCGTTAAGCAGTATTTCGCCGGGTTTACTTGGTCCTTTTATTTTCATGACCAAGCCTCAAAAAGGTGCCCCAACTGACCAGATGACCACCGGAGGAAATGGGGGATGACCTCCACGTACTCCCCCAGTGGTTACCAACCCCCTCCCACACTAAACAAATAAAAATAAAAACCTTTTTTTTACCAACCTGTATGCCAGCCTCAAATGTCATACCCAGCTCCCTGACATCAGTATGCAAATCCCTGGAGCAGTTTTTAATGGGTGCAGTGTACTTCAGACAGGCAGACCCAGGTCCATCCCCCCCCCCCCCCACCTGTTACACGTGTGGTGCTAAGTGTTGAGCCCTACAACCCCCCCCCCAAAACCCACTGTACCCACATGTAGGTGCCCCCCTTCACCCATAAGGGCTAAGGTAATGGTGTAGAGTTGTGGGGAGTGGGTTTGGGGGGATTTGGGGGGCTCAGCACCCAAGGTTAAGGGAGCTATGCACCTGGGAGCTATTTGTGTATTTTTTAAACATTTTTAGAAGTGCCCCCTAGGGTGCCCGGTTGCTGTCCTGGCATGTCAGGGGGACCAGTGCACTACAAATGCTGACTCCTCCCATGACCAAATGCCTTGGATTTTGCCGGGTTTCAGATGGCCGGCATTTTTTTCCATTATCGCTGAAAAACAAAACCGGCCATCTCAAACCTGGCGGACTCTGGCATTTGGCCGAACTAAACTGTATATTCGAAAAAAAAGATGTGTGGCCATCTTTTTCGATAACACAGTTCCGACCAGCTGTTGCGCCACCGCCAAAATAGATCGTCAGCGATCTATTTCGCCGGCGACGTTCGATTATGCCCCTCTATGTAAACCCCAATGAGCTGGTCAATCATTGATATTCAATGGCGCATAACCAGGTAAGTAAGCAAACACAGAGGGTCTTTTACTAAAGGTTAGCTCGAGTTATCTGCAGCAGGTTCCATTTTATTCCTATGGGCCCTGCTGCAGATAACTCAAGCTAATCTTTAGTAAAACACCCCCACAGTTAGGACAACAAAAGCACAGGCCTAACTTTACCCACTAAGTTAACCGGGCACTATTCTGAATATCGACCAGTGTCCAGTTAACTTCTGGGTTTCCACACTAACTCGAATATTCAGTGCCAGAGGCCAGACATGTCCCATTATTGAACATCCAGGGGTAATTCAGTCCATGGCCATGGATAGCTTACAAGCTTCTGATCACCGTAGGCTGTATATCAGACCTATGATTTCTATATTCATTTGTTTGCTTATTATTTATTGGGATTTATTAACAACCTTTATGAAGAGACTCATCCAAGGCTATGTACAGCAGGTTAGGGCATAAAACACATTTCTCTCCTATTGGCCAACCAGCATGGTCTAGTCTTGCTGACTATGGCCTCTTGTGTGGGTACTCACATTACATTAGAGGCTTGCTTCTTTCCAGTTCCCTGTCCCAAAGACTATCAGCAAAACCTGACATGGATTCTTTCAGGGCATACTATATACTTCAGACCAGGGCAAGGTATTCTACTCTTTACTGATTAGATCTTCATGGTAAACAACTAGCGGTATTCAGCTCAAAACTTTGAATTTGTTTAGTTTCCTGTGTCATTTATGGGACTTTCCATTTTGCGTGTTCATTAACAGTCCAGACATAAGAATGTACACCAGCTCTGTGCCCACTGTTCCCTCTAAGCTGAGCGGGAGTCCTCCATCTACAATCCTACCAGTGGGGGGTGCTGTTTCACTATCACATTTTCAATAGTGAGGGACAGACGAGCTCTGCAGGACTCCAGGGAACCTGCCTGTCCCTAAAGATTGAAAGCACAATATTGAAGCACTGCCCCCCACTGGCAACAGTGCACGTGGAGGACTCCCGCTTAACTTAGAGGGACCAGTGTCTGTGCCTGGTCTAAGTGATTGCACCTAAAATATAGGCAACTTTTTGACCTGTTATGCTAGTCAAACATATAAATGGCAAGTGACCGACTCACCTGCAAATGCGCAGTAGAGACTGCCCTCTCTGTCCCGCCCTCACGTCAAGACGTGATGACGTCAGAGGGCGGAACAGAGAGGGAAACGGAGTCGGACTTTCGGACGCTGACGCTGGAGCCTGGAAACGAACATCGTGCGCACCAACCTCCACCCTCCCCCCCATCCCCGCCGCTGCTCCAGCCCCCCTCCATATCGGGCCCCCTGCACTGTCTTGACAGCGCCTCTCACCTCTGTGGAAGCGCTGCAGGCAGCAGCAGAGTGATCTGCTGCTGCCTGCAGCACTTTCACACGGAGGTGAGAGGCGCTTTCAGGTCAGTGCAGGGGGCCAGGCACAGAGGGGGGAGGGAGCGGCGGTGAGGAGGGTATCTGGAAATCTCGCCCGTTTTAACGGGCTTAATGGCTAGTATTCTATAAAGAAAAGTAGGCACCTACTCTCCTTTATAGAATAGGTTCCAGATAGACGTGTTCTTGGCGCCTAATAACAGGCCCCCTTTAACAAATTACCCTCTGTGTTACCCTCAGTGGCGTGGCCTGAGCCCCTGTAGATTTGGCCCTGGCCCCCCTGCAGACGATCCCCTTGAACCCCCCTCCTGCCACCAACCCTCCCCCGCCGTCGCCGACCGCCCCGCCGCCGCATCAGATACCTCGTTTGCTGCAGCCGAAGAGAGTCTTCTTCAGTTCAGCGCCGGAGTAGCGCCTTCATTCAATGAAGTTCCTGCTGTGATCAGCTGGTTCTGCCGCCTCACGTCCTGCATCGTGCAGCAAACGAAGTATCTGAGGTGTCTGATGCGGCAGCGGGGCGGGCGGCAACGGCGGGGGAGGGTTGGTGGCGGGAGGGGAGTTCAAGGGGGGTCATCGGCAGGCAGGTCCAATGCGGCGGCGGCTGGGGGGCGGTGGCGGAGGGGGCGGCTAAACAGTGCCCCCCACCTCGGGCTCTGGCCCCCCCTCCCAGCGAGGTCTGGCTACACCCCTGGTTACCCTTTGCTTTGTTAACAGTAATAGAAATGCTACAATAGCTAATCCCTGTCATAGGACCTTTTCAGGTTCACCAAATCTATGTTCCACTAGGTAGTGTGAAAAGAAAAATATGCATAATAAATAAAATGTTATTTCCTATTTTGAATCAATGCCCAGGAAGGTATGAAGATGCTCATTCTCATCTTCTGGAGTCATTCAGCCACAACATCACTGATGAATCTGTGAAGGCCCGACACGGTATAATTCTTGTGAAGAGACAAAACACAACAATGGCAGCTCATGACTTAGGTCCATTAGCTGGAAAAGGCCCTAAGGAACTGGAATTTCTGATGAAACTCTTGGAAAACAAGCAGCGACAAAGCCTATCTCAGGTAGTGTAATGTCTTTCACTGCTGATGGTGGCATGGACGTTTTGAGTCAAAATTACCTACATTTCCTTGTTTAATCATTTATTTGAAGGACTTTATAAACTGGCTATCACCATGCAGTGCTAGGTGGTGAACACGCAAGGCAAGGAATAACAAAATGTACATACAATTAAAAAAAAAATCAAAACAAAACAATAACAGGAGTGGCCTAGTGGTTAGGGTGGTGGACTTTGGTCCTGAGGAACTGAGGTGGATTCCCACTTCAGGCACAGGCAGCTCCTTGTGACTCTGGGCAAGTCACTTAACCCTCCATTGCCCCCATGTAAGCCGCATTGAGCCTGCCATGAGTGGGAAAGTGTGGGGTACAAATGTAACAAAAATAAAATAGATACTATTGGAGATTCTACATGGAATGTTGCTACTATTGGAGATTCTACATGGAATGTTGCTATTCCACTAGCAACATTCCATGTAGAAGGCTGCGCAGGCTTCTGTTTCTGTGAGTCTGACGTCCTGCACGTACGTGCAGGATGTCAGACTCACAGAAGCAGAAGCCTGCGTGGCCACATTGGATCTGCAAGGGCTGACTTCTACATGGAATGTTAGTAGAATAGCAACATTCCATGTAGAATCTCAAATAGTAGCAACAGTGGAGGAGTGGCCTAGTGGTTAGGGTGGTGGACTTTGGTCCTGGGGAACTGAGGAACCGAGTTCGATTCCCACTTCAGGCACAGGCAGCTCCTTGTGACTCTAGGCAAGTCACTTAACCCTCCATTGCCCCATGTAAGCCACATTGAGCCTGCCATGAGTGGGAAAGCACAGGGTACAAATGTAACAAAAAGAAAATAGATACTTTTGGAGATTCTACATGGAATGTTGCTACTATTGGAGATTCTACATGGAATGTTGCTATTCCACTAGCAACATTCCATGTAGAAGGCTGCGCAGGCTTTTGTTTCTGTGAGTCTGACGTCCTGCACGTACTCACAGAAGCAGAAGCCTGTGCAGCCACATTGGTGATCTGCAAGGGCCGACTTCTACATGGAATGTTGGAATAGTAGCAACATTCCATGTAGAATCTCAAATAGTAGCAACAGTGGAGGAGTGGCCTAGTGGTTAGGGTGGTGGACTTTGGTCCTGGGGAACTGAGGAACCGAGTTCGATTCCCACTTCAGGCACAGGCAGCTCCTTGTGACTCTAGGCAAGTCACTTAACCCTCCATTGCCCCATTGAGCCTGCCATGAGTGGGAAAGTGCGGGGTACAAATGTAACAAAAAAAAACCTCTGTATCTGGCTCAATTCAGTCAATGGAATCCATTCCTCTCTGTTACTTAAATACCCAAGTTTTAAGGTGCTACTTAAAATGACACACATCTGTCAGCATTTTTGCTGGCGTCTTATTCCATAGGGTAAGAGATGCTGCCATGAACATACGGAATTACGACTAGCATCATGAGCTAGCTTTAATAAAGGTACTTCCAGGATCCCCTATTGAGACATTCTCAGTGGCCTAGCTGCTTCATGAGGTGTCAAAAACGGCTTTAAGTAAGGAGATGATGTTTCAGAGACTATCTTAACAGCGAGATACAACATCTTGAACTTTACCTACTGGAAAATTGAAATAAAGCGTAAATGCTACAACCAAGAGGTAACGTGTTACTCCTGCCACAGCCTGTTAAAACACATACTGCCGAGTTGCAATGCTTTTAGAGAAATTGCAGGAATACTAACAAGATGCACGTTACAGTAATCCCAACAAGGAAACAACATTACCTGAAACACAGTCCACAAACCAAACCAATCATATTTTGTAATGTTGAAAACTGGGGTTATCTTTGTCAGGAGGGGGCATTTACAGGTATCTGTGGGGGTGGATGACAAACTGCTATTTTTTTTCCAGCACCAGGCCCTTTAAGATGGTGCCTGGGAGCCAGTTTTGACCTGACATCACTTTTCCAGGAAGAATGCAACTTGAAATGTATACTGCTAGCTGTGTTATTCAATTTACATAGTAATGAGGTGGTTTGCATGCATTTGCTTTCTTTGCATTTCAATATGTATCCTCTGGTAACCTAAACTAACATTCATTATGATAACATAACACACATTATTTCCATTTAACACATGTTAAGGGGCAAATGTGTGTTATTGCCATAACATACCTTAATAACTACTCCCCTCAAGTTAGGTGCAAAGTTAGAAAATAGACCTCATTGAGAATAATGGGGCTTGCATTATTTAATGTGCATTATATTGTGTTGTGTTAATGCATCTTAATGTGCATTAAAGTAGTGGTTTTCAAACCTGTCCTGGGGGATCACCAGCCAGTCAGATTTTCAGGATATCCCTAATGAATAAGTCATCTCCATTACATTCAAGTCTCTCTCATGCATATTCATTATACAATAATAATTCTAGGGCAGGGCTGCCAAGAGACTGGGCCAGGCCCTGGTCAAGGCCATACCCGGGGCCCCTCCCCCACTGCCGCCCCCCCCCCCCTCCACCTGCCCCCCTCCGTCCGCCATTGGGCCGGGCCCCCTGCATTGAAATCACAGTGCCTCTCACCTCCGTGTGAAAGCGCTGCAGGCAGCAGATCGCTTCCCTTTGGGCCTCCTTCCCTCCCTGTGTCCCGCCCTCACGGAAGTTACGTCAGACGAAGGCGGAACACAGGGAGGGAAGAAGGCCCGAAGGGAGGCGATCTGCTGCCCTGCTGCCTGCAGCGCTTTCACTCGGAGTTGAGAGGTGCTGTGAATTCAATGCAAGGGGCCCGGCCCGGTGGCAGATGGTTGACAACGGAGGGCGGGTGGCACTGCGGCGCTGGGCCCCCCCTGGAGGCCGAGCCTGGGGAACTTTGTCCCCCCCCCCCCCCCGCCTCCCCTCTCAGCGGCCCTGTACTAGGGTAAAATATTATACAATAGCTGTATTCCTTGTAGCTACCACAGTTATAACAACCATTACAAAATATTAATCTTTATTATATCCAAAACATCCCTTGATACAAACAAATTCTTAAAAAGTTTTTAAACACTTTGTTGTTCTAATACATATAATTCTAACTCACAACAAACATCATCATTGCACACCAGATCACACCTTTAGTAAGGGATCAACCATGGGGTACTAGTCTCTACGTTTCTTTAGAGAATAGTTCAACCTTTTTCAAAGTTAACTCAACCAATATCCAACTAGTTCTTGCTTTTATCACAATCCACATCGAGCATTTCGAATGGAACTTCAATTGCTCACATCCTCTTCACTCCGATGAAATCGGAGCTATATCGTCATTTACTCACATTCTCTTCTCTCCAACAAAGATGGAGCTTTATCATAATACGCTTGAAAAATAATCCTTCAACTTCAATACTAGATGGCAACTTATAACCATTCTCCAAAATTATTCCTCTCTCTTCTTTTTGTGCTCATATACAAAACGCCTTGTGTAAATGACGCTAAACTTGATGTTGTATCACCGTGGAAGTGATACAACATGAAGTTTAGCTATGGGTGTAAGTAACCATGTGAATGGATACAGGTTTCCTATCCAGAGATCCACAGTTATACTGTAAAGTCTGTTGTAAGTCACTGTTCCTCACTCCATGAATGTAGAGATCGTTACTTATGACCTGCTTAAAGTTTTTGGTGCAGTGTAAACCTCAAATCCATCAGTAGGCTAAACATCGCTCCCAGCTGTCAAGGGGGAGTGACTCGCTTGTATAATGCTCCCAAACAGGATGTCACTTCTGCCACTGAAATGGTGGTGATGCCACGGCATGGTGGCATCCCAAGTCAGCGCCATTTTCATGTACAGCAAAAATGAATAATAGCACTGATCTTCATCTGCTTGTAATTGCTGCACCAGAAATGCAGTAACCACCAGAGATCACTTATTTTCCTGGAAAGGTATAAATAGGGTAAGAGAGGCTTGGATTATACATGGAAGGACCTGAGAAGTGTTGTTGTTGTTGTTATTTTTTTATTGGTGTTTAAGGCTCAACTTTTTTTATTTTTATTTATTTTGTTTTTCAATTTTTTTAAATATATTCCAGCTTTTTATTTCACTAAACAAAGTTAAATCAAACAACAAAGCCAAATGAAACAAATTGAAAAATAACACAAAACGAAAAATGCTTGTGCTACCCTTCCCTACTTGTTACAGTGCTAATGAAGTGTTATTGTAGGGCTTCTTCGGTACTTTTGTAAATTGGCAAATTGTTTTAGTCTGAAGTAATACGGTTTTGTCTATCTCATGTTCGATCACCAAGGTTTGTTAAAGAACATCCTTAGAAGCTTCCTTTGGAACGTGGTCCAGCTCTGCTGTGATGGCATTAAATATGTGTTCACTAGGGAATGTTAGCTTTGGGGTCCTGTCCAGGATAAATCCTGTTGAGCTGGCTATGCCCAGATATTCAGTGGAAACTTAACTGAATATTTTCTCTGGCCAGCAAATAAACACTGAGTGACTGATATTCAAAGGCGATTTAAGTGGGCAGGAGCCTCCTCTACATACTTAAATTGACTGTTGCCACCCAACTGCCATTATTCAATGACTTAAAGCAGGAAATGCTGCTGAATATCACCTCTGACTGACCCCCCCCCCCCCAAAAAAAAAAAAGTGGGCCAGTCAGGGGCTGTCCAGGGGTGACGCTGGTGAGAAGCCAGGTCTTATGTAGGCGCCAGCAATGTTCAGCTGAGGCCCGCATAAGCAAAGCGGGTCAATTTAGAACAGCTGAAAAGCTGTCCTAAATTCACTCACTTATTTTATGTGGGCCCTGGCTGAATATCAGGCCAGGACCTGCATTTTTTTAAAGTCTTTTCCCCTTCCTGCCCCCTCTCCCTCCCGATGTGCAGCAGCGATGGTACCTCCCTCCCCCCTCCCCCACGGGCAGCATCCCCTTCCCATCCCTATCTCTTCCTCCCAGTCAGGATAGCCCCCCCCCCCCCCCCCGGGGACCAGCCTGCCTGACCTCCCTGTAGTTCAGCGGTGCATCAGGGGCAGGAGCAAATCTCCCTTGCTCCTGCCCCTAGCAGCAGCTTGTTCAAAATGTCTGTCGTGACCTTTCATGGTACTTGCAGTACCGCAAGACTGCTGCGGGAGGTCACGGCAGCGATTTTGAAGAAGCTACCACTAGGGGCAGGAGTGAGGGAGTTCGCTCCTGCCCCCGACACTCCGCTGGACCACCAAGGAGATCAGGTAGGCCCCAGGGGGGTTCTATCCTGACTAGGAAGTAAGGGGTGGGGAAGGGAGGAGGAGGATGCCCGAGGGAGGCTGTTGTTGGAGGGGTGCCACCTTGGTCTATTATCTGTTTGTGGTGTTTTATAATTTTCCACATGACTATTTATGAATTTGTTTTAGTTCATCAGGCTACAGATGTTCTAGCGATAAAGTTGTTTTTAAGTTTCTTTAGTTAAGTTTATGTACTTTCTATGTAATATAATTTTGACATTTATTATTTATATATTTTATATCATTTTGATTTTCATGTTTTTTATGTTTAAAAGTTTACATATTTGCATACATTTTAGAAATCTAAATTTTATAGATATTTTTATATGTTGATTTGTTTGGTTCCTATCTGTGCTCCTAAATCTTGTGACTCCTGGGGCAGGCATTGATTCGCCAAAACACAGAACTGTGTTGAGTCTGGCTCTATTCATTTGCATACCTTATTGATTTTTATTGTGGTGGAAGTTGTTGCAGTAAAAATTGTTATAACAGAATAATTTTATCCTCTTTTTTGGAGCCTTATAGTCCACTCCTACTCCTTTTTTTGTTGTTGTTTTGGTGTGTTTAGTAACTATTGTCTTACCATTTTGTATCTAGTTATTCAGGGCAGTGCCGTAGCTACTATGGGGCCACGGGGGCCTGGGACCCCGTAGATTTGGCCCTGGACCCCCCTGCTGATGACCCTCTCAACCCCCCTCCCGCCGCCAACCCGCCTTCGCCTACCTTTGTTGGCGGGGGACCCAAACCCCCGCCAGCTGAAGTCGTCTTCCTTCGTTTTGTTTCTGAGTCTGACATACGTGCAGGACATCAGACTCAGAAACAAAACGAAGGAAGTAGACTTCAGCTGGCGGGGGTTGGGGTCCCCTGCCAGCAAAGGTAGGCGACGGCGGGCGGGGGGGGTCGAGAGGGTCATCGGCAGTGAGGGTCAAAGTTGGTGGTGGTAGTGCTGGCGGTGGCAGAGGGTGTCTGCAATGGCGGCAGGGGGGTCGGCGGCACCGGGGTGGGGGCTAAAATGTGCCTCCTCACCTCGAGCTCTGGACCCCCCTCCCGCCGAAGTCTGGCTACGCCCCTGATTCAGGGGCCCTTTTACTACGCCGCATATGCGTGTCCTATGCGCATCAATTTTGAACTACTGCCCGGCTACCATGTGGCCCAGGTGGTAATTTCATTTTTGACACGCGTCCTCTACGTGCGCCGGAAAATATTTTTTATTTTCCGGCGCACAGCACTAACCAGGCAGTAATCAGCATTGTATGCACGCTGATGATTACCGCCTGGTTAACACATGAAACCTTAGCACTAGGTCAACGGGTAGCGGTAAGGTCTCAGGCCCAAAATGGACGCGCACCAATTTTCATTTTGCTACATGTCCATGTTCTGCCCCCAAAAAGGCCTTTTTTGCAGGTGCGCTGAAAAATGGACCTGCACGCACCTACACCAGCGCAGGCCATTTTTGCGGCGCAACTTAGTGACAGGACCCCTCAGTTTTGCGTTGATGTATTGTTTTCCATGAAACTTTATTGTGAGATGTATTTTTGCAAGCCACTCAGGGTGATTCGTACGGCCTGATAACATGAGATATAAATGTAATTCTGTGCTATTTTATGCTCCAGTGGAACCAGTCCTCGCTTAAACTCCCTTGTTTATTGCCCCGGCCTTGCTTGAGACTTGAAATGCATGGTTGGTATTTATTTTCCCTTTTAGCATCCAAAAGTAGTGCCGTATTTATTAGAAATAAAGAACCAGGATAATGAGAAATGCATTAGAGCTGAAACTCTAATGGATCATTCCATTTTGATCTCCTTCTGCTTATTAACTTCCAGCCAGCTCAAAGTTTCAGAAGGATCACTGCTTTTTCTTAGCCAATTGCCAGTGTCCACTCAACATTACCAGAAATGGTTAATGCCTGCCTTCGGTTTTAGCAGTGTTTCAAGCCTTGATGCTTTCCTAATAGATATTCAATTTTGATGTTTTGCTTCTTCTACCTTGTCTCTTCCCTGTAATTATTTCTCAGCCTTCAGAGGCAAGCTTAAGGGGGAGGGATGGGGGGGGGGGGGGGGGGACAACTTTTGCAAGCTTGGAAAAATCTTCCGAGTCAGTCAACAGTAATGGCACATGGTGAACTGTGAAATGCTTTGTAAATTACAAAGCAAAAAAAATTATTTTTAAAACAACTTTGTGGCTAAATAGTAATGAGATGAAGAAATGCACTTCTAAGGTTAATTCCCTCCCCATCGAACAAATGGAGATCGAGGTTTGCTATAATTGTGCAATTGAGCTCTCAAACTCTATATAAAATGTTTGCAAAACATGTTTCTCTTGCTCAAACTGAAGAGGTACTCACTGGAAGGTAATTACTTAATATGTCTTCATTACAGGGATTTATTTTCCTCCATTTGTACATACAGTGAAAGATGAAAACAGGCTATTCAAATCATTTAGGAGCCTATCCAGCTTAATTTTGAAAGAGAAAGACGCCCATATTTTGACCCAAATCGGGAGATGGGCGTCTTTCTCCCGTGGGCGTCCAAATCGGTATAATCGAAAGCCGATTTTGGGCGTCTTCAACTGCAATCTGTCGCGGAAACGGCCAAAGTTGATGGGGGCTTTTCGGAGGCATGGTGAAGGCGGGACTAGGGCGTGTGTATCGGCCGAGGAGAGATGGGCGTCCTCGGCCGATAATCGAAAAAAGAAAGGCGTTTTTAGCGCGAATTTGGGTCACTTTTTTGGACCCTTTTTTTTTTTCACGAACAAGTCCCAAAAAAGTGCCCTAAATGACCAGATGACCACCGGAGGGAATCGGGGATGGCCACCCCTGACTCCCCCAGTGGTCACTAACCCCCTCCCACCAAAAAAAAAAACAACTTTAAAAACTTTTTTTCCAGCCTGTATGCCAGCCTCAGATGTCATACCCAGTTCCATCACAGCAATATGCAGGTCCCTGGAGCAGTTGTTAGTGGGTGCAGTGGACTTCAGCCAGGTGGACCCAGGCCCATTCCCCCACCCTCCACCTGTTACACTTGTGGTGATAAATGGGAGCCCTCCAAACCGCCCCCAAAACCCACTGTACCCACATCTAGGTGCCCCCCTTCAGCCATAAGTGCTATGGTAATGGTATAGAGTTGTGGGGAGTGGGTTTTGGGGGGGATTTGGGGGGCTCAGCATCTAAGGGAAGGGAGCTATGGACTTCAGAGGTAGTTAACTTTTTTTTTTAATTATTACAAGTGCCCCCTAGGGTGCTCGGTTGGTGTCCTGGCATGTGAGGGGGACCAGTGCACTAAGAATCCTGGCCCCTGCCACGAACCAATGCCTTGGATTTGGTCATTTTTGAGCTGGGCGCCTTTGGTTTCCATTATCGCTGAAAAACGATACCGCCCAGCTCAAATCCGCACAAATCCGATGCATTTGCCGGGCACAAACCGTATTATCGGAAAAAAGATGGATGCCCGTTTGTTTTGAAAATAGGTTTGTCCCGCCCCTTCATGTACCCATTCTCAGAGATAGACACCCATAGAGATGGGCGTTCGCATTCGATTATGCTCCTCTACGTACTAAAATGCAGTAAGATTTCAGTTACCCCGGATTAACAGCCAAAATTAATGCACAGTAACTATAAACCTTTAGTTTATATCTGGGAGCATGCTCTACATTTTTCAATTCATTTACCACCCCCCCCCCCAATTCTATAAATAGCGTTAAAATGTGCATGTGCAAATTTGGATGCGTACCCAAATTGCGTGCGCAACTTAATTAAATAATGAACCAATTAGTGCCAAATTAGGACATCTTTCAGTGATAATGGAATGGGAAGAAACGTCCAAGACAACGTGGAGGGGCATAATCGAACAAAAACGTCTATCTCCATGGGCGTTTATCTCCGAGAACGGGTCCATGAAGGGGCGGACTGAACCGTATTTTCGAAAAAAATAGACGTCCATGTTTTATTCGACAATTTGTGAGCTGGGCATTTTTGTCTTTCAGTGATAATGGAAAATGAAAGTGCCCAGCTCAAAAACGAATAAATCCAAGGCATTTGTTCGTGGGAGGGGCCAGGATTCGTAGTGCACTGGTCCCCCTCACATGCCAGGACACCAACCGGGCACCCTAGGGGGCACTTTTACAAAAAAAAAAAAAAAAGGTAAAAGAGCTCCCAGGTGCATAGCACCCTTCCCTTGTGTGTTGAGCCCCTCAAATCCCCCTCAAAACCCACTGCCCACAAGTCTACACCATTACTATAGCCCTAAGGGGTGAAGGGGGGCACCTACATGAGGGTACAGTAGGTTTGGGGGGGTTGGACGACTAATAAGCATTAAGCAGCACAATTGTAACAGGTAGGGGGGGATGGGCCTGGGTCCACCTGCCTGAAGTCCACTGCACCCCCTAACAACTGCTCCAGGGACCTGCATACTGCTGCCAGGGAGGTGGGTATGACATTTGATGGTGAAAATAAAAAGTTGTGAAACATCATTTTTTTGTGGTGGGAGGGGGTTAGTGACCACTGGGGGAGTCAGGGGAGGTCATCCCTGATTCCCTCCGATGGTCATCTGGTCATTTAGAGCACTTTTTTGGGACCTGTTCATGTGAAAAAAGGGTCCAACAAAAATGTCCTAAATTTTTGCTAAAAACGCCTTTATTTTTTCGATTATCGCCCTAACGCGTACATCTCTCCTCGGCCGATAACCACGCCCCAGTTCCACCTTCGCCACACCTCTGACACGCCCCCATCAACTTTGTCCGCATCCGCGACGGAGTGCAGTTGAAAACGTCCAAAATCGGCTTTCGATTATACCGATTTATTTGTTTTTGTGAGATAAATGTCTATCTCCCGATTTGGGTCGAAATCTAGGCGTTTTTCTCTTTCGATTGTAAGGTGGATAGGAGGACGTTTTTAACTAGGCCTATTTCAGTCACATCCAGGGTACGAAAAGGTGCCCTGATTGAGCAGATGACCACTGGGGGGATGAAAGCATGACCCCTCCTTCATATCCCAGACTCCCAGTAGTTACTGACCCCCCCTCCCACCCCCCTAAGAAGTGATAGTGATCGTGGATACCAGGCTCTATTACAGCTTGGAGTATATGGCCATTCCTAACTGAGCAGCAAGTGTAAAGAGTAGCCTAGTGGTCAGTGCAGTGGACTTTGAACAGTGGAACCCAGGTGAAACTCCCACTTTACTCCTATTTCTGTACAATTAGGTGAGCTCTCCTGGAACATAAAAATACTTATTATATCTGAATTTATAAGACACCTGCAAGCGTGATTGCTATTGTAGTGGTGTACTTTTAGGTACAGTAGGTTTCCATCTGTTCCTTGAGGGCTCACAATAACACATAAATGAATTAAGGTGGGATTTGTACCTGGGTCCCGTTGTTTAAAGTCCACTACCTGACCACTAGGCTTCCCCCTGCTCTGCCTGAGTGGCTATTTTTGTACAAATGATGCCAGACAGACTTTTTTTGTACCTGCTTTTTTGGCATTCATATTTTGGCAGTGGCGTTCCTAGGGGAGGGCGGTGGGTGCGGTCCGCCCTGGGTGCACGCAGCTGGGGGGGGGGGGGTGCCACGTGCCTGTCAGCTCCGCTCGTTCCGTGCTCCCTCTGCCCCGGAACAGGTTACTTCCTGTTCCGGGGCAGAGGGAGCATGGAACGAGCAGAGCTGACAGGCGTGCGGCACCCCCCCCCCCCCCCCCCCAGCAGGTAAAAATGCACCCGGGGGGTGTTGTTTCGCCGGGGGAAGGTGTTGTTTCACTGGGGGGGGGGGGAGGTGTCGTTTCGCCGGGGGGTGCTGCACCCGGGGAGGGGGGTGCATTGACGATCCGCCCCCGGTGTCAGCCGCCCTAGGAACGCCACTGTATTTTGGCCATTTCATTTTGGAAAATGGATGTTCATTTTGGACATTGTCAGCGCAAGAACATCCTTCTCACACATTTTCAAACAGAAAATCCCAACATTTTTCCTGTTTAAAAATGTCTGTGAGATGGACCGGGGGGAGGGGGAGTTTGATGTTATTAACAGGATGTCTCAATTCTGACTTGGATGTTCTTTTGAAAATGCCCCTCCGCGTGTTCTAAGTGCAAAATTGTGTGCAAGAATGTATTGAATTAGAGAGATTATGTCACATGCTGCCTAAGCACTATCCTGCAAATACCCACTTAACTGGCACAGTGTGTATTTGTAAAGGAGTCCTTCACGAGGTGGAGCATGAGCGGGTCACAGGCAGGGCTCCCACTTAAATTTACAGAGTACCGTAAGTTATTTATTTATTTATTTGTTACATTTGTGTCCCACATTTTCCCACCTATTTGCAGGCTCAATGTGGCTTACATAGTACCGTAGAGGCGATCGCCAGTACCGGTTTGAACAAATACATAGTGAGGTTGTGATAGAGTAATGTTCATGTGTGACAAACACATTGGGAATCGTAAGGAGGAAGAGTTGTGTCCAGTTCTAGCTTTGGTTTCGTTATGTCGCAGGGTTAAGGCATTTAAGTTGGATCGTTAGGGTATGCCTTTTTCAACAAGTTAGTTTTTAGTATTTTCCAGAAGTTTAGGTGGTCGTATGTTGTTTTCAAGGCGCTTGGTAATGCGTTCCATAGTTGTGTGCTTTTATAGGAGAAGCTGGATGCATAGGTTGATTTGTATTTGAGATCTTTGCAGCTTGAGTGATGGAGATTTAGGTATGTTCGTGTTGATCTTGATGTGTTTCTGGTTGGTAGGTCTATGAGGTCTGTCATGTATCCCGGGGCTTCTCCGTAGATGATTTTGTGAACCAGGGTGCAGATTTTGAATGCAATACGCTCTTTGATTGGGAGCCAGTGCCATTTTTCTCGTAGTGGTTTGGCACTTTCGAATCTCGTTTTTCCAAATATAAGCCTGGCTGCTGTGTTTTGAGCTGTTTGGAGTTTCTTTATGATTTGTTCTTTGCATCCCACATATATTCCATTGCAGTAGTCCAAATGGCTTAGTACCATGGATTGTACCAAGTTACGAAATATTTCCCTCAGGAAAAAAGGTTTCACTCGTTTGAGCTTCCACATTGAGTAGAACATTTTCTTTGTTGTAGCTTTTACTTGGCACTCTAGTGTGAGGTTTCAGTCGATTGTAACTCCGAGAATTTTCAAGCTGTCTGAGACAGGGAGGGTGTACTCTGGAGTGGTTATGTTGGTGGGTTTGTTCGTGTTGCATTGGGATGAGAGGATGAGACTGTGTGTTTTTTCAGTGTTAAGTTTTAGTTGAAATGCATTTGCCCATGAGGTCATGGTGTTCAGGCTGAGTTTGATTTCTTTGGTGATTTCTGAAAGATACTTTCTGTACTTAGGCCCTTGTACTTAACCAGCTCTGTGGCTCCCGCCTAAAAGTTAGGCATGTCAATACCCTGATACACTAGTATTCAATAAGGGAAAGTAGGCACCTTTGTTCCTTTACTGAATAGGTTCCTAGAGCATACCTTCCAGATGAAATTGTCCTCTAACTGTGCTGCATTATCTACCACATTAACTGTAAGGTACAGACCCTGTCCATTCTGCAACCATCATCCACTCATTTTGCAAGAACTGTTAATGCAGAAAGTACTCCACATATGGAGGGCAATTTTATGGTATTGGCGCCTAGAGGGCACCTGATTAGCTCATATTTTACCAAAGAAATTTGGCACCTACTTTCCTTTATAGAATAGTATCTTAACAGGGTGTGTACCGGGAGGGAGGAGTAGCCTAATGGTTAGTGCAGCGGGCTTTGATCCTGGCAACCTGGGTTCAATTCCCACAAGTCACCTAACCCTCCATTGCCCCAGGTACAAAAAACTTAGACTGTGAGCCCTCTAGGGACAGAGAAAGTACCTGCATATAATGTGTACAGTGCTGTGTACATCTAGTAGCACTATAGAAATGATTAGTAGTAGTAGTACACACATAGGCACTTAGACTAGTGTAAATTCTTGTACCAAATGTCTGGTCATACATGCATAATTGTGCACCTTGTCCATACTCCATACTCCCCTCAGACATGCGTGGAGGGGCATAATCGAACATGGGTGCCCATCTCTAATGACGGCCCCGTAAAACGGCGTACCCGACCGTATTATCGAAAGAAGAGGGCCGCCCTTAGAGATGGCTGACATTGGTTTTCGCTGATAATGGAAACTAATGGCGGCCATCTCAAACCCGGCCAAATTCAAGCGATTTGGTCATGGGAGGAGCCAGCATTTGTAGTGCACTGGTCCCCCTCACATGCCAGGACACCAATAGGGCACCCTAGGGGGCACTGCAGTGGACTTCACAAATTGCTCCCAGGTGCATAGCTCCCTTACCTTGTGTGCTGAGCCCCCCAAACCCACTCCCCACAACTGTACACCACTACCATAGCCCTTAAAGGGTAACAGGGGGCACCTATATGTGGGTACAGTGAGTTTCGGGTGGATTTTGGAGGGCTCCCATTTACCACCACAAGTGTAACAGGTTGGGGGAGACGGGCCTGGGTCCGTCTGCCTGAAGTGCACTGCAGTACCCACTAAAAACTGCTCCAGGGACCTGCATAGTGCTGTGATGGAGCTGGATATGACAGTTGAGGCTGGCAAAAAAAATGTATTTTTTTTTTGGGTGGGAGGGGTTGGTGACTACTGGGGGAGTAAGGGGAGATGATCCCCGATTCCCTCTGGTGGTCATCTGGTCAGTTTGAGCACCTTTTCAATGCTTGGTCGTGAACAAAAACGGACCAAGTAAAGTCGGCCAAATGCTCATCAGCGCCGCCCTTCTTTTTTCCATTATTGGACGAGGATGGCCATCTGTTAGCCACACCCCCGTCCCACCTTCGGTACACTGCTGACATGCCCCCTTGAACTTTGGCCGTCCCTGCGACGGAAAGCAGTTGACACCGGCCAAAATCAGCTTTTGATTATACCGATTTGGCTGGCCTTATGAGAAGGCCGGCCATCTCCCGATTTGTGATGGAAGATGGCCGCCCTTCTCCTTCGAAAATAGGCAGGATAGTTACTGAATAGATCTTAGGCAGTGTAGTGGATTATATATATACATATGTGTGCAAATTCACTTGTATATACTAAGCATTCTATACATTTACACACATAACTGGTGTGTCAGTGTTAGCGCCTACTGCTAAGATGTTACCATGCATTAATTACATTAGCAGGCAACACATCTTAGTAGATAGGCCCCATACATTTGATTTTTTTTTCCTATGGGAGAGGTGTATCCCTTAGAAGTAAATAACTTGACAATACTCTTGTTGACATCTAACCAGCTATAAAAAAAAAAAAAAAATCAGAAATGCATTGATTTGTAAGAAAAGAACCTCTATTGTATGACTCTCTTCTTTGTTTTCATAATCAAGGTTGCATCCCAAGAAGGAAATGACCTGAGCAAGAGGAGACAGCCTGAGAAGGCTCTGAATTACTATTCATTGGCGGTCTTGGCCAGCAACAATAATCCAAGATTCCTACGTCAGCGAGCTGTGTGCCTTTCGCACCTGCAGGAATACAGTCGTGCCCTGAAGGACCTGGACAAGGCCATTCAGAGACATGGTTCCAGTGACCTCAGGACTCAAGTAGAGGACTACTGCTCCAAGGGCTATTTGTTATTGGCTATGACTGAAGAGGAAGCAGCTGTCAGACAGTATATCAAAGCTCTTCGTCTTGAGCCATCAATGGCTTTGGCCAGCATCCGTAATAGGCCAGGGAAGATCAGTTTAGGACAAAACTTTTATCAGATTGCACAAGGCTATCTGGAGCATCACCGTTATGAGGATGCATGGAATGTCACTGACTATGGTCTTGTGATCGATGAGAACAGCAATGAGCTGAAGAAGCTGAAAGCAAAGATTAGAAGGGAGGCCTCGGGCTGCATTGTTCACTGATAGGTTTTCAGTTCTTCTCGTCCCCCTTTTCACTATTTGCTGTAGAAGCAACCATCATTTTTGTTTCCAGAAACGTGTTTCTACTCCAACATCATGGCAATGAAACTGATGGCCAATGAACCTTACAGGAGACCTGCTCTAGTTAAAATGATAGAAAAGATTGTCTTGCTGAATTAGATTGACCGCTGTCATATATGGATCTCACATTGGAATAAATAAATATCTTGCCCTACAGAAAGTGTGCACAAGATTCTATGAAAAACTGGTAGACATCATCCCAGTTCCGTAATGATGATGAAGTATATGACTTCTACTTTCTAGTATTCTTTGCACAATACTCTTACCTTCTGCAGAAGTTATATTACCATCACCTGTTGAACTTTTATACAGTTCTAGTTTTCAGACATGCACAACAAAAACAGATGGAGGTGACCAAGAAGTCCTTGATCCTAGGACTGGAAAATTGGCCGATGCTTATGTGTCTGGGGGGGTTTTTTCTTCTGAAAGAGCAGTATACTGACCTGGAATTATTATTATTATTAGCATTTGTATAGCGCTACCAGACGCATGCAGTGCTGAACACCTGACACAGAGAGACAGTCCAACCACTAAGAATTGATGGTCACTGCAACTCAAAAAAGATAAGGTGGAATTAGAAAAAGTACAGAGAAGGGTGATGAAAATGATAAAGGGGTTGGGACGACTTCCCTATGAAGAAAGGCTAAAGTGGCTAGGGCTCTTCAGCTTGGAGAAGAGATGGCTGAGGGGAGATATGATAGAGGTCTATAAAATAATGAGTGGAGTGGAACGGGTAGACGTGAATCGCTTGTTTACTCTTTCCAAAAATACTAGGACTAGGGGGCACACAATGAAGCTACTAAATAGTAAATTTAAAATGAATCAGAGAAAATATTTCTTCACTCAGTGTGTAATTAAACTCTGGAATTCGTTGCCAGAGAATGTGATGAAAGCAGTTAGCTTAGTCAATATTCATCACTTAACCAACAAAGGTCACCACATAAAAAAGTCAGCCCTATCTTTATGCAATACCCCAAAGCCGGTTAAATGCTGAATATTGCACTTAACCAAGTTATGCTGGCATTCTATAATCATTTTGATCAGTATCACAATACCGTTCATCACTGTCTGTCCCATCCAATATTCCAGCAGGTAAACTAACTAAAGAAATCTCCTCAGTTCGCCTCTCTGCTTTGACTTTTAATAACTTTTAATAAGGTCTTCCAAAAAATATATCACTGGCATTAAATTTCCAGGTTTCTGGATCCTCCCACCAAAATCCTATAATGAACCTCCATCTTCCTGCTCTGTGTCTTCCCCCAGATCTCAAAACCTCGCTTTCTTCCTCCCTCTTCTTCTTCCTCATCCTGATTTTCTTTTCATTCCCCCATCTTCCCTCCTTCACCTCATCTTCCCTTCCTCCTTCTTCTCCATCCCTGATCTTCCCTGCCCTCCCATCCCCAACCATAACCCTCTCTTCCCTCTTCCCCTCCTCTTTTCGTTCTCTCTTTCTCTTCTCTCCTCCATGTAAACTCCTGGTTGTCTCCTTCCCCACATTCCAACATCAATACTTGAAATCCCCCATCCACAAAGCTATTCAGACACAACAAATTTGTAAAACGACTTTATTTTTATTGTGGAAAACACATTTACAATACTTAATATGCAACATTTCTAATTAAGGCTCCATATTAATCACAATGCTGCGATTTAGTGTTATTTAGTAGTCATAATTAAAAAAAAAAATTAATCACAACTAATAACATTCATTAGGCTGAAGAGTCTTCTCCCAGCATCACCCCCTCTTTCCATTCCCTTCCCCCTCCCCCCCTCCCGGTCTCTCAAATCAGGTCTTCTTTTCCCAGCAGCAGCAGTGATACGCTCTCGTTGTCTGTGACCTACTTTGAAGCTTTACCTCTGACCCACCCTCCCCTTTTGACGCAACTTCCTGTTTCCTCAGGGGTGGGCAGATCAGAGGGAAAGCTTCAGAGCAGGCCACAGGCAGTGAGAGAGTATCATTGTGGCCGCGTCTCAACTCCCCAGGGCTTGCCTTGAGCGGGTGCAAGCAGGCCAGTAGGGCCATGCTGCTGGTGCTCAGACACTGTATACTTAACTTGAACTGCTCTTTGGCAAAGAGCTCTGGGGTGCGCTTGCTGGTCAGTATGCAGGCCTTCGTCAGAAGCTTCAGGTGCAGAAGATGCTCTATGCGAGCTTGAGCAGCACAGGTGGACTCAGTTCAGCCAGGGGTGCTGTTCTCAGCATGGCAGTGCTCTACTCCACCTTGTGTAATGGTCCATGGGACCCAGCAGGGCAGCCAGAGCCTACGGTGTCTCAACAGTGGACAGTGTGTGAGGAGAATAGAAGGAAGAAAGAGAGAGAGAGATTGGAGATTAAACCCAGAGGGGGACAGATTGGAAGGAGGGAAGAGAGAGAGAGAGAGAGAGAGAGAGATAAGGGACCTGGGTACGAGGGAGGGAGAGATGTTGGACAATGGGAGGGTGGAAGTGAAGAAAAGTGGAGAGATGCTGGACCTGGGGGCAGGAAAGAGGGAGATATTGGTTCTCTAATCATGCAATTAATCATGATTAGCATTTCTTTAATTGCAATTAAAGATTTTTTTTATTGAAATGCAGTCCTAATTCTAATGTGTGCAAATGTGCCACATTATTGTTGCAGAATTTTGAAAACTTTGCTGCAGAAAACGGAGCTGTGCTAACAGCTGCTTGTCATACAGTCACCTCAGTGGAATACACAGATGTAACAGAGATGTAGTGGAACACATAATATCATATCAAACAGTTGACTCATTGCTGGCTAATGCCACAGAGAAAATGATGCGCCGAAAATGCAAGGAGTCAGCCAACATCTTGTTCGAATAAGCCCAGGACCAGCATGGCAAGACTTCAAATATTTGCATGTCAAGGAAAGAAAATGCTGTTTATCGACATGTGCTGAACAGGTTAGCAGCTTTGTGGAAAGAGTTTGTGTATTGTTTTCCAAAGGACTGAACATCAAGCAAAGATGTGCTGGCAAAACAGCTCACTTAAGGAGAAAAAAAAAACATATTTTCTCGAGTTCAGGAGAGAGGAAAATTGAAGGGAGAATATCAGCTTCCAAGTCATTGAGATTAAGTAAATTTCTTAATCTCAATGACAGCTCCTTGTGACTCTAGGCAAGTCACTTAACCCTCCATTGCCCCATGTAAGCCGCATTGAGCTTGCCATGAGTGGGAAAGCGCAGGGTACAAATGTAACAAAAATAAAATAGATACTATTGGAGATTCTACATGGAATGTTGCTACTGTTGGAGATTCTACATGGAATGTTGCTATTCCACTAGCAACATTCCATGTACAAGCCTGTGCGGCCACATTGGTGATCTGCAAGGGCCGACTTCTACATGGAATGTTGCTAGTGGAATAGCAACATTCCATGTAGAATCTCAAATAGTAGCAACAGTGGAGGAGTGGCCTAGTGGTTAGGGTGGTGGACTTTGGTCCTGAGGAACTGAGTTTGATTCCCACTTCAGGCACAGGCAGCTCCTTGTGACTCTGGGCAAGTCACTTAACCCTCCATTGCCCTATTGAGCCTGCCATGAGTGGGAAAGCGTGGGGTACAAATGTAACAAAAAAAAGTAAATTTCTAATGCCCTGCTTCACCATGCAATAATATTCCATGGTTCTACAGAGGCAGCATTTCTGTTAATTCCATGCAGTGTGTTAAATTGTATTTATCTGCACAGGCTGCCTCCCTGGAGTTTCAGGATTCTAGGTTTTGTAATCACATTTCAGCTAAACATTCCATGCCAAATACCAGGAGGCTCACTGAGCCCATCTCTCAGTGACGCCTTAAATTCAGTTTTTCACTTATTTAAGATGCACAGCAGGTTCGAAAAAGCGGTATTAAAAAAAAAGGTTGAGATTATTTTTTGAGAGGAAACTAGGTTTCAGTGAGAATTTTTGAAGCAAAGAACCCCAGAAGCCTTGTTTTACTGTTTGCTATTTAACTTCTTCCTGGGCAGGGGCGGACTGACCATGCGGGCAACCGGGCAATGCCCAAGAGCCCAGTGCTTCCCTCGCTAGGGTTACCATATGGCTCCAGAAAAAGGAGGACACATTGATCCAGTCCGGGTTTTGCTTCCATTGAAAGAGAGGGAACTGAGTACAAACAAAGTCCAACCCCCAAAAAAACAGCACAAAGGGCCTTTAAAAACAAAAGGGACACAGTTCTTAAAACCTTTAATAATGAGATTTGATTGAAGAGTGACCCGACACGGGCCGTGTTTCGGTGCTACCGCACCTGCGTCAGGGGTCACACCAATGATGGGGAGGCTTTAACATACAAATTCAGAACATCTGATGATTTTCAAAGTTGTCTATAATATATTTCCTCCATATATCATACAATATAGAGCTCAAGTACACCTTCATTGTGAGTATCAAATAGACAATGAGCCATATGGTAACCCTATTCCCTCCTATGTGCCTGATGTGTAACATCTTCTCTCTCCCCTGGAATCGGGATGCTCCCTCCCATCCCCGAATCTCCTCCCCCTTTGCAGACAGAAGCACTGACAGCTAAATCGTCCATCTGCTGCTAATGCTGGAACTTCCCTCTGCTGTGGCCCTTCCCCTTCTGACGTCACTTCCTTCTTCCACAAGCGCAGACTGTGGCAGAGGGAAGTTGGAACTTCCAGTGGCAGTGACACATTTAGCTACAGTATTAAAGGAAAATGTCAGTGGCAGGGGGAGAGGAAGGCAGCAGGACTGGGGGGACCCAGTGGTTCTCATTGTCCAGGGACCCAGCCCACTCTCAGTCTACCCCTGGTCCTGGGTACATTTCATAGACAGGAGACTCATTCAGTTCCAGAGCTAATATTCTCCAAACTCTGATGAGGATTTTGCAATGGGGGAAGGGATTCTCCATTTCAAGACTAGGAGGCACTTAGACTAGAAACCAACCAAGACTACTTTTTCCAATTTCAGCCAATTTTTTTTTACATTTGTACCCCATGCTTTCCCACTCATGGCAGGCTCAATGCGGCTTACATGGGGCAATGGAGGTTTAAGTGACTTGCCCAGAATCACAAGGAGCTGCCTGTGCCTGAAGTGGGAATCAAACTCAGCTCCTCAGGACCAAAGTCCACCACCCTAACCACTAGGCCACTCCTCCACTGTTGCTACTATTTGAGATTCTACATGGAATGTTGCTACATTCCATGTAGAAGTCTACCCTTGCACATCACCAACGTGGCCGTGCAGGCTTCTACATGGAATGTTGCTAGTGGAATAGCAACATTCCATGTAGAATCTCCAATAGTAGCAACATTCCATGTAGACTCTCCAATAGTATCTATTTTATTTTTGTTACATTTGTACCCTGCGCTTTCCCACTCATGGCAGGCTCAGTGCGGCTTACATGGGGCAATGGAGGGTTAAGTGACTTGCCCAGAGTCACAAGGAGCTGCCTGTGCCTGAAGTGGGAATCGAACTCAGTTCCTCAGTTCCCCAGGACCAAAGTCCACCACCCTAACCAAATCCGAAACTGCCACAGAAACTGTTTGAAAGCTTTCAGCCAAAGCAGAAACTGCAGCTAAAACTCATCACCTGGTTTCGGGCAAAGCCAAAACCAAAAACTCAAGTTTATTGCCAGAGTTTGCAGTCTGCATCCCTCTGCTAAACCCACAGTATCCAAGTTAGAATATAATTTAAATAAACAGAGACCATATTTTTCCTGCCCAGCAAAATGGCCTCCACATACATGGACCTGGATCGCAGCTAATGAAAGCTGAAACTAAAAACCATGGTGATTTTACAATAACTAATTTTGCACTATACTCAGAGTGACAACTAACATCATAACACCACAGAGAGGCTAATTGGAGCACTTTATTTTCCATATACACTATTGTTAAATATTATAACTGCATTACTTGTGATCTCAGTACAAAAAAATAAGAATACAGAGTACCCCTTCCCCACCCTGGACTACCTTATAATTCCTGTAGGTCTTGTGGTGTAGTCAGGACAGAAGGGATGACCCCAGTTGCGATGGCCATTTTTGAGAACAGAGCTGGAATGGACAGGAGTAACTAGGGACCACTCCTGCCCCAACTATACCCTTAGACCACCATGGATTGTAAGATAGGTCCAGGGGTCCTGCGAGTTGGGGGAGGTACTCAAAGGGGGTCCAGGAGTACAGGCAACTCCTGTTTGTGGGGGAGGGAGAGAGACAAACCGGACAAAGCAGAAATGTTTGGCTTCCACTGAAAACACATAGTCATTTTCGGGCGAAACCAAAAACATGGCCAAAAATTAAAATAACTTTTCAGCCAAAACCAAAACTGGGCAGAAAAAGGATCTCAGTGCTGTTACCAAAACAGAAACCGAAATTCGGTTGGCCTCTAACTTAGAAATAGTTGTGGTGTTCTAAAATAATTCTTTACTAGGAAAAGTTTCTTAAAAATGAAAAAATGTACATGGTAATCAGTTAAACTTTAGCCCAGTGAAGGGGTACAGTTTCAAAGTAGAATGGTGTTCTGATACTCGCTTCCACACTCTTCTGAGGCCCCTCCTTCCCTGCCTTTGGACTTTGGATTCCCTCTGACTCCACAAAAATCTTGGCCCAGCCAAGGACCCTTCTGACACCTAAATTCTTGATTCTCTCCTCTTTACTCCTTTTGACTACTCCTTCTCTGGACTCAAAAATGCCAAGTTGCTCAGTTTCAAGCTAGTGGTCAGGATTGGCTTTCAACCTAATCCTGCCCATTGAAATCAGTGCTCCAAGTCCAATAAGACACCAGGATAGAGTGGTCAGAAATCTAGGACTATCCTAGACTCTCCAGTCTGAAACTGGGTAACTTGGCATCCTTGCTTGTCCTGTAGATTAAACAATTAGGCAGCTCTCATCTTTCTCACTCTCCTGGGCACCCCTGGATGGCATCTTTCACATATTTCTTACTACCCCTGTATAGATCTATTCTCTTCAGGATCTCAGGTCTTCTCGCCCCATAAGAGACACACCTAGAATGGGAAAATTACACCTTTGGAGCAGGGACACTCTCCATTTCATTCTCTCAACATGTAATTAAGCTCTGGAATTTGTTTCCAGAGAATTTGGTAAAAGCAATCAGCTTAGCAGGGTTTAAAAAAGGTTTAGATAATTTCCTAAAAGAAAAGTCAATAAGCTATTATTTATTTATTTATTTTATTTATTGCATTTGTATCCCACATTTTCTCACCTCTTTGCAGGCTCAATGTGGCTTACATTACATCATGAATAGTGGAAATACATAAGAAAATAGACATTTAGTATTACATAAGGATCTTGGGTAACATGATAGTGATAAAGCATGATAGTAATGTGTCAAGTAAATATCATAAGGCAATTCTGGATATGTGTAATGGACTTGAAAAAATCCACTGCTTATAAGCAGCATAAAATCTGTTGTACTGTTCTGGGATCTTGCCAGGTACTTGTGATCTGGATTAGCCACTGTTGGAAACTGGATATTGGGCATGATAGACCTTCAGTCTGTCCCAGTATGGCAACACTTATGTTCCTATGTTCCTAGATCCCTTTGAAACAGCCACTGCTCCCTCTTTCTTCCACCAGTTCAAACCCTCTTCAGAACTTCTTCTATCGTGCTGCCCTGGACCACACCACTGAGTTCACTTCTGGAGGGGCCTGCAATAGCAACATGGATCAGTCCCGTCTACTGTGACAATTTCAATATGTTCTCTGCTGGGAGAAGCACAGATCTTAGGCCAGGCACTGCCATATTCAGGTCACAGCAGCCACCCAGAAGCTAATCATGTGCCAGTTGATATTCACACTGGTGCGCAGTTAGCTTGGTGGACAAAATTAGAATAGTCTTTTTTCTGTCCTAACTTTATCTACTTAATTAACCAGTTAGCAGACTGAATATTGCCGCTAAATGGTTAAGCTGTCTAAGCTTCACTCACAGATCACCCTGGTACTAACCAGACAATGCCACAGCAGTCAAAGTCAATATTTAGTGGCACTGTCTACTCAAGTATAACGGAGAGGGAGCAAAGCACAAAAAAACCAGAAACAAAACAAAAAGCACCAAGGGCCTTCAAAAAAAGGGGAATAAAGTCTTTAATCATATACGTTGATGATACAATGCTTGAATGGACCCGACACGGTCCGTGTTTCTGGTCCATTCAAGCACTGTATCATCAACGTATATGGTTAAAGACTTTATCCCCCCCTTTTTTGAAGGCCCTTGGTGCTTTTTGTTTTGTTACTGTCTACTTAAGTGCCATTGAATATCTGTGGCCAGGGTGCTGGATGCCACTCAACTGGACAGTTAAATGGCTTTGAATATTGGCTCATAGTTTTTGGCTAACGTAATGTAGTTGCCATACTAGTCAACTCAAATGTGCAGAAATAAAGCACAAGAACAAAAAAAAATATGTAAGCTAGCTAAAATCGTTTTATAGGAATAAATACATTCCTGGTCTCAATTTTAAGACCTAAACACACTTCATTAGGTCAATGAGGAAATGCAGTGTCCAGAAATGTCTTGAGTTCATCCAATAAAATAGATAAGAAGGCTCCATAGAACTTTTGTACTACTACTACTACTACAAATCATTTGTACAGCGCTACCAGTCGTACGCAGCGCTTCACAATTGAACATGAAGAAAGACAGCCCCTGCCCAAAAGAGCTTACAATCTAAATCAGGACAGACAGAAAGGACACATAGGGAAAGGGTATTATTGAAGAGAGGAAGACAAGATAAGGTTATGAGCAAGTGACAAGTTAGGAATCAAAAGCAGCATCAAACAGGTAGGTACACTGTGAAAGCCAAAATCAGCTACTGCAGTTGCCCACTGGTCCTTTTCTTCCACTTTCCCAGATGTGTATCAGAATTTATTTTTCCCCAGAACTAGTCCACAGTTATCTGAGCCCTAGTCTTACAACTATAACAGGGAAGTAGGGTGGAATGGATGTGATTTTGAGTAGAACAGCCAGTCAAACCCTGGCTGAGGTTCTCCGTTGCTGTCATGATAATGTAGCATATTATTGAAACTCCTAAACTAATAATAACACTCTGCAGATCTGAACCCAAACTTTCTTATTTTGTGTTAGCTAGAGGAAAATTTACAGGTGGGCGAGAGCAGAGAAGTTTGGGGGAAGCAACGTTTACTGCCCACTGCTTGGTCACAATTTGGTGGTAATAAGGAAGAAAGCTGGTAATTAGCTGTCTAGAAGGTTACCCTGAGTCTGACCCATTAATTAATTGTGATTTTTAATTGATGGCCTCCTCAACTGCTTTAGACAAGCGTAAACATTTGCTAATGCAATCCAATTAACTTTGCTAATAAACTTTGCAGATAATCTGCAACGGGAACTCAGATGGAACATAGAGAAAGCTGGATGACTGAAGATCTTGCAGACCTTAAGGGATGTTGTTGGGGGGGGGGGGAGTCGATTCAGAAAGCCTCTTTTACAGTTGTGTGCTGATGGCTTAGTGTAGTTTCTTTTATTTTTAACTCTTTATTTCTAAATTTAAGTAATAATGAGAATAAGATAACACATGTGAACAGAAACGTGGATAAGAAAAGGAAAAATAGAAAATTCCTAATAGTAAATATATTCATAATCCTTCTTTGAGTTATGAGAGAGGAAGTTCAGTTAGGATAAGGAGATCAAAAAAAAGAAAGAAAGAAATAATCAATAAAGACCTAGCATGACTAACCCCCCCCCCCCCCCCCACACACACACACACACCGCTTACATTTCAAGTACAACCATTAAACAATTGGACTCTACCAGATACAATTTTCTTCATATCAAGAAAAACTCTCAGCTGTTCCGATGAAAAAAAATGCATACTTTATCCCCAACTAATTTCCTATACATTTACAAGGATAAGCTAGTGAAAAAAAAAAACTTTGACCTCAATGCCCATTCACATTCTGCTGACAAAGATGTTTCAAGTATTTCTGAAATATTCATCCCTTCACTTTGAATTCCAGGAACGTAAGACCTTTGAAGTCAAAATGATGAAATATTTTGGCACCCACCAGACAGGACTTAACAAAGATCAAGGCTTTCTATCCCGCCATAAACCATAAAATTCTACTGCTTTGCCAACTGCCAAATATCTCTCACTGTCTCTCATCAAAATAGCTCTCCTTGTTCTCACCTAACATACCCCTCCCTTTTCCTGTGAGACTGTCATTGGAATGCCTCTGGGTTTCACTTTATATTCCAATATTTGTCAACATTTGCTTATTTCCGATCTGAAGAAGGGTTACCTTCCAAAGCTAATCAAAAGATGTATTTAGTCCAATAAAAAAAGGTATCATCTTAATTTCTTTTCTCTGTTTTTATTTCTTTTTCTTACCTTTAAAGGTGGACTAACACGCTACCAGACCACTTTACTCTATTCTCTAAATTCTCTTCTGAAGATTTCTTCATAGGATTATAGTAAATGTGATTTAGTAGAGATATAGCTTCGGGGAAGAATTTCAACACCTCTATATTCTAAAGGCATTCATAGGTGAAATCCCCAGAGACTTAGGGAAATTCAGGAGACAAATATTGATTATAGCTTGCTATTTGCTCAATTCTACTACTACTACTACTTATCATTTCTATAGCGCTACTAGACGTACACAGCGCTGTACACTTGAACATGAAGAGACAGTCCCTGCTCGACAGAGCTTACAATCTAATTAGGACAGACAAACAAGAGATAAGGGAATATTAAGGTGAGGATGACAAAATAAGGATTGTTTTATCTTTAATAATTGCTGACATTAAATCTTGCAATGACTTAACCAGGAATGGAGGAGTAGCCTAGTGGTTAGAACACCAGTCTTCAGAGGTGGCTTGTTCAAATCCCACTGCTGCTCCTTGTGATCTTGGGCAAGTCACTTAATCCTCCATTGCCTCAGGTACAAACTTAGATTGTGAGCCCTCCTGGGACAGAGAAATATCCAGAGTACCTGAATGTAACTCACCTTGAGCTACTACTGAAAAAGGTGTAAGCAAAATCTAAATAAAACCTGTTCCTTGATAGTTTCCACTTTAGAAGCAAATTCCACCTTAGTTCCCTCCAAATACTTTGAAAAAAAGTGTTGCAATTTCTTGAACTGACATAGAAACAGTACCTATACTGGAAGTTCCCAAAAAGATTTTTTGTATAGAAACACTAGAGTCAAGCGTCTGGACAGCAGCCCAAATACTCTCCAGAGTCACCACCATGGATCTCCACTCACGAGCTGATGAGTCCCCAGCCAGGAGTCCACTGATGTTCTAAAATAGAATGCTATTTTTAAAAATCAACACAAAAGCATTACAATGTGTTACAGCGAATATCCATGACCCATCAAGGTATGTGTGAGAACTCTAGGGACATACTGCCACCAGAGCAAAAGCACATGCAGAAAGATCTGGTAAATTAGCTCTAGTGTTAGCTTAAGAGTCTCTGGGTCCCTTTTACTAAGCCGCTTAGGTGCCTACACGCGCCCAACATGCGCCAAAATGGACTTACCACCCGACTACTGCGTGGCTCTTGCAGTAATTTCATTTTTGGTGCACGTTCAATACGTGCAACTGAAAAATATTTTTTATTTTCGGACGCGTGTAAGGAATGCTCGCCAAATGGCATCTGATGCGCATAGGTCATTATTGCCCAAATTTGTTACCGCTAGGTCTATGGCTGGTGGTAAGGTCAGAGACCCAAAATAGACACGCAACAATTTTGATTTTGCAGCACATCCATTTGGGGGGGGGGGGGGGAAAGGCATTTTTTACAGGCGCACTGAAAAATGAATCAGCGCACGCCCAAAACCCACGCCTACACTACCGCAAGCCACATTTCAGCTGGCCTTTGAAAAAAGACCCCTCGTCCTTCCCTTCACCCCTTCCCGTGCACTCCGCTCCATGGATAAATCCTTCTTATCTGTTCCCTTCTCCACTACTGCCAACTCCAGGCTTCGCACCTTCTGTCTCGCTGCACCCTACACCTGGAATAAACTTCCTGAGCCCCTACGTCTTGCCCCATCCTTGGCCACCTTTAAATCTAGACTGAAAGCCCACCTCTTTAACATTGCTTTTGACTCGTAACCACTTGTAACCACTCGCCTCCACCTACCCTCCTCTCCTCCTTCCTGTACACATTAATTGATCTGATTTGCTTACTTTATTTTTGTCTATTAGACTGTAAGCTCTTTGAGCAGGGACTGTCTTTCTTCTATGTTTGTGCAGCGCTGCGTACGCCTTGTAGCGCTATAGAAATGCTAAATAGTAGTAGTAGTAGTAGTATAGCCCTTACATTACAGTACTTTATTCTAAGTGGTTACAAGATCAACCTTCCCTTCCCTCTAGTGAATGAGTTTACTTTTAATTATTCTTTGTTTTATTGTATACAGAGCTGTACACGTCTTGGGGTATTTTTGGACATGGAAAAAGCAGAATATGAAACCATTTACATTGATAAATGAATGAATTCATGGCTCTTTGTCTCCTCAATTCAGCCCTGTGCAGAAAAGGAAGCATTAAAGCACAGTTCACCTTCCTAATCTCTCTCCAGTACAGTGTGTTCATTGGACAGTCTTAGTTACCTGTGCATATCTATCTCCCTGTTGGTTTATGTGTGTGTGAGAGAGAGATAATATGGGGAAGGAGGGGGGTGGGGAGAAGAGTGAAAGAGAGAGAGGAGGAGGTGGAGGAGGATCTTTCATCTCAGCACCCTGTAAAGTCATCTTCCTGGGAAAAAGCTCCTTAAAAGCTCCCAGCAGCTAATGAGCGTTTCATGGGAAAATGTGAGCATCAGAGCTTCATCAGAGAGACCCCAGTAATCTCCTGCCTCTGGCAGCAGAAACGTCCTTCACAAGAGAGAGGTAAGGACAACTTTCGGAAAACTGCCTGTCCTGCATTCAAAGTGCAAAATGAAACTTTTTCTTTTTTTTCAGATCTCTGCCTTTCCACCACTCAAAAGGTCTCTAGCAAATGAATGAATCATTTTCTGGAGAGCTGAGAAGGGGGGGGGGGGGATTTTCTTCAGTGCTGTGAGGAATAGTGACCAAAGAACTTGGAATTATTCGTAGAGGAATAACAGGTCACTCCAAAGTGACCCAAGCAAGGCACAAGAGTTTGCACTAGGATCACAATAAAGGAAAAGTTGAAGTCAAAACAGGATTTCATCAATGTGAACGATTTGAGGAAGATTCTTAAATGTCACTTTTGCATTCTGGAGCTAATGGACAAAACACAGGTCTGTTCCCTGCTGCTTCCTATAGCGCAGATGAGGACAAGGAAGGTGGAAGCAGAGAAAGGTTAGAGACCCAAACCTTTTACAATTTAAAAATAATAATAAGCATTTTAGTAGCATGAAAACTATAAATGTCAGCGGCTTGTAAAGTATTAAGATTTCTGGCTGGGTAGTGATAGAAACTTACCTGGCTTAGCTACCCTACACTTTGTCCCTCACTTTTTACTTGATTGATTGATTGATTGATTGATTGCATTCGTATCCCACATTTTCCCACCTATTTGCAGGCTCAATGTGGTTTACAATACTTCATGAAGAGTGGAAATATATTAGAAAATAGACATTTACAGGAGAATATTAGGTAACTTGATAATTATATGATAGTTATAGTTATAGTGCTGTAAAGTCGATAGTCTAATTCAAGTCATAGCGAGGAAGAAACGGTAAATTTAAAATGCTGATGTTGTGCTGTCTCTCCCTTCGGACTTTTCAGATCCCTCTCGTGAAAACGAAATGTAATAAATATTTCATCTTATTCCCAGCCGGTTGTGCATCACATACTGTTTTGCTCTGGCTGGTGGTGTGAATCTAAGTGGGAACTCGCAAGACGATTCATTTCAGATTTCACTTTCAAGGGAACAGAGAACATCTCAGCACATAGGATAAACGCCATAAGGCCCAGCTGTGGTACCAGTCTAACTAATTTACTGCTCCACCCAATCCTATAGACCCCAAATGATCCCTAGCTTTTCTCTCGGGTCTTCTCTCTGTTTTACTCTACCTGAGTCTTTCTCTGTAACTTGAGCAGAGATTATTATACTGGCTTCTCATCGCTCTGAGGCCGGTTTGATGGAGCTTTGCCAATGGATGGTGAGTTCTGGAAGTCAAGCATTGTGTCGAGTTTTGATTGATCTCTCTGGACCTGTAAGATGACCTGTTTCAAGTAGTAAAATTCAACCAGGAGCACCAGTCTCCCGTGCCAATCTCCTCACATCTGAGTCCTTGGGTTTCCGGAAAAGGAACAATCCAGGAACCAGACGAGAATGCAATCTGATAACCATTAGAATGTCATTGTTTGGTTTTTTTGCTCTCAAATGACCTTCTTCATAGCTTAGAAGAGCGATTTTTTTTTCTCTCTTTCTCCAGATCATTCTGGTAAAAGGATGCGAGAAGGTTCATGGTTATCATCTGTCACTGACAGCCGATGCTAAATTTTCTTGCAGGTAAATGAGGATAAATTGCTCCGCAGGAATAGCTGAGCTCTAATAACAATGAGAGAGAGAGAGAGAGAGAAAAAAAAAAAGGCAGGCGCAGAATTTCAAAATGAATAGTCTCCTGCCAAGACTTTTTTTTTTGTCATAAAGTGCCGTACAGAATTTTTAATTATCTTCCCGAAGAAAAATGCAGTGTTAAATGCTGACAGCTTTGTAAGACCATATTGTCGTGACTTCCAAATTGCTTTGGTATAAGACACACGGAGAAAGGAATAACGTATTAGAGATTTCAGACAAAAGACAGTGCCTTAAATAAACTGCTAAGTTCTTAATGATTCTCTTCAATTAAGTGCTGATATGTCTCACTTTTTCATTTAAATGAGTGCATCTGAAAGAACCGTTCTGCTGGGGTGGGGGTGGGGGGGACACCTCAGATCTTTTGTTACACAAATTTTAAGTCTGCCTTATTAAAAGTCCCTTTTTGCAACATTAGACTTTGGTTGCCACTCTCCTTAGAGCAGATGTGTTAATTTAGAGACCTTTAAATACCTACCTGGCATAAATGCACAGGAGACCAGTCTCTTTCAGTTGAAAGGAAGCTCTGGAACAGGGGGGATGGAATGAAGGTGAAAGGGAATAGACTCAGAAGTAACCCAAGGAAATACGTCTTCATGGAAAGGGTGGAGAATTTGTGGAAAGGCCTCAGGTGGAGATGAAAACCTGTATCTGAATTCAAGAAAGCTTGGGACAAGTACATAGGATCTTTAAGGGAGTGATAGGGAGAGTAGATGGTGTGGATGAGCAGACTGGATAGGCCAGGGGTAGGCAACCCCGGTCCTCGAGAGCCGCAGGCAGGTCAGGTTTTCAGGATATCCACAATGAATATGCATGAACTTGATTTGCATACACTGCCTCCATGGTATGCAAATCTGTCTCCTGCATATTCATTGTGGATATCCTGAAAACCTGACCTGCCTGCGGCTCTCGAGGACCAGAGTTGCCAACCCCTGGGATATAGGCCATATGGTCTTTATCTGCTTTCATTTTTCTGTTTCTGTTAAATTCTCAGCCACCCTGTTTTGTTTTGGGGTTTCTTTTATTATTTATTTATTTTATTGCATTTGTATCCCACATTTTCCCACCTATTTGCGGGCTCAGTGTGGCTTACAATACATTGTAAATAATGGAAATACGATTTGTTACAATTCAGTTATGGATTACATGGTGAGAATTTAAGCGTAGGCAGAGTCAAGGTATCCTTAGGGAATAGGACAAGGAAAAGAGCAATGGAAAGAGACAAGGGAAATTAATAGGGTAATAGAACCTTAGCAAATGAACATTCGGTATAACATTTTTTGTGAGTGAAGGTTTAAGTGTGATAAAATTACCCTACTCCCCTTTTCTTGTGATTCCAACCCAACTGGAGTTTGCTTCAACTGGGTCTATGGTGCCAAGAACAATCAGAATTACCCAGAAATTTTTCCTCCTCTTTAAAGTCTCTTACTCCTCCTGTCCAGCCCGGTCATCACTGCAATGGTCCCCTGTCCAAAAGGTGCAGACCACTGTGCCTCCCCCCCCCCCCCCCCAAAAAAAAAGAAAAACTGGAACAAGCCAGCCAATAGGTACTACTGGTCAACAAAGACTGGATTTCCCTCCCTGGGGCTTGTAATCACTTCCTCTGTAACATGATGGTCTGGCATTACACAAGGGAGTCAAGGTGAAGGATCAAGTCTAGGTTTCTTAGGCTATCAAGAAGGTCCCAATGCTCATATTTTAAAGTATTTTTTGTTCCTTGAAGTCACACTTCAGCTCCCTGTTACACTGATTCATCTAAAATGTAATCACATAACAGGGAGCTGAAGTGTGACTTCAAGGAACAAAAAATACTTTAAAATATGATATATTTGTGATTACATTTTAGATGAATCAGAGTGATGTGGGTACTGGACTTGAGCATAAGCCAAAATACATTGCCCAATCCTCTTATTATCACCATGGTTGGGGTAGAGCTGCCAAGTTTCCCAGTTCCAGGAGAGAGATTTTATGGCCAATCCTGGTTTTGAACTGACATCCCTATTGCAATGTGGGATTTGTATTCCAAGGAGGTTTATTTGACAAGGAGATGGCAGCAGCATGTTTGACCCATTATCTGGCCTGAAGCCAGTAGGTGGAGCTTATCACCATATTGAATCACTAAAAACAATAGAAAACGCTTATTAGAAATAAGGAACGTCTATGCATGGCTTGGCATGGACCAATAGTTTGCTTTGATTTGAGTGTATCAAGAAGCGGCTATGGCTTCAGTCTTGTCACATGATACCATCTCCTGTCAATTAAACCTCCTTGTTCTATCCATTCAAATCAATACAGCAGGTCCCACTATGCATAAGGATAGGTTTGTTAGATATCCAGGACTGGCTTAAAGTCTACCTCTTGGAACCGGGTAACTTGGCTGCTCTGGTTGGAGAAATAATAATATTATTATTATTTATTGCATTTGTACCCCACATCTTCCCACCTATTTTCAGGCTCAATGTGGCTTACATAGTACTGTGAAGGCATTTGCCCAGTCGGTTGATAACAGATACAAGGTTGTATAGTGATCGTATGAATTATAAGTGGAGAGTCGCAAGGGATGAAGATTGCTTGTTGTCCAGTACGATTATAGTCAAGCAATGTTGCTGGGTGAAGAGGTTTACGTGTGGTCATTGGGGTAGGCCATTATGAAGAGGTTGGTTTTTAGTGATTTCCTGAAGTTCAGGTGGTCGTGCATTGTTTTCATAGCTTTCCTAGTATCCTTAGATCTGTCAGTGGCATTCAATGTCATTGACCACACTTCGGTCTTCCAACATCTTTCCTCAATTGGACTCATAGGCACTGTGCTTCAATGGTTTACTTCCTCTCTTCAGAATCGTACTTTTCAGGTTCATACATTGCACAGTCACATTCTTTTGCCCAGCCTTATGGGGTCCCTCAGGTTTCAATCATCTCTCTGATTCTTTTTAATATTTACCTTAACCCATTAGCTTCACTTATACAGGCCACCAACCTCAGTGTTTGCTTTTATGCTGATGGCATTTTGATTGCTCACTGTTCAAATACAAACTTTTCTCTTCTTAAAGACTGCTTGGACAAAGTATCAGATTGGCTTGCCACACGTTTTTTTGGTTCTTAACCCCAACAAAAGTACAGCCTGCTGGCTTATTGTGAATGCAGCAGGGGCGTAGCCAGAGTTCGGCGGGAGGGGGGTCCAGAGCCCGAGGTGAAGGGGCACATTTTAGCCCCCCCGCCACCACCACCAACAACAACATTGACCCCCCCCCTACTGACTACCCTCTCGACCCCCCTCCCGCTACCAACCCTTCCCCATCGCCGCCTACCTTTGCTGGCGGGGGACCCCAACCAGGACGTCAGACACACAGAAACAGAACGAAGCCTTGCGCTAGAAGAAGAGGACCTCGGGTTGGTGTCCCCCGCCAGCAAAGGTAGCCGATGGTGGTGGCGAGAAAGGGTTGTCGGTGGGAGGGGGGTCTAGAGAGTCATCAGCAGGGGGTCCAGGACTAAATCTACAGGGGCCCAGGCCCCCGTGGCCCCATGTAGCTATGCCACTGGAATGCAGCTATCCCTTCTATTGTCCCTATCTTATTTGGCACTCCAATTCAGCCAGTCGCTGAATTAAATAACTAGGAGTCATACTGCTCAGATGTCCTCAGTTTTGAAGTCAGGGTTCTTTACCCTTCGTAGTCTTAGATCAGTTAAGAGTATCCTTGAGTTTGACGCTCTGCATACAATATATCATGCATTTATTGGATCGTGGTTATTGCAATGTCATCTACTCCAGGCTTCCTAATTCGGAATTTAAACATTTACAAATGCTCCGGAATACTGCAGCACAGTTACTCTGCTCTGCCAATTATAAGAGCATCAGAATAGCCGTACTGGGTGAGAACAATGGTCCATCTAGCCCAGTGTCCTGCTTCCAACAGTGGCCAATCCAGGTCAAAAGTACCTGGCAAGAAACCCAATTAGTAGCAACATTCCATGTTACCAGTTACTCCTCTGCTTCAAAAATGTCACTGGCTTCCTATTCACTACAGCAGTGGTTCCCAAACCGGGTCCTGGAGGCACCCAAGCAGGCAAGTTAAACCATTTTTTTCTCATGCAAAGCAAAGCAAAATGATTTTTTAGCAAAATATGTTTCATATTTATAAGTTTGAAACAGTAAATTCCACCATTCTTGGTAGGAAACTTGATATAAGGTCTTCCAATACGAAAAAATTACTTTCAGAGCTAAGGTCAACATGGTATTGACAAGAATACATTCATTAAATTTTAGAATGCTTTTAAAACATTGGTCTTTAAGTATCACATATTTATAAGTTATTGAACCAGGAAGATGGAATACATCTACCATTAATAACCATATATCTTTCCAATAATTTTGAATATATACACAATCAAATTTAAGATGTTTAATATTACCTTGTTGAGATTGGCAGGATCAACATAAATTAGAATTAGAGGGATCAATTGTATGCAATTAAAGAGGTGTCCACCTGGATCTATGCATAAAGAAATACAGGGATTGTAATGTTGATGAAGATTTGGAACATTTAAATAAGGAACTCCATAACGGATCCCATAACTTATCTGAAATAGGCGAATATCTTCCTCCCAACATTTATGTAAACCTATACATTTAATAGGAGATTTATTTAGAATATATTTATATATGTGGGAAGCAGCATGACCTGAATGTTGGAGTTGCATTTTTATATCAATAAGCTCTGGGGGTTGAGACATTTGTTGAATTTGTAGATTACTTTTTTTCAACATAGAGCTAACCTGTAGCCATTGATAAAATTGAGAATCTAATAATGAAAATTCAGTTTTCATATCTGAGAAAGATTTCCAGGTTAGGTTTTTTAAGTCAATAAAATCTTTAAAGGCCCATATTCCTATACGTTGCCATTGAGACCATGAAACATGTTTTTGATCAATTTTAAATTTGGAGTTGTTCCATATAGGCACGAATGTTGTGGTGAACCAAGGAATGCCTAACGATTTATCAAATGATGACAATAATTTATGAGTAACATCGATGATAGGATTGGAGATAATATTTTTAGGAAGTCGCATGCCAATTAGATGAGAATGTATTAATGGGTCTATAATGGATTGTTCAAATATTAGCCATCTAGGCAAAGAAGCATCATTCAGAGGAGTAATCCATTCCATACCCTGATGTATAATAAAAGCTTTATGATATAGCAGGAGGTCGGAGAATCTAACTCCACCTTGTAATTTAGACAGTTTTAATTTGCCTAAGGAGATTCTGGGTACCTTAAGATTCCATAAAAAGTTAGAGAGCAATTTTTCCAACCTTCTATAGAAATAGAAATAGGGAAAAAGAAGAGGGATCATACTCAGACTATATATGATCTTGGGTACTATCACCATTTTGATAGTATCCAACCTTCCCCACCATGTTAAATTTAGTGGGGACCACGGTGTTAAAGAGGTCTCGATTTTTGCAAAAATTTTGTCAAGAGTTAATTTTGATAGTAGTTAAGAGATCTCTATCAAAGAAGACACCAAGATATTTAATAGAGGAGACCTACCCATTTAAGAGGAAAGCCTTGAATAGTGAAGGGAACATAAACATCATTCAAAGGCATCAGCTCTGTTTTGTCCCAATTAATTCTATAACCTGAAAGGTTTGAGAAGTGAAAGATTAAGTGAATGAGGGCTTTCATAGATGATTGTGGGTTAGTGAGGTATAACAATATATCATCTGCATATGCTGAAAGTTTGAACTCCTCTTTACCCAAGGAAACTCCAGTTATAGCTTTGGATGTACGAATAGCCACTAAAAGGGGTTCAAGAGCCAGACTGAATAATAATGGAGAGATAGGGCAACCTTGTCTGGTGCCTCTGTGCAATACAAATGAATTAGATAGTTCTCCGTTAGCTGCAATTCATGCAGAAGGTGATGCAGGGGCGTAGCCAGACACCCAATTTTGGGTGGGCCTGGGCCCAAGATGGGTGGGCAGAAGAACCCCACCGAGTCCTATAGGTGATTTGGTCTCTCCTTCTCTCGCCTGCATGCCATATGGTCTCAAACATCCCCCTCTCCCGCAAACCTTTTAAATAGCAGATTTTCACTGGCAGTGAGAAGCAACTAAGACACACTGGTCCTGTTGGCCCTATAGCCTTCCCACTGCTGCAACTTCCTGTTTCCACATAGGCAGGAAATACGTCAGAGGGGAGGCTATGGGTCCGGTGTGAGCAGTATGTATCAGTCACTGCTTGCTGCAGGTGAAGATCTGCTATTTACAAGGTATAGGGACAGTTGTTGGGAGTTTTCAGCTAGTGGGGCTTCGGAATCCCTGCCAACTACATCATAGATGTGCTGCTACTGGGTGGGCCTGAGTCCAAAGTGGGTGGGCCTAGGCCCACCCAGGCCCACCCTTGGCTACGCCACTGAGGTGATGAATATAATAAGTGCAGCATATGAAGAAAGAATTCAGGAAAACCAAACTGCCCAAGAACACTAAACAGGTATTTCCACTCTACCCGGTCAAAGGCTTTTTCAGCATCTAAAGAAACAGATAATATAGGGTAATCCTTTGACCGGGCAAAGTGAATGAGATGACATAATAGTCTAGTATTATCAGCACCATACCTAGATTTAATGAAACCAGCCTGATCTCTGTGTATGAGTGAATGAATAATGTTCTGTATTCTACAACACATACGTCTTGCATAAATTTTATAGTCTGTATTTAAAAGTGAAATGATATTTATGTTTGAATTATTTTATTGACAAGGACCATATAATATTTAAATACTGAGGCTGGCATTTAAAAGAAACACTGATGGTATATTTGAATATTGACCCATTAAGAGTATTTGGAAGTTTCATTTGTTTATTAAAATGTTATGATTCGCCTTTTTTAATGAGTAAATCAAAGCAATGTACATAAGAAAATAAAATAAAAATAAAAGAATGCCAGTAATTGACAGGAAAGATCACATGCATGAAATAGCAGTATACCTGATTGCCAAGCAGTGCCCTGCCTCCAGGGTGCCCTTCTTGGGTTAAGCATAAGTACAAGAACACAAGCAAGTATTTTTTTTTATGTTCAATCATTTTTATTAATTTTGAAATAACAAAAAGAAAGGAAATTAAGTACCAGAGACTTAATAATAGTTTAACAAGTTTGATTATGTACACTGACTTGTAGAAGAATTATAGACAGTTTTTACAACAACTCTAGGATCCCTGATCCTGTTTCATTACAGGTATTGTATATCTATAGGAATAAGCATATTACTAAATGTTAGAGGTGGAGATAAGAAATTATACATATATATGTAATTAGTACCCATTTATATTTGCATAGATTATAATAATTAATATTAACTGGATGAGTAATTGAGTATAGGAGACCAGGTTTTATTGAATGCTAAAAGGGAGCCGCATTTCTCTGCAGCAGCTTTTTCATATTTAGCGTAAAGACATACTGTATTCCACCACATATCATAAGATAACTTCGTAAAGTCCTTCCAATTTTGACATATCAGTTTTAAAGCAACTTGAATCAATATACGTAATAATTTGGCTATTTGAGGTTGTATTACTGTGTTTAAACCAAATTCTCCCGTGATTATGATTTTGTATGTTAGAGAGATCTTAAAATCTAGAATATTGGAAATAGTGTCCTCTATACGAGACCAATACTCATCCAGTATAGGACAATGGTAAATTAAGTGGTCTAAAGTACCTACATGGTTGTTACAAGACCAGCATCTATTTGAGACTTCTTTAGATATTTTGGAAAGTTTGTAAGGTGTCCACATAGCTCTATGCAAGATGTAGAATGATGATTGGGTAAGAGCAGATGATTTTGAGGATTTATATAGTAATGTCCAGATTTTTTCCCATTGTTCTGCAGTTATTTGAGAATTGAGTTCTTTGTTCCAAATGTTTTGTAAGGCTGAAGGAGAGTGAGAAGAGTGCTCTTGGAAGATTTTGTACCATTTAGATGCCGTTTTCTTCCCATTAGACAACTGATGACATAATGTTAGACAAAAATATGGTTTCTACATCAACTATTGGATAATCACAAGTGGCTACCTTTTTCTACACTACAGGCAAAGTATAATTTACATAATCACTGCTACTTTCAATGGCTACAACTAAAACACTGCATTTCTGCAAACTTCGATATTAACTCACAAGCAAGTATTTAAGATATTCTTAATATTCTTCAAGGATTGATCAGATCTAATGTTGAGGGGCAAGCTGTTCCATAGGAATGAGGCCATAAAATAAAAGACACTTCTCCGCATAATATCCCAATAAGCCTGGCGAGGATTGGGATGAACAAGTCTAAAACCATTCAAAGATCACAAGTTACACACAGGAACATAAGGAATAGTAATGGCAGCCAAATGCTCTGGCAGGCCAGTATGGATTGCCTTAAATGCTAATGTAAGAATTTTAAGCTGAATCCTGTAGTGCAGAGGTTCCCAAATCTGGTCCTGGAGGCACCCCAGCCAGTCAGGTTTTCAGGATATCCACAATAAATATTCATGAGAGGGGGACGTCACGTGACCTTATCCAGCATGGACGCGTAGGGCTTTCTCTCTCACCAGCTTCACTACTAAGTGATTCATAGCAGCCTGCGTTCCTGTTTTTTTTCTGGCTTTAACCTCTGCGATTTTCATGCCTTTGCACAATGGTGTCAAAAACCAACAGGAATGGAAGGCCCTTCAGGCGCCATTGCCTCACGATAAAGCGGAGTCTCTCGCTGATGATATTAAAGCGTTACATATTCTTATGCAGCAAAATCTCACTACTACCTCTGAAATCAAATCGGAAATTAGTTACTACTTCTACTCAACTCACTCAGTGTAATGCGCGAATTGAATTCCTCAAAGATGCACTTCATCTGGAGACAAATCACAAGTTAAATAAAATTGATCTCCTGCAGCAGGAAATAGAAGATCTTTCTAATTGTATAAGAAGAAACAATATTCGAATACTAGGGCTTCCTGAACAATCTGAGGGTAAAGATATGATTCAATTTTTTAAAACGCTCTTCATAAAAATCGCGGCGCTTCCAACTGACTCCATTATTGATATAAAACATGCTCACCGTATTGCGCTGTGGCCTATTCCTGGGAAAAATTACCCGCGCCCTATAAATGTTAAATTCTTGCGTCATGATCAGCTGATGTTAATTTTAAATACTATTCGATCTAAATCTCCTGTGCTTTATGGAGGGGCAAAACTCCTTCTGGTTCCCGACTTCTCCAAAACCACTGCTAAAAAGAGGAAAATGTTTTTGTCAATGCGGCCCACGTTGAAAGCCATAGGAGATCAGTCTGGTCTTCTGTATCCTGCAACCATGCGAGCAACTTTTCAAAATACTACTAAGTACTATAACGCTCATCATGTAACCCCTCCTCAGTCTTTGCCCACTCTCTCTTGCTCATTCAACCCTCTCTCAGCCTTTACCCATCAGGCCATAGACTGGACACGCTTGGTCTACAGGACATTCTGTAATCCAAGAGGCAATATACTTGCTGGAATATAAGACAATGAATGAATACAACTACTGTTAACATTTCCATCTATACTTTTCAACTTAAACATCGATGTCAGATATGGCCATGGATATTCCATATTGTCAAGTGACTCCGAATCGCTCATGATTAACCTGGGAGAGGAAAGATTCAAAGAGAGGTGTATAGAGATTATGTTGTTAGCAAAACTTTGTTCTACTTTTTGCTGCTTCATTTGGTTTACTGAGGAATCATATTTTACTTACAAGAGAGTAGAGTGTAAGCATGTATTGCACTGATGCCAATAAAGATAATAAAAAAAAAAAAAAAAACAATGAATAAACTCAAAACATTATCCTCCCCATGTTCATCATAAAAAAAGTATCATATACAAAAATAAAAGTAAAACCTTACGTTTGACAAGGCAAAATATTCCCCTATGATTAAACATATAATTAAAAAAAAAACCCTAACAAATGATAAACAACAAATATCTAACCATGTTTTCCTTTTTCTACTGGGAGCCACTGCCCTTCCCTACCCTTCTGTTCCTCCTTCTAGCCCAACAGCGCCCCTGCCCTGACCTCCCCCTCCCCCATAGTCTGGCATGATGGCATCTCCCCTCTCTTCCCAATCCAACAATCCTCCACCCAGAAGCCCACCACATTGCAAATAAAACCTTTTGTGTTTAACCTTGGCCAACCCCTTCGACCTCCCCCCCTCCTGCTGCCAACCCTCCCTCGCCACCGCCAGGTACCTTTGCTGGCGGGGTCCCCAACCCCTGCCAGCCGAAGTCCTCTTCTCTGGCGCGGCCGCGTTGCTGGATCTGCAAGGGCAGCCTTCTCTTTCTGTGAGTCTGATGTCCTGCACATATGTGCAGGACATCAGACTCACAGAAACAGAAGCCTACGTGGTCGCATTGCTGATCTGCAAGGGCAGGCTTCTCTTTCTGTGAGTCTGACGTCAGACTCACAGAAACAGAAGCCTGTCCTTGCAGATCAGCAACGCGGCCGTGCTGGAGAAGAGAACTTTGGCTGGCGGGGGTTGGGGACCCCGGCCAGCAAAGATACCCGATGGCAGGAGAGGGTTGGCGGCGGCAGGGGGAAGAGGGGGTTGAAAGGGTTGGCGCCGGGGTGAGGTCAAAGGTGGTGGTGGGGGGTTAAAAATGGCGGGGGGGCGGCAGCACTGGGGGGGGGTAAAATGTGCTCCCCTCACCTCGGGCTCTGGACCCTCCCTCCCACCGAAGCCTGGCTACGCCCCTGACTGTAAGTAATTAGACATATAACTGCTCATATTCTATAACCTGTCCTTATAAATGCTAGGTACACCCCTGATCCACCCATGCCCCTCCCAGATCCATGCCCCTCTTGTAGTTGCCCACAGTGGATTAAGTGGACACAATTTGCAGAATCCTAACTAAGGCCCCAGTGCTCAAAAGTAAACATGGGTCCTGGGGCCATTAGCACCATACTAGACCACATTTACCTGAAAAGAATGTTCCGAGCGCGGGAAACAAACGAGTGCACAGATAAGCAATGCAAGTAGCCTGCTAATGTAGTCAAGCTCATGTTAATGAGGCCATTTGGTATTCCTCCTCAATGCTCAGAAAAGAGCTTCCGAAACAAAACTGCCTTACCACTGCAAGAAATAATGCCAGGTTGGAGCAGGCGTTAGAGTGTTGGATTTCCCATGACTCTCATGCTTCTCTCGTGATTCGTTCTGCAAAATCTGCCAGTTTTGATTGCTTTTGAAAGCAGAAGGAAGCTTCTTCAAGCTCTTAAGCGCTGGTCAATGAGAAACAGCAGACTCAAGCGAAAGCACACGTTGGCGTCTGTTTCCTGCATCTAAATTTAAATCGTCCATGCTAAAAAAAATGCCCAAAGTGATAACACACATTTGGCATCTGCATCGAAGGCACCCGGGGCAGATCGCCGCTGCGCAGCCCCCCAGATGCAGCAGTGTCCCCCCCCTAGGGTGCAGCACGACCCCCCGGTGCTTCAAGCCCCCCTCAGTAAAATGACACCCCCCTCCCCAGCGTATCAAGCCCCCCCCCCAGGTGCATTCTTGGCTGCTGGAGGGTGCAGCCGCGCGCCTGTCGGCTCCGCTGGCTCCCTGCTCCCTATGCCCCGGAACAGGAAGTAACCTCCAGCAGCGTGCACCCGGGGCGGACCGCCCCCACTGCCCCGCCCTTGCTACGCCACTGCCAACACGTGAAACTGGCATTTTTCTATAACTTGTGTGCATAACTTAGGGGGCTTTATACTAAGCTACAGAGGAAAGTGGTCTTAGCTTTAGATGCCGTATATAGAATATGCTTAGTTGATATCCCAGCCCCTAAAACGTTGCACCTCCATTTAGATTTACACGCGCTGGGACATATTCTATAACTACACGTGTCAATTTCAGAACACCCATGAAACATCCATCTCTCCGCCCATAGCCATGCCCCCCCACTTCCCTAGCATCAACCCCACTAGCTTCTACCCTCCTACCTGTTCATCTGCAGCTGCAAAACAAGTCAATACAATATTTTCAAACCTTTGTATTTGTTCATCTTTTATTCTTGTTGTTTATTTCCTTTATTTTCCTTTCTTGATCCTTCTTCAATTTCTTTTCTGCTTTCTTATTCTTCTGTTTATATTTATTTCAGGACTTGATATACTGCCATCTCAAATAATTAGGGCAGTTTACATTAAAAAATAGAAAGGGGGAAATGAGCACCATTAAATAAAAGGTCAGAGGAAGAAAGCTACAGGAAAGAGGAAGACGGTTGATGATAGGAAAGGATGATACAGAGCAGGGCAGAGGCCAAATATAGCCACAGCTGAAGCCCACCGGTGGCAGTCAGGAAATACTGGAAGCCATTCCAAAACCTTAGATAAAGAAACAGGTTTTCAAGCCTGTCCTAATTCTCTGGTAGGTCAAATAACCATTGAATAGGAGTAATAAATAATTCAAACCACAGAATTGCTCAAGCACACCATCCACAGTGGTTAGAAAAAATGAGCGAATCAAAACCAACCAATCATTTGAGTTGGAGGAAAAGACCTCAGCAGTCGTAAGCCCACCTCATCTTGCCACGATTTGTGGCCTACTGTATGGTGGCTCAATGGCAACTCCTTTATCATTCATAGGTCAATAACACCTCCATCATTTTTTATAACTGTTATTTTCATTATCACTCAAGAAAAACATTATTCAAACATTGAGCTCTGACATACTAAGAAAAATGCCATATGAGGTGGACTCATGATTGGTTGGTATTGACCTCCATCTCACATGATTGGTTGGTATTGATTCACTTGTTTTTTTTCTAACTACTTTGGGTGGTGTGCTTGGTCAATACAAAGGTCAGCAGGCAGTGAATTCCATAATAATGGGGCAGTACAATAAAACGCATCTGTCTGGTTGAAGTCAGACAGGCACAAGAATCAGACAGAATGGTCCAGGGACTGGAGGGCATACAATCTAAATTATAGAGTGGAGGAGTCATCTAGTAGTTAGAGCACTGGGCTGACAATGAGTGAAAACCTGGTTCAAATCCCATTGCGTGTAATCTTGGACAAGTCATTTAACTCTCCATTGGAAATGGTGCCCAGCAGTTACATGAGTTGAAAGGGGAAGGGAAGGGAAATAGGACTTGATATACCGCCTTTCTGAGGTTTTTGCAACTACATTCAAAGCAGTTTACATATATTCAGGTACTTACTTTGTACCAGGGGCAATGGAGGGTTAAGTGACTTGCCCAGAGTCACAAGGAGCTGCAGTGGGAATTGAACTCAGTTCCCCAGGATCAAAGTCCACTGCACTAACCACTAGGCTACTCTTCCACTCATTTACAGACATGCTTCCTATTTCAGAGCAGAAGAGTGCAGTTGGACAGAGGAGAAGGTCACAGGGCCTGTCAGAACTGATCATCCACTGCTACTGAAGCCCCAGTGTCTATGCATCTGGCTATAGGGGGAAGGGGGTTGGGTGGGAGAGAAGAGATTTTGGGGTGCCTATACTGGCAGTTATAAGAGTCGTAGCACACACCTGCAAAGGGGACATACATATGGACGGGCCGTGAGGCTGTCATTATCTACCATCAATATGTATGTCATATAGAATACTATCAGATGAACTCATAGAGTGGTGATTTTGGACACACCCACTTATGCCTGCCATTGGCTTAGCAAAAATGGGCACGCCTTCCTTTTGGGTGTATCAGTGCAGGCTTGCACTGCATACTACAATGCAATGCTTCTCAACCCAATCCTTGAGGCACACCTAGTCCCATCAGGTTTTCAGGATATCCACCATGAATACGCATGAGATAGATTTGCACGCACTGCCTCCTTGGTATGTAAATCTATCTCATGCATATTCATGGTGGATGTCCTGAAAACCTGATGGGACAAGGTGCGCCTCAAGGACTGGGTTGAGAAGCACTGCTATAATGGAATTAGGGCACCCTGATTCCCATTATAGAATTGGCATCTCCGTGCTGCATTGGGGCATCCAAAAGGAGGTGCTGTTTTATCGAATTGGCTCCTTTGATTCTGAGCCCTCCATGAATAGGAGCCAGCTCTATGGGTGCTGAGAGGTCCTAATATCAAGTAAGCTCTTTTACTGTGTCCAGGGATGGTAATTTCTATTGTGTTTGGTGCCTTCGACCATTTTGGAATGATGGTGCCTATGCCTCCAGGTACAGGAATGTAACTCACTTGAGCTACTACTGAAAAGGTGTGAATTTAATCTAAATGTATCTGAAGGTAACTTACCTTGAGCTACAACTGAAAAAAGGTGTGAGCTAAATCCAAAATCTCTTACTCTCCCACCCAACCTCCTTCCCATTATAGCCAGACGCATAGACACTGGGGCTTCAGTGGCAGTGGATGATCAGTTCTGACAGTTCCTGTGACCTCCTCCGCCATCCAACTGCACTCTTCTGCTCTGAAATAGGAAGCATGTCTGGAAATGCAGGAGGGAAGAGCAGGTAGAGGCAACACTGGCCACATTCTGAGTCCCCTGAAGCCCACACTATGTGTGAGATGAGGAAACAGAGATCATTCATGCCTGCCACCCACCTGTAACTGCCTGTAACTGACCTCAGTGCACCAGCTAACACATTCCCAGCCCTGGAGAGTTTGGGGGAAGGGAGGTGCATAGCCCTCTCCCCATTCCACCACCAATGAGTTATTATAATTATTAAGATTATATATATATATATATATATATATATATATATATATAAAGATCAAATGTTTATTTGCTTCAAGTAAATGTTGACTAGCTTTAAACACTCCTCTCCTCCTGCACCTCTGTTTTGGAGGAGTTAATACTTCTAACAGTTTCAGCCACTTTTTTTTTGTTTTTGTTTTGTTTTTTCACTTCTGAACTCAATCCGCTTGGCACAGTTCTTAGTGTGGGACACAACGATCCCCATATGTGTCCTAATTGGGTAGCCAAGCTTGATAATTGGCAATAAACCAGTCACAAATCAGATAAATGAGGTATCTTGCTCCTCTCCCAGAACAGCATGTGTACAGGTTGGTCTGGGATGGTTGTTCACTTGTGAAATGTACTGATGAATTCCATTATTTGTGGATCTAGGTCACTGGTTCTCAAACCCGGGGGAGCATATTCAGTCAGGCTTTCAGGCTAGGAACTCACACATGTCATCACCTGCCAATCTATGTCAGTGGCTCTCAGATCTGTTCTAGGGAAGCACCAGGCAGTCAGGTTTTCAGGAAATCCACAGGTATATGTATAAGATATATTTGCATGCAGTGGATGCCCTGAATGTAGAGGTATCATATACATATTCATTCTGATTGGCTGGTGCTCCTCCAGAAGGACCACTGATCTAAGATGTTGGTGAGCTTAATCCATTATAGTGCAATCTCTCACATATAAGAAAACTGGACGTAGTGGTAAAGGAGAAAAACACTAGAGCAGCATTGATCATAGAGAAATCAGTGCCAAGCAATAATTCTGTACAATGTATGGAGAGAGAGAAGATCCTCGAGTATCAAGAAATGCAAACAGAGAAAAAGAAAATGGGTTCCCCTGGCCTAATTAAAAATCATTTCCAAGTGCAGCTTGATAAGTTTTCTATGCATATCGCATCCCATAAACTCCAGAAAGAAGCGGCACATTGCAAGTACTAAGGGGAGCATGAACAGTATATTTGAAACATTGAGAACATCCTCAGCATACCTTTGCTTGAGAGTGATGTTCATTACTGCAATGCTGGGCACAAAATTATTCTGTTTGGAGACACTGCCCCCAAGGGGAGCCTCCTATATTGCACTGGTAGCAGTAGAATTCTCACACTCCCTTATCTAGGTAGAGGATCTTATCTTAAGCTTCTCTCTTTCCTCTGTCCTATAGGACAGTCTCTTTAGAGCCACTCTCTTACTTCTATCCTGGAAGAGACTATCCAAACTCCTCCCAGTCCTTGTACACTCCCTGCCGGAAAGGCACCCAGGGCAAATGTGGAGTGGAGATGCACCACTCCCTGTTTTAGGGAATGACTTTGGCTTAATTAAGGCAAAAGGGCATTTTCTATAATTGGGAAACAAACATATTTAAGTTGTATGAGTCATCTGTAGTGCTGTCTGTATTGAATCTCTTTTTCTTGCCTTTCTATCTACTTTTGTTTTTATTCCTTTTACCGGTAATCAATAGAAATCAAACAAAATTAAAACATGGAAAAGAAAATAAGATGATACCTTTTTTATTGGACATAACTTAATACATTTCTTGATTAGCTTTCGAAGGTTGCCATTCTTCGTCAGATCAGAAATAAGCAAATGTGGTAGCTGACAGTGTATATAACCAGTCTCTCATAGACAGTCTAGCAGGGTGGGTAGGAGATGTGTATGGGGACTTCAAAGCATTCCATAGATAGTCTAGCAGGATGTTTGTGGGGAGGGGAGGGGAGGGTGATAAGCAGAGAAATACAACTTTATGGTTTATAATGGGCTAGAAAACCCAGATCCTTGTTAAGTCCTGTCTGTTGGGTGTCAAAATATTCAATCATTCTGACTTCAAAGGTTTTACGTTCCTGTATTGTTTTAAAGTTACCTTTCAGTATTCTCACTGTGAAAACACTGGTATAGTGTCCTGGATCTGTGAAGTGCTGTCCCACCGGGATGGGGGCCCTACTGGCTGTATTGTTCATGTGATGTCTATGTAAATTGAATCTTGTCTTAAGCATCTGGCCTGTTTCTCCAATGTGGAGGGGCATAATTGAACGAAAACGTCTATCTCCATGGGCGTTTATCTCCGAGAACGGGTCCGTGAAGGGATGGACCGAACCGTATTTTCAAAAAAAAATAGACGTCCATGTTTTATTCGACAATTTGTGAGCTGGGCATTTTTGTTTTTCAGTGATAATGGAAAATGAAAGCGCCCAGCTCAAAAACGAATAGATCCAAGGCATTTGTTCGTGGGAGGGGCCAGGATTCGTAGTGCACTGGTCCCCCTCACATGCCAGGACACCAACCGGGCACCCTAGGGGGCACTTTTACAAAAACAAAAAAAAAGGTAAAAGAGCTCCCAGGTGCATAGCACCCTTCCCTTGTGTGTTGAGCCCCCCAAATCCCCCTCAAAACCCACTGCCCACAAGTCTACACCATTACTATAGCCCTAAGGGGTGAAGGGGGGCACCTACATGTGGGTACAGTGGGTTTGGGGGGGTTGGACGACTAAGCATTAAGCAGCACAATTGTAACAGGTAGGGGGGGATGGGCCTGGGTCCACCTGCCTAAAGTCCACTGCACCCCCTAACAACTGCTCCAGGGACCTGCATACTGCTGCCAGGGAGGTGGGTATGACATTTGAGGGTGAAAATAAAAAGTTGTGAAACATCATTTTTTGTGGTGGGAGGGGGTTAGTGACCACTGGGAGAGTCAGGGGAGGTTATCCCCGATTCCCTCTGGTGGTAATCTGGTCATTTAGGGCACTTTTTGGGGCCTTATTCATCAAAAAACAGGGTCCAGGAAAAGTGCCCTAAATTCTAGCTACAAACGCATACTTTTTTTCCATTATCGGCGAAAGGCGCCCATCTCTCCTCGGCCGATAACCACGCCCCAGTTCCACCTTCGCCACGCCTCCGACACGCCCCCGTCAACTTTGTACGCTTCCGCGATAGAGTGCAGTTGAAAACGTCCAAAATCGGCTTTCCATTATACCGATTTATTCGTTTTTGTGAGATAAACGTCTATCTCCCGATTTGGGTCAAAATCTAGGTGTTTTTCTCTTTCAATTATAAGGTGGATAGCATCCTTCGTTACATTTTTTACACTGAATGATATATACCACATTGGAAGATGAGCATGTGAAAGATTCCTTTATGTTGAATATCTTTCCTTTGTGAATGACTGTGGGGTCCTGTGAAATGTTTTGGCATAGTTTGCAGCTAGATATATTACAAGGAAGTGTGCCTTTCTGTTCCTTTTCAGTCTGTGTTGGGAGTTTACTTCTGATAAGTTTCCTTTTACCCAAATGGTCTGATTTAGCTCAGGCTTGTAATGTTCTATCACTCTGTGTAATTTTATTTTCCTGCTCCTCTGATTTGCAGCTTCTCAAATGAGGATCTAATTCCAGATGTTCCAATTGAATGGAACTCTGGTCCTCAAGGGACAGCAGGTCTAATTTTAAGGAAAGTTAAAATATGCGGCTGAGCTTGCTTCTTGGACTAAATGTTTGCAAATGTATCACTGAACATTCTTCATGGACAGCCTAAAAGTCAGTACCTGTCCGAAGCCCTGGAGGACCCCTGGTCTAGATTCGGGAGTTATTAAGAGGCTTATTTGTTAACCTGTATTCATTATTGCATGTTAATAGATGTGTCCTCTGTTTACAAAGCCATGTGGCAATGCTGACAGCCCATTCAAAATGAATGGGCTGTGTTAGTAGTACCACACCCCAAAGTACAAAACAGGAAACATCCTCTACGATGACGAATCATAGCAGATAAAAGTAGAGGCTGAACAAAGACGATTCACCACTGGAGACTTGAAACCAACAGTCTTTATTGATATAACTGAAAAAATGTCCCAACACGGGCTGTGTTTCGGCACATAGAAGCACCTACATCGGGGGGTCAAACAATATACTCCGGTTAAAAGCACGGAGAACCAGCTCTTCTTGAATACGATGCTGTCACTTTTCAAATAGCGATAACACTATAAATTGGGTAGGTCAGGAAATATAACTGTTCACAGAGTCTCAGCAGAGATCTGTCTCTCTTTCTTCCTGGGCTGAAACTGAAGAAAGTAATACCGCACCACCAGCCACTAGCATGGCTTTGTAAATGAGTGGAGGAGTGGCCTAGTGGTTAGGGTGGTAGACTTTGGTCCTGGGGAACTGAGTTCGATTCCCACTTCAGGCACAGGCAGCTCCTTGTGACTCTGGACAAGTCACTTAACTCTCCATTGCTCCATGTAAGCCGCATTGAGCCTGCCATGAGTGGGAAAGCGCAGGGTACAAATGTAACAAAAATAAAATAGATACTATTGGAGATTCTACATGGAATGTTGCTACTATTGGAGATTCTACATGGAATGTTGCTATTCCACTAGCAACATTCCATGTAGAAGGCTGCGCAGGCTTCTGTTTCTGTGAGTCTGACGTCCTGCACGTACGTGCAGGACGTCAGACTCACAGAAGCAGAAGCCTGCGCGGCCACATTGGTGATCTGCAAGGGCCGACTTCTACATGGAATGTTGCTAGTGGAATAGCAACATTCCATGTAGAATCTCAAATAGTAGCAACAGTGGAGGAGTGGCCTAGTGGTTAGGGTGGTGGACTTTGGTCCTGGAGAACTGAGGAACTGAGTTTGATTCCCACTTCAGGCACAGGCAGCTCCTTGTGACTCTGGACAAGTCACTTAACTCTCCATTGCTCCATGTAAGCCGCATTGAGCCTGCCATGAGTGGGAAAGCGCGGGGTACAAATGTAACAAAAAAAAAAATAGGGCCCTGTGCGTTCAACAAAATCCAATCAGTGCAGCATGTTAGAGTGTGTGTTAACTGTCCTATTGAACACCTAACATGGAAACTCCAATTGGGATGCATCATGGGTGGGGGTCTTTTTCCTGGGTTAACTATTAACACGTTGGTAGTACGAGCAGCTCTCGTGGCATAGCTGACTGCTCTTTGCATTAGCGGCTATGCTGTTCAAGTGTGGTAGCCATCATTGCTCTTCATTTGTGGCATGGTTACCTTTCCCACAATGCCTGGAATGCCCACTACTGTTAACACAGAGGTTCTGCACCTAATCTGTATTGATCCATGGTGCCACCTCAACTTGAGTATTGCGTTCAGTTCTGGTTGCCGTATCTCAAAAAAAGATATAGTGGAATTAGAAAAAGTTCAAAGGTGAGTGACTAAAATGATAAAGGGGATGGAACTCCTCTCTTATGAGGAAAGGCTAAAGAGGTTAGGGTTCTTCAGCTTGGAAAAGGGATGGCTGAGGGGAGATATGATTAAGGTCTACAAAATCCTGAGTGGCGTAGAATGAGTAGAAATGAACTGATTTTTTACTCTTTCAAAAAGTATAAAAACTAGGAGACACTCAATGAAGTTGCATGGAAATACATTTAAAACAAATAGGAGGAAATATTTTTTCACTCAACAAATAGTTAAGCTCTGGAACTCTTTGCTGGAGGATGTAGTAACAGCAGTTAGCATATCTGGGTTTAAAAAAGGTTTAGACAAGTTCCTGGAGGAAAAGTCCATAGTCTGGTATTGAGACAGACATGGGGAAGCCACCGCTTGCCGCTTGCCCTGGGATTGGTAGCATGGAATGTTGCTACTATTCGGGTTTCTGCCATGTACTTGTGATCTGGATTAGCCACTGTTGGAAATAGGATACTGGGCTAGATGGACCATTGGTCTGACTCAGTACGGCTGTTCTTATGTTCTTGGATTCTATATAGCATGCCTAGCATTCTACACGGAAATCTAGGCACATTCCATAATTACGAACAACACTTAATTGGTGTAACAAGCCAATCAGTGTTGTTAACAGCACTTAACAAGCAATAATGGGCACTAATTAGCATTGATTAAAATTTATACGCACAACTCCCTAAGCGTATTCTGTAATGCACTGCACCTAAATTTTAATGCGCACAGGCAAAAAGGGGCATGGTTATGGGTGGGGAAATGGGCATTTTATAGGCATTCCAAAAGCGCAAGTTGTTATAGAATATGGCCCTCTGCGCCTAAATCTACATGTCGGGATTTATGCCACGTTTTCATTGGTGTAAATAGGTGTGCATAGTTTTAGGCACAAGGATATCAACTAAGCGTATTCTATATACCATGCCTAAATCTAGGTGCTGTTTATAGAATATGCTTAGGCAGAAATGTTTTCTGTGTGGACTTTTTAAGCACCATATATAGAATCTGCCTCAATGTGCCTTAACCTTAGCAGTTACCACATCTTAGTTCCAACCCTTAGGACTAGATTCTATAAATGGAGCCTAAAAATATTTAGTGCTATTCTATAAACCATGCTTACAGTTAGGCATGGTTTATAGACTATTGCTTAGTACCAGGAACTGCATTTCATTTAAGCGTGACCATTTGTCACAAAGTCAGGAGTAGTGAGCCCTTGGGCCACTGCCGGCGACCGGCAGCAGCAGGCGAACCACCCTAACAAGGATTGAGGCTGAAAACAGACAGGACTGATACAAGCAGGACTGGAACTGAAGCTGAAGACAGGCAGGACTGGAACAAGCAGGACCGGAAGCTGAAAACAGGCAGGAGTGGAACAAGCAGGATGGGAACTGAAGCCAAAAACAGGCAGGAGTAGGACCGGAACTGAAGCTGAAGACAGGCAGGACTGGAACAAGCTGGACTGAAACAAGCAGGACCGGAACTGAAGCTGAAAACAGGCAGGACTGGAACAAGCAGGACCGGAACTAAAGCTGGAGACAGGCAGGACTGGAACAAGCAAGACTGGTAGAAGCAGGACTGGAACAGAAGCTGAAGGCAAGCAGGGCTGGAACAAGCAGGACTGAAATTGAAGCTAAAGACAGGCAGGACTGGAACAAGCAGGACTGGAACTGAAGCTGAAGGCAGGCAGGATAGAATACAAACAGGGAAGGAACTGGAGCTAAAGACAAGCAGGACTGAAGCAGAAGCAAAATTACAGACTGGAGACAAAGCAGGAGCACGCTGGAAGTGTAACAAACACACACAGACAAGAACTCAACTGAAGACCTCTGTTGCAAAGGCAAAGCAGGAAGGGTCCAAGGCACTTTATAAATGAATTTACTGATGATGTCACAACTAAGAATGAGGCTTGGCAGCAGGAACACCAAAGTGAGGCTTGGCTGCAGGAACACCAGAGCAAAACTGGAATGTTGGAACACCTGAATAGGACTGGAATGATCTCTGGAACATGACGCGGAAACAGGGAAAAAGCAGTCCACAGCAGCCACAGGGCTTGGTCACTGGGAAGAGTGTTGAGTATAGACATGGGGCACGGCCACGGCCACAACCATGACACCATTTATACCAATGAAAACCTGGTGTAAATCCCTTGACATAAATTAGGTGCGGATCCCACTAATTCTATAACAACCTGCATATGTTTTAGGAATGCTCCTAACCCGCCCATGCTCCTCCCATGGCCATGCCCCTTTTTGGGATCCTGGCACTTGATTTTACACACACCTCTTTATAGAATATGCCCCCAAATTCTAATTATTTCCAATTAGTGCCAATAATTGCCAGCACTGACTGACTCATTAATCAATTAAGTTGTGCGCATACATTGGACACACGTCCAAATATCTGTACGCAGCTCAAAGCGCCATAAACAGAATCCAGGGGGTTAGTGCAAGTTAGTAAATAAGTCTCTGTATCCTTCCCTGTTTTGTTCGTGCTGCTGAACTGTTTCCTCTTTTGATCTCATCCCTCAGTGCCTTTTCTTTTTGTGGGCTTGTATTTATTTGTTACATTCTCACACTATTTGGGGGACCAACACGAAAGGTACAGTGCATCTCTTACACTTTGAAAATAAATAAATTCAATAAACAAAAAACAGTTCCCTGCTGGCACCTGACAGCTGTTTGCAATGTCTGTTCATTTTTTCCTTGCTGGAGTCCTCATGAGGGGACTGTCACTGGAAAAAGCACTTTAAATGGTTTTCATTTTTTTTCAAGGAACTAAATAAACAGATCTTAATGTCTTGTTTGTGTAAACTTCCAACTGAACTATCTAAAAGTGAACACACAGGCTGTTGCTTCTACTTTGATCTTTCTATATCAAACACATTCTGCTATTACACTGAAGAAGGAAGAAGGGTTAAAGCCTTGGACCATGGTTTGGGAGAAGCACTGAGCAGGGCCACCGAGAAACAAAGCCAGGCCCAGGGCAAACAAATCTTAAGAGACCGTCCCCTGCACCCCAACCCCAGCACACCCCTTTATTCCTCAACCCCTGGCATGCCCCCCACATCCTCCACCTCAGCAATCCTCAGTACGCCCCCGCATCCCCACTCCCCATGTCCCCACCCCCTGCATCCCCTCACATCATCAGTCAAAAATCAAAATTTTGATAATATTTAATATAAATAATTATATACTTAGAGACAGTCTACTGACATGCATATGTTGCATTTAAATTCAATAGATCACCTACTTACTAGGCCTGTGTGCAATATAATTGGTAGTCTTGTCTTGCTCTGGGAGATAAACTCGATGATGGCACTAGCTGCCCCTGCCAGTGGCGTAGCCAAGGGTGGGCCTGGGTGGGCCCAGGCCCACCCAGTAGCAGCACACCTATGATGTGGCTGGCAGGGATCCCCAAGCCCCACCAGCTCAAAACTCCCAACAACTGTCCCTCCTGCATACCTTGTAAATTGCAGATCTTCGCCTGCAGCGAGCAGCGACTGATACGTACTGTTCGCACTGGCCCCACAGCTTTCCCTCTGATGTATTCCTGCCTATGCAGAAACAGAAAGTGGCATCAGAGGGAAGGCTGTGGGGCCAACATGAGCAGTGTGTATTAGTTTCTGCTGGCTGCTGGTGAAAATCTGCTGCTTAAAAGGTAAGCGGGGGAGGGGGATGTTTGAGAGACTATTTGGCATGCAGGCGAGAGAGGTAGAGACCGAATCACTTGTGGGACAGGGCTGAATTCTTCTGCCCACCCATGTTAGGCTCAGGCCCACCCAAAATTGAGTTTCTGGCTACGCCCCTGGGCCCCCCGCCCTGTTGTTGCCCAAGAAGGAATGCTGTCTGCTGTGAGGAGAAGCTTTGGACTTGGAGTTCGCTTGGCTCCTAATTCTTTATGCACTGCACTCAGCCTGGCCCCCTCTGACACCTCCATTGCTGGACGGTTGTCTTGTCTGTCTTCTCTCCTCCTGTGCTCATATGTGCTGCCGGCTGGAATCCGGATAAGAGTTCATGCTTTAACTCTGCAGATCTTTCTTTTCCTGCCATGTCAGACACATCCCCTCTTGCGGCAGAAACAGGAAATATATGACGTTAGGAGGAAGCAGGACGAGGCAGGAAGAAGGACCTGCGGCAGCGGCAGTCAGAAGATTAATGAGTTAACGCGCTAACTCGGCAGGCACACACATAAGCAGGAGACCAGCGCAGCGGCAGCAGCCTGCCTTAGCCTTCTGCCTTCCTGCCACAGAAATCTTGCTGACTCCAGTGCCAACACCAGGCCCCCCTTGGAGGTGAGCCCAGGGAATCTTGAACCACCCTGCCCCCCCCCCCCCCCCCTTGGCAGCCCTGCCACTGAGACATGAGCTGAAATTTCTTCTCTGTCACTGACCCTCTGCACAACCCTGGGCTGGTGAATCATTTTCTCTCTCTCTCTGTGACTGTTAATGGGACCTGTTATTTCCTTGTGCTTTTGTGACTGGTTCTCTGTGTGGCCTTGGATGGATCACTTTACCTCCCTGTGCCTTGGTCACAGACTCTCTAAGTGACCCTGAGTGGAGTCATTTGCTCTCCCTTGGCCTCAGTCATGGACTTTCTGCGTGACTCTGGTGAAGTCACCTCCTCTCCCTGTACGAAAATGTCTCCTGATTTATGTGAGAAGCATTTGAAAAGTATGCACTGCAAGAAACAGCATGCACACAGATGGAGTATCAGTGTATCTCTTACATGTCGACGATGCATTTGTGCATATTTCAGAAATCAAACGGAGGGTGTGTGACAAGCAGTATTTGTTACAAGAAACTTTATCTCCTTTATGGCTGCTGATGAAAAATTTGGTGATGGGCTTAAAGTCAAATCTTTCAGACAGCACTTTTGCTGTTTGCCTCTGGTGTAAAACCTGAATTCAAAGACAGGCTGTTTCTGGCAACAGTCATTGAATATCCGGGGGGATTTTAACCGCTAAAATGTTAACCAGTTATGCCGACATTCAGCACTAACCGGGTAACTTTTTAACGGTCACAATTGGACAGCTATTTATGTGGTCCTTTTTGACCACTAAACGTATCCGGTTAGGTGCTAAATATCGGTGCCTAACTCAGGGGTGTAACCAGACTTCGGCGGGAGGGGGGTCCAGAACCCGAGGTGAGGGGGCACATTTTAGCCCCCCCCCCAGCACTGCCGACCCCCCCCCCGGCGCCGCCGACCCCCTGCCACTTTTTAACCCCCCCCAGCGCACTGCCCCTCCCCGTCCCTTTTGATCCTCCCTCCCACCGCTGCCAACCCTCCCCCGCCACCACCAGGTACCTTTGCTGGCAGGGGTCCCCAACCCCTGCCAGTCGAAGTCCCCTTCAGCGCCGGTCTCCGAGTCCGGTGCATTTGCTGATCTAGATTTTGTTTCTGTGAGTCCTGAGTTGACGTCCTGCGCATTCCTACACGCAGGACGTCAGGACTCACAGAAACAAAATCAAGATCAGCAACACGTCGTAGACCCCCGCCAGCAAAGGTACCTGACAGCGGCGGCGGGGGGGGGGGTCGAATGTGGCGGGGGAGGGTCAGCAGGGGGAGGTGAAAGCAGGGGGGCCAGGGCTAAATCTGCGGGGGCCCATGCCCCCATGTCCTCACCTACTAAAAATAGTACATTATTTGGAAGAGCTTCTGAACTTTGGAACAGTCTCAAAGGTTTTAAATAACCTTGCAAGAAATGTGTACCTACTTGTTATCTCATGACTGACTTTTTCCTTAGACGGTACCATATGGATGCGTTATCAAAGGATATGTGGAGCGTGGTAATTGCTCCGCGAAACCCTTCTCAGCTTCAAGTATATTGGTATCAAAATCTGTCAAGACACAGATTTATGCGCCCTGAGCAGTAGCGTTCCTTAGAAAGAAATTAGCTCTGCTACTTTCAAACATCCTAACAATGACACAGATTGTACAAAGCAATTATCTATTCCTAAGGCAATTAAAGCCATGAATAATTAAAAGCCATGATGAGCATCTTTGAGGCTAGGGTACTCTGTACAAGCCCAGGAGTACAGGAGCTGAGGTTATTAAAGCTAGAACCACAGAGTGTGAAGATTTTTAGAAAGCCAGCTACCTTCGATACAGGGCAATGCACACGGAGTCAGCCGGCTGAGATAGAATGACTATCTTAACCTCTAAAGCAGAGCAACACAGGACCTTCAGTGTGGCAGAAGGGGACACCAGGACCAAGGGGGAGGCGACAATGAGAGCATTGTGATTGCAGCCCAAACCTTTTTCATGCTTCTAGTGACAGCATAATGGAGGATTGTTCGAGGAGTTCTCAAACCACTTTCTCAGCAATTATCCAGAGCTAATCTGCACAAGTTTGTTCTTAATAACAAATGGCCTATCTGGCGAGGGGAATGAAGGGGGGGGGGGAATTTCTCTTCAAGGCCCAGGTATAGATTCCCCACCTTCACCAAAAAGAGTTTGATACGGGGTGATCCAAATAACTTTACCAATGACTTGTGCAAAACACGAGAAAGACAATCCCATAACAGGGCGGACATACTTACATGCCATTTGAGTGCATACATATACAGAATACTAGCTCTTTTGTGAGTGTGCACTTATCTGTGTAAGTAGCAGCAAAACACCTAAGCGCTATTCTGTTAGACATTCATAAGTAACATAGCATGTACATGCAAGAGGGAGATTCACATGGATGGAGAATGGGAGGGGAATGGGCAGGGCTGTGTATTTAGCCAAACTACTATAAGTTACGTGTACCTTTGCTGCATTTGGGTGCCTGCAGTATTATTCTAAATTCGTTGAACCTAACTAATACGAGCCAGTGGTACATTCACTATTATTATCCTCTTTAGACTACTGTAACCTGATTTATGTGGGTTGTTCAAAGGGGTCGCTGAAAAAGCTTCAAACATTGGAGCTCGTGCTCTTCTTAAGTTAGTTTGTTTTCTCTTTTAAGTACTACAAGGGCAGATTCCTAGTCATATACTTGCTCATTTTTGTTTTGTATCTTTTCATAGAGGCAGGAGATGTGATATCTAAGTACATAAGTACTGCCATGCTGTGACAGACCGAAGGTCCATCAAGCCCAGCATCCAGTTTCCAACAGTGGCCAATCCCAGGTCACAACTACCTGGCAAGATCCCAAAAAAGCACAATACATTTTGTGCTATTTATCCTAGAAATAAGCAGTGATGTTGATAATTATTTTACATTTCCATCAGCTAAGGGGAAAAAAAAAGATTAGCTTTCTTTGACAAATCTTTGGCTGTTCAAGGACACGATTATGGAAAGATGTTGCTAGATTATTCTCCATTTCACAGTCATATCTTTCATTTAGGAAGGACATAAAAACTTACTTTTTCAAAATGTTTGTAATTTAGGGAAATGGGGATATACTGCCTTTCTGAGGTTTTTGCAACCACATTCAAAGCGGTTTACATATATTCAGATACTTATTTTGTACAAGGGGGCAATGGAGGGTTAAGTGACTTGCCCAGAGTCACAAGGAGCTGCAGTGGGAATTGAACTCAGTTCCCCAGGATCAAAGTCCACTGCACTAACCACTAGGCTACTCCTCCACTCATTCCACCAATAAGAGCCAACCTCATCAGTGATGTCACAATGGCTTGATTGCCCGATACTTGGCTCACTTCTGATATTGTGATGTCATAAGGGACATGGGGGAAAGGGAAATGGGATTTGATATACCAGCTTTCTGAGGTTTTTTTGCAACCACATTCAAAGCGGTTTACATATATTCAGGTACTTATTTTGTAACAGGGGCAATGGAGGGTTAAGTGACTTGCCCAGAGTCACAAGGAGCTGCAGTGGGAATTGAACTCAGTTCCCCAGGATCAAAGTCCACTGCACTAACCGCTAGGCTACTTCTCCACTCTACTCCACTCCTCCACTTTAGCTGGCTTCTTCTTGTTTGTGTTCATTGAGGCATATTTTCAAAGCACTTAGACTCACAAAGTTAAATAGGGGCCCTTTTACTAAGCCGCATAAGCATCTACGCACACCCAGTGTGTGCCAAAATGGAGTTACCGCCCGGCTACCAGATGGCTCTTGTGGTAATTTCATTTGTGGCGCGCGTCCAATAAATAATTTTTATTTTTGGACACACGTATCGTATGCGTGCCAAGTACCATTTGACGTGCTTAGGTCATTACTGCCTGGTTACTGCATGAGAATTTAACGCTAGGTCATTGGCTGGCGGTAAGGTCACAGACCCAAAATGGATTCGCTGCAATTTTGATTTTGCCGCACGCCCATTTTGGGCAAAAATTTTAAAAAGGCCTTTTTTACAGGTGCGTTGAAAAATAGATCGGTGTGTGGCCAAAACCCGCGCTTACACTACCTAAAGCCATTTTTCAGCACACCTTAGTAAAATGATCCCATAAGCTATGGAACTTTAGAAGTCTAAGTGCTTTGAAAATGAGCCCCGTGTCCCAGAAGTATGTTCTGTTTTTCGGTTGTTGTTGTTTTTTGTTTTTTTTTTGATGATTGGAACCTGCTTAGAACTGAAAAGGAGTTAGCAGGATGTAAGCTGTGCATGCTCATTTTATTATTATTATTATTATTATTATTTATTTATTGCAATTGTATCCCACATTTTCCCACCTATTTGCAGGCTCAATGTGGCTTACAAAGACCTGTTATGGCATCACCATACCAGGATGAAGAATACAATTGGTGTTACAAAGAAGTCAAGGAAGACAAGAGGATTTGGTCAAGCAGTAGTAGAGAGATACATTCTAAATAAAGTTGGATAGGTGTTGTGTAATAGTTATGGGTTCTCGTGGTAGGCTTTGTCAAAGAGGTAAGTCTTCAGAGATTTGCGGAAGTTAATTAATTCGTTGATCGTTCTCAAGTGGGCTGGAAGTGCATTCCACAGCTGTGTGCCCATATAAGAAAAGCTGGTCGCGTGTGTTAGTTTGTATTTTAATCCTTTACAACTGGGGAAGTGTAGGTTGAGAAAGGTGCGGGAAGATTTTTTAGCGTTTCTGGTGCCAGGTCCACTAGGTCTAGCATGTAGGTCGGGGCATCTCCGTAAATGATCTTATGTACAGTCATGCAGATCTTGAACACGATACGTTCTTTAAGTGGGAGCCAGTGTAATTTCTTTCTCAGGGGTTTTGCACTTTCATATTTTGCTTTCCCAAATATGAGTCTGGTTGCGGTATTCTGGGCTGTTTGAAGTTTTTTGATGGTCTGTTCTTTACAGCCAACATAAAGTGCATTGCAATAGTCCAGGTGGCTTAATAACATTGACTACACCAGGTTCCGAAAAATGGCCCTTAAGAAAGGTTTTACTCTAACTGAGCTCAGTTTCACTAAAACAAGTGTGCATGGCGCAACTGAACAGGGCAGGCAATGCAGTGAGACCAGTGCGGGACAAACACTTCAGCTAGCAGGGGTTGGGGACACCAGCCAGCCAAACCAGGGGTCCCAGATCCAATTTGAGGGGGCCCAGGCCCCCATGGCCCCTTGTAGCTATGCCACTGGTCCTCAGGTTTTCAGGATATCCAAATGAATATGCATGAGATACAACAGATTAGCAGTGGATAGAGGTAATGCCTGCAAATTTATCTCATGCATGTTCATTGTGGGTATCCTGAAAACTTGATTGGCGTGGAGGGGCATAATCGAACGGCGCCGGCCATCTATATGGCCAGCGCCATAAAGCGGCGACCCGACCGTATTATCGAAAAAAGATAGACGGCTTTTCATTTCAATAATACGGTTGGAGCCGGCCAAATCTCAGCATTTGGGCCGGCTTTAGAGATGGCCGGCATTGGTTTCCGGCGATAATGGAAACTAATGCCGGCGATCTCAAACCCAGCCAAATCCAAGGTATTTGGTTGTGGGAGGAGGCAGCATTTGTACTGCACTGGTCCCCCTCACATGCCAGGACACCAACCGGGCACCCTAGGGGGCCCTGCAGTGGACTTCAAAAATTGCTTCCAGGTGCATAGTTCCCTTACCTTGGGTGCTGAACCCCCCCCCCCAAATCCCCCCAGAACCCACTCTCCACAACTCTACACCACTACCATAGACCTAAGGGGTGAAGGGAGCACCTACATGTGGGTACAGTGGGTTTTGGGGGGGGGTTGGAGGGCTCCCATTTACCACCACAAGTGTAACAGGTAAGGGGGGATGGGCCTGGGTCCATCTGCTTGAAGTGCACTGCACCCACAAAAAAACTGCTTCAGGGACCTGCATACTGCTGTCAGAGAGCTGGGTATGACATTTCAGGCTGGCATAGAGGCTGGCAAAAAAATGTTTTTTAATTTTTTGGGGGGGTGGAAGGGGGTTGGTGATGTCTGGGGGAGTAAGGGGATGTTATCCCCGATTCCCTCCAGTGGTCATCTGGTCAATTGGGGCACTTTTTTGAGGCTTGGTCCTAAAAATAAATGGACCAAGTGAAGCCGGCGAAATGCTCGTCAGAGCCAGCCTTCTTTTTTCCATTATCAGCCGAAGCCGGCCATCTTATAATCACGCCCTCGTCCCGCCTTCCATACCCTTCTGAAACGCTCCCTTTAACTTTGGCCGGCTCTGCGACGGAAAGCAGTTGGAGCCGGCCAAAATCGGCTTTCCATTATACCAATTTGGCAGGGTTCAGGAGATGGCCGGAAGATGGCCGGCCATCTCCTTTGAAAATAAGCAGGTAAGTGTATCCCATTTACTGGGTTGAGAACCCCTGCTCAGACTGTTTATCTAATCTATCCATTTCCGCACAAACCTAAATTACCCGTTTTCTCATCCACAGTGAGAGAAGCTTCTGCCAGAAAGAAATTTTTTAAAAAAGAAGATAATATTTAGGAAACTAGGTGAAGAAAAAATGTTGTACTTGATTGGCTGACAGCAGCAGAATGAGTTAAAAGTTTAACTTATTTGTGTGTGAAATTGAAGGTGGAGAGTAACAATGACATACCAACCCTGATTGGTCCAGGGTCAACCCTAGTTAACTGTTAACTCTGGTGGGTGGTATGTGTACTTTAACACACAACTGTGTTACATGTGATGTTATAGGAAAGCGTGTTATATAGAGAAAATATGTTGCTTAAGTGGGACATCTAACATCTGTTCAGTTTCAAGATTTATCGGTGCTTCTCCGCCTAGTCCTAGGGGTACACCCAGCCAATCTCGTTTTCAGGAAAACCACTATAAATATGCATGAGACAGATTTGTATACCAAGGAGGCAGTGAATGAAAATGTATTTCATGCATATTCATTATGGATATCCTGAAAACCAGAGAGGCTGAGTGTGCCCCAACACTGGCTTAAGAACCATTGATTTAAATAGATGATACTTAGTTAAGGGAACTATGTAGCACCAACCAGGGGTGTAGCCAGACACCAAATTTTGGGTGGGCCTGGGCCCAAGATGGGTGGGCAGAAGAACTCCGCCTTGTCCCACAAGTTATTTGGGAGGGGCCAAAAAAAACAACAAGGCAAACGATCTGTAAACTCCAAGATGAAAAGACAAAAAAGCAGATCAGTAGAAACATTTTATTAAATGACAACCAAATATTCAAATCAGCCCGACACTGGCCGTGTTTCACCCAACAGGGCTGCGTCAGGGGCTACACAATGTTCCTTTAAAGTCGAGGTTAATATATATATTGATGTAAAGAATGTACAGAAGTCTGAAATCATAAATCTTCAAAAATGTGGTAAAAAACCAGCATAACCGAATGATCATAAAAGGTAGTGATGTGAATACCGTCCTACACCCTCGCAACTCTCTTTTTTTGTCTTTCAGCATTTCCACAAGTTATTTGGTCTCACCCTCTCTCGCCTGCATGCCATAGGGTCTCTGAAACATCCCCCCCCCCCCCCGCATACCTTTTAAATAGCAGATTTTCACTGGCAGCAACTAATACACACTGCTCATGTTGGCCCCACAGCCTTCCCTCTGATGCAACTTCCTGTTTCCGTAGAGGCGGGAATACATCACAGGGAAGGCTGTGGGGCCGGTGCGAGCAGTAGGTATTAGTCGTTGCTCACTGCAGGCGAAGATCTGCTATTTACAAGGTAAGCAGGCGGGAGTTTTATGTTGGGAGTTCTCAGCTGGTGGGGCTTCGGGATCCCTGCCAGCCGCATCATAGGTGTGCTGCTACTGTGAGGGCCTGAGCCCAAAGTTGTTGGACCTGGACCCACCCTTGGCTATGCCACTGGCACCAGCTGTGTCAAAAGAATCTTAAAGAAAAAAGTTAACAGTCCATAATATCATTCCTTGTTAAAGAAATACAGACCAGACTTCTCACTGAAACTTTATCTTTCATATTTTCATCTTACTGAAGAGTGGTTGATGCCTGCACCTGAGTACTGACCTTTGTAATGACGTTCACAGCTTGTGCTGTTCTCAAGGTTGTAATACCCGAGGGGGGGGCTGCCTGCAGTATCTTTACCTCATGGTAGTACATAAGTACATATAAGTAATGCCACATTGGGAAAAGATCAAGGGTCCATGAGCCCAGCATCCTGTCCACGACAGCGGCCAATCCAGGCCAAGAGCACCTGGCAAGCTTCCCAAACGTACAAACATTCTATACAATCAAGCCATTGTGACATCACTAATGAGGTTGGCTCTTATTGGTGGAATGAGCCACTATGACATCACAATAGGTTAAATCACTGCTCTATGTAATAAAAGTGAGCCAAGTAGAGGACATAAGTACATAAGTAATGCCACACTGGGAAAAGACCAAGGGTCCATGAGCCCAGCATCCTGTCCACGACAGCGGCCAATCCAGGCCAAGGGCACCTGGCGAGCTTCCCAAACGTACAAACATTCTATACGTTATTCCTGCAATTGTGGATTTTTCCCAAGTCCATTATAAGTACAACACTGGATTAGTCAAAACGACCTAAGATTTCTACCTCAACAGAACTTGCAAAATATGCTGCGTTCTTTTTCAAGAGGCTCTGGTGCAAAAAAAAAAAAAAAGTGCATTTGATTATTCAGTCCAAAAATGCCTGAAAATATACACAGAAGAGGGAACTGCAGGGCTGCTGGTGATTTCCCTGTTGCTGTGTAGATTGAATTTCTCTCTTTATGCTCAGAAATACAGCAGCAGCGCTGGGTAATACGGTGCATCACCAAAAAAAAAAGTGTCTTCTGTTCACTGGCATTCCTGTTCTCTCTCTCTCCCCCTCCCGCTCCCCTTGGGACCATTTCTTTCTCTGAAGCTCTGAGAAGCTCAGAAGGGTTGAATACCGAGGGCTGTGCTGAGTTTGCAACAGTGACTCGGCAGCGGCAAATCTTACTTCAAAGGAACCAAGGAGTCCAGGCTGCCTCTCAGCTCCCAAACGATCGGGAAGGACCTGGAGACTGCCACATCTTCAGGGGGAGGGGAAAAAAAACCCACATTTCTGGATCTACGAGACATAGTAATGGACCGAGAGCTTTTGCAGAGGACCTTGGAATGGGGTGACTTCACTGGGGTGTCTTCCACAGCTCGGGTTGCAATTGGACTTTGGAGAAGAGGGAGCCCAGGCTTTTGAGAACTATCTCCAAGCAACAACCAGTAAAGAGGAAGATACTTCTGCCCTTAGCATTTAGCCCTGGATGTATTCCTGCTGTTTCTGAAGCTTGGGGCTTTTTCTCTTTTGCCAGGAAGGGCAAATACCATTTAAAATCCACCCCACCTAGGCACCGTCGGTTTCCCCCTTTGGATACTGGAAATGGAGGATGAGATTGGGAAATCTGTGGACAACCAGATGGAAAAATATATGTAATTGGTTTTCTATGCTCATGTGTGTTTCCTATTTGTTTTGGTCTTTATCCTGCTCTCTTTCTCCTCCTTTTTCCTCAGCCCCTTTTCCTTCCCCATATTATTTTTATTATTTTTTTATTTTTTCTCTAGCTGTTTCCCTTGTTATCAATTCTTAGCCGATGTTAAGTCATCTGCGTGGGTTAAGTTTCTTTATTTTTTTTTTTCCCCCAGAGTTACAATAATGGGGAAATCGGAAAGTCAGATGGATATAGTCGAAAAATCCACCAAATCTGGGAAGAAATCCTGGAGTTTTGCTGAGATTGGGCTGTCCGTCTTGCTCCTCTTGATGGCTTGTGCAGTCGTGACCTTGGTGATCCTTTACACAAACGAGAGAGGTAAGGAAACTTCCCTCCTGTGTCCAGATCGTAAAACTTCTGGCCTCCGCCACCCATTTCCCCACCCGCTCGAGATAACGTGGTAGCGGGCGATGCACTAACCACGTTCCTTCAGTGAGATTTTGCTATAGCGGACGATGCACTAAACCGTGTTCCTCCAGTAGGATTTTGCATTTCAAGAAACCCACTTTTTGCAGTACTTTTGTCTCCGTCTGTAGAATGTCAGATGTTTTGTTATTTCAGGTTTAATAGCAGGGGTGGAGCATTCCAACTTTGTTAGAGCTTAAGAAAATAAAATAATACAGTGCCGTGAAGAAGATGCTGTCCGGAAAATTGGGAAACAAGGCACCCTTTATATTCCACTAATGTTACAATTTTACCTTTCAAATATATATAATCCCAATAGATACCACTGGTAAATAGTCAAACAAATAAAAAACAAAAAAGCAGGGTTTTAACAAATCAAGAAAGACATGAGAAAGAGTCAATATTAAACAAATAAAGCAAAGTTAGCAATTAATAATTAGTGAGATAGGAGCGATTCTCAGAGTAATAACTCACCCAAAAGGAGTGCCACCCTAAGGTCAAAAGCACTTCCTAGAGGGTGGGTAAGTTTCTCAATCACCGAAAATCTCAAATTTCAAAACCATTTCACTCAGCAACATAAACAGTAACTGATGTTGTAATTTGTGCTGGGTTTGGCACCACAGTTGATTATGGGAGCACTGGTGGGCTGACGATCAGAAGCAAACACAGGCGCTAGAGGCTGTTAACGCCATACTAGCACCTGCGTTTGCTACCGCCCCATGATCAGAGTCCCTGAGCGCGTGAAACAATGCGCTTGCAGGCTCTGAACACAACTAGCATACAAATGCATGCAAAACAGGGCTCAGCTCAAGTAACATACAAATGCATGCTAAACATATTCATCACCAATGATCAGCGACCAGCACGCCAAAGATTGGCACGCTGGACGTGGCAAACCCTACGCCAGCTTGGAGATGACATTAAGGTTTGCAGACCATTGGGGAGGAATGGTGAGCCCTGTCCAGCATGCATTTGCATGCTAGCAGGCCCCCATTCCCCCCAATGCAACAGCAGCCCCCCTGCAGAAACCCCGACCCAACCCCCTCCAGCAACAGGGGGCTGGAGGTCCGATGGACCTCCAGTCCCCCTGATCCCCCCGACACAGGTTTGGGGGGGGCCTGGAGATCTGGTGGGTCACCAACCCCTCCTAACCCCAGCAGCATCCCCTCAGATGTCCCTGGAGGCCCAGTGGGCCACAGATCAATCTCCCCCACCTGGTGGTCTAGAGGCCCTTCCTCACCCCCTACCTTTGGTTGGAGGAGGATGGCCTCCCTCCACTTCCATTGGGGCCATCTCGAAAATAGTGGCGCCCAGCCCTACCCAGTGCATCCTGGGATGCATTGGGCGGGGCTTCATGCCATATAAGGGAGAAACTCTAGGAAGTGTCTTTGACCTTAGGGTGGCACTCCGCTTGAGTGAGTTATTACTCTGAGAATTTCTCCTATCTCACTAATTATTAATTGCTAACATTACTTTATTTGTTTAATATCACCTCTTTCTCAAGTCCTTCTTGATTTGTTAAAACCCTGGTTTGTTGTATTACAATTTTACCTTTAGCATATTTCTTACTACAAGCAGGTTCTGATTTACAGATTAGCCATTTTTTAAGTCTGAACTGCTTAGACTATGGTTGTTGGTTGCTGCCCCCAAGAAGCTCCACCCTTGGTATTTGCCTTGGTTGCCTAAGTGGTGAACCAGCCCCGCCTGCATCTCTCTATATTCCCCACCTGCTGCCACTGCAGCTTCACCATGGGAGTCCCTTGTGATGATAAGGCTCTGAACAACTGCCTTGTTTGCTGCCAGCACTGAAGGGGAGGTGGGGGGAGTTCATCTACATTTTGGACCAAGTTCACTAAGCTTTTTCTACAGACACAGAACAGGAGAAAAATCTTATAACAAAACTCTGGCACTGTACTAAACAGTGCTAGAAAAATACCGCCACAACAGCGCAGCAAAGGAACTCCCAAAGGAACCTCCGGGCCCCCTAGATCCTCTGTGCCTTTGGGCACTGCCCGGTTGCCCAAATAGTCAGCCCACCCCTGCCCCTAAATGTGCAGAAAGTGCAAAGCTTACCACACTTTTGTAAAAGGGCCACCTATCATTTTTCTTTTAATTCATCTTTTCATTATTATTATTATTAGCATTTTTATAGCGCTACCAGACGCAGGCAGCACTGAACACCTGACACAGAGAGACAGTCCCTGCTTAATAGAGCTTACAATCTAAATAATACATACTAACCAGGGGCGTAGCTACGTGGGGCCACGGGGGCATGGTCCCCCATAGATTTGAAGCTGGCCCCCCTCCTGCCACCAACCCTCCCCTGCCGCCGTTGGGTACCTTTGCTAGCGGCGGTCCTCAACCCCCGCCAGCCGAAGTCATCTTCTCCGGCGCGGCCGCATTGCTGGACTTCAGACTCACAGAAACAGAAGCCTGCCCTTGCAGATCAGCAACGCGGTTGCGCCAGAGAAGAGGACTTCGGCTGCCGGGGGTTGGGGACCCCTGCCAGCAAAGGTACCCGATGGTGGGGGAGGGTTGGCGGCAGCGGGAAGAGGGGGTCGAAAGGGTTGGCGCCAGGGGGGGTCAAAGGTGGTGGTGGTGGCGGCGGGGGGGATCAAAAATGGCGGCAGGAGTTAGAAATGGCGGGGAGGTCGGCAGCACTAGGGGGGGCTAAAATGTGCCCCCTCACCTCGGGCTCTGGACCCCCCTCCTGCCGGTCTGGCTACGCCCCTGATACTAACCACTTAGATATTATGAAAAATTCAGGTAGCTGCTTAATACATAGAAACAGAGAAACAAGATAACGGTGAAATGACCCATCCAGTCTGCCAATCCACTATCTCCTCCTCTCTCTAAGAGAATTCACAATGCTTGTCTCAAGCTTCCTTGTATTTTGTTTTTCACTGCCCCAAGCACAGATATTTATAACCAGCTGTAAAAAAAAAAATTGAAAATGGTTCTTTACTGACTCCATAGTTTTGCTGTAAACCAGTTAAATAAGTAGAAATACAGTAGAAAGTTATAGGTGACACATTTTTATTGGATTAACTTAATACATGTGATCTAAAGAAGGGTTGTAAAACTCTGCTATGTCAGGATGCATTGGAAACAATTTACTTTTTGGGTCAATGGGAAGGGATATGAAAGAAGATTTGCATATCTTTCCATATTAAATTATATCTAATTTTGTTTCACTTTATTTAAAAGAAATCATTTCCTGACATTGGTGTTAGTTTATCTGGGGGTTTTTTTGGGGGGGAGGGGATCTTAGTGGCTGGTGCTGGGAAGGGAAGAAGGGAGTAGATCAAATGAAAAGGAAAGTAATCAGGGGATAGAGAGAAAGGGAGGGAAAGGAGGGCAGGATCTCAAGAAGGAGGAATGGAGTGTAACGGAGAAATGCAGAAGCAGAGGAAGGAGGGGATCCAGGATCAGGGGAGGGTGGAAGGGATGATCCCCTCATACACTACAGCCCTTCCAATCCCCTCACCTATGCCCCAGAGTACTTTCAATCCACTCAGTTGCTCTCTCCATACCCTGCCCCAACCCTTCTGATCCTCTCACTGACTCCCCAAGTTCTCTTCTAACCCTCTTACCCTTTACCACCTCAGATCCACCTGATATACTCTCACTCATTCTTTAGTCCCCCCGCCACATCCCCTCATTATCCCTTGTAACCCCTCCAGTTTTCTCAGTCTCTTCCCTCGCTCACTCTCTTGCCTATTTTACCCACAGCCTTTCAGATCTGATCTCTCTCTTACCCTCCTACTTGCTCCTCCCTCTTACCTCATGCTCCAACCTGATTGTTAGGAGTGGAGGAGCAGTGGATTATGAACTGGAGAAGCAAGTTCAAATCCCATTTTCTCTTCTTTCTGATCTTGGGCAAGTCACTTAGGGCCCCTTTTACTAAGCCGTGTGGGCGCCTACATGCACCCAAATGGAGTTACCGCCCAGCTACCACGCGGCTCTTGCGGTAATTTCATTTTTGGCGCGTGTCCGCTATGTGCGTCTGAAAAATATTTTTTATTTTCTGTCTCATGTAGTGGCCACGCGCCAAGTGGCATCTGACGTGCATAGGTCATTACCGCCCAAATTCTTTACAGCTGGGTCTATGGCTGGCGATAAGGTCTCTGATCCAAAATGGACGCACAGCAATTTTGATTTTTGCCGTGCGTCCATTTTCGGCAAAAAATAAAAGCGCCTTTTTTACAGGCACGCTGAAAAATGATTCTGCGCGCACCCCCAAAACCCGCGCCTACACTATCGCAGGCCATTTTTCAGCGCGCCTTTGTCAAAGGACCCCTTAAAGCTCCATTGCCTTAAGTACAGACTTACAGGTCAATATTCAGCTGGCAGCAGCGAGCGTGTTTTTTAAAATTTAATCATGGACTATCATCAATTAAATTAGAGTCGGATATTCAATGCCAGGCCATGTTTGGGCACCGGCTTTAAATATCGGGATCTCTGGCGGGCATGGCTGATATTTGGAGCCTGAATCCACATACTTAACTGAGCAAAGACAGGACTACTTTTATGCAGTCACTCATCTTGCTCCCTTTAAAGGGCCTTCAGCCAGCAAGCACTAAGGTTACCAATTGGATCCACATTAACCTGACAGGGTTGATCCAGTCCTGGGTTTCCCCCGTGGCATGTAAGGACATGAAGTCTTTGCTTTTCTTAGAGAATACAACGGGGAAATTAGAATTAGAAGTCCTTGCTTGCAATGGGGGAAATCCAGGACTGGATCAGCCCTGTTAGGTGAATGTGGATCCAGTTCACAACCCTACCCAGCACTAGCCACCATTCAAGGCAGATAACTTGGGGGGGGGGGGGGGCCGACTCGAGTGCTGGCAGAAGTTCCAGAAATAAGACTGTAAATTTTAGTGCGGTAATTGAGCAGCGCTGCGAGCTACCTGGTTACCACTGGCTAAGTGCAGGAGCCCTTACCGCCACCTCAATGTGTGGTAGACAGTGCTCTTCCTCACATGTCATGCGGTAGGAGCAATCTTACTGCATGGCCATGGCTATTTTCAAGAAACAACAAAAAGAACGGAAGATAACCAAGATAGACCAGATACAAACTTAGACCAGATACAAACTTCTTTTCGTTGGTTTAGTTTTTACGGGAGACTTGGACATTCTTTTCGTTGGTTTGGTTTTTACGGGAGACTTGGACCTTCTTTTCGTTGGTTTGACATGGCTCTTTTCAGCCTTTTTTTATCCACTGTGGTAAAAAGAGTCGCAGCTCACAACAAAAACAGCCCCCGACGCTAACGCAGGGCCCTCTTTTTACCACAGCTTGAGAAAAGGACCCCTTAGTAATGAAAGGTCTCCTGCAGGCCAAACTAAGAGGCTTGGAAACCCAGAAAGAGTCCAAGGGCTGTATATTTGACACCCATGGTCTAAAGAGAAAATTAATAAACACAGAGCTGAGAAAAGTGGCACGGTTGACCTGCGGTCCCAAAGATGTGTTTTGCTACAATCAGAAAACGCTCAGTGCTTTCTGAGTCTCTGGGTCATAGAAACAGAGAAAAATGTAGGCAGATAAATACCATACGACTTATCTATTCTGCCCATCTATGCCGTTTACTCTTCTTATCACTCTGTTAGAGATCCTATTTACGTCTCCCAAGCTTTCTTGAATTCAGATTCTGCTTTTGATTCCAACACTTTCACCAGGAGGCTGTTCCACGAATTCACCACCCTTTCCGTGAAGAAGTATTTCCTCAAGTTACTTCTGAGTCTGTCCCTTTTCACCTTCATCCTATGCCCCCTCGTTCCAGAGCTTCCTTTCAATTGAAAGAGACTCGCCCTCCTGTGCATTTATGCCACGTAGGTATTTAAATGTCTCTATCATATCTCCCCTCTCCCGCCTTTCTTTCAAAGTATACAAATTGAGATATTTAAGTCTGTCCCCATACGCTTTATGACGAAGACCACTGACCATTTTAGTAGCCGCCCTCTGGACCGACTCCATCCTGTTTACATCTTTTGGAAGGTGCGGTCTCCAGAAATGTACACAATATTCTAAATGAGGTCTTATCAGAGTCTTATATAGGGGCATCGTCACCTCCTTTTTTTCTACTGGCCATTCCTCTCCCTATGTACCCAAGCAACCCAAGCCATTGCTTTTTCTACCTGTTTGGCCACCTTAAAATCATCACATATGATCACACCCCACTCCTCTTTCGTGCGCAAAAGTTCTTCACCTCCTAAACTGTACCGTTCCCTTGGGTTTTTGCAGCCCAAATGCATGACCCTGCATTTTTTAGCATTAAATCTTAGCTGCCAAATTCCAGACCATTCCTGTAGCTTCGCTAAGTGCTTCCTCGTGTTATCAACACCATCAGGGTGTCTACCCTATTGCAGATTTTGGTATCATCCACAAAGATACAACCTTTACCAGACATCCCTTCAGCAACATCACTTGCAAAAACGTTAAAAAGAACTGGTCCAAGAACTGAACCTTGTGGCATAGCACTGGTAACATCCTTTTCCTTAGAATTAGCTCCATTTACCACTACCTTCTGTCATCTTCCATTCAATGAGTTCCTAACCCAGTCAGTCACTTTAGGGCCCATACTGAGGGCACTCAGCTTATTTATTAGTTCTCTATGTGGGACCGTGTTAAAGGCTTTGCTAAAATCTAAATACATCACATGACTTGAAGCAGTTCAAAGAAAAGCGACCAGCATGGTATGAGGTTTGCATAGCAAGATGTATGAGGAAAGACTTGATGACCTGAACTTGTATACCCTGGAGGAAAGGAGAAACAGAGGTGATATGATACAGACATTCAGATATTTGAAAAGTATTAATCCCCAAACAAACCTTTTCCAGAGACAAGAATATGTTAGAACTAGAGGACATGAATTGAGGTTGAAAGGGAGCAGATTCAGGAATAACGTGAGGAAGTATTTTGTCACTGAGAGGATGGTAGATACCTGGAATGCCCTCCTGCGGGAGGTAGTGGAGATGAAAACAGTAATGGAATTCAAAAATGCATGGGATAAACACAAAGGAATCCTGTATAGAAGGAATGGATCCAAAGAAGTTTAGCTGAGATTAGGTGTCAACATGGGTAATTGGGAAGCAAAGCCAGTGCTGGGCAGACTTCTACAGTCTGTCCTCTGATCATGGCTGATTCGATTGGGATGGGTTGGAGTGGAGCTTTTCAGTTGCTTCGATGACAACTTCAAAAGTTTTAGAACAAGGACTGTCCCAGGCAGACTTCTATGGTCTAAGCCCTGAAAATAGAAAGGACAAATCAAGATCAGGTATACATATAAGTATCACATCATACCTCATGTAATGAGTTTATCTTGCTGGGCATACTGGATGGACTGTACAGGTCTTTATCTGCCGTCATCTATTATGTTACTATGTTAAAACAGTGACTGCCAGGAACAGGAGCAAGCGATGAGTCTTCTGGGTTCTGTCCCTTGCAGTATGTCGGGCTTCTTCAGTCTCTTTAAACAACTTATATTATATAGCAGTGTCTTGGTTTGCACCACAATGCTGGATAATTAACATAAGGCTGCCAACTGGCTCCACATTTGCAGGACAGGGTTGATTCAGCCTGGGTTTGCCCCAGTGAATGCTGGGACTTGTAGTCTTGCTGATCTTAGGGCATGCAATGGGGAAATCAGAACTACAAGTCCCTGTATGCAGTATGGTAAACCCAGACTGGATCAATCCTGTCTTTTTGTTTTTGTTTTGTTACATTTGTACCCCGCGCTTTCCCACTCATGGCAGGCTCAATGCGGCTTACATGGGGCAATGGAGGGTTAAGTGACTTGCCCAGAGTCACAAGGAGCTGCCTGTGCCTGAAGTGGGAATCAAACTCAGTTCCTCAGTTCCCCAGGACCAAAGTCCACCACCCTAACCACTAGGCCACTCCTCCACTCCACTCTTGCGAATCTGGATCCAGTTTGCAGCCTTAAATTAACACTAATAATGGCCATCCACCCTCTCTCTTTCAAGATTCAGTCTTTCAGTGTCCCTGGTAGTACACACGTGGTCATTCACCCTCAAGGTGGCTGCATGGATTGTTTTGGTGTTAGAGCAGTGGATTTGATATGCCACTTTTCTGTGGTACAACCAAAGTGGCTTACATTTATTATATGCAGGTACTTCTGTGTCCCTAGTGGGCTGAAAATCTTTTTTTGTACCTGGGGCAATGGAGGGTTAAATGACTTGCCCAGGATAATAAGGAGCTGCAGTGGGAACTGAATGTGGTTCCCCTGGTTTGCAGGCTACTGCACTAACCATTCGGCTACTCCTCCATTCCCGTGTTGCAGTAACCTATGGGGACTCCTGATTGCCTGGAAGGAGCATTTTTGATGATGTTCTAAAGTGGATATTTAGATGTTTTAGGTCCATAAATAATGCACAGATAGCAAGTAGTTTCAGAAGAAAGGAGTGTGAGAGAGAAAGGAGCTGTCATAGGAGGAGCAACTTCTTCTCAGACAGGGTAGTGGAGCCTCAGAGCAGCCTCTAAATGAAGATGGTGGAGGCAGGGCCAGTGTTAGACATACATTTTGAAGGGGTTCCAAAGCCTTGCAGTAGGCTGTGCTTTTTTCAGTTTTGAGTGGGCATGGGGGGTCCAGGGCAATTACCCTATTTGTACTACTATAACACTGGCCCTGAATGGAGGTCAAAAGAAAGATCATGAAATTCTAGAGAGGAGGGGATCCTCAGCCGTGGGCAACAGAGATCAAACAGGGTCTGTTGTATCAGAAAAGAATGTGGAGCCACTTTTAGCAGTAGGAAAAGGGGGCGACATTCCTAGGCCCAGCTCAACAGGGGGCCTATAAATAAAAGCAGTCCTAAACAACAACTACTACTTAACATTTCTAAAGCGCTACTAGGTTTACGCAGCGCTGTACAGTTTAACAACGAAGGACAGTCCCTGCTCAAAGGAGCTTGCAATCTAAAGGACGAAATGTCAAGTTGGGGCAGTCTAGATATCCTGGATGGAGGTATAATGGTTATGTGCCGAAGGCGACGTTGAAGAGGTGGGCTTTGAGTAAGGATTTGAAGATGGGCAGGGAGGGGGCTTGGCGTATGGGCTCAGGGAGTTTATTCCAGGCATAGGGTGAGGCGAGGCAGAAAGGGCGGAGCCTGGAGTTGGCAGTGGTGGAGAAGGGTACTGAGAGGAGGGATTTGGCCTGTGAGCGGAGGTGACGGTAGGAATGTAAACGCAGGGCCCACTCCAGTTCAATATCTTCCTTCTCACTCTTCTCCTCCTCTGCTGCAGCAGCATAGAGGCGCAGACTAAACCACTATCAGTCTATGCCACTGATGGCTCTTTGATCCTGCCCCTTTCTGACATCACTTCCTGCTTCTAAGGAGCAGGACTCTGTATCTTCATGACACTTTAATTTAATCCCATTAAGCAAGGTAAATTGCACTACTGGACCAGGGGAAGGTGCTACTGGACTGGAAGGGGATGTCCTGGGCCAGGGAAGGCCCATCCACAAAGGTTTGCTCATGGCTCCATGGGTGGTTAATGTAGCCCTCAAAGGAAGAGAGAATGGGCAGGCTCAATTGGCCATGTGGTCTTTGTCTGCCTTAACATTTTATCCTTTCTTCTGTAGTCTTACTAATTGGAGCAGCCCTTGAACAAATGATACTCAAATACATTAATGAGCTCAGAGAATCCGAAGCACTAGGAGCATTTTTGGAAGGGAACAAAACACTGTAGAATGTGAACGCTTGAGTGACTCTTTGCAGGCTGCAGAGTTAATTGCCAGGCTGCCGTCCTCTGCCATAGCCCGCTGCTCCCCAACAGGCAACACAAAAATTCAGTTTCAGGCAGGCTGAGATGTTGCTTTACTAGTTTACACAGAGAAAAAGAAAGTCTGGAGGGAGGAGGTTAGGAATAAAAGGAAGGGGAGATTTTGTGTTCATTTAAATGTCCCACTCAGTCTCAAAATTAAACTGAATAGCAATCAGAGAAAGTTATGCTAAGATGACCAATCCTAAGGTGACCAGCTGTTTTACAGCATCTGGGCAGACTGGTGGGTCCTTATCTGCCCAAATCTACTATTTTACTGTGTTCTAATTTTAGGAGAGCAGCTGTTTATATATAAGTAAAGTGCCTGAGTAGCTTCATGTCTGGGGATATATATATATAATTTTTTTTTTTCACATTTGTACCCCACACTTTCCCACTCATGGTAAGCTCAGTGTTGCTTAGGTACTTATTTGTACCTGGGGCAATGGAGGGTTAATTGACTTGCCCAGAGTCACAAGGAGCTGCCTGTGCCTGAAGTGGGAATTGAACTCAGTTCCTCAGTTTCCCAGTACCAAAGTCCACCACCCTAACCACTAGGCCACTCCTCCACTGTTGCTACTATTTGAGATTCTACATGGAATGTTGCTATTCCACTAGCAACATTCCATGTAGAAGTCGGCCCTTGCAGATCACCAATGTGGCCGCGCAGGCTTCTGCTTCTGTGAGTCTGACGTCAGACTCACAGAAACAGAAGCCTGCGCAGCCTTCTACATGGAATGTTGCTAGTGGAATAGCAACATTCCAAGTAGAATCTCCAATAGTATCTATTTTATTTTTGTTACATTTGTACCCTGCGCTTTCCCACTCATGGCAGGCTCAATGCGGCAATGGAGGGTTAAGTGACTTGCCCAGAGTCATAAGGAGCTGCCTTTGCCTGAAGTGGGAATCAAACTCAGTTCCCCAGGATCAGAGTCCACCACCCTAACCACTAGGCCACTCTAGCCACAGAGATGCCAAGTTACCCAGTTCCAGACTGCAGATTTTTGTCTACCCTATCTTGGTGCATTATGGCACTTGCAGCACTTAATTCAGTGGTTAAGATCAGGCACTACAAATCCCACACCGATTTGGGATGTAAACTCAAAACCAGGACTGGCCAAAAACCTCCAGACCGGAACTGGGTAACTCGGCATCTCTGGAAGCCAGACCTGGTTTTACCCACTGCAGGTAGAGAAAAGTTCTGTTTTTCTACAGAAGCCATCAAGAAATGAACGCTCCGTCTCCCAAAGCTAATAGGTTACTGAGTTCTAGGAAAGGGACTTTTTTTGGCCTGCGTATCCTGAAAACCTGACTGGCAAGGGGTTGCGTGGGTGAAATACTACTACTACTACTTAACATTTCTAACGCGCTACAAGGGTTACACAGCGTTGTACAATTTAACATAGAAGGACAGTCCTTGCTCGGGGAGCTTACAATCTAAAGGACAAATGTACAGTCAATCAAATAGGGGCAGTCAAATTGTGGCAGTCTAGATTTCCTGAATAGGTATAAAGGTTAGGTGCCAAAAGGTGGGCTTAGAGCAAGGATTTGAAGATGGGCAGGGAGGGGGCTTGGCGTAAGGGCTCAGGAAGTTTATTCCAAGCATAGGGTGAGGCGAGGCAGAAAGGGCGGAACCCGGAGTTGGCGATGGTGGAGAAGGGTACTGAGAGGAGGGATTCGATGTCCTTCTGGACTGCTCCCCCTCCCATCCCTACACTTTAACATTATAAGAATTCCTCTGGGTTCCTGGAAACTCGGTTGCTGTAACCTGTGAGAAGGTCTGAGAGCAGTGCTAGAATGAGAAAATGTTTTATTCATTATCAGAAAAGCTTAGACAACTTGTGAAAAAAAGCAAATGGAGTTGGGTGGTTTTCTGCTTTACACACTGGAGAGTTATTGCATTTCAAGCCTCTTTTATTGATATTGCATCTGCTTGCAAATATCCATTTGCAAAATTGACTTGGCAGAATAACTGTGGTGGATCAACATTTGTGAATAGCTTCTTCAGTTTGCTAGTAAATGTGAATCACGTCCCTTCATAGTGACGTTCTCCATTAAGCTCCACTTGCCTGGACATTTGATCCCGCAGGTTCGGTTTCAGTCGAATGATTTATTAACAAATATAGGTGTGGTTCCCATGTTAGTCTACTTTTAGAGATAATAAATGGAAATAAAACAAAAGAACATTAAATGATATCTTTTTTATTGGACTAGCGATATATTTTTTTGACTAGCTTTCTTGAGGTCAGAAATAAGTAAATGATGATACAATCACAACAACAATGACTTTATGGTCAGAATACTGAAAGGAAATTTTAAGACAATCCAGAAACCTAAGATCTTTGAAGTTAAAATGATGACATATTTTGACACTCAGCAGACAACACTTAAAGATCTGGGTTTCTTCTCCCATGATAACGCATAAAATTATACTGCTTTGTTACCCTCTCTGATCACCCACCCATCTCTCAGTTTCTCACTCCCCACTCCCTACCCTACCTTGGAATTCTTTTACGTTTCACTTATATATTACTACTACTACTACTACTATTTAGCATTTCTGTAGCGCTACAAGGCGTACGCAGCGCTGCACAAACATAGAAGAAAGACAGTCCCTGCTCAAAGAGCTTACAATCTAATAGGCAAAAAATAAATAAAGTAAGCAAATCAAATCAATTAATGTGAACGGGAAGGAAGAGAGGAGGGTAGGTGGAGGCGAGTGGTTACAAGTGGTTACGAGTCAAAAGCAATGTTAAAGAGGTGGGCTTTCAGTCTAGATTTAAAGGTGGCCAAGGATGGAGCAAGACGTAGGGGCTCAGGAAGTTTATTCCAGGCATAGGGTGCAGCGAGACAGAAGGCGCGAAGTCTGGAGTTGGCAGTAGTGGAGAAGGGAACAGATAAGAAGTATTCTGATATTTGTCATCTTTTGCTCATTTTTGACCCAAAGATGGCGATAGCCTTCAAAAGCTAGTAAAAAAAATGTTTTGTTGTCCCATAAAAAAACGTATCTTCTTTTTTTTTTGTTTTATTTCCACTTATTACCTTAACAAAAATAGAACTGCACTTTAAGGAAAACTATTTTTTTTTCTCGTGTTTTAACTTGACACACAGGTTCACGTTATACATTACCTGATTTATTTCTTTCAGGGCAATATTCAAGCTCCACGGTTGGTGTTTCTTTTAAACACAGGTTGCAGAGTTTGAAGTTATATGAGGATACTCAGCACTGGATATGTGGATATCAGCTTTTTTCTGTGTCCTAAGTTATCTAGACAGGGTGCAGGTGTTGAATACATTGCCAGCCTCTGGCTAAATCTCAATTCCACCTGAAGGGCACTGACCGGATAGCACCAGGCAGTCTATAATGATTTTCAGTGGAGGAACTGGTCACGTCCTGACCTTGACATCTCAATTCCTCCCTCACTATCATATGTAAAATGGGATGTCACATGTCTTAGTATCAGATCAAATACATGCTGTTCTGTATGGCAGATTGCAAAAAGTGTAGTTATTATAGGTTACCATGGTAACATAGCATCCTAATAGTATGGACGTTGTCCAACTTCCACTAACCTGCCAGGGATGAATCAGTTGGCTTTTCTTTTCGGGTGGGGGGGGAGGTTATAGTCTGCTGGTACTAACCCGGCTACCCTGTAGGCTGCATTGTCTCCACATTGAAACCCACATGTTATACAAGTTTTCATTCCTCATCTTCTCCTTGGGTGATGATGGCATAGTCTCGAAGATGGCTATGGATAGATGCCATCTCCATATGGTATGAGATGCAGATCCTGACAAAGAGCAGGATGTTCATGAGGCAGCACAGAGGGCTCCAAATGGCTTAGATGACTCACCATTTGTGCTTCTGGAAATAAATTATAGAATATTAACAGATGGGTTGTAGACCTCCAACTAGGCACTCCCTGACTACTGAGGCCCTTCAAGTCTACATGTCCTGTATCTGGCGAAAAGCATTCATACATGCAGTATCTTTGTGCTTCACTACTTTCTTGAATCTGATGGAGGCACGCTCAGTTTTTAAGTTATGCTGTTTGGTCTTTTTAATCTTCATGGTCAAGCACCGCAGTATATGGTAAATTTTATTTCCATACTTTTTTTTAAATAAACTTTTATTGGTGACATCAACAATTGCGCCATTCCAGTCTTATCACAATGAACATAACATTTTCACAACCATCATGTAACTTTTGTCTCACATCGTCACACCTTTTGTTATTTCTCCCCCCTTCCCTTAAGCTAATCCCTCTCCCTCCCCTCCTCCCCCTGCCCTTCCCCACCCCCCACCCACCCTCCCTTCCTCCCAGGTAGTGCTCTGATAGTATGTTTATGCCTATCCATTAAGTACTCTACTCCGTGCTAAGGGTGTTAGAGTATCCAGGAAAGGCTGCCAACACTGAAAGAACTTGTCTCCCCTCGGGGATGCTAAATCAGGTAAATCTTTTCGCTCCATAGCGCATAAGGAGAGCATGTAGGCCCGCCACAACTGGATCGAGGGTCCTTCCTCCTTTTATTTCCATACTTAATAAGAATTACATCGGCAACTCTAGACATTATTTGATACTCCAGTTCCCTTCACCTCAATGTACAATTTACAAGATGAAATTCTCCTTAACAGTTTCTTATCAAGCAGCAAAACGTTGGAACTTGTTTGCCAATGAATATACGTTAACCCCCGGATTCTATATAGCACGACTTAAGTTGCATGTGCAAATTCAGTTGTATTCTGGATTTGTGCATGCAACTTCATTAGTTAATAAGCCAATCAGAGCCAATAATTACCACTTAACAAGCAATTATTGACACTAATTGGTGTTAATTAGAACTGTCTAAGCACATTCTGTGACATGATGCACATAAATTCTAAGTCACGTAGTTGAAAATGGGACATGGCCATGGGTTTGGAATGGATGGGTCGTAGGCATTTCTAAATTCTATCCGTGTTGTTATAGAATACACCCAGTTCGCACCTAATTTAGGTGTCAGCATTCGCACCAAGTTTTACTTGGCTTAACTGCCCGTGACTATATATAGTCAATGGATGGCCACTCGGCTTATACTGTAAACCATGCAGAAATTTAGGGGTACTTCGTTTTGATGCCGATTTTTTAAAATTGATATATAGAATCTAGTCCTAGGAGTCTAATTATATGATTTTTCAAAAACTGTTAAGAACGCAGCTATGCCACAAGTTTGCATTATGCTGAACTGTGATAGCTACCGTATTTTTCGGACTATAAGACGCACCGGACCATAAGACGCACCTAGGTTTTAGAGGAGGGAAATAGGAAAAAAAAAATTCAGACTATAAGATGCACTTTTTCCCTCCTCTAAAACCTAGGTGCTCCGGTGCGTCTTGTCCGAATCCCTCCCTCCAAGTTCGGGATCGCCCTCCCTAGGGTTATCTCCCCTCCCCCTGGCCCTGTCACCACCTCTCCCCTTACTCACGCGATCTTCCCTGGTGGTCTAGTGACGTCGGGGCAGGAAAGAGCCCCCTCTTTCCTGCCCAGCGCGCTGCTCTGCATCCTCCTGTATGCTGCCTGTGATGACGGTCTCGGCGAGATTCAAAATGGCCGCTGAGAATTGAAGTCTCGGCGGCCATTTTGAATCTCGCCGAGACCGTCATCACAGGCAGCATACAGGAGGATGCAGAGCAGCGCGCTGGGCAGGAAAGAGGGGGCTCTTTCCTGCCCCGACGTCACTAGACCACCAGGGAAGATCGCGTGAGTAAGGGGAGAGGTGGTGACAGGGCCGGGGGGAGGGAAGGTAACCCTAGGGAGGGCGATCCCGAACTCGGAGGGAGGGCGGGTGGCCTGCTAAATCTCTACCTTCGGACTATAAGACGCACCCCCCATTTTCCTCCCAAATTTTGGGGGAAAAAGTGCGTCTTATAGTCCGAAAAATACGGTATATGGCTTCGATTATGTGAGTTTTAGGGTTTGATCTATTCTTTGTAAACTATAGAACGTATGTTATGAGTTTAATTGTTTGATCTTTTGAAAGCTGTTAGAAGTTTGCCTCATATATTATGTATGCTCTAGGGTTTGCCCTACTCTTTATAAGCCGCACTGAACTAAATTTTGGGTATGTGTGGCCTAATTGTAATGTAATGTAATTGTAATGTAATTACAATTACTAAGTGCTAATTGTAATGTAATGTAATTGTAATGTAATGTAGTTGATAACTGTTGGATTATTTGTAGTAAATAATTAGCAGATTTTAGTACACACAGCTTCAGCTTTAGAAATGTTAATTTCTTTCTTCATCTCTCTCTCATTCACCCCTGAATAATTCACTGCTGAGTCACTTTAAAGTTGAAGTAACAAAACATCTGTTTACTCACAGTTTGTAGTTAGATTATAATCAGACAGGCTTATATATACATATTACTATACATTTGTCTTATCAGCTCCTTCCATGTGCTTAGATGGTAATGGATGCTCACACCACCATAGATCCTCTCAGGTTAGGAGAGATCATGAGCTCCATGTGCTCCATGTGCTGCATGTGCTGTGTCTAACCCCCACAGGAAGTTGCATAGCTGTGTGACCTCTCTAAGTATTTCACATCAGAGGTCACAGAGTAATCACAGAGAAATAATAGGTGACAGGCAATGCATGTAAAATACAATTACATTCCAACAAACCCCTTCTCATGCATAACTGTCATGCAATTATTTATTCATACAAAGTCCAAGCTTTATACGCAGATTCACAAAATGTTCTCTGGGTAACGGTTTGGTCATGATGTCAGCTGTCATCTCACTGGTGTGACAATAGTGTAGACTGATGACCCCTTCTTTCGCCAACTCTCGCACGTTGTGGTATTTCGTTGCGATGTGCTTGGTGCGTGACTGAACCTTGTCATTCTGTGACAGTCGGATGCAGCTCTGATTATCTTCCATTATCTGGATTGGTCTCTGTTCAGCTATTCCGAAATCCAGCAAAAGTTTTTCAATCCACATCAGTTCTCTGCACGCTTCCGATACGGCCACATATTCAGCTTCTGTAGAAGACAAACTCACAATACTTTGTTTATGACTGGCCCATGAAATTTGTACATTTCCATACATAAACACATATCCACTTGTGGATTTATAATCAGAATGATCCCCTGCCCAATCTGAATCACAGTAACATATTAGTTTTGGATTACTATTGGCTGAAATCTTTAATTTACAATCAATGGTACCCTTTAAATACCTTACCATCCTTTTAACTGCAGTCCAATCTGATTTGGTAGGTGAGCTGACCCTTCTGCTCAAAATTCCTACTGCATTTGCTATATCAGCCCTGTATGTGGTAGCTAGATATAAAAGCTTACCTATGGCTGATCTATATTGGATGTTATCTGGTAAAGGTTCTCTTACTGTTTCATCCTTCAGAAAATCAGTGATCATGGGAGTGTTTACAACTTGGGCATCTTGCATACCTAAACTTTCAATAAGCTCATTTATTTTCTGCTTCTGGCTTAGAAGATAAGAACCATCATTTTGTTTCTCAATTTCTATACCAAGATAGTATGACACATTACCAAGTTCTTTTATCTCAACATTTAGGTTTAAACACTTTACAATGTCCTTGTACTCTTGCTCACTTTTGCTTGCAATGAGCAGATCATCAACAAAAGCTAAAATGTATGCATATTGTCCATTTGTGCACCTAGTGTACAAGCATTTATCTGCTTCACCTTGCTTAAATCCTAAATTTGTCAATATTTCATGCAATTTTTCATTCCAACATTTTGCACTTTGCTTTAATCCATAAAGACCTTTGTTTAATTTACACACTAGCTGTCTTTGTTTTGTATTTATGAAACCTGTTGGCTGTTCCATGTACAAGTCTTCAGTTATATCTCCGTGAAGAAATGCTGTTTTCACATCAATGTGTTTGACTTGCATGCCTTTTGAGACTGCAATGCTCAGAAGTGTTCTGATTGTCGTGTGTTTCACTACAGGTGCAAACACTTCATCAAAATCTTCTCCATATTTTTGAAGATATCCCTTTGCCACTAATCTGGCTTTATACCTTTCCACTTTTCCTTGTGCATTCCTTTTTAACTTGAATACCCATTTGCATCCTATAGCTTTCTTGCCAGGAGGTAATTTTGTAAGAATCCAAGTATTATTTTTATCCAATGCATCAATTTCTTCTTGTGCAGCTTTATGCCATTCAGCAGCTTCTTCTGCTGGCATTTTCTCAATCTCATCCCATGTTAAGGGCTCTTGAGCTTCTGCTGACTTTGTTAGGTAAGACAGTCTTGGGGGTGGAACACCTTTGTTTTCCCTGGATGAGCGTCTGACAACAGGTTGGTCTGACCTTTCCGCATCCTCTAAATCTGAGAGTTCTTCTCCAATTGATTCCCCTTCTCCAACTGTACTGTCTTCTTCAATGATTCTTTCTGTGTCTGCTTCCTCTGCCTGTTCCTCGTTAGATACAGGTGAGTTGCTTTCAGACATCTGCCTTGGTATGGCATTTATATACACTGGCATGTCTATTATGGTTCTAGTTTCATATTCTGGATGATAAGGCTCATCTGGGATAATCCAGCCTTTATCAACCCTTTTGTTTTCATCAAAATATGTAACATGTCTTATGCCAACAATGCCAGTTTTCAGATTCAAAATTCTATATCCTTTGTGTCCTGGAGCATAGCCAACTAAAATGCCCCTTTCTGTTGTGGAATCCAGCTTATGCCTTCTTTGCTTTGGTACATGAGCATATGCTGTACTTCCAAATGTTCTTATGTGTGACAGGTTTGGCTTCCTACCATGCCATGTCTCATGTGGTGTGCGCTCAGCGCCTTTAGTTGGCATTCTGTTTTGTAGGTACACTGCTGTGAGAATGGCTTCCCCCCATAGTCTTTTAGGGAGATTGCTATCTGACAGCATACATCTGGTCATTTCCACAAGTGACCTAAATTTTCTCTCTGCAACAGAATTTTGCTCTGGTGTATAAGCTACTGTTGTGATATGCTGAATGCCTTCTTGTTCTAGAAATGTGCGCATGCTTTGTGAAGTGAACTCACCACCATTGTCGGTCTGAAGAACCTTTGGTTTTCTTTCAAATTTATTGCTCACCATGGCTACGTATTTCTTCAGCATGTCTGTGACTTGACTTTTTTCTTTCAGCAAATAGGCCACACAGTATCTAGAGAAATCATCCAAGAATATTAGCACAAATCTGTTATTTCCCAATGATGGGATATTAAACGGTCCACATAAGTCACTGTGTATTAAGTCCAGCACTTTATTACTCCTATTTCCTGTGTATGCAGGAAATGAGGGTCTCACACCTTTTTGAGTAACACAGTCTATGCATTTCTCCATTTTACCAGCATCTGCACTTATCTGAATGCCGGTGGCCAGTTGCTTACTGTAAAGATCCTGGATCACCTTAGAATCACGATGTCCCAGGCGGCGATGCCAGATTTCCAGACTACATTTACCATCATTCTTCCTTACTTGCGCCATATGTGAGGCTTCACCTGAAATGCTCAGTTTATAAACATCATTATGCATAAAAGCTTCAGCATACACTTCATCATTTTTAGAGATTGTGCACTTACTGTTTTCAAAATGAATCGCAAATCCCTTCTTATCTAATGTAGATACACTAAGCATATTACAAACTGCTTGGGGAATATACAAGACATCACTTACAGGAATTTCTTTAACTTCATTAGACACTTTGCATTTTAAGAATCCAATACCTTTTGCTTGGATCTTAGCAGTCCCTGCGTTTGCAGTTTTAAGAATACCTTCCTCTGGACACATTTCCTGAAAGAAATCTTTACAATTGGTTAAATGGCATGTGCTCCCCGAATCCAAAATCCAAGTACTTTCATTTGAATTATTATTTACCATAGTCAAAGATTTTTCTGCCATTAGAAAACCCTTGTGTTTATCTTTGTCCTTCATACATTTCCTGGTTTGAAAATTCTTTAGTTCCATTGGCTTAGGTGAGCTAGAGGGAGTGTTTTGTGTTTCCTTACACCATTTAGATACATGTCCCTCCTTTCCACATGAGTAGCAAATCAGCTTGCCCTTGGGTGGAGTTTTCCCATAGCTCCGCCTTCCTCTGTTCTTTGCCAAGAAATTTGTTTCATTTCTCTCTGACTTGCTTTGAGAACACATCTCCTCAGAATCATTTATTATGCATTCCTGCCTTAGTTTTGATGTTGCCTGTTCAAAAGATTGCCCTTCAATGGCCTCATTTACAGACCTAAAAACATCAAACTTCTTTGATAGTGAGGTAAAAAGAAATGCTCTTTTCAATGCATCACACATGGGAATTCCAGAAAGTTCTAGCTTTTGAAATGAAGACATAAGATGCATAATGTGATCATTACATTTACTTTTATCCCTTAATTTGGTTTCATTCAACTCTGCTAGCCAAATTGGTTGCTGCTTTGCATATGTAGTTGCATACATAGTTCTCAGTTTATATAAAATGTCCTTTGGTGTATCTTTTCCCTCCACTAATATGGCTTGTTTCTCTGAGAGAGCTTCCAAAAGCATGCACTTCACATAATAGTTTGCATTGTCCCATTCAGCCATATTTTCAGCTGTTCTGTCTTGATCTAAGCATATATTTAATCTTTTTGCTCGAAGGAGACATATGAATCTTAGTTCCCACTGCTGATAATTAAACTCAGTTAATCTAGGCACCTTGAGAGAATAGAAAAATGGTGAATTTCTTCCCTCAGCCATTTTCTTAGCCTTCTGTCTGCTGTGTGGGGGGAGAGAGAGATAGACTGAATCTTTCCTTTAAAACTTAAGAGAAAAATGTGGCCTTTTTTTCTGCCTGGTAATATTTCTCTTCTTTTTCAATTCCTGAGCCCTGGGCCCATAACCCTTTTGTTGGATTATTTGTAGTAAATAATTAGCAGATTTTAGTACACACAGCTTCAGCTTTAGAAATGTTAATTTCTTTCTTCATCTCTCTCTCATTCACCCCTGAATAATTCACTGCTGAGTCACTTTAAAGTTGAAGTAACAAAACATCTGTTTACTCACAGTTTGTAGTTAGATTATAATCAGACAGGCTTATATATACATATTACTATACATTTGTCTTATCAGCTCCTTCCATGTGCTTAGATGGTAATGGATGCTCACACCACCATAGATCCTCTCAGGTTAGGAGAGATCATGAGCTCCATGTGCTCCATGTGCTGCATGTGCTGTGTCTAACCCCCACAGGAAGTTGCATAGCTGTGTGACCTCTCTAAGTATTTCACATCAGAGGTCACAGAGTAATCACAGAGAAATAATAGGTGACAGGCAATGCATGTAAAATACAATTACATTCCAACAATAACACCCTCATCCTCCCCGTCTCATCTGCCCGCAACCTCGGAGTCATCTTTGACTCCTCTCTCTCCTTCTCTGCGCATATCCAGCAGATAGCCAAGACCTGTCGCTTCTTCCTCTTTAACATCAGCAAAATTCGCCCTATCCTCTCTGAACACACCACCCGAACTCTCGTCCACGCTCTCATTACCTCTCGCCTGGACTACTGCAACTTACTCCTCACCGGCCTCCCACTTAGCCATCTATCCCCCCTTCAATCTGTTCAGAACTCTGCTGCACGTCTCATATTCCGCCAGAACCGATATACTCATATCACCCCTCTCCTCAGGTCACTTCACTGGCTTCCGATCAGATACCGCATTCAATTCAAGCTTCTCCTTCTTACCTACAAATGCACTCAGTCTGCTGCCCCTCACTATCTTTCTACCCTCATCTCCCCTTACGTTCCCGCCCGTAACCTCCGTTCACAGGATAAATCCCTCCTCTCAGTACCCTTCTCCACCACCGCCAACTCCAGGCTCCGCTCATTCTGCCTCGCCTCACCCTATGCTTGGAACAACCTTCCTGAACCCTTACGCCAAGCCCCCTCCCTGCCCGTCTTCAAGTCTTTGCTTAAAGCCCACCTCTTCAATGCTGCGTTCGGCACCTAACCCTTACCGTTCAGTGAATCCAGACTGCCCCAATTTGACTGCCCCTATCGGACCGACCGTTCACTTGTCTATTAGATTGTAAGCTCTTTGAGCAGGGACTGTCTCTCTTTGTTAAATTGTACAGCGCTGCGTAACCCTGGTAGCGCTCTAGAAATGTTAAGTAGTAGTAGTAGTAATTGTGGGATGTGTGTGTAACTTCTTGTATTCTGTGCACCTTGCCCATGCTCTGCCCAATCATACGCCCACCTTCAAACTACACGCATAGGGATCCTTTTACCAAGCTGTGATAAAAAGGGCTGTCACAGTCTCAGGCTCAAAACAAACAGTCACGGACTCTGGAACAACGTGAGCCCTTGACCTACTGTCGTCGACCGGCAGCAGGAGGCAAACCCCCCAACCAGGACTGGACTAACAAGCAAGGATGGAGCTGGATTCTGGAACGGACTTGGCTTGGCTGGAACTGGATGCTGGAACGGCTTGGCAGGCAGTACTGGAACAGACAGGACTGGAGCTGAAGCTGTAGGCAGATAATGCTGGAACAACAGGATTCAGGATGCTCAAGCAGGATTCAGGATTCTCAAACAGGCTTGGCTGGAACAGGATTCAGGATTCTCAAACAAACAGGATTCAGGATTCTCAAACTGGGCGGACACAAGCAGGGTCAGAACTAGAGAGCTGCACGGCTTCCATCCCCGCGGGAATCCCGCGGAACCCGCGGGATTCCCGCAGGGACGGAGGCAGTTCCTGCGGGGTTCCCGCGGGGATGGAAGCAGTTCTGCGGGGTTCCCGCGGGGACGGAGGCAGTTCCTGTGGGGTTCCCGCAGGGATGGAACCAGTTCTGTGGGCTTCCGTGGAAGTGTAAGCTGCACCTGCACCAGCCTCTCATCTACCGAATTCCAATTTATTTGAGTGCTGTCTCCTCCTCCTCTTCTTCCTTGCTTTAACAGCATAAATGTGGAAAGTCTTCCATTAAGGAGGTGGTAGAGTCACAAATGATGACGGAATTCAAAAAGGCGTGGGATGAACACAGAGGATCCCTAATTAGAAAATGGAAGTTATATAAAAGCTAACCTTAAATGGCTGCATGTGTGTGGATGTGTCAAGTGACGCTTAGATGGCGACTCTGGCTGTGATGAACTAGGGCTGGTACCAGGCAGACTTGTATGGTCTGTGTCTCATATATGGCAGTCTGGTTTAGGATGGGCTGAAAAGGGCTTAGACAGCAACTTCAGTGGCTGGAACATGAGGACAGTGCTGGACAGACTTTTATGGTCTGTGTCCCACAAATGAGAACATGAATAGGCTGGAGTGGGCTTCGATGGCAACTCCAGCAGTTGGAACATAAGGATGGGGCCAGATAGACTTCTGTGGTCTTTGTTCCAGAAACACGAAAGAAAGACCATAATCAAGTATATAATATCACACTCGTTGATTTAATGATGAATTGATCATGAGTGTGACTATTGGGCAGAGTGGATGGACCGTTCAGGTCTATTTGCTGTCACTTACTATGTTACTATTAATCCTCTTTGCTCCCAGGCTGGTGCATAGACTTCAGCTCTGACGCAGGCACGAGGATCAGATGTCAACTGACCTACTGGCGCGTGCATGTGGCGACCTCTCAGCACACACTGCCAGTGAATCAGAGACAAATCTTACATGTGCGCACCAGAGTGTTCCAAGTTCCAACTTCCATTCCTTCCTTGCCTACAGTGCTGTGGCTCAAATCCAGAAAGAGACTGAGGGAGCTGACTGGAACTTTCTTTTATGTACTATTAAATTCTTACGGGGATGGGTGGGGATGGGTTAAATTCTTACGGGGACGGGTGGGGACGGGTTGGGATGGTTTAAATTTTTGCGGGGATGGGTGGGGATGGGTAGGATTCCAGTGGGGATGGGTGGGGACGGGTAAGATTCCAGCAGGGACGGGCGGGGATGGGTTGGATTTCTGTCCCCGTGCAACTCTCTAGTCAGAACTAAAGCTGAAGGCTTGCAGGGCAGACACAAGCAGGATGGGAACTGAAGCTAAAGACAAACAGGGCATACACAAAGCTGACCCACATAGACAAACAACAGAACTAAGGCTGAAGCTGAAGGTAGAGGGGACTAGAGCAAGCAAGGCAGACTAGGCAGGACACAAAGCTGACCCACACAGACAAACAGAGAAGAACAGAAGCAGAAGTGCACACAGGCACCCTAAACAAGAAATCAAAACAGAAGTGCCCACGGGCGCACAGACTAAGAACAAAGCAACAAGAAATCAAGACAGAAGTGCCCATGGGCACACAGACTAGAACAAGGCAGAAGTGCTACACTGCACACGGACTAACCTGGAGACCTTTGTCATTGCAAAGGCCCTGAATGAAAGTCCACCACTTCCTTATAAACAGGACAGAGGCAGGAAACACACTGAACGCCAAAGTGAGGCTTGAAATACACAGGAAGTGGAAACCCTACAGGACAGAGGCAGGAAACACACTGAACACCAAAGTGAGGCTTGAAACACACAGGAAAGAACCAACAATGCAGACAGGCGCCAGCTCAGAAGCTGACCATCGAGACATAAGGTGAGTCAAAGAGGGATCACGACCACAGTCGTGACAAGGGCCCTGTACTAGTGGCGGGGGCTGTTTTTGCCACACGTTGAGGCCCTTTTTATTGCAGCGGGTAAAAAGGCAGAAAAAAGACATAGTCATGTGGCAAGATTGCTCTTACCGCGTGGCCAGGTGGGGGGTGCACTTACCACCACCCATAGAGGTGGCAGAAAGGGCTCTTGTGCTAACGTAATGGTAACTGAGTAGCGAGTAGCACTGCCCGATTACCACCGGGTTAGCGCTGCACTAATAAAATACAGGCTGATTTTCCCTAGCACGCTGGGGCTGGAACTACCATTGGCGCCTGCGTTGGGCCAGCAATAGCTCCATATTAGCGTGTGGTAAGCCCACGTTGGGCTTATCACAGCTTTGTAAAAAGACCCTTAGAGAATAGCACTTAGGTGCATTATTTATTTATTTATGAAGATTTACTACACCGTCATTTGGAATTCATCATGATGGTGTACAAATTAAAATTAATTAAATGGAACAATACAAACTCAAAACAGCGAAGGAGATGTAATGGCACAATAATACTATAGCCTAAAGACAAAAAACGGTAAGACGTATAAGGAAAGGAAAGAAAAAGGAAACCCCCAATAATTATATTAAAATCTAATACTAAAGATCAAACTCGATCTGTGAACGCTCGCCTAAAAAAAACCCCAGATTTTCGTTCAAACTTTAACCTTTGGAAGGGAAGATTCGGTACAAATGTCAACGGGTAGGAGGTTCCAAAGCATAGGAGTAGTGTAGGAGAATACTGAAACCTGAGAAGATGCAAAGGTCAATTTTCTAAGAGGCCTTTTAATAAGATGCGGTAAACACTATTGCATGATTTCCACAACTAAAAATGCCAACCGCGGGTTGCACTGAGGCATCCCGTGGTAGTTTGGGGATCAGCTACCTGTTCCTCCACCTAAGAGATCCCACATGCCTGTCCCATGCTTTCTTGAATTCAGATAGTCCTCGTCTCCACTACCTCCATCAGGAGGCCATTCCACGCATAGACCACCCTTTCAATAAAGACGTAAACGTTAGCACCTTCTTCATAGAATTACCCCCATAGCCCGGAAGGCTGTTGCAACGCATCTTTTTTGATGGTGCAATCACAGTTTATTAAGGGCTCTGTTTACTAAGGAAGGCGCGTTAGCGTTTTTAACGTGCCTACAATTAGCGCGTAAGTTAACCATGTAGGCGCCTATAGAGATATTGTAGGCGCGTACACAGTTAACACATGTACATGGTTAACGCGCATTAAAAATGTTAACGCGCCTATAACGCGGCTTAGTAAACAGGGCCCTAAGACTCCAGATCAATGCAACTGTTAGAAACTGTTATTTATGATATTGACTGTTTCCATCAGCACCACCATTTTCTAGAGGTGTTTCCCGAACATTGTTTGGCGTTTCAGGGCTAGAGCACACATTTACAAATCAACGTACGCATCCAGCTTTTCCTATTTAAGCGCACAACTATGGAATGCACTGCCAAATGTAGTAAAAACTACGCTCGACCACCTAGGCTTCCGAAAAATACTGAACACAAGCCTGTTTAGAAAGGCATATCCTACCGACCCAACATAAAAACCTAAACACCGGCAACATAACAAAACCAAAGACCGTAATGGACATATCCTAACTCTTCCTCTTCCTCTCTAAGTTCCCCCAATGTATGGACCATACACGAACCTCATTCTACCACAATATCACCTTGTATTTATGATCATACCGCAACTGGCAAACGCCGTTACAGTACTATGTAAGCCACATTGAGCCTACTACTACTACTACTATTTAGCATTTCTATAGCGCTACAAGGCATACGCAGCGCTGCACAAACATAGAAGTAAGACAGTCCCTGCTCAAAGAGCTTACAATCTAATAGACAAAAAATAAATAAAGTAAGCAAATCAAATCAATTAATGTGATTGGGAAGGAAGAGAGGAGGGTAGGTGGAGGCGAGTGGTTACGAGTCAAAAGCAATGTTAAAGAGGTGGGCTTTCAGTCTAGATTTAAAGGTGGCCAAGGATGGGGCAAGACGTAGGGGCTCAGGAAGTTTATTCCAGGTGTAGGGTGCAGCGAGACAGAAGGCGCGAAGTCTGGAGTTGGCAGTAGTGGAGAAGGGAACAGATAAGAAGTATTTATCCATGGAGCGGAGTGCACGGGAAGGGGTGTAGGGAAGGACGAGTGTGGAGAGATACTGGGGAGCAGCAGAGTGAATACATTTATAGGTTAGTAGAAGAAGTTTGAACAGGATGCGAAAACGGATAGGGAGCCAGTGAAGGGTCTTGAGGAGAGGGGTAGTATGAGTAAAGCGACCCTGGCGGAAGATGAGACGGGCAGCAGAGTTTTGAACCGACTGGAGAGGGGAGAGGTGACTAAGTGGGAGGCCAGCAAGAAGCAGATTGCAGTAGTCTAAACGAGAGGTGACAAGGGTGTGGATGAGGGTTTGGTAGAGTGCTCGGAAAGAAAGGGGCGGATTTTACGGATGTTGTAAAGAAAGAAACGACAGGTCTTGGCGGTCTGCTGGATATGAGCAGAGAAGGAGAGAGAAGAGTCAAAGATGACCCCAAGGTTTCGAGCTGAGGAGACAGGGAGAATGAGAGAGCCATCAACAGAAATAGAAAACGGGGGGAGCGGGGAGGTGGGTTTGGGGGGGAAAATGAGAAGCTCGGTTTTGGTCATATTTAATTTCAGGTGGCGTTGAGACATCCAGGCAGCAATGTCAGACAAGCACGCTGAAACTTTGGTTTGGATGCAAGGTAAGATATCAGGGGTAGAAAGGTAGATTTGGGAGTCATCAGCATAGAGGTGGTAGGAAAAGCCATGGGATGAGATTAATGAACCAAGGGAAGAAGTGTAGATAGAAAAGAGGAGGGGACCAAGAACAGAACCCTGAGGTACGCCGACAGGCAGAGGGATAGAGGTAGAAGAGGATCCACCAGAGTGAACACTAAAGGTGCGGAGGGAGAGGTAGGAAGAGAACCAGGAAAGGACAGAGCCCTGGAATCCAAGTGAGGACAGGGTATCGAGAAGTATGCTGTGATCGACAGTGTCAAAAGCAGCGGAAAGATCAAGAAGAATGAGGATGGAATATTGACCTCTGGATTTAGCCAGTAATAGGTCATTGGAGACTTTAGTAAGCGCCGTTTCGGTTGAGTGGAGAGGGCGAAAACCAGATTGTAGTGGGTCAAGAATAGCATGTGAGAAGAGAAAATCAAGGCAGCGGCGGTGAACAGCACGCTCAAGTAATTTGGAGAGAAAAGGAAGGAGGGAGATGGGTCTGTAATTAGAGGGACAAGTAGGGTCAAGTGAAGGCTTCTTAAGGAGAGGTGTGACCACAGCATGTTTAAAGGCAGCAGGGACAGTCGCAGTGGAAAGTGAGAGGTTGAGAATGTGATAGATAAAAGGAATAAGAGTAGGAGAGATGGCATTAAGAAGGTGGGTGGGAATGGGATCAGAGGAACAGGTGGTACATTTTGAGGAAGAAAGGAGAAGTGTAGTTTCCTCAATAGTAACTTCAGGAAAGGAGGAAAGGGAATGAGGGGAAGGAGAGAGAGGGGAACGGACTAGTGGAGGGAGAGCTGGTGAGGTAGAGAAAGCAAGGTTTATCTTTTGAACCTTGTTGTGAAAGAATTCAGCAAGGGTCTGAGGAGATAATGAGGGGGGAGTTGGAGGAGGGGGCACCTTGAGGAGAGACTTCAATGTGGTGAAGAGAAGTCGAGGATTAGAGCCAAGAGAGTTGGTCAGTTGGATATAATAATCCTGTTTGGCACGTAAAAGAGCAGATTGGAAGGAGGTCAGCATGAACTTAAAGTGTAAGAAATCAGCAAGGGCCCGAGATTTCCGCCAGAGACGTTCTGCGGAGCGGGTACAGGAACGTAGGTAGCGGATATTAGAAGTCAGCCAAGGTTGGGGTTTTGTACGCCTTACAGGGCGGGTCATCAAAGGTGCAAGAGTGTCTAAGGCAGAGGATAGAGTATTGTTGTAAGCCTGCAAATAGGTGGGAAAATGTGGGATACAAATGTAACAAATAAAAAATAATAAAATAATAAAAATTTATATTCTGCCCTAATTCTACTAAAGCTGTCTCTTCTCTTCTTTTCAAAGACGTGACATTGAAATGATCACATTAGGAGCAAAAGACTTCCAGAAATGCTGAGCTGAAATGCATTTTTCTTGCCAGATGCTTCCTGGCAGTCCTGAGTCGTTACATTTGTACAATCACATAAAATGCTGGCATTTCAGAATGCCTAACATTCTATCGATGTCCTTGTCACAAAAGTTAATTAAATTGGTAGAACCTGGAAAGGTTTATCCACTGATGGTAGTATGCACTCTACTTGATGTTAATGTAGATAGACCAGTGTTCTTCGTTGTAACACCCGGGAACCACTGATGGCCCCCCGTTTATCCCATGTGCATCTCCCTGACTCTCTTCCTTTAATGTACACTCTCCGCTCACCTTCTCTGGAGACTTACTGCTATCACTTGACTATTGCAACCTTCTCCTCGCTGGCCTCCCGCTTAGCCACCTATCCCCCCTTCAATCTGTCCAAAATTCCGCCGCACGTCTTATCTACCGCGTGAACCGATACTCTCATATCACCCCCCTCCTTAAGTCGCTTCACTGGCTCCCAATCCACTACCGTATACAGTTCAAGCTTCTTCTATTGACCTTCAAGTGCACTCAATCTGCTGCCCCCCATTACCTCTCTACCCTCCTCTCCCCGTATGTTCCCACCCGTAACCTCCGCTCTCAGGACAAATCACTCCTATCTGTACCCTTCTCCACCACCGCTAACTCCAGACTCCGCCCCTTCTGCCTCGCAGCACCTTATGCCTGGAACAGACTTCCTGAGCCCATACGCCATGCGCCCTCCCTGCCCATCTTCAAGTCCTTACTCAAGGCCCATCTCTTCTCCCTTGCTTTTGGCGCCTAACCACCTTCCCCATTCCTGTTACCTACACTGACTGCGTAGTCTATTACCGTTAGATTGTAAGCTCTCTTGAGCAGGGACTGTCCCTCCCCGTGTTTAAACTTGTACAGCGCTGCGTAACCCTGGCAGCGCTATAGAAATGCTAAGTAGTAGTAGTAGTAGTAATCACTATCTCTGTAACACCCTGCAGCTCTGTGAATTTGGGTGCCAAAGTCCTGTGCTATTCTTGAGAGTACAGACCAGAACCAGAATCAGACATTATACACCTGGGGCATAGTTGCATTCCCACCCCAATCCCCATGCCCAGCTTGGATGGTGAGAGGACACTGGCACACGTCTAACTTTTCACCTACTACCAGCCTACATTTGCATTTAAGCAGTGCATTTTTTTCTAGCAAAAAAGGTGCCAGTGCTCAAATGCTAAGCCACCCTTCAGGGATGGGGTAATCACTGAGGAACCCACCCCACAATAGCCAGGCCCCCCGCAACCAGTCACAGAATCTATGACAAGGCAGAATTGGTGTGTAGAGCCTGAGCTCTTTCATTAAAACTTGGGGTCCATGGGTCAATGTTAGCAGACAATGGAAAAGGTGCCGGTAATCAGTACCCCCAAGGACCCCCTCAAAAAAAAACCCTGCATTTAAGTCTTCTTTCTGCCCCAAAGGACTTTGAACCCTGGGCAACTGCCCCCTCCTTTACCACCCTCCCCCAGGTATGCTCAGGTAATTTTTCTCCAGGAGACTTGGCTAAAGGCTGCTGAATCTCTCAAACTTAAGAGAGACTGGGTTAAGGACTGTTATTTTTCAGCTGCTCTATCTAGCAAAGGTGGGGGTGGCAATCCTATTAGCTACAAGTTTGGATTATAAATTAATTTCTCATAAGTCAGACATAAATAGTACATGGGCTATGATTACCATTCAGTTGGATCAGCAAACTTTTACTTTTTTAAATGTATATGGTCCGAATTCAGATGATATAGCGTTTTTCCTTGAGTTATCCTGTCAACTTGCTTCCACCAAAGTGGACCGTATCATTACATGTGGGGATCTGATTTGGTACTTGGTACTGTAATTGATCATAAATTGACAGCTAGATATCGCAACCCTAGGGCTTTAGTAATTCGAAAACAATTGATGTTGGATTTTGCTTTATTGGATATTCGGAGGCTTATGAATCCCACTGATATAGATTTTACTGTTCCACGAATATTGACTTATTTGAACTGGCCAAAAATAAACTGGATATTCAATGCTGGTCACCGGAAACAGCCCAGCATTGAATATCCAGGCTTGGCACCAACTGCAGGAGTTAGCTGGTCTAACTCCCTAAATATTTAATATCTGTAGCGCACCATTTAAGCCTAAAAGAAAATCGGCCTCTTAATGATCTTGTGGGACTATAGGCATTAATGGATGCCTATAGATGGATGGTTTTGAAAACAACTTTCTAGACCATAAAACAATTAGATTTAACCTTTCCCACTTCCATGTTTGATCATTTGGATGCCCCACTATGGAAGAGAATCTGTATATGGCGCCTAAAAAATCGACAGTGAAATAAGTGCAGACTAAGCGTATTCTATAATCGGTACCTGTCACAGCACTAAAATAATTTTGCAGGTGTGCTAAATTAACGGTAATGAAAATTACATTTTATTGGAGTTTTCAGTCATTTTAGATATGAAGTAACTCAAAAAGAAGCAACAAATTATCTTTCCCTGTCCTTTTACATCAACAGCTTATCCCTACAAAATAGTAATATGGCTTTGGGGAAAGGGGAACCTGTTCTCCCCATCTCTAGGACAACAAAGGTCATCCAGAAATCCCACACAGGGCAGGAAAGCAGCTAATAGCTTTACTTTAATGAAGGGCCAGCACAAGTCATTGTGGTGCCCTGAGTCAGCTTGTATTGGTGTGCCCCCCCCCCCCCCCCACACACACACACATTGCCCCTCTTACCCCTCCATGGGTTTGGCAAGTTTCCCACTTTTGGTCCAGCATCTCTCCCCTTCTCTTCCCCCCTCCACAACACCCCCCTCCCAGTGGGTCCAGTATCTTTCCGACTCCTCTCTCCCTCCCTCACCCCTCCCCGTCCTATAAAATGTGTGCAAGTTAGAAGCAGCAGCAGCCTGAGAAGGCTGCCTTTAGCCAGACCTTAGGTCTTCCCTCCGTTATGTCCTACCTCCTCTGATGCAATTTCCTGTGGGACATCAAAAGCTGGTCTAATGGTTAAGCTGACCCTGCTTTAAGGAAGCAGCCCTTTTCCTACAGATTGCAACCTATGGAAGGGAAAAATATATGTATGTGTGTCAAAACCATTCAAGCATGATTTCATCAAAAAATGCTACCAATGGCTACATTTCAAGATCAGAAGAAGAAAGTTCAGCTGTTTTCTTGGGAACAACTTCATGCTTTTTCCTAGTGTGTTTTAGTCAGTTAACGTGTGTTAATGCACACTAACACATGTTAATTTGGTTTAATTGTATAAGGGTAAATATCAGGGGCGTAGCCAGACTTCGGCGGGAGGGGGGTCCAGAGCCCGAGGTGAGGGGGCACATTTTAGGCCCCCCCGGCACCGCTGACCCCCCCTGCCATTGCCGACTCCGCCGCCACCAAGAACTTTGCCCCCCCTGCCAACAACTCTCTCAATCCCCTCCTCCCGCCGCCAACCCGCCATCACCTACCTTTGCTGGCGTTGGACCCCAACCCCCGCCAGCCGAGGTCCTCTTCTTTCCGCAAAAGGCTTCCTTCTGTTTCTGACATCTGCACCTGGATTGGCCACTGTTGGAAACAGGATGCTGGGCTTGATGGACCTTTGGTTTTTCCCAGTATGGCAATCCTTATGTATTAGGTAGCTGGTAACTCAATTTTGGCACACGTTGGGCGTGCATAGATGCTTACGCGGCTTAGTAAAAGGATCACTCAGTGTTGATAACTAGTGGCAAGATATAGGGTCCCTAACAGTTGGGCTCCTGGAGCTGCAGCTTGTCACCCCCAATGATAGAGCAGGGTTGGAAGGGAGATGCGAAGAAAATGAGGTACAAATAAAAAAAAATTAAAAACTATTTCCTAGGAAGATGCTCAGATGAAACCAAACTATCGCAATCCTGCTTAGAAATAGAAATAATCCATGATGGATTTAAAACAGAAATCATAAATGTGACCCTAACCCTGTCATTGTATCACCAATGAAAGATTGCTATCATGTCTGTTCCCAGACTAAAAGTGAGCTAAGAAGCTTATTTTCTGTGTCTCTGCATTTCAGTAAATTCCAGCTAGTGCATGTGTCTGCAAAAGACTTGATAAGACCCGAAAGACATTTTGCTCATAAAAACAGCTGTGATATCTGTCTGAGCCATAGTTGGCAGCTCAGTACAATCAGATAATTCTCTAGGAGTAGGCCACATTAACTGGAATTCTCAGTGTCAAATGCTGGACCAGATGAATTCCTGATTCCTTATTGTGATATCTGCCAAGTAGGCCCTTTATACTTAAAGCTTGGTTCGACTGTCCTGGGTTGGAAGAGGGGGTTCAAAATTGGGGAAAGGTGATTCTAAAAATGAAGCACTCTGACTGCCAGGATTTTCTCCTATTAAGCAACTCTCCACCATGCTATCTCTACACATCCCCCCTCTGTTGTTGAGTTTGGTGGTAGAGTGAGAATCCTCCTTCAGTTGAGTGACACAGACCATGTTGACTCACTTACAAAACTGGACCAAAAAGCAATCAAGTTGTTTTTTGTTTCTTTTTTTTTTTTTTAATTATTATTTTATTTGGTTCACACCTTTTCAGCAGTAGCTCAAGGTACATTACATTCAGGTACACTAGCAGGCTCATTTTTGAAAAAGAAACACACCCATCTTTCGACACAAATCGGAAGATGGGCGTCCTTCTCACAGGGTTGCCCAAATCGGCATAATTGAAAGCCAATTTTGGGCGTCCTCAACTGCTTTCTGTTGCGGGGACGACCAAAGTTCATGGAGGCGTGTCAAAGGCATAGTGAAGGCGGGACTGGGATGTGCCTAACACATGGGTGTCCTCGACCCATAATGGAAAAAAAAGGGCGTGAACTTGGACAACTTTACCTGGTCCTGTTTTTCTTATGACCAAGGCACAAAAAGGTGCCCAAACTGACCAGATGACCACCGGAGGGAATCAGGGATGACCTCCCCTTACTCCCCCAGTGGTCACTAACCCCCTCCCACCCTCAAAAAATATCTTTAAAAATATTTTGTGCCAGCCTCTATGCCAGCCTCAAATGTCATACTCAGGTCCATCGCAGCAGTATGCAGGTCCCTAGAGCAGTTTTAGTGGGTGCGGTATACTTCAGGCAGGCGGACCTAGGCCCATCCCCCCCTACCTGTTACACTTGTGGTGGTAAATGTGTACCCACATCTAGGTGTCCCCTTCACCCGTAAGGGCTATGGTAGTGGTGTACAGTTGTGGGTAGTGGGGTTTGGGGGGGTGGGGGGCTCAGCACACAATGTAAGGGAGTTATGTACCTGGGAGCATTTTATGAAGTCCACTGCAGTGCCCCCTAGGGTGCCCGGTTGGTGTCCTGGCATGTCAGGGGGACCAGTGCACTACGAATGCTGGCTCCTTCCACGACCAAAGGGCTTGCATTTGGTCATTTCTGAGATGAGCGTCCTTTGTTTCCATTATCACTGAAAATCAGAAACGACCAAAAGGACTACCTGAATTTTCCGATTTGGGCATCTCCGACCATATTATTGAAATGAAAGATGGACGTCCATCTTGTTTGGATTATACGGGTTACCTGCCCCTTTGCTGGGACGTTTTGTGAGGACGTCCTCAGCAAAACTTGGGCGTCCTTTTCGATTATGCCCCTCCACGTATTTCCTTGTGCCCAGAGGACTGACAATCTAAGAGGCCCTTTTACCAAACTATGGTAAAATGTGACCTTAATGCATCCTTACTCAAGTCATTCCCACACACTAAGGCCATTTTTACCACAGGGGTAATTTTTCTTTTTAATGACCACGCACTAATTTTACCATTAACCATTAGCTCGTGGTCCCTTACCACCATCTATTTTGTAGGCAGTAAGGGCTTACGCCCTAACCACACGCTATTCAGTTAGCGTGCAGCGATGAAGCCGTGCTGGTTAGTGCAGAACATGCCTACTCTCCACCCCCGGACCTGACCCCAACACTAAAAAAGCATGTGCCAATCCCAAAACTTCCGCGGGATACCTGAGGACGTCCCACAATAAGCCCATTTTAGTTGTGGTAAACACGCATTAGTACTTACCACAGCTTAGTAAAAGGCCCCCAAAGTTTGTACCTGGGGCAATGAAGGGTTAAGTAACTTGCCCAAGGTCACAGGGACTGTCAGTGGGATTTGAACCCTGGTTTTCTGAGTTCTCAGTCCGCTGCCCTACTGGGCTATTTCTCCAGTAGAATCTACTCATCATCAATGTGCTGTCATTGACCTAATTGATTTCCAAGGAGTTGTGGGCCTGTTGGTTTCGACCCAGCTGCCCTAAGGCCTATTGTGTCCATAGGTTGCGCTTCTTTTATCTGCCTTTTGTTTTTGTTCACATGACCTTCTCTCTTTTCCATGATCTGAAAGACCTCTTACCTTCCAAGTACTGTGAGAGCTACTAATGAGAAGTTAGAGAAAACCAACCAAACAGTAAAAACAGTGAGCCTTGTTATAACTTATTTTTTAGTTCAATGGTAGCGTAATATATTTCTTTGCTGCCTTTTGAAATGGCACATGAAGAGGACTCTGTCTTCCAGCAGACTAAGAAAACAAAGAGGCTCTCTTATTCTGCTCATGCCAATCGCCTGATAATAATACAAGACGGCTATCAAGTAAATATGTCATGTTTAGGAAACAGCAAACCAAAAGAAAAAAGCAGATCAAAAAAGACAAAAAAATGGAACAGGAGGGTAACAGAAGTGGTTTTTTACAAGTTACCCGACGTGGCCACGTTTCACCCTCAGGCTGCGTCAGGGGTACAAAAAACTAGTAGGGGTAAAAAGCAAAGTGAACCCCTAAAAGTAGTCATATAACCACCTTACATAAGTGCTTCCCAAGCTTACTCAGCAGTCTTAGCAATGCTATGTTGACTGAGTAAGCTTGGGAAGCACTTATGTAAGGTGGTTATATGACTACTTTTAGGGGTTCACTTTGCTTTTTACCCCTACTAGTTTTTTGTACCCCTGACGCAACCTGAGGGCGAAACGTGGCCACGTCGGGTAACTTGTAATAAACCACTTCTTCTGTTACCCCCCCTGTTCCATTTTTTTTTTATCTGCTTTTTTTCTTTTGGTTTGCTATTTCTGTGGCAGATCTTTGCCTTTTTTTTTTTTGTTTCTGTCTGATATTTAGGAAATATACTATGCTTTAGGATATTATCTGTAGAATGTGAGATCCCTATGAATAATTGCAGATGAAGTTTGTTCCACCCTGTTCTTATTTCATTTGCAAACAATCACCTGAAAGCACCTACTTTACAAAGAAACATTAAAAAAAAAAATGAACAGCATCACTCAGGGCTCTGAACTTGAATGCCAGAGCTTACATATGCAAGGGGCTGATTTTGAATTCCACCATGCATGTAAGTGCTGCCTCTTGCATGTGTAAGTACCAGATTTTACAAAACTGGACATCCAAGGGGAGCCGGTTAAGAAGCCAAGCTACATAGGTTCCTCAGTTGTCTTTATAAAATAGATACTTTTTGACGACACATAAAGATCCTATAATGAAATTACCTCAATATGTTATTTATTTATTTATTTATTTATTTATTTATTTATTTGGATTTTGCTCACACCTTTCTCAGTAGTAGCTCAAGGTGAGTTATATTCAGGTACATTGGGTGTTTTTCTGCTGCTGAAAATTGACCTCCAGATATTTAGACAAGGTTCATCATTTTTTTCTATTGGTTGTCTCCAAAAGAGTGTTCCTTTGGAGAAAGCCCCGCCTCTTCATTACAAGATCTTATACTCATGCAACCTTCTTGACTCTTGCCGTGTGCCAACCCTTTAATAAAAGGACCTTATAAACAGGTTACTTACTGCAAAACACTTTAACACATTTTGCGGTGTGTTTTCATGTGTGTTAACTCCTTAATTCTATAAAAAGTGCTAAAAAATGCACACATACTCCTGCATGCCCAATTTGCGCATGCATTTTAATTGAATAATGAGCTAATTAGCACCAATAATTGGCTATTTAAACACACAATTATTGTCACTAATTAGATTCAATTAACATTTACATGCGTTAATTTAGGTGTGGGATCTGCACTTAAATTTTTCTCGTGAGTTGGAAAGGGGGTGTGGAAATGGAAGGGCCATGGGCAGATAGGGGCATATTGGTGGCGTGACTTTTAATTATGTGCATAACTATAGAATTAAGGGAGCTTAGGCGCAGGCATTTGTATCACGTTTTCGTTGGTGCAAATGGTCATACCTAAATATTTTTTTAAAAAGGCAATTTTTGCAGGTGCGCTGAAAAATGATTCTGCGTGCACCCCAAACACGCGTCTACACTACCACAGGCCATTTTTCAGCACATCTTAGTAAAAAGACCCCTTAATTTTTGCCGAAAATGGACGTGCAGCAAAATGAAAATTGCCGCATGTCCATTTTGGGTCTGAGACCTTACCGCCAGCCATTGACCTAGCGGTAAATTCTCATGCGGTAACCGGGCGGTAATGACCTACGCACATGAAATGCCACTTGGTGCGCACCCAATATGTGTGTCCAAAATAAAAATTATTTTTCAGATGCGTGTATCGGACGCGCGCAAGCAATGAAATTACTGCAAGAGCCAAGCGGTAGCCAGGTGGTAACTCCATTTTGGCGCACATTGGGTGCGCGTTGACACCTACGCGGCTTAGAAAAAAGGGCCCCTATAATTGGGCTCCTGGTTGTCATAGTTCATTCTTTTTCCCTATTGATGTCAATCCTCGTTGACTGTCTTTGTTATTTTCACCTATGTTGCGCTTGAATAAAAATCTTAAAGGGTCATTAGCAGTCAGAACTGTTCCAGCCTGATCATTTAGGTGGGTGGACTTGCAGGACAACAGAAATCTTGGGACATGAGTTCAAGCTGACTTCTTTTTTTTATTCTCTGCGTCACCTTGGCCAAATCCCATTTTTTCCAGGGCATCTGGGATCCAGTTCAAACATATATAGTTTTCATATCTTCTGGCAAATTAACAGATCATATTATCCTTCCCAAATACATTTCTAAACTTGGACTTCTTACTTTGCAGAACGCACCCAATAAATTTAAGAGAGGTTTATTATAAACTTGCCATGCAGTGCTGTGTCAAATAAAAAGACTCTCATTCTTTCACACACATATACCAGGAAGAGTCAAACAGAGGCCACAGAAATTTGGGGGAGAAGGATTGTACTGCAACATTATCTTGGATCAGGAACTTCCACCTCAGATAGAGTTTCTAACACAACGTAACTAGAAAACAGAAAATAAATGACAGCAATTTCTTGCACTGAATCCCTCAACATGTAGTTTCTAGCTTTCTGCAGGAAAAGGGGGGGGGGGGGGTTCCAATTACTCCAAGTTTGAATCTTGTAATCACTATTACCAAGACTTCAGCCCTGGCTACTGTCCATTTGTGTAACTTTTATAAACACTCATAATTCAATTGCCTTAAAATGTTCTAAAAGCTATCAGAAGTGAGTACAGCTTGTAGTCGCTCACCTCATGCTTGGGTCGGAGAGGGCTGGGCATTCTGGCTGCAGTTCTGTAGCAGTTTCATTGGGAAATTTAAATGTCACTGCAGACAGAAGTTTGCAGCAAGATGTGACTATTTAGGGAGGGAAACAGAGAGAGCAGAGGTAATGGAAAAAACACTTTTATTTATTAGGATTTATTTGCTGCCTTTTTGAAGGAATTCACTCAAAGCAGTGTACACAACAATACTAGAATTCAGAACGATGGGAAAAACTAAGCAAAACCTTGAGCCTGTTTATTTCTCCATAAGAATAATCCAAAAATAGCATTGTTCACAATTTTTGAGGTCACTTGGATGCCAATGACATAAATTCAAATTTCATAAGTACATAAGTAATGCCACACTGGGAAAAGACCAAGGGTCCATGGAGCCCAGCATCTTGTCCACGTCAGCGGCCAATCCAGGCCAAGGGCACCTGGCAAGCTTCCCAAACGTACAAACATTCTATACATGTTATTCCTGGAATTGTGGATTTTTCCCAAATCCATTTAGTAGCGGTTTATGGACTTGTCCTTTAGGAAACCGTCCAACCCCTTTTTAAACTCTGCCAAGCTAACCGCCTTCACCATGTTCTCCGGCAACGGATTCCAGAGTTTAATTACGCGTTGGGTGAAGAAACATTTTCTACGATTTGTTTTAAATTTACTACACTGTAGTTTCATCGCATGCCCCCTAGTCCTAGTATTTTTGGAAAGCGTGAACAGACGCTTCACATCCACCTGTTCCATTCCACTCATTATTTTATATACCTCTATCATGTCTCCCCTCAGCCGTCTCTTCTCCAAGCTGAATAGCCCTAACCTCCTTAATCTTTCTTCATAGGGAAGTCGTCCCATCTCCGCTATCATTTTAGTCGCCCTTCGCTGCACCTTTTCCAATTCTACTATATCTTTCTTGAGATGCGGCGACCAGAATTGAACACAATACTCAAGGTGCGGTCGCACCATGGAGCGATACAACGGCATTATAATCCTCACACCTGTTTTCCATAGCTTTCCTAATAATACCCAACACTCTATTCGCTTTCCGAGCCGCAGCAGCACACTGAGCAGAAGGTTTCAGTGTATTATCAACGATGACACCCAAATCCCTAACATGGAACCTTGCATGACGTAGCTATAATTCGGGTTCTTTTTTCCCACATGCATCACCTTGCACTTGTTCACATTAAACGTCATCTGCCATCTAGCCGCCCAGTCTCCCAGTCTCGTAAGGTCCTTCTGTAATTTTTCACAATCCTGTCGTGAGTTAATGACTTTGAATAACTTTGTTTCATCAGCAAATTTAATTACCTCGCTAGTTACTCCCATCTCTAAATCATTTATAAATATATTAAAAAGCAGCGGTCCTAGCACAGACCCCTGAGGAACCCCACTAACTACGCTTCTCCATTGTGAATACTGCCCATTTAACCCCACTCTCTGTTTCCTATCCTTCAACCAGTTTTTAATCCACAATAGGACTTTTCCTCCTATCCCATGACCCTCCAATTTCCTCTGTAGCCTTTCATGAGGTACCTTGTCAAACGCCTTTTGAAAATCCAGATACACGATATCAACTGGCTCCTCTTTGTCCACATGTTTGTTTACTCCTTCAAAGAATTGAAGTAATTTGGTCAGGCAAGATTTTCCCACATAAAAGCCGTGCTGACTCGGTCTCAGTATTTCATGTCCTTTATGTGCTCTGTAATTTTGTTTTTAATAATAGCCTCTACCATTTTCCCCAGCAGCAACGGGTCCCCAGAGCAATGTTAGAGTCCCTTTTACCAAACTGCAGTAAAAAGTGGCCTTAGCGCACCCTTACGTGGGTCGTTCTATAAGGCCAATTTTACTGCAGGAGTAAAATTGATGATTTTTCTATTTTCCCTACTAACAGCCACATGCTAATTTTCCCATACGCACATGGCCATTAGTGCATGAGCCCCCTACTGCCACCCATTATGCAAGTACCAAGGGCTTACGCACTAAGGGACCCTCTTATTAAGTCGCGTAAGCGTCTACACACGCCCGTGTGCCAAAATGGAGTTACTGCACAGCTACCATGTGGCTCTTGTGGTAATTTTATTTTTGGCATGCGTCCAATATGCACATCTGAAAAATAATTTTTATTTTCGGATGCGCATATCAGACGCGCACCGAGTGGCACTTGACACGCGTAGGTCATTACCACCTGGTTACTGCGTGAGTCTTTACCACTAGGTCAATGACTGGCAGTAAGGTCTCAGGACCAAAATGGACACACAGCCATTTTTATTTTGCTGCATGTCCATTTTCAGCAAAAATTTAAATAAAAAGCCTTTTTTACAGGCGCTGGAAAATGCATTGGCATGTACACTACCCGCGCCTACACTACCACAAGCCATTTTTCAGCATACCTCAGTAAAAGGACCCCATAGCATGCACTAATTAGTTAGCACACAGCAATGAAGCTGCGCTAACTGATTAGCGTAGAACACACCCACTTTCCACCCCAGCACTAAAAAATAAGGGGTCCTTTTACTAAGCTGCAGTAAAAAGTGGCCTTCGGTAGAGTGAGCGCATCTTTTGGGTACGTTCTGGGACATTTTTTTTACCACATCTAGAAAAAAGGGCATTTTTAAGGGGCCAAAAAATGGACTTGTGCTAAAATTGAAACCAGTGCACATCCATTTACTGCCACCCACTGACCTAGCAGTAAGCTCTCACGCACTACCCTTGCGGTAAGCATAGAGCACATGCCAACTGCTGTTTACCACCAGGTAAGTGGCCCACGGTAGAAAATAGAAAATTATTTTCTACCGCGGGATTTGGCGCATGCCAAATTCAGAATTGGTAGTGCCAATTCGACACGCGCTGTATGTGTGTAGGCCCTTAGACAACTTAGTAAAAGGGCCCCTAAATGTTATTTTTTTACCACATTTTCTGTTGGTTTCTAATCGAACATCAACCAGAAAAGATTTGTTTGACCCCTGATGCAGGCTTTGATGCTGAAACACGGCCATGTCGGGTCATTATCCGATCATCAATAAAGTTTTTTGGATCTCCTCTACATTTGTCCTCACTTTTTCGATTCCTTTGCCTTTGATTTGCGTGAGGATTTTCCTCTCTGCTTTTTTGTTGCACATCTAAAAATTACCATGAGACACCTCAGCACGTTCACAGTAAGCCATTTTTTTTTTTTGCAGCGGTAAGCATATTTAATGCCTACTGCAGCTTAGTAAAAGGTCCCTTAGGGGACCTTTTACAGAGAGGCGAAAATCCCATCATGGGCTTACTGCTCGCTCTTTCAGGACTACCGCCAGCCCAATGCAGCAAATAATGTAGGTTAGTGTCCTAATGCAGCATGCTAACTTCCTCCCAAAGAAGGAAAGGGAATGGGATTTGATATACTGCCTTTCTGTAGTTTTTGCAACTACATTCAAAGTGGTTTACATAAGAATAGCCATACTGGGTCAGACCAATGGTCCATCTAGCATCCTAGGGGAGCTGGGAAAGAGCACCCATAACCTGTTATCATTTGAGATAAGATGAAGAACAGAAAACTTAGGGCAAAAAGGGCCCTGCGCTAGTGGCGGGAGCCGGTTTTGCCACGCTCTGATGCCCTTTTTACCACAGCATGTAGAAACTCAAGAAAGATATAGTAGAATTGGAAAAGGTGCAGCGAAGGGCGACTAAAATGATAGCGGGGATGGGACAACTTCCCTATGAAGAAAGACTAAGGAGGCTAGGGCTTTTCAGCTTGGAGAAGAGATGGCTGAGGGGAGACATGATAGAGGTATATAAAATAGTGAGTGGAGTGGAACAGGTGGATGTGAAGCATCTGTTCACGCTTTCCAAAAATACTAGGACTAGGGGGCATGCGATGAAACTACAGTGTAGTAAATTTAAAACAAATCGGAGAAAATGTTTCTTCACCCAACGTGTAATTAAACTCTGGAATTCGTTGCCGGAGAATGTAGTGAAGGCGGTTAGCTTAGCAGAGTTTAAAAAGGGGTTGGACGGTTTCCTAAAGGACAAGTCCATAAACCGCTACTAAATGGACTTGGGGAAAAATCCACAATTCCAGGAATAACATGTATAGAATGTTTGTACGTTTGGGAAGCTCGCCAGGTGCCCTTGGCCTGGATTGGCCGCTGTCATGGACAGGATGCTGGGCTCGATGGACCCTTGGTCTTTTCCCAGTATGGCATTACTTATGTACTTATGTGGGGGGAAGCACTTACCACCACCCACTGAGGTGGCGGTAGGGGCTCGCACACTAACCCAGCGGTAATTAGGTAGTGCGAGGCACTGCTGGATTACTGCCAGGTAACCCCCTGCAGAAATATTTTTCAAATATTTCCACTAGCGCTGGAAATGCCACACACTGGGGCAGGGCCGCTGAGAGGAGGGGCAGGGGGGGGCAAAATTCCCTGCGCCCAGACCACCAAGGAGGGCCCGGCACCGGAGTCTCTCGCCCTCTCCTGCTCCCAGGCCGCTGGCACCGCAGTCCCATCTTCACCTGCCTACTCTCATCTCCCTTCTCTCTGTTGTCCGACCCCCTGCATTTAAAAAAAACACCTCTAAAGCAGCAGCACAGCACCTTCTGTGTGAAAGCGGCAGATCGCCTCGGGCAGGTCTTCCCTCACTGTGTCCCGCCTTCCTCTGATATAACTTCCTATTTCCGCGAGGGCGGGACACAGTGAGGGAAGGCCCGCCTGAGGCGATCTGCCGCTTTCGCACAGAAGGCGCTGCACCTGCCGCTTTAGAGATTTTTTTTTAATTTAAGTGAAGTGGGTCGGATGACAGGCAGAAGGGAACAGAGGGTAGGTGGGTGGAGACTGGGAACTGCGACGCCGGCGGCCTGGGAGCAGGAGAGGGTGGCGACAGCAGTAGTGATTGAGGAGTGGGGGGCAATCCTTGGGGAGGCGTGGGGGCGACGATCCTGCGGCGCAGCGATCCTGGGGGGGCCAGGCCTTGCCCTGGGCCCGGCTCAGTCTCTCGGCAGCCCTGCACTGGGGGTAAAACTGCCACCGGCTCCCGTGTTGGGTTGGCAGTAGTTCCGGATTGCCGAGCGGTGGCGCCACTTAGTAAAAGGGCCCCTTAAGTTGTAGATTGTAAAACGGACTTTGACTTGCTAGCTGAACTGCATAAAACATTTGGTGAAGGTCAACCAGGACACAGAATTCGTGTGTGTGGGTGGGGGGGGGGGGGGGGGTAGTGAAGCATGGAAAGGAAATGTGAAGTATTTTAAAAAAGGACCTTGCAAAGTTTGCCAAAAAGAAAGTAAAACACAATAGGAAATGCATTGCAAGGATGAGAAAGTTCTGAAAAAAGGAAGTCTTGCCCGTAATGAAAGGGAAGTGACAGAGAAAACCTTCCACAACTACAAAATGTCTAAAAAAAAATCATCAGAAAAGCTAAACTGAACAGACAAGTACATATTGCTAAAGATAGAAAATCACTCTTAGGTTAGCACGTAACTGACTGCAGTTGCCAATGCCACTCTGTTTAGATAGTTTGTATTATCTGTTCTGACAGGAACCATTGTTATTATTTCAATCTGTAACTATGGGGTCCTTTTACTAAGCTGCGGTAGGCTCTACGTGAGTGCAGCGTGCTCCCAAATGAGACTGTCACTACGCCAGCGTACCCCCCTGGTGGAAATTTCAGATTGAAACTGTGATAGTGAAACAGCACCCCCTACTGGCAGGAATGTAGATGGAGGACTCTGGCTGAGGTTAGAAGGAACATTGGTGCCCAGATACAGTTACAGAATGTTAATATAAAAGGGTATCGGTATGCCTAACATTTAGGAGCCCACAGTTATACCCGTTATAGACCAGAAGTTACATGCAAAGGGTCGTATACACCTGAGTGCCCTCTGCAGTTACAGGCAAAGGGTATTATACCCCTGAGCACCCTCCACAGTTACAGGCAAAGGGTCATATACCCCTGAGCACCCTCCGCAGTTACAGGCAAAGGGTCGTATACCCCTGAGCACCCTCCGCAGTTACAGGCAAAGGGTCGCATACCCCTGAGCACCCTCTGCAGTTACAGGCAAAGGGTCTTATAAACCTGAGCACCCTCTGCAGTTACAGGCGAAGGGGTTTATACCCCTGAGTGCCCTCTGCAGTTACAGTCAAAGGGGCATGCACCCCTGAGTTCATAGTTATGAAATTGCCTTTCATGTGTCCAGCAGCTAAGCATCCACATCTTCCCCAACATTCCCCCTAAAAAAACAACCCTCTACCAGGATACACTAATGTAGTGGGCATGGAAGCTCTGTCCTACCTAATCACCCATCTAAGAGCGACCCCTCAAAGATAGAATTCAGGTACTCATTGGGCTGCGTCTGCTTTTGGGAAGCCATGGAGGGGCATCAGCCTTCTCTATCACTTTTTGCCCACATTAAGTTCACTAAAGATTAAACTATGCCTTAGTCAGATTGGCTCTAATGATGCCTAAATATTATTCTTTTGACAGAAGCCCAGTATTCCACCAGTTCAAAGAACGTATGCACAACTTCAAGATGTGTAACAGCAGGCAAGTATGAATGTTATGTCTATTCTATTCTATTACGATTCTTCTATACCACTTTCGTATATTTCTCAAGGTGGTTTACAATAAGATTAGATATCTTATATAGATATAATATATAATTCATATCTTAATATGACTTAAGACCTAATTCTACAAAGTAAACAAATAGGATTTTCAAACTTTATGAAAGAGGCTACAGTTGGATAGCTATCTTATAGATAATGGTATTCTATTCCATACTTTAGGACTCGGAAACGCAAAAGAGCGTTCGCAAATAGATTTCGGTATCGTTTCCTTTGATGAAGGAATGTCAAGTGTCAAATTCTTTGTGCTTCTCAACTGTGCTATCATAACTTTATTCATACCATAGACACATTTATATACTTGATAGGCTATCTTAAATTGAATGTGGGATTCCACTTTTAGCCAATGCAATTTTTCTAATAAAGGGCTAACTTCACTAAATTTTCCTAAACCATATATCAAGCGAGCAACCATATTTTGCATTAATTGAAGATGGTACGTTTGTTGTTTATTAATGTTATGATACAATGAATTGCAATAATCAAGTAAAGGAATTAAAATTGCCTGCGCAATCATTCGAAACCTTAATAAACGTAAAGATGATATAATCCCATGAAGTTTATGTAAGTGGTAAAAGAAGTTCCTCACAAGGGCATTGATCTGGAATTCATAAGTAAGTCTAGAGTCTATGATACCCAATGCTTTCATTTAGAATCTATCTTTAAGGATACATCTGGAGAAAGGGGCCCCCGCTAGCGGCAGTGCGTGTTTTTGCAGTGGGCCGAGGCCCCTTTGAATGCAGAAGGTAAAAAGAAATGGCTATGTGGTAAGTTCGTACTTGTCATGTGGTTATATCGGGGGAGAGTACTTACTGCCACCCACTGAGGTGGCGGTAAGGGCTCTCGAGGTAACCCAGCGGTAACCGGGCAACGTACAGCACTGTCTGATTACCGCTGGATAACCCTGGTGGTAAAAATATGGAAATAAATTTCCATAGCACTGAAATGGCACACACTGGGGGCTACGGCAGCCCAGCGGTAGTTCTGGATTGGGGCTCTTCTGCATATCTCTCTTAAGTTCATCTCCTGGTTTTGCCTGGACAGCTGCCCGTATAATTCAGAACATGGACCCAACCGTCGAACCTTGCCAAGACTTCTACAAGTATGCCTGTGGTGGCTGGCTAAGCAGACATGTCATTCCCGAGGCCAACTCACGCTACAGCATTTTCGACATACTAAGAGATGAACTAGAAATCATCCTTAAAGGTGAGGGTGAAAGTTAAATGTCTTACAACATGTTACCTACATTGAACATTCTTTTTATAACCTTGATCGGAGCTCATTTGTATGCTCTTAAATAGCTAGAACCTGGAAGGGTGGGCTATTCTGCATTACCTATCTCTTTTATACTTCCTCTAAGGAACCCCTGCTTGCTGCTGTCAAAGATAGGATTCTGGGCTACATGAACCTTTGCTCTTACCCATTTATATTCCTAAGCATACAGATGGCTTTCTTCATTATATCCATTCTAATCTGTGCTTGAAATTTAGCCCCTAGAGATTGACGACAGCAGCATCATTGTAATTGGGAAATACTAAAAGTTATTCCATCCCTCTTCAAAATGCTTTACATGGTTAGAATTAGTACTACAGGTATTATTCCATCCTACATGAAGATTGAGTGAATAAGGAGCTTTCCTAGCATAATTCTCTGAATGATTCCTTCACTTTTCTAACCACCTTTCTGCCCCACACTTAGGTTTACTGGAGACATCAGACCATGAGGATCGTGATGCCGTCAAAAAAGCTAAGACGCTTTATAAATCCTGTATGAACGAGAGTAAGTGGAGCATCAGCGACTTATAAATAAACTGAAAGCTGTTGGCATGGGCCCTGAAGTGACTGACTGGGTTGGAAACTGGTTGAGTGGGAGGTGACAGACGGTAGTGGTAAATGGAGTTCCCTCTGAGGATAGGGCAGTTACCAATGGTGTTGCCATAGAGATCAGTCCTTGGTCCAGTCTTTTTAACCATTTTGTAAGCCATACTCTAGATGAACTATCAGGAAAAGTTTGCCTCTTTGCAGATGATACCAAAGTTTGCAACAGTGTACATAACTTGGAAGGTGTGGATAACATGAGGAGGGATCTAGTGAAGTCTGAAGCTTGAAGAATGGTCTAGTTACGGCAGTTAAGACTTCATGCTAAAAAAGCAGGGTCATGCATTAAGGCTGCAAAAACTTAAGGAAGCAGTACATCTGAAGTACTTCTATGAATGATAGAGGAGCAGGACTTGGGGGTGGTCATATCTGATGTTCGTAAGGTGACCAAACAGAAGAGGTTACAGCAAAAGCCAGAAGTATGATTGGTTGCATAGGGAAAGGTATAGCCAACCGCAGTGCATTTTTTCTAGTGAAAAAGGTGCTAGTACTCAAATGATGCCACCTTTCAGAGTTGGGGTGATCACTGATGGACCGACCCACCTGCAATCAGTCACAGAATCTATGGCAAGGCAGAATTGGTATGTAGAGCCTGAGCTCTTTCGTTAAAACTTGGGGACCATGCGTCAATTTTAGCAGACAATGGAAAAGATGTCAGTGCTCAGTACCCCCAAGTACCCTCTCAAAAAAAAAAAAAACCCTGGCCAACAGAACAAAAGGACTTGATAGTGCATCTGTATAAGTCTCCAGGGAGACCTCATTTAGGGACCCTTTTAGTAAGCTGTGGTAGGGTCTATGCACATGCAGCGCACACCAAAATGAGACTACCGCCAGGCTAATGCACACACACACCCAGCGGGGATTTTGGATTTGGAGCGTGCTCATTCCGGTGGCAGAAAAAAAAATTTTTATTTTCTACCACGTGCGGTGTTTCCGGCAGTAATCGGCAGTTGGCGTGAGCCAAACGGTTACCTCGCATGTAGCACGTGAGCCCTTACCGTTAGATCAATGGGTGGCAGTAAGGGCTCAGGCCATAAATAGGTGTGTGCTAGTTTTCATTTTAGCGTGTGCCCATTTCTTGGCCCTTTTTAAAAAATGCCCTTTTTACCAAAGGCAGTAAAAAAATGGCCCGGTGGGCTCCAAAAACACCACCCACACTACCGCAGGCCACTTTTTACCAAAGCTTATTAAAAGGACCCCCTCAGAGTACAATTCTGGAGACTCCACCTTCAACAAGATATAACAAAATGGAGTCAGTGGCTAGTAAAATAGTAAGTGGTCAGTTTTCATCATAAAGCATGTGGGGGCAGGCTTAAAGATATCGATCTGTATACTTTGGAAGTAAGGCAGAATAAAGGAGATATGATAGAAATATTTAAATATCTCTGTGGTGTAAATGCACAGAAGTCAAATCTCTTTCAGTTGAAGGGAATCTCTGGAGCAAGGGCCAACTTTCAAGGATGAGGCAGCAGTATCTGTCAGCTTCCTTGGTTTCCTGCTGTGATTTCACCAACCCCTTCCTACCCCTCCTGCCTTCTGTACTGAGGCACTATCTGTCTGTGACAGGAGGTGAACGCTTAGACTTTCAGCTTCTGGGGAGTAAAAATTTTTCAGGGAGCATGATGCTGGGCTTCCATCCAGGAGCTCCACCATAGTGCACCAAAATGTCTTCAGATTTATGTTGCAATTTAGACAATAATCTGAACTAGGAGGAGTCCACTAGCAGCAGAATCCAAAACAGGTCAACTCATGCCTTATAGATAATTAGAGCAATTAATGATTTTCTGCTTCTTTCCTAGGCTACATAGAGCTGATGGATTCGTTGCCCCTGTTAGAGCTTTTAGATGTGGTTGGAGGCTGGCCAGTGACATCTGCAGACTGGAATCTCACTAAAGGTAACGTGTATGTCCATACGATATTCCAATTTATAGGGTCCAATGAAATCTCTCTGCAGATATTTTTCATCACTAGAAGGCTGATGTCATCTGTTTATATCTCCTTTGAGGACACCTTAATAAACAGAAGTATCAGTCACAAATTCACACCTCATTTAAAAACATCCTTCAGAAAATATAGGGTGAGCCTGTATTACATTATTTTTAGTCTAAAACTTTACAACCACACTGATCACAACTCTGTTTAGTATTTGGTTGTTCCACACAAAGGTGGTATATCAAATCCATAACCCTCTATCCCTTTACCTAAACCACTCTGAGAAAAACTGCATTGGCTACCAATCAAAGAACGTATCACTTTCAAAATCTGCACGACTGTTCACAAAATTATTTATGGTGAGGCACCGGGATACATGACAGACCTCATAGTACATAAGTATTGCCATACTGGGAAAGACCAAAGGTCCATCGAGCCCAGCATCCTGTTTCCAACAGTGGCCGATCTAGGTCACAAATACCCAGCAAGGTCCCAAAAATGTACAAAACACTTTATAGACTTGCCAACCAGAAGTACCACAAAATCTGCACGATCATACCTAAATCTCCACTACCCAAGCAACAAAGGACTCAAATACAAATCCACCTATGCATCCAGTTTTTCATACTTAAGCGCACAACTGTGGAACGCACTGCCAAAAGCAGTAAAAACTACGCTCGACCATCTAAATTTCCGGAAAGCACTAAAGACAGAACTGTTCAAAACAGCGTACCCCACCGACCCAACATAAGGTACATGGACACTTGCGACACAATGTAACCAAAGACCGTAACGGACATTACCTGACTCTTCCTCCCCTCTCCCTTTCTAAGTTCCCCCCAACTGTACCTATCATACGTGTACCTCATTCTACCACAATATCGCTTTGAATTAATCCAAACCATGTATTTCTTCAGACCGGAATCGGCTAATGCCGTTAACCGTAATATGTAAGCCACATGCAACAAATAAATAAATAAATACATTTACTGTACTGCTTAAATGCTGTAGTTTATTGTGATTGGAGAGGAAGGTTTATAGCCAGCAGACTTAAACATACTCATAATAAGGTAAAGAAAGAATGCAAAGTGGATAGAGGGAAAAAAACGTCAATATAACTGGGACCTCCTCCAAGGGCATCAGGACGATATTCCTCTAGCTCAACAGAATGACTCTTTTGCTTTGGAACCAGAGGTTCAAGACTCAAGATCCATGCACGAAAAAAAACAAGCAAGCCCTGAAAACTCATTCACAAAGCTTGTGTTACCCTGACTCAGAAATGCTGGGTCCAATATGCAAAGTGATTTAAGCAGCCAGGAGAGGCTCCTGGTAGTTAAAATGGCTTGCCTCAAATTATCCGGAGATATTCTACAGTACTTAACTGGTTAGTGCCTCTGAATATCCCTGCTACCCGACCATTACCTAACTGGCAAGGTGCAGCGAAGGGCAACTAAAATGATAGCGGGGATGGGACGACTTCCCTATGAAGAAAGACTAAGGAGGCTAGGGCTTTTCAGCTTGGAGAAGAGACGGCTGAGGGGAGACATGATAGAGGTATATATAATAATGAGTGGAGTGGAACAGGTGGATGTGAAGCGTCTGTTCACGCTTTCAAAAAATACTAGGACTAGGGGGCATGCGATGAAACTACAGTGTAGTAAATTTAAAACAAATCGGAGAAAATGTTTCTTCACCCAACGTGTAATTAAACTCTGGAATTCGTTGCCGGAGAATGTGGTGCAGGCGGTTAGCTTGGCAGAGTTTAAAAGGGGGTTGGACGGTTTCCTAAAGGACAAGTCCATAAACCGCTGCTAAATGGACTTGGGAAAAATCCACAATTCCAGGAATAACATGTATAGAATGTTTGTACGTTTGGGAAGCTTGCCAGGTGCCCTTGGCCTGGATTGGCCGCTGTCGTGGACAGGATGCTGGGCTCGATGGACCCTTGGTCTTTTCCCAGTGTGGCATTACTTACAGTGGTGGAAATAAGTATTTGATCCCTTGCTGATTTTGTAAGTTTGCCCACTGACAAAGACATGAGCAGCCCATAATTGAAGGGTAGGTTATTGGTAACAGTGAGAGATAGCACATCACAAATTAAATCCGGAAAATCACATTGTGGAAAGTATATGAATTTATTTGCATTCTGCAGAGGGAAATAAGTATTTGATCCCCCACCAACCAGTAAGAGATCTGGCCCCTACAGACCAGGTAGATGCTCCAAATCAACTCGTTACCTGCATGACAGACAGCTGTCGGCAATGGTCACCTGTATGAAAGACACCTGTCCACAGACTCAGTGAATCAGTCAGACTCTAACCTCTACAAAATGGCCAAGAGCAAGGAGCTGTCTAAGGATGTCAGGGACAAGATCATACACCTGCACAAGGCTGGAATGGGCTACAAAACCATCAGTAAGACGCTGGGCGAGAAGGAGACAACTGTTGGTGCCATAGTAAGAAAATGGAAGAAGTACAAAATGACTGTCAATCGACAAAGATCTGGGGCTCCACGCAAAATCTCACCTCGTGGGGTATCCTTGATCATGAGGAAGGTTAGAAATCAGCCTACAACTACAAGGGGGGAACTTGTCAATGATCTCAAGGCAGCTGGGACCACTGTCACCACGAAAACCATTGGTAACACATTACGACATAACGGATTGCAATCCTGCAGTGCCCGCAAGGTCCCCCTGCTCCGGAAGGCACATGTGACAGCCCGTCTGAAGTTTGCCAGTGAACACCTGGATGATGCCGAGAGTGATTGGGAGAAGGTGCTGTGGTCAGATGAGACAAAAATTGAGCTCTTTGGCATGAACTCAACTCGCCGTGTTTGGAGGAAGAGAAATGCTGCCTATGACCCAAAGAACACCGTCCCCACTGTCAAGCATGGAGGTGGAAATGTTATGTTTTGGGGGTGTTTCTCTGCTAAGGGCACAGGACTACTTCACCGCATCAATGGGAGAATGGATGGGGCCATGTACCGTACAATTCTGAGTGACAACCTCCTTCCCTCCGCCAGGGCCTTAAAAATGGGTCGTGGCTGGGTCTTCCAGCACGACAATGACCCAAAACATACAGCCAAGGCAACAAAGGAGTGGCTCAGGAAGAAGCACATTAGGGTCATGGAGTGGCCTAGCCAGTCACCAGACCTTAATCCCATTGAAAACTTATGGAGGGAGCTGAAGCTGCAAGTTGCCAAGCGACAGCCCAGAACTCTTAATGATTTAGAGATGATCTGCAAAGAGGAGTGGACCAAAATTCCTCCTGACATGTGTGCAAACCTCATCATCAACTACAGAAGACGTCTGACTGCTGTGCTTGCCAACAAGGGTTTTGCCACCAAGTATTAGGTCTTGTTTGCCAGAGGGATTAAATACTTATTTCCCTCTGCAGAATGCAAATAAATTCATATACTTTCCACAATGTGATTTTCTGGATTTAATTTGTGATGTGCTATCTCTCACTGTTACCAATAACCTACCCTTCAATTATGGGCTGCTCATGTCTTTGTCAGTGGGCAAACTTACAAAATCAGCAAGGGATCAAATACTTATTTCCACCACTGTATGTACTTATGTAAGAACACAAATGTAGTCAGTTAGGGCCTTAATTTATAAAGGTTATGCTCCTAAAATTTATGCTTCTAGTTTATGAGCATAATTTACACTCCTAACTTTATGCTCCTAAATTACAAGCATAATCTATTTAATCCTGACAGAATTAGCACATTCATTTGCATACTTTGCTCTGTGTCAGGAACAGAAACAGAATAAGTAAATCAACTGTGATGTAGACTCCAATTAAGGGACCACAACGTCAATAGGATGGAATAGTAAGCATCACACTGAGGTGTCCTTTTACTGAAGTGTCTTAAATTTTTGAACCTACTGCGCCATAACAGCAAAAATTAATGCACAGGAAGTCCAAAGTCTGTGTGGTATTTGTTGAGGATGTGCCCAGCATGTTGACTACTGTAACTTTATTGAAATGCTCATTAGTATGTGTTAAACTTGGTTGCACTTAGTACTGATTCACAGGGAGGGGCATAATCGAATGGGGCACCCAAGTTTTCCTGAGAGTGTCCTCGCAGGACGTACCCGCGAAGGGGTGGGGAAACCCGAATTATCAAAACAAGATGGGCGGCCATCTTTTGTTTCGAAAGTACGGTCGGGGACGCCCAAATCTCAACATTTAGGTAAACCTTAGAGATGGTTGACATAAATGTTGAGATGGTCGACCTTAGAGATGGTCGTCCCCAGTTTTCGGCCATAATGGAAACCGAGGACGCCCATCTCAAAAACAACCAAATCCAACTCATTTGGTCGTGGGAGGAGCCAGCATTCGTAGTGCACTGGTCCCCCTCACATGCCAGGACACAACTGGGCACCCTAGGGGGCACTGCAGTGGACTAACTGATGCACTAACTGAACGGAAAAAGCCCTTCCCTTACCGATCCCTTAGCGATTCGAAAAGGAATGGGCATGCATGAAGAAAATCACACGCAAATGAGCTGCTCACTGTTAGCTCATTTGCACATGACTTCCTTCCTAAGAATGGGAAGCCAGTGCAGAGCAGCCAAGCGTTATGCGTGGCTGCTCTGCGCATGCCAAAGACGGTTTCATACATGCAGACAAGCTGCGTGTATAATAGCAATCTACAACCTTAAATAAATTGCCATCTATAACCAGGGAAAAATACAAGTCCAGGTGAAAACGTCCAAGTGCACATCAGGGACGTATGGGTGAAGGACGTCTGTCCCTGTGATGGTGTCCAAAATGTAGATGTTTCTGTAAGAAGGATGTCAATGCTTTTGCTATGCCTCTGACACCCCCTATATTTATTTGGATTTTGGATCACAAGTAGCAGCAGCAGGATTTGAAACCAACCACCTCTGGGGTGCAAGACCAGTGCTCTAACCACTAGGCCACTCCTCCACTCCACTCCCTTGAGATTTGACTGTCCCTGTTGGGGGGGGGGGCAGTTCAGGATGTCCAAAATGTTTGAAACAAGGACGTCCATGCCTTCACTATGCCTCCGCTGTCACACACATACCTCCCCCCCACCCCCCCACCCAGGGACCTGCATACTGCTGCGATGGACCTGAGTATGACATTTCAGGCTGGCAAAAAAAGTTTTAAAGTTGATTTTTCGGGGTGGGAGGTGGTTAGTGACCACTGGGGGAGTCAGGGGAGGTCATTCCCGATTCCCTTCGGTGGTCATCTGGTCAGTTCGAGCACCTTTTTGAGGCTTGGTTGCAAGAAAAAATGGACCAAGGAAAGTCGGCCAAGTGCTCGTCAGGGACGCCCTTCTTTTTTCCATTATCGCTCGAGGACGCCTATCTGTTAGGCACGCCCCAGTCCCGCCTTCGCTACGCCTCCAACTTACCCCCGGGAACTTTGGTGGGCTCCCAGTTAAGTTGGATGGGCCTTCCAAAAACTACTCTATTGTCTATATTGCTCATGTTTGATTTATTTTTACTGTACACTGCTGTGAGTGAATTTCTTCAAAAAGGTGGTAAAGATTAATAAGTAAATTCCCCCCCGCCCCCCCTCCACTTTGTCCATCTTTCTCCTCCTCTATCCCCGGACCCGTCATTCCCCGACCCCCCCCCCCCCTTCCTGTGTACCTCAGCTCCTTCACGGGTGCACAGCCACTGTCTGCCGGCTTCACAGAGAGGGAACAGGAAGTGACATCAGCAAGAGCAAAGGGAAGCCTGTGGGGCCAGCCTAGGCAGCGGATGTGCATCACTGCTTCTGCCAGCAAAGCTGATGAAGGGGAAGTTCAGAGAGAGGGGGAGTTGGGCCATAGGCGGGCAGGGGCAAATGCTAGATCCAGATATGGAAGAGTGGGGGAGAGAGGAGCGAGGTGGCCACTGCTGAACTGTATTGTGGGACCAGATAAGGTGGGCCTTTGTCCATTCAGGTCCACCTGTAGCTACGCCACTGGACCCACCTAATTCCTGCCCTCTAACACAACATGCAGTTAATGAACAAATTTGCATGCGCTGTCATGCCACTATGGTAACACTTAATTTACTTGTGCAATAGCAGTTTTTACATGCTAATTTGCACATTAACTGCTGAACTCACTTTAGTAAAAGGGTCCCTAAATTTTGCTTGCTAATAGTATAGTTGATGTTCCAGTTCAGCTTCTATTCTATCCGGCCAATATTTAAAACCATTTAACCAGCCAGAAATGGCTCCTAGCCAGTTAAATGGTTCTTAACTGGCCATCTGGTGATATTCAGCAGGAGATAGCCGGCTATCTCTCGCTGAACATCGCCATTTAGCACTTCGCGGAGAGCCAGTTATATCTCACGATATAACCAGCTATCTGTGGACATTCAGCACATCGCCGGCTAAGTTTGGCAGCCATATTAGGCTGCCAAAATAGCGGCCTGGCCGATTTCAACTTAACCAGCCAGCGCTGAATATCAGCTTGGTCGGTTAAGTTGAAACTGGACAAAAAAAAAAACCCGGATATTCAATTCAGTCACTGGAAATGGCCTGGAATTCAATATCCAGGCTGACCATCGACCGTGGGAGGCAGCCAGCTGCTTCCCGCAGTCCTGAACATCAGCCCCTATGTTTTATTTCAGCAGTTCTTTTTCTGGTGTCTTGCTTAACGTTTCACCAGTGTATCCAAGGTTCTTACCCTTTGTTTAATGTTAATATCTTTGTGATATACATCCCTGAAAAATACTGTGATTCGGTGTCTTACAGAACACAATTGGTCCTTGGAAGAAAAGCTCTCCCTCCTGAACTCCAGATTTAACAAGCGAGTGGTCATTGACATGTTTGTGTGGACTGATGACCGGGACTCCAGCAGACATATCATTTACGTAAGAAAACAAACACAGTCAGCAAATAATACAGGATATCCTGAAGATAACCCTCCACCCGATACTGAAAGCTATTTAACCAGCCAGACACGGCTGTTGACCAGTTAGGCATATCAGCACCTAATCGTGGATATTTAGCAGGAGATAACCAGTTATCTCCCTATAAATATCCGTGGTTAGCAGATAGCCGCCAAGGGCCAGATTACTACTACTACTACTACTTAACATTTCTAGAGCGCTACTAGGGTTACGCAGCGCTGTACAGTTTAACAAAAAAGGACAGTCCCTGCTCAAAAGAGCTTACAATCTAATGGGCGAAATGTCAAGTTGGAGCAGTCTAGATTTCCGGAATAGAGGTATGGTGGTTAGGTGCCGAAGGCGACATTGAAGAGGTGGGCTTTGAGCAAGGCTTTGAAGATGGGCAGGGAGGGGGCCTGGCGTATGGACTCAGGGAGTTTATTCCAGGCATGGGGTGAGGCGAGGCAGAAAGGGCAGAGCCTGGAGTTGGCGGTGGTGGAGAAGGGTACTGTAAGTAGGGATTCTATATATGGTGCCTAAAAAATCCACGCGGAACTCAGTTTCACCTAAGTGTATTCTGTAAGGTTTAGCGTTGTATATAGAATACGCTTAGTTGATATCATCGCGCCTAAATCTGCGCTTGCCCATTTACAGCAACGAAAACCTGGCATAAATCCCAACATGTAGATTTAGGAAGACTGGGCTGTATTCTACAACTACGTGCGTAAATTTTGGTACATGCCCATAAACACAGCCCTTTTGAACTGTGCGCATTTATTTTGAATTGCTCATTTCACCATTTAGGCGCAGTTCATTATAGAATACACTTACCGAGTGGTGCGTGAAACTTGCAATTATTGTCAATTAGAGGGGCATAATCGAATGGGGCGCCCAAGTTTTCCTGAGGGTGTCCTCGCAGGACATCCCCGCGAAGGAGCAGGGAAACCCGTATTATCGAAACAAGATGGGCGGCCATCTTTCGATAATACGGTCGAGGACACCCAAATCTCAACATTTAGGTCAATCTTTGGTCGTGGGAGAAGCCAGCATTCATAGTGCACTGGTCCCCCTGACATGCCAGGACACCAACCGGGCACCATAGGGGCACTGCAGTGGACTAACTGATGCACTAACTGAATGGAAAAAGCCCTTTCCTTACCGATCCCTTAGTGATTCGGAAAGGAACGGGCATGCATGAAGGAAATTGCATGCAAATGAGCTGCTCACTGTTAGCTCATTTGTACACGATTTCCTTCCTAAGGAGGGGAAGCCAGTGCAGAGCAGCCAAGCGTCCGATAGGACGGCCTGCCCGCCAGCCTGCCTGTTTGTCCAGAAATCTGGAGAAAGGGGCAGATTGCTAGCCTCCCCTCCCCTTACTTACTAGTGACTTCAACTCTCGGCGGCCATTTTGAATCGGCGCCGAGATTACCAACAGGAAGGATGCATGCAGGGCAGTGCTCCGAGCAGGAAAGAGGGGGCTCTTTCCTGCCCCGAAGAGGTCACTAGACCACCAGGGCAGTAGTAAGGTAAGGGGAGGGGGTGACGGGGAGGGGGGCAATGGGGTATGTGACAGGGGGCGGAGCGAGGGTGTGACAGGGGGCGGGGTGAGGTGTGAAAGGGGGTGGGGTGGTGTGTGGTGGGGCGGGGCATGTGTCCTCCTTTTGGGGGGACAAAAAATGGTAACCCTACTCCAGAGTGCATTGTTGTTTTAAGCAACTGGCAGAGACATCTTTGGTATAATAAGATACTTTTGAATGAGAAACATAACGTTTGAGTAGCTGAGAAAAAGTGGTGTAGAGCAAGGATTGTTACACAAGTGTCTTGTCAAAACTTCAGCTTTCTGTGGATGAGACCAAAACGAATCATTATTTCTGTAATCTGTGAACCACACTAAGGATTTGTTCCACATAGTAAAAGATTTAACATCTGTTAGAATGGCCCACTTAATGCAAATTTCGAGAGTACAACATTCAGACTATTTATTGACTAAACAAGTGGTGATTTGTGAGCGTATTGCTTCCCTTGACAATGCAACAACTGAAATGTCTACTCAGAATAACAGTGGTTAGAATACATTTACATTTTGTTATTGATAATGATCAAGCTCTTCGTATTTTGCAGAAAATGTCCTCTGTGTCATTATTTTGTGCCTTGTTCACTGAATCTGTTGAAGTACATAAGAGAGATTATTATATCTCCTCTACTCAATGTTAATTCTTCTTTGGAGGAAGGACGTGTCAAATTGCTTGAAGCAATCTATCGTGCATCCAGTGTTGAAAACGGGAGGGAAGCTGGATGAAACATTTAGCCCCTGACCAATTTAGGGGGGAGGGGGCAAAGGATAAGTAAGTCTTATTGTCAATATTTGAGGATACAGACCATATCTGGGAAAATGATCCCCCCCCCCCCCCCCCACCATCCGATGTTCACCCCAGACTATAGCTACAGCACAGGTCCCACTTTAGGCGATGAGACATAGGGCCCCTTTTACAAAGGCATGGTAGGCTCTACATGCTAGTGCATACCCCTGGCGGTAATTTCGGATTTGGTGCACGCCCGTACTGCTGGGACAAATTATTTTTTTATTTCCTACAGTATGCGGTGTTTTCCGACGACCGGTCACTGCTCATGTAGCACGTGAGCCCTTACCACTAGATCAATGGGTGGCATTAAGGGCTCAGGCCATAGATAGGTGTGCACTGTTTTACCACAGGCCCTTTTCCCAGCCCATTGAAAAAAAGCCCTTTTTCCCAGACGCGGTAAAAACTGGCCCAGCACGCCCAAAAAACAGGCACCCACACTACTGCAGGCCACTTTTAGCCATGGCTTAGTAAAAACACCCCTTAGTTACTAATAACTGGGGATCACAGTAGAATAGCACATCTTAATGGTACTTCTGATTGGTAACTTCCTTCCGAGTGCCTTTAGAGCATGGAGGGGTTCGACTTGATCTATTGAAGGGGTTCAGGGTACAAGGGTCTATGTCAAGAGCCTGTACCCAACAAAGCATCAACCAAGCAGAAGCCAGTATGAGTACCACAAAAAAATGTATTTTAGAATGTTTTAAGCTTATCGTTAATCAAAGAAACTTAGATGCTCCAAAAAAAGAAAAAAAAAAAATGAAAAATCACCAAAGTGGAAGATGCCACACACGATGTCAACTGGAGCAAAGTAAAAGTTTATTATCCATATGTGCAAAAATATGCTGATATATTGACCAACACAAGCCATGTTTCGGCAACCCTGCTTTCATCGGGGGTCCTGAACTATCAGCAATAAAACAAATTGCAGCGTTTTTTTGTTGTTTGGTTTTTTTTTTGCCGTTTCCTTTGAGATTGCGGAATGCTGGTGTTTTTAGCATTTCATGTGCTTCTAAAGCTTTTACACAACATTTTGATTACACAGTGCAAGTGTTTTGCTCCAGTTGTCATTGTGTGTGTGGCATCTTCCACTGTGTGCTTTTGCTGTGCTGTTTTGTGGAAGATTGTTTTCCTTTTTGGGGGATTTGACTTGCTGAAAAAAAATGGCCATTTCGCTGTGGCCGGGACTTATTGACTATAACTTACAGGAGGGTTTAACAATCCCTTGAAATAGCACCTTCCTTCCCGTTTTCTTATCTCAGATTCTTACTGTTATGTCTCAGACTAACACTGTTCATTTGTATCTGCCATTTCAAGTCCTGCACATCAGAACAGCAGCTCTGTACCGTGTGTATCATAATGCATTCTGTAATGATAATATAAGATTTAATGTCACCCATCAGTAGAACTCCAATTAGCAAAAACATGCTGTGAATTCTTAATTATTTTCCTTAGAAGTCATATCAAGTTTGCAAAGTCAAAACTCCCAGAGAACAATTTTGATAACTGTCCACAGCTTTTGGAGTCCTTGCAAGCTCTTGAAAGCAGGTGCAAAGCATGCTTCCACGGCTCCGGGCCCCCTGCATTCGGGGTTGGCGGTCGCGGATCGCCTCTCTTCTGGCCTTCCGTCCCTGTGTCCCGGCTTCGTCTGATGTAACTTCCGGTTTCCGTGAGGGCGGGACACGGGGAGGGAGGGCCCGGGGGGAGGCGATCTGTGGCTGCCGCTTCGGGTGCAGGGGGCCCGGGACCAAGCGGGCGGGCAGGTGAGACCAGGGACTGCAGTGCCTGACCCCGGCGCCAGGCTCCCCTTGGAGGCCCGAGGAATTTTGACCCCCTGCCCCCCTCTCTCCAGCCCTGTTCTCTTCCTCTCAGCCAGTCCTCAATAGTCAGGGTCGCTTTACTCATACTACCCCTCTCCTCAAGTCGCTTCACTGGCTCCCTATCCGTTTTTGCATCCTGTTCAAACTTCTTCTACTAACCTATAAATGTACTCACTCTGCTGCTCCCCAGTATCTCTCCACACTCGTCCTTCCCTACACCCCTTCCCGTGCACTCCGCTCCATGGATAAATCCATCTTATCTGTTCCCTTCTCCACTACTGCCAACTCCAGACTTCGCGCCTTCTGTCTCGCTGCACCCTACGCCTGGAATAAACTTCCTGAGCCCCTACGTCTTGCCCCATCCTTGGCCACCTTTAAATCTAGACTGTAAGCCCACCTCTTTAACATTGCTTTTGACTCGTAACCACTTGTAACCACCTGCCTCCACGTACCCTCCTCCTTCCTGTACACAATAATTGATTTGATTTGCTTACTTTATTTTTTGTCTATTAGATTGTAAGCTCTTTGAGCAGGGACTGTCTTTCTTCTATGTTTGTGCAGCGCTGCGTATGCCTTGTAGCGCTATAGAAATGCTAAATAGTAGTAGTAGTAGTAGTAAGATATGAAACAATTTGGGAAAAAATAATCTGTGTACTTTCATGCCCCCAAAATAACCCCATCCCTTTTTAAAGCAGGTTAAAGTTCTTATACTGAGAAACAGTGTGTGTACTTTCACATACAGGGGATGGGGAATTTTCGAAATGAATCTTTATACAAATGAACACACATTTTGCTGTGCAAAAACCTTTAATTATTCCTTTCCCAGTCCACTCTGGGTGAAGATGATAGAGTACACATTTTTTCTGGATGTCATGTTACGGTATAATTATTTGATTAGGAAGAGGCATAGAAAATGTATATTTTTTTGAATTGTGCTTTCATATTCCATTATATTTTATGAATTGCTTTGGGTTCGTCCATTTCTAAGGTAGGCATATTATCACATTACATTGTTTTATCTAATAATAGAATCTAATTGAAAGAAAAATATGTCCATTATTTAGAAGATGGTTGAATATTACAGAGCACTATGAAAGATATAATTTTGGCTATAAGGAGGGGCATAATCGAACGGCGCCGGCCAAAAAAGCTGGCAGGCCATCTTTGGGGCCAGCGCCGTAAGTGGGCGGAGCCAACCATATTTTCAAAAAAGATGGCCGGCCATCTTTTTCTTCGCTAATACGGTTGGGCCCGGCCAAATGTCAGAGTTTGACGGGTTTGAGATGGCCGGCATCGGTTTTTGGCCATAATGGAAAATAATGCTGGCGATCTCAAACCCGGCCAAATCCAAGGCATTTGGTCGTGGGAGGAGCCAGCATTTGTAGTGCACTGGTCCCCCTCACATGCCAGGACACCAACCAGACACCCTAGGGGGCACTTCTAAAAAATTTTTTTTAGATAAAAATAGCTCCCAGGTGCATAGCTCCCTTCCCTTGGTTGTTTAGCCCCCCAAAACCCACTCCCCACAACTCTACACCATTACCATAGCCCTAAGGGGTGAATGGGGGCACCTATATGTGGGTACAGTGGATTTGGGGTGGGTTTTGGAGGGCTCCCATTTACCACCACAAGTGTAACAGGTGGGGGGGATGGGCCTGGGTCCACCTGTCTGAAGTGCACTGCACCCACTAAAAACTGCTCCAGGGACTTGCATACTGCTATCGGGGAGCTGGGTATGACATTTGAGGCTGGCATAGAGGCTGGTAAAAAAGGGGGTTTTTTGGGTGGGAGGGGGTTGGTGACCACTGGGGGAGTAAGGGGAGGTGATCCCCGATTCCCCCCAGTGGTCATTTGGTCAGTTGGGGCTCCTTTTTGCAAAAAAAGGGACCAAGTGAAGCCGGCGAAATGCTGATCAAGCCTGGCTTTTTTTTTCCATTATCAGGTGAGCACGCCCCCGTCTCGCCTTCACTACCCTACCGACACCCCCCCCCCCTTGATGTTTCGCCGGCTCCGTGACGGAAAGCAGTTGAACCCGGCCAAAATCGGCTTTTGATTATACCGATGTGGCCGGGTTCAGGAGATCGCCTGCCATCTCCCGATTTGTGTCGGAAGATGGCCGGCGATCACTTTCGAAAATGAGCTGGAAGGTGTCTTTCCTAGATACTTACAAGACAGTTTTCAATCACAGATAGCCAAAATGGTTTGCACGAGCTTGCATTATTTATTTATTTATTTATTGGGGTTTGTTAGCTGTCTTTGGGGTCCTTTTACTAAGATGCGCTGAAAAATGGCTTGCGGTAGTGTAGGTGCGGGTTTTGGGCATGCGCTGATCCATTCTTTAGCACGCCTGTGAAAAAGGCCTTTTTTTTGCCAAAAATGACGTGCGTCAAAATCAAAATTGCCGCACGCCCATTTTGGATCTGAGACCTTACTGGCAGCCATTGACCTAGTGGTAAAGAATCCGGGCGGTAATGACCTATGTGCATCAAATGCCACTTGGCAACGCATCCGTTATGCACGGCCGAAAATAAAAAAGATTTTTCAGATGCACATATCAGACGCGTGCCAAAAATGAAATTACCGCAAGAGCCACTTGGTACTCGGGCGGTAACTCCATTTTGGTGCGCATTGGGCATGCATAAATGCACAAAAGGTGGTGTGGAGGGGCATAATCGAACAGCACCGGCCATCTATATGGCTGGCCATCTATATGGCCCGCCCGGTAAAGCGGCGTCCCAACCGTATTATTGAAATAAGATAGCCGGTTATCTTCCATTTCGATAATACGGTCGGAGCCGGCCAAATCTCAGCATTTGGGTCGGCTTTAGAGATGGCCAGCATTGGTTTCCAGCGATAATGGAAACTAATGCCGGCGATCTCAAAGCCGGCTAAATCCAAGGCATTTGGTCATGCACTTGTAGTGCACTGGTCCCCCTGACATGCCAGGACACCAACCGGGCACCCTAGGGGACACTGCAGTGGACTTCAAAAATTTCTCCCAGGTGCATAGCTCCCTTACCTTACCTGAGCCCCCCAAATCCCCCCAAAACCCACTCTCCACAAATCTACACCACTACCATAGCCCTAAGGGGTGAAGGGGGGCACCTACATGTGGGTACAGTGGGTTTTGGGGGGGGGGGGTTGGAGGGCTCCCATTTACCACCACAAGTGTTAACAGGTGGGGGGGGGGGATGGGCCTAGGTCCACCTGCCTGAAGTGCACTGCACCCACAAAAAACTGCTCCAGGGACCTGCTGTCAGGGAGCTGGGTATGACATTTGAGGCTGGCATAGAGGCTGGCAAAAAAGTGTTTTTTAATTTTTTTTTTTTTTTTGGGTGGGAGTAAGGGGAGGTGATCCCTGATTCCCTCCGGCGGTCATCTGGTCAATTGGGGCACTTTTTTGAGGCTTGGTCCTCAAAATAAATGGACCAAGTGAAGCCGGCGAAATGCTCGTCAGAGCCGGCCTTCTTTTTTCCATTATCGGCCGAAGCCGGCCATCTCGTAACCACGCCCCGTCCCGCCTTCCGTACCCTTCCGAAACGCCCCATTTAACTTTGGCCGGCCCTGCAACGGAAAGCAGTTGGAGCCTGCCAAAATCGGCTTTCGATTATACCAATTTGGCCGTGTTTAGGAGATGGCCGGCCATCTCCCGATTTGTGTCGGAAGATGGCCGGCCATCTCCTTTGAAAATAAGCAGGATAGTGATAGAGGTGCAATTAGAATCTGGGTCTCTAGGTTTCATACTTTGATACAGTAGTATTTTTTCTTAAAAAGAGAGAGAGAGAGAGAGAGAGAGAGAAAAGAACAAGCGAAGACAGCACTGGGTTGGGATCAGTGGTGACCCTCCATTTTCTACTTTGACTATAGTGGGGAAAAGCAAGCAATTTACCACAGTTCAACAAGGTTCCAAGTTGATATCCTGGCAAAATAATAATAATAATAATAATGTTGGTTCTATGATTTAAAACAACTATGGCCCAAAGTCCCTGAAAAAAACCAGTTTATTTATATACTAAAGTTTGCTACAATTTAATTTGCCAAACAGAGGGTAAACATGCTGAGGTAAATGCTATTTTTTTTTCCCTTTCCTCACTACCATTTGCAATATTAACAAGAACCATTTGTTCGATCTCCCTGTACCATCCCCATGGGCCCCTTATAATTACCAGCCAGGAAAATCACAATGCAGGCAGCCTGTTCCAGGAGTCAAGTCCTAATCGGCAGTGTTCTGCTAGATAAGTGGATGCATGCAAGCGGCTTTTTGTTCTGTTATTTGAATATGGCTTTGCTTCCTGCAAAGACAAGAAGTCATTTTTTTTTCCGGTTACTTTCTTTCTTTTTTGACAGTCTCCATCTGTATTTAAAACAGTGAGAATCTGTGTGAGAGCACACGATTTTCCTCATTCTGTGCCTGAGGAAAACGCCATGCAGAGCTGCCCATAATGACTGGAAGGATAGCACAGTGTGCCCTTCAAACAATAGAAATGCTTTAATGTCATTTCTAAGTTATTTTAACCCTTCTTTCTGTCATTTTTTTTTTTTAAATAGGGTGGAGAAAGCAAAAATTGCTTGAATAATATTCTTTCCCCCATATTTTCTTGCTAGTTCTGAACTAATCTTGGCGGTGACTGTAGAAAAAAATTCCCTATTTTAATTGCCTTCACATATTTTGCACTTCTTAATAGCTATCTAAGCTTAATTTTATTTATTTATTTATTTATTTGTTTAACAGACTGCTCAGTCCAAGCTACCACTTTTTTTAGGTGGGGAACAAATTAAAAAAAAAAAAAAGACACATAAAACATACAGAAAACAAAGTAAATAATTAAAAACTTTCCAAAATTCATGCACCCCACTAAAAAATCTGCGCCAAAACAAAATAGTCATGGGTGTATTCTATAAAGTATGCCTAATTTTAAGCGTACTTTATAGAATAAGTCTAAATTTTTACATGGTTTATAGAATACGCCAAGCGCCCATCCACGTGACTAAATTTTGTCACAGGCAGTTATGCCAAATAAAACTTGGTGTAAACGCCAACGCCTAAATTAGGCACGGACCAGGTGTATTCTATAACAAAGCACAGAGGGACCCTTTTACAGCAGTAGTTCCGGGTTGAGCGCATGCCATTTCTGGCGCTTCCCGGAAATTTTTTGGTCTAGCGCAGCGCTAACTCAGCGGTAATTGGGCATCACCACTTGCTGCCTGGTTACCGCCAGGTCACCACAGGAGCCCTTACCGCCACCTCAGTGGTGGAAAGTGCTTTAGATATGATAGAGGTCTATAAGATAATGAGTGGAATGGAACGGGTCGATGTGGAACGTCTGTTTACGCTTTCCAAAAATACTAGGACAAGGGGGCATGCGATGAAGCTGCAGTGCTGTAAATTTAAAACGAATCGGAGGAAACTTTTCTTCACTCAGTGCGTAGTTATACTCTGGAATTCACTGCCGGAAAAGGTGGTTAAGGCGGTTAACTTAGCGGACTTCAAAAAAGGATTGGACAGCTTCCTGGAGGAAAAAAGCCATAGAATGTTATTGAATGGACGAGGGAATACAGTATTTCTAGGATGGGCTGGACAAATTGCTTGTTCTTTTGGCCGCTGTCGGTGACAGGGTGCTGGGCTCGAAGGACCCTTGGTCTGTCCCAGCATGGCGATGCTTATGTACTTATGTACTCCCCACCTTATGGACACGTGGTAAGAGTTATCTTACCACATGGCCATTTTTCTTTGGGGGGGGGGCTTTTTACCCACTGCGGTAAAAAAAGCCCTGGCATGCAGGTACAACAGCGACCGCAGGGTCCTTTTTTCCTGTAGCTTAGTAAAAGGACCTCATAGATTTTAGAAACACCCACAATCTGCTCATTCTGTGCCCATGGCCATGCACCCTTTTCAACTAACACGCATCACGTTCCAGAATACGCTTAAACAGTTATCTAATTAATACCAATTAGTGTCAATAATTGCTTGTTAAGTGGCAATTATCAGCACTGATTGGTTTGTTAACTAATTAAGTTGCATATGCAAATCCAGAATTTGACTGGATTTGCGCACCCATCTCAGGTCACACTATGTACAGCGCTGCGTACATGTAGTAGCACTATAGAAATGATAAGTAGTAGTAGTATATAAAATCCAGGGGTAAGAGCATGGTATTTATTTTTTGTAGTTTTTGGAGGAAGTGTGTCAAGCAGTGGCGTAGCTATGTGGGGCCACAGGGGCCTGGGTCCCCGTAGATTTGGCTCTGGACCCCCTGCCTACGACCCTCTTGACCCCCCTCCCGCCGCCAACCCGCCGTCGCCTACCTTTGCTGGCAGGGGACCCCAACCCCCACCAGTCGAGGTCCTCTTCTTCCGGCGCAAGGCTTCGTTCTGTTTCTGAGTCTGGTGTCCTGCACGTTGTATGTGTAGAACATCAGAATCAGAAACAGAATGAAGGAAGAAGAGGACCTTGGCTGGCGGGGGTTGGGGTCCCCCGCCAGCAAAGGTAGGCGACGGTGGCATCGGGGGGAGGGTTGGCGGCGGGAGGGGGGTCGAGAGGGTCATTGGCAGGGGGGTCAAAGTTGGTGGTGGCGACGGCGGCGGGGGGGGTCGGCAAAGGCGGAGTGTGGTTGGCGGTACCAGGGGGGAACTAAAACGTGCCTCCTCACCTCGGTCTCTGTACCCCCCTCCCGCCGAAGTCTGGTTACGCCCTTGGTGTCAAGGGCAGAGAATGGGCCTGGGTGCACTAACCAACTAGCGTGCTGACATTACCCCACCATGGTTTGTGCATCCATAATGCAGGAACCCTTAGCATCTCCTAAATAGGATGTTGTAAGTGCTCCCGTAAATAGGGAGTGGTAAGTGCCCTCATATTAACCTTTTGAAATGCACAGCCATGTATTCAAGAAATAGAAAACGGGCTTAGGCACAGGAAAGGTCCGCGTTAGGGTGCTCTAAGCCCATTTCTTAGCACAGCTTAGTAAAAGGGCCCCTAAATAAATAGAAATGAGAACCAGCTTTTCTGTAGCGTCAGCTTACGGAGGGAGGAGTGACCTAATGGTCAGTGCAGTAGACCATGATCCTGGTGACCTGGGTTCAATTCCCACCGCAGCTCCTTGTGACCTTGAGCAAGTCACTTAACCCTCTGTTTCCCCAGTTGTAAAAACATAGATTGTGAGCCCTCTAGGGACAGAGAAAGTACCTGCATATAATGTGTACTAGCCTTTGAGCCCGTAAAAACGGGCTATTATAGGAAGGGGGGGTTGAAAGGCCCGCCCCCTGCCGCCGAGTTTGCCGCTGCCCCTCCCCCTCCGAATTGGCCCCCCCCCCCCGAGCCGTCACCACCCACCTTCCACCCAGCCGGGCCCTCGCTCCGCTACTGAAACAGCGAGGGTCCGGGAATGCAGCACTGAGCTCTGCTGAGCTGCCGACGTCGGCCTTCCTTCTTCTTCTCTGCCTGTCCCGCCCTCGTGTGACGTAACGTCGTCGAGGGCGGGACAGAGGCAGAGAAGAAGAAGGAAGGCCGAGTCGACGTCGGCAGCTCAGCAGAGCTCAGTGCTGCGTTCCCGGACGCTCGCTGTTTCAATAGTGGAGCGAGGGCCCGACCGGGTAGAAGGTGGGTGGCGGCGGTGACTCGGGTGGGGGGAGCGTTAGACGGCGGTGTCCCTCCATCAGAAATAAGCAGTACAGACCCTCTCTTTTCCGTTCCCCGTCATCACGTATTGACGCGGGGGCGGGGCAGAGAAGGTCTCTACTGCGCATTTGCGAGTGAGTACGACACTCGCCTTTTATATATATTGATGATAGCACTGTACATATCTAGTAGCACTATAGAATTGATTAGTAGTAGTTATGAACCTTGCTCACGTTGGTTTCACATCTTAATGCCCATTTTTCCCGATCACAGCCTTGCTGGGTTTTACCACAAAGTCTTTTTCTCCTTTATATTTGTCTTGATTAGACAGTAAGGTCTATGCAGGACTTTTCATACATAGTAACATAATAAATATCAGCAGATAAAGACCTGCATGGTCCATCCAGTCTGCCCACCAAGGTGACCAGAGTTAAATCTGCAGAAGTTCCACTTTATGATTAAACACTGGCATACTTTATCTCTGTCTCTCCCTGCCATTTTTGGGGCACAGACTTTAGAAGTCTGCCCGGCACTGGTCCTCCTTCCCGACCCCTGAAGCTGCTGTCAAAGCTCACTCCAGTTATGAGGTCTTTTAAGTTTTGCTTTAATTGGATTCTATCCTTTTTCTACAAGGTGTTCATCCCATGCATTCTTGAATTCCATCACCATTTCTGTCCTCACAACCAGTGCCATAGCGAGGGCGGCTGACACCCGGGGCGGGTTGCTGCTGCGCACCCCCCCCCCCCGGGTGCAGCATGGTGCACCCCCGCTCGGTGTGCGTACCCTCCCCCCCCCCCCCCCCCCCCGGAGCGCTTTCTTAAATCTGACGTAGGAAATGGGACGGGTGGGAGGGCCGCTCCGCCCCGAGTGCACGTCGCTGGAAGCTGCGTTGGCTCCGCTGGTTCCCTGCTCTCTCTCTGCCCCGGAACAGGAAGTAACCTTTTCCAGGGCAGAGAGAGCAGGGAACCAGCGGAGCCGACAACCCCCCAGCGGCGTGCACCGGGGTGGACTGCCCCACCGCCTCCCCCCTTCCTACGCCACTGCTCACAACATCTCGCGGGAGGACATTCCAGGCGTCCGCCTCCCTTTCCGTGAAAAATTATTTCCTGACATTTCTCCCAAGTCTCCCAACTTCAACTCATGACCTCTAGTTCTACCACTTCCCTGTCTCAAAAAAGATCAGTGCTGTGAACCTCTAGAACCACAATAACAATGTCAAGCAGCAGTGAAAATTTTCTTCTCCAGCCTGTGCCTGTCCTTAGCAATGTCACATTGTTCCCAACCTCATTGCTCCTCAGGTCCTCAAAACAGGCCAGCTTTTTTCATGTTACCCAATATTTTCAAATTAATCTGGTTATTATTATTATTATTAATGACATTTGTACCCCACGCTTTCCCACACATAGCAAGTTCAATGCGGCTTACATAGTAAATAGAATTACAAAGTCTTGAAGGAGAATGTTACAAGTTGTAGTAAACATAGTAGTAGTGGGGTTTTGAGGATATGTAAATTGAGCACGGAGAGGTAAACAAAGATAGGATGAGCAAAGGGAGAAGAGATTCTGGTTCTTAACGTGGATGCAGATTATAAGCCATTCATTGTACATCTACTTGGGGCTGTAGCAAGCTATGTGCAAGGAAGGACATCCATTGGCTTCCCTTGCACTGATATGACCAAAGTGGGTGGGGCAGGAGTACACTGCATCAATTGGGGGGGGGGGGTCACACAGGGTGCAATTGGCACTTGTGATGCTCCTGCATCTGCTAAAATAAAACGGATGTTTCTGAGGAAAGAGAAGTCCTAAGGGATTGCATATCAGAAACACTACAGTTGCTACTCCCTCTATTGATACTGCTTAAATATTAATTAACAATATATAGATACATCTTAACACTTTGGTACACTAGTTAGAAATGGGTGAATCCCATTTTATAGGAACTTATGACTATTTTGAAGCTTCCTATCCTTTCTTCTCATCAAATACATGTTCCTTGTTTTTTATTGCAGATAGACCAATCCAGCTTGGGCATGCCTTCCAGAGAATATTACTTTAATGGTGGCAATTATCAAAGGGTATGTACTTGAAAAGCCGTACTTACTAAGCTGTGTTACCTGTCAATGTGGCAAACAAAGCAAAACAGGGCCTCCAGAACTCGGATGCTCCTGTTTACAGATAATGTGAAAGTAGTTAGAGGCCAATGCTCAACACTCCAGCGCTATGCAAAACGACACCGGAAAATACCGTCCGCTGCAAAGTTTCTCATCAATGCTCAATGCTAATGGCATGCAAATTTTAATACGCACTGTTAGCGATGAGCATTGGGACTTAAGGAGGGGGGACGTGCTCAGCACATGCGAAATTTGCACGGCCAGGGGGAGAGTGTATTTGAGAGGTTCCACCTGTAACACAGAGATGACATGGAGGGGCATAATCGAATGGCGCCAACCGTATTATCGAAAAAGATGGCGTAGATCTCTGCGAGAAGATTTAGGTGCACTAAGCCGTATTCTATAACTAGGCACATAAATTTTGGAATGCACGCGACACACCCATTTTCCCATCCATCACCACACCCCTTTTTGCTTGAGTTCTGCTCACATCATTACAGAATACGCTTAGCAGCAACTTGTGCCCCTAAATTCTAATCAGTGCCAATGAGTGCTCATTCTCATTAGCTTGTTAAATTACGTGCATTGCTATAGAATTTTGACGCTGATCTTTAGGGTCACTATATCAGAGCCGCCGAGAGACTGGGCCGGGCCTGGGGCAAGGCCGTCCCTGGGGCCCCGCCCCTGCCCCCCCTGAGGTCGCCCCAGAGGTCCCCCCTCCACCCCCCCAAGGTCGCTGCCGCCACTCCCCCTCCACCCCCCCCCCCCCCGAGGTCGCCGCCGCTGCCACTCCCCCCTCCACCCATCCCCCTCCGTCTGCCACCGGGCCGGGCCCCCTGCATTGAAATCACAGTACCTCTCACCTCCGTGTGAAAGCGCTGCAGGCAGCAGATCGCCTCCCTTCGGCCCTCCTTCCCCCCTTCTGTCCCGCCCTCACGGAAGTTACGTCAGATGAGGGCGGGACACAGAGAGGGAAGGAGGCCTGAAGGGAGATGATCTGTTGCCTGCAGCGCTTTCACACGGAGGCGAGAGGCGCTGTGATTTCAATGCAGGGGGCCCGGCCCGGTGGCAGACGGTAGACAACGGAGGGCAGGTGGGACTGCGGCACCGGGCCCCCCCTTGGAGGCCTAGGCCTGGTGAATTTTGTCCCTCCTGCCCTGCCCCCCCCCCCCTCTCAGCAGCTATGTACTATATAGAATCCGGGGGTTAATGTCTAAAACTTCTCTAAAAGGCATTCAAAAATGCTTGGGTTTAGATGGCTCAGTTGTTAAAGTAAAAGGACTTAGACACAAATGTGTTAAACAAACAACAGCTTATTTGGATGAAAGGGTTCAACAGAACCATTAAATTCTACACAGCCAATACAAACCTCAGCTGGGGGTATTAATACTCAGTAGTGAGGTATTTTTCAATACTGATACATTCTTCAGCCTATATGACATAAGGGTGGGGCACTGTTAAACAAAGTTCATAGGTGTAAAGTGTGCAAATGCTTTTTACCCAAGACTTTCAATCAGTTTTCAAACAGGGAAAATTTTCCCTCGGAAAAACTGAATTGGGAAAAAAGTACAGACTCAAATCTGTGCCTGCTATTTATATATTTAAACGGTTTTTATTAGCATTTCCGCATGTTATATCAGTACATACCTTCAGATAACCAACTTCACTAACAACCATGCTACAACAGTCCAAGTATCTGAATGGCCTTCGGCCGTTATTTTTAACATTTTCTGCCCCCCCCCCCCCCTCCCAGTCCCCTGTATTCCCACCCCTCAAAATCCTAATTTTAAATGAGTCTCGTTATCCTTTGCATATGGTATAACTGTACATACTTTCATGTTTCGAACTTCATAACATACCATGTTACAACCATCTAAATAGTAAAATAACTGTCAACTGACAACCTTTGAAACTTTCGTCTTCCCACCTTCCCTTGACTCCCTCTCTTCCCCTTCGACCCATCCTACCTCTGCTTATCACCTAATGCTGTTTATTTGAACCCTTTAACATTGTGAACATCCACATTGGTTGCAAGACTTCCCGTTCCTCCCCCCCCCCCCCCTCCTGACATTCAACTCAGATACCGAACAGTGACTTCTGAAATGTCAGCTCTCGCCTCATTATCTGTGCCTGCTATTTATAAGCGGAGGGAGACTTTTTCTATACAACCAACATGCATATTTTGGAAATCCAAATGAATGCATGTAAGTGCATTATCTGCTCCTAGGAATGCCTCCCTTACAGTGGCGTACCAAGGGGGGGGGGCAGTGGGGGCGGTCCACCCCGGGTGCACGCCGCTGGGGGGGTGCCGCGGCACGCGCCTGTCAGCTGAGTTCGCTGACTTCGCTAACTTCGCTGCAGCTCCCTCTGCCCTGGAACAGGTTACTTCCTGTTCCAGCCGGGGCAGAGGGAGCTGCAGCGAAGTTAGCGAACTCAGCGAACTCAGCTGACAGGCACGCGCCGTGGCACCCCCCCCCCCAGCGGCGTGCACCCGGGGGGTGTCATTTCGCCGGGGGGGGGGCGCATCAGCGATCTGCCCCGGGTGTCATGCCGGCTAGGATCGCCACTGCTCCCTGATACTCATGACCACTTGCATGCATTTATCTGGTTTCATAAAGCATTAATATTAACTTTAAGGCCAGACTATTACTTAAAGCTAATGCCTTAATCTTCAAAATACTGTTTGGCATGGTTCCTGACTACATGCTAGACCTAACTGAACTATCACCAAGAAACACAAGTCCAGGAACCGGGGGCTACCTATTACTCCACTTACCCAACTGCAGAAACATTACCTACAAATCCATATACACGGACGGATTCAGCTACCTGGGCTCGCTCCAAATGGTGGAATTCAATTCCAAAGGTCACAAGAAGCATAAATAACTACCCCCAACCCACTGCTGGGCCTGGGCTGGTGTCCACGGGTTGGGGGTCCTGACTCCCCTGGGGAGGCCTTTTGGTGGGGCGGGTCCATTGGGTCTCGGTTGCCATTCAGGATGACTACATACAGTCAAGCTCAGTCAGTTAAGTTAAGCTAAACCTTTATTTATTTTTATGTGTTTGACAGTGGGATGCACTAGTTACAAAAGAACTAAAAACCTATCTTTTTATGAAAGTTTATGGCTACCTCAAATGCCACATATGATCCGTAATATATGAAATCGAATACTAACACTGTAATCCCAATAGTAAAATGTAAGCCATAGCGCAAGTAATTGAATGCAAACACTTGTAGTCCCTCTTGTTAATTGTAAGCCACATTAAACCAAAACTTGTTTTTGGATAATTGTGGGATATAAGAATGAATACATAATAATGATATCCAGACAGTTAAACCAGCAGCAAAGACTTTTTCCTAAATTCCAATGGTTTATTGCAACGTAAGTATGAACAATTTACTAATTGCATGCAGAAACTAAAACCAGAAGTATTTATGCTCCCGGGCAAGAGTCCTTGACTGGTTATTCATAGTTGTAGACAAGCTGACAGTATTGCAAAAAGATGGATATGGAGTGTCTGAAGAATGAAATGATTTATTGTAAAGATGGAACTATGTTGTTCATAAAACAGAGGAAGTTGAGAAGTTAGGCAAAAAGAAAGTGAGATTGTTGGGCTTAAAAAGGATAATGGTGAAAAGAGCGTCCGCTTTGCAGCGAAAGAGAAGGACAGAGAAGTACTGCATGCTCTGAATTAAAATGGAGATTCTGCCTTACAGGGAGGTGGGAATAAGAAGAAAAACCCACAGGAAGGGATCAATGTGGCCAGTGCCTGAGACTAGGCAGAGTGCATGTCACTAAGAGCAGTGGCGGCCCTTCCATTAGACCACCTGATGCCTAAGATACAGCAGAAGACCATCAACCTTTATTAATAATAGGAAGTACCAAGCCATGTAGGTCGTTGCTGCCATTACCTATCTCTCTGGAAATTCTGACATAAAGCAAACTATTATTTTTAATATAAGACCAGCTTTAGAACCATTCAAATAGTAACGTTAGTAACATAGTAGATGACGGCAGAGCAAGACCTGTACAGTCCATTCTGTCTGCCCAACAAGATAAACTCATATGTGCTCCTTTATGTGTATACCTGACCTTGATTTGTATCTGCCATTTCAGGGTACAGACTGTAGAAGTCTGCCCAGCACTAGCCCTGCCTCCCAACCAATCGACTGTTTTCTTATATCGTGTAATGACATTTTCATTTCCATACTCTGTAAGCCACATTGAGCCTGCAAAAAGGTGGGAAAATGTGGGGTACAAATACAATAAATAAAAAATAACCACTAGCTCCACCTCCCACCACCGGCTCTGCCACCCAATCTCTGCTCTGCCACCCAATTTCCGCTAAGCTTCTGAGGATCCATTCTTTCTGAACAGGATTCCTTTATTTTTATCCCACGCATTTTTGAATTCTGTTACCGTTTTCATCTCCACCACCTCCCACGGGAGGGCATTCCAACTATCCACCACTCTCTCCGTCAAAAAATACTTCCCTTTCTTTTGAAGATTCTTTGTAGTGGTATAATCAGTGCATTTTGTCCGAGCAAAAAAGGTGCCGGTACTCAAATGCGAGGCCACCCTTCAGGGGTGGAGTGATCATCAGGCCTCCTGCAACCAGTCACAGAATCTATGACAAGGCAGAATTGGTGTGTAGAGCCTGAACTCTTTCATTAAAACTTGGGGGTCAATGGGTCAATTTTAGCAGACAATGGAAAACGTGCCGGTACTCAGTACCCCCAAGTATCCCCTCAAAAAAATGCCCTGGGTATAATGGACTACTGCAATAAACAATATGTGCCCACTCCAATCAGAATGCAGGATTCCGTTACCAAGATTCCATGCCATTCCCATCAAGTTGTGGTGTATAGAATTAGTTTCACAGGTTCAGTTATATCCAGAGGTACCACCCTTCCTAACTTCATAACTCATTCCCCTCCAATTTTACTCAGGGAATGAGGGAACTGAGCAACTTTCTTTATTGAAAGAACAAAGGTCTACATGGTCAACATTACGACTACTCTTCTTGCAGGTGCGGGAGGCTTACCTACAGTTCATGATTACAATAGTCAAGATGATCCGAGAAGACAAGAATTTGACCAAGGATGACTACTTTGTTCAAGAGGAAATGGCACGCGTAATGGAGTTGGAAACAGAAATTGCAAAAGTGAGTAGTTTCAAGTTATGTCTTTGGTGGAGGGAGTTTCAATTCCTTTCAATAGAGTTTTCTTCTTTTTGATAACTTATGTTTTAGTGCACATTCTGATTGAAAATCCATCCTTACTCAGTCTTTATCCCCACTACCAAGCCCCTACAGACCTTTCTCCTCAGTTTACCCACAATAACTGGAGTATAAAGAAGGACAGAACTAGTCTCCAGCCACTCCTGCCCTGCCACTGTAAAGTTTAAAAATGGGCACCAGCTGACCTGAAGTATGGAAAATAATGCTATCCTTAGGTCAAAGCACACCATTCTGGCATATAGAAAATTGTACTTTTATTGGGTTGGTTAGCATCATTTTAAATACCTCAGAGGTAGGGCAAGAATATCTGTAGATCACTTCTCCTCCTCTTTATATGTTGATTCGTATGTGAAGTGGCCTAATGGTTAGTACAGTGGGCTTTGATCCTGGTAACCTGGGTTCAATTCCCACTGCAGCTCCTTGTGACCTTGGGCAAGTCACTTAACCCTCCATTGCCCCAGGTACAAAAACTTAGATTCTGAGCCCTCTAGGGACAGCAAAAGTGCCTTCATATAATGTGTACATCTATCAGGGTTATCAATAGCTAAATGGTGCTTTTTGAGAAGTCATCTGTTTTATCAGTTCTTGGCTATTAGCACTATAGAAATGATTATTAGTAGTAGATTTTCTTAGGTAACTTGGGAAGAGGTTCTGAAGAAACTCCGGGGGGGGGGAGGGGATTTTAATTTAATGTAATCTGATTGCTTATTATTCCCTTAACCAACCGAGGGTTCAAGGAAAAGTACAATGCCAAGTTGGCCAAGTGCTCATCAGGGACGCCCTTCTTTTTTCCATTATCGCTCGACACCTATCTGTTAGGCACGCCCCAGTCCCGCCTTCGCTATGCCTCCGACACGCCCCTGGGAACTTTGGTCGTCCCCGCGACGGGAAGCAGTTGGGGACGCCCAAAATTGGCTTTCAATTATGCCGATTTGGGCAACCCTGAAAGAAGGACGCCCATCTCCCGATTTGTGTTGAAAGATGGGCGCCCTTCTCTTTCGAAAATAAGCCTGTAAGTCAACCCAAATAGATATGTAAAGAGAAATAACGGAAATCGCATACCACAAGATTCTCTATAGGTTGCACCAGAAACGCCATGCGCTGGGGGGGGGGGGTGGAACTGCCACCGGTGCCCACGTTGGGCCGGCAGTATTTCTGGATTGCTTTGTGGCAACCTTTTAGTAAAAGGACCCCATAGAGAAATGTAGATATATAGATAAACCAATTCATTTCTGAAAACATCTACCTTGATCTTGAGATTTTTCTTTCTAAATTTAATAAATTCAACAGCTGTACAGATTGATAAAAAATAAGTCTTACTTTAAATTAATGTCTGTAGGCTACTGTTCCTCAAGAAGAAAGACAGGATGTCACTCTGCTCTACAATAAAATGACCTTGCCGGAGCTACAGGAGAAGTTTCCAGTAAATGTAAGTCCAGAATCTTCCGTGGCTTTTTATTTGCTCCCTGTGTACTGCTATTACCATTTAACTTTCTTCATATGATGAATTTGAAACCAGTTTTTTAAATGATGTGAGGGAAATCATTTTGGGGATTCCATTAGTGGGAGAGATGGCTCCTGTTGTAAATTACATTTTCTTCACATGGTCAATGCATGAACATTAGAGAGCACCGAATGAAAAAGAAAAAAAAAAGACAGGATTGGCCAAGCTGTGTGATCCTGCACACGAGATACCTTGTGAAGTTAGAGTAGAATGCAGTCCAAGCCACTGCTGCTGTCAGTGGGGAAAGATTTTGTATTTTTTACTACACTAAATTTTTAAAATGTAAAGTGCCCAGAGGATGGATAGATAGATCAAATACCAAGTCTTCTTTTTGATGGGATGTTTGATGGGATGTTCATGGGTGCTGGAGACGTTCAATTCTTCCTCAAGGCCCTGCTGTTAGTCAAAAATGTTACTCTCATACTGGATGACCTTGGAATAACCCACGGTGTGCCAGTCGAGTTGCCAGTTGTTAACTGTGGAATAAGTGGGGGTTTCAGTCATTACAACTTTGCAGTGCCAGTGGCATACCTAGCTTGGTTACCACCTGGGGTAGAGCACATCCTGGTGACAGGACCGCTTAGAAGGGCCAGAAAGGGCCAGGTAGGTTAGGCCTCCTGGGGAGCTCGTTAGAGGGCTGGTGGTTGGTCGGTCGGCCATCTTGGTGCACACTCATCCTCCCCTACACCCCTTCCCGTGCACTCCATTCCATGGATAAATCCTTCTTATCTGTTCCCTTCTCCACTACTGCCAACTCCAGACTTCGCTCCTTCTGTCTCGCTGCACCCTACGCCTGGAGTAGACTTCCTGAGCCCCTACGTCTTGCCCCATCCTTGACCATCTTTAAATCTAGATTGAAAGCCCACCTCTTTAACATTGCTTTTGACTTGTAACCAATCGCCCCACCTACCCTCCTCTCCTCTTTCCTCTACACATTAATTGATTTGCTTGCTTGCTTTATTTTTGTCTATTAGATTGTAAGCAGGGACTGTCTTTCTTCTATGTTTGTGCAGCGCTGCGTACGCTTTGTAGCGCTATAGAAATGCTAAATAGTAGTAGTAGTAGTTCTCCCTACCTCCAAGCAATAAGAGGGTGTATTGTGCATTTTGCAGATCTGCTGTCTACATGCATGTGGCTGTCAGCTCTGACAGTCCCCTCCACCTCTGATATCAAGTTCCTGTCCTGGGGCAGGGGACCAGCAGAGTCAACGGCTGTGTGCATGTAGACTGCAGCTCTGCAATTGCTCAATGCAGCCCTTTACTGCCTGTATCCAGGGTGGATCGCACCAACTGCCCAGTCCTTGTTACGCCACTGTGCAGTGGAATTAAGTTTTCGAATGGGAGCCCTTTTGGAATACACTGACCCCCATATAGAATAGAATTCTAAATAGTGATTTATGACATTGTATCTTCATTGACAGAACGATAATCAGAAGCAAACGCGGGCATTAGAGGCTATTAGCACCATATTAGCGCCCACGTTTGCTACCGTCCCATGATCAGAGCCCCCGAGCTCATGAAACAACACGCTTGCGGGCTCTGACCGCAAGTAGCATGCAAATGCATGCTAAACACACTGCCCGCAGCAAACCCTATGCCAGCTCGGAACTGGTGTTAGGGTTTACAGAACATTGGGGAGGAATGGTGAGCCCTGTCCAGCATGCATTTGCATGCAAGCAGGTCCCCCATCCCCCCAATAGTAACCCCCTACAGAAGCCCCCGAGCCCCCCCCCCACAATAACCTCAACCCCAACCCCAAGCCAGCGACCCCCCGACACAAGTTCATGGGGGGCTGGAGATCCAGTGGATCTCCAGCCCCCTAACCCCCCCTTGCACCCCAATAAGAAAAGCCCTGGTGGCCCAGCGGGCTGCAAACACAAGCCCCCCAACCTGGTGGTTTAGCGGCTCCCCCCTTCCCCGTCCCCCGTACTTGAGTGGCGGAGGAGGGAGTAGTACATTCCCTCCTCTTCCAGCACTGCCTTGAAAATGGCGGTGCCCAACCCTGCCCAGTGCATCCTGATCATAGGGGTGGTAAAGCCCCATGCTGTTCCACTGCTATTTTTAGAGAGCTGTTTGGGAACAACAGCTTTTGATCATCTGCACCTGGATATTTCAATCATAGGAGCCGGTTCTGTGGGTGCTGTGGGTGCTTGACCACCCCCAATATTGAGAAAATTCCTTGTATGTGTCCAGGGAGGGGTTATTTCCATTGTGCTTATCACCCCCAATAATTTTGAAAAGCTGGCGCCTATGATTTCAATCCCTTTGAATGACCATCACTCTAAGGAGGGGAGGTTGTGAGGGTTCAGTTTGGGAAGAGAGAGCTTCAGGTTCAGGAGAAGGAGGTTTAGAATTGTTAGTTATAAATTAGAACGTCTGTTTGTTCAGGTGATACTTTGTCATGGAGCTTGCATTTAAATAGCTTTCTCTTCTTGATTATTTGTAGATTTGTGTTCATCGACCAATAAAAAGGTTTAAATAAATAATAATGGTTCTACATTCTCTGTAATTAAATTACAGCTTTCTCAACTTACCATCATTAAAGCCTGAGGCAGAGCAGTTCATGTTGCCCCTCTAGATATCTTGTGGTTCTGATGTATCAAATATTTTTCTCCTAGACACAAAACAGAAAAACATTTTTTAACATCTGGTTCGTGACCTTAGAGAACACAAAGGATCTTTCATAGCCTGGGCCTAGGGTTGGTCCATTAAAATTTATTGTAAAAGAAAGAGTTATGTCAAGTGGGGGTAGAGGTTATCTAGGAGATGGTCCTTTTTTGTCAAACTGTACATGTTTTATTCTTTATTTTCATCCGAAAAGAATTTCACAAGAAGATTAAGGCATCAAAGAAATGCTTAATCAAGCCTCTGATCAGTATAATGTGTGCCTGACATTGGCCATTTCGAAAACCTTCTAAGGAAAAAGATCATTAAGTATATTCAGAGTTTTGGGCAAAAATATAGAACAATGGTGTTTAGGACCCTCTTTACTAAGGTATGCTAGGAATTTATGGGTGTCTGTACTGTTAGCGCATGCTAAAAACGCTAGTGTTCCTACAGCGTGGCTCAGGGGCGTAGCCAGACCTCGGCGGGAGGGGGTGCCAGAGCCCGAGGTTGGGGGGCACTGTTTAGCCGCCTCCCCCTGCTGCCACTTTTGACCCCCCCCCCCCCCCGCCGCCGCAACTGCAACCCCCCCGCCACCGCAACCGCCCACCTGCCCCCTGCCCTGCCACCGTGCATGTAGCCCCTTGCAGGACGTGAGGCGTCAGAAACAGAAGATCACACAACAAAGGCACCGGAGTCGACCGGTGCTGAAGAAGACTCTTTGGCTGGTGGGGTTTGGGGACCCCCGCCAGCAAACAAGGTACCTGATGTGGCAATGGGGCGGGGGCAGGCGGCGGGGGGGTCAAATGTAGAGGGGGCCAGGGCATACTCTGTGGGGGACCATGCCCCCGTGGCCCCACATAGCTATGCCCCTGGCGTGGCTTAGTAAACAGGACCCAAAGGTATAGTAGGATCTACACGTGTGCAGCTTGTGCCAAAACGAGACTACCGCCAGGCTAGCGCACCCCCATGGCGGTAATTTCAGATTTGGCATGCGCCCATAGTGCTGGAACAAATTACTTTTTTTATTTCCTACCACACGCAGTGTTTCTGGCATTAATTGGCAGCTGGGGCGCACTGACTGGTCACCGCATGTTTAGCGCATGAGCTCTTACCACTAGGTCAACGGGTGATGGTAAGGACTCAGGCTGAAAATGGACACGTGCTGGTTTCAATTTTAGCACACGTCCATTTTCTGGCCCCTTAAAAAAAGGCCCTTTTTCCTAGACATAGGAAAAATGACCCAGCGAGCGCCCAAAAGGCACGCTCGCACTACCACAGGCCACTTTTTACCGCAACCTAGTAAAAGGACCCCTTAATTAGCTAATACATTTATTTGTCGCTTCTCTTTTTAAAATATGCATAAATGCATAAAACTTGCACAAAATACAGCAGAAATCATAAAGAAAACCACATAAACAAAATACAAAATATGTCATAAAACAAAAATCATACAACAAACCATGCTAGACAAATGAACAGCCATAACAAAAAACCCCTACCAGAAACTTGATTAATACCCAAATCAACTCAACCAAGGTCTATAATCCAAGATAGCCACACCCAATCCCCACCTGATAGTAAGCAGCAGAAGCTGCTTCAAGTTTTTTTTGTCTACCTAAAATGATGTGATTGTCAGTCTGCAAAATAACATAAATGTTTAACTGACACTCTGTGCCTTAGGATTTCAACTGGACCCTCTTCATCCAAGGAGTTATGTCTTCAGTAAACATCCAGGTTCAGAAGGAGGAAGAAGTGGTAGTTTATGGGATACCGTACCTACAGCAACTAAAAGCTATCCTCTCCAACTATTCAGCCAGGTAAAGAAACCAGGAACTAAAAGTTCTGCTAAGGAAAAATCTATGGACTTCTGGCCTGAGATGAGCACATTAAATAAATATGGAAATTAATCTCAGCCCCGCTGAGCACCCCAGTCATTCTAATGAAACAAGCAGCTCAAGGGGCATTTGCACAACCTTACCTTTGTCATCACATTGGAGTGTCTTGTTCATCATTTGTGTTTAGAGATATTCAACTCAAAAACAATGGTTACTTTGGTTGGTTGGTTGACTTGAAATTTATGAAGGGGATCCAAAGGTCAACTAAATACAAAAATGTAAATAAATAAAATGACATTTGTGGTTTGAACTAAAGACATTGCAAGAACCTTTCTGCCACCTCTCAAAAAAAACTTACACTAAATAATGTAATCCTGTGACTAATTTTCCATGTCTCACATCTTGATCAGATTAAAATTTTATAGCCTTGGAATCCAAGATATACTGAACAAAAATTGGCTTAGCAAATTAGCTGAGTCCTCCATTCATTTTGTGGTTTACTATGCAACAGTACAGTCAAGACCAGACGTCAACTTGTGTGGTCTAAACGAAACATGTCCGCCAGTGGAACTCTGCCTTTTCTGAGTCCTAGAAGTGTTTCTTATGTCTTCTTGTCATAGACAGCTATTTAAATTTGTACTTATAATCTAAACTTCTTTCCCCTTTCAAAAATATGAAAACATAAGTCCGTCTTCATGGCTATCTTCCTTGCAGTTTGTTGAGGTACTCAATAAAGTGGATTTAGGAAGCTAATACTATTGATTGGTCCATGGCCTATGCTATAACCACTGGTAGAATAAAAGAAGGAGAGAATGGATGGTACAGTCACCCAGGATCCGAACTTAGAGGAGGCTAATATGGGGTCAAATAATGGATAAAGGTCTGTTATTGAAGGATATGAATATGAGCAGGATTCGATGAGCACAGAAGAAAGCAAGCCTCCGCAATGGAAAATCCAAGAGAAGAGCACAGCAAAGGTGACAAAGTAGATGATGCCCAACAAAGTTCTACTGGACTCGGAAAAAGTTCACAGAACTCTTGCTGTGAACTTTTTCTGAGTCCAATAGAAGTTTGTTGGGCATCATCTACTTTGTCACCTTCGCTGTGCTCTTCTCTGTGAGCAGGATTCTCCATGACCGAATTGCTACCCTGAGCCCAGGGCAACTTTAATCTGTCTCTGGGTACAACTTATGCTCTGCAATAAAGAGCCCAGTATTCAAGACAAAGCTCCTGCCTAATTAAGTCATGCTGAGCAAGTCAGGAGGGGATAGTCAGTGGTCCTTGCTGTACTCATGTAATTTCTGGGTACCACCAATGACCCGGATTTTCAGTGCTGGTGCCCAGATAGGACCCAACACTGAATATCCAGTTCTAGATTAGCTGGCAGTGGATAGTGTTTTAAAAAATGTTCACCATCACTGACTCATGCCATGGGTTTTACGTCTCAGCACAATACTGGAACTCACTCCTTCTTGAGTTAAGACTGACCACCAACTATTTGAAGTTTCATAAGCTATTAAAAACACATTTATTTTCTAAGTAGTTTAATCAATGTTTGAGGGATCTAACCTTAGTATGAAATCCGTGTAAGATGATGTTATCACCTAGGGTTGGCCTAGCTGCTTTTTTATTCATTGTAATCCTCACCGATCCAGAATTGGTTTGTAGCAGAATATAAATTGTATTGTATTGTATGAATAATGACCCCAATGCTTTGACATGGATGCGGTTCAACCAGGTTCCTTTTCCCTGATCTGCCAGCAAACGCTGGGCACCAACCCAGTTACTAGAAATTAATGTTCTATAGTGATGTGTTTCCTTCAACTATGTCTACTTCAGAAAATAATAAGGTTGGCTCAAGGTGCTTCAGGGAAAAATGGAGGAAGAGAGGTATGGGGTATGAGGGGAGGAAGAGAGACAAATCCAGTGGTTGTGGTTCTGGGTGATTACCCCTTATAAGACTCTTTTGAGCTTTTCCCACCCTTGAAGTGTTTGCAAATGTGATTTCTTTGACTCTCTGTGGCCTATATTCACCTTATCAGATTCTGAACTCTGCTTTGCGCATGCACACAGCACTCTACAGAACTATCTGGTCTGGCGCCTGGTGGTTGACAGGATCAGCAGTCTGAGCAGACGCTTCAAAGATGCCCGAGCCAACTACAGAAAGGTAATCCTGCAAGAAGTCACCCATCCTGCTTTGTCATCCGTGATCCCCATCATGCCAGCGTTAGCACGTCCTGATAAACAAGCTTGAATAGATACCACTTCGGAGTGCTAAATGTACATTTTGTCCCATTATTTTCAAAGATTTATGTTTCATTGACAAATCTCCCAAGACATTCTTGGATCTACAAAGGTAAACTGAGAAGGCAATCAGTCTTTGTAGAATCTCCATTTTTCAACATCCAGTGCATTCACAGTAACCAACCACATAGCAAGGTATTGGCCAGTGATGTATTTATTATGCAAATATATATAAAGAGAGAGAGAGAGAATGCCCATTTTTAGATAGAGCATAAAACAGTGGCGTAGCCATGGGTGGGCCTGGGTGGGCCAGGGCCCACCCTATTTGGACTATGGCCCACCCAAAATTGTGCACTCTTGCTATGGCTTGCAGAGGTCCTCAAACCCCGTCAGCTGAAGATTTCCTCCTTCTCAGGCAGCCCAGTGCTCTTTCAAACGGCAGCTGGCAGCACTTGCCTCGAGCTGAAACCAAAACCAGCCCCTCTTCACATGCTTAGTTTTCATGCATGCACAGCCTGCTGGCCGTGGCATCAGCTCAAGGAAAGTGCTGCTGGCTTGTTTGGAAGAATGCTGACTGTCTGAACAGGAGGGGATCTACAAACCCCGCCAGCTGAAGATTTCCTCCTGCTCAGGTATTTAATATTGTGGGCTTGCAGGTGGAGGGAGGGATGAAGAGAAGAGCAGAGGGGGGCTAGGAACGGGGGGAGGGCATGAATTCCATGCCCACCCACCTTGGATTGAGGCCCACCAAAAATTGGCTGTCTGGCTACACCCCTGACATAAAAAGATAAAAATGGTAATTGAAACGTCCAGGTCAGGACATGTCAATTTCTGCTAGAATTTTAGAAAAGGATCTGTCGACAGAGCCTTTCTAAAATACACAGAGGAATGGATGTTTATGCACCAGCTACATGCAACCATTTTACAAGTACCAATATGTAAAATATCAAAGCTAACCTCAGTGCAACAGTGAATCATGATACAAAGACTCCCACCTCTTTATAAGGTCATAAAACTCTAGCAAATATCACAAAGATCGCTGAATCAGCAATTCCATATGCACACAGTTAAAAGCATTAATTATAGGTAAAAAAAAAACCTCCACTTAAATAGTTACTTAAAGGTGCAATCAAAATTGAAAATTATAATCAAAATATCAAAAAATCTAATGCATAAATGTTTCTTCAACACAAGTGTGTCATGCAGGTAACCTGTTGCATTGAGGTTATCCTGGATATCTGTCGAGTGAATCAGATCTGTGTTGTGTTTTTACATAAAATATCAAAGCAACAAACACATGTATGTGCTGGCATATAAAAGCATATGTTGGTATTTCAGAACATACACATGTATGTCTGCCGTTTTCCAAACCGATGTGCCTTTTTCCCCAAGCTGTCACAGAACCCGATATTATTTGCCAGTATTGCTTTCAGAGAAGACAAAAAACATTGGGCGGGGAATAAGAGAGTGACTTCCCCTAATCCCTCCAAAAAGCACTGCACAAAATGAGCAGCTTCACATAATCTAGATGTCCCAGGAGCAGCTGTAAATCCCAATTTGTGATCTCGGTAGACTTAAATATGCGTTCCCCTACTGAAATGGGAAATGCACATGTATGCTTTAGCCCCGCCTTAGTTCCACCCAATACACACCCAGACCACGCCCCCTTATCGCATGCATCTATTCACAATTTGGATGTGTATATTCCAGTTTTGTAAAATTGGGATTAAATGTGTATGTGATATACATATTTAAATACTGGGTTGTCCACATCCAAATCGTGAATAGGGCTTCTAAAAGAACCTCCATAGCTTAGTATTAGCAAGTGTAATGGAATAATAATTAGGTATTTGACTTAGATTTTACATTTGTTTACTTGCCTTTATAAATCCAAGCTCAAGACTACATGCATATTTCCCTTTCCCAAGAGGTAGGTAGATTTTGAATAGTTTATTTCATAATCTAGGACTCTTGTTTCCTTCCATGATTTTGGTCTTCCAGTATCATGTATATATTTTTTTATTATGTTAACTGCTCATATAGCATCCTTTGAGGGACATAAAGTATGACCTGTGACCTGTGGAGGGGCATAATTGAACGAAAACGTCTATCTCCATGGGCGTTTATCTCCGAGAACGGGTCCGTGAAGGGGCGGACCGAACCGTATTTTAGAAAAAAATAGACGTCCATGTTTTATTCGACAATTTGTGAGCTGGGCGTTTTTGTTTTTCAGTGATAATGGAAAATGAAAGCGCCCAGCTCAAAAACGAATAAATCCAAGGCATTTGTTCGTGGGAGGGGCCAGGATTCGTAGTGCACTGCTCCCCCTCACATGCCAGGACACCAACCGGGCACCCTAGGGGGCACTTTTACAAAAACAAAAAAAAAAGATAAAAGAGCTCCCAGGGGCATAGCACCCTTCCCTTGTGTGTTGAGCCCCCCCAAATCCCCCTCAAAACCCACTGCCCACAAGTCTACACCATTACTATAGCCCTAAGGGGTGAAGGGGGGCACCTACATGTGGGTACAGTGGGTTTGGGGGGGTTGGATGACTAAGCATTAAGCAGCACAATTGTAACAGGTAGGGGGGATGGGCCTGGGTCCACCTGCCTGAAGTCCACTGCACCCCCTAACAACTGCTCCAGGGACCTGCATACTGCTGCCAGGGAGGTGGGTATGACATTTGAGGGTGAAAATAAAAAGTTGTGAAACATCATTTTTTGTGGTGGGAGGGGGTTAGTGACCATTGGGGGAGTCAGGGGAGGTCATCCCCAATTCCCTCTGGTGGTAATCTGGTCATTTAGGGCACTTTTTGGGGCCTTATTCGTGAAAAAACAGGGTCCAGGAAAAGTGCCCTAAATTCTAGCTACAAACGCATACTTTTTATCCATTATCGGCGAAAGGCGCCCATCTCTTCTCGGCCGATAACCATGCCCCAGTTCCACCTTCGCCACACCTCTGACACGTCCCCGTCAACTTTGTACGCTTCCGCGATGGAGTGCAGTTGAAAACGTCCAAAATCGGCTTTCCATTATACCGATTTATTCGTTTTTGTGAGATAAACGTCTATCTCCCAATTTGGGTCAAAATCTAGGCGTTTTTCTCTTTCAATTATAAGGTGGATAATGTCCTAAATATAGTAGTTTAGTGTAATTCCCCCCCCCCCCCCCCCCAATATTCAACCCATGGCAGTCAGCAGTTTTAAAGCCACTGGCCTCCATGGCCTGAATCTAACCCAAATAGTTAATGCTGGGTATGTCTGGGTGCAGGTATGGAATAATTGGGTCAGGAAGCTATGCAAGTGCCGATCAATATTCAGTGTCGGCACCCATATAGCTAACTGGGCAGACCTACTTGCCCCGTTAGCTATACAGCCACTGGCACTGAATGCCCACATCACTGCCGGCTCTTTTGCGACTCTGACCATGGACCTCCTCAGCACTAACCAGAGAATGTTGCAGTGGTCAGAGGGGATATCCGTTGACACCATTCAGTTAATTGCTGTTGAATATCCATGGACAGTCCATTGGTTGGAGTTTAAGTGGGCAGGAACCTCCAAGGAGGTTTAGTTGACAGGAGGTGGCATCACATGACAAGGCTGAAGCCGTAGCCACCTTCTTGATACACGCAAACCAAAGCAAACTATTGGTCCATGCCAAGCCACTCATAGGCAGTCCTTTTTTCTAATAAGCATTTGCTATTGTTTTGGGTGACTCAATACGGCAGCAAGCTCCGCCTACTGGCTTCAGCCCTGAAAATGGGCTAGGCACGCTCCTGCCTTCTCCTATCAATTTAACCTCCATGGGAATCTCTCTTGCCTGCTTAAACCCCTTTGAAAACCTACCCCTTTGAGTATAAATTTATGCACTCAGCCCTAGTAAATTTTCAAAGAGGCCAATTTAGGAGCACAACTCTCAAAAGTTAGGAGCATAAATCCTTTAAATATCAGCCTCGTAATTTTTTTTCATTTTTGTAATAAGAATAAGATGTTATAAAAATGAAAGAAGTTGGCACAACCTGATGGACATAAAGTAGAAAGTCAAAAATTCCTATGAATAGAATGTTTTATCCTTTATATATCTGAGATTTGACCTCGATAAGGTAATGAGATTCTCCTTCTCCCTCCACCGGCTTTCTTTTTATTCCAAAATGTTCCCATCTTTCAACCAATAATAAATGGGATATGCTTCACTGTAATGACAGTGATTGGGTGGGCCAGGGGCATGCGCTGAGAACGTATTAATCACAGTCAGAGCTGATACAGTTGTTATGGTAGTTTAGCGCAATGTATTCTCATAGCACAGGCTTCGGTACAGGCTTGGAAAACACTTTGGAGCAATTACAGTAATCAAGTCCTATTTGGAGGTCGTCTGAGGACTGTGTGTCTGGATTTATCTGACCAGAAGCCTCTTAATGTTGCCATAAATTTGATTTTACAAAACATTAATTGTGAGATGACTTTCCAACTCTGTACACATGAGTCACTTAAGGCTCTCTATGAAGACTCTGTATGGACATTCATCAAAATGCATGTTTACTTTTCCTAACGCCAATAATACCCGCAGGACATCACAAAGCAAAAGCTGGGTTCTAGAGGAAAACTCCAAACAGTACAAGGAAACGTATCATAAGACTTCATCATACCAGTAAAGTCTGACCCTATAATGCACCCAGTATAGATTTAATCAGATTTTATCAGAGTATCCATTGCTAAAAAAAAGAACCAGTATTAAGAGTAACTGCATAAAGCCATGTGATGATGTAAAGGATGTTAAATGATCATATCTGTCATAGCTACTCCCACCCTCGGTCACTCCATTCAGTTCAATGGTATCAATAGAAATCAAACAAAATAAAACATGGAAAAGAAAATAAGATGATACCTTTTTTATTGGACATAACTTAATACATTTCTTGATTAGCTTTCGAAGGTTGCCCTTCTTCCTCAGATCGGAAATAAGCAAATGTGCTAGCTGACAGTGTATATAAGTGAAAACATTCAAGCATTACTATGACAGTAAAATAGATACCATTGGAGATTCTACATGGAATGTTGCTACTATTGGAGATTCTACATGGAATGTTGCTATTCCACTAGCAACATTCCATGTAGAAGGCTGCGCAGGCTTCTGTTTCTGTGAGTCTGATGTCCTGCACGTACGTGCAGGACGTCAGACTCACAGAAGCAGAAGCCTGCGCGGCCACATTGGTGATCCGCAAGGGCCGACTTCTACATGGAATGTTGCTAGTGGAATAACAACATTCCATGTAGAATCAATAGAAATCAAACAAAATAAAACATGGAAAAAAAATAAGATGATACCTTTTTTATTGGACATAACTTAATACATTTCTTGATTAGCTTTCGAAGGTTGCCCTTCTTCCTCAGATCGGAAATAAGCAAATGTGCTAGCTGACAGTGTATACTGTATAAGTGAAAACATTCAAGCATTACTATGACAGTAAAATAGATACTATTGGAGATTCTACATGGAATATTGCTACTATTGGAGATTCTACATGGAATGTTGCTATTCCACTAGCAACATTCCATGTAGAAGGCTGCGCAGGCTTCTGTTTCTGTGAGTCTGATGTCCTGCACGTATGTGCAGGACGTCAGACTCACAGAAGCAGAAGCCTGCGCGGCCACATTGGTGATCCACAAGGGCCGACTTCTACATGGAATGTTGCTAGTGGAATAGCAACATTCCATGTAGAATCTATAGAAATCAAACAAAATAAAACATGGAAAAGAAAATAAGATGATACCTTTTTTATTGGACATAACTTAATACATTTCTTGATTAGCTTTCGAAGGTTGCCCTTCTTCCTCAGATCGGAAATAAGCAAATGTGCTAGCTGACAGTGTATATAAGTGAAAACATTCAAGCATTACTATGACAGTAAAATAGATACCATTGGAGATTCTACATGGAATGTTGCTACTATTGGAGATTCTACATGGAATGTTGCTATTCCACTAGCAACATTCCATGTAGAAGGCTGCGCAGACTTCTGTTTCTGTGAGTCTGACGTCCTGCACTGTCAGCTAGCACATTTGCTTATTTCCGATCTGAGGAAGAAGGGCAACCTTCGAAAGCTAATCAAGAAATGTATTAAGTACGTGCAGGAGTCAGACTCACAGAAGCAGAAGCCTGCGCGGCCACATTGGTGATCCGCAAGGGCCGACTTCTACATGTAATGTTGCTAGTGGAATAGCAACATTCCATGTAGAATCTATAGAAATCAAACAAAATAAAACATGGAAAAGAAAATAAGATGATACCTTTTTTATTGGACATAACTTAATACATTTCTTGATTAGCTTTTGAAGGTTGCCCTTCTTCCTCAGATCGGAAATAAGCAAATGTGCTAGCTGACAGTGTATATAAGTGAAAACATTCAAGCATTACTATGACAGTCTGACAGGGTGGGAGGATGGGGGTGGGTCGGAGGTATGCATGGGGACATCAAAGCATATCATTGATATTCTAACAGGGTGGGTGTGGATAGGTGAGAGGAGGGTGATCAATAGAGACATACAGCTTTATGGTTTATAATGGGCTAGGAACAGTTCAATGGTATGAAACTCTCACCTTCACCCATTAACCCTCTGTTGCCCTGGGTACAAAAAGAAACAAACTGTGAGCCCTCCAGGGACAGAAAAAGTGCCTGCTCATAACAAAAATGTAAAAAGTGCTTTGGTTGTACCACAGAAAAGTAGTATATTTATTTATTTATTACATTTGTAGCCCGCGCTTTCCCACACATATCAGGTTCAATGCGGCTCACATAATAAACAAATTACAAGTCTAGCCAGGAGAAAATTACAAACTATAGTAACCATAGAATAAAGGACTTAATAATATGTAATATGACCATGTCAAGGTGCTACAAGGATAGGATAAGTAAAAGGGAAAGGGAGGGGTATGGTGTAAGGAAGAAGATGGTGAAGGAAAAGACAAGGGGGTAAGCATGAAGGATATTGGGAGACATGGTTTAAGATATAAACAACATGAAAACAGGGTCATGAGGGCGTGCTTATAAGGTTAATTCGGGACGTTTGGGTAAGCTTGTTTAAAGAGGTGAGTTTTCTTTTTTTTTTATTATTATTATTATTATTTTTATTAACACAGTGCAACAGTGTTTATACAAATTCCACAACTTCCAATTATGGTTATACAACATCACAAAGAAGTGTTAGCTATCAAAAGGATTTATCCATAAATCGCCAACATGGCTTACGCTGCATATTGCATTTTCCATTTTAGTCCCCCCTTTTACACTCATACATCATGCGCACCACTCTAACCCACTCCTTAACGCATCAACCGCATCCCATGCACACCCCACTTACCCTTCCCCCCTTCCCTCATTACCCTGTAAAGGTAACACTTTTAAGCATGCTGTCCACAGAGCACGATATTGTCTGTTAGCAAGTTTTGCGGAATCAGAATAAATTTGGCACTCATTTTCACCAACCATTCTCATTTTATCGTACCACACTTCTCCCGGAGGGCTCTCCGATTGGATCCAATATTGTAAAATGGTCTTTTTAATCAGTAAAAGAGAGGTGTATATGAATCTTCTGCACGGCTTAGTAAGTCCTTGGGCAATCAAAAGATCTTGGTCTCCCAATAATAAGGTGGCATAGTCCCACTCTATCTGCCTATTTGTGACTTCAGTAATCAACTGAAATGCTCGGTTCCACAGGGAAAGGGAAGGACACTCCAAAAAGGAGTGAAGAAAAGTCCCCCGCCCTTTCTGGCATTTGGTGCATTGTCCCTCTTCCCACAGTCCTATTGGTTCAATGGGATGGGGAATAATGGGTTAACTATACAGAACAATATGGCCCATATAGTGTTAATTCCAAAACCCGGTAAGGACTCAACCCAGGTGGGTTCTTATCGTCCCATCTCATTGTTAAACCAGGATATTAAAGAGGTGAGTTTTCAACATTTTTCTAAACGGTAGATAGTCATTCAGTATTCTTACTGTACACCGCCTTGAGTGAATTCCTTCAAAAAGGCGGTAAATAAATCCTAATAAATAAATAAAATAAATATCAAATCCATAACCCTTTACCTTTTATTTCATTCATTTCAGTGACATGGAGCTCTCACTCTCAGTCCCTCCATTCTGTTCAGTGGCATGGAACTCTCTTAGTCACTCCATTCAGTTCAATGGAGATATGATACAGACATTTTAATGCTTGAAATATATTAATGAGCAAACAAAACTTTTACAAAGGTGGAAAAGCTATAGAACTGGAGGGCAGGAAATGAAGTTACAAGGGGATACATTTAAAGCAATATCGTGAAATATTTTTTCATGGAACAGCTGATAGATCCCTGGAATATGCTCGTGGTGGAGGTTGTGGGGGTCTAAAACCATGATAAAATTGAAAAAAATGTCACAGGCCAGTGGTTCCCAAACCTGGTCCTGGAGGCACCCCAGAAAGTCAGGTTTTTAGGATCTCCACAACGAATATTCATGAGAGAGATTTGCATGCAGTGGAGGCAGTGCATGTAAATCTCTCTCGTGAGTTTTCATGGTGGAGATCCTGAAAACCTGGCTGACTGGAGTGCCTGCAGGACCAGGTTTGGGAACCTCTGTCATAGGATAAAACACAGATGATCTCTATATCAGGTGTTCAGTGCTGTGTGCGTCTGGTAGCGCTATACAAATGCTAATAATAATAATATAACAAGAAGATGGAATAAAATTAAGCATTTCATATCATTTTCAGTATTTATATGCCGCTTAGAGTTAAGCGGTTTATAATTTCACTTTACACGTACCAGTCCTGCCCAGGACTGCAGTTATAACCCTAAATAAAGAAGGAAGATAAACTACACAGAGTAGCAGTTACATCCCTGGCCACTTTACTGTGCAGACTAGATGGACCACACTGGCCTTCATGTGCCGTCATTTACTAAGTTACTATGATATCAGAGTAAAACCATACAGCTTTTTTTTTTTGTTTTAATTTAGTCTGACCATCCACACCAGCTGCTCAGAAATCACCAACGAAATCAAGCTCAGCTTGAACATCATGGACTCATGGGCAAATGCATTCCAACTAAAACTCAACAAAGAAAAAAACACGTGGTCTCATCCTCTCATCCCAACACAGCATGGACAATCCCACAAATATCAACACCCCAGATTACACCCTCCCTATCTCAGACAGCCTGAAAATCCTCGGCGTTACCTTGGACTGTAATTTAACCCTAGAGAGCCAAGCGGCATCCACAACAAAGAAAATGTTCCACTCAATGTGGAAACTTAAATGCGTGAAACAATTCTTCCCAAGGGAAACATTTTGCAACCTGATACAATCAATGGTACCAAGCCATGTAGACTACTGCAACGGAATTTATGCGGGATGCAAAGAACAAACCTTAAAGACACTTCAGACCGCTCAAAACACGGCAGCTAGGCTTATATTTGGAAAAACGCAATGTGAAAGCGCAAAACCCCTTTGCAAAAAACTACACTGGCTCCCAATCAAAGAATGCATTGCTTTCAAAATCTGCACCATGGTTCACAAAATTATCTACCGTGAAGCCCCAGGAAACATGACAGACTTAATCGACCTACCAACTAGAAACGCATCCGAATCAACATGAACATATCTAAACCTGCACTACCCAAGCTGCAAAGGACTTAAATACAAATCAACTTATGCATCCAGTTTTTCCTACCTAGGCACACAACTATGAAATGCATTACCAAAAGCCTTGAAAACGACGTATGACCACCTAAACTTCCAGAAAACACTAAAAACTAGCCTGTTTAAAAAGGGAAATAGTACTTGATATACTGCCTTTCTGAGGTTTTTGCAACTACATTCAAAGCAGTTTACGTACTTATTTTGTACCAGGGGCAATGGAGGGTTAAGTGTCTTGCCCAGAGTCACAAGGAGCTGCAGTGGGAATCGAACTCAGTTCCCCAGGATCAAAGTCCACTGCACTAACCACTAGGCTACTCCTCCACTCATTCCACCAATAAGAGCCAACTTCATCAGTGATGTCACAATGGCTTGATTGCCCGATACTTGGCTCACTTCTGATATTGTGATGTCATAAGGGAAAGGGGGAAAGGGAAATGGGAATTGATATACTGCCTTTCTTACAATCAAAGAGGTTTACATATATTCAGGTACTTATTTTGTACCAGGGGTAATGGAGGGTTAAGTGTCTTGCCCAGAGTCACAAGGAGCTGCAGTGGGAATCAAACTCAGTTCCCCAGGATCAAAGTCCACTGCACTAACCACTAGGCTACTCCTCCACTAGCAACAGTCCATCTAGAAGCCTGCCCTTGCAGGTCAGCAGTGCGACCGCGCAGGCTTCTGTTTCTGTGAGTCTAACGTCCTGCACATAAGTTCAGGACGTCAGACTCACAGAAACAGAAGCCTGCACGGCCGCATTGCTGATCTGCAAGGGCAGGCTTCTACATGGAATGTTGCTAGTGGAATAGCAACATTCCATGTAGAATCTTCAAATAGTAGCAACATTCCAGAATCTCAAATAGTAGCAACAGCAACATTCCATGTAGAATTTAGAATCTCAAATAGGGAAAGGGAAATGGGACTTGATATACCACCTTTCTAAGGTTTTTGCAACTACATTCAAAGCAGTTTACATATATTCAGGTACTTATTTTGTACCAGGGGCAATGGAGGGTTAAGTGACTTGCCCAGAGTCACAAGGAGCTGCAGTGGGAATTGAACTCAGTTTCCCAAGATCACTGCACTAACTACTAGGCTACTTCCTCCATCCCATACTCTACTGATCCAACTTAAATACCAGAACAAAACTAAAGAATGTCATGGACATAACAAAACTCTTCCGTTGTTCGATTCCCTAATGTGGCTGTGCCACATGAACCTTATCTTACCATAACATCGCTTTGTATTTATTCACACCGGAGTCTGCAAATGCTCTCTGGTGCCATGTAAGCCACATTGAGCCTACAAACAGGTGGGAAAATGTGGGATACAAATAAAATAAAATTGCTTTCTTTCCCTCAGTGATGCTCTGTGCTTTTCTTTTGCATTCTCCACCACATCTTCTGGGAAGCTTTTTATTCATCCACAGCCCTTGCTGTAAGGTGATGAAAGAAGTGTAGCTCGCAAAAGCTATATTATATCAAGGTATTACCTGCAATGTCCTACGTCTCAGTAAGGGAATCTGAAAAACAGATGAGGAGCTAATATGATATCCACTGCAGTTTTAAATTAGTTCAGGGCAGTGGTTCTCAACCCAGTCCTCAGAACACAATTAGGCACTGGCAGTCAGGTTTTCAGTAGACCCACAATCAATATGCATGAGATCCAGCAAATTTGCACACGATAGAGGTAATGCATGAAAATTTATCTCATGCATATTCATTGTGGATATCCTAAAAACCTGACTGGCTGGGTCTGTCCCAAGGACTGGGTTAAGAACCCCTGGTTTAGGGTAGTCACTTCATCCAGGTGAGCTTAAATAGGCTGACCCAGAACAAGCAGAAGTTACCTCTCTATGAATGTGTTGCAGAAAAACCAGGGCTGAAGCACGATCTATCTATAGATTGACCAGGGTGAGGTGACAACCTTACATTAGTTGGGTGGGAAGGAATAAAGGGAACTGTCCTGATTCAAACTAAACTGGGCCTCATTTCCCTTCAGGCATTGTATGGGACTACCCTGGAGGAAGCCCAATGGAGGGAGTGCGTGAGCTACGTCAACAACAACATGGAGAATGCTGTTGGAGCTCTGTATGTGAAAGAGACATTTGCTGGAGAGAGCAAAAGAATGGTAAGTAGATTACTTTTCATGCTGTTCTACGACTGACAGCTCACCCTGGTCATCATAAACAGGCTGATACAGTCCTGGTTTTGTTCTACTGCATGCATGGATTTTTCTTACCAAAAGTAGAATTACATATCCATGCTTGCAGCAGGGCAAAATGTGAACCAGATCAGCCCCTCGGTTGATCTGTATAAGGTAGCTGCCCTATATATAAAGGGGGAGATACACAGAACTCCAGCACTGAAGGAACAGCACCGAGTCGGAATTACCAACCAATGCTCAACACTAACAGCGTGCAAATTATATACACGCTGTTAGTGTGGAGCATTGGTCGGTAAAGGGGTCCAAATGTTCCTGGTGCATGCCCACGAGAGCTTTGTGGTAGGTTCAGCTCTTGTGCATTTTATCCCGCAGGGCGTGCACACCTCCAGCTCAGTTCCACCCTGGGGTTTCGCTCCACCTTCCACCAGGGGTCCCAGGGAGACACACAAAATCTAAATCTTTCTCTGCCACACACACAGCTCCCACTGGCAGGATCACTCGAGCTAGATGCAGGTCGGGACCAGATTTCCTCCAGTAGGCTGAGGGCACTTTCTCTGGGCACACTTTACATAAGAATATAAGAGTAGCCATACTGAGTCAGACCAATGGTCCATCTAGCCCAGTATCCTGTTTTCCAAACAGTAGCTAAGCCAGGTCACAAGTACCTGACAGAAACCCAAATCGTGGCAACACTCCATACTACAAATCCCAGGGCAATCAGTTGCTTCCCATGCCTGCCTCAATAGCAGACTATAGACTTTTCCTCCAGGAATTTGTACAAACCTTTTTTAAACTCAGATAATGCTAACTGCTGTTACCACATCCTCCGGCAAAGAGTTTGAGAGCTTAACTATTCGTTGAGTGAAAAAATATTTCCTCCTATTTGTTTTAAAAGTATTTCCATATAACTTCCTCCAGTGTCCCCTAGTCTTTGTACTTTTAGAACAAGTAAAAAATGGATTTACTTCTACTTGTTCTACACCACTTTCTTTCTCTTGCAAACAAAGCCCAGTCAGCAGTCCCAGTTGCAAAAAACTTCAACTTGGTTTGCTAACAGTAACTTGAAAACAGTTCATAAACTTGATAACTTGGTCTGTACAGTTCAGGGTCTTTTTTAGGTGGTCAGCACAGCGCAAAACAAGTTCTCCAGTGATGTCAGGGCATATAAATCACAGTTCAGTTCTATTTACATCTCCTCTATTTGCGGCCAGAACAAGGTACTTATCACCTCCTCTGTTTGCTGCTAGATATCAGCACCTGGTAATCTCCGTACTGGTTCCCTTCGGTCACTCATGCAATGCGAGTCCTGCCAGAAGTGAGACATGCCCACTCCCACTTCTCCCACCTGAGGTGGTTATCCCCAGTGTTCTGAAGTCGGGAACACTACTGTGTAGCATGATATAAGTTTAATTGTGAGAGTTATTAAGTTTGCTGCATTAGCACATGCTCTGAGTAATTCCCTCTGTTAACACATATTCTATTATTAACTAGAGAAATATTATATTATAAATTTATTCGTTTCAACTGCAGACACCTTCTGCCTTGTACAGAGGCTTCCAAGCACCACACTTGCAAACTTTTCTTGGCCTGGTACCCAGGACTTCCCCCTCGGTGCTATGGGTCTCGGTGGAGGTGGGCTACCAAAGACCAGAATTTTCTCCACATAATCCCTTTTATTAATTCCTTTGTCCTGCCCCCTAGAGTTAGGCTTTACTCTGATTTCCTTACCAGTCTTTCAAAACCAGTTCTTAGTGACCACCCTGAAAATCTTTCCTCCCACCCTTCAGGCATGGGCGTTTTCAGAGGAGGGTCACACTGATGATTGGATCCTTCCCAACCCCCAATCTAAAAAAACTCCCCCAACCCAAAAGACCCTGGTGGTCCAGCAGGCCCCTTCTAATGATCACTGGCCTTGGTGGTCTACTGAAATCCTACCCCGACCTCTTCACATATCTTGTTGGAGGCAGGAGGAATGGCTACTCCCTCCTGCCTCTGGGCCTGCCCTTGTCAAAATGGTGGCATCCAGACCCTCCCTGGTACATCCTGAGATGTACTGGGAGGGGCCTATATACCATATATGGAGTTTTTTCTCCTTATAGGGTACTTATTTCCTCCCAGTACATCCCAGGATGCACCGGACAGGGGCTGGGTCCCACCATTTTGAAGAGGGCGGGCCCAGAGGCAGGAGGGAGTAGGTGTTCCTCCTGCCTCCAACTAAAGGTAGGTAGAGGGGTCTGGGGGGTGGGATTTCACTAGACCACCAGGGCCACTGTTCACTAGGGGTAGGGATCAGTGGGCCTGCTGGAGTACCAGGGAATTTTGGGGGGGTGGGGTGTCCAGGAGGTTGGGTTGGTGGGCCCTCTACACCACCATGCTATTTTTATGGGGGTCCACTGGACCACCAGTGACTTTTTTATGGGTTGGGAAGAAGCTCTAGCTAGGGTTTTCGGGGTAAGAGGCTGTGGCATGAGTTTCCTGTCAGTGCCTGGGGTTTTCTGTGTGCCGTTTCTCTGTGCATTGCACAGAATCACTAATGAGCTCATTTGAGTACAAGTAAGCTCATCAGAATAAGAGTTTCGGTCACTGCTTCCATGCATGGTAAAGTAGTGGCTGAAGTCTCCGAGCATTACCTGCAAAATAACATTTCATTTAGACTGGCTAAAACCAGTCTAAATGAAACATCGCAAGCCCGGTTTGCTTTGAGCATCGAACCCAAAGTTCTTCTATTGAATGATGACTGTGCAAATGCTTATAATTTACAAAGCAGTTTGAGGAAAGCTGATAAATCTAGTAAAGATAATCTGCATACTGTATCACATATATGATGAATATAGCATATAATTATGTCCCATATCTACTGTCTCTTTCTACACAGCATATTGAGGGATATTTCTATAACTGGGTACCTGGTAGGATCCAATTGTATAAAGTAGGGGTGTCCGGCCTCAGGCCTTGCCCAGTTTTCAGGATTTCCTCAATGAATATGCCTGGATTGGCCGCTGTCGTCGGAGACAGAGTGCTGGGCTTGATGGACCTTTGGTCTTTTCCCAGCCTGGCAGTGCTTATGTGCTTAGATCAATTTCCATACAATGGAGTGTGATAGACCGTTGCTATGTTGAGTACACAGGTTAGCTAACTGCACTGCCCTCTGCTGGGTACTAGCTGCAAAGCAGTTTACAGTTGCCTTTTTTTTTAAGGAGGTTATTCCCCTCCCTCGCCTGCCTGAAAGACTCTTTTAATCTGTCAACAACGTTTGAACAACTAATTTAGATGGAGGAAAAGACCTCAGCAGCCACCAGCCCATCTTCTTAAACTGCTGTAAAACAGTATATATGAGGATAGCTTAAATGCAGCTCATTTTTCAATCATTGGTCTAAAAAAAAACCTCCATCTTTTTTTTGGTATAGTAATAATGCGCTTAACTTTCTTGAGCTCACATAAAACATTTAAATCCACATTTATATTATGTGCGGTCTATACAAAACTTATCTTGTCAAAACATTGTCATGTAGGACCATAACCGTGGATCCTTCAATCCCAAGTCCCTATGGTGGCCTTGCCGTTTCGCACAATGGCTTCATCAGGGGACAGATACAAAACAACTATAACATGTTTACCAGCATATTCATTCATAACGTGGCTTTATATTATACTTTCCAGTTCTTTCTTTTCAAAGTTTGTGCTGATTGTTGAACTGGTTTTGCTCAGATCCACAACTGCTTCTTCATCATGGCAATTATCATGTCCACTATCCTTACGAAACACATGCATCTGGAGATAAACAATGGGAAGCCACGGGGATAGTGGACACGTGCACACAAACACCATCTCACGCCAAGCATGCACCATGGAGAAAGATGGAATGGGGAGCAGATGAGACTGCCGCTAACCACAAGCCATAATGAAGATCTGGGCAAAATAATCAAATATAGTAGTAAAAAATGCCTTTTTAATGTTATGTCATAAGTACATGAGTATTGCCATACTGGGAAAGAGCAAAGGTCCATCGAGCCCAGCATCCTGTTTCCAACAGTGGCCAATCCAGGTCACAGATACCTGGCAAGATCCCAAAAATGTACAAAACATTTTATACTGCTTATCCCAGCTATAGTAGAATTTCCCCAAGTCCATTTAATAACGGTCTATGGACTTTTCCTTTAGGAAGCCGTCCAAACCTTTTTTAAACTCCGCTAAGCTAACCGCTTTTACCACATTCTCTGGCAACGAATTCCAGAGTTTAATTACAAGTTGAGTGAAGAAAACTTTTCTCTGATTTGTTTTAAATTTACTACATTGTAGCTTCATCGCATGCCCCCTAGTCCTGGTACCTTTGGAAAGCGTGAACCTGTCCTGGGGACCCTACAGCCAGTTTGATTTTCATAATGAATATGTATAATATAAATTGCATGCATTGACTCCATTGCATGCAAATCTGGGTTGAGAACCCCTACCATAGAATATTATTGGGACTTCCCAAACCTGTCCTGGGGACTCCACAGTCAATTTGGTTTTCAGGATCTCCACAATGAATATGCATGAGATAGATCTGCATGTACTGTCTCCATTGTATATAGAGTTATCTCATCCATATTCAACTAGCCGTAGAGTCCTCAGGGCAGGTTTGGGAAGCCCCGGTGTCATGCACAATCTTACACTTCCCGACTGTTGCTGATATGAGAATCGTGATCCAGTTATTAGTATTATTGGACATTGATTATTGCAACTTCAGTGGAAGTCTTGCATGGCTGGGCTGGAAGTCTCGGCAGCCATTTTTAAAAAGCGATGCAGCAGCAAGAGGGTCAGCAGCAGCAGGCAGGAAAGACCGGGGATCTTTCCTGCCCCGAAGAATCCACTAGACCACCAGGGTAGTTTCAGGCATTTCCCTCACTCCCGTGGAGCTCTCTAAATAGGAGACGGCAATAGCAGGGAGCGGTAGAGAGATGCTAAGGCCGCTGAAGGGCCCCTGGGAGTGTGAAGCCCTTTGCGACCGCCTCTGTTGCCCCTTCCTAAGACTGGTCCTGCATTACCTAGTTAGAAATCTGAATATGGTCATTAACCGGGTAACTCCTGGATCTACTCAGCCCCCCCCCCCCCCCCCCCCCCCCACCAGACCACCCTAGCACTGCCTGGATAATGTCAAGGTGGTCTGACCAGATTTCTACATGCACTGAAATCCAGGTATGATTTAGTCAGCAGGATTTATCCAGGTAGGAGCTGTTCCTACCTAGAAAAGTCCTACTGAATATCTACTCCTATGTTACTGTAATTCATACAAATACATTTAGGAATTCCTGTCATCAAGATGCCCTAGCAGGTTAGCTAATACTCATTAGTAATTTACATACAGTATGTATATTGAGATCTGGTAAGATACCCAATTCTCCATCAGGCTTCAGTGCATCTCAGCATTATCTGAAGCATCATGGCACCATGCTATTTACACAGCCTGTGCAGTTTGAGCATATCGAAAAAGCGACTGCCAAAGCCAGAAGGATGCTTGGGTGCATAAAGAGAGGCATGACCAGCAGTAAAAAGGAAGTGATAGTGCCGTTGTATAAGTCTCTGGTGAGGCCTCATTTGGAGTACTGCCTGCAGTTCTGGAGACCGCACCTACGGAAAGATATAATCAGGATGGAGTCGGTCCAGAGGGCGGCTACGAAATTAGTAAGCGGTCTTGAATGCAAAAATTATAGGGACAGGCTTCTGAACCTCAACATGTATATGCTGGAAGAGAGGAGGGAGAGAGGAGACATGATAGAAACGTTTAAATATCTCAAGGGCATTTATGTACAGGAAGAGAGTCTTTTTCAAATGAAGCAGAGCTCTGGAATGAGGGGGCATATGACAAAGTTAAGAAGGAATAAGCTTAGGAGTAACCTAAGGAGTATTATTTCACAGAAAGGGTGGTGGAGGAATGGAATGACCTCCCGGTGGAGATGGTGTAGTCGAGGACTGTTCCAGAATTTTAAAAGGCATGGGATAAGCATGTGGGATCGCTTAGGAACAGGATGAATTAGGGGTTACAGAGGATGGGCAGACTGGATGGGTCATACGGCCTTTATCTGCCGTCATGTTTCTATGTTTCTATATCAAGCCTGTATCAGTAAGCCATCATGAACGAATGTTGACTTGGCAGCTTATAAATGTTCTGAAACAATACATATATGCATACCATGGTTCATGGACTGCTATTTAGATCACACACTTCCCACTTTATTTTCTTTAATGTAGGTCAGGGATCTCATCGATAAAATTCGTGAAGTGTTTATCGAGATGTTGGATGAGTTACGATGGATGGATGACGCTTCCAAACAGCAGGCTCGAGAAAAGGTCAGACTTAAATAATTCAAAAACAAATCAAGGCTGGAGGCCATTTGTATCACTCCTCTGACTGGATTTGATGGCTTGAAAATGGGAATTTGGAAACATCTTCTATTTCGAGCTGTTAAGACAAATTGGGCCTGATTTGCTAGTGTTTTTCTCATTCTCTGTCTATGGGAATGAGCTTTTAGTGGCTCCAGCCCTTTGAGCGGACACCAAATATGCCAGTACCATGTGCACTGCGCAGTTCCATGCTTAGGATTTTTTTGTGAGCACAGAATTTTATAATGAGATCTATGAATCTCCATTCTTACATTGTAGGCACTGGCCATTAAGGAGCAAATAGGATACCCTGACTATATCCTAGAAGAGAACAATGAGAAAATGGACCAAGAACTGATAAACGTACGTAGACCCTGAAAACTGTTCCATTCTGGTTCAGAAGAAAGTAAAATTTAATTTAAGCAAACTGGTGAAACCGATGGTCTGAATAGGTTGCGTATGTGGACATAGTGCACTGGCTTACTCGTAACTTCAGACTGGGTTCCCATGTGTAAAGCCTTGATTAAATAGTGATGCTACCAGTGATGTGCTACTGGTGGTGTCCTAGATGAGGTTGTCGGAGGAACCTTTTTTAAAAATTATTTAGGAAAACAAAGGCAACATATGTTAGTATCTAGCTTATTTTCGAAACAGATCGCCGGCCATCTTCCAACACAAATCGAGAGATGGCCGGCGATCTCCTGAAACTGGCCAAATCGGTATAATCGAAAGCCAATTTTGGCCGGCTTCAACTGCTTTCCATCGCGGAGCCGGCGAAACTTCAAGGGGGGGTGTCAGTAGCGTGGTGAAGGCGGGATGGGGGTATGTTCACGAGATGACCAGCTTCGCCGATAATGGAAAAAAGAAAGCCGGCCTTGACGAGCATTTTGCCGGTTTTACTTGGTCCCTTTTTTTTCATGACCAAGCTTCAAAAAGGAGCCCCAACTGACCAAATGACCACCGGAGGAAATCGGGGATGACCTCCCCTTATTCCCCAGTGATCACCAACTCTCTCCCACCCAAAAAAAAAACTTTTTTGCCAGCCTGAAATGTCATGCCCATCTCCCTAACAGCAGTATACAAGTCCCTGAAGCAGTTTTTAGTGGGTGCAGTGCACTTCAGGCAGGTGGACCCAGGCCCTGTTACACTTGGGTGGTAAATGGGAGCCCTCCAAACCCCCCCAAAACCCACTGTACCCACATGTAGGTGCCCCCCTTCACCTATGTGTAGAGTTGTGGGGAGTGGGTTTTGGGGGGGATTTGGGGTGCTCAGTACCCATGGTAAGGGAGCTATTGACGTGGGAGCTATTTTTTTTTTTAATTTTTAGAAGTGCCCCCTAGGGTGCCCGGTTGGTGTCCTGGCATGTGAGGGGGGCCAGTGCACTACAAATGCTGACTCCTCCCATGACCAAATGCCTTGGATTTGGCCGGATTTAGATCGCCGGCATTAGTTTCCATTATCGGCAAAAACCGATGCCGGCCATCTCAAACCCGGCCATCTCTGACATTTGGCCAGGCCCAACCGTATTAGCGAAGAAAAAGATGGCCGGCCATCTTTTTTCAAAAATACAGTTGGCTCCGCCCACTTACAGAGCTGACCCCGGAGATGGTCGCCCATAGAGATGGCCGGCCTCATTCGATTATTTCCCTCTAATTCTCAGCTGAAGCAGCAGAGCCGACCAGAGTGCCCTGGTAAGAGATTGACAGGTCATCACTGAATACAACATTGTTATTTTTATTTTTATTTTGGAAGATGGTATTGTTTTTGCAAATTATGCTTCTGCAGGTAAATAGTGCTACAGGTTGAACTATGGGGCCCTTTTACTAAGGCACGTAAGAGCCTACGTGCGTCTAGCATATGCCAAATCGGCATTTCTGCCTGGCTACCATGTGCCACGGGCAGTAATTCTGAATTTCGCATGAGCCAAAAACACGCGGAAGAAAATATTTTCTATTTTCTGCCGCGGGATGCCTACTCAGCAGTAAATGGCAGTTGGCGCGCTCTGCATGCTTACCGCCCGGGTAGCGCACGAGACCTTACCGCTAAGTCAGTGGGTGGTGGTAAGGTCTCAGGCCAAAAATGGGCATTCGCTGGTTTTCATTTTGCCGCACGTCCATTTTCAGGCCCATTACAAAAATCCCTTTTTTCCAGACGCGGCACAATAAGGGTCCAGCGTGCGCCAAAAACACGCACCCACACTGCCGCAGCACAGTTTTTGGTGTGCCTTTGTAAAAGGGTACCTATGTGCTTTACAGTGCCGAAATCTTATAAAGGCTTTTATTTTTTAAAGGAAAGACCATCAAACAACCCTCAGTGGATAAGTTCAACTAATACGAATATTTTCCCATGTAAAACAGCAAAAAGGTGTAGGTCTTCCTGAACTGTAGGAACATAGGGGCTGGTTGATATCCAAAATCTGTCCAGCCCAGCTCCTTGTTTCTACTAGGGGTGAAGATGGGTGCTCTGAAAATGTGCAGTATATAAAAGAGCAAGAAAGAAGCACAAATGAGCCTTCAATAGTGGAACAATGGAGAGTCCTTTAATTCAATAGACCCGACGTGGGCCATGTTTCGGTGCAAACTGCACCTGCCTCAGGAAAACCATGGTAATAAATGTAAATATTATAGGAGAAATTAAGACTGAAAGCCAGATCTACTGAACTTAAGATTTACCTAATACTATGTTAAAATGAATAAATAAATAAATAAATAAATTATGACGGACCGGGTGAATTTTCCACAAATCTATTTGGAGATCTTGCTAGGTCTCTGCTGGTGTCTATATAAGGTTTTCAGTGGCCCTCCTCAATTTAAGCCTGTGAAGGCTCCCCTTATGATCTGCAAGCATAGAAGGGGGAAGCGATCAATTAGGGGCCCTTTTACTAAGCCGCGTAGGCACCTAAGCGCATCCAGCGCACACCAATTCGGAACTAACACCCAGCTACCGCGTGGCCCGGGAGGTAATTTCATTTTTTCTGTGCGTCCAGTACGCGTGCCAGAAAATATATTTTATTTTCCGGCACGCAGCGCTAACCAGGAGGTAATCGGCATTGTATGCAAGCTTATGATTACCGCCCAGTTAATGCATGACACCTTACCGCTAAGTCAGTGAGTGGCGGTAAAGTCTCAGGCCCAAAATGGACGCACACAAATTTTTATTTTGCCATACATACATTTTCAGCCAAAAAAAGACCTTCTTTGCAGGCGCACTGAAAAATGGACCTGCGTGCGTCTAATACACACGCCTACAACAACGCAGGTCATTTTTCAGGGCACCTTAGTAAAAGGACCCCTAAGACTGCAGTTAATTAACATGTTTACACCATTGTCTTCTTTAGTTAACCTTCAGTGAGTACCAGTACTTTGAAAACACGCTGAAAAACCTAAAGGCCGGAGCTCAGAAAAGCCTGAGAAAACTTCGAGAACGAGTCGATCACGATGTGTGAGTTTTACCAGTCTTACTTTTCTTCCACACAAATAGGTTTTACCCTTTCTGGGGCCAGAGCTACCACCAAGTCAAATCATTTCCGATTCACAAGTCTGGGATGTGTGACTGTGCCGTTTTCAGTTGTGAAATTTTAAATTCTGCTCATCGACCAGCAGTACACAGACAGAGCTGACAATTTCCTTTACAGCATTCATACTGATTAGATGCCTCAGAAGTTATTTTACTTGAATGCTTCATCTTTAGCTATTATTCCTGATTCTCCTTTCTATTTTATTTTTCTGCCACAACTCGGTAAAATCTGGAGATGGGCAAAACATTCTGCATGAGGGTAAATCTCCAGGATATGGGCCTGAATATGCTCTCTGTAATTTGAGAAAAAGATACAGCCCAAATGTCTCAGATATTTGACAATTTAAGAAGTTTGACAGTTTTGCAGATCTTAATCCAAAGTGGGTTGGGTCAGTTGGGGGGATGTGCCAATTGTGGGGGGATAGATTTTGGGTGTGGGTACTTAATAGGGGTTTATTTTGGGGGCTGGTGATTTTTGTGGGGTGGTGGTTAGCTGTAGGGGCAATTTGCAGAGTGGTGGGGTAATTGCAGGTATAGTTCCTGAGGTGGACAGTTTACGGGTGGTAGAGCAATTACAGGGTAATTATTTTGAGTAGGATAATTTGCAGGAGGTAGTTTTAGGGGTAGGGCAGTTTTGGGGGTGGTGTCGCAGTGGCAGGGGATAATTTATGGGTGTGTAGGCTGTATGCAGGCTGAAGTAGCATTAAAGGGGGTAGTTATGGAATGTGGAAGGGAGCAATTTGGATTGTAAGCTCTTTGAGCAGGGACTGTCTTTCTTCTATGTTTGTGCAGCGCTGCGTACGTCTTGTAGCGCTATAAAAATGCTAAATAGTAGTAGTAGTAGGGCCAGGGCAGTTGTCGGGGTGCTGGAGTAATGGCAGAGGATAGATTTTAGGATAGTTTGCAGGGTGGTGTGGCAGATGTGAAGGGGTAGTTTTTGGTCAGTGTGGGAAGTTTGGGGGCAGATGCCACATTTCACGGTATCTATATTTCTATGCTATAGAAGCTGTAACTCCTTTTCCCATAGAAATGCATTGGGTCACATTTTGGGGTGGCTCATTTCTCTGGAACCTCTGGTCCAATTTAGCCTATTTCTAAACTGTATGTGTCTTTTTACTGTTAGCTCCCCCCACCCCCACCCCCCACAAGCCAAGTTTCATCCTGTTCCATTAATGATATGCTGTTCTAGAAGTTGAAACTCCTTCTTCCATGAAAGTGCACAGGGTCATTTTTTGGGAGGGAGCTTATTTCTCTGGTATCCCAAGTCCAATTTAGCCCAGTTTTCAACTTCTTGTGTCTTTTTACTGATTTTTCTCTCATGCCAAGTTTCATCCCATTCTGTTAAATTTTCAGAGAGTTATTTTAAATCCAGACAGACTGACAAGACATTTGTGAAACAATTCTGTTAAAGTATGCCATATGTCATTCCAAAATGATTTAATACATACACACTCAAAAATAAGATGATTCTAAAATGGAACTCCCTGTTCTTCCAGAGAGAGAGAGAGAGAGAGAGAGAGAGAGAGAGAGAGACCCTCTTGCATGCAGTTCAGGAAGTGGATGGGCAGACCCAACACTCCATCAATCATCTTTGTTTGTCTGTACATGTATTTAAGAAAAAAAAAAAAGGTTTTCTGCTGGAGACAGGGCTGCCGAGAGGGGGGGACAGGGGGGACAAAATTCCCCGGGCCCGGGCCTCCGGAGGGGGCCCGGCGCCACCGCAAGTCAGGCCCGCTCGCCGTCGCTGCCGAACTAACTAACCTTAAACGCCTCCTTCCTTTCCTTTCACCACCTTCGCGGCAAGCAGCAGCAGGGCAGGCCACTCCTTCCTTTCGTGTCCCGCCCTCACCTGACGTAACGTCCGCGAGGGTGGAGCACGGAAGGAAGGAGAGGTCTGCCCTGCTGCTGCTTGCCGCGAAGCTGGTGAAAGGAAAGGAAGGAGGCATTTAAGGTTAGTTCAGGGCCCGGTAGCGGGTGGAGGGGGGGCCCGGCGGCAACGATGACCTCGGGTGGGGTGGGGGTGGGGGGCCCGGGGGCGGCCTTGTCCCGGGCCCGGCTCTGGCTCTCGGCGGCCCTGGCTGGAGATCAGCTCTGACATTTCTGAGCAAATAACATATTCATGTTACAGATTTACTGACGGCTTCTTAATATGTGCAACAGTTCTTCTGTTGGAACAGAAAAGCTACTGCCTGACAGCGCTCAAAAATGTGGAAAATAAATTGCCAGCTAGCTGCTGTCGGATTAGCAGGTGTCATCTAAAATCTGAGGACCAACAGTAGGATATCGAGATAACATAGAAACCCAAAAGCCAAGAGACGCCAATAAAAGAAGTCTGAGTACATCATGTGGCTCGTTAGAGATAATAATGATGTCCAAACAACCCTCAATAAAGTTATTATGGATGCATTAATGAGGTGGGCCTGGACTGCAGCAGAGCTCAGAGGCTTTCAGATTTAGGAGGACATGCTGAGCCGCTGCTCTGTTCAGGGCTGCTGGCTGGGGTTTGCAGTCTGAAGAATTAGAGGTGAAGCGCTCTTAAAGGTCAGCAGGCAAGATAATGAGAATAAGTTCAATGAAACCAGACGAAATATTACTTTGCGGTTCATCAAATATTATAGAAACAGAGAATAATGAAGGCAGATAAAGATCATACGGTCTATACAGTCCGCCCATACGTGTCATCTACTATTCCTTCCTCTCCTCTACAGATCCTACCTACCTGTTCAAATTTTCTTGAATTCAGATACTGTTTTCGCCAGGAGGCCTTTCCATGTATTCACCACCCTTTCTATGAAGAAGTATACCCTTAGGTTATGCCTGAGTCTATCTCCTTTCACTTTCATCCTATGCCCCCTGGTTCCAGGACTTCCTTTCCATTGAAAGAGACTTGTGCATTGATGCTACGGAGGTATTTAAACATCTCTATCATGTCTCCCCTCTCTGCCTTTCTTCCAAAGTATACATATTGAAGACACCTTTTACTAAGCGGCGGTACACAGGAAGTACAGCCGGGCTACCGCAGCAGCCCGGCAGTACTTCCCACCCCTTACACGCCATAATTTCCAGCGCCACAAAATTGTATTTATTTTTGTAGCGTCGGAGTGTACCCAGTGGTAATCAGGCAGTGCCAGGCACTGCCCGGTTACTGCCAGGTTAACACGGGAGCCCTTACCACCACCTTAATGCAACTGAAAAGGGGGTGTGGCCATGGGCAGAGCATGGGTGGGTCAGGGCCATTCACAGAATCCAGGGGTTCTATGCCTAACTTACACACAGAGATTTACAACAGATTTCAGTTGGTATAACTCCTCATGCCTCAAAGTTAGGAACGGATCCCAGTGTTATGCGCTATTCTATAAAAGGCACCCAACTCTGAGCACAGTTTATAGAATAGCACCCAATGCACATTTTTTTTTCAGTGCCCAAATTTGGGTGCTATTTACTGAATTTATGACAAAGACTACTGACCATTTTAGTAGCTGCCCTCTGGACTGACTCCATCCTGTTTATATCTTTACAAGCCGTAAAGCCCATTAAAATGGGCGACATTTTTGTTGTGAAAAATATAATGAAATAGACAAAGCAAGAAATGAGAGTGGATGTCTACAGTACCCTTTTATATACTACGACCCTCCTCTCTCCCCTGCGCCCCCTCTCCAGCCACCCATGTCCAGTGACTCTTTTCTCTCCCCTGCCCCCCCTCCAGCCACCCATGTCCAGCGACCCTCCTCTCTCCCCTGCCCCCCTCCAGCCACCCATGTCCAGCGACCCTCCCCTCTCCCCTGCCCCCCCTCCAGCCACCCATATCCAGCAACCCTCCTCTCCCCCTGCCCCCTCCAGCCACCCATGTCCAGCGACTCTCCCCTGCCCCCACCTCCAGCCACCCAGGTTGTCCAACAAATTCTTCGGGGCAGGCAGGAAAGATCCCCAGTCTTGCCTGCCCGCTGCCAGTGCTGACCCTCCCCCGCTGCCAGATTGCTCTTCAAAATGGCCATCGAGACTTCCAGCAGCGGTCTTGCAAGACTTCTGCTGAAGTCTCGGTGGCCATTTTGAAGAGCGATCCGGCAGCAGGGGAGGGTCAGCGGCGGCAGCGGGCAGGCAAGTCGGGATCTTTCCTGCCTGCCCAGAAGAATTTGCTGAACAACCTGGGTGGCTGGAGGGGGCAGGGGAGAGAGGAGAGTCACTGGACATGGGTGGCTGGAGGGGGGGCAGGGGGAGAGGAGAGTCGCTGAACATGGGTGGCTGGAGGGGGGCAGGGGAGAGAGGAGGGTCACTGTACAGCGCTGCGTACATTTAGTATAGCGCTTTAGAAATGATAAGTAGTAGTAGGTGTTGTGGTTATGATCAGCTGATGTCGGGAGAGACCTGTGACGTGCCGCGTCGGTAACTGTTCAGTTATATAGTAGGATGAAGGTGCGGATTCCAGAATTGTACGCAATATTCTAAATGAAGTCTCATCACAGTGGCATCATCACCTCCTTTTTCCTGCTGGCTACTCCTCTCCCTATGCACCCAAGCATCCTTCTAGCTTTCGCTGTCGCCTTTTCTATCTGTTTGGCTACCTGTAAGATCATCACATACGATCACATACAAGTCCCACTCTTCTTTCATGCACAAAAGTTCTTTTCCCACTAAACTGTAACTTTCCCCCAGTTTGTGCAGATCAAATGCATGACCCTGCATTTTTAGCATAGTATCTGAGCTGCCAAATTCTGGGCTCTTTTTGAAGATTTGCTAGGTCTTTCCTCATGTTATCCACACCGTGACACCACACCTATTGCAGATTTTAGTATCATCCACAAAAATGCAAATCTTACCAGACAACCCTTCAGCAATATCACTTACAAAAATATTCAAAAGAATCATCCCAAGAACTGAACCTTGCGGCACACCACTGGTAACATCCCTTTCCTCAGAATGAGCTCCATTTACCACTGCTTTCTGTCACCTTCCACTCAATCAGTTCCTAACCCAGTCTGTCACTTTGGAGCCCATACTGAGGGCATTCAGTTTATATATTAGTCATCTGTGTAGAACCATATCAAAGGCTTTGATAAACTCTAAATACACCACATCTAGTGTTCTCCCTTGATTGAACTCTCTGGTCACCTAGACAAAGAAATTAATCAGATTTGTCTGACAAGACCAGCTTCTAGTGAAACCATGCTGCCTCGGGTCCTGCAATCTATTGGATTCCAGAATTGACAGGCAGCTGCCTATGTCACTAACCAGGACAATTGCCCTAATCAGCAGCTTAGAAAGCAGCGCCAGGTAGAAAGTCCAAAACGTATGCTGGTATGAAAATTAATTACCTTCTTGTACTGTAGATATTGGGTTGCCATCTGGCTCCAGATTTTCAGTCTAGGTTCATTTAGGAGTCTGCCTGGAGTCTTTTATTGGATAAACAGTTTAGAAATGTAACTTATAAATGCATAAAAACAAACTCACTGCCTGTTTGGACATAGCTCTTGAATCCATAATGATTCCCCTAAGGAAAAAAAAAACCCAAAGACTAAAGTCGATGCAGGCAGTGGAGCAAAACCAAGACTGGATTAGCCTGTCCTGAAAATCAGGAGTCAGCTGGCAACTTTGGACATAGTCCTTCCAGGATCAGAATTGAGACAGATAGGAGACTCCACATTTTCCATGCTGTCAATCCTTCACTTTTAAGAAGATTATTCGAAAAGTAATCATGGTAGGGGAACTAAGTCAAGGTTAAACCTCAAATAGATCCAAGTTAGCAGGGACAAAAGTACAAATTAAGTTAGAAATTAGCTGGTGGTGGGAGGCGGGGCTGGTGGTTGGGAGGCGGGGATAGTGCTGGGCAGACTTATACGGTCTGTGCCAGAGCCGGTGGTGGGAGGCGGGACTGGTGGTTTTGGAGGCGGGGAAAGTGCTGGGCAGACTTATACGGTCTGTGCCAGAGCCGGTGGTGGGAGGCGGGGCGGGTGGTTGGGGGGGGCGGGGATAGTGCTGGGCAGACTTATAAGGTCTGTGCCCTGAAAAAGACAGGTAGAAATCAAGGTAAAGTATACACAAAAAATGGCACATGTGAGTTTATCTTGTTGGGCAGACTGGATGGACCGTGCAGGTCTTTTTCTGCCGTCATCTACTATGTTACTAGGTAAATTAAAATTTTGAGTGTAATTGTAGGTTCTGAACTGAAAATGGAATAGCATGTGAATAACATGAAGACATTTTCAATCTCAAAATGTTAAGCAGACTGAAACCTCTGTTAGAAGTTAAACATTGTCACTACGTTTTTCAATCAGTTGTGTTAGCATAGATAGTCTATTGTAATGCTATTCTTGTAGGTTTGCCTGATAAACTTTTAAATAAACTCCAAGTAATACAAAACACAGCAGCAATATGGATCTTGGAGGGAAAGGTATGACCATGTGACTCCATATTTAGCTTAACTTCATTGACTGCCAATAAAAGCCAAGGTTGAATTAAGATTCCTACATTAGGAGCCCTTTTACTAAGCCGCATAAGCATCTACGCGCGTCCAACGTCTGCCAAAATGGAGTTATCGCCTGGTAATTTCATTTTTTGGCGCAGATCTGATTCGTGCAGCTGAAAAGAATTTTTATTTTCAGATGCACATATTGGACACACACCAACTGGCATTTGACACGCGTAGGTCATTACCGCCCGGTTACTTTACCATTAGGTCCATGGCTGGCAGTAAGGTCACAGACCCAAAATGGATATGCAGCAATTTTCATTTTGCCACACGTCCATTTTTGGCAAAAATTTTAAAAAGACCTTTTTTACAGGCGCGCTGAAAAAGGGATCGGTGCGTGCTCCAAACCCATGCCTACACTACCGCAAGCCATTTTTCAGCACACCTTATTAAAAGGACTCAGTGTTCAAAACAGTAAATGGTTTGGATCAGGATTACTTTAACTATATGATAACTATTTTATCAGCTCCCTAAAATATTATGTTCATTTTTCCAAAATAAAATTAGTTAAACCATCAAAGAAAATTTGTTGTCTAGCTGTATCAAGTGCTAGAACATTAGTGGTGAGAAGTCTAGAGCAATGGAACTTATTACCAAGACATTAGAATGACCAGTAACCATGTGAAGTTTGGGCAATTACCAGTGGCGATCCTAGGTCGGCTGCCACCTGGGGCGGATCGCCGCTGCGCACCCCCCCCCCCCCCCGGGTACAGCGGTGTCCGTCCCCCCAGGGTGCAGCACAACACACACACACCCCCGGTGCAATGACACCCCCCTCCCTGGCACATCAACCCACCCCCACGGCGCAATGACACCCCCCTCCCCGGCGCATCAAGCCCCCCCCCCCCGGGTGCATTCTTGGCTGCTGGAAGGTGCAGAGAGCAACCGCACGCCTGTCGGCTCCGCTGGCTCCCTCTGCCCCGGAACAGGAAGTAACCTGTTCTGGGGCAGAGGAAGCAGGGAACCAGCAGAGCCAACAGGCGCACGGCTGCCCTATGCAGCCTCCAGCAGCGTGCACCCGGGGCGGACCGCCCCCACCGCCCCGCCCTTGCTACGCCGCTGGCATTTACTAAAATCATGGCTTGTTCAAAAATATTTCTGGTAGTTTATTCTGAGTGAAGTATTGCCTCTTACCTGTCCTTTTGGTAGTAATATAAACCCCTGTTGAAATTTTTTTCATTATGATCTGATTTTGATATGTACTTGTCTCATTTAATCTGTATATGATGTTGACTGAGGATGACTTTGTAAAATTTATATAAGTCGAACAGTTTTTCAATGATTTGTGCTATTGTAATCCACCTAAAACTGATAAGTGCCTATCTTAAGTTAAATTAAATCCAGAACTAGGCTTGTCCAGGTAACCTGAACTTGCCTAGTTAGTAAGCCTCTAAGTGCTGATCCGTGACCTCAGTTCTTCAGATCATTTTTCCACTGGCAGGCAAAACAATATATGGACGACTACCAATATGTACTTATTCTTTGTTTTCTCTAGATGGATTATTGGTGCGGCAGTGGTCAATGCTTTCTATTCTCCTAATCGAAACCAAATAGGTAGGTTGAAGGCAAGAAATGATTTCTTCCCATTTTCCTTTGTGATTTGATGGGATGCCATATTGGCATTTCTCTTCCACATGCTACATCCTCTACTCTGGCCACAAAAATGAATGCTACTGAAGAGCTTAGCATGAGATCGAGTTGTTTACATCTACACATTAGGATAAATTCTATAAACGGCACTTAAAAAATCGGCACCAAAAAATCCCCCATTTAAGTGGTATTCTATAAGTCACACCTTGCATGTGTAAGCAGAAAGTCACACATAAATTTAGGTATGGTCATTTGCACCGATGAAAATGTGGTGCAAATGCTCATGCTTAAATTTATGCACGGAGCGCTGTTATTCTGTAATTAAGCATGTGACTCAAAGCCATACCCAGGTTCTGCCCCAGAATGCCATGACCCTCCTATTTCCGCCCCCCCCCCCCTTTTTTTCAAATGCACATAAAGTTTAGGTGCAAATCCCATGCCTAACCTTACACTCAGGGGCGTAGCCAGATGGTCAATTTTGGGTGGGCCTGAGCCCAAGGTAGGTGGGCACGGAATTCGGCCCTCCTTTGGTTTGCTCCTCTCTCCACCTCTCCCTGCTCACAAACCCCAAATATTAAATGTTTAAGCTGGTGGGGATCCCTAAACCCTGTCAGCTGAAGATTTCCTCCTCCTCCTCGAGCAGCCAGCACTCTTCCAAACAGCAGCCGGCAGCACTTGCCTCAAACTGATGCTGTTGCCGGCAGGCCAAACATTCTCAGTGCTTTTGCATGTGCAAAAACTAAGCATGTGTAGAAGGACTGGTCTCAGCGTCAGCTCAAGACACCAGCTGCTGGCTGACATTTGGAAGAGCGCTGGCTGCCCAAGGAAAGACAATCTTCAGCTGGCAAGATTTGGAGATCCCCACCAGCCACAGCAAGAGTGTCACAATTTTGGGTTGGCCTGAGTCCAAAATGGGTGGGCCCTGGCCCACCTAAGCCCACCTGTGGCTACTCCACTGTTTACACTCATTAGTCGCAATTAAAATCTAATTAGTGCCAATAATTAATTGCTTGTTAAAAAGCCAATATTGGCACTGATTGGCTTGTTATTCAATTAAATTGCATGTGTAAATTGGGAATTCACCTAAATTTGCATGTGCAATTTTTGGCAACTTTTACAGAATCAGGGGGATCTTCTTAGCTGCTTCATGCTACTTCTGGTCACAAAATGGTGTTGCAAATTATAGCAGTAAAGGCCCACCATACTGTCACCCACATAATACATCCACCCATAAATCCAGTGCAGCTGTGGTCTATATTAATCAACTTCTGTTTTTGATGTGTTACTTCTTAGTTTCAGAATTGATTTCTGGTATTAATTTCAGATGAGGAATGCCTTACCGTTTATGGCTTGTTTCATGATATTTGCTTGACCAGCTTTCCCCTCTTTCTCCCACCAGATGTTAGAAGTTGTCTGTGTTGTATCAGGTGGAATGAAATCTCCACTGCAGATGAGAGGCCATCAATATCACTTCATAAATCTAACATAATCCACATGTACAGCTTCAGTGGTATTAGAAGTATAAAATGTAACAGTGGAGCCAAGTTACTGGAGAGTTGGCAGGTTAAATGTCCACCTTAGAATACAGTTGGGGGAAAATTCACTCCAAAAATAATTCTAACCCCATACTTTAAAAAGCTCTGGGGGGAGATGGGATTTTCCTGGATTCAGTTGTGTTTTGTTTAATTTGGCCATTGGCCAACTGACTTTTTCTGTATGTTGGCCTGCTTTTGTAGCTCTCAAAGCAGTACAATTTGCCCTTGTCTTTCTGCTTTTTTTCTTCTTCTGATTTTCAAACTTTCAGCAGTGGATATTGCCTCTTTCTTTTTATTGGTTTCAAAAAAAATTGACTGATCAGAGGTTTAAAAATTTTAACACCTTGAGCAAATGAGACAAGTTGATCTAAACCGAAATGATGATCAGAGCTCAGTCCAGAGATGAGCAGAATCATAGCTGCATATAAAAAAAGTCATCTTTATTGAAAATTAGTTGCTGGGGTTTGTTTTGTTGTTGTTGTTTTATTTTGTGCATGTCTGCAAAAAAAAAAAAATAGTTTAATAATAAACTATATAGAAAAACTGCACACAGATAAAAACAGAAGAGCAAATAAAAACTATACATCCTTTTTTCAAGTCTGCCCATCCATTCCAACTAGTGGGCTCTACAATCCCTTCCTCCCCCTTAGAATTCATCTGTACTTGCCCCATGCTTTCATGAATTCAGATATTGAACTCATCTCCAACACCTATGCTGAGAGGCCATTCCACATATCCTGTACAGAATAGGCTCAAAATAAGCACCATGCTGGCTGTTGTTTGCGCTTCTTTCCACCTTTGTAAGTATATGGAACACATCTGGTGGTATCTTGGCACCCAGATGTCATTATAGAATTACCACTTAGTGCACGGCCTTGAGGCACCCACATTATGGCACCCGGTTGTAGAATTATTGTCGCCTTAGATTGAAATAACCACTGTACCTGAACGGAAATCACCTTGAGCTACTACTGAAAAAGGGCACGAGCGGTCCAAAGTGTTCTCCCTTCCCTTTCATTAATAACAACTATGTTTAAGTGTGTTGGGCTTTCTCTGTTTTTCAGTATTTCCTGCTGGAATTCTTCAGCCACCTTTCTTCAGCAAGGACCAGCTCCAGGCATTGAACTTCGGAGGGATTGGGATGGTGATTGGCCACGAAATCACACATGGCTTCGATGACAATGGTGAGGAGAGACTCAGGTGTTACTTCCTTAAATTATCTTCCCATGGCTGCTCTGGTGATTACTGTGCTCTAAAGAGACAGCAAAAAAAAAAAAAATAAAAATAATGAAAGGATAACAGCCAAAAGCCACAAAACAAGAGATTTAACCAGTTTCCGAGAAATCTTTTGTCCTTGCTGGAGATTTTAGCTTTCTCTGTAAGAATCACCGCAGTGCTTGATGAGGTTAATTGCTTGGCTACAAAGCCTCTTTAAATTGCCTGCCAGTCCCCAGATTTGGTATAGGTCACCCAAAGTTGCATGTGCAAATTTGGGCATGGATCGCAGATCTGCACAGAAACTAATTAGCTAATGAGGCACAACAATCAAGAATTAGTGTTAATTGGCAATCACTAGGATTTATGCACAGATCTGCCCTGCATCCTATTCTATAATCAGGGCCGGCCCGACCATTACGCCCCCTGAGGCGGAGGCCTCAGGCGGCACTCTTCAGGAAAGGCATCTCAGGAAGTGGCATCTCCCCCTTCGCAGCGTTTTACCTCATCACAGTGACATTCCAAACCCAGCAGCGATTCCCATAAGCTGCCCTGCCACCGCTGGCACCCACCTCTTTCCTTTACTGCGGCCACCTCTCTGAAGTAACTTCCTGTTTCGTCCGAGGCTCAGGCAGCCACAGTAAAGGGAAGAGGCAGGTGCCGATGGTGGCAGGGTATGGGAATCACTGCTGGGTTTGGAACATCACTGTGACGAGGTAAAACGCCCGTGGAGGGGGGGGGGGGTGGCATCTCGGCCCAGGGGCAGCATGTTAGCTCCAACTCAGGCAGCATCTTGCCTTGGGTCAGCCCTGTCTATAATAACACATGTCACCAAAGGGAGCATGGCCATGGGAGGGGCATGGGTGAGTCAGGGGGTATTCCTAGAATCTAGGCTTGGTGTTATAGAATGCCTGCAGATCTGCACTAGCTTTAACATCAGGTCTTAGTAGACGTAAGTGGTCGCACCCAAAGTTAGGCATAAGATGTGCACCAAGCAGTGACGTAGCTATGGGTGGGCCAATCTTGACTCAGGCCCACCCAGCTGCAGCGCCACACTGCTCTCTTCCCCCCTCTCCTCCGTGGTGTCCCGGCATCTGCACTGCGGTCTCTGAACCCCTTCCCTCCCTGGTGTCAGTGCAGGTGTCCTTGGCGCCTGCAGTAATTCATTCTCGCTGCTTGCACCAGCCCTGCAGGCTTCCATCTGCCATATTCCGCCAGACAGGAAACTGGCAATGATGTAAGCGAGGGCGGGACATGAAAAATACAAGCCTGCAGGGCCGGCGCAAGCAGCGAGAATGAATCGCTGCAGGCAGCGAGGACGCCTGTACCGACATCGGGGAGGGATGGAGTTCAGAAACAGGAGCACAGATGCCGGGACGCCACAGAGGAGAGGGAGAAGATGTGGGGTAGGTGAAAAAAATATGCTTATGTTCTTAAAAAATATTGCCGGGGACAGATTGTGTGTGGTTGGGGTGGGAGGGGGCACGTGCGCGTGGAAGGGCCCATCCAATTTACCTCTGAGCCCATCCAAAATACTGAGTCTGGCTACGCCTCTGGCACCAAGCTAGTTTTTTGTAATGGTTGCTCTGCGCAGAGTGCCCTTTGCCAAATATTAGCTTTGTGTAGATCTTTTGGTGCCTAGCTTTTGGTGCCCTTTACTGAATTCCCCCATAAACGTAAAATTGTGTGCTGAAATAGAGTCAGGGGTGCTGGTACCGGAAGTGTATATTCAGGTACAAGGTGTCTGCTGAGAGTTACCCAACTACGACCAATATGCAACAGCAGCACCCAAACAGCTACCCAGTTAACTTAGAGCAGTCTTTTTGCTGTCCATAGTTAACCAGTGGAGTGGAGGAGTGGCCTAGCAGAGTGGAGGAGTGGCCTAGTGGTTAGAGCACTGGTCTTGCAATCCAGAGGTGGCCAGTTCAAAGCCCACTGCTGCTCCTTGTGATCTTGGGCAAGTCACTTAACCCTCCATTGCCTCAGGTACAAACTTAGATTGTGAGCCCTCCTGGGACAGAGAAATATCCAGTGTACCTGAATGTAACTCACCTTGAGCTACTACTGAAAAAGGTGAGAGCAAAATCCAAATAAATAAACCAGATCATTATCATAGAACTGCACCAACTCCACCCCAGCACTAACCAGATACTGCCACAGCGGCCTCCACAGATTTTCAGAAGTATTATCCAGTTATGTGACCCTGAAAATCAGGGTATGAATTGGTCATCTCTACTTAATCCAGGGGCGTAGCCAGACAGCAGATTTTGGGTGGGCCTTGTCAAGAAGTGGATGGGCACCAAGTGTTCTCCTCCCCCCTCCCCCCCCCCCCACCCCCAATGCGATGAGGCCAGTATCAGCAGCTTAGGAAGCTTAGAGGCAGATGCAGCAACCAAACGTAAAAAAATCAAAATCGTTAAAGTCCCTAACGATTTTTTAAAAACGAAGAATGCACCAAAAAAAAAAGTCACACATGCTCAGATCGGTATTAAAACGTACAATGTATCAAAGAATCACAATACACATCGGTAATCGGCCCCTAAATCATGCGCAGAGCAGCCAAGCGTTTTGCTGGCTGCTCTGCGCATGCTGCAAACGTAAAAACAAACAAAAAAAAGCCACAACACATACACGTGGCTACCCGGTCAGCAAAATCCAGGAGGGGGCAAGGGCGCTCGTCCGAGGCGTCCTGTATGGACGGCCTTGCCCCCCCCCCCCCCCCCCCCCCCCCCCCCCGCTGCTCCCCACTTTCCGCCGCTTTCCCACCCACCACGAAAAAGCAAAATGCTAGCAGCCCCGGTCCCCCTCCCTTCCTGTTCTTGTGTTCTGCAGAGCTAACTCCGCCTCCCGTCATTCTTCCGTCCCGTGCCCCACCCCCGCTGCCCCCCCTGAGGTCGACTACACCGCTCCCCCCCTCCACCGAGACCCCCCTCCCTATTAACGACCCGAGCAGCGCCTCTCACCTCTTTCTGAAGCGCTGCACGGGCAGGAAGATCTGTTGTGTTGCTTGTAGAGTCTCCATGACGTCTCTTCTTCCCTGGCCCAGGCCCCGCCTCCTTCTGACGTAAGTAACCTACGTCAGAAGGAGGCGGGGCCTGGGCCAGGGAAGAAGAGACGTCATGGAGACTCTACAAGCAACACAACAGATCTTCCTGCCCGTGCAGCGCTTCAGAAAGAGGTGAGAGGCGCTGCTCGGGTCGTTAATAGGGAGGGGGGTCTCGGTGGAGGGGGGGAGCGGTGTAGTCGACCTCAGGGGGGGCAGCGGGGGCGGGGCACGGGACGGAAGAATGACGGGAGGCGGAGTTAGCTCTGCAGAACACAGGAACAGGAAGGGAGGGGGACCGGGGCTGCTAGAATTTTGCTTTTACAGGGGGGGGGGGGCAGCGGAAAGTGGGGAGTAGCGGGGGGGGGGCAAGGCCGTCCATACAGGACGCCTCGGACGAGCACCCTTGCCCCCTCCCGACCCTTTTTTTATTTTTTTATTTGATGTGTTTTCTGACGTCCTTTGGACTAATCACAGCGCTTTTAGCTCTGCTAATGCGCTGGGATTGGCTCAAAGTTTGTTTATTTTTTCACTTAATGATTTTTCCTGGCACAGAGCTGTCCTAACGAGAGGTCCAGACCTCTCGTTAGATTTCCTGCCTTTTTCCTGCGTAAAGGCAATCGGAAAAGGTTAGTGCATGTCGTTTCAATGGGGTTTTCACACTAATTGCTCATCTCCATTCCGTTTTCGTTAGCTGCTGGCTTCCTCGGTAAAAGCCCTTTGATGCATGCAACGGATCAAATTTTCCTCGTTGGAGGGTCATTAAAGGCTCATTTAGCTTTAGTGCATCTGCCTCTTAGACTGCTGAAGTGGAGAGCACTGTTTTCAGCACCATCAGGGGGAGGTCTTCAGCTGGCGGAGCTTGGGATCCCCACTAGCTAGCACTAAATATGTGCTGCTGTTGGGTGGGCCTGAGCCCTAAGTGGACGGGCCCCGGCCCACCCAGGCCCACCTATGGCTACGCCACTGACTTAATCTACTTAACCTCGTTAAGTAGCCCTGAATATTGGCCCCTTTGTAACTTGTTCCTCCTCCCTTAATATACTGTATCAGATTAAAAAGAAAATAACTTGATTTATTTTTAATTAATAGGTAGAAACTTTGATAAAGATGGTAATATGTTTGATTGGTGGAGTAATTTCTCAGCCACGTACTTCAAGGACCAGTCCCGATGTATGATTTATCAGTATGGGAACTATACCTGGGATCTGGCAGGAGGAGAGAATGTGAGTATGTTTAAATGGAATGAGTCACCAAGGTAGAGGGACATTTAGCACCGAAATGTATCCAAGAAAACAGAGAAAGCTGGAAGGAAGACAGAGCACAATAGTAACTTAGCAAGTGATGGCAGATAAAGACCTGAGTAGTCCATCCAATCTGCCCAGCTGTCACACTCATTATCAATTCATGATTAAATCAACAATGAATGTGATGTAAAATACTTGATCATGGTCTTTCTTTGGTGTTTCTGGGGCATAGACCATGCAAGTTTGCCCAGCCCTGCCCTTCCGTTCTAACTATTGGAGTTGCCGTCGAAGCCCACTCCAGCCTATCTGTCTTGCCATTTGTGGGATATAGACCGAAAAAGTTTGCCCAGCACTGTCCTCAGGTTCTAGCCACTGAAGTTGCTGTTGAAGCCCTTTCCAGCCCATCCTAAATTGGATTGCCATATATGGGACACGGACCGTACAAGTCTGCCCGGCACTGGCCCTAGTTCATCACAGCTGGAGTCGCCATCTATCACTCGACACATCCACATACATGCAGCCTGACGTTTCTTTCTTTACAACATCCGTAAAATCCGCCCCTTTCTTTCCGAGCACTCTACCAAAACCCTCATCCACACCCTTGTCACCTCTCACTTAGACTACTGCAATCTGCTTCTTGCTTGCCTCCCACTTAGTCACCTCTCCCCTCTTCAGTCGGTTCAAAACTCTGCTGCCCGTCTCGTCTTCCGCCAGGGTCGCTTTACTCATATTACCCCTCTCCTCAAGACCCTTCACTGGCTCCCTATCCGTTTTCACATCCTGTTCAAACTTCTTCTACTATCCTATAAATGTACTCACTCTGCTGCTCCCCAGTATCTCTCCACACTCGTCCTTCCCTACACCCCTTCCCGTGCACTCCGCTCCATGGATAAATCCTTCTTATCTGTTCCCTTCTCCACTACTGCCAACTCCAGACTTCGCGCCTTCTGTCTCGCTGCACCCTATGCCTGGAATAAACTTCCTGAGCCCCTACGTCTTGCCCCATCCTTGGCCACCTTTAAATCTAGACTGAAAGCCCACCTCTTTAACATTGCTTTTGACTCGTAACCACTTGTAACCACTCGCCTCCACCTACCCTCCTCTCCTCCTTCCTGTACACATTAATTGATTTGATTTGCTTACTTTATTTTTTGTCTATTAGATTATAAGCTCTTTGAGCAGGGACTGTCTTTCTTCTATGTATAGTGCTGCGTACGCCTTGTAGCGCTATAGAAATGCTAAATAGTAGTAGTAGTAGTAGCCATTTAAGTTTAGGGGTTTTTGTACCATTCATTTTCTAATTAGAGATCTTCTGTGTTTATCCCATTCCATTTTGAATTCTGCCCCAATTTTTGTCTCTACCACCTCCCTAGTGGTGGCTAAAGAAGTCTGTTTAAAGTGACCAGAATCTGTGCTCACTGCAAATCAGTCTAATGAAAAAGCAACCAGAAGACTTTTATTCAAAGTTACTGTGCTCAGTCTTTGGCTAAAGCATCGTTTTTTTACCTTCAGCTTTCTCAGTTCACTTGGGTTCTTCCTGATACCTTAAGGGTATGATCTACCCTGAGTTTAATACTGTCATATTAGGGGTATATACACAGTTACATCAAGAGTGGCGAATTTAAGCTATGATGATCTTACCTGCCTATCTCTTGTCTTCTAGGTCAGTGGCATTAGCACTTTAGGAGAAAATATTGCTGATAATGGAGGAGTCAGACAGGCTTATAAGGTAAACTTGAGTTTCCTTTTTACTGAGGCACGTTCACTGAATCTCAGCACTTGGAAGCATGAGAAACGGAAAGCAGGAGCCAGGGCAGTGGAACACGTTCTTATTTGGGGGAGGGCAAGCTTAGTCCCCGATCCCATCCTCCCCCCCCCCCCCCCCCCACAGTGTCCAGCATTTATTTCCTTCCTTCCCCCCTGTGGCCTCCAGCATCTGTCCCTTCCACCCCATCCCTTACCCCTAAGGTGTCCTGAATCTTACTTCCCTTTCCCCTGAGGCAGCAACACTACAATGCAAATTACAGAAGACTGATCGTGGCTGGCTGGTGTGGGACACATTGAGCATCCACACATGCTCAAGGCCTGCCAGCTCCTGTCCTCTCTGAACTTCCTGTTTCAGAAACGGTGGAAGCCAGTAGGCCTTGAGTATGTGTGGATGCTCATGATCCCACACTGGTCAGTTGTGATTCATCTTTGGTAATGCGGATTGTAGCCTTGCTCTTCAGGGGAAGAGAGATGAGAAATTAAACACTTCACAGTAGAGGGAAGAAAGGAAAATGGTGGTGGTACCATGGCACCTGTGGCACCCCCTGTTCGGACTCCTATGACAGGAGGTGCTGGTGTGCACTGTAAAAGAATGATCACACAGTGCCTCAGGGTACATCACTCTTAAGGCAGCCTTTTCCTTCAGCAATATGGGATCTAATATGTCTGTTTACTACATATTCTATTGATAGATATAAATAATACAGATTCATAGCGGTCATGGATGAGGAAAACCCTTCTGAGATGAGGTCTAACCGTATTTCAGAACCCATGAACTTTTTATTACATCTAAACACAGATGGCTAATGTTGTACCCTACAGCGAGGGTGATCAACTGTCTCCAGCTCATTAGAGACTGTCCTGATTTTATCCCAGTGTATCAGTAGACTTGTAATCTTATTTGCTTTACAGAACTTTAAACTGTAAGTCTACATCTGTATCCAGATGGTGCAGAGGCAGTTAATGGTGCCCTATGTAGTCATAAGAACTGGCATTAACTTCAAATAAGAGGGATAACAATCATGTCAGCATTTGTATCGCCTCAGTTAATTTATCTCTTCTAAGTACATCAGTTGTGCAAATGCATCAAACTCCCCACTACAATAACCCAGATGAATCCCCCACCCTCCTGATGCTGGGTGCTGACCTCGCCCTCTCCTGACCTCCGGTTGTATTTCATGAATGCCATGCCTGCACACTGTGCCTTTTTTCAGGATCAATTCTCTTCCTTTCCCTATGACTGATGGGTCGGGGAGAGGAGTGGAGTGGGTGTTAGTGTTTTCCCCGAGCTACTGCTTCCTGGCCACAACATGTCATGGCTGTTAGCTAATGCAAGACTAGTACTGTGCATGAATCTCCTTCCTATTTAGTGTTGGAGCTTTACAGGCTGGGGATGTGCAAAAGAGTGGAGGAGTGGCCTAGTGGTTAGGGCACCGGTCTTGCAATCCAGAGGTGGCCGGTTCAAATCCCACTGCTACTCCTTGTGATCTTGGGCAAGTGTTTTAACCCTCCATTGCCTCAGGTACAAACTTAGATTGTCAGCCCTCCTGGGACAGAGAAATATCCAGAGTACCTGAATGTAACTCACCTTGAGCTACTACTGAAAAAAGGTGTGAGCAAAATCTAAATCCAAATAAATAAAACTTTCAGTTTTTTTGGTCTTCCTGAGCCGTTACGTCTAGCTCCATCCCTGGCCGCCTTCAAATCCGGGCTAAAGGCCTACCTGTTTGAAGCTGCTTTTGACTCCTAACTTCTCACTTGCTCGTAACCTTTATCTTGTCTTCCTCTCTTCAATAATCCCTGTACCTATGTGTCCTTCTGTCTGTCCTACCCTTATCCTTATTGGTCCTGTCTGTCCTGATTTAGATTGTAAGCTCTATTGAGCAGGGACTGTCTTTTCTTCATGTTCAATTGTGAAGCGCTGCGTACAACTGGTAGCGCTATAGAAATGATTTATAGTAGTAGTAGTAGTTTATATCACTTTGCTTCACATAGTTGTTTTAATTTTTTAAAAAAGTAAGACTTTCTAACACACACAAATTAAATGCACACTCATAAATTGGATTTTAAGGAAATGCATAAAGGGGTATGTTTACTAAGGCACGTTAGCATTTTTAACACGCCTTTAAAGATAAGGCACATTAAACTTTAATGCACCAATACATTCCTATAGGTGTGTTAGTGTTTGACGCGCATTAGCGTTTAATGCGCGTTGCAAATGCAAACGCACCTATAGCACGCCTTTGTAAACACAGGCAAACATTTTTTAAAGCATGCTGATGAATTAAATTTATTCTATATTGGCCTGATTACAAAAATTCTGCACCAGCTCCATTTGATTCAGAATGCTGCAGCAAGACTAATAGAAGGTTGTAAGTGACCTGACCACATCACACCCTTGCTGCAAAAACTTCACTAGCTACCAGTACAATACAGGGCTAAATGAAAAACTCAATGTCTAATCTTCAAGGTCCTTAGAGAAAATGGCCCAGAGTACTTGAAGATACAAGAAAGAAAAGCACCAAGAGCCTTCAAATCCGGAACAGCTCCTTTATTCAGTTGTGTGAATTGAAGAACAGGATCTCCCTCTACACACCTCCAAGGTCACTAAGGTCCTCCCAATGAGTATCCCTAACCACACCCTCTCCAAAGGACATAAACAATGTGATACCCCACAGCGAGCCTTCTCTGGAGTAGCCCTCACACTCTGGAATGCACCAGTGGCGTAGCTACGTGGGGCCAGGGGGGCCTGGGTCCCCATAGATTTGGCCCTGGACCCCCCCTGCCACTGACCCTCTCGATCCCCCCTCCCGCCGCCAACCTGCCGTCGCCTGCCTTTGCTGGCGGGGGACCCCAACCCCCGCCAGCCGAGGTCCTCGTCTTCTCGCAAAAGGCTTCCTTCTGTTTCTGGCGTCCTGCACGTACAACGGGCGGGGGGGGGGGTCGGCAATGGTGGGCAGGGTTGGTCGGCAGTGCCGGGGGGGGGGGCTAAAATGTGCCCCCTCACCTCGGGCTTTGTACCCCCCTCCCGCCAAAGTCTGGCTACACCCCTGGAATGCACCCCCTAAAAGGCTTCACTTAACACAACACTATCTCTACTTCAGGAAGCAGGTGAAAGCTTGGCTCTTCAACCAGGTCTTTAATGGAAGAAGTAACTAACTTGCTAGTCACACACACAAGGAATGACACCGGCTGCACATACTATAGCAGGACATGCTTATCCACTCCTACCATAGCTAATATTGAAGCATCTTTCTGACCTCATGTACAACTTTCTTTAAATTAATTCCCTTATTTTCTTACTCTGCCTTGTCTATCTATATGTTTCATCTTTGTTTACACCCTATGTTGTGTATTACATTGTAAGGTAGGATACTATGCCATACCTTGTATTGTTACTTGAATACTTTACTGCTGTAATTGTCTATGGCTTATATTTGATTGATTCTTGCTGTGCACCACCTTGAGTGAATTCCTTGAAAAAGACGGTAAATAAATTCTAGTAATAATAATAAAACGCATGCTAACAAATGCATACCCCTCTTACAGGCCTATATGAAATGGGTGGATCGAAATGGCAAAGAACCAAAGCTCCCTGGGCTGAATCTGACACATGATCAGCTGTTCTTTCTCAATTTTGCACAGGTAGAGTAAATTCTCCTCTGAGTAACGAAATGAAATAGATTTGCTAGGTAACACGTAATACAGCAAAAGAGAGAAAAGCATGGAGAGCATGGCTTATGAAATTCTTTCCACCCCTTTGTCTGTGTGAACACATTTCTCTGTATGTGTCAGGGGCGTAGCTATGTGGGGCCACGGGGGCCTGGGCCCCCCTACCGACGACCTTCTCGACCCCCCCCTACCACCACCAACCCTCCCCCACTGACGCCGTTGCCGTGGGCTGCCTTTGCTGGCGGGGGACCCCAATCCCCACCAGCCGAGGTCCTCTTCTTCCTGCGAAAGCTTCGTTCTGTTTCTGACATCCTGCACATACAATGTGCAGGACGTCAGAAACAGAACGAAGCCTTCGTGGGAAGAAGAGGACCTCAGCTGGCGGGGATTGGGGTCCCCCGCCAGCAAAGGTAGGCAATGGCGACGGGGGAGGGTTGGCAGCGGGAGGAGGGTCGAGAGGGTCATCGGCAGCGGTCGTCAAAGTTGGTGGTGGTGGTGGTGGCGGCGGGGGGTCGGCAGCGCCAGGGGGGGCTAAACTGTGCCCCCTCACCTCGGGCTCTGGATCCCCCTCCCGCCGAGGTCTGGCTACGCCCCTGGTATGTGTAGGTCTATGAACAAGAGGAGAGGAGAGGGAAAGAGCCATTTGAAAGGCACAATTCCCTAAGGGCTCCTTTTACAAAGCTGCGCTACCAATTAGGGCGCGCTGAATGTGAAGAAGGCCATGGGAATAAAATGGACTTCTTCAGGATCAGTGCACCACTAGTCGGTATCGCAACTTTGTAAAATAAGAGTTAGGGCTTCTTTTGTCTGAATGCAGCAGCAGCTGCTAGAACTGCATTGGGACATTTTGGGGAATTTATTTCCTGGAACTCTTGATCCAAGCTGGCCTATTTTCAGGTTCAGTATGTCTTTTCACTGCTTTTTCCTCCATATCAAATTTGGTTCCTTTCTGTTACTTTTTTGTAGAATTATTGTTGCTCTAGCAAGACAGACAAATAGACATTTTTCAATCCTTTACATATAACTTCTTTCAAAACTTCTAATATGTTAGAAAGAAATCGACAAGGTAAAATGCTCATCAACCACTGAACTCAGAGTCAAACTATAAGTGAAGAAAGAGAGAAACCTTGACAGTGCAGGGCCACCGAGAGACTGGGTCAGGCCCAGGACAAGGCCGCCCCCGGGGCCCCCCCACCCGAGGTCGCTGGGCCTCCCCTCCACCGGGCCCCCCTCCACTCGCCACCGGGCCCTCTTTCCACCCCGGGCCCTCTGCATTGACCTTAAGCGCTCACCTTCGAAAGCGCAGCAACAAGCAGCGGCAGACCACTCCTTACTTCCATGTCCCGCCCTCACGGAAGTTACGTCAGGCGAGGGTGGGACATGGAAGGAGTGGTCTGCCGCTGCTTGCTTGTGGTTTCGAAGGTGAGGCGCTTAAGTTCAATGCCAGGGAGCGATGGAGGGCGGGCGGGCCGGACTGCGGGAGCGGCTCCAGGCCCCCCCGGAGGCCCGGGCCCGGGGAATTTTGTCCCCTCCCCCCTCTCAGCGGCCCTGACTCAGTGTATCCACAGTGAAAGTACTGCAATGCTTCAGCCTTGTTAGCAGCATTACAACCGCGCAGAGAACATCCCTAGGAAGTTAAGGCAATGTAGGATCACTGACCCCTACCAAACTGCAGCTCAAAGGGCAGCTTCTAAGGCCTGGATCCCAACAAACTCAGGGGTCCTTTTACAAAGGCGCACTGAAAAAATGGCTTGCAGTAGTGCAGGTGCGGGTTTTGGAAGCTCGCCAATCCATTTTTTAGCGCACCTGTAAAAAGGGCCTCTTTTTTTTTACCAAAAAGGGATGTGCGGCAAAATGAAAATTACCGCATGTCCATTTGGATCTGAGACCTTACCGCCAGCCATTGACCTAGCGGTAAAGAATCTGGGTGGAATGACCTGCGCATGTCTGTTGCGCACAATCTATCTATCTCTATCTACTTATCATTTCTATAGCGCCACAAGGCATACGCAGCGCTGTGCACCATACATAGAAGACAGTCCCTGCTCAAAGAGCTTACAATCTAGATAAGACGGGTAAACAGACAGAACAATTAAGGGTGAGGGAATAAAGAGGTGAGGATAAAGAACAGGGTAAGTGAGTTAGGAGTCAAAAGCAGTGGTAAAGAGGTAGGTTTTGAGTTTGGACTTGAAAACGGCTAAAGACGGGGCTAGACATATAGGCTCAGGAAGACTATTCCAGGCGTGAGGTGCAGCAAGATAAAAGGAAAGGAGTCTGGAATTAGCAGTAGAGGAGAAGGGGACAGATAAGCGAGATTTATCTACAGAACGGAGTACCCGAGGGGGGGCGTAGGGAGAGACAAGAGTGGAGAGGTACTGGGGAGCGGCAGAGTGAATGCACTTATAGGTCATTGTTTAAATTGAATACGGAAACGGGTAGGGAGCCAGTGAAGTGACTTAAGGAGAGGGCTAATGTGGGCATAGCAACTTTGGTGGAAAATGAGGCACGCAGCAGAGTTTTGCATCAGAAAATATTTTTCTGACACGCGTAGTGGACACGCGCCAAAATTGAAATTACCACAAGGGCCATGCGGTAACCGGGCGGTAACTCCAATTTGGTGTACATAGGCGCCTACGTGGCTTAGTAAAAGGGCCCCTCAGAGAACCATCAGGACATCGTGTTACTTGCAGGGAGGGTAGGCAATTTTCAAACAGTCTATTTAAATGACTTTTGGAACTTACCCTTATTATCTATATACGAATGAAGCAAAATTTAGGAGTCCTTTTACTAAGGCGTGCTAGCGATTTTAGCACACGCTAAAAATTTACACGTGCTAACTGCTAGAGACACCCATAGGAATATATGGGTGTCTCTAGCATTTAGTGCACACTAAAAATGCTAGCGCGCCTTTGTAAAAGACCCCCTTAATACTTAATACTTAAGGGGTCTTTTTACTAAGCTACGGTAAAAAGTGGCCTTAGTTTGCCCTTATCACATAAATAGGTGCCCTACCTTTACGGAGTGGAGGAGTAGCCTAGTGGTTAGTGCAGTAGACTTTGATCCTGGGGAACTGAGTTCAATTCCCACTGCAGCTCCTTGTGACTCTGGGCAAGTCACTTAACCCTCCATTGCCCCTGGTACAAAATAAGTACCTGAATATATGTAAACCGCTTTGAATGTAGTTGCAAAAAAACCTCAGAAAGGCGATATATCAAATCCCATCCCATTTCCCTTTCCCCCTGTCTCTCATCACAATATCAGAAGTGAGCCAAGTATCGGGCAATCAAGCCATTGTGACATCACTGATGAGGTTGGCTCTTATTGGTGGAATGAGTGGAGGCGTAGACTAGTGGTTAGTGCAGTGGACTTTGATCCTGGGGAACTGAGTTCAATTCCCACTGCAGCTCCTTGTGACTCTGGGCAAGTCACTTAACCCTCCATTGCCCCTGGTAGGAAATAAGTACCTGAATATATGTAAACCACTTTGAATGTAGTTGCAAAAACCTCAGAAAGGCAGTATATCAAGTCCCATTTCCCTTCCCTTATGCACTTCTAAGGTCCTTTTTACCACAGCAGTAAAATGGCTGATTTTCCATGTTTTTTTTCAAGGTATACTTCCTACCCATCCCCACCCTGTTAGACTGTCAATGAAATGCTTGGATGTTTTACTTATATATACTGTCATCTACCACATTTGCTTATTTCCGATCTGAGGAAGAAGGGCAACCTTCGAAAGCTAATCAAGAATTGTATTAAGTTATGTCCAATAAAAAAGGTATCATCTTATTTTCTTTTCCATGTTTTATTTTGTTTGATTTATATAGATTCTACATGGAATGTTGCTATTCCACTAGCAACATTCCATGTAGAAGTCGACCCTTGCGGATCACCAATGTGGCCGCGCAGGCTTCTGCTTCTGTGAGTCTGACGTCCTGCACGTACGTGCAGGACGTCAGACTCACAGAAACAGAAGCCTGCGCAGCCTTCTACATGGAATGTTGCTAGTGGAATAGCAACATTCCATGTAGAATCTCCAATAGTAGCAACATTCCATGTAGAATCTCCAATAGTATCTATTTTATTTTTGTTACATTTGTAACCTGCGCTTTCCCACTCATGGCAGGCTCAATGCGGCTTACATGGGGCAATGGAGGGTTAAGTGACTTGCCCAGAGTCACAAGGAGCTGCCTGTGCCTGAAGTGGGAATGGAACTCAGTTCCTCAGGACCAAAGTCCACACCCTAACCACTAGGCCACTCCTCCACTGTTGCTACTATTTGAGATTCTACATGGAATGTTGCTATTCCACTAGCAACATTCCATGTAGAAGTCGGCCCTTGCAGATCACCAATGTGGCCGCGCAGGCTTCTGCTTCTGCTTCTGTGAGTCTGACGTCCTGCACGTACGTGCAGGACGTCAGACTCACAGAAACAGAAGCCTGCGCAGCCTTCTACATGGAATGTTGCTAGTGGAATAGCAACATTCCATGTAGAATCTCCAATAGTAGCAACATTCCATGTAGAATCTCCAATAGTATCTATTTTATTTTTGTTACATTTGTAACCTGCGCTTTCCCACTCATGGCAGGCTCAATGCGGCTTACATGGGGCAATGGAGGGTTAAGTGACTTGCCCAGAGTCACAAGGAGCTGCCTGTGCCTGAAGTGGGAATGGAACTCAGTTCCTCAGGACCAAAGTCCACACCCTAACCACTAGGCCACTCCTCCACTGTTGCTACTATTTGAGATTCTACATGGAATGTTGCTATTCCACTAGCAACATTCCATGTAGAAGTCGGCCCTTGCAGATCACCAATGTGGCCGCGCAGGCTTCTGCTTCTGCTTCTGTGAGTCTGACGTCCTGCACGTACGTGCAGGACGTCAGACTCACAGAAACAGAAGCCTGCGCAGCCTTCTACATGGAATGTTGCTAGTGGAATAGCAACATTCCATGTAGAATCTCCAATAGTAGCAACATTCCATGTAGAATCTCCAATGGTATCTATTTTACTGTCATAGTAATGCTTGAATGTTTTCACTTATATACACTGTCAGCTAGCACATTTGCTTATTTCCGATCTGAGGAAGAAGGGCAACCTTCGAAAGCTAATCAAGAAATGTATTAAGTTATGTCCAATAAAAAAGGTATCATCTTATTTTCTTTTCCATGTTTTATTTTGTTTGACTTCTATTGATTACCTTTTCAAGGTAATAAATAGATATAAAACAAAACAGAGAAAAGAAAATAAGATGACACCTTTTTTAATGTTCAGTTTTCTTTCCTTTTCCGTAAGTTTGCTCATTTGATTTCTCATATGGCTGAATGCGGTATTTTCCATCCTGAGTTAAGTGGCCTGGTAGCCGTGTTAGTCCACTTTTTAAAGCATCCCCTTATTTTCTTTTCTAAGTTTTCTTTTATTTCTATTTATTACTTTTAAAGGTGGACTAACATGGCTGCCACACCATTTTTTTTTTCAATTAATGGACATGTGCTAATGTTGCTATTAACGCGTGGCCGTTAACAAAATTTAACACATAAGCACTAACCCAACACCTATTTTGAAGGTAGGAAGGACTCACATGCTAATCCTGCGCTAATCAGTTAGGGGGGAAATTCTATATATGATGCTTTAAAAATTGGCGCCATAAAACTCTATAAACTATGCCTAAAGTTAGACATAGATTATAGAATACGCTCACACGCCATTCTTGCTACAAAATTTAGACACACCCACTTAGGCCACCTAAAACCAGACCTAAATACCTGCGCCTAAGTTAGGCGCACATCGGGTGTATTCTATAATACTGCGCATAGTTTTTTGAAATGCCCACAACCCGCCCATTCCACACCCCCTTTGACTGTGCACATTAGAATATACATGCACTGTGTTATAGAATGTGCCTAGAAAGATGTGCGCGTAAATTCTAAGTAAAGCTAATTACTGCTGCTAATTGCTTAAGTACCAATTATAAGCACTGATTGGCTTGTTAATCAATTAAGTTAAGCATGAAATTTGGCCATACGGCCAAATTAATGCACACAGCTTAAGGCGCTATATATAGAATTTGGCAGTTAGTGTATGGTAATGTAGCTGCGCTAACTGATCCATGCAGAAACCCCCACTCTCTACTCCCCCAACGCGCCCCTCTCTGCAGAAAAAAATAACCATCCATATCCGTAGCTTCTCTCCTCCTCTGTCTCAGATTTATATGCAGTGTAGATATAATATAAACCACTTTGCTTATACTCGTGCGCAGTGGCATAGCTACATGGGGCCAGGGGGGCCTGGGGCCCCATACATTTGGCCCTGAACTCCCCTGCCGATGACCCGCCCAACCCCCCCCTCCCACCGCCAACCCGCCTTCGCCTGCCTTTGCTAGCAGGGGACCCCAACCCCCGCCAGTCGAGGTCCTCTTCTTCTCGCAAAAGGCTTCCTTCTGTTTCTGACGTCCTGCATTGTGCAGGACATCAGAAACAGAAGGAAGCCTTTTGCGAGAAGAAGAGGACCTCGGCTGGTGGGGGTTGGGGTCCCCTGCCAGCAAAGGTAGACGACGGCGGGTTGGCGACGGGAGGGGGGCAAAGTCGGCAATGGCAGAGGGCGGCGGCAGGGGAGGGGTCAAAGTCAGGCGGGGGGGCAAAGTTGGCAATGGCGGGGGGCAGCGGCGCCGGGGGGGGGCTAAAATGTGCCCCCCTCACCTCGGGCTCTGGACCCCCTCCCACCGAAGTCTGGCTACGCCCCTGCTCGTGCATCAGAAAGGATCATTTTAGTGAAAAATACATTTCAGGTAAATGTATTAAAGTCTACCATGCATCTCCTAGCTTTTGATAAGACATTACCTGACAGTAGGATGAGGTTTAGAACCCTTATTTGTTCCCTTGATATAATATCTATTTAATACTAAAAATGATAACTTAGGGACCCTTTTACTAAGCCGTGCTAACGATTCCCGTCATGGTAAATGTGAGGAAACCCATTCAATTCCTATGGGCTTAGTAAAAGAAGCCCTTAAACTAAGTTTTGTATCAAAGACTCAATGGAATTTGTCCAAGGATCTCACAAAATTTCCTTTGCACTCCTTTTTCAATAATAGTTATCATTTTTCTATTTAAATTTCCAAGAGGGCTGAGTATTTTGTTCAGGGTCTACTTAACAGCCCTGACATGGCTCCTCTGTTTCCAGTTTAAAGGTGAAGAATGTTCATCCTTTGGCATGACAAGTTACATTTCGTTCTAATCCATTTTTGTAGGTATGGTGTGGATCGTACAGGCCAGAATACGCCAGTCAGATTATAAAGACGGATGTTCACAGTCCTTTGAAATACAGGCAAGTGCTGGGAAGTCGATTATCAATTATTGTGGTTGATCCACCCACTTAGCTGACCGTTATAGAGTAATTTTATAACAGGGTCCTTTGTGAATTCAGAAGGAATGTGCCTATTTTATAAAGACAATAGTTTTACAGAGGGCGAGGTGGTGGGGGTGGTCCACCCCGGGTGCAAGCTGCAGAAGGGGTGCAGGGAGCAGCCACCTGGCTGTCGGCTCCACCGGTTCCCTGCGCCCTCTGCTGTTACTTCCTGTTCCAGGGCAGAGGGAGCAGGGAACCAGCTGAGCCGACAGCTACACGACTGCCCCCAGCACACCATAAGAAGAATGCACCCGAGGGGGGCTTGGAGGTGATGCGCCGGGGGGGGGGTGCACAGTGGCGATCCACACCGGGTGGCAGCTAACCAAGGAACACCACTGAGTGGGGCAACTATGTGTTTTCATGAAATACTTCCACAGATCCTGCAGAAATCACACCTAGGTTTATACAATTAATGCCTATGCACAGTAGGATGAATACCCACAATTACATGTCCATAGAGAACAATTTTCAGATCAGTTTCTCTGGATAAAAAGCATTTTGTCTGTATAAATTGGCTGTCTGAATATTGTTAACTTTCTAGCTAAGTAACCACCCAACTGTAGTGCAGGCATTTCCAGACTAGTGTTTGGTCGGGGGGGGGGGGAGGAGAAATAGAGGGGCATAATTGAACAGAAACGCCTATCTCCATGGGCGTTTATCTCCGAGAACGGGTCCGTGAAGGGGCGGACCGAATCGTATTTTCAAAAAAACATGGACGTTTATCTTTTTTTGAGCTGGGCGTTTTTGTTTTTCAGCGACAATGGAAACCGAAAACGCCCAGCTCAAAAACGAATAACTCCAAGACATTTATTCGTGGGAGGGGCCAGGATTCGTACTGCACCGGTCCACCTCACATGCCAGGACACCAACCGGGCACCCTAGGGGGCACTTTTACAAAAAAAAAAAAAAAAGGTAAAACAGCTCCCAGGTGCATAGCACCCTTCCCTTGGGTGTTGAGCCCCCCAAATCCCCCTCAAAACCCACTGCCCACAAGTCTACACCATTACTATAGCCCTAAGGGGTGAAGGGGGGCACCTACACGTGGGTACAGTGGGTTTGGGGGGTGGTTTGGAGGGCTCCCATTTACCAGCACAAGTGTAACAGGTTGGGGGGGGGGGGATGAGCCTGGGTCCACCTGCCTGAAGTCCACTGCTCCAGTGACCTGCATACTGCTGCCAGGGAGGTGGGTATGACATTTGAGGGTGAAAATAAAAAGTTGTGAAATGGCATATTTTGTGGTGGGAGGGGGTTCGTGACCACTGGGGGAGTCAGGGGAGGTCATCCCCGATTCCCTCCAGTGGTCATCTGGTCATTTAGGGCACTTTTTGGGGCCTTATTCGTGGAAAAACAGGGTCCAGGAAAAGTGCCCTAAATTCTCGCTAAAAACGCATATTTTTTTTCCATTATCGGCGAAAGGCGCCCATCTCTGATCGGCAGATAACCACGCCCCAGTTCCGCCTTCACCACGCCTTCGACACGCCCCCATCAATGTTGTCCGCATCCGCGACGGAGTGCAGTTGAAAACGTCCAAATTCGGCTTTTGATTATACCGCTTTATTCGTTTTTGGGAGATAAACGTCTATCTCCCGATTTGGGTCACAATATAGGCGTTTTTCTCTTTCGATTATAAGCAGGATAGTGTACTTACTTTTAGATTTTCACAATTATGCACCATGTTTTGATTAGGAAAAGTACCTGTAGAGAAAGCAGATGCAAGTCTCCCTAGGTAGTTTTCCATTCAGCAGTTTTCAAAGTAAAAGTTCACGTACTACTACTAATCATTTCTATAGCGCTACTAGATGTACACAGCACAGTACACATTATATGCAGGTACTTTCTCTGTCCCTAGAGGGCTCATAATCTAAGCTTCCTGTACCTGGGGCAATGGAGGGTTAAATGACTTGCCCAAGGTCACAAGGAGCGTAGGAATTGAACCCAGGTTGCCAGGATCAAAGCCCCCTGTCCTACTCCTCCACTTTCACTAAAATGTACCTGTAGACTTTGCAGCAATGACAGCAGTTTGAAAATTACCCCCATAGTCTAAAATCCCAACCCTTGAACCGGATTTTGTTTTTGATGGGCAGCCCAAAAATGTTTGTTTCATTTCATTTCCCATGTCACGTGCAGCATTGTTCATTTTGTTGTGTCTTGCTTAGACTTCATTTTCATTTCAGAAGCAATGTTGTTAAGTGTGCAGTCTTTGCAAAGCATGAAAACTCTTTCACAATGGTTCATCCACAGAAATGCTATTGGGAAAGAGTGTACACTCTGCAAATAGTACACTTTGAGGGGCATAATCGAACGGGGGCGCCCATCTCCAGGGACGGCCCCGGGAAGAGGCGGAGCCAACCACATAATCGACCAAGATGGGTGCCCATCTTTCGTGTCAATAATGCGGTCCGGTAGCGCCCAAATCCCAACATTTAGGCCGCCCTTAGAGATGGGCGCCCTCTGTTTTCGCCAATAATGGAAACTGAGGGCGGCCATCTCAAAAATGGCCAAATCCAAGGCATTTGGATGTGGGAGGAGCCAGCATTTGTAATACACTGGTCTCCCTCACATGCCAGAACACCAACCAGGCACCCTAGGGGGCACTGCAGTGCACTTCAGATATTGCTCCCAGGTACATAGCTTCCTTACCTTGTGTGCTGAGCCCCCCAAAACCCACTCCCCACAACTGTACACCACTACCACAGCCCTTAGGGATGAAGGGGGGCACCTACATGTGAGTACAGTGGGTTTTGGGGGTTTTGGAGGGCTCACATGTACCACCACAAGTGTAACAGGTAGGGGGGATGGGCCTGGGTCTGCCTGCCTGCCTGAAGTGCACTGCACCCACTAAAAACTGCTCCAGGGACATGTATACTGCTGTGATGGAGCTGGGTATGACATTTGAGGCTGGCATAGAGTCTGGCAAAAAATATTTTTTAATTTTTTGGGGGGCCGGAGGGGGTTGGGGACCACTGGGGGAGTAAGAGGAGGTCATCCCCAATTCCCTCCGGTGGTCATCTGTTCAGTTGGGACACCTTTTCGAGGCTTGGTCGTGAAAAAAATTGGACCAAGTAAAGTCGGCCACATGCTTGTCAGGGACTCCCTTCTTTTTTCCATTATCGGCTGAGGCTGGCCATCTGTTAACCACGACCCGCCTTCGGTACGCTGCTGACACACCCCCAGGAACTTTGGCCGGCTCTGCGAAGGGAAGCAGTTGAAGGCAGCCAAAATCGACTTTCGATTATGCCGATTTGGGTGCCTCTGAGAGAAGGGCGGCCATCTCCCGATTTGTGTTGAAAGATGGCTGCCATTCTCTTTCGAAAATAAGCTGGACTGTTAACAACATGATGGGATATGGCATTGATATTTTCTGTACTATTGCAAATGACAGTCAATCTCTAGTCAAAATAATCCAAAACCAAGACCATCAGATGTGACAGTGGCTTGGCGGAGGTAGGCTTTGTGTTCCAGTGTTAATTTACTCATCCAAATAAAGCATTCCTGCCCCCTCTTTTGTTCCTTGCATACAGGGTGATGGGATCCCTGCAAAACTTTGAAGCTTTCTCTGAAGCCTTCCACTGTGAAACGGGAACGGCCATGGACCCTGTGGAGAAATGCCGGGTCTGGTAGCCAAAGAAAGTTGAACAATGCACTTCAATGCCACAGCCTAAAGCTGTCAAACTCGATTGGCTTATTAATACTGAACAGTTATGGCCGATTGCTGAATCTGTGGCTTTTTTCAGTTCAGTCATAGCCAAGATTGAATGGTGCTGCTAGTCAGATATATTAGCAGATTGAGATTTAAGGTTTAAAAGCCCTGTTAGAAAACACGCAAAGGATTTTGAATGTGAGCTTGGCAACCAGCTGATGAAAGAGTGCTTTATGGGGAAATGACTGTTTTCAGTGACTTATCTTGACTGTTATAAAAATTCTACCGTCAGGGTTTAAAAGACTAGTTATATAAAAAAAAAATAGATTTATTTTTCAGCAAGAGTATAGCAGTTTAGCATCACGATATCCATGTGGCTTTGTTTAATAAATCTTGTCGACCGCCTTTTTAAAGATTCTCTTAGATTTATTTGAAACAGGTTGATTTTATTTAACCGTGAACTGTTTTGAAGTCCTCGCTAGGTGCAGTGGGTCTCTGTGCTGTTGCAAGTATTTTGCACAATTTCTTTCTCTCCTCGTTCTTCTAGAATTGAAATTGCTTTTTCTGTAGGGCATTGCAGTTTACCTTAGTATAAAGACTTTGGCGCCCACGGGAGCTGCATGGAGACAAGGGAATGAATACTTTAAAAGGGCAAAGGCCAGCACATTTTTACAAAATGTCATAAAACTAAGAGGCAGTGCTGAGGATAGCAAACCAAGAGTGTGTACTTGAGGGGCAAGATTTTAGGTTCTGAATCTGTACCATTTTTGACGCACTGGGCTGCTTTACCAATGTGTTTTTACTATACACTTTTTGCTTTGTAGGAAAAGCAAGGTATCCTATTGCTTTATATATCAGAATAACCTGGGGTTGGCTGTATAAAACAAATTTAATTATTTTGATGTACATTTTTTTTTCCAATGAATGTCAGTTTTGATGGTAATTCATGTTCTAACTTGTCTGTCAGCAATCCTTCAGGCTGGAATTAAAAACATATTTTTCACTGGCGTATATCTGTGTTTGTTTTAAGGGTCTTTTTTTACAAGCTGATCTCAAGTTGAGACAATCTAGGAGATTTGGAATGATCAACAGCTGAAATCATGATGTAAAGACCTACTAGAATATGGGCTATTTGCATAACACAATCCATGTCAAGTACAAGTGCCTACCACCAATAGAAACTTTAATCCACCATAGCTGGTTTACATGGCTGAAAGCGATCGGATTCCAAGTGAACCAGCCCAAACAGGAGATAAGAGCGTCAAGATTTGGTTTGGTTCTCCTTGAGACTGGTTACTTCACAGAGACTGGTTACTTCACAGATGCAATGCTTTATTATTGTGTCTTTTTAAAGGCTTATATACTTCCTGCATTGCTGTTGCATTTTAAAGCATTCCAACCCCTGAGGAAGGCTTGTTTGCCGAAACACGGACCGTGTAGGGTCCCAATAAACTTATTTTGATGCTCTTATCTCCTGTTTGGGCTGCAGGGCTGCCGAGAGACTAGGCTGGGCCCAGGGCAAGGCCGCCCCACCGCCGCCCCCCCCCCCCCCCCCGCTGCTGCCGCCCCCGCCACTCCCCCCACCACTGCAGTCTGCGGTCTCACCTGCCTGTCTATACAGCTCCAAGCCCCCTGCATTCAAAGCGGCAATCGCAGATCGCTTCTCTCTTGGCCTTCCCTCCCTGTGTCCCGCCCTCGTCTGATGTAACTTCTGGTTTCTGCAAGGGCGGGAGGGAAGGCCCGAAGGGAGACGATCTGTGACTGCCGCTTCGAATGCAGGGAGCCCGGAACCAAGGAGGCAGGCAGGTGAGACCGGGGACTGCAGCACTGGCAGCCTGACCCCGGCGCCGGGCCCCCTTTGGAGGCCCAGGAAATTTTGCCCCTCCTGCCCCCCCCCCCCCTCGGCGGCCCTATTGGGCTGGTCACTTGGAATCCGTTCACTTCCACCCTTGTGTGTTGTGCTTTCTTGCTTTGTGGATGGTGTGGATCCCCCTTACTTGCCCTTACATGGCTGAAAAGCATTGCTTAATCTCAACCAAGGCAACGCTCAAATCACACTGCAGTACTGCAGAAATGCTTCACCATATTAGAATAGTGACTGTCAATTCCTGAGTCCTAGTCAAAGACTGAATACCTGCAGTTGCAAAAAATAAAAATAGAAGTGAGCTTAGACTGCAAACTGCAAGAGCATCTTCTAAACAATTATGACCAGCAAGATAGGCTCAAGGCAGAGTTACAGTGTAGACCACAAGTCAGGCCAAAGGAATTAACAATAAGGATAACACCAAACCTTTTATTCATAGTCGTCCAAAGTAAAGTGACTCAATTAGAATTTTGTCAAGTAGTTTCTTTGCAACACTGAATTTTCAGCTGGAAGGTGTTGCTAGATGGCTTTATTGGTGCGCTTTCTATCTTATTTACCAAAAATGATGTCTTCTTGTTAAAGCTCAGGGAGCAGATACTGGAATAACTGTTCACATACAGATGTGTAGACCCCATGTATCATGATTATTTCTACAAGCCAAGGATACCAGATGCATATGGAATATATAAAAGCAGATGTGTGTATGTGTGGGGCAGTGGCGTAGCTACGTGGGGCCTGAGGGGGCCGGGGCCCCCGCAGATTCACCCCAGGACCCCCCTCCCGGCAAACCCGCCCCCGCCGCCGCCTACCTTTACTTTTGCTGGCGGGGGATCCCACTCCCCGCCAGCCGACGTCTTCTCAGTCCTTCCTGCACTTCAATTTGTTTGCTGACGTCCTGCACGTAATTATACGTGCAGGACGTCAGACTCAGAGAACAGTTCTGTTCTCTGAGTCCGACGTCCTGCACAGGACGTCAGCAAACAAATTGAAGAGCGGGAAGCGACTAAGAAGAAGACGTCGGCTGGCGGGGAGTGGGATCCCCCGCCAGCAAAAGTAAAGGTAGGCTGCAGCGGCGGCGGGTTCGCGGCGGGAGGGGGGGCGGCAATGTCGGTGGGGGGGGGGGGCGGCGCCGGGGGGAGAGCTAAAATGTGCCCCCTCCCCCCGGGCTCGGACCCCTCTCCCACGGAAGGCTGGCTACGCCCCTGGTGTGGGGGGGGGGGGGCGGGGGGCAGGAGAAGAGTGCATGAAAAAAAAGTGCTCCAATTTGAAAACAGCCAGAGGAACTAATTCACACAACTTGACATTGATCAAACTCACCAAAAATTGCAAGTTGAATAGTGCACACTTAACACTGTGACACATGGAGGGGCATAATCGAACGTGGCTGGCCATCTACATGGGCGGCCATCTCTAAGGCCGGCCCCGTAAAGCGGCATACCTGACCGTATTCTCGAAACAAGATGGCTGACCATCTTTTGTTTCGATAATACTGTCGGGGCTGGCCAAATCTCAACATTTGGGCCAGCGTTAGAGATGGCCGGCGTTAGAGATGGCCGCCATTTGTTTCCCACCGACAGCCATCTCAAACCCGGACAAATCCAAGCCATTTGGTCGTGGGAGGAGCCAGCATTTGTACTGCACTGGTCCACATCACATGCCAGGGCACCCTAGGGGGCACTGCAGCAGACTTCATAAAATGATCCCAGGTACATAGCTCCCTTACCTTGGGTGCTGAGCCCCCCAAAACCCACTCCCCACAACTGTACAACACTACCATAGCCCTTATGGGTGAAGGGGGCACCTACATGTGGGTACAGTGGGTTTTGGGGTTTTTTGGAGTGCTCCCATTTACCACCACAAGTGTAACAGGTAGGGGGGGATAGGCCTGGGTCTGCCTGCCTGAAGTGCACTGAACCCACTAAAAACTGCTACAGGGACCTGCATAGTGCTGTCATGGAGCTGGGTATGACATTTGAGGCTGGCAAAAAAAAATGTTTTTTATTTTTTTTTGGGTGGGAGGGGGTTGGTGACCACTGGGGGAGTAAAGGGAGGTCATCTCCCATTCCCTCCGGTGGTCACTTGGGGCACCTTTTTGAGGCTTGGTCGTTAAAAAAAAAAGGACCAAGTCAGCCAAATGCTCGTCATGGCCGGCTTTTTTTTTTCCATTATCGGCCGAAGCCGGCCATCTCTTAACCACGCCCCCATCCCGCCTTCGGTGCACTGCCGCCACGCCCCCTTAAACCTTCAACGGCTCCGCGATGGAAAGCAGTTGAAGCCGGCCAAAATCAGCTTTCGATTATACCGATTTGGCCGGCTTTAGGAGAAGGCCGGCCTTCTCCCGATTTGTGTCGGAAGACGGCCGGCCTTCTCGTTCAAAAATAAGCAGGATAGGTTCATGTGAACAGCTGAGTGAAAAGGCCAGTAAAGCATAGCAGTGGCCACAGGTGCCAATGTTTTGAAATGATGAAGGGTGCTACACCCAGCACACTTTACCTCCACATTTTTCAGCCGCCTGTGGGCTCCTTCACCAATTCAAATACTGCATTAGGGATTCTTAATCCATGCACAGGATCACTCCTTTTTTTTTTTTTTAAATAACATCACATTCAGAGTATAATATCAAAATTTGAATGCTGATGGAAAATCAGGAGACTTCCATTTTCAAGAACTGAAACTACGCTGGATGTGATTTTATTTTAAAAAAAAAAAAAAAAAGAATGATCCAGTGCATGGATTAAGAATCCCTAATGCACTTTTTGCAATGGGAGCCTCATTGGACGACAGCTAGTGGTTTCACTCCTTCACCAATGCCATTTCCAGTGCCAGCAGGAGTTAGAACATTAACATCTACATTTCATAAACCAAAAATCACCATCAATGAGGTTTTTTTTCTTTCTTCGGGATCCTGCATTTCTAAACAGTGCACTAAGGGGCCATTTTACAAAGGCGCGTAGGAGCCTATGCACGTTCAACGCACACCCATTTGGAACTACTGCCCGTCTACTACGTGCCCTGAACGGTAATTCCATCTTTTACTCGCATCCGATAGGCCTGGCTGAAAATATTTTTTATTTTCTACCTCGAGGCAGTAACTGAGCTGTAATCAGCAGTGTATACATGCTGATGATTACTGTCCGGTTAACATGTGAGACCTTACCGCTAAATCAATGGGTGGCGGTAAGGTCCTAACGCAGGCCACTTTTCAGTGTGCCTTAGTAAAAGGGCCCTTAAATGGATGATGTACCATCACCTGTCTGCCTTTATTGTGTTGCCATCTAGTGGTACAACTAATGTCTAACATCATACCTCCCCCTTTTCTCCCCCTGCAAAAGAAAAAAAATGTGGAAACGTGACACAGATCTTATTTCAGCTGTGCAAGATTTAAAAAAATGTAATCATTCACCGAGATATCCCCTGCCCCTTTTGGCATATCAAAACAAGCTGTAATGAGTAGTCTAGGTTGCTCCGAGTCCTGCAAACTGAGATCAACTAGACTTTGGTTTAGTCCTAGAAAGTAATAAGATCCCAGCACTACACGCAAGACGGAGAAGCAATAGCTGTTTTTAAAAATAAAGGGGTCTTTTTACCAAACCTCAGTACAATTTGTAGTTATCGCAGCACTTTACCCCACGGTAGCTGCGTATTTAACATGGCACATATTGTGGGCATCCCCAGTATTTTCTATTGCAGATCATACATGAACATTTAAATTGAACCATGGTGCCTTCTCCCAGTTATGCCCAGGATTCCATGATGGCAATGCTGTTTATTATTTCCTTGGTGATTTCTGTGGGGTTCTGTTTGAAGGGAATATAGATGGTGATGTCATCTGCATAGAGATTGAGGCCTTGTTTGGACAGAGATTTAGCCAGTGGTGTCATTAGGTTGAATAATATAGGTGAAAGCGGTGATCCTTGTGGTACTCCACATTCCGCTTTCCAAGGTGGAGATATATCTGATTTGACTTGGTATGTTCTGGATGTCAGAAATCCCTTGATCCAGGAGAGTACTTTTCCTGTAATTCCTATCTTGTTGAAGATTCTCAGTAGTATGTGGTGGTCAACCACATCGAAAGCGCTTGATAGGTCAAATTGGAGTAGGAGGATGTTTTTACCCCTTGCTATTTCCTGCTTGAATCTGGTCAGGAGTGTGGTTAGTATTGTTTCTATACTGTGGTGAGGTCTGAAGCCAGATTGAGACTCATGCAGTATGTTGAAATCAGTGAGGTATTCTGTTAGCTTGTTTGGCGACTATGCCTTCTGTCAATTTGGTTGTTAGGAGTATGGATGATATCAGTCTATAATTCGAGGTGTCTGCTTTTTTTTGTGTGTGTCTTTTGGGATGGGAATTAATAGGATAGTTCCTCTGTCCTGTGGGAATGAGCTCAGCATTTTCACAGTTCTGTGTGAAGGAGAATGGCGATACTCCTGTGAAACAGTGACCTTGTTTTAAAGTATTTTCACAGTTCACGTGGACCACTGGCAGTTGGAAAGCAGTTGAAAGTTTGGTGTTGGAAGCAGATTTAAAGAACTGGTATAGCTTCAAGGATCACTAAAATATTGGGACATTAAGCTCTTCAGAGAGTTGTGCTTTTCACTATATTGCTGGGTGAATATGCAGGAGCCGCCAGCACAAGATAAGTATATGGTGAACAGTTCTGAAAAAGTTAGGTGATGGCATGTATGTATGCTGTATCTAAATATTGTAATAATATCTTGCATATATGCTGATATGAGCTGATTCTGTAAGCAGTAAACACATTATGTAAGAGGGGTTTGTTGTAATAAATCGGATATGAAGAAAAAGTAGTTGTCTGGAGCACACTTTAGTACTACATTATTACCATGCCATATGTCCACCCATTGTAATCCCACCCCCCTTCCTCCCCTAACTAAATTAACAAAGCCAAACAATAAGTTCAGATAAGGTGACTCACAAAGAAAAGCCCATCACTATGCCAACACTACATATTCAGACTGGTATGTCCCGCCATTTCATATAAGGAGCCCAGATTTTAGAAAATTGTACAATATGTCCACGCTTTTTAGCAGTAAGCTTAGCCATAAGACAGCAACAGTCCGCCTTGTTTAAAACTTGTTCAACTGACGGCACTGTAGCTTGCTTCCAATATTTCGCGATCACTATCCGGGCTGCTGTGTAGACATGGGATAGAAGATAGTGAAGACCTTTCTTAATGCCCGGTTGTTGTACATTCAGGAGGCAAGCATCAGGCAGCCCCGGAAGACCTTTCAACAATTGGGAGTGAAGATCTGTCCAAAAACCCTGAATGATAGGGCATGCCACCAGATATGCCAAAAAGTACCAGTTTCCCCACATTGGCGCCAGCATGCTGCCAACCCCGACTTGAATATGCGAGACAGCCTGTATGGGGTAAAATACCATTGGTAACATCTTATAGCCATTTTTCACCAGGGAGGTTGCCACAGAGGATAGGAAACAGAGAGTGGGGTTAAATGGGCAGTATTCACAATGGAGAAGGGTAGTTAGTGGGGTTCCTCAGGGGTCCGTGCTAGGACCGCTGCTTTTTAATATATTTATAAATGATTTAGAGATGGGAGTAACTGGCGAGGTAATTAAATTTGCTGATGAAACAAAATTATTCAAAGTTGTTAATTCGCAACAGAATTGTGAAAAATTACAGAAGGACCTTACGAGACTGGGCGGCTAAATGGCAGATGACGTTTAATGTGAGCAAGTGCAAGGTGATGCATGTGGGAAAAAAGAACCCGAATTATAGCTACGTCATGCAAGGTTCCACGTTAGGAGTTACGGACCAAGAAAGGGATCTGGGTGCCGTCGTCAATAATACACTGAAACCTTCTGCTCAGTGTGCTGCTGCGGCTCGGAAAGCGAATAGAATATTGGGTATTATTAGGAAAGGTATGGAAAACAGGTGTGAGGATGTTATAATGCCGTTATATCGCTCCATGGTGCGACCGCACCTTGAGTATTGTGTTCAGTTCTGGTCGCAACATAAACCACTACTAAATGGACTTGGGAAAATCCACAATTCCGGGAATAACATGTATAGAATGTTTGTACGTTTGGGAAGGTTGCCAGGTGCCCTCGGCCTGGATTGGCCGCTGTCGTGGACAGGATGCTGGGCTCGATGGACCCTTTGGTCTTTTCCCAGTGTGGCATTACTTATGTACTTATGTCCTCTACTTGGCTCACTTTTATTACATAGAGCAGTGATTTAACCTATTGTGATGTCATAGTGGCTCATTCCACCAATAAGAGCCAACCTCATTAGTGATGTCACAATGGCTTGATTGTATAGAATGTTTGTACGTTTGGGAAGCTTGCCAGGTGCCCTTGGCCTGGATTGGCCGCTGTTGTGGACAGGATGCTGTGCTCGATGGACCCTTGGTCTTTTCCCAGTGTGGCATTACTTATGTACTTATTTAAATGTTTTTGTCCATTTTGTGGGGTCATGATTAGAAGATAGCATCGATTCCCATTAGTTCTGACAGGCAAGCAAAGGCTGGGATCTGTGGAGTAGAGCAATGTATATCCTAGAGATTCCCCACCCCGCCAGTGCCAGAACGCATTGCACTTTCCAGTTTAGTTTCTGCCAGCATTAAATCGGACTTTAGTTTTATGGTGAATAAAATCTTTGATTTGCATATACTGAACATTAACAATCCATATTCCTCTTTCAATGCTTCAAACGTAATACATTCTCCCTCTTCCCAGATCTGACCCAATTCCCAAAGAGATGATGCCGCCCACCTTTGGTATGTAGAGTCAGTTTTACCTGGGGGAAAACCCAAGGCGTACATGATAGGGGTTGTTAAGTGATACCTCCGATCGGGCAACATCTTTGAACTACATTTCATCCATGCCCCCAACACAACACCCATCTGCCCTCCTATCTTGGGTAGGAGCCCCTGCAAAGTTGGCAAGGGGAGCCAGGGAACTGCCCAGAGGGGGGTGTCTCCCAACATATTGTGACCCCTCCCCCACTCCTGGGTTCAAATAGAATATAGTCTGAGCCGAGTGTTTCACCCAGGGCAGAAGAAGGGCACAAAAAAAAACTTTGAAATAACAATAGATTAGTAAAAGTTTACTTTATTCTAATATGCACTTAAATAAACACCATAGATTCCACCCCTCAGTAACCTTAACATTTCATTTCTTTATTTCCTATAGGTTTCTCTATTTTCTATGAGGCTCAACTTCAGAGTAACTTCACATCAGATAAGTATCAGTTCAATTTCCTACACTAAAAATTAAACATGCATGCAAATGATCATGTACTAATATGAGTTCCTTATATAGAATTGATTCTTTGTTTCTTTTCTTCTTTTTCAGGTTTTGGTTTTTCTTCTCCGGAGACTTCAAGGTAAGTATACTATTTCTCTTTATTCTATTAAAGTTCAAAAGGATACTTTTATTCACGTCCCCTCAGCTGGCTTTGTATCTTCTCTCTTCTATAAATCATTGGGTACCATAAATCTTGCTGCAGAGTTGAACCCTGGCCAGGGTACAGGAATCAGGAACTGAAGACACCTACTACTCTAAACTATAACAAATCAATAACCCTAAAATCTAACTGATCCCCACAATACAGGTGCCTACTGCACACATTTCCTATCTAGCTTTAAAAGAAAACATATAATTATTAATCCCTACTCTATTCACCTCCCCCCATTAAGATTTTAATAACATCGGTGTGTGATAAGTAATTCTTTAAAAATACAGGGTTGAAAGTTAAAAGAAAAACCCTCTTTCTTTATAATCAATATAATCAATTAGGAATTTAAACTTTCAGGTTAGCTTTTCACTTTTTAACTCCTTCTTCACCATTTATGCTCTATGGAGTTCTAAAGTGCTATTCAGCTACCACCAGCTCAGGACCCTTTTTTTCAGAGAGCCCAGAACACAATAATCTAGGAACAAGTGTTAGGAATTTAATTCACTTGTAATCCCAATTCACAGTCAGCCATCCATATTTTTCCTAGAGCCCTTTGAAACGCGGCGGGCATTCAAATTAAATGAACTACTTTTAACCTCTCACAACACACTCAGATAACACATTTGTAAACACTTGTACTTAATTTTAACCCAAAGTTTCCCCTCAGCTGAGCACAGCTCTTAAACACAGCTCTGCCCTGCTCAGCACTCACCTCTCAACTGACAAACCGTCAAACTTAGAACCCTTACCCTAGCTCCTGCCTCAGCACGAGCTCTGCATTCTAACCTTCCCATCACATAAACAAAACATTTCCAAATTAAAATGAACACCTTTTAAACATATACAAACACCCAGCACTTTAAAACAATATAAATTATGTACCTTTTTCTTCCCTGAAGCTTGCAAACGTCCCTTTTCTGTCCGTGCACGAGCCCCTCGCCGCTCCATTCACGCGACAACAGCTGGCTCGTGTCATCAGCTGTTTTTTTACTTCCCACGCGCTCCCCAGCGCGTGCCGCACTCTCTCTGCCACAAACCGCCACATAAATAAAATAAAACGTTGGGAGAGTGCACCGGAGCACTCTCCCCATCCTCTCCGGTCTCACCCTCGGCTTTATTTATCTTCAGAACCGGCTCTCCCGCTAAATAGAGCCGGTTCCCCTTTAAAATAAATGATTTCCTGGGCCCTGCGTCGGCTGTGTACGTCTGACGTCATTGCGTGACGTCAGACGCCGACGCAGGCCCAATCAACGCTCAGACTTCCCCTTCTTCGCCTTCGCTCCGCCCCGCTCCTGCTCCGCTGCAACTTGCAGCGTCTATGCCGGTCAGGCCACCGCTTCCTCGTGCCCCACCGCCCGAACTCCGCATATTTCCCAAAAAACCCGGCGCTACAAGGAGCGCAACCAAAAACATCACCCGATGCCCCTGCTGCCGCCTGATCCCGTCAGTGACGCCAGGCCACTAAACAAATTGTCACTCCAGACGCCGCCGCCGCTTCCAAAACCTCCGATCAGCTAAACAGCTGATCGCCGCTCCCTCGGCGCACTTCTCCTCTCTCCACCTCAAGGCCGCCACCCACCGACCGCCGATCAACTCAACAGCTGATCGCCACTCCAGTCGGCCCCGCCTGAACCCCAGCAGAAGCCCAAACCCGAACTCCAGCGCGATCTGCCCAGCGCTCCCGCAACCAGCGATCCCAAGTAAGTTTTGTTAACCCTTTGGGTTACATTCACCCTAGCCAAGTTAAAAAAATGTATGTAATAACATTTTTTTTATATATATCTTACACCTCTTCCCCACCCTATATATTAAAACATTTTATTATCTGCATCTATATATACCAACATAACTTTCAAACCAATCACATAACCTTTCACCCGGTTCTCACAAGCACTACATAAGGAAATGCTCCTTCAAAAAGTTGGGTATTTTCCCCTTAGTTATTCTTTCAGAACATCTTATTTCTGGAACATTCCTCTCTATAATACTCCCATCTACATCTGATTCAACCTCTTGCGGGCGACTATTACCCGTGGTAATAATAAACCAGGATGTGATAGGAGTATTAGACAATCGTTCATTCTCTGTGAATTTCCTAGGCTCCATCTCTTTCATGATCGTTTCTTTTTCTGTTACACTTTCATCAACCACATCCCAATTAATTCGTTTTAATTGGTTCCTGTGTAAAATTTTCTCTACCCCCTCTTTGGTACGAAGCCTACTGTATATACATTATTCCCTGAACCCAGTCTTGTTATTACTTGATAGGGTTTCTCCTCCCATAGATTCTCTAGTTTATGGCGCCCAGAGAACCCTTGTTTCCTTATTAGGACCCACACACCAGGCTCCAGGACTTGTTCGCAGGCGTGTAAGTCGTAAGCTTTCTTGACCTTCATACCACTCTTCTCAGATGTTTTCCTCGCCACGTCTTTCATCTCATTCAGCTTTCTCTCATGGGTCTGCAACCATTCATCAACTGAGACCTCAGCTGGAGCTACGTCTGTTCTCACATCCCATTCCTTGTATGGTAACAGTGACTCCCTTCCCAGGAACAGGTGCGCTGGAGTGTACCCCGTTGATCCATGTACCGTACTGTTATATATTTGGCACATCTCTGGCAGGTACTCGGACCACCTCTTTTTCTTTCCTTCCCCCATTGTTCGTAGCAAATGATGCATAGTGCGGTTAAATCTCTCGCAGCGGCTGTTCCCCTGCGGATGGTATGGGGTAGTTCTGGATTTCTCCATTTGGTACTTCACACATAGTTCCTTTATTATTTCAGACTCAAAATTTCGTCCCTGATCAGTATGAATTCTGACAGGGCAACCGTAAACAGCGACCCAGCTTTCGATCAGCGTTCGGGCTGTAGTACGCGCTGTCTGATTTCTAGTGGCAACAGCTGTGGTGAATCTTGTGAACATATCTGTTATTATTAATACATTCTCGTATCCTCTCGCATCTTTCTCTAGTACCGTGTAGTCTAGTGCTACTACTTCTTGAGGCTGAGTCACATTAAAAGGGTGCATTGTAGCTTTTCTGATCGGCACTGACTCTTTAGCATAAGCACATACTTTGCAGTGATTGATCCATTCCTGAATGTCCTTCCACAGGTGAGGCCAAAAATATTTTCTTCTAATTTGTTTACTAGTGATTTCAGCTGCGAAATGTCCTTTCCTATTATGGTATAATTCCAAAATCGATTTTCTCTTTGATATTGGTACTATTATTTGGTTTATTTCACTACCGTCCCTATAGTCCTCCACCTGACGACATAAAATCCCATTCTTTATCTGCAATTTTTGATGAAGCTTCCACAAACTTTTCGTGTCTGGCAACCAGCTCTCGTAATCACCAATCTGAGTTGTCTCTAGTGCCATCACTATTGGCCCAATAGTGGGATCTTCTCTCTGCCACTCAGCCAAATCAGCATCCGAACCTAAATCATTCTGGAAAAGACATGTGGATTGAGTTTGAACCCACACTTTCGCTTTGCACTTCTTTGTTACTTTCTTTAAACAGGTTGATACCTCCACTTGATTCAGGATTAAAAAATCTTTTCCATCATCCGTCCCACCTTCTTCCTCCATTCTCCCTTCTGGTAATCTAGAGAGAGCATCTGCAACTCTATTTAATCTTCCCCTTACATTGTGGCATTTCCCAGCTAAAATCTTCTCCGAAAGGGGTGGAATTACATGCTTTTGGTTCCCCACTATTTTTATGAACCCCAGTCTTTTTGTGGTGTCATGTTCCTCAAACTTTTTCTGCTGCTGAATTTCATGCCAAATCCGTGCCACACCAGTATGACTGGATTCAGGAGTTAGCTGTGACAGATCTCTGAAGAGCCCCTCTAACGATTGTAGTACATTCATCCCTAATATTCCCATTATTTCCTGATCCCCCCCTTTATTTGCTTGCAGATTGTCTCGTACAATGAAGATGCAGCAAGAGGGTACAGTCTGTCCTAGGCACTTTACATCTGTTTCTATACAGCCTAGCACGGGCAAGTCAGTTCCATTAGCCGCTGTTAGTGTAATCCAGCTGGCATCCTGTAATTGCTCCATATCATTAAAATGCTTGTAGTATTGACTTGCCACAATAGTTGTTACATCGGACCCAGTGTCCACAATACATTTAATTGGAATTCTCCCAAATGACACGGTTAGTACAGGACTCTTTCCAATTGCCTTTTCTCTGAATGCTTCAACGCTCTCTTTGGCATCTCCCTTCTGGATTGTCTGCACATTCACTATAGACTGATGCCCCTCCCCCTCTACTATCCCTGTCTTGTTTAAGGCCTTTCCCTTCCTTTCCACTTGTGTACCACTTGTACTGGGTACTTCATTATCCCTATTTACATTCTCCATTCTTGATGTTTCAGCCATCATTCTCTTTTCGCTTTGGCAGAATCTGGCGATGTGTCCAGGTTCCTGGCATCTGTAACAGACTAAGAGACCTCTGTCATCCCGTAAAGGTGCTTTTCGATCACTCCCTCTGTATAGTGTGGTTCTTTCCCTTCTCAAATCATCAGGATGACTTATTTTCTCTCTTCTCTGCCAGTCTAGTATCGCATCCTGTTTCTTTCCCATCTGATCCAGCAGTTTAGTGATTCCTGAGAGTGCAGATGCCAGCATCTCTGTGTCAGCAGACACAGTGCGTTCCAGTGGATCCCGACTGCGTTGCAGAATCCGCACACTTGATGCTCCCATCTCCGGCAGTCGCTCTTCCTCCGACCAACGAATAGCGGCCTGCATCAGGTCGGCAAACCTCATGTCGGGATTTTCTTCCCATCTTCGGGTCATTTCTCTTCTCAGCATGACATCCTTCAGACCCAGCAAAAATTGTTCCTTTAGTACACTCTCCGGGCGACTTATTCGGGAATTATCACGAGCTCGGATCATCTCCAATCTCTCTTGCAGCTGATAAGCATAGGCTCGAATGGTTTCTCTATCCCCTTGTCTCCTGTCATAAAACTCCTTAACCCGTATTCCCAACGGGACTTTGTCTCCATAAACTTGTGTTAACAATTCAAAAACATCTTCAACTGTTTGCTCCCTCTCTCGGGCCATGTACTTCACAGTATCTTTGGCTTGCCCCTTGATATGATCTTTTAGGACCTCCAGTTGATCTTCTGGTGCCACCCTTAGAATTTTCAGAGCTGACCTGACGGTTTCAATCCACTCCTCCACTGTGGTATCACCTGTACGGGCAGGGAACCCGTAGAAATCCGGGATGTTCTTCTCTTTTTGTATCACCACTGTGGTAGTGGATTGCTGACTTGGTTCACCACGATCTCGTCCCCCCATAGAATTTCTCAGTTCGTCTATCTGCCTCTGCAGGTCTTCCATGTCTTCCTCTGTCACCTGATGTGTGGGCCCCAACAAGCAAACAAAATTCCCCCCACACAGCAATTGGGCTAACAGACAAAATTACTTGTACTTACTTCAACGGAGAGGAACGATTGTCTTTACAAAGGAAGAGAGTTAAAAAAAAACAACAACTATACATGTACATTTATAAATCTGCCCCCCCCCAAATTCACTTTATGGATACAGTGAAGGCACTATCCTGCCAACTACGCCATTTTTGTGACCCCTCCCCCACTCCTGGGTTCAAATAGAATATAGTCTGAGCCGAGTGTTTCACCCAGGGCAGAAGAAGGGCACAAAAAAAACTTTGAAATAACAATAGATTAGTAAAAGTTTACTTTATTCTAATATGCACTTAAATAAACACCATAGATTCCACCCCTCAGTAACCTTAACATTTCATTTCTTTATTTCCTATAGGTTTCTCTATTTTCTATGAGGCTCAACTTCAGAGTAACTTCACATCAGATAAGTATCAGTTCAATTTCCTACACTAAAAATTAAACATGCATGCAAATGATCATGTACTAATATGAGTTCCTTATATAGAATTGATTCTTTGTTTCTTTTCTTCTTTTTCAGGTTTTGGTTTTTCTTCTCCGGAGACTTCAAGGTAAGTATACTATTTCTCTTTATTCTATTAAAGTTCAAAAGGATACTTTTATTCACGTCCCCTCAGCTGGCTTTGTATCTTCTCTCTTCTATAAATCGTTGGGTACCATAAATCTTGCTGCAGAGTTGAACCCTGGCCAGGGTACAGGAATCAGGAACTGAAGACACCTACTACTCTAAACTATAACAAATCAATAACCCTAAAATCTAACTGATCCCCACAATACAGGTGCCTACTGCACACATTTCCTATCTAGCTTTAAAAGAAAACATATAATTATTAATCCCTACTCTATTCACCTCCCCCCATTAAGATTTTAATAACATCGGTGTGTGATAAGTAATTCTTTAAAAATACAGGGTTGAAAGTTAAAAGAAAAACCCTCTTTCTTTATAATCAATATAATCAATTAGGAATTTAAACTTTCAGGTTAGCTTTTCACTTTTTAACTCCTTCTTCACCATTTATGCTCTATGGAGTTCTAAAGTGCTATTCAGCTACCACCAGCTCAGGACCCTTTTTTTCAGAGAGCCCAGAACACAATAATCTAGGAACAAGTGTTAGGAATTTAATTCACTTGTAATCCCAATTCACAGTCAGCCATCCATATTTTTCCTAGAGCCCTTTGAAACGCGGCGGGCATTCAAATTAAATGAACTACTTTTAACCTCTCACAACACACTCAGATAACACATTTGTAAACACTTGTACTTAATTTTAACCCAAAGTTTCCCCTCAGCTGAGCACAGCTCTTAAACACAGCTCTGCCCTGCTCAGCACTCACCTCTCAACTGACAAACCGTCAAACTTAGAACCCTTACCCTAGCTCCTGCCTCAGCACGAGCTCTGCATTCTAACCTTCCCATCACATAAACAAAACATTTCCAAATTAAAATGAACACCTTTTAAACATATACAAACACCCAGCACTTTAAAACAATATAAATTATGTACCTTTTTCTTCCCTGAAGCTTGCAAACGTCCCTTTTCTGTCCGTGCACGAGCCCCTCGCCGCTCCATTCACGCGACAACAGCTGGCTCATGTCATCAGCTGTTTTTTTACTTCCCACGCGCTCCCCAGCGCGTGCCGCACTCTCTCCGCCACAAACCGCCACATAAATAAAATAAAACGTTGGGAGAGTGCACCGGAGCACTCTCCCCATCCTCTCCGGTCTCACCCTCGGCTTTATTTATCTTCAGAACCGGCTCTCCCGCTAAATAGAGCCGGTTCCCCTTTAAAATAAATGATTTCCTGGGCCCTGCGTCGGCTGTGTACGTCTGACGTCATTGCGTGACGTCAGACGCCGACGCAGGCCCAATCAACGCTCAGACTTCCCCTTCTTCGCCTTCGCTCCGCCCCGCTCCTGCTCCGCTGCAACTTGCAGCGTCTATGCCGGTCAGGCCACCGCTTCCTCGTGCCCCCACCGCCCGAACTCCGCATATTTCCCAAAAAACCCGGCGCTACAAGGAGCGCAACCAAAAACATCACCCGATGCCCCTGCTGCCGCCTGATCCCGTCAGTGACGCCAGGCCACTAAACAAATTGTCACTCCAGACGCCGCCGCCGCTTCCAAAACCTCCGATCAGCTAAACAGCTGATCGCCGCTCCCTCGGCGCACTTCTCCTCTCTCCACCTCAAGGCCGCCACCCACCGACCGCCGATCAACTCAACAGCTGATCGCCACTCCAGTCGGCCCCGCCTGAACCCCAGCAGAAGCCCAAACCCGAACTCCAGCGCGATCTGCCCAGCGCTCCCGCAACCAGCGATCCCAAGTAAGTTTTGTTAACCCTTTGGGTTACATTCACCCTAGCCAAGTTAAAAAAATGTATGTAATAACATTTTTTTTTATATATATCTTACACCTCTTCCCCACCCTATATATTAAAACATTTTATTATCTGCATCTATATATACCAACATAACTTTCAAACCAATCACATAACCTTTCACCCGGTTCTCACAAGCACTACATAAGGAAATGCTCCTTCAAAAAGTTGGGTATTTTCCCCTTAGTTATTCTTTCAGAACATCTTATTTCTGGAACATTCCTCTCTATAATACTCCCATCTACATCTGATTCAACCTCTTGCGGGCGACTATTACCCGTGGTAATAATAAACCAGGATGTGATAGGAGTATTAGACAATCGTTCATTCTCTGTGAATTTCCTAGGCTCCATCTCTTTCATGATCGTTTCTTTTTCTGTTACACTTTCATCAACCACATCCCAATTAATTCGTTTTAATTGGTTCCTGTGTAAAATTTTCTCTACCCCCTCTTTGGTACGAAGCCTACAGTATATACATTATTCCCTGAACCCAGTCTTGTTATTACTTGATAGGGTTTCTCCTCCCATAGATTCTCTAGTTTATGGCGCCCAGAGAACCCTTGTTTCCTTATTAGGACCCACACACCAGGCTCCAGGACTTGTTCGCAGGCGTGTAAGTCGTAAGCTTTCTTGACCTTCATACCACTCTTCTCAGATGTTTTCCTCGCCACGTCTTTCATCTCATTCAGCTTTCTCTCATGGGTCTGCAACCATTCATCAACTGAGACCTCAGCTGGAGCTACGTCTGTTCTCACATCCCATTCCTTGTATGGTAACAGTGACTCCCTTCCCAGGAACAGGTGCGCTGGAGTGTACCCCGTTGATCCATGTACCGTACTGTTATATATTTGGCACATCTCTGGCAGGTACTCGGACCACCTCTTTTTCTTTCCTTCCCCCATTGTTCGTAGCAAATGATGCATAGTGCGGTTAAATCTCTCGCAGCGGCTGTTCCCCTGCGGATGGTATGGGGTAGTTCTGGATTTCTCCATTTGGTACTTCACACATAGTTCCTTTATTATTTCAGACTCAAAATTTCGTCCCTGATCAGTATGAATTCTGACAGGGCAACCGTAAACAGCGACCCAGCTTTCGATCAGCGTTCGGGCTGTAGTACGCGCTGTCTGATTTCTAGTGGCAACAGCTGTGGTGAATCTTGTGAACATATCTGTTATTATTAATACATTCTCGTATCCTCTCGCATCTTTCTCTAGTACCGTGTAGTCTAGTGCTACTACTTCTTGAGGCTGAGTCACATTAAAAGGGTGCATTGTAGCTTTTCTGATCGGCACTGACTCTTTAGCATAAGCACATACTTTGCAGTGATTGATCCATTCCTGAATGTCCTTCCACAGGTGAGGCCAAAAATATTTTCTTCTAATTTGTTTACTAGTGATTTCAGCTGCGAAATGTCCTTTCCTATTATGGTATAATTCCAAAATCGATTTTCTCTTTGATATTGGTACTATTATTTGGTTTATTTCACTACCGTCCCTATAGTCCTCCACCTGACGACATAAAATCCCATTCTTTATCTGCAATTTTTGATGAAGCTTCCACAAACTTTTCGTGTCTGGCAACCAGCTCTCGTAATCACCAATCTGAGTTGTCTCTAGTGCCATCACTATTGGCCCAATAGTGGGATCTTCTCTCTGCCACTCAGCCAAATCAGCATCCGAACCTAAATCATTCTGGAAAAGACATGTGGATTGAGTTTGAACCCACACTTTCGCTTTGCACTTCTTTGTTACTTTCTTTAAACAGGTTGATACCTCCACTTGATTCAGGATTAAAAAATCTTTTCCATCATCCGTCCCACCTTCTTCCTCCATTCTCCCTTCTGGTAATCTAGAGAGAGCATCTGCAACTCTATTTAATCTTCCCCTTACATTGTGGCATTTCCCAGCTAAAATCTTCTCCGAAAGGGGTGGAATTACATGCTTTTGGTTCCCCACTATTTTTATGAACCCCAGTCTTTTTGTGGTGTCATGTTCCTCAAACTTTTTCTGCTGCTGAATTTCATGCCAAATCCGTGCCACACCAGTATGACTGGATTCAGGAGTTAGCTGTGACAGATCTCTGAAGAGCCCCTCTAACGATTGTAGTACATTCATCCCTAATATTCCCATTATTTCCTGATCCCCCCCTTTATTTGCTTGCAGATTGTCTCGTACAATGAAGATGCAGCAAGAGGGTACAGTCTGTCCTAGGCACTTTACATCTGTTTCTATACAGCCTAGCACGGGCAAGTCAGTTCCATTAGCCGCTGTTAGTGTAATCCAGCTGGCATCCTGTAATTGCTCCATATCATTAAAATGCTTGTAGTATTGACTTGCCACAATAGTTGTTACATCGGACCCAGTGTCCACAATACATTTAATTGGAATTCTCCCAAATGACACGGTTAGTACAGGACTCTTTCCAATTGCCTTTTCTCTGAATGCTTCAACGCTCTCTTTGGCATCTCCCTTCTGGATTGTCTGCACATTCACTATAGACTGATGCCCCTCCCCCTCTACTATCCCTGTCTTGTTTAAGGCCTTTCCCTTCCTTTCCACTTGTGTACCACTTGTACTGGGTACTTCATTATCCCTTCTTACATTCTCCATTCTTGATGTTTCAGCCATCATTCTCTTTTCGCTTTGGCAGAATCTGGCGATGTGTCCAGGTTCCTGGCATCTGTAACAGACTAAGAGACCTCTGTCATCCCGTAAAGGTGCTTTTCGATCACTCCCTCTGTATAGTGTGGTTCTTTCCCTTCTCAAATCATCAGGATGACTTATTTTCTCTCTTCTCTGCCAGTCTAGTATCGCATCCTGTTTCTTTCCCATCTGATCCAGCAGTTTAGTGATTCCTGAGAGTGCAGATGCCAGCATCTCTGTGTCAGCAGACACAGTGCGTTCCAGTGGATCCCGACTGCGTTGCAGAATCCGCACACTTGATGCTCCCATCTCCGGCAGTCGCTCTTCCTCCGACCAACGAATAGCGGCCTGCATCAGGTCGGCAAACCTCATGTCGGGATTTTCTTCCCATCTTCGGGTCATTTCTCTTCTCAGCATGACATCCTTCAGACCCAGCAAAAATTGTTCCTTTAGTACACTCTCCGGGCGACTTATTCGGGAATTATCACGAGCTCGGATCATCTCCAATCTCTCTTGCAGCTGATAAGCATAGGCTCGAATGGTTTCTCTATCCCCTTGTCTCCTGTCATAAAACTCCTTAACCCGTATTCCCAACGGGACTTTGTCTCCATAAACTTGTGTTAACAATTCAAAAACATCTTCAACTGTTTGCTCCCTCTCTCGGGCCATGTACTTCACAGTATCTTTGGCTTGCCCCTTGATATGATCTTTTAGGACCTCCAGTTGATCTTCTGGTGCCACCCTTAGAATTTTCAGAGCTGACCTGACGGTTTCAATCCACTCCTCCACTGTGGTATCACCTGTACGGGCAGGGAACCCGTAGAAATCCGGGATGTTCTTCTCTTTTTGTATCACCACTGTGGTAGTGGATTGCTGACTTGGTTCACCACGATCTCGTCCCCCCATAGAATTTCTCAGTTCGTCTATCTGCCTCTGCAGGTCTTCCATGTCTTCCTCTGTCACCTGATGTGTGGGCCCCAACAAGCAAACAAAATTCCCCCCACACAGCAATTGGGCTAACAGACAAAATTACTTGTACTTACTTCAACGGAGAGGAACGATTGTCTTTACAAAGGAAGAGAGTTAAAAAAAAACAACAACTATACATGTACATTTATAAATCTGCCCCCCCCCAAATTCACTTTATGGATACAGTGAAGGCACTATCCTGCCAACTACGCCATTTTTGTGACCCCTCCCCCACTCCTGGGTTCAAATAGAATATAGTCTGAGCCGAGTGTTTCACCCAGGGCAGAAGAAGGGCACAAAAAAAACTTTGAAATAACAATAGATTAGTAAAAGTTTACTTTATTCTAATATGCACTTAAATAAACACCATAGATTCCACCCCTCAGTAACCTTAACATTTCATTTCTTTATTTCCTATAGGTTTCTCTATTTTCTATGAGGCTCAACTTCAGAGTAACTTCACATCAGATAAGTATCAGTTCAATTTCCTACACTAAAAATTAAACATGCATGCAAATGATCATGTACTAATATGAGTTCCTTATATAGAATTGATTCTTTGTTTCTTTTCTTCTTTTTCAGGTTTTGGTTTTTCTTCTCCGGAGACTTCAAGGTAAGTATACTATTTCTCTTTATTCTATTAAAGTTCAAAAGGATACTTTTATTCACGTCCCCTCAGCTGGCTTTGTATCTTCTCTCTTCTATAAATCGTTGGGTACCATAAATCTTGCTGCAGAGTTGAACCCTGGCCAGGGTACAGGAATCAGGAACTGAAGACACCTACTACTCTAAACTATAACAAATCAATAACCCTAAAATCTAACTGATCCCCACAATACAGGTGCCTACTGCACACATTTCCTATCTAGCTTTAAAAGAAAACATATAATTATTAATCCCTACTCTATTCACCTCCCCCCATTAAGATTTTAATAACATCGGTGTGTGATAAGTAATTCTTTAAAAATACAGGGTTGAAAGTTAAAAGAAAAACCCTCTTTCTTTATAATCAATATAATCAATTAGGAATTTAAACTTTCAGGTTAGCTTTTCACTTTTTAACTCCTTCTTCACCATTTATGCTCTATGGAGTTCTAAAGTGCTATTCAGCTACCACCAGCTCAGGACCCTTTTTTTCAGAGAGCCCAGAACACAATAATCTAGGAACAAGTGTTAGGAATTTAATTCACTTGTAATCCCAATTCACAGTCAGCCATCCATATTTTTCCTAGAGCCCTTTGAAACGCGGCGGGCATTCAAATTAAATGAACTACTTTTAACCTCTCACAACACACTCAGATAACACATTTGTAAACACTTGTACTTAATTTTAACCCAAAGTTTCCCCTCAGCTGAGCACAGCTCTTAAACACAGCTCTGCCCTGCTCAGCACTCACCTCTCAACTGACAAACCGTCAAACTTAGAACCCTTACCCTAGCTCCTGCCTCAGCACGAGCTCTGCATTCTAACCTTCCCATCACATAAACAAAACATTTCCAAATTAAAATGAACACCTTTTAAACATATACAAACACCCAGCACTTTAAAACAATATAAATTATGTACCTTTTTCTTCCCTGAAGCTTGCAAACGTCCCTTTTCTGTCCGTGCACGAGCCCCTCGCCGCTCCATTCACGCGACAACAGCTGGCTCATGTCATCAGCTGTTTTTTTACTTCCCACGCGCTCCCCAGCGCGTGCCGCACTCTCTCCGCCACAAACCGCCACATAAATAAAATAAAACGTTGGGAGAGTGCACCGGAGCACTCTCCCCATCCTCTCCGGTCTCACCCTCGGCTTTATTTATCTTCAGAACCGGCTCTCCCGCTAAATAGAGCCGGTTCCCCTTTAAAATAAATGATTTCCTGGGCCCTGCGTCGGCTGTGTACGTCTGACGTCATTGCGTGACGTCAGACGCCGACGCAGGCCCAATCAACGCTCAGACTTCCCCTTCTTCGCCTTCGCTCCGCCCCGCTCCTGCTCCGCTGCAACTTGCAGCGTCTATGCCGGTCAGGCCACCGCTTCCTCGTGCCCCACCGCCCGAACTCCGCATATTTCCCAAAAAACCCGGCGCTACAAGGAGCGCAACCAAAAACATCACCCGATGCCCCTGCTGCCGCCTGATCCCGTCAGTGACGCCAGGCCACTAAACAAATTGTCACTCCAGACGCCGCCGCCGCTTCCAAAACCTCCGATCAGCTAAACAGCTGATCACCGCTCCCTCGGCGCACTTCTCCTCTCTCCACCTCTAGGCCGCCACCCACCGACCGCTGATCAACTCAACAGCTGATCGCCACTCCAGTCGGCCCCGCCTGAACCCCAGCAGAAGCCCAAACCCGAACTCCAGCGCGATCTGCCCAGCGCTCCCGCAACCAGCGATCCCAAGTAAGTTTTGTTAACCCTTTGGGTTACAATATGTTGATTAATGTATGTCCAAGGTTTAAAGAACCCCTTCTGCCATATAGCCAGTGCTTGAAACAGTGCAGCCCTATAATACTATATAAAGTTTGGAACCCCCATGCCACCACCCTTTCTAGTCTGATAAAAGAATGTTCCTATTTACTGTTGGAGGTCTCGCGCCAAATAAATGCAAAAACCTTTGAGTTGGAACCATTTCTTCTAAACAGGATTCCTTTGTTTATCCCACGCACGTTTGAATTCCATTACCGTTTTCATCTTCACCACATCCCACGGGAGGGTATTCCACACATCTACCACCCTCTCCGTGAAAAGAACATTAAAAAAAAAACCCTAAGTGCATCTACCTCATCATTTAGTGTGGGAGAGGGAAAATATGATAAGAGACATTTAAATACCTGTGTGACAAAAGTGCACAGGAAGGTGAGTCTCTTTCAATTGAAAGGAAGCTCTGGAACGAGGGGGCATTAAGATGAAGGTGAAAGGGGATAGACTCAGAAGTAACCTGAGGAAATAATTCTTCACAGAAAGGGTGGCGAATTCATGGAACGACCTCGTGGTGGAAGCGGTACAGATGAAAACAGTATCTGAATTCAAGACAGCTTGGGCCACGTACATAGAAACTCTAAGGGAGTGATAAGGAGAGTATATGCCATGCACGGGCAGCCTGGATAGGCCATATGGGTTTTATCTGCCTACATTTTTTTACGTTTCTAGAATTACCATCTATGTATCTTTGCTGTAGAATATACTTTGTTGTAGGTTAGACAGTAAGTTTGTTAGATCCAGTAGTTGTGTGAAATTATCACTAATTGGTCCAATAACTGCAAGTCTATGGGAACATCAACCCACTGTGACGTGACCTGGTATTTCTACACAAGGTTCTTCTGCACCAAGGGTCCAATCCAACATGCTCATGCCTCAAAAGCATGGACGCCTGCCCTGAAACCCACCAGTTCTGGTGCTCAGATTGGTTTTCATGTCACTGGGCATGTTCAGCGCAGGTTCTTTCCCATGATGGTAGACAGCCAATAGGAAGATGGTCAATAGAAGTAAGTGGTCAGTGCTTCCCTCTCCCTTCCCGCAGTCTTGTCTGTACATAAAATGCAACTATATAAAATGGACAAAGTTCTTCATTTTCCCATTTCTTGCACAGGTGCACTAAAGACAAAGTCTGCTTCTGGAACATGTTCTGAAGAGTGCACGCCCGAGTCATCGTCCTTGAACAGGGAGATGTTTACTGTCTGTTGTATATTCACAATCACCTTTCTACCTGTGACACAGAGACAAAGCAGGGAGAGAAGGATAAACTGTGAACAAATGACAAGACAACTGTGCTCACATTGCAAGCTAATGTACACGCAGAGAACAACTGTAAAGGCCACTTCTGCACATGAAGCAAGGTTTCATCTGTGATAATAGGTGCTTATGAATTTATACATCTATATACACACATACAGACTATAAATACATAACTTTACCCAAACTGAGTGCAGATATTCCTGGGGGAAGGGTTTACAAATACATACACGTGCAGATAAAATAATCCAAATACTTTGTGTGCACCAAAAGGCAAATGTAAATAAGTGCACAAAGAACCTGGTTTAATTTTCAAAACAGAACTGTGTGAATGTACCTTTATTTTGAAAATGTGTTGGTATCCACCAAGGAGGTCTGGTAAACAGGAGACAGCATGACGTCACGAGGCTGAAGCCTGTCCACTTCTCCCCAATGCAGCCACCGCCATCTTAGTACACTCAAAACAATGTAATTGATAGGGCAACAAGCTCCGCCTACTGGCTTCAGGCCAGATAATCGGCCAAGCACGCTCTTGCTGTCTCCTGTTAATCAAATCTCCTTGGTATCCATTGAGGAAAATATATTCATGTGCTATCTGCATGCGTGTTCAATTATAAAATTACCCACTTATCCCTGAATTCTGTATATGGTGGTCAGAATTGCGCATGCAATTTAAACAAGCCAATTAGTGCAGATAATTGTGTGCTAATAATCAATTATTGGCACTAACTGACCTTAATTCAAATTTACATGTGCATTTTTAGGTGCTGGGATCTGCGTATAAATTTTACTTGTGGCTCCAAAAAGGGGGGCACAGTTATGAGAGGGTAATTGGTGGATCGGGGCATTCATGCAACTTATGCACGCTGTTATAGAATAAGGGGGATCTACGCCTAATTTAGGCACAAGGATTAACACCAGGGTTTAATTGGCGTAAGTCCTCGCGCCTAAAGTTAGGCACGGGACCTGGAGCTAAGCGCTATTCTATAAACAGTGCCTAACTTTGAGTACCATTTACAGAATAGATCTTAATGCGGGTTTATTTCGGCACTGATTTTTCACCACCATTTATAGAATTTGGTCCTTAGTGTTCATTAATTTAGTCTTAACAATAACAGCAATTATTTGAATTTCTATCCACTGATGTAGGAAAGACTTCAGATGTCACTTAAAAGAGGCCATCCCTGTGCTTCACCATGGACCTCAAAAGACAGTCCACACACATTGCTGTAGTAACCTCAATACTTCAGAAATCCTCCAGGTCTAGGTTTTTCTAGAAGGCAGTTGATGGTTGGGAATCCAGCCTAGATCTAACATTTTTCAGGCCAAGGACCAGGTGGGCTGCTTTGAGATCAAAAGATAGCAATAAAAATGATTCTGTACCAATATAGCAAATGATACATACCTGTAGCAGGTGTTCTCCAAGAACAGCAGGCTGATTGTTCTCACGACTTGGTAGACGTCCATGGCAGCCCCCTCCAACCGGAAGAAAAGTCTCACAGGAGGTCCCGCAGGCGGGGCACGCAGACCGCGCATGTGCGGCTGTCTTCTCGCCCGTGCACTCCCGCTCAGTTAAATGACAAAGGAATAAAAAAGTCACAACTCCAAAGGGGAGGAGGGAGGGATGGTGAGAACAATCAGCCTGCTGTCCTCAGAGAACACCTGCTACAGGTATGTATCATTTGCTTTCTCAGAGGACAAGCAGGCTGCTTGTTCTCACGACTGGGGTATCCCTAGCTCCCAGGCTCACTCAAAACAACAAAGAGGGTCAATTGGGCCTCGCAACGGCGAGGACATAACAAAAATTGACCTACAAAGAACAACTAACTGGGAGTGCAGCCTGAACAGAATAAAACCGGGCCCAGGAGGGTGGAGTTGGATTCAAACCCCAAATAGATTCTGCAGCACCGACTGCCCAAACCGACTGTTGCGTCGGGTATCCTGCTGGAGGCAGTAATGAGATGTGAATGTGTGGACTGATGACCACGTCCCAGCCTTGCAAATCTCTTCAATAGTGGCTGACTTCAAGTGGGCCACTGACGCTGCCATGGCTCAAACACTGTGAGCCACTGACGCTGCCATGGCTCAAACACTGTGAGCCGTGACATGGCCCTCAAGATTCAGCCCAGCCTGGGCGTAAGAGAAGGAAATACAATCTGCTAGCCAATTGGAGATGGTGCGTTTCCCGACAGCGTCCCCCTTCCTATTGGGGTCGAAAGAAAAACAATTGGGCGGACTGTCTGTGGGGCTGTGTCGCTCCAGGTAGAAGGCCAATGCTCTTTTGCAGTCCAATGTGTGCAACTGACGTTCAGCAGGGCGGGTATGAGGACGGGGAAAGAATGTTGGCAAGACAATTGACTGCTTCAGATGGAACTCCGACACCACCTTTGGCAGGAACGTAGGGTGTGTGCAGAGGACTACTCTGTTATGATGAAATTTGGTATAGGGAGCATGAGCTACCAAGGCTTGAAGCTCACTGACTCTACGAGCTGAAGTAACTGCCACCAAGAAAATGACCTTCCAGGTCAAGTACTTCAGATGGCAGGAATTCAGTGGCTCAAAAGGAGGTTTCATCAGCTGGGTGAGGTCGACGTTGAGATCCCATGACACTGTAGGAGGCTTGACAGGGGGCTTTGACAAAAGCAAACCTCTCATGAATCGAACGACTAAAGACTGTCCAGAGATGGGCTTACCCTCTACACGATAATGGTAAGCACTAATTGCACTAAGGTGGTTCCTTACTGAGTTGGTTTTTAGACCAGACTCCGATAAGTGTAGAAGGTATTCAAGCAGGGTCTGTGCAGGACAAGAGCGAGGTTCTAGGGCCTTGTTGTCACACCAGACGACAAACCTCCTCCACTTAAACAAGTAACTCCTCTTAGTGGAATCCTTCCTGGAAGCAAGCAAGATGCGGGAGACACCCTCGGACAGACCCAAGGCAGCAAAATCTACGCCCTGAACATCCAGGCCGTGAGAGCCAGAGACTGAAGGTTGGGGTGCAGAAGCGCTCCCTCGTTCTGCGAGATGAGGGTTGGGAAACACTCCAATCTCCACGGTTCTTCGGAGGACAACTCCAGAAGAAGAGAGAACCAGATCTGATGGGGCCAAAAGGGCACGATCAGAATCATGGTGCCACGGTCTTGCTTGAGTTTCAGTAAGGTCTTCCCCACCAAAGGTATGGGAGGAAATGCATACAGAAGGCCCTCCCCCCAATGCATGAGAAAGGCATCTGACGCTAGCCTGCCGTGAGCCTGTAGTCTGGAAAAGAACTGAGGCAGCTTGTGGTTGGTCTGCGAGGCGAAAAGGTCCACCGAGGGGGTGCCCTACTCTCGGAAGATTTTGCGTATCACCCTGGAATGGAGCAACCATTTGTGCGGTTGCATGAGTCTGCTCAGCCTGTCGGCCAGACTGTTGTTTATGCCTGGCAGGTACATGGCTTGGAGAAGCATGCTGTGTTGGCATGCCCAGCGCCACATCCCAACGGCTTCCTGACACAGGGGGCGAGATCCGGTGCCCCCCTGCTTGTTGATGTAGTACATTGCAACCTGATTGTCCGGATTTGGATAATTTGGAAGGACAGACGATCTCTGAAAGCCTTCAGCGCGTTCCAGACCACTCGGAGCTCCAGGAGATTGATCTGAAGACCTGCTTCCTGGAGGGACCACACCCCTTGGGTTTGGAGCCCATCGACATGGGCCCCCCACTCCAGGAGAGATGCATCCGTCGTCAGCACTTTTTGCGGCTGAGGAATTTGAAACGGGCGTTCCAAGGTCAAATTGGTCCAAATCGTCCACCAGCACAGCGAATTGCGACAACTGGTGGGCAGGCGGATGGCATCTTCTAGATTCCCGGTGGCTTGGCACCACTGGGAAGCTAGGGTCCATTGAGCTGATTTCATGTGAAGACGAGCCATGGGAGTCACATGGACTGTAGAGGCCATGTGGCCCAGGAGTCTCAACATCTGCCGAGCTGTGATCTGCTGGGACGTTCTGGCCCGGAAGGCGAGAGACAAAATGTTCTGTGCCCTCGCCTCGGGGAGACAGGCATGATCCGTCTGTGAATTCAGCAGAGCTCCTATGAATTCGAGAGATTGGGCTGGCTGGAGATGGGACTTTGGGTAATTTAATACAAACCCCAGTAGCTCCAGAAATTGAATAGTGCTCTGCATGGACCGAAGAGCTCCTGCCTCTGAGGCGCTCTTCACCAGCCAATCGTCGAGATACGGGAACACATGCACCCCCAGCTTGCGGAGGTACGCCGCAACCACTACCAGGCACTTCGTGAATACCCGTGGTGAAGAGGCGAGCCCAAAGGGCAGCACACAATACTGGAAGTGCCGTGTTCCCAGACGGAATCGTAGATACTGTCTGTGCGCTGGCAGTATCGGGATGTGGGTATAAGCATCCTTTAAATCCAGGGAGCATAGCCAGTCGTCTTTCTGAATCAGGGGAAGAAGGGTGCCCAAGGAAAGCATCCTGAACTTTTCTCGAACCGGATATTTGTTCAGGCCTCTCAGGTCTAGGATGGGGCGCATCCCCCCTGTTTTCTTTTCCACAAGGAAGTACCTGGAATAGAATCCCTGCCCCTCCTGCCCGGGTGGCACGGGCTCGACCGCATTGGCACTGAGAAGGACGGAGAGTTCCTCTGCAAATACCTGCCTGTGGTGGGAGCTGAAGGATTGAGCTCCCGGTGGGCAATTTGGTGGAGTGGAGATCAAATTCAGGGTGTACCCGCACCGCACTATCTGGAGAACCCACTGGTCGGAGGTTATGGGAAGCCACCTTTGGTGAAAAACTTTCAACCTCCCCCCGACTGGCAGGCCGTCTGGCATGGGCACGTTTATGGCGGCTATGCTCCCGTGGATCCAGTCAAAAGCCCGACCCCTGCTTTTGCTATGGAGCTGCAGGGGTCTGCTTGGTCGCACGCTGTTGACGGGAATGAGCGCGCTGGGGCTGGCCCTGTGCATGAGAAGGCCTTCGGGCCGGCTGGTTGTACCTATGCTTACTGTAGGCATAGGGTGCAGACCGCTGGGCCCGGGAAAAACGTCCACCTGCGGAGGTGGATGCTGAAGGCGCCCGGTGGGAGAGATTGTCGAGAGCGGTTTCCCGCTGGTGGAGCTGCTCTACCAACTGCTCGACTTTTTTCGCCGAAAATATTATCCCCCCGGCAAGGGACATCCGCCAGCCGTTGCTGGGTCCGGTTGTCCAGGTCAGAGGCATGAGAGCCTGCGCATCACTATACCCTGGGCAGCGGCTCTGGATGCAACATCACAAGTATCATAAATACCCCTGGACAGGAATTTGTGACACGCCTTCAGCTGCCTGACCACCTCCTGAAAAGGCCTGGCCTGCTCAGGTGGGAGTTTGTCGACCAGGTCCGCCAGTTGCCGCACATTGTTCCGCATGTGAATGCTCGTGTAGAGCTGGTATGATTGGATCTTGGTCACGAGCATGGAAGAATGATAGGCCTTCCTCCCAAACGAGTCTAGTGTGCGAGACTCCCGCCCCGGGGGCGCCGAGGCGGTATCCCTCGAACTCTTGGCCCTCTTGAGAGCGGAGTCCATGATCGCTGAGTCATGCGGCAACTGAGGCTGCATCAACTCCAGGTCTGTGTGGACTCTATACTGGGATTCCGCTTTCTTGGGGATGGTGGGATTAGATAGGGGCTTCAACCAATTCCGAAGCAGTGTCTCCTTCAGGACATTGTGCAACGATACTGTGGAAGACTCTCTAGGTGGTGGTGGATAATCGAGGACCTCGAGCATCTCAGCCCTCAGCTCATCCACAGTGACCACTGGGAAGGGAATGCTCACACAGACATGTCCCGGACAAAAGAGGCAAAGGAGAGGCTCTCTGGAGGCAAGAGCTTCCTCTCCGGTGAAGGTGTGGGGTCAGAGGGAAGACCAGCAGACTCCTCAGAAGAGAAATATCTGGGATCCTCCTCCTCCCCCCACGAGGCCTCCTCCTCAGTGTCGGACATGAGCTCTCTGACCTCAGTCCGCAACCGGGCCCATCTCGACACTGAGGAACCACGTCCTCGAGGATGGTGCCGAGAGGTGGACTCCCGCGCCAGCAGGGACGAAGCTCCCTCCATCGACGTCGTGAGTGGCGGTCAAGACCGGCGCCGCATGCAGTACCGGTGTCAAGGGCCGCATCACAGGGCCAGAGCCAGCCGGCGCTTCCATCTACGATGCCGAGGGCGCAAGCACCCCCGGCGCCGGGAGAGACTGGCACAGCAGCCCCTCCAGGATACCTGGGAGGATGGCCTGGAGGCACTCGTCCAGGGCCGCTGTCGGGGGAGGCTGGGGGGCCGGTGTAGGTGTTGGTGCCCGAATCTGCCTGGGTACCGGACTGCCCGACGACCTGCGCATTGACACCTCTTCGATGGAGGGGGAGCGCTCCTCCCGGTGTCGACGCTTCTCAGGGGCCGAGTCTCTCGACGCCCCGGAGCTCCCGGTACCGTGCGCTGGGGGCGACCAATGACGGTGCTTCTTAGCAAGCTTCTTCCGATGTCCATCATCGGCGCTCCGCGGCACGGACAAGGGGGACATGGAGTCCCCACGCCTCCTCGGGGTCGGGTCCAACAGGGTTCGGTCCCGATGGCCCTGTACGGCGGGACCAGCCGAGGTGGGTGGAGGCCCACTCGGCTGTTCCCCACTCCCATCGCTGGAAGGTCGTCGGGACAAAGGAACCTGTACTCCTGGGGTCTATGCCAGTGATGGCGAACCTTTTAGAGACCGAGTGCCCAAACAGCAACCCAAAACCGAATTATTTATCGCAAAGTGCCGGTACTCATTATGGGCGGGGTCACCACATATGACTCCACCCCCATGATAGCCACACCCCTTACACCAGCCATGGCGCATATAAACAGACATCATTGAAAATATTATACTAGTGTAGGAGAAAAAAATAACATGACTTTCTTCCATTATAAATCATTTCTGTAAGCTGTTACAGCTCCAGTATGCCCAGTGCAAAATAAGACAGCAGATATAAATTCTCCAATGCGACATATTCCAAACACTAAAATGAAAATAAAATGATTTTTCCTACCTTTGTTGTCTGGTGATTTTGTTTTTCTATCCATATTGGTTCTAGTCGCTGATTCTGCTGCTCTCTATCTGTTCTCTTAACTCCGTTTCCAGGGCTTCCTTTCCATTGATTTCTTTACTTTCCTCCTTTCTTCTTCATTTCTTGCCCTCCATCCATGTCCAGCAACCATCCTCTCCCCTCCAGCCACAAATGTCCAGCAGCCCTCCTCTCCCCCCTACCCTACCTCCCAGCACCCAGCAGCACCAGGCCTCCCTCCCACCCGGCAGCACCCAGCACCAGGCCTCCCTCCCACCCAGCACCCACCATCAGGCTTCCCTCCCACCCAGCACCCACCATCAGGTCTCCCTCCCACACAGCACGCAGCAGCAGGCCTCCCTCCCTCCCACCCAGCACCCACCATCAGCCTCCCTCCCACCCAGCACCCAACACCAGGCCTCCCTCCCACCCAGCACGCAGCAGCAGGCCTCCCTCCCTCCCACCCAGCACCCACCATCAGGTCTCCCTCCCACACAGCACGCAGCAGCAGGCCTCCCTCCCTCCCACCCAGCACCCACCATCAGCCTCCCTCCCACCCAGCACCCACCATCAGGCCTCCCTCCCACCAAGCAGCACACAGACAGCACCAGGCCGGCCTCCCGCCCTCCCTCCAACCCAACGAGCATCAGGCCGGCCGCCCGTCCTCCCTCCCTTCCTCCCAGCACCAGGAACCCCCCTCCTCCTAAAATTTTAAAAGCGTACCTCCTCAGTCGGGGTTAAGGCGGCGTGCGTCGGAGCGGCAGCGAAGCGCCTGTGCTTCGCTCGACGCGCCTTCGCCCTTCCCTGTCTCTCAAGCACTGAGAGAAAGGGAAGGCCGAAGGCGCATCGAGCGCACGCCGACTGAGGAGGTACGCTTTTAAAATTTTAGGGGGAGGGGGGTTCCTGGTGCTGGGAGGGAAGGAGGGAGGACGGACGGGCGGGCTGTTGCTCGTTGCGTTGGAGGGAGGGCGGGAGGAAGGCCGAACTGGGAGGGAGAGTGGGTGGACCAGCGACGGCGCGCGTGCCAAGGGAGAGGGCTCTGCGTGCCCTCTCTGGCACGCGTGCCATAGGTTCGCCATCACTGGTCTATGCCATGCTCGGCGCCACCAGTACCGATGCCGAAGTTCCTGCAGTCGGCACCGATGCCGCCGACGTCGAAGGACAGTCGCAAGTTCCAAAAAGATGGTCCCGAAGAACTTGCCTCGCAACCTGTGTAGGTTTTTCAAGCCGAGACACAAGGTACATGCTTTGGAATTATGCTCCGGCCCAAGGCACTGGAGGCACCAAGCGTGGGTATCGGATTGCGAGATTTGCCAGCCACACCGACCACACTTTTTAAAGCCGCTCGCGACCTTCGATGACATCGACGGAAAAATCACGTCGGCGAGGTTAAAATCGTCGATGGTGGCGGTAAAAAGGGGCCACAAAAAAAAGGGGAAACTCAGACACGCAGCCACAAGGTTGCGATGGTGGCGAACAGAAAGTTCGAGAAATACTCGAAGGGGAAGGAGACTTTTTTTTTTAACGCGAGGGAAAGGGAACGCGAAAGCACTACAACGAAAGAAAATAGCGGACAAGGCCGCGAAAACGGTTTTCCGGGGCTGACAGAGGAGAGGGACGAAGCTCCGTCTCTCTCCAAGAGCGGAAAAACGGAAACTGAGCGGGAGCGGTTGCGCACAGGCGGGGAGACGGCCGCGCATGCGCGGTGAGAGTGCCCCGCGTGCGGGACCTCCCGCGAGACTTTTCTTCCTTTTGGGGGGGGCTGCCGTGGACGTCTACCCAGTTGTGAGAACAAGCAGCCTGCTTGTCCTCGGAGAAATTAGCATACCATTGAGATGTATAAGAACAATCAGTTAGCTAGTTCATAGGAAATGTAATTTAAATTTAAATGTAATTTTAATATTTACAAATTACCTTGTCCTCCAAAGGGGATTCTCAACAATTTGCATCAAACAAGCAAAAAGCAAAATGCAATAAATAAGTAGGAAAAGCATGTGGAGCATGGCTTATGGAATTCTTTCCAACTTCTCTGCTGGTCTGTTGCCTGTGTTGCTTGTGAGTATAAGAGTGTGCGCTGTGTGTGCCTGTGCTGCTGCTTATGAGTAAGAGTACATGTTTGTGGTTTTTCTTTGGGGGTGGGTATCTGCTTGATTCTATGTGCATGTGTGTGTGTTTGTGTATCTGGGTACCTACTTCTGTGTGTTTGTGAGGAGGGGGGTATCTAATAGAGTTTTGAACCTCTACGTGTAAATTTCTTTACAATACTCAACTGGGTTGGAAAATTTTTAAATCAAAGTGTGATAATTTACCTAGCCATTAGATAATACTTAATTTCTCTGGAATTCATGATCCAATCCGACCCATTTTCTGATTTTCCACAGTTCTTCCCCATGCCACATATGGCCCTGTTCTGTCAATTTTTCGAGCCCCTATGTTCAATGATTAATTTATTTTCAATATTCCATTGTATTAGACACAATAAAAATGTCCTGAAATTCCCACTCTCTCTTGGGAATGAATTCCTTTCATACCTTCTCAAACAAACCCCAATGAACACTGAAATAAGGACAGTTAAATCATCTGTATATAAATATCACAACATTTGGCAAATATGTCACCACAGGATTTTCTTGGATAGTGGCCAAGGTTAAAGGGTCTTTTACTAAGCCACGGTAACGATTTTAGCTCACATTAGAAATCAGCTGGCTTAGTAAAAGACCCCCTTAGATAGAAATGGTTGCGACATGATTTGTATGGAAATTGCAAATTGTTTGTTTCTGAATGCAGCAATTTTCCTTTCCGCAAAGAAAGTAAAACCAGAGAAAAATAATGGCAAACTCATCCCTTCTCATCTCCTGCTGCAGCCCCACAGACTTCACCCAAGTCCCCGTGTGACAATTCTGGTAGAGAAGGATGTGATTAGGTTACACTGAGTCCTGGATTCTTACTTAAGCCAGTGTGACACAAATCAGAAATAGTCTTTAAAGAACATCTAAAAACTCACAAATAATGTCATGCAAAGTTTAGACCTGACATTTCTATCACTGAAATTCTGCACTTGAAACATGAATCTGTGAGAAATTAACATTTTATTTGCAACTAATAGAAAAGGCCCGTTTCAGGCACAAATGAAACGGGCGCTAGCAAGGTTTTCCTCGGAGTGTGTATGTTTGAGAGTGTGTGTGTGTGAGAGAGAGAGTGAATTTGCGAGTGTGTGTGTGTGACAGAGTGAGTGAGACTGTGTGCGAGTGTGTGTCTGTGAGAGAGAATGTGTGTGCCTGGGGTCCCTCCCTCCCACCCAGTTCCAGTGTCCCCCTTCCTCCATGTTCCAGGGTCATCCCCCCCTTCCTCTGTGTTCCAGGGTCGTCATCCCCCCTTCCTCCGTGTTCCAGGGTCGTCATCGTCCACCCCCCCCCCCCCACTCTCTCCCTCTAAGTTCCAGGGTCTTCCCCTCTTTTTTTTTTTTTTTAGTCTTTGTACAGGTGGTGCATTCCCCCCTCCTCCCCTCCTCCGAAGTCCAGACCCCCCATCCCTCCCCCGTTCCAGACCCCCCTCCGAATTCCAGACCCTCCTCCCAGTTCCAGACCCTCTCCCTCCCTCCGAGTTCCAGACCCCTCCCTCCCGCTGTCCGAGTTCCAGACCCCACCTCCCTCCCTCCGATTTGCAGATCCCACCTCCCTGCCTTCCTCCCTCCGATTTCCAGACCCCCCCTCGGAGTTCCTGACCCCTGGACCCCCCTGACGCGACCCTCTCGAGCCCCCCTTCCCGCCGCCAAACCTCCCCCGCCGCCGTCGCGTACCTGTGCTGGCGGGGGCCCCAACCCCCGCCAGCCGAAGTCCTGTTCTCGGCCACGCAGCGTGGAGTCATGGAGGAATGATAAAGTTGGAATCAGTTTGTGTTCGTGCGTCTGACGTTTGACACACAAACAGATTCCAACTTGATGACGTTCAGTGACGTCAGCTGGGGCTTCGGAGCCCAAAGTTACGGACAAAGGCAGCCAGGTTCATAGTGAGTATTATTATATAAGATAAGATTCTTGTTTCTATAAATGACCGCAACCTTATTTATGAACCACTTTCAAAACTATAAAGAATAAGTTGTGTTCTTATGGTTTTGTATATGTAGGTTTTTTTACTTTTAGGAGGAAAAGGCTTCAGATGCTCGGCTAATTATTTACTTATGCACATTGCATTTTTTCAATTTGCCGGGCGGACTTCCTCATCAGCCTTAAAAATCTCCAGTAAATAATTAGCCGAGCATCTGAAGCCTTTTCCTCCTAAAAGTAAAAAAAACCTACATATACAAAACCATAAGAACACAATATGATATTCTTAAAATCTGTTCTCATCAGCCTGGCACACGATGCTGAACACCAGGTCCTCGGACTCCATAACCCTGATTAATGTATTAAAACACTCACTGGTATTAGGTGGCAATAATGATTCTTCTTCATTTTCACTGATTTTCTTCTTTAAGTAATGTTCTCTGTTGTCTGTTTCTGCTCGTGGTGGACTTTCATTTAAACCTTTCGCAAGGGGAATATGAGATTCCTGTGCATACTTTTCGGAGTTGGGATTGGACCTCTGACCATCCATGTTGTCTGGATTAGGAGCAATGCCTTCAACTCTTCCATCAATTTCAGAATTCTGGTAAATTTAAAAAAAAAAAAGCATTAACAAGTTAAACGGAGGTCACTCAAGAGCAATCAAAAGTCCAGGTTTGTTGATAGAGGAAAAGAGTTCATAAAAGTCACGAAGGCTTATGTCAGCAGGAAATAGAAAGGAATTTACTGCATGTTTTCAAGAACACTTCCTTAGGAGATGACACGGGTGAAACGTGAGACCCCTATTTTGACATGTATCAGGTCTGAGTTATAACATTCTCCGTAAATGACTACAATGGATGATGTTCAGTCTCCCAAAGATGCAACACTACAACACAACACCGAACAGCTCAGATAGTCAAGAGTCAAACCAACATCAATCAAGCCCAGAATCTGCCGGTCCGGGTTATAAATTTTCAGAAGATCCCAAAAAGAACATCATGGGGTCCTTTTACTAAGGTGTGCTGAAAAATGGCCTGCGGTAGTGTAGACACGTGTTTTGGGCACGCACAGAATCATTTTTCAGCGCACCTGCAAAAAATGACATTTAAAAAATTTTTGCTGAAAATGGACGTGCGGCAAAATGAAAATTGCCGCGTATCCATTTTGGGTCTGAGACCTTACCACCAGCTGTTGACCTAGCTGTAAAGTCTCACGTGGTAACGGGTGGTAATGATCTACATGCATCAAATGCCACTTGGTGCACGCCCACTACGTGCATCTGAAAATAAAAATTATTTTTCGGATACACGTATCGAACACGCGCCAAAATGAAATTACCACAAGAGCCACGCAGTAGCCAGGTGGTAACTCCATTTTGGGGTGTGTTAGGTGCTTACGTGGCTTAGTAAAAGGGCCCACTAATTTCTCATAGTTCATTTCAAAACTATAACATACCCCCCATACTATCCATCCAAAACCATAATACCATATTTCAGAATTACAAATCAACACATACCTTAACAACATAGTATTGGCTCACGGGCGGGAACGAACTCACGCCAAGCCCTCACGCTGCATGGTGGGCCTGCCAAAACCGCCCACACGTGTGCATGGCGATTGCTGGAAGTTCAGCTCAATATGAAACCACAAGAATAAACTCCTCCTACACACTTAACCAATCTACTTCTTCGTTCAGCCCCTAGGGTACAACTTTGTTCCACAACAAAATCAAACACTGTTCCTTTCTAGAAAGTTGCAAAGGAACATTTCCTCCCCGGGTCGCACTCAATTGGCATAAAACAACAAATTTTAATTGATCAACTGAATGTCCCGCTTCTATCCAGTGGGAACCCAAAGGGGCTTCCAATCGCTGCAACCTCAGGTTACTCAAATGTTGGGCAATGCCGACTTTGATTTTACGGGTGGTGTGTCCTATACACCACAGATTACAAGGGCAACAGATTCCATACACACACTGAGCAGAATTACAATCAGTGCGTGTATGCAGTCTGTAAAGTTTAGGGGTCAGGATGACCATTTTTATTTTAAAGTTTAGGGGCCCTGTTTACTAAGGTGTGTTAGTGTTTTTAACGCGCGTGCTAATTGTAGGCGCGTTAAAAACACTAACACACCTTAGTAAACAGGGCCCCTAAACTTTAAAATCAAAATGGCCATCCTAACCCCCTCCCTCTTTCTAATCTCTTAAATATTTATAAATGCCCTAAGGCAATGGAGACACTTTTCTCTCTCTACATCTCTTCACCCTTGAAAACATGAAAACTGAGTGTCCCTGCATTGCAGAGCATCCTGCAGCTGCCAAGTTACCCAGTTTCACAAGGGAGACTCTTTGGTCAGTCCTGATTTTTAAAATCACATCCCCAAGCCACTGTGGTATTCCTTGTTCCTAATTCTGCCCAGTGAAATCAGTGCTCAGAAGGTTCTCAGAAATCTAGGACTGGCCTACAATTTCCCTCTTGGAACTGGATAACTTGGCATTTCTGGGTTCCCTTTCCTCCTTCCCCTCTGTCCTTTTAAAAATGAAAAAGGTGCCCCTATGTGGTGAGGACCTTCTACTTTCCCTTTCTCCCTCTTCAAGCAGGGCCATAGTGGAATTACAGCTTCCTCCAATAAAGGACAGTAATGGTAGGAGATTTCCCCTCTGTCCAATACAGAACAAGTCTTCTGGTCCCACAGAGGAGTCCTATAAGCTTGTGACTCCAGTGTTTCCATGTTGCTCTGTTAAAGCTCTGCTGCACCTTTAACATGGCAAGATTCAGTAATCAAAAGGAATACAACTCGATACTCACTTCTTTTGAACAGCAGCCTGTGAAAAAAAGAACAAATGTATCATTAAATGTATTTCCGTTTTATTTCCTACAATCTAGACACCATGCAAAGGAATCCATAAGTACATAAGTATTGCCACACTGGGACAGACCAAAGGTCCATCCAGCCCAGCATCCTGTTTCCAACAGTGGCCAATTTGGGTTACAAATACCTGGCAAGATCCCGAAAAAGTTCAATACGTTTATGCTGCTTATCCCACAAATAAGCAGTGGCTTTTCCCCAAGTCAATTTAATAATGGTCTATGGACTTTTTCTTTAGGAAGCCGTCCAGACCCTTTTTAAACTCTGCTAAGCTAACCGCCTTTACCACATTCTCTGGCAACAAATTCCAAAGTTTAATTACATGTTGAGTGAAGAAAAATTTTCTCCAATTTGTATTGAATTTACTACTTTGTAGCTTCATCGCATGCCCCCTAAAATCCACTCTGTGCTGAATTTAGAAGTGTCAGAGCTGGATTCTAAAAATCTGTTTCTATAAATATCTTTTTTCCCCACAACTTTAGTTACCTTGAGGACCATTTTCAAAGGCATTTAGCCAGGAAACATGGCCTGACTGTAAAGCGCCCTGCTCAAATTTAGCTAAAAGCACACATGGATTTCAGAGTGTACAACACTTTTAGCCAACTACCCACTCTGTTCCTCTGTAAACAAATTATTAAGGACAAATACATGCCTGCTATTTGTGCAAGTGTGGAAAGAAGACATTACACACAGATGTAGAAACTGAATGCACACACACTGCTTTCTTTCCTGATCTAAACATGCCAAAAATAATTTAAAAAAAGCGTTCCTGTGGGCATGTTTAGATCAGGGAAGGAAAGCAGTCCTTTTTCCTATTTTAAGTCAATTTTATGAAAATAAGTAGGCGATTATTTGTTTCACAGTGACACAATCCAGCACAAATCCATACCCCTCATAAAATTTCCAAAAGTTGGTCGGTTGAAAATTGCAATCAATTTAACAAGGGCCACTCGTTTCGCCACTAGCTGCATCAGATGAGTGACCATTATGGAACAGTTCTGAGTGCCCACTTTGTTGCTCAAATTTGAGCACCAGGACTCCTGAAACTAGGTATAATTCCTGGAACCCAATGAGGCGCACATCCCCAATATTCTCTAACACTATGAGCGAATTTTAGGAATGCCCCTGACCCACCAATGCACCTCCCCTTTTGGGTTACATGCTAAGGGATTTGGGAGTATATTATTTTAGAACAGCACTCAGCAAGATGTGTGTAAAAATCCAAATTAGTGTCAATTAGCACCCAATTATTGCCACTAATTGGCTCATTAGAAAATTTAATTGGGTGCAAATCTTGGATCAGTGCCATATAGAGAATCCGGGGATAAACGTACAGTTTGGTAAGCACCCTAATATTAAATGCATTTTTAGAACTAGAGGCTCTCCGCTTACCTGAATAGTAATGTGGGAAACCAAAGGGCCTCTTTTTTCTCCATACATAATATAGAACACCAAAGACAGCAATCAGAACAAAGGGGGATGTTATACCCAATACCACTGGGACAATTTTCGTCTTCACTATGCAAACAGAATCTGACTTGTGTGTTCCAGATTTTACCTCAATCATATTTCGATCTGTGCACCTAAGGAGGAAGGAAAAAGAGCACATAGCAAAACAAACAAATTAATTCTGTACTCACAAAACTAAAGCCGTTTGTGTGATTTACAACTACGCCGTGGAGCTGCTGTGTTAGTCTACAATCAAGGTGTATAGGTAGCCTTTTAATTGGGTTAACTTAACACACCTGCAATGACTTTAAGAACTGTGCTTCCTTCTATATTCACCTGATGTAACACAGGTAAGGTTTCCTAATGTAGATCCTATTGAAACTGTGAATGAGCTGATTCACACATCTGTATTTTGGTGATATTTATGATAAACAGCACTTTATCTCAATTCACCGTTTTCTTATCATCATGGCTGAGACGCTTACCCAGTACGTAACCCTGCCAATAGCCAGAACTGGTCCCTAAATAAACGGCATGATACACTGTACTAATTATACCCTGATCACATACCGTTGATGGATCTGCTCTCATTTTGGGAGGAAACAGTTCATGCAGAAGTAGGATGTAAGACAGACCACCACATGTAGAAAATGTACCTATCAGCATAGTGCTACTGTAGCACTAGACCACTTGAGTGACAGTAATTTTCTTGTTTTTTTCCAACAGATTTCTCTCTGCCAGAGTCCCAGTCCTAGTAACAGTAGCAGCACATTTCACATACTTAGTCCACGGTTCACACTTCTGTGACATGTTTCCTGTTGAAAATGTTCCCTCAGGACAGCTTTCACACACAGTGTCTGTTGTTTCTGTGCCTGCAATACAAAAACATAAAACATTGCCCCAGATGTCTCAAGCTGAGTTTATTTCAACAATACTAAGGGTGACTATCATTAGTCAATTTTCCTGGGAATTTAATATAACTTTTTCTTAATTGACATGAATACAACAATTGAATGCTATCTTACTTTAGGGAAAACGTCACGTGACATGACAGGTTGGTCAGCTGCATTAGTAAAACAATTTCTAAGAAAGCAACTCTAGATAGAAAGTTTTACACTGCAAAAATACTTCAAATATGTAAGATAAGGCCAGAGAACTGGACAAGACTGAACTGGGTAGGGCGTCTTGACTGGTCAGAGACACACTCCAGTTCCTCATCAAGAAAAAAGTGCTGCTTTAAAAACAAAAAACCATCCCCTCATTCTATGTAGTGCACAACATGTTAAGCATCGATTCTGCATTACACAATGACACCAAAACGGGGTGAAACAGCAGGTACACATGTAAGTGCACTTAGGCATTATTGAATAACTTGGTAGCTAAGTGTTCTAGTGCATGACTGCAAGGGGACACTGACATGGGAGCAGCATGGGTGTGTCCCCAAGCAACAGGTTATGATGGCGTCTCTAGGATCTCCAACCCATGAAAAGGGCCATATGCTAGTCTTGGTGTTCTGCAAAGGGGTCAATATCTTTGAACACAAGGCTGGTGGTATCATGGACTGATTATTTTCTGATCAAATTTTCTATTAAAGACTACGTAAAACAGATGGGTCCAACCAAAGTTTGGAAGGAAATTCAAATCTGACTGCTGATAACTTCCTAGAGTCCTTGTCAGAACAGGTTGATATCTGGAACGCATGCTTAGCAATGGCATTATAAAAAACGGCCCCTCTAAAGAAGGTCCTATGCTCTATGCACAAAATGTTCCTCATGGTTCTCCCCAGAACTATGGGTCCTAAGCATCAAGGATGCTAACTTGAAAGAAAATGACAGAAATCTCATTTAGATGAAGACAGGCTCAACTGTAAGAAACGCATGGAAATCTACCATCAGGCTTTAGCAGACAAAAAATAATGCTTCTCTCAACGTATTGAACAAGTTGCAACTACTTAAAATAGTAAACAGCTCACTGCAAACCCCATAACAGAACCAGCCTTCCTAGTCACAACTAACCAGCAATGATTTTGCCACATACTTTGCAAACAAAATTAAAGGTCTCCATCAGGACCTACAGACAATCCCATTAAAGCACCCACCAGCTAATGAGGAGAACAGTCCCTCTCCCCTACCTGCTTGGACTCATTAAACTAGGTCACAGAGGAAGCTCTTGATAAAATCCTGAAAGGTCTACGGCCCACAACGTGCCCTCTTGACCCCTGCCCAGCAAAGGCAGTACAATGACAAGCATAGGCCTCACCCAAGGGGCCACTAAAATTGTTAACTGCCAACAAAAAAGAGCTATGATGTGCCCCCTACTGAAAAAGAGCTCCATTGATCAGGACAAGCACATATACCTTTCTTGGCAAAAAACAAACAGTCTGCATTCAACTCAATGACTGATTAATTGAAAATAGTTGGCTAGACCCATGTCAATTTGGCTTCAGACCTGGGTATGGGACAGAGACAGTTCTTGTGTCCCTTGTTAATGATCTGCACAGAAACTGTTATGGGATATACCTTGATACTAGTGTTGCTGGATTTCTCAGCAGCCTTCAACACTGTGGATCCTAATATTATGCTTACAAGACTGGCAGAAACAGGTATCAGTGGCACAGTATTTACATGGTTCAAATCCTGTCAGACAGCCAACAATCAAATCTGTTCAACAACAGCACATCATTACCTTAGGCACTGAACTGTGGGATGCTTCAGTCAATGGACACAACATTCTGTATCAATGCTGATGATGTGCAATTACTCATACCCACTGAAGCAGATCTAGCCACAGCCTTGAGCAAACTGACTGACTGCCTGTGTAACCGCAACTCAGGAATGGGCAAACAACATCAAACTCCGCCCGAACCCAAGCAAAACAGATTCTCTGGATACCTAACACAAGTGGACAAATACCTGACTTCAAAATACCTTTTGGGAAGTATACACTCCCCCTAAAATCACAGGTCAGAAATCACTGCCAGATTCATCATTCACTCTGATCCCGCAAATTCAAACAACCTATTAAAATTTGTATCACCTGCGAAAACTACAAAATCTCTCTCCATAGATTGATAATACGAGTCTTCCCATGGTGGTCCATGCCAGGATAACATCACGACTAGACTACTGTAAAGTGAATGATACATACCTGTAGCAGGTGTTCTCCGAGGACAGCAGGCTGATTGTTCTCACGACTGGGTGACGTCCGCGGCAGCCCCCACCAACCGGAAAGAAGCTTCGCGGGACGGTCGGCACGCAGGGCACGCCCACCGCGCATGCGCGGCCGTCTTCCCGCCCGTGCGCGACCGCTCCCGCCAGTTGAATGACTAGCAAAAAGATGAAACACACAACTCCAAAGGGGAGGAGGGAGGGTAGGTGAGAACAATCAGCCTGCTGTCCTCGGAGAACACCTGCTACAGGTATGTATCATTCACTTTCTCCGAGGACAAGCAGGCTGCTTGTTCTCACGACTGGGGTATCCCTAGCTCTCAGGCTCACTCAAAACAATAACCCAGGTCAATTGAACCTCGCAACGGCGAGGGTACAACAGAAATTGACCTACGAAGAACAACTAACTGAGAGTGCAGCCTGACCAGAATAAATTCGGGTCCTGGAGGGTGGAGTTGGATTTACACCCCAAACAGATTCTGCAGCACCGACTGCCCGAACCGACTGTCGCGTCGGGTATCCTGCTGGAGGCAGTAATGAGATGTGAATGTGTGGACAGATGACCACGTCGCAGCCTTGCAGATCTCTTCAATAGTGGCTGACTTCAAGTGAGCCACTGACGCTGCCATGGCTCTGACACTATGAGCCGTGACATGACCCTCAAGAGTCAGCCCAGCCTGGGCGTAAGTGAAGGAAATGCAATCTGCTAGCCAATTGGAGATGGTGCGTTTCCCGACAGCGACCCCTAGCCTGTTAGGGTCGAAAGAAATAAACAATTGGGCGGACTGTCTGTTGGGCTGTGTCCGCTCCAAGTAGAAGGCCAATGCTCTCTTGCAGTCCAATGTGTGCAACTGACGTTCAGCAGGGCGGGTATGCGGCCTGGGGAAGAATGTTGGCAAGACAATTGACTGGTTAAGATGGAACTCCGACACCACCTTCGGCAGGAACTTTGGGTGGGTGCGGAGCACTACTCTGTTGTGATGAAATTTGGTATATGGAGCATGAGCTACCAGGGCTTGAAGCTCACTGACCCTACGAGCTGAAGTAACTGCCACCAAGAAAATGACCTTCCAGGTCAAGTACTTCAGATGGCAGGAATTCAGTGGCTCAAAAGGAGGTTTCATCAGCTGGGTGAGGACGACGTTGAGATCCCATGACACAGTAGGAGGCTTGATAGGGGGCTTTGACAAAAGCAAGCCTCTCATGAATCGAACGACTAAAGGCTCTCCAGAGATGGCTTTACCTTCCACACGATAATGGTAAGCACTAATCGCACTAAGGTGATTCCTTACTGAGTTGGTCTTGAGGCCAGACTCTGATAAGTGCAGAAGGTATTCAAGCAGGTTCCGTGCAGGGCAAGAACGAGGTTCTAGGGCCTTGCTCTCACACCACACGACAAACCTCCTCCACTTGAAAAAGTAACTCTTTTTAGTGGAATCCTTCCTAGAGGCAAGCAAGACCCGGGAGACACCCTCAGACAGACCCAACGCAGTGAAGTCTACGCCCTCAACATCCAGGCCGTGAGAGCCAGGGACTGAAGGTTGGGGTGCAGCAACGCTCCGTCGTTCTGCGAGATGAGAGTCGGAAAACACTCCAATCTCCACGGTTCCTCGGAGGACAACTCCAGAAGAAGAGGGAACCAGATCTGACGGGGCCAAAAGGGCGCAATCAGAATCATGGTGCCGCAGTCTTGCTTGAGCTTCAGTAAGGTCTTCCCCACCAAAGGTATGGGAGGATAAGCATACAGGAGGCCGGTCCCCCAATGGAGGAGAAAAGCATCCGACGCTAGCCTGCCGTGTGCCTGAAGTCTGGAACAGAACAGAGGCAGCTTGTGGTTGGTCTGAGAGGCGAAAAGGTCCACCGAGGGGGTGCCCCACGCTCGGAAGATCTTGCGTACCACTCTGGCATGGAGCGACCACTCGTGCGGTTGCATGACTCTGCTCAGTCTGTTGGCCAGACTGTTGTTTACGCCTGCCAGGTACGTGGCTTGGAGGAGCATGCCGAACCGACACGCCCAACGCCACATCCCGACGGCCTCCTGACACAGGGGGCGAGATCCGGTGCCCCCCTGCTTGTTGACGTAATACATTGCAACCTGATTGTCTGTCCGAATTTGGATAATTTGGCAGGACAGCCGATCTCTGAAAGCCTTCAGTGCGTTCCAGATCGCTCGGAGCTCCAGGAGGTTGATCTGCAGATCCTTTTCCTGGAGGGACCACAGACCCTGGGTGTGAAGCCCATCGACATGAGCTCCCCACCCCAGGCGAGATGCATCCGTCGTCAGCACTTTCGTGGGCTGCGGAATTTGGAATGGACGTCCCAGGGTCAAATTGGTCCGGATGGTCCACCAGAGCAGTGAAGTGCGGCAACTGGTGGAGAGGCGGATGACATCTTCTAGATTCCCGGTGGCTTGGAACCACTGGGAAGCTAGGGTCCATTGAGCAGATCTCATGTGAAGACGAGCCATGGGAGTCACATGAACTGTGGAGGCCATATGACCCAGAAGTCTCAACATCTGCCGAGCTGTGATCTGCTGAGACGCTCTGGTCTGCGAAGCCAGGGCCAGGAGATTGGTGGCCCTCGCTCCGGGAAGGTAGGCCTGAGCCGTCTGGGTATTCAGCAGCGCTCCTATGAATTCCAGAGACTGGGTTGGCTGGAGATGGGACTTTGGGTAATTTATCACAAACCCCAGCAGCTCCAGAAGTTGAATAGTGCACTGCATGGACCGGAGGGCTCCTGCCTCCGAGGTGTTCTTGACCAGCCAATCGTCGAGATACGGGAACACGTGCACTCCCAGCTTGCGTAGGTAGGCCGCTACCACCACGAGGCACTTGGTAAACACTCGTGGGGCAGAGGCGAGCCCAAAGGGCAGCACACAATACTGAAAGTGCCGTGCGCCCAGTCGGAATCTGAGATACTGTCTGTGAGCTGGCAGTATCGGTATGTGAGTATATGCGTCCTTTAAATCCAGGGAACATAGCCAATCGTTTTTCTGAATCATTGGCAGAAGGGTGCCCAAGGAAAGCATCCTGAACTTTTCTTTGACCAGGAATTTGTTCAGGCCTCTCAGGTCTAGGATGGGACGCATCCCCCCTGTTTTCTTTTCCACAAGGAAGTACCTGGAATAGAATCCCTGCCCTTCCTGCCCGGGTGGTACGGGCTCGACCGCATTGGCGCTGAGAAGGGCGGAGAGTTCCTCTGCAAGTACCTGCTTGTGATGGGAGCTGAAAGACTGAGCTCCCGGAGGACAATTTGGAGGCAGGGAGGCCAAATTCAGGGCGTATCCGCACCGCACTATTTGGAGAACCCACTGGTCGGAGGTTATGAGAGGCCACCTTTGGTGAAAAAATTTTAACCTCCCTCCGACCGGCAGATCGTCCGGTACGGACACTTGTAGGGCGGCTATGTTCCCGTGGATCCAGTCAAAAGCCCGTCCCCGGCTTTTGCTGTGGAGGCGCAGAGGGCTGCTTAGGCGCACGCTGTTGACGAGAACGAGCGCGCTGGGGCTGTCCCTGTGCCTGATGAGGCCTTCGGGCCGGCTGGTTGTACCTACGCTTCGCAAAAGAATAGGGTGCAGCCTGCCGGGCCCGGGAAAAACGTCCACCTGTGGAGGTGGATGCTGAAGGCGCCCGGTGGGAGAGCTTGTCGAGAGCGGTTTCCCGCTGATGCAGTTGGTCCACCATCTGCTCGACCTTCTCACCAAAAATGTTATCCCCCCGGCAAGGGACGTCGGCCAGTCTCTGCTGGGTGCGGTTGTCCAGGTCAGAGGCACGCAGCCATGAGAGCCTGCGCATCACTATACCTTGGGCCGCAGCACGAGATGCCACGTCACAGGTGTCGTAGATACCCCTGGACAGGAACTTTCTGCACGCCTTCAGCTGCCTGACCACCTCCTGATAAGGCCTGGACTGCTCCGGCGGGAGCTTCTCGACCAGGTCCGCCAGTTGTTGCACATAGGTCCGCATGTGGATGCTCATATAGAGCAGGTATGATTGGATGCGGGTCACGAGCATGGAGGATTGGTAGGCCTTCCTCCCAAACGAGTCCAGAGTGCGAGACTCCCGCCCCGGGGGCGCCGAGGCGGTACCCCTCGAACTCCGTGCCCTCTTGAGAGCAGAATCCACGACCGCTGAGTCATGGGGCAATTGTGGCCGCATTAGCTCTGGGTCAGAGTGGATCCTGTACTGGGACTCTGCTTTCTTGGGAATGGTGGGGTTAGTTAATGGTCGCACCCAGTTCCGAAGCAGCGTCTCCTTAAGGACATTGTGCAGCGGCACCGTGGAGGACTCTCTAGGTGGTGATGGATAGTCGAGGACCTCGAGCATCTCGGCCCTCGGCTCTTCCACAGAGACCACGGGGAAGGGAATGCTAATAGACATATCCCGCACAAAGGAGGCAAAGGAGAGACTCTCGGGAGGTGAGAGTTTCCTCTCCGGTGAAGGCATGGGGTCCGAGGGAAGGCCCGTAGACTCCTCTGAGGAGAAATATCTAGGGTCCTCCTCTTCCCCCCACGAGTCCTCATCCTCGGTGTCGGACATAAGCTCATGTAGCTGAGTCCTGAACCGGGCCCGGCTCGACGTCGAGGCACCAGGGTCTCGGTGTCGTCGAGCGGTGGACTCCCGCGCCGGCGGGGACGGAGCTCCCTCCATCGACGTCGACGGGGACTCCACCTGCGTGGCGGTCGAGACCGGCACCGCAAGCGGCGGCGGTGTCGACGGCCCCGGCGCCGGGCTAGAGCTCGCCGGCGCCACAGTCATCGGCGCCGAGGGCGCAAGCACCCCCGGCGCCGGCACAGCCTGGCGCATCAGCCCTTCCAGGATCCCCGGAAGGATGGCTCTGAGGCACTCGTCCAGGCCCGCTGCCGGGAAAGGCGGTGGGGCCGGTAGGGGTGTCGGCGCCAGAAGCTGCTGGGGGCCAGGAGACGGCACCGAGGTGCCGGAACCCCGAAGCGTCGGTACCTCCACAACCGACGGAGACCTCTCCTCTCGACGATGACGCTTCGGCGTCGCCTCCTCTCCGATATCCGGATGCACCGAGGGCGACCGGTGACGACGCTTCTTGTCTTTCTTACGATGCCCGTCACCGGCGCCGGAGGGCATGGAGGAGGAGGAGGTCGATCCCCCTCGGTCTCGAGGTACCGGGTCAGACAGGGTTCGGTCCCGTGGCCCACGAGCTGAGGGAGTGACCGGGGCCGACTGCCCACGCGGCCTCTCACCCCCACTCTCACCGGAGGACCGGCGGGCCGACGGGACCTGTTCTCCTGGGGTCGCTGCCATCGGTGCCGATGTCTCGGGCATCGATACCGGTACCGAAGGACCGGGCGTCGATACCGATGCCTTCGAGGTCGACGTCGAGGGGCCGGCGCAAGTTCCAAAAAGACGGTCCCGCAGAACTTGCCTCGCAACCTGAGTCCGTTTCCGGAGACCGAGACACAGAGAACACGACTTGATATTGTGCTCCGGCCCGAGGCACCAAGCGTGGGTGTCGGTCTGCGAGATCGGCCGGCCGCAGCGACCACACTTTTTAAATCCACTCGGGACCTTCGTGGACATCGACGGAAAAATCGCGTCGGCGAAGTCAAAGTCGTCAATGGTGGCTGAAATCACACCACGAAAAGGAAAATGACCGTGCGGCCACTAGGCCGCAATGTTGCGTCCCCGCTGGAAGCGAGGGAAAAAGGGAGCGCGTGCTCCACACGCGCAGGGTTTCTTTTTTTTTTTAAAAAGAAACCGGACGGTAACTATACCGAAATAATACAAAGAAAAAACACGATCGGCGTAAACGCGATCGAAAATCCGGCGGCTGAATCAGAGAGAGCGGCGAGGCACGACTCTCTCCAGACGCGGAAAAAAAGGAACTGGCGGGAGCGGTCGCGCACGGGCGGGAAGACGGCCGCGCATGCGCGGTGGGCGTGCCCTGCGTGCCGACCGTCCCGCGAAGCTTCTTTCCGGTTGGTGGGGGCTGCCGCGGACGTCACCCAGTCGTGAGAACAAGCAGCCTGCTTGTCCTCGGAGAATGCCCTGTACACTGCTCAAACCAAAAAGAGTTTGCTGCAGCATGACAGAGAAGGCTGCAAGCAGCAAAACCACATCACTCCCTTCCTGCAAAAGCTACAATGGCTACCAATACCTTACAGGGCAAATTTAAAACTCTATGCTTGATTTTCAAGGTCCTCAGACAAACTGGGCCAGAGTACTTAAAGAATAAGTTAGCCCTTTACACACCTTTGAGACCTCTAAGGTCCTCTCAAGGATCATCACTATCTATCCCCTCATTAAAAGAAATTGTATGATGTGATACCTGCCAGCGAGCCTTCTCAGGAGTAGCCCTATGTCTAACTCGAGACTACCTCTACTTCAGGAAGCAGGTGAAAGCCTGGCTCTTCTCCCAAGCCTTTAATACATAGTCTGACTGACTATACACCACTCTACACCTGGACTAGCTAGCTACACACAATGCAACTCTAGATCAATTCCTTATATCTTGTTTAACTATACAAAGAACTTGCCTTGAGTTTAGCCACCCATGAATTTATCCCAACTGACTCTGTATCACCCATCTTGTCCCCATCTATATATTTGCACTTGGCCCCTTGGCTACATGGTAAGCTGTATTGTAGAAAAGCATTAGCATAATATCTATGCTATTTGAATGTTCTAATGTATGCTAATTAGATGTTTCATTAGTATTATGCTGACATCATATTATATCTCTGTTATTTGAATTTCAGTACTGTTACATGTATGTTACACTAGCATTTTTAGCACACTCTAATGCTAGAGACACCCATAGGAATATATGGGTGTCTAGCGTTTATCATGCGCTAAAAACGCCAGCACATCTTTGTAAACAGGGCTCTTAATTTAAAACCATGAATTACACTGTGGTAGTCCCATTACTAGGTTTTAATTTGCTGTTCTCAAGTTTACCTCATTTATTGTATTTATGCTTATATTTCTGGGGAAGGGGTGTAGCGTGATATGAGTTTAATCATCAGAATTAAATGTGTAGCATGATGTTGTGTTGGATCAGATACATATATATACACCAATATATTTGTGCAGCTTTTAAAAATATATTTGACACTGCAGCAGAACTGGCTCCTCTCCCCCTCCCTTTGGGAACATTTAAAAGACAAAAGAGAGATATATAGCTTCCTCTGCCCTCCCACCTAACAAAAGCTTGACTAAGGTGGATACCTGAAGACTCATCAGGACATCTCCGAAAACCAAAGACCCAAGAGACAGAAAGTCTGGAGACCCCATTGAAGACAAAGACTTCAGAGGAAAAGCATAAACAAAACATTTGCCTGTCATCAGAGGTATACCTGCCCCCTCCCATCAGCCATCAGACAAATGGACGCCAGGGCATGTGCAGAAAGGAAAGACTTATAATGTGATCATGTGAACAGACTACATTAACCATAATGCCTTGCAAAATATCCAGGACATGCACACACCATGCTTCTCTGCTAACATTATAAAAGGCCTGGAAACAGCCCAGCTCTCTCTCTTGGGACCTCTTCCTCTTGGGACCTGCTGCTCTGGGCTGGGAAGACATCCCTGACCATGCAGCTCATCACAGCATGCTTGTAACAAGGACTGTAAGTTAACCTATAACCTTAAGATTTGGACCTGTTACTTTGTTCTATTTTATGCACAAATTCTCTGTTCTAAGATCCTTTTAAAAACTCTCTCTCATTTGTAACCTTATTTATATGATTACATTAATCATATTGTAGCTTAATAAACCTTTTTGAAGCTAAAAATATAGTCTCTTTGTGTCCTGGGTGCATAACTTTAAATCTGGAAACACAGGACACTGCATTTCAACAGAGATAATATTTAATTCATTGCAATTGTAATTATTGTTGCTTTAATCAGCAACTGGTGGAGAAATTTTAGCGAGTGCTCTTAAAATAATCCCCTGCTCTTTGTTCTTAAATATCATATTAGGACTGTGACAATTTTGTAACATTTTTAATGGATATTAAGAACATTTAAATTATTTCCGGTAACAGGGGGAGCCTATTCCGAAAGGATGGGCTCCACCTTAACCAGGGTGGGACCAGGCTGCTGGCATCGGCAATTAAAAAGGAGATAGAGCAGCTTTAAAACTAGAAACGGGGGGGGGGGGGGGGGGGGGGGGGGGGGGAGGGAAGGCAGACAGTTGCTCAAAAGCGCATGGTTCAGGATAAGGTATCTTTTAAAGATATCTCCAAAACAGGGAAGATAGGGTATCCTGATAGTGAGGTTGCAAAAGAGACCGTAGTAGATCAGGTGTCCTTAAATAAAAATCAGACAAAAGATTGCAAATTAATATTATTATTATTGTTACATTTATAACCCACATTTTCCCACCTTTTGCAGGCTCAATGTAGCTTATATATAACTGTTAACGGCGTTAGCTGATTACGATAAGAACAAATACATGGTATGAATAAATACAAAGTGACATTGTGGTAGAAGGAGATACATGTATGGTAGGTACAGCTGGGGGGAACTTAGAGAGGGAAAGGGGGAAGGAGTCAGGTAATGTCCATTACGGTTTTTGGTTACATTGTGCCGCAACTGACCAGGTATTGTTATGTTGGGTTGGTGGGGTATGCTCTTCTGAACAGGTCTGTCTTTAGTGCTTTTTGAAAATTTAGGTGGTCGAACGTAATTTTTACTGCTTTTTGACAATGCATTCCATAGTTGTGCGCTTAGGTAGGAAAGGCTGGCTGCATAAGTGGATTTGTATTTGAGTCCTTTGCTGCTTGGGTAGTGGAGGTTTAGGTATGACCTCCCATCCTTCTCTTTCCATCTCTCCTTAATTTTATCCCTCCTTACCCTTTCTCCCAAATTACACTATCCTATCCTGTCTACCCTCTTTTATCCTAGTCATATATTATCTAGCTCAACTTATCATACACTACTAAGCCCGACTTTACGTTGTTTTACTACTCTTTTATTAAAATTCTATTAACTTTGTATTTCAATTTACTATGTAAGCCGCACTGAGCATGCATTGTGTGGGAAAGCGCGGGATACAAATGTAATAATAATAATAATTTTGTGGTGTTTCTGGTTGGCAGGTCGATGAGGTCTGTCATGTATCCCGGTGCCTCGCCGTAAATAATTTTATGAACAGTCGTGCAGATTTTGAAGGTGATACGTTCTTTGATTGGTAGCCAGTGCAGATTTTCTCTGAGTGATTTGGCGCTGTCAAAACGTGTTTTTCCAAATGTAAGCCTGGTTGCTGTGTTTTGGGCAATCTGAAGTTTCTTTATGATTTGATCCTTGCATCCCGCATAGATTCCATTACAGTAATCTGCGTGGCTTAGTACCATGGACTGTACCATAATACTGTGAAGTACTAAGCATGATGTAAATAGGAACAACAAACATAGTTTGAAATATCTATATGCGAATGCCAGGAGCCTAAGAAATAAGATGGGAGAGTTAGAATATATTGCACTAAATGAAAAATTAGATATAATAGGCATCTCTGAGACCTGGTGGAAGGAAGATAACCAGTGGGACACTGTCATACCGAGGTACAAATTATATCGTAGTGATAGGGTGGATCGAATTGGTGGAGGGGTAGCATTGTATATTAATGAAAGCCTTGAATCAAATAGACTGAAAATTCTGCAGGAAACAAAATACTTCTTGGAATCACTGTGGATTGAAATTCCATGTGTAAAGGGGAAAAGGATAGTGATAGGAGTTTACTACCGTCCACCTGGCCAGGATGAACAGACGGATGCAGAAATGTTAAAGGAAATTAGAGAAGCAAACAAACTGGGCAACACAATAATAATGGGTGATTTCAATTACCCCGATATTGACTGGGTAAATGTAACATTGGGACAAGCTAGGGAGGTAAAATTCCTTGACGAAATCAAGGACAGCTTTATGGAGCAGCTGGTGCAGGAGCCGACGAGAGAAGGAAAAATTCTACACCTAGTCCTTAGTGAAGCGCATGATCTGGTGCAGGAGGTAATGGTGCTGGGCCGCTTGATAACAGTGATCATAATATGATTGGATTTGATATTAGCTTTGAAGTAAGTATAAGTGGCGGGGCATAATCGAACGCGAACGCCCATCTCCATGGGCGTCTATCTCTGAGAACGGGTCTGTGAAGGGGCGGGCCGAATCGTATTTTCGAAAAAGATGGACGTCCATCTTTAGTTTCGATAATACAGTTTGTGCCAGGCAAATGCATTGGATTTGGGCGTTTTGAGCTGGGTGGTTTCGTTTTTCAGCGATAATGGAAACCAAAGCGGCCCAGCTCAAAAACGAACAAATCCAAGGCTTTGGGTCGTGGGAGGGGCCAGGATTCGTAGTGCACTGGTCCCTCTCACATGCCAGGACACCAACCGGGCACCCTAGGGGGCACTTTAAAAAAATTAAAAAAAAACATTAAATTTCCTCCCAGGTGCATAGCTCCCTTACCTTGGGTGCTGAGCCCCCCCAAATCCCACTCCCCACAACTCTACACCGTTACCATAGCACTTATGGGTGAAGGGGGGCACCTACATGTGGGTACAGTGGGTTTGGGAGGGGGGTTAGAGGGCTCCCATTTACCACCACAAGTGTAACAGGTGGGGGGGGGGCCTGGGTCCACCTGCCTGAAGTCCACTGCACCCACTAAAAACTGCTCCAGGGACCTGCATACTGCTGTGATGGAGCTGGGGATGACATTTGAGGCTAGCATACAGGCTGGAAAAAAACGTTTTTAAAGGTATTTATTTTTGGTGGGAGGGGGTTAGTGACCACTGGGGGAGTCAGGGGAGGTCATCTGGTCATTTAGGGCACTTTTTTGGGACCTGTTCGTGACAAAAAAGGGTCCAAAAGAAGTGCCCTAAATTCTCGCTAAAAACGCCTTTCTTTTTTCCATTATCGGCCGAGCGCACCCATCTCTCCTCGGCCAATAACCACGTCCCAGTCCCGCCTTCACCACGCCTCCGACACGTCAACTTTATTCGTTCCTGCGACGGAGTGCAGTTGAAGACGCCCAAAATCGGCTTTCGATTATACCGATTTGTGCGCCCGCGAGAGAAAGACATCCATCTCCCGATTTGGGTCGAAATATGGGCTTCTTTCACTTTCAATTATAAGATGGATAGGAAATCAAATACATTAGCGTTTATCTTTCAAAAAGGAGACTATGATAAAATGAGAAGAACTGTGAAAAAAAAAACATAGAGGAGCGACTGCGAGGGTCAAGAATTTACATCAGGCGTGGATGTTGTTCAAAAACACCATCCTGGAAGCCCAGGCCAAACATATTCCACGTATTAAAAAAGGAGACAAAACGACAGCTGGCGTGGTTAAAAAGTGAGGTGAAGGAAGCTATTAGAGCTAAAAGAAAATCCTTCAGAAAATGGAAGGAGGAACCAACTGAAAATAATAAGAAACAGCATAAGGAATGTCAAGTCAAATGCAAAGCGCTGATAAGGAAGGCTAAGAGGCACTTGCTACACAGCCATTTCATGAGGGAGCCCTTACCGCCACCGAGCTAACCTAGCGGTAACTGGGCAGTGCACAGCACTACCTGATTAGTGCCAGGTACACCCCAGCACTACAAAAATGTATCTATTTTTGTAGTGCTGGATATGACGGCGTGCTGGGGGTGGGAAGTACTGCCAGGCTGCTGCGGTAGCCAGGCGGTACTTCCTGTTTAGCAAGCAGTAAACCCACGTTGGGCTTACCGCCGTTTTGCAAAAGGGGCCCTAGGTCTCATTGCATAAAAAGCGACCTCTGCTAAAATAGCACACGTTATTGGTATAATAAGACATCTTCACGGTAGTCCATGTTGATAACTTCCCCCCTTAGATGCGTGCATTTACACCTGCTATTGAATGGTGTAAGCAGATGCACCTAAATATTGGCGTGTAACTGCTGACTAACGCTAGTATCTCTAATGGATTTGGTCGGCAAATTTACTGCTATATAGAATACTAGCTTAGCGCACAGATTTTTGGCGCCCGTCTTTTAATGCCATTTATAGAATTGATTCCTTTCACTTTAGGAACCAAGATAGCATCTGGACCCACCAATCACAAAAACTGAATCCACTGAAAATGGACCAAATGCAAGTCAGTATGAATTTTAAAAAAAAAACGCAAGTGAAGTTAGCAGGTACATTCACAAAACCAGAAGCAAACTTCACTCCAGAATGTTCATACCACCTTTAGCATGAGCTGTGCACTCTGCATCTTCCCCGGGTATTTGAGAATCCTTGGCCAGTTCTTTGAACTGGGCCACTGCAGGGAAATTAGGCACCTTAGGTCAATCTGAGGCCCTGTGCCTCCCCCCCCCCCCCTTTCAGTTTACTTTCATGCTCTTCCCTAAAGATTTTGATACTTAAATAATAATCATAATCACTCCATTTATGCATTGTTACAGGAATGTTTTGAACACTATAGTTTAAATATCAGGGCCCTGTTCACTAAGGTGCACTAGCATTTCTAGCGCGTGCTAAAAATCAGCGTGCGCTAACCATGTAGACACCCAAAGGAATATTATGGGCATTTACACAGTTAGCGTGTCTCTAGCATGGCTTAGTAAACAGGGGGTTAGTTTTTGTTTGGAAAACATTCATGGAAGGTAATTTTATAACAGGTCACCTAGGTGTGAAGGCCAAGTTTTGGGGTGATTTTATAAACACAATAGAGGTGCCTGTGTCTTTTTTGCAGGTTTTATGAGGCTCTTTTCTAATGGTGAGTAAAATGAACCCCTGGACATTTACACTTGCTCTAAAGCTGAGGTAAATGTATGTGTGTGAAATACTCAGGTACATTGCGACTCCTCCCAACCTCCTCCCCCTGCACACCCCTACACTCAAGTTACATCAAAAGAGGTACAAACACACTGCGTTTACTTTATGTACATGTAATTTATTGATTTATTTATTAGACTTTATTTACCGCCTTTTTGAAGGAACTCACTCAAGGTGGTATACAGTAAGAATAGATCAAACATGAGCAGTAGGCAATTACAGCAGTAAAAATAGTCGAACAACAAAGTATGGCATGGTATACTACTTGCAACGACAACACAATATGTACTAGAACATTATAATTGGTAGTGAAGGGTAAGGCAAAGTTGTAACATATAGATGAGTAAGAAAGTAGGAAGAATTAGAAAGTAAGGTGATTGATTTGAAGAAAGTTGCACATGAGGTCAGAGAGATGGTTAAATATTATCTCAGCTAGGGTTTGAGTGGATAAACATGTCCCACTGCAGTATGTGCAGCCCGAGTCACTCCTTGTGTGTGTGAGTGAGACTAACAAGTTAGTTACTTCTTCCATTAAAGGCTTGGTTGAAGAGCCAAGCTTTCACCTGCTTCCTGAAGTAGAGGTAGTAAAGGTAGTAATGAGACATAAAAGGAAGTTTGGGAACTGTATATTTTTTCCCTTACCCCGAGAGTGCGTAGTTTTAAACACTTTATAGTACCTTAGGAGTAATGGATTCCGGTTCAGAGAGGTTTTTTTTTTTTTTTTTTTTTTGGGGGGGGGGGGGTGGGAATAAATCAGTGTAATAATGTGTATAAGCAATTCACTGAACAATGTATTGTCTATTTGTTCATTTATTGATTTCTTAATACTATATAATAAGATTTGACAATAATAGGTTGGGGGAGGGGGTAAATGTTTTAAAAATTTAATGACAAACCATACTCGTGTCTTTGCTCTATAAGCTTTGATGTTTGACACTTTGTATACAAAGACTGTTAAATGTATTTCCTATAATTGGTCATCAATAAAAACGTTGAACCATACTTTATGTAAATGTAACCTCTGGGTAATTTTATAAAAGCCCTTTTCCACTGGTGAAAGTTTGTAAAATTAACCCCAATACAGGCCATTTCCAAAAGCCTTTTACCTAGGTGTGATCTGCTAGTTCTTTGAATCTGTGCAACTCTCAGGAAACTATTGGCTTGCTTGCATTTGGCTGTTCTTTGCTACCTCACAAAAGCTGTCACCCTAGGCAATCACATGTCTGTCTAATGATTAAACTTGCCCTGTGTTAAAAATTCAGCAGTTGATGTAATAATAATCTATGTACTGAAGCTCTGCGCATGTTTACTAATGCATGTGTAAGAAAGATTTGTGCTGAAACCAAATTATATGCAAATAATTTGCACATAAAATGTGCATAAACACAGGAAAGCACAGAGCTGCCATTGAAATATGCATACAAACATGCTTTAGCAGCATGTGCAATTATTATATGCCAGGGTGTTGCTGGAATGCAATTCGGTGCATATTACTGGCTTGGTATCATTTACTGTCAAACATTTTACCCATCATTTCACAGTATGGTACCTCTCCTTAACCCTGGTAATACAATCATCTCAATTAAACTTTTTGTACAGATTGTGATGTGAAATAACACTCTGTCCTTACCAGGGTTTTTCACGTAACAACCAGGCTTACACACTCTCTGCTTCTGGCACAGTCCACAGTCATCTCCTTTTACTTTTGTGCAGTAAAATACATTTTGACAACTACACACAGTGTCTCTGGTATAAGTACAGCTCTGCTTTTCACTCAGTCCCATGTCTAGAAGAATTAGACAGATGTTACATAAAAAAGGTCAGTTTCACCAGCTCTGATATTAGTGTAGATCCCCTATGGGTGAGGTTTACAGCAGATAGTTAAGGGTTGTGATCACGGTGAAAAGGCCCCGCACTCAACACTCACCAATTGGGGAAATACAGAGAAAAGTAGGGAAATCCTGTATTCTGTATTTTGTATAGGGTGCAACTCAGTATTTTTATAAATGTATTTCCCTTAATGTTAATTCAAATTTTCAAAGTGATGACAATGTTGCATCTTAATAGAGAAATTAAAATAATTTATTATGCAAGACGTTTTTTTAAGATTCAATAAACAAGTGTAATAGATTCAATAAACAGCTGTATGAATGTACATTAATGACATGTGACAATTCTTTTCTTTATACCCTTAGAAATTATAAATGTCAGCAAACAATCAATACATTTTACATATCAGTTTTCCTCAACTAAACCAATCAGATAAATATCAGTTTTTAAACTTAACTAGTGTATACTGCAATAGAATGTACTGTTTAATATATGTCCTTGATTAAGAGTTGATTCTTTATTTTAGTGATGCCCAAAAGGATACTTTAATTGCAGTTTTCCTCTTCTTCTTCCTTCTTTCTTCTTTTCTCTCTTTTAAACGTTGGGTACCATTTAATTCTCAGTTGTGATGATCCCTGGCCAGGGAGCAGGAACCAGGAACTGAAGAATACCTACTACACTAAGCTAATAAAAAAATCAACAACAAAAACCCTAAACCCTAATTAAAGTACCTAACATCTGCCACATTCACCTAAATATTTTCCCTAGCTAGCTATCCCAATTAAATAAACAAATAATTATTTTTCCCTATTCTATACCCTCCCACAAAATGTTGGAATTTTTAATCCCCTAATGTACAAAGATTCTTTAATTCTGTGTTTGGTGTCACACCTTCCACAACCACCAGTATTCTTCAAGAATCTCCTTGTTACACAGAAGGAAAAGAAACCTTCAGACGGTTTCACAGACCCATTCAATAATGAAACTCAGATTTAAAGTTTTACATCTGAGCTGCCATAGACAATCTCTTCAAAGAATGTACTTTTAAAGTTCAGAGTAGCTCTTTACAGAACTGGCCTCAAAGCCGCACTGCTTTGCTTACATTTAAAAACATTCTATCAGGGACAGCTTATTTTCCAGCACTTCCAAACTTTACTCCCTTAGGAAAACAGATGATGCTGAAATGATTTACCATCCCAAAACTAGTCAAACAGACATCAAACATCTCCTACCAGCCCTTAAATACGCGTCGGGCTTTCAAAATTAAATGTCAGACATCCAAACCACTCTTTCTAAGCACAACCAAAGTATTTTAAACTTACAATTCAATTTATATTTCAATTTCCAGTGACAACCAGTTGCTGCTCACTGTCACACATCTGCTTAGCACTACAATCACCACCCAACTGCCAGCCTGAGCTGTTTTTTTTTTCCCTCCTGAGAGTTCCACCAGCACAAGCCCAACATTCCAAATTCCCCCCCAGGGCACAATTACAGCATTTTAAAACAAAATAAACATTTTTCAAACATATACAAACAGGCAACATGTCTAATTGATGTAAACTTTGGTACCTTTCACCCCTGAAGCCTGAAAACCCTCTTTATTTCCTCTGGCACGCGACTCCAGCCGCTCCGTCACGAGCCAGCTTCAGCTCCAGCCACCTCCCCTGCACCCGACGCTCCTCAGCGCATGCAGCGCTTACACCAACGCGGGCCATTTTAAAAAATAATAAAACGTCGGGAGAGTGCACCGGTAAGCCCCTTTTAAAAGGGACACAAATCATTTTATTTTTTAATACCCCATTTACATTAGTGTTGCCAAGTGGCTTCATGTTGTACCCCACTATTATAAAAAGCAGCACTTAGAAGGCTGTTGACTAATTATAGCTTGACGAATCTGTTTTCTAAAAATTAGAACTAGTTGTGTCCAGGGCTGGGGATACTGCAGAACTACAAACAAAAAAGGCAACACTGGGCCTTCAAGACTGAGACAACAGGAGTCCTTATTGACAGATGACCCGACACGGGCCCTGTTTCGGCATAAAACAACACCTACCTCAGGGGTCAAGGTTTGGTTCTGCAGTATGCAAAATGTATAAATCCAGTGCTTCAAAAAATGAAATGTGAAGATTAAGGTCTTTTAGAATCCTTCTCGTTTGTATAAATAGCTATTTCTAAAGGAGCTTAATCTTCACATCGCGGCTGTAATTTCCTACAGACACGCTCACTTGTAAAGAACCATTTCATTTACGCCGAAACACAGCCCGTGTCGGGTCACCTGTCAATAAAGGACTCCAGTTGTCTCAGTCTTGAAGGCCCAGTGTTGCTTTTTTTGTTTGTATACTATGTATGCTGTATTACCCTCTCTATTTGTTTGATACTGCAGAAATAACCATTTATGGTCCTGAAAGAAGTCGCGTTGCAGACACTGTGTAATTCTGACATCTAACAGCTAGTTAAGAGTGCACTCAGTGCTGGGTTTCAGAGAGAACCATGATCCATGGCTAGAAGTGAGAGTATTGGCACTACAGTGGTTGGACTAATTTCACCAAAACACACGTGGCAGGAGATAGGAGCAGGTTCTGCTTGAGCTGAAAACCAAAGAGTCAGGTACAAAATGCTGAACCAGTTCCCTGACCTCCATTCCTTTCTATCCCCATGGAAAGACTTAACCTTCCATCTGGCACTAGGCTAGGAACTGTAAACTGAGGATATTCCAAACCGGGGTCATCTGTGACAGCAATTACTTGCCATATATGCACAGTAATTCTCTGAAGGTTTCCAAAATGCTGAATACCTCAAAGGTGACAGCATTTTAGCAGGACATCCTTTTTAAATTTAGAATACAGTCAAAAAAAATTGCTGTTCTCACCTCGGTCACAAGATTTGCATTGGTCACACTCCTTGTTGGCATTTGAGTGATCCATGTATGTCCCTTTTGTGCAATTAATGCAGGTTCTGACAGAAAGCACTGTGCAATGATCAAGCACCTTGGTACCTAAAACACACAGGAGAAAAATTGGGATTATTTTTTTCAAGAATTGTCTGCAGTCATAAACAGCTGAATGGGGTGGGCCACAGAGGCCATGACCCCACTGATTTTTGTCCAACACAGCAGCAGCAACTAGAGAGTGTGGTGATGGGGTTGGGGCTGGAGATTGGTTTGTTTGCCCCTCCCAACCAAAAAGATATTAGGTTGTCCCAGTCTGCAGTTACTCTATCTCTTTTGAGTTTTACTTTCAAGACAAATATATGATAGGAAAATCCACCCTGTAGAAAAACAAACAAAACTACAAGTTACTGTTGTAAAACTATTAAGGTAGTCATTCTCCTTTGAGTTGCCAGATTGTTGGAGACTTTGCTATGAAACCTTGTGGTTATGTGATTCCATGCATGGATAGAGAGTGTCAAAGTATGATTAAAATCTTTATACAGTCCACTTAAGGGTCAATTTTCAAAAGAGTTTAACTGGCCTAATCTCAAAGCCCTGTATTAGCCTAAACAGCCAGCACTAAATAAATAAATAGCCTCCAAGATCCCCTACATAACATGTCAAATAGTTCCTGCCCTATCAATGCCTCTGTTTCTGCTAAGACAGTTAGTTTGATTCTATAAATCACATTGCAATCCAAATAAAAAGCTACAATGACTAGGGGTAGGAATTTTGGCTCACTCCTTTTTTCAATAGTAGCTCAAGAAAAGTTGTATTCAGATACAATGGCAATTTTCCCATCCCCAGAGTTCTTAAAATCTAAATTTGCACCTGAGCCAATGGAAGATTAAGTTACTTGTCCACAAGCAGCAGCAGTGGGATTTGAATCTGGGTTTTCCCCATTGTCACCCCACTGCTCTAACCATTAGGCTATTCCTCCATGAGCCAGCCTGATAGAAAGATCCGTCTGCCAACTGATTCTATCATCTCAGCATCTCAGGATGCATAGGCCTGTGTTACATTTGGAGCAAAGCACTGGCAACTTTTTAATGCTGCTTAGTAAAAGGGTCCCAAATAATTTCTAATTTTAGAATGAATGATGTGAATCTTAGAAAGAGACATTTTTCACCTACCTGGTGGACACAGGGGGCAGCAAGTTGTTTCTGACAGGTATTCATTATCTCTGCACATTTGAGCCTCAGTGTGGAAAATCAAGAAGAACTTTATCAAAAGAAGAAAGAAAAATCAATGCTATTTTTGTTGGAATAATGTATTGTATTTTACATGCATTGCCTGTCACCAATTTTTTCTCTGTGATTACTCTGTGACCTCTGATGTAAATTGCTTAGAGAGGTCACACCCATGCAACTTCCTGTGGGGGTTAGGCACAGCACATGGAGCTCATGTTCTCTCCTAACCTGAGAGAATCTATGGTGGTGTGAGCATCCATTACCATCTAAGCACATGGAAAGAGCTGATAATCCAAATGTATAGTATTATGTATATATAAGCCTGTCTGAATATAATCTAACAACAAACTGTGAGTAAACAGATGTTTTGTTACTTCAACTTTAAAGTGACTCAGCAGTGAATTATTCAGGGGTGTATGAGAGAGATGAAGAAAGAAATTAACATTTCTAAAGCTGAAGCTGTGTGTATAAAATCTGCTAATTATTTACTACAAATAATCCAACAAAAGGGTTATGGGCCCAGGGCCAGGAATTGAAAAAGAAGAGAAATATTACCAGGCAGTAAAAAAGCCACATTTTTCTCTTAAGTTTTAAAAGAAAGATTCAGTCTGTCTCTCTCTCCCCCCACACACCAAACAGCAGGCAAGGCTAAGAAAATGGCTGAGGGAGGAAATTCACCATTTTTCTACTCTCTCAAGGTGCCTAAATTAACTGAATTTAATTATCAGCAGTGGGAACTAAGATTCATATGTCTCCTTCAAGCAAAGAAACTAAATATATGCTTAGACCAAAACAGAACAGCTGAAAATATGGCTGAATGGGACAATGCAAACTATTATGTGAAGTGCATGTTTTTGGAAGCTCTCTCAGAGAAACAAGCCATATTAGTGGAGGGAAAAGATACACCAAAGGACATTTTATATAAACTGAGAACTATGTATGCAACTACATATGCAAAACAGCAACCAATTTGGTTAGCAGAGTTGAATGAAACCAAATTAAGGGATAAAAGTAAATGTAATGATCACATTATGCATCTTATGTCTTCATTTCAAAAGCTAGAACTTTCTGGAATTCCCATGTGTGATGCATTGAAAAGAGCATTTCTTTTTACCTCACTATCAAAGAAGTTTGATGTTTTTAGGTCTGTAAATGAAGCCATTGAAGGGCAATCTTTTGAACAGGCAGCATCAAAACTAAGGCAGGAATGCATAATTAATGATTCTGAGGAGATGTGTTCTCAAAGCAAGTCAGAGAGAAATGAAACAAATTTCTTGGCAAAGAACAGAGGAAGGCGGAGCTATGGGAAAACTCCACCCAAGGGCAAGCTGATTTGCTATTCATGTGGAAAGGAGGGACATGTATCTAAATGGTGTAAGGAAACACAAAACACTCCCTCTAGCTCACCTAAGCCAATGGAACTAAAGAATTTTCCAAGCAGAAAATGTATGAAAGACAATGATAAACATAAGGGCTTTCTAATGGCAGAAAAATCTTTGACTATGGTAAATAATAATTCAAATGAAAGTACTTGGATTTTGGATTCGGGGAGCACATGCCATTTAACCAATTCTAAGGATTTCTTTCAGGAAATGTGTCCAGAAGAAGGTATTCTTCAAACTGCAAACGCAGGGACTACTCAGATCCAAGCAAAAGGCATTGGATTCTTAAAATGCAAAGTGTCTAATGAAGTTAAAGAAATTCCTGTAAGTGATGTCTTGTATATTCCCCAAGCAGTTTGCAATATGCTTAGTGTATCTACATTAGATAAGAAGGGATCTGCGATTCATTTTGAAAACAGTAAGTGCACAATCTCTAAAAATGATGAAGTGTATGCTGAAGCTTTTATGCATAATGATGTTTATAAACTGAGCATTTCAGGTGAAGCCTCATATCTGGCGCAAGTAAGGAAGAATGATGGTAAATGTAGTCTGGAAATCTGGCACCGCCGCCTGGGACATCGTGATTTTAAGGTGATCCAGGATCTTTACAGTAAGCAACTAGCCACAGGCATTCAGATAAGTGCAGATGCTGGTAAAATGGAGAAATGCATAGACTGTGTTACTCAAAAAGGTGCATACACAGGAAATAGGAGTAATAAAGTACTGGACTTAATACACAGTGACTTATGTGGACCATTTAATATCCCATCATTGGGAAATAACAGATTTGTGCTAATATTCTTGGATGATTTCTCTAGATATTGTGTGGCCTATTTGCTGAAAGAAAAAAGTCAAGTCACAGACATGCTGAAGAAATACGTAGCCATGGTGAGCAATAAATTTGAAAGAAAACCAAAGGTTCTTCAGACCGACAATGGTGGTGAGTTCACTTCACAAAGCATGCGCACATTTCTAGAACAAGAAGGCATTCAGCATATCACAACAGTAGCTTATACACCAGAGCAAAATTCTGTTGCAGAGAGAAAATTTAGGTCACTTGTGGAAATGACCAGATGTATGCTGTCAGATAGCAATCTCCCTAAAAGACTATGGGGGGAAGCCATTCTCACAGCAGTGTACCTACAAAACAGAATGCCAACTAAAGGCGCTGAGCGCACACCACATGAGACATGGCATGGTAGGAAGCCAAACCTGTCACACATAAGAACATTTGGAAGTACAGCATATGCTCATGTACCAAAGCAAAGAAGGCATAAGCTGGATTCCACAACAGAAAGGGGCATTTTAGTTGGCTATGCTCCAGGACACAAAGGATATAGAATTTTGAATCTGAAAACTGGCATTGTTGGCATAAGACATATTACATATTTTGATGAAAACAAAAGGGTTGATAAAGGCTGGATTATCCCAGATGAGCCTTATCATCCAGAATATGAAACTAGAACCATAATAGACATGCCAGTGCATATAAATGCCATACCAAGGCAGATGTCTGAAAGCAACTCATCTGTATCTAACGAGGAACAGGCAGAGGAAGCAGACACAGAAAGGATCATCGCAGGAGACAGTACAGTTGGAGAAGGGGAATCAATTGGAGAAGGACTCTCAGATTTAGAGGATGCGTAAAGGTCAGACCAACCTGTTGTCAGACGCTCATCCAGGGAAAACAAAGGTGTTCCACCCCCAAGACTGTCTTACCTAACAAAGTCAGCAGAAGCTCAAGAGCCCTTAACATGGGATGAGATTGAGAAAATGCCAGCAGAAGAAGCTGCTGAATGGCGTAAAGCTGCACAAGAAGAAATTGATGCATTGGATAAAAATAATACTTGGATTCTTACAAAATTACCTCCTGGCAAGAAAGCTATAGGATGCAAATGGGTATTCAAGTTAAAAAGGAATGCACAAGGAAAAGTGGAAAGGTATAAAGCCAGATTAGTCGCAAAGGGATATCTTCAAAAATATGGAGAAGATTTTGATGAAGTGTTTGCACCTGTAGTGAAACACACGACAATAAGAACACTTCTGAGCATTGCAGTCTCAAAAGGCATGCAAGTCAACCACATTGATGTGAAAACAGCATTTCTTCATGGAGATATAACTGAAAACTTGTACATGGAACAGCCAACAGGTTTCATAAATACAAAACAAAGACAGCTAGTGTGTAAATTAAACAAAGGTCTTTATGGATTAAAGCAAAGTGCAAAATGTTGGAATGACAAATTGCATGAAATATTGACAAATTTAGGATTTAAGCAAGGTGAAGCAGATAAATGCTTGTACACTAGGTGCAGAAATGGACAATATGCATACATTTTAGCTTTTGTTGATGATCTGCTCATTGCAAGCGAAAGTGAGCAAGAGTACAAGGACATTGTAAAATATTTAAACCAGAATGTTGAGATAAAAGAACTTGGTAATGTGTCATACTATCTTGGTATAGAAATTGAGAAACAAAATGATGGTTCTTATCTTCTAAGCCAGAAGCAGAAAATAAATGAGCTTATTGAAAGTTTAGGTATGCAAGATGCCCAAGTTGTAAGCACTCCCATGATCACTGATTTTCTGAAGGATGAAACAGTAAGAGAACCTTTACCAGATAACATCCAATATAGATCAGCCATAGGTAAGCTTTTATATCTAACTACCACATACAGGGCTGATATAGCAAATGCAGTAGGAATTTTGAGCAGAAGGGTCAGCTCACCTACCAAATCAGATTGGACTGCAGTTAAAAGGATGGTAAGGTATTTAAAAGGTACCATTGATTGTAAATTAAAGATTTCAGCCAATAGTAATCCAAAACTAATATGTTACTGTGATTCAGATTGGGCAGGGGATCATTCTGATTATAAATCCACAAGTGGATATGTGTTTATGTATGGAAATGTACAAATTTCTTGGGCCAGTCATAAACAAAGTATTGTGAGTCTGTCTTCTACAGAAGCTGAATATGTGGCTGTATCAGAAGCATGCAGAGAACTGATGTGGATTGAAAAACTTTTGCTGGATTTTGGAATAGCTGAACAGAGACCAATCCAGATAATGGAAGATAATCAGAGCTGCATCAGACTGTCACAGAATGACAAGGTTCAGTCACGCACCAAGCACATCGCAACGAAATATCACAACGTGCGAGAGCTGGCGAAAGAAGGGGTCATCAGTCTACACTATTGTCATACCAGTGAGATGACAGCTGACATCATGACCAAACCGTTACCCAGAGAACGTTTTGAGAATCTGCGTATAAAGCTTGGACTTTGTGTGAATTAATAATTGCATGACAGTTATGCATGAGAAGGGGTTTGTTGGAATAATGTATTGTATTTTACATGCATTGCCTGTCACCAATTTTTTCTCTGTGATTACTCTGTGACCTCTGATGTAAATTGCTTAGAGAGGTCACACCCATGCAACTTCCTGTGGGGGTTAGGCACAGCACATGGAGCTCATGTTCTCTCCTAACCTGAGAGAATCTATGGTGGTGTGAGCATCCATTACCATCTAAGCACATGGAAAGAGCTGATAATCCAAATGTATAGTATTATGTATATATAAGCCTGTCTGAATATAATCTAACAACAAACTGTGAGTAAACAGATGTTTTGTTACTTCAACTTTAAAGTGACTCAGCAGTGAATTATTCAGGGGTGTATGAGAGAGATGAAGAAAGAAATTAACATTTCTAAAGCTGAAGCTGTGTGTATAAAATCTGCTAATTATTTACTACAAATAATCCAACAATTTTCTCTATCCAAAAAACAGAATGTCTGTAAACAACATGGGCCCTGTTTACTAAGCAGGGCTAAGAGCGCACTACATCATCTTAATTTGAAGCTTTAAATATTTCTCTCATATTTACTAAACCAATTTGTCAGCTCTGATTTCAAACAACCTGATTTTTGTTTCAGATTAAATAAATACGTACACCCTTCTTGGTCTCTACAGAGGTCAAAGATTACATAGACACAGTGAATTAATGATCCTCCTATCAAACACGGTGTCCACCTATCAAAGAAGGGGCAAAGAGTGCAATTCTATAAAAGGTGCCCAAAATCTGGGCACTAAAATAGTATTCTATAAAGAAATCTGGGCACCCAGATGCTATTATAGAATACAGCCTAATTTTGCATTTGTGTAAGAGTCAGGTGTAAAGGTTGGCGCCTACATGTCGGCTTCTAGGTGCACAACTGACAGTATTCTATAAATCTGGCACCTAAGTATGTATCTCGCCCATGCCCCACCCACATGCATGCCCCCTTTGCAGTTGCATGCTAAAGCCCTTAAGTGCCAACTTATAAATGGCATCTAACTACTGTTTATCCCTCACTTGGGTACCTAACTTCTGTTTGAGCGTCTAAATTTAGGGTGCCTAACTCATGGTGCACTAAATAGATTTAGAAGGAAAGTGACTCTCAACAGACTGGCTATACTACTGGCTTTAAAACTAGGATCATCAGGGATGGGTGAACAAAGCTCCCAGTTAAGAAAAACATTAAATACCTCCATACACATGGTTTAAAAAAAAAGGCACCATCTAGAAAGCTGTGTTTACTAAATGCCCATAGTATAGGAAATAAAGGTTCTGAATCAAGACACTGATGGTAAAATTATGCCTTACCTGATAATTTTCTTTCCTTTAGTCGCAGCAGATGAATCCAGAAACTGGTGGGTTGTGTCCAACAGGTTGAGATAGAGAATACTATACTGAAGACAGTGATCCTGGATGGTCAGCCCCTCGGTCAGTCAATATATGTTGCATTACACAGCAGAACTATAAGCAAACACATTGAAAGCCTTCCTCACAAATGCAGAAATCGCAAACCAGACAGGGGCAAATCAAAATTCCCATGCATTGTCTTGTATGAAAAAAAAATCTTTCTTCTTTTTTTTTTTAAACTGTACCTCACAAAACCACAGACAAGAGAGACCTTCATCAACAATTAGAAGAAAAACCACTGCTGAATGGGTGGGATCCTTGATTCATCTGCTGTGACTAAAGTAAAGAAAATTATCAGGTAAGGCATAATTTTACCTTCCTTAGGCTCAGCAGCAGATGAATCCAGAAACTGGTGGGATCTACAAAAGCACTCCCTAAAGAGTATGGGAAGCCGTCGCTCCCCTAAACAGCACCGCTACACCAAAGCTGGCATCAGCCCATGCAGCCACATCCAATCTGTAATGTTTTGAAAATATATGCAAGGAATCCCAAGTAGCCGCCCCTCAAATTTCTTCGGGAGAGAAAAACACACACCTCCATCCACGAGGCTACCTGCACTTGCGTGGAATGGGCCCGCAACGCTGGAGGGGAAGTCTGACCCTCCAAACTATAGGCCAAAGAAATCGCTTCTTTGAGCCAATGTTCGACTGTTGCTTTTGACGCGTTGCTCAACAGGGGCCCTGACAGGAGCATGAAGAGTGATCCAAACACTGAAAATCATTAGACATCTGCAAATAACGGAGGAGCACTCTCCAAACATCCAAAAACTGAAGTCTTGCAAAATCCTTCGGATAATCTTCTCTAGAAAACAACGGAAGAAAAAGAGGCTGATTGAAATTAAAGGCCAAAAGTACCTTTGGCAAAAAAGAAGGAACCATATGTGACGTAACCCCAGATTCCAAAAACTGGAGAAAGGGATCCCGATATGACAATGCCTGATTCTCGGACAGCCGGAATGACAAGGCCATAGCCACCAAAAATACCACCTTTAAAGTAAGATAAGGATTGTGCAATGGCTTGAACAGCGCCCGTTATAGAGCTTTGAGAAACTAATTCAGATTCCAGGTCAGACACGGATAGCGAATCGGAGGACGCAGGTGAACAGCACCCGCAAAAAATGAACCACATATGCTGCCAAAGAAGAGCCTGACCAGCACCCTCGGTAACATGCAAGCGCCACTACCTGAACACACAGAGAATTATGTGCCAAACCCTTCTGCAGACCCTCCTGCAGGAAGGCCAGCAGCTGGGACACGGTCGCCCGCAAGGGGGACCAGGTGTGTTCTGTGCACCATGCCTCAAAGGTGCGCCATACTCTAGCATACACCGTAGTAGTAGACCATTTCCTGGCGCAAAGAATAGCTATCACTGCATTCAAATAGCCCCTCTTTCTTCATCTCAAGAGCCAGGCCGTAAGACCAAAGCGGGAGGGATCCTCCATCAGTACCGGACCCTGATGCAACAGATTGGGAGAGAAAGGAAGCAGAAGAGGAGCATACCAAGGACGCTGCGGCCAAACCGGGGCTACCAGAATGGCCATTCCCCGATGCCTTCCGATCCTGTGCAAGACCCATCCTATTAGGTGCCAAGGAGGAAAAATGTACAGAAGTGCCAACTCCGGCCAGGGCCGCAGGAGAGCACCTAACCCTATGAAGTCAACCTTGCTCTGTTCCGTTACTATATTTATGGAAATAAATAAATAAATAATAGATATCTGGCCATTTAGATAGACATTCAAATCAATAGTAGCTGAATAGCAGCTGAAAATCCATCGACAGGTACGTTTTACATTCACTAGTCACTCTTAAATAACTTGTTTTGAATATCAACACAGTTTTTTTGTTTGTTTCAAGGTTCAGGCTCTTCACATAAGGTCATCCACTTCTGAGGATCATTAACCACCTGTTACACGTTCCTTTCCCAACCAAATCCTGAACCCTCAATTTTTGTGATGCATCTGATCCCTGAACCCTCAATTTCTCTGATACACTTGATCCTCACCCCCCACCCCCACCCCAATCCCAGTCTGGATCTGTTATTGATGCTTTCCTTCCTACTGTCCCTCTCCAGTGCTCCACTGTTACCAGAAATCAGTGCATCACTGCACTCATTTTCTACTGATAACAGCAGAGCTGGATCTACAGGACCCCCGAGCTCTGCCAGGTCCAGGTGGAGGTTTGTGAAATTAGAGGTCCCTGGGATGAAAGGGGGCAGCTGAAAGCCTACTGTACCTACAGAATTGGGAAAACCAGGCCTGCTGTACGGTACTCAATTACATGAGGGTTGACACAACAAATGTTTAAAAATCTGCTATTATTAAAAGCGAATTTTAAATTCTCTTTTGTCCACAGGATGGCAGTAAGTGACTGAAATAACAAGGAGGTTGCTCTCCATATTGATAAATGTAACTACCTCTCATAATAATAAGTTTGCGCCTGTAAGTTCATGATGTTTCGGAACTGCATCAGGGACAGTCTTCATATGACGTCTCTCTCAAGTTTATCTTGCTCTGATAAAATTTTCCAGGCCTTAGCCAGATACTGAGCGTGTCAGTGAGAATCCTGCACAGTAACGATGATTCCACTGGATAACTCCATCTACAGCTGATTTGCTCTTGTCTCAGGAAAGCTGTTAGCCACTTATACTTTCTCTGCTTTTGTAAAGTAATGGGAGAAAGGTCCAGATAAATTATGATCATGGTGCCCTTCCATTTAATCTGGCCCTTGGCTTGAGCCGCCGCTAGCAATGTCTCCTTCACCACAAAGTTGTGAAGGCAGGCAATAATATCATGGGCCTGATGTTCTCTGCATGGACCAAGGGTCCTATGCATCTGATCAATTTTGATAACTGTAGTAGCTCCATCCTACCCATCTGGGCCCAGGATGGCCCTGGCTAAGTCTTGAACAATCATTGTACAAGTTGGTGAAAGTAGATTCCTCTGGAACCCCGCGCACTCTAAATGTTGAGATCACCGGGTTTGAGATGGCCGGCTTTGGTTTTCGGCCATAATGGAAACCGATGCCGGCCATCTCAAACCTGGCCAAATCCAAGGCATTTGGTTGTGGCAGGGGCCAGCATTTGTATGCACTGGTCCCCCTCACATGCCAGGACACCAACCGGGCACCCTAGGGGGCACTGCAGTGGACTTCAAAAATTGCTCCCAGGTTCATAGCTCCCTTACCTTGGGTGCTGAGCCCCCCAAAACCTACTCCCCACAACTGTACACCACTACCATAGCCCTTAGGGATGAAGGGGGGCACCTACATGTGGGTACAGTGGGTTTGGGGGGGGGGGGTTGGAGGGCTCCCATTTACCACCACAAGCGTAACAGGTAGGGGGGATGGCCCTGGGTCTACCTGCCTGAAGTACACTGCACCCACTAAAAACTGCTCCAGGGACCTGCATACTGCTGTCAGGGAACTGGGTATGACATTTGATGCTGGCATAGAGGCTGGCAAAAATATGTTTTTTAATTTTTTTGGGGGGTGGGAGGGGGTTGCTGACCACTGAGGGATTAAGGGGAAGTGATCCCCGATTCCCTCCGGTGGTCATCTGGTCAGTTGGGTCACCTTTTTAAGGCTTGGTCGTGAACAAAAAGGGACCAAGTGAAGCCGGCGAAATGCTCGTCAGGGCCGGCTTTCTTTTTTCCATTATCGGGCGAAGCCGGCCATCTCTTAACCATGCCCCCATCCCGCCTTCCCTACCCTGCCGAGACACCCCCTTGAACTTTGGCCAGCCCCACGACAGAAAGCAGTTGAAGCCGGCCAAAATCGGCTTTCGATTATACCGATTTGGCTGGGTTTATGAGATGGCTGGCCATCTCCCAATTTGTGTCAGAAGATGGCCGGCCTTCTTTCAAAAATAAGCAGGATAGGCAGCCACCAGACAACTCAAACATGTCTAAATGCTTGTATGAATAAATAGGCCTTATGTTTCTTCCTGAATTTGGTTTCCATGTCAATCTTTCTTCCAGCCATCTGTTGCAAAGTAGCCAGGAAACATGGTTGTCTCTCTCCAGCCCACCACCATTGCCCTTATGTCCACTGAGACATGTGTCAAAGTATGGCTATCATCCAACACCTATGTATGCAGCACATCACACTTGTACCCCAATGCTGGTACACCGCATTATACCTACAGACTGTCCCTGCCTCTTCTAGCTGCCACCAGTGTGATATCAGGGAGAGGCTGATGTGTGTAGCATTGTGACAGGTCCAAATATTACTGGTGAAATGTAAACTACCCTCTGCCTTGACCAGATACGTCTGCAGACAAAGCACAGCACTGATTATAAAGGCTGGGGATCACCCGCCTACTAAATAGTATCCTGGAGAGTATTTGTTGAGGCTAAGAACCCATGTTCTCAATCACCTACAGGAGGGGTTGGTCACCAGGGCAATCATTTTCATGATGTAAAGGGCATCACCTTCAATGTTGCCATATGCTTGTCTTGAGCCAAACCCCACATCATCATCTCTATGATGACTTGCTTAGATGGGTGTTGGGGCTGCTCATCTGCCACCTCATTGGGGGAACAGGCTAGGGGCTCAGCTCTTTTCTGTGGAAAGCATAAGAAATGATCTACAAAACTTAGAAGTATGGCCAGTTAAGTTTAATGTGAAAAAATGTAGAGTGATGCATTTGGGGTGCAGAAATCCAAAGAAACTGTATGCAGTAGAAGGAGAGAGACTGGTGTGCAAAGATAAGGAAAAGGACTTCAAGGAGATACTGTCTGAAGCTCTCAAGTTGATAAAACAAAATGCAGTGGTCATGGCCAGAAAGGTGCTATACTGCATTGAAAAGGGAGTAACCTGCAAAGAGAAGGAGGTGTTAAAGTCCCTGTATAATAAGTTACTGAGACTGCACTCGGAGTACTATGTTCAGTTTGGGAGATCATATCTTGCCAAGGACATATGCAGTTCAGAGGAGAGTAACCAAAACGGCATGGGGTCTCTACAAGAAAACATGTAAAAAAAGGAATTTTTGCTGTTACGACCTGCTGTTTTAACACTGGGGCTTCCTTTAATTTAAACTATCCGTGTAAATGCATTATAAAATATATGGATGTAAAATATGTTTTCTTAGTACCGGATCATTTAAAACAATTTATCGCACAAAAAAACATTATGAAAGCTGCATGAAGCCAATTAGTATTAATCCTAAGGAAAAGTAATGAAGATATACAGTGGTAATACCCGTTAAGCCTTACTTTATTATTTTCTTTAATCTCTTCTCCTGAGTTATTGGCATACTCCCCCCATTATGGTGGTCTAAGATAAGATCTTTTTTTTTTTCTTTTAACTTCTTGTAAGAATTTTCCTCTGTAAACTAAATTAATCTGTTTTTCTTGCTCAAGTATAAATGCTTGTAAAATGTTTAAAAGGATAAATAAAGAATTAAAAAAAAAAAAGAAAACATGTAAAAGACCTGAAGATTTGAAGGTTCATATCCTGGAGGAGAAGAGGGACAGGAGAGATGCGATACAGACATTTACTACTACTACTACTACTACTTAACATTTCTAGAGCGCTACTAGGGTTACGCAGCGCTGTACAGATTAACAAAAGAACAGTCCCTGCTCCAAGGAGCTTACAATCTAATGGGCGAAACGTCAAGTAGGGGTAGTCCAGATTTCCTGAATACAGGTATGATGGTTAGGAGCCGAAGGCGACACTGAAGAGGTGGGCTTTGAACAAGGCTTTGAAGATGGGTAGGGAAGGGGCCTGGCGTATGGGCTCAGGGAGTTTATTCCAGGCATGGGGTGAGGCGAGGCCGAAAGGGAGGAGCCTGGAGTTGGCAGTGGTGGAGAAGGGTACTGACAGGAGAGATTTGTCTTGAGAACGGAGGTTACGGGTAGGGATGTAAGGGGAGATGAGGGTAGAGAGGTAGGGAGGGGCTGTAGATCGAGTGCATTTGTAAGTTAAAAGGAGAAGTTTAAACTGTATGCGGTACCTGATCGGAGGCCAGTGAAGTGACTTGAGGAGAGGGGTGATATGAGTGTACCAGTTCAGGCAGAAGATAAGACGTGCAGCAGAGTTTTGAACGGACTGAAGGGGGGATAGGATAGATGGCAAAGTGGGAGGCCAGTGAGGAGTAGGTTGCGGTAGTCAAGGCGAGAGGTAATGAGAGAATGGATGAGAGTTCGGGTGGTGTGCTCAGACAGGAAGGGGCGAATTTTGCTGATGTTATAGAGGAAGAAGCGACAGGTCTTGGCTATCTGCTGGATATGCGGAGAGAAGGAGAGGGAGGAGTCAAAGATGACCCCGAGGTTGCGGGCAGATGAGACGGGGACGATGAGGGTGTTATCAACAGAGATAGAGAGTGGAGGGAGAGGAGAGGTGGTTTTGGGAGAGAAGACAAGAAGCTCGGTCTTGGCCATGTTCAGTTTCAAGTGGCGGTTGGACATCCAGGTCGCAATGTCAGCTAAGACACTTGAAAGATATGTGAACATACGTTTTCCAAAGAAGGGGAGGCTCTAGAACTAGGAAGACATGAAAAGAATCTGCAAGGAGGGAAACTGAAATGCAATATCAGGAAATCATTTTTCACAGAGAGGTTGGAGGATGCCTGGAATGCTTTTTTGTGGAAGGTAGTGGGATGAAAATGGTGATCAAATGAGGAGAGAGAGCGAGATGGCAGTGACATTGGAGAGCAGGGTGAGTGGGGCACATGAAGGGATGGTGATACAAGATAGAAGGGTTGGGACTCAGGAGAAATGGTAGCCTAAGTGCCACCTTACTGTCATGCTGCCCCACCATCTCTTCCATGTGCCTTGCTCACCTGTACCCTCCCATATCACTCCTCCCCCTCCCCCTCCCCTCCCCCTCCCCCCCCCCCTCTCTCTCTCTCTCTCTCTCTCTCTCTCTCTCTGGTGAGCATTCTATCTGTTCCTTTCTCACCTCTTAGCACATGTTGGAGGGGAGGGGGTACCTAGAGGAGAGTCACTTGCAGCCTAAAATCATCCATCCTAGAGTACTGATAGAACTGAAAAATGAGCTTGCGGAGCTACTGCTAGTGATATGCAACTTATCCTTAAAATCGAGCGTGGTACCGGAAGATTGGAGGGTGGCCAATGTAACACCAATTTTTAAAAAAGGTTCCAGGGGAGATCCGGGAAATTATAGACCGGTGAGTCTGACGTCGGTGCCGGGGAAAATGGTAGAGGCTATTATTAAAAACAAAATTACAGAGCACATCCGAGGACATGGATTACTGAGACCGAGTCAGCACGGCTTTTGTGTGGGGAAATCTTGCCTGACCAATTTACTTCAATATCAATGAAATGCTTTGATGTCCCCAGGCATACCCCCACCCTCCCACCCTGTCAGACTGTCAAAGTAATGCTTTGATGTTTCTCTTATATATACTATCAGCTACCACATTTGCTTATTTCCGATCTGACGAAGAAGGGCAACCTTCGAAAGCTAATCAAGAAATGTATTAAGTTATGTCCAATAAAAAAGATACCATCTTATTTTCTTTTCCATGTTTTATTTTGTTTCATTTCTATTGATAACCTTTAAGAGTGGACTAACACGGCCAACACACCTCTCTACTTCAATTCTTTGAAGGAGTAAACAAACATGTGGACAAAGGGGAGCCGGTTGATATTGTGTATCTGGATTTTCAAAAGGCGTTTGACAAGGTACCTCATGAAAGGCTACAGAGGAAATTGGAGGGTCATGGGATAGGAGGAAATGTCCTATTGTGGATTAAAAACTGGTTGAAGGATAGGAAACAGAGAGTGGGGTTAAATGGGCAGCATTCACAATGGAGAAGGGTAGTTAGTGGGGTTCCTCAGGGGTCTGTGCTAGGACCGCTGCTTTTTAATATATTTATAAATGATTTAGAGATGGGAGTAACTAGCGAGGTAATTAAATTTGCTGATGACACAAAGTTATTCAAAGTCGTTAAATCACGACAGGATTGTGAAAAATTACAAGAGGACCTTACGAGACTGGGAGACTGGGCGGCTAAATGGCAGATGATGTTTAATGTGAACAAGTGCAAGGTGATGCATGTGGGAAAAAAGAACCCGAATTATAGCTACGTCATGCAAGGTTCCACGTTAGGAGTTACGGACCAAGAAAGGGATCTGGGTGTCGTCGTCGATAATACACTGAAACCTTCCGCTCAGTGTGCTGCTGCGGCTAGGAAAGCGAATAGAATGTGTGGTATTATTAGGAAAGGTATGGAAAACAGGTGTGAGGATGTTATAATGCCGTTATATCGCTCCATAGTGCGACCGCACCTTGAGTATTGTGTTCAATTCTGGTCGCCGCATCTCAAGAAAGATATAGCAGAATTGGAAAAGGTGCAGTGAAGGGCGACTAAAATGATAGCGGGGGATGGAATGACTTCCCTATGAAGAAAGACTAAGGAGGCTAGGGCTTTTCAGCTTGGAGAAGAGACGGCTGAGGGGAGACATGATAGAGGTATATAAAATAATGAGTGGTGTGGAACAGGTGGATGTGAAGCGTCTGTTCACGCTTTCCAAAAATACTAGGACTAGGGGGCATGCGATGAAACTACAGTGTAGTAAATTTAAAACAAATCGGAGAAACTTTTTCTTCACCCAACGTGTAATTAAACTCTGGAATTCGTTGCCGGAGAAAGTGGTGAAGGCGGTTAGCTTAGCAGAGTTTAAAAAGGGGTTGGACTGTTTCCTAAAGGACAAGTCCATAAACCACTACTAAACGGACTTGGAAAAATCCACAATTCCAGGAATAACATGTATAGAATGTTTGTACGTTTGGGAAGCTTGCCAGGTGCCCTTGGCCTGGATTGGCCGCTGTCGTGGACGGGGTGCTGGGCTCGATGGACCCTTGGTCTTTTCCCAGTGTGGCATTACTTATGTACTTATGCTCTGTGCAGGTACCAGGATCAAGTCCCTTAACAGACTTTAGAAAGCTGGTTCCACCTCTGTGTGTGGCAAGGGGTATATATAAATTATTTTATCCAAGTACAGCTTTCTAAAACTGCTGTTCCCTCTGGGAGTGGAGGGACCTGAACATAAGTACATAAGTATTGCCATACTGGGACGGACCAAAGGTTCATCAAGACCAGCATCCTGTTTCCAACAGTGGCCAATCCAGGTTGCAAGTACCTGGCAAAATCCCAAAACAGTACAACACATTTTATGCTGCTTATCCTAGAAATAAGCAGTGGATTTTCCCCAAATCCATCTTAATAATGGCTTATGGACTTTTCTTTTAGGAAGTTATCCAAACCTTTTTTTAAACCTCGCTAAATGGCAATGAATTCCAGAGCTTAATTACATGTTGAGTGAAAAAATATTTTCTCCTATTTGTTTTAAATTTACTACTTTGTAGTTTCATTGTGTGCCCCCTAGTCCTAGTATTTTTGGAAAGAGTAAACAAGCTATTCACATGTAGCCCTGCTCCTAGTCCAGTATGTCCTGACTAGTATGTGTGAATAACCTTCTCCACTTTCTATGTAAAATCTGTCTCCACATGCATAGACAACAGAATCACTGTTCAGCAGTCCTAACCGACACATAATTTATCCTAATAGCAGCTGAATATTGATCTCCATGAATCAGCTATTTTTCATGACCCAACCTCGCTCTGTTCCTTTACTATATTTATGGAAACAAATAAATAAAAAATAAATATCTGGCCATTTAGATTGACATTCAACCCAATACTAGCTGAATAGAAGCTGAAAATCCACAGGCAGGTAAGTTTTACAGTCACTCTTAAGTTCAGGCTCCTCACATGAGGTCACCCACTTCTGAGGATCGTTATCCACCTGTTACACGTTGCTTTCCCAACCAAACCCTCCTGAGCCCTCAATCTTTGTGACGCATCTGATCCCTGAACCCTCAATTTCTCTGATACACCTGATCTTCCCCCTCCCCTCCCCTCCCCTCCCCAACTCCACTGTTAACAGAAATTATTGGGCACATGGATGAGGTCAAATCAGGATGTGCACTTACGGCCCTTCGGCTTCTGTGATGCTGGAGGGAGAATGTGAGTCCCTGCACTCATTTTCTACTGATAACAGCAGAGGTGGATCTATAGGACCCACCCCCCAGCTCTGCCAGGTCCAGGTGGAGGTTTGTGAAATTAGAAGTCCCTGGGATGAAAGGGGGCAGGTCAAAGCCTACTGTACCTACAGAATTGGGAAAACCAGACCTGCTGTACGGTCCTCAATGACATGAGTGTTGACTCACGACAAATGTTTAAAAATCTGCTATTATTAAAAGCGAATTTTAAATTCTTTTTTGTCCGCAGGGTGGCAGTAAGTGACTGAAATAATAAAAAGTAGGTTGCTCGCCATATTGATAAATGTAACTACCTCTCATAATAATAAATTTGCACCTGTAAGAACAGGTTCTACAAAGGAATCTGTTTACAGAGACATATCCAAAATCTTCATGATCTGAAAAACAACAACTTACCAAGATTGAGAATATCTTTTTGTACAACGGCATTGCGAGTACAAGGAAGCATGGTCAGCACTGCTGTGGAAATTGGACTCCTGCCAGCCCAGTCATTTCAGAAGTGAAAAAAGTAACACATCCAGAGATCTTTCTCCTATGAAATACTTCTCTTCTTATGCTAGAAACCTGGCAGCCACCCTACTTGGCATTTCAGGGGGCAAAAGTCTCCTGTAACCTGCAGAATCCACAATCCAACTGCGCCTCTGGGAGAGCAGTGAGCCTGGTGCAAGGTACAAACCGTTTCTCTCAAACCACGTCGGTCCTGCCTGGTACCAGAAAACGAAGAGACGTCCAAGATACAGGAAAGCAGAGGAGCCAACTTTTCAAAATTATTGGGGGGTGCTAAGCCTAATGGAAACAATCCTTCCCTGGACACATACAAGCAATTTTCTCAATATTGGGGGTGCTCAAGCATCCACAGCACCTACAGAGTCGGCTCCTATTCAGGAAAGTAGAAGCCTGGGAGCGGGGAAAGGGGAATCCTTCACAGATCTGCGCAAATGGATCGTTTGTAATCCTTATTTTCAGATTAGGTCTTCATGCATTTGTTCAGGAGAGAGAGCTGTGGACTTTACTCCTGAGGGCGAGGCGGATGAAGCTGGTACACGCATTTCGCAAGTGCACCTGAAACTGAAAGCACAAACCACATATTCAGGGTAAAAATCGGATCTCCCGGATCCTCTCAGTATTACCTTTAAAGTGGAATACTGGTCTATTGTGCTTTGGGCAACTGGAAGGGAGGAAGAGAGAGAACTGCTGCATGGAGGAGCAAGGAAGAGAGAGAGAGCTGGATAATGTCATTTATTATCCAGGAAGCAGGAAAAGAGTTACTGGACAATTGAGGTAAAGGGGGGGGAGGGCAGGGAAGAAGAAAGGCTGTAATTGGTAGAGGTGAAGAGAGATATTCTGGAGATCAAGGAAGCAGGATAAGAAGAAAAAACATGCTGGACATCACAGGCACCCGGTATAAGAGGCTTGGGAAGGCTTTAAGCAGACCACACAACCAGTGTTGCCAAATGGAAAAAATTGTTCACGCCCAAAACCAGTCCCAAACCGCACAAAGTCAATTTGCAAACGAATGACACCATTAATAAATATTGAGTCGATTTGCATATGAATGGCATCATTAATATTATTTTTTATTTTAGATCATTTATACCCCGCTTTTTGCCACGTAAAGCAGCCCCAGAGCGGCTTACAATGAACTAATGAAAAGAATTACAATGACAGTTGGAGGCAGAAGGGTGGGAAGGGAAGATAAATACAAAATTTAAAGAAATAAATAAGCAGCAGGTAGGGAAAAGAAATCAAAAAGAAGTAATGAGAAATGAGTCCAGAATCAGATCTTGACTCGCCGAGACACAGAAAATCAGATCTTGCGACCAGGAGGAAACAACCGGGAAGGCAACATGATGAAGTCCCATCATGGCTAGGAGCCGTTCTCCAACTTCTCCAGTCAGACAAAACAATGAAGGCGGAGGTAGTACAGTGCAGGAGGCAGTCTCAAGCTACGACTGGCCGAGAAGCTTTGTTGCAGGAATTGATGCATGAATTACCCCTATTGTTAGCAGAATCTGTGGTACTTCAGGAATCAAACAGCACACACCAGAATGAGGAAGAAATCTTCTTTATTTGCCAGCAAACATAGTAGGACATCAGCATTAAGTCTCTTCTTCTCTTTCTCAGCTCTCTGGATGTTATGGCTTCTGTCTCAGCTCCTTCTCTTCTGCTGTCTGTCTTCCCCCAGCTCTCTTTCTTCTGTCTGTTCCTTCTGACGTAAGCTGCTTCTGCTCCCTCTTAAATACAGTGCTATCCCCCTCTCTAGCCCCCCTTGCTTTCCAGATGGTAAAGAATAGATTGGTTACCTTGCCTCAGCCAATCATTACTTTAAAAATATCAGTTACATAGGTTTGATATTTCTCAAACTGACCTATGACCTGGGGCCCCTCAAGCTAGACAATTTGGCACCAGAACTCTTGCATTTTCATTATGATTAATTTCTCATATTCCTAGTCAACTCCATACTAACTGCTAACTGAACTCTGGCATTCATTAAGGGGTCAAGGGCCAGTCTTACTTAATGGCATACAGCTATAGTTGGTTATTACTTTCAGGACCATTCCTACATTTACCTATAATTAATCAAGACTTTTCTTGACCCTTTTCACCTATCAGCTCCATACATTAAACCAGCCAGGACTGCAGAAAACTCAAACCATATGCTGACCTTTTCACTGCAGCCCTACTCAGAACGTAAGGCAAAGAGTTGAACAAACATTAGATTTAAAAAGGTATTCTACATATTAACTACCCAGAATACACATATTCTAAAATAAGCAGAATCAGCATTCCTTATAACAAAATCTACATATCAAGAACTTCTAAAATTATTTAAACAGCTTTAAACTACTTTTAAACTACAGCATGTCTGGCTCATGCTTTGTTCATTCATAATAGTATACAGATGTGCCAGCATTTAGCAATCCATCACTCACAAAGGGTGAAAGAAGTTGCTCTCTCTGACCTTTCTACCCTTTAGCTTGGCAAACGGAAAATTTCTAAATAATCTAAACCAGATGACATTCCTCCATCACTTGCAGAACTGAAAAAGTTGAATTCAAGCACCAAGCTTTTAAACACCAATTAATATGGCTTCTTATATATGTATAATTATGCCCACTGCCTCATTCCCCCCTTTGAGACTAAAATCAGCTTATGCAGAGATAAGTCTCACAACTCAAACTCTGGAGATTATAGTGATCCTAACTAAGAATAGGCTTGTGAATCACCATTACCCTACTTGTTAAGGTTCGACGGCATACTGCCGAAGCACATGAGGCCAGGAAACAAAACAACAACCCTGCTAAAACTAAGACTATTAGGGAAATGAACAAGGGACGTATCCATGAGGTCAATGACCACCACCAGGAGGTAAGGTCTAATCCTCCTCGGTAATCCTCCACATTAAGGCTGGCCAACTGTAGGACTTTATCCATAGCATGCCTAACTACATGTGTCCTATTTATGACAATAGTACAGCACTCTGAAGAATTTAGCACTGTGCAGAGGCCACCCTGGGCTGCAAAGAGATAGTCAAGACCCATACGGTTATACCGAGAAACTATACTTAATTCATTAATTTGATCCTGCAATGCATTGACTACCACGTTCAGCTCATGAACTAAAACATGGAGTAGGGACTGAAGTCTCCGGGTAGCCATGCCTAGTTCAGTAATACCCGCTACCGGGCCCCCAATTGGAATCCAGGCCGTGGCAGAAAGGGCTACAAGTCTCTTTTTAGTCAGAGGATAAGTAGAGTTAATATACTGGAGGGCTAATTCAATCGCCTCATCCTCTGTGGCAACGGAGGAAGGTAAGGACAAGGCCTCTCGCTTAGAGCGGTGCGGGGATGGTGGCTTGAGGAGAGGAATAACTTTAGGAAAATAATTCAAGGTTACCAATACACAAAATTCATATGTGGGGGGAAGAATCATGTGGAGGACATTATCACAAAGCCAGTAATGACCAAGGAGAGGGCGAGGAAAGTTCCCAATAAATGTTGGCACAGGATGGACATTAGGATGCCCATAATGCGAGCCCCTATCCCAGGGGGAACTAAGAAGAAATGGAGACTTTGTACACCATAGGTGCCAATCCCCAATTGTGACAGACTGCTCATATGTTGCAACCCTTTCATACCCCGGGGACTTATGAAAGTAGAAAATAGGCCGGGACACTATAGTCTTCTCAGTAGTAAGGTTAGGAGCCAGATAATCACCCTGGTCATAATCTGCAGGTATGGTAGTAGGGCACATAGGAGTACCTGGAGAGACTACCCACACAGATTCCCCTTTTTCTGGGAGAACATTAGTATAGTTACAGGGAACGGGAAGAACAGTTGAGATGCTTCTTGTTAAACAAAACACTCCAGAAGCTGGATAGGGAGACGTAAAGACTGGCCTTAGAGAAGATTCAGAGGGGGAGGTAGCATTATAAAAGGACCACCAAGTATAATCCTGACTCCAAGGGCCTGAACTCGAAAAGTAGGGAGGTATAAGAGCTGGGAGCTGCACAGGGACAGGTACAGCTGGGACATCTGTAGTATAAGGAGAAAATCGGGAACACACAATACAAGGGGAAGTAATCTTTGCCTGGCTAATTAGTTCCTGGACAGAGTGTAACCAAAGGTTGGAGCGAGTTGGGGTATTAGGAAAAAGGAGGCAAGGAGTAGAAAACAACAAAAGCATCCAAACTACTAACATTTTCTTTCTTCCTAATCTAAAACAAATACAGCAAACTAATTAAGCAATAATATTTCAACAGTCTGTGCTAATCACAGATTACTCTAATATAATGTTCTCAGTCTTTGAGTTCTTATACCAGTTGGGATAGACCCTCAACTGACAAGGATCAAGCTTCTCAAATTCCAAGAAAGCCAGAATCAAGGCAAGAAAGAGTCTCAGTGTGAAGCCGAAGTTCAGCAGCTCCTGCAGTATGCAGTTGACCCTTCTTTTCAGCTAGTAGATTCTTTGGTTCGGGTCAAGCGCAACTTCAATGGCTCCGCTGGATCACTTTCTGCTCTCCACTGTTTAGGCTCCGTCTGATCCGTGCTGGGCTCAGTCTGGTCAGCAGACTTAATTCGAGACCAATGGACCCATGGAGTTATCCCTGCGACCTTCACAGCTGTAGGGGTAGAAAGCAAAACAGTAAAAGGTCCTTTCCATCGGGGCCCCAAAGGCTGGAGCCTCCAGTCTTTCACCCAAACTCTATCCCCTGGCAGGAAGGAATGTACCTGAGCCTGGAAGGGGACAGGGTTTATTTCTCTCACATAAGACTGAAGCTCAGAAATTATCCTGCCCAAGAGGGCTACCTGCTCCTGTACCTGGGCAGACCCTAAAATCCCTATGTCTCCCTTAATTCCCTGCAAAATGGCTGGGGGCTTCCCATACACAATTTCAAAGGGAGAGAGGGCTGTTCCTTTAGTTGGGGTGCATCGGAGGCGGAAGAGGGCTAATGGCAGTGCCTGTGGCCATTTCAGTTGGGTTTCCTGACAAATCTTTGCTAGGCTATTTTTCAAGGTTCTGTTTGCCCGCTCAACCTGCCCTGAACTCTGGGGACGGTAGGCACAATGCAATTTCCAGGTAATGCGCAATGCGCGGGACAGGGCCTGAAGTGTAGCTTCAACAAAGGCGGGACCATTATCTGAACCTATGGCAAGGGGCAGTCCATACCTGGAGATGACATCCCTAAGGAGGGCTCGAGCTACTTCTGTGGCTTTCTCAGTGACTGTAGGATATGCTTCCACCCACCCAGAGAAGGTACAGACCATGACCAAGAGGTATCGGAGCCTACCGCTCCTGGGCATTTCTGTGAAGTCTATAACTAGAGACTCAAAGGGTGTTAGTCCTCTAGACTGAACTCCTGGTGGAATACGGGGTCCCTGACGAGCATTATTCTGGGCACAGAGAGTACATCGGGCAGAGGCAGTGGCAACCAGACTATCCAATCCTTCCAGCACCACTACTCGACTGAGTAGGCGGCCTAGTGCTGTTTTCCCTAAGTGTGACAGATCATGAGCTTGAGACACTACAGGCCAAGCTAGGTGGCGTGGCACCAGAACTCTGGTATCAGGGAGATGTAACCAGCCATCAGGTCTCCTTACTGCACCTTCCTCTTGAGCCCATTTCTCTTCCATTTGGGTGTACATAGGCGTCCATTCTTGCAGTCGAATTTGGAACAGGGGAGTCACAGTACTTGCTGAGGGTCCTCGAGCAGCTTCCTTGGCCACCCGATCAGCATGGCGATTCCCTCGGGCCACTGGAGTATCTATCCTTTGATGTCCCCTGCAGTGAATGACAGCTACCTTCTTAGGGGCCCAAACAGCCTCTAGCAGCTGAAGTATTTCAGGTCCATACTTAACAGGTTGGCCTGCGGCATTTATGAGTCCCTTTTCCTTATACAAAGCTCCATGAGCATGTAGAGTTGTGAAGGCATACTTAGAATCAGTATAAATATTGGTTACCAGCCCTGCTGCTAGCTCCAGAGCTCGTATGAGGGCCACAAGTTCTGCTTTCTGGGCTGAAGTTCCTTGGGGCAGGGCTCTTGCTTCTATCACCTTGTCCTCTGTCACCACAGCATAGCCTGCCAATCGCTTGGAGTTCTCCACGTAACTGCTTCCATCTGTGAAATAAATTACATCTGGGTCCCTCCACGGAACATCTTTAAGATCTGGTCGACTGGAGTACACTTCATCCATGGTTTGGATACAGTCATGATCCGGTGGTCCCTCAGATGCTGGCAAAAGAGTGGGAGGATTGAATGTAGCCACTGTTTCCAGGTGTATCCGTGGATTCTCACACAAGCTAGCTTGGTACTTAACCATGCGGTTATTTGTAAACCAATGATTGCCCTTATACTCCATGAGGGTGAGAACTGCGTGGGGGACTTTAACAACCAGTTCTTGCCCCAAGGTCAGCTTATCAGCTTCCTGGACCAGTAAGGCTGTTGCTGCAATGGCCCTCATGCAGGCTGGCCATCCTTTAGCCACTCCATCCAGCTGTTTAGACAGGTATGCAACAGGCCTCTGCCAGGATCCCATCATCTGGGTCAGCACACCCAGAGCAACCCCCTGTCGCTCATGGACATACAGTGAGAAAGGTTTCTCCACATCAGGAAGGCCTAACGCAGGGGCTTGGAGTAGGGCTTTCTTTATAGCAATGAAGGATTGTTGAGCAGTAGGTCCCCATTCAAATGGTTCCTTTTCACCCCCCTTTGTGGCCTGGTAAAGGGGTTTCGCCATCAATGCAAAATTTGGAATCCAAATTCTGCAGAATCCGGCTGCTCCCAGAAATTCCCTAACTTCCCTTCTGGACTTGGGTTGGGGAATTGCAGCAACTGCTTGCTTCCTACTGACATCCAGTCTCCGACTTCCCTGGGAAATGCAAAAGCCCAGATACTTCACTTCTGACTGACAAAGTTGGGCCTTTGAGCGTGAGACCTTATAGCCTGCATCCAAGAGTAGCTCCAGCAATTCTCTGGTAGCCTCAAAACACTCTTCCTGAGTCACTGCTGCAATCAGGAGGTCATCTACATACTGGAGTAAAACTCGCCTGGAAGGCTCAGATTTAAAAGTCTTAAGGTCTTGTCCTAGGGCTGTCCCAAAAATGGTGGGGGAGTTCTTGAACCCCTGTGGCAGGCGGGTCCATGTATACTGAAGCTTCCTTCCTGTTACTGGGTTTTCCCATTGAAAGGCAAAGAGCAGTTGACTGGCGGGGGCCACCCGAATACAAAAGAAGGCATCTTTTAGGTCTAGTGTCGTGAAATGGGTAGCTCCAGAAGGTATCAATCCCAGCAGGACATATGGATTAGGCACTACAGGGTGTAATGAGATAGTGGATTTGTTGACCACTCGTAAGTCTTGGACTGGCCGGTAGTCCTCAGTCCCTGGCTTCTGAACTGGCAACAGTGGCGTATTCCATGGAGACTGACAAGGTCGAATAATTCCATGGGATAACAAACGATTCAGGTGTGCTTGGATCCCTTCCAGAGCCTTTCGGGGAATTGGGTATTGGCGAAGATGGATTGGCCGGGCACTTGGAAGTAAATCTACATGGACAGGAGGAATATTTCGGGCCAACCCTGGGGGATTATCTTCTGCCCATACCCCACTGACCTGAAAGCTGTCTGCCAGGGGTAGGTCAACTTGGCCATGCGACTGATGCAGCCGCCATTCTTCTTCAAGGGGGCAGCAGAAACTCAATATACCCTTAGGGCTGGATGTCGGGGGCCGAAAGGAGACTGAAGTCTGGCCATCAGAGTCAAAGGAAATTTGGGCCCTAAGCTTGGACAGCAGGTCTCGACCTAACAAAGGGATTGGACAGTCTGGCATATACAGGAATTCATGAGTGACTGTGTGTGAGCCTAATTGGCATCTACGGGTTGTCAGGAAGGGCCTCCGGTTCTGCACCCCCGTGGCTCCCACCACTCGGACAGTTTTTCCAGACACAGGCGCTAATCGCTCCGTCACAACAGAATGTTCAGCTCCTGTATCAATCATGAATGGAATTGAGCGGCTCCCTATAGTTAACTTGACCATAGGTTCCTGGGAGCCCAGTTTGTAGGAACCCGGTCTGTCCTATTCGTCCCATTCTGCCATCTCGGCTATCCCGATGATGTCAGATTCAGGAGGCTCATATCTTCCCTCTCGAACTCGGCCTCGGCTTCCTCGATCTCCTGGTCCCCTTCTCAGTCCCTGGCGCCTCTGGGGGCATTCATCTTTCCAGTGCCCTCTTTCCTTGCAATAGGCACACTGGTCCCTCTCCAATCTTGGTCTGGGATTCTCCCCCCTTGGCCGGGATTGATTGAAGGAATCTCGGGGCCTGTTTGGTGGTCCGGGGTCCCACTTGGGCTTCCCATTAGCTAGAGGTCGACCTCGGTTAAGGGTGGAATTAGTAATGGCTGCCGCTAAAAGGTCGGCCTTCTTCTGCATCTTCCGGTCTGCCTCTCGGCGCACCTCCTGATCCCTATTAATGAAAACCTTGGTTGCGATCTCAATTAGCTGGGTGGTATTCATCCCTGCGAATCCCTCCTGACGCTGCAACTTCTTCCGGATATCTGGCATACTCTGGGCCACCAATGCACTATTCACCATTCTCTGGTTTTCTAGTGCTTCAGGGTCAAATGGGGTGTATGTTCTGTAGGCTTCAATTAGTCGCTCTAAAAAGGCCCCAGGGGATTCAGTTGCCCCTTGGAGAATTTCAGAGACCTTTGCCAGATTAATGGGCCTCTTTATGCCTTTCCTCATACCTTCCAGCAAGTCCCGGCAATAGCCAGACAACAGTTCATAGTGCTGCTCATTATTTGAATCCCAAGCTGGAACTGCACGAGGGAACCGAGCTCTAACCCATTCCTCTAGGTTCTGTGTCCCCTCGGGAGCACGCACTCGCGTGATGGCCTCAGCATTTTGCAAAATCTTCCGCCTCTCCTCAGTTGTGAAGAGGGTCAGGAGAAGTTGTTGACAATCAGTCCAGGTTGGGTTATGGGTGGCCATAATGCTAGCCACTAGGTCCACCACTGCCTGAGGCTTTTCAGTATAAGAGGGGTAATGCGTCTTCCAATTCAGGAGATCGGTGGTTGTGAAGGGTACATACTGGTAGGCCTGTGCCTGTATAACCTGACCCTCATTATTAGGATCCGGTCGAGTGGTAGTTACCTGACGCAGGGGCAGAACTCTCGAGGAGGTGGGAATGGAACCTGAGGTAGAGCTAGGAGCTACCCTCCTATCATGCTCAAAGGTGATTGCAGCAGGTCTAACCCATTCAGTGGAGGTATGTTGAAACCCTGAGGGATGGGGAGGGGTACTCATAGACTGAGAGGTAGTCACAGGTGATTCAGTCCATTGAAAAGGATGCCGGGCCCCTGATGAGTGGGGAGGGGTACTAGAGGGAAAGGCTGGGCTGTCGGGAGTTGAGGAGTCAGGGAGTGGAGCCCAAAGCGGGTCTTGGGAGGTTAGCAGGGGAGAATGTGGCAAAGAAGGGTAGAGACTGGATGAAAGGTCCACCCTAGGATGTGACGGGGTTTGCACAGAGGGGGAGGAACTATCCGGAGAAGCCTGTGCTGGAGAAGCTTGGGCTGGGCGGCGTGGATCTCTGGGGGTGGCACGGAACCCCAACAATGGGCCATAAGGTGGTGGCTCAAGATCTGAGGGGTCATCAGAGAGTATGGGTTTTTCAGACAGGGTAGGGGCGGAAGCCACAGATTGGGTGGTAGGCTTCCTGGGGCTCTTTCCCTCTTCCAATTTAGATTTTCTAATCTTTCTTTGAACACGGCCCAACATGAACTTTACTGGGGATCCCATATAAGTTTTCAACCAAGAGGGAGGGTCAGTCACAAGGCTGTCCCAGGAATCTATATAGGGGAGTTGTTCAGAATATTCTGGTTCTCCTACAATTATGCTGTAGACCTTCCGGATTACTTCAATATCTAAGCTGCCACTAGGGGGCCACCCCACTCCCATAGATGGCCACTCAACTTCACACAAGGTTCTTAGAGTACTTGAGCTTAAAGTCTGTCCATAATCATTAATTAAAAATCCTTTCTTGAAATTCTTAAGCATACAATCTAGGGGAGTATCAATTTGTCTAGACGATTTCCCTCCCATAATGCTTACAGTTACAACACACAAAAGGGAGGGAGTTTTTGAGAGTGCAGTAAGGGGTCCCCACTCTTTTAACATTCAAGCATCACACATTCCATACAGAAAATCCCACCCAACAATTTCAAATTTCTCAGATACAGATAAGCTCAAGCGGTTTCGCTTCTAATCTCCACTAGACTAAAAGCTACTAAGGCCTTTGCTGAGAGTTGATCAGACTCCCCTTCCCTCAATTTATGAGGGGCTGGTTTACAGTTTCCTAGCTAGGATTACAATACAGAATACAGAATACATACCCGGCGAATGTTCCTCAGTCAGTTGGGTGCCGGTTCAGGATCCCACTTCTGACACCAAGAATTGTTGCAGGAATTGATGCATGAATTACCCCTATTGTTAGCAGAATCTGTGGTACTTCAGGAATCAAACAGCACACACCAGAATGAGGAAGAAATCTTCTTTATTTGCCAGCAAACATAGTAGGACATCAGCATTAAGTCTCTTCTTCTCTTTCTCAGCTCTCTGGATGTTATGGCTTCTGTCTCAGCTCCTTCTCTTCTGCTGTCTGTCTTCCCCCAGCTCTCTTTCTTCTGTCTGTTCCTTCTGACGTAAGCTGCTTCTGCTCCCTCTTAAATACAGTGCTATCCCCCTCTCTAGCCCCCCTTGCTTTCCAGATGGTAAAGAATAGATTGGTTACCTTGCCTCAGCCAATCATTACTTTAAAAATATCAGTTACATAGGTTTGATATTTCTCAAACTGACCTATGACCTGGGGCCCCTCAAGCTAGACAATTTGGCACCAGAACTCTTGCATTTTCATTATGATTAATTTCTCATATTCCTAGTCAACTCCATACTAACTGCTAACTGAACTCTGGCATTCATTAAAGGGTCAAGGGCCAGTCTTACTTAATGGCATACAGCTATAGTTGGTTATTACTTTCAGGACCATTCCTACATTTACCTATAATTAATCAAGACTTTTCTTGACCCTTTTCACCTATCAGCTCCATACATTAAACCAGCCAGGACTGCAGAAAACTCAAACCATATGCTGACCTTTTCACTGCAGCCCTACTCAGAACGTAAGGCAAAGAGTTGAACAAACATTAGATTAAAAAAGGTATTCTACATATTAACTACCCAGAATACACATATTCTAAAATAAGCAGAATCAGTATTCCTTATAACAAAATCTACATATCAAGAACTTCTAAAATTATTTAAACAGCTTTAAACTACTTTTAAACTACAGCATGTCTGGCTCATGCTTTGTTCATTCCAGGGGCGTATCTGGACTCCGGCGGTAGGGGGGGCCAGAGCCAGAGGGAGGGGGCACATTTTAGCCCCCCCCCCCCCGCCGCCGCCGCCCCCCCCCGCCGCCGAGCCCCCACCGCCACCAATGACTCTCTCCACCCCCCTCCCGCCGCCAACCCTCCCCCGCTGCCGTTCTTACTTTTGCTGGCGGGGGACCCCAACCCCCGCCAGCCGAGGTATGCTTCCACCTGCCGCTGCCGTAAAAACATCTTCTTCAGCCGGCGGGGGACCCCAAACCCCCGCCAGCCGCCCCGCGGTGTTTAAAATTCATCTTCGGCCTCCGTGGCCGTGCTGCTGTGATAGGCGCTGTTGAAATCCACTTCGGAGTCTGACGTCGCAGCACGTACAACATACAACGACGTCAGACTCCGAAGTGGATTTCAACAGCGCCTATCACAGCAGCACGGCCACGGAGGCCGAAGATGAATTTTAAACACCGCGGGGCGGCTGGCGGGGGTTTGGGGTCCCCCGCCGGCTGAAGAAGATGTTTTTACGGCAGCGGCAGGTGGAAGCACACCTCGGCTGGCGGGGGTTGGGGTCCCCCGCCAGCAAAAGTAAGAACGGCAGCGGGGAAGAGTTGATGGCGGTAGGGGGGTCCAGGGCAAAATCTGCGGGGGCCCAGGCCCCTGAGGCCCCACGCAGATACGCCCCTGGTTCATTCATAATAGTATACAGATGTGCCAGCATTTAGCAATCCATCACTCACAAAGGGTGAAAGAAGTTGCTCTCTCTGACCTTTCTACCCTTTAGCTTGGCAAACGGAAAATTTCTAAATAATCTAAACCAGATGACATTCCTCCATCACTTGCAGAACTGAAAAAGTTGAATTCAAGCACCAAGCTTTTAAACACCAATTAATATGGCTTCTTATATATGTATAATTATGCCCACTGCCTCAGCTTGTCAGCAGGGAAGAGCTCTTCACCTATTAGTCCATTGTAGAGGAGGCGGTACAGGTCGAGGGGTGAAATGAAGAGGACTCAACCAATTCGGTATACCAGAGGCAATCGGAAGCCAGGTGACCCCCAACAGCAGGGCGTCGATAATACCGAGACACAACGCCGGGAGAAATTGCCCCAACCGCAAAAGTGTACGGGACAGGCCTCAGATAGCCAGCAGTTGGGCTGCAGGAACGTCGGTGAAGAGTAGGGCAGACTAGGCTAAGCAACGGTTCAGCCCACCTTCTATACCACCACTCCGTGCTCCACTCCCGCTGACAGGATCACGACTCCGCAGCCGCCAGGGCACCTCCCGCGTCATAATCACCCGGCCATCCTGTGACGGGACCGCTGATGAACCCCGCACTGTGCCCCACAGATGAGACATCCCGCTGCACTGCAGGCCTGGACGCCGACCCTCCCGGCATCAGCCACCCTCAGTGTCGCTAACGGTGACAGAAAAGCAAGCAGGAACACACCCAAAGACGATCAGGGCTCCGAGGCGACCCAGACGAGGTATTAGCTGAAAAGATCTGGACAGACCACAGCCAGGCAACGGTCCGTTGCGGCGATGGCATCTGGAGCCAATGGCTCCTGCGTCCGCTATACGGCGGCCATCTTTTCTTTTATTAATATTAATATTAATGAGTCCATTTGCATACAAATTACATCATTAAGCCCGCCTCCACTGGCCGCGGCCACGGAAAAACTGAGCCAACCTGCAGCCAACGGCCGTGGGAAAAAACCGCGGTGGCCGAAAAAACCACTGGCAGGGCAAGAAAAAAATCACCCAAAATCCCGCAACCCGCACGCAGCGTGAAAAAGCCACAGCGGGTCACAGAAAGGAGCCCAATTGGGCGGGAAACCCGCAGCCCTGGCAACACTGCCCACAACAAGCCTCCTCATGGTACGATGCAGCGCTGCACAAAACAACAGGAAAGACAGAGCAAGAATCCATTAGTGCTACAGCCTGTGGGACCTGTCATCTTCCACCGATGCAAAGTATTGCTGTATGCAGACTGTAGATTTCATGAGGTTTCCAGTTTAGGGTGTTTGCCTTCATATCTCTATTACTGATCTGTGGTCCCTTGTTTCATATTGTTGAGGGTCTGGCTGGGTTTCACGCATTTACTTATTAGGATTTATTTACCGCCTTTTTGAAGGAATTTTGGAGTGGAGGAGTGGCCTAGTGGTTAGGGTGGTGGACTCTGGTCCTGAGGAACTGAGTTTGATTCCCACTTCAGGCACAGCTCCTTGTGACTCTGGGCAAGTCATTTAACCCTCCATTGCCCCAGGTACAAATAAATACCTGTAACCCGCATTGAGCCTGCCATGAGTGGGAAAGCGTGGGGTACAAGTGTAACTAAAAAAAAAAAAAATTTTCACTCAAGGCTGTGTACAGTAACAATAGATCAAACATGAGCAATAGGCAATTACAGCAGTAAAAATATTCAACATTACAAAGTATGGCATGGTATACTACTTGCAATGTCAACATAATATGAACATTATAATTTATAGTGAAGGGTAGGGCAAAGATGTAACAAGGTGTGATTCGCTATTGCCGGCTTTCAACGCATCAGCAAGTCTATGTGGATAGTACTTACAAACCTATTCTGATAGCATCAGCGATCATCTCACTCTTTTTGTGAGACCCCTTTTTGGAGGAATACCAGTATAAGCCAGTTTGAAGACCCCTGAGGAAGGCCTTTTTCGGCCGAAACACGGACCGTGTTGGGTCGTAATAAACTTTTTTTGGTTCCCTATTTGTGGCTTCAGTCTGGTCCTTCTGGATAGCTTCCGCTCATTTTTGTTGTAGTTTTGTCTTTTTGCGGGAGATTTTGGACTCTCTTCGTTGTTGTTTTCGTGATATTCATGTGACCAGAGTGATATTCTTCTAGCATGTATCTTGTTGCAGTCCTGTTTTCTTATTGGGTGGTGTCTTGGTGTATTACAGCCACCCACTGCAATGACTTGCCCAAGATCACAAGGAGCAGCAGTGGGATTTGAATTGACCACCTCTGGATGTCAAGGCTTGTGCTCTAACCACTAGGCCACTCCTCCATTCTGATGCTGCCTTTTCATGTACAAGGTTGGTGCTCTTTGAATCCTCAGAGTTAGTGCTATTATGGTACAGTAAGGTTCTGAGTGTGTGTTTGCACAAGTTTGTGCATAGTGTTTTGCAGTGGAGGGACTGTGTGTTGGCCTTACTGAGGTTGATCTATACACAGAAGAACAAAAACCCTCATAGAGTTGCATTTTCAATTTTGCATTTTCAGTTTTCAAATCACACAGGCTTTACTGAGGTGACATCAACACTTTAATTTAATTTTAGTTTGTCATAACATCAGACATGGTTTTAGAATATTCTGCAGGACCCGATGTTGAATTGTGCCATAGATGTGTATGTGGTTAGCACCGGTAAATGCTTCAAATAATTGAGTTTAAAATATATGTCATTTATGATATATATATCCATTACTTGTCAATAACCAGCAGCCCTTCCTTAGGAATCAGTCTCTTCTCCACCATGACAAAGTGTATACACTGAATGTACTGCGAGAAAACCCGCACTAGCTAGCCTTCAATCTCACTAACTAGGGTGATACTTTACACTGTTTGGGATGGACCACCCTTAGCATCTCTGCACTCTTGTCCAGCATCTTCCTTCCCTCTCCTTTTACTTTGCTGTTGTCAGACAATTATCGATATAGGGCCTGCCCCTGACCCCACCCCCTTTGTCTCCCCAAATTGTTGGGCCAATGACCGCCTTTGCTGGTCATCAAGGGGGCAGGAAAGGACGGACACTTTCCTGGAAATCATTGGGGGGGAAGAAGGCAGGAGAGAGAAGCTGGAAAGTACCCATTGTGGTACTACCCTTTCTTTGCTGGAAAAATTTATTTTGAAAAAAAAATAATAATTTTTGGTTAAGGCAATGGTGGCTAATGGAAGAATGGATGACAAAATATGACTCCCACATGAGAAGTAGTGACAAAAGTAGTCTTTTATTGAAGCACCAAGAAGAGACCCAACACGGGGCCTTGTTTTGGCAGACAAAACCGCCTGCCTCAGGGGTTACAAAACCACTTCCAGTTCTTCAAACACTACATATGCGGTTCTTTTGTGGAAAGGCAAAAGAGTGCTTGTACTATGTAAAGCAAATACAACAGGAGCACTGTCAGCAAATGGACAGTGATTTCAAAAATGCCAGCATAATAACGGTATCGAGTCTCTTCTTGGTGCTTCAATAAAAGACTACTTTTGTCACTACTCCTCATGTAGAAGTCATTGGGTCATCCCCTACTTTCCTGTCTTGGAAATCTGTAGGGGTTGTTTCCTGTTTTTGATTTCTATAATGGCTAATGTAAGAATTAAATGAATTGATATTCTGCAGTGGGAAGATCTATTTCTCAGTGTGCCTTCAATGATTAACAATGCTTCGGTGTGTGGGATGTTGGTGTAGAGAAAGTCGATGGCTAAAGTAACAAGTACAATGTCTGTGAGATCACCATCAAAAGCATCAAGGAGGTTAATCATATGAGCTAAATCTCTCATGAAAGATTCAATGGGATGTATGGCCTTAGAAAGAAATCAACAAATATTGAAAGTGGTTCGCGTACAGAATCATTAGCAGAAATTATCAGTCTCCCGGGTGGATTTGATATGAATTTGTAAACCTTAGGTAATGGTATCATTAGTTACTATAAGAAAGCCTCTTTCTTTTGTTGTGATGTATCTGGCCCACTGCAAAAATTTCATGCTTAAGTTCTATGGTTGGATCTTTGTGTAGAGAACATAGTATTCTTTGTCATAAATCTGTCTCTCAACCTCTTTATATACGTGGGTTGACCGTATTGAGTCTTTCCCCTTTATGCCACCATTATTTGTAGTTGAGTGAGAACATTGAGTTAGGAGTTAAAAGCAGCCTCAAAAAGTTGGGGTTTTAGCCTAGCTTTGAAGACGGCCAGAGCTGGAGTTTGACATACTGACTCAGGAAGTCTATTCCAGGGGTATGGTAGAGCAAGATAAAAGGAACAGAGTCTAGAGTTGGCAGTGGAGGAGAAGGGTACAGATAAGAGAGAGTTACCCAATCAACTGAATTCCCAGGGAGGACTGTAGGGAGAGATAAGAGTGGAGAGGTACTGAGGAGCTGCAGAGTGAATGCACTTGTAAGTGAATAAGTTTGGACTATATGAGAAAACGGATAGGGAGCCAATGAACTGACCTGAGAAGAGGGCTACACAGTATTACACTCACAGTAGAAGCCACACACTGAAACATCCATGCAAGGCTCTACTGCGAGCCTATGAGCATCGGCCCCTGAGTGATAATAGAACGTTCTCCTCTGTAGATGTTCTGTGCAGTCTGAGTCTCGCTAAAGGGCTATCAGGCCAATCACTTCTGTCATGGCTGTATCTGTATGCATGATTTTGTTTGGATGTTAGCACTTGCATTAAAGTTGAAATTATTCTCTACAGGTCAACTGGGAGTTATAAAAAGGTTCATTTCCCAAGGGGATTCCCCTAGCTTTGACGCTGCCCCACTTTCAGTTGTCAAAAGATAACCAGAATAGTGAGTTTCCCTAATGCTTTGTAATTGAAAAATGCAGAGAAGGCATGATGTAGAGTTAATGGAGTTTATATACCTGCATGATTCTGATAAATGGCTTTCATAGGACCAAAGAAAAGCCTAAAGATATCCTGTTCTCCTTTTCCACGTTGCATCTACAGACCTCTTTTTATTTTATTTCTCAGACACAAAAGCATGGTATACAGGACCTAGGGGCCCTTTTACTAAGCAGCAGTAAGCCCACCATGGGCGTGCCACACAGCAATCCGGAACTACTGCCGGCCCAATGCGGGTGCCAGGGTTACCGTCAGGTTAGCGCAGGAGCCTTTACCACCACCCTCAATGGGTGATGGTAAATGCTCCCCCCCCCCCAAAAAAAATGGCCACATGGCAAGTGTGAACTTACCACATGGCCATTTCATTCTTGAACATTTTTGCCCACTGTGGTAAAAGGGGTCCAACATGTGGCAAAAATGGCAATGCCGCCAGCGCAGGGCCCCTTTCACCGCAGCTTAGTAAAAGGGCCCCTATATTCAGTAAATGGTGTCAAAATTTAGGCACCAAAAAAATGACCGCTGAGCACTATTCTATAAATAGCGCTCCGAGTTGGGCAGCGTTTATAGAATAGCAAGTACAATTACCCTCCACCTGGCGAAGCAAGAAGGTACTTTTCAATCCAGATACACTAACCGCTGTTACCACATCCTCCGGTAATGAGCTTAACTATTCTTTGAGTGAAAAAATATTTCCTCCTATTTGTTTTTTAAGTATTTCCATTTAATTTCATTGAGTGTCCCCTGGTCTTTGTACTTTTTGAAAGAGTGAAAAATCCATTCACTTCTACCTAATTTACACCACTCAGCAGTGGCGTACCGTGGCGGTGGGGGCAGTCCGCCCAGGGTGCACGCTGCTGGAGGGGTGCAGAGAGCAGCCGCGCGGCTGTCGGCTCCGCTGGCTCCCTGCTCCCTCTGCCCCAGAACAGGGCAGAGGGAGCAGGGAGCCAGCGGAGCCGACAGCCGCGCGGCTGCTCCCAGCAGCTAAGAATGCACCCGGGGGGGGGGGGGGTTGATGCACCGGGGAGGGGTCATTGTGCCAGGGGGGTGTCATGCTGCACCCTGGGGGGATGGATGCTGCTGCACCCGAGGGGGTGCGCAGCGGCGATCCGCCCCGGGTGGCAGCTGACCTAGGATCCCCCTCAGCCATCTCTTTTCCAAGCTGAAGAGCCCTAACCTCTTTAGCCTTTCCTTAAATGGGAGGTTATCAACAGAAATCAAACAAAATAATGATACCTTTTTTATTGGACATAACTTAATACATTTCTTGATTAGCTTTCGAAGGTTGCCCTTCTTCGTCAGATCGGAAATAGGCAAATGTGGTAGCTGATAGTATATATAGGAGAAACATCAAAGCATTACTTTGACAGTCTGACAGGGTGGGAGGGTGGGGGTGTGCATGGGGACATCAAAGCATTTCATTGATATTCTAACAGGATGGGAGTTGGTAGGTGAGAGGAGGATAATAAACAGAGAAAGAGAGAAAAAACACAGATCCTTATTAAGGATAATAAACAGAGAAATACAACTTTATGGTTTATAATGGGTTAGAAAACCAAGGTCTTTATTCAGTCCTGTCTGTTGGGTGTTAAAATATTCAATCATTCTTATTTCAAAGGTTTTACGTTCCTGTATTGTTTTAAAATTACCTTTCAGTATCCTTACTGTGAAATCACTGGTGCAGTGTTCTGGTCTTGAAAAGTGTTGGCCCACAGGGGTGGGGGCTTGACTGGCACCGGCTATTTTCATGTGGTGTCTGTGCAGGTTGAATCTTTTCCATGTTTTATTTTGTTTGATTTCTATTGATAACCTTTAAGAGTGGACTAACACGGCTACTACACCTCTCTACTTAAATGGGAGGAGTTCCATCCCCTCTATCATTTTGGTTGCTCTTCTTTTAACCTTTTATAATCCCACTATATCTTTTTTGAGATACAGAAACCAGAATGGAATGCAATACTCAAGGCGAGTTCGCACAATGGAGCAATACACAGGCATTATAATACTCTTGGTCTTATTTACCATCCCTTTCCTAATATGTTATAATACTTTGTATTGTTTGAATATGTTTGATTTATTCTTACTGTACACCATCTTGAGTGAATCTTTCAAAAAGACAATAAATAAATCCAAATAAATAAATAAATAATTCCTAGCATCCTGTTTTCTTTTTTGGTTGCCACCATACACTGGGCAGAAGATTTCAGCGTTTTGTCTACAATGACATCTAGATGTTTTTCTTGGGTGATGACTCCTAAGGTGGACCCTAGCATCAGGTAACTATGGCAAATTTGTAAAGAACCTGTTGCAATTAGATCTGGATTTAAGTAGAATATAACATTTGAATGCTATAACCATGTGTCTCCCATATGTCTGAGCAATATCGCATGAACAAAATGCTCACAAATCATGTTAAAAATCATGGCTGTTTTTAAAATTCAAAACTATACATTCAGTCCTAACATGCAAACACTCCAAAGGAAAAATAAATCTCATCCCAAAATTTCCCATGGAAAAGGGCAAGCATCATCACATCTGATAGTTTCCATGCCAAGAAATAATAAGCAGGCACCCTACCCCCACCCCAGAAAGTCAGCTACACAGTAGTCCTGCAGAAACTGGAATTTTGTATAAAGAGCTGGAAACAAACTGCAAACAAGCCAAACGTAAAGTAACAGAAAACAAATCATTCAAAAGGTAAAAGAAAGGAATCAATGTTGATCAAAATGAGGCAGTTTGAGGCCGTTTTCTAATACATAGGAAAAAAATACCACGTGGCTAGGAGCACTCATGGAGCTCAGCTGATAATGCACCACAATCAAAGAAAAAAAAATAAGTTTCCAAGCAGAACTAATGAAACATATAAATTTGTAAAAACAAAAACCCCTTTGGAATCGTCTAGAATCCCTTGACAAGCATGGAAAAGTACAGTAAGCACAAAAAGTTAATAGGGGATATACACATGGGCACAGTCATGTGATCTCATAAGACTTCTTACCTTTGGAAAGTAGTCTAAAAATCTCCATTTGTCTTCTGAGATGAAACATGAGAATATTCAGGTTCTACTAAATATATATATATATATATATATATATATATATATATATATATACACACACACACACACACACACACAATTCTGTTCTAGGTTCAATGCTAAATATTGGTTGCACTGTAATCATTACCTTCAACAAGCAACCATTGCAATTAAAATACAAATCTTTATTAAATATACAATATCAAAATATTCCAATTAACATCTAGTATCATCCATACACTCTCTCATTCATATATCCCCTACTTAAAAATCACTTTACATAATACATAACTTAACTTCTATTAGACCACTTGAACTGTATGTAGTTGCTCATACTATTCCAGCACTTAAACTGTAGTCATTTGTTGAATATTTATAGCAAGTCAGGGTAGCTCATCAGTCACTTTGAGGCAGATGCACTAAAGCTTAATGAGCCTTTAATGACCCTCCAACGAGGAAAATTTGATCAGTTGCATGCATCAAAGGGCTTTTACCGAGGAAGCTAGCAGCTAATGAAAACGGAATGGAGATGAGCAATTAGTGTAAAAACCCCATTGAAACGAGATGCACTAACCTTTTCCGATTGCCTTTACACAGGAAAAAGGCAGGAAATCTAATGAGAGGTCTGGACCTCTCGTTAGGACAGCTCTGTGCCAGGAAAAATCGTAAAGTGAAACTTTGAGCCAATCCCAGCGCATTAGCAGAGCTAAAAGCGCTGTGATTGGTCCAAAGGACGTCAGAAAACACATCAAATAAAAAAAATAAAAAAAGGATCAGGAGGGGGCAAGGGCGCTCATCAGGAGCGTCCTGTATGGACGGCCTTGCCCCCCCCCCCCACTGCTCCCCACTTTCCGCCACTCCCCCCCCCCCCCCCCACGAAAAAGCAAAATTCTAGCAGCCCCGGTCCCCCTCCCTTCCTGTTCTTGTGTTTTGCAAAGCTAACTCCGCCTCCCGTCATTCTTACGCCCCGTGCCCCGCCCCCGCTGCCCCCCCTGAGGTCGACTACGCCGCTCCCCCCTCCACCGAGACCCCCCTCCCTATTACCGACCCGAGCAGCGCCTCTCACCTCTTTCTGAAGCGCTGCATGGGCAGGAAGATCTGTTGTGTTGATCGTAGAGTCTCCATGACGTCTCTTCTTCCCTGGCCTAGGCCCCGCCTCCTTCTGACATAAGTAACCTACGTCAGAAGGAGGCGGGCCTAGGCCAGGGAAGAAGAGACATCATGGAGACTCTGTGACCAACACAACAGATCTTCCTGCCCGTGCAGCGCTTCAGAAAGAGGTGAGAGGCGCTGCTCGGGTCGGTAATAGGGAGGGGGGTCTCGGTGGAGGGGGGAGCGGCGTAGTCGACCTCAGGGGGGGCAGCGGGGGCGGGGCACGGGGCGTAAGAATGACGGGAGGCGGAGTTAGCTTTGCAAAACACAAGAACAGGAAGGGAGGGGAACCGGGGCAGCTAGAATTTTGCTTTTTCGTGGTGGGTGGGAAAGCAGTGGAAAGTGGGGAGCAGCGGGGGGGGGGGGGGGGGTGGGCAAGGCCGTCCATACAGGACGCCTTGGACGAGCGCCCTTGCCCCCTCCTGATCCTTTGTTTTTGGATTTTGCTGACCGGGTAGCCACGTGTATGTGTTGTGGCTTTTTTGTTTGTTTGTTTTTACGTTTGCAGCATGCGCAGAGCAGCCAGCAAAACGCTTGGCTGCTCTGCGCATGATTTAGGGGCCGATTACCGATGTGTATTGTCATTCTTTGATACATTGTACGTTTCAATACCGATCTGAGCATGTGTGACTTTTTTTTTTGGTGCATTCTTCATTTTTTTTAAATCGTTAGGGACTAACGATTTTGATTTTTTTACGTTTGGTTGCTGCATCTGCCTCATAATGTCTTTAACCTGCAGCTGGAATCGGAAACTCCCAAGACCTTTCTTGTATATTCAATGTCTCAGGCCTCTGCATTTCCAACATGCTGTGACTTGCATTTTACCATGTCCACAGTCTCAAAGGCAACTGCTTTCTCTCATCAAGTGCTCTCCAGCTGGGACACAATTAGTTGTTATTGTGTCCTGCACTTCAAAAGTTTGCTCTTCCTGTATTATGCAAAGTGATTTTTAAGTAGGGGATATATGAATGAGAGAGTGTATGGATGATACTAGATGTTAATTGGAATATTTTGATATTGTATATTTAATAAAGATTTGTATTTTAATTGCAACGGTTGCTTGTTGAAAGTAGTATATATATATATATATATATATATATATATATATATATATATATATATATATATATATATATATATATATATATATATATATATATATATATATACACACAAAATCCATCTCATGTAGTCATTGTGGGCAGTGGTGTGCTGGTAAAATGTTTAACAACAGGCTCTCTCCCAGGTCCACCTCTGCGCCCCCCCCCCCCCCAAATTGCAGAGCTGGATATAGCCAGGGAGAGAGCCTGGGGGGGGGCAATGCATTACTCCAGAAAAAAGAAAATGAAATGATCCCAGGTTCCAATCTAATTCATGTTTAAAGTGGGATAAAATGCCATAAATAAGTAAATAAATATAAACTTTTAATGTTGAGCACCTGATTCTCAAAGTGGGCATATTCCAAACACTATAATGAAAATAAAATGATTTTTTTCTACCTTTGTTGTCTGGTGACTTTGTTTTTCTGATCATGCTGGCCCAGTATCTGATTCTGCTGCTATCTGTCCTCTTAACTCCGTTTTCAGGGCTTCCCTTCCATTTATTTCTTTACTTTCCACCTTTCTTCTTCATTTCTTGCCCTACATCCGTAAGTAAAAGCTGGGTCCTCCACAGACTTGACTGTCCAGTGGATCCAGCTTCTGCCTATTTTCTTCATCCATGTGCAGTTTTTCGCCTCTCTTCCTTTTCCCTCATCTCATCTCCTTCCTCACTCTTCCCTGCCCTCCATCCATGTCCAGCATTTCTTCTCTCTCCCTTCCCTCTCCTCCATCCATGACCAGTAACCCTCTTCTCCCCTGCCCTCCCCTCCATCCACCCATGTCCAGCAACTCTCCTGACCACCCTGCCCTCCCCTCCATCCACCCATGCCCAGCAAGCATCCTGTCCACCCTGCCGTTCCCTCCATCCACCCATGTCCAGCATTTCTTCTCTCTCTCTTCCCTCTCCTCCATCCATGTCCAGCAACCCTCCTCTCCCCTCCATCCACCCATGTCCAGCAACTCTCCTCTCACCTGCCCTCCCTCCATCCATATCAGCAATTTTCTTCTCTTCCCTGCCCCCTCCATCCACCCACACCCAGCGATTCTCTTCTCTCCCCTGCCCCCTCTCCAGCCACCCATACCCAGCGATTCTCTTCTCTCCCCTGCCCCCTCCAGTCACCCATACCCAGAGATTCTCCTCGCTCCCCTGATTACCTCCGTCGAAGCGGCCGCGTTATTGAAAGCCCTGCCCATCTCTAGCCTTCTCTTCGTTCCCTCAGAGTCCCACCCTCATGGAAAGAGGAAATGATGTCAGAAGGCAGGACTCTGAGGGAATGAACTCACAAAGGGAAGGCTAGAGACGGGCAGGGCTTTCAATGATGCGGCCGGGCAGAGGTAATAAAAAAGATTTAAGCCCCCCAGGGCGGCGCAGGCAAACAAGGGTAGTGGTGGGACTTGAGGTAAGCGGGGTAAGCATGGCTTGTGGCACCCTCCTGCCATGCTTAACTCGTTTACCGGAGCCGGCTCGCCCTGCAGAACTGGCTCACAAGATGTTAAAAAATTTAACAGCCGGCTCCAGCACACCACTGATTGTGGGGCATCCAAAAACCTGACTGGCTAGATGTGTCCCAAGGATTGGGTTGAAAGCCACTGTTCCGAACACTACTAATGGCAATACTGCAAGGCTACCACTAGGGGTTGCAGGCACCATTATAAACCCAGCGCCAGAAGGGGTAGGCCAGGGTTACCATATTTGCGGACACAAAAAATAAAAATGGTTGCTACCTTTGCTAAAGAAATATTTAATTGTAGAAAATGTGTAAATGGCTTTTAGTTAATTAACACACATAAAACAGTGACTGACTTACAGTACAGCAGTAGATAATGATCTGCTTTTCAAAAACTTCCGGATTTGAGTTTGACTGAGTTTGATCAGAAGAGCAGATATCCCTCAACAACTTTGTCTGGCTTCTGAGATATATGTGAAAGTCTTTGCATGCCACATGTTTAAAGTTTTGCTGCAGGAACAAAATTCCTTTGGTGACAGATTCAAGCAGCAGGGAACAGCACCCCCATGTGTCTAGACTAACAAATAGGCCAGAAATGGTTTCTCTCATTATGCAGATAGTATGTTGATCATAGGCTAGAGAATAACACGGGAGCGGGTAATCGCGGTAATTCGCAGTAAAACCGCAGGAATGGGCAAAATTTTCAAAGTTTTACTGCGGATGCAAGAAGAGGTTATTTCCCCGCCCCGCAATAGCGATAATAACCGCTGCACCCGCGGTACAACAGATGCCTACCTTTCTCCCGTTCTCCCTCCATTCCTTACAAGTCACGTGTTGCTCGCTCTCCATTCCCCTCCCCCCGCCGCCACCAGGTCCTGTATCGCACTCTCCCTACCCCCCCCCTGCAAAATCCAGTGTCACTCCTCCACCTCTTCGCTGTGCTCCCGCTGCAGCCTTTCCAACTTCCGGGCTGCCGGCAGCGTTAACAATGTAAGCACGCTGCCATCGCACAGCCCGGAAGCCTTCTCTCTATTGCAACTTCCTGTTTCCGCATAGGTAGGTCGCTCACTGCAGAGAGGCTTCCTGGCACGCGAAGGCAGCATGCTTACATTGCTAATGCTGCCAGCAGCCCAGAAGATGGAAAAACTGCAGGGAAGCATGACGGAGAGGTGAAGGAGTGACACCGGAGCTTGCAGAGGGGGGAGGGAGAGTGCAGAACAGGACCCGGTGGCAGCAGCAGTGGCGGGGGAGAGGTGGAAGAGAGAGCAACACCGGACCTTGTGGGAAGGGAGGGAAAGTGACACGGACCCTGTGGGGGGGAGGCAGGAAGATTGGGGGAGCAACACCGAACTTGGGAGGGGGAGGGAGGGAGGGAGGGAGGGAAAGCGATACAAGACATTGTGGGGAGGGGGGAGGGAAAGTGTCACCAGACTTTGTGGGGGGGCGGGTGGTATGGAGGGACAGCAACACTAGACTTTGTAGAGGGTGAGAGGGAGTGAAAGCGACACCATACCTTGGACGGAAGGAAGAAGGGAGGGAGGGAGGGAGGGAGAGTGGCACAACCTTGCAAGGGGGGAAGAGGAAGGAAGGGCATGGGGTATAGGGCCTTCGGAGCAAGGGAATGAAAGAGAGAAAAGGATGGAGGTGGGGACTGATAGGGTGATGAGATCCAGTGGAGGGTAGATGAGGGCTAATAGGATGGGAATGGGGGCTAAGGAAGTGGGGAAAGATAGGGGTTTAGGAGACTGGATATTAAGTGAGAGACAGAGGGCGCAACGATAAAAGCTAGTAGGTAGATGAGAAGTGAAACAGAGACTAAGGTGAGAGAAAGGGGGATAAACACAAATAAGGGATGGGGGAACAGACATGAAATGAAAAGTCACTGCCAGACAGATGTAGAGAAGGAAAGGAAGAAGCTAAGACGAGAGAGAAGAAATGGAAACGCCAATGTGGAAAAGAATTTAGAGAAGACTGACTCGTGGAAAAGAGACTGGGACCAGCCCAATTAGAAAAAATAAAGTGCTCAGACAACAAAGGTAGAAAATAAATATTTTTTATTTAATACTTTTTAAGGACTGAGATGTGCTTACAGAACTGGCTTTCTTGAGGGAGATCTGTATTTCAGCTATTCTGTGGTTCCCTGTTTTGTATAGTGAGAAAAGAATTAAATGTGCTTGGAGTTGTGGAACGATTAGAAAAATTAATGCTCATTATTGCTTGCTATGTGAATGAATATTCCATCATTGTTTCATTATTCCTTGCCAGAGCAGTCCAGTATTATTACATTTTAAGGGTATTTGTTTTAATTCGTTTATACAGTCCTTACATGCACATGATTTTGCTCTTCAAACCCAAAGATAAATCTTAAGGGTGGTTAAACAGTGAGGCTTCTGTGGATAGGGACAGCGTTCGTGGGGGTGGGGACGGGGACAAACTTTGTTCCCGCGTCATTCTCTATATAGGCGCATAAAATGACCATATCACATCAGAAAAAGAGGATGTTTTCCTAAAAACCAAAAATCCTGTAGGACATATTATTATTATTAGCATCTGTATAGCACTACCAGGCGCACGCAGCGTTGAACACCTGATACAAAGAGACAGTCCCTACTCAAAAAGAGCTTACAATCTAAATAATACAGACAGACAAGACAGACATATCTGAAGAAGTCCACAAGGAGGACATGGGGAAACCCTAAGAAGGGGCAAGATTATGTGGGGATTGTTCTCCGAACCTTCTAGATACTAGGAATTAGGAAGGTAGGCCTGGGGGGGGGGGGGTTAAAATACTTGGAGGGAGCCTTTGCTGTGTGGTGATGTCATTTGAGGGGGTGGGAAGACAGCTCCTTATTGTGAGCACCAGCCGGGATAGAATAATAACACTGCTTGTGAGGTTGATCACTAGTTGCAAATATTGTTGTACGTGGGTCTCTTGTATAAAGATTGTGATTACAGCTTCAGGATCTAGAGCCCTGCAGCACATAATCTCTGTGAGAATAATAACTCTTTTGTTGACAAGAAATCCCAGCTCAACTATAGAGGGAATTTAACTTCATGGTGTTTTTGCATGTGACTCACATACTTAGTCATGTGATTTCTCAGAAATTGGCTCTGAATTAGAGGAAGCACTGCAGCTGGAATCAGTAAATCAGTAATAAGCCAACTGCTTTCCTTTAGCTCTTTACCTACAAAGAACCAGGAAAACAGGAGAGCAGATGAACTGGCAGTGGCGTAGGGAGGGGAGGGGCGGTCCACCCCGGGTGCACGTGCTGGGGGGGGGGTGTCGGCTCGCTGGTTCCCTGCTCTTTCTGCCCCGGAACCAGCATGGGCAGATGGGAAAAATTTTCCCCACCCCAAATCGGACCTAAACCAGCCCAAAACCCACCCAAAGTCAAACCCCGCCCCCAATGTCACCGACCCCGCCCCTGATGGCACTTCTGATGTCGTTAGCCCCGCCCCTGATGTCACCTCTGATGTCATTAACCCCGCCCCTGATGTCAACCCTACCCCGGAAAAGCTTCTATTGGACCAAATTGGACCAATAGAAGCCCCCGAAAAAAGTGCAAACCCCGCACAGCTGCAACGAAAAAGAAGCCCAATTTCCCGCAGCCCGCAGCCTTCGAAAATTTCCAGCATCCTGGCTTAAAAACCAGCCTAATTGGTTGGGAAACCCACCCATCTGGCAACACTGCCCGGAACAGGAACCACCTGTTCCGGGGCAGAGAAAGCAGGGAAGCAGCAAAGCCGATGCAGCTCCCAGTGACGTGCACTGGGGGCGGATCGGCCCTCCCGCCTGCCCCCCGCTGAAAGGTAGGGTGCGTTTCAGGGAGGGGAGTGCTCAGGAGGGGGGGCGCCGTGCCCTGCACCCGGGGGGGGGGGTGCGCAGCGGCGACCCGCCCAGGGTGTCAGGCACTCTCGCTATGGCACTGTGAACTGGAATTTTCTTTTTTGAGGGGGATAGACGGGGAAGGAGGGAGAGAGAGAGAGTAAGAAGAGAAACTGAGGAGGTGAACTGTAAATTCCTCAGATGAACAAGGTTCAATAAAGAATAGTTGCCAACATACCCAGTCCCAGGAGAGACACTTTTTAGCCAGTCCAAGTTTTGCACTTTAGAACCTAAAGCAGTGTGGGAGTTGTAGTCTCTCATTGTACCCGTTGAAATCGGTGCTGACGGTCTCTTAGGCCCCGATGCGCAAAACTCCAGCCCTTTATTTTGAATAACACCGTAAAAATACCACCAGAACAGCGTAGAAGAACAACGCCCGAATGCTCAATATAGGTACTGTCCACTTATATAGTAAATCAGCTCCCAGTCTCTCCTCCTTCTGCAATATAGTTCAAACATTCATTTAAACAATTGTGACCCCTCCCCCACTCCTGGGTTCAAATAGAATATAGTCTGAACCGAGTGTTTCACCCAGGGCAGAAGAAGGGCACAAAAAAAACTATTATTAAGAATAAAATTGCAGAGCATATACAAAAACATGGACTGATGAGACAAAGTCAGCACGGATTTAGTGAAGGGAAGTCTTGCCTCACCAATCTAATGCATTTTTTTGAGGGGGTAAGCAAACATGTGGACAATGGGGAGCCGGTTGATATTGTATATCTGGATTTTCAGAAGGCGTTTGACAAAGTGCCGCACGAAAGACTCCTGAAGAAATTGCAGAGTCATGGAATCGGAGGTAGGGTATTATTATGGATTAAGAACTGGCTGAAAGATAGGAAGCAGAGAGTAGGATTGCGTGGCCAGTATTCTCAGTGGAGGAGGGTAGTTAGTGGGGTCCCGCAGGGGTCTGTGCTGGGTCCGTTGCTTTTTAATGTATTTATAAATGACCTAGAGATGGGAATAACTAGTGAGGTAATTAAATTCGCCGATGACACAAAATTATTCAGGGTCGTCAAGTCGCAGGAGGAATGTGAACGATTACAGGAGGACCTTGCGAGACTGGGAGAATGGGCGTGCAAGTGGCAGATGAAGTTCAATGTTGACAAGTGCAAAGTGATGCATGTGGGTAAGAGGAACCCGAATTATAGCTACGTCTTGCAAGGTTCCGCGTTAGGAGTTACGGATCAAGAAAGGGATCTGGGTGTCGTCGTCGATGATACGCTGAAACCTTCTGCTCAGTGTGCTGCTGCGGCTAGGAAAGCGAATAGAATGTTGGGTGTTATTAGGAAGGGTATGGAGTCCAGGTGTGCGGATGTTATAATGCCGTTGTATCGCTCCATGGTGCGACCGCACCTGGAGTATTGTGTTCAGTACTGGTCTCCGTATCTCAAAAAAGATATAGTAGAATTGGAAAAGGTACAGCGAAGGGCGACGAAAATGATAGTGGGGATGGGACGACTTTCCTATGAAGAGAGGCTGAGAAGGCTAGGGCTTTTCAGCTTGGAGAAGAGACGGCTGAGGGGAGATATGATAGAAGTGTATAAAATAATGAGTGGAATGGATCGGGTGGATGTGAAGCGACTGTTCACGCTATCCAAAAATACTAGGACTAGAGGGCATGAGTTGAAGCTACAGTGTGGTAAATTTAAAACGAATCGGAGAAACTTTTTCTTCACCCAACGTGTAATTAGACTCTGGAATTCGTTGCCGGAGAACGTGGTACGGGCGGTTAGCTTGACGGAGTTTAAAAAGGGGTTAGATAGATTCCTAAAGGACAAGTCCATAGACCGCTATTAAATGGACTTGGAAAAATTCCGCATTTTTAGGTATAACTTGTCTGGAATGTTTTTACGTTTGGGGAGCGTGCCAGGTGCCCTTGACCTGGATTGGCCACTGTCGGTGACAGGATGCTGGGCTAGATGGACCTTTGGTCTTTCCCAGTATGGCACTACTTATGTACTTATGGCCCACGGACTTTTGCTCCTCCTTAAGATACCTTGGTTCACCAATTCCTGCACATGTTTTTTGAATTCCTCGAAGATATGTGGTGATACACGGCGGTAGGGTTGCTTGATGGGTGGAACAGTCCCTGTATTTATTTCATGGGTTATGATTGAGGAGAAACCAATATCCTGCTCCGTTTTGGAGAACACATCCTGATATTGGTTCAATAATTGCCTTAATTTATCAGCTTGCTCCTTTTTCAGTGAATCCCAATCAATCTTGATCTTAGTTAGATGTTCTGACAAAATTTGATCCCTTATTACTTCTTGGCAGGAACCAACTCTTCTCACTTCGCAGCTTTGACCCTTTCTCTCAATCAGCAAATCTGTAGCAGTCAACACAGGGTCGGCTTTGAAAATTTCGGCCACTCTTATTCTCGGTGCCAACTTAGCCTCAGTCTCCCCATAATTCAGCACCCTGACAGGAACATTTCCCTTTTTGGGTCGCACTAGAGCGTTAGCCACCATTAGATTACCCGGTAGATTTAACATAGCTGTAGCTCGAACTACCATGGTACATGCGGTCATTCCCCTTACATTGTGGCATTTCCCAGCTAAAATCTTCTCCGAAAGGGGTGGAATTACATGCTTTTGGTTCCCCACTATTTTTATGAACCCCAGTCTTTTTGTGGTGTCATGTTCATCAAACTTTTTCTGCTGCTGAATTTCATGCCAAATCCGTGCCACACCAGTATGACTGGATTCAGGAGTTAGCTGTGACAGATCTCTGAAGAGTCCCTCTAGCGCTTGTAGTACATTCATACCTAATATTCCCATTATTTCCTGATCCCCCCCTTTATTTGCTTGCAGATTGTCTCGTACAATGAAGATGCAGCAAGAGGGTACAGTCTGTCCTAGGCACTTTACATCCGTTTCTATACAGCCTAGCACGGGCAAGTCAGTTCCATTAGCCGCTGTTAGTGTAATCCAGCTGGCATCCTGTAATTGCTCCGTATCATTAAAATGCTTGTAATATTGACTTGCCACAATAGTTGTTACATCGGACCCAGTGTCCACGATACATTTAATTGGAATTTTCCCAAATGACACGGTTAATACAGGACTCTTTCCTATCGCCTTTTCTCTGAAGGCTTCAACGCTCTCTCTGGCATCTCCCTTCTGTATTGTCTGCACACTCACTATGGACTGATGCTCCTCCCCCTCTACTGTCCCTGTCTTGATCAAAGCCTTTCCCTTCTTTTCCACTTGTGTACCACTTGTACTGGGTTGTACTCCATTATCCCTTCTTACATTCTCCATTCTTGATGTTTCAGCCATCATTCTTTTTTCACTTTGGCAGAATCTGGCGATGTGTCCGGGTTCCTGGCATTTGTAACAGACTAAGAGACCTCTGTCATCACGTAAAGGTGCTTTCCGATCACTCCCTCTGTATAGTGTGGTTCTTTCCCTTCTCAAATCGTCAGGACGACTTATTTTCTCTCTTCTCTGCCAGTCTAATATCGCATCCTGTTTCTTTCCCATCTGATCCAGCAGTTTAGTGATTCCTGAGAGTGCAGATGCCAGCATCTCTGTGTCAGCAGACACAGTGCGTTCAAGTGGATCCCGACTGCGTTGCAGAATCCGCACACTTGATGCTCCCATCTCCGGCAGTCGCTCTTCCTCCGACCAACGAATAGCGGCCTGCATCAGGTCGGCAAACCTCATGTCGGGATTTTCTTCCCATCTTCGGGTCATTTCTCTTCTCAGCATGACATCCTTCAGACCCAGCAAAAATTGTTCCTTTAGTACACTCTCCGGGCGACTTATTCAGGAATTATCACGAGCTCGAATCATCTCCAATCTCTCCTGCAGCTGATAAGCATATGCTCGAATGGTTTCTCTATCCCCTTGCCTTCTGTCATAAAACTCCTTTACCCGTATCCCCAACGGGACTTTGTATCCATAAACCTGTGTTAACAATTCGAAAACATCTTCCACTGTTTGCTCTCTCTCTCGGGCCATGTACTTCACAGTATCTTTGGCTTGCCCCTTGATATGATCTTTTAGGACCTCCAGTTGATCTACTGGTGCCACCCTTAGAATTTTCAGAGCTGACCTGACTGTCTCAATCCACTCCTCCATGGTGGTATCACCTGTACGGGCAGGGAACCCGTAAAAATCAGGTATGTTCTTCTCTTTTCATATCACCACTGTGGTAGTAGATTGCTGACTTGGTTCATCACGATCTCGTCCCTCCATAGAATTTCACAGCTCGTCTATCTGCCTCTGCAGGTCTTCCATGTCTTCCTCTGTCACCTGATGTGTGGGCCCCAACAAGCAAACAAAATTCCCCCACACAGCAATTGGGCTAGCAGATAGAATTACTTGTACTTACTTCAACAGAGAGGAACGATTGCCTTTACAAAGGAAGAGAGTTTCAAAAGCAACTATACATGTACATTTATAAATCTGCCCCCCCCCCAAATTCACTTTATTGATACAGTGAAGGCACTATCCTGCCGACTACGCCATTTTTGTGACCCCTTCCCCACTCCTGGGTTCAAATAGAATATAGTCTGAACCGAGTGTTTCACCCAGGGCAGAAGAAGGGCACAAAAAAAACTTTGAAATAACAATAGATTAGTAAAAGTTTACTTTATTCTAATATGAACTTAAATGAACACAATAGATTTCACCCCTCAGTAACCTTAACATTACATTTCTTTATTTCCTATAGGTTCCTTTATTCTCTATAAGGCTCAACTTCGGAATGACTGCACATCAGATAAGTATCAGTTCAATTTCCTAAACTAAAAGTTAAACATGCATGCAAATGATTATATACTAATATGAGTCCCTTATATAGAATTGATTCTTTGTTTCTTTTCTTCTTTTTCAGGTTTTGGTTTTTCCTCCGGAGACTTCAAGGTAAGTATACTATTTTTCTCTTTATTCCATTAAAGTTCAAAAGGATACTTTTATTTACGTCCCCTCAGCTGGCTTTGTATCTTCTCTCTTCTGCCAATCGTTGGGTACCATAAGCTTGCTGCAGAGTTGAACCCTGGCCAGGGTGCAGGAATCAGGAACGTAGACACCTACTACTCTAATCTATAACAAAGCAATAACCCTAAAATCTAACTGATCCCCACAATACAAGTGCCTACTGCACACATTTCCTATCTAGCTTTAAAAGAAAACATATAATTATTAATCCCTACTCTATTTACCTCCCCCCATCAGAATTTAAACAACATCAGCGTGTGCTAAGTAGTTCTTTAAAATTCCAGGGTTGAAATTTAAAAAAACCCTTTTTGTTTATAATCAATGAGAAACTTAAACTTGCAGGTTAGCTTTTCACTTTTTTAACTCTTGCTAAACCATTTAGGTTCCATAGAGTTCTAAAATGCTATCAAGCTACCACTAGCTCAGGACCCCTTTTTCAGAGAGCCCAGAACACATTAATCTGAGAACAAGATTGAGGAATTTAATTCACTTACAATCCCAACTCACAGTCAGCCATCAATATTTTTTCCTAAAGCCCTTTTTAAACGCGGCGGGCTTTCAAATTAAATGAACTACTTTTACCCTCTCACATCACACTCATATAACACATTTTTAAACACTTTTACTTAATTTTAACTCAAAATTCCCTCTCAACTGAGCACAGCTCTTAAACACAGCTCTGCCCTGCTCAGCACTCACCTCCCAACTGACAAACCGTCACACTTAGAATCCTTACCCTAGCTCCTGCCCCAGCACGAGCTCAACACTCCAAACCCCACAGTACATAAACACAGCATTTTAAAATTAAAATAATCATTTTTTAAACATGTATACATAAACATTTTGTTCAAATAATGTAAATTTTGTACCTTTTTCTTCTCTGAATCCTAGAAAAGCTCCTTTTTCATCCCAGCACGAGCCCCTCGCCGCTCCACTCTCGAGACAACAGCTGACTCGTGTCATCAGCTGTTCTTACTCCTCACGCGCTCCCCCCAGCGCGTGCCGCACTCTCTCCGCCGCAAACCGCCACATAAATAAAATAAAACATTGGGAGAGTGCACCGGAGCACTCTCCCCATCATCTCCGGTCTCACCCCCACCTTCGTTTAACTTCAGAACCGGCTCCCTCGCTAAATAGAGCCGGTTCCCTTTAAAATTAATAATATCCTGAGCCCTGCATCGGATGTGTACGTCTGATGTCATTGCGTGACGTCAGACGCCGACGCAGGACCAATCAACCTTCGAACCTCCCCCCTTCGCCTTCGCTCCGCCTTTGCTCCGCCCAATCCCGCCGAAAACCCCAAGCCCAAAAACAACTCGAGGTCGAGGTCTGGCGCGATCGTTCTCCTCCCTCCACTCCAATGCGCCTCTGCCCGCCAAAACCGCAAATCAGCTGAACAGCTGATCGCCGCTCCCTCGGCGCACTTCTCTTCTCTCCCGGTCCCGATCTCGGCGCACCCTAAAAAAAACTCGTGCTGCTGCCAGATCTCCTTCCCGCTCCAAGTCCGACGCCCCACAATCCCCCGGTAAGTTTTAACTTTAACCTCTTATGGGTTACATTCACCCTAGCCAAGTAAAAAAATGTATGAAATAACATTTTTTTTTTTTTTTTTAATATCTTACACCTCCTTCCCACCCTATATATTAAAACATTTCATCTACAACTATATATACCAACATATCTTTCAAACCAATCACATAACCTTTCACTCGGTTCTCACAAGCACTACATAATGAATTGCTCCTTCAAAAAGTTGGGTATTTTCCCCTTAGTTATTCTTTCAGAACATCTTATTTCTGGAACATTCCTCTCTATAATACTCCCATCCACATCTGATCCAACTTCTTGCGGTCGACTATAACCCGTAGTAATAATAAACCAGGATGTGATAGGAGTATTAGACAATCGTTCATTCTCCGTGAACTTCCTAGGTTCCATCTCTTTCATGGTCTTTTCTTTTTCTGTTACACTTTCATCAAACACATCCCAATTAATTCGTTTTAATTGGTTCCTATGTAAAATCTTCTCTACCCCCTCTTTGCTACGAAGCTTATATACATTATTCCCTGAACCCATTCTTGTTATTACTTGATAGGGTTTCTCCTCCCATAGATTCTCTAGTTTATGGCGTCCAGAGAACCCTTGTTTCCTTATTAGGACCCACACACCAGGCTCCAGGACTTGTTCGCAGGCGTGTAAGTCATAAGCTTTCTTGACCTTCATACCACTCTTCTCAGATGCTTTCCTCGCCACGTCTCTCATCTCACTCAGCTTTCTCTCATGGGTCTGCAGCCATTCATCAACTGAGACATCAGATGGATTTACTTCTGCTATCACATCCCATTCCTTATATGGTAACAGTGACTCCCTACCCAGGAACAGGTGCGCTGGGGTGTACCCCGTTGATCCATGTACCGTGCTGTTATATATTTGACACATCTCCGGAAGGTACTCAGACCACCTCTTTTTCTTTCCTTCCCCCATTGTTCGCAGCAAATGATGCATAGTGCGATTAAATCTCTCGCAGCGGCTGTTCCCCTGCGGATGGTATGGGGTAGTTCTGGATTTCTCCATGTGGTACTTCACACACAGTTCCTTGATTATTTCTGACTCAAAATTTTGTCCCTGATCAGTATGAATTCGGACAGGGCAACCATAAACAGTGACCCAGCTTTCGATCAGCGTTCGGGCTGTAGTACGCGCTGTCTGATTTCTAGTGGCAACAGCTGCGGTAAATCTTGTGAACATATCTGTTATTATTAATACATTCTCGTATCCTTTTGTATCCTTCTCTAGCACCGTGTAGTCTAGTGCTACTACTTCTTGAGGCTGAGTCACATTAAAAGGGTGCATTGTAGCTTTTCTGATCGGCACTGACTCTTTAGCATAAGCACAAACTTTACAGTGATTGATCCATTCCTGAATGTCCTTCCACAGGTGAGGCCAAAAATATTTTCTTCTAATTTGTTTGCTAGTGATTTCAGCTGCGAAATGTCCTTTTCTATTGTGGTATAATTCCAAAATCGACTTTCTCTTTGATATTGGTACTATTATTTGATTTATTTCACTCCCGTCCCTGTAGTCCTCCACTTGACGACATAAAATCCCATTCTTTATCTGCAATTTTTGATGAAACTTCCACAAACTTTTCGTGTCTGGCAACCAGCTCTCGTAATCACCAAGCTGAGCTGTCTCCAGTGCCGTCAATATTGGCCCAATAGTGGGATCTTCTCTCTGCCACTCAGCCAAATCAGCATCCGAACCTAAATCATTCTGAATAGGACATGTGTGTTGAGTTTGAACCCACACTTTTGCTTTGCACTTCTTTGTTACTTTCTTTAAACATGTTGATACCTCCACTTGATTCAGGGTTAAAAAATCTTTCCCATCCTCCGCCTCAACTTCTTCCTCCATTTTCCCTTCTGGTAATCTAGATAGGGCATCTGCGACTCTATTTAATCTTCCAGCTTTGTACACGATGTCAAAATCCAACTCAGCCAACTGCGCAAGCCAACGTTGCTCAGTGGCTGGTATATTGGCAGTTTCTAAATACTTTAGCGGATTATGATCCGTCCTGACAGTAAATTTCCTGTATAGCAAGTATTCGCGGAATTTGTCTGCTGCCGCCCATTTTAGCGCCAGCAACTCCAGCTTGAACGCACTGTACTTATTATCATTACTCTCAGCCTTCCTTAGTCCACGACTGGCGTAAGCTATAACCTTCTCCGCTCCATCTTGAATTTGACTTAGCACTGCCCCCAATCCTTTACTACTTGCATCTGTTGTTAATATAAAAGGGAGCTCAAAACGAGGAAAGGTCAAAATGGGCGCTGACATCAATTTCTGTTTAAGAGTTTCAAAACTCTTCTGACACTCCTGGGTCCAAATAAATGGAATTTCCTTCTGATTCTTTTTGGGTTTTCCCATCAATCTATGCAGTGGAGCAGCCTCCGCGGCAAAATTAGGAATGAACCGTCTATAAAAACTTGCAAATCCGATAAAACTTCGCACTCCTTTTGCATTTGTGGGTATCTCCCAGCGTTGGAGAGCCTCAGTCTTGTCTGGATCCGCAGATACACCCTGTGCTGAAACTATGTATCTAAGGAAACAAACTTTTGGACACAGCAACTTGCATTTGGATGGTTTTAATTTCAATCCAGTATCTTTCAACCGTTGGAACACTTGCTCTAATCTTTCCAAATGTTGATCAAAACTCTTCGCATAAATTAATATATCATCCAGGTAGAGCAGCAGCGTGTTGAAAACATAGTCCCCTAGCACACACTCCATCAAGCGCTGAAAGCTTGCGGGAGCGTTGCACAGACCGAAAGGCATCCTTGACCATTCGAAGAGGCCGAATGGGGTTGTGACAGCTGTTTTCTCCATGTGGGCGGGGGCCATCCCCAACTGGAAATACCCGGAAGTTAGGTCCAATGATGAGAACCATTTGGCGCCCCCCAGAGCATCCAATGCTTCATCAATCCGGGGAAGCGGGTAAGCATCTTTTATGGTAACAGCATTTAGATGGCGATAGTCGCAGCAAAATCGTAAAGAGACGTCTTTTTTTCTCAACACCACGGCTGGTGGGGGATTTCAATTACCCGCATATAGACTGGGTTAATGTAACATCTGTACACGCAAGGGACATAAGATTTCTTGATGAAATCAAGGACAGCTTCATGGAACAGCTAGTTCAGGAGCCGACAAGAGAAGGAAAAATACTAGACTTAGTCCTTAGTGGTGCTCATGATCTAGTGCAGGGGGTAACGATACGAGGGCCGCTTGATAACAGTGATCATAATATGATCGGTTTTGATATTGGCATTGAAGGAAGTGAAACTAGGAAATCAAGTACGCTAGCGTTTAACTATAGAAAAGGTGATTACGACAAAATGAGAAAAATGGTGAAAAAAAGACTGAAAGGAGCAGCTCGCAGAGTAAAAAACTTGCATCAGGCGTGGATGCTGTTTAAAAACACCATCCTGGAGGTTCAGGACAAATATATTCCACGTATTAGAAAAAAGGTAAAAAAGACTAAACGTCAGCCGGCGTGGCTAAACAGTAAGATAAAGGAAATCATTAGAGCCAAAAAACAATCCTTCAGAAAGTGGAGAAGAGAACCAACTGAAAGTAACAGGATAGATCATAAGGAATGCCAAGCCAAATGCAAAGCGGAGATAAGGAGGGCAAAAAAGGACTTTGAGAAGAAATTAGCGTTGGAAGCAAAAATACATAGTAAAAATTTTTTAGATACATTAAAAGCAGGAAACCGGCCAAAGAGTCGGTTGGGCCGCTGGACGAAAATGGTGTTAAAGGGGCGATCAAGGAGGACAAAGCCGTAGCGGAGAAATTAAATGAATTCTTTGCTTCGGTCTTCACCGAGGAGGATTTGGGGGGGACACCGGTGCCGGAAAGAATATTTGAAGCGGGGGAGTCGGAGAAACTAAACAAATTCTCTGTAACCTTGGAGGATGTAATGGGTCAGTTCAGCAAGCTGAAGAGTAGTAAATCACCGGGACCTGATGGTATTCATCCCAGAGTATTAATAGAACTAAAAAATGAACTTGCGGAGCTACTGTTAGAAATATGCAATCTGTCCCTAAAATCGAGTGTAGTACCGGAAGACTGGAGGGTAGCCAATGTTACTCCGATTTTTAAGAAGGGTTCCAGAGGAGATCCGGGAAATTATAGACCGGTGAGTCTGACGTCGGTGCCGGGCAAGATGGTGGAGGCTATTATTAAGAATAAAATTGCAGAGCATATACAAAAACATGGACTGATGAGACAAAGTCAGCACGGATTTAGTGAAGGGAAGTCTTGCCTCACCAATCTAATGCATTTTTTTGAGGGGGTAAGCAAACATGTGGACAATGGGGAGCCGGTTGATATTGTATATCTGGATTTCAGAAGGCGTTTGACAAAGTGCCGCACGAAAGACTCCTGAAGAAATTGCAGAGTCATGGAATCGGAGGTAGGGTATTATTATGGATTAAGAACTGGCTGAAAGATAGGAAGCAGAGAGTAGGATTGCGTGGCCAGTATTCTCAGTGGAGGAGGGTAGTTAGTGGGGTCCCGCAGGGGTCTGTGCTGGGTCCGTTGCTTTTTAATGTATTTATAAATGACCTAGAGATGGGAATAACTAGTGAGGTAATTAAATTCGCCGATGACACAAAATTATTCAGGGTCGTCAAGTCGCAGGAGGAATGTGAACGATTACAGGAGGACCTTGCGAGACTGGGAGAATGGGCGTGCAAGTGGCAGATGAAGTTCAATGTTGACAAGTGCAAAGTGATGCATGTGGGTAAGAGGAACCCGAATTATAGCTACGTCTTGCAAGGTTCCGTGTTAGGAGTTACGGATCAAGAAAGGGATCTGGGTGTCGTCGTCGATGATACGCTGAAACCTTCTGCTCAGTGTGCTGCTGCGGCTAGGAAAGCGAATAGAATGTTGGGTGTTATTAGGAAGGGTATGGAGTCCAGGTGTGCGGATGTTATAATGCCGTTGTATCGCTCCATGGTGCGACCGCACCTGGAGTATTGTGTTCAGTACTGGTCTCCGTATCTCAAAAAAGATATAGTAGAATTGGAAAAGGTACAGCGAAGGGCGACGAAAATGATAGTGGGGATGGGACGACTTTCCTATGAAGAGAGGCTGAGAAGGCTAGGGCTTTTCAGCTTGGAGAAGAGACGGCTGAGGGGAGATATGATAGAAGTGTATAAAATAATGAGTGGAATGGATCGGGTGGATGTGAAGCGACTGTTCACGCTATCCAAAAATACTAGGACTAGAGGGCATGAGTTGAAGCTACAGTGTGGTAAATTTAAAACGAATCGGAGAAACTTTTTCTTCACCCAACGTGTAATTAGACTCTGGAATTCGTTGCCGGAGAACGTGGTACGGGCGGTTAGCTTGACGGAGTTTAAAAAGGGGTTAGATAGATTCCTAAAGGACAAGTCCATAGACCGCTATTAAATGGACTTGGAAAAATTCCGCATTTTTAGGTATAACTTGTCTGGAATGTTTTTACGTTTGGGGAGCGTGCCAGGTGCCCTTGACCTGGATTGGCCACTGTCGGTGACAGGATGCTGGGCTAGATGGACCTTTGGTCTTTCCCAGTATGGCACTACTTATGTACTTATGGCCCACGGACTTTTGCTCCTCCTTAAGATACCTTGGTTCACCAATTCCTGCACATGTTTTTTGAATTCCTCGAAGATATGTGGTGATACACGGCGGTAGGGTTGCTTGATGGGTGGAACAGTCCCTGTATTTATTTCATGGGTTATGATTGAGGAGAAACCAATATCCTGCTCCGTTTTGGAGAACACATCCTGATATTGGTTCAATAATTGCCTTAATTTATCAGCTTGCTCCTTTTTCAGTGAATCCCAATCAATCTTGATCTTAGTTAGATGTTCTGACAAAATTTGATCCCTTATTACTTCTTGGCAGGAACCAACTCTTCTCACTTCGCAGCTTTGACCCTTTCTCTCAATCAGCAAATCTGTAGCAGTCAACACAGGGTCGGCTTTGAAAATTTCGGCCACTCTTATTCTCGGTGCCAACTTAGCCTCAGTCTCCCCATAATTCAGCACCCTGACAGGAACATTTCCCTTTTTGGGTCGCACTAGAGCGTTAGCCACCATTAGATTACCCGGTAGATTTAACATAGCTGTAGCTCGAACTACCATGGTACATGCGGTCATTCCCCTTACATTGTGGCATTTCCCAGCTAAAATCTTCTCCGAAAGGGGTGGAATTACATGCTTTTGGTTCCCCACTATTTTTATGAACCCCAGTCTTTTTGTGGTGTCATGTTCATCAAACTTTTTCTGCTGCTGAATTTCATACCAAATCCGTGCCACACCAGTATGACTGGATTCAGGAGTTAGCTGTGACAGATCTCTGAAGAGTCCCTCTAGCGCTTGTAGTACATTCATACCTAATATTCCCATTATTTCCTGATCCCCCCCTTTATTTGCTTGCAGATTGTCTCGTACAATGAAGATGCAGCAAGAGGGTACAGTCTGTCCTAGGCACTTTACATCCGTTTCTATACAGCCTAGCACGGGCAAGTCAGTTCCATTAGCCGCTGTTAGTGTAATCCAGCTGGCATCCTGTAATTGCTCCGTATCATTAAAATGCTTGTAATATTGACTTGCCACAATAGTTGTTACATCGGACCCAGTGTCCACGATACATTTAATTGGAATTTTCCCAAATGACACGGTTAATACAGGACTCTTTCCTATCGCCTTTTCTCTGAAGGCTTCAACGCTCTCTCTGGCATCTCCCTTCTGTATTGTCTGCACACTCACTATGGACTGATGCTCCTCCCCCTCTACTGTCCCTGTCTTGATCAAAGCCTTTCCCTTCTTTTCCACTTGTGTACCACTTGTACTGGGTTGTACTCCATTATCCCTTCTTACATTCTCCATTCTTGATGTTTCAGCCATCATTCTTTTTTCACTTTGGCAGAATCTGGCAATGTGTCCGGGTTCCTGGCATTTGTAACAGACTAAGAGACCTCTGTCATCACGTAAAGGTGCTTTCCGATCACTCCCTCTGTATAGTGTGGTTCTTTCCCTTCTCAAATCGTCAGGACGACTTATTTTCTCTCTTCTCTGCCAGTCTAATATCGCATCCTGTTTCTTTCCCATCTGATCCAGCAGTTTAGTGATTCCTGAGAGTGCAGATGCCAGCATCTCTGTGTCAGCAGACACAGTGCGTTCAAGTGGATCCCGACTGCGTTGCAGAATCCGCACACTTGATGCTCCCATCTCCGGCAGTCGCTCTTCCTCTGACCAACGAATAGCGGCCTGCATCAGGTCGGCAAACCTCATGTCGGGATTTTCTTCCCATCTTCGGGTCATTTCTCTTCTCAGCATGACATCCTTCAGACCCAGCAAAAATTATTCCTTTAGTACACTCTCCGGGTGACTTATTCGGGAATTATCACGAGCTCGAATCATCTCCAATCTCTCCTGCAGCTGATAAGCATATGCTCGAATGGTTTCTCTATCCCCTTGCCTTCTACTACTACTACTATTTAGCATTTCGTCATAAAACTCCTTTACCCGTATCCCCAACGGGACTTTGTCTCCATAAACCTGTGTTAACAATTCGAAAACATCTTCCACTGTTTGCTCTCTCTCTCGGGCCATGTACTTCACAGTATCTTTGGCTTGCCCCTTGATATGATCTTTTAGGACCTCCAGTTGATCTTCTGGTGCCACCCTTAGAATTTTCAGAGCTGACCTGACTGTCTCAATCCACTCCTCCACGGTGGTATCACCTGTACGGGCAGGGAACCCGTAAAAATCAGGTATGTTCTTCTCTTTTCGTATCACCACTGTGGTAGTAGATTGCTGACTTGGTTCATCACGATCTCGTCCCTCCATAGAATTTCACAGCTCGTCTATCTGCCTCTGCAGGTCTTCCATGTCTTCCTCTGTCACCTGATGTGTGGGCCCCAACAAGCAAACAAAATTCCCCCACACAGCAATTGGGCTAGCAGATAGAATTACTTGTACTTACTTCAACAGAGAGGAACGATTGCCTTTACAAAGGAAGAGAGTTTCAAAAGCAACTGTACATGTACATTTATAAATCTGCCCCCCCCAAATTCACTTTATTGATACAGTGAAGGCACTATCCTGCCGACTACGCCATTTTTGTGACCCCTCCCCCACTCCTGGGTTCAAATAGAATATAGTCTGAACCGAGTGTTTCACCCAGGGCAGAAGAAGGGCACCTAAAAAACTTTGAAATAACAATAGATTAGTAAAAGTTTACTTTATTCTAATATGAACTTAAATGAACACAATAGATTTCACCCCTCAGTAACCTTAACATTACATTTCTTTATTTCCTATAGGTTCCTTTATTCTCTATAAGGCTCAACTTCGGAATGACTGCACATCAGATAAGTATCAGTTCAATTTCCTAAACTAAAAGTTAAACATGCATGCAAATGATTATATACTAATATGAGTCCCTTATATAGAATTGATTCTTTGTTTCTTTTCTTCTTTTTCAGGTTTTGGTTTTTCCTCCGGAGACTTCAAGGTAAGTATACTATTTTTCTCTTTATTCCATTAAAGTTCAAAAGGATACTTTTATTTACGTCCCCTCAGCTGGCTTTGTATCTTCTCTCTTCTGCCAATCGTTGGGTACCATAAGCTTGCTGCAGAGTTGAACCCTGGCCAGGGTGCAGGAATCAGGAACGTAGACACCTACTACTCTAATCTATAACAAAGCAATAACCCTAAAATCTAACTGATCCCCACAATACAAGTGCCTACTGCACACATTTCCTATCTAGCTTTAAAAGAAAACATATAATTATTAATCCCTACTCTATTTACCTCCCCCCATCAGAATTTAAACAACATCAGCGTGTGCTAAGTAGTTCTTTAAAATTCCAGGGTTGAAATTTAAAAAAACCCTTTTTGTTTATAATCAATGAGAAACTTAAACTTGCAGGTTAGCTTTTCACTTTTTTAACTCTTGCTAAACCATTTAGGTTCCATAGAGTTCTAAAATGCTATCAAGCTACCACTAGCTCAGGATCCCTTTTTCAGAGAGCCCAGAACACATTAATCTGAGAACAAGATTGAGGAATTTAATTCACTTACAATCCCAACTCACAGTCAGCCATCAATATTTTTTCCTAAAGCCCTTTTTAAACGCGGCGGGCTTTCAAATTAAATGAACTACTTTTACCCTCTCACATCACACTCATATAACACATTTTTAAACACTTTTACTTAATTTTAACTCAAAATTCCCTCTCAACTGAGCACAGCTCTTAAACACAGCTCTGCCCTGCTCAGCACTCACCTCCCAACTGACAAACCGTCACACTTAGAATCCTTACCCTAGCTCCTGCCCCAGCACGAGCTCAACACTCCAAACCCCACAGTACATAAACACAGCATTTTAAAATTAAAATAATCATTTTTTAAACATGTATACATAAACATTTTGTTCAAATAATGTAAATTTTGTACCTTTTTCTTCTCTGAATCCTAGAAAAGCTCCTTTTTCATCCCAGCACGAGCCCCTCGCCGCTCCACTCTCGAGACAGCTGACTCGTGTCATCAGCTGTTCTTACTCCTCACGCGCTCCCCCCAGCGCGTGCCGCACTCTCTCCGCCGTAAACCGCCACATAAATAAAATAAAACATTGGGAGAGTGCACCGGAGCACTCTCCCCATCATCTCCGGTCTCACCCCCCACCTTCGTTTAACTTCAGAACCGGCTCCCTCGCTAAATAGAGCCGGTTCCCTTTAAAATTAATAATATCCTGAGCCCTGCATCGGATGTGTACGTCTGACGTCATTGCGTGACGTCAGACGCCGACGCAGGACCAATCAACCTTCGAACCTCCCCCCCTTCGCCTTCGCTCCGCCTTTGCTCCGCCCAATCCCGCCGAAAACCCCAAGCCCAAAAACAACTCGAGGTCGAGGTCTGGCGCGATCGTTCTCCTCCCTCCACTCCAATGCGCCTCTGCCCGCCAAAACCGCAAATCAGCTGAACAGCTGATCGCCGCTCCCTCGGCGCACTTCTCTTCTCTCCCGGTCCCGATCTCGGCGCACCCCAAAAAAAACTCGTGCTGCTGCCAGATCTCCTTCCCGCTCCAAGTCCGACGCCCCACAATCCCCCGGTAAGTTTTAACTTTAACCTCTTATGGGTTACACAATATATATATATATATATATATATTGGTGACCACAGCTGTGCACATTACCAAATTTACTGAATGGTAATGGATTCTGCACACCTTTCTTCATTGGTTCACACTAATAGTGCTTTTACTTTTTATCGCTATTCTTCATATTTTAGTTTTAACTATCAAATACTCATCTTAAACGGTATATCGGACCCAGGGGTTGATGTTACTGCCCGATATGCATGTTTCGCCCTTATCAGGGCTGTTTCAAGGACTGCCCCCTTTGCCGTTTAGCTCCAGCTCTGCTTTCTAACATTCATAGTGTCATGGATGTGTCAGGAAACAGCCAGTGGTGTAGCTATGTGGGGCCAGGGGGGCCTGGGCCCCATAGATTTGGCCCTGGACCCCCTGCCGACGACCCTCTCGACCCCCCCCCCCCGTCGCTGCAGTCGCCTACCTTTGCTGGCGGGGGACCCCAACCCCCGCCAGCCGAGGTCTTCTGTCTTTTCCCATGTAAGGCTTCGTTCTTCTGAGTCTGACATCCTGCAGGGGGGGAGCAAAGTTGTTGGTGGTGGTGGTGGTGATGCGGGGGGGGGGGGGGGTGTTGGCAATGGCGGCAGCGGGAGGGGCTAAAATGTGCCCCCTCACCTCGGGCTCTGGACCCCCCTCCCGCCGAAGTCTGGCTACGCCCCTGGAAACAGCTAAGTTTTCTGCACTCTTAAGCATTAATAGAGAGGCATGAGTTAAAGAAAAAATATCATAGATGCTTGTGAGATGTGACTGGGGGAACATGTGGTCAGGAATAACTGTCTTAAGTGAATATACTACTTTCATAGTGACAGGGCTAGGTCTGGGAACAACTAAGTTTTCTGGTCACTCGTAAGCATTTATAAGAAGTGGCTTGTACTGAGTAATTCCAGCCTCTTGCTTTTGCTATATGAGGACTGTGGTCATATTTCAGGTTCGTGATCTCTCCTTTAAATGTTGAAAGGAAAGATACATCTCGGAGGCCTCACAGCTTTGGGTTTGACTGGTTTTTGGAAAAGCAGAGTATCATGCCAGTGATTCCCAGTGGTAGGACTTTTAAAACATGCTTCCCACTTACAGACAGAAACCCCCTAGCTCTTCTCAGGACAATGAGAGCAAAAGGGATTAGTAAGTATTTACATTTTGACATAGAAGGTTAAGGAAAACAATAATGAGGAAGTCAAGAAATTGACTTGTGCATTTTATCCCATTGTCACTGCATTTCTTCCTGTTCCTTTTAGAAATGGGCCATTTTTAAATTTGCTTTTACTTTCTCCATTACCTTCCTCAAACATGCAATACCGGACTTTTCTGGAAAACACTGAGCACCAGAGGATGAGGAAGCAATAAGCAAATTCCCCCACCTCTTAGGTATTATAAGGGAGGTACATCCTGCTATCGAAATACAATAGAAAAATGAGGACCAGGAAACTGCCTGGGAGCGTAATGGCCATCACTATCCTTCAGCACTATTTCCTCTAAGCTAGGCGGAAGTCCTCCAGCTACAGTCCTGCCAGTGGGGGGCGCTGTTTCACTATCACATTTTCAATAGTGAGGGGCAGGCAAGTTCTGCAGGACTCCAGGGAACCTGGTTTATGGTTTATTTGTGCTTGATATACTGCCATGAGATCAAGGGAGGCAGCAAGAACAATGAGGTGCTTATCCAAGTAGGAGTAAATCTCCCTAAGAAGTGCAGTAAAAAGGGTGAAAACCTGATTGTCTAGGATGCAAGGGTAGTGACCTTTCCAGAGACGAGGAGAATCGGGTGAAAATGATTTTTTTTCAAGAACCTTGAATAGAAAACATAAATTTGAAATAGGACAGTAGTCGGATGGAATAAGTGGCCTGCCACTTGATGTAACCTCCTGTTTCCTCAAAGGTGGATTGCAGTTTTCATTTCCAAAAGGCGGCAGTAGCAGCAGCAGCAGCGATTCCCATAGGCTGCCCTGCCGTCAGCACCGGCTTCTTCTCCCTACTGCGGCACACCACTTGATGTAACTTCCTGTTTCCTCAGAGGTGGGTCGCAGTAGAGCGAAGAGGCTGGTGCTGGCAGCAGGGCAGCCTATGAGAATTGCTACAGCGGCTGCCTTTTGGAAAAGAAAAAAAAATAAGGTAAACGCAGGGAAGAGGGCAGGGGGGAGATGCCAGACCGAGCGTGGGAGCGGGGGCAGTATCTCATCCCTGCCTTAGGCCGCTGGATATTCAATGCCAGGCCATGTCTGGGCTTTAGCACTGAATATCGAGTTTATGCGGTGCTGGCTAACACATAGCTGGTGAAGTTCATATTCATAGGATTACCATATTTGGTCCCCCCAAAAAGCGGACACACACCCCCGTCACATATCACCCCCCCCCCCCCCCCCCCCCCCAGGGTGTCCTATCCTCCCCTTCCTTTACTCTACTGCCCTGGTGGTCTAGCGACCTCTTTGGGTCAGGAAAGAGCCCCCTCTTCTTTCCTGCCCAGAGCGCTGCCCTGCATTCTGTTCCCCTTGCAATGCTGAGTGCTGACAGTCCCGGCGCCGATTCAAAAATGGCTGCAGGCCACCCGCCCACCCACCCATTAGGCCCGCCCTCAAAAAGAGGACATGTCCGGGTAAAACCAGACATATGGTAACCCTAGATATTCAGAGCTTAACCAGCCATGGGTTCCAGCATAAAGATAGGACTGTGATTTATGCGGCTACCTTGGCCAGATAAGTGCTGAATATTGGAACTTATCCAGCCAAGTGCTGACTCCGCCCCCCAAATAGCTGGTTTTCATTTAGGTGCTAGCTCTAATTTTCAGAGGTGATAACTGGTTAAGTGCCGCTGAAAATTAGCAGATAGTTCAAACAAGCGATTTAACCAGTCAGTGGCCATTTCTGGCCTGTTAAATCGTTTTGAATAGCCACCAGTATATTGTGAGTGGTGTTTAATTAGTTTGTTTTACTATACTGAATAACTTTTAGCACCAAAGCACATCCTATGCTTAGATTTTCCAGGGGATTTTTGTTAAGAGCAATAGTTCTGGCATCGAAAAGTACTGAAATACACATTAGAAGAGGAAAAAACATGTTTTGACAATGATTCTGCATCTTGGTCAAGAATTTAGAGTTCTGGCAGGGCAGTCATTAAGTTTACTGCTCTCTATACATGGCAGTCCTCCAGGTGCACTTTGCAATGTGGGTGGTGGTGGTGGTTTCCAAGAAGATTAGATAAAAGAGAGGGTGGGATGACGTAAAAAAGTTGAAGCCACTTAGCTAGTTCTCTGTTTCTTCTTCCTCACACAGCCATCATCCCAATACATTCAAAACAAACCTATGAGCTGCTGCATCCACATTGTCGTTCTTTATTGTTGGTAGCATTTTTATTTAATCTCACTTACATTTTCAATCATGCCAGCTTGTGCACCATATAGATGTACACAGAGGAAATATAATAACAGCATAAGTTTTCATAGGTAGAGTGGTGTGGTAGCCGAGTTAGTCCACTTTTAAAGGTTATCAATAGAAATCAAACAAAATAAAACATGGAAAAGAAAATAAGATGATACCTTTTTTATTGGACATAATACATTTCTTAATTAGCTTTCGAAGGTTGAGGTAGAGTAGTAATTTGTTTTATAAATCATAGTCAGTGTGTCATTTGGAGGGGTTGGTTATAGGGACACCCTAGCACATGTTATATTTGTGAAGAGATTTGTTTTCTCCTGATAAAGAGCTACTAAAACAGACATCAAGATATGAGATTCAGGTGCTCAACATTCAGAATTTCTATTTATTTACCACATTAAACATGAATTAGGTTGAAACCAGGGAGCATTTAAATCTTTTTTTTTTTTTTCCTGTGCTTAGATCAAAATAAAAAGATGGCATGTAGGAACTTATTTCCTTTGTTTTGTGACTTGTAATGGTACATTATAAAAATGCACTTGATATTTTATATTACTATTATTTAAAAGACAGATATTGAATAATAAGGGCAGAGCTACCCTTCATGCAGAAGTCCAGAGTCAGTCTAAATGTGCCAACATTGCCAATTCAGCACACTATTTGCTGCCAAGTTCATAAAAAGTTAATTATGTTCGATGGAAAATAAATCTATTGGCTCAGACTGCTTGCTTTGTGAATATTCCATCATTGTTTCATTATTACTACCAAGTATTACATATTAAGGACATTAGCTTTAAACTTTGTTTTAATTAATTTATCCAGTTCTTACATGCACATAGTTTTGCTTTTTAAACCCAAAGGTGAATCCTAAGGGTGGTGGAACAATTAGGTATAAACTGTGTAGTTTCTGACTTGTTTTGGATCCTGCTGATCTGTACATCTAATGTCTGGAAGTTTGGAAGATGGAAATGAAAAAACAAAAATTAAGTTTTGATTGTACGCTGTAGAAGTTGTTTACTTTTGCAATGTGTTTATGGATGCCTGTTCTGGGGTATGCATGTGATAATATTTGAATAACTGTCTATACTTATGGCTATGATTTCTGAACATGCAGCATCAGTAAAGGACAGACTGTTATTTATTTAATTTATTTTATTACATTTGTATCCCACATTCCCCCACCTATTTGCAGGCTCAATGTGGCTTACATAGATTTGTTGACATTGTCACATCAGGATATCAGATACAGTTAGTAATGTGTAGCGATCAAGGAAGGGAAAAGGGAAGTAGGAAGGGAGTGATTAGGATAGTTGTATAATGTGAGCTTTCATAATTGAGTGGGTTGGTGCCCAGTTGTGAATATATGCTAATCTCAACTTTGTTAAATGTTTCAGACATATCCACCTATTTGCTCCCATGATATAACTGAATTCTATTATTCTGTCTCACTGTATTTTCAAATGTAAGCCACATTGAACCCGACTTTGCTTGGGATAATGTGTGATATAAATGTAAAAAAATAAATAAATCCATTATCCTCCACCTTTTAAGGCACTGCCTATCCAGCTGGATGGTGATAGCACAAGGAAAGTAAGTTTGGTCAAGTGAAGACTAACTCAAAATAACCTGTTCCTTAGTTGGGCCCTAGTATCACTATATTGAAAATGTGACCATACCATGCCTCTGTGGTTATGTTCCATTAATAAATTAAATGATTAACTGGATTTCGGATTATATAAACTTTGGATGCATCATGAGGACATAAACATACACTTATTTATTCAATATCACAATTCCTCATGTACAGCCGCAAAACAACCTTTTAGGATGGATAATGTTCACAATGAGCTCTGTACAGTATAAGTAATCACAAGTGCAAAATATAATATAAGCAATGCACTGCAATAGGGGCTTATAACCCATTTAGTTATCCTATATAATAATTCTCACCTCCAACGTTCTAAAGTAGCTGCCTGTGTCCATGGCTCCTGGAGTTGCTGAGCTAGGCTCCATAGCTAGGCTGACGTCTCTCACAGCTGATTCCCAGGCAGGGGAAGGAGTAGGGAAACATGCGGAGCAAGTTGCTCCGCGTGTTTCCCTACTCCTCCCCCTGCCTGGGAATCAGCTGTGAGTCCGCCGCTCAAACACCCCCTCCGCGCATCACCCAAGCCCCCCTCCCAGCACATCAAACACCCCCCCCCCCCCCTCCCCCCCCCCCCCACGAAGCACATCAACCCCCTCACCACCCGCAGCTGCCACTGGTAATGTTGTCTGGCCGCTGCTGCTTCTCCTGTTGAGCAGCAGTGGCCGCTACTGTCTCATCTGTGGCCATGACCACCCTCAGACTTACCTCATTTCTGGGTGCCAGCGTGTGTGCTGGCTTCTCTCTGTGTTTGTGTTAGTCTGGTCTCTGTCCTGGTGTGCTGGCTGCTTCCAGCATGAACCTGATTGCTTCACTAGACCTCACCTGTGTGGGCTATGCCTCTCTGGGGAGCCAGCATCTAAGATGGCTGCCACCGGCTCTATGCCAGCTTCCAAGATGGCTCCTGCTTGCCTTTCCTGTGTGCTCACTTCCTATGTCTTCCAAGCCTCCCTGTGGTATCAGGGTTCCCTGTCCCTAGTGGTGACATCATCAGTGAGGGCCTTCATAAGGAAGTGCTGTGGTTGCAGTCAGTGCCTTTGCATTGGTGTGTTATGCTCTTAGGCCAGGTCAGGTTAGTAGGTGTCTGCTGCACTACTGCTTAGCCTTTCTCTGGGTTCCAGCCCAGCTCCGCTCTGTGTCTGTTGTCTTCCTGTGGGGGGGTTCTTCCCTGCCACTGTGTGTCTCTGGACTGTGGGTCCTTCCTGGCTTATCCTGTGTTTGGGGTGAAGCCTCTGTTCCGGCTTATCCTGTGTTTGGGGTGAAGCCTCTGTTCTGGCTTACTCTGTGTTTGGGGTGAAGCCTCTGTCCGTGTTTGTTCCCTGTCTGCATGTGAAGCCTCAGCCTTTGTGAGTTCCCACTGGGTGTGTGGAGCGGCTGTGGCTTCAGACCCTTGGCTTGATATTCCTGGTTTACTCTGTTTGCTCCGCTGCCTGCCCAAGACCCTTGGCCTGTTCTTCCTGGGTTACTCTGTTCGCTGTTGCTTATCCTGAACCCTGCTTGTAGATCCTGTGTGCATATCCTGAACCCTGCATGTACATCCTGAGTGTATATCCTGAACCCTGGTTCTGGCTAGCTAGTGTTATCCGGTTTCCCGCTCTGCCTAGCTACATATTTCCTGAGTGCCTATCCTGTACCTTGCTTGTATATCCTGTGTGCATATCTTGAACCCTGCTTGTATATCCTGATTCCTGTATTCTGTCTAGCTAGTGTGTATTTCCTGGGTGATTATTCCTATATCCTGTCTCCACCTAGCTTGAGGGTTTACCCTGTGGGTATTCCCTGATCCCCGTTCTGCCTAGTTTGCATGTTGCCCTAGTCCTAGCTCCTGCTAAGCTTCTGAACGTCTTTAGTCTGTCTTCTGGCTCTTGTTAGTGGCTGTGCAGCAGCTCCCTGTCTAAGTATAGTTCCTAGTCTAGTTTCCCTCGTGTTTCCTAGACCCAGGGTCCTCTGGGTCTCCAGTTCCGGCCTTCCTGCAAGTCCTGCCGGCCGCCTGCACGCTGGAGCTCAACTCTAGCGGAAAGGTGGCTACGTGCAGGTGAAGCGGTTCCTGTCCTGCCGGTTCCAGTTGCCTACTTCCGATCCCGAGTTCCAGTCCGGTCCTTCCGGATGTCCAGTTCCAAGATGGTCTTGCCTGCCTCTGCCGCTCCTCTGCAGGGGCCCCATGATTCCCAGTGCTGCCTCAAGGACCTGACAGCAGACAAAGGCCCTCGAGAACGTGACAGCTACAAAAAGAAAAAAAGCCATAAATGTTTTTAAACCTGAAACGCAGCACCATAGACAGCCATCAGGCATTGGCTATTGGCTCTGCAGCCGCTCCTCCTCTCGCCTCCACGTCACTGCCCCTGGAGTCAGGGCCGGTCTTAGGGCGAGGCGACCGAGGCAGCCGCATAGGGCCCCGCGCTCAAGAGGGCCCCGCGCGGCGCGCCTGGGGTCGCCCCGCCCGCCGCTCCCCCCCCCCCCCGACGATCGATTGCTCGCTCTTCTGTAAAAAAAATTGAGAAGCGCCGAGTAGCAGGCAGCGCCTCGTGTCTGCCCTGCTAGTACAAATCTCCTGCACATCGTCGGGCCGGCCTTCCCGGATTAATTCCCGCCCTCCTCAGGTAATAGGCTCTTCCCACATTAAGTCCCGCCCTCCTCTGAGGTAATAGGCTATTACCTCAGAGGAGGGCGGGACTTAATGCGGGAAGAGCCTATTACCTCAGAGGAGGGCGGGGACTTAATGCGGGAAGGCCGGCCCAACGACGTGCAGGAGATTTTTACTAGCAGGGCAGATGCGAGGCGCTGCCTGCTACTCGGCGCTTCTCAAATTTTTTTTTTAAGTTAGTGGGTGCAGCAGGAGAACAGAGTTCTTAGGTGGGTCGGGTCGGGGGGGGGGACTCAGATGGGAGAAGGGTGTGGGATGGGGGTTCTCAGTTGGGGGGAGGGGGTAAGAGGGACTCAGATGGGAGAAGGGTGTGGGATGGGGGTTCTCAGTTGGGGGGAGGGGGTAAGGGGGACTCAGATGGGAGAAGGGTGTGGGATGGGGGTTCTCAGATGGGAGAAGGGGGCTGGAACTGGGGTTTGAGAAGGGGCCATATGGGAAATGGGGGCCATGCATAGGGCTGGTGGGAAAATGGGGCATGCATGGGTCAGGTGGGAGAATGGTTCTGGGGCTGAAAAGGGGGGCTCTAATACAAGGCATGTGGATGAAGGGGGCTGGAACTGGGGGCTGAAAAGGAGGGTAGGTGGGATAAGGGGGCTAGTACTGGGACTGGAGGCGGAAAAGGGGCAGGGGCTGAAACTGTGGGTACTGGGAGCTGAAAAGGAGATAGGGAGAAGTGGCTGGGGCTGAAGCTTGGGACTGGTGAGAGAAAAGGGCTGGGGACTGGGGTTGAAACTGGGGGCTGAAAAGGGGACAGGGAGGAGTGGTTGGGGGCTGAAGCTCGGGACTGGTGGGAGAAAAGGGCTGGGGCTGAAACGGGGGACTGGTGGGATAGTGGGGCTGGAACTGGGGGCTGAAAAAAGGGGCAGAGAGAGGGGCAGATCCTAGATGGAAGGGGGAGCGAGAGGGAGGGCAGACCCGGATGGATGGGAGAAGGAGGGCAAATGGTGGATTGAAGGGGCAGAGAGAAGGGGAAGACAGTGGATGGAAGGGATAGAAAGGGCAGACAGTGAATGGAAGGGGCAGAGATAGAGGGCAGATGTGCACGGAAGGGGCAGGGAGAGAGGGCAGACATTGGATGGAGGGGACAGCAGAGAGGGCAGACACTGGATGGCAGAGAGAGAGTGAAGACAGATACTGGATGGAAGGAAGACAGTGAAAAGAAGATGAGGAAAGCAGAAACCAGAGACGACAAACTGTAAATAAAATATATATTTTTATTTTTTTGCTTTAGGATATTAGTATTGTAGCTGTGTTAATAAATGTTTATAATAGAACATGTAAATAAGGTAATCTTTTTATTGGACTAATTTTAATACATTTTGACAAACTTTCGGAGAACAAAGCCCCCTTCCTCAGGTCAGGATAGGATACTGTAACAGCTCTATACTATATTGACCTGAGGACGGAGGTTTTGGCCTCTGAAAGCTAAATGTATTAGTCCAATAAAATGGTATTATTTTATTTTCTATATTTGTTTTATTTCTATTTGTTAATTTATAAAGTGGTGATTGGTATTTGTTAGTTTTTTTTCAAATTTACATCTGTTGTCTTTATATTTTGCACAGTACTAGAGGACATTTTCTGTTTCTGTGATGTTGTATTGTATGCAGAGTCTGGCATCTTGGGGGTTCAGTTTAATTTTTGTCTAAATAGAAAGTTTAAATATTACTACTTATTCTATAGTGGATTAGGGTATATCTGTGTTTGTGAAAAAGACATGGTTTTCAGTTGGCATTGACTGTGCAGGATCGACAAGCCCTGGAGCTGGGGGCCTTGGAGCTCGGAGGGAGGGGTGGCCGGCTCTGGAGCTAGGGTGGGGGTGGAGCTAGGGTGCGGGGGGCAGAGCTAGGGTGGGGTGGAGTTAGGTGGGGGTGGGGCCCCGTCAAATTGGTCTGCATAGGGCCCCGCACTTGCTAAGACCGGCCCTGCCTGGAGTAAGACCCCGGAGGAGCGCAGCGACGTCAGAGGTGAGAGGAGGAGCGGCTGCAGAGCTGACAGCCAATGCCTGATGGCTGTCTACGGTGCCGTGTTTCAGGTTTAAAAACCTTGCTTTTTTCCTTTTTGTAGCAGTTGCTGCTGCTCAACAGGAGAAGCAGCAGCGGCCGGACAGCCTATATCCTGCGGGTGACGAGGGGGTTTGATGCGCCGGGGGGGAGGAGGGTCGCTGGACATGGGTGACTGCAGTGGGGAGGGGGTCCTGAGACCAGAGAGGTGGGGAGGGGGCCCCTCTGAGGGGAGGGGGCACGCACACTCACTGTCTCTCACATACACTCTCTGACACACTCTTTATCACACTCTATCACACACACACAAACACAAACACACACACACACACACTCTGTCTCTCTCTCTCTCTCTCTCTGACACACACACTCCATCTCTCACACACACTCTCTCAAACATACACACTCTGAGGAAAACCTTGCTAGCGCCCGTTTCATTTGTGTCAGAAACGGGCCTTTTTTACTAGTGTTTAAATAAAAGAGATCTGCATGAAACAAAATATTTTTATTTTGACTTATAATACCACTTACTCAAACAAACAAAGGCAAACTTCTACAAAACAGATAAAGATATGATTCCATGAGCCCCACTGAAAGAGTTTAATTTTACTTCGTTTAATTTCAATATATTCCATCAACTTTATAACACTAGGCTTCCCTAGGCAGATTACAACAGTTAAGAATAACCCATCAGGAAACAGGATAATCTCACCAAAATTTGTCCATCTGTATTGTATAGTAGAAAAATGAGCACAAAATACAGAGTTTATAAGTGCTATTTCTACCAGCTACAATAATGTTTTAAGTCTGTTTTAGTGATATTCAATTTTTATTTCATGATATTTATATCTAGATAAGGGAAGCTTTCAAATAAAGTAAAAGCTGCCAAATAAGTAACAAATATATATATAAATATATTATTTTATCTTCCACCTTTTAAGGCACTGCCTATCCAACTGGAACAGCTTTAGACTTTTTACAGACGGACCATGCATAGACAGTCCCTTATTTCTAATAATCTTTTTTGCTATTGTTTTCAATAGTGTTTGCTATTGTTTGGGGTGTACTAAAACCGCAGCAAGCTCCGCCTACTGGCTTCAGCTCATATAATGGACTAGATAGGTTCACTTTCAGGCTTATTTTCAAAAGATAAGGGCGCCCATCTTTCGACACAAATCCGGAAATGGGCATCCTTCTCCCAGGGTTGCCCAAATCGGCATAACTGAAAGCCGATTTTGGGTGTCCTCAACTGCTTTCTGTCGCGGGGACGACCAAAGTTCACATGGGCTTGTCGGAAGCATAGCGAAGGCAGGACTGGAGTGTGCTTAACACATGGGCATCCTCGGCCAATAATGGAAAAAAGAAGGGCGTCCCTGACAAGCACTTGGGCGACTTTACTTGGTCCATTTTTTCTTACGACCAAACCTCAAAAAGGTGCCTGAACTGACCAGATGACCACCAGAGGGAATCGGGGATGACCTCCCCTTACTCCCCCAGTGGTCAATAACTTCCTCCCACCCTTAAAAAACTTTACAAATATTTTTTGCCAGCCTCAAATGTCATAGCCAGCTCCCTGACAGCAGTATGCAGGTCTCTGGAGCAGTTTTAGTGGGTACTACAGTGCACCAGGCAGGTGGACCCAGGCCCATCCCCCCTACCTGTTACACTTGTGGTCGTAAATGTGAGCCCTCCAAAACCCACCAGAAACCCACTGTACCCACATCTAGGTGCCCCCCTTCATCCCTAAGGGTTATGGTAGTGGTGTACAGTTGTGGGGAGTGGGTTTTGGGGGGCTCAGTACACAAGGTAAGGGAGCTATGCACCTGGGAGCTTTCTCTGAAGTCCACTGCAGTGCCTCCTAGGGTGCTCAGTTGGTGTCCTGGCATATCAGGAGGACCAGTGCACTACGAATGCTGGCTCCTCCCATGACCAAATGGCTTGGATTTGGTCATTTCTGAGATGGGCGTCCTCAGTTTCCATTATCACCGAAAATCAGGGACTACCATCTCTAAGGACGACCATCTCTACGGTCAACCTAAATGTTGAGATTTGGGTGTCACCGACCGTATTATCGAAATGAAAGATGGCCATCCATCTTGTTTCGATAATACGGGTTTCCCCGGAAAACTTGGGTGCCCTGTTTGATTATGCCCCTCCACGTCTCCTGTTTTCATCCAACCTCCTTCGTGGTTTCATTCTACCAGGAAGGCAAGGCAGATATAGGAATTTACCAGTCAGCAAAAAAACTCCCTGGCGATCTCTCAAGCTCTGCAAAGCCAATACTTCCATTTGTCCTAAGTTTGTGACAGAAGGACCGCGGCAATGCCATCATACCACCAAATTTTACAGTTGTCTGATGTAACGTTTTACAATTGCAAGGCAAAGGAAGTGACATCATTCACCAAATATCTGGCACACTGAAATGAATATTTGTGATACAGCTTGTGTCTTACTTGTAAAAAAAATCAAAACAAAACAAGCACCTGTATGTCTTGTTTTATTTATTTATTTATTGCATTTGTACCCCACATTATCCCACCTTTTTGCAGGCTCAATGTGGCTTACAGGATGTGAATTTGGTATGATCGTTACATAGAGTTGGGTACAGTTGGTAGTGAATTGTAGTAAAAGAGGAATTAATTAGAAGGTAATGGGTAAGGTCATGTCGAAGTGTTTTAGAGCGTTTGGGTGATGTACGGAGTAATATGATTCATCAGGATTGTTTTGTGGGCTATGTTTGCAGACTTTGCAAAACAGTAACTCAATCTTTTCTTTTTTCGAGTTAACGCAGATTCATTGTTTGACCAAGCTTGTTAACAGTTTGGTAATACAATACAGAGTATATAGATCGTTGCCAAAAATGCTGAAAAGAGACTCTACACTGTCCTCTAATAGCAGTCAGATGAGATGGACAGTTTGTTCTTTTTCTTTGCCAGCATCTCTTTGCCTCCTCTCAGCACTAACTTTCAGAGTTAGGAAACTTAGGTGCCCATTTACAAAGGCGTGTAGGTGCCAATGCACATCCAACGCGTGTCAAATTGGCACTATTGCTCGGTTACCGCATGCCCAGGGTGGTAATTCCATTTTTGATGTGCACTCAAAACACACAGTAGAAAATATTTTCTATTTTCTACCGCCTAGTGTTTAGCCGGCGGTAATTGGCAGTCTTATCACCCAGTTAGCACATGAGACCTTACCGCTAAGTCAGTGGGTGGCGGTAAGGTCTCAGACCGAAAATGGACATGCGCTGGTTTCAATTTTGCCACAGGTCCATTTTCTAGCACAAAAAAAATGCCTTTTTTCCAGGCGTGCTGAGGAAATGGACCTGCGTGCATCAAAAATACACGCCTACACCAGCGCAGGCCACTTTTAAGCATACCTTAGTAAAAGGGCCCCCTCAGTGCAGCTGAATACAGAAGTGGGTTCTTTGGAGACCAGGTCAATAAGACTCTGAACAGCCCAGCTCGGTGCAGACAGCAGTGGAAGATGAGTTCCAGCCTATGAGCAGCTCCCTGTGGCTCATGTTAGAAGAAAGAAAATGGGTGTGGCATTGGGGTGACTAGACCTGCACTCTTGTGTGCCTTTCACTTAGACCAGAACCCAGTCCTCGGGGCACACCTAGTCCCATCAGGCTTTCAGGTATCCACAATGAATATTCATGAGTTAGATTTGCATGCAATTGAGTACATGGAAATCTATCTCATGTAGGGTTACATACATCCTCTTTTTCCTTAGGGCAAATATGGTAACCCTAATCTCATGCATAATCATTGCGAATATCCTGAAAACCTGTTGGGACTAGGTGTGCTCCAAGGACTGGATGGTCTTTTTCTGCAGTCATACTGTTGCTACTTGACTTTAGAAGATAACTTTGAGTTGCAAATAAGCTGAATTAGACTGAACCAGTGACTTAGAGATGGAACACACTCTGCAACCCTGAGCCATCCAGTCCCCTGCCCAATACATCCAGTAACCAGCTCCATTCCACCCCCATTTTCTTTTACCATAAATACACATGGGAGAGGCCTCTAATTTATGCTATCAGAATCGCTAGGTTCTGCTCTGTATGTTGCAGTACAGAGCTGCAAAGAGGGGAGCAGGGGGCAAGATTCCTCAGACCCGGCCTCCCAGGGGGGCCTGCTGCCAGGGTCTGTCTCTCTCTTGTTCCTGTGTGTTGGGACCTGGGTGATTGCAATAACACGATAACCCAGGTCCCAGCATATAAGAGACCGAGGGAGGAGAAGACACAGGAAGGTAAGGGGGCAGGGGCGGCCTGAGTAGGGGGAGGGGGATGGTACCTCTGCCCTAGGCGCAGCTCTGTCTCTTGGTGGCCCTGTGGAAGCATAAAAATAAATAAAGGCTTTAAGCTGTAGATTTCAGTTAGAAATAACAGCAATTTGAAAGTTGGTTAGTTCTCTGGAGGCACATAAGAGGCTCAGCCACCTACGTGTTTTTTTCCCAAAGTTTGATAGCGTAACTGTTGTAGAGCTAAACTTCTATGTAGAATGTTTCAAGCTGAAAAATAGTTAGAGTTCCTTGGCCCAATGAGCTTACAAGAGACATCCAAGTATAAAGTGATGCTGGGGGTCACACAGAGAGAGATGGAAATGGAACTCGAATATGTGGACCTATGTTTCACAGGTCTGAGATCTGCCATTCAGTGTAGGTTACCTCTCTTCTTTTCTGAAGTTAAGTTTTGCTCTGAATGGATATGCTCTCTACTTTGATTTCGTCCTCTTGCGATATAGAATCCTGGGCCTGATATTCAGTCAATGGCGATCAGCGTTTGCTGACCACCACTGGTGTCATCCCTAAAAATTCAATGTTGGGCCTTGTCTGGTTCCAGCACTGAATTTCCAGGTTTATGGAACCAGCAAAACCATAGCTGGTTAAATACAATATTCAGTACTTAACCGGCCATGTCAAAACCACATAAAAATAAGACTGACTTTATGTGGCTACTGTGGCCAGTTAGTGCTGACTCCACCCCCAGAATGCTCCCAAAATAGCTGGTTTTCAGATGGGAACTAGACATTTTCAGTGGCACTAAATATAACTGGTTAGTCCTGAAGAAGCAATATAACCGGTAAGGAGCCGTTTCTGGCCAGTTAAAATCTCTTTGAATATTGACTCCCCCTTCCCTCTGTGTTTGTCCCATTCTTTTTTTTAATTCCGTCACTGTTTTTGTCCCCACCATCTCCACCAGGAGACCATTTCAGGCATTCAACACCCTTTCCAGGAAAATAAGCAAAGCCAAACCAACTGCTTTCCCTTTAGTGCTTCACCTGCAAAGAGCAAACAGGAAAACAGGAATGCAGATTAACTGGATTTTTTTTTTCTATGGACTAGACAGGGAAGGAGGGAGGGAGGGAGGGAAGGAAGGACAGAGTAAGAAGAGAAACTGAGGAAGTGTACAGTAGATACCTCAGATGAACTGCCAATACACCCAGTTCCAGGAGGGAGACTTTTTAGCTAGTCCACATTTTGCACTTAGAGCCTAAAGCAGTCTCTCATTCTAACCACTGAAATGGAGCTCATTTTCAAAAGAGAAAAACATCCAAAAAGTGGCATAAATCTGTATTTGGACGTTTTTCTCACAAAAACATCCAAATTGGTATTTTCAAAACCAATTTTTAGACATTTTTCTATGAAGTCCGTCAGAAGTGCGTTCAAATCTCAAGGGGGTGTGTCAGGGGCATGTTAAGGGTGGGATCTGGGCGTTCCTAGAACTTAGGGTGTTTTTCAGTCACAATGGAACAAAACAAAAGTGTCCAGGACTAAAACTAAGCCATTTTGAGCTAGACCTGTTTTTATAACAAATGAGGGTGCCCTAAATGACCACTGGAGGGAATCAGGGGTGACCCCCCCAATATCCCTCCAGTGGTCTCTGACCCCCCTCTCCAAATGTGAATACAAATATGATTTAGCAGCCTCTATGATGGCCTCAGATGTTAGAACCAGGTCTATTAGAGCAGCATGCAGGATCATGGAGTACTGTAGTGGGAGCAATTTCTGAAGTCCACTGCAGTGCCCCCTAGGGTGCCTGGTTGGTGTCCTGGCATGTCAGGGGGACCAGTGCACTACGAATGCTGGCTCCTTCCATGACCAAAGGGTTTGGATTTGGTCGTTTCTGAGATGGGCGTCCTCAGTTTCCATTATCGCTGAAAATCAGAAACGACCAAGTCTAAGGACGACCATCTCTAAGGCCGACCTAAATTTCCAGATTTGGGCGTCCCCAACCGGATTATCGAAACAAAAGATGGACATCCATCTTGTTTCAATAATACGGGTTTCCCCACTCCTTCACGGGGACATCCTGCGAGGACATCCTCAGAAAACTTGGGCGTCCCCTTTGATTATGCCCCTCCACATCTCTTATTTCATGTTACTTCTTTTATTATTTGTTAAAGCTCAATGGCCATTATCTCTATTCGGTGTTTGTATTTGGCCAAATAATATTTTTCATTGTTCGTATTCAGCCGAATAGTAAAATATGCTATTGGGTCCAGCTCTACTATCAATGCTGAAAATGCCACAGGACCAACCACTCTCCGAACAATGGTAATTCATCACCTTGTTTTCTGTTTTTATTGTTTTGTTTCTAGTCACGGTCATTAGACAGAAAATAAGTGAAAGAACAATGTTTTCACAGATCAGATATTACAGGTGTAGGTTTTTATTTGTGAAATGACTGATTGCATTCCTGCTATAATCTTCTTTATTATTAATTTAAAGACACCATAAAAAGGTTATTGAAATAAAGCACCAGGCCGATGCCCAAAAAGAAATATGTGCTCTCATCTGAGGTCTTGGACTTTGTTGCATATCTGCAGTTATCCCTGACATCTGTATAATTGTTTCCAATGGCACATGATCTCCTAGAGAGTCTTGTCCTTCTCTCCAACTGGAAAGGGTAAGGGAACTAGGTAGGTTTCAGTGACTGGCTGACATTCCCATTGTAAAAGACAGATACTGAGGGGTACAAAGCTCTGAACAAAACAGGATTTTACTACTGCCACCAAATGTTCCATGGACAAGTAGGACAACAACAAATCAGTCACACACATGACTGATGTCATCCTTACAGATCCAGACTGGACACCTCTCCTGGAGCCCAGAAGTCAACAAACACATGCTGGGATGCTGGACACATGCATGTGCTCCTGTGTGTTTGTAGCTTCTCCTCTCAGTGGTCTTCATCTGCACAGCAAGTCATAAACGGATTTGCTCTTTATCTCTGTTCTCTAAAAATAAAGATGCCACGATTCAAACTATTTGAGCTAGCAGGGGGGGGGGGGGGGGGGGGGGGAAAGCTCTGTTCTGTGACCTAAAGAGCCAAAAGAGGCATCGGTGGGTACACTGCCTAGAAGATCTGGGAATTGGGGGTCTTATACTCCAGTGGTTCTGCTCCTACCTCTCCTGCAGAGTTTTTCAGATGCATTGGAATAGAGGTCTATCCTTTCCTAGAACTATTTTCTACAAAAGTTCCCTCAAGGATCCATTTTAATTCCTACATTATTTAATTTCTCACAGCTCTTTTTAGCATCATTCAAGGCTTAGGAGTATGTAGTTTTTCCTATGCGGAAAATATCCTTCATACTGTAGAACCCTCTGCTCCAGATACTGGACCACTCAATGCCTCTGGGTACAGTAGAAAATGCTGAGCTTAGGAAATTCTATCAAGCATAAAGTCACTGCTATGTAGTGGGAAATTTAAAGCCTCTACCAACCTCATGAGACTTCAACACTAACTTTTAAGGTAAATAGGAAGCCATCTTTTTAGAACTCACTCCATTGTAGCTGTTCATTACCACCAAAAAATGCATCAACGGAATTAGTCCCATAATGGTTATTCTTCATCACCAATGAAAATCAAACAAAAGAATCTTGTTCACTCGATAATATATATATATATTTTTTTTTCTTTACTTATTTATTAGGATTTATTTACCGTCGTTTAGAAAGAATTCACTCAGGGCGGTCTACAGTAAGAGTAAATGTAACGCTGATTTTTTTTAAAAGGTTCCAGGGAAGATCTGGGAAATTATAGACCGGTGAGTCTTATGTCAGTGCTGGGCAAAATGGTAGAGACTATTATAAAGAACAAAATTACAGAGTATATTCAAAAGCATGGATTAATGAGACAAAGCCAAAATGGATTTAGTGAAGGGAAATCTTGCCTCACCAATCTATTACATTTCTTTGAAGGGGTGAACAAACATGTGGATAAAGGTGGGCCGGTTGATATTGTTTATCTGGATTTTCAGAAGGAGTTTGACAAAGTACCTCATGAAAGACTCCAGAGAAAATTGGAGAGTCATGGGATACGAGGTAGTGTCCTATTGTGGATTAAAAACTGGTTAAAAGATAGAAAACAGAGAGTAGGGTTAAATGGTCAGTATTCTCAAAGGAGAAGGGTAGTTAGTGGAGTTCCCTAGGGGTCCATGCAGGGATTGCTGCTTTTTAACATATTTATAAATGACCTAGAGATGGGGCTAACTAGTGAGGTAATTAAATTTGCTGATGACACAAAATTATTCAAAGTTGTTAAATCGCGGGAGGATTGTGAAAAATTACAAGAGGACCTTACAAGACTGGAAGGCTGGGCATCTAAATGGCAGATGACGTTTAATGTGAGCAAGTGCAAAGTGATGCATGTGGGAAAGAGGAACCCGAATTATAGCTACATCATGCAAGGTTCCACATTAGGAGTCACCGACCAAGAAAGGGATCTAGGTGTTGTCGTTGAGGATACGTTGAAACCTTCTGCTCAGTGTGCTGTGGCGGCTAAGAAAGCAAATAGAATGTTAGGCATTATTAGGAAAGGAATGGAAAACAAAAATGAGTATGTTATAATGCTTTGTATCGCTCCATGGTGCGACCGCACCTCGAATATTCTGTTCAATTCTGGTCACCGCATCTCAAAAAAGATATAGAGGGGCAAAATCGAACGGCGCCGGCCAAATAGGTGGCCAGCCATCTTCGGGGCCAGCTCCACAAGAAATACGGTTGGGGCCGGCTAAATTTATCGCCGGGTTTAGGAGATGGCCGGCTTCATTTTTCAGTCATAATGGAAACAGGGCCCGGCCATCTCAAACCCGGCGAAATGCAAACCCTTTGGTCGTGGGAGGAGCCAGCATCTGTAGTGCACTGGCCCCCCTCACATGCCAGGCCACCAACCGGGCACCCTACCATGCAAACCCCTTTGAATGTAGTTGCAAAAACCAGAAAAAAGCAGGGTTTCAAGTCCCAGTCCCTTTCCCCTTTAATCAGAAGCCAATGCAATGAACAAAGCAGCGGAGAAGCACATTGTTAAATCATGAAACATTACAGTAATAATAAAACTTTTATTTATAATCCACTGTAGAACAGTCTAAGCAGTAAACAATTCACATACAAAATATAAAAGGATAGAACAATTTCTTTGTTCAGCAAACTATACAAAAATTACTATGATATTATTTTATTACCATGTAAATTTAAAATTTTTAATTACAAACAAGTCCTGCTGCCGTGTTTTTTTTTTTTGTTTTTTTTTTATATATATTTTTATTCACACAATAACAAGTTGTAAATACAAAATACAAGCATCACTGCTCAATGTACAGTCCAAAGTCACCATTCCATATTTATATTCAACAGTTATGTCTATCCAAAGGTCTTTGGTACAACCTGCATTGCATTTTATTACTTAATCCCCCCAACCATACTACCTTACACTCCATCAAATATTCCATTCCACTTCTCAACTTTCACACCATCCCTCCCCCCTTCCCCATTCATCCCTACATACTCCTTCCCCCAGTGCCCCCTCCAATTTCAGGTGAGTAATTGTAAACATTCCTCCCACAGCATGGTGCTGCCGTGTTTTGAGCAGTTTGTAATTTCATTACAATTTTGTCTTTGCAGCCTGCACAGACTGTGTTGCAATAGTCAAAATGGGACACTGCTAGTGTTTGAACTAAGTTCCTGAAGATTTCTTCAAAGAAAACAGGTCTAATTCCTTTCAATCACCATAAAGCTTTAAAGACTTTCACTACCACTGCTAATGCCTGAGGCTCAAAAGAAAGGAGTAGATTGATTATTATACCTAGGATTTTCATATTCTGTTCTAATGGATAATTACATTTGTCAATGGTGAATTCTTTAGTGAGGTAGGAGTGAAACGGGTCTGTTAAGGCTAGAAATCCCCTGTTTAATTTCAGTTTGATTCCATTAGGTCCAATCTTGATTTGATGCTGTTCAGAATATCATTATTAAATGGTAACATCAACAATGTAAATAAATGTGTTAAAGCCAATATACATTGAAACAATATCCCCCAGATTCTATATAGCATACCTATAGTTCTGCGCTGAAATCCAAGTGGACTCTATAACAAGGCTCATAACTTAACAAGCCAATCAACGTTAACAGCACTTAACAAGCAATAATGAGCACTAATTGGCAATAAATAGAATTTACAACCACAAATCCCTAAGCGTATTCTGTAACGTACTGCACCTAAATTTTAATGCATGCAGGCAAACAGGGACATGGTTATGGGTGGGGAAATGGGCACTTCATGAGCGTTCCAAAATTTATGTGCACTGTTATAGAATATGGCCCAGTGCTTGTAAATCTATGTACCGGGATTTACGCCAAATTTTCACTGGTGTAAATGGTTGTGCGTAGTTTTAGCGCTGTGATTTCCGCTTAGGCACTTGCCACACGGCCATTTTGGGGGGGAGCCCTTACTGTAAACCATTGAGGTGGTGGTAAGGGTTCCTCTGATAACCCAGTAGTAACCGGATTACCGCAGGGTACACACCAGCACTACGAAAATTAAAATATTTTTGGAGCACTGGATATGATATCACACTGGGGGGGTGGGAATTACCCTGGGCTGCTGCAGCGAGCAGTAAGCCAGCATTGGGCTTACCACCACTTTGTAAAAGAGCCCCTTAGCTGTCTCATAACAGTACCTCAGTGGCCATTTTTGGGGAATGCATGATTTCCATGTTCTCTCCTAAATTCTGAACAAGGACACGTAAAAGCCAAAATTTTATTACATTTTATGATAATGTGACTAACTTAAAAAAAAAAGCTACTACAGGATTTCAATATCAGTTCCAACTGTTGGGAAATAAACATTTTTAAACTTTTGATAATTCAGCTATACTGGATACACATTGTAGGGGGAGGGATGGGGATCTTACAACATTAACATCTACGTTTCATAAACCAAAAATCACCGTCAATGAGGTTTTTTTCTTTCTTCAGGATCCTGCATTTCTAAACAGTGCACTAAGGGGTCGTTTCACAAAGGTGCGAAGGCGCCTTTGCACGTTCAACGCACATCAATTTGGAACTACTGCCCATCTACCACGTGCCCTGAGCGGTAATTTATTTATTTATTGCATTTGTACCCCACATTTTCCCACCTATTGGAGGGGCATAATCAAATGGGGGCGGCCATCTCTAAGGCCGGCTCCAGAAAGAGACGGGGCAACCCGTATTATCGAAACAAGATGGGCGCCCATCTTTCATTTCGATAATACGGTTGGGGCCAGCCAAATCTCAACATTTAGGTCAAGATGTACAAATCGTCGGCCTTAGAGATGGCCGGCCTTGGTTTTTGCCAATAATGGAAACCGAGGCCGGCCATCTCAAAAACGGCCAAATCCAAGGCATTTGGTCATGGGAGGAGCCAGCATTCGTAGTGCACTGGTCCCCCTCACATGCCAGGACACCAACCGGGCACACTAGGGGGCACTGCAGTAGACTTCAGAAATTGCTCTCAGCTGCATAGCTCCCTTACCTTGGGTGCTGAGCCCCCCCCCCCCCCCAAAACCCACTACAGTGGGTTTGGGGTGGGTTTTGGTGGGCTCCCATTTACCACCACAAGTGTAACAGGTGGGGGGGATGGGCTTGGGTTCACCTGGCTGAAGTGCACTGCACCCATTAAAAACTGCTCCAGGGACCTACCTGCATACTGCTGTCATGGAGCTGGGTATGACATTTGAGGCTGGCATAGAGGCTAGCAAAAAATGTGTTTTACATGGTTTTTTTTTGGGTGGGAGAGGGTTGGTGACCACTGGGGGCGTAAGGGGAGGTCATTCCCGATTCCCTCCGGTGGTCATCTGGTCAGTTCAGGCACCTTTTCGAGGCTTGGTTATGAAACAAAAGGGACCAAGTAAAGTCGGCCAAATGCTCGTCAGGGGCAGCCTTCTTTTTCCATTATCGGCCGAGGGCTTAAACAAGCAATGTACAGGCAAAGAAGTCAGAATGCTTGGTACATATTTGTTCTACCTGCTTATATACTGTTTTTCTTTGCTATATGACTACTGACATCACGTGCATGCTGTACCATACCATAAATTTTTGATCTTGAGCAGAACATGCTGCGTCTATTCCCTCTTTCCTTTTCTCACAGACAGTCAGGCGCCTTGCCCGTTTTGCTTCATACTTCAGCACATTCTTTCTCTCTCAAGACATGGGGGAGGTTGCATTAATCACTGTCAGCACTTCCTGCTGCTGTGAACTTTTCAACTCTTTCCACTTTATATTTCTTACAATCCTCCCTTGAGACCTGGCTGTCAGGTCTCACACTCTCTTATGTGCGTGCAAGTATTCTTTTTGGGTCTGGTACTGGCTTCCTTTTGTCTGCGAGATTAGAAAATAGGACATTCATATACACACCTCTTCTAATCCACCCCCTCATTATTTGTGGTATGCTATGCCTGCAAGCTCTGTCTTTCCATCATCTTTATCATACGTCTTTCAATATTTTCTTCTGACATATTAAAGTTCTGTTCATTCTTGATTTCAGTTACCATTGCCATTAAAAGCACCCTGGCACATCTTTTGAAAACATGCTAATACACATGGTACACAGCATTAAACAGATTCAATTGTACTAGGGTACAAAATTTATATTTCTTTTGAATACAGACAGTGAGCTTCATCAAAGGGAAGTACACTGTCATTTTTACTTTTCATATAAGAACAATTATAAGAATAATGCCTAATTGCATTAACTGATGTGGCATTAAAAATTATACAAATTAAAAGCATATTCCAAGGTGTTAACATTCATTGAATTAGTTGTTACATACCATTGAGTTAAAGTCTTATTGCAGCATGTTTTATTGCCACACTTTTCTTTGGTGGCTGTGACATTTACAATCACTGTACTTCTTCCTATAGACCAATTACCTGTTACAACATTGTGCGTGTAATTGCACTTTATCGGGGGGATGTTTCCAGTCGTTGTACTATTAATCAGACACCAAAATGATGTCGTCCGTAAGCAAGGCTTGCTTATAAATAGTCTCATTTGTCCAATGAAGGTTTCCATCATCCCTTACACAGGTATTATTGGGATAACAGACATGGTGCCCACCCAACTTTATCATTGTAGTCCCATATATCATGGCTGGGAAGGACAAGGATGATATCAGTCGGTGGGCACATATGATACAATCAGTCAAATTCAATATCTTGGTCGCTGTAACAAGTCTATTACCTTGCATGCCAATGAGCCAGGTGATTAAGGTATTGACTGAGTGGCATGCAACCATGCATTGGAACAAAGAAACTATGAAACAACAATTTGAGCAAAGATTTTGGACTTTGAAAATTGATATCTTGATTCAACAGGTTGTACAGAATTGCATGGTATGTAATATTAACATACCTAAACGAGGTCCTAAAATATCGCCTGGGACACTTCCAATACCAGAAGGCCCAGCTAAGGAATGGTACATTGATTTCACTGATATGATTGTTCCAGTGCAGGGAAAAAGATATTTGTTAGTTTGGGTGGATGCTTTCTCAAGGCGGATAGAAGCATTTCCATGTAAAAGGGAGACAGCACATGAGGTGGTACAATGCCTGATAACTCACATTATGCCAAGACATGGGTGTCCGTCTAGAATAATTTCTGATAACAGGACACATTTCAATAACAGTATTTTGAAAGAAATGGAAACGATTATGGGTTTAACACACAGGAAAGTATCAGTGTATCGCCCCACCTCCAATGGTTTGGTGGAGCGCTACAATGGCATTTTAAAAACAAAGTTGAGAGTCTTACTAAAATCTCTCAATAAAGAAATGGTGGGAAAATTATATACATGGCTTGATGTATTGCCATTAGCATTAATGACAATACGGGCCCAACCCAATGGGCGTACAAAATTGTCCCCATTCCAGATACAGACGGGGCGTCAATTTTTTCCCATGCAAACTGTAGATGTGAAAAACACTACGCAGTATTGGCAAAAATTACAACCAATGCTAAATTTGACCAGTGATATGATTCGTACCAATGTGTCACATCAGGTAGGGAATAATGATGTTTGTGCTTTTAAAGTAGGTGATCTAGTACTACGAAAGAACTTTACACATAAAACGTGGAAGGATCCTGTGTATGTAGGGCCTTTTGCTATCACGGCCCTTACTCAGACCGCTGCCCGTCTGGAAGGTCATACTTCTTGGATACATTTATCAGATATTCGACGAACTAATAATATTGAAGTGGACAAAGAATAAACAAACACCATGTCCCTAAACATGATGGTATTGGGATGTTGTTGTTTGTTAATTTTCTCAGCGGAATGGACAATGAACACATATGAGAATCCTTCTTCCTCATTAAACCATTCACTTCCCAATTGCATACATCCCTTCTTCAACCATTATTCACTTTCCTGTTCCTCTGGCTGCCACATTTCAATCTTATCTACATTCGTAAGTGGCCCTTCCTGTGTCTGTCTAGTATTATACAAAATCTTTTCACTTTGCTTAACAACCTCCGTTGCTGCTGCATCAGCCATTGCATTACCTAGTGCCTCAAAGGTTGGCCTTTCAGTGTGGGCCGGGGTCCACACAACTGCCGTTTTTCTACCTTCACGTTCCCTTCTCGCCAAAATTTCAAACAGCAAATTCCAATATGTGTAATGTTGTAGATTTTTACCTGCACTAGTTATCATCCCCCTACGTTGCCATTTTAATATATGATACTGTAGTGAACTTGCAACGTAACCACTATCAGTATATATGGTGACATTTTGAGTCATATCAGTTTGTTGTAAGGCCGTAATAACGGCCAATAGTTCAGCATGCTGTGCAGTATGGTCAGGAGGGGTTTTATATTGTACTTGTGTTATCTTTGTTAGATTCTCATCCACCTGCACGCAGGCAAAGCCTGCAACAGTCCTTTCACAAGCTCCATCTGTAAACCATATCAACCCATCAGACAAGGGTTCAAAAGTAAGACAGTGAAATGTAGGGATTTCTATAGTATAGATCTCAACCTCCTGATTGACAGGAAAAAGCAGATCTATCTTATTTCTCTGTTCTTTAGTTAATGGTATTATTCTTATATCTTGTCCTAAAAGTACTGCTTGATATTTTCCAAATCTAGTGGCTGTCAATGCCGTCTGGCTAGGGCTCAACAGCGTTTTAATCGTGTGGTTGGTATGTATTATAATAGGAACAAAAGGCATTTGTGCCCTCCATTTGCCTACCGCAGCCACAATAGCAGTCAATAACTTTGGTATTTCTTTCATTCCCTTTTCCACATGATTAAAAGAGCCTGATAAAAAAGCTACTGGTGTATTTACTTCATTATTTTGATTAATCATGGCTGCCCAACTGTTTCCCATGTCTTTTACCCATAGATGCACAGGTGATTGGATATCTATTACTGCTAAGGGTCCTGGGGATAACAAATCCCTCACAATCTTAGCCAGTACTATCTTATCCTGCTCTTCCAACACAATCAGAGTATTCTTTGGTGTGGCTGCGGGCAGTTTCAAATGTTTATAAAGTCTCATTACTTTTTGTGTATAATTTGGTATCCATTGTCTGCAGTAATTTAACATTCCCAAAACAGCACGTAACTGGGTAACTGTTTGCGGTACCGGGGTCTCATTTAAAATAGATATAACTTCCGGTATAATGACCTTATGTTCTGCTGAAACATTTTGTCCTAAAAAGGTGACAGTAGACTGAGCTACAACACATTTCTCCTTATTACATTTATATCCTAACTCTCCTAATAACAAAAATAATTTTCTAGTCCATTCTAGGCATTCTGCTTCAGTCTCAGCAGACAGTAGAATATCATCTACATAGACAAACAATGACACCGTGTCAGGCAATCGACTCATAAAATCCTTTAAATCCATCATTAATTGTTTCGAGAATACCGATGGACTATCAGTAAAGCCTTGCGGCATCCTAGTCCACCGGTATGCCTCATTCTGTACTATAAATGACGTCAAATCCCTAGACTCTGGATGAAGAGGTATTGAAAAGAATGCATTAGACAAATCAATGACAGTATTGTACGCATATATATTCTGGGTGTGCAAAAGGGTAGCGGGGTTCGCACAAATTGGAAATTGATTTTTTGTAACCTCATTTAGCTCTCTTAAATCATGTACTATCCTTACATTGTTTTCCCCTTTCGGGACCGGAAACAATGGGGTATTGTACGGGGATACTGAAGGTTCAATAATACCACATTTCAATAATTTACCAATGTGTTCCAGGGTTTTGGATACTAATTTAGGTCGAATGGGGTAAGGGTCTTGCTTCGGCCCCTGTGCCCCATCTATTAATTCTATCTTATGGGGTTTTGCATTTACGGCTAGTCCATATGGTGACTCACTTGTACTCCAAATATGTTGCGGTAATTCTTCCATAACCCTTACTTTATTTTCATTATTCAACTGTTGGACCATGGTGAGCAAACTTGGTATTTCTTTATCTCCAAAATCTAAACACAGTCCTAATCGAGACAACAAGTCTCTACCACACAAATTTACTGGGCAATCAGGTGCCACTAAGAAGGGTACCACAACCTCCCTTGAACCGTGCGGTTGGCATTCCAGGCGCACCAGAGTCGGCTCCGTTAGCCTTTTTCTTTGTTTTACCCCCGTAAATCCCACTGTTGTTCTATACTGATTTGAAAGCTTAACTCCCTGTGGTTTTGCACATAACACAGAGGTACTCGCCCCTGTATCTATCACAAATCTCACAGGAGTTCCATATTTTCCAATTGTCAATGTAATAAAGGGCTCCCTTGTGTCTAACCTGAAAATCATTCCCTCTTCCTGACACGGGTCCGCTTCCAGTCAATAGCATTGGTCTGGAGTATTCTGCCAAGTTGGAAAGGCATTCACAGTGCCCTGTCCCTGTGATTGCGTCGCCGGCTGCTGTATTGCAGTCTGCGGGGCACTCGCAGGTATCCCTACTACTTGGGGCATCAACCCTTGCTGCGTCTGCATTTGTACTTGGGGCATTCCTGTATTCTGATAACATTCTGAGGCATAGTGGCCGTATTGCTGACATCCCCAACATTGTACATGTGCCCTTCTATTAGGTGATGGTCCTGATCCTTGCATCCCTCGACCTCTACCCCTTCCTCTAACCATGCCTCGTCCCCTTGGTTGGTACGGCCGGCTATATCCCGGTTGTACATAGTAAATGACCTGTGGAGGTGGAGCAGAGAGCGTCACAATTGTTTCTTGTTTTTTGTTTCTATCCTGTTCCTTGTTTTCCAAGTCCTTTAACTGCATAGTCATTAACTTAGAAGTTAATTTAGCATGTTCTTTCTGAGGGGTCTCTATCATTTTACGATGCACATTACTAAAATGCATCAACGTCTCCCGTATTTCTGGCCACGGCTTTGAGGACAGGGCAATGACAGCATCTAAATTCTTACGCATATTATCAGGCAGTGTGGACATGAATAGGTGTAAAAATACTGCTACATTATGGTCCACATCCGCATCTTGCCCTGTTTGAGCCTTATACAAATTTATACATTTTGTTAAATGCGCCGAAAAATCAGTTTTAGGGTCCCATTTATTTGCGGTTATGGCTGAAAAATCAATCGGGGTTGGATACATCACATGCAGAGCTGCAGAAAGAGCAGCCTTGATATCTCCTACATATACATCTCCATCTGCTGTGTGTGACATCAAACGCTGATACCCGCATTGTACCGCAAGCTGAGGTATACTGATGCCGCACACAGAGCTTTAAAATCCCCAATAGTTAATTGAGTTCCTGCTGTTGCCTGTTCTATTCCATCTAACCACATACGGGCTCCCTTCACTATACTGGGAATTTTTGCAACTAAAGTTGTAACATCTACGGGGGTGTATGGCTTGTAATGGCGTACTCGATTGCCAGCTGCGTCTAAGCGCGTCATAACTGGCATGTGTAAAGCACTACTATCTAAAGCGCCGCAAATCTCCTGTTTACATTCCTCTTCCACCTCTTCTTCAGCCTGTTTTATTTTGTAAAACCAATTGTCCCAGTACTCCAGCCCTGCTTTAATAAAGTCCAGGCTTCCCGCCTTGGGGCAATATTTATTTATTACTTTTGTCAAATTCTGTACGTCCTCATGTGAGGTAGGTCCTCCCTTATCACAGGGGAAAAGGAGGTTTTTAACTTCCAACAGGTTCTTAGTAACTCCCCACCATTCTTCCCCATATTTAGTTTTATCCAATCTCACAAGTTCTGCAGCTACATGGGTTTCCTTAAAAATTGCCTTTGACGGTCTGGGTGTCAATTTGGGCGGTGTTTCCCTGATTTTAGACGTGGGTGTCTGAGGGAAGGTTCAGGGGGTGGCTCGGTACATAGCCGAAGCCGTCCCTCAATTTCAAATTGGGTGGCCAAATCATATTGTTCAGAAGTAATTATATCCTTCACATCAGGATATACATTCGGGGCATTGGTCCTAATCTTTTTCTCTTTTTGTTGGACTCGTTTTTGTTCCCTTTTTTGTTCATTCCTGCCCCATTCCCACTCCTTATCATCCCCTCCCTTTTCACTTTCTGAATCACTGGGGGAGTCATCAAGAGCTGAATACCCAGCGCATGGCACAGGGTGCTTTGGCTTTGATTCCTTCCTCCAACGTGTCCCTGCTAGATTCATACGACGGGGGATTATTTCTTTTATACATTTCTGCCTCTTGTTGTATCCTATCTACATCAGCATGAAAAAGATCTGCTGCTACAGAAAATAAATTCCAAATTGTAAGATGCTTCTCTAAACTTTTCTGCTTCTTTTTATTTTCTTGTATGTATCTCAGGAGAGATAATAATTTTGGACGATCAAACGATCCATACTGAGACCAGCTCAAAAAAGAATCTTTTGCATCATATTTGACCCATTTCTCATGTGTTTTTTCAATCTGTTTTTTGTCTAACGGGAATAATTCTATGACGTGCTGCAAAGGGGTGCATTTTTTTGAACTATCTAAATCTAAATACAAAGTGTATACAGGGGGATTTTCTTTCTTATCTGCCCCTTTCCCTTCCATTTTATTCTGACTATTACAATTTCTCCGATATAACCACAACCTACAAAAATATACTAGGGTGCTTAAGCAAAAAATATATACAAAAAAGAGAACTACAAAGGGAAACAAATATACAAAAAGAAAAGTCAGTGTGCACTATTACTCACGCGTCTTGTTATTTCTTTTTAAGCAAGCCCAGGAGTCGTCACCTGTATGTCCACGTCAGTAGGTTGATCACTCCCACGTCAGTGGTGCACAGAAGTCAGGCTTAAACAACGCTTGCTCTCAAAATCCTGTAAAACTTTCATTAACAACAAACACTTAATTTGTCATTCGTCTCACCCTTTCATTCCATGTGCAGCATAAGTCCTGCCGCGGTCGCCACTTTGAAGAAAAGGCTAGACGAATTTTACATTTAATATAAAATGTTTTTATTCACCTCTTAGTTTACAATTTACTGTATAGCATCAATGGACCATACAGGAAGCATATCTGGACCAACAAGCAATGTACAGGCAAAGAAATCAGAATGCTTAAACAAGCAATGTACAGGCAAAGAAGTCAGAATGCTTGGTACATATTTGTTCTACCTGCTTATATACTGCTTTTCTTTGCTATATGACTACTGACATCACGTGCATGCTGTACCATACCATAAATTTTTGATCTTGAGCAGAACATGCTGCGTCTATTCCATCTTTCCTTTTCTCACAGACAGTCAGGCGCCTTGCCCATTTTGCTTCATACTTCAGCACATTCTTTCTCTCTCAAGACATGGGGGAGGTTGCATTAATCACTGTCAGCACTTCCTGCTGCTGTGAACTTTTCAACTCTTTCCACTTTATATTTCTTACATCACCTAATAGTCAATCTATTGTAAGCACCTACAACTACAAATACAAAAAAAAAAAAAAAAGAAGAAGAAGAATTCCACAATAAGGGAGCTCATAAAAAAACTAAATATTTGAGAAGAAAGGAGATAAAACCTGAAGTTACTCACATACAACACTTCTGAAAGGTGCAGCACACCTTCTCACCAAACAGTGTAGCTCTTTCATACTCCCTGCTATTGGCTGCTTATATTCACTTCTCACAGTTCAAAGGACAGAAATAAATAAATCACAATAAAAAATAAAAATGCAAAACTGTGCCAATCTTCTAAAAAGATAGCATAACACATATCAGAACTAAAATCAGACCTTTAAAAATCCCGGGGAAGCCTCATAAAAACACTATAAAAAATTCTAAAAATGAAAAATCTGTAAAAATCCAAACACCATTTGATGAACCAGTCTAAACACAGCTGGAATCACTAAAAATCAAATGAAATCACTGCTGGAATGCAATAGAAATATTTTTAAAATGCTAAAAATGGATGCGTTCTAGTGTCCCTCTTCCTCTCTCCTCACCCCCCCCAACCAGATCCAGTGTCACTGTCACTATCCCTCTCTACTCACTGCCCCCCCCCCCAAATGAAACAATCAAACTATGCCCATGGTTTTATAACTAAATGGGTCATTCCATGCCAAGTGGTCTAAAATTAATAAAAAGTTCCCACCATCATGTTCTCCAATTTTGTTCAAATTTTATCTATTGCGTGAGTCAGGTGTTAAACGAAGTTTCCCAAAATTTGAGGTCTCTAACAGTAATAGTTCCAGATCTAGAACCCCTTTTCTGAAAGGTTGTCAGTCCATGAGTGCGCAACACTGACCAAAATGCCATTTTTGGGGTCTAATAAAATCCAAACACATTTATATGAATGGCTAAAAAATTCAAATCCTGTACAGTTTTTGATGCTAATTCCGATGAAATACATTTTAACATTATGGATGCAAAATCCAGTCAAACAAGTTGACTCAAAGTGTGCATCAAAATTGGTCGCGACTCATCGGAACATATTAGGACCAATATTCAGACCGCAACAACTTCCATGCAAACAAAGATACGGACTTGAAATTTTGAGCAAGCATTATGCTTGTGCTGGACATAATACTGCCAGATTTGCAACTAACCAGCATCTATAACCGCCCTGCAGGATCTCTTCAAAGTTGGCACTGTCAGCGCAAATGGTAAAATGTACCAAAGTTCAAAGCCAATTATTTCAAGAGTCTGCCTGAATCAGTTTGTGAACAGTATCATCTGAAAGAGAAAATTGTGCTCTACAACACTGATATGTTTTTGTTTTACAATGCCACCATTAAGTAGCCATTTACTCAGGTCAAAGTATGTTATATTTTGTGTGCGCGATGTATTGCGTTGGTCCATGATGGCTGAGCCATTACTGGTTATCACATTGAAACCAGCATCCCCATCGCCATAGGGGCCACGCCCGATAGCCATGCAGTAACAGCCACGGGTGGATAACTTTACTGCAGGATCCCAAGCCTGATTGTGGTTTTCTTTACTGCAGGTTCCCAAGCCTGCCTTGTTCAATTACTTCATCATTCTGAAAGCATCATTGATCTGCAAGAGAACGGTTTCAGGAAAACTATATTGCCGGCCAGATGATGTCACTGATGGAGCTGGAATAACAGCAATGATAAGTTGTTCTGGGATCCAGCAAGTATCGCATCTTACCGGCCAATAAAATAAAGTAGTGGGACCATGAGGATGCATAAAGCTTATGAAAGCATCTTTCTGTTCAACTGACGTTTCACAAACATTTCCAATCCACCATTTATTTTTATAAATGCAAGCAACATACTGCCCAGGCTGAAGATTTGTGACTTTATCTATTTGTTCACCTGAGATGGCACGACCAAACTGATAGCGCACAATAAACAAATAAAATACGAATGAATAAATAATTATATCAATACTTTTAAGCGACTATTAAAACTCAATTTCCTAGAAATGAAGAAAAATTAGCGCATCAAGCGTACTAAATATAACATACTTTGACCTGAGTAAATGGCTACTTAATGGTGGCATTGTAAAACAAAAACATATCAGTGTTGTAGAGCACAATTTTCTCTTTCAGATGATACTGTTCACAAACTGATTCAGGCAGACTCTTGAAATAATTGGCTTTGAACTTTGGTACATTTTACCATTTGCGCTGACAGTGCCAACTTTGAAGAGATCCTGCAGGGCGGTTATAGATGCTGGTTAGTTGCAAATCTGGCAGTATTATGTCCAGCACAAGCATAATGCTTGTTCAAAATTTCAAGTCCGTATCTTTGTTTGCATGGAAGTTGTTGCGGTCTGAATATTGGTCCAAATATGTTCCGATGAGTTGCGACCAATTTTGATGCACACTTTGAGTCAACTTGTTTGACTGGATTTTGTATCCATAATGTTAAAATGTATTTCATCGGAATTAGCATCAAAAACTGTACAGGATTTGAATTTTTTAGCCAGTCATATAAATGTGTTTGGATTTTATTAGACCCTAAAAATGGCATTTTGGTCAATGTTGCGCACTCAAGGACTGACAACCTTTCAGAAAAGGGGGTTCTAGATCTGCAGCTATTACAGTTAGAGACCTCAGATTTTGGGAAACTTCGTTTAACACCTGCCTCGCGCAACAGATAAAATTTGAACAAAATTGGAGACATGATGGTGGGAAGGTTTAGACCACTTGGCATGGACCCAAATACAAAATGAGAAATAACTCAATGCTACTTTCTCTCATTATTTTGGCTGAGTTTGGGCAAGCATAAAAAACTGGTAATCCTGATTTTTCTTTTTTTTTACACATTCTCACAAAGTTTATTTAAATACATCTGCATTGACTTGGGAACCTAAACATGCCAGACTTGTTGAGCTCTTGTTAAAAATGGCTCTCCCAGTTGGCAGCACACAGAATAGAGAGGCTCTTCAGATCCATACCAACAGCATGTACAACGAACAGTGAATCCAACATAGTTATTTATATGTATACTAGTAAAAAAGGCCCGTTTCTGTATGAAAGGAAACGGGCGCTAGCAAGGTTTTCCTCCTCCCCCCCTCGCTCTCTCCCTCTGTCCCCTCCAAGTCCCACGGCCCCCTTTCCTCCCCTGCGATTTCCATGGCTTCCTCCCTCCCTCTGTCACTCTCCTTCACTCTGTCCTCCCTCCGAGTTCCAGTCCCCCCTCCCTCCCCCCATCCCCCAACATGCACATTGCCCCCCCCTCCAAAATCGCCAACCCCTCATCTCCCCCTCTCTTACCGAGGTCCCGGCAGCAGCATTGAAGAGCGAGCAGGCTCAGCGAGTCTGCTGCTTTCCCTTCTCTTTGCTCTGAGCTCCTCTGACTCTGATCCCATCCTCATTTCCTGTTTCCACAAGGGCGGGACCAGAGAGAGCTCAGAGCGAAGAGAAGGGAAGGCAGCAGACTCGCAGAGCCTGCTCGCTCTTCAATGCTTCCGCTGGGGTCCCAGTAAGAGGAGGATGATGGGGTAGGTAGCCTCCTGCACACAGGGACACCGCTTCCGACAGTTTTTTTTTTCACTTGTGTTTCAGCTGTTCCTGTGGTCCCCTCCTGAAGGGCGGGACCAGGGCCGTGCCAACAAGGTTAGCGAGGTAAGCATGGCAGGGGGGCGCCGCCACACCATGCTCACCTCGTTCGCCCTCCCCCCAACATCCCTTTTCTTTTTTTTTCCTTTTTAAATGTACTTCCATAGCGGTTCCGGCAGCGCAGCGTCAGTGAAGGAGGCGGCGCTCCCGACGTCGCTAGCCTTCCCTTCGCTGTGTTCCGTCTTCTTCTGACATCATTTCTGACGTCAGAAGGCGGAACACAGCGAAGGGAAGGCTAGCGACGTCGGGAGCGCCGCCTCCTTCACTGACGCTGCGCTGCCGGAACCGCCACGGAGGTAAATTTAAAAAGAAAAAAAAAGAAAAGAGATGTTGGGGGAGAGAAGAGGGCGGGCAGTTGAACAATGGGAGCGGGAGGGCAGGGGAGAGACGAGAGCATGGATGCGAGGGGGGGTCATGGAAGGGAGAGAGGGGAATTGCTGGAAAAGGATGAATGGAGGGGGCAGGGGACAGAGGAGCATGGATGGGCATGGATTGGGAGGGCAGGGCTCAGGGAGAGAGGGGAATTGCTGGAAAAGGATGAATGGAGGGGGCAGGGGACAGAGGAGCATGGATGGGAGGGCAGGGCTCAGGGAGAGAGGAGAAATTGCTGGACATAGAGGGGAGGGAAGAAAGATGAAGGAGATGAAATGAGGGAAAAGGAAGAGAGGAGAAAAACTGCACATGGATGAAGAAAATAGGCAGAAGCTGAGGACCAGAAATGAAGAAGAAAGGAGGAAAGGAAAGAAATAAATGGAAAGGAAGCCCTGGAAACGGAGTTAAGAGGACAGATAGCAGCAGAATCAGATACTGGGCTAGCATGATCAGAAAAAGAAAGTCACCAGACAACAAAGGTAGAAAAAAATCATTTTATTTTCATTTTAGTGTTTGGAATATGTCCACTTTGAGAATTTACATCTGCTATCTTATTTTGCAATGTATAGCAATTTGTTTCTAAGAATATTGCTGACAATTCCTGTCAGTGTGGCAAGTGGTGAGCGATCATTTTCACGGGGGGGGGGGGGGGGGGGCTGCGCCGCCGCCAACTGATAGTCTGCAGGGGGGCACCAGAGACCCTAGGTACGGCCCTGGGCGGGACCACAGGAACAGCTGAAACAGAAGCAGAAGAAAAGGCTGTTGGTAGCGGCGTCCCTGTGTGCAGGAGTTAAGAACTTTTAAACAGGTGGCTGTTACTGAAACGAATAAATGTATAATATAATATTTCTCTAGTTAATAATAGAATATGTATTAACAGAGGGAATTACTCAGAGCATGTGGTCGCAAAGAATTACAAAATGAAATGTTCTTATATTCCAATTGTAATTCCAATTCTAATTTGATTCTCTAGTCTTATACATACTTATTCTATTCCAATTAAAGGTAAATTGTTAAGAATAATAATCATGTAAGAATAGAGGGGAATTTTATATACTAAATTCGAATTGATTACATTAACCTGCCCTGTACGTTTTGGAACATGTGCTCAAAGCATGGCACTAAGTTTAAAAAGCGAACATGTGCTATCAGTGTAACTTTAAAAGGTAACATGTGCTCAGAGCATTTGGAGCTTGCACATGTGAGAACATGTGCTTTTCCCAATATAAAGGCCAGATAGTTAACTTTAAAAGAAAATGTTTATTTCTAGTACAGGCAAGGTAATAAGTTTACAATAGAAAGGTAGTTTTAGAAAGGATCTTTTACCAATGGAAGTATGCTACAAAATAACAGGTTTGATTGTAAATTAAGCTGGATAACTCACATTGATGGAGGCTGCTATGGAGAGTCATGCATGAGAATCTTGCTAGAACAAAAGGTTTCTTTGTAGATTTGCTGTCTGATGGAGCTTGAAGCAGTTTCTTTTAAGGTGGATGTGATGTCCAGCTTGAGAAGTCAGGATTCTAGCTTGCTTTTAGATTTAATCAATTCAGGACAGCGGCGACTAGGACAGGAGCATCAGGAACTCAGGAACAGCCAGGAAGAACTCTCTTTCTAAAGAAAGAATCCCTGCTTTTTAAAGTGTCTGAACTGGGCATTAGACTCATGTCAGGTGGTTGCCCTTGGTCCAATTGGAAAGCTCCTGGATAGCTGAATCCTGGGCATCTGGCTTTGAGATGGAGCATGGCAACAGGTCACATGCTCAATGACATCACAAGACTTCCTGCCTGGACATCTGTTAGTCCATTGTCTGAGAGTGATTGAGCTTAGATGGGCTTAGTCTTTGTCTGAAAATAGGTGGAGGTGTAGTCTTTTGTTACTGCAGTCTCTGAGATAGCTGTCTTTGAAAGGAACATCTGCTGGTCCATTGTCTGAGGGTGATTGAGCTTCTTTTGTCTGATGGGCTTTTCTGAGTCTGAGTAATAGGTGGAGTTTCACTGTCTTTTGTTCTGTGATTGATTCTTTGGATAGGTGTTGATGGTCTTAGGTAACCACCCAGCTAGTAGTTTTCCAGAGGAAAGGGGGGGGGGGGGTAGTGTCTTTGAAGCTGTATATTTTATATGATTTAGATCTGATGCAGCAAACTTAATAACTCTCACAATTAAACTTATATCATGCTACATATTTCCCTCTCTTGATTCTTAGAGACAATATTTACACAATATTGGAACGGAGAATCACAAATAACTATAACAATAGAAGTAAAAAGTTACAATCTCAACACTAACATCAAGCAGAATTCAAATAAAACAATAGCAAAATATTGGACTATTTACATGAGTGTATTGGGAGAAGTGAGTTTTTGAATAGTGGATATTGAACCTTGGAACGCATCACCTAATAGGAATTGTGACTATTATTATAAACAAATGATTCATTATTATTACCTTTGTTTGCTCATGACTTACATTTAGGCTGCTAGGTTAAGTTTTCTGTGGTGTTCTGGCATCTGTCCCATTAGGCTTCTATTCAGTCAGGTGGCAGAGTCTGGCTTTTGCTCTGGTTTATAATAGGCTTGCAAGTACACTTTATATGACTTCAGCCACGCAAGTGTCATCTTGCCCCACCCCCAGAGACCAGCTCTTTTTTTTGTCACCTGTTCAGGGGCATAGGCTGCTCCCAAGTTTGTGCCACAGGATATCTTACCCAGGATGCTAGCCAAATCAATAGCATGAGAGTGAGCATATGACCAATTTATACCACCGCAATGGGGTGGAACAATCTATTCAGTCACTATTCTCAGCGTTTGACATTCCAAGGAAAATATTCCATGAGTGTTTCCTGACACTGTGAAGGTTTCCCTATATTCTCTATCTCAGATGCTAACTGAGGTATTCACAGAAGTGATAAAGGACAGATAGTTCTAATACATAAGCAAGAGTGTAAATGTGGAGCTATTATACTGTTTCATTAGAAATAAGAAAGACATATGTATGCAATTATCATAATAATACACAAAAGGAAAATAATTATTCCTATCAATCATTGACCAAATAAACAAAAACAGAGTCATGGTATAGTACCATGAAATACTTTTCAGAGAGAGACTTTTTTTTTTTTTCAGAGAGAAACTCTTTACCTGTAATGAGTGTGGTAAAGGTTACAATTTTTATCTGCTTTAGCAGTGTTTAATGTAGCAAATTAATAGACAATAACCATGTGTTTAATGTTGTAAAGAATTTAGAAAAGATATGCTAATTGTGCTTTGCACACAGCCAATATTTCATTCCAGGGAGAGACATTGTTTGCGTACTGGCTGTAATCAGAAGCATTCACTATATTGATTGTATCAGGAGGGTCAGATAAAGAGAAACCTTTTTTTAAAAAAAATTTTAAATACACACATATAATTACATGACATTAAATAACAATTCATAGAACTTAATAAAAATGGTAAGACAAGCCTTAGCTGGGCTATACTCATACCATAGCTTGAATCATGGTGAACAGTTTTTATTTTGTATTTTTTATTATTATAGCTTGCCTACCAGTGAGAACATGTTTTGGAAAAGGACATGGCATAATTTGAACTAATGGAAGGGCTGCTAGTGGGAGGGTCTAGGAATGTCTGTGGTGTTATAGCTCTTTGGGTATACCATAAGATAAAACAAACAGATAAAAATGGAGACCACATGACAAACAAAGAGCTCTAGTAGGCCTTATGTATCCGATCGGTCCATTCCGGATTCAGGATTGGGATTAACCTGCAAATAAACACAAAAGCAGCATATGCGGCATCCAATTTGGATTACCAAAGCAGTTTCATTTGTTGAGATGTACTTCTTATGTGCAATAATAAGCAAAAATTATACATGGTATCACTATCTCATAAGTAGAAAAGGCACAGATTTGTTTATTTTAAAATGTATCTGAGATAGCCATGTATGTATCAATTCCTAGCCCCATAAAAAATCCTAAATTTAAAGCTTGAACTCTGAAAGAAAAAGAAAAAGACACTTTCACATTAATATAGCAAGTCACATGGCTGGTTCTGGTGGGGGATCCCTCTCTTGCTCCAAAGTTCCTTCCTATAATCTTAGACCATAGTATTCAAGCAGTGTGCAGACAGGCTTTAGTTCATTCTATAATAATAAGCATATCTTGTTAATTCAATCAAGGTTCAACAGTTCTTCAGTTTCAGTTCAAGTGGGAGTTACTTATTACAAAGAGACATTTTAAATCTTAAACAATATTATAAGGGTACTTCAGTGCAAACCTTTTTCCTATATTCCTGTCCAACCTATACCAAAATCAACCACCTGGATCCCACTGCCATCTGCAGAGTGGATCCTGCTGTGGAGAAGTCCAGTCCAGGCTGGACGCGTTTCCTCATGTTTCATCAAACATTGCAGGAAGGGCTGAGAGAAAGTCAGTATCTGTTACAGTAGGACTTGCAGTTATAGGTTCCTGCTTATCTGGTGGTAGATTTCTCTTTTTATAAGATTTCTGGGTAGCTATCTGTAAGGCTCTTGCTGTAAGGACACTGGTGGGTTTGTTTTCCCAATATGACATATTCTCACCTTGAGATTTCAAAATGTCACATGCTTGCTTGCGGTTTTCAGTAGCTACATACTGAGGAGCTGATCTCTCTATTAAAGGTTTACCTTTATGAGAGCCTAGGCCAGAATGCAGCCCAGGTGGTGCATCTATGTGTTGAGGAGCTGAATATTTAGTTGAGAGCCTGCTTTCATGAGTATTGAAATTAGACTGCAGGACAGGTTGCACATATGTGTGCTGAGGAGCTGAATACTTAATTGGAGGCTCACCTTTATGAGTGCCTAAATCAGAATACAGAGCAGGCTGTGTTCCTATGCACTGGGGTTTTGGATGCTGTGAGGGGGCCTGGGGGGCCTGCTCTTGGTATGGAGCTAAATCAGGATATAAAACTGGTCCAGCTGCTGCCACTGGGTGTGAGGCATAAGGCTGATACTTTTGGACATTCATTGCCTTCACACACAAATCTTTAGCAGAGGCCGGCTCACCTGGGGCCCACGAGCATAAAGCTTTTGCAATAGCAGGATGCATGCCCTGACAAATTTCCCTGAGATCCTCAGTATCTATATGCACATCTAAAAGATCTTTTGGTATCTGTCCTCTTGAATCTCTCCCCTCTGCTAGTCCAGTCATCACCAGTAATAGGATGGCTTTTCTAACATAATCTTCAGTACTCTCATTCTTACCCTGTTGGATAACAGCACTTTGGGCCTTAAACATTCTCGTGCCAAAAGAGACACAAGCAGCTGTTGCCAAATTAAGTAAGGAAAAGCTTATCTGTTTAGCTAAGCTAATAGCTTTTTCCATTTGCTCTGCATATTCAGGTTTAATACAGAGGCGAATAATCTTAATCAATTCCTCTGCATCAAGCTTCTCTTCCTGCTCTAATTTCCATAGCACAACACAAGCATGGGGAAAATTATTGGGGTCTATCTTGCCTACCTGCTTAGCTATCACTTCCATATCTGTCTGTGATAAGGGTTGGGAGCTAATAGTTTGAGTGAAACCTCCTGCTAGAGGTTGAGACTGTGATACTTTTATCACAGCTGACACAGGCTTAGCTGTGGCTGTCTTTGGGTCCAGGGGGGTATATGGATTTGGGTCTGGACAGGTATATGGAAGGCCTGTAATAGCTGATACCTGCAAGCGAGAATCCTGTAGCTTTTGTTTTAAGGTTTGTATCTCCCTGTGACAATGTGCATGCTCTTCACCTAGAGTGGGAGTCTGCAGTGATAACTCTCTGACTAAATGCTTCAACCCGGGAACCTGGCTGGCTTGTATTTCTAAGGCTGAAATTTGGGTCTGCATCTGATTTTCTTGGGCTACCTGCTGTTGGACTTGCTGTTTAAGAGAATCTACTTGATAACTTAAGCAACTAGTCATTGTGATTAAGAACTCCTTTTCATTCTCTATCTGCATACATTCTTTCTCTTTGGCTAGTAATTTCTCTTTCAATTCTGCACGCTCTAGTAAAACTTTCTTACATGTGGCCCACAGTAACCAAAGAGAAGCAGCATTTCTCTTATGCTCTGACTTAACTGAGTATAAGGAACAGTACTTTTCAAATTTAGTTTCAATATCAGAGGTGCAGTTAATATCATCAGCCACACTCTGAGTCCAAGGATTAATTCCAGAGGATACTACGCATTTCTTAAACAAAGTGGGATTGTCTACCCCTAGGATAGTGTGTGTGTTTGTGACCCCCTCAGAATAAGCTGAAAAATCATTTTTCCTTTTAAGCCACCACATGGTTAAGCAGTAGAATTGAAGAATATCTTTAATTTTTCACCAGTTGGTAGGGGCGAAGCCGGGATAGGCTTTTTGTGTGCTAGAAATGCTCACTCTTATGAAGCAGTGAGGCTTAGAATGATAGCAGGAATGGCATAGATTTCATGGGAGTTCAGTAAGAAGTACTTGCATTAGACCTCACCTTGGAACTATGCCTGAACACGGAGTGATTACCAACCTTATAAAGGATGGGAGTTTAGAATTAGATATACAATAGAGAAGATGGTTATAAGATAAAAAGTTTGCTAAGCACCAGTTCCAACACTTTCAAGTGTGTTTTCACCAAGGCACATTCTAGCAGGAAATTGAAAATAAAGGCACAGGGATAGTGAATTAGATTGAGTTATCAAGGAAAGAAAGACATGTGGTGAGTGTTTTCACTTTTACCAACTGGAAATTAATTAATGAAACTAGATACTCAATTGTCTTATCAGGCGGAAAAAATACAATTTCAGTAACAATATAATTTTTAGAAGAACACTGTTATCTTGTGCATACTTTTCCTTGGCCACATTTCTCCACCAATAAAAATGAAACGAATAAATTTATAATATAATATTTCTCTAGTTAATAATAGAATATGTATTAACAGAGGGAATTACTCAGAGCATGTGGTCGCAAAGAATTACAAAATGAAATGTTCTTATATTCCAATTGTAATTCCAATTCTAATTTGATTCTCTAGTCTTATACATACATATTCTATTCCAATTAAAGGTAAATTGTTAAGAATAATAATCATGTAAGAATAGAGGGGAATTTTATATACTAAATTCGAATTGATTACATTAACCTGCCCTGTACGTTTTGGAACATGTGCTCAAAGCATGGCACTAAGTTTAAAAAGCGAACATGTGCTATCAGTGTAACTTTAAAAGGTAACATGTGCTCAGAGCATTTGGAGCTTGCACATGTGAGAACATGTGCTTTTCCCAATATAAAGGCCAGATAGTTAACTTTAAAAGAAAATGTTTATTTCTAGTACAGGCAAGGTAATAAGTTTACAATAGAGAGGTAGTTTTAGAAAGGATCTTTTACCAATGGAAGTATGCTACAAAATAACAGGTTTGATTGTAAATTAAGCTGGATAACTCACATTGATGGAGGCTGCTATGGAGAGTCATGCATGAGAATCTTGCTAGAACAAAAGGTTTCTTTGTAGATTTGCTGTCTGATGGAGCTTGAAGCAGTTTCTTTTAAGGTGGATGTGATGTCCAGCTTGAGAAGTCAGGATTCTAGCTTGCTTTTAGATTTAATCAATTCAGGACAGCGGCGACTAGGACAGGAGCATCAGGAACTCAGGAACAGCCAGGAAGAACTCTCTTTCTAAAGAAAGAATCCCTGCTTTTTAAAGTGTCTGAACTGGGCATTAGACTCATGTCAGGTGGTTGCCCTTGGTCCAATTGGAAAGCTCCTGGATAGCTGAATCCTGGGCATCTGGCTTTGAGATGGAGCATGGCAACAGGTCGCATGCTCAATGACATCACAAGACTTCCTGCCTGGACATCTGTTAGGGGCAGATGCACTAAAGCTAAATGAGCCTTTAATGACCCTCCAACGAGGAAAATTTGATCCGTTGCATGCATCAAAGGGCTTTTACCGAGGAAGCCAGCAGCTAACGAAAACGGAATGGAGATGAGCAATTAGTGTGAAAACCCCATTGAAACGACATGCACTAACCTTTTCCGATTGCCTTTACGCAGGAAAAAGGCATGAAATCTAACGAGAGGTCTGGACCTCTCGTTAGGACAGCTCTGTGCCAGGAAAAATCATTGTGAAAAAATAAACAAACTTTGAGCCAATCCCAGCGCATTAGCAGAGCTAAAAGCGCTGTGATTGGTCCAAAGGACGTCAGAAAACACATTAAAAAAATAAAATAAAAAAAGGATCGGGAGGGGGCAAGGGCGCTCATCAGGAGCGTCCTGTATGGACGGCCTTGCCCCCCCCCCCCCCCGCTGCTCCCCACTTTCCGCCGCTCCCCCCCCCCCCCGAAAAAGCAAAATGCTAGCTGGCTGCCCCGGTCCCCCTCCCTTCCTGTTCCTGTGTTCTGCAGAGCTAACTCCGCCTCCCGTCATTCTTTCGCCCCGTGCCCCGCCCCCGCTGCCCCCCCTGAGGTCGACTACGCCGCTCCCCCCTCCACCGAGACCCCCCTCCCTATTAACGACCCGAGCAGCGCCTCTCACCTCTTTCAGAAGCGCTGCACGGGCAGGAAGATCGATTGTGTTGGTTGTAGAGCCTCCATGACGTCTCTTCTAACCTGGCCCAGGCCCCGCCTCCTTCTGACGTAGGGGCCTGGGCCAGGTTAGAAGAGACGTCATGGAGACTCTACAACCAACACAATCGATCTTCCTGCCCGTGCAGCGCTTCTGAAAGAGGTGAGAGGCGCTGCTCGGGTCGTTAATAGGGAGGGGGGTCTCGGTGGAGGGGGGGAGCGGCGTAGTCGACCTCAGGGGGGGCAGCGGGGGCGGGGCACGGGGCGAAAGAATGACGGGAGGCGGAGTTAGCTCTGCAGAACACAGGAACAGGAAGGGAGGGGGACCGGGGCAGCCAGCTAGCATTTGCTTTTTCGGGGGGGGGGGGGGGGGGGGGGGGGCGGGGGGGCGGGGGGGGGGGGGGGGCAAGGCCGTCCATACAGGACGCTCCTGATGAGCGCCCTTGCCCCCTCCCGATCCTTTTTTTATTTTTTTTATTTGATGTGTTTTCTGACCGGGTAGCCACGTGTATGTGTTGTGGCTTTTTTTTTTGGTTTGTTCTTACGTTTGCAGCATGCGCAGAGCAGCCAGCAAAACGCTTGGCTGCTCTGCGCATGATTTAGGGGCCGATTACCGATGTGTATTGTGATTCTTTGATACATTGTACGTTTGAATACCGATCTGAGCATGTGTGACTTTTTTTTTTTGGTGCATTCTTCGTTTTTTAAAAATCGTTAGGGACTTTAACGATTTTGATTTTTTTACGTTTGGTTGCTGCATCTGCCTCTTAGTCCATTGTCTGAGAGTGATTGAGCTTAGATGGGCTTAGTCTTTGTCTGAAAATAGGTGGAGGTGTAGTCTTTTGTTACTGCAGTCTCTGAGATAGCTGTCTTTGAAAGGAACATCTGCTGGTCCACTGTCTGAGGGTGATTGAGCTTCTTTTGTCTGATGGGCTTTTCTGAGTCTGAGTAATAGGTGGAGTTTCACTGTCTTTTGTTCTGTGATTGATTCTTTGGATAGGTGTTGATGGTCTTAGGTAACCACCCAGCTAGTAGTTTTCCAGAGGAAAGGGGGGGGGGGGTAGTGTCTTTGAAGCTGTATATTTTATATGATTTAGATCTGATGCAGCAAACTTAACTCTCACAATTAAACTTATATCATGCTACATTACGAAGGGGAGGGCGAGAGAAGGGTGGAGTGGGAGTGGGGTCCTGAAACATCAGAAGGGGGTTGGGGGGGGGGTGTTTGCGGCGCCATTACCGTCGTCGGAGCTCCAGCAGCACTACCAGTAGTTTTCACCTCTAACATTCTGTTTTGCCTGTGTCCGTAGTTGGTCTGCTGGGATCAGGTCATAATGCGGCCAGTGACATCAGTGTGTTCTAATGTGCCTAGCAGACCAACTCCGAGGGAGCCACGGTCCCAGGCAGGTTAGAACGTTGGAGGTGAGATTCTGTTTTGCCTGTGTCTGTAGTTGGTCTGCTGGGATCACGTCATAATGCAGCCAGTGACATCAGTGTGTTCTAATGTGCCTAGCAGACCAACTCCGAGGGAGCCACGGTCCCAGGCAGGTTAGAACGTTGGAGGTGAGAATTATTATATAGGATATACTTGCAAAGACTTCTTGGAGTAGTATCAGAAAAACTGGTCTGACCTTCACCCTTCCCTCTGAAGACCAGTGACAGCGAGCGTGTAACAAAAGCTAGCCGGGTAGATACTTAAAATGCCAATCAACACATCTCCAAAGAACAAAAGTCTGCATATTGACAGCAATCAAAAAGATTGGATGAATCTTACAGACAATGACTCACGAGACTGAAAAGTCCATCTACCTACCTAGTCTAACAAAAGAAAGCGAATCTATTCCAGGCAATGACTCTTTTAATCCTGTCAAATACCTGTGTATCTACCAGCAGACAGCCAGACAGGAACTCTTATGATGTCATTAAACATGTGACCAGTTACCATGTCCCATCTCAAAATTAGATGGAACTAGTTTTCAGCTATCCCTGAATTTTCATTGGATCAAATACAGCCCCACCTTCAGCCTGGAACATTCTCTGCTCTCTCTCTCTCTCTGCTCTTCTCTGATCTGCACCTCTATGGACCTTCACTGAATCCCTGGGCCTTGGTGGACTTCACACACATAGTAACATAGTAACATAGCAGATGACGGCAGAAAAAGACCTGCACGGTCCATCTAGTCTGCCCACGATAAACTCATTTGTGTATACCTTACCTTGATTTGTACCTGTCTTTTTCAGGGCACAGACCGTATAAGTCTGTCCAGCAGTATTTCCCGCCTCCCAACCACCAGTCCCGCCTCCCATCACCGGCTCTGGCACAGACCCCATATAAGTCTGCCCTCCCCTATCCTAGCCTCTCAACCACCAACCCCTCTTCCCCCCGCTACCCAATTTCAGCTAAGCTTCTGTGGATCCATTCCTTCTGCACAGGATTCCTTTATGCCTATCCCACGCATGTTTGAATTCCGTTACCGTTTTCATGTCCACCACCTCCCGCGGGAGGGCATTCCAAGCGTTCACCACCCTCTCCGTGAAGAAATACTTCCTGACATCTTTCCTGAGTCTGCCCCCCTTCAATCTCATTTCATGTCCTCTCGTTCTACCGCCTTCCCATCTCCGGAAAAGATTAGTTTGCGGATTAATACCTTTCAAATATTTGAACGTCTGTATCATATCACCCCTGTTCCTCCTTTCCTCCAGAGTATACATGTTCAGGTCAGCAAGTCTGTCTTCATACGTCTTGGAACGCAACTCCCATACCATCCTCGTAGCTTTTCTTTGTACCGCTTCCATTTTTTTAACATCCTTCGCAAGGTACGGCCTCCAAAACTGAACACAATACTCCAGGTGGGGCCTCACCAACGACTTATACAGGTGCATCAACACCTCCTTTCTTCTGCTGGTCACACCTCTCTCTATACAGCCTAGCAACCTTCTCGCTGTGGCCACCGCCTTGTCGCATTTTTTCATCGCCTCCAAAACAGTGGCGTAGGAAGGGTGGCGGGGGGGCGGTCCGCCCCGGGTGCACGCCGCTGGGGGGTGTCGGCTCCGCGCTGGTGCACTGCCCTGTCTGCCCCAGGTTACTTCCTGTTCCGGGACAGAGAGAGCAGTGAACCAGCGTGGAGCCGACACACCCCAGTAACGTGCAGTCGGGGCGGATCGGCCCTCCCGCCCGTCCCTTGCCGCAGGTATGCGCTCCGGGGGGGGGGAGGTATGTGCTCCGGGGGGAGTGCGCTCCAGCGGGAGGAGGGTGCGCCGTGCTGCACCCGGGGGGGGGGGTGCGCAGCGGCGACCCGCCCCGGGTGTCAGCTCCCCTCGCTACGGCTCTGATCCAAAATAAGACTTTCTCCAGGCTCCAGCAACATCTCTGCAACAAAAAGACTTCTTTTCTAGCAAGGACTTCCTTCACCACTCCAACCAGCAGCCTCCCTCATCAAAGTGAGTTACTATCAGGCTCCTTTTCAAAAGAGAAAAACGTCCAAAAAGTTACACAAGTCTGCATTTGGATATTTTTCTCTCAAAAACGTCCAAATCAGTATTTTCCCAACCTCTATTTAGATGTTTTTCTCGGAAAAATGAGCTTGCGCAGCTAGTGATATGCAATTTATCCTTAAAATCGAGCATGGTACCGGAAGATTGGAGGGTGGCCAAGGTAACGCCGATTTTTAAAAAAGTTCCAGGGCAGATCCGGGAAATTATAGACCGGTGAGTCTGACGTCGGTGCCAGGGAAAATGATAGAGGCTATTATCAAAAACAAAATTACAGAGCACATCCAAGGGCATGGATTACTGAGACCAAGTCAGCACGGCTTTTGTGTGGGGAAATCTTGCCTCACCAATTTACTTCAATTCTTTGAAGGAGTAAACAAACAATTGGACAAAGGGGAGCCGGTTGATATTGTGTATCTGGATTTTCAAAAGGCGTTTCAAAAGGCGTTTCAAAAGGCGTTTCAAAAGGTACCTCATAAAAGGCTATAGAGGAAATTGGAGGGTCATGGGATAGGAGGAAATGTCCTATTGTGGATTAAAAACTGGTTGAAGGATAGGAAACAGAGAGGGGGGTTAAATGGGCATTATTCACAATAGAGAAGGGTAGTTAGTGGGGTTCCTCAGGGGTCTGTGCTAGGACCGCTGCTTTTTAATATATTTATAAATGATTTAGAGATGGGAGTAACTAGCGAGGTAATTAAATTTGCTGATGACACAAAGTTATTCAAAGTCGTTAACTCGCGACAGGATTGTGAAAAATTACAAGAGGACCTTACGAGACTGGGAGACTGGGCGGCTAAATGGCAGATGACGTTTAATGTGAGCAAGTGCAAGGTGATGCATGTGGGAAAAAAGAACCCGAATTATAGCTACATCATGCAAGGTTCCATGTTAGGAGTTACGGACCTAGAAAGGGATCTGGGTGTCGTCGTCGATAATACACTGAAACCTTCTGCTCAGTGTGCTGCTGTGGCTAGGAAAGCTAATAGAATGTTGGGTATTATTAGGAAAGGTATGGAAAACAGGTGTGAGGATGTTATAATGCCGTTGTATCGCTCCATGGTGAGACCACACCTTGAGTATTGTGTTCAATTCTGGTCGCCGCATCTCAAGAAAGATATAGTAGAATTGGAAAAGGTGCAGCGAAGGGCGACTAAAATGATAGCGGGGATGGGACGACTTCCCTATGAAGAAAGACTAAGGAGGCTAGGGCTTTTCAGCTTGGAGAAGAGACGGCTGAGGGGAGACATGATAGAGGTATATAAAATAATGAGTGGAGTGGAACAGGTGGATGTGAAGCGTCTGTTCACGCTTTTCAAAAATACTAGGACTAGGGGACATGCGATGAAACTACAGTGTAGTAAATTTAAAACAAATTGGAGAAAATGTTTCTTCACCCAACGCATAATTAAACTCTGGAATTCATTGCCGGAGAACGTAGTGAAGGCGGTTAGCTTAGCAGAGTTTAAAAAGGGGTTAGACGGTTTCCTAAAGGACAAGTCAATAAACCACTACTAAATGGACTTGGGAAAAATCCACAATTCCAGGAATAACATATATAGAATGTTTGTACGTTTGGGAAGCTTGCCAGGTGCCCTTGGCCTGGATTGGCCGCCTTCGTGGACAGGATGCTGGGCTCGATGGACCCTTGGTCTTTTCCCAGTGTGGCATTACTTATGTACTTAAGTCCATCCAAATCTCAAGGGGGCATGCCAGGGGTGTGTTCAAGGTGGGAATTGGGCGTTCCTACGACTTCGAAGTTTTTCAGCCACAATGGAACAAAACAAAAATGTCCAGAACAAAAACTTTAGATGTTTTGAGCTAGACCTGTTTTTATAACAAATAGCTGCTGTGGGAATTGAACCCACTTCCCCAGGATCAAGGGCTGCTGCACTAACCACTAGGCTACTCCTCTACTCCACAACAAGAGGTGCCTCGAATGACCAGATGACCACTGGAGGGAATGGGGGATCACCTCCCCTTACTCCCCCAGTAGTCAGTATCACCCTCCCATCCCAAAAAAATGTGATTAAAAATATTACTTGCCAGCCTCAAATGTTATAAGCAGGTCCATCAGAATAGCATGCAGGTCCCTGGAGTAGTCTAGTAGTGGTGCAGTGCACTACAGACAAGTAGACCCAGGCTTCTACCTCCCCCTACTTGTGGAAGAAACTGTGAGCCCTCCAAAACCCACCAGAAACCCACTGTATCCACATATTCTCCAGTCTTTCACCACTCCCCTTTTCTATCCAGCAGCTCTCCTCTTTCTACTACTACTACTACTAAACATTTCTAGAGCGCTACTAGGGTTATGCAACGCTGTACAGTTTAACAAAAAAGGACAGTCCCTGCTCAAAGGAGCTTACAATCTAAAGGACGAAATGTCAAGTTGGGGCAGTCTAGATTTCATGAATAGAGGTATAGTGGTTAGGTGCCAAAGGCGACATTGAAGAGGTGGGCTTTAAGCAAGGATTTGAAGATGGGCAGGGAGGGGGCCTGGCGTGTGGGCTCAGGGAGTTTCTCTCCCTGTCCTTCCAGTGTCTCCCCTCTTTCTTTCCGCATCCTTCCATCCAGCGTCTCCTCTTTCTCCCTACCCTTCCATCCAGCGTCTTCCCTCTTTCTCTCCCCATCCTTCCACCCATCTACCCTATCTCCTGATCCTTCTATCTAATGTCTCTCTCTCCCAATCCTTCCATCTAATGTCTCTCTCTCCCGCCCCCTTCTATCTAGTGTCTCTCTCCCGCCCCCTTCTATCTAGTGTCTATCTCTCTACCCGTTTCTGTTCAGTGTCCCTTCTCTCTCCACATCCTTCCAGTCTCTCCCCTTTCTCTCTGCATCCTTTCATTCATCTCCCCCCTCTTTCTCTTCCTATCCTTCCATCCAGTGTCTCTCTCCCCATCCTTCAATCCGTCTTCCCTCTTTTTCTCCCCATCCTTCCATTCAGTGTCTCTCTCGCTACCTTTCTTCATTCATCATTTCCCCCTTTCTCCCCCATCCTTCAATGTCTCGTCTTTCTCTCCCTACCCTTCCTTCCAGTGTCTTCCCTCTTTCTGATCTCAGTCAGAATCCCCCCTTTCTTCCCATGCTTATCACCAGCAGCTTCTCTCTTTCTCCAGCCCTTCTCCATCTCCCCTCCTTCTCTCCCCACTCTCTTACCTCCTGCTCCATCTCCCCTCCTTCTCTCCCCACTCTATTTTACCTCCTGCCTCCCGCTCCTCCTTCCACCAGATCTTCGTTTCTTGGCCACTGCTGCTTCTCCTGTTGAGCTGCGCACAAAAAAAAAAAAAAGAGCTAACAAAACAAATTGAAAAAAAGCAAGCGCAGCACCACAAGCAGCCTTCAGGCATGGGCTGTCAGCTCTGCAGCCGCTCCTCTCTCCTCGCTCTCTGTCCTTGTTCATTTGCCTGTTTCTTCCACAGGAACACTAAAGGCAAAGTCTGCTTCTGGAACATGTTCTGAAAAGTGCACTCCTGAATCTTTGTCCTTAGACAGGGACAAGCTTACTGTCTGTTGTATGTTCACAATCACCTTTGTACCTGTGACAAGAGACAAAGCAGGGAGAGAAGGATAAACTGTGAACAAATGACAAGACAACTGTGCTCACATTGCAAGCTAATGTACACGCAGAGAACAACTGTAAAGGCCACTTCTGCACATGAAGCAAGGTTTCATCTGTGATAATAGGTGCTTATGAACTTATACACCTGATACAAAGACTAAATGCATAACTTTACCCAAACTGAGTGCAGATATTCCTGGGGGGAGGGTTTACAAATACACACACATGCAGATAAAATAATCCAAATAATTTGTGTGCGCCAAAAGGCAACTGTAAATTTAAATGCACAAAGAACCTGGTTTAATTTTCAAAACAGAACTGTGTGAATGTACCTTTATTTTGAAAATGTGTTGGTATCCACCAAGGAGGTTTGGTAAACAGGAGACAGCATGATGTCACAAGGCTGAAGCCTGTCCACCCAAGAATGTTTTAATTCTCCCCAATGCAGCCACCGCCATCTTAGTACACTCAAAACAATGTAAATGATAGGGCAACAACTCTGCCTACTGGCTTCAGGCCAGATCGGAGGCGTAGCCAGACTCAATATTTTGGATGGGCCCAGAGGTAACTTGGATAGGTCCTTCCACACCCCCCCCCCCAAATATTCCCACACATATTTTTTAAAATACAGATTTTTTTTCACCTACCCTGCGTCTCCCCCTCCTCTTTTCCGCGGTGTCCCGGCATCTGTGTTTCTGTCTCTCAACCCCGTCCATCCCCAGTGTACCATACAGGTATCCTCAACACCTGCAGCGATTCATTCTCGCTGCTTGCACCAGTCCTGCAGGCTTCTTATCTACTGCGTGCCCATGTCCCACCCTCACTGACATCATTGCCTATTTCCTGTCTGATGTGACGCGGTAGATGGAAGCCTGTGGGTCTGGTGCAAGCAGCGAGAATGAATTGCTGCAGGCGCAGAAGATGCCTGTATGGTACACCGGGGAAGGATGAGGTTCAAAGACAGAAGTGCAGATGCCGAGATGCTGCGGAGGAAAGAGGGGAGAGATTAGTGTGGTACTGCAGCTGGGTGGGTCTGAGCCACAAATGGGTGGGCCTGTGCCCACCCGTAGCTACGCCACTGGGCCAGACAATGGGCCAATAATGCTCTTGCTGTCTCCTGTTAATCAAACCTCCTTGGTATCCATAGAGGAAAATATATGCATTTGCTATTTGTGTGTGTGTTCAATTATAAAATTACCCACTTATCCCTGAATTCTATATATGGTGGTCAGAATTGCACGTGCAATGTAAACAAGCCAATTAGTGCAGATAATTGTGTGCTAATAATTACTGGCACTAATTGACCTTAATTAAAATTTACACATGCATTTTTAGGTGCCGGGATCTGCGTATAAATGTTACATATGGCTCCAAAATGTGGGGCACAGCTATGAGAGGGTCATTGGTGGATCAGGGCCTAATTTAGGCACAAGGATTTACACCAGGGTTTAGTTAGGCACGGGTCCCGGTGCTAAGCGCTATTCTAAAAACAGTGCCTAACTTTGAATGCCATTTATAGAATAGCTCTTAGTGCATTTTTTTTCAGCGCTGATTTTTCACCACCATTTATACAATTTGGTACTTTGTGTTCATAAATTTAGTCTTAACAATAACAGCAATTATTTGAATTTCTATCCACTGCTGTAGGAAAGACTTCAGATGTCACTTAAAAGAGGTCATCCCTGTGCTCATAGGCGCCCGGTATAAGAGGCTTGGGGAGGCTAAGCCTCCCCAGCCACAAGTTACAAACAGCAGCAGGATTGCTCTTGGATCCGCAGTTTCTCATTCTCCGACCATCGCCGTCTTTGTTCTTTTCTGTTCTTGCTGCTTGCACCCGGTCGCGGTTTCTCCTCTTTCCCTCCCCGCGCAAACGCGCCACTCTCACACTCACTTCAGCTTTCAGGGATGCGCTGCATGAACGAGTCCTGCTGAGTGCTCCAGAGTCCCGCCTTAATTGCTAGCGGTACTGTAGTGAATAGCGATCATCGTCATCTGCTTCGCCTCAGCCAGTCAGAGCCAGCCTTCCCTACCAGGGCTCCCGACCCGTCATGATGCAACTTCCTGCAAAGGCGGGAACACACGGGCGGGGCCATTACTGAGTAGGGAAGGCTCAAGGCTGGCTAAGAATGGCTGTCTGAGGTGTTCCCACTTCCTTCCCAAACCAGAAAAGGAAATTGTGGCCCGATTTCAGGAGAGGTAGGTGCTGACTCTGAAGGAGCTCATTGATGTGAATACTAATCCACCCAGTGTGGCTGTTGAGCTTGAATACTAGTGTTCCCAGACCTAAATTGTGGCATGCTGCACATTGGATTTCATGAGAGGTGCTGACTCTGAGGCAGGTTTTATAAAATAAAAAAATAAATATTTTGTTTCATGCACATCACTTTTCTTTAAACATAACTAAATGGGCTATGAGCCCCTAATGCTTTTGGTTTTCCTATATTTTGTTTGTGATGACTTATACTGTGCCAAAATTGAAATTTGAAAATTATCTTGATCTGGTCGTTAATAAAAGGAGCTCATTGTGACCACTATCCACCCTAAAAGGATGTTTTGTGGCCGTACATGAGAATTGTGATATGATCCCTTGTTTCATATTGTTGACGGTCTGTGATGTTGTCCGTTTGGGTGGTAGATTGGTGTATTAGGGTCTGCACAGTGTAATATTTATGGTACAATAAGGTTCTGAGTGTGTTTTTGCACAAAGTTGTGCATAGTGTTTTCCAGTTGAGCGATTGTGGTTAGTATATGCTTTGAGCAACCACTTTATTCTTTGACATATGATACATACCTAATATCCAAATTTAATAAAAGGTATTAATTGTGACTATTTTATTTTTACCTTTTTTTCTGTGTGTTAGACAATTATGAATGTAAGCTCCGCCCCTGACCCCGCCCCCTTTAGCCTCCCCAAACAGTTGGGCCACCGACCGCCTATGCCTGTGCTTCACCGTGGACTTCAAAAGACAGTCCACACAAGTTGCTGCAGTAACCTCAATACTAAAGAAATCCTCCAGGCCCAGTTTCTTCTAGAGGGCAGTTGATAGAGTTGGGAACTCAGCTCACATCTAACATTTTTCAGGCAAAGGACCCAGGTGGGCTTTGAGATCAAAAGATAGCAATAAAAATGATTCTGTACCAATATACTAACATACTGTTGAGATATATAAGTACAATCAGTTCGCTAGTTTCATAGGAAATGTAATTTAAATTTAAATGTCATTTTCATATTTACAGATTACCTTGTCCTCCAAAAGGGGATTCTCAACAATTTGCATCAAACAAACAAACAAAAAAAATACCGTAAATAAGTAGGAAAAGCATCTGGAGCATGGTTTATGGAATTCTTTCTAACTCCTCTGCTGGTCTGTTGCCTGTGTTGCTTGTGAGTATAAGAGTGTGCGGTGTGTTTGCCTGTGCTGCTGCTTATGAGTAAGAGTACATGTTTGTGTTTTTTCTTTGGGGGGTGGGTACCTGTTTGATTCTATGTGTATGCGTGTGTGTTTGTGTGTGTATCTGGGTACCTACTTCACTGTGTGTGTTTGGGAGGAGGGGAGTATCTAACAGAGTTTGGAACCTCTACGTGTACATTTCTTTAAATACTCAACTGGGTTGGAAAAAATTTAAATCAAAGTGTGATAATTTACCTAGCCATTAGATAATACCTAATTTCTCTGTAATTCATGATCCAATCCGACCCATTTTCTAATTTTCCACAGTTCTTCCCCATGCCACATATGGCCCTGTTCTGTCAATTTTTTGAGCCCCTATGTTCAATGATTAACTTATTTTCAATATTGTATTAGACACAATAAAAATGCCCTGAAATTCCCACTCTCTCTTGAGAATGAATTCCTTTCACACCTTCTCAAACAAACCCCAATGAACATTGAAATAAGGACAGTTAAATCATCTGTATATAAATATCACAACATTTGGCAAATAAGTCGCCACAAGATTTTCTTGGATAATGGCCAAGGTTAAAGGGTCTTTTACTAAGTCAGCTGATTTCTAATGTGAGCTAAAATCGTTTCTGTGGCTTAGTAAAAGACCCCCTTAGATAGAAATGGTTGTGACATGATTTGTATGGAAACTGCAAATATCCCTGTTTGTTTCTGAATGCAGCAATTTTCCTTTCTGCAAAGAAAGTAAAACCAGAGAAAAATAATGGGCAAACTCATCCCTTCTCATCTCCTGCTGCAGCACCACAGACTTCACCCAAGTCCCCGTGTGACAAATCTGGTAGAGAAGGATGTGATTAGGTTACACTGAGTCCTGGATTCTTACTGACTACCTAAATCCTTAAGCCAAAGTGTGACACAAATCAGAAATAGTCTTTAAAAAAACATCTAAAAACTCACAGTTAATGTCATGCAAAGTTTAGACCTGACATTTCTATCACTGAAATTCTACACTTGAAACATGAATCTGTGAGAAATTAACATTTTTTTTGCAACGTGATATTCTTGTTTCTATAAATGACTGCAATCTTATTTATGAACAGTGGCGTAGCAAGGGCAGGGCGGTGAGGGCGATCTGCCCCGGCCGCACGGTACTTGAGAGGTGCAGAGAGCAGCCGCACGCCTGTCGGCTCCACTGGTTCCATGCTCCGTCTGCCCCGGAACAGGTTACTTCCCGTTCCGGGGCAGAAGGAGCCAGCGGAGCCGACAGCCGCACAGCTACTCCCAGCAGCTAGGAATGCACCGGGGGGGGGGGGGGGGGGGTTGATGCACTGGGGAGGGGTGTCATTGCACCAGGGGGGGGAGGGGTCGTGCTGCACCCTGGGGGGATGGACACCGCTGCACCCGGGGGGGGGGGGGGTGCAGCGGCGATACACCCCAGGTGGCAGCCGACCTAGGAACGCCACTGTTTATGAACCACTTTCAAAACTACAAAGAATAAGTTGCGTTCTTATGGTTTTGTATATGCAGGTTTTTTACTTTTAGGAGGAAAAGGCTTCAGATGCTAATTATTTACTTCTGCACATTGCATTTTTTCAATGTGCCGGGCGGACTTCCTCATCAGCCTTAAAAATCTCCAGTAAATAATTAGCCAAGCATCTGAAGCCTTTTCTTCCTAAAAGTAAAAAAACCTACATATACAAAACCATAAGAACACAATATGATATTCTTAAAATCTGTTCTCATCAGCCTGGCACACGATGCTGAACACCAGGTCCTCGGACTCCATAACCCTGATTAATGTATTAAAACACTCACTGGTATCAGGCTGCAATAATGACTCTTCTTCATTTTCATTGATTTTCTTCTTTAAGTAATGTTCTCTGTTGTCTGTTTCTGCTCGTGGTGGACTTTCATTTAAACCTTTCGCAGGGGGAATACGAGATTCCTGTGCATATTTTTCGGAGCTGGGATTGGACCTCTGACCATCCATGTTGTCTGGATTAAGAGCAATGACTTCAACTTTTCCATGAATTTCAGAATTCTGGTAAATTAAAAAAAAAAAAAAGCATTAACAAGTTAAACGGAGGTCACTCAAGAGCAATCAAAAGTCCAGGTTTGTTGATAGAGGAAAAGAGTTCATAAAAGTCATGAAGGCTTATGTCGGCAGGAAATAGAAAGGAATTTACTGCATGTTTTCAAGAACACTTCCTTAGGAGATGACACGGGTGAAACGTGAGACCCCTATTTTTACATGTATCAGGTCTGAGTTATAACATTCTCCATAAATGACTACAATGGATGATGTTCAGTCTCCCAAAGATGCAACACTACAACACAACACCGAACAGCTCAGATAGTCAAGAGTCAAACCAACATCAATCAAGCCCAGAATCTGCCGGTCTGGGTTACAAATTTTCAGAAGATCCCAAAAAGAACATCATGGGGTCCTTTTACTAAGGTGTGCTGAAAAATGGCCTGCGGTAGTGTAGACACATCCTAAACCCCTCCCTCTTTCTAATCTCTTAAATATTTATAAATGCCCTAGGGACACGGAGACACCTTTCTCTCTCTACATCTCTTCACCCTTGAAAACATGAAAACTGAGTGTCCCTGCATCGCAGAGCGTCCTGCAGCTGCCAAGTTACCCAGTTTCACAAGGGAGACTCTTTGGTCAGTCCTGATTTTTAAAATCACATCCCCAAGCCACTGTGGTATTCCTTGTTCCTAATTCTGCCCAGTGAAATCAGTGCTCAGAAGGTTCTCAGAAATCTAGGACTGGCCTACAATTTCCCCCTTGGAACTGGATAACTTGGCATCTCTGGGTTCCCTTTCCTCCTTCCCCTCTGTCCTTTTAAAAATGAAAAAGGTGCCCCTATGTGGTGATGACCTTCTACTTTCCCTTTCTCCCTCTTCAAGCAGGACCATAGTGGAATTACAGCTTCCTCCAATAAAGGAAAGTAATGGTAGGAGATTTCCCCCCTGTCCAATACAGAACAAGTCTTCTGGTCCCACAGAGGAGTCCTATAAGCTTGTGACTCCAGTGTTTCCATGTTGCTCTGTTAAAGCTCTGCTGCACCTTTAACATGGCAAGATTCAGTAACCAAAAGGAATACAACTCGATACTCACTTCTTTTAAACAGCAGCCTGTGAAAAAAAGAACAAATGTATCATTAAATGTATTTCCGTTTTATTTCCTACAATCTAGACACCATGCAAAGGAATCCATAATACATAAGTATTGCCACACTGGGACAGACCAAAGTCCATCAGGTCCAGCATCCTGTTTCCAACAGTGGCCAATTCGGGTTACAAATACCTGGCAAGATACCGAAAAAGTTCAATACATTTTATGCTGCTTATCCCAGAAATAAGCAGTGGCTTTTCCCCAAGTCAATTTAATAATGGTCTATGGACTTTTTCTTTAGGAAGCCATCCAGACCCTTTTTAAACTCTGCTAAGCTAACCGCCTTTACCACATTCTCTGGCATCAAATTACTACTACTACTACTACTTGACATTTCTAAAGCGCTACTAGGGTTACGCAGCGCTGTACAATTTAACATGGAAGGACAGTCCCTGCTTAAGGAGCTTACAATCTAAAAGACAGGTGTACAATCTAAAAACAAGTATAGAGTCCGATAGGGAATACTATAATTCACAAAAGGTTAGGTGCCGAAAGCAGCATTGAAGAGGTGAGTTTTAAGCAGAGATTTGAAAATGGTTAGGGAGGGGGCTTGGCGTAGGGGTTGAGGAAGACTGTTCCAGGCAATGGGTGAGGCAAGGCAGAATGAGTGGAGCCTGGAGTTGGTAGTGGTGGAGAAGGGAACTGAAAGGAGGGATTTGTCCTGTGAGCGGAGGTTACGGGCGGGAACATAGGGGGAGATGAGGGAGGAGAGGTAGTGAGGAGCCGCAGACCGGGTGCATTTGTAGGTAAGGAGGAGAATCTTGAATTGTATGCGGTATCTGATCGGAAGCCAGTGAAGTGACTTGAGGAGAGGGGTGATGTGAGTATATCGGTTCTGGCGGAATATAAGACGTGCGGCAGCGTTCTGAACGGATTGAAGGGGGGATAGATGGCTAAGTGGGAGGCCGGTGAGGAGTAAGTTGCAGTAGTCAAGGTGAGAGGTAATGAGAGCGTGGACGAGAGTTCGTGTGGTGTGCTCAGATAGGAAAGGGCGAATTTTGCTGATGTTGAAGAGGAAGAAGCGATAGGTCTTGGCAGTCTGTTAGATATGCGCAGAGAAGGAGAGGGAGGAGTCGAAGATGACTCCGAGGTTGCGGGCAGATGGGACGGGGAGGATGAGGGTGTTATCAACTGAGATGGAGAGTGGAGGAAGAGGAGAGGTGGGTTTAGGTGGAAAGACGAGGAGCTCGGTTTTGGACATGTTCAGCTTCAGGTGGCAGTTGGACATCCAGGCAGCAATGTCGGATAAGCAGGCCGATACCTTGGCCTGGGTCTCCGCGGTGATGTCTGGTGTGGAGAGATATAGCTGGGTGTCATCAGCATAAAGATGATACTGAAAACCATGAGATGAGATCAGTGAGCCTAGGGAGGAGGTGTAGATTGAGAAGAGAAGGGGTCCAAGGACAGATCCCTGGGGAACTCCAACAGATAGTTTAATTACACGTTGAGTGAAGAAATTTTTTCTCCAATTTGTATTGAATTTACTACTTTGTAGCTTCATCGCATGCCCCCTAAAATCCACTCTGTGCTGAATTTAGAAGTGTCAGAGCTGGATTCTAAAAATCTGTTTCTAAAAATATCTTTTTTCCCCCACAACTTTAGTTACCTTGAGGACCATTTTCAAAGGCATTTAGCCAGGAAACATGGCCTGACTGTAAAGCGCCCTGCTCAAATTTAGCTAAAAGCACACATGGATTTCAGAGTGTACAACACTTTTAGCCAACTACCCACTCTGTTCCTCTGTAAACAAATTATTAAGGACAAATACTTGCCTGCTATTTGTGCAAGTGTGGAAAGAAGACATTACACACAGATGTAGAAACTGAATGCACACACACTGCTTTCTTTCCTGATCTAAACATGCCCAAAATAAAAAAAAAAAAAGTGTTCCTGTGGGCATGTTTAGATCAGGGAAGGAAGCAGTCCTTTTTCCTATTTTAAGTCAATTTTATGAAAATAAGTAGGCGATTATTTGTTTCACAGTGACACAATCCAGCACAAATCCATACCCTTCATAAAATTTCCAAATGTTGGTCGGTTGAAAATTGCAATCAACTTAACAAGGGCCACTCGTTTCGCCACTAGCTGCATCAGATGAGTGACCATTATGGAACAGTTCTGAGTGCCCACTTTGTTGCTCAAATCTGAGCACCAGGACTCCTGAATACGTATAATTCCTGGAACCCAATGAGGCGCACATCCCCAATATTCTCTAACACTATGAGCGAATTTTAGGAATGCCCCTGACCCACCAATGCACCTCCCATGACCACGCCCCTTTTGGGTTACACGCTAAGGGATTTGGGTGCATATTGTTGTAGAATAGCGCCCAGCAAGATGTGTGCGAAATCCAAATTAGTGTCAATTACCACCCAATTATTGCCACTAATTGGCTCATTAGAAAATTCAATTGGGTGCAAATCTTGGGTCAGTGCCATATAGAGAATCCGGGGATAAATGTACAGTTTGGTAAGCACCCTAATATTAAATGCATTTTTAGAACTAGAGGCTCTCTGCTTACCTGGGAAACCAGTGCACCTCTTTTTTATCCATACATAACTCAGAACACCAGAGGCAGCAATCAGAACAAGGGGGAATATTATACCCAATACCAATGGGACAATTTTCATCCTCTCTTCGCAAACAGAATCTGAATTGTGTGTTCCAGATTTTACCTCAATCATATTTCGATCTGTGCACCTGAGGAGGAACAAAAACAGAGCACATAGCAAAACAAACAACTTAATTCTGTACTCACAAAACTAAAGCCGTTTGTGTGATTTACAACTACGCCGTGGAGCTGCAGTGTAAGTCTACAATCAAGGTGTATAGGTAACCTTTTAATTGGGTTAACGTAACACACCTGCAATGACTTTAAGAACTCTGCTTCCTTCTATATTCACCTGATGTAACACAGGTAAGGTTTCCTAATGTAGATCCTATTGAAGCTGTGAATGAGCTGATTCACACATCTGTATTTTGGTGATATTTATGATAAACAGCACTTTATCTCAATTCACCGTTTTCTTATCATCATGGCTGAGATGCTTACCCAGTACGTAACCCTGCCAATAGCCAGAACTGGTCCCTAAATAAACGGCATGATACACTGTACTAATTATACCCTGATCACATACCGTTGATGGATCTGCTCACATTTTGGGAGGAAACAGTTCATGCAGAAGTAGGATGTAAGACAGAACACCACATGTAGAAAATGTACCTATCAGCATAGTGCTACTGTAGCACTAGACCACTTGAGTGACAGTAATTTTCTTGTTTTTTTTCCAACAGATTTCTCTCTGCCAGAGTCGCAGTCCTAGTAACAGTAGCAGCACATTTCACATACTTGGTCCAGGGTTCACACTTCTGTGACATGTTTTCTGTTGAAAACGTTCCCTCAGGACAGCTTTCACACACAGTGTCTGTTGTTTCTGTGCCTGCAATACAAAAACATAAAACACTGCCCCAGATGTCTCAAGCTGAGTTTATATCAGCAATACTAAGGATGACTATCATTAGTCAATTTTCCTGGGAATTTAATATAACTTTTTCTTAATTGACATGAATACAACAATTAAATGCCATCTTACTTTAGGGAAAACGTCACGTGACATAGGTTGGTCAGCTGCATTAGTAAAACAAGTTATAAGAAAGCAACTTTACTGAGAGAAAGTTTTACACTGCAAAAATACTTCCAATGTGTAGGATAAGGCCAGAGAACTGGACAAGACTGAACTGGGTAGGGCGTCTTGACTGGTCAGACACACACTCCAGTTCCTCATCAAGAAAAAAGTGCTGCTTTAAAAAAAAACAAAAAACCATCCCCTCATTCTATGTAGTGCACAACACGTTAAGCATCGATTCTGTATTACAATGACACCAAAATGGGGTGAAACAGCAGGTACACATGTAAGTGCACTTAGGCGTTATTGAATAACTTGGCAGCTCAGTGTTCAAGTGCATGACTACAAGGGGGCACTGACATGGGAGCAGCATGGGTGTGTCCCCAAGCAACAGGTTACGATGTCAGCTCTAGGATCTCCAACCCATGAACAAGGCCATGTGCTAGACTTGGTGTTCTGCAAAGGGGTCGATATCTTTGAACACAAGGCTGGTGGAATCGTGGACTAATTATTTTCTAATCAAATTTTCTATTAAAGACTACATAAGACAGATGGGTCCAACCAAAGTTTGGAAGGAAATTCAAATCTGACTGCTGATAACTTCCTAGAGGCCTTGTACAAGGCATTGTCAGAACAGGTTGATATCTGGAACGCATGCTTAGCAATGGCATTATAAAAATCGGCCCCTCTAAAGAAGGTCCTATGCTCTATGCACAAAATGTTCCTCATGGTTCTCCCCAGAACTATGGGTCCTAAGCATCAAGGATGCTAACTTGAAAGAAAATGGCGAAAATTTCACTTAGATGAAGACAGGCTCAACTGTAAGAAACGCATGGCAATCTACCACAGGCCTTAGCAGACGAAAAATAATGCTTCTCTCAACAGATTGACCAAGTTGCAGCTACTTAAAATAGTAAACAGCCCACTGCAAACCCCATAACAGAACTAGCCTTCCTAGTCACAACTAACCAGCAATGATTTTGCCACATACTTTGCAAACAAAATTAAAGGTCTCCATCAGGACCTACAGACAATCCTATTAAAGCTCCCACCAGCTAATGAGAACAATCCCTCTCCCCTACCTGGTTGGACTCATTAAACTAGGTCACAGAGGAAGCTCTTGATAAAATCCTGAAAGGTCTATGGCCCACTACCTGCCCTCTTGACCCCTGCCCAGCAAAGGCAGTACAATGACAAGCATAGGCCTCACCCAAGGGGCCACTAAAATTGTTAACTGCCAACTAAAAAGAGCTATGATGTGCCCCCTACTGAAAAAGAGCTCCAGGACAAGCACATATACCTTTCTTGGCAAAAAACAAACAGTCTGCATTCAACTCAATGACTGATTAATTGAAAATAGTTGGCTAGACCCATGTCAATTTGGCTTCAGACCTGGGTATGGGACAGAGACAGTTCTTGAGTCCCTTCTTGATGATCTGCACAGAAACTTTTATGGGATCTACCCGTACTCTCGTCCACGCTCTCATTACCTCTCGCCTTGACTACTGCAACCTACTCCTCACTGGCCTCCCACTTAGCCATCTATCCCCCCTTCAATCCGTTCAGAACTCTGCTGCACATCTCATATTCCGCCAGAACCGATATACTCATATCACCCCCTTCCTCAGGTCACTTCACTGGCTTCCAATCAGATACCGCATACAGTTCAAGCTTCTCCTTCTTACCTACAAATGCACTCAGTCTGCAGCCCCTCATTACCTCTCTACCCTCACTTCCCCTTACGTTCCCGCCCATAACCTCCGCTCACAGGACAAATCCCTCCTCTCAGTACCCTTCTCCACCACCGCCAACTCCAGGCTCCGCTCATTCTGCCTCACCTCACCCTATGCTTGGAATAAACTTCCTGAGCCCTTACGCCAAGCCCCCTCCCTACCCATCTTCAAATCTTTGCTCAAAGCCCACCTCTTCGATGTTGCTTTCGGCACCTAACCCTTTATACCTTTCAGGAAATCTAGACTGCCCCTATTTGACTGACTGTACATTTGTCCTTTAGATTGTAAGCTCCTTTGAGCAGGGACTGTCCTTCTATGTTAAATTGTACAGCGCTGCGTAACCCTAGTAGCGCTTTAGAAATGTCAAGTAGTAGTAGTAGTAGTATATACCTCGATTCTAGTGTTGCTGGATTTCTCAGCAGCCTTCGACACTGTGGATCATAATATCATGCTTACAAGACTGGCAGAAACAGGTATCAGTGGCACAGTATTTACATGGTTCAAATCCTGTCAGACAGACAACAATCAAATCTGTTCAACAACAGCACTGAACTATGGGATGCTTCAGTCAATGGACACAAAATTCAGTATCAATGCTGATGATGTGCAATTACTCATACCCACTGAAGCAGATCTAGCCACAGCCTTGAGCAAACTGACTGACTGCCTGTGTAACCGCAACTCAGGAATGGGCAAACAACATCAAACTCCGCCCGAACCCAAGCAAAACAGATTCTCTGGATACCTAACACAAGTGGACAAATACCTGACTTCAAAATACCTTTTCAGAAGTATAAACTTCCCCTAAAACCACAGGTCAGAAATCACTACTAGATTCATCATTCACTCTGATCCCACAAATTCAAACAACCTTTAAAAATTGTCTGTATCACCTGCGGCAGCTACAAAATCTCTTTCCATGCATTGGTAAGACGAGTCTTACCATGGTGGTCCATGCCAGGATAGCATCATGACTAGACTACTGTAATGCCCTGTACACTGGTCAAACCAAAAAGAGTTTGCATCAGCTCCAAGTAATTCAGAATGCTGCAGCACGACTGAGAGAAGGCTGCAAGCAGCATAACCACACCACACCCTTCCTGCAAAAACTACAATGGTTACCAGTACCTTGCAGAGCAAATTTAAAAGTCTATGTTTGTTTTTCAAGGTCCTCAGAGTACTTAAAGAATAAGTTAGCCCTTTACACACCTTGGAGATCTCTGAGGTCCTCTCAAGGAGCATCACTATCTATACCCTCATCAAAAGAAATTGTACAATGTGAATCCTACCAGTGAGCCTTCTCAGGAATAGCTCCCACGCTCTGGAATTTACTCCCAGAGAGGCTATGTCTAACTACCTCTACTTCAGAAAGCAGGTGAAAGCCTGGCTCTTCTCCCAAGCCTTTAATACACAGTGTGACTGATATACCAATCTACACCTGGACTAGCTAGCTACACACACTAACTCTAGATCAATTCTTTATATCTTGTTTAACTATACAAAGAACTTGCCTTGAGTTTAGCCACCCATCAATTTATCCCAACTGACTCTGTATCACCCATCTTGTCCCCATCTATATATTTGCACTTGGCCCCTTGGCTACATGGTAAGCTGTATTGTAGAAAAGCATTAGCATAATATCTATGCTATTTGAATGTTCTAATGTATGCTAATTAGATGTTTCATTAGTATTATGCTGACATCATATTATATCTCTGTTATTTGAATTTCAGTACTATTACATGTGTACATTTTTGATACTGTTTCATAGTATGATCTGATAGTTCTTTGAGTCTGTGTGACTATCAGAACTATTGGCTTCCTTGAGTGTGGCTTCTCTTTGCTGCCTCGCAGAAGCTGTCTGCCTAGGCAATTGCTTAGTTTGTCTAACGTTTGAAAATTCTGCACTTGATGTAATAAACCACATGTTAGAGCCATGCACTGAAACTCAGGTGCTAATGCACGCGTAAAGACAATTTTCTTCTCAATGCTGTAACCAAACTGCATGCAAATTATTTGAGCGTAAAAACATGCGCCATCATGGGAGAGCATGCAGTCACCACTGAAACACACACACACTGGCATGTGTTAGCACCACAATCAATATTTTGAGCACAAAAAAATTTGTATCAAAACCTGGATCTGCATGGCCATACACTATATGTGAGTGCGTGTCTGGAATGACAATTTCACGCATGCATGCTAGTGGTTTAGTACAGGGGTTCTCAACCCAGTCCTCGGGACAGAACTAGCTGGTCAGTTTTTCAGGATACTCACCATGAGAAACATTTGCATACCATGGAGATAAGGCAGGTAAATCTATCTCATGCATTTTCGTTGTGGGTATCCAACAACCTGACCGGCTAAGTGTGTCCCAAGGAGATCCTCTGGTTTAGTCTCATTTAAATTTCTGCAGTCAAAAACTGTATCCATTATTTCACAGCCATGGCGTCTCCCCCTTAACCTTGAATTTGGCGATCTGATCATCTCAGTATAATGTTTTGTGCAGATTGTGATATGAAATAACACACTGTACATACCAGGCTGTTTCATGTAAAACCCAGGATCACACACAGCTTGCCTCTGGCACAGGTCACAATCTTCTCCTTTCGGCTCTGTGCAGTAAAAGCCACTCTGACAACTACACACAGTGTTTCTGAAGTATGTGCAGCTCTGCTTTTCACTCATTCCCATCCCTGCAAGGATCAGACAGATGTTACATATGAAAAAGCATCAATTTCACAAACTTTCTGATGTTAGGGTTGCTAACTAGTTCCACATTCAAAGGACACACTGACCAAGCTCTGGTTTTACCCTACTGCATACAATGGCATATTTAACACACCAGCTGCCCTTAGAATGGACAATTGGCCACCCTTTCTGAATGTGTGCCCAGCTGGCCTGGGGTAGGGGGCTGAAGTTTCCCTCGGGTGCTGCACTGGCTGGTCATCCTAGAATAGTGAGGTTGCCAATGGAGCTGCTTTCAGTGACGGAGGGACACTGAGGGCAGAATGGTCCTCTCTAGGCCGTTGCCTACTCTAGCTATTGAGAAATTCAGCCTGACTGCTTGCTAGGATGCACAGTTCATTTTTTCTTTAAAAACAAAAAAAAGCTGCTTTAAAAGAAATTATGCATATAGCAGTACCTAAAAAGGGTTGGATTAGCCCAGCTTCTAAAATTACAACGAACTGGGGACAGCTTGATGACAGTTCAATATGCTGCCATACAGAGGATGTGGATTTCAACCCCAGTTCTGTTTTCTCCTTAGCGCCACCCCCAGGGCTGGGGATGTGGCCAATCAGCACTGATGTTCCTGAGGAAAGGGAGGTTCCAGCTAGCTAAGAGTATACTCAGTGCTGGGTTTCAGAGGGAACCATGATCCATGACTGGCACTGTGATGGCTGGACCAGGTAGGAGGATTTTCGAAAAAGAAAGCAAACCTTATTGACTTTGTTAAACAGTGGTTCACATGGTCAAATGTTTTGGTTTATGATGCTGTGATACATTTCATCCCCTGAGGAAGCCATTTTTATAGCGAACTGGGGCCCAAGTTGGGAATTACTGAAGAGTGTCTGAGTCAACAGTTGTAAAAAATGAAAATGATCCTTGCAACCTTGGGCAAATCACGTAGGGGCCCTTTTTCTAAGCCACACTAAAAAGTAGATTACCCACATGCGGAGACTACTTTTAGAGCAGCGGTAAAATGGTGGCAATTTTGGGTTTCTCCCCATTAATGGCTGCACACTAATTTCCCAATTAGCCATTAGCATGGGAGCCCTTACCGCCACCTATTTACTAAGCAGTAAGGGCTCCCGCGTTGATCGGCAGCACACAGTGATTTGCCGATTAGCGCAGGGCACGTCTACTCTCTGCCCCCAAACATGCCCCTGCACTAAAAAATATTTTACATTTTTTAGCATGGGATTGGTGCATGACGATCCCGGAACTATCACGGGATGCCTGAGTGTGGCCTACGGTAGTGCCTTTTAGCATATGTGCTTACCGCAGCTTAAAAAAGGGCCCCTTAATCTTTATCACCGCAGGTACACACTAAGAGGCCCTTTAACTAAGCTGCGTTAGATGCTAATGCGTGCCTAACACAGCCAAAGTGGTCTAAAGCGGGACACGCTAAAGCGTTCCATAGTTTAGCCATATACGCGCACTAAGCAAACGGTAATTATTTTTTTGAGGGGGCACATCAGGGGGAGAGAGTGGGCATTCCTGCACTAACAAGATACATCTACACTTCTGTATACTAACTGGTTATCACACAATTAACGCAGGAGCCCTTACTGCCTCCTAAACATGTGGCGGTAGTGCTCAGAGGTAATTTCTTTAAATGGTCACACGCTAATGGTAATATTGGCGCACAGCCATGACCTTAGTGAACAGGAATGACCCTCATCAATGTGCGTTAAAGCCATTTGTTACCATATGTAATGGAAGTGAATTTTAAAGATTGTTTTTCAGCTCTGTTTTGACCAACCAGTGCACTCGGGGTCTGTATTGTTGATTAGAAGTAATTCTGTTTAAGAACGATTGTTTAACTTTGATTGTGTGAAAATAAGTTGGAATGCAGGAGATAAGACACAGCTCTAATTAATTTGGTATATGAAGGGGAGTATGGCGCTTGCTTTCCGGCTCCAGCCTGGCCACCTGGAGTTGGAGAGCATGTGACCACGTTCCCACAGTATGGCTTGTTTACCTAAACAGAGAAGCATTCTGTAATTTTCGCTTAGCTCTGAACAGTGAAATCGGGAGCTCATCTGTGAGTAACATACATACTGCGCAGAGGATCTGTTCCTGGTCTAAAAAGCTCCTTGCTTTCGCTGTAACGCCCCCCCCCCCAGCTGATGATAAGAGCCTGGATGATGTAAGGACCAGTGATGATTGTATGTATAGTGTATTAATGCTTCCTTTTGTGATATAATGATTGTTTAGCTAATCATTGTATATACCTTAATCATTGTAGAATCTAGCACTTCTAATAAAGGTTTCATTTACCTAATACGAATCAAAAAGAATCCACAGTAATTATTGAGTAGTCTGAGTCAGAGAGACAAGCTGTAAATTCATAGCAGTGCACCATATCTTAGTAAAAGGGTCGCTTAGAGGGTAAGACCTCCAGGGACAGGAAAATAATATCTACTATACCTGAATGTAATTTGCCTTTAGCTACCACTGAAAAGGCATGAATTAAAGAGATAATTCAATTCTCTGATCTGGCTAGATGTGAGAGCTGAATATGGCAAAATGCTGATGAATCTTAGAAATATTTGAATACTAGAAGGGTGATCACTATTTTGAAAAAAAATGATGCATTCTGTAGCATCCAAGGCAAGCTTTTGTCAACTTCTGGTTGATTGTGATACTTTATTTTCACCATTTGCTGGTCAATATTCATAAACCTGGTAAAAGTAGGTAAAAGCAAATTCATAAAGATGACCCCCTATTTTCATACTGAGAAAAATATCCAGGTAATGTTTGAAAATACCTGTAAATGGCATGCCATGTGTCATGTAAAGAATGCAAATCCTTTCACTACTAAGGTGTTGATATCCCAGTGACATGCATACACTAGGCTGGGGTGATGGTGTTTCTCAGAAAGTTTACATGGTTGTGATAGCTCCTGTCCTAAGGACACTGTTACCGTGTGTGCACACATAATGCTGTAATGCCAAAAACTCCCTAATTTAAATGTAAGATATATGCATATAGGCAGTGGCGTACCTAGGGTAGTTGACACCCGGGGCCGGTCATTTTTTAACACCCCCCCCACCCCCCAAATCCAGTACTAGGCATGCCGAGAATACAAAACACTCAGGACCTATAGAGCAATTCTACCATACCATAAGCAGTCATTTCTACGAGTCACACAAGGAAAAGGAAAGCATCTTAAACACTACAGTGAGCACTAGAACATCAATTCACCTATTGTAAAACGAAACCAGACAGAATAGTACAGATTGTAGATCCTGCACAGTCAATGCCAACTAAAAGCCATGTCTTTTTCACAAACACAGATACACCCTAATCCACTATAGAATAAGTAATCATAACTTTCTATTTAGACAAAAATTAAACTGAACCCCCACTGCCAGACTCTGCATACAATGCAACACCACAGAAACAGAAACTGTCCCCTAGTACTGTGCAAAATATAAAGACAGCAGATGTAAATTTGAAAAAACTAACAAGTACCAATCACCACTTTACAAATTAACAAATAGAAATAAAACAAATATAGAAAATAAAATAATACCATTTTATTGGACTAATACATTTAGCTTTCAGAGGCCCAAAACATCCTTCCTCAGGTCAATACAGTATAGTGCTATTACAATATCCTATCCGGACCTGAGGAAGGGGGTTTTGTTCTCCGAAAGTTAGCCAAAATGTATTAAAATTAGTCTAATAAAAGATTACATTGTTTACATGTTCTATTATAAACATTACACACAGCTACAATACTACTTTATCCTAAAGCAAAAAAAATAAAAATATATATTTTATTTACAGTTTGTTGTCTCTGGTTTCTGCTTTCCTCATCTTCTTTTCACTGTCTTCCTTCCATCCAGCATCTGTCTTTGTTCTCTCTCTGCCATCCAGTGTCTGCCCTCTCTGCTGTTCCCTCTATCCAATGTCTGCCCTCTCTCCCTGCCCCTTCAATCCACCATTTGCCCTCCCTCTCCCATCCATCCAGGTCTGCCCTCCCTCTCGCTCCCCCTTCCATCTAGGATCTGTCCCCTCTCTCTCTCTGCCCCTTTTTTTCAGCCCCCAGTTCCAGCCCCCTTCTCCCCTCTGAACACCCCCACCCCAGTCCCCTTCTCCCCTCCCCTTCTACTGTCTGAGACCCCCACCCAGTCCCCTTCTCCCCTCCCCCTCCCCTGTCTGAGACCCCCACCCCAGTCCCCTTCTCCCCTCCCCTTTTCCCCTCTGAACACCCCCACCCCAGTCCCCTTCTCCCCTCCCCTTCTCCCGTCTGAGATCCCACTCCAGTCCCCTTCTCCCCTCCCCTGTTCTGAGACCCCCACCCCAGTCCCCTTCTCCCCTCCCGTCTGAGATCCCCACCCCAGTCCCCTTCTCCCCTCTGAGATCCCCACCCCAGTCCCCTTCTTCCCTCCCCTTTTCCCCTCTAAGACCCCCACCCCAGTCCCCTTCTCCCCTCCCCTTTTCCCCTCTGAGACCCCCACCCCAGTCCCCTTCTCCCCTCCCCTTTTCCCCTCTGAGACCACCACCCCAGTCCCCTTCTCTCCTCTGAACACCCCCACCCCAGTCCCCTTCTCCCCTCCCCTGTCTGAGACCCCCACCCCAGTCCCCTTCTCCCCTCTGAACACCCCCACCCGAGTCCCTTTCGCCCCTCTCCTTCCCCACCTCAGTCCTGTTAAAACCGGCGAAGCAGCGTCGTAGGCAGCGCCTCGTGCCCGGCTTGTAAAAAAAAAAATCAAATCTCCTTCCTTCTCCTCGTCTTGACGTCGACTCGGGCCTTCCAATCAAATTGATTGGAAGGCCCGAGTCGACGTCAAGTCGAGGAGGAGAAGGAGGAAGGAGATTTGATTTTTTTTTTTTTACAAGAAGGGCACGAGGCGCTGCGTGCGACGCTGCTTCGCCGGTTTTTTAAATGTGCGGCGCCGCAGGAACGGCCACGGGAGGCGGTGGGAGCGGAGCACCCCCCCCCCCCCACTGGCACCCGGGGCAGACCGCCCCCACCTTGGTACGCCACTGCATATAGGACTAATGAATAGGGGAACCAGCCCTTTGCATGACAGCTCCATGTTCAGGATACAAAGCTAACTGGCATGCTACCAACTGCACATGGATAACCGTTCACATATCGTGCAAACTGACAGTGATGTAGAAAAGTGCAGGATGCATACTGTATGGAGTTAATGTAATGCACCTAATTACTGATAGGAAAACACAGCCAGGCGGAGGAAAATGGACTAGAGCCTGCTGCCTGACCTGTATCCCAAACTCTATGTTCAGTATTTCACACTACAGGACCCAGGCGAGTCATTTATCTCTCCACTGCCTCAAGACCATGGGCCAGGATCATTTGTGATTGCAATTACCTGTCACGTACTAAACTTATGAACAAAAATCAACTGCACAGTAATAATTCACAGAGAGGCCCATTAAAAGTTGCCAGAACCACATTTTAGTTGCAAAAATTAATACATAGTAACTGCAAAGCTTCTGCAGTAACTTGGGGGGGGGGGGGGGGGGGTGTCCAGCATCTTCCCAAAACGTTACTGCAGAAAAAAAAGCATTTATTGTGGGTTAGATGCCGTGCAGATAGTGTGGATGTACTTAACATTGCCTACTAACATCTCACTGAGGGGACCTTTCAATAAGCAGCGACAGGGCTAACACGCGGGTAGAGCGCACCAAATTGAAATTAGCGTTGGGATGGTGCGGGCGCCCAGCAGTAATTTCAAAGTTGGCACATGCAGTTTCCCCTGGTACAAAATAAGTTTCTATTTTCTACCATGGTAGTATTCTTAGTGATAATCAGCAGCGCGGCCACACTGGCACGTGCTGCCTGATTACTGCACGAGTAGCATGTGAGCCCTTACCATTAGGTCAATGGGTGGCAGTAAGAGCTCAGCCAGTAAATAGCCGTGTGCTACTTTTAATTTTAGCACATGGCCATTTACTGCCCCATAAAAAATGCCCTTTTCCCAGCTGCGGTGAAAAATGACCCAACACTCGCTAATTTCACGCGTCCAAACTACCTCAGGCCACTTTTTACCGCAGCTTAGTAAAAAGGCCATTAAGTGATCTGATCTGCATTACTTGCCATGGTAGCAGTGTGCATTAAATTACTGTACGCTTACCGCAAAGCACAGTCCAGACCTATTCCCTGTCCCTTTTCCACACTATGCTTTTATAAGAAATACCTTTATTATGCCACTCAACAATATAACAATAATGAATACGACAAAAAATGTATATTATGCAAAATGACCTTAAAATGTAATAAGAGTAAGGTGACTGAAGATTTTTTTATGTTATAATCCCATTTTATCTCCAAAAAATAACTGCAAAAATCCTCCCCTCTTCCCCACTCTTATATCCAACTCAAGATCCATTCCCTATACCCCCAAAAATAATGTCCTGAGCTTACACCTCCAAATCATTTAACAAAGCTGATCAAATGCACATTGTTAATGTACTCAAATAAGGATCTCAGAGTTTTAGGAAACACTTTCCAGAGCGCAAACTTGAAGTATCAAGAGTCTCTCCATATGTATCAATTCATGCATCTGAATGCATCACTGTAATAAGGTCGGAGGCTGGTCCTTGATCCATTGCAACGGGACACAACATTTAGCCACCAAGCACGCTTTGTGCAGAAACAAGGAGCAGACACATTCCCCTTCCACAATGGAAAGTACAAGAAAAGGGGGTCTGCTCCTTCCACAATCACGCAAACAGAAAACAATACAAAGTGGAGGAAAAAAAACAAATCCAAGTGACCAGCCAAACACAGCAGTGAGAGCTCCAAACAAGTTTATTAGGACCCAATACGGTCCGTGTTTCGGCAAAAAGCCTTCCTCAGTGGTCAATAGTTCCTTTGCAGAATGTATAATCAACTGTGCGTGCTAGGAAAGCACAAATATAATGTCACTGAAATCCGTGGAAATGGACACTGCCAGTGCAAAAAGTAAAAACTTCCACAATGTCATCCATGATGTTAACAAGCTTCCGTGGGGGGTTGTCACAAAATTTCAGTCAAACATTTGGCCCAAATACGACCACAGCGTATTCCAAAAGTTCAAAATCATAGGGCACTCCCATATACAGTGTTTGTATGTGGCTTCCACAGTTTTACATTTAGGACATTGTCCATCTGTAGGATGTTCCATTTTTCTTGCCCAGTATGGGTGGATATAAAGTGGAAGTAGAAATTTCTAATGAAGCTCTTGGGGTTGCTCACTTTCTGCTAATACAGATCCACTCTTTAAGCTGTTTTGGAGCTCCTCCACTGAATAGCTGGCAAATTCTTGAGTCTACGTTTCCACTACCCAATGAAATACAGAAAAGTCCTATACACTCTGCACTTTAAACTAGAATGTGGTAAGTGGAAAGGCATTGCTGATAACAGTTGGTGTGTGCTAATTCATACATCCAGTGCTTAGCGCATTCTAATAAAATGCCACCTAGATGTTTTCAAACCACTAAGAGATGCAGTTATCAACGATGGCTACCATTATGACATGTTATTTTACCACTAACAATGAACAGGTCCCATTTTATGCAAGAAGGCAATGTTGATAACTTCCCTCCTTAATTAAAGAAGAAAGAAATGTCCTTAGAAATCAAAATCACTACTATATGTAATAAATCAAGCCATTGTGACATCACTGATGATCTTGGCTCTTAGGCATTGGTGGAATGAGGCATTATGACATCACAATATCAGCTCTGGTTACCAAAGACTGAAACTCTTTTCACTGTGCCAATGAACAAAACTCAGGCACTATTCTGAATAGCCCCATAAAAATACTGCCGAAACAGTGCAGAAGAACAACACCCTAATACTTGTACTTGCCGCAAGCGCAGAAGAGTTCAGCAACAAGCTCAGCTCTTGTGCGCAAGCGCCTGGTAAAACCCAAACGTGAAGCACACATTGGCGTCTGTTTTCTGCAGCCTAAATATAAGCATTTAAAATTTTGTTTTCTGGACATTTATATTTAGATTCAAGTAACAGGTGCCAATGTGTGCTTTGGGCTTTTTTGAAAGCATGGCCACTTTAAATTTAGACACAGGACGAGAACGCTAATGTGTGCGCTTTTCAGCTCTGTTGTTTCTCACAACCAGTGCTCAAAGGCTTGCATGGGCTTCCTTCTGCTTCCAAAAGCAATCAAAACCGGTACATTTTGCAGAAAGACGCATGAGAATCATAGGACATCCTTTCTTCCAACACCCTAACGACTGCTCAGACCTGGCGTTATTTTTTACAGCGGTAAGTCACCTTTGTTTCGGGCGCTCTTTTGTGATCATTGGGGAGGAATACAAAATGACCTCATTTAAATAAGCTTGACTACATTTGCATGCTATCTGCACTAAGGCCTGGTGTGCTCGTTTAATGCGCTAGACCTCTCTGATCATTGTGCACAGCTGGTAAGAGTCTTTTTTGATCATCGGCCCTGGGAAAGTTATCAATGTGGGCTGCTGTTAAGACATGATATTTTAATGTTTTATTTTAGCAGAGGTCCTGTTTTATGCAGTGAGACCTAGTTACTAACTACTGGGGTTAACAGTACATTAATACATCTTAACTGTATCCCAGGTTGATAAATGTTCCCCCCTCAACATCTCAAAGGCAACAGAAACTCAGCGTCAAATACCCTTAGGGAGAACAATTTTCAAAACTATTGTGTGGGTAATATGGCTTAGCTGAGAACTGCCTTTCTCGGGTCAGGAAAAAACATACACAATTTTTCACAGCACACAAACGTTTATCAGATTAATGACAATGCTCCTTGGAGGTCCGATTAGTTAGGGGAAGAAATATTATTGCCCTCAAGTCATCCTGGGATTTAACTCAGTGGCCTGCTACACCTCAGTGTTGTCAACATACCAACTGAGTTTTGGGGACAAAGAGGAGCAAAATATACATATACTCATTTTCACAGATGTCCGAGCTCGTTTGCCCCTTCGGCTGCCCACACAGAAAAGCAGTGCAAAATTTGTAGAAAATTTGAAAGTTCGTATGAATGACAAAAGTTAAGAGAAGCTACTGTATTTGGTGTATAGGCTAAAGGCACCCACATACCTTGCAATTACATGAGCTACTTGAAAACAACCCCCAATATCGCTTCTCACCTCTGTCACAAAATTTGCATTTGAAACAATCTGGGAGGCCGTTTGGATGATCCATATATGTTCCTTCCACACAGGGAACACAGGTTGTACTTGATGTTTCCGTGCAATGTCTGTAAACTCTGTTGGCTAAAATATGCAGGAGAAACACTGGGTTCATGTTAAGAAGCATCAAATATTTTTACCACTTATCTGAAATTACAGTTTCATAAAATACTGCACTGTCGATGCCTATTTCCAAAACAAAAGCCCTGGGGGAAATTAGCAAGTTGCGTTAGGGCACTAACTTGTGTTATTTGCCCTTTAATGCATGTTAAAGGGCTCTAACGCTGGGTCCGATGCCCTAATGTAATGCTAAACAAGTCACCTCACAGTACATAGTAATGCTTAAACTTCTTTATTTCTTAATACAAAAATTATATCAAATATTTATTCACCAAAACAACATATTCTACATTCGTACACTTTCACCCTCCAATCAACCACTTACACACATTAAGGCTACTAACTAATACAAAAACTCTACTGACTACACTCCAAACCCATTAGTCAAGGTATTAAATATATCAAAAACACTGCTAAATCCGCAGTACACCACTTCAATTAGTTTATGTGTCCTCTTGATATAAAGTCTTCATAGTTCCCAATAGGTACTCCTTCACACGTCACTGCAATCTTGTAATGACGTGACAAATATATAATCCCAGTGGTCAACCTTCAGTTGTTCGTATCTTAAAAGTTTTGATAGACCAACGGCGTCTCAGTCGAGTAGCATACTCAGTACCACAAGTTCTCAGCTTAATGTGCGATCAATCCATCCAGTTACTGGAACACCCCAGACTCAACACAGTCTGATGACGCTGTATAGCGAAAAGCAGACTGTGTTGAGTCTGGGGTGTTCCAGTAACTGGATGGATTGATCGCACATTAAGCTGAGAACTTGTGGTACTGAGTATGCTACTCGACTGAGACGCCGTTGGTCTATCAAAACTTTTAAGATACGAACAACTGAAGGTTGACCACTGGGATTATATATTTGTCACGTCATTACAAGATTGCAGTGACGTGTGAAGGAGTACCTATTGGGAACTATAAAGACTTTATACCAAGTGGACACATAAACTAATTGAAGTGGTGTACTGCGGATTTAGCAGTGTTTTTGATATATTTAATACCTTGGACTAATGGGTTTGGATGGTAGTCAGTAGAGTTTTTGTATTAGTTAGTAGCCTTAATGTGTGTAAGTGGTTGAATGGAGGGTGAAAGTGTACGAATGTAGAATATGTTGATTTGGTGAATAAATATTTGATATATTTTTTGTATTAAGAAATAAAGAAGTTTAAGCATAACTGGGTTAGCTCTGCATTGGAGTATATTAGGTGCAGTTATTCTGAAAAGTTGTTAGCCCATTAGAGGTTGTTGTTAGTACAGTACATAGTAATGAGATGAAAAACATGAAAATGCATTTAAAGCAGCTCATTACTATTATATTGCATAGTACATCTTGCAGTGTGTAGCAGGGGACTGATCCTCAAAGATTCATGGTAGAGGGAAACTGGCGCGCGAATCTACTGCAGAAAAATTGCCATGGCATGCTCAAAATAATGAGCTTGTTAATTCATGCCACATTAGAATCACGGCAAATCTGCTGCTCAGCGCTAAATGTGCCAACTTTCCTGTCCGTACAGAAATCCGCAGAAATGGAGAACTCTCTGATCCCACGAGGATACACAAACTAACAGAAGTAGTGGGTGATGGACCACGGGTTCAGGAAGCAAAAGAGACAATCTTGAGTGGCAAAAGTTTCTTGATAAAAGACTTGACACAACGCTGTGTTTCGGCCACAAGGCCTGCCTCAGCAGTCTTACTTTTTAGTTAGATTTACTTCAGAATTTCACATATGAAGCACTTCCAGATAAATCAGATATAAAAGTGGTCTTGACAAAGACCTTTATGGATAAAAAATGCATGTCTTCTAGTATGGTTCTGGTATATTTTTGGCCGGTTTAAATATAACCGGCTACGTCTGAATATCAACATAGCCGGTTATCTTTAAACCAGCCAAAAAACCCTGGATATTCAATACCGGTCACCGGAAACGGCCCGGCATTGAATATCTGGGTTCAGCGCTGACTGCAGGAGCCAGCCCGGGTTATCTCCCGCGGGCTGAAAATAATGGGCCCTTGTTTCTGAAACCCCAAAGACACAGGGAGGTAGAAATGACTTGCCCAAGTTCACACGCAAAGGGGGCAATTTGATAAAGGCACCAAAGATTAGGCACCCATAATATGTGTGTTAAAATAGTATTGTACAATAGCATCTGGGCACCCAGATTCCATTAAAGAACAGAACCTAAGCTGGCATTGGGGCAACCAACTTTAGGCGCCCATGCTTACACGATGTAAAAGGCAGGGGTAAATGTTAGTGCCTAAATGTTGGTACCTAGAAACGCAACTTATAGCATTCTATAAGTTTGGCACCTAACTGTATGACCCGCCCCTGACCCGCCCACATATCCCACCCACATGCATGCCCCCTTTGCTATCCTATATAATAATTCTCACCTCCAACGTTCTAATCTTGCTGCCTCAGACCATGGCTCCTTTGGAGTTGGTCTGCTAGGCTTCGTAAATCGCTGACATCACTGGACCCATTATGACACGCAACCAATGGATGCACAGGAAAACGTCAGGAGCAGGAGCCCCCCCCCCTTGCGCATCACCCAAGGCCCCCCCCCCCTCGGCACATCAAACCCCCTCCCTCCCTCCCTCCCTTACAGTTCCAGGCCCCCTCGCTTCTACTCACGCGGCGCCAGCTCCAATTTCCGGCACCGCAGGCAGCAATAAAGCATTGGCTGTCGGCTCTGCAGCCGCTCCTCTCGCCTCTCATGTCACTGCCCCTGGAGGATGACCCCGGAGGTGCGCAGCGATGTGAGAGGCGAAAGGAGCAGCTACAGAGCCGACAGCCAATGCCTGATGGCTGCCTGCGGTGCCGGAAACTGGAGCCGGCGCCATGTGAGTAGAAGCGAGGGGCCTGGAACTGTGAGGGAGGGAGGGGGGTTTGATATGCCGGGGGGGGAGGGGGGAGCGGTGGCGACCTGAGGGAAAACCTTGCTAGCACTCGTTTCATTGTGCTCAGAAACGGGCCTTTTTTACTAGTTATGCATAAAGCACTTAAGAGCTGTTCTATAAGTTAGTTGCCTAATTGCTGTTTACCCCTCTTTTGGGTACCTATCTAGCACCTAACTTGTGATGCACTATGCAGAATTGAGTAGGGTTGGGGAGAGACCATGGTAGAGGTAAGTAGTTTTAATACTCCAACCACTAAGCCATGCCATCTCCCCATGCTATCACTTGGTCTAAGCTAAATTATGTACAAATGGGTTTTGGAGCTGTGAATCTCAGAGCAACCATTTAAGGGTCATGCAAGCACACAGAGAGGCCAGGCGGCCACATTCTGGTCAAGTTCTTTTGCATAAAATAATCTGTATCATGGAAGAAGCCTCTTGAAAGCAGTGCATGTGGAATCTAATGTTGAATATATTCATTTTCACATACCTAGCGGGCACATTGGACAGCACAGGGTGCCAATTTTATACTCTCCTTGAAGGCACGTCTCCTCTCCCGTCAAAAAAGTTATGTGAATTAGCAGCATCTTTAAAAGAGAGAAGAAATACAGAATAACATTTTACCTCTTCAGGAAAGCAAAATAATTACAATTTCCCTTCCTCGTGTGGGCTAAATTGACGGGAACTCCCCAGGTTTGACCTACAGTCTCCAGACCTTTTTCCGTTCCTGGTGCTTCTGGGAGGAGGGCTTGTATCTATATTTACTTGTTACCTCATTCAGCTTCAAAACAAATATCCCGCAGGAAATTTGTAGTCTTAACCCAGTATAGAAGTTCAGGAACTGGTCTAAACCTTGGTACCAGAGCTGCGGGAGGACCTTCACACTCCCATCAATATTTGAAAGATCCTGGACATGCAAGTCCTGTGATTAACCAGATGAGTTTGGCCTTGGTGCCTTTCTCTTTTAAGCCTGTAGTTCTGGTTTATTCAGAAATTTTGACTGCCTTTTGCGAGTACACAGCCAAGTGGTTTACAATCTGATTACAAGAGATGAAGGAACAGAAACATTGGTGAACTCTTTCAAGCACATTCACCTGAAAGGTATTCTATGGATTTCACTCAATATGTAACTGGATATGAGGAATTATGAGAATTATTGATTTTGCTGGAATTAGATACAAATATATATGAAAAATATATATTGCAAAGACTTCTTGGAGCAGTATCAGAAAAACAGGTCTGACCTTCACCCTCCCCTTGAAGACCAGTGATAGATTGTAACAATAGAACTAGCTGGGTTGATACTAAAAGTCAATCATCACATCTCCAGAGTCTGCATATGGACAGCAATCACAGAGACTGGAGTTAACAAAAGACATACATTTACTTGAAACTCCCAGACCATGACCCACCTAATCTGACAAAAGAAAGTCCATCTTGTCACCAGGTCCCCCTTCCAGTGATAGGCCTGGGCTGCTCCTGCTTAGCTTTCCTGGCTTCACCATTGGCTAGAAGGCTCCAACCACCGTCCGGTCCTTGCTCTGTACTCGCTGGCTCTGGCACCCTTTCTGAATGGCAGTCACCCTTCAGTATTTTACGGCAAGCTCCAACAAAATGCACAGCAACTGCAAGGCTTCTTATAATTTATCGGTTTAATCCTTGGTCACATAGGGCACACCCTTATAGGTTCCCCTTTTCTAACATAGTCCAGCTCTCTTCTTTAGGAAGTCTTAATAAGTGTCCAGCTACTTCTGACGCTGCTTAACTACTCAGCAGTTTTTTTTTGTTACATTTGTACCCTGCGCTTTCCCACTCATGGCAGGCTCAATGTGACTTACATGGGGCAATGGAGGGTTAAGTGACTTGCCCAGAGTCACAAGGAGCTGCCTGTGCTGGGAATTGAACTCAGTTCCTCAGGACCAAAGTCCACCACCCTAACCACTAGGCCACTCCTCCACCAGATTTGCACCCTCCGTGCATTCCCTCCCACAGTCTCAAATCATTCAACAAGACAGTTTTAATTTCACTTCTCCCCACCTCCCCTTCTTCCATAATGCTCCTTTTCCTCATAGGTAATACATCAGGCTACCATCCTCCACAGGCTTCTTCTCCACTGCATCAACCTTCTTTCCCCAGTCATAAACAATTTTGGTATTGTAGCAGACAGGAAACCTTTTACTTTACCCCCTTGGGTCCGTGCTAGAGCTGAAATCTCCATACACTCCTCCTCTAGCCCCTCCACTGCCTCCATCTTATCATACTCCATAGCCTCCTCCCCACAGGGTTTCCACAGCTGCTCCTCATCACCCTGATCAGAGACCATTTCCCAATCATCCTCCCCACCCTCTAGCTCCTGCAAGTTTTGCCTAGGATGTGATGTATCCTGGGAATGGTAGTTCCTTCCCCTACTCAATATTCTGACTGGTTTCTTAGCCACTAGGGGGCAAATCTCATATATACTAGGAACCTGAGAGTGAACCTTTTTCTTCCTTAAAAATACCTCCTCCTCGAGCCCCTGACTCAGCACTCTAGCAGTCGGATCTTTCCCAGACCCCTTACAATCTACACTCAGACAAGGACTCTTAATCCTGTCAAGTATAGGTGTATAATACAGCAGATAGCCAGCCAGGAACTCTTATGATGTAATTTAAACATGTGACCAGCTACCCTGCTCCATTTTCAAAAACCAGAAGAGAACCTATCCCTGAGCTTTCACTGGATCAAATGCACCCCACCTAACTTCAGTCTATGATCCAACAAGAAATTATAAAACACTAGAACATTCTCAGTCGACCATCTTATCTCTCACTTCTCTCCTCCATAGACCCTGCCTGCTGGACGATCTACACCTCTCTGGGACAAGCCATGTTCCATTCTCAACAGATCTGCCAAAGACTTCTTTTCCAGCAACGACCTCTTCCACCACTCCAACCAGCAGCAGAAAGAATTCATCTGAACCTCAACTAAAGACAATCTAACTACCAAGAAAAGAGCTCCTCCACCACTCCAACCAGCAGCAGAAAGAATTCATCTGAACCTCAACCAAAGACAATCCAACTACCAAGAAAAGAGCTCCTCCACCACTCCAACCAGCAGCAGAAAGAATTCATCTGAACCTCAACTAAAGACAATTCAACTACCAAGAAAAGAGCTCCTCCACCACTCCAACCAGCAGCAGAAAGAATTCATCTGAACCTCAACCAAAGACAATCCAACTACCAAGAAAAGAGCTCCTCCACCACTCCAACCAGCAGCAGAAAGAATTCATCTGAACCTCAACCAAAGACCATCCAACTACCAAGAAAAGAGCTCCTCCACCACTCCAACCAGCAGCAGAAAGAATTCATCTGAACCTCAACCAAAGACCATCCAACTACCAAGAAAAGAGCTCCTCCACCACTCCAACCAGCAGCAGAAAGAATTCATCTGAACCTCAACCAAAGACCATCCAACTACCAAGAAAAGAGCTCCTTCATCACTCCAGTCAGCAGCAGAAAGAATTCACTTGAGCCTCAATCAAAGTGAGTTATTATTAATCCAGCCTAATTAATAATTCAGACTTTCGAACAATATTTATCTTGTGGCACATTTCCCTTGTGTAAAATCCCTAAAAACTGCCTTCTAACATTGTATTACCTGTACTGTAAATAAACATTATCGGTAAAAATCTGGTCTGTATATTCTGAACATATGTCCTTAAATATTATATAGTGCAGGTTAATGCATTTCCCAAAATCAACTATTTTTTTTGTTACATTTGTACCCTATGCTTTCCCACTCATGGCAGGCTCAATGTGGCTTACATGGGGCAATGGAGGGTTAAGTGACTTGCCCACAGTCACAAGGAGCTGCCTGTGTCTGAAGTGGGAACTGAAGTCCACCACCCTAACCACTAGGCCACTCCTCCACTCCACTATATCCCCTTAATCCCCTCTTTACATATATGCTCCCTGAATTTTCCAAACATAGAAGGAATCTCGGGGCTCACACTCATCAATTCCATAAACTCATTAGGAAGTATGACAAATTCCATATCTTTCCATATTTAGATCCATGAACAGTTTTCCTCATAATGAGAGAGGAGACATCAAAAACAGGAGATGGGTTAGCCACAACAAAAGGCATATCTATATAAATAAAATCCCCCCTCAAACGTTCTGAAGCTTACTCCGTGGCAGTGAAGTACTGAATTCCTGTACTCTGTGTAGGCTAGGCTATGTGGACCACTCACTCTCACCCTCACTCATAGACCCGCCCTCAGCCACGCCCCATCTGCACGTAAAAAGCAACCTCAACGTTCTAAACTTTGTGGCTTCAGAGTTCGTAAGTTCGAAGCTCTGTAACCACTTTTACAAACCATCTAACTCTGCCCCGCCCTCACGTCAAAACGTTATGACGTCGGGGGCGGGACATAATGAACACAACTACACTAACCTACTGAAGAGCCCATTGCTTCATCTGTCTTTAAACGAGGCACGCGTCGCCCCCCCCCCCAAAAAAAAAAAAATCCACCCCCCTCTCACACATGCCCGTGCACATCACCCCCCCTCCAAAAACGCCAAACCACTCCCATGCCTCCACCCGCCCAACGCCCCTCCGCTCCCCGACATACGCTCCGCCCATCCCCAGTACTAGCACGTCGGCCCCCCTCCAAAATCGCCAACCTCCCTCTACTACCCTCTCCTCCTCTTACTGGAGTCCCAGCCGCAGAACTGAAGGGCAACGTACTTCGGACATTCTGGTGCCTTCTGTTGTGTTCGCTATGAGCTCTGTGCCCTGATTGGCTGCTCCCGCCCTCAAGGGCGGGACCAGCCAATCAGGGCACAGCTCATAGCGAACACAACGGATTAAGGCACCAGAATCTCTGAACTACCTTGCCTTTCACTTCTACGGCTGGGACTCCGGTAACAGGAGGGGAGGGTATTAGAGGGGGGTTGCCGATTTTGCAGGGGGGGGGAGCGCAGGACCTTGCTAGCACCCGTTTCATTTGTCCCTGAAACGGGCCTTCATTACTAGTCAATAAAGAAAACTGAGCTACCTACAAAATATGAGGGGGTAATTTTATGAAGTCGTGGCCACATTCATGCACAAGAACAAAATAATCCCAATGCTTATCTTATAATATCTTTCTTCAGTTCAGTCTTTATTCAACATTGACCGACTGACCGACATGGGCCATGTTTATTATTTTATTTATTTTATTTGTTACATTTGTATCCCACATTTTCCCACCTATTTGCAGGCTCAATGTGGCTTACATAGTACCGTTACAGCATATGCCAGTTCCGGTATGAACAAATACAAGGTGATATTAAGGTAGAATGAGGTTCGTGCATGGTAAATACATTAGGGGAACTTAGTGAGGAAGAGTTAGGTTGTGTCCATTGTGGTCTTTGGTTACGTTGTGTCGCAGGTGACCAGGTTTTTTTATGTTGGGTCGGTGGGGTATGCCTTTCTGAACAGGTTTGTTTTCAGTGCTTTCCGGAAATTTAGATGGTCGAGCGTAGTTTTTACTACTTTTGGCAGTGTGTTCCATAGCTGTGCGCTTAAGTAGGAAAAGCTGGATGCATAAATAGATTTGTATTTGAGTCCTTTGCTGCTTGGGTAGTGGAGGTTTAGGTATGATCGCGCTGATTTTGTAGTGTTTCTGGTTGGCAGGTCGATGAGGTCTGTCATGTATCCTGGGGCTTCGCCGTAAACAATTTTATGAACTGTCATGCAGATTTTGAAAGCAATACGTTATTTGATTGGAAGCCAGTGCAGTTTTTCTCTGAGGGGTTTGGCGCTGTCAAAACGCGTTTTTCCAAATATGAGTCTAGCTGCTGTGTTTTGGGCGGTCTGCAGTTTATTTGTTCTTTGCATCCCGCGTAGATTCCATTGCAATAGTCTGCGTGGCTTAATACCATTGATTGTACCAGGTTGCAAAATATTTCCCTTGGGAAGAATGGTTTCACGCGTTTGAGTTTCCACATTGAGAAAAACATTTTCTTATGGTGGATTTCGCTTGGGTCTCTAGTGAGAGGTTCCGGTCAATTGTTACTCCCAGAATTTTCAGGCTATCTGAGATAGGGAGGGTGTAACCTGGGGTGTTAATGTTAGTGGGTTTGTATGTATTGTATTGGGATGAAATGATGAGGCAATGTGTATTTTCTGTGTTGAGTTTTAGTTGGAATGCATTTGCCCATGAGTTCATGATGTTTCGGAACTGCATCAGGGACAGTCTTCATATGACGTCTCTCTCAAGTTTATCTTGCTCTGATAAAATTTTCCAGGCCTTAGCCACATACTGAACATGTCAGTGAGAATCCTGCACAGTAACAATAATTCCACTGGATAACTCCATCTACAGCGGATTTGCTCTTGTCTCAGGAAAGCTGTTAGCCACTTATGCTTTTGTAAAGTAACGGGAGAAAGGTCCAGATAAATTATGATCATGGTGCCCTTTCATTTAATCTGGCCCTTGGCTTGAGCCGCCGCTAGCAATCTCTCCTTCACCACAAAGTTGTAGCGGCAGGCAATAATATCATGGGCCTGATGTTCTCTGCATGGTCCTAGGTCTTATGCATCTGATCAATTTTGATAACTGTAGTAGCTCCATCCTGTCCATCTGAGCCCAGGATGGCCCTAGCTAAGTCTTGAACAACCATTGCACAAGTTGGTGAAAGCAGATTCCTCTGGAACCCTACGCATTCTAATGTTGTTGCATCGGGATTTGTTTTTCAAGTCTTTGGCCTTGTCCCAAAAAGCCTGAATATCTTTACTCGATCCATCACAGGCAAATTTCACTGAGTCTAGCAGGACCTTGCACGTGGCTATCAGCTGCCTTCTGCCTCTCATGAAGGGTGCTAATCTCTTGCTTGATGTCATCAACAGCAGTTTTTATGTCTTGTCTTAAGGGACGGGAGAATGCTTTCTTAAGATCCAGCATCCACTTGCTAATTCGGCATGAGGTGTAAGAGTTGAGCGTTCAGAATCTGTACTACAATCGGCCTCTGACTGCTCAGAGAGCACCTGCGCCATCTTGACACTCCTGACTCCCTCGATTGACAAATCAGCACCACTTCCGCCACAATCAAAACATCTGCTTGCACTGTCACCATCAATTACAGCTAGATGATCCAGTAGAGACTCTCCAGAACTGACTGTGATGTCTGATGTCAGTTAATGGGTAAGATAGCTTCAATTCAGAAACTAATGGGATGGAACCCTTCACCTATGCAGCCATACAGGACGCCAATATTACATCCTCCTCAGCAGGAGCCATTTCTGACTGGTTAAATCACTTTGAATGTTGACCCGATCCATATTAAGTACAATCACAAACAACAAAAACAATAAATGAATGTCATCACTGTGTCAACCCATAGTAATCTGCTCCCAAACAGTAAAAATATCTCCAAACAATATCACACATACAAATGAAAGTCACAGTAACTACTCTTCCTAGATCTACCATTATTACGCCCTCTAGCACCATAGTCAGCCACCAGACAACTCAAACATGTCTAAATGCTTGTATGAATAAATAGGCCTTATGTTTCTGCCTGAATTTGGTCTCCATGTCAATCTTTCTTCCAGCCATCTGTTGCAAAGTAGCCAGGAAGCATGGTTGTCTCTCTCCAGCCCACCACCATTGCCCTTATGTCCACTGAGACATGTGCCAAAGTATGGCTATCATCCAACACCTATGTATGCTGCAGATCACACCTGTACCCCGATGCTGGTACACCCCATTATACCTACAGACTGTCCCTGCCTCATCTACCTGCCACCAGTGTGATATCAGGGAGAGGCTGATGTGTGTAGCATTGTGACGGGTCCAAATATTACTGGTGAAATGTACACTACCCTCTGCCTTGATCCGATATTGCAAGGAAAGCACAGCACCGATTATAAAGGCTGGGGATCACTCGCCTACTAAATAGTATCCTGGAGAGTACTTGACAGTTGAGGCTAAGAACCCATGTTCTCAATCACCTACAGAAGGGGTTAGTCACCAGGGCGATCATTTTCATGATGTAAAGTGTCATCACCTTCAATTTTGCCATACGCTTGTCTTGAGTCAAACCCCACATCATCATCTCTATGATGACTTACTTAGATGGGTGTTGGGGCTGCTCACCTGCCACCTCATTGGAAGAACAGGCTAGGGGCTCAGCTCTTTTCTGTGGAAAGCATAAGAAATGATCTACAAAACTTAGAAGTATGGCCAGTTAAGTTTAATGTGAAAAAATGTAGAGTGATGCATATGGGGTGCAGAAATCCAAAGAAACTGTATGCAGTACATAAGTAATGCCATACTGGGAAAAGACCAAGGGTCCATCGAGCCCAGCATCCTGTCCACGACAGCGGCCAATCCAGGCCAAGGGCACCTGGCAAGCTTCCCAAATGTACAAACATTCTATACATGTTATTCCTGGAATTTTGGGTTTTTCCAAGTCCGTTTAGTAGCGGTTTATGGACTTGTCCTTTAGGAAACCGTCCAACCCCTTTTTAAACTCTGCTAAGCTAACCGCCTTCACCACATTCTCTGGCAATGAATTCCAGAGTTTAATTACACGTTGGGTGAAGAAAAATTTTCTCCGATTTGTTTTAAATATACTACACTGTAGTTTAATCGCATGCCCCCCCCTAGTCCTAGTATTTTTGGAAAGCGTGAACAGACGCTTCACATCCACCTGTTCCACTCCACTCATTATTTTATATACCTCTATCATGTCTCCCCTCAGCCGTCTCTTCTCCAAACTGAATAGCCCTAGCCTCCTTAGTCTTTCTTCATAGGGAAGTCGTCCCATCCCAGTAGAAGGAGAGAGACTGGTGTGCAAGGACAAGGAAAAGGACCTCAAGGAGATACTGTCTGAAGCTCTCAAGTTGATAAAACAAAATGCAGTGGTCATGGCCAGAAAGGTGCTATACTGCATTGAAAAGGGTGTAACCTGCAAAGAGAAGGAGGTGTTAAAGTCCCTGTATAATATGTTACTGAGACTGCACTCGGAGTACTATGTTCAGTTTTGGAGACCATATCTTGCCAAGAACATATGCAGTTCAGAGGAGAGTAACCAAAACGGCATGGGGTCTCTACATGAAAACATGTAAAAGACCTGAAGCTTTGAAAGTTCATATCCTGGAGGAGAAGAGGGACAGGAGAGATGTGATACAGACATTTAGACACTTGAACGATATGTGAGCATACGTTTTCCAAAGAAGGGGAGGCTCTAGAACTAGGAAGACGTGAAAAGAATCTGCGAGGGAAACTGAAATGCAATATCAGGAAATCATTTTTCACAGAGAGGTTGGAGGATGCCTGGAATGCTTTTTGTGGAAGGTAGTGGGATGAAAATGGTGATCAAATGAGGAGAGAGAGAGAGATGGCAGTGACATTGGAGAGCAGGGTGAGTGAGGCACATGAAGGGATGGTGAGACAAGATAGAAGGGTTGGGACTCAGGAGAAAGGGTAGCCTAAGTGCCACCTTACTGTCATGCTGCCCCACCATCTCTTCCATGTGCCTTGCTCACCTGTACCCTCCCATATCACTCCCCTCCCTGTCTCCTGTGCTCTCTCTCTCTCTCTCTCTCTCTCTCTTCCTCTCTCTCTCTCTCTCTCTCTCTCTCGCATTCTGTCTGTTCCTTTCTCACCTCTTAGCAAATGTTGGAGGGGAGGGGGTGCCTAGAGGAGAGTCACTTGCAGCCTAAAATCATCCATCCACTGCTCTGTGCAGGTACCAGGATCAAGTCCCTTAACAGACTTTAGAAAGCTGGTTCCACCTCTATGTGTGTGTGTGGCAAGGGGTATATATACATAATTTTCTCCAAGTGCAGCTTTCTAAAACTGTTGTTCCCTCTGGGAGTGGAGGGACCTGAACATATGAACATAAGTGTTGCCATACTGGGACAGACCAAAGGTTCATCAAGACCAGCATCCTGTTTCCAACAGTGGCCAATCCAGGTTGCAAGTACCTGGCAAAATCCCAAAACAGTACAACACATTTTATGCTGCTTATCCTAGAAATAAGCAGTGGATTTTCCCCAAATCCATCTTAATAATGGCTTATGGACTTTTCTTTTAGGAAGTTATCCAAACCTTTTTTAAACCTTGCTAACTGGCAATAAATTCCAGAGTTTAATTACATGTTGAGTGAAAAACTATGGAATGCATTACTAAAAGCTGTAAAAACTACGCCCGACCACCTAAATTTTCGAAAAGCACTAAAGACAGACCTGTTCAGAAGAGCATACCCCACCGACCCAATATAATAATACCTGGACACCTGCAACAAAATGTAACCAAAGACTGTAACGGACATTACTGGACATGAAAAGAATCTGCGAGGGAAACTGAAATGCAATATCAGGAAATCATTTTTCACAGAGAGGTTGGAGGATGCCTGGAATGCTTTTTGTGGAAGGTAGTGGGATGAAAATGGTGATCAAATGAGGAGAGAGAGAGAGATGGCAGTGACATTGGAGAGCAGGGTGAGTGAGGCACATGAAGGGATGGTGAGACAAGATAGAAGGGTTGGGACTCAGGAGAAAGGGTAGCCTAAGTGCCACCTTACTGTCATGCTGCCCCACCATCTCTTCCATGTGCCTTGCTCACCTGTACCCTCCCATATCACTCCCATCACTCCCCTCCCTGTCTCCTTCCTTCCTTCCTTCCTTCCTTCTCTCTCTCTCTCTCTCTCGCATTCTGTCTGTTCCTTTCTCACCTCTTAGCAAATGTTGGAGGGGAGGGGGTGCCTAGAGGAGAGTCACTTGCAGCCTAAAATCATCCATCCACTGCTCTGTGCAGGTACCAGGATCAAGTCCCTTAACAGACTTTAGAAAGCTGGTTCCACCTCTATGTGTGTGTGTGGCAAGGGGTATATATACATAATTTTCTCCAAGTGCAGCTTTCTAAAACTGTTGTTCCCTCTGGGAGTGGAGGGACCTGAACATATGAACATAAGTGTTGCCATACTGGGACAGACCAAAGGTTCATCAAGACCAGCATCCTGTTTCCAACAGTGGCCAATCCAGGTTGCAAGTACCTGGCAAAATCCCAAAACAGTACAACACATTTTATGCTGCTTATCCTAGAAATAAGCAGTGGATTTTCCCCAAATCCATCTTAATAATGGCTTATGGACTTTTCTTTTAGGAAGTTATCCAAACCTTTTTTAAACCTTGCTAACTGGCAATGAATTCCAGAGTTTAATTACATGTTGAGTGAAAAACTATGGAATGCATTACTAAAAGCTGTAAAAACTACGCCCGACCACCTAAATTTTCGAAAAGCACTAAAGACAGACCTGTTCAGAAGAGCATACCCCACCGACCCAATATAATAATACCTGGACACCTGCAACAAAATGTAACCAAAGACTGTAACGGACATTACTGGACTCTTCTTCCCCCCTTTCCCTCCCTAAGTTCCCTCCAATTGTACCTACCATACATGTACCCAGGGGTGTGCTGGTAAATTTTTAACAACAGGCTCTTTCTCCGGACGTAGCCAGCTCTGCAGTTGGAAGGGCCAGGGGTGGCCGGGGTGGGGGAGCAACACTTGCCTCTCTCTCCTCCTTCCCTTCGTGCAGGCACGCTAGGCATACCTTTGCTGGCAGCCAATAAATGGACTGCCACCACTCCCAACATCTTGCTCTGAGCAGCATGCTGGAACTTCTCTCACATGCCCGAGAAGTCCCAGCCTGCTGCCCAGAGCCGGGGAGCAGCAGTAGTCTATTTACTTGGCTGGCAGGGCTCAGCATCCCCACCAGCAAAGTAAAAGATAATTCAGCAGGGGGCCCAAGCCCACATTTTGGGAGCCAGTTGTTAAAGTAGCCATGGAGGGCCCTACTTTAACAACCGGCTCCCAAAATTCTTAAAAACTTAACAACCGGCTCTTGCGAGCCTGTGAGAGCCTGCTCCAGCACACCACTGCATGTACCTCACTTTGTATTCATTCATACTATGTATTTGTTCAGATCGGAATCGGCTAACACCGTTAACAGTTATATGTAAGCCATATTGAGGCTGCAAAAAGGTGGGAAAATGTGGGATACAAATGTAACAAATAATAATAATAATAATACACCTGATCCTCCCCCTCCCCTCCCCATCTCCACTGTTACCAGAAATTAGTGGGCACAAGGATGAGGTCAAATCAGGATGTGCACTTACGGCCCTTCGGCTTCTGTGATGCCGGAGGGAGAATGTGAGTCCCTGCACTCATTTTCTACTGATAACAGCAGAGGTGGATCTATAGGACCCACCCCCCAGCTCTGCCAGGTCCAGGTGGAGGTTTGTGAAATTGAAAGAGGGCAGGCCAAAGCCTACTGTACCTACAGAATTGGGAAAACCAGGCCTGCTGTACGGTACTCAATTACATGAGGGTTGACTCACGACAAATGTTTAAAAATCTGCTATTATTAAAAGCGAATTTTAAATTCTCTTTTGTCCACAGGATGGCAGTAAGTGACTGAAATAAAAAGGAATTTGCTCGCCATAGTGATAAATGTAACTACCTCTCATAACAATAATTTGCACCTGTAAGAACAGGTTCTACAAAGGAATCTGTTTACAGAGACATATCCAAAACCTTCATGTTCTGAAAAACAAAAACTTACCAAGATTGAGAATATCTTTTTGTAGAACGGCATCGCGTGTACAAGGAAACATGGTCAGCACTGCTGTGGACACTGGACTCGTCCTGCCAGCACAGTCATTTCAGAAGTGAAAAAAGGCACACATCCAGAGATCTTTCTCCTATGAAATACTTCTCTTCTTATGCTAGAAACCTGGCAGCCACCTTACTTGAGATTTCAGGGGGCAAAAGTTTCCTGTAACCTGCAGTATCCACAATCCAACTGCGCCTCTGGGAGCGCAAGTGAGCCTGGTGCAAGGTACAAACAGTTTCTCTCAAACCATGTCGATCCTGCCTGGTACAACAAAACGAAGAGACATCCAAGATACAGGAAAGTAAAAGCCTGGGGAGGAGGGAGAGGGGTATCCTTCACAGATCTGCGCAAATGGATCGTTTGTAATCCTTGTTTTCAGATTATGTCTTCATGCATTTGTTCAGGAAATAGAGTTCTGGATTTTACTCCGACGCGGATGAAGCAGGTAGACGCATTTCGAAAGTGCAACTGAAACTGAAAGCACAAATCCACACATTCGTCACAACAAGCTGCAGTGGGATCAAAGTCTACTGATTGCACTAACCACTAGGCTACTCCTAGTAGCAGCATAAGAAGAAAAAAACATGCTGGACATCACAGGCACCTGGTATAAGGCTTGGGAAGGCTTTAAGCAGACCCCACAACAAGCCTTCTCATGGTAGGATGCAGAGCTGCACAACACAACAGGAAAGATAGAGCAAGAATCCATTAGTGTTACAGCCTGTGGGACCTGTCATCTTCTTCGGATTTCTGCACCGATGCAAAGTATTGCTGTATGCAGTGTTGATTTCATGAGGTTTCCAGTTCAGTGTGTTTGCCTTCATATCTCTATTACTGTAGTCCCTTGTTTCATATTGTTGAGGGTCTGTCTGGGTTTCACGCATTTATTTGGATTTATTTACCGCCTTTTTGAAGGAATTCGCTCAAGGCTGTGTACAGTAACAATAGATCAAACATAAGCAATAGGCAATTACAACAGTAAAAATATTCAACTAACATTACAAAGTATGGCATGGTATTCTACTTTCAATGTCAACATAATGTGTAATAGACCCTGTAGCACTATAGAAATGATAAATAGTAGTAATAGAACATTATAATTGATAGTGAAGGGTAGGGCAAAGTTGTAACTGTGTGATATTCATGTGACTAGAGTGATTTTCTTCTAGCATGTATCTTGTTGCAGTCCTGTTTGTTTATTGGGTGGTGTCTTACAGCCCACCCACTGCAATGTTTTATTTATTTGTTTGTATTTTATTCACACCTTTTTCAGTAGCAGCTCAAGGTGAATTACATTCAGGTACACTGGGTATTTTTCTGTCCCTGGAGGGCTCACAATCTAAGTTTGTACCTGAGGCAATAGAGGGTTAAGTGACTTGCCCAAGATCACAAGGAGCAACAGTGGGATTTGAATTGGCCACCTCTGGATTGCAAAACCAGTGCTCTAACCACTAGGCCACTCCTCCACTACCAATATTCCATCTAGAATAGTAGCAACATTCCAGAATCTCAAAAAGTGGCAACATTCCATGTAGAATCCTCAATAGTAGTAACATTCCATATATTTGTTTATTTAGATTTTGCTCACACCTTTTTCAGTAGTAGCTCAAGGTGAGTTACATTCAGGTACACTGGATATTTTTCTGTCCCAGGAGGGCTCACAATCTAAGTTTTTAACTGAGGCAATGGCGGGTTAAGTGACTTGTCCAAGATCACAAGGAGCAACAGTGGGATTTGAACTGGCCACCTCTGGATGTCCAGGCTTGTGCTCTAACCACTAGGCCACTCCTCCATTCTGATGCTGCCTTTTCATGTACAAGGTTGTTGCTCTTTGAATCCTCAGAGTTAGTGCTATTATGGTACAGTAAGGTTCTGAGTGTGTGTTTACACAAGTTTGTGCATAGTGTTTTGCAGTGGAGGGACTGTGTGTTGGCCTTACTGAGGTCGATCTATACACAGAAGAACAAAAACCCTCGTAGAGTTGCATTTTCAATTTTGCATTTTCAGTTTTCAAATCACACAGGCCTTACTGAGGTGACATCAACACTTTAATTTAATTTTAGTTTGTCATAACATCAGACATGGTTTTAGAATATTTTGCAGGACCTGATGTTTAATTGTGCCATAGATGTGTATGTGGTTTAGTGCTGGTTAAGTGCTTCAAATAATTGAGTTTAAAATATATGTCATTTATAATATGTAAATCCATTTTTACATTCACATGACGGCATTACTTGTCAATAACAGGCAGCCCTTCCTTAGGACTCAGTCTCTTCTCCACCATGACAAATTGTATACACTGAATGCACTGCGAGAAAACCCGCACTAGCTAGCCTTCAATCTCACTAACTAGGGTGTTTGGGATGGACCACCCTTAGCATCTCTGCACTCTGGTCCAGCATCTTCCTTCCCTCTCCTTTTACTTTGCTGTTGTCAGACAGTTATCAATATAGGGCCTGCCCCTGACCCCACCCCTTTGTCTCCCCAAATTGTTGGGCCAATGACCACCTTTGCTGGTCATCAAGGGGGCAGGAAAGGATGGAGACATATGCTAGAGATCATAGGGGAAAGAAGAAAAGTGAGACTTTCCTGGAAATCATTGCGGGGGGGGGGGGGGGGGGGGAAGAAGGCAGGAGAGAGAAGCTGGAAAGTACCCATTGTGGTACTACATTTCTTTGTTGGAAAAATTTCTTTTGGAAAAAAAATAATTTTTGGTTAAGGCAATGGTGGCTAATGGAAGAATGGATGACCAAATGACTCCCACATGAGAAGTAGTGACAAAAGTAGTCTTTTATTGATTCACCAAGAAGAGACCCAACACGGGGCCATATTTTGGCAGACGAAACCGCCTGCCTCAGGGGTTACAAAACCACTTCCTGTTCTTCAAACACTACATACGCGGTTTTTATGTGGAAAGGCAAAAGAGTGCTTGTACTATGTAAAGCAAATACAACAGGAGCACTGTCAGCAAATGGACAGTGATCTCAAAAAACGCCAGCATAATAACGGTATCGAGTCTCTTCTTGGTGCTTCAATAAAAGACTACTTTTGTCACTACTCCTCATGTAGAAGTCATTGGGTCATCCCCTAATTTCCTGTCTTGGAAATTTGTAGGGGTTGTTTCCTGTTTTTGCTTTTTACATTGGCGAATGTAAGAATTAAATGATTTGATATTCTGCGAAGATCGATTTCTCAGTGTGCCTTCAATGATTAACAATGCTTCGGTGTGTGGGATGTTGGTGTAGAGAAAGTCGATGTATAAAGTAACAAGTACAATGTCTGAGAGATCACCGTCAAAAGCGTCAAGGAGGTTAATCATGTGAGCTAAATCTCTCATGAAAGATTCAATGGGATGTATGGCCTCAGAAAGAAATCAACAAATATTGAAAGTGGTTTGAGTACAGAATCATTAGCAGAAATTATCGGTCTCCCGGGTGGATTTGATATGAATTTGTGAACCTTAGGTAATGGTATCATTAGTTACTATAAGAAAGCCTCTTTCTTTTGATGTGATGTATCTGGCCCACTGCAAAAATTTCATGCTTTATGGTTGGATCTTTGTGTAGAGAACATAGTATTCTTTGTCATAAATCTGTCTCTCAACCTCTTTATATACATGGGTTGACCGTATTGAGTCTTTCCCCTTTATGCCACCATTATTTGTAGTTGAGTGAGAACATTGAGTTAGGAGTTAAAAGCAGCCTCAAAAAGTTGGGGTTTTAGCCTAGCTTTGAAGACGGCCAGAGCTGGAGTTTGACATACTGATTCAGGAAGTCTATTCCAGGGGTATGGTAGAGCAAGATAAAAGGAACAGAGTTGGCAGTGGAGGAGAAGGGTACAGATAAGAGAGAGTTACCCAATCAACTGAATTCCCAGGGAGGACTGTAGGGAGAGATGAGTGGAGAGGTACTGAGGAGCTGCAGAGTGAATGCACTTGTAAGTCAATAAGTTTGGACTATATGCAGAAACGGATAGGGAGACAATGAACTGGCCTGAGAAGAGGACTCACAGTAGAAGCCACACACTGAAACATCTACGCAAGGCTCTACTGCGAGCTTATGAGCATCGGCCCCTGAGTGATAATAGAACGTTCTCCTCTGTAGATGTTCTGTGCAGTCTGAGTCTCGCTAAAGGGCTATCAGGCCAATCACTTCTGTCATGACTGTATGCATGATTTTCTTTGGCTGTTAGAACTTGCATTAAAGTTGAAATTATTCTCTACAGGTCAACTGGGAGTTATAAAAAGGTTCATTTCCCAAGGTGATTCCCTAGCTGCTGCCCCACTTCCAGTTGTCAAAAGATAACTAGAATAGTGAGTTTCCCTACACTGACTACATAAGTTGTAAGTTACCTACACTGACTACATAGTTTGTAACCTTTAGATTGTAAGCTCTCTTGAGCAGGGACTATCCTTCCCCATGTTAAACGTACAGCGCTGCGTAACCCTGGCAGCGCTATAGAAATGCTAAGTAGTAGTAGTAGTAAATAAGAAGCAGGCAGGATAAATCATGTAATATGAAGATATTTTTTATTATCCCACTGTGGAACCCCACCCCCACCCCAGAAAGTCAGCTACACAGTAGTCCTGCAGAAACTGGAATCTAATATAATAAAACGCACCCTCAACGTTCTGAGGACAACGTTCTGAAGCCATCTGACGTCACTCCCAAGCTGAAGGATTCGTGGTGTGAAGCCTTCAAGCCAGCCAGCCGTCTCTGCCCCGCCCTCGCGTCAAACGTCATGACGTCGAGGGCGGAAAAAAAAACTAACAAATCCGGTAGCGAAGCGTCAGGGAAGGAGGCGGCGCTCCCGATGTCTAGCCTGCCCTTCGCTGTGTTCCGCCTTCTTCTGACGTCAAGGATGACGTCAAAAGAAGGCGGAACACAGTGAAGGGAAGGCTAGACGTCGGGAGCGCCGCCTCCTTCCTTGACACTTCGCTACCGGAACCGCCACGGAGGTAAATTTAAAAAGAAGAAAAAAACCAAAAAGGGATGTTGGGGGGAGAGAAGAGGGTGGCCAGTAAAGTAGAACAATGGGAGCGGGAGGGCAGGGGAGAAACGACAGCATGGATGCGAAGGGGGGGCATGGATGCGAAGGGGGGGGGAGAAGAGGGCAGGCCAGGCTGGGACATGGGAGAGAGAGGAGCATGGATGCGAGGGGGGGTCATGGAAGGGAGAGAGGGGACTTGCGGGAAAAGGATGAATGGAGGCGGCAGGGGACAGAGGAGCATGGATGGGCATGGATTGGGAGGGCAGGACTCAGGGAGAGAGGGGAATTGCTGGATACGGATGAATGGAGGGGACAGATGGGCATGGATGGATATGGATTGCAGGGCAGGCCTCAGGGAGAGAGGGGAATTGCTGGATAGGGATGAATGGAGGGGCCAGGTGACAGAGGAGCATGGATGGGCATGGATTGGAAGGGCAGGACTCAGGGAGAGGGGAATTGCTGGATAGGGATGAATGGAGGGGACAGATGGGCATGGATGGATATGGATTGCAGGGCAGGGCTCAGGGAGAGAGGGGAATTGCTGGATAGGGATGACTGGAGGGGACAGGTGACAGAGGAGCATGGATGGGCATGGATTGGGAGGGCAGGGCTCACACTCTCTCTCTCATATACAATGTCTTTCTGAATCTCACTCTCACACACTCTGTGTCACACTGTATCACATTCACTCTCTATGTGCCACACAGTCACTCACACACTCGCTTGGTCTCATACACTCACTCTCACAGAGAATCTGTGTCTCACACACACTCTCTCTCTCTCGCCCACACACACACACACTCTCTCTCACACTGTGTCTCACATACACACTTGCACACACTCTCATTCTCACACAAACACACTCACACCCAGACTCACTCTCTCTCTCACACACTCACACTTTCACTCTGACTCTCAAACAGTCACTCTCACATACACTCTCCCAAACATACACACTCCGAGGAAAACCTTGCTAGCGCCCGTTTCATTTGTGTCAGAAACGGGCCTTTTTTACTAGTTTTGTATAAAGAGCTGGAAACAAACTGCAAACAAGCCAAACGTTAAGCAACAGAAAACAAATCATTCAAAAGGTAAAAGAAAGGAATCAATGTTGATCAAAATGAGGCAGTTTGAGGCCGTTTTCTAATACATAGGGAAAAAATACCACGTGGCTAAGAGCACTCAGTAGTCACATGGAGCTCAGCTGATAATGCACCACAATCAAAGAAAAAAAATAAGTTTCCAAGCAGAACTAATGAAACATATAAATTTGTAAAAAAAAAAAAAAAACCCTTTGGAATCGTCTAGAATCCCTTGACAAGCATGGAAAAGTACAGTAAGCACAAAAAATTAATAGGGGATATACACATGGGCACAGTCATGTGATCTCATAAGACTTCTTACCTTTGGAAAGTAGCCTAAAAATCTCCATTTGTCTTCTGAGAGGAAACATGAGAATATTTAGGTTCTATTAAATATATATATATATATATACATATATATATATATATATATATATATACATATACACATATATATATATATACACACACACAATTCTACGTACGTCAGGCTCAGTCTCTGGCTGTAAGTCTAGGCTTAAAGCCCACCTCTTTGCTACTGCTTTCGACTCCTAACCATGACTCTCTTACTCAATACCCTCACTTATCACCCCTACCACTGCAATTTCCCCACCCCTAGCTGTCTGTTCATCTGTCCAATTTAGATTGTAAGCTCTGTTGAGCAGGGACTGTCTTTTCATGTTCATTTGTACAGCGCTGCGTAAATCTAGAAGCGCTATAGAAATGTTTAATAGTAGTAGTAGTAGGTTCAATGCTAAATATTGGTTGCACTGCAATCATTACCTTCAACAAGCAACCGTTGCAATTAAAATACAAATCTTTATTAAATATACAATATCAAAATATTCCAATTAACATCTAGTATCATCCATACACTCTCTCATTCATAAATCCCCTACTTAAAAATCACTTTACATAATACATAACTTAACTTCTATTAGACCACTTGAACTGTAGTCATTTGTTGAATATTTATAGCAAGTCAGGGTAGCTCATCAGTCACATAATGTCTTTAATTGGGTCCAAGGCCTAGCTCACATGGTCAGCCATATGCTTGATTTAATTTTTATGAATAAGGTTTTGTTAGGTGGTCTGTTGAATTTCTCATGCTGACCACTACCCTTGGCAGGTCATCACAGATTGCATTTTGATCTATATTTGCCTTTGAGATTGTCCTGCTATCATTGTCCTCTTACTAAATATTTGAAAGGTATTAATCCGCAAACGAACCTTTTCCGGAGAGGGGAAGGCGGTAGAACTAGAGGACATGAAATGAAATTGAAGGGGGGCAGACTCAAGAAAAATGTCAGGAAGTAATTTTTTCACGGAGAGAGTGGTGGATGCTTGGAATGCCCTCCCGTGGGAGGTGGTGGAGAGGAAAACGGTAACGGAATTCAAACATGCGTGGGATAAACATAAAGGAATCCTGCTCAGAAGGAAGGGATCCCCAGAAACTTAGCCGGTGGTGGGAGGCAGGGCTGGTGGTTGGGAGGTGGGGATAGTGCTGGGCAGACTTATACGGTCTGTGCCAGAGCCGGTGGTGGGAGGTGGGGCGGATGGTTGGGGGGGCGGGGATAGTGCTGGGCAGACTTATACGGTCTGTGCCAGAGCCGGTGGATGGGAGGCGGGGCTGGTGGTTGGGAGGCGGGGATTGTGCTGGGCAGACTTATACGGTCTGTGGCAGAGCCGGTGGTGGGGGGTGGTGGGGGGTGGGGCGGGTGGTTGGGGGGGGCGGGGATAGTGCTGGGCAGACTTATACGGTTTGTGCCCTGAAAAAGACAGGTACAAATCAAGGTAAGGTATACACAAAAAATGGCACATGTGAGTTTATCTTGTTAGGCAGACTGGATGGACCGTGCAGGCAGGGGTGTGCTGGCAAATTTTTAACAATGGGCTCTCTCTCCGGGCACAGCCGACCTTGAAATTTGTGTGTGTGTGGGGGGAGGGGGGGAATACATGCCTCTCTCTCCCCTCCCTTGTGCGGGCACGCTAGGCATACCTTTGCCGAGCCCTACCAGCCAATAAATGGACTGCCACCATTCTCTGCTGCTTGTTTCTGGCTCTGAGCAGCATGATGGAACCTTCTTGCGCTTGCATGAAAAGTCCCAGCCTGATGCTCAGAGTCAGTAACAAGGAGCAGGGGGGGCAGCAGCAGTCTATTTACTTAGCTGGTGGGGCCAGCATCACTGCCAGCAAAGTAAAAGAGAATTCATCAGGGGGCCCAAGCCCACATTTTGGGAGTCAGTTGTTAAAGTAGCCATGGGGAGGCCTACTTTAACAACCGGCTCCCAAAATTCTTAAAAACTTAACAAACGGCTCTCGCGAGCCCTTGAGAGCCCGCTCCAGCACACCACTGCGTGCAGGTCTTTTTCTGCCATCATCTACTATGTAAACCTGCAGCTGGAATCCGAAAGTCTCAAGACCTTTCTTGTATATTCAATGTCTCAGGCCTCCGCATTTCCAGCAAGCTGTGACTTGCATTTTACCATGTCCACAGTCTCAAAGGCAACTGCTTTCTCTCATCAAGTGCTCTCCAGCTGGGACACAACTAGTTGTTATTGTGTCCTGCACTTCAAAAGTTTGCTCTTCCTCTATTATGCAAAGTGATTTTTAAGTAGGGGATATATGAATGAGAGAGTGTATGGATGATACTAGATGTTAATTGGAATATTTTGATATTGTATATTTAATAAAGATTTGTATTTTAATTGCAACGGTTGCTTGTTGAAAGTAGTGTGTGTGTATATATATATATATATATATATATATATATATATATATATATATATATATATACTAGCTGTTGAGCCCGTGTAAACGGGCTAGTTTTGGAATGGGGGGGTTCCGAGGCCGCCCCCTGAGGTCGCCACTGCTCGGCCTCCCCGGCCCGAGCACTGTCTGTTATTGAACTTACATCACACCACGCAGATGCAGCAGGCACATCAGCAAAGCTGCCATCGGGAGGGGCTTCCTTCTCTGCCTGTGTCCCGCCCTCGTGTGATGTAACGCGGCGAGGGCGGGACACAGGCAGAGAAGGAAGCCCGTCCCGACGGCAGCTTTGCTGATGTGCCTGCTGCGTCTGCGTGGTGCGATGTAAGTTCAATAAGAAAGACAGTGCTAGGGCCGGGTGGAGGGGCGGCGGTGGCGGCAACTCCGGGTGGGGGGAGCGGTAGCAGTGACCTCGGGGGGGAGGGGGAGGGCAGAGCGGTTGCGAGTACGGCTGCGGCATGCGCAGTAGAGACTTCCCGCTCTGTCCCGCCCCCCCCTCATCACGTATTGATACAGGGGCGGGGCAGAGAGGGAAGTCTCTACTGCGCATTTGCGAGTGAGTACGACACTCGCCTATTATATGTTTGATATATATATATATATATATATATATACACACACACACACACACACACATACATACACATACACACACTTAAAACACACACTTAAAATCCATCTCATGTAGTCATTGTGGGCAGTGGTGTGCTGGTAAAATGTTTAACAACAGGCTCTCTCCCCGGTCCACCTCTGCGCCCCCCCCCCCCCCCCCCCCAAAATTGCAGAGCTGGCTATAGCCGGGGAGAGAGCCTGGGGGGGGGGGGCAATGCATTACTCCAGGAAAAATAAAATGAAATGATCCCAGGTTCCAATCTAATTCATGTTTAATGTGGGATAAAATGCCATAAATAAGTAAATAAATATAAACTTTTAATGTTGAGCACCTGATTCTCAAAGTGGGCATATTCCAAACACTATAATGAAAATAAAATGATTTTTTCTACCTTTGTTGTCTGGTGACTTTGTTTTTCTGATCATGCTGGCCCAGTATCCGATTCTGCTGCTATCTGTCCTCTTAACTCCATTTTCAGGGCTTCCTTTCCATTTATTTCTTTACTTTCCGCCTTTCTTCTTCATTTCTTGCCCTACATCCGTAAGTAAAAGCTGGGTCCTCCACAGACTTGACTGTCCAGTGGATCCAGCTTCTGCCTATTTTCTTCATCCATGTGCAGTTTTTCTCCTCTCTTCCTTTTCCCTCATCTCATCTCCTTCCTCACTCGTCCCTCCCCTCCATCCATGTCCAGCATTTCTTCTCTCTCCCTTCCCTCTCCTCCATCCATGTCCAGTAACCCTCCTCTCCCCTGCCCTCCCCTCCATCCACCCATGCCCAGCAACCCTTCTGTCCACCCTGCCCTTCCCTCCATCCACCTATGTCCAGCATTTCTTCTCTCCCTTCCCTCTCCTCCATCCATGTCCAGCAACCCTCCTCTCCCCTCCATCCACCCATGTCCAGCAACTCTCCTCTCCCCTGCCCTCCCTCCATCCATATCAGCAATTTTCTTCTCTCCCTTGCCCCCTCCATCCACCCATACCCAGCGATTCTCTTCTCTCCCTTGCCCCCCCTCCAGCCACCCATACCAAGCGATTCTCTTCTCTCCTCTGCCCCCCTCCAGCCACCCATACCCAGCGATTCTCTTCTCTCCCCTACCCCCCTCCAGCCATCCATACTCAGCGATTCTCTTCTCTCCCCTGCCCCCCCTCCAGTAACCCATACCCAGCGATTCTCCTCGCTCCCCTGATTACCTCCATCGAAGCGGCCGCGTTATTGAAAGCCCTGCCCGTCTCTAGCCTTCTCTTCGAGTTCGTTCCCTCAGAGTCCCACCCTCACGGAAAGAGGAAATGGTGTCAGAAGGCAGGACTCTGAAGGAACGAACTCATGAAGGGAAGGCTAGAGACGGGCAGGGCTTTCAATGACGCGGTCGGACGGAGGCAATAAAAAAGATTTAAGCCCCCCCCAGGGCGGTGCAGGCAAACGAGGGCAGTGGTGGGAGGTGAGGTAAACGGGGTAAGCATGGCTTGTGGCACCCTCCTGCCATGCTTTACTCGTTTACCAGAGCTGGCTCGCCCTGCAGAACTGGCTCACAAGATGTTAAAAAATTGAACAGCCGGCTCCAGTACACCACTGATTGTGGGGCATCCAAAAACCTGACTGGCTAGATGTGTCCCAAGGATTGGGAGTTCTGCTTGACAGATCTTTGTCATTAGAGCAGCATGTGAACTCAACTGTCAAGCAAATGTTCTACTCTCTCTGGAAGCTTAAGCGTATCAAGCCATACTTCCCCTCAAGATGTTTTCAGCAGCCTTGTCCTGTCCCTGGTGATTAGCCGTCTTGATTACTGCAATAGCATCTACGGGGGATGCACAAGTATGCTCCTAAAAAAATTGCAAACAGCTCAGAATACAGGAGCTCGTCTTATCTTCGGCAAATCTAGATTTGACAGTTCGAGACCGTTACATGAGCAGCTACACTGGCTTCCTGTGAAGGAACGCATCGCCTTCAAAACCTGCACATTGGTGCACAAAATCATCTATGCTGATGCCCCTTCCTACATGGACACTCTCATTAACCTGCCACCCAGGAACTCCCGAAGGTCAGCCCGCTCGTACCTCAACCTCCACTACCCTGCTCCTCATGGCCTCAAATATAAGACCATCTATGGTTCATCTTTCCCTTACCTCAGCACTCAATTGTGGAACGGGTTGCCTCGAGAGGTCAAATTCACTTCAGATCACCCGACCTTTAAGAAGTGGCTCAAGACCTTCCTTTTTGGCAGTGCATACACTAAGACCCATACAGGTGCCATACCCTTTTAGTCTACGGCTCCCTCTGTGAAAACTTATCTCCTCCCCTCTCTTTCTCTCCCCTGTGACCTTGTCCACTGTACGTTGTACTATTGTTTGCTTATTAATTATTGTACGCCACATTGAGCCTGCCTATGAGCGGGAATATTGTGGGATATAAATGTCATAAATAAATAAATAAATTGGGTTGAAAGCCACTGTTCCGAACACTACTAATGGCAATACTGCAAGACTACCACTAGGGGTTGCAGGCACCATTATAAACCCAGCGCCAGAAGGGGTAGGCCAGGGTTACCATATTTGCGGACACAAAAAATAAAAATGGCTGCTACCTTTGCTAAAGAAATATTTAATTGTAGAAAATGTGTAAATGGCTTTTAGTTAATTAACACACATAAAACAGTGACTGACTTACAGTACAGCAGGAGATAATGATCTGCTTTTCAAAAACTTCCGGATTTCAGTTTGACTGAGTTTGATCAGAAGAGCAGATATCCCTCAACAACTTTGTCTGGCTTCTGAGATATACCATGTTTCCCCGAAAATAAGACAGTGTCTTATATTAATTTTTGCTCCCAAAGATGCACTAGGTCTTATTTTCAGGGGATGTCTTATTTTTGGCGAAACACGGTACAAGCCATACCCAAATGCACCACACTAGAGAACCAAACGATTACACATACAAAAAAAAAAATCCCAACGATGGCCCCTGATAGAGGAAGAACGAGGAAAAGAATGCGTTGCTTTGTGTTATAGACGTCCGGCTCTCACAAGGACACAAAAAAACAAACAACCTCCCCTAATAAACCACAACACAGTACCATATCGCCATCGCTACCTCCACACTAATGGGAACTGGGCTGGGTGGCTAGTTGCCAAATAGTGAGCTTCTGGTGGGAGAGTGTGGGCACCCATTGGGGCCAAACAAAAACTTTGCTAGGTTTTACTTTCGGGGGAGGCCTTATATTTAGCAATTCAGCAAAACCTCTACTAGGTCTTATTTTTAGGGGATGTCTTATTTTCAGGGAAACAGGGTATGTGAAAGTCTTTGCATGCCACATGCTTAAAGTTTTGCTGCAGGAACAAAATTCCTTTGGTGACAGATTCAAGCAGCAGGGAACAGCACTCCCATGTGTCTAGACTAACAAATAGGCCAGAAATGGTTTCTCTCATTATGCGGATAGTATGTTGATCATAGGCTACAGAATAACACGGGAGCGGGTAAGCGCAGTAATTCGCAGTAAAACCGCAGGAATGGGCAAAATTTTCAAAGTTTTACTGCGGGTGCAAGAAGAGGTTATTTCCCCACCCCGCAGAAGCGATAATAACCGCTGCACCCGTGGTACAACAGATACCTACCTTTCTCCCGTTCTCCCTCCATTCCTTACAAGTCCGGTGTTGCTCGGTCTCCATTCCCCTCCCCCCGCCGCCGCCAGGTCCTGTATCGCACTCTCCCTCCCCCCCCCTGCAAAATCCAGTGTCACTCCTCCACCTCTTCGCTGTGCTCCCGCTGCAGCCTTTCCAACTTCCGTGCTGCCGGCAGCGTTAACAATGTAAGCACGCTGCCATCGTACAGCCCAGAAGCCTTCTCTCTATTGCAACTTCCTGTTTCCGCATAGGTAGGTTGCTCACTGCAGAGAGAAGGCTTCCTGGCACGCGAAGGCAGCATGCTTACATTGCTAATGCTGCCAGCAGCCCAGAAGATGGAAAAGCTGCAGGGAAGCATGACGGAGAGGTGAAGAAGTACACCGGAGCTTGCAGAGGGGGGAGGGAGAGTGCAGAACAGGACCCGGTGGCAGCAGCAGTGGCGGGGGAGAGGTGGGAGAGAGAGCAACACCAGACCTTGTGGGAACGGAGGGAAAGTGACACGGACCCTGTGGGGGGGAGGCAGGAAGATTGGGGGAGCAACACCGAACTTGGAAGGGGGAGGGAGGGAAAGCGATACAAGACCTTGTGGGGAGGGGGGGGGAAAGTGTCACCAGACTTTGTGGGGGGGGGGTGGTATGGAGGGACAGCAACACTAGACTTTGTAGAGGGGGAGAGGGAGTGAAAGCGACACCATACCTTGGACGGAAGGAAGAAGGGAGGGAGGGAGGGAGAGTGGTACAACCTTGCAAGGGGGGAAGAGGAAGGAAGGGCATGGGGTATAGGGCCTTGGGAGCAAGGGAATGAAAGAGAGAAAAGGATGGAGGTGGGGACTGATAGGGTGATGAGATCCAGTGGAGGGTAGATGAGGGCTAATAGGATGGGAATGGGGGCTAAGGAAGTGGGTGAAAGATGGGGAAAGATAGGGGTTTAGGAGACTGGATATTAAGTGAGAGACAGAGGGCGCAACGATAAAAGCTAGTAGGTAGATGAGAAGTGAAACAGAGACTAAGGTGAGAGAAAGGGGGATAAACACAAATAAGGGATGGGGGAACGGACATGAAATGAAAAGTCACTGCCAGACAGATGTAGAGAAGGAAAGGAAGAAGCTAAGACGAGAGAGAAGAAATGGAAACGCCAATGTGGAAAAGAATTTAGAGAAGACTGACTCGTGGAAAAGAGACTGGGACCAGCCCAATTAGAAAAAATAAAGTGCTCGGACAACAAAGGTAGAAAAGAAATATTTTTATTTAATACTTTTTAAGGACTGAGATGTGCCTGCTTTGTGAAATGTACGTCTTTTCTATTTTTGTATTTTGCAGAATGCAGGAGAAAATACATTTCTGTTTTTTCTTTTATTAGTGTTTACACAGCTTACAGAACTGGCTATCTTGAGGGAGATCTCTATTTCAGTTATTCTGTGGTTCCCTGTTTTGTATAGTGAGAAAAGAATTAAATGTGCTTGGAGTTGTGGAACGATTAGAAAAATTAATGCTCATTATTGCTTGCTATGTGAATGAATATTCCATCATTGTTTCATTATTCCTTGCCAGACCAGTCCAGTATTATTACATTTTAAGGGCGTTTGTTTTAATTCGTTTATACAGTCCTTACATACACATGATTTTGCTCTTTAAACCCAGGTAAATCTTAAGGGTGGTTAAACAGTGAGGCTTCTGTGGATAGGTTCGTCGGGGTGGGGACGGGGACAAACTTTGTTCCCGCGTCATTCTCTATATAGGCGCATAAAATGACCATATCACATCAGAAAAAGAGGATGTTTTCCTAAAAATCAAAAATCCTGTAGGACATATTATTATTATTAGCATCTGTATAGCACTACCAGGCGCACGCAGCGTTAAACACCTGATACAAAGAGACAGTCCCTACTCAAAAAGAGCTTACAATCTAAATAATACCGACAGACAAGACAGATATATCTGAAGAAGTCCAAAAGGAGGACATGGGGAAACCCTAAGAAGGGGCAAGATTATGTGGGGATTGTTCTCCGAACCTTCTAGATACTAGGAATTAGGAAGGTAGGCCTGGGGGGGGGGGTTTAAAATACTTGGAGGGAGCCTTTGCTGTGTGGTGATGTCATTTGAGGGGGTGGGGAGACAGCTCCTTATTGTGAGCACCAGCTGGGATAGAATAATAACACTGCTTGTGAGGTTGATCACTAGTTGCAAATATTATTGTACGTGGGTCTCTTGTGTAAAGACTGTGATTACAGCTTCAGGATCAAGAGCCCTGCAGCACAGCGTCTCTGTTAGAATAATAACCCTTATGTTGACAAGAAATCCCAGCTGAACTACTACTACTACTAATCATTTCTATAGCGCTACTAGACGTACGCAGCACTGTACACCTGAACATGAAGAGACAGTCCCTGCTCGACAGAGCTTACAATCTAATTAGGACAGACAAACAAGAGATAAGGGAATATTAAAGTGAGGATGATAAAATAAGGGTTCTGAACAAGTGAGTAAGGGTTAGGAGTTAAAAGCAGCATCAAAAAAGTGGGCTTTTAGCTTAGATTTGAAGATGGCCAGAGATGGAGCTTGACGTACCGGCTCAGGAAGTCAATTCCAGGCATATGGTGCAGCAAGATAAAAGGAACGGAACGGAGCCTGAAGTTATATAGGGACTTTTATTTCACAGTGTTTTTGCTTGTGACTCACATGCTAGTGGTCACATGATTTCTCAGAAATTGGCTCTGAGTTAGAGGAAGCACAGCAGCTGGAATCAGTAATAAGCCAACTGCTTTCCTTTAGTTCTTATCTAGAAAGAACCAGGAAAACAGGAGAGCAGATGAACTGGAATTTTCTTTTGGGGGGGGGATAGACGGGGAAGGAGGGAGAGAGAGAGAGTAAGAAGAGAAACTGAGGAGGTGAACTGTAAATTCCTCAGATGAACAAGGTTCAATAAAGAATAGTTGCCAACATACCCGGTCCCAGTAGAGACACTTTTTAGCCAGTCCAAGTTTTGCACTTTAGAACCTAAAGCAGTGTGGGAGTTGTAGTCTCTCATTGTACCCGTTGAAATCGGTGCTGACGGTCTCTTAGGCCCCGATGCTCAAAACTCCAGCCCTTTCTTTTGAATAACACCGTGAAAATACCACCAGAACAGCGTAGAAGAACAACGCCCGAATGCTCAATATAGGTACTGTCCACTTATATAGTAAATCAGCTCCCAGTCTCTCCTCCTTCTGCAATATAGTTCAAACATTCATTTAAACAATATATATATATATATTGGTGACCACAGCTGTGCACATTACCAAATTTACTGAATGGTAATGGATTCTGCACACCTTTCTTCATTGGTTCACACTAATAGTGCTTTTACTTTTTATCACTATTCTTCATATTTTAGTTTTAACTATCAAATACTCATCTTAAACGGTATATCGGACCCAGGGGTTGATGTTACTGCCCGACATGCATGTTTCGCCCTTATCAGGGCTGTTTCAAGGACTGCCCCCTTTGCCGTTTAGCGCCAGCTCTGCTTTCAAATTAAAGGGTCTTTCCCTTTAATTTGAAAGCAGAGCTGGCGCTAAACAAAAAAGGGTTACATTTAAGTACACTGGATATTTCTCTGTCCCAAGAGGGCTCACAATCTAAGTTTGTACCTCAGGCAATGGAGGATTAAGTGACACCCAAGATCACAAGGAGTGGCAGTGGGATTTGAACTGACCACCTCTGGATTACAGAACCCGTGCTCTAACCACTAGGCCACTCCTCCACTCTGTTTGCTGTAGTAGCCCGGCAGTACTTCTTGTTTAGCGAGCGGTAAGCCTGTGTTGGGCTTATCGCTGCTTTGTAAAAGGGGATCTTAGTTCTGTGCATCAGTCACAGCGGATAGCAAATGCCAATAAAAAATAAAACAGTTTAAAGGGGTCTTTTACTAAAGCGCGCTCACGATTTTAGCATGCGCTAAAATTGTGGGTGTGCTAAATGTTAATGACGCCAATGCATTTCTATGGGCATCTCTAAGCGTGCCCACAATTTTAGCGCGCCTTAGTAAAAGACGCCCTACGTGAATAGATAACATAAACAGCCAGTGGCGTAACTACGTGGGGCCAGGAGGAGCGGAGAGAGGGCCCGGCCCGGTAGCGGGTGAAGGGGGGGCCCGGCAACCTCGGGGGGGGGGGGGGGGCTGGGGGCGGCCTTGTCCCGGGCCTGGCCCAGTCTCTTGGCGGCCCTGCCCCTTTTACTGCAGCTGGTAAAAGAGTAGTTTTTCTTTTCTGCAGGAAATGGCCATGTGGCAAGTAAAGCACTTGCCACGTGACCATTTCAGGGGAGAGCCCTTACCACCACTCATGCAGGTGGCGATAAGGGCTCCCGCGCTAACCAGGTGGCGACCAGGTACACCCCAGTGCTACAAAAACAAATATATTTTGTAGCGCCAGATATGAAAGCATACTGGGAGTGGGAAGTACTGCTGTGTTTTTTTTTTCTTTTATTTATTTTTTATTTATCATATTTAAATTATTATTCAAGCATTACAGGTTGAAAAAAGAAAAAGATGATTTTAAGTCAAAGAAAAACTAATAAACAGGGAAATACAGTAATGAATTATTACACAAAATATTGATCTATTACTCATCTCTAGTCCAACATATGAGGGCTTTACAGAATACTAGAGGAAATCAGTAATCTAAGATAACATAATAGCTTCTAAACTTAAAGTAAAAGGCGGCTGAGAAGGGCAACCAGAAATAATTACTTTCATGGAGTTGAAGTTGCTAATGTCCTTGGAATTGGTCTAGGTGACTCTGCCAGTTTAGCCTCCAAGAAAGAGTTTAATTGTTTTGAATTAAAAAAAAAACCCATACTTAATAGAGTTAAATTTCAAAACACACTTGCAGGGAAAGTTCAACCAGAACAGAGCACCTATTTGGAGAGCTTTGGGGCGAAGTTTAAGAAATTCCTGTCTCTTCTTTTGTGTGGTCTTTGAGACATCTGGGTACATTCGTATTTTGCAATCCAGAAAACGTTGTTCTCTATGGAGAAAATACTGTTTGAGTACCCAGTCTCTGTCAGGCTGTACAATGAAAGTCACTTTAAGCGTTGCTGTTGTCAAGCCCTTTTTATCATCTTGAAGTATCTGGGTTAAGTTCATATCTAAGGTTTCTACAGGATGTTCAGTCTCTGCTTCTAATTGTTGTTCCATCTTACGAAACGGTTGTATGTAGTATATCTTTGAAACTGGAGGGTATGATTCCTCAGGAATTTTAAGCACCTCACTTAGATATTTTTTAAAAGTTATCAAGGGTGAGAGGTCACGTGATGCACTGAGAGCAACAGCAGCATAGCAGCTGAGCTCCGGGATCCCCGCTCCTCGTTTCGCCTGAAACCAGCGTTTAAACAAAAATTTGAAGATCCCTGACCTGGTGAGGCGAAGGGAGAAAGGTGTATGGACCAATTTTTAGTCTCCATGCCGGCGAGCTCCACAAAAAGAAGCCTCCGGAACGAGAAAGGAAAATCGCCACCAGCACCAGCGATTTCCAAGATGGCGGGCGGGGAGCCGGGAACGCATGCCGAGTTCTCAGAGCGGCAGCTCGCACAGATATCAAAGGTGATCGAGTCAGCATTAGAGCCCCGATTTGAATCCCTGGCGACCCAGTTGAGTAAAATGGATACTAACATCGCTGAAATCTCGAAGCGTACGCAAGAACTAGAGCAACGAGTGTCAGACATGGAGGACACGTGGGCCACAAGCGCGCCAAAACTAGAAGAGCTGGAAGCAAAGCTCAATATGCAAACTGAAAAATTAGAGGACTTAGAAAATAGGGCCCGACGCTCTAATTTGAGACTGGTGGGAATACCGGAGGCTGTATCGGATAAAATGCTGGGGCCCAAGCTGGAAAGTTGGCTACAAAAAGAGTTTGCACTCTCAGACAGCAGAGGAGGCCTCTGCATTGAAAGGGCTCACAGACTTGGAAGACTCCAAGAAGGCAGGAAACCACGAGTTGTGATAATTAAAATACACAACTTCATCCATAAAGAGGAGATCATGCATGGATATAAACTAAAAAGAGATACCCTGAAATTTGAGGGAAATGCAATCTTGATCTTTCCAGATTATTCAGCAGGGATACAGGAGAAAAGGAAGAGATTTCACCCTATATGTTCAACATTAGCAGAGAAGAAGATCCGGTTTGCTCTGTCCTACCCAGCAGTTTTAAAGATACAAATACATGGAAAATGGTCTGTATTCTCATCAGAAAAGCTGGCAATGGACTTTCTGAACAAAGAGCTAAAGGAACAGACGCCACCTACATGAAGGAGATCGAGAAGAGCTGAAAAGATTGGAACATTTAGGAACGGACTGTCGGACTCAGAAAATAGAGAATGAATGTGATATGACTGAATATGTGGGTAAGATACAGTTCTGAATGTTGTAAATCGTAATGTTTTGAGAGAGGAGGGGGGATCCCAGCACACAAGTGACCCAGGTGACGCTTAATGGCGCCGCACATAGCTTGCATTAAGGGGGGGGAGGGGGGAGGCAGGGGAGAGGGGTGGGAGGGGATGGGGAACAGCTCAAGCAAAATAGCGGGAGTGTCCTGGTGGCGGTTAGGACCGTTGAGATTAAGGGAGATGCTGGAAGGGAAGCGTGAATACTGTCTCCTGGGAGTGGGGCTGGGCTCCTGGGGGGAACTGATAGAATGGATTTCACATGAACATGCAATAGAGAAGGGTGATGCCGTATGTTAATCAGCCTCTTAGGATTGTTTCTTGGAATGTTTCTGGCATCACGTCCCCCATCAAAAGGTCCAAAATACTGGCCCAGCTTAAACACCACAAAGCAGACATTGCATGCATTCAAGAAACCAAATTAACAGACATGGAACACGAAAAGCTGAGGCAGCAGTGGGTGGGAGATTGTTATTACTCCTCATCGGGAGGGAAAAGAAGTGGGGTAGCGGTCCTTATCAGAAAAGGGTTCCCATGCAACACAGAATTGATTCACTCTGATAAAAAGGGAAGGACATTATTATTGAAAATAACTCTCCAGGGACAGATAGTTTATTTATGCACGATATATGGTCCTAATTCTCAATCAGCTCGTTTTTTTCAAGAACTAATAGCGCTGGGGTCAAAATACAATGATGCACCGTGGATATGGGCGGGAGATTTTAATGAAGTTATGGATCAGCAGGCGGACAGATCGGGAACAAGACGGTTGGTAGAAAGGGAGGGGTTGCTTGACTCCATGTGCACAGCTTTAACCTTAGTGGACCCGTGGCGTTTGACACATCCCCTCACGAATGACTACACCCACCAATCTAAGGTTCATTCAACATGGTCCCGATTGGATTACATATTAGTGGCCCAATCACTATTTCCACGAATAGCAGGAGCTGAAATAGGCCCCATGGAGGTATCTGACCATTCAATAATCTGGGTGGATGTAGATTTTGCTGGGCCTGGGCAGTGGGATAGGATATGGAAATTCCCAGCCTTTCTATATAAAGATGAGAATTTCGGGAAGTACATTAAAGAACAGTGGGTGACCTATGTGGATACTAATGCAGAATCCTGTGAATCCCCAATAGTATTCTGGGAGGCTTCGAAAGTGGTCATTAGGGGCAGTATCATAGCATACATGAGCGCAAGAAAGAAGAGAATAGCAGCGGGAATAATTAGGCTAGAAAGAGAGTTGAAACAGGCGAAAAAGAAATATGTCAAAACACCATCAAGAGAGCACAGGGATGTTATGGTGGCAACTTCGGTGGCCCTCAACTCCCTTATACATGACCAGACAAAAAAAGGCTATGGGCGAGGGGGATGAAATTTAGACGATTTGGGAACAAAACGGGGAAGATGTTGGCACAAGTAGCCCGTGCGCAAGAGCGGAGGAGGATAATTACCTCAGTGAGATCTTCCTCGGGAACTAGGATAAAGACACTAGAGGGTATAATGGGAGAGTTTCACACATTTTTCACGAACCTATATGCAAAGGGGGGAGAAGAAGAAGAGACTCCGGTGCAAGACTACATAGAGGACGCAGAGATGCCCACTCTGCCGCCTGACATTAGGGAGGGATTGTCTAGGCCGGTACAGATGCAGGAGATACAGCAGGTGCTTAAATCATTACCACAGGGCTCGGCGCCGGGGCCAGATGGCTATTCAGCAGAGTATTACAAACTTCTACCAGTGGACTTTGGGGCCTCTTTATTAGAATATTACGAGGCGGTGGTACAGAGAGGGAGTTTTACTGAGAGTGAGAACGAGGCCTGGATCACACTAATACCCAAACCAGGGAAGCCTGAAGATCGAGTGGGTTCTTATAGGCCCATATCGCTTATTAATGTGGATCTTAAGATATTAGCGCGGGTGTTGGCTAACAGGCTAGCATCTTACTTACCCAATTTGATAGGACAAAACCAGGTGGGATTCGTGAGGGGACGACACTCTGTGCTCAATGTAAGAAAGGTCCTGTTGGCTATTGCCCAGTGCAGTGCAACAGATACCCAGCTACTACTGACAAGCCTGGATGCCGAAAAGGCTTTCGACAAAGTGAGATGGAGCTATCTATTTCGGGTACTGGAGCACGTGGGTGTGTCGGGCTGGTTTTTAGCAGCAGTAAAGACTTTATATACGACACCCACAGCTAGGCTGTTAGTAAATGGAAAGCGATCGGATCCATTAGAGATACAAGCAGGTACAAGACAGGGTTGCCCACTCTCCCCCTTGCTGTTTCTACTGTACTTAGAGCCGCTTCTCCGCACGATTGATCAGGACCCTGGGATACAAGGGGTCACACTCCCGAGCCAAACGGTAAAGGTGCTGGCCTTCGCTGATGACCTTCTGCTGACATTGACCAGACCTCAAGAGTCACTAGGGCGATTGATAGAAGTAATCGAAGAGTTTGGGTTCCATTCGGGGTTTACACTGAATGCCAGTAAGTCCATAGCCTTACCCTTGGACCTAGAAATAAAAAGAGCATGGGAGGGTCCTTTCCCAATGCAATGGGCACAGGAGACAATGACATATTTGGGGGTGAGAATCCCAATCGACTTAACACAAATCTACATATTAAATATAGAACCCTTAAAAAGAAAGGTGGAGAGTGCCTTAGGCAGGTGGCAGGCACTCCCCATATCTTTGATGGGACGTGTGGCATTATACAACATGATATTGTTCCCAACCTGGGTGTATACCTTTCAAATGCTGCCCATGTACCTTAGAGGAAGAGATGAAAAGTGGCTAAAGAATAAATTAGCAAAATTCTTATGGCAGGGTAAAAGGGCCCGGATGACAATGCACAAAGCAATGTTGCCCAGGGAGAAGGGAGGTCTGGGAGTGTTGGACCTACGTCTCCTATCGCTCGCTGGTGGGATACGCCATATCTCTGATTGGTTCCGAAACACGGAATACTTTTCCCTTACATTATCTGAGATACACTGGTTTCGGGAACAACACTTTGCAAGTTGGTTACAGGCTCCTGGGGGACAGGCACAAAAGCTAGGGCCAGTGACCCCGTTATTTCAACCTTTGAGATGTGCTTGGAGATGGATCTGTAAATTTTTAAGACTTAGTCAAGTGAGCTCCCCGATGCTGCCCATCAGGGGGAATCCCCAATTTCCAGCGGGCAGCACTTCCCGGGCCTTTCAGACGTGGGCAGCAAGGGGAGTGAGATATGTGTATCATGTGGTGAATGAGCAAGGAATAATGAAGTCATTTGCGGAACTTTGTAGGGAGTTTGGAGTACCTGAGTCTGACTTGTTTGCATACTTACAGTTAAAACATTATGTGAGATCCTTACCTAAAGAAACATTAACGATGGAAACTTGGGGGAAATATAACGAACTGTTGGGTCTAGACGCGCAAGCTAGAGTCCCAATGAAATACTTCCATATGCACTTGAGAGACAATACCAAAGCAACAAATTATTCTTTAGTGCTACAGCAGTGGAAATCAGAACTTGGAATACAACTTACACAGGAACAGCTGGAAGTGTGCATTAAAAGACTGTATAAATTAACTGAGAATGTGAGCTGGCGAGAAACGCAGTATAAATTTATTTTTCGATTGTACATTTCACCGCACAGGGCGTTCAGAGCTAAGTTGAGAGACAATGATTCCTGCCCGAAATGTGCTCGTACAAACGCGCATTTGGGCCATATGTTCTGGTCCTGCCCAAGGATACAGAGATTCTGGAAAAGCTTAGAGGAACATGTATCGGGCATGTGGAGAACTCAATGGAAGAGCTCACCCAAGCAGCTGTTTCATGTTTTTACTGTTCAGGGACAAATGCCGACAGGCATGAGGACATTTTTGCAGAGAGCAATCCTGATGGGAAAGAAAACAATATTGCAGAGATGGCTGACAGACGAACAACCCTCAATCAGTTGTTGGAGGTCGATGATGATGCAAATGTGCGCTTTGGAAAGACAAAGTATCAAGGACTTGGCATCAGAAGCAGGAGACCGGTTTTGTAGAAGCTGGTCCCCCTACTGGGACACACTAACATCAGTTGCTAAAAGCAAGATCTTGAATGCCTGAATGCTTGAGCTGGGATGGGGGGAGGCGAGGGAGGGACGGGAGGGAGGAAAAAAAAAAAAATTGAGAAAACTAAATGTGAACAATAAGTATGCATAGTTGTATAATGAGAAGTTGATTGTAAATAATGTGTTCTGAAATAATAAAAAAACAAATTAAAAAAAAAAAAAAAAGTTATCAAGGGTGAAATTGAAATTTGTTTAGGAAAATTAGTTAATCTTAAAGTATTGGAACGTTGATAGTTGTCCACAATTTCAATTTTATTATGCAGGAAAAGATTTTCTTTTATAAGGGTTACTTGAACCTGTTGGCTATCTTGTATCCTTTTTGAATTTGCTTCAATTTCTTTACCCATTGTTAACATTTTTTTATCCATAGCTATCACTTTTTCTTTCTCAAGATTAAATTGCTGGTTAAGGAGCTTGAATTTTTGAGAAAAAAAAGACGTCTCTAAGCCCAACAATGCTTCCCAAATATTATCCAAAGTTATTATTTGGGATTTTATAGGCAAGTATGACGTTTAAAATTTCCAAACCTGACGTGGAGGTTATCGCTGGTTGTGCCACGAAGGATCCAAGATCTTCCCCAAGGCTTTCCTCTCCTCCTGTCTCTCCGCTTTCCTCCGCGGGGATCATCGACGTCTCCAAACTCGAGGTGGCACCCGTGCCAGGAAACCCCGTCGACGGAGTCACTTCGGGTGTTTCCCGGACCGTCCTCGGGTCCAGCGCCAGCATAGGTGGAGGAACTCGCGACTCGGTGCTAAAAGATGTTTCGTCTTCAAGTCGTGGATATGGCAGTCCTCTTCCCATAGTCCCCGACAGCGAAGGAGCACCCGCCATGGTTCCTGGTAGAAGGAAGCGATCCAACGTCCCAGCAACAGGTAAAACAGGCGTCACAGGGTTGGTGCGTTGTTTACCCCTCCTTTTAAGCATGGAGCTGCTTCTTGCACAGCTTACTCAGCTGTCATCTTGGCCCCCTATTTATTTATTTTTTGATTTTGCTCACACCTTTTTCAGTGGTAGCTCAAGGTGAGTTACATTTAAGTACACTGGATATTTCTCTGTCCCAGGAGGGCTCACAATCTAAGTTTGTACCTCAGGCAATGGAGGGTTAAGTGACACCCAAGATCACAAGGAGTAGCAGTGGGATTTGAACTGGCCACCTCTGGATTACAGAACCCGTGCTCTAACCACTAGGCCACTCCTCCACTCAATTTGCTGCAGTAGCCCGGCAGTACTTCCTGTTTAGAGCGGTAAGCCTGTGTTGGGCTTATCGCTGCTTTGAAAAAGGGGATCTTAGTTCTGTGCATCAGTCAAAGCGGATAGCAAATGCCAACAAAACATAAAGAACAGTCTAAAGGGGTCTTTTACTAAAGCGCGCTCACGATTTTAGCATGCGCTAAAATTGTGGGTGCGCTAAATGTTAATGACGCCAATGCCAATGACGTTCAGCGTGCCCACAATTTTAGCGCGCCTTAGTAAAAGACGCCCTAAGTGAATAGATAACATAAACAGCCAGTGGCTTAGCTACGTGGGGCCAGGAGGGGCCTGGGCCCCCGTAGATTTGCCCCTGGACCCCCTGCCGCCAACCCGCCACTGCAGTCGCCTACCTTTGCTGACAGGAAGTCAGACTCAGAAGAACAAAGCCTTACGCGGGAAAAGACAGAGGACCTCGGCTGGTGGGGGTTGGGGTCTCCCGCCAGCAAAGGCAGGCGACGACTGCGGCGGCAGGGGAGGGTTGGCGGCGGGAGGGGGGGTCAAGAGGGTCATCGGCAGGGGGGAGCAAAGTTGGTGGTGGTGGCGGCGGGGGGGGGGGTTGGCAATGGCGGCGGTGGGGGGGGGCTAAAATGTGCCTCCTCACTTCGGGCTCTGGACCCCCCTCCCACCGAAGTCTAGCTACGCCCCTGGAAACAGCTAAGTTTTCTGCATTAATAGAGAGGCATCAGTTAAAGAAAAAAAATCATAGATGCCTGTGAGATATCACTGGGGGAACATGTGGTCAGGAATAACTGTCTTAAGTGAATATACTACTTTCATAGTGACAGGGCTAGGTCTGGGAACAACTAAGTTTTCTGGTCACTTGTAAGCATTTATAAGAAGTGGCTTGTACTGAGTAATTCCAGCCTCTTCCTTTTGCTATATGAGGACTATGGTTATATTTCAGGTTCGTGACCTCTGCTTTAAATGTTGAAAGGAAAGATACATTTCGGAGGCCTCACAGCTTTGGGTTTGACTGTTTTTTGGAAAAGCAGAGTATCATGCCAGTGATTCCCAGTGGTAGGATTTTAAAACATGCTTCCCACGTACAGACAGAAACCCCCTAGCTCTTCTCAGGACATTGAGAGGAAAGGGATTAGTGAAGTATTTACATTTTGACACAGAAGGTTAAGGAAAACAATAATGAGGAAGTCAAGAAATTGACGTGCATTTTATCCCATTGTCACTGCATTGCTTCCTGCTCCTTTTAGAAATGGGCCATTTTTAAATTTGCTTTTACTTTCTCCATTACCTTCCTCAAACATGCAATACCGGACTTTTCTGGAAAACACTGAGCACCAGAGGATGAGGAAGCAATAAGCAAATTCCCCCACCTCTTAGGTATTATATGGGAGTTACATCCTGTTATCGAAATACAATAGAAAAATGAGGACCAGGAAACTGCCTGGGAGCGTAATGACCATCACTATCCTTCAGCACTATTTCCTGTAAGCTAGGCGGAAGTCCTCCAGCTACAGTCCTGCCAGTAGGGGGCGCTGTTTCACTATCACATTTTCAATAGTGAGGGGCAGGCAAGTTCTGCAGGACTCCAGGGAACCTGGTTTATGGTTTATTTGTGCTTGATATACTGCCATAAGATCAAAGGCTGCTCAGAGATCAAGGGAGGCAGCAAGAACAATGAGGTGCTTATCCAAGTAGGAGTAAATCTCCCTAAGAAGTGCAGTAAAAAGGGTGAAAACCTGATTGTCTAGGATGCAAGGCTAGTGACCTTTCCAGAGACGAGGAGAATCGGGTGAAAACGATTTTTTTTTTCAAGAACCTTGAATAGAAAACATAAATTTGAAATAGGACAGTAGTCGGATGGAATAAGTGGCCTGCCACTTGATGTAACCTCCTGTTTCCTGAAAGGTGAATTGCAGTTTTCATTTCCAAAAGGCGGCAGTGGCAGCAGCAGCGATTCCCATAGGCTGCCCTGCCGTCAGCACCGGCTTCTTCTCCCTACTGCGGCACACCACTTGATGTAACTTCCTGTTTCCTCATAGGTGGGTCGCTGTAGAGCGAAGAGGCTGGTGCCAAAAAGTGGACACCCCCCCCCCCCAAGGGTGTCCTATCCTCCCCTTCATTTACTCTACTGCCCTGGTGGTCTAGCGACCTCTTCGGGGCAGGAAAGAGCCCCCTCTTCTTTCCTGCCCAGAGCGCTGCCCTGCATTCTGTTCCCCTTGCAATGCTGAGTGCTGACAGTCCCGGCGCCGATTCAAAAATGGCTGCAGGCCGCCCGCCCACCCATTAGGCCCGCCCTCAAAAAGAGGACATGTCCGGGTAAAACCAGACATATGGCAACCCTAGATATTCAGAGCTTAACCAGCCATGGGTTCCAGCATAAATATAGGACTGGAGGCAGGGCTGGTGGTTGAGAGCGGGGATAGTGCTGGGCAGACTTATACGGTCTGTGCCAGAGCTGGTGGTTGGGGGGCGGGGATAGTGCTGGGCAGACTTATATGGTCTGTGCCCTGAAAAAGACAGGTACAAATCAAGGTAAGGTATACACAAAAAGTGGCACATATGAGTTTATCTTGTTGGGCAGACTGGATGGACCGTGCAGGTCTTTTTCTGCCGTCATCTACTATGTTATGTTATGACTGTGATTTATGCGGCTACCTTGGCCAGATAAGTGCTGAATATTGGAACTTATCCAGCCAAGTGCTGACTTCTCCCCCAAAACAGCTGGTTTTCATTAAGGTGCTAGCTCTAATTTTCAGAGGTGATAACTGGTTAAGTGCCGCTGAAAATTAGCAGATAGTTCAAACAAGCGATTTAACCAGTCAGTGGCTATTTCTGGCCTGTTAAATCGTTTTGAATAGCCACCAGTATATTGTGAGTGGTGTTTAATTAGTTTTACTATACTGAATAACTTCTGGCACCAAAGCACATCCTTAGATTTTCCAGGGGATTTTTGTTAAGAGCAATAGTTCTGGCATCAAAAAGTACTGAAATAGAATAGAAGAGGAAAAAAACATGTTTTGACAATGATTCTGCTTCTTGGCCAAGAATTTAGAAGCAGGGTAGTCATTAAGTTTACTGCTCTCTATACATGGCAGTCCTCCAGGTGCACTTTGCAATGTGGGTGGTGGTGGTGGTTTCCAAGGAAGTTAGATAAAAGAGAAGGTGGGATGACGTAAAAAAGTTGAAGCCACTTAGCTAGTTCTCTGTTTCTTCTTCCTCACACAGCCATCATCCCAATACATTCAAAACAAACCTATGAGCTGCTGCATCCACTGTCGTTCTTTATTGTTGGTAGCATTTCTTATCTAATCTCACTTATATTTTCAATCATGCCTAGATGTACACAGAGGAAATATAATAACAGCATAAGTTTTCATAGGTAGAGTAGTAATTTGTTTTATAAATCATAGTCAGTGTGTCATTTGGAGGGGTTGGTTATAGGGACACCCGAGCACATGTTATATTTGTGAAGAGATTTGTTTTCTCCTGATAAAGAGCTACTAAAACAGACATCATGATATGAGATTCAGGTGCTCAACATTCAGAATTTCTATTTATTTATGGCATTTATATCCCACATTAAACATGAATTAGGCTGAAACCAGGGAGCATTTAACTCTTTTTTTTTTCCTGTGCTTAGAGATCAAAATAAAAAGATGGCATGTAGGAACTTATTTCCTTTGTTTTGTGACTTGTAATGGTACATTATAAAAATGCACTTGATATTTTATATTACTATTATTTAAAAGACAGATATTGAATAATGAGGGCAGAGCTACCTTCATGCAGAAGTCCAGAGTCAGTCTAAATGTGCCAACATTGCCAATTCAGCACACTATTTGCTGCCAAGTTCATAAAAAGTTAATTATGTTTGATGGAAAATAAAGCTATTGGCTCAGACTGCTTGCTATGTGAATATTCCATCATTGTTTCATTATTGCTACCAAGAATTACATATTAAGGGCATTAGCTTTAAACTTTGTTTTAATTCATTTGTCCAGTCCTTACATGTACATAGGTTTGCTTTTTAAACCCAAAGGTGAATCCTAAGGGTGGTGGAACAATTAGGTATAAACATTGTAGTATCTGACTTGTTTTGGACTGCTTTGGATCCTGCTGATCTGTACATCTGCTGTCTGGAAGTTTGGAAGATGGAAATGAAAAAAACAAAAATTAAGTTTTGGATGTACGCTGTAGAAGTTGTTTACTTTTGAAATGTGTGTATGGATGCCTGTTCTGGTGTATGCATGTGATAATATTTGAATAACTGTCTATACTTCTGGCTATGATTTCTGAACATGTGGCGTCATTAAAGGACAGACTTTTAAATGTCCAGTTGGGTATATATGTTAATCTCAGCTTTGTTAAATGTTTCAGACATATCCATCTACTTGCTCCCATGATATAACTGAATTCTATTATTCTGTCTTGCTGTATTTTCAAATGTAAGCCACATTGAACCCAACTTTGCTTGGGATAATGTGTGACATAAATATATAGATATTTTTAAAATCTTTTATCCTCCACCTCCAGCTGGATGGTGATGGCACAAGGAAAGCAAGTTTGGTCCAGTGAAGAGTAGACGAACTCAAAATAGGCTGTTCCTTAGTTGGGCCCTAGTATTACTATACTGAAAATGCAACTGGACCATGCCTCTGTGGTTATGTTCCACTAATAAACAATTAACTGGATTTTGGATTATATAAACTTTGGATGCATCACGAGGAACACAAACATACACTTATTTATTCAATATCACAATTGCTCATGTACAGCCACAGAACAACATTTTAGGGTGGATAGTGCCACAGAACAACATTTTAGGATGGATAGTGTTCACAATGAGCTCTTTTATTATTGATCAGATAGAGAGAAGAGTTTTCAGTTTTGGCACAGTATAATTCATCAGAAGAGCAAAATATAAGAAAACCAAAGGACTGCATTAGGGGCTTATAACCTATTTCATTATGTTTAAATAAAACAGATCTGCATGAATCAAAATTTTTATTTTGACTTATGAAACCATTTGCTCCTGAAACACAATAAAAAAACAGAATAATCCATTTGTGTATCTAAAAGGCAAACTTCTACAGAACAGATGAAGATGTGATTCCATGTGCCTCGATGAAAGGAGAGTTTAATCTTACTTCCATTTAATTTCAATATATTCCATCATCTTTATAACATCAGGCTTCCCAAGGCAGATTACAACAACAGTTAAGATTAACCCATCAGGAAACAGGCTAATCTCACTGAAATTTGGCCATCTGTATTGTACAGAACAGTGTAGAAAAATGAGCACAAAATACAGACTTTATAAGTGCTATTTCTACCAGCTACAATACGTTTTAAAATCTGTTTTAGTAATATTCCATTTTTATTTCATGATATTTATATCTAGATATGGGAAGCTTTCAAATAAATTAAAAACTGTCAAATAAGTTTAAAAAAAAAAAAAAATATATATATATATATATATATATATATATATATATATATATATATATATATATATATGGCACTGCCTATCCTATTGGAACAGCTTTAGACTTTTTACAGATGGACCATGCATAGACATAGTAACATAGTAAATGATGGGAGATAAAGACCTGTACGGTCCATCCAGTCTGCCCAACAAGACAAACTCATTTTACATGGTATGTGATACTTTATATGTATACCTGAGCTTGATTTGTCCCTGCCTTTCTCAGGGCACAGATTGTAAAGGTCTGCCCAGCACTGTTCTTGTACTAAGTTCTGAAGATTCTGGAATCCTAAAAAGTTACAAGATTCTGGAATCCCAGTTAAGTAGCAACATTCCATGTAGAACCCCAAAGAGTAACTTAGTAACATAGTAAATGACATCAGATAAAGACCTGTACGGTCCATCCAGTCTGCCCAACAAGATAAACTCATTTTACATAATAGACAGTCCCTTATTTCTAATAATCTGTTTTGCTATTGTTTTCAATAGTGTTTGCTATTGTTTGGGGTGTACTAGAAACCGCGGCAAGCTCCGCCGACTGGCTTCAGCTCATATAATGGACTAGATGGGTTCACTTCATCTCCTATTTCATCCAATTTCCTTCGTGGTTTCATTCTACCAGGAAGGCAAACCAGATATAGGAATTTACCATTCAACAACAAAAAAAACTCCCTGGCGATCTCTCAAGCTCTGCAAATCCTAGCCAATACTAAATTTGTGACAGAAGGACCGTGGCAATGCCATCACACCACCAGATTTTACAGTTTTCTAATGTTATTTTTTACAATTGCAAGGCAAAGGATGGCTCTGTTGAGAAGTGGCACCATTCATCAAATATCTGGCACACTGAAATGAATATTTGTGATACAGCTTGTGTCTTACTTGGAAAAAATCAAAACAAAACAAGCACCTGTATGTCTTGTTTCAAACTTCTTTGCAGATTTTGCAAAACAGTAACTCCGTCTTTTATGTTTCGAGTTAACGCAGATTCATTGCTTGACCAAGCTTGTTAACAGTTTGGTAATACGATACAGAGTATATAGATCTTTGCCAAAAATGCTGGTAAGAGACTCTACACCGTCCTCTGTAGTTGCAGTCGGACGAGATGGACACTTTGTTCTTTTTCTTTGCCTCCTCTCAGCACTAACTTCCAGAGTTAGGAAACTCAGGGGTCCTTTTACTAAGGTGCGCTGAAAAATGGCCTGCGATAGTGTAGGCGCGGGTTTTTGGCGCACGCAGATCCATTTTTCAGCACGCCTGCAAAAAAATGCCTTTTTAAAATTTTGGCCGAAAATGGACATGCGGCAAAATAAAAATTGCCGCGTGTCCATTTTGTGTCCGAGACCTTACCACCAGGCATTGATTTAGCGGTGAGGTCTCTCACGTTAACCGTGCAGTAATCGCCTACGCACGTCGAGTCGGAGTTACTGCCCGTTTTTCACTGTATGCCAGAAAATAAAATAACCATCTATCCCCCCTTCAATCTGTCCAAAATTCTGCCGCGTGAACCAATACTCTCATATCACCCCTCTCCTCAAGTCACTTCACTGGCTCCCGATCCGCTACTGTATACAGTTCAAGCTTCTCCTTTTAACCTTCAAATGCACTCAATCTGTAGCCCCCCAGTACCTCTCTACACTCCTCTCCCCGTATGTTCCCACCCGTAACCTCCGCTCTCAGGACAAATCACTCCTATCTGTACCCTTCTCCACCACCGCTAACTCCAGACTCCGCCCCTTCTGCCTCGCATCACCATATGCCTGGAACAGCCTTCCCGAGCCCATATGTCATGCGCCCTCCCTGCCCATCTTCAAGTCCTTACTCAAAGCCCATCTCTTCTCCCTTGCTTTTGGCACATAACCACCTTCCCCACTCATGATACCTACACTGACTACATAGTTTGTAACCTTTAGATTGTAAGCTCTCTTGAGCAGGGACGGTCCTTCCCCATGTTAAACTTGTACAGCGCTGTGTAACCCTGGCAGCGCTATAGAAATGCTAAGTAGTAGTAGTATTTTCTGGCGTGCGTGGCGGACGCATGTAAAAAATGAAATTACCACACGGGCCACACGGTAGCCAGGCGGTAACTCTGAAATGGCATGCATTGGGTGCGCGTAGGCTCCTACACGGCTTAGTAAAAGGGCCCCTCAGTGCAGCTGAATCCAGCAGTGGGTTCTTTGGAGACCAGGTCAATAAGACTCTGAACAGCCCAGCTTGGTGCAGACAGCAGTGGAAGATGAGTTCCAGCCTATGAGCAGCTCCCTGTGGCTCATGTTAGAAGAAAGAAAATGGGTGTGGCATTGGGGTGAGTAGACCTGCACTCTTGTGTGCCTTTCAGTTAGACCAGAACCCAGTCCTCGGGGCACACCTAGTCCCATCAGGCTTTCAGGTATCCACAATGAATATTCATGCGTTAGATTTGCAAGCAATTGAGCGAGTACATGGAAATCTCTCTCATGTAGGGTTATATACATCCTCTTTTTCCTTAGGGCAAATATGGTAACCCTAATCTCATGCATAATCATTGTGGATATCCTGAAAACCTGATGGAACTAGGTGTGTCCCAAGGACTGGGTTGCAGCGGCGTAGCAAGGGCGGGGCGGTGGTCCACCCCGGGTGCACGCTGCCTGTTCCGGGGCAGAGGGAGCAGGGAGCCAGTGGAGCCGACAGGCGCACGGCTGTTCTCTGCACCCTCCAGCAGCCAAGAATGCACCCGGGGGGGGGGGGGCGCGCAGCGGCGATCCGCACCGGGTGGCAGCCGACCTAGGATCGCCACTGCTGGGTTGAGAATGGCTGATCTAGACTTTAAAAAATGAAAGGCGACAAATCGGTCTGTGATGCCTAGAGCATAGGTTTAAGGTGAAACTGTATGAGCTGCACATGCCATTAGCTCATCAATTATCTCAAGTTTCATAACTAGAAAACCCCTTCTTTTCCAGGTAGAGATTAAAGGCTTTACTCATTATGGGGCAATTTTCATACCCCTGGGCTTGCAAGCTCATTGTTGCAGGGAAACTCATCATAGAATTTCCCTTTGAAAATCCCACCTTGAAAGTCCATGGTATTTTGCATCCACTGTGAATTTGAGTCTGCAGGAAAAGAAAGCACGGAGTTTTTTTTTAATCTGTTCTTTATGCATACATTCATTCCCAGATCACAAAAGGAAGTGTCCTTTTAAAACACTTTGGGGCCCCTTTTGCAAAGGCACAGTAGGGGTACCGCTAGTAGCACCTGGCCATTAATGGGAAAAAAATGGAAATGTGACCATTTTAGGCCCTGCTAAAAGTGGCCTCAGGGCACGGGGAAATCCACGCGCTAATCATAGTGCATGGCCTCCCTTAGTGCAGCTCAGTAAAAGAACCCTTTAATCTGTTGTCTTTCATTGCTATGTGGAGTGGAGGAGTGGCCTAGTGGTTAGGGTGGTGGACTTTGGTCCTGGGGAACTGAGGAACTGAGTTCGATTCCCACTTCAGGCACAGGCAGCTCCTTGTGACTCTGGGCAAGTCACTTAACCCTCCATTGCCCCATGTAAGCCGCATTGAGCCTGCCATGAGTGAGAAAGCGCAGGGAACAAATGTAACAAAAATAAAATAGATACTATTGGAGATTCTACATGGAATGTTGCTATTCCACTAGCAACATTCCATGTAGAAGGCTGCGCAGGCTTCTGTTTCTGTGAGTCTGACTCACAGAAGCAGAAGCCTGCGCGGCCACATTGGTGATCCGCAAGGGCCGACTTCTACATGGAATGCTGCTAATTCCATGTAGAATCTCAAATAGTAGGAGGAGTGGCCTAGTGGTTAGGGTGGTGGACTTTGGTCCTGAGGAACTGAGGTTGATTCCCGGCACAGGCAGCTCCTTGTGACTCTGGGCAAGTCACTTAACCCTCCATTGCCCCATGTAAGCCGCATTGAGCCTGCCATGAGTGGGAAAGTGCGGGGTACAAATGTAACAAAACAAAAAAAAAATAAGCACAGTTTAAAATATGCTGACAGCAGTGGCGTAGCTAGGGGGAGGGGGTGCCAGGGGAGCGGCCGCTCCCCCAAATGGAGTTGTGCCGGCACTGGCACCTTTTTTTTTTCTCAGTGTGTTGCGTTGAAAATGTGCACCAGCGCTGGCAGAAGTCCGCTTTCGCTCCCCCCGCGCCATCAACCTGGCTCCGCTTCGGGCTGACAGTCCGTGGAATGCAGAGATGGAATTAACCATAAACCACACGCTGAGGTTACGGGCTCTGTGTCTCTCCAGCCCCTGCGAATTGCCACATGCACAGTTCAGAAAAGAGTCAATGCAAGAGAAAGGGAATACTTTCTGGTCATAACTAAACGGCTGCTCACAGTCACAAGCAAGCAAAAGGGTGTATTTTACATCCTATCCTATATTTAATAATTTGCACCTCCGTCTGGATGCCTGGGTTCATAACACACTTCCCACTGGTCCACCCTGGCGATGACGTCAGAGGGCGAACCAATGGGAAGTGAGAGGGAAGGGAAGCCAGCTCCAGCCTGCCACACAACGTTTGAGGTGAGTACACAATTGCCCCCTCCCCCCCCGTCCTCCCTCCAAGGCCCCCCTCTCCTCCAAGTTCCAGCCCCCTCCCCTCCAAGATCCATGCCCCCCTACCTCCCTCGCCCCCTCCCCTTCGAGTTGCAGCCCCCCACCTCCCTCCCTCTGTCTCCCCTCCAACTGCAAGCATGACCTGTCCTGCGGCAGCCCCTCGCCTTCCTGCGTGCCGGCTATAATTTAAAAATTCTTAAACTCGGGGTCCGGCGAACGCAGTGAAGGCGAGCGGCGCTTCAGCCTGCCTTCCCATCTGTCTCTGGTCCCGCCCTTCCGGAAACAGGAAACGAGGATGGGACCAGAGGCAGAGCTGAGACAGATGGCGCTTCAGCCTGCCTTCCCATCTGTCTCAGCTCTGCCTTTGGTCCCGCCCTTCCGGAAATAGGAAATGAGGGCGGGACCAGAGGCAGAGCTGAGATAGATGGGAAGGCAGGCTGAAGCGCCACTCGCCTTCACTGCGGACATCGGACCCCGAGGTAACAATTTTTAAATTTCAGCTGGCACGCTGGAAGGCGAGGGGCTGCCGGAGGACAGATCTTGCTTGCACTCAGAGGGGAGACAGAGAGAGGGAGGGAGACGTGGAACTTGGAGAGGAGGGGGAGTGTCCTGGAACTCAGAGGGGTGTCCTGGAACTCGAAGGGGAGGGGGGTGGCATCCTGGAACTTAAAGGGGAGGGGGGCAGGGGGTCCTGCAACTCGGAGGAGATGGAGGGATGAAGGGGGCATGGAACTTGGAAGGCAGGGGGGCTGGAACTCGGAGGAGAGAGGGAAGTAGGGAGGGGGCATGGAACCTTGCTAGTGCCCGTTTCATTTCTCTACGAAACGGGCCTCTTTCACTAGTAAGCACATAAGTGTTGCCATACTGGGACAGATCAAAGGTTCATCAAGCCCAGCATTCTGTTTCCAACAGTAACCAACCCAGGTTAGAAGTACCTGGCAGGATCCCAAAACAGTACAATCCATTTTATGCTGCTTAACCTAGAAATAAGAAGCGGATTTTCCCCAAGTCCATCTTAATAATGGCTTATGGACTTTTCTTTTGGGAAGGTATCCAAACCTTTTTTAAACCCCGCTAAGCTAACTGCATTTACCACATTCTCTGGCAACAAATTCCAGAGTTTAATTACACGTTAACTGAAGAAATATTTTCTCTGATTTCTCTGACTTGTTTTAAATTTACTACTTAGTAGCTTCTTTGTGTGCCCCCTAGTCCTAGTATTTTTTAGAAAGAGTAAACAAATGATTCACCTCCAGGATAAGCACCATATAATCTGTTTTGCTCTATGGGATCTTGCCAGATAGTTGTGACCTGGATTGGCCACTGTTGGAAACAGGATACCAGGCTTGATGGACCTTTGGTCTGTCCTGGGGCAATTTCTCCAAATGGATTAGTTTTTGCACATACCATGATATGAATGAGCCTCACTCCTAAGCCAGTATGACAGTGTTTATGTTCTTATGTGCTACATGGAAATTACAAGCACACATTTATACCTCCTCTTTGGCACGCATAATTTTGCTAATTTATCATATGTGTGTATTTTATGCAACATGCACACAATCCAAACCCTGCCCCTACAAATACCTCTTAGCAGGCTGGATAAACTTATGTGAATATAAGATGTATGCCCTTAAGCACATAAACTGCAGGCAATTATCAAAAAGGCCATTTCTGTAGATAAAATGTTTACTTCATGGAAAGTGACACATTTTTAAGGATAGAAGAGCACCAGATGTTAACCCTCCATTCAGTCTCTTTTGTTTAGGGGTTTTCCTAGGGAGGAGGAATCCCTCTCACCGACACTTCTTTCCTAGGTAGACACACCAGGCTTCAAGTATTCAAAGACAGACAGAGTCCACCCATGGTACACTCCTCCAAGGCTGATCCAGGATGCCTCCACAAGATGACTGGGCATAGAGGCATTATTTGTAATACTTTCCCCTCTGCACAGAAGATGCTTTGGATCATAAATTCCTGACTAATACCCAGGGAATGTACAGGTATGATTTACTACAGACCACAAGCTGAGATTGAGCCTGCCATGAGTGGGAAAGCGCGGGTTACAAATGTAACAAAAATAAAAATAAAATAAATATTCCTCTGGGTGATTCAGCATCACATCCCTCACTTCTACTCCAGTACACCCATAGCTGGTTTTCTGTGGGACATGCAGTGGCCCCCTTGGGGTTGCTGAGAGATGTCACTCTGATGAGCCTGAGAGCAACAGGCAACAACTGCCCTGGGCAGCAGAGTCTCTACACTGGCCCCGAGTGTATCATCACTGAACCATGCAGAAGGACTTGGTTACGAGAGAGAAGCAACTCGTAATTGTGGTCACACACACACTCAAGTCACACATTTGGTCATAATCACATGCAAAAAGGCTGACTTACTGGATTTTTTCCCCCCTTCTCACTCCCCAGAGCTATCCGTGCATTAAATCTGGCTCTTAATGCAGAAACTAACAAAATGAAAGGGAATCTTATCAATTTTGTTTTAGCCAGAAACTCAGTTTATCATATCGTTTATTATTTGTTTACTATACCAGGGGTAGGCAATTCCAGTCCTCAAGAGCCACAGGCAGGTCATGTTTTCAGAATAACCACAATGAATATGTATGAGAGAGATTTGCATGCACTGCCTCCTTGGTATGCAAATCTCTCTCTTCCCACTCTTCATTTGATTGTCTTCCTACTCTAAACAATGTTATATTTCAAAAGCTGTTTGGTAAAAGTACCGTATTTTTTGGACTATAAGACGCACTTTTTTCCCCCAAAATTTGGGAGGAAAATGGGGGGTGCGTCTTATAGTCCGAAGGTAGATTTGGCTGGCTGGCTGGCAGGCCGCCCGCCGAGTTCCGGATCGCCATCAGGGTTACCTCCTCCCCCCCCCCCCCCCCCCCCCGGCCCTGTCACCACTTCTCCCTACTCACGCGATCTTCCCTGGTGGTCTAGTGACGTTGGGGCAGGAAAGAGCCTCCTCTTTCCTGCCCAGCGCGCTGCTCTCCATCCTCCTGTATGCAGCCTGAGTGTCTCTGCGAGATTCAAAATGGCCGCCGAGACTGCAATTCTCGGCGGCCATTTTGAATCTCGCCGAGACCGTCAGGCAGCAATGCATACAGGAGGATGGAGAGCAGCGCGCTGGGCCCCGACGTCACTAGACCACCAGGGAAGATCGCGTGAGTAGGGAGAAGTGGTGACAGGGCCGGGGGGAGGGCGATCCCGAACTCGGAGGGAGGGATTCGGACAAGACGCATATTCATTGTGGTTATTCTGAAACCCTGACCTGCCTGTGGCTCTTGAGGACTGGAAATGCCTACCCCTGTACTATACCATCATTTATTGCATAGCAAGCCAGAATGGTTTACACGTCAAACATATACAACAACCTACAATGTAGTTTAAGCTAGGAAATCCATTATATGATAGAACAGCACAGACAGGACTTCCATACGGAAGATAATAACAGACAATCATTACATCAGTCATACACAACTTCTAATGATTTATGTCTCCTTGTATAGTGTAAAGCATTTTTCATACCTGTGTGGTCTTCCTACTCAAGAGCAGGCAATCCACAGAAGTGGATAAACACAAACCCCCACGAAAGTCAAAACAATCAAATGAAGAATGGGAAGTGGAGCAATGACTCCAGAGAAACAGGGTTACAATAGTAAAGAGAATAACTTTAGTCACAGACTTGACACAGTACTACTGTGTTTCAGCCACAGGCCTGCTCAAGCGGTATGCTGTAGATAATGTAGCGTCTCTCTCTGGTGTTCTGACTTTTGTGGGGGTTTGTGTTCATCCGCTTCTGTGGATTGCCTGCTAGTGGAATACCAACATTCCATGTAGAATCTCAAATAGGGAAAGAGAAATGGGATTTGATATACCACCTTTCTGAGGTTTTTGCAACTACATTCAAAGTGGTTTACATATATTCAGGCACTTATTTTGTACCAGGGGCAATGGAGGGTTAAGTGACTTGCCCAGTCACAAGGAGCTGCAGTGGGACTTGAACTCAGTTCCCCAGGATCAAAGTCCACTGCACTAACCGCTAGGCCACTCCTCCACTAGCAAAATTCCATGTAGAAGCCTGCCCTTGCAGCCGCACGCAGGCTTCTGTTTCAGTGAGTCTGACGTCCTGCAAGGGCAGGCTTCCACATGAAATGTTGCTAGTGGAATAGCAATCAAATGAAGAGTGGGAAGTGGACCAATGACTCCAGGGAAACAGGGTTACGATAGCAAAGAGAATAACTTTATTCACAGACTCCACACAGTACTGTGTTTCAGCCACAGGCCTGTCTCCCTGGAGTCATTGGTCCACTTCCCACTCTTCATTTGATTGTCTTCCTACTCAACAATGTTATATTTCAAAAGCTGTTTGGTAAAAGTACCGTATTTTTTGGACTATAAGACGCACTTTTTTCCCCCAAAATTTGGGAGGAAAATGGGGGGTGCGTCTTATAGTCCGAAGGTAGATTTGGCTGGCTGGCTGGCAGGCCGCCCGCCCTCCGAGTTCCGGATCGCCATCAGGGTTACCTCCTCCCCCCCCCCCCCCCCCCGGCCCTGTCACCACTTCTCCCTACTCACGCGATCTTCCCTGGTGGTCTAGTGACGTTGGGGCAGGAAAGAGCCTCCTCTTTCCTGCCCAGCGCGCTGCTCTCCATCCTCCTGTATGCAGCCTGAGTGTCTCTGCGAGATTCAAAATGGCCGCCGAGACTGCAATTCTCGGCGGCCATTTTGAATCTCGCCGAGACCGTCAGGCAGCAATGCATACAGGAGGATGGAGAGCAGCGCGCTGGGCCCCTACGTCACTAGACCACCAGGGAAGATCGCGTGAGTAGGGAGAAGTGGTGACAGGGCCGGGGGGGAGGGCGATCCCGAACTCGGAGGGAGGGATTCGGACAAGACGCACCGGAGCACCTAGGTTTTAGAGGAGGGAAAAAGGAAAAAAAAATTTTTCCTATTTCCCTCCTCTAAAACCTAGGTGCATCTTATGGTCCCGGTGCGTCTTATAGTCCGAAAAATACGGTACGTTTTCAGAGCTTTACGGAAAAGAGGGTAGGATTGTTCTAACCTAATTGGTTGTGGAAGGGAATTCCACAATGCTGAGGACAAAAAGAAAAAGGCTGAAGCACGAGTGGATTCCCATCTAGCCCTTGAGGGTGGTGGGATCACTAATCTATTGTCTGTTCGCGACGGTGTGTAAGGAATAGTTAAGGTCGCAAGGTAAAACGGGGTAGCTGAATGAAGTGCTTTATATGCCAAAATGAGAAATTTTATTCTTAAGCCTATCGAGATCCAGTGAAGACAACGTAAAAGAGGCGTGGCCCTATCGTATTTTTGAGGCTCGACAGATAATACGGGTGGCCGTGTTCTGAATGGTTTGTAAACGTTTTAAGTTAAGCTTAGTAATGCCTGCATAAATAATATTACAGTAATCAAAACGTGTTGGAATGTAGGCATATACTAAGATACATAAGGAGTCTTTATCTATAGAGCTTCTGATAGAGCATAATTGCCGCAGGTGATAGAAAGATTTTTTTTTACTACATCGGATATCTGATCATTGAAAGAGAGAACAGAATCTATGATCACACCTAGATATTTAAAAGACTGCACCGGAACAATCTGCCTGTCAAACAATGTAGGAATTAAGGACGACACAGGACTATGACCCGTTACCCAGGAAGCTATTGTCTTATCGGGGTTTAAAATCTGATGATGCTTGGAGAGCCAACTGGCAACCTCACCGAGACAGTCCTGCACTGGCTTTAAATCTATGTTTGATGGTTTTACTTAATGAATCAAAAGGAAATCATCTGCATAGGAGTATGAGTTAATACTCAAGGATTACATTCTACTGGTCTAGGGGTCCTTTTACTAAGGTGCGCTATTGGATTTAGCATGCACTAAGTGATAAGATGCCCATTATATTAATACTAGTAAATCAGGCCCGTTTCTGACACAAATGAAACGGGCACTAGCAAAGTTTTTGTCGGAGTGTGTATGTTTGAGAGAGTGTGTGAGAGTGACTGTGTGTGAGAGAGAGAGAGTGAATGTGCGAGTGTGTGTTTGTGACAGAGTGAGACTGCTGGGTGGGAGTGTGTCTGCTTTGTCCCCTGCCCCCCCTCCAGCCACCCAGCGATTCTCCTCTCTCCCCTGTTCCCCCTGCAGCCACCCAGCGATTATCCTTTTTCCTTGCCCCCCCCCCCCCCCCAGTATCCACTCAGGGGTGCTCTTCTCTCCCCTCCCGCCACCCAGTGATTCTTTTTCCTCTGGCCCCCTCCAGCCACCCAGCGATTCTCCATTTTCCCTTGCCCCCCCCCCCCCTGATGCTCTTCTCTCCCCTGCCCCCACCCTTCCAGCCACCCAGCGAATCTCTGTCTCCCCTGCCCCTAACGATACCGGCCAAATCTCTGGCCCTCCGCCAATCGTCCAACCTCCGCTGCTGTACACAGCTCAGCATGCAGGCCCAGTGAACGCCAGATCGATTCGCCGCTGTGTGCCCACCCTCCCACCTCTGGTTGGTCAGCTTTTGCATGTGATGTAAGTACAGTACGTCACTTCATGAGATGGATGCATCCTTTCAGAGCGCACAGATGCTTCAGGCTTCACTTTCTCGGCTTCAGAACGTTGGAGGTGCGTTTTATTATATAGGATGAGAATCTTATCATTTAGCACACTATTAGGGCTTCTTTTACAGTGAATATGCATGATCTTGATTTGCATACACTGCGCCTCTATTATACGCAGATCTCCTTCACGCATACTCCATTTTGGATGTCCTGAATTCCTGACTGGCAAGGGATACCAGCGACATAACGTAACCAAAGACCATAACTGGACATATCTTAATCCTTCCTCTCCCTCTCTAAGTTCCCCCCAATGGTCTTTACCATACATGTATCTCAATATCACCTTATTCATACCAGAATCGGCTAAAGCCGTTTACGGTACTATGTAAGCCACATTGAGCCTGCAAAAATGTGGTATACAAATGTAACAAATAAATAAAGCCACACTACTGATTCCCAGTGCAGCAAACGAGAAGAAGCCCATTCAATTCCTACGGGCATTGATGGACATTTTGCCGTTTCAAAAATCACTATATTCACTATTCAGATTCTGGACATTTTGAGCAAAACGTCCAAAGTTGGACTTAGATGTCCTATAGAAAATGCCCCTCCACGTGACCCTCCAGCATCACTTTATACTCAGATATCTCTTGTAAGCTCACCGAGCCTAAGTTTGAAGCATTCTACATAGAAGTTTAGCTCTATATAAAATTTTTGCAAAAGTTATGCTGTCAAATGTTAGAAAAAAACAACCTGTTATGGTTTTATTATTTCTGGCCCCAAAGTGTGTTTTACTTTATTAAAATAATTGAGGCCCCGATGCTCAGAACCCCAGTGCTGTTCCAAACAGTGCGGTAGAAGTACTGCCAAAACAGCACGGGGAATGAACTCCCTAAGGATCAACACTAATAGCATGAAAATATCGGGGGAAAGGGACTTGCTATACCACCTTTCTGTGGTTTTTGCAACTACATTCAAAGTGGTTTACAGAGTATATTTGTACCTGGCATAATGGAGGGTTAAAGTGACTTGCCCAGAGTCACAAAGACCTGCAGTAGGAATCAAACCCAGTTCTCCAGGATCAAAGCCCACTGCAGTAACCACTAGGCTACTCCTCCACTCCACACGTCGTTAGCATTGATCATTAGGGAGGAGTTTGCCCAGGCATGCACTCAAGAGCCCATGGAAAATCCTCTTGTAGAAGAGGTTTGACAGGTCTGGCCTTTTCTTCCGCAGCAAAAAGCTTGGACCCGTCAAACCTACTAAAGCCCTGGTAGTACAATGGACCTCAGGCCCCCTCCCCCCCCCCCCCCACCTGTGGGCACAAACAAATACACTCTGTTTTGGGGTATTTGGGGTACCTGACTCGTGTAAATTATAACAAAATGGGTCCCAACCAGACTAGCATTGGTTAGAGAAGTATCAGAAGTAAATGTATCACTCCTTATCCTTAGATCCAAGCCCACTACACCAAAATAATAAAAGAAACTTAACTTCACACCCAAATATTATAAAAATAGAGTCTTATTTATTTACAGTAGCAGCAAACAACAGAGTAAATAAGAATAAAGGCAAAGACAATCCTATTACAGAGATAGTTGGAGAAAAGGTATTTAAAATCCCTAGCTAGACTCTAAAGCATAAAGAGTCACTCTAACCTCAGGGCACTAAGCAAGGATGCTTGGCACACATACAACTTGATGTAGTCCTTCAGATATTGGCATACTCTTCAGATGTCAGTCTGTTCCAACGCAGATCTTGTCCCTTGGATATGATGTTGGCACACAGCAGCTAACCTTGACAAGAGCTGCCTTTTATGGAGAGATTGGGAGCCTTACCTCTTTTACCAACCTATGTTCTATCCTTGACGAGCATAAACAGGAAGCGCCAAGTATCCTGCATTGATGTCCATTCTGATAACAACCTGAGTCAATGCTCATAAAAGCTCGATTGTCCTGGAACATCGTGACCTTATCAACAGCTTCTGTCCAGTAAACAAGAGTTGATATTCTTCTGTTAAGACTGGATGCCTCCACAATATCTTAGAGTCTTTATAGAGGAAATGTCTGAATTTGCACATTATAATTAGGTTCTTAATGCTGGATAGTGCCATGTATATAGAATAATGTATGTCATGTAGGTCCATATAATCACATGGATGGCTGTGCATAGTACTCATAGTGCTACAGTAGTGCTTCAGTAGCTTTGCTCCTACACACCCCCCAAGCACACAGGTGTGGAAGGAAGCCTTCCTGTGCTAATCAGTTAATGTGTTCACATTACCGTGCACGAACTGATTAGCACAGGACTACCGTATGAGCCCTTATCGCCTACAAAATAAGTGTTGGTAAGTGCTGCTGCGGTTATCTTTTTGTAATGGCTGTGTAATAATGGCAACATTAGCGTATGGCCATTAGAGAGAAAAAATGGAAAATCAGCCATTTTACTGCTGCGGTAAAAATGGCCTTAGCGCATGGGAGGGGAACACGCATAAGGGCACGCTAAGGCCACTTTCTACTGCAGCTTACTAAAAGGACCCAAAGTGCACTAGAAAGAAAAGAATTTCTGTGCCACTCCTGCTCCTGGATCCCCCCTCCCCCAAAATGACAATAATATAGCTGAGAAGGTTAAAGTTACTGTATTTTGCAGCCTGGCTGAGGATGCTGCTTTGAGTTGCATAGGAATGTGTGTGTGCGTGGGGGGGGGGGGGGGGGGGGGGGCAGTTCTCTCTTGCATTCTGCTTCGCCTTTGCAATCTTCACATCTCAGCTAAGAAACTTTTTTACAGGAAGCCACATCACAGAAGCAGCCCTGCTAAAGGATTTTACGTTCTCGATTATGAAGTGTAAGTGTGGGTGGGAAGAGGCAGGTGTTTATATGCACAACTGCCTCACAAGGGGTTACAGCCCTTATTTATGATATTTTTCATGTGGGGCTTATTGGCACTAAAGCAGCAGGACAGACTTAACTGTTAGGCAGACTAGGCAGTTGCCTATGCCATCGGCTTCTTGAGAGCAGCAAGGAACAGCACAGTCAAAGCAAACCAATAGACACCGATAGCCCACATTTACCTTCAGGACAGGTGGGCAATTTTCACAGCCCATCTATCCAGATAAATTGCTTTCGGTATAGTGTACAGGAACATATAGGATGCAATTCTAGACCCCGGTGTTTATTTTGTATCCATTATCCTCCAGATTCTATAAAGGTCATGCAAATTTGCATGTCCAAATTTGGGCGCAATCCTGAGATGTGCATGCAACTTAACTAGTAGAGGAATCCTGTTTAATGAGTCAATTCATTGCAACAATTGAGCTCTAAATCAATTATTGATAATTGGAACCAATTAGGATTTGTGCATCTGATGCCCAAATCCCCTAGGGCACCTTTCATCAAGCTACAGCACAAGGAGCCCTGTGCTGGCGTCACACGCCAAGGCCTCCTTTTACTGCAGCAGGTAAAAGGTAGGTCTTTCTTTTCTTGAGGAAATGGCCATGTTGTAAATGAGCACAACAAGGGATACCAAATTTATGGGATAGGTTTGCCAGACATTAAAATCTTTATAAAAGAAATTCTTTATGATAATGGAGAATTCTCAGAGTATAAACTCACCCAAGTGATTTATGTCTCTAAGGGTGGATAAGCTTCTCAATCATAGAACTTCTCCGTGATTATTATTGTCAACAACCGCACACCTGCGCTATTTATCAAATAATAAATGGTCTAAGGAAAGTTTTTTTTTTTTTTTTTAAATATATAAGAAAGTGTCTGAATAAATCAGTCCCATATATTGTTCCTTTAACCTAAAAAATAGAACAATGTAAACCATAGGGCACTTATCGTGATGTGACTAATAGATTCCCCCATCACTGTTCAATGTTTCCTTCCACTCGGGGAACTTATCACCATAACTTTTTAGTTTCACAGGTTCTCTTCTGGAAACATTTGAAGCTGTTATAGTCCTTCCACAGCAGCACTTCGGCTTCCTCCACAATACTGATGGTGAGAGATCAAATAAATGCACCGAAGCGCTCCTGCCCTCTCTCTTGCTTTATTTCTTTACTAGTAAAAAAGCCCCGTTTCTGATGCAAATGAAACGGGGGGGGGGGGGGGGGGGGGGGGGGCTAGCAATGTTTTCTTCTGTGTGCATGTGGGAGTGTGTGTGTCCGTGCCCTCTGGCCTCTCTCCCCTCTGAGTCCTTCACTGTTACACAGCCAGCGATTTGATTTCGTGCTCTGCTGTTTTCCTTCACTGACTGTGTTACAGAGAGGGCGGGGCAGACACTCATAGGGAAACCGGATATCTCGCCCCCTTCACACTTCCGGCTGGAGGCTTCATAGAACGTTGGTGTTGCCTTTTATATAGACAGATATCATATTTGAGTTCATGAAGAAGTCTACACGAAACCCTGCAGAGTCGGACTTTTTATGATACATTGAGAGGGCAGGAGCGCTTCGGCGCATTTATTTGATCTCTCACCATCAGTATTGTGGAGGAAGCCGAAGTGCTGCTGTGGAAAGACTATAACAGCTTGAAATGTTTCCAGAAGAGAACCTGTGAAACTAAAAAGTTATGGTGATAAGTTCCCCGAGTGGAAGGAAACATTGAACAGTGATGGGGGAATCTATTAGTCACATCACGATAAGTGCCCTATGGTTTACATTGTTCTATTTTTGAGTTAAAGGAACAATATATGGGACTGATTTATTCAGACACTTTCTTATATATTAAAAAAAAAAAAAAAAAAAACTTTCCTTAGACCATTTATTATTTGATAAATAGCGCAGGTGTGCGGTTGTTGACAATAATAATCACGGAGAAGTTCTATGATTGAGAAGCTTATCCACCCTTAGAGACATAAATCACTTCGGTGTTGTCTCACTTGGGTGAGTTTATACTCTGAGAATTCTCCATTATCATAAAGAATTTCTTTTATAAAGATTTTAGTGTCTGGCAAACCTATCCCATAAATTTGGTATCCCTTGTTGTGCTCTGGTTATTGGATACTTGGTAGTTGTATTTTACCAGGGATTAATTTTCAGGATTGTTAGATTCAATTATCATGTTGTAAATGAAGCACTTGCTGCATGGCCATTTTTTTTGGGGGGGGGGGGGGTGGTGAGGGGGGGAGGAGCCCATACCACCACCCATTGAGGTTGCTGTAAGGGCTCCCGTGCTAGCCTGGTGGTAACCGGGCAGTGACTAACCGCTGGGTACACACCAGCGCAATAAAAAAATAAAAGTGTTTTTGTAGTGCCAGATATGACGGCGCGCTGAGAGTGGGAACTACCCCGGTGGTACTTCCTTTTCAGTGAGCGGTAAGCCACTTTGTAAAAGGAGCCCTTAGTGCACAACCCAAAAGGTGGTGTGGTCATGGGAGGGGCATGGGTGGTCAGGAGCATTCCAAACATTTGCTGAATAGGACACCATGAGTTACACCTGGTTTCAGCAGACATATATCCTGGTGCCCCCCCAAATTTCTATGGCCAAATCTGTAAAGAGTGATCAACCCGGAATGCCCTTTATAGAATAGAGCTGATTTTATTTTGGTGCCAAATTAAGAGTGCCATTTACTGAATCCAACCGTATGTGTGTAAATGTTAGTAAAAGTGGCATAGATGGAGTGTGGGTAGAGCATGGGCCAGTCTCTCACGTATATACATAAAGTGGCATAGCCAAAAGTGGACCCGGGTGAGCATAGGCCCACCAACTTTGGACTGAGGCCCATTCAGCAGCGGCACAGCAGCGATGTGGCTGGCAGGGATCCCAAAGCCCCAAGAGCTGAAGACTCTCGGTATTGCTATCTCCAGGAGATCAGGGAGAGGGGTGGGGGTGTCACTTAACTCTACTCCCTCATCCCCCCTCCCTCACGTACCTTTAAATCCTCGCCAGCACAGAGCAGCAGCTCATTCCCCTGCTCGCGCCAGCCGAGCCTTCCCTCTGATGCAACCTCCTGTTCACGTGACCAGGAAATTGTGTCAGAGGGAAGGCTCAGAGCCAGTGCAAGCAAGAGGAATGAGTTGCTGCTGGCAAAGACCTAAAAGATTTAAAGGTACTGGGAGGGTTGGAGGAGTGGAGTTAAGTAACCCTTCCCCGATCGCTTGGGGAGGGAGAGATGCTGGGTGGGGGAAGAGTGATGGGAGGGTGACAGGGTTGTCATGCCCACCCAAATTTGGGCTCAGGCCTGCCCAAAACTGGATGTGTGGTTACACTCCTGGCATAACTTATAGAATACTTAAATGTACATCTTTGGAACTCTATGGTTGTCTTAAGTGTGCCTAACTTTTAGGTGTTTATTTTATCTGTATTCTATAATGGAAAGTAGATGCCTACCAGGTCACCAGCTATAATCTGCTCCATAGCTTGTCAAATACCTGTAGGAAAAAAATACCTTTACATTTGGTTCTGCAAAACCTGCTGGGGAACTTTTGGTCAAAAGTGCAAAGCTTTAAGGACCAGCAAAATTTCCACAATGGTTTGTTTTTGCAGAAGTGGTTGCATGTACATTTTTTTTTTTCCTGTGGAATATTTTTCCAGAAATTTAAGGAAATGAAATCTAGGAAATGAAATCTTTGGGCATAAGATGAAGCATTTCAAAACTGCAGCATCAGACCGACTCATGGACTTCTTGTTGTCTTCTTCCTGAAACTTATAATTTAGCCTAGTCAGGAAAGATCATTTGTAGCTGGAACTTAGGTAAAGACTTCTGTAAAGGCAAAGAGGATGAAAAAATGCATGAGCGAGAGTTGGGAGCCTGTGAATGTGTGCCAGCTCACAATTTCCATACTACCAGGAACACTGCTGCTCTTACTGCAAGTGTGTACCTAGGGATGCCACGCTGCCACGAAGAAGAGAGAAGAAGCAAAGGGCAGGGGTTAAGACCAGAGCAAAGGGTAGTAGTGGCTTCACAGTGAGGGAGAAAAAATGACCGTGAAGTCTCACAGGTTGGTTGTTTGTGCCAACCCTGCAGCTTTCTGCCCTAGGCAGATGTCTAATAGGTAATGCTAGCCTTGATTCTAGTAGATTTCTGGAGGGCAGGACAAGCCCAAGGGTATCCAAGGCCCTAGATGAACTTTCAGCTGTGTGCCACCACCACCACCACCACAGGCTGGCTCAAGGCCCTCCCCCCTCAAACGCACTTACAGCCAGCATTTCCCCTTTCCTTCCTTACTCTTCAGTTGGCCAGGATCTCTTTTTCTCTACTCCCCTCACCACCTAGTGTCCAGCATCTCTCTCCTTCCCTACTCCCACCACCATCACCACAAGCACTGGAGTATCACCCCTTCCATCCTCTCTTCCCTGCCCTGAGATGTCTGTGGCTTCCCTTCTTTTCCTTGCCCTCTCTGAGGTCACACCAATACTGCAGTCAGCATACCTGTGGAAGGCATTGCAGCTGGCCATGGCGTCTTCCATTGGAACATGGACTGCTGCATCAGTGCTACCCTTAAATTCTGCCACCCTAGGCAGACCAGCCTTACTAGAGAGTATATTGGAGTCCATTCTAGCTGAGGTAGCATTACTCTCTGGAGCCAAACAAACCTTCTTTTGCAATCCCTTTGATTTCTAAATCTTCTTCCCATTTTGTAGAAGAGCAGGCATTACTAACTCAATGTCAGTCAGTTCCTCTATCTACCACAGGAATGAAAATGGTTTCCGGTAGAGCAAGAGACTGCTACACTGAAACCTTGATTAAGGTCTATGCAGGAGGCACATAAGAGGTATACACTTCTCTAATGAAAGCCTTTTGCTCCCGAAAGCAGTAATCAAATAGCAAGCAAGTACTCTTGGTGCAAAAAACAGTACAGCCCATCGGACTCGTATACACAGGGGTCTAATCTATTTTTGTGTTCAGGCTGTTTTGCATCCTCTCCACTAGCACACCACCTACCCCCACCATTGTTAACAAGCCATGGACCATCCCCCACCCCCCAAACCCAGGGCCAATGCTTACATTTGCAGCCCCAACCCCAATAATAAAAAAAAGACACATATACACTACATCAAAAAAGGCAGCTCCTCCCCCAATGCTCCCCCCAGGCTAACAATCACTGACTATGGCCCCCCTGAATGTCCCCTCCTCAGTATGCCACTGACTTCTATTTATGTGACCAGGGAGGTTCCCCCACTTCCCCAGACATCATACTCAATTTGGTCATTGCACTGATTATTAAGAAATGAAGGATGCCCCAGCTGACTAGGGTTACCATATCTTCTCTTTTAAGAGGACATGTCCTCCAGGTTTTTTAATTTTTAGGACAATATCTTTTTTCTTTTATGTGCCTATGACCTACACACTTACCCACATAACGAGAGAAACCATCTCTGGCCTATTACTCAGCCTAGACACATGGGGGTGCTAAAGAGAGGGAAAGGCATTGCTGATCTCCTCTCTGTTTCCCTGCTGCTTGAATCCAAGGAGGTTTAGGCCAAGAAACGATTAGTATGAGTAGTAGTTGGCAGCCCTGAATAAATTACATGACTTAGGCAAACATCAGAAAAGTAGATAAACAGGGAATGTTAGGGAGTGAGTCACAGATGCCATCTGGTGGTAGAGAGGTTCACATACAAGAGAGGTTTTGATAGAATTTATTTCTCTACATAAATATAAACACACTTCCAATAGTTAGTGTTAATATGCAGTTAATGCTAGGTTTGCATGCACATTATACATCATCGAATGCTCAGAAGCCTTGAGCAATGATTTCTTCTGAGCATCACTTCTATGCTTCTGTGTTGTTCTTGCACTATGGGGTTTTGCATTGTGGGCTTTAGTGCCTGGCTTTGAGCATTGGCCACTAACTTTGCCAAGTTTTAAGAGTTGTACTTATTTATAGATTTCACCCAAATGCTGATACTTGCCCCTGAGCACTACTACTATACAATACAGGCAAGAAGGAAAATACTGAGTGCAACGTTCACGAGGAAAGACTTCAGAAACTCTGTATTCACAAAATGTCACCGTGAATTACAGACTGTCATCAATTGCCAACATATTTTAGTTAGATCATGATACAGGTTCCTCATTAGTCAAAACCTCTGCTAACTTAGTCCATACTTAATCCATACTTCAAATAATGGTATGGTAAGATATCACAACTTATCTGGGCTACGGCGTGGACTGGAGGGTGTGCTCGACAGAGAGCTTCCGTTTCCCAAACGCTTCATCGGGAGCTCCACCCTCAAAACGCCCAATTATGCCCTGCATTTATAGATGCAATATAACTTTTTAAACTCCCACTTTTCCAGGATGTAACTGTACTTAATATGAGCTGTGATGGGATATTAACCTTGTGAAGCGTTGCTCAGCCTTTCCTGTGGAGAGTGAAGCTAACAGACTTTGTATGGTCACTTGTCCTGTATCTACAGGGTTTGACCTTTGGTTAGCCATAGTTCTCTTCTGTGCCCAGGCTTTGTTCTGTCCAGTTTGAAGCCCTCTGTTCCTGAGGTTCACCCAAGCAAGTGTACATAAAAGCACAATTTTGTTAAACAGCATAACAATAGTAAAGTGACCAAACATAAGCATGAATACAATCAATGAGGTAAACTTAGAAAGGAAAAATGGTCTTACCTGATGATTTTCTTTCCTTTAGTCCTACCAGACCAGACCAATGGGTTGTGTCTGTTTACCAGCAAAGGAAGACAGAGAAAATAGTTCCGTAATTTGCCTCAAGTGTATCGTGCAGCTTGGACTATTCAGTATTTTGATTAGAATCAACAAAAGTAGCAAAAATGTGTGTGGCATTACCAATGCTCAAAGCTATAACGTTAAAATTAATCCACTGGCATCGCTATGAAACGTTTATACATTAGTAGTAAAAAAGGAAGGAAAAGCCTCAAAGTCACTCGAACCCAACAAGGTTTATAGAGCGATAGCAATCTAAACAGATCCTTACTTCATCATAGGCAAAAACCTTCCCAAATAGTGAAAAAAGTGTCAAGTGTTATCACAGTGCTCAAAAAAAAATGATTCTTTACAAAGGTACTTACCTTGTGACATAGAGACGACTTCTGGTGAATGTCTCAAACGATGGCCAGCGTTTCGTTAAAACTTTCACCTTAAGCAATGAACAGTGCACAGTCTAAAAATCTCAAACCAACAAAAAAAACAACAACCTAGTAGTTTTTCTCATTTTTTTTTTCACTGGAGAGCCATCCAAGCCGGAAGGCTGAGGTCAGCCGCCACCCACAACTTGATCTCAACATCCTGTGTCTTTTAGAGAGAGTGCTTCAATTTCAGCATATTAAAAGTAAAAAAGAAAACAACCTGGTATTTTCCCCACCTTCCTTTTCTAGGGCTCAGTGAGCTCCGTGACCGTCATTTTTTCCGGCTCTCACTTGCCTTGCACTGCTCATGTGGTGTCTCTGGCTGGCTCTGTAATCCTGGTGGGTGTGAGTGGAAGCTGGGAGTTGGAACTTGGAACTGACTCTCTTTAGCTGTCCTCAAGTTTATTACTGTTTCTATCCTTTTCGAGTAAACTTCTCCTGCTAGTGCTCTGGAAATCATTGCTCCCAATAAGCTCGCCTGGCTCGTCTCTCCTGCCCCCCCCCCCCCCTTCAATTGCCTGCCAGCCAGCCAGCCAGCCAGAGCCAGCCAGCCAGGAACCTAGTCTCAGGTGTTCATGGGAACTGTAGTTTTCCCGGAAGCCTAGTTAAACTACCATTTTCTCCAGCAGCTGTTTTACGACAGAGGATTCTACACAGGGCTTTTGCGCAGGCGTAATCCTGCTGTTGTGTGTGTGTAAACCCTTGTCTGCTTCCCGACTACTACTACTACTATAAATCATTTCTATAGCGCTACCAGTCGTTACCAGCGCTTCACAATTGAACATGAAGATTTTTAACTAGGGGCAAAGCCCTTTGGGGTTTCCTGGTTCTGCTGGTGGGCAAACCTCTCGCTGCTTACCACAGGTTACAAATTTAAAAACGTGCAGGCAAAATCTGAAATGGAGACCCCCCCCCCCCCCCTCAAGAAGCCAAATTATACAAAATGTGCAACATTACTAGAAAAACAAAACATTTCTTCTGTCTGTAAATTGCTAACAGAAGTACACTGAAAATAACATTCCGTTTTCAACATTTGTTGTCTGGACATTTTATTTTTCCTACTGTATAGGTCTTGTCTGACCACATAGATGAAGCTTCAGCCATGCACCTCCTCCCACCCATGTGGTTTCAGATCATTTCAATTTAAACACTTTTTCCTGCTAAAATATTTTTGTATATGGCCAGAACATTTAATTCTTGATATTCTTTTTCTTTAACTTTTTTTTTTTTATTTACAAGTGGGGAAAGCATGCAGAGCATAGGTCATGGAATTCTTTCCAACTTCTCTGGCTGTATGTATATGTGTGTGTCTATGTCCTGGAGAAGAGAAAGATTCAGGGGCCCTTTTACAGAGCGGTGGTAAGCCCAACACAGGCTTACAGCTCGCACTTCTGGAACTACCACTGGCCCAACACGGCCACTGGCGGTAGTCCCGCCCTGAGCGCACACTATTTCCAGGGGAAAAAGAAAACCCCCTGAAATGGCTTCCATGGTAATAACCCGGCAGTAATCGGGCATTACCACATGGTGCCCGGTTACCACCAGGTTAGCCCAGGAGCCCTTATCGCCACCTCAATGGGTGGTGGTAAGAGCTCCCCACCGTATGGCCATGCGGTAAGAGGTCTCTCACCACATGGTCATTGTTTTTTTTGGGGGGGAGGGGCTTTTACCTGCTGTGGAAAAAAGGGCCCTGGCGTGCAGGAAAAACAGCTACCGCAGGGCCCTTTTTCCTGCAGCTTAGTAAAAAGAACCCCACAGTGATTTGAATGGAGTAGCTCCCAAAGATTTCAGCGATTTGGAATGAATGCTAAGATGAAACCAAGCGTGATAATATATATAACCATAAGATGTCATTGTTAACGGATTTGATGGGATGAATTTTACAGTTTAAAGGGCGTCACTGGCTACAGACATTGTCATGCTTCTTCACCACTAGGAGGCCATTTACATAGCAACTAGTAGCAAACTGTATAGTTCAGTTTCATAGAAGAATGTACAACAAAGAAAATCAAATACCCATCTAGAAACACTGAAACATAAAAAGGTGACAGCAGATAAATGCCCTTATCTATGCAGTCTGTCTATCAACTACTATGCTTTATCACTTCCTCTCCCCAGAGATCATCTGTGCTTGTTCCATGCTTATTGAATTCAGATAGGACTAGATTCTGTAAATGGCATTGAAAGATCGCCCCCCGATAAAAATAGCACTTAGCACTATTCTGTAAATGGCGCTCAGTTAGGTGCCATTTATAGAATAGCGCTTAGCGCTGGGATCCATGACTACTTTTAGGTGTGACCATTTATACCAACTGAACCCTGGTGTAAGGTCCTAATGCCTATATTAGGGGTGGATTCCCCTTATTCTATAACAACTCTCATAAATTGTGGGAACGCCCCTGAACTGCCCACAACCCTCCTATGGCTGTGCCTCCTATTATAATCTGCGCATAAATTTTATATGCATTGATTTTAATTAATGCCAATTAGCAACAATAATTATAGGACCCAATTATCGGTGCCAATTGGCTTGTTCAGTTAAATTGCAAATGCCAACACAAAATGTCCAAAAAGCAAGCTTGCCAGCAAAAACTTATCTCAAGTGAAGCGCGTGATCGTCATACAGCATTACCCAGAAGCGTCATTCCTCTTCCACTTTTATTCCGCTGTGTCCAGCTCAGGGGAAAATCTGTGGCCCTTTTACTAAGCTGCTGTAAAAAGTGGCCTGCGGTAATGTAGGCGTGTGTATTGGGCGCGGGCCGGGCCAGTTTTTACCGCGTCTACAAAAAATGGCTTTTTAAAAATGGGATGGGAAAAGGGCATGCGGTAAAAATGAAACCAGCGTGTGCCCAAAACCGGCCTGAGCCCTTAACGCCACCCATTGATGTAGCGGTAAAGGCTCACGCGCTACACATGTGGTGACCGGTGGGCACGCGCCAAGTGCCGATTACTGCCAGAACTGGCATGCGTAGGAGGAAATAAATAATTCATCCACGCATTATGGGCGCGCGCCAAATCTGAAATTACTGCCAGGAGGGTGCACTGGCCTGGAAGTAGTCCATTTGGGAACGCGCTGCACGTGCGTAGATCCTACTGCAGCTTAGTAAAACGACCCCACTGTGACGACTCCATGGTGACTGGATACTTCTCTTCAAATTTATCAGCAAAGCACACTATCTGTCCCAAACAAAATAATTTAATTCCCACCTATAACACATCCGTGCTCCTCCCCTCTGCAACTCCCTCTAATAATCATGCAGTATGGGCAGAATTCAGTAAATGACAGCCACAGGATGGCTTCCTAAAGGAAAAGTCCATAGAACATTATTAAATGGACTTGGGGAAAATCCACTATTTCTGGGATAAGCAGTATAAAATGTTTTGTACTTCTTTGGGATCTTGCCAGGTATTTGTGATCTGGATTGGCAACTGATGGAAACAGGATGCTGGGCTTGATGGACCTTTGGTCTTTCCCAGTATGGCAATACTTATGTACTTATGTACAGGTAGGTGCAGGGATGATCTGCACTAAACTTCTATGGTGCTTGGTGCAGACCTTCCTTTTTTAGAATACTAGTTTAGAGCCATTTCACACCTAACTTTGGGCCCCTGCGCTTGGTGTCAGCACGTGTTTTTGATAAGCGCCGAGGCCCCCTTTTACCACAGCGGGTAAAAGGCAGGTCTTTTTTTTTTTTAAATAGCTGTGCGGCAAGTGAAGCACATGCCATGCAGCATTTGTTTTTGGGGGAAGCCCTTACCGCCACTCACTGAGGAGGCAGTAAGGGGCTCCCGTGCTAACCCAGCAGTGTTCACTGCCCGATTACCACCAGGTAAAATATGATGGCGTGCTGGGGGGAAGTAACGCCAGGCTGCTGCGGTAGCCCGGCAGAAATTCTTTTTTAGCGAGTGGTAGGCCCTCATTGGGCTTACCGCCGCTTTGTAAAAGGGGCCCTTTGGGCACTAGCACTTATGCCTACCGAAACATGATGTAAATACTGGCACCTAACTTATAGCAGTTGGTGCATAATTGATATTATTCGCTAACATCATACCTAACTTCTAGGAATGCCGCTTGGTTCACCCATACCCTTCTCGTGGCCACGTCCCTTTGGAGTTGCACACTATGAAATTTAGGCACACGTGTTGTAGGGCACAGGACCGATCTGTGCCTGAATACTAATTAATGCCAATGTATATCAATAATTTTTGTCACCTGATTAGTTTAGCAGTGGATCTGGCATCCATGCCCAACTTTAGATGACCTAGAATTGGGGGGGGGGGGGGAGGAAGCTATTTTAGCATGTAATTACAGAATAGTGATTGTGCACATTATATGCATGTGTACCCTTATCCATGTGAATGGCAGTATTCTATAAATGTAAATGTGCAAATGATCTCCTTGCTTTTATCATTGTTTTGGAAAGGGACTACAGTAGCTGAACATGGCCAGTAGGTGGCAGTAACCAGAAGGATGTGAGGTAACTGGATTTGAAAATAAAAGCACCAGGACACACAGAGAAACCTGTGCCTCATTTCTGACAAATCTGAAATTAGCAGATTTTGTGCTGCTAAGGTTATGAACAGCTGCTGCTCTTAGAGGGGTCCTTTTACTAAGCTGCGGCAAAAGGGGGCCTGCGCTGGCATCAGTGCTTGTTTTTGATGGGCGCTGAGGCCCCTTTTTACCGCAACAAGTTAAAGTCTGGATTTTTTAAAGAAATGGTTGTGCGGCAAGTGAAACACCTTCCCTTGCGGCCATTTTGGGGGGAGCACTTACCATCACCCATTGAGGGGGCGGTAAGGGCTCCCACGCTAACCTAGTAGTAACCGTGTAGTGCACGGCACTGCCTGATTACTGCTGGGTAAACACCAGTGCAACAAAAATAAAAATATTTTTGTAGCGCCGGAAATGGCGCGCACTGGGGGTAGGAGCTACTGCCAGGCTGCTGCGGTAGCCGGTGGTACTTCTGGTTTAGCGAGCAGTCAGCCCATGTTGGGCTTACCGCTGCTTAGTAAAAGACCCGCAGAGTGAGGTCAGCTTTGTCTCCCACCAGATTGTTTCACTAGATGGCAGTACTTACCTATTTTTACCTCTCATGCTCACCAGCCTATTGAATGGATGCAATCAAGTTACACTGACTGGCTTTTCAAAAGCACACAGCACAGAAAGCAAAATTACTACATATTAGCAATGTCTGATTGCAGGACATGGAAAGGCCCCTGGGAGACTCTCACCCTGTAGCTTTGTCAGAAGCAACTTACAAAACTACTACTACTATTTAGCATTTCTATAGCGCTACAAGGCGTATGCAGCGCTGCACAAACATAGAAGAAAGACAGTCCCTGCTCAAAGAGCTTACAATCTAATAGAAGAATATTGAGCTTTCAACTTTTTCAAGAGAGCAGTTTCAGGAGAACTAGCTGCAAAATCCTTCTCAGCTGAATGTTCATTTAGCAGTTTATACATGTCGTGAATTCAAAGAACAGTATGCATTCATTAGAAAACATGTAACTCTTGTTACAGTCACACAACTTACAAAATTGGTTCAGCTTGGCTGTGTCAAAACCTTGCCAACTCAACATTCTTCCGCCTTACAGGGCTGTCAGTCCTGTCTCTAAAAGTGGGTTTGCTCAAATAAATGCCAAATGTTTGTCTGCTGCTAAGGTTTACTTGGGAGCTTTTAGTTCAACCTGGAGCTATGTCAGAAATACAGGTAGGACCTCTTTAATTTATACCACAAAGTATCTGATGACCTTAAGGTGGCCAAACAGGTAGAAAAGGTGACACTCGATGCCAGAAGGTTACTCAGGTGCAGCATAAGGAGAGGGATGACCAGCAGGAAAAAAGAGGTGATAGTGCCCTTGTATAAGTCTCCGGTGAGGCCCCATTTAGAATACTTTGTGCAATTCTTGAGACTGCAGTTACGGAAAGCTATAAACAGGATGGAGTGGGTCCAGAGGAACATGTATACGCTGGAAGAGAAGCAGGAAAGAGGGGATATGATAGAGGTGTTTAAATACATCAGTGTTGTTAATGTACAGGAGGTGAGCCATTTTCAAATAAATAAAACCTCTGGAATTAGAGGGCACAGGATGAAATTAAGAGGAAATAGGCTTAGGACGAATCTGAGGAAATACTCATTCACAGAAAGGGTGGTGGATGCATGGTAGAGGCTATTATTAAAAACAAAATTACAGAGCACATCCGAGGACATGGATTACTGAGACCGAGTCAGCACGGCTTTTGTGTGGGGAAATCTTGCCTGACCAATTTACTTCAATTCTTTGAAGGAGTAAACAAACATGTGGACAAAGGGGAGCCGGTTGATATTGTGTATCTGGATTTTCAAAAGGCGTTTGACAAGGTACCTCATGAAAGGCTACAGAGGAAATTGGAGGGTCATGGGATAGGAGGAAATGTCCTTTTGTGGATTAAAAACTGGTTGAAGGATAGGAAACAGAGAGTGGGGTTAAATGGGCAGTATTCACAATGGAGAAGGGTAGTTAGTGGGGTTCCTCAGGGGTCTGTGCTAGGACCGCTGCTTTTTAATATATTTATAAATGATTTAGAGATGGGAGTAACTAGCGAGGTAATTAAATTTGCTGATGACACAAAGTTATTCAAAGTCGTTAACTCGCGACAGGATTGTGAAAAATTACAAGAGGACCTTACAAGACTGGGAGACTGGGCGGCTAAATGGAAGATGATGTTTAATGTGAGCAAGTGCAAGGTGATGCATGTGGGAAAAAAGAACCTGAATTATAGCTACGTCATGCAAGGTTCCACGTTAGTAGTTACGGACCAAGAAAGGGATCTGGGTGTCGTCGTCGATAACACACTGAAACCTTCTGCTCAGTGTGCTGCTGCGGCTAGGAAAGCGAATAGAATGTTGGGTATTATTAGGAAAGGTATGGAAAACAGGTGTGAGGATGTTATAATGCCATTGTATCGCTCCATGGTGCGACCGCACCTTGAGTATTGTGTTCAATTCTGGTCGCCGCATCGCAAGAAAGATATAGTAGAATTGGAAAAGGTGCAGCGAAGGGCGACTAAAATGATAGCGGGGATGGGATGACTTCCCTATGAAGAAAGACTAAGGAGGCTAGGGCTATTCAGCTTGGAGAAGAGACGGCTGAGGGGAGACATGATAGAGGTATATAAAATAATGAGTGGAGTGGAACAGGTGGATGTGAAGCGTCTGTTCACGCTTTCCAAAAATACTAGGACTAGGGGGCATGCGATTAAAGTACAGTGTAGTAAATTTAAAACAAATTGGAGAAAATCTTTCTTCACCCAACGTGTAATTAAACTCTGGAATTCATTGCTGGAAAATGTGGTGAAGGCGGTTAGCTTAGCAGAGTTTAAAAAGGGGTTGGACGGTTTCCTAAAGGACAGGTCCATAAACCGCTACTAAACGGACTTGGAAAAATCCAAAATCCCAGGAATAACATGTATAGAATGTTTGTACGTTTGGGAAGCTTGCCAGGTGCCCTTGGCCTGGATTGGCCGCTGTCGTGGACAAGATGCTGGGCTCGATGGACCCTTGGTCTTTTCCCAGTATGGCATTACTTATGTACTTATGGAAAGGCCTCCTGGTGGAGGTCGTGGAGACAAAGTCTGTGTCAGAGTTTAAGAAGGCGTGGGACAGACACGTGGGATCTCTTAGGAAAAGGAGGAGTTGGTGGTTACGGCCCTTTTCTGTTGTCATGTTTCTAACTAAATCCTCAAGCTCCTACTACTAATTTAAATGACACTATTCAAGCTGCAACAAACCAAAGAAGCATAGCTGCCGAGAGGGGGGGGCTGGGGGGACAAAATTCCCCGGGCCTCCAAGGGGGGCCCGGCAACCCAGTCCCACCTGCCCTCTGTCATCGACAGTCTGCCACCGGGCCGGGCCCCCTGTATTGAAATCACAGCGCCTCTCACCTCCATGTGAAAGCGCTGCAGGCAGCAGATCGCCTCCCTCTGGGCCTCCTTCCCTCCCTGTGTCCCGCCCTCACGGAAGTTACGTCAGACGAGGGCGGGACACAGGGAGGGAAGGAGGCCCGAAGGGAGGTGATCAGCTGCCCTGCTGCCTGCAGCGCTTTCACACGGAGGTGAGAGGTGCTGTGATTTCAATGCAGGGGGCCTGGCCCAGGGGTGGACAGAGAGGGTGGGTGGAGGGGGGGAACGGCGGCTGCGGCGACCTCAGGGGGGTGAAGGGGGGAGCGTCGGCGGCAACCTCGGGCGGGGGGCAGCCTCGCCCTGTGCCTGGCCCACTCTCTCAGTGGCTCTGCAAAGAAGTACAATGACCTTTCAAGAGTGGGGGCATCAATTCAGTATGTTATTGATTAGACCTGACACAGTCCATGTTTCGATGAAACCGCCTGCATCAGGGGTCTTGCAAGGGTCACAAAATCCAAATGTGTCAGACAGTCAAATGGAGAATGGCAAATCTTTAACTATAAAAAGATGCCATCAAACGGCACAAGTTCAAAAAGTGCCCCCTGTAGTCAACACTCTGCAGTGTTTCACCAGAGTGTTTACTGCGCGGGCGCTTTCTGGCACTTTCACCTTTAAAATCTGTACCGTTTGGCAAATATTTAATCATAAGAAGATGCCAACATTCTCCATGGGATTGTCTGACATATTTGGATTTTGTGACCCTTGCAAGACCCCTGTTACAGGGGGTTTCACCAAAACACAGACCATGTTGGGTCTGATCAATAAAATACCAAGTTGAAGGGTCACTGTACTTAAGCTGCTGGTGGGGGAGGGGAGGTGATGGCAGAAAGCTGTGCAGTCAAAACATTGTCAGCAAAGTACTTTTACCCCCAGGGAGGATGTGGATAATTTCCAAAAAGCATATTTAGCTTGATAAATGGCCACTTACCTAGATAAATGCCTTTTTGAAATTGCCCTTCTGACATAATTTGGGATTTAAAAGTTTGATGTCCATCTATGCATGTTTACAGGATGGATGATATTGGGAAGATTAAGATTGTTCAGTTCAATTATGAAAATCTCAGCGGTGGGGACTTATGGGAATAAAATATAATTGAGGGAGGGGTGCAAGGCTTAAAGTTGGTCTAGGGTAGTGCTTCTTAACCCAGCTCACAGGGCACATCCAACTAGCTGGGTTTTCAGGATATCCACAATAAATAAGCATGAGAAAGATCTACATACCAGGAAGGCAGTGCACATAAATCTGTCTCATGCATCTTCATTATGGATATCCTGAAAGCCTGACTAGGTTGTGGGTTCCTCAAGGACTGGGTTGAGAAGCATTGGTCTAGGAGCTGTTAAATAACCTTGCAATGGCCCTGCCTACTTATGGGTAAAAGTAGTGTGATTGCTGAATTAGTCGTCCTGAAAGTTAAGATTAACAAATAAAAATAATAAAAAATCATTCTTTTTCATTGGACTAATTTTATAGAGGAGAAGCCCTGTTTTACAGACGAGCGCACCTTGAGAAACAGGACATCCACGTTGGGATGTTCATATATCCCCCTGTGTTTTACAAAACACTCCACTGCATACAGAGCCTTTTGTAAAATATGAATAAGGAGGTGCAGGAGTACACATTTATTTGTAGAGCTGATACCCTTTTGCTTCTGTTGTTAACTATCCCAGATTCAAAAATGACCACCAAACCCTCTTGCAGTAATCATGCGGTATTGCAGCTAGGGGTCAGGCCATTTTTGAACCCAGGATCATGAACAGCAAACGGGGGCGTAGCCAGACAACAGATTTTGGGTGGGCCTAGGCAAGAAGTGGGTGGGCACCAAGTGTTCTCCCACACCAGCACCAAAACAATATCTCAGCTGGCGAGAAAACGCTTCTTTCCACCTTGGCTTACCATCAAAGGGAAGTCTTCAGCTGATATAGCTTGGGATCTCCACCAGCTACCACTAAATGTGTGCTACTGTTGGGTGGGCCCTGGCCCACCCAGGCCCACCTGTGGCTACACCACTGCAGCAGAAACAAGTGAGCATTGATTCCCCTTCACTAGACACCATGGACCCTGATCACCTCCCCGGCCTTACTAGGGGTCCATGGCGTCTAGTAGTGTGTGGGAGGGTCTGCAAGGGGACTCATGGGTGTTGTTGTTGGGTGTACCTTGGGAGAGATTTCGTGAAACCTTGTGGGGGTTGAGTTGTTGCAGGGGATACAATGCTGCACAGGGTGGGGATAGAATGCCTGATGATGGTCAAGGGTATTGGATGTCAAAGGGGGGTGGACATGGGTGTGTTTGGGGGGGGGGGAGCCAGGCATCAACATTTACAACTGCACCTCCCAGCCTTGGGACAGCTGTAAAGGCTGATGTGTTTTGACATATGGATATGGATTCCCAGTGTGAAATGGGAAATATATGTCTGTACTGTAGACCTGCTCAAGACCCACCCTCTCCCCACCCTACCAGTGCCCCCTTGCAGTAAGCATCCCTCTGTGTAAATGGCCTCTCTACACATATAAATGCGCCTAAAATAAGGGATTTAATACCAGGGTTTAATTTGTAGGTACAATGGAAGTAGAACTGTGAAGCTGGGCGAAGGGGTGGGCCAGGACAAGAGCAACAGGAGAAGAGGGGCTGGATTGAGAGTCAAGCAAGGCGCAGTGCCCCGTAGGGTGCACGGAGCCAAAAATAACATGGTGCCGTGCCCCGACGGGCATGCGCTCCGTGGCCGGCTGGGAGCGAGCAAGGGAGGAAGGGGCAGGACCCCGACACTCGTGGCTCCCCGCTGGCCATAGGAGGGGCTAACCAAGAAGGGTTTAAAAGCCCCAGAAGAGAGCAGGGTCAGCCTCTTCGTGGCCAGGTCAGCGGACATGACCAGACTGAAAAGAAATTATGGAACTGAGCTCCAGGCAGTTCCCCAGTACACGAAGCCCTGTTTATTACAACAGTAAACCCTGCAGCCCTCCCCCCACCACCCCACCTACTGCAGTGAGTGAAAGAGATCACTAGAGGTGTGCAAGAAATGATATTACTCACTAAAATTTGCCAGTGTATCACTTGGCCAGGTGAAGTTATAGAAATTGGACAGCTGCTGATGGTGGGGTTGTCGGGACCGACTGTTTGCCTTGGCTCTGAAGCTCTTTGCCTCCCTTCCCCCCTCCCCCAAGCTGCTGCCCTAGGCTCCCATTTAGTTTGCCTAATAGTTAAGCCTGCACTGCTCAACCCTCCTTTCCTTAGTTTACAGCTCTGCTCTGTATAAGACCACACCTTCTTATTAGTAACATGATTATTAATACAGGAATGCTTTTTCTTTTCATAATCTGCAAAGTACTGTGAAATATCGATTTTCCTCCTCTCTAAGTAGAGAGGTGTGGTAGCCAAGCGTTAGTTAAGGTTGTCAATAGAAATCAAACAAAATAAAACATGGAAAAGAAAATAAGATGATACCTTTTTTAAGTTATGTCCAATAAAAAAGGTATCATCTTATTTTCTTTTCCATGTTTTATTTTGTTTGATTTCTATTGATAACCTCCTCTCTAAGCAACCAAAGGACTTTCTAAGAAAAGCTATAGTAATATTTCATCTTCAGTTCTTCTCGTAAGACAGACTGCTCAGACCTGTGTGATATCTAGTTCCAAACACTCAATTTCATATTTAAATGGATTATTTTACATGTAAAACCAATAGTATTGGGCTGGAGATCATCCGGTCTCTGTGGTACAGCAATGATTTTTTTTTTTTAGGGATTGTTGTGTGTATGTGTCGGTATCTATTAATTGATCGCAAAAAAAATAAAGACAGACAACGTTTGCATATAAATTTTCTGTTTATCTTTTTCAGATGCATACATTTACACAGCATACACAGTATGCAAACATCGGGGATCTTGCCCTTCCACAAAATAAATATTCCCTCCAACCCAAAGCTCCTCAAATCATAATAATGATCGTAGAAACATACATAGAAAAAAAATTCCAATACTCAATTTCAAAATGTATTACATTTCTTCTATATATCTGACGTAATTTTTCTTTAGTATAAAGCAGTAGTCGCTATTTTTTTCGTAAAAAAAAACAGCAGGACGCTGAAATATTCCACATACATTTCCTAATAACCCTTGTTGTGCGTGGTTTGAGATCAGATCTTAACAGCAACAGTTTCTTTGTGCACGATCTTAACACTCACAGCACTGCTGGAAAAACAGGACGTGTACAATAACAGATACGTTGGATATGCGGGTTATTATTTAGGGAGATAACAAAGCATAACGCTTTTACAGGCCCATTTGGAGAACGCTCTCCTACACTTATCTAAGACACATTCACGATTTTAACAATCTGACACAACCCATCGTAATCTTTAAATTTACAATGACAACATTTAACGTAAACTAGCAAAAAAAACTTCTTCACTATGAAGACAAACAGCACAAGCGCACAGCGCCGTACCATAAACAGAGCGCGCTGAGATGATTCCCAGAAAAGTCATCCGAAAAGCACTCTATTTCATTAAAAAAAAAAAAAAAAATACACCTAAGAAGGAAAATAAAGTTTCCTACAGGGGAGAGAGGATCACACGGACTGTCTGATGAAGTCACAGTTTCCTCTGGATAGTAGAGCATGCATCCAAGGTAATGTCCCAAGAGTCTACCAGGGTCTCCAGAGATTGCTACTGCCCACCGCAGCTGTTGGCTTAGGGCTCTTGTGAGTAGGTGGCGGGCATGGGAGGTCTGGCACCGGACTGGTGGCTTTGTTCATCTGGAAGTGGCTCAGCAGCTTGGCCTGGGTCTCCGTGTGGACTTCGTGGAAAGACAGAAAGTGAAGTGCCTCCTTGAAGCATCTTGAGTATCCTTCTTTGAAGTCTCCCTGGGTGTCTTCCTTGTGCAGGGAAGCCACTGCTACAGAGCAAGAGGAAAAAGAAAGAAGCCAGGTTAGCCGTGCCGTGTACAGGTTGGGAAACGGAAAAGCTGTCAAAAAGCAAGACGACTCAAGAAAGGGGTGCACAACATCGAGAACTTACTTCCGATCTGAGGCCGGCCGTGCACCTGCAGGTAGCTGACGGCCATCTCCAGCACATCGGCTTTCTCCAGCTTGGTGTTGGGCTGCTGCCCCTGGAACTCTCTCTCCAGTAAGAGCTTCAGCTGCTCGATGCTGCTGTTAATGCGATCCCTGCGCATCTTTTCCACCACGGGCTTCCTCAGCTGCAAAATAAAACAAACGCTATTTAATGCACAATCCGTGTATGCAATGAACTAGGCTACATCGTTTGTGACTGCTGAATAAAGCTGTGTGAATTGACATCAAGCTGGGGTACTCACTTTATTTTTTTCCTTTGCTGTCAGCTTGTCTAGCCCCAGAAAGTCACTGTACGGTGCCATCTTTCCTGGCCGATTTCCAGCGAGTGAAGTCGATTAAGCAGCTGTAGTGGCTGGTTTGAATCTGACTCTTGCCTTCTCCCTTCCCTCTATTTATAGCGCTCAGACTTGCAGGGAAGCTGTGGGTCTCGAGCTACTTAGAGTTTCCCACACTCGGGAGCCAATCAGGAAGCCCGCAAGGACAATGGGGCCAAAGCCACCATTATGACACGCTGCATTGTCAGTGAATAGCTCGGGGCTAATGACCTTTTCCCAGAGGAGCAGGTGGGGAGTGTGCGCTGTGTTAAAGATCTGGGGGGAATCGGGGTGATTTGCCAGGGGCTGGGATGCAAGAAGTTAGCGCTGACTGACATGTGAGATCTGGAGCATTCCAGGAGCCCGTAAAGTGCCCTTCAGCACGATTTGTGAATGTGGTCGCGGGCTGCTGCTGCTGGCGGGAAGCGCGATCATCTGTACAGATGTGCGCGGCTTGAATGAAAGTGAGAAAGTGGGAGGAGGGCGGGGGCGAAGAAAAAGAGAGGGAAAAGGAGAGGCTTTTTTGAATTTTTGGGTTAGGTAACTTCTATATGGCCGGTTTAGTACTGATGGGTGTTAGGAAAATGGAATATGTTTTGACAAACTGAACCCTGCTTAAATAAAGTTAATTTTTATAAATATATAGATGGTGAGGCAAAAAAAAAAAGCCAATCATAAAAGTTTTTGCACTTTTCTCAGCAACTGCTTTGAATTTCAATGATAAATTTTATGTACGTATTTAACCCTCCTTTTACAATTTTGTGTGTGTGTGTGGGGGGGGGGGGGGGGTTAATGGGCTGTGTCAGCATTACTGCAATGCTAGTGCAGCTTTGTAAAAGAGGGGGGGAGGTAGTCATGTACTTTTGTATTACTATTAAACAACAAGCTATGTTGCTGTTACTGACATTTTAGCGTTACTACCTAGCAATTTTTGCTTGTGTTTGTGCTAAAACACAGTAAAATAACTTCATTCCAATGTTACAATTTACTATTTACATTGTGTCAGAATTTTGCAGTCACTGTGAATGCTCAAAGTGTCCACCCACAGTTTTAACACAGGCCTTCAGTCGCTTTGGGAAGTTCTTAACAGCATTGTCAATCTGTCCCTATAGCACGCTGTCCCAGTCAGATCATCTGCAGTGCTTGACTGTTTGCGTCTTTGGGTGGACCTCAAACATTGCCCCCCCCATACGTGGTTGTCCAAGGGGTTTAGGTCCTGTAAAATTGGAAGTCACTGAGCCTTTGTTAAAAATAATTTAAAAATAGTTTATATCACTAACATCATTAACCCCTGTGGGGGTTTTTTTTCCCCCCAAATAATGGCTGTTTTACAGTGCAAACATTTTTGAACAGTGTGAAAATCACTGGGTGGTCACGCTAAAAAGTCCATAACTTCACCGTGTTTAAAGATAATCTCATTCAACTCAACATATGTAACAACAAATAAAGCTGTAAAATTTCATGCTGAAATTCCAAGTGGTTGCTGAGAAAACAGAAAAACAAAACTCTAGGGTTTACCTTTTTTTTTTTTTTTGCCTCACCCTGTAGATGATGAGTTTGATAGGATAAGGCTCGTGAGGTCTCAGTTATCCTATCTAGTACTGCACCTACACTGTAATCATCTCGCAAGCCTGTCTAATACAAAGTAAGTTTCTGTCCTCTTCCTTGGTAATCACAGCAAGAAGAAGCATGTGGAAGGCCACCCCTGACAAAGAGAAGTTTTCCTGTGACAGGTGGAACTGTAGTACACGCACACAGTAACATACCGAATGCTAAAGATATGACATTAGGTATAGAAGTACCCAGGTGTGCTTATGTATGTGATATCAAGCCAGGTAAGGCTCACATCAGCCTTCCAGCTTCTGCTGTGGCGGCCGACATTGTGTGCGCCTGAATGAGCTTCGAGCCCTTTGTGCAGGACGGCAGCTGTTCAGCTCTTGAGTCTTTTATGTCACTTGGTGGGAAAGTTTTCCGGGCCACCCTCTCACACTGGCTGTCAGCAAGCCCCGGATTAATCTATGCCCATGCAACCTGAACCCAATACCCTCTGACGAGCTGCCAGAGCCAAAGAACATGTTAGATTGAATTAGTGAATCCTTCAGGTAGGGGATCCAGTTAGCAAAGGGTTGCCTTTATTTTGTTTATTGAAATTGTTATTGTTTAGATTCTGGAGTCTAATTACTACATTACTTTGGACGCCTGCAAAAGAATATTTAGCACTTTTTTTTCCCAAAAGGTAACTCATGAATAAAACAGTTTGCTGTTATGACAACCAATTTGTATTGAATATTTTCTTCTAGACAGAATTTTATTATTGAATATTTCTACACTGAGAAATAAGGCTTAGAGAAATCTAAGCTGGTCTCACAGCTTGCTAGGGAAGTAAAATCTAACAATCTGGCAACATTGCTTTCTTGCCCCTGTTGCAGCCTGTGTTACTCTTATTCCTAGGTCTCCTTTTTTTATGGAAAGATATTTTCTTTTTTTTAAACTTAGTAACTTTTACAAAAAAAACAATGTGGGCATATTATATTTTGGTCATGGTCTCTGTTATTAAATGACTCTTCCCCTAGGATTGCAGCTTCTTACACTATTTCTTCTGGAGTAATTTAAACACATCATGCTCTAAGGAGTCCCTGACCCAAACAACTTACAATCCAAAGTGACTAATTTACCAACACACATTTTTTCTTTTTATCTTGCTTATGTCTGATCCATCTCATTCCATTCTCTCACCTGTTTTCCTCTTTGCCTATGCCTTTCTCTCTTCTCTCTTTCTCTATCTGCATCTCCCTCTCCCCCATCTCTTTTTCCTTCTGCTTCTTTCCTCTCTTTTCTGCTTTTTATTCCTATTTCTTTCCTTCCATCTTCTCTAATTTAGATGCAAGGAACTGCATGACAAGTTGACGCGTGCACTGCCAAAGTGAGGCAACAGAAGATAAAGTCATGTCAGAGGCAGATGCAGGATTTGAACCCTGATGTGTATCCTATCGCTCTGACCCCAAGGCCCCTGCAAGGGCTAGATTCTTGCCAGGACCAGCACAGCAGCATCTGAAGAAAAATTAAGGGGGGGAGGGGAAGAGGAAGATATATTTAACCATGTTATTTTTTTCAAGTATCAAAAGAATTATTTAACAGTATTAACCTCTATTTCCAAAAATACTAGGACAAGGGGGCATGCGACGAAGCTGCAGTGTGGTAAATTTAAAACGAATTGGAGGAAATTTTTCTTCACTCAACGCGTAGTTAAACTCTGGAATTCGCTGCCGGAAAAGGTGGTTAAGGCGGTTAATTTAGCGGACTTCAAAAAAGGGTTGGACGGCTTCCTGGAGGAAAAAGCCATAGAATGATATTGAATGGACGAGGGAATAATACAGTATTTCTAGGATGGGTGGGACAAATTGCTTGTTCTTTTGGCCGCTGTTGGTGACAGGGTGATGGGCTCGGTGGACCCTTGGTCTGTTCCAGCATGGCGATGCTTATGTACTTATGTACTCTAACAGCTCTATCCAACTGTGTTTCTGATTTTATTTTTCTTATCTTTATTGATTTTCATGAAATTATTAACAAGACACATAATTCATCATAGGCAATTACACAATTATGTGAAGTGGAGGAGTGGCTTAGTGGTTAGGGTGGTGGATTTTGGTCCTGAGGAACTGAGTTCAATTCCCACTTCAGGCATAGGCAGCTCCTTGTGATTCTGGGCAAGTCACTTAACCCTCCATTGCCACATTGAGCCTGCCATGAGTGGGAAAGCACAGCATACAAATGTAACAAAAAAATGGTCATAAGAGACATCATAATATTATCTTGTTAGATTACTGGCTAATAAACTGCCAAATAATTTCTGGTTCTCTGTTAAACTCCTATTAATTTTATGCCTAACACAAGGTTCTTTTTGCATATTAGCAACAGCTGTCTCTGCACCTTCCTTCCTGAGACCTGACTGCAACAGCTGGACAGCAGGGCAACTTAGCTTATGCTCATTATTACATGGACCTCTCTGATATGACAACTATTGACTCCCAATGGATTAACATCTTATTTATTTATTTATTGCATTTGTATCCCACATTCCCCCCACCTATTTGTAGGCTCAATGTGGCTTACATAGATTTGTTAACATTGTTCATTGCAGGATATCAGATACAGTTAGTAGTGTGTAGCGATTCGGAAGGGAAGAAAGAAGACGGGCGAGAGTGGTTAGGGTAATTATAGAAGGTAGGCATTCATAGTTTTTTTTTGTTTTGTTACATTTGTACCCCGCGCTATCCCACTCATGGTAGGCGCAATGTGGCTTAGGTACTTATTTGTACCTGGGGCAATGGAGGGTTAAGTGACTTGCCCAGAGTCACAAGGAGCTGCCTGTGCCTGAAGTGGGAATTTAACTCAGTTCCTCAGGACCAAAGTCCACCACCCTAACCACTAGGCCACTCCTCCACTGTTGCTACTGTTCCACTAGCAACATTCCATGTAGAAGTTGGCCCTTGCAGATCACCAATGTGGCCGCGCAGGCTTCTGCGAGTCTGACGTCCTGCACGTATGTGCAGGACGTCAGACTCACAGAAACAGAAGCCTGTGCAGCTTTCTACATGGAATGTTTCTAGTGGAATAGCAACATTCCATGTAGAATCTCCAATAGTATCTATTTTATTTTTGTTACGTTTGTACCCTGCGCTTTCCCACTCATGGCAGGCTCAATGCGGCTTACATGGGGCAATGGAGGGTTAAGTGACTTGCCCAGAGTCAGAAGGAGCTGCCTGTGCCTGAAGTGGGAATCGAACTCAGTTCCTCAGTTCCCCAGGACCAAAGTCCGTCCACCACCCTAACCACTAGGCCACTCCTCCACTCCAGCTGAGTGGATTGGTGAGGTGACTTAGTGAGGCTATGGGTTCTCATTGTAGGCCTTGTTGAAGGCTATTTTATACCGGGCCTGCCATGTTCACCCTGGAGGGATGGTTCCTGTGACAAGCAATATGTGAACCAGAAACCTTTAAAAAGGAATCATGGGTGCTCAGAACCAGAGTCTGTGCATGACCCGAAATAAAAGGCAGGGCCTAGATACAGGGTAAGATTATCTGGGAAACTTCTCTGGCTTCTTCCATTGGGTAATAGACTCACAAACCAGAGAACCAAGGCATTGACAGCCCTGCGAATCAATCTATACCTTTTATGCCTCCATTTTTCTTCTCCTATTTCTGCCTCTTTCACAGAGATTTGGTTTGCTTTTACTTGATTTCTTGGTCTTACAAATGCCTAAATTCACAATTATAATGACCAGATTACCTTATCTCGCATAGTTTTGTGAGGGTGGGATGGGAACCTTAAAGAGGAAGAAAGCCTAAATGGGTAATCCTGCTCTCCCCAGGCCTCAGCAGACAGACTTGAAAAGATTTTTGTAAAGATTTTTGTAGTCTCTGTGTGTGTTATTTTGAGGCATTTTGGAGGTAGTTCTGGTAATAAATAGGAGTAAATCAAAACATAGAAAAGAAAAGATTTTTTTTTTAATTGGACTAACTTAATACATTAAAGGGTCTGTTTATGAAGCAGCGCTAGAGACTGTCCATGCGCTAGTAAACCAGAGTGTAAAAAAGGTTTTATCTTATTTCCTATGCTTTTTTTCTATTTATTACCTTTAAAAGTGGACTAACATGGCTACCCTTTACTTGAGGTCATTCTGTAAAGAGGGAGCTGAGCTCTAGGTGCCAAAAACGTGCATAAATGATCAGAATAGTGGTGTATACATGGGTACGTATGCACATATGCATGTAAATGCCAGTATTCCAGCTAAGCGCTATTCTATAAGATGACATGTAAATGCGATGGCATATAGTTTGAAGGTTGGGCATAAGACTAGGGGACACTCAATGAAGTTACATGGAAATACTTTTAAAATAAATAGGAGGAAACATTTTTTCATTCAACAAATAGTTAAGCTCAGGAACTCGTTGCCTGAGGATGTGGTATCAGTGGTAACGCATATCTGGATTTTAAAAAGGTTTGGACAAATTCCTGGAGGAAAAGTCTATAGTCTGCTATTGACATAGACATGAAGCCACTGCTTGCCCTGGGATCAGTAGCATGGAATGTTGCTATTCTTTGGGATTCTGGAATGTTGCTACTCTTTGGGATTCCTCTGTCTTGCTACTGATTGGGATTCTGTCAGGCTCTTGTGACCTGGATTGGCCACTGTTGGAAACAGGATACTGGGCTAGATGGACCATTGGTCTGACCCAGTATGGCTTATATTCACACTAGCCGTTGAGCCCGTAAAAACGGGCTGGTATTGGGGTTTTCGGAGGTCGACGCTGGCTGCCCCCCCCCCCCGCGAGGTCGCTGCTACTGTTCCCCCCCCCCATCCCCGGAGTCGCCGCTGCCACCCCTCCACCCGGCCCAGGCCCTCTCTTCGCTACTGAACTTACATCCATTCGCCGGAACGCAGCACGCACATCAGCTGAGCTGCCGCCGGCCTTCCTTCTGTGCCTGTGTCCCGCCCTTGTGTGATGTAACGTCAGCGAGGGCGGGACACAAGCAGGGAAGGAAGGCCGACGGCAGCTCAGTGTGCGTGCTGCGTTCCGGTGAATGGATGTAAGTTCAGTGGCAAAGAGAGGGCCCGGGCCGGGTGGAGGGGTGGCGGCGGCGACTCCGGGTAGGGGGAGTGGTAGCGGCGACTTCGGGGGGGGGGGAGCGGTAGTGACCTCGGCGGCTTCGTGCAGTTTCCCTCTCTGTCCCGCCCCCGTCATCACGTATTGATGCGGGGGGGGGGGGGGCGGGACAGAGAGGGAAGTCTCTACTGCGCATTTGCAAGTGAGTACGGTCACTCGCCGTTTATATGTTTGATAGGTGGAATCTGGGCCTTTAAAGCATTGGCAGGGCACACAGTTTTGTACGGGGGCAGTGGAATATTTTTTTGGATTGGAGGGGCCAAACACCCCTACCCCCAAGCTTTCCAGTTGCTGTGTTAGGTAAAATATTAGTGGGGCCATAGTCCCTGTTGCCCACCCCCATCTGCTGCTGATAGTAATGCATATAAATTATAGAATTCTGTATTTATGGCTGCAGTAAGTGGTCATACCTAAATTATACATTCATACATATTTGCTTGGCTACACTAGTATTCTGAAAAGTACTCACCTACTTTTCTTTCAAGAATAGGCTCCAGATAGGTGCCTTCTTGGTGCCTAAGATTAGACATTGCTTTATAGAATTGCCCTCCATGTGTTCAAATTTTCTTGGCTTATCCAAAACAGAATTGCAATATAATAAGGGGGGGGGGAGGAAATGTCAAAGGCACTTGATTTCCTACTTTTTAAGTCCTGGCCAGATACTGGGCGCATGCTGGAATGCTGCTATCCTGGGGCCGCATCTACATTTCAGGCAGATGTCAACCTTGTAGGTGATGTGGAAATAATGAAAAGAACTTCTTTCCCAGAGTCTTCAAAGGGAGAAATCCTGGTCACTGTGGCCCTTGCATCTCCTCTGGTCACTGCTGCTCAGATGGTCTTTTGGGACTGAGGTTTCCCACTAGCCGACAAAGCAAAGTCAAGCAGCGTTGCTAATGTGGTTTGTATGGAGGCACACTTCTTTTCTCAAAGGATCAACAGAAGCAGTTAAGAAATGGTGTGGGAAACCTGGAAGAGGGCAGACTTTCACAGCCTTATGCTAATAAGCTACTTGGCAGGAAGAATCAGGAACATACAAGATACAGACATGGAATGTAAGAGATGTACGTCCAACACAGTGCTGCTTAACCTGCAAGTTTCTGGGAGCATCTCTAGGTAAAAATGTCTTTGGGGGCATGCAATATGTTAGTTTTCTATCCACCTCTCATAGAGTGCTAGTTTTTTTTTTGGTTTGTTTTTTTTGTACCCCATGCTTTCTCACTCATGGCAGGCTCAATGTGGCTTAGGTACTTTTTTGTACCTGGGGCAATGGAGGGTTAAGTGACTTGCCCAGAGTCACAAGGAGCTGCCTGTGCCTGCAGTGGGAATTGAACCCAGTTCCCCAGGACCAAAGTCCACCACTCTAACCACTAGGCCACTCCTCCACTAGCAACATTCCATGTAGAAGCCTGCCCTTGCAGCCGCGCAGCCTTCTGTGAGTCTGACGTCCTGCATGTACTTGCAGGACATCAGACTCACAGAAATAGAAGCCTGCGCGGCTGCAAGGGCAGGCTTCTACATGGAATGTTGCTAGTGGAATAGCAACATTAACATTCCATGTAGAATCTCCAATAGTAGCAACATTCCATGTAGAATCTGAAATAGGGAAAGGGAACTGGGACTTGATATGCTGCCTTTCTGTGAGGTTTACATAGTATTTACAGGTACTTATTTGTACCTGGGGCAATGAAGGGTTAAGTGACTTGCCCAGAGTCACAAGGAGCTGCCTGTGCCTGCAGTGGGAATCGAACCCAGTTCCCCAGGACCAAGGCCCACCACTCTAACCACTAGGCCACTCCTCCACTCCATGGAATAATATTTAAAAAATACAGATAATCACATGCAGCTAGTCAAAAATAATAGAAACAGAAAGAGAGAAAAGAAATGAAGAAAATAAGAAGAAACATAAGCACTGGCAAGTTAGATGCAAAGCATCGATAAAGAAGGCTAAAAGAGAATATGAAGAGAAACTTGCCACAGAAGCAAAGACTCACAGTAACAACTTTTTCAGGTATATCAGAAGCAGAAAGCCTGTGAGGGAATCCGTGGGTCTGTTAGATCATGAAGGAGCAAAAGGGGTACTCATGGAGGTCAAGGCCATAGCAGAGAAATTGAATGAATTATTTGCTTTAGTCTTGACGGAAGAAGATGCATCAGAAGTGGTTTTCAACAGTGATGATGTGGAGGAACTGACAGAAATCTTGGTGAACCTGGAAGATGTACTCAGCCAAATTGACAAAAGAGTAGTAAATCACCTGAACCAGATGGCATGCATTCAAGGGTACTGAAAGAACTCAGACATAAAGTTGCTATTCTGCTGTTAGTAATCTGTATACTGTCATTAAAGTCATCCATAGTACCTGAGGGTGGCCAATGTTTTGCCTATTTTTAAAAAGGGTTCCAGGGGTGATCTGGGAAATTATAGACCGGTAAGCCTGACGTCGGTGCTCAGTAAAATAGTGAAAATTATTTTAAAGAATACAATTAAGGAACACATAAATAAACATGGTTTAATCGGACAGAGTCAGCATGGTTTCAGCCAAGGGAAGTCGTGCCTCACCAATTTACTTCATTTCTTTGAAGGCGTTAATAAACATGTGGATAAAGGTGAGCCAGCTGATGTAGTGTATCTAGATTGTCAGAAAAGTTTTGATAAAGTTCCTCATGAGAGACTCCTGTGAAAAAGAGTCATGGGATAGGAGGCAATGTTCTGTTGTGGATTAGGAATTGGTTATTGGACAGAAAACAGATGGTAGGGTTAAATGGCAATTTCTCTCAATGGAGGAGGGTGAATAGAGGTGTGCCACAGTGATCTGTACTGGGACCGATGCTATTTAACATATTTTTAAATGATATGGAAATTGGAATGAGTGAGGTGATTAAATTTGCTGATGACACAAAACTATTCAAGGTTATTAAAAACACATGCAATTGAAATTATGTATTACTCCTGTGACTTATGATTATGATCTGTTATCGAAATAATCCCGGACTTGCCCTAACTTGAACATGTATGCTGATGCTTGTTACTGTTAACTTGTTAAGCTGGCTAATTGCTTTATTTTAGCCATTTGTTATCATTTATAAAACACAATAAAAATATTGGAACTAAAACACATGCATACTGTGAAAAATTGCAGGAAGACCTTATGAAACTGGAAGACCTGGCATCCAAATGGCAGATTAAATGTAATGTGGACAAATGCAAAGTGATGCACATTGGGAAGAATAATCCAAATCATAATTACCTGATGCTAGGGTCCACCTTGGGGGTCAGCACCCAAGAAAAAGATCTAGGTGTCGCTGCAGACAATACGCTGAAATCTTATGCCCAGTGTGCGGCGGCCAAAAAAGAAAGCAGGATGCTAGGAATTGTTAGGAAAGGGATGGTAAATAAGACCAAGAATACTATAATGCCTCTGTATCATTCCATGATGTGACATCACCTTGAGTATTGCATTCAGTTCTGGTCACCATATCTAAAATAAGATATAGTGGAACTAGAAAAGGTTCAAAGAAGAGTGAGAAATGATAAAGGGGATGGAACACCTCTCATTTGAGGAAAGGCTAAAGAAGTTAGGGCTCTTCAGCTTGAAAAGAGATGGCCGAGGAGAGATATGATTGAGGTCTACAAAATCCTTAGTGGTGTAGAATGAGTAGAAGTGAATCGATTTATTTACTGTTTCAAAAGTACAAAAATTAGGGGACACTCAATGAAGACACATGGAAATACTTTTAAAACAAATAGGAGAACATATTTTTTTCCACTCAATGAATAGTTAAGCTCTGGAACTCTTTGCTGGAGGATGTAACAAAAGCGGTTAGTGTATCTGGGTTTAAAAAAGGTTCCTGGAGAAAAAGTCTATAGTCTGCTATTGAGACAGGCATGGAGAAGCCACTGCTTGCCCTGGGATTGGTAGCATGGAATGTTGCTACTGTTTGTGCCAGGTATTTCTGACCTGGATTGGCCACTATTGGAAACAGTATACTGGGCTAGATGGACCATTGGCCTGACCTACTATGACTATTCTTATGTTCTTAAGAGTCTAGAACACAGAATTGATTAATGGAGAAAAACAGCTGATATTGATGTAGATTACATGATGGGTAAACAGATATGAAAGACAGATTCTGTAGAGGGGAAATATCATTACATATGATGCAGAGAGCGATGTACAGAGATGGAGGTACTAGATACTACAGATGGATGGAAGGATAGTGATGATTGTAATATTATGATGGTTTATGCAAAATATCATCAAGTCTAATAGACATGAATAGACTAACAGACTGGCAAACATTTCTATGGCATTAGGGTACCTGCTAGCTAAAATCATATGACTGGAGATAGAAAGATACACAAAACCAGAAAGAACAAATAGATCAATAAGGAATCTAGAATAGAAGAGAAATATAGGGAGCCTTTTACTAAGGTGCCCCATTGATTAGCACATGCTAAATGCTAAGAAGACCATTTTATGCCTATAGGCTTCCTAGCATTTAGCAAGCACTAAATCTGTTAGAGAATGGGCCAGAGATAGACTATAAAATGATACAGAGAGATGAATAAATTGCAAACTAAGAAGGGGAAGAAAGGGGCAACAGTAAATTGCTAACGTTTTCAATTTCTTTTCTCTCTCTCCCATCCTTCTATCACCGTTTTCCTTGTTTCCACAGTTCCTGACTTTCTCTTTTCTTCTCTGCTTCTGTTCTCACTTTCTGCCTTTTCCTTCTCCATTTCTCTTCTCCCTTCCTCTCTGATTCAGATGCAAGAACTTTATTGACATAACAATGTGTACATACATCACTAAAGTGGTACATGAAGTGGTAAAAATGGGGGAGGGGGGGAGAAATACAAAATATAGAAGAAATGATAACAAAATAATTCCGAGGTATTGGTGGCGTTCAGTATCTCAGACTATAATATGTTTCTGGCCAATTCAGGATGCAACACGTTTCCCTGCTATGGCTTCCCTTTTCCTGATAATTTTATGGAGTTGGTCTTGCTCATTCTTTGGTGGAAGACTTTCATTGTCAGCTTTGGGAAATCTCCATCACACATAGTTTAGATATCTGCCCATATTTCTACTTTTTGTTCTTGTCTCTTTTTCTTGTATCTCTTTCTCTCTCTCCCTCTTTTCCCTTCCTCCCTGCTTCTCTTCCTTTCTCAGCCCTCCCTCCCCTCTTTTCCTCTCTTGCCTCAGGCAGATGTTGAGCCAAAGACAGGAGTGTGTTCCCCTCTTCAGAATGTGTGAGTTTTCAGTTGCTTAGAGTTTCCCACACTCTTTCTCTATTCACAGCATTGAGTCTGCTGAACAAAAGACGTGTGCCCAAGCTACAAGCTGAATTAGCCAGGGGAGGTTTGACTTTCCTTTGCGCTGAATAGAGATCTGAAGTATGGGCAGACCATCTGGACAGCAGTTACTGCTGAGGAAAACATCAAGGCTGCAGAAACCTGGGAAAGTACTCTTACATCACCAAGCTCTAAAGAAGAGAACATCTGGTTTTCTAAATTAAAAGATGCAGAATGTTGGCAGCTAATTGATCTAGACCCTGTTTTCTCCTTGTAAATTATTAATATCAGATCATTTTAGTTTTAGAAATTAAGGGGGGTCTTTTACTAAGGCCCGCTGACGTTTTTAGCGCACGTTAAAAATAGGCGCACGCTAAACGCTAAAGATGCCAATGTATTCCTATGGGCGTCTTTAGCGTTTAGCGTACACCTCTTTTTAACGCACGCTAAAAACGCCAGTGTGCCTAACTAAAAGACCCCCTATGGCAAAACCCTCTAAATTCTTTTATGTTCAGAAATAAAGGAATGTGTTATTTATACCAAAGATAGCAGTGAAATGTTTTCTAACGGAGCTACAAACTTTTGCTTACGAACTACTAGACTGGAGGGCTAGAATGGGAGGATTCCAGTAAAAGGGGCACAAAACATTTTCAGTCTTTCTAGTCCCACGTTTGCCACTCTGGCAGCAGGGTAAACTTAGTAACTGAAAATCAGTTTCTCGATATATATGTCAGTGAAAATGTATAATGTATCATCGCGGTTTGAGTTAGCAAAGCCCCTTCATGAGAAGGTCCACTGGCTCCCGATCAAAGAACGTATTGAATTCAAAGTCTGCACTCTTGCCCACAAGATTGTCTATGGAGACGCTCCAGCCTATATGTTCAGACTTATCGACCTCCCGCCCAGGAATTCCGTGAAGTCGTCCCGCACCTATCTCAATCTCCACTTTCCTAACTGCAGGAACTTAAGATACAAGCTGCTCTTTGCCTCTTCTTTTTGCTTCGCGTGTCCCCGTTTCTGGAACGCTCTACCATCAACGTTAAAAGAGACAACCGATCACAGTATGTTCAAGAAATCCCTAAAGACCTACCTGTGTGATCGATCTTACTCCTCTACTTGCTTGATCTTCTGCATCCCCGCATTCCTCTCCCCTGTTGATTCCCTCTCTTCCCCTCATCCACTTTCTGTCCCGCTTTGCACTAGTATTATTATGCTGTACTTTTCCTAAACATTGTAAGCCACATAGAGCCTGCCTTGGTGGGCTTATGTGGGATATAAATGTTCACAATAAATAAATAAATAATGGTCCATGTTAGTAGTTAATGGAGAATGCCCCCTTCTAGAAGATGCTGTAAAGATGGGACTCTAAAATTGACAGCTAGAGGTGGCTGCATGCACATTTTTCAAGTACTGACATGATAAGAAAAACTGAAAAAGAGAAAAACTGTACTGGCTCCCATTACCTGACCGAATTACATTCAAGATTTGCACCCTGGCTCATAAAATCATCTATGGAGAGGCCCCGATATACATGTCTGATCTTATAGACTTACCAGCGAGAAACACAATAAGCTCATCACGCACTTCCTTAAACCTCCATTACCCCAACTGTAAACCCTTACAGTTTTGTAAGATACAAATCACTATATGCATCCAGCTTTTCACACATCTGCACGCAACGTTGGAATGCACTACCGACTGTCTTAAAATCAACATATGATTTGACAGCCTTCCGGAAATCGCTGAAAACTAACTTATTCAACAAGACTTATATATAAAAATCCTTCATAAAGATTCATCATAAGAACTGTATTAGTGCTAAGCAACATGGAGCTCTTTAATCTGACTACTTTAATTTCACTATTATCATCTAATGTTACTCTTGATCATACATTTTACATACCTAATATGTATTGATTATTTCTTTACTTCTAGGAGTGGAGGAGTGGCCTAGCGGTTAGCGTGGTGGACTTTGGTCCTAGGGAACTGAGGACCTGAGTTCAATTCCCACTTCAGGCACAGACAGCTCCTTGTGACTGTGGGCAAGTCACTTAACCCTCCATTGCCCCATGTAAGCTGTATTGAGCCTACCATGAGTGGGAAAGCGCGGGGTACAAATGTAACAAAAATAAAATAGATACTATTGGAGATTCTACAAGGAATGTTTATTCCACTAGCAACATTCCATGTAGAAGGCTGCGCAGGCTTCTGTTTCTGTGAGTCTGACGTCCTGCACGTATGTGCAGGACGTCAGATTCACAGAAGCAGAAGCCTGTGCGGCCACATTGGTGATCTGCAAGGGCTGACTTCTACATGGAATGTTGCTAGTGGAATAGCAACATTCCATGTAGAATCTCAAATAGTAGCAACAGTGGAGGAGTGGCCTAGTGGTTAGGGTGGTGGACTTTGGTCCTGGGGAACTGGGTTTGATTCCCACTGCAGGCACAGGCAGCTCCTTGTGACTCTGGGCAAGTCACTTAACCCTCCATTGCCCCAGGTACAAATAAGTACCCGTATATAATATGTAAGCTGCATTGAGCCTGCTATGAGTGGGAAAGTGCGGGGTACAAAGGTAACAAAAAAAAATCTTATGTACCTTAATTGTATATTATTCTGTTCTCTCATTCCGTAATTGGTGAGTGCCATTACGGCATAATGTAAGCCACATTGAGCCTGCAAAGAGGTGGGAAAATGTGGGATACAAATGCAACAAATAAATAAGAAAATGTAGGGGCCCTTTTACAAAGCTGTACTAAAAAGTGACCGGCACTGTTTTTAGTGCATGGGTTTCCCGTGCACGCTGAGGTCACTTTTAGTGTGACTGTAAAATGACCGCAATTTCTATTTTCCCATTAATGGCCCATGTGCTAATTTCCCAATTTGTATGTGGCCATCAGCGCGTGAGCCCGTACCGCCACCTATTTACTAGGTAGTACGGGCTCCCTTGCTAACTCATGTGTTAGGCAGCGTGCAACGATTACCTGCGCTACACAATTAGTGCAGGACACGCCTATGCTCCGCCTCCAAGCACTGACGCTCCTGCACTAAAACATAAACCTATTTTAGCACTGGGTACCATGCACCCGATTCCAAAACTATGGCGGGATTCACTCGGGCAATCACGCTAGTGCTTTTTAACCTGCGATAAGCACACGTTAGTGCAATGGTTCCCAAACCTTTTCAGTTTGTGTCACCCTTCACGTGCAAGCAATTTTTTACAGCACCCCCCCCCCCCCCCCCGGCCACACTGGTCTCTGTGCCCCCTCCCCCGGCACTAGGGTGATTTGGATGGCTGTTTTGGGTGGGGGGGGGCCCTTTTCGAAAAAAAAAATGTCCATGTGCAAAATGCACAAAATCAAGCCATTGGGACGTAGGAGGAGTCAGCATTTTTAGTAGACTGGTCCCCCAAACATCCCAGGACAGCAATAGGGTGCCTTAGGGGGCACTGCACTATGCATCCAGGTACACATCTGACCATTTATCTCTTACCTTGTGTGCTGAGCCCCCCAAAACCCACAGCCCCCAACTGTACACCACTACCATAGCCCTTACGGGTGAAAGGGGCACCTATATGTGGGAACAGTGGGTTTCTGGTGAGTTTTGCTGGGCTCACAGTTTCCTCCACAAGTGTAACAGGTAGAGGGAGGTAGGAGCCTGGGTCCACCTGTTTGCAGTGAACTGCACCCACTACTAGACTGCTCCAGGGACCTGCAAGCTGTTCTAATGGACCTGAGTATAACATCTGGCTTAGAGGCTGGCAAGTAATGTTTTTCATCACATTTTTTGAGGGCGGGAGGGGGTTAGTGACCACTGGGGGAGTAAGGGAGGTCATCCCTGATTCCCTCCAGTGGTCATCTGGTCATTTGGCCTGGGGGAGAGGGGCCAATTACCTTTACTAACCAGGGGCCCAGATCACTCTCAGTTTGCCCCTGGGTTTTATGACACTATTGGATGCACTGTGGTATTTCTAGAGCTGATGTACAATCCGGTCCACTGAAGTAGGGTATATGTTCAAAACCCAAGACATGAACAAAAGTCTCCTGCCAGAGACTGACTTCCTTGACAGGTCCTCCAACAGTGCCAAGAACAGATGTTTTGAGCCCGATATCCTATTGATTTGTCCAGCAAAAGACAAAACCAGCCCAAATCTGCTCGATATTTTCTTTGTTCACAGCAAATGCAAATTGTGCCTGAGCACGGGAAAGAACAGGAAGTTTGTACATTTATATGCAGCCTGTGGTCTCCTGTTGGCTTTGGTTTAGATTCGGTCTTCCTGCATTAGATGTACAGATTGTCCATAAGTGTGTAAATGATAAGATACAGAGGACAAGCAAAAAGTAAAGGTGGGCTCAGTTTTTCAGACGTTCATTTCTTCATTCCTCGACTTCATTTAATTCAGTTTAATTTAATAAAATGCATTAGACTAACAAGGCTAGATGTTCTCCAGGTACAGGAAACTATCAAGAATCAGGATAACTAGAGGATCCCAGTAATGGTGGCTGCTTTTTGGTAAAGTCTAGAATTCTTTTGATTCCCATTCCAAAGAGCTCTTGGATTTGACGTTTTGGTTCTCTTATTGAGCTCAGTATGACTACAGACACTGAAATGCCTTGTGTGGGAAGTAACAATACCAGGATTGAAGAAAATGCCTTCCATGATGCCAGCAGAAACCATCTGGTCACTCCAGGGTAGGGTGCAGGAGTTTATTCCAGCCTTGGCCGAGAGCAATGTCTCGGTGCCAATAAAGCTTAATTGTGACTTTTCTTTATTTGCTTGTGGACATCTGTCCACAGGGATCTGGACTGTAACCAGCAAGTATTTCACAGGCAGTGAAAAGCCATCTGATAGTAATCATTTTGAATGTAGCTCACGCCTTTCTGGTAAGAGCATAAGATACCTTATATTCAGGTACTGTAGGTATTTCCCTGTCCCTGGAAGGCTTACAATCTAAGTTTCGCACCTTAGGCAATACAGGAAACCCCAATGCTCAAAACTCCAGAAACTCCATGGAATCTTAGCAGAGATTGGGTGGCAACGCCGGTTATGGGGACACAAAACCGGTACTGGGCAGACGTCTACCCCGCTCTTTCCTGCCCACTGCGCTGCTCTGTCCGGCACCACTGCCAACATGATTGCTGACCCTTGTGTGGGAAGCAAATCCAGTGCTGGGCAGACTTCTACAGTCTACGCCCTGATCGTGACTGAATAGATATGGATGGGCTGGAGTGTAAATTTTAAGGGGCTTTGACGTTAGCTTCAGAACTTTTAGTACAAGAAGAGTGCTGGGCAGACTTTCACAATCTGTGCCCTGAGAAAGGCAAGGACAAATCAAATATAAAGTATCACATACCATGTAAAATGAGTTTATCTTGTTGGGCAGACTGGATGGATCGTACAGGCCTTTATCTGATGTCATTTACTATGTTACTAAGTTACTCTTTGGGGTTCTACATGGAATGTTGCTACTAACTGGGATTCCAGAATCTTGTAACTCTTTAGGATTCCAGAATCTTCAGAACTTAGTACAAAAACAGTGCTGGGCAGACCTTTACAATCTGTGCCCTGAGAAAGGCAGGGACAAATCAAGCTCAGGTATACATATAAAGTATTACATACCATGTAAAATGAGTTTATCTTGTTGGGCAGACTGGATGGACCGTTCAGGTTTTTATCTGCCGTCATTTACAATGTTACTATTCCAAATAGTGCCGTAAAAATACTGCTGTAATAGTGCAGAAAAACAACATCCTAATGATGAATGCTAATGAGATGCAAATATAGTCGTGCACATAGCGTTGAGCACTAGGGAGTTCAGCGGGAGCAGGGGGATCATGCTTGGTGCATGCGCAAAAAATTTCTGCTGTAAGCTTGGATCCTGTGCGCATGCGCCTGGTAAAAACCCGAACATAAAACACACATCGGCGTCTATTTTTTGCAGCCTAAATATAAGCGTCTTAAATTTTTTTTTTTCCAACTTGGACACTTATTTTTCGATGCAGGAAAGAGTCACCAATATGTGCTATGGGCGTTTTTGTTAGCATGGCTATTTTTAATTTAGATGCAGGAAAGAGACACCAGTAGCGTTTTTGTTAGCATAGATGCTTTAATTTAGACGCAGGAAAGAGACACCAATGTCTGCTTTCTCACAACCAACGCTTAAGAGCTTGAACGGGCTTCCTTCTGCTTCCAAAAGCAATCAAAACTGGTAGATTTTGCAGAAAAGAATCATGAGAGAAGCATGAGGATCATTGGAAATTCTCTATTCTAGCACCCTAATGCCAGCTCCGACCTGGCGTTATTTTTTGCAGTGATGGCAGTTTTCTTTTGGGCGTTCTTTTCTGAGCATTGGGGAGGAATACAAAATGACCTCATTTACATGAGTTTGACCACATTTGCATGCTATCTGCACTAAGGCCTGGTGCGCTCATTCTTTGCCGCACTAGATTCCTCTGAACATTCTGCATGGGTAAATGCAGGCGTTAGTACGGTGCTAATGGCCTTTAGCACCCGCATTTACTTTTGAGCATTGGGGCCTCAGTGACTTCCCAAAGTGACAAGGAACATCAGTGGGATTTGAACTCTGGCTTCCTAGTTTCTCAGCTTACTTTTCTAAGAGCTAGGCTGCTCCTACACTGTTTAATCTGTACAGGTCTAGTCTGGATCTGTATGGGCTGATTGTCTAAGTGGTAGAAGGTGCCTGAAAGCCCACTAACACACCCAAATCCAGATCCCCTACCATCCCTCTATGATGTTATATTTTATAGTTTTATATGTTAAAGATATATGAAATAATTAACATTACCTACTTACCATTTATCTAGCTCAGAAAATGACTAAACTAAGCTAAAACTGGAACTTAGCAAAACTAAGCTTAACATAGATCATGGAAGCTGAGCTCTCAAAACAGCAGAGCTATCTCTCTGACACCCTCTACTCCTCACTGCTAATCACTTATATTCAAACGTAGAATATTAAGGACCTGATATTCAGCGTGTGGCAGTCAGCAGTATTTAAACTGCTAAATTATGTCTGAATATTCAATGTTGGGCCATGTACGGGTTCCAACATTGTATATCTGGGTATGTACAGTCACCTGGAAGTTAAGCAGGCACTGGCCAATATTCAAACCTAACTTTATCCCCTGGATTCTATATATGATGCCCAAAATTAGCATGCACAATTTAATTGAGTAATGAGATAATAAGTAACAATAATTGGGCATTAACAACCAATTATTGCAGTTAATTGGCTCCAATCAGGATTTGTGTGTGCATCTTGCTAAGCGCTATTTTATAAAGATGCACGTGCAAATGTTTTAGTGCTTTACTGAAAAGGGGTTGTGGCTATGGGAGGGGCAGGGTTGTTCACTAAAGATGCATACAGTATTATAGAATTTGGGGAATTTGCGCCTAAATTACTTGTGAAGATTTACACCAAGTTTTGGTAAAAGGACGCTAAATGAACAGATACATAAAAATGATGCATTATATACATACTAGTGGAACCATGCCCATTTCTTCAACAATGAAACGGGCCCTAGGAAGGCTGTCATGTAAGCTTTTTTTTCTCTCTCCCCTGCCCTCCCCTCCCCTCCATGTCCAGCAATTCTTCCCTCCTCTCCCCTCCATGTCCAGCGATTCTCCTCTTCCCTGCCCTCCCATCCGTGTCCCGCGATTCTCTCCTCTACTGGCCTCCCATCCCATCCATGTCCATCAATTCTCCTCTGCCCTGCCATCCCCTCCCTTCCCCTTCCCTTCCCTTCCTCCCTCCCTCCCCTCGATGTCCCGCGATTCTCTCCTCCCCTCGATTTGTACCTGAATGTTCTCTGGCTGACTGGCGCTGACTTCCGTTCCGTTCATAACATCCCTCCTGACGTCATCTCGCCTCCAGCGTTCCCTTCCCTCTCACTGTTCCGCCCTCTGACGTCATTACTTCTTGACGCGAGGGCGGGACAGTGAGGGGGAATGGAACGCTGGAGGCTGGCTGACGTCAGGAGTTGTTACGAACCCAGCCAGCCAGGAGATGTTACGAACCCAGGCAGCCAGACATGGAACATTGGAGGTGCAAATTATTATATAGAATATGTTCTACTCTTCTTTGTTCTTATTTAGACATATAGGGGGAGATTCTATATATGGCACCAGTGGTGTAGCCACAGGTGGGCCTGGGTGGGCTGGGGCCCACCCACTTAGGGCTCAGGCCCGCCCAAGAGTAGCACACGTTTAGCGGTAGCTGGTGGGGATCCCAAGCTCAGCCAGCTCAAGATTTCCCCCTGATGGTAACGAAAACGCTACTCTCCACATTAATGGCACCTGCACATGCTCAGTTTTCAGTGCATGCCTGCTGCAGACTGTCAAGATGGAAAGAAGCGTTTTCTCACCAGCTGAGATATTTTTTGGGTGGTGGTTTGGGGGGGGGGGGGGAGAACACGTGGTGCCCACCCACTTATTGCCTAGGCCCACCCAAAATCTGTTGTCTGGCTACGCCCCTGTATGGCACCTAAAAAATTGGCACTGAAATCAGTGCCAACTAAGCGTATTCTATAATGGACGATTATAGAATACACTTACTTGGTATTTCAGCACCTAAAACTACATGCATCCATTTACACCAATGAAAATGTGGTGTAAGACCCGGTGCGTAGATTTATTTTATTTATTTATTCAGAACATTTATACCCCGCTTAATACCACTTAAAGCAGCCTCAAAGCGACTTACAATGAACTGAGGAAACAATTGCAATTACAATGTCAGTATAGAGGGCAGAAGGATCAGAGGGAGAAGGGAGGGAAGGGAAAATGTACTATAAGACTTTGGCCTGATCAGGGGAGATACAAGTACAATGAAATCAGGAAAGGTGGAAAAAGTCCAAAATGGTCCAAATATGCTAGAAGGAAGGACTTCAGGAGACATCTAGAGGCCAAGGTGTAGGCAGAACTCCCTTTTGCTGCCTGTGCCAGTCTCTGATGGTAGAGAAGGGATGAGATGAGAACGACCGGCCAAGGTGAAAAAGCAGGCTGCAGAAGAAGTTGAAAGAGTCTGGTGACTCTTTTTCCACAGAGCTGGTTATGCGGAGTAGTTGGTCCCCTGGACTTTGCATTGCTGCCATGGTATGGGCCGGTTCTGGGATCACACAGCCCTCCTTCTGTACCACTACCCCGCGCTCCACTCCTGCAGACAAGATCACGTCGCCGGAGCTCCTCCCGCGACGCGGACACCCGGCCTTCCTGCGATGGGACTGTAGCGCTAAGCGTGGCTTATGAACCCCGCACTGTGCCCAACAGCACCCACTGCCCGTCTCCTTCGCCAGCAGCACTTCCTCACTCGAGTCCGCTGCAGATGAATCTTCCCGCGGTGCTGCGGACCTGAACGCCGACCCTCCCGGCATCGGCCTCCCTCAGTGACGCTGGCGGTGATAGAAAAGCAAGCAGGAACCGACCCAAAGACGATCAGCGCTCCGCGGCAGCCCACGAAGTAACAGCCAGAAAGATCAGGCGAGATTACAGCCCGGCAATGGTCCGTCGCGGCGATTTAGGTGTACTGGGCCATATTCTATAACTGTACATGTAAATTTCAGAAAGCCAACAAAATATCCATTTCCCTGCCCATAACCATGCCCCTTTTAGCCTGCATGCATTAGAATGCACTTAGTGAGTTGTGCGCCTAATTCTAATCAGTGCCAATTAGTGCCCATTATTGCTTGTTAAGTGCTGTTATCCATGCTCATTAGCTTGCTAAACTTGTTAAGTTACGCAGCTTGTTATAGAATCTGCTTGGATTTGGGTGCGAATCTCTAGGCGCGCTATATAGAATTCCCAGGATAAAGGGTTGGATTTAAATATGCAAATTAAATTACTTTCAAGCACAAGCAATGTGCGCTTGGGCCATTCTCTCAAAAGATGACTACGCACAAGTTTCCGGTATAGTAAATTTACAAATGTGTGATATTTCTACTTGCATGAAAGGTACCATAGAAGTACTTTAAATTGTTATTCTGTTCTAAACGTCTTTTGTCAACAGCAGGATATGTTTATCCACTCCTACCCTAGCTGGGATAATATTTAACCATCTCTCTGACCTCATGTGCAACTTTTGTTTAAATCAGTCACCTTATTTTCTAACTCCTCTTACTCTCTTACCTATCTATATGTTCCATCTTTGCTTTACCCTTCACTATCAATTAAAACGTCCTATTACGTATTGTGTTGACATTGTAAGTAGTATACTATCCTGCTTATAATCGAACGAGAAAAACGCCCAAGTTCCGACCTAAATCGGGAGATGGACGTTTATCTCACAAAAACGAATAATGCGGTATAATCGAAAGCTGATCTTGGACGTTTTCAACTGCACTCCATCGCGGAAGTGTACAAAGTTGACGGGGGCGTGTCGGAGGCATGGTGAAGGCGGGACTGGGGCATGGTTATCACCCGAACAGAGATGGACGCCTTTCGCTGATAATGGAAAAAAAGTATGCGTTTGTAGCTAGAATTTAGGGCACTTTTCCTGGACCCTGTTTTTTCACGAATAAGGCCCCAAAAAGTGCCCTAAATGACCAGATTACCACCAGAGGGAATCGGGGATGTCCTCCCCTGACTCCCCCAGTGGTCACTAACCCCCTCCCACCACAAAAAATTATGTTTCACAACTTTTTATTTTCACCCTCAAATGTCATACCCACCTCCCTGGCAGCAGTATGCAGGTCCCTGGAGCAGTTGTTAGGGGGTGCAGTGGACTTCAGGCAGGTGGACCCAGGCCCATCCCCCCCCTACCTGTTACAATTGTGCTGCTTAATGCTTAGTCGTCCAACCCCCCCAAACCCACTGTACCCACATGTAGGTGCCCCCCTTCACCCCTTAGGGCTATAGTAATGGTGTAGACTTGTGGGCAGTGGGTTTTGAGGGGGATTTGGGGGGCTCAACACACAAGGGAAGGGTGCTATGCACCTGGGAGCTCTTTTACCTTTTTTTTTTGTTTTTGTAAAAGTGCCCCCTAGGGTGCCTGGTTGGTGTCCTGGCATGTGAGGGGGACCAGTGCACTACGAATTCTGGCCCTTCCCATGAACAAATGCCTTGGATTTATTCGTTTTTGAGCTGGGCGCTTTCATTTTCCATTATCGCTGAAAAACAAAAAAACGCCCAGCTCACACATTGTCGAATAAAACATGGATGTCTATTTGTTTGCGAAAATACGGTTCGGTCCGCCCCTTCACGGACCCGTTCTCGGAGATAAACGCCCATGGAGATAGACGTTTTCGTTCAATTATGCCCCTCCATGTATTGTTATTTGAATATTTTTACTGCTGCAATTGCCTATTGCCTATTGCTCATGTTTGATCTATTCTTACTGTACACTGCCTCAAAAAGGCGGTAAATAAACCCTAATAAATAAATAAATAAATAAGCAGCTCTGAAGTCAACCCATCCCTCCTCCTGGTAAACAAAGATCCCTGAGAAAGTCCTGGGTTGCTAACTGTGTCCATGTGCTTTACAATGTCAGGGGCACAGAGAGCATGCGAGTTCATAGCTGACAAAGAAGGAATATTAGCACCAAGCTGTGTGGGTTTGAATTTCTTCCGCCTTTCCCACACTTTGCCTCAATTGATAACATTTATTCTGTGAACAAAAGAAGTGTGCCATACTACCACTAGCCACATTAGTAACGGTGTTTGACTCTGAATGATTAAAGAGGGAAGTCCAACTCCCCAGAGACCATCTGGCCGGCAGCTACCATAAAGCAGTTAAAGGTCACCCCTGCTTTTCAGGAGCTGGGAAAGAGATGCTCCCTGACACTGAAGGCTTTTTTTTTTTTAACCAGTTTGATCCAACTACCAGTCAGAACAGAGCTTCCCCAGGCCTCATGACTATTTAAATGTTGCACATGCAGGTCTCTGGAAGGGTTACTGGCATGTTGAGAGGATATCTTTCTGGCGCTCTTGAAATTCAGGGAGTGGCAGTGAATAGCAACATTTATTTATTATATTTGTATCCCGCACTTTCCCACTAAAAGCAGGCTCAATACGTAACTCAGAATTTTGTTATGTAAAGTAGGAAATTAAGTATAACATAATAGAAGGATGGATGGGTAGTAAATGGATGGGTAGGTAGGTAGAGACGGGTGATAGAGAGAGGAGGGTAAGGTGGGAGATAGATTCTGGGTCAATGTCGTTTCCTCTTCAGTATATGTAAGGCAGATGGGTTCATGAGATCCTCATCCTCATTTCATATCTTAACACCCAGGTATATCACATGGGTACAAGTTGATATGTTTCATGACCTTCCCACAGCACAAAGGAGAAAGCACTTGGGGCTACAACATCTATCTGTAATAATCAAACAAAATCTTATTCAGAAGACCATAGTGGGATATAAATGTCATAGAGTGGAGGAGTGGCCTAGTGGTTAGGGTGGTGGACTTTGGTCCTGAGGAGCTGAGTTCGATTCCCACTTCAGGCACAGGCAGCTCCTTGTGACTCTGGGCAAGTCACTTAACCCTCCATTGCTGCATTGAGCCTGCCATGAGTGGGAAAAGTGTGGGGTACAAATGTAACAAAAATTTAAATAAATAGATGATGGGGACCATGATGCCATCTCTGCATTCCAATGTATGACATACTACATTCAGGATCCAAAATACATCTCAACCATACTGCTTTAATAGACTGCAAACAGCAGGGTTGATTATTATTAATAATATAGTATTTTATAATACAACTTGAAGGTATGTCTGGTATGCCACTGTTAATTACTAAGGGCCCATTCACCCCACGGTGGTACCACACGCCCTAAACGGAACGGATGCCGCAGCGCCGAGGAGCCTCGGTTGGCCAGGGATAGTCAGCTGCTTGGCCAGTGAGGAGAGCCGCATGCCTCGGGACCAGAGAGCGGACAGAAGGGGGCTGCCTCTCTCCCGCAGCACACCACACGTTCATGGAGAACCTGGTGCTAAATCATTCGTAGACGACCTAACCCTGGGTATTCAATGCCAGGGCATACGGAGCTCCTGGCATTGAATATTCAGTTATGACTACTGACCTGGAAGTTAACTAGGCACCAGCCAGTATTCAGACCGGTGCTCGGTTAACTCATCGCATAAAGTTAGAAGGGCGTTTTGATGTCCTATCTTTAAGCAGTACCAAAATAGAGGCCATACAAGTCCGCAGCAAACAGTAAGCAGTAGAACACCAAGCAGATCAGGAGTCCAAGAAACGCAGTTCTTTATTGAAAAAGATCCAACGTGGCCACAATTCACCAAAATGGCTGCGTCAGGAGTTGACAAAACACTAACTAGGGGTAAGAACTATGCATCTCCTTGCTGTTGAATGTTTATCCAAGACTGCAATTGGCTGCTCTTAAAAAACATGAAGGAAATTTGAAGCAGAGCATCAACTTCTCCTCTCTATCACAGTGCAGCTATTTTGGCGAAACGTGGCCACGTCGGGTCTTTATTGCATTTCTTGGACTCCTGGTCTGTTTAGTTTGCCACTATTTTTATGCAGTTACTTTGCCAGTTAGCAGAATGAAAATCAGCACTAAGGGCCAGATTCTATATAATGCACGGTGAGTAGCGCATGTTAAATTGTGTGTACAACCAATTGAGTAATGAGCCAATTAGTCATGATAATTGGCTGATAACCAATTATCATCACTAATTGGCAATAATTGGAATTTGCGTGCGCTTCTTTTTAGGCCTATTCTAAACAGAGGCAGGTGCAAATTCCAACGCGTGTAGCTGAAAGGGGGGAGTGGCCATGGGAGGAGCGTAGGCACGTTAGGGGTGTCAATCACATTGATGTGCGTTGTTACAGAATTCAGGGGAACACGCATACATGTAGGCATGAGCATTTAAAGCAGGTTTTCAGTGGCATAAATGGCCGCACCTAAATGTGCATGCACTCCCCCGGTCTATGCGCTATTCTATAAACCATTGTCATGGTAAGTCTCACTGAGGCCGTGTGGTCAGTCACCAGAGAGAGAGAGAGTGGCTGTGCAATCAGGCACCAGAGAGAAACTGAGTGTGCAATGATTACGTGCTGGAGGATGTAGTAACAGCGGTTAACGTATCTGGGTTTAAAAAAGGTTTAGATAAGTTCCTGGAGGAAAAGTTCATAGTCTGCTATTGAGACAGACATGGGGAATCCACTGCTTGCCCTGGGATTGATAGCATGGAATGTTGTTACTCTTGGGATTCTGGAATGTTGCTACTATTTGAGTTTCTGCCAGGTACTTGTGAACTGGATTGGTCACTGTTGGAAACAGGATACTGGTCTAGACGGACCATTGATCTTACACAGTATGGCTATTCTTATGTTCTTATGCGCATTATTTGAAGACGCCTTATATAGAATCTGGCCCTAACTGGCTAAGTTTCCACTCCACCCTAACTCTGCCCCTGGACTAGCTTCTTTGGGCATAGATGGTTAGTGGGGATAATCAGCAGGCACTATCCAGTTAAGTGCTACTGAATATCCCTGGATAACCCCCACACAAGTGATTTAGGGGTCCTTTTACTAAGGTGCGCTGAAAAATGGCTTGTGGTAGTGTAGGCGCGTGTTTTGGCTGTGCGCAGAATCATTTTTCAGCGCACCTGTAAAAAATGCCTTTTTTTGGCCGAAAATGGACGTGCGGCAAAATGAAAATTGGCGCATCCATTTTGCGTCTGAGACCTTACTGCCAGCCATTGACTTACATATAAGTACATAAGTATTACCATACTGGGAAAGACCAAAGGTCCATCGAGCCCAGCATCCTGTTTCCAACAGTGGCCAATCCAGGTCACAAATACCCGGCAAGATCCCAAAAATGTACAAAACATTTTATACTGCTTATCCCAGAAATAGTGGATTTTCCCCAAGTCCATTTAACAACGGTCTATGGACTTTTCCTTTAGGAAGCCGGCCAAACCTTTTTAAAACTCCGCTAAGCTAACCGCCTTTACCACATTCTCTGGCAATGAATTCCAGAGTTTAATTACACGTTGAGTGAAGAAACATTTTCTCCGATTCGTTTTAAATTTACTACATTGTAGCTTCATCGCATGCCCCCTAGTCCTAGTATTTTTGGAAAGCGTGAACAGACGCTTCACATCTACCCATTCAACTCCACTCATTATTTTATAGACCTCTATCACATCTCCCCTCAGACTTAGCGGTAAGGTCTCACACGTTAACTGGGCGGCAATGGTCAATGCATGTTCAAATGGCGATTACCGCTCACGTGGTAGAAAATAAAAATATTTTCCGGCACGCATAGTGGGCACGTGTAAAAAATTAAATTGCCAGCCGAGCCACACAGTAGCCGGGCGGTGACTCGGAATTGACGTGCGTTTTGTGCACGTAGGCTTAGTTAAAGGACCCCTTAAACAGCCAGGAACTTCTCCTGGCCATTTGAATTGCTTTGAATATGACCTCAACAAGTTTTTACTACATTCCACTGTTGACAATTTAGTTCTAAAGAGCTTTTTTTTTGCAGTTGAAGGATCTCTGGAGGCAAAATATTAGTTTTTGGTATATAATGTATATTTTTTTTATTATTCATCTGCATTTGCTTTTCTTACAACTGGATATATTCATGTGTACATCTATATCCATATTGAGCCCTTTTTAATACGGACTCAATCGATTGCCATTAATTCCAGCAGCTGCTTTATATATAATTAAAGCAGGATTTCACTGTTATATAAAAACTGATATTTGAAACTTATATAGTGGGTTTATTACAAAGAATAAGTTCAGCTGTAATAAAATTATAGTACAGGGGTTTACACATAATGGGCTAGAGTCAGAAAATGATGCCCAAATACGGGCGCTATTCTGTGAATGACGCACCAAGTTGTATCAATATTAGAAAACATTCTAGATTTAAACAGGGACTTCCAACCCTAATCAGTATAAATTCTAAATTTCAAAAAAGTTTGAAATTCAAAGTTTTGTAGGTGCCTGTCCTTGTAATTCCAGGAGAATCATCAGAATCCTAGGTAGCTAATTAACCAATAAGGAACCTCAAAGCTCCTGATAGGGAAATCATTGCATATACTGCTGAATCCACTATTACAACAAGGAGTAGAGTAATATCATTGGTTCCAGTGAAAGAGAATCAGAGAGCAAAAAAACCATGCGCAAAAACTCATATCTAAATGAGAAAAACGGATGGTATAAAAAAACCTCTCCTTCTCAATCACTAATGCTATGAATTAACAAGGTAAGACACCGAACCCCAAAACTACCGTGCCGGACCTATGCCCGGACATGTAGAAAACCCCCGTGAACTCATCATAGCTGCCGAGAGGGAGGGTAGGGGGGACAAAATTCCCCGGGCCTCCAAGGGGGGCCCAGCGCCGCAGTCCCACCCGCCCTCCGTCATCGACCGTCTGCCCCCTGCATTGAAATCGCAGTCTCACCTCCGTGAAAGCAGCGCTGAAGGCAGCAGAACGCCTCCCTTCGGCCCTCCTTCCCTCCCTGTGTCCCCCCCTCATCTGATGTAACTTCCGCGAGGGCGGGACACAAGGAGGGAAGGAGGGCCGAAGGGAGGCGTTCTGCTGCCTGCAGTGCTGCTTTCACGGAGGTGAGACTGCGATTTCAATGCAGGGAGCCCGGCCCAGTGGCGGACGGATGGGGGGAGCGGCGGCGGTAACCTCGGGGGGGGGGGCAGAGCGGAGAGGGCGGCAGGGGCAGCCTTGCCCCGGGCCTGGCCCAGTCTCTCGGCAGCCCTGGAACTCATCCACCAACCAAACCACAACCTTTCACTCCTACAGCACTGCTGCTACATATCTACGTCTATAAAATTTCATTATTTGCAGATTGAAAACACAGTTGGACTGCAGTAATGTCATTATAAGTTTGCTAAACAGTTTAAAGACTTCCCGGCTTCACCACGAGCAGCCTAACTCCTACAAGTTATTACAAGACGACAAGACTACAAGATAAGTAAAGGACATTTACATTACTGCGGTCCAACTGTGTTTTCAATCTGCAAATAATTAAATTTTATAGACGTAGATATGTAGCAGCAGTGCTGTAGGAGTGAAAGGTTGTGGTTTGGTTGGTGGATGAGTTCACGGGGGTTTTCTACATGTCCGGGCATAGGTCCGGCACGGTAGTTTTGGGGTTTGGTGTCTTACCTTGTTAATTCATAGCATTAGTGATTGAGAAGGAGAGTTTTTTTTATACCATCCGTTTTTCTCATTTAGATATGAGTTTTTGCGCATGGTTTTTTTGCTCTCTGATTCTCTTTCACTGGAACCAATGATATTACTCTACTCCTTGTTGTAATAGTGGATTCAGCAGTATATGCAATGTTTTCCCTATCAGGAGCTTTGAGGTTCCTTATTGGTTAATTAGCTACCTAGGATTCTGATGATTCTCCTGGAATTACAAGGACAGGCACCTACAAAACTTTGAATTTCAAACTTGTTTGAAATTTGGAATTTGCACCAAGTCGTATGCCATGTATAGAATGTGCTGAGCATTGGGATCCATGCCCAAAAAATGCACACAAATTGAAACCTGGTGTAAATCCTCACACCTAAATTAGGCGTGGATCTCCTGAATTCTATAATACTGTGCTCATCTCTAGTGAACACCTCTGACCCGCCCATGCCCCTCCCATGGCCACACCCCCTTTTCACTTGCACAAAATTTACAGATGCATCTTTAGAGAACAGTGCCTAGAAATATGCGTGCGTAAATTCAAATTGTTTTCCAATTAGCACCAATAATTATTAGCACCCAATTAACGGCACTAACTGGCTCACTATTCAATTAAATTGACGTGCATATTGAGCACATGCTCAAATTTGTGTGCACAATTCTGAGCGCCATTTATGGAATTTGGGGGAATGTGATATAATGATTTAGCTTATAGGATTCTAAACAGTGACAGGATTCAAGGATGCATGGGATAGGCACAAGGGGACTTTAAGGTGGAGAGAGGGAAAAGACCACAGATGGAAGGGCAGCATGGTATTATTTTCCATGCATTTGCAGCTTCTGTGACAGGCACTAAGCGATGCCTGATCTATTGTGCTTCTCCTTTCTATCATTGGCTGCTGAAATGTGGGAAACGCCGGCCAGGCTGAGACCCTCACGTCTTGGCTGCCTGACCTGAGCTATAAATAGAGAGTTCTTTCCCTTTTCCTTATCATTTGGAGTTCTCCTGAGCTCAGGAATAAAAGTACTACAGTGGGTAACATGGGAGTGGCAGCTGCTGATAACTTGATGGTGCCCATGGATGAGAAAGTGATGCAAAAAGAAAAGAACAAGGTAAGGAGCTGCATGTTGCTCATATATGCAAGTGGAGGAGTGGTTAGAGCCCCGGTCATGACATCCCGAGGTGGCCAGTTCAAATCCCACTGCTGCTCCTTGTGATCTTGGGCAAGTCACTTAGCCCTCCATTGCCTCAGGTACAAACTTAGATTGTGAGCCCTCCTGGGACAGAGAAATATCCAGTGTACCTGAATGTAACTCACCTTGAGCTACTACTGAAAAAGGTGTGAGCAAAATCCAAATAAATGAAATAAATAGGCACCGATGGAAGACAGTAAACCAATAAAGAAAGGCCTGATTTCAGGAATGTAGCATTTCCATTTTAATATTGCCATGCAACGTGTGTTTGTTAAGTACACCATGCAACCCCCCCCCCCCAACCCCCCCCCCCCCCAGTGACTCCCTTGCAAAGCAATAAACTTTTGTACGCAGTCTGCTACATGCAGAAGTTTACTAAATGTCTGAGTTCATAAGCCTACTGTGACGCAATATTGTGCAAAGCGGTTCAGTGAACAATGACCTGTGAGGATATCTTTACAGGTAGTTTTCTCAAAAAAGATAGTGACAACTTTTTAAAGGGCCCTTTTACTAAAGCTTAGTGGAAGCTTAGCGCATGCCAGTGGCGTTCTGTGGTTCACTGCCACCCGGGGCAGATCGCTGCTGCTCGCACCCCCCCCTCCTCCGGCTGCAGGGCAACACAGCACCCCTCCCCCCCTGGTGTGACACAGCGACACGGCACCCCCGACCCAGTCCCCACCTGTCTACCAGCTCCGTCCACCCAGCGCCTCGCGTGACTCTGCAATGCTGTAAAAGAAGAAAATCGCCTCGTCGGCCCTTCCCACACTGTGTCCCGCCCTCTGATGTAACGTCCTATTTCCTCGAGGGCGGGACAGAGAGTGAGGGAAGGGCCAACGAGGCGATTTTCTTCTCTTACAGCAGCGCAGACGCGAGGCGCTGCACCACACAGCTGCCGGGTGGATGGAGCTGGTAGGGACTCGCCAGCAGAGCACTCCCCCACCTGTTGACACCCGGGGTGGACCGCCCCCACCGCCCCGCCCTTGCTACGCCATTGGCGCATGCTAACAGACATTAGCATGTGGTAAGTGCTAAGAAGCCCATTAGCCCCCTGATTCTGTAAAGGTTGCCAAAAATTGTGTGCACAGATTTAGGTGTGTTCCTGATTTGCATGCACAATTTAATTGAATAGCAAGGCAATTTGTGCCAATAATTGGCTTTTTAAACAAGCAACAATTGGCAACAATTAGATTTAATTGAGACAAATGTGCATAAAGTTAGGTGCAGGATCAGCAGCTAAAATTTATGGGGGCACAGACATGGGAGGGTCATGGGCATTGCGGGGTAGAATGGGGTCATGGCTTCCAGTTATGCGTGAAAATACAGAATAACGGTGCTCCATGCATAAATTTAGGCGGCCATTTTTCGCTTTTCAGACAGGAGCAAGCAGACTATGCAAAGAAACCTGGCCATGTCGGCGGAGGTTCTTCTGCAAGTAGAAATTGCTGCCGCTTTTTATGATAAGTGCTGAGTTACTATGCACAGTTATGAAATTTATGATATCTGTTTTACTGCACTTAAGAATGTTTTTGTTAAAGAAAAAAAAGCACTATTTCAAAAAAAAAAAAAATATTGAAGGGTGATCCGATGAAGATTTGCACCAGAACCTTTTCATAATTGCAAAAGGAACGGAAAGTTTCTCATGGTGTGAGTTGTGACAATATCTGATGATCCCCCCCCCCCCCCCCAAAAAAAATGTGATATATCTTTTGCATTGAGTTTGTTAAATATGGATGAAGAATGATTGCTTGGGACACTGTCCAGCTTATTTTCGAAAGAGAAAGACGCCCATATTTAGACCCAAATCGGGAGATGGGCGTCTTTCTCCCATGGGCGCCCAAATCGGTATAATCAAAAGCCGATTTTGGGCGTCTTCAACTGCAATCTGTCGTGGAAATGGCCAAAGTTGACGGGGGCATGTCGGAGGCGTGGTGAAGGCAGGACTGGGGCGAGTGTATTGGCCAAGGAGAGATGGGCGCCCTCGGCCGATAATGGAAAAAAGAAAGGCTTTTTTAGCGCGAATTTAGGTCACTTTTTTGGACCCTTTTTTTAACGAACAAGCCCCAAAAAAGTGCCCTAAATGACCAGATGACCACTGGACGGAATCGGGGATGACCTCCCCTGACTCCCCCAGTGGTCACTAACCCCCTCCCCCCCCAGGGTGCCCTGGCATGTGAGGGGGACCAGTTCACTACGAATGCTGGCCCCTCCCATGACCAAATGCCTTGGATTTGTTCGTATTTGTGATGGCCGCCTTCGGTTTCCATTATCACTGAAAACCGCGGGCGCCCATCTCAAATCCGCCCAAATCCTAGGCTTTTGGCAGGTTTAAACCCTATTTTCAAAAGAAAATATGGCCGCCCATCTTTTTCGAACATACGGTTCGGACCGCCCCTTCTCGTAGACGTTCCCGGAGATAGATGCCCATGGAGATGGGCGTTCGCGTTCGATTATGCCCCTCTCTATTAAATTTAGGCTCAGGATATTTGCACCACATTTTCATTGGTGTAAATGGTCACACCTAAATTTATGCATGACACCCACTTAAGCATGTATTCTATAAACCGTGCCAAACTTTAGGCACAGCTTATAGAATACCACTTAAGGGGGGGGGGGGGGGTTGGTGCTGATTTTTTAGGCGCCATGTCTAGAATTTACTTGTATATACCTGTTAGTGGCCTCTATTCTTTAGTAAAAGGGCCCCTAAGTATAATTAAGCTTTTTCTCAACCAGCCTGTGCACAGGTTTTCTGCTCAGCTCATTTGCATGGATAGAAAACCCGCCTGCAAATGAGAACTCTCAAGAGGTAATACATCAGCCTCACAGAATTTTAACTCTAAAATCTAAAGTTAAATGTGAAAAGCTTAAATCAGGATCTATGAATGTGAATTATGTCACAAATATCAGGTGTCCTCTTTCACGGTGACGGCTATGTGACTAGGATTTAACTTCACTGTTAATCGTGTTTGCAGCTGAGGAAGCCGGTGGTGGAAAAGATGCGCAGGGATCGCATTAACAGCAGCATCGAGCAGCTGAAGCTCTTACTGGAGAGAGAGTTCCAGGGGCAGCAGCCCAACACCAAGCTGGAGAAAGCCGATGTCCTGGAGATGGCCGTCACAGTGGCGTAGCCACAGGTGGGCTTAGGTGGGCCAGGGCCCACCCATTTATGGCTCAGGCCCACCCAACAGTAGCACATGTTTAGTGGGAACTGGCGGGAATCCCAGGCTCCGCCAGCTGAAGATTTCCCCTTGATGGTAATGAAAATGCTACTCTCCAGAATACCGGCACCTGCGCATGCTCAGTTATCAGTGCATGCCTGCTGCCAGGGTGGAAAGAAGCGTTTTCCCAGCAGCTGAGATAAATGTTTTTTGAGGGGGGGGGGGGAGAACACTTGTTCCCCACCCAATTGTTGCCTAGGCCCACCCAAAATCTGTTGTCTGGCTACGCCCCTGGGCCGTCAGCTACCTGCAGCTGCACATCTGGCCTTAAACTCAAGGTAGGCCCAAAGCTGAATTCCACACTGCCATACCTATACTACAGGATTCCCTGCCCCTTTTCTGAACTCCAGTCTCTATACAGGAAGTCTTTTCAGTTTGGAGACCCTCCTGAAGAGAGCAGAAAAGAGAGAGAGACAAATTGTTTTCTTCTCTTTTAAAATGGGAAAAAGAGTGGCCTAGTGGTTAGAACACTGGACTATGATATACAGAAGTCCTGGGACATGAAATGAAAGCTTGTTAATATTACAGACTCTGTGTGACCTTGGACAAATCATTTTACGGCCTTGTGCCACCAAAGCAGAAATGAAAACAATCAGGTCAATTTTTAAACTCCTCAGTCAGCATTACTTTTAAATGCCTGCGATGGTGTTTAAACTTATTCCCAGTTTTTTTTAGCACCAGCCACCATCTAGATAGCAGAGCTGAATATCCAGGTATGCTGCTGACTGCCAAAGTTATCCAGATAACAGGGACATTCAGTATCAGTATTTGAATAATTTAGGACAGCAAGTTTTCTCTCATTCAGGCAGTTATCCAAATAGCAGTGCTGAATATCACTTCTACCACTCAGGTGTTATCCAGATAGCACTCTAGGGTGGTCTACTATAGTTTTCGATGGTACCATCTGGAAAGTTCCAGTGAATGGCCCTGGTCAGAGGTACTCAACGGGCTAAATATATTTTGTCCCAATCTGGCCTTCCTGTTTAACAAGCCTTTGTTCTGATCCTTGGTGTCATCTTCGACTCCTCCCTCTCCTTCTCTGCGCATATCCAGCAGATAGCCAAGACCTGTCGCTTCTTCCTCTATAACATTAGCAAAATTCGCCCCCTCCTCTCCGAGCACACCACTCGAACTCTCATCCACTCTCTCATTACCTCTCGCCTTGACTACTGCAACCTACTCCTCACCGGCCTCCCACTTAGCCATCTATCCCCCCTTCAGTCCATCCAGAACTCGGCCGCACGTCTTATCTTCCGCCTCAACCGATATACTCATATCACCCCTCTCCTCAAGTCACTTCACTGGCTTCCGATCAGTTACCGCATACAGTTCAAGCTTCTCCTACTCACCTACAAATGCACTCGATCTGCAGCCCCTCCTTATCTCTCTACTCTCATCTCCCCTTATGTCCCCACCCGTAACCTCCGCTCTCTTGACAAATCCCTCCTTTCAGTACCCTTCTCCACCACCGCCAACTCTAGGCTTCGCCCTTTCTGCCTCACTTCACCCCATGCTTGGAACAAACTCCCTGAGCCCATACGCCGGGCCCCCTCCCTACCCATCTTCAAATCACTGCTCAAAGCCCACCTCTTCAATGTCGCCTTCGGCACCTAATCACTACACCTCTTCTCAGGAAATCTTAACTACCCCAACTTGACATTTCGTCCTTTAGATTATAAGCTCTTCTGAGCAGGGACCGTCCTTATTTGTTAATTTGTACAGCGCTGCGTAACCCTAGTAGCGCTCTAGAAATGTTAAGTAGTAGTAGTAGTAGTGGTGATCCAGAGATTTCCTCCTCCTTCTCTGAGTCTCCACAGTACCCCAACCTCAAATCCTCCGAGAAGCAGAAAATGGCTTTGGGAATCCAACCCAGATCTCTCACACAACAGTACTGCTACTGAGTCATGAACCTGGTTGATCCACAAATTTATTATTTATCCATTCCCCCCCCCCCCCCCCCCCATCCCATGAAAGGAACCGTACCAATAAAGATGAGTAATGCTATCAATGGACTAGAATAATTCTAGGTAGCCTGAGTTTAATGACCAACACATGACACTGTATTTTTCTTATTATTTCTAGCATCCTCTGTTAGAAATCCTCAGCAAGATTTCAACCAAGGATATCTGAGCTGTTTGAGGGAATCCTTACATTTCCTTTCCTGTTACGAACCCAAGGAGGAAGCCCACTTTTGTGAAAGCCACATGCCTCTTGTGGAAAACCCCTCTCCTGTCAAGTGTGCCCTGCCTTCCCCATCCTACCACATAACCAAGGCTCTGACCCCCCCCCCCCCCACCACCACCACCAGGAAAATGCTGCTGCCTTCTGGAGGCCATGGTAGATGATCAGAAGCTAGGTTTACTTTCCATGAAGAACCAGAAGAAGCCTGGGCTTCCCAGTTCCTCCTTCAAGTCGGAGATGGTGATTTCCGCCCTTAATATTTTTCTGGACTGAGAAATGGTGCTTTGCAGTTTGCCCGTTTTCCTTCATAATGAAAGACAGGGACTCTGCTATGACTCTTCTGCTAATCTCCACACTGTGACCAACCATGAAGGTTGAAGGTACAAAATGACATATCAGTCTTTACCTCCTGATCATGAGCTGAAAAAAAAGTTTTGAAACCTCTGGTTTCAACAATTGCAAAGTATTTTGAAACTATGTAAGGAGTCCCATTTTTTTTTCTGGACGCCATGTAGAATAGTAGCATTAAGCTGCTTTGGCATGTGGAAACATAGACACAACAGCTTATGCCAGGTCAATGCAGCCATATGCCTAAATGCACCTTGCAATGCATGCGGAATGCTTATGACAGACCTATGCTGCACCCACTGGCACTGCCCATTTGCTGTTACAACTAATGCACCAATTTTATAGAACAGTGCCTAGCAGATAGGGGGGCATAAATGCCAGTTTGTGATGTCACTATTTGAATAGGTCCAAACGTTTGGTGAAAGGGTGTCCACGAATAATCAAGCATTTGCAATAAATATCATTGTTTAATTAAATTGTACATCTCCCCCATTGTTTGGATAGAGCCTATCTTCCCCACCCCTCCTCTGTTCCCTCCTACTTGTTTCATGGGGATCAAGTGCACCTCCACATTCTGTGTGGTTGTTCTCAGGCACGAATAATCAATGTCATATATCCTCACACCATTAACTGTTGTCAAACCCTTCAGTCCAATCCCTGCCATACCATGTGTATTATATCATTTGTTTCAAAAATTTTGAAAGACCACCAGAAACAGATGCAAGTCCCTACTCCCATCATCACTGGTTTTATTGTTTTCTGAAAAATATTTATTATCACTTTTAAACTTATTTGTAGTGCACTTATCTGCAAAGCTAAGGAGAACCAGCCGTGTGATGTCAATCATTAGCCTAAGTGCACCTTTTCTACAAATTAGTGTGCACAACTGACGCCTATATTTAGGAGCCCTTCATAGAACTGCTCTTTTAGCTTGTTCCCCTGCCAGACCAGCTCTGACCGGTTGCCTATCTCCATGTAGTCGATGTCATAAAGAGCTTGGTTCTGAATGAACCTTCCTGACACAGGCACATCATGAGCTGAATTAATTCTCATAAAATGGCAGGGAGTACTGTATTCTGCTGCTGTAGCTTCACATGTCACTAGAGGGTGCTCTGACATATCAGTCTCAAGATACATTTTGCTAAGTTGGTACCATGCCAGCAACAATTTCTATGAAGGTGTCCCACTGTAAGCCATTCATGCAATATGTTCACTCATGTGACATCAGATCCTCATCCATTATGAGCTGCCCCACCAGATGGCATTCATACCAGGTGCTCCCTCAAATGCTATCATGATGGCAGATCCACATGCACTGTGAGCTGCCTTTTTTGAAGAAGATTTTTGCAAAAACTTCATTGGCTACCAGTACAATGCAGGGCTAAATTTAAAACTTCTATGTCTGATCTTCAAGGCCCTGAAAGGAAAAATAGCCCTGAGTACTGAAGAATAGGATGATCCTCCACTCACCGCCAAGGATACTAAGGTCCTCCAAGGACTTTCACTAACCACACACTCTCCAAAAGACATTACACGATGTGATATCCGCAAGCGAGCCTTCTCCGGAGTAGACCCCACACTCTGGAATGCATTGCCTGAAATGCTCCGCTTAACTCAAGACTATCTCTACTTCAGGAAGCAGGTGAAAGCTTGGCTCTTCAACCAGGCCTTTAATGGCAGAAGTAACTAACTTGTTAGTCTCACTCACACACACAAGGAGTGACTCAGGCTGCACATACTGCAGCGGGACATGTTTATCCACTCCTACCCTAGATGAGATAAAACTTAACCATCTCTCTGACCTCATGTGCAACTTTCTTCAAATGAGTCACCTTACTTTCTAACTCTTCCTACTTTCTTACCCATCTATATGTTACAACTTTGCCTTACCCTTCACTACCAATTATAATGTTCTATTACATATTGTGTAGTCATTGCAATAGTATACCATGCCATACTTTGTATTGTTACTTGAATATTTTTACTGCTGTAATAGCCTATTGCTCATGTTTGATCTATTCTTACTGTACACTGCCTTGAGTAAATTCCTTCCAAAAGGTGGTAAATAAATCCTAATAAATAAATAAAATCGATTCAATGTGCACTCATACAACAGCAGATCTATATCTACTGTGAGCCACCCCACTACAAGGCATCCTCATCATGCACATTTGAGCTACAACAGATCCCAGTGGAGGAGTGGCCTACTAGTTAGAGCACTGGTCTTGCAATCCAGAGGTGGCCAGTTCAAATCCCACTGTTGCTCCTTGTGATCTTGGGCAAGTCACTTAACTCTCCATTGCCTCAGGTACAAACTTAGATTGTGAGCTCTCCTGGGACGGAGAAATACCCAGTGTAACTCACCTTGAGCTACTTCTGAAAAGGTGTGAACAAAATCCAAATAAAAAAAAAAAATAAAAATGCACCGTGAGTTGCCCTAATGCTAGGCATCCATGCAAGTTGCATTCACCTGAAATTAGACCCCTAGTCACACCACATGCACACTTCTCTGATTGCAGAACCCTATACACCATGAGCCATCCAACTATAGGGCAACTATACCATGGCAGATTCCCATCCACTGTGAGTTCAGGGTACAACCACAGCAATTGCCCTGAGTTCCCATCCACAGGATGCCCAAAACTAAAGGAAGGACTAGGAGCCTTCAAAAATGGGACACAATTTCTTTAAGCTTGTAACTTGAAAATCAATTCTTTCATAAATGACCTGGCACGGTCAAAGAACGAAGGAACTGCTTTGGCTCTATTCTGCTAAGCTACCAATCATATTTTATTTGCACTAAGCGGGGCAATCATCCAATTTGTCACCTCAAAGGGACACAACTTTATTGACCCCTGACACAGGCGCTGTGAAACAAAACATGGCCCGTGTCAGGTCATTTATGAAAGAATTGATGTTCAAGTTACATGATTTAAAAAAATTGTGTCCTGTTTTTGAAGGCTCCTGGTGCTTCTTTCCACTGTTTGGACTTTGTTCTGTACTTTGGACCCTCTCTATGATGTTCCAAAACCAAAGGAGTCACAGGCAGCTGACAGGGCCACAGCCAAATTTCTGCCCTATTACTATTACTACTACTATTTAGCATTTCTATAGCGCTACAAGGCGTACGCAGCGCTGCACAAACATAGACGAAAGACAGTCCCTGCTCAAAGAGCTATGTAATAAAAGTGAGCCAAGTATAGGACAATCAAGCCATTGTGACATCACTGATGAGGTTGGCTCTTATTGGTGGCCTGAGGCATTATGACATCACAATATCACCTCTGATTACAAGAGACTACTACTACTACTATTTAGCATTTCTATAGCGCTACAAGGCGTACGCAGCGCTGCACAAACATAGAAGAAAGACAGTCCCTGCTCAAAGAGCTATGTAATAAAAGTGAGCCAAGTATAGGACAATCAAGCCATTGTGACATCACTGATGAGGTTGGCTCTTATTGGTGGCCTGAGGCATTATGACATCACAATATCACCTCTGATTACAAGAGACTACTACTACTACTATTTAGCATTTCTATAGCGCTACAAGGCGTACGCAGCGCTGCACAAACATAGAAGAAAGACAGTCCCTGCTCAAAGAGCTATGTAATAAAAGTGAGCCAAGTATAGGACAATCAAGCCATTGTGACATCACTGATGAGGTTGGCTCTTATTGGTGGCCTGAGGCATTATGACATCACAATATCACCTCTGATTACAAGAGACTACTACTACTACTATTTAGCATTTCTATAGCGCTACAAGGCGTACGCAGCGCTGCACAAACATAGACGAAAGACAGTCCCTGCTCAAAGAGCTATGTAATAAAAGTGAGCCAAGTATAGGACAATCAAGCCATTGTGACATCACTGATGAGGTTGGCTCTTATTGGTGGCCTGAGGCATTATGACATCACAATATCACCTCTGATTACAAGAGACTACTACTACTACTATTTAGCATTTCTATAGCGCTACAAGGCGTACGCAGCGCTGCACAAACATAGAAGAAAGACAGTCCCTGCTCAAAGAGCTATGTAATAAAAGTGAGCCAAGTATAGGACAATCAAGCCATTGTGACATCACTGATGAGGTTGGCTCTTATTGGTGGCCTGAGGCATTATGACATCACAATATCACCTCTGATTACAAGAGACTACTACTACTACTATTTAGCATTTCTATAGCGCTACAAGGCGTACGCAGCGCTGCACAAACATAGAAGAAAGACAGTCCCTGCTCAAAGAGCTATGTAATAAAAGTGAGCCAAGTATAGGACAATCAAGCCATTGTGACATCACTGATGAGGTTGGCTCTTATTGGTGGCCTGAGGCATTATGACATCACAATATCACCTCTGATTACAAGAGACTACTACTACTACTATTTAGCATTTCTATAGCGCTACAAGGCGTACGCAGCGCTGCACAAACATAGAAGAAAGACAGTCCCTGCTCAAAGAGCTTACAATCTAGTAGACAAAAAATAAAGCAAACAAATCAATTAATGTGTAGAGGAAAGAGGAGAGGAGGGTAGGTGGAGGCGAGTGGATACAAGTGGTTATAAGTCAAAAACAATGTTAAAGAGGTGGGCTTTCAATCTAGATTTAAAGATGGTCAAGGATGTGCAGTCTGACATCCTGCACTTATGTGCAGGACGTCAGACTCACAGAAACAGAAGCCTGCGCGGCCGCGTTGGTGATCTGCAAGGGCAGGCTTCTACATGGAATGTTGCTAGTGGAGGAGTAGCCTAGTGGTTAGTGCAGTGGACTTTGATCCTGGGGAACTGAGTTCAATTCCCACTGCAGCTCCTTGTGGCTCTGGGCAAGTCACTTAACCCTCCATTGCCCCTGGTGCAAAATAAGTACCTGAATATATGTAAACTGCTTTGAATGTAGTTGCAAAAACCTCAGAAAGATGGTATATCAAGTCCCATTTCCCTTTCCCTTCCCTAAAACTGCTGGTATGACCTGGTGAGAGCCACTTAACTAGGTAGGAGGGTTGAATATTGGGCAGTAAATTATAAGAAGTTCTAGATATATTACAGAACAGACCGGTATAAATGTCAAATCTCTCCCTCCCTCTGTTCACAGAGGCTGGTAGCTGCTGCTTTACTTTAGCTAGAGGGGGTCTTGGCTCCCTGCCAGACTTGCCACTCAGTTGCTTTGGTGCTCCTTCCTGTTTGACTGGTAGGACTTGACCCCTCTGCCTGTAGCGCCACCTGCAAGGTCCCTCAGCTTCGCCCCACCAGCTGTGCAGCTCCGTGGCCACTCTATTTAGCATGCAGACTGCCATTCGCATAAGCACAAAGTGCAACCAGTAAAGCACACAAGCACCCACATATAGGTGCATAACTGCTGTTTATAGAGAGATCTGTTGCTCACAAACACGACTGGAATATCCAAAGTTCTTTTACAGTGATTGCAATCATAGCTGATATAAATACACAGTCAGGCCTTTCTTCCAACACATTTCATTAATGTTACACCTGCCAGACTGGGCTCTTTCTTCCATTTTGCAGTACAGTAGAGATGGACATTGTGGCTACAGGGCCACAGAGAGTGGGGGGCAAGGGGAGCAACATTCCCCTGGGCCCGGCCTCCAATGGAGACCCGGCGCTGGGGTCTGTCTCTCTCCTGCTCCTGACAGGACCTGGGTGATCGCATCCTGACAGGAGCAGGAGAGAGAAAACTCCAGCGCCGGTTCCCCACCCCCTTAGAAGCTGTGGAGGAGCAGACACAGGGCTTTAGGGCCTCTGGTTTGGCTGGTGGGGGTCCCTAAGCCCAAAGTGGGGGGGGGGCGCAACTTGCCTCACCTCCCTGCCCTCTGATACAACTCCACATACCTTGCCTGGCAGGGGTCGCCAAGCCCAGTGGCGTACCAAGGGAGGGCAGTGGGGACGGTCCACCCTGGGTGCACACCGCTGGGGGGGTGCGTGCGGATCTGTCGGCAACGCTTGTTCCCTGCTCCCTCTGCCCCGAAACGGGTTACTTCCTGTTCCAGGGCAGAGGGAGCAGGTAAAAATGCACCCAGGGGGGGGTGTCATTTTGCCGGGGGTGGGGGGGGGTCGCTGCACCCTGGGGGGTCGCTGCACCGGGGGGGGGGGGGCGCATCGGCGATCCGCCCTGGGTGTCAGCCACCCTAGGAACACCACTGCCCAAGCCCCACCAGCAGAAGTCTTCCTCCAGCACTGGTGTCTACCACATTGCCTGCCCTGCGGCTGCTTTTTCAATCATGTTGCATGGCAGGCCATGTGGTGGACACCAGTGCCATAGGAAGACTTCTGCTGCTGGGGCTTGGGGACCCCTGCCAGCCAAGGTATGTGGAGTTGCGGCGGAGGGCAGGGAGGTGGGGCAAAATGCACTCCCCACTTTGGGTTCCAGCCCCCCCCCCCCCCAATTTTTGTGGTCTGGCTATGTGGTGGTCCTGGGGCGGTCCTAGCAGTGGCAGCCTGGAGGAGGGTCCAGCAGCGGCAGCCCTGCCCCGGTGCCCGGCTCAGTCTCGGCAGCCCTAGTGGGCTAGATTCTATATATGGTGTCTAAAAAAAAATTGGCATTGAAAACCCCCCACTTAAGTGGTATTCCATAAGGTGCACCTAAAGTTCAGTGTGGTTTATAGAATTAACACTTAAGCAGAGAGGTTGCATGTAAATTTAGGTGGCCATCACTTGCACCAATGAAAATATGGTGCAAACGCCTTTGCCTAAATTTACATGCGGAACACTGATATTCTATAATTACGTACATAACTCAGAACCACTCCCCTGACCTGCCCCGAAATGCCCATGAGCCTCCCATTTCTGTGCCCCCTTTTTCAGGCCGTGCGTAAATTTTAGGCACAAATCCTGCACTTAAATTTATGTGCGTAAGTCTACTACTACTACTACTACTACTACTCATCATTTCTATAGCGCTACTAGATGTACGCAGCACTGTACACTTGAACATGAAGAGACAGTCCCTGCTCAACAGAGCTTACAATCTAATTAGGACAGACAAACAAGAGATAAGGGAATATTAAAGTGAGGATGATAAAATAAGGGTTCTGAACAAGTGAATAAGGGTTAGGAGTTAAAAGCAGCATCAAAAAGGTGGGCTTTTAGCTTAGATTTGAAGATGGCCAGAGATGGAGCTTGACGTACCGGCTCAGTAAGTCTATTCCAGGCATATGGTGCAGCAAGATAAAAGGAACAGAGTCTGGAGTTAGCGGTGGGGGAGAAGGGTGCAGATAAGAGAGATTTACCCAGTGAACTGAGTTCCCGGAGAGAAGCAAAGAGTGGAGAGGTACCGAGGAGCTGCAGAGTGAATGCACTTATAAGTCAACAAGAGGAGTTTGAACTGTATGCGGAAATGGATAGGAAGCCAGTGAAGTGACTTGAGGAAGTCCCAATTAAATCTAATTAGTGCCAATAATTGCTTGTCTAAAAGCCTATTATTGGCACTGATTGGCTCATTATTCTATTAAATTGCATGCACAAATCGGGAACTCGCCTAAATTTGCATACGCAAAAACAAATCACAAATGTGCCTAATTCTATGATCCAAGGGACAAGGGAAACAGAGAAGTGAAGGATAATCAAATCACTGCCATGGTATAAAGGAGTGGGGATGGACTGTCATTTGCAATGAGTGTGTAATGTTTTCCCAACAGTGCACGCATTCAAGCCATTGCACATGTGCACACTGGTTGGGAAAAAAAGTGCGTACCTTTTCTGAGTGCAACCTCTTTGCAAATATTGTGCTCTCTTTTGAAAGAGCACACACCCAATGACTCTGCTCCTCTGACAAACTAAAATAAACATTCCTGGAGACATCATGAAATGACAATTTTTCTGGCTGTCCATCCCTATAAGGGAGCGCTAGTGCCAGTGGCGTAGCGAGGGCGGCTGCCACCCGGAGCGGTTCGCTGCTGTGCACCCCCCCTGGGGTGCAGCATGACACGCCCCCTCAGCGCATCAACCCCCCTTCTTGGCGCATCAACCCCCCCCTCAGCGCATCACCCAAGCCCCCCCCCCCCGAGTGCATTCTTGCCTGCCGTGTGCATGCCGCTGGGGGGGCTGTCGGTTCCCCTGGTTCCCTGCTCCCTCTGACCCGGAACAGGAAGTAACCTGTTCTGGGGCAGAGGGAGCAGGGAACCAGCGGAGTCGACACCCCCCCAGCGGCGTGCACCTGGGGTGGACCGCCCCCATCGCCCCGCCCTTGCTACGCCACTGACTAGTGCAACAGTAGAGTTGGACTGTGTAGTGCATTTTGAAAGTACCTCTTAGCGGTAGGGCTTACCGCTCACCATTCTAGCACTATATTTCCTCAGGGGGCAGCACAGTTACCACTGGGTTAGCGTGTGATTCCTTACCACCACCTCAACGGGTGACGGTAAGTGCTCTCCCCCTCATGGCCATGCGGTAAGTTCAGTCTTACCACATAGCCATTTCTTTTATCGGCCTTTTTTACCTGCTGCAGTAAAAAGGGCCTCAGCACACAGCAGAAATGGCCCCCGCTGCTAGCGCAGGGCCCTTTTGACCACAGCTCAGTAAAAGGACCCCTAAGTTAATTGTGTTGTTTGGTTACACGCCCATAGCCTGCCCATGCTCCGCCCATGTGTACGCCCCCCTGCAATGATGCACTATAGCACTTTGTCACTACCTTACAGAATAGAGCCTAGAACAAGAACGCACGTCACTGCTGATCATTGGTGCCAATGATGCAAACAGTTGACGCATGCTTCTAGGTGCTCTTTATAGAACAGCCCTGAAAAGGCCCAACGAACTAATCATATTTAACATAGCATTTCCCAGGGGTGGAACTACATGGGGCCACAGGGGCATGGGCCCCCACAGATTAAGCCCTGGCCCCCTCTACATTTGACTCCTCCCAGCCGCCGACTCCCCCCCTGCCACCCGCCCCCCCACCCCACCGCCGAATCAGGTACCTTGTTTGCTGGCGGGGCCCCAACCCCCGCCAGCCGAAGACTCTTCTTCAGCACCGGTCAACTCCGGCACCTTCGTTGTGTGATAATCTGTTTCTGACGCCTTTCGTCCTGCACGGGGCTACATACAGGACATGCACAGTGCAGGACGTCAGGAGTTTGAAACAAATCATCACACAGCGAAGGCGCCAGAGTAAACCGGCGCTGAAGAAGACTCTTCGGCTGGCGGGGGTTGGGGTCCCCTGCCAGCAAACAAGGTACCTGGCGGCGACAGGGGAGGGTTTTTGTGGTGGCGGTGGTGGCAGCGGTGGCGACGGGGGGGGGGTTGCAGTTGCGGCGGCGGGGGGTCCCGAAGTGGCGGAGGGGTCGGCGGTGTGGGGAGGCAGCTAAACAGTGCGCCCCCCACCTTGGGCTCTGGGCCCCCCCCCCTCCTGCCAAAGTCTGGCTACGCCCCTGGCATATCCAGTCACTCATGCCACTTCAGGACTAGCTTGCCACACAACCTGAAACTGAGACCATTTCCTCGTCCCTTATTCAACGGTGCTTATCATTTACCCTCAGTCTAGCCATCCATTTTCATTTATTCCAGGGTCTTTGTCTTGCCCATCTTGTCTGTTTATATGTCTGAAGTGCACGTCTGCTCTGCTGCTCATTAAGATGTTTCGTTGTATTATGCTGATACTGTGCACATTGTATCTTTGTTATACTGTGCCACCTATTAAAGTGTTTCATTCATATTATGCTGACAGTGTATCATATTACTTTTAGATGAACTTTCTACTGTGCTGTTTTAATGCATACATTATGAACGAGAGGACATGAAATGAGATTGAAGGGGGGCAGACTCAAGAAAAATGTCAGGAAGTATTTTTTCACGGAGAGAGTAGTGGATGCTTGGAATGCCCTCCCGCGGGAGGTGGTGGAAACGAACACGGTAACGGAATTCAAACATGCATGGGATAAACATAAAGGAATCCTGTTCAGAAGGAATGGATCCTAAGAAGCTTAGCCGAGATTGGGTGGCAGAGCTGGTGGCGGGAGGCGGAGATGGTGCTGGGCAGACTTATACGGTCTGTGCCAGAGCCGGTGGTGGGAGGCGGGACTGGTGGTTGGGAGGCGGGGATAGTGCTGGGCAGACTTATACGGTCTGTGCCCGGAAAAGGACAGGTACAAATCAAGGTAAGGTATACACAAAAAGTAGCACATGTGAGTTTATCTTGTTGGGCAGACTGGATGGACCGTGCAGGTCTTTTTCTGCCGTCATCTACTATGTTACTATGTTACTATGTCACTGTATCAAACTATTGTTATTAGGAGGATTTATAAGTGCATAAGTACATAAGTGTTGCCATACTGGGAAAGACCAAAGGTCCATCGAGCACAGCATCCTGTTTCCAACAATGGCCAATCCAGGTCACAAATACCCGGCAAGATCTAAAAAATGTAGAAAACATTTTACTATTACTACTACTACTAATAGCATTTATATAGCGCTACCAGACGCACGCAGCGCTGAACATTTGACATAGAGAGACAGTCCCTGCTCAAAGAGCTTACAATCTAGGTAAAACAGACAGACAAGACATTACGGGCAAGGGAATTACAGGGTAAAGAGGTACAGAGGAGGAGGAGGGCAAATGAGTAGCGGTTAGGAGCCAAAGGCAGCAGTGAAAAGGTGAGTCTTCAGCATAGATTTAAAAACAGGTAGAGATGGAGCTAGACTTATGGGCTCAGGAAGATGGTTCCAGGCATAAGGTGCAGCAAGATAGAAGGAACGAAGTCTGGAGTTAGCGGTGGAGGAGAAGGTGGACGACAAGAGAGACTTGCTCAGAGAGCGGAGTTCACGGGGAGGAATGTAGGGAGAGATGAGAGAGGAGAGGTAACGAGGGGTCATAGAGCTGCTTATCCCAGAAATAGTGGATTTTCCCCAAGTCCATTTAATAACAGTCTATGAACTTTTCCTTTAGGAAGCCGTCCAAACCTTTTTTAAACTCCGCTAAGCTGACTGCCTTTACCACATTCTCTGGCAACGAATTTCAGAGTTTAATTACACGTTGAGTGAAGAAAAAGTTTCTCCAATTTGTTTTAAATTTACTACATTGTAGCTTCATCGCATGCCCCCTAGTCCTAGTATTTTTGGAAAGCATGAACAGACGCTTCACATCTACCCGTTCAAGTCCACTCATTATTTTATAGACCTCTATCATATCTCCCCTCAGCCGCCTTTTTTCCAAGCTGAAGAGCCCTAGCCGCTTTAGCCTTTCCTCATAGGGAAGTCGTCCCATCCCCTTTATCATTTTCGTCGCCCTTCTCTGCACCTTTTCTAATTCCACTATATCTTTTTTGAGATGCGGCGACCAGAATTGAACACAATATTCGAGGTGCGGTCGCACCATGGAGTGATACAAAGGCATTATAACATCCTCATGTTTGTTTTCCATTCCTTTCCTAATAATACCTAATATTCTATTTGCTTTCTTAGCCGCAGCGGCACACTGAGCAGAAGGTTTCAACATATCGTCATTTAATTTCTCTATCTCTACGTTTACCTCACTGTTCTAATTGGATATTACATTGTCATTTGTTCATTTTACTATAGTTATGCTGCTAATACAGTGTAAGTTGTTTATATCAAGCTGTGCTTTATTGTTCAGCACTTTGGATGAATCTCTTCATAAAGGTGGATAATAAACCTTAATAAATAAATAAATGATATACAATTAAACAGGCACAGAATTAATGCTAAAATTCATCTAAACATAAGCACAAAATATAATAGAACACATGTAAGACAAAGAGGCACAAAGTGGGAGGAAAACCTTCAGTACCTGAAGGCCCCGTAGAGCACACCAGCATTACAAAATGACAAATTAGTACGCAGATACAAAGTCATTAATTATAGGTTCTTAAGCATGAATTTGTCATCTTTCTTATTATAAAAACTGGAGGGAAAAAAAGTCTCTGTAATATAATGAGCTCATTGGCCACAAGGAACTTGTGCATTGCAAGGACTTTCTGGTATCCATCTGCCCACTATTTACTGATGATTTTTATGATGGGTATAAAATCAGAGAAGCCTTTCAGGAAATAGGGCTCAATATGTGATTGTGGGACTTCTAAGCAGCCTCTGAGAAGAGCAGGGCACTGTTAAGTCTGTTGATGACACCTCCCCAGATTCTTTTTTTTTACAAAGGACCTATTAGCCTCAGAGTGTGGGCTTTGGGCTTCTCTGAGTTTCCCACACTTTCTTTCTCCATGTTAATACTTTCAAAAGGAGCACAAAGGAAGTGTGCCTTGCAACAGTCCATGTTAGTGATGGTTCTTTGCCTTCCCTTTGTTCTTCTCGGCAGTTCCTGTCCCCATCGACCATCTGGATAGCCCTTTCCCATGCATCCACATTGATTGATCCGCATTATCTGAGGCCTGGAAAACCTGGGAACATAATGCTCTCTGCCATTTATAGTGCTGAGAAGAAAATTACTGAATCCTTGATTTTAAAAACCAACAAACAGAAGCAAAAATTGCTACGTTATTTTTGTGTAGTATCAATGATTACAAAAATTATCACTATATGTATTATTAATACAGGAATGTTAATGGGATGCAAGCAAAATTTCTAGTTTATGAAGTCCAGAGAGTTCACTTCTTAAATTTGAGCTCAGAGAGGTTAAGGAGCCCTTTTATAAAGCTGCAATAGGGCTACTGCGGCAATGGCATGTGGCAATTTAGCCCTACCACCGGGCTACTGCAGGCGCCCGGCGGTAGTTCCGATGTGTGCCATGCGCCATTTCCAGCGCTCGTAAGAACCTCATAGATTCACGTCAGCATTAACTATCTCCCAATAAGATACTGAGCTCCATGAGAAGATAAATTGTATTTTTATTTCAGATGTATTATTGAGTAGAGAGGTGTGGTAGCCATGTTAGTCCACTTTTAAAGGTAATCAATAGAAATAAAACAAAATAAAACATGGAAAAGAAAATAAGATGATACCTTTTTTATTGGACATAACTTAATACATTTCTTGATTAGCTTTCGAAGGTTGCCCTTCTTCCTCAGATCGGAAATAAGCAAATGTTGGTAGATGACAATATATATAAGTGAAACATCAAAGCATTTCAGTGACAGTCTAACAGGATGGGGGTGGATAGATGAGAGACAGGAAGAGTCGGGTGGATGAGGGACAGGGAGATATGCATGGAGACAGGAGGGTGAAAAAGCAGTACAATTTTATGGTTTATAATGGGCTAGAAAACCCAGATCTTTGTTAAGTCCTGTCTGGTGGGTGTCAAAATATTTAATCATTCTGACTTCAAAGGTCTTACGTTCTTGTATTGTTTTAAAGTTCCCTTTCAGGATTCTTACCATGAAATCACTGGTCCAGTGTTCTGGTTTTGTAAAGTGCTGCCCCACAGGCGAGACATCTTTATTGGTACTAGCATTTTTCATATGGTGTCTATGTAAATTACATCTCTTCTTTAGCATCTGACTTGTTTCTCCAATGTAGCAGCCTTCGTTGCATTTTTTACACTGAATGATATATCCCACATTGGAAGATAAGCACATGAAAGATTCCTTAATGTTGAATATTTTTCCTTTGTGAATGACTGTGGGGTCAAATGGGCATCTGCAAAAAATTAAAACTAGTGTGTACGTATTTACAGCCTGAGCCCTTGCCGCCAGCCATTGACTTAGCGGTAAGGGCTCATGTGCTACCTACGCAGTAACCAGCATGCGCCAACATAGCCACGCTGCCTATTACTGCCGGGAACACCCCTCGCGGTAGAAAATAGACAAATATTTTCTACTTCGGGATTTGGCGGGCACCAAACTCAGAATTACCGCCAGGTGCACGTGCTACCCCGGAGGTTGTGCCCATTTGGCGCATTCTACCCCACGTGTCAGCCCTCCCACGGCTTTGTAAAAGGGCCCTTAAATACACAATTACACTAAATAATGTTCATAAACAGAACTATGGAAGAAGCAAGTGGGCTGCCAAGGAGATTTTAAAATTCCTAATATCTCCATCCTCTGAAACATACATGGAGAATAACCTGTCCTACACCATACACTAAATACAGAAATTAACTGAATTGCGCATGTGTATGAGAACCTCAACTAGGAACAGACACATATGTGTCACACACAAACACACACTTCTAATAGCTTCCCTGACAGATTATACAGCACTGGAAGTGTGTAGGATAGTGGGAAACAGAAAAGGCGTGGGTGAGCTTCACATCTACCCCCCCCATATGGCAGAGGTGACCCTAGAGATGTTGTGCAGGAAGACTGAATAACTCCAAGGTGATCCTCCTCCTTCTCCAGGCTTATAATTAACATCAGACAGTGGGAGTCCTACATTTTCCGAGTTTCCCACACATTACCCCATTCACAGTGTTAAACTGTTAACAAGGGGCGTGGACATCCGGGGCTGAAAGCCCCTGCCTGCAGAACCATCTGGATAGCTCTTGTGGCAGAGGATGCATGTCAAGTGAAAGCAACTTGTTGAGAACAGTATGACAGCTGACACTCTGTAATACCTGTAATTGGGTCAAGCCACAGGGGGGAAAAAAATGTTATGTTTCCTAATGTAAGCCAGCATAATGCTGGGCTCCTGTAAAAAGCATGCATACATAGGACGTACGAATTCTTTCTGTGCTTGTCCCAGTCCCTGCAGTCATTCAATAACTTGGTTTGTGATCAAACGTGTATATCTCAAATCCAACCCAAACTGCACAATTCCTATTTATTTAAATGTAGGCAGGGGCAGACTGAGGGTGGTCTGGGCCCCCCACCCGGCCGCTGCCTGACATAACCCCTACTGCCGCACTGCTGCTCCCTACTGCTACAGCTGCCCCGGTCCTACCTGAAGGGCCCTGGTGGTCAAGTGGTCTCTACAAGGGGGGGAGCCTGTTCTTTCCTGCCCGCTGCACTGCCACTATTCCCCTGCCTGATGGCGCCACCATATTTTCAAAATGACGGCCGAGACTTCTCACGATAGTCTCACGGGTCTTGACAGCCTCGCGAGACTCCCTGCGGAAGTATGGCAGTGCCGGGCATTGGGAATTGCAGCAGCACAACAGGCAGGAAAGAACAAGTGTGCCCCCCCCCCCCCCCCCCCACAGAGGCCACTAGACCACCAGCAGCATGTCTTTTAAGGTAGGACTGAGAAAGGCTCTAGTGTGCGGTGGGCATCCGGGCAGAGCCTCTGGGCCCTCAGGCACTGCCTGTTTGCCTGAATGGACAGTCTGCCCCTGAATGTAGGCTAGGGTGAGCCACAGGGATAATCTCTGTTTCCATAACTAGTATCCCGATGTTCAGAAGCAAACGCGGGTGCTAGAGGCCATTAACGCTGAACTAGCACCCACATTAGTAAACGCAGAATACTCAGATGCTCTGGCACAGGAAATGAATGTACCAGAAATTAGTGTAAATCAGTGGCATAGCTATGTAGGGCCATGGGGGCCTGGGACCCCGGCATTCTGCCTTCTTTTACATTGCTCCCACTTTATGGAAAGCATTTCCAGTGTTTTTACGTTTTGAGTCCTGCTACCTAAAATTTAGATCTGGTTTAAAAACATTGTTATTTCAGAAAGCATGTGGGGCACAGGCTTTGAGCTGAGTCTTTAGCTGTTGGTTGCCTGGGTTGGGTTGGTTCTCAGTTTGTCATATTTGTGTTTCTCTCTCTTATTATCATATCCTATTGATTATTGGCATTCCTTTCGTTTAAACTAGTATGTAAACCGTCTTATGCATCCACTCGTTAGGCAGTATATCAAGCATTGTCTAGTCGGATCTGCCTGTTGTTGCGGTTCTGCGGGCCTGCCGCCGACCAATTGCGGCCTGACCTGCTTGTGCTGAGGGCGTTGGCTTTTGTTCCTGGCTACACCTCCCTGCTCTCTCTCCCAAGTTTGACTACCACCAGCTGGACCTTCCCCGGTTCCCGTTTCATCTCTCCGGGCCGCTCCTGCTTCTGGTGCTCAGCCGTTCACCAGCCGTTGTTCCCCACTGCAGCTCCGTTAGGCTTCTGGCATCTCATCTCCTGGTTGCTGCTCCACTCGTTTTGGGTGCTGGTGGTCAGTACCGCAGCAGTTTTCAACGTAACTTGCACCATGTTGTTCCGGCTTGGCCAGTCTGGCCTCTTCACATCTTTTCAAGCCTTCCCTGGTTTCGCCAGCTCTCCATCGTGGATTGCCATGCAGACAGCTGTCCTGGGCTCTCACTGGGATCCCCTACGGCGCCTTGTTGGGAACTGTTCCAGCCACTCTGATGCCTCTCAGCATCTGGATTACCACTGTTCATTTTAGACTCTTTTCCCTTCCCTTCCCTTCCCTTCCCTTCCCTTCTATCTTTGTTCCTCGACCTTCTCTAATGTCATTGTAATTGTTCTCTCAGTTCATTGTAAACCGCTTTGGGGCTGCTTTAGTGGCAAAAAGCGGGGTATAAATGTTCTACATAAATAAATAAAATAAATTGTATAATAAACAATAATCTCAAGAGGACAGACCTTACTATAGGGCCCTTTTGCAAGTACAATGCAGGTAAAATTAGACCTGCCGCCCAGCTACCGCGTGCCCCGAGCAGTAATTCTAATTTTTACGTGTGTCCAATATGTGCAGCAGGAAATAATTTTTATTTTCTACCGCGTGGCACTAACCGGGCGATAATCGGCAGTGTACGCGCGCTGAGGATTACTGCCAGGTTAACGCATGAGACCTTATTGCTAAGTCAATGGGTGGTGGTAAGGTCTCAGGCCCAAAATAGACGCCTGCCAATTTTTAGTTTGCCGCACGTCCATTTTCGGCCAAAACCCCCCCCCAGACCTTTTTTGCAGGCGCACTAAAAAATGGACCTGTACGTGTCCAATACACATGCCTACACCAGCACAGGCCATTTTTCGGCGCCTTAGTAAAAGGACCCCTATATATCTTATTCATACTGGCTGCATTTAACTATCTTATGGCCATGTCCCATCACTTCTCTTGATACAGTACTGGTCAGCTGAGTTCAAGTATGAATTTTGGGTTTCCAGTGGATCAGGAGAGTCCCTGGTTCAGTTCTCAGATCAGGTTTTCTATACCCTGGGTAGTGTATAATTATACTACAGCAAGAGGCCCTCACTGGATGCCCACCGGAAGGGTGGAAGGCCAGATTTTAGGACTAAGGCTGTAAAAATACCAGCTTGGTTTAAAAATCTATGACTGGCTGAGCAAGGACATGCTTTTCCTGTAAGTTAATATGTGTCCCCGCTTGGGATCCATCCATTGGAATAGTGGTGGGTCAATTTACATACCTTAAACAGCTTAAACTGCTAAAAGGCACTGACTAGGCCTCATTAGAATTTAGTGTGACATTCAAAAGCAGTGCAAAAGCCAAGATCAAGGAATTGATGGCTAAAATCCTAAGTCAGATCACAAGATGATATAAGACAGAGATGTCCATGTTTGGATGTTTGGATGTCCGTATCTAGGGAAGTGTTTACAAAAAGGGAGCTGTCCAAGAGAGGAGGGAGACTTTCCTGTGAGCAGGGTCTTGCTTAAGAAGCGAGCTAAAGACAAAACCATGTTAGCAAGATAGAAGCTACTCATTAGCATGAGCCAATCAGTGACAACCATGACATTAGCATAGATCCAATCAGGTATATCTACTGTCATATTATCCATATCCTGAAGGCACTTATAAAAATCAGGGTATTTCCTGGTTTGAGTTAGAGAGACAAGGGTTGGTACTCTCTCTCCAAGGGAAACCAATGTGTCCAGCAGAATTAACAAATTACCTAATTGCTTTCCCTTGTAAAACCTCCAATTGGTAAAAGAAATTATAAAACATTAGCAAATAATTAACACCTGTTTGTAGCTTATTATATTCCTATAATTAATTGATTGTACATGCCTGTTGTCAATCACTGATTTGACTTATACCTTAGCAAATAAACTCCTCATTCCAAATGATGATTTGTGGGCTTCACTTAATGATCAAAGGCTGTAAGTATAAATGCATTGTATAACTTGTAATCTAAATCCAGTTTGTTATAAGGCTGGTATCTTTTCCTTAGACCTAACGTCTCCCTTAGAGGCAATAACTCCTTGATTACCCCAGTACTAGTGTTATTTAGAGATGGAGTCAGATTAAGGTCACTCTAGCCTTCTTGGGGGGGGCTCGGGACCCCCCAATTCTCAACATTGGTGACCCTCCGTTCGATTTGAACACGCCACCAGAATTTTTGTCAAAGTGGGGTTACTTATAGTTCTTGACTAAAATTCTGTTGTTTTATCTTCCAATTGATTGCTGTCCCTCATAAAGATCCAGAATTTCCTCCCCGGTGTTTCATACCCCTTATTACAGCATTCTGCTTTCTCTCTCTAAGCTTTCACTCCTTCCTGTGGTTAAGCCACTGTCAATTTCCCTTCCGTTATACTTTCCTATCGCAGTCAGTGAATTCTGTCCGTCCTTTCGTATACTCAGTTCTTTTCTCCCTGTTCTCCTGTCCCTCTTCCTCTTATGTTCATTCTCGTTATGTTCTTCTCCATCCCTGGCCGTTTTGATTGTGGTCCTACTCTGGTCTGTGATACTCAAGGTAGTTCTCTATAATCTTCTATCTCTCCCTTCCAATCATTCTGGTTTGTGTGGTATCTGTCTTATGCTTCAACACTGACAGGCTTGCCCCCACCTCTGTTCCTGCTCCCTTAGATGCTCACTCTCGCCTATTCTGTTTCTGGCCACTGTTGATTTCTCCCCATCCCTGTTAGAAACTGTCCTGATGTGTTGTTGTGCACGATTTATTGTTTAAATCTTCTTTCTAGTTGTGCGTTGGCTTCACATTTAAAACTGCGTAGTAAGTCTTGCTTCCTTATCTTTCTGTTACTGCCAGACTTTATGGGCACTCTTTCTCCGCCCCCCCTTCCTTCCTGTCATACAGCTTTCATAGCATAATTTTTGGCTGAATTTATAAACTGCTGTTTTATTTTTGCTTTCTAAAACTGTTTCTGAGACTTTCAGAATTAAGATGCTTTATTTGGCAATCTAATCTGTTGCCCGGTTTCGTTAAAACTCAGAGACAGGGTTTTTTTTTTTTTTTGTTTGTTTTATGCTGCAAGAGACAGTTTGGTAGATCTTATCGTGTTCCACAATGTGGTTATGAAGTTTCAAAGGTTTGATTAATACAGGAGTTCACGATACTAAATCTTATCTCTATTTCTCCTGCGTAGTCCCTTTCCTTTTTTTACTGCGACATTTTTTTTCACTTCCCCTTTTCTCGCTTGGGCGTAAACTTTTTTTCCTGTTGTACTCCTGTACAGACTGTTACTAAGATGCTCATTATTGCTTGGCAACAGTTTCCGGTGCTTATTTCCTGTTTCACTGAATCTATTGCCAGTCTGTCAGCCTGATTTCAATTTCTCCCTTACATTCTATTTTTCAAGTGGGTAGAGCCCCTGCTATTGCTGCACGTATTTTATGGTTTCTGCATTTATCCCTTAGCTGGTGATTGTTTTAGCAGTTTTTTTCAGCAGGTGCCTAGCCGTCCTTCTCTTACTTACTCTCCTCCAGCACTGCCCCTCCCTTTCTTGATGGTTGCTCTGTCTCAGTCTCTAGTGGTTTTGCACTTTTTTTCCCCCTTGCTATCCTTTATATTAGCTTAAATAAGACTTGCTCACCATGCTGTTACAGGGCTTTCAAAATTTATTTTGTGTATATTTCATGGACTGCTTATTGATTGATATGTTAAATCCATTTCTCTGAGCTATCTGCCAGCGTTAAGTTTAGCTCAGCCTTATACAACTGCTTACTTATTGGTTCGCTACGGTTGTCTGTCAATATTTTTAATCCCACCCACTTCCCTTTTTAGGCATGATACTTTTCTTTCAGACTTTCGTGCTTGAATTGCAGTGCTCATTTTTGTATTTTGATTTGTGGCTGAAACTACACAACTTTTTACTTGTTTATTTCTAATTAAATTGTCTTCTTCACTCCTGACATAACTGAACGAATGAATTTGTACTGTTTGCTTTTGCATTATAGGCTTCTTCACTGTCAGCTGTTCCGTTCTAATGCTTTTGAGTTTCCTTCTCCTGGTTTGTTGAGTGGAAAATATATTGTCTAGTGAATGATGAACGTGGAATTTTTCACATTTTTTGTCCTGACTAAGGTGTTCCAACTAAAGGCTCTTTTTATGACTGTGCCTTCCCCGAAGAGCTTACATTTGTTTTGTTTTGCTTTGGAATATTTCGTTTTTTCTCTATTTTTCTACCACTTCTATAGTAATTTTCAGGGGCTTTTCCCCGGGACATACTATACTTTTATTGTTTTCTTATATACTAGTGTCACGCTATAATCATTGGGTTCGATACCGATGCCTGGGGCTTACATCCATCAAAGGTTACCCTTAAATGGATGACGGTATCTCAATTAGTAGAAGCAGACTTCCATTCCATTTTCGGAGTGGCCTGCGGATTCGGCATTATTGCCCGTATATGAGTTACCTAGTCCAGATGACCGTGGGAGTAATATAGAGACGTCTGACGCTTTTCATTGCGAGTTTGGACAAGTTAACGAGGGCTTCTGAATATTTTTTGAACTGTTAGTGGTAGACGAGCAAACTCCTAACTTTTTCAATGTTTTAGGAAGGTTAGTAGTAGAAGAGCAGACTCCTAACCAGGTTAGTGGTAGAAGAGATGACTCCTAACCATAAATTTTTGCTTGGTTTATAAGGTTCATTGTGGAGGTTAGTTGTAGAAGAGTTAAACTCCTAATCAGCGGAAACCCTGTGAACCACTGCTCCTTGATTCATGATACCTTGTTCGCTGGTTTCTTGAGTTCTTTTGGGAGTGTTTGCGATATCCCTTTTTGGGGATTCTACCATGGGTTAGAACCCATGGCCAATAGTAGCAGGAATAACTCTTGGCAGGCAGTAGCAGCAGAGAACACTCCTGTCTTTAGAAGCACACTCTGGGGAGTAGTTTTCATTAATTAGGGGTAGAGTAGTATAAATATATAATAGCTGACACTACGTATTTATTTACTGTTGTACTGTCTCTCTAATCATATTTCTGTTTACAGTTTTTGTCTTGCTTTCTCCTAATGTCACTTGCGGTCAAAGCGTTGAGCTTTCCGCCAATTAGTAATTTTTATTTTGGGTCCCTTTGTTGGAATACATTAATAGATGCGTGAGTATGAATGTGTTATGTCTCTGCATGTTCTACTATCCGGATAATCATCACATGTTTTTGTAAACTGTTAGCACATTATCATTTCTAGGTCTCCTTGCTATCTCTGAAGCTGCCTTTTGAACCACTAACTTTGTACCAGGTTCTAGGTCTGGTCAATATATATATTATTATTAATCTAGTTCATTTTTTCTATAGCATGTTACAGGTCTGAAGCTCATTTGTAGACCACTTGCTCACTAGGTCCCGTGGTTATACATATTGGGTGATGTTGTTCACTACCCATTATGTCATATCTTCCGCAACCAACACCAGATACTGGTGATCTGACATCTATTCAGATCTCTGGTAAGGACTTTCTGGAACAAACCTTTCTATTTTGCGGTTGACCTCCCTATGCCACCGAGAGTTCAGAAGGGCATAGTGATCCCGCCAACTGTTCTCTTTCTCAATTGATTTTCTGCGCTGGAGATTACATTGTATGAATCGTGAGTATATTTTCATTTATTGTATGTGTTACTATTAAGCTTGCCGTTGTATACTTTCATGGCATGTTGGATTAGCTCTAATTTGAATGTTTTATTTTACCAAATTTAGGATTAAGATTTTGTCCTCAATACACAGGGACGCCTCTGTATGTGGGACAATAACTGTGTCTGTGTATGACTGTGGTTTTCCTTTTCTGTTTGTGTGCTGTGACTTGTGATTGGCTACTGGAATATTTATTTTTATATTTTTTTTTCCTTTTGAAACCCTATACAATTCCTTAACTGTGCACAATTCCAATGATTGCTTTTGAACTACATTAAAAAATATCTTGCTTCCTCTTCTGAGCTTTAAGTTTTCTACATATCAGGATTAGGTTACAGTTTTAATTTCACGTCTATATGTTCCTGTGTGTCCTGTGATAGATGGCATATATTAAACCAGTTAATTATTAAGGAAACATTTCTTTAGTTTTAAATTTGTGCTTTAAGGTTACTCTGCGAGATTACCTATCAACTGCAGTGGTAGTAAATCTCAAAGGAGTGTTTTTTTCCAGGATTGTATATTATTTCATTTAAGCAATGTTTGTTTGATTTGTGACGTGATGTTAAATACCTGATTGTTTTTGACTTCTGGTAAATTGCTTTCACTAGAAATGCAAGCACTTTTTAGTTTTAATTTTATAGGTGTGCGTCCGTGTATGTGTTCTTTGAAAATTACATAATTGTTTCAGATATTTCCTATGAAAGGTTCTATATTATATGCCATCTAAAACACTGTTTCTTTGTGATGTTGGTTAAAATAACTAGTGCTGATGTTCACTTCCTGGTTCTCTATTGGGGATGTGTTCCGTAATAATGTATTAAGTGTTTTAATTTTTCTTTTCACGTCTTATCTACTACTCTCAAACTTCCTTCCCTGCCTCTTAAAGATTTATAGTTTTAAGATATATTATTGTATAGAGTTTCAGCATTTTTGGTTCTCAAACCCCAAATGGCACAGTTAAATTTCGTTTCCGGATTCCATAATACTACGGTGCCTGCCTTATTATGTATGCAATAGGGTTCGGAGATTAACCCTTGCATAACATAATTAACTAGTAAATCTGAACTAAAGAAATTCAGGTTGCTATTATTTCAGAGCTATGTTCAGATAAGACTAGCTACAATTGCCAATTTCCTCTTCATTGAGAACCGTACCTCTGGTAGCAGATAAAGTAATAACCTTCTCCTCTTTTCCTCTCCTGAAGTATTAATTCTATGAAGACTAATTACACCAGCATGAAGTATTAATATAAAAACTTCAACTTACAGTTTTGGTCTGATGTATAGCCCTATTTTCAGTCACCATAATATCCAATGCTTGCAGTGAGCAGTAAACTCAAAATAAGCACAGGAAACACCGTTATTTCGTGATTTCCTTAGGACCGAATGACAGAGATTAACCCTTGTAGTTCTTATTTTCTCTTAAGTTCATTTTTACAAAAGCTTTGAACTCAGTATATGATACAGGAATTCATTACGTGTTTCAGATTTTTAATAACTAGATGGGTTTTTCTATGATTCTGTATTATCCTTGCTACTCTTTGTTTAGAATTCAATTTACAATATAGGCTTACAAGCTGTTCCATTTATCATATGAACATAGCCTACTGGTCAATTGTGTGCATTTATTGCATTATATCTTTAATTTTTTGAATTTTACTAAGACATGCTTCTACGTGTCTCCTGCTTATAAATTGGCTCCTCCTCTGTATTTAAAATATACTCTAAATTGTAAATTGATTCCTGGGAATATATAAGCTTATTTTTAGCTATCCCTCTGAATGTGAATCTTGATATGCTGTCATAATTTAGGGCCCAAATTGTGAAAGCATAGAAAGGATCAGTTTAAAATTTAATATAATTTTCATTTTCCAAATTGGCTGTGAACTATTACAGAGGACTATAGGTTATTGTCCTTCTCATTTGACCTATTTAAACCTTGTAAAGGTCACGTGAGGAGGCCTCATAGAAATATATAGTTTTTACATCTTTCTTTTCTGATATTGGCTTTTCTCTATCTCTCTAAATATCATATTAAGGGCTGTATTTTCCTGGAGCAGACTCTGACCACAATGTTTCCTCAGACTATGCTGACTTCCTGTGCCAGCAACATCTCATCTACAGAGAAAAATTGTTTTCTACTTGTAACTTATGATTTTATATATTGAAACTATGCTCCACATACTGGTGCACCAAGGAACTAACAATACATTCTTTGATTTTTTCTTTCTAATGATCCTGTGCTAAGATTTAAATACTAGGCATTACTTGTATGTCATCTCTATTTAATCAGTACTGTAGGTTGACTAAAGACTGCAAAACCAATTCCTGATCTACCACCTCTATTCCAGTTTAGTACTTCTACTGCAACTGACCTCTGGCAAGAAAAAGGAGCACCAACTTCTCCAATGAGAATTTTCTTTTGTCCAAATGAAGTCATTAATTTAGACCTTCTTGGTTATGCACTTAAATATTCTACTGTATTAAATATTTTTGCAGGCTCATCTTTTCCAAAACCTACATGACACTTTACATATGAGCTCTCTGTTACAACAGACAGCGACCGTGATTCCAGAAGATACTTCCAACCTGGACTAGTTATGAGTTTTAAATTTCTGCACATTAGTCTTCTGCTTTGATTATGACTATTTCCTAAGCTACCCTTCTTTCTGGATCATCTAACTCATAAGTCCTGCTGGCCTCCTGCAACTGAGGGCTCAACTCTTGGTGAATGTTAGTCATCGCAGGTGAAGATTCCATATCTATTGGCAATAGATTGCAACACATTGCCCTCCATACATCAATAACTTGAACATTTACCATCATCTCTAAATTTTAATTTTTACTCTTTTCTTTTGTTCCATATACTTAACCATTGTTATTTGATCATGTCTTCGTAATAATTACCAATCTGTCTCGCACATTATGCAAGCCAGAAGTGGGGATATATTATGCAAATCCCAATTCCAAATCCCAATTGCAAATCCCAATTCCAAATCCCAATTCCCAATCCTTACCTATTTATGTAAATTGGTTTCCCTTTTGTTTTTGCACTTAATTAGCACTGTTTTCTCCATGTTTACATTGTCTTTCATTTCTCTTGACATTTATTCAATTCACACTGATTATGCCCACCAAGATATGGCAATGTATCATTCAGGCATACAGTCATTTTGCTTATTCCTTTGCTAAACTCTGACTCTTGAAGGACTAATTATGATTGTGCATGCCTAGAATAAAGACTTGGAAAGATCCAAGTTTGTACACCACAAGTACGTCTTCAAGATCTATCCAGGCCCAAATGATGTTAGATCCCCCAAGATTGTGGCAATAACCTTTACACCTTGCAAACTACTGGATCACAAGTTTTGGGTCCATGTGAAAGATATACGGGTTTACTCAGCCGTAGAACCAGATGTTACCAGCCTACCCATCTCAAGACCAGCCACTTCCTTCAGCAGGCCAGCCTGAAAACCCAGCCCTGTTAGATCTTCCAGATCTCCGTCCAGATTCTTCAGTGCTTCCACCGCCTCAACCATGAACGATGAAAGAGACTTTAGAACTGATACTTAATTTGAGAATTACTGTTGCCGTTTATGGACATTATAGATTCATATTTTGTTTTATTTTCAGTTTAGCAGTAATCCTGTCTATATAATGAAAAGGTTTTATTTTTATTTTCCTAATATTTCCTGTATTGTTCTGATTGTTTTTCTAAGAGTTTAATTTAAATTGAAGTTGATATTGCTCAGATACAAGGGTAACATCAAACCCTAATACTGGCTCTGATATCATAATGTAGGTGTAAACCCTGTTAGTATCAACCAGTTATGCAATTGTTTAACTTTGGTGTAGGCTTACTTAAGCTGCATGTCTTTCTGTAGGTTTGACTAAGCTCCAAGTGGGGTAACGGATATATAAAATGCTTCCCATACTTCCAGGTCATTATGCATATGTCAAGATACATGCATGACCTTTGTTAATATAAATTTTCCTAGGATTGACCCTTTTTGCTGTATGAGGCAACCTCATACTTGCTATCCACTTTTTAGTGCTCATGATTGGATGCTAATGATGAGTACTAGTAAGGTCCAGGAATTCCGATCTGTTTAAGGATTCTGAATACCGACAACCTAAAACAGCCTGCAATCTGAGTACTAACCATATATTTGTTGAGCCCATAACAATGCTTAATCAAAACCACTATTCCTTCCCAAGACCACTGAGATACATACATTAGATTATCTCCCCATGCACTATGCAACAGATACAATAGAAGCCATAGAAAGACCTGAAAGTGTTTATTAGTACGATCCACCTTAAATTGCTATTACCCACATACCTATACTTCATGAGATTTTGTAGATGAACTAATGGATTTGTCCCATTCATAAAACCTCTCTCACTACAGGTTTGAGTAAGCCTCAAGAGGGGTAACATCAAGATTAAGGCCCAAGGGATTGGGTAATATAAAGGGAATTCCATATGCCCAAAAATATACCACCTAAGAATGAAGTTTCCTATCTTGCACCATACCTTCTAGCAATTTGTAAGACCAAAACTCCTCCTCTCGTTTGATAGCTTGCCACCTTCTGGAATGGATGATGACGAGCTTGACGAGCTTTGTGTCACCCCTCTCCAGAGGGGGTGACAAGTGGGGAATGTATAATTATACTACAGCAAGAGGCCCTCACTGGATGCCCACCGGAAGGGTGGAAGGCCAGATTTTAGGACTAAGGCTGTAAAAATACCAGCTTGGTTTAAAAATCTATGACTGGCTGAGCAAGGACATGCTTTTCCTGTAAGTTAATATGTGTCCCCGCTTGGGATCCATCCACTGGAATAGTGGTGGGTCAATTTACATACCTTAAACAGCTTAAACTGCTAAAAGGCACTGACTAGGCCTCATTAGAATTTAGTGTGACATTCAAAAGCAGTGCAAAAGCCAAGATCAAGGAATTGATGGCTAAAATCCTAAGTCAGATCACAAGATGATATAAGACAGAGATGTCCATGTTTGGATGTTTGGATGTCCGTATCTAGGGAAGTGTTTACAAAAAGGGAGCTGTCCAAGAGAGGAGGGAGACTTTCCTGTGAGCAGGGTCTTGCTTAAGAAGCGAGCTAAAGACAAAACCATGTTAGCAAGATAGAAGCTACTCATTAGCATGAGCCAATCAGTGACAACCATGACATTAGCATAGATCCAATCAGGTATATCTACTGTCATATTATCCATATCCTGAAGGCACTTATAAAAATCAGGGTATTTCCTGGTTTGAGTTAGAGAGACAAGGGTTGGTACTCTCTCTCCAAGGGAAACCAATGTGTCCAGCAGAATTAACAAATTACCTAATTGCTTTCCCTTGTAAAACCTCCAATTGGTAAAAGAAATTATAAAACATTAGCAAATAATTAACACCTGTTTGTAGCTTATTATATTTCTATAATTAATTGATTGTACATGCCTGTTGTCAATCACTGATTTGACTTATACCTTAGCAAATAAACTCCTCATTCCAAATGATGATTTGTGGGCTTCACTTAATGATCAAAGGCTGTAAGTATAAATGCATTGTATAACTTGTAATCTAAATCCAGTTTGTTATAAGGCTGGTATCTTTTCCTTAGACCTAACGTCTCCCTTAGAGGCAATAACTCCTTGATTACCCCAGTACTAGTGTTATTTAGAGATGGAGTCAGATTAAGGTCACTCTAGCCTTCTTGGGGGGGGCTCGGGACCCCCCAATTCTCAACAGTAGCTAGTGATGTAATGAAGGTAGCGTTCACAGCCACTGGATGAGAGTTGTATAATCTCTAAGGGCCCTGTTTACTAAGCTGTGCTAGAGGCGAATTAGCATTTTTAGCATGCGCTAATCACGTAGATGCCCATAATATTCCTAAGGGGGTCTACATGGTTAGTGCATTAGCATGCACTAAAAATGCTAGTGCACCTTAGTAAACAGAGCCCTAAGAGTGGCAGCTGGTGGTTTATTTATTTAGATTTTGCTTACACCTTTTTCAGTAGTAGCTCAACGTGAGTTACATTCAGGTACACTGGATATTTTTCCATCCCAGGAGGGCTCACAATCTAAGTTTGTACCTGAGGCAATGGAGGGTTAGGTGACTTGCCCAAGATCACAAGGAGCAGCAGTGGGATTTGAACCTGCCACCTCTGGATTTTAAAAGCAGTGCTCTAACCACTAGCCCACTCCTCCACTCCACTTGAGCTCGAGATGCAGGATTCTGGAAGGAGCTGTTATATTTGTCTTCCAGCCTCAGGACTAGTTCTGCAATGACCGGACTAGGAGCAGTGGGAAAGAGAAGATGGGTCTCTTAAAATAGGGGAGTGTGGTAGCCGTGTTAGTCCACTCTTAAGGTTATCAATAGAAATCAAACAAAATAAAACATGGAAAAGAAAATAAGATCATACCTTTTTTATTGGACATAACTTAATACATTTCTTGATTAGCTTTCAAAGGTTGCCCTTCTTCGTCAGATCGGAAATAAGCAAATGTGCTAGCTGACAGTGTATATAAGTGAAAACATTCAAGCATTACTATGACAGTCTGACAGGGTGGGAGGATGGGGGTGGGTAGGGCTCCCATCATAGGCGCCCGGTATAAGAGGCTTGGGGAGGCTAAGCCTCCCCAGCCGGGCGAGTGGCGCCATGAGTGTCCCTTCCCTCCCTTTCCGTTAATTACTGCCTGCCCCGTGCTATCTTTAATTTACTTCCGCTCCGTCCCCAGCGTTGGCCGCATCATTTCAAAGCCCGCCCTGCTGCCCGTCTCTATTCTCCCCTCGCTCCCTTTGCGATGTGATTCGTTCTGCAGACAGAGTCCCGCCCTCGAGGAAATGATGTCAGAAGGCGGGACTCTGTCTGCAGAATGAATCACGTCGCAAAGGGAGCGAGGGGAGAATAGAGACGGGCAGCAGGGCGGGTTTTGAAATGATGCGGCCGAGTCGACACTGGGGACGGAGAGGAGGTAAATTAAAGGTGGCGCGGGGCAGATAGTAAGCAAGGGGAGGGAAAGGGGAGACCCAGGGCGCCGCTGGCCCAGATGGATGGAGGCAGGGGAGAGGAGAATCGGGCTGGGTATGGATGGAGGGGGGGCAGGGGACAGAAGGGAATTGCTGGATGTGCATGGAGGGCAGGGGAGAGGAGGGTTGCTGGAATGGGTGGATGGATAGAGAGGATGGCAGGGGAGAGAGGAGGGTTGCTGGACATGGGTGGGTGGATAGAGGGGATGGCAGGGGACAGAGGAGGGTTGCTGGACATGGGTGGATGGAGGGCAGGGGAGAGAACAGGGTTGCTGGACATGGATGGAGGGGAGATCAGGGGAGAGAGGAGGGTTGCTGGAATGGGTGGATAGAGGGGATGGCAGGGGACAGAGGAAGGTTGCTGGACATGGGTGGAGGGGAGGTCAGGGGAGAGAAGATTTGCTGGACATGGGTGGGTGGCTAGAGGGGAGAGGAGGGTTGCTGGACATGGGTGGATGGAGGGGAGGCAGGAGAGAGAGAGGAGGGTTGCTGGACATGGGTGGCTAGAGGGGAGAAGAGGGTTGGTGGACTTGGATGGATGGAGGACAGGGGAGAGAGGAGGGTTGCTGGACATGGATGGAGGGAAGGGAAGACAGGAAGGAGATGCACATGAATGAAGGGGAGAAATTCTGGACATGCATGGAGAGGAGGGAAGACAGAGGAAGGAGATGCACATGGATGGAGGGGAAGGGAGAGAGAAAAAATGCTGGGCATGGATGGAGGGGAAGGAAGAGAGAGGAAGGAGATAAGATGAGGGAAAAGGGAGAAAACCTGCACATTGATGGAGATAATAGGCAGAAGCTGGATCCACTGGACAGTCAAGTCTGGAAAGGACCCAGCTTTTACTTACGGATGTAAGGCAAGAAATGAAGAAGAAAGGCGGAAAGTAAAGAAATAAATGGAAAGGAAGCCCTGGAAACGGAGTTAAGAGGACAGATAGCAGCAGAATCGGATACTTGGCCAGCATGAACAGAAAAACAGTCACCAGACAACAAAGGTAGAAAAGATCATTTTATTTTCATTATAGTGTTTGGAATATGTCCACTTTGAGAATCAGGTGCTCAACATTAAAAGTTTATATTTTTTACTTATTTATGGCATTTTATCCCACATTAAACATGAATTAGGGTGTTTTGTGGCTCTACATGAGAATTGTGATATTATAATCCCTTGTTTCATATTGTTGACGGTCTGCATTTTCCGTATGGGTGGTATATTGGTGTATTAGGTTCTGCCCAGTGTAATATTTATGGTACAGTAAGGTTCTGAGTGTGTTTTTGCACAAAGTTGTGCATAGTGTTTTGCAGTTGAGCGATTGTGGTTAGTATATGCTTTGAGCAACCACTTTATTCTTTGACATATGATACATAGCTAATATCTAAATTTAATAAAAGGTATTAATTGTGACTTTTATTTTTATTTATTTATTTTTTCTGTGTGTTATCAGACAATTATGGATTTAAGCTCCACCCATGGCCCCACCCCTAACCCCGCCCCCTTTAGCCTCCCCAAACAGTTGGGCCACCGACCGCCTATGGCTCCCATGCCTGTTGGTCAGCATTTTACAGGACCAGGACACTGTACCAGTGACTTCACAGTGAGAATCCTGAAAGGTAACTTTAAAACCATACAAGAACGTAAGACCTTTGAAGTCAGAATGATTGAATATTTTAACACACAACAGAAAGGACTTAACAAGGATCTGGGGTTCCTAGCCCATTATAAACCATAAAGCTGTATGTCTCTGTTGATCACCCCACCCCTCACCTATCCACACCCATCCTGTTAGAATATCAAAGATATGCTTTGATGTCCCCATGCGTACCTCCGACCCACCCCCATCCTCCCACCCTGTCAGACTGTCATAGTAATGCTTGAATGTTTTCACTTATATACACTGTCAGCTAGCACATTTGCTTATTTCCGATCTGAAGAAGAAGGGCGACCTTGGAAAGCTAATCAAGAAATGTATTAAGTTATGTCCAATAAAAAAGGTATCATCTTATTTTCTTTTCCATGTTTTATTTTGTTTGATTTCTATTGATAACCTAAAATAGGGTGAAATTCCCCCAGGTAGTTGCAAATGGAAACCCATGACAGCAGGAACTTATCCCTGGTCCCAGCTGAACTGGAAAAAACAAAGGGAGAGGAGGAAGTACCAGGCCAAACATAATACTAATTTTCCATTTCATGCATCAGAGATTTTTCTCGGTATTAGTTTATCAAAGTTAAGATTTAGATGCCACAAATCTACACATTCAAATTCAGATCTCATTAAAGAGCTCCTTTTAATAACAGCCCATGTTATTCACAATTTCTCCATAAGATTCTTCACTTACAAGTACTGTAGATATTACTTTACTCTCTTGGATATGTAAGTGTTGGTTTCTAGCCCTGGTCGGAGTCCATGTAATGATTTGCACTTCCTCCAGCTGTTTAGCATAAATGGTGCTTACCAAGTATAGTTTATCTGTTGCTATTCTGGGTACTTTCCTGTGGATTATAGCATTGTTCCTTTATTTTATTGAAGCTCATTCTCCAAGCTGATTCATAAGGAGCTTGCCAAAGGTCAGGTGAAAAAGAAGTTTTAGGGATAAACATGTGCTGTGGAATCCTGCAATGTATTTGGAGTTGTTTCCTTTCTTTAGTTAAAAAAAAAAATCAAAAATAGATAGCTATAAAGAATTTTAATTCAGTCTTAAACAATAAAGTCTTATCTGTATCAGGAAGGATACCTATGCAATAATACCAAATGTCTCATTTTACATCAGTGCTCAAGCAAAATCAGAGATATGCTTTATAATCCCACCTCCAGTGCTCCAGCTCAGTCTCTTCCTATGCTAAACAGGATTCAGGCAGGACCCTAGTTACCGCATCAGTTACTGACAGCGATGCACTATTACAAGCTCAATTTTCCAACGGTGACTAGACGTTTGGCATTGTGCTAGACGTCTAAGTGCAGGTTGAGTTTCATTTTCATCGGAGATGCAAGATGAAAACTAAGGGGCCCTTTTACTAAGGCGTGCCGAAAAAATGGATTTTATTAGAGATATCGTATATAAGAAAGTTGCCCTTTATTAAAGACTAGTAAAAAAGGCCCGTTTCTGACACGAAACGGGCGCTAGCAAGGTTTTCCTCGGCTCCCCTGCAGCCACCCATGTCCAGCGACCCTCCTCTTCCCCTGCAGCCACCCATGTCCAGCGACCCTCCTCTCCCCCTGCGCCCACTGCAGCCACCCATGTCCAGCGAACCTCCTCTCTCCCCTGCCCTCCCTCCAGCTACCCATGTCCAGCGACCCTCCTCTCTCCCCTACCCCCCTCCAGCCACCCATGTCCAGCGACCCCTGCCCCCTCTCCAGCCACCCATTTCCAGTGACCCTCCTCTCTCCCCTGCCCCCCCTCCAGCCATCCATGTCCAGCGACCCTCCTCTCTCCCCTACCCCCCTCCAGCCACCCATGTCCAGCGACCCTCCTCTGGACATGGATCAGCAGCTGTGAGGCATGGTTCCCCCCCCCCCCCCACCGGTTCTGAAGTTGACATCATAATGGCTACGGTGATGTCAGCCTGATCTACGGAGCCTAGCAGACCAACTTGGAATGAGCCACGGTCCCAGGCAAGTCAGAACGTTGGAGGTGAGAACTATTATATAGGATATCGTATATAAGAAAGTTGCCCTTTATTAGAGATATCGTATATAAGAAAGTTGCAACTTTCTTATATACGATATCTCTAATAAAATCCTTTGGATGTCACTTTGATCTGCTCGTTTATTCTCCACTCTGCACTGGTATAGGCATGTGTTTTGGACGTGCGCTGGTCCATTTTTTTAAGCACGCCTGTAAAAAAGCCTCTTTTTTTGTGGCTGAAAATGGACGTGCGGCAAAATTAAAATGAGCGCATGTCCATTTTCGGCCTGAGACCTTACCGCCACCCATTGACTTGGCAGTAAGGTCTCGTTGGCTAACTGGGTGGTAAGTGTCAACGTGTATACACTGCCGGTTACTGCCTGGTTAGCGCTAAGCAGTAGAACATATTTTCTGCCACGCGTATCAGACGTGTGCAAAAAATGGAATTACCGCCCAGGGCATGCGTTAGCCAGGTGGTAGTTTCAAACTGACGGACGTTGGATGCACGTAGGTAAAGGGCTCCCACAGTAGTGCTCAATCCTGTATATGCCTTGTTTTATATATGCAGAAAAAGGGCATGGAAGAGGTGTTCTGGGGACAAAGCCCACTGTGGACCTAGTCTAGCCATCCATTATTCAAACCAAAATGGCCACTACAACAACACTTAAGTGACTCTCTGGCACTGAATATCGCCGCTTAGCAGCTTAAAGATAGCTGGCTATATCAGGCAATAGAACTGGCTATCCACCACTTCTTAAAATGAGAGCGGCTAAGTTTGGCGGCCATATTTGGCTACCACAAAAGGTGAAATAACTTTGGCTGGTCTCACTTTAAGCAGCCAGAGTTAAACCAGATATTCAATGCCGGTCATGGGAAAACGGACTGGCATTGAATATCCAGGTTTGGCGCTGACTGCGGGAGACAGCCCCCTATCTCTCATGGTCTGAATATCGGGGCCTAGTTATTTAGGTACAGATAATGAGCATGCTTATATGTTTGGGCTGGTATAACCAAGAGCATATGGCCCAAACATATATGCTAACCCCTAGATTCTATATATGGGCGTGCTTCTGAGATGTGCGTGCAACTTAATTGGCTAACAAGCTGTTACCCATCAATAATTGGATGCTAACAACCAATTATTGATGTTAATTGGTAGCAACCAGGATTTACATGTGCAGCTGTCTGGGTGCTATACTATAATGCTGCGTACCTAAATCTCATAATCCATGATGCACAAAACTCCAGTGCTGTTCCAAAGAGCACCATAAAAATATCGCTGGTACAGCGCATTGCTGAACACTATTGAGATACAAATAGAAGTGTGCTGATAGAGTTGAGAAGTGGAGTGGAGGAGTAGCCTAGTGGTTAGGGTGGTGGACTTTGGTCCTGAGGAACTGAGTTCGATTCCCACTTCAGGCACAGGCAGCTCCTGGTGACTCTGGGCAAGTCACTTAACCCTCCATTGCCCCATGTAAGCCGCATTGAGCCTGCCATGAGTGGGAAAGCACGGGGTACAAATGTAACAAAAATAAAATAGATACTATTGGAGATTCGATTCTACATGGAATGTTGCTATTCCACTAGCAACATTCCATGTAGAATAGAAGGCTGGGCAAGGCTTCTGTTTCTGTGAGTCTGACGTCCTGCACGTATGTGCAGGATGTCAGACTCACAGAAGCAGAAGCCTGTGTGGTCACATTGGTGATCTGCAAGGGCTGACTTCTCCATGGAATGTTGCTAGTGAAATAGCAACATTCCATGTAGAATCTCAAATAGTAGCAACTGTGGAGGAGTGGCCTAGTGGTTAGGGTGGTGGACTTTGGTCCTGAGGAACTGAGTTCAATTCCCACTTCAGGCACAGGCAGCTCCTTGTGACTCTGGGCAAGTCACTTAACCTTCCATTGCCCCATGTAAGCCACATACATTGAGCCTGCCATGAGTGAGAAAGCACAGGGTACAAATGTAACAAAAAAAAGTAGGGACTTTGGCAGGAGGATTGTGCTTGGAGCTCCACAGCAAGCTTGGCTCCTGTGCATATGCACCTAGTAAAACCCAAACATAAAGCACACATTGGCATCTGTTTTCTGTGGCTTAAATATAAGCATTTAACTTTTTTTTACCTTTTTTTTTTTTAGATTGGATGCTTATATTTAGACACAGGAAACAAATGCCAATGTGTGTTTTCACATTGGGCATTTTTAATTTTTTTTTATTTTTTAGCATGGACACTTTAAAATTTAGATGCAGGAAACAGATGGCAATGGTTGTTTCTGATTGGGTCTACTGTTTCTCACAACCAGTGCTCAAATGCTTGCATGGGCTTCCTTCTGCTTCCAAAAGCAATCAAAACCGGCAGATTTTGCAGAAAGAAGCATGAGAGAAGCATGACAATCATGGGAAATCCTCTCTTCCAGCACCCTAACACCAGCTCCAACCTGGTGTTATTTTTTTTGCAGCAGTAAGGCAGTTTTGTTTCAGGCATTTTTTCTGAGCATTGGGGGCAGGGGAGTACAAAATGACCTCATTAACATGAGCTTGATTACATTAGCATGCTTCTTGTGTTGTTCATCTGTGTGCTCATTTCTTCCCACATTCCGGACCTTTGAACATTCTGTGCAGGTAAATGCTGGCGCTACTATGGCGCTAATGGCCTCTAGCACCCACATTTACTTTCGAGCATTGGGGCCGTAGCGTACAACTGAAAAAGGGGCATACACACGCCCAATTTATGCACACACTTTAATTAACAGGCCAATCAGTGTTGATAATTAGCCAATAACAACCAATTATCAGCACTAATTGGCAATAATTGGATTTTATGTGCACATCTTTTTAGGCATATTCTAAAAAGAGGTGCACGTAAATTCTAAAGCACGTAGCTGAAAAGGGCACATGGCCATGGGAGGAGTGTGGCTGTTTGGGGTGTTCCTCAAAATTATGTGTATGGTTATAGAGTTCAAGGGACCATGCCTACATGTAGCCTAGTGGTTAGTGCCACAGACTTTGATCCTGGGGAACTGGGTTCAATTCCCACTGCAGCTCCTTGTGACTCTGGGCAAGTCACTTAACCCTCCATTGCCCCTGGTACAAAATAAGTACCTGAATATATGCAAAAACCTCAGAAAGGTGGTATATCAAGTCCCATTTCCCTTTCCCTATTGGAGATTCTAGATGGAATGTTGCTATTATCTGAGATTCTACATGGAATGTTAATGTTGCTATTCCACTAGCAACATTCCATGTAGAAGCCTGCCCTTGCAGATCAGCAATGCGGCTGTACAGGCTTCTGTTTCTGTGAGTCTGACGTCCTGCATGTACCCATTGCTGATCTGCAAGGGCAGGCTTCTACATGGAATGTTGCTAGTGTAGGAGTAGCCTAGTGGTTAGTGCAGTGGACCTTGATCCTGGGGAGCTGGGTTCTATTCCCACTGCAGCTCCTTGTGACTCTGGGCAAGTCACTTAACCCTCCATTGGCCCAGGTACAAAATAAGTACCTGATGTAAACCACTTTGAATGTAGTTGCAAGAAACCTCAGAAAGGTGGTATATCATTTCCCTTTCCCTCACATTTAGGTACAAGTATTTACACCAGGTTTTCTGTGGGGTAAATGGCCGCACCTAAATGTAGGCATGTTCCTCAGCTCTAAGTGCTATCCTATAAACCATGCCTAACTTTATATGTGCTTTATAGAAATGCGCTAAGCGCTATTTTGGGATGTGCCTATTCGTGAACTCTTGTTTGACTTTTTTCCAACTCTTTGGGCAGTAAGCTTACTTGCATAGGTGGGGTTTCTCTGTAGGTAAGATTTAGCATTTTTTACTTGGTGTATTTTTACACATTTTTGAGTATCATATACATATTTTTTTTTGCATGTACATTCACTGTATTTTTTTTAATGTGGTGGAAGGAGTTGTTTTTTTTTTTTGAATCAGTAGTTTTTCTCCATGATTTGGGAGTTTTTTTTTATACGGATTCTTTTTTTTCTTCTTCCACTTTATTTCATTGACCAATAATAATAATAATAATAATAATAATAATAATAATATCTTACCCCCACTTAAGATCATGGTATATCTCAATGTCTTTGGTATTTGTCCCTATTAGGAGAGTTGAGGTCTTGTTTGTTTAAAGATATCTTTATCTTAACAGGTGAGAGTACTGCAAAGATTTTTCTTTTTCAAACTATTTTTTTGTGGGTTTACTTAGTATTTACATAATTTGAAGTCCCTTTAAGCAGAACCTAATTTTTAGAGGCCAATTACAGAATCTGGCCCCAAATGTGCCTAACCTACACATATACTCCAGGGTGTTGCTGGACATTCATTTGAATACTGACCTCAATGTAAACATATACATTATATGCCAAACACCTACTAAAATGCCAGCTCTGCTCATACACTAGAAGGTGGAAAACTCAAGCACCCCACGGTAAAAACAACAGTATGCAAAAAGTGGGAGTACGACCAAGGAAACCAGACACTGGAAGACGTTCTTGAATAAAAAGACTTTATTAAAGATTTGAAGACTTCAAATCTTTAATAAAGTCTTTTTATTCAAGAACGTCTTCCAGTGTCTGGTTTCCTTGGTCGTACTCCCACTTTTTGCATACAGCTCTGCTCATACAACCAAATCTAAGGTATCTGGAAATGATTTCCTGGTAGGATGATGGTTGCATTCCTGATTTCTAAGCCTAAGGTGCAATTTCTAACAGCCTCACTTCACATGAAGAAGGAGGTGTGGAGGGCTCCCAGCATCAGGACACCAGTTTGATTATAATGATGGGAGCTGCTTTCCCACGTTCTGGCGAGTCCCTCTCAGGCAAGTGCCCATTGTATAGCACACTCTCCACCTGCTCCTCTGGGAGAAGGGATATTATCCCCAGGCAACTGGCAGTCAATTTACCATGCTGTAATAAATGCCTTGGCTATTGTCCTTTTAAATGCAAGCCGTGGGCTCCGGAGTGTGGGAAACTTGGACAAGCTCAGAACTCACGCATTTGTAAGCTGGCTCTGGGGTATAAATAGAGGAACGCTTCACTTCCCTGTGCACGTTTAACTTGGCTGGACACGTATTTGCAGTCGGGGATAATGGCTCCTACTACCAACTTGTCGCTGGACCTCCTTACGTCTAAAGAAAAGAATAAAGTTAGTATCCTGTGCAGCCAAACGTTCTGATTAGATGGTAGTTAATCTAGGAAGATAAAAAAAAGGAAACCTAAGTGACTTAGCTATTAACTTTCTTTCTTTCTTTCTTTGCAGCTGAGGAAGCCGGTGGTGGAAAAGATGCGCAGGGATCGCATTAACAGCAGCATCGAGCAGCTGAAACTCTTACTGGAAAGAGAGTTCCAGGGGCAGCAGCCCAACACCAAGCTGGAGAAAGCCGATGTGCTGGAGATGGCCGTCAGCTACCTGCAGCTGAACAGAAGTAAGTATTGCGTTTGCAGCTCTCTCCAACCCGATGATCCTTTTCTTCTTTTTGATGGTCATAAATTAAACCAAATCCAGATTACTTTAACCAGATCTTTATTTTTTTTTTCCTCCTCTGTGCAGCTGTGACCTCCGGTGTAAACTCCCAGCAGCAGGAATACAGCCAGGGCTTCTCCTGGTGTCTGACGGAAGCCGTGCGGTTCCTCTCGATACAACCGGCCAATGCAGAGACGCGTCAGAAACTGCTGAGTCACCTGCAGACACCTCGCCCCGAACTCAGCGAGCGTCTGGCGCCCCACCGGTCCTGCCCGATTCCTGCCAAACAAGGGGCTCTGAAAAACCGCAGCAACAGCGGGCTGTGGAGGCCTTGGTAGAGGAACTGGCTTTTCATTCCACCACCCTTCTGGACATTTTCCTCAAATTCAGAGGAGGGCAGTGACTTACTATGGACATTTTTTTTTTTGTGGCATTCTTGTGCGTGGATGTAAATCTTCGGGAGAACCTTCTAAGCATAGTATTTAGAAGGATTGTCAGAATATCTTTAAAGAAGATATGCTAAATGGTGTAACCTCTTAGGTTTTATTTTTTTAAGTAACTTCTCTGAAGTGTTCTTTGTGGTAGACAGGATCTATGACCTCGTTAAATGACCGCTGAAGGTCCATCCCAGCAAGTTCTTTCCCTGAGTTCTAGGATTCTGCCACGTCACAAAAAGATATGTACTGGATTTCCAGGACCTGTTGGAGAAATTCTTCATGCAGAGAGCGATTATATACAGCAGATGTTCTGTTGCACAAGTTCAGAGTGGACTGATTTATGTAACCTACTCTAGAGGGCGTATGTGGCAGTGTTTCTTGCATGAGCAAGCGATATGTAGCAAATTAACTTGCGGCCAATCAAAATCGCCTTTTGTGAAGGTAGTCGGTGCCTCCTGTAGTATCTTCCTTGGAAGAAAGTAGAGGCACGTGGTGAGCTTCATTAGAAGCGCTTTACCTTCGAGAGCTGTGCTTTTAAATACCCGTCGTAGAGGCAACGTCTCGTGTAGTATCCTAATGGGGGGGAGGAGGGGAAGTAGGCGCACATGCTTTCTTTTACTGTTCATTATTGCCTCATTGATACCTTTCATAAGGCTAATAACTCACTTTTACTTGCTTGTACGAATAAAGGAAGCAGGAGCACGTTGCTGATTTTATTGTGCTTTAAATAGTTTTTGTATGTCTGCTTTAAAGGTGGGTTTTATAAAACGTCACTCAATGGCTAATTAACGCTGTGGACTATATTCCTGGCATTTTTCTTAGTTTTTTTTTTTAACTTCTCCGAAAAGCCGTCCTCTGCATGTCAATTACTTGCAATAGTACTTGACAGCAGGTGTGGTGTTGTATAAAATGCTTATCCCATGATTAATATTCCGTTCTAGTAGGATGTGAGTAGCTCTACCTGTGTTCTCATTCCGGTCACAGATCAGAGCAATATTGTGTCGGGCTTTGTAAAAAGCTGTGAAATTGTAACCGAATTTATAAGGTTATATTGTCTTTTGTGAAGGCAACTTCTCATTTCCTTCTTTCCTAGGGGGAAAAAAAGCGTCTCTTCTACGAAAAATAATTTGTCTTTTTGTAAAAGACCTATTTACTATTATGTGTATGTTCATATTGAATATTAGCGTGATTCATATTTTTAAAATGGTTTTACTGAGAGAAAAGCTTCTTATAGAATGTTTTATTTTTACATATTCAAAAGATTGCAGAAAATATTGTACAGGATTATAATAAATTGAACTTGAACTATATTCAGTGTCTTGATTTCTTACTGTACTGGTTACTTTCCAATCCAACTTATTTAATAGGCCAACTGAGGTTGGTTTTATACTTGTAACAAATACACTAAAGCCCAGATGCTCAGAAGCAAATGCAGGCACTAGAGCCCACGTTTCTACCTTAAAATATTCAGAGCCAGCAAGCACATGAAATAACGAGCTCACCAGTTCTGAATGCTAATACATGCAAGTGCATGTTAAACAGGGCCATGAATATTCCTCCCCAATGCTTAGCAGGCAGCACACCAAACAAGGGTGCTGCTCCCATGGTAAACCCTATGCCAGCTTGGAGCTGGTGTTAGAGTTTGCCAGGACATTGGGGAAAAATAGGGATACCCTGTTCAGCATGCATTTGCACGCTTCCAGCCCCCTATGAGGGGCTGGTGGTCCAGTGGACCCCAGGCCCCATGCCTGCTCCCAAAACAACATTTAAATCTGGTGGTCAAGTGGGACCCTCTCACAGGTCTTTAACCCTGGAGGTCCAGTGAGATCCTTGCCATACCCCACCCCACATCCTGAAGACCATCTATATATGATAGTTAAGCCCTGCCCAGCGCATCCCAGGATGAACCGGCAAGGGCGTGACGCTGCCATTTTGAGGAGGCGCCTGCAGGAGGAGGGAGCAGGACTCCATCCCTCCTCCTCCAACTTTGAGGTAGGTCACCAGGGGGGGGGCAGGGTCCCTGCTAGGCCACTAGGGATGGGAAGGTGGGCATGACTGGGATCCCACTGGACCACAGGGTTATAATCCTTTGGGTGGATGGGGGGTCCCACTGGACCACCAGGTCTAGAAGTTATTTTGGTGGATGGGTGGGGGCCTGGGGTCTAGCAGACCACCAGGGCCTCACATCTTTGTGTGTTGGGGAGGGGAGTTCCACTGGACCACCAGATTTTGGGGGTGGGAGAAGACCTGGTTTGACAGATCAGGGCCTTTCTCCTATGTTTTCTGGGCATGCACTCAAGAGCTGTGCATGCCCAGGCACAATCCGCTTAGGCTATGACTGCAATTAAACTTGAATGTCATTAGCATTGAGCATGAGGGAACTGATCTTCCATGCTGATCAGTTAGTAAACACGTTTACATATGCGCCACACCACAAGAGTTTCATAGTACAATGGGTCACTGTTTTAAAGGGTTAGGAAGATAACAGGTCACCAGGGCTGCTGCATGTGTATTAGGCATCCTAGCCAAACCTTTAGCCCTGTGCCCCCATCTTTTAATAATTAAACACAAAACATCACACCACCATCTTCCTGCCAAAGCATTCCTTAAAAATGCATAATTCTATTCCCATATTTTCAAATATTAAACCTTTGGTTCATGTATACAGAGATGACAAGGTGATTTCCTAAAGTAATTTACCCAGGTAAATGGGCTATTTGAAAGACTGCACCTCTCCCAGGGTAAAAGTGTGTGCTGATGTTTCTTTGCATTTGTGTGGTTGTAAGGACCTACTCTTTTGCTTCGATCAGTGTGCCCTTACTCAAATGTCAGGCCATCCTTCAGGGGTGGGGTGATCACTGAGGGACCCGCCCCACAATAGCCAGGCCCCCTGCAACTAGTCACAGAATCTATGATAAGGCAGAATTGGTGTGTAGAGTCTGAGCTCTTTCATTAAAACTTGGGAACCATGGGTCAATTTTAGCAGACAATGGAAAAGGTGCCGGTACTCAGTACCCCCAAGTACCCCCTCAAAAAAAGCTCTGGCTTTGACTGCAGCTTCTCTTTGTCATCCTCTTACTCCTCCTCACCTGCCCTAGGAGACCAAGGGCTCCTTTTACTAAGCGGCAGGCTTACCACTCGCTATAACGGAAGTACAGCCAGGCTACCGCAGCAACCCTGCGGTACTTCCCACCCCTACCGTGCCGTCATTTCCGGCACTACAAAAATGTATTTATTTTTGTAGCGCACTGGACTGTACCTGGTGGTAATCGGGCAGTGCTGTGCGCTGCCTGGTTACCGCTGGGTTAGTGCGGGAGCCCTTAGCGCCACCTCAATGGGTGGTGGTAAGGGCTCCCCCACGAAATGGCTACACGGCAAGTGCTTTACTTGCGCCCGGCCGTTTCCTGCAGGAAAGTGAGACCTTCCCTTTTAACAGCTGCGGTGAAAGGGGGCGTCAGCGCACGTGTAAAACACGCACCGATGCCAGCGCCAGCCCCCTTTCGCTGCAGCTTGGTAAAAGGGACCTCTAGTAGTTTGTCTAATGGTTAATCCAGCCCTGCAGGTCATGTTTAAATACCCTTCTGATTTTTATTCCTTCAAGTAAATCCTAAATGTGTGGGGTATTTATTGCAGCTCAGATCACAAATTAATATTTATTTGGGGGCAAGATTAAAGAAGAGGACACTACACTTCTTTCAGGTTAGCTGTTAAATTGTAGAAAGAAAAAAAAGAAGTTGGCGGGGGGGGGGGGATTTAGATTGTAAGCTCCTCTGAGCAGGGACCGTCCTTCTTTGTTGATTTGTACAGCGCTGCGTAACCCTAGTAGCGCTCTAGAAATGTCAAGTAGTAGTAGTATATTATGCCAGCTTCTTGGTTTTTTGGCAAAAGGGTACAGGGGCTGGTGGTTGGGAGGCGGGGATAGTGCTGGGCAGACTTGTACGGTCTGTGCCCTGAAAATGACAGTTACAAATCAAGGTAAGATATACACAAAAACTAGCACATATGAGTTTGTCTTGTTGGGCAGACTGGATGGACCGTGCAGGACTTTTTCTGCCGTCATCTACTATGTAGGTTACTATGTTAGTCTAAGCTTTGAACGAGGATGCTCCTTTTGGATGAAGTTCAGAAAATGTACAATGGGGTAGGGGGAGACCCTAACACCTTGCACCCCAACCCCACCGGGGACATGATTACATTACAACAGTTGTCAATGCAAGAGGATTGAACCTTGGGTTACAAAAATAAAATATCTGCCAATAAAGGAAAAGATGTGACTAATGTGGAGACAAAAACAGTGGTGACATTGAAAAAGTAGGCTAAAAGGCAAAAGGGGAGAAACCAAGCATTGAGTAACTCATCTATCAACAGCACTGAAATCTCTTTCCACTTCTTAAAGCATTGGGAGTAAATACTTTATGTTTATTATTTATTTAGGGGTCTTTTTTTTTCTAAGATGTGTTAATGGATTTACTGTGTGCTAAGGAATTAGTTTGATTGGGATTTATGACCCGCCTTTATAAAGAGATTCATCCAAGGCAGTGAGATAGAAAACTACAGAGACACGTTTACTCCTGTTCTGTGCAAAATATAAAAGATGGCACGTGCCAGGGATGGTGTTCGGGGACTGCAACTAGGGCAACTGCCCTTGGCTTCCTGGCCAGAGAGAGCCCCAAGCCATTTACTTTCCCCTCTGTGTCCATATACCATCCCTTTGCAGCACCTCCCCTTTGTGGCCCTGTCCCTATGCCCCCCCCCCTGCACACTATTTCCCCTGTTTCTGTTACTTCTATGTCCACAGTCCAGCTTCTCCCCCTCTTCTTTTTCCACACCAATGTGTCTCTCTCCTCTCAACCCCACCCAGCTTCTCTCCCCCTCCTTCCAGCATCTGGCTCACCTGCCTGCCCTCCTTCCCCTTCCTGAAGTGGGTTCAGTATTTGATTCCTTCTTCCTTCATCTGGCATCTCTTTCCCTTCCCTCTTCCCTCCCAGGGTCCAGCACCTCTCTCCCTTTTCTCCAGCCCCCCTCTTCCCATAGGTCCAGCAATTTTCTCCCTTCCCTCCAGCCCCCTCCTTCCCCCGGATCCAGCACCTCTCTCCCTTCCCTCCAGCCCTCCTCCCATGGGTCCAGCACCTCTCTCCTTTCCCTCCAGTTCCCCTCCTCCCCCCATGACTTCAACACCTCTCCCCCTCCTCCTCTCATGGCTCCAGCACTTTTCTCCCTTTTCAACCTCCTCTCCACTGGTCTGGCATCTCCTTCTACCCTGCTGCTTGTAGCTTACATTTTCCTGCGGCCCGGCAGCATTTCACAGGCTGGCTCCCGGACCTTTTTGTGACTTTTATAGAATTAGGGGGGTTAGCGCCTAAGTTCTATAGCATGTAACAGAAAATGAGGTGTTAACATGGGTGGGGCATGGGCTGGTCAAGGGTGTGCCGGGCACTTATGTGTAAATGTTATAGAATACTGTCAGTTACACACAATTGCTCCATCCTTTGACATGGCGTAAATGCTTGTGTGTAAAGTTAGGAGCTTAAATACCAACTTACGCTAGGATTCTATAACAGCTTTGCCATTATAGAGTACTTGCAATGGACTAGATTTTATATATCAAGCCAAACAGATCGGCAGCAAAACGAAATACGCCTAAGTGTAGTCTATAAAGCATGCCTAAATTTAGGCGTACTTTATTGAATAAACCTAAATTTCCACACAGTTTATAGCATACACCAAGCGCTCATCCGCCCAACTAAATTTAGTCGTGGGCAGTTACGCCAAGTAAAACTTGGTGTAAGTGCAATGTCTAAATTACACACAGACCTGGTGACTTCTATAACCATGCGCATAATTTCAGAAATGCCCCAAACCCGCCCAAGACCCCTTTTAAATTATGTGACTTAGAATTTACACGCATCACGTTACAGAATATGCTTAGACAGTTCCACAGGTAAAGTCTAATTAATGCCAATTAGTGTCAATAATTGCTTAAGTGGCAATTATTGGCACTGATTGGCTTGTTAACTAAGTTGCACGTGCAAATCCAGGAGGTTTAATCACTTTTAGCGCCCTTTCTTGAATCTACCCCATAGTGTGTAACTGCATGAAGTGTGAACATAGGAGGGGTCTGGGCGGGGCAGGGGCGTGGCAAGCACTTAAATGCTACGTTTTTAGAATACTCTCAGTTACGTTCTAACTGCTGCATTTAGGGATGAGCATTTATGCCTTCCATGGAGCTAACATAAGTGCCATTAATCGCTGAATTGCCGTTATAGAATTTGCGTTTACCGCAGCTTGGTAAAAGGACCCCGTGGAGCTCATTTTCAAAGCACTTAAGACTTACAAAGTTACGATATAGTAACTTATGGAACTTTGTAAGTCTATGTGCTTTGAAAATGAGACCCCACAGTGCTAGAACAATGTATAAGTACTTTACCTGTACATAGCTTTCTTTGCATGTAGTCAATGTTCTAAACAGCATCAAATGATCAAGCGGAAATTATCCAGTGTTAAACTTTTATCACTGCATCTCACTAGTTGCTTTTTGTCAAGTACTGCACTGTATCAAGTGGAAAGTATAATAAATTTTACAATCCAAATACTGTATAGTAATTAGCAATTTACAGTTCATAATGTAGCATTTCCTACTTCTCAACAGGAGGCACTAGAGAGCCTGAACTCTTCCACAAGAAAATAATTCATAGGAAAGTTGTTTCAAGTGTTTTATTTCTCTTTCAAAGTCAATCTGCAAGACTCCCCTTTAATTCAGGGTGAATAATCATAAGACATTTGTTATTTTGTCCAACATCCCCTCCTCTGAAGTTTTCCTGGTAATATGTCACAGCTGTTACCCTCCTTATGCTACCTGGCACTCCTTCTGGGGAGTACCACTTGACAAACAGGTTGCACAAGATACGCAAATTAACCACTTAGAAGGCAAATCTTCTCTCACAGGCTATAGTATACTTTAATTATTCTGAAGGGGTAGTCTTTTTGCACCAAACACTTTAGTAAGTACTCTTGAACTTGAGCCCTCCACTTATGTAAATTAACTATTCTAAGTGCAAATACCTGACTCTTCTTCCCCATTTCCCTCCCTAAGTTCCCCTCAATTGTACTTACCATACAAGTACCTCATTCTGCCACAATATCACTTTGTATTCATTCATACTATGTATTTGTTCAGACCAGAATCGGCTAATGCCGTTAACGGTTATATGTAAGCCACATTGAGCCTGCAAATGGGTGGGAAAATGTGGGATACAAATGTAACAAATAATAATAATAATCAAACTAAAGATGTTCATCGCAGACTGTATATATGGTGCCCATATTCCCAAGATGTGCTTGCAAATTAATTGAATAACAAGCTCATAACCATCAATAGTTGGGTGCTAATAACCAATTATTGAAGTTAAATAGCACCTATTCGAATTTGCATACATGCTATTCTATAACGCAGTGCACTTAACTCCCATAGTGCATATCTCAAAAGGGGGCGTGGGCATGGGCGTGTCAGGGGCCTTCCAAAAAGGTGCTCACATAGTTATAGACTATTGGGTCAGAACGCCCAACTTGGGCGCCAGTATTTACACCAGGTTTCAGCAGGCGTAAGTCTTGCGCTTAAAGTTTGGGTGTGAGAATTGATTGGTAAGTGCAATTCTATAAAGGATGTGCACCCTTTATAGAATCAGTGCTGGTCTTTTCTGGTGCCCATTTCTGAGTGCAATTTATAGAATGAAATAGCAAAATCAAGAGGGAGAGTAAGCTGCCTTGGAGGAGCAAGAAAAGCCCTGCGCCTCAGAGGGGACCTTCTTAAATACCCAGTCTGACATCTTGACTCTCCTGTACTGTCTAACCAATACGGTTGGCAGAATCCCTGACTGGCAGCAATTTTGAATACAAATCTGCCAACTGGTCTCTTGTAACTTTAACACCCCCCCCCCCCCCTCCAGGCTCAGAACCGGGCTCCAGAAAGTTCAAACCCAGATGCCACTGAGGCTCAAGGTAAGTTGGCCCAGCCCTCTGTTAATGTTAACCTTCAAGATCAGCTCTTAGGCTTGGGTTAGAATAGAAAACTGCTGGCTGAGAGGTCTAAGAAATGTGTAACGCAAACAGTGATGAATCGACTCCAGATACAAATAATATTGACAGAGATTCAGATAACGAAGACATCAGCAATAGAACGTATACAGAAACAAGACTCGATTTCAACTCATCAAAGACTCGGGCATAGACATGTCACTAGATATTGATGACCAGTGACTGGAGCTACATGAGCCTTGCCTGACTTCAGAATATCATACTGAGGATGTGATCACAGCTGCTGATAGTACTTCTAAAGTGAATGAAGATGGTGTAGTCTAATAATGATGACACTAAAAATAAGGACAATGGAAATTTTGAAGAACCAATAATTCCGGACTCAGAAGCCTTAACTTTGATGCAAAGAATTATCAAGTGGATGGAGACATATAACGCTGAATTAACTCAGCTTATTCAAGTTCATGGCATAGCTGATTTTATCCAAAGGGAGAAACTTGCAAACCAAAAACAAAAGAAACTTACCAGGGCTGTGAAGTCAGAGATTCCCTTCATCAATACCTGCAGACCCTGTCAAAAGGCATTAGTAATACTGCAGCCTGGTCTGATTTAAAGGAACTTTTTATCAGACTGAATAATCCACTTCCTGCAGTTGTTCAACACCTTTTTAGCTGTGCTGGATTAATGACTCGAAAGCTCCTCGCGTAAGTGACAGTCATTTTCAAAATTTAGTTTTACTAAAAGCAAAATGGATTGAATTGTATGACAATAAGGGGCCCTTTTACAAAGGTGCGCTGAAAAATGGGCTGCTGCGTGTCCATTTTGGGTCTGAGACCTTACCGCCACCCATTCACTTAGTGGTAAGGTCTCATGCATTAACCAGGCAGTATTCGGCAACACTCGTACCGAATTACCACCCGGTTTTTGCGGCGCGCAAAAAAATAAAATATATTTCCAACACACGTAGCAGACGTGCGTAAAAAATGAAATTATCGCCTGGGCCATGCGGTAGCCGGGTGGTAACTCTGAGCTGGCGGGTGTTGTGCGTGCGTAGGCGCCAACGTGGCTTAGTTAAAGGACCCATAAAGTTGTTAGGATAAAAATGTTAATAATAGTTGCATTGTAGTTGAGGTACTTTTACATTTTACCCCAAAAGTATTATATTAGGCAATAATTATTTTTACTTTCACTTAAGTAAATTTTGAAATGTGCTCTTCGCTGTACTTTTAGTTAAGTATTAAATATACATTGATTTTTACGTAAGTAATTTAACCAACACCGGCTATGAGCTTCTGCACACAATGTTCAAACACATGCTGAAAAAAACTTTTACTCCTGATGCATAAATAATAGCATACAAATTACTGTGACATTAAAAAACAAACAAACAGTTCTGACACTAAAAAAACCCCCAGCATGCTCCACTACAGCAATCTGCCCTTGTTCACGGCATTGGGCATAGCTTTGCTTATACCCTACCCAGTCTATGAAAATGTTTTATTATGTATTGTGTTGACATTGTAAGTAGTATACTGTGCCACAGTTTGTATTGTTATTTGAATATATATTTTTTTTACTGCTGCAATTGTCTATTGCTTGTTTGATTTATTCTTACTGTACACCACCTTGAGTAAATTCCTTGAAAAAGATGGTAAATAAATCCTAATAAATAGATTTTACTTCTGATCTTTGCAGTTTACAATCTTTGGTTAAGAACTTCCTTGTGCGTTAAATAGTGCTTAGAACCGAAATGTTTATTTTGCTTCCATCTTTTTAATTTGATTGATCATTGCTTTATTAATAACCAGTCGCGGCAAGTACACTTTTAACAGTTAGCATAGCATTGCTCCCAGATCTCACGGTTTGCTTTACTCATGTTTGTTAACCCTTTTGGTCCCCAACTTCCGTTTGTTAAACCGCCCTGTATACAAACCACACTACTTTGAGGATGTAAATCAGAAACCAGAACTAGCTAAAACGATTCCTTCCTGTAATTGATTAACAAAGAAATCCCTGACCTTTGGTAAGTAACTCTTTTTTGCAAACCTTACTATTGTCACCTTTTAAACCAAGGAGATTCAACTTAACCTCCTTGATTTAAACAACCATCCTGTACTGCTCCCATCTTTCCCCACTTCAGACTTTCATTGGAAAGTTTTTATGAGTCACTTTTGTTTTCTACTATTACCTTTGATTCCCCTGAGGAAGGGGGATATTAGCACTCCAGAGCTAGTCAAAAATATTTTGTTAGTCCAGTAAAAAAAAAAAAAAAGAAAAAGTACCTTTTATGATCTTGTTTTATTAACCTTTATTTCTACGGAATAATTGCTGCACATCTCATTAACATAATATATACAGGCCCCCGCTAATTAAAATTCACTTATGCGCATATTTCTGCATATTCATTAGAGGGCAGCACTAGTCAGAGAGAGTCAAGAACAGTCCAAGATGGCGGCGTATGCGCTGAGCGGCCAGAGCCGCGACAGCTTGGACAAGAGCATCACCCTCCCACCAGACGAGATCTTCCGCAACCTGGAGAACGCCAAACGCTTCGCTATAGACATAGGTGAGAAAACGGCCGCGGGTTACGGCTGGACCGGGACTGGAGAGGGGTGGAGGCAACGGACCAAGCGCCCGCAGCCGCCTCGTTTCTCCTCACCGAACGACTTCCCCCCTGCGCCGCGAACGAAGCCACAAACGACGAGCCTGGCCGCGCGGGGCGCCTCTGGGAATTGTAGTTTGTAGCCCCGCCTCCTGGCCGCACCGGTATCTAGAGGGGCGAAGTGTGCTGGACTGCTGCGGCTCACGCCCTGCCTCCCCTGTGCCGCACCACTGGATTCATAGAGTCTCTTGGGGTGTCCGCCTTGAGGCCGAGCGGGAGACTCCAAGCCCCAGAGTGCCCCGGGGCTGATGGCAGGGCCTGGAGTAGGGTGGGGGCGGAGGCAGGTATTGACGGCAAGTAAACAACGTTAAAACAGGAAAGGCGGAGGGGCGGTTTGTGGTGACTGTCCGGCCAAAGTCTTAGGGAAAAAGGGCATCTGTGAGTATAGGATAAGACAAATTCTGGGAACCTCCCTCAGCCTGGTTTCCAGTGATACAGGATAAAACATGAGCTATGGCTCACTGCAGAGAGAAAGAGATATGAGAAGAAAATAGGAGGGGAAGGGAATTAATCCCTCAAAAATCATTCCTTATGTTACAGTAAAGAAAAATATGTTGAATTAATAGAGGAACTAAATAGAAATATCAGCCCTGGTATTGCTTGGGGTTGGGGCACAGCTCATTGTTCTTTATCTGCTGTCATTTTACTATATGAAGCCTGACCTGCCAAGATCCATTGCAGACTCTGATGTTCGCAAGGCCTGTGCATTACTTGTTGTTTAGAAGTGAATGTGCTACTGGCAGGGACCAGGTGGTCCTAACAGGGCAGGGCCCCCATGTTTTCTGGAAAAGTAGAGGTTATCATATCATTGCTGCTAAACTGGGCACTTAGAGGCTGATGTACTATCCTGTGGGGTTTCCTGAAAGTTAAACATTGTTTTGCAGGAAATTTTCAATGGGTACAAATTCAGGGCCCTGTTTACTAAGTCGTGCTATAGCCACACTAGCATTTTTAGGCGCGCTAACGCAAAAGACACCCATAGGAATATATGGGTGTCTCTTGCATTTAGTGCGTGCTAAAAAATACTAGTGCACCTTAGTAAACTGGGCCCTTAGCATTTTCTGGGGTCAGCCAGAGTGGTGTGGAGGAGTGGCCTAGTGGTTAGAGCACTGGTCTTGCAATCCAGAGGTGGCCGGTTCAAACCCCACTGCTGCTCCTTGTGATCTTGGGCAAGTCACTTAACCCTCCATTGCCTCAGGTATAAACTTAGATTGTGAGCCCTCCTGGGATAGAGAAATATCCAGTGTACCTGAATGTAACTCACCTTGAGCTACCTCTGAAAAAGGTGTGAGCAAAGTCTAAATAATAAATAAATATCACTAGGTGAACCTAGGCACCAAAATTTGGCCAGCTGTACTGGCTGCTTTGCTGGTCCCCAAGTGGATGCTGGGCTCGATGGACCCTTGGTCTTTTCCCAGTGTGGCATTACTTATGTACTTATGTTGGTAGGAATTTCCATGCCTTGCCACTGAAGACAGAATTGATTTGGGTGGACAGTGTTATGGGAGCCTGTGCGGTGGCTCTGCACCACTCTTAAGGCCATCCCCCAAGCGCATTCAAAATATGGTCGTGGGGGTCAGCACTGATCTCATGCGCTGCAAGACCAGCATTGCTTTGTGACTATGTGGTTTGGTGTCAGCCTTAAGTTAGAGGAGGAAGAGCGGCAAGTAAGTTGAAGTTGGCAGGTCAGGCACCCAGTACCCATGCACCAGCCCTGTCTCTGTAACAAACTTTCATGCAATAATTAGTTTTGGGGAAATTGGCAGAAAAAGATAAATGCTCCTCAACAATGTGTTGTCATCTTTTGTGAAAATAGGTGTACAAAGACTTTGTCTCCGGTTTTCGCTAAATTTAGAGGGGTTAATAGTCGGTGCTAGTTAATTGGGTAGGATCCTCTCCTACCTGCTTTTAACTAGTGCAGATTAGATCCACACAGGATATTTATTGGCATGTAAGCAGACAGTGCTGCTGAAGATCTTGTCTGACTGCAGTGGGACTATCCAGTTAGCGCTGGCATAGTTCAGGGCACAGTCGGCATGAAGCCAAAAGTTACCTGGGCACGCCATTATTCAGCAGCGGTATTCAGATGCTAATCCAATTAATTAGGACAACAAAAAGGCTATCCGGGTACTACCTCTGAATATTAGTGGGAAGGGCTCCCAGTAAATGGGTATTCAGTTCCCATACCTGGCTAGGGGGTTAGTATCTGATTCAATTCAGCCATTGTCAGCCAGCATTTAAAGAAATTCCAACCAATGCTGGCTGAATATTACTCTGAGAATGAAGCTGCTTTACATACATTTCCATCACAGCAGCTGATTACACACCAAAGCTTATTTAAATCCAAATAATGGACATGTTTTGTATATGAAAGGCCATATAACGAGTAAGTGAATAAACACAAACATCATAAAGACCTGCAATATGTGCCCATTTTGATGTTTTGTGCACAAAACCTCGGTAGCAACAGAATATGCAAACTGGTACATCATCCTCCTAGCTAGGTTGCTTTGCTGTGCTTGGAAATTCGACTGGGTACCATCTTTTTTTTGGAGGTTGCATTGGTTGCCTGAGGATGGCAGAATAACCTTCAAATTATGTGCAATGATATTCAGAATTGTACATGGATCAACCGTTTTGTATATGTTTTCATTACTGACTTTCTCGCTATTATGGAGAACCTTATGCAGAAAAATTCAGCTTTCCTACAGCATGTAATGTTAATTATAAATGGATTTTCTCTTCCTTTCTTATCAGACAGCTAAAATCTGGCCTCTGATTTTGGATTTGAGTCACCCCATGAACTGGATTTAGTAAATAGTGCTCAAAAAATGGCACCAAGAAAATTTGTACAGAGCGCTATTCTATACACAGGGCTCCAAGTTGGCATGCCAAAGTTTGGACTCAAGGATTTACACCAGCTGAAACCTGGTGTAAGTCCTGGCACATAAGTTTGGTGCGGATCCCCGGTATTCGATAATACTGCTGCATCTTTAATGAATGCTCCTGACCTGCCCATGCCCCTTCTATAGCCACGCCCCCCTTTTGAGTTGCACGCTATAAGATTTGCATGAGGGTCTTTATAGAATAGCGTGTACCAAGATGTGCGCACATATCCAAAATGTTGCCAATTAATGCCAATGTTGGTTAGCACCCAATTATTGGTGCTAATTGGCTCAATTAAATTGCAAATTTGAGCTCCAAATATAGAATCTGGGGGTATATAATTTTTCAAAAGATATTATTTGTCTCAAACTTTGGAGATTAACTCAGTTTCATTTTTGAGTTACTGATGTTATAATTTCCCAGTAACTGACTGGCTCCTTTGTTGTAATCTGTGATTAACCAGGAATCTGGAGATTGTAGAATATAAGACATGTATTGTATTGTTGTAATTGCAGAACACACAGGTTAGAGAGAGAGAGTTATTTTACCAGGGAGAAAAAAAATCCTTTCTGTGGAAGGCCCAGTGTTTAGTTTTATTGCATACTGCTCTTTGTAGATGTGCATTTCATTGGCAGTTCAATAATTACGTCTCTGTGTGTTAGTGTGAATTGCACTTCCATTACATCCAAGGAGGGGTAACTTGTGCTGAGTACAGCAGTCCCAAGTGTTTGGGAAAGTTGGCTCAGGCTTTGATGGTTGGGTAAACATTTTGTCAATTTCATTATAATTAGGATTTCTGTTTTAGCTGTTTGTAAACGTAGAAGATTATTTTCCAGTTAATTAGGGGCTCTTTCTCAGAGTACAAAAATTGATATGTAGTAAGAGTTTGTCACGGCCACCTCTGCACTTACTGCACCAGAGGGACTGCAGGTTAGCTGCGCAGCCGCCCCCGAACTGGACGCTGACAGTTGTTGCCCTTCTGGTGATGGGGGCTGCGCATTCCCAAACCTCCTCCTCCACAAGGGCCTTAGGCAGGTGTGTGTGTGTGTCGGGCGTGTTCTTCTGTGGGCTGGGCAGGACGTTGCCAGATGACATCAGGCAGGGGAGAGGGATTTAAACCTACTGGTTTAGTGTTTTCCCTGCCTTTGCAACTTCCGCTCTTTCCTCTAAGTTGTTGGCTCCTACGATACCTGCACTTCCTCCAGTTCCTGCTTTGTCGTTCCTGTCCCAGCCGAAGCCTGTCTTGGGATAATGCTGCTCCAGTGCTTCGTTCCTGTCCCAGCCGAAGCCCGTCTTGGGATAATGTCGCTCCACTTCTTCAGGTCGTTCCTGTCCCAGCCGAGGCACGTCATGGGATAATGCTGCTTCACTGCTTCAGATCACACCTGTCGCAGCCGAAGCCCGTCTTAGGATAATGCTGCTCCACTGCTTCAGGTCATTCCCGTCTCAGCCGAAACCTGTCTTCGGATAAGGCTGCTCCAGCATTTCAGTGCGTTCCTGCCCCTGCCTAGCCGAAGCTTATCTCGGGATAAGGCTGCTCCAGTGTTTGTTTGTTCCTGTCCCAGCCCAGTTGAAGCCCGTCTTAGGATAAGGCTGCTCCAAGTCTCTCAGATTGTTCCTGTCGCAGCTCTGCCGAAGCCTGCTGCGGAATAGGCTGTTTCAGGCGCTCCTGCTGTGTGCCTGTACAGGTGACCTGTGTACCGCCGGTTGGGGTCTCTGGGTCTTTGACTCAGGACACCCTTTCCAGCACTGAGGGCTCACCCACCAGTCAGTGGTAGTAACAGAGTTTTTGCAGTACAGCATCTTTTCTGGTTGAATCAAGTAATATGTTTGTGTAGCAGAAGAGATGATAGTGCAGAAAAGGCACCAAACTAAAGTGTAAGAATAAGGGAAAGGGGGAAATGGGACTTGATATACCGCCTTTCTGTGGTATTTTGCAACTGCATTCAAAGTGGTTTACATATATTCAGGTACTTATTTTGTACCAGGGGCAATGGAGGGTTAAGTGACTTGCCCAGAGTCACAAGGAGCTGCAGTGGGAATCGAACCCAGTTCCCCAGGATCAAAGTCCGCTGCACTAACCACTAGGCTAATCCTCCAGGAAAGGGGAGCCGGTGCTAGGAGAAGTCACAGTTTTCTAGTGTTTACCGTATAAACACTTTTTACATAACTTTTTGTTTTTTTTTGTGGTGGATAGGGGGGAGGTATTGGCTTTTTATAGGTTAAAACCTAAAATCAAAAGCCTTATCTATATTATTAGTGGTGAACGGACAAGAAGTCCAAGCAGGAAATGAAGGAAACCAGTAAGATGAAAGAACATTTATTGGTAGAACTTGCTATTTCAGGTGTTTATCTCTTTTGTTGAAAGCTAAGCTCAGTCACTTTGATGTTTTGTGTGTGGTTTATTAGATGTTGTCATTGGAAATTCATTGTGGCATATAAGTATTTTTATATCACTTCTCATGGAATTTACCATCTCCCTGATACAGACAATTGCTGAAATGTGGCCACTTTGGGTTTTTGTGTATGTGATGTTATAGCAGTGAATGAAGGTTCTTTCACTATGCTGGTTTCCTTCATTTCTTGCTTGACCTTGTCATCCTCCTTTCACCACTGTTGCCACCTGCCTTTGGCTTCTCTTCTAACTGTAATATTATACATTTTGCTTCTCGTTCAACCCAAATGTCAGGAACAACCTGTCATCCAGTGATGTCCCCTCTTTAAGTAGTGTGGTAGTTGTTAGACCACTTTAAAGGTAATAAATAAAAATAAAAGGAAAATAAGATGATATCATTTTTATGAAGTTGGTCCAATAAAAAAGGTTAACATTTCCCTTTCTTAATTTTGCTTTTAACTTCTGTTTCCCTCTTAAAATTTTTATAACATGTTCTCACCCTGGGTATCACATTGGGGAAGGTATTCCTTTCAGGTCTGTGTGGAATTGGATTACTACACTCGTTTAATTACGCTTATATAAAATAATATATATTTCTTCCCTCCTACTCACTTCTTTATGCTTGCCTAAACTGTTAAGTTTGTACTCTTATTTAATTCTCTGTAAGCCACATTGCGCCTGCATGTGTGGGAAAATGTGGGGTATAAGTCACAAATAAATAAATAAATAAATAATATGCTTATTGTGAACAAAACCAGCATGTGACAAACTCAATTGCGCAACTGTGATAAAAAAGATATTCATTTTAGCTTGTTTCTGATTTACCCCCTCCCCCCCCCCCCCCCCCCCGGTTGGCAACAGAAGATGGGTGCCATAATGCCCACCTGGTAGTGGGGTTGGCGTACTTGGTGGATGCTATTTATGATACGTTACGGGTTATGACCTGCAGTGTGTCTTTGGCTGTCACAGCACATCGGCAAATCTGATTGCGGCATTGGGCGGCGGATGCTACGTCAGTCGCATCTAGTTAAACTGCCCTTTCAGGGCAAGTGGCTGTTTGGAGAAGATCTCAGTAACATGGTGAAAGAACTGGGGGAAACTAAGCCACAGCAGTTGCAGGAGGATAAGCCAAAAGCCTCTGGTCATCTGTCTTCTGGGGGCTTTTGATCTCTATTTCAAGACTACAGACAGTACCGGCCTGGCCGTCAGCAATATGGTCAGAAGTTCCGCTTTCAGGCATGCTAGTCTTACTTTCATGTGAATAGGAAGTCCTCTTCTCAGTCAGCTAGAGCTCTTAATGCCTCCAGAGCTTCTTGATGATGTGAATCTAGTCCTCTTCCTCTGGTGGGAGGACTTCTTCAGGAGTTTCGGGAGGAGTGGGCCAAAATCACATCGGACCAGTGGGTTCTAGATATTCTTACAGTAGGTTTCAAGTTGGCGTTCTTCCATCTGGTCGCTCCTCTCTTTGTGCAGTCACCTTGTTGAAAGGGGACCAAGGTGGTTGAGGTTCAGGCCACCATAGATTCCTTGCAGGTGCTCCAGGTCATTGTTACAGTTCCCCAGGCCGAACAAGGACAAGGCAGGTACTCTGTCTACTTTTTTGTTCCAAAGAAGGAAGGCACCTTTTGTCCATTCTTGGATCTCAAAGGTCTAAACTGCAGCTTCAGAGTGTCCCGCGTTTGGATGGAGACACTGAGCATTCATAACCTCGGTTCAAGTGGGAGAATTTCTCATTACCCTTAATCTCAAGGAGGTATACTTGTATATACCCATATGGCCATCACATCAGAGGTTTATACGTTTTGCGGTGCTGAGTTGTCACTTCCAGTTCAGAGCCTTGCCCTTTAGTCTCACCACAGCTCCAAGAACGTTTACCAAGTCTATGGTGGTGATGGCGGCCTTCCTTCGGCGCCAGGGAATCAGAGTTCACCCATATCTTGACAACTGGCTCATTCATGCATCATCCTATTTGGACAACATGGCGGCGATGGACAAAGTTGTCTGTCTTCTGAAGTGGTTGGTTTGGGTGATCAATTTCGAGAAGAGCAGACTAACTCCATCGTAGACACTGGAATATCTGTGCATTCTATTCGACACAGCACGGGAGAGGATCTTCCTCAAGGAGCACAGGAGATCAAAGCTGGTTCAACACATTCGTGTTCTCCTCAGTCAAGGGTCAGGGACTACATCCATGTTATTGGATCAGTAATGGTGGTGATGGAAGTGGTGACATGGGCAGGGCTCATGTGGTAGGCCGCAATCCGCATGTTGAAAAGGATCGCATAGCACTAGGGCTGAATAATTCTTGTAGCCTGTGGTACATGGACCTGAATCAACTGCTGGCTGAGGGTCCTCTTTATCTTCTGCAGGAATATGGCCTACTGAAGCAAGGTCCTGGAGGATCTGTGCCCCTTTTGTCTTACGGCTTGGCTATTGAAAGGGTTCGGTTGAAATGAAATGGTTATTCTGATTCAGTCATTGCTACCTTGCTTCAGGCTCAGAAACGCTGTACATATGTGGCATATGCGAGGGTGTGGAGGATGTTCCAGGGCTGGTGTTCTGAACGCGGAGTTTTCTCCCTTCTGTGCTCAGATCGCACACATCCTAGTGTTTCTCCATGCAGGTCATCAGAAAGGATTGACATTGGGTTCTCTAAAAGTTCAGGTTGTAGCTTTGGCCTGTTTCAGGGGCCGACTACAGAAGATGTCTCTTGTGGACTCACCGAATGTCGTTTGATTCTTGCAGGGAGCAGGCTCCTTTCAGCCTCTATTTCATATGCCATGTCCAGAGTGTAACCTTTATTTAGTCCTTTGGGCTCTTTAGTCCTTTAGTCCGTTTGAGCCACTCTGGAAGGCCTCCTTGAAAGATCATATGCTAAAGACGGCGTTCTTGGTGGCTATGGTGTTGGCATGTAGGGTTTCAGAACTGCAGGCTCTCTTGTTGGGATCCGTTTTCCAGAGACGGGGGTCTCTCTGTGCATGGTTCCTTCCTTTCTTCCAAAAGTGGTATTGGCATTTCATCTCAACCAGTCTGTGGCGCTTCTGTCTTTTCGCAGAGAGGACGAAGAGGCTCAGTATTCTTCCTTGAAGCTTCTTGATGTATGTAGACTCCTCATTAGATATCTGGAAGTCATGAATGAGTTTTGCAAATCGAGAACCCACAATTGCTAGATGGCTGAAGGTGACTATCATGTCAGCTTATTTGCTTGTGGAGAAGCGGGCCGCTGACATCCTGGGCGAAGACTACCTTATTGTCTTCAGATATTTGCAAGGCGGCCACATGGTTGACGCTGCATACCTCTGCCAAGCATGATCAGAAGTTGGTTTTGGGGCTTTGGCCCTCAGGGCAGTAGCGCCAGGATCCCATCCACTCTAAGGATTGCTTCGAACATCCCACAAACTCTGGAATAGTGGGAAGCTACGTAATGGAAGGAGAAATTAGGTCTTTCCTGATAGTTTTCTTTCCATTAGTCCTTCCCACTATTCCAGAGGCCCACTTGAGGTTTCTGATATGTTTAGTCGGTGCAAAATAATGGGTCAAATAGCACCATGCAAGGTGACAGTTGTTTTCTGCATATCAAACTAAACACAGGGGTGGAAGATGCTAGTGGATCACAAAGTAATTTATTCATCCAGAGTCCGGAGACTGAATATTTCCCAATCCTGACAGATTGAACTCAACATGGGCCATGTTTTGGCACCCAAAGCCTTCATCAGGGGTTCTTCTAAGCAAGTGGGATTTCTGTAAAATGTGCATGACTGGTGTACAGCTTAAATAAAAGCTTTGTTAGCCAAAGTTAGTCGTCAGTACCACAGCTGCTTTCAAAGTGCAAACCGCTTCTAAATATCCTCGACCATTATGAAATCTGTGGAGCTGTCATGAAATGGTTCTCTGGCTTTCTAAAGTCCAGATCATATCAAGTCAAACAATCAGGTGCAATTTCTTCAACATGGTCTTCTGATTGTGGAGGACTTCAAGGTTTTCCTCTGTCCCCTATCCTGTTCAATATCATGATGATCCCTTAGGTAATCTACTAGAAATAAATGGTCTTTCTTCATTCGTTTATGCTGATGTTGTCACCATTTATATCCCATTCTCTAAAGAATTATATGAAATAATGAACTTGATCAAATTAGGCATCAAATTAATGGAATCTTGGACATCTAATTTTAAATTAAAACTCAGTACTGAAAAAAAACTAAGCTTCTAATACCTCACTACCCTATAAATCTTAAAAATTTTACATTAGAGAACATCATTTATCCCCTTGACTCTTCAGTGAAACTGTTAGGAATCATGAGCGATCAATTCCTTCAAGTTTCTAAGGTGGTCTTAAGCGTCTTTAATTCGCTTTGGAAACTAAAGAGATTAAGACCTTTTTCACGGAATCAGTCTGTTTTAATGCCCCCCCTTTTAGACCCCTTCTTGACCCCTCTACACGGAGGGGTAAAGAGCGTTAGTTCATCCAAAAGGGTTTGAATTGTTTCCCTGACCTCCAGGGTTACCCAGTCCCATGGGGGTCTGTTCTGGGGAGGCATCAGAAGGCGGAGTTCACACCTTATTCCCATGACCACAGCTTTCTGTCTAATAGGGTCTAAGGAGATCTTTGGCCATTTATGTTCCCACATATAAAGATCTACCCTAGTTAGTTCAGGGAGTGAGGATCTCTTGTGTATGGTTTTCTTTGTAGAATAAATGACAGATAAAGAATAAGTAGAAATAAAGACACAGATGGTTTTCAGAAAGAAGGTTCAATTTATTCTTACCAAGATTAAATCTTCAACTTGGTACATTCATCATCAGACAGATTCTGGGTTCAATTGCACAGAGCTGTGCCTTCCGAGAAGAGTTGGGGAAATGTTCCAACTATCTGGCAAAATCTCCTCTCTTTTATAGGCACAGGTCTTAATACAAGTCAATGGCAAGAGCCTTTTTTTTTTCTTAATATTGCACAACCTCTGAATCATTTTTTTCCCTTTTCCGGCAGGTGTCCATTTGTACCCTCTTCTTTCCGTTTTAGCTATTACAAGATTTCCGTTATTGTCAACAACATGTTTTTCTTCTTACAAAAATATCTGTTTTAGCTATTGCACCTGATTATGACATTTCCGTTTTTGTCAACACTTGTTTTTCTCTCTCTTGATACAAAAATATCTCTATACTAGCATATCAGTTTCATATCATCTTTCATATAATCTTATGATCTGAGTGCCACAGACTTAATTTTATAAACCAAACTTCATCCATTTTTATCCATTATTTCTACATTTTAGGTGCTATGTTCAATTTGACAGTTGTACCAGATTTTGTTAAGACTCATCATGTAGGCCTGCTTTTGCAGGTTCTCATCTATGAGACCATTAGTGGGTTACCAGGCCTAGTCAGGGCTTCTCAGCTGGTTCAAGCCGTGTAACTTGGCCCATCACCATTCCAGTGGACAGGCCTCAAGCTAGAACACATATTAACATTCCCCTCTTCACCCTATCCCATAGGGTGACACCAGGGTTAACGTACCATGGTACCATCCATTTCAGAAGGTATTCTATAAAGCTTTCGATTTTTTTTTAAGAGTCTAAATGTAAACTAACCTGGTACTGTCAGATTTGTTTGGTTTGAGATTACCATGTTGGCACCACTTCAATTATTACAATCCTTCTTATCCATTCTTGCAGTTAGGCAACATACTATAATTATAAAATATTTTTCTTTACCCATTAATATGCAGGTTCTATCTTACTCCTACCTATATGTGTATATATTGTATATATTGTTCACAATCATAAACTCTTTGGTTATATACTGATTATATCTTGAGTATACATTCGCATAGATTACATAGAGCTGATTATTGATTACATCATTTCTTCAGGCTTAACACTATTATATTGCATCCCTGTGTTCCATTACATGATTATACTGTTGCAGACATTTGTACATTGTCTCTAGGATTCGCATAGCGATTGGTCCATCTCATAGGGAGATAGTCCAATGTGTTATCTCCAGTGGTGTTGGGAAGGAGATTTTCGTACAGGGCATACTGTCCTGCTGTTGTCTTCTTTGTTATTGCGGTTTCAATTAAGCGTTCTACTAAGCCTCTAGCACAAGGGATTATGCAACATCCTACTAATACAAAAATAGCTACCACTATAATTATGGTGGTGGCTGCAGAAATGATAAATGTCTTCCATTTACCAAATGCTTTATCCATCCAACCATACTTTTGGTTCAACCCCTAGTACTAGCAAAATTTGACTACTACAACTCCATTTATGCAGGAATTAAAGGCGGCCTTATCCAAAAATTACAAACTGCTCAAAATACCGCTGCACGCCTCATATATACATCACCTTGCTTCGTCAAAGCAACTCCTCTTCTATATAACCTACACTGGTTACCAATAAAAGATAGAATATCTTTCAAGTTCTGTGTTTTTATTCATCAAATTCTATATGGTTCTTCTCCATCATATATGAACAATCTCATTGAATTACCTCCATGTAATACCGTATCATTATCCAGAGAATATTAGATTGTAAGCTCTTTGAGCAGAGACTGTCTTTCTTCTATGTTTGTGCAGCGCTGCGTACGCCTTGTAGCGCTATAGAAATGCTAAATAGTAGTAGTAGTAGAATATCTCATTCTGCATTTCCCTATTTGTAGGAATGTAATCTATAAAACAATCCACAATGCCAGTTTCTCGTATCAAGGTACTAAAATTTGGAATTCTCTACCAAAAACAATTAGATACACAGATGATTACCTGTCCTTCAGAAACCTACTAAAAACTCATTTTTTCAGTTTAGTCTTTCAGAAAACAAAGAATTCTATTTGAACATTATCCATTCATACAATTAATTTCACTTCTTCTTTCCTCCCTAATCCTAGCAAGCGCTAATTGTAGCCGTATTTATTCATATTTACTTCTTTGTTTACAAACTTAATCTTCTTCTCTATCCATCTGCCCTTAAGAACAGTTGAATCCAGGTTAATTCACCATGGGAGTTGTTTACTAAAGCTTAGCTGGAGTTATCTGCAGTAGAGCCCATTTTATTCCTGTGAGCCCTGCTGCAGGTAACTCGAGCTAAGCTTTAGTAAACAACCCCCCATATACAGTGGGGGAAATAAGTATTTGATCCCTTGCTGATTTTGTAAGTTTGCCCACTGACAAAGACATGAGCAGCCCATAATTGAAGGGTAGGTTATTGGTAACAGTGAGAGATAGCACATCACAAATTAAATCCGGAAAATCACATTGTGGAAAGTATATGAATTTATTTGCATTCTGCAGAGGGAAATAAGTATTTGATCCCCCACCAACCAGTAAGAGATCTGGCCCCTACAGACCAGGTAGATGCTCCAAATCAACTCGTTACCTGCATGACAGACAGCTGTCGGCAATGGTCACCTGTATGAAAGACACCTGTCCACAGACTCAGTGAATCAGTCAGACTCTAACCTCTACAAAATGGCCAAGAGCAAGGAGCTGTCTAAGGATGTCAGGGACAAGATCATACACCTGCACAAGGCTGGAATGGGCTACAAAACCATCAGTAAGACGCTGGGCGAGAAGGAGACAACTGTTGGTGCCATAGTAAGAAAATGGAAGAAGTACAAAATGACTGTCAATCGACAAAGATCTGGGGCTCCACGCAAAATCTCACCTCGTGGGGTATCCTTGATCATGAGGAAGGTTAGAAATCAGCCTACAACTACAAGGGGGGAACTTGTCAATGATCTCAAGGCAGCTGGGACCACTGTCACCACGAAAACCATTGGTAACACATTACGACATAACGGATTGCAATCCTGCAGTGCCCGCAAGGTCCCCCTGCTCCGGAAGGCACATGTGACGGCCCGTCTGAAGTTTGCCAGTGAACACCTGGATGATGCCGAGAGTGATTGGGAGAAGGTGCTGTGGTCAGATGAGACAAAAATTGAGCTCTTTGGCATGAACTCAACTCGCCGTGTTTGGAGGAAGAGAAATGCTGCCTATGACCCAAAGAACACCGTCCCCACTGTCAAGCATGGAGGTGGAAATGTTATGTTTTGGGGGTGTTTCTCTGCTAAGGGCACAGGACTACTTCACCGCATCAATGGGAGAATGGATGGGGCCATGTACCGTACAATTCTGAGTGACAACCTCCTTCCCTCCGCCAGGGCCTTAAAAATGGGTCGTGGCTGGGTCTTCCAGCACGACAATGACCCAAACCATACAGCCAAGGCAACAAAGGAGTGGCTCAGGAAGAAGCACATTAGGGTCATGGAGTGGCCTAGCCAGTCACCAGACCTTAATCCCATTGAAAACTTATGGAGGGAGCTGAAGCTGCGAGTTGCCAAGCGACAGCCCAGAACTCTTAATGATTTAGAGATGATCTGCAAAGAGGAGTGGACCAAAATTCCTCCTGACATGTGTGCAAACCTCATCATCAACTACAGAAGACGTCTGACCGCTGTGCTTGCCAACAAGGGTTTTGCCACCAAGTATTAGGTCTTGTTTGCCAGAGGGATTAAATACTTATTTCCCTCTGCAGAATGCAAATAAATTCATATACTTTCCACAATGTGATTTTCCGGATTTAATTTGTGATGTGCTATCTCTCACTGTTACCAATAACCTACCCTTCAATTATGGGCTGCTCATGTCTTTGTCAGTGGGCAAACTTACAAAATCAGCAAGGGATCAAATACTTATTTCCCCCACTGTATGTTATATTTTTTTTACAAAGCCAATGTTATAGCATTATTTATTGTATTTTATCATCTGTTTCTGTACTTTTTAATATGTATCATTCATTTAATTGTTTGTTATGTAAGCCACATTGAACCTGAATCACTCTCTGGCTAATGTGGGATAAAAATGTTATAAATAAATAAATATTTATATAGAATTCTTGTAGTATATAGTTTCAATATGAAAATCTTGGGGGTGAAGAGGGGAGCTAGGGTTTGAAAATTAATTGAGGGGGGGCACATACAGTGGTGGAAATAAGTATTTGATCCCTTGCTGATTTTGTAAGTTTGCCCACTGACAAAGACATGAGCAGCCCATAATTGAAGGGTAGGTTATTGGTAACAGTGAGAGATAGCACATCACAAATTAAATCCGGAAAATCACATTGTGGAAAGTATATGAATTTATTTGCATTCTGCAGAGGGAAATAAGTATTTAATCCCTCTGGCAAACAAGACCTAATACTTGGTGGCAAAACCCTTGTTGGCAAGCACAGCGGTCAGACGTCTTCTGTAGTTGATGATGAGGTTTGCACACATGTCAGGAGGAATTTTGGTCCACTCCTCTTTGCAGATCATCTCTAAATCATTAAGAGTTCTGGGCTGTCGCTTGGCAACTCGCAGCTTCAGCTCCCTCCATAAGTTTTCAATGGGATTAAGGTCTGGTGACTGGCTAGGCCACTCCATGACCCTAATGTGCTTCTTCCTGAGCCACTCCTTTGTTGCCTTGGCTGTATGTTTTGGGTCATTGTCGTGCTGGAAGACCCAGCCACGACCCATTTTTAAGGCCCTGGCGGAGGGAAGGAGGTTGTCACTCAGAATTGTACGGTACATGGCCCCATCCATTCTCCCATTGATGCGGTGAAGTAGTCCTGTGCCCTTAGCAGAGAAACACCCCCAAAACATAACATTTCCACCTCCATGCTTGACAGTGGGGACGGTGTTCTTTGGGTCATAGGCAGCATTTCTATTCCTCCAAACACGGCGAGTTGAGTTCATGCCAAAGAGCTCAATTTTTGTCTCATCTGACCACAGCACCTTCTCCCAATCACTCTCGGCATCATCCAGGTGTTCACTGGCAAACTTCAGACGGGCCGTCACATGTGCCTTCCGGAGCAGGGGGACCTTGCGGGCACTGCAGGATTGCAATCCGTTATGTCGTAATGTGTTACCAATGGTTTTCGTGGTGACAGTGGTCCCAGCTGCCTTGAGATCATTGACAAGTTCCCCCCTTGTAGTTGTAGGCTGATTTCTAACCTTCCTCATGATCAAGGATACCCCACGAGGTGAGATTTTGCGTGGAGCCCCAGATCTTTGTCGATTGACAGTCATTTTGTACTTCTTCCATTTTCTTACTATGGCACCAACAGTTGTCTCCTTCTCGCCCAGCGTCTTACTGATGGTTTTGTAGCCCATTCCAGCCTTGTGCAGGTGTATGATCTTGTCCCTGACATCCTTAGACAGCTCCTTGCTCTTGGCCATTTTGTAGAGGTTAGAGTCTGACTGATTCACTGAGTCTGTGGACAGGTGTCTTTCATACAGGTGACCATTGCCGACAGCTGTCTGTCATGCAGGTAACGAGTTGATTTGGAGCATCTACCTGGTCTGTAGGGGCCAGATCTCTTACTGGTTGGTGGGGGATCAAATACTTATTTCCCTCTGCAGAATGCAAATAAATTCATATACTTTCCACAATGTGATTTTCCGGATTTAATTTGTGATGTGCTATCTCTCACTGTTACCAATAACCTACCCTTCAATTATGGGCTGCTCATGTCTTTGTCAGTGGGCAAACTTACAAAATCAGCAAGGGATCAAATACTTATTTCCACCACTGTAAGTCTGCAGGTTCACCTAAGGCACCCAAAAGACTTACACTGACCCTGTTTGTCCTAGTTGCTGGGCTATTTCCTTCAGTGGGGTTGAATGATTAGTTTCTACTGTATAATGTATTGCACAAAGTTTACAAGAACAGAAGATGGTGTTTAAATATTTTGCTCCTTCTGCCTAAGTTCATCAACTTGAATTTGGGCAGAGGATCCATAACACAGTTCTTGGACTATATGTGTTACTGGATACTTTGGACAGTACTCAGTCTGCAGGGGAAAACATCTGGTTTGTTTCAATACCTAAAACGTCTTTAAAAATCGAGATAGAGCAATGCTTTTCAGTATACTTAGCAACATGCTTGCTGTGGAATAGGCTTCAGATATGAGGCTTTCTTTGACTCTGTATGCAGTAGTCGGCTTTCATTTGTGGTTCTTTGCATCCCATACTTGACTCTCCTTGGTAGGCCTAGAAGAATTAAGCTTACCAAGAGAATCGGGAGCACAAGTGAGACTTTCCCTCATTTTAGGTAGAAAGACTTAGTTGAATATTAGAACACTATTATGATTTTGTTAGTATGAATTGCTTGGAGAACTTTACTTCTAATATGTCAAGCTGCTTTGAATGGTCCTGTGAGATCAATAAGGTTGGATAGACGTGTAAACATAATTGATTTGTCCAAGGTCACTTAAGGACTCTACAGCAGAGATGAAATTTGAACCAGTGGAGTGGGAAAGTAGTCTAATGATTTGAGCAGCAGACTGAGAAATGGGGAAGCCAGTGTTCAAATCTTGTTGATGTTCCTTGTGACCTTGAGTAAGTCACTTTTGCTTCCATCACCTCGGGTGCAAATAGGTTAGTAAGTACCTGTAAATTGTACGCTCACTGGTGAGGAAAATGCTTACAGTATCTGAATATTTTACCTTGAGCTCCACTGAAAAGATAATAAGTAAAGCTAAAACAAATAAGCCAAGGCATTCAAATTCCCAGGCCACTCAGGGCACACTCTACCTCTCAATTAATTGCAGTATCTACTAGGCTGCGATATATCTTTAATTAGACTGACTTAAAAGTGATGTCAAGATGTGTAAAACTTTCAGAGCTCATGAATCCCTTTTGGAATAAGTGGTCTGGAAAGTTCATGTACTGTCTTCTTGCCATACATTTTTTGTTGATCTAGTAAAAGGTTTCACGGTTTACAAAGAATCCATTTTTTTTCTCCAAGATCAGTGCAGCTGGTACAATAGTCTGTTTTTAGCAGATTTTTGTGTTTCCTTGGTTACAAAGCCTGAGGTAAAAAGATGTTAAAATGATTTTAAAATTTGGATCCTGCATTTTTTCCTTTCATATTTTAATTATTGCATGTAAATTAAAAGTCCTATGATTTCACATCACTCCCACCTTGTTACGTTATAGTACTGTACAGTCTCAATTGTCTGACCTTCGCTAATCTGACCATCCGGCATATCTGACAGTTTCCCCGGCAACATCATCATGTCTCTTTCCATTTTCTGGCATAGCACAGAGGAAAGTTTCGCACCTGAGATGGATTTGTTTCAGACCCGGGACCCTGCTCTTACAGCAAAACAGTACCATTGTTACCCAAGACCCTGCTTTTACGGCCTTTGTTTATGCATTGTTTGAGGGGTTACCATCGTTTTTCATATTATCTAACTTTTCACGTATCCAGCAACCGGTCTGTCCCATTTACGACGGATCATCTTTACTGTATATTGAAATATGGGTCATGCCAGCCATTAAATAACTGTAGTAAATCCCTTTTGTCTGGAAATGAAAGAAATTCTATTTAATCAACTTTGTTTATCAAGTTCTAAAGAAGCTCAGTGGAGAATTCACAGGATCCACTAAAGGTCTCAAGTCAGCAGGTATAGCTGCCCACAGGGAAGCATTTCTTTATGCTCTGGGCTTGTGAGTCTCTGGTGATAAAGCAGCAGATTAAGTTGTCCCTAATGTTTAAAGATCATTGTCTCCACATATCTATGGTTTGAGGTGCAGTTTCTAAGCCTATAGAATATACTTTCAGGCAGAAAGCAAAGGTGAATAGAGCAGTATTCTGCTCTCTAGTGTCAAGTAGATTTTGTCTAGGGAGTCCATTTGTTTATCACCTCATTCCAAACCCTTGCATTTCTGACCAATTGCCTTGTGGCTGGTATTCCATTTTGTGTAGAGAAGACTGTGTGTTGCAAGGTGTTTATATTGTCATAGTCATTCATCTTAAGGCAGTCAGTGTTTGTCATCACATATCACAGTCCTCTTGGTTTTGACTGATGAAATCACTGTGCACCTAGTTAGAGGAGAAGATGCCCTCCTAGTCAACATATTCACCACTTTTGACGTGGTAGACCACCTTCTTCTATTATCCCATCTTCAAGACTTGGGCATCAGAATTATTTATTTAAGTTTCAGTTTACTTCTTTCTGTATTGAGTGGAACTCAGCATTATCTACATTCTCCTTATTATGTCTGAAGCATTATCTACATTCTCCTTATTATGTCTGAAGCCCTACAAAGGTCTGTTTTGGTCCCCAACCTATCAGTGTGCCCCTTGCCCTTCTTACCACACAAAGCTATGCATTAGTTCCGATTTCTACATTGGTGATGTACAACTTGCAGTGTTTACTTGAACTCTTATTAGGACATAGTGGCCAAGTGGCTTTGAAACCATAAGCTGAACCTTAATCCTGAAAAATAGGAGGCAATGAGGCATATTTTCAAAGCACTTAGCCTTCCAAAGTTCCATAGGTTTCTATGGAACTTTGGAAGGCTAAGTGCTTTGAAAATATGCCTCAATGTGAATCATCTGGAAGATTTTTTGCCTAGAATAGCCCATTCAATTTTGGGAACACCTGTTACTCTTAAAGAGAAGATGACCATCTTGGGCTTTAATTCATTATTAGATTGGTTATACTGTCTTATCTGGACTAGCTAATCAAAATGGTTCACAAAAATTAATACATACTGTAATATCTTATAAACAATAACATAAAATAAAAACATAAGTCTCAGGATTACACAAATTAAGCAGTCCACAATAACAACAACAGAAGTAACAACAACCTAGCCTAAGCTCGCTGATCCTGGAAAAGCAAGAGTAGAATAATTTTTTAAGCCTTTCTTAAAGTCGGTAAGTTGGGTTCTAAACAAAAGAATGATGGGAGAGAGTTCCATAAAGCTGGAGCAAGATAATAAAATGCAGAAGCACAAGTAGAATCTAATCTTGCAGGTGAAAGAGGTGGAACAACTAAGGGGCCCTTTTACTAAGCTACATAAGCTTCTACGCATGCCCAATGTGCGCCAAAATGGAGTTACCGCCCGGCTACTGTGTGGCTCTTGTGGTAATTTCATTTTTGGCGCATGCCCGATACAAGCATCTGAAAAAGAATTTTCGGACGCGTACCAAGATCAGGATCTTTTGAATCGCCAAAAGTAACCAGTTGAATGTCATTAGCAAAAACTCCCTCCTGGGTCAGTGGAAGAGTGGCCTAATGGTTAGTGCAGTGGGCTGGGAAACTGGTTTTGATTCCCACTGCAGCTCCTTGTGAATCTGGGCAAGTCATGTAACCTTCCATTGCCTCAGGTACAAAAAAACTTATATTGAGAACACTCTAGGGACAGAGAAAGTACCTGTATATAATTTAAAAAGCAAACCTGTAAACCACTTTGATTGTATCACAGAAAGACAGTTTATCAAATCCATGACCATTTACCCTTTAATGCTAATGGGCTCAAAAACAAATTGAATATTAAGGGTGACAACGGAGAGCCACAGGGTAAACACTGAATCTTCGATGGCTCAGAAGAGTGTAATACTTCTATGTTAAATTGTACAGCGCTGCGTAACCCTAGTAGTGCTTTAGAAATGTCAAGTAGTAGTAATAAAAAAAAGAATCGTTCTGACGAATTAAACCACTTATAGACCATATCCCTTAATCTGTGATGGTCTGTAAGGTCAAAAATCTGGACACTCAATCTTTAATCTCCAGGAAATTATTTTCTTATTTTGTAGAATCTCTCCTGGAACCAAGAGATGTTCAAGCTTTAGCTGCCTAGATCATAGGAGCCAACTTTTCAAAATTATTGGGGGTGCTAAGCCCAGTGGAACTAACCCCTTCCTAGACACATACAAGGAATTTTCTCAATATTGGGTGTTCTCAAGCACCCACAGAGCCAGCTCCTATGGCCTAGATGATGGCAGTGTCCTTCTTCCTGGCCAGTCCTTTCTCTCTAAATAGATTGCAGCTTATCCAAAATACTGCCATTAAACTCCTATGTTTTGCAGACAAAGTATGATTGCATCACTGGCTGCCAGTCTTGTTGCATATAAAATTCAATAACCTCACTCTCAAGTTTTGTGCACTCCATGAGGGTCATCTCAAATATCTATTTGATCTCATTGTCCCGTATTCCCTCTTCTTGGCTCAATCTCATAACAGTCCACGTTCAAATCAAACTTCTCTAAATGCCAACTGAAAGCAAATGGGGCTTTTAGACTTTTGGAAGGAGATTTAGAGGCCTGAAAAAACTGACTGATGAGAATTTCCTAGAGCCCTATACTATCCCCGTGCGAATGAAAAGATGACTACAGTTCCTTATTTGGCAGACTGACTTCATGCAGAGTTAGGCACCAACATTTTTCAAGACTGTGGTGCGGAGGTAGGTGCAAGTGGGTATTGCACCTGCCTCCCAACTAAGAGGCATGTGGTGGTGGTCAGGGAGGCGAGCAAGGGACTTTTTGGACTGCCTTGGTCAGTTGTGAAGCTTAGGGTAGGGTTCTGGGGGTCCACCAGTGACGGTTGAGGGGGGGGTTCAGTGATGCACAGCATTTTACCTCACATAACCTTCAGCTGCTGCACTGCATCTTTGCAGCAGGCAGAGCTGATGTAAAGATTCAGGTTCAGATTATTTGATATACTGCTCATATAACAAAAAAAAATCTAAACAGTTTACAAAGTAAATAAAATGTAAGGGAGTGGAGTATAAAACAGACTAATCTAGCAGTGAAACATTCAAGTCCAAAACAGAGCAACAACATCTACAAGGTGAGAAGAGGGAAAAGAATGGTTATAATCTAAAAGAAAGGGAAAATGAGGGAGGAAATAAGATCTTAATTTCTGTCTTCAGAGTCCCCTGCCAGATACACAGTAACTAGAGAGAGGAGTAATAAGAGTTAAACTAGTTGTTTGCAAAAGCAAGGGGAAAATAATGTGCTTTCAGCTGAATTTTTCCAGAGAGGTTTCCAGCCTGAGATAAAGCTAGTCCAGAGGTCAGGGTTAGTTACAGTAAAGCGTTCAGTGCTTCAAAAAGAGTAAAAAAGATGGAAAAAAATCTAGCACTGCAGGAGCAATTTATCATGCAGCAATTTGCATGCCCACTGGGCTATCCCTTAGCTCATTGGTTTATGCTGGTACTCCCGTGCCAGTCTTCCTGCATGGGAAGTAAGATTAGCACATGAAAATCAAGTGTAAACTGCTGTGTTGATGGGTCCCTCTGTGAGTACCTGGTTTCCTGCCAGGTAAAAGTTGCCCTTTCCATATGTGATTGAAGTAACCCACTGTCAGGACCTGGATAAAATTCTGAGAGGCCTGCAACAGACAATCTTCTGCCTTGATGTGTGCCTATCAGAAACAGCACAATTGATAAGCAGGAGCCACAAAACTTATGTACTCCTTTTTTCTAAAGGCAACTGCTAAGAGCACTAAAAAAGGGGAGCAGTGTTTTTGCTTGCTAAATAAGAACAGTCTTGACCAAGACAAGTTGGACAGTTACTGGCCAGCATCTAACATTCCATCATCTTCCAAGTGTACCTTGTGATAGGGAGGTGTGATATGAATTTAATTTTTATTTATTTTTTTTATGGGGACCAAATGTAACTCTGTTGGTACTTCCAAAGACTATACAGCTCACTTTGGTGCTCATTTTCAAAGCACATAGATTTACAAAGTTACATAGGTTGCTATCAGGCTTATTTTTGAAAGAGAAGGACGCCCTTCTTTCGACACAAATTGGAAGATGGGCGTCCTTCTCCCAGGGTCACCCAAATCGGCATAATCCCAAAGTTCCGGGGGGCGTTTTGGAGGTGTAACGAAGGCGGGACTTGGGCGAGCCTAACACATGGGTGTCCTCGACCCATAATCGAAAAAAGAAGGGCGTCCCTGACAAGCACTTGGACGATTTTACTTGGTCGTTTTTTTGTTACGACCAAGCCACGAAAAGGTGCCCAAACTGACCAGATGACCACCAGAGGGAATCGGGGATGACTTCCCCTTACTCCCCCAGTGGTCACTAACCCTGTCCCACCCTCAAAAAATTCTTTAAAAATATTTTTTTACCAGTCTCAAATGTCATACTCGGGTACATCGCAGCAGTATGCAGGTCCCTGGAGCAGTTTTAGTGGGTGCAGTGCACTTCAGACAGGCGGACCCAGGCCCATCCTCCCCTTGCTGTTACGCTGTTGGTGGTAAATGTGAGCCCTCCAAAACCCACCAGAAACCCACTGTAACCACATCTAGGTGTCCGCCTTCACCCCTAAGGGCTATGGTAGTGGTGTACAGTTGTGGGGTTTGGGGGGCTCAGCACACACGATAAGGGAGCTATGCACCTGGGAGCAATTTCTTTAGTCCACTGCAGTGCCCCCTAGGGTGCCCAGTTGTGTCCTGGCATGTGAGGGGGACCAGTACACTACAAATGGTGGCTCCTCCCACGACCAAAGGGCTTGGATTTGGTCGTTTCTGAGATGGGCGTCCTCAGTTTCCATTATCACTGAAAATCAGAAATGACCAAGTCTAAGGACGACCATCTCTAAGGTCAACCTAAATTTCCAGATTTGGGTGTTCCCGACCGTATTATTGAAACAAGATGGACGTCCATCTTTTGTTTCGGTAATACGTCCATCTTGTTTCAATAATACGAGTTTCCCTGCTCTTTCACGGGGATGTCCTGCGAGGACGTCCTCAGAAAAACTTTGGCGTCCCTTTCGATTATGCTCCTCTATTTAACTTTGTAAGTCTATGTGCTATGAAAGTAAGCCTCTTTGTCTTCTAGTTGAAAACAAGTCAATTTGCCTTAATCCAGAATTTGCCAAGTCAGTTAAAAAAAAATAAATCGGAGGTATTTAAGAGGTGGAAAATTCTAATGTGTCTGCTCACCCCGCCACCTTGTGACTAAAATGCCCTTGCTGGTGCCTGGCTACCTTGAGGAAGTCTGAGGGGGGGGGGGGGGGGATGAGGAGGAAGACCAAAGAGAAAAGGAGTTACCTGTTACCACTGGAGAAAGGGGCAGTACTGATACTACAGCACATTAGCATTGGCATACTGCTAGGAAAAGTATGTAGTTGTAGCCTGGAATGGACCTTGCTGAGCTGTCAAGATGTTATTAGTGCAGGAGAGAAGAGAAGGGAATAGGCCTGAAGTGCAATAGAGGAAAACAGCCTGTCCTCCCTCCACAAAAGTGAGCAAAAAAAAAAAAAGAACACAAAATGCAGAATAGTCATTTTCTTCTAGCTCTGATAATTTGTGGTTGGTGCCAGCTTTCCACCCTGCTTGTGATAGCAGTCTGAGGTTCTGAGAAGGATTAGTAGTGCAGGTCCGTGACTCGTAACCACCTGCCTCCACCTACCCTCCTCCTTCCTGTACACAATAATTGATTTGATTTGCTTACTTTATTTTTTGTCTATTAGATTGTAAGCTCTTTGAGCAGGGACTGTCTTTCTTCTATGTTTGTGCAGCGCTGCGTATGCCTTGTAGTGCTATAGAAATGCTAAATAGTAGTAGTAGTAGTCTCTTGTAATCAGAGGTGATATTGTGATGTCATAATGCCTCAGGCCACCAATAAGAGCCAACCTCATCAGTGATGTCACAATGGCTTGATTGTCCTATACTTGGCTCACTTTTATTACATAGCTCTTTGAGCAGGGACTGTCTTTCTTCTATGTTTGTGCAGCGCTGCGTATGCCTTGTAGTGCTATAGAAATGCTAAATAGTAGTAGTAGTAGTGTTGTTTTTATAATAATGAGAGGAGCCTTCAGAGACTTGAAACACTGACGCAGCCCTCACAAAATAAACTAAAATAAAACTGGAATGTGACACGGAAATCTTCAAGTTTATAAATGACATTTATACCCCATATTTTCCTGCACATTTTAGAGTTCAGTGTGCTAACAAGCTACAAGAAGAAAGTACAAAATATGAAATAAAAATAAAAATCCATAATCCCACACAAATCAACAAAGGAAAGAATCATGAGTGGGAAAGCGCGGGGTACAAATGTAACAAAAATAAAAAATAAATAAATTGTAAATATATATGCAATTGGGAGAGGGGGGATGCAGGGGGAGTGGGGGAAAGAAAAAACTAGGCACCAGCATCAATTAAAAGACATTTTTATAAAAAGGAAAGATTTCAACAACTTGTGAAAAACTAAGTAATCATGCTGGGATCTAGTGTTCTTTTGTGGTTTTCTTGTAACCCATGAGGCCTCCTCCAGTCATACCCAGGCTTTCCAATTTTCTTTGGGGTAGAGCTGGTAGTACTTTGCACTAGCTCAGCTGCTGAGCCTAGAGATAACAAACGATAGAAGTAATATATTTTGTATTTTGGACTGCGTAGCACATGCCTTGGCTCATCAGGAAGTGCAGGACTACAGATCTCAGAATGTGTTGCTGTAGGGTGAGACTGCAAAGCAGTAATGGCCGAGAACGTCTATGACACAATGAAATTATGGGGGTAATGTTTATAAACATGGAAACTCGAAGTCTGTAGAGTGAAAAAGTATGCAACGCAGAAGTTCATTTATATTTTTGTATATTTGTGCACACATTTTACAACCTGCTATTTGGGTGACAGTTTTTCTGGGCTATAATACACTCTTTAAGTCTAGATTATTAGAAGTAGGGGCATGTTGCCTCCAACTATAGGTAAACAAGTACAGTGGGGGAAATAAGTATTTGATCCCTTGCTGATTTTGTAAGTTTGCCCACTGACAAAGACATGAGCAGCCCATAATTGAAGGGTAGGTTATTGGTAACAGTGAGAGATAGCACATCACAAATTAAATCCGGAAAATCACATTGTGGAAAGTATATGAATTTATTTGCATTCTGCAGAGGGAAATAAGTATTTAATCCCTCTGGCAAACAAGACCTAATACTTGGTGGCAAAACCCTTGTTGGCAAGCACAGCGATCAGACGTCTTCTGTAGTTGATGATGAGGTTTGCACACATGTCAGGAGGAATTTTGGTCCACTCCTCTTTGCAGATCATCTCTAAATCATTAAGAGTTCTGGGCTGTCGCTTGGCAACTCGCAGCTTCAGCTCCCTCCATGTTTTCAATGGGATTAAGGTCTGGTGACTGGCTAGGCCACTCCATGACCCTAATGTGCTTCTTCCTGAGCCACTCCTTTGTTGCCTTGGCTGTATGTTTTGGGTCATTGTCATGCTGGAAGACCCAGCCACGACCCATTTTTAAGGCCCTGGCGGAGGGAAGGAGGTTGTCACTCAGAATTGTATGGTACATGGCCCCATCCATTCTCCCATTGATGCGGTGAAGTAGTCCTGTGCCCTTAGCAGAGAAACACCCCCAAAACATAACATTTCTACCTCCATGCTTGACAGTGGGGACGGTGTTCTTTGGGTCATAGGCAGCATTTCTCTTCCTCCAAACACGGCGAGTTGAGTTCATGCCAAAGAGCTCAATTTTTGTCTCATCTGACCACAGCACCTTCTCCCAATCACTCTCGGCATCATCCATGTGTTCACTGGCAAACTTCAGACGGGCCGTCACATGTGCCTTCCGGAGCAGGGGGACCTTGCGGGCACTGCAGGATTGCAATCCGTTATGTCGTAATGTGTTACCAATGGTTTTCGTGGTGACAGTGGTCCCAGCTGCTTTGAGATCATTGACAAGTTCCCCCCTTGTAGTTGTAGGCTGATTTCTAACCTTCCTCATGATCAAGGATACCCCACGAGGTGAGATTTTGCGTGGAGCCCCAGATCTTTGTCGATTGACAGTCATTTTGTACTTCTTCCATTTTCTTACTATGGCACCAACAGTTGTCTCCTTCTCGCCCAGCGTCTTACTGATGGTTTTGTAGCCCATTCCAGCCTTGTGCAGGTGTATGATCTTGTCCCTGACATCCTTAGACAGCTCCTTGCTCTTGGCCATTTTGTAGAGGTTAGAGTCTGACTGATTCACTGAGTCTGTGGACAGGTGTCTTTCATACAGGTGACCATTGCCGACAGCTGTCTGTCATGCAGGTAACGAGTTGATTTGGAGCATCTACCTGGTCTGTAGGGGCCAGATCTCTTACTGGTTGGTGGGGGATCAAATACTTATTTCCCTCTGCAGAATGCAAATAAATTCATATACTTTCCACAATGTGATTTTCCGGATTTAATTTGTGATGTGCTATCTCTCACTGTTACCAATAACCTACCCTTCAATTATGGGCTGCTCATGTCTTTGTCAGTGGGCAAACTTACAAAATCAGCAAGGGATCAAATACTTATTTCCCCCACTGTATATGAATCTATTTATGTATTTGATAATCTGCTCAATTACAGCAGCATCTTGGCGGTGTACAAAACAATATGATCCAGACAATAGAAACAACTATTAAAATCTTAAAACAAGATGATAAGACCAATAAGATGAGGTACATGGAGGATGGGGGGAATAGGACAACAATAAATACCAGTAAGACAACACTGGGGACTTAGCCAATCCGTTCATCTTAATCAGAGACATAGTAAGAAGGGAGTAAAAGTGCGAGAAGCAGAGCATGGGTTCAGAGACTCTGACGTTAGGTAGTAAAAGCAAATGTATGGCTAAATAACAGTGTCTTCAGATCAGGCTTGAACCTCACAAGCGAAGCATCTGCCCATAGAGTAGCTGGCAGTTGATTCCATAAAGTAGGTTCTAGACAACTAAAAGCCATAGTTTGTGAATAATCAAACCCAGTCGTCCTAAAAGAAGGAACCACCAGGAGATTAGAAGTAGCAGAATGGAAAGCCCTGTTTGGTTGATAAAGGATAAGTATTTTGGATAATATGGTGGTTGACCAGTATACAATGCCTTGTGTGCAAGAAGAGTTTCATAATGGCTCCTACACAATATAGGGATCCAGTATTGCTCTACCAATAAAGGGGTAATGCGATCAAAGTGTTTGACTGCAGTATTCTGAAGGAGCTAAATTTGGCACAAAGCATATTGTGATAGACCTGCAAGAACAGAATTGCAGTAATCTAGGTATGTCAAAACAAATGCTTGTATCAAGGCCTGCAATGTATTATCAGGTTGCTAATGGGTCATTTCTGCAACTAAAGCATTGCTTTAAGATTATTGAAAATTTTCTTTCTTGAGGTTAAGCAGGACTGTTGAGCATTAGTCTTGGGGTCTGATATTCTAGGTAAATGTGGTGGATATTCATTATGGGCCTCCTGAAAAGCAAAATTGTTAATGATCTTTGAGGACACGTGATTGGCATCCTTGAGTCATTTTAAATAAAGTCAAAATTTTATTGCCATTTCAGAGAGCTGTTTGACTTTCTGTATGTGTGTATGACAAAGTAAAGTGTTATCTTACAGACGGCAGCTCTAGAACAGGCACCGCCGCTTCAGCACCTGTTTTCTAATGATATCTGGGTTCCCCGATTCCATTAGAGAATAAGAATGCAAACCTGCACTGGCATGCCTCAATTTAGGTGTGACCATTTATGCCAGGTTGATGGCAGGTGTAAATGGTCGTGCCTAAGCGGGCCATGCAATGTGTGTAACTTGTAGTTTTGTAGAAGTTGCTCAAGTAATTTGGAGACGTGCCCATACTCCTCCTCCTCTGCTCCGCCCCCATGTACACCCCTTGCAGGTTTGTGCTATAGCACTTATAGAATAGTACGTTTATATGCATACTTGCTGTTCTGTGCTCTGATACACGTAACTGTACACACCCATTTATAGAATTGCCTTTCATGCACATGAGAATAGCTACCTGTTACCTATTTTTTGACACTGTTTTTATTTATTGTACTCGAGAGTCTCCTTTAAAAAATTGTCCAAAATTGGCTTTTATCTTATACTGTCTGTGGTCATATACTATTGCTTTCCCCCCAGATATTATCCTACCCTGTTTTATATGGGTATCCTAGATGGATTAGGGTTGAGGGAGAGAAGTACTGGGCATGCATGTGTATTAATGACGACAGCCAGCAGAGCATTATACCAGTATAGTTGGGTCTAGAGTTGTAGCAGTGATTTACTAGTAGGAGCAAGTATTAAAAAAAAAAAAACAAGTTTAAACTTGTGCTTCAAAATAGAGTGGGCCCTTTTACTAAGCCGCGTAAGCATCTATGCGCGCCAAAACGGAGTTACCGCATGGCTCTTGCGGTAATTTCATTTTTGGTGTGCATCTGATATGCATGCCCCAAAAAATAATTTCAGACTTTCGTAGGTCATTATCGCCTGCTTACCGCATGAGTCTTTACCGCTAGGTCAATGGCTGGCGGTAAGGTCCCAGACCCAAAATGGACACAGGGCAATTTTGATTTTGCTGCACGTCCATTTTCGGCCAAAATGTTTTAAAACCCTTTTTTTACAGGTGCGCTGAAAAATGGATCGGCATGTTCCCAAAACCCGCGCCTACACTACCGTAAGCCATTTTTCAGCGCACCTTAGTAAAAGGACCCCAGAATTAATATTGTGTGTGATTTTTTTTTTTTTTTTTTAATCTTTGGTTACTAAACTTTACAGCAGGGCTCCTTCAGGTGAATGTAGCTGATTCCTGCTACTTCTTTTCTCTCCCATCCCTCACCCCTTTTTGTTTGACAGGTGGATCTTTAACCAAGTTGGCTTATTATTCAACTCTGCAACATAAAGTAGCAAAAGTGAGATCTTTCGATCACTCAGGGAAGGTAAGACCTGCCACCTTCACTTAATAGGTCGCAGCAGACAGTAGTGAAAGGCTCTGGTTAAAAATGCTGTTGCTTGTCTGGTATTTGGTCATACTTTAGTACAATGATTCCTAATCCTGGTCCTGGAGGCACCCCAGCCAGTCAGGTTTTCAGGATATCCACAATGAATATTCATGAGCGATATTTGCATGTACTGCCTCCACTGCATGCAAATCTCTCTTATGAATATTCATTGTGGATATCCTGAAATCCAAACTGGCTGGGGTGCCTCCAGGACCAGGTTTGGGAACCACTGCTTTAGTATAATGCAGTGGCGTTCCTGGGGGGGGGGGGGTGCGGTCCGCCCCGGGTGCACGCCGCTGGGAGGGTGCTGCGTGCCTGTCTGCTCCGCTCGTTCCGTGCTCCCTCTGCCCCGGAAGAGGTTACTTCCTGTTCCGGGGCAGAGGGCGCGTGCACCCCCCCAGCAGGTAAAAATGCACCCATGGGGGGAGGTGTGGCCTTTCGCGGGGAGGAGGTGGCCTTTCGCCGAGGGGGGGGGGGGGGCGCATCGGCGATCCGCCCCGGGTGTCAGCCACCCTAGGAACGCCACTGGTATAATGCTGACAGAAGCAATATTGCACAGTGCTGAAGGGTGGACTGGCAGATCATTTTCAGAGATGGGTGTGCACATAGGAAGCCATTTATGCATGCCAAAGGTGCCACTAAATTGACAGGCACCTACATGCACTAGGTGCTCTTCTATAAGGCAGTGCCTCGGTGCCATAGCGCCTAACTGCAAACTCCCAGTTACATGCATGGTTTACAGAATACTGTAAACTATGCTTGTCACTTGGTACACCTAGGTGTGTCAACTTTTGCTTACCATGGATATGGCATAACAGAGCGTGCCTACAGATGGGCGTGCCAGTACAAGCCTTACACTAATATTCTGTAACATTAATATTCTATTATAGAATTTGCTGCTAAGCACCGGGCATTAGGGCATCTAAACTGAGGCTCCAGTTTAAAGAATTGCCCTTTAAATGTAGGGTGCATGTCTTTTTTTTTTTTTTTTTTTTGTATTCTCTCTTCAGAAGAAGAAATTGAGTGTGCAAGATGAAACTATCAGGCTGATACACATTCACTGGCAGCTGGTGAATGTATAACTTCACTACCTAAATGGATTTTCAGTCAAATACTCTCCGTATGGGAGGTGAATTCTATATATGATGCCCAAAAATATCATCTCTGAAAAAAAGCACTATTCTATAAACCCACGTTTAAAGTTAGGCACGGTTTATAGAATAACGTTTACGCCTGGAATCACGCCCAACTTTATGGGGCCATTTGTACCTGCTGAAACGTTGTGCAAATCTTCACGCCTAAATTAGGTCCCTATCCCTATTATTGTGTCACTACCCACGTAAATTTTAGGAACGCCCCTGTTCCGCCCATGACTCTCCCATTTCCACGCCCCCTTCCCCCTTTTTGAACTCGCATGTAAAATTTAGGCCTGGATCCCACACCTAGATTTATGCGTGCATATTTTAATTAATTAGTGCCAGTAATTGCTTGTTAAGCCACTTATCTGTGCTAATTAGCTTGTTCAATTAAATTGCACACGCAATTTGAAGCAACTTTTATAGGATTCAAGGGATGAGGGCTGAACATCCATGAACAGTCTAATTCTAACTGTATAAGAAGGTAGAAGAGGAAGGGGTGGAGCAAAGATGGGCTGGGAAATTATCTAGATAGCGTTGATATTTGATCATTGTTAAAGTTCAATGGATAATGCAAATACTGGCATGGCACTGTACATATATTCAGTACATATAACAGTGCTAAATATGCATATTAATTTAAATGCTGGTATTTAAATTAATAGTCACTGTACCTACTTATTCTCCGAGGACAAGCAGGCTGCTTGTTCTCACGACTGGGTGACGTCCGCGGCAGCCCCCACCAACCGGAAATAAGCTTCGCGGGACGGTCGACACGCAGGGCACGCCCACCGCGCATGCGCGGCCGTCTTCCCGCCCGTGCGCGACCGCTCCCGCCAGTTACTTTTTTTCCGCGACTGAGAGAGTTGTGTTTTCCCCTCTCTCTCGTTTCAGCCGCCGGATTTTTTCGACCGCGTTTACGCGGATCGTCGCTTTTGGCCTGTTCGGCCTCTTCTTCTTCTTCTTTCTCTTTTATTAAAAAAAAAAAAAAAAAAAGAATTTTGCGCGTGTGGAGCACGCGCTCCTTCTTTTCCCTCGCTTTCTAGCGGGGACGCCTCGTTGCGGCCTAGTGGCCGCTCGGTCGGTTTCAGTTTTCGTGGTGTGATTTTAGCCACCATTGCCGACTTTGACTTCGCCGACGCGATTTTTCCGTCGATGTCCTCGAAGGTCCCGAGTGGATTTAAAAAGTGTGGTCGCTGCGGCCGGCCGATCTCGCAGACCGACACCCACGCTTGGTGCCTCCAGTGCCTCGGGCCGGAGCACAATCTCAAGTCGTGCGTTTTGTGTCTCGGTCTCCGGAAACGGACTCAGGTTGCGAGGCAAGTTCTGCGGGACCGTCTTTTTGGAACTTGCGCCGGCCCCTCGACGTCGACCTCGACGGCATCGGTATCGAAGACCGGTTCTTCGGTACCGGTATCGATGCCCGAGACATCGGCACCGATGGCAGCGACCCCAGGAGAACAGGTCCCGTCGGCCCGCCGGTCCGCCGGCGAGAGTGGGGTAGAGAGACCGCGTTGGCAGTCGGCCCCGGTCGCTCCCTCAACTCGTGAGCCACGGGACCGAACCCTGTCGGACCCGGTACCCCGAGACCGAGGGGGATCGACCTCCTCCTCCTCCATGCCCTCCGGCACCGGTGACGTGCACCGGAAAAAAGACAAGAAGCGCCGTCACCGGGAGCCCTCGGTGCACCCTGAAGAGGAGTCGACGCCGAAGCGTCATCGCAGAGAGGAGAGATCTCCGTCGGTGGTGGAGGTACCGACGCGTCGGGGTTCCGGCACCTCGGTGCCGTCTCCTGGCCCCCAGCAGCTTCCGGCACCGACACCCTTACCGGCCCCACCGCCTTTCCCGGCAGCGGGCCTGGACGAGTGCCTCAGAGCCATCCTTCCGGGGATCCTGGAAGGGCTGATGCGCCAGGCTGTGCCGGCGCCGGGGGTGCTTGCGCCCTTGGCGCCGATGACTGTGGCGCCGGCGAGCTCTAGCCCGGCGCCGGGGCAGTCGACACCGCCGCCGCTTGCGGTGCCGGTCTCGACAGCCACGCAGGTGGAGTCCCCGTCGACGTCGATGGAGGGAGCTCCGTCCCCGCCGGCGCGGGAGTCCACCGCTCGACGACACCGAGACCTCGGTGCCTCGACGTCGAGCCGGGCCCGGTACCGGACGCAGCTACATGAGCTAATGTCCGATACCGAGGATGAGGACTCGTGGGGGGAAGAGGAGGACCCGAGATATTTCTCCTCAGAGGAGTCTACGGGCCTTCCCTCGGACCCCACGCCGTCACCGGAGAGGAAGCTCTCACCTCCTGAGAGTCTCTCCTTTGCCTCCTTTGTGCGGGATATGTCTATAAGCATTCCCTTTCCCGTGGTCTCTGTGGAAGAGCCGAGGGCCGAGATGCTCGAGGTCCTCGACTATCCATCACCACCTAGAGAGTCCTCCACGGTACCGCTGCACAATGTCCTGAAGGAGACGCTGCTCCGGAACTGGGTGCGACCACTAACTAATCCCACCATTCCCAAGAAAGCAGAGTCCCAGTACAGGATCCACTCTGACCCAGAGCTCATGCGGCCCCAGTTGCCCCATGACTCAGCGGTCGTGGATTCTGCTCTCAAGAGGGCACGGAGTTCGAGGGATACCGCCTCGGCGCCCCCGGGGCGGGAGTCTCGCACTCTGGACTCATTTGGGAGGAAGGCCTACCAATCCTCCATGCTCGTGACCCGCATCCAATCTTACCTGCTCTATATGAGCATCCACATGCGGACCAATGTGCAACAGCTGGCGGACCTGGTCGATAAGCTCCCGCCGGAGCAGTCCAGGCCTTATCAGGAGGTGGTCAGGCAGCTGAAGGCGTGCAGAAAGTTCCTGTCCAGGGGGATTTTTGACACCTGTGACGTGGCATCTCGTGCTGCGGCCCAAGGTATAGTGATGCGCAGGCTCTCATGGCTGCGTGCCTCTGACCTGGACAACCGCACCCAGCAGAGACTGGCTGACGTCCCTTGCCGGGGGGATAACATTTTCGGTGAGAAGGTCGAGCAGATGGTGGACCAACTGCATCAGCGGGAAACCGCTCTCGACAAGCTCTCCCACCGGGCGCCTTCAGCACCCGCCCCCACGGGTGGGCGTTTTTTCCCGGGCACGGCAGGCTGCACCCTATTCTTTTGCAAAGCGTAGGTACAACCAGCCGGCCCGAAGGCCTCGCCAGGCACAGGGACAGCCCCAGCGCGCTCGTTCTCGTCAACAGCGTGCGCCTAAGCAGCCCCCTGCGCCTCCACAGCAAAAGCCGGGGACGGGCTTTTGACTGGATCCACGGGAACATAGCCGCCCTACAAGTGTCCGTACCGGACGATCTGCCGGTCGGAGGGAGGTTAAAATTTTTTCACCAAAGGTGGCCTCTCATAACCTCCGACCAGTGGGTTCTCCAAATAGTGCGGTGCGGATACGCCCTGAATTTGGCCTCCCTGCCTCCAAATTGTCCTTCGGGAGCTCAGTCTTTCAGCTCCCTTCACAAGCAGGTACTTGCAGAGGAACTCTCCGCCCTTCTCAGCGCCAATGCGGTCGAGCCCGTACCACCCGGGCAGGAAGGGCAGGGATTCTATTCCAGGTACTTCCTTGTGGAAAAGAAAACAGGGGGGATGCGTCCCATCCTAGACCTGAGAGGCCTGAACAAATTCCTGGTCAAAGAAAAGTTCAGGATGCTTTCCTTGGGCACCCTTCTGCCAATGATTCAGAAAAACGATTGGCTATGTTCCCTGGATTTAAAGGACGCATACACTCACATCCCGATACTGCCAGCTCACAGACAGTATCTCAGATTCCGCCTGGGCGCACGGCACTTTCAGTATTGTGTGCTGCCCTTTGGGCTCGCCTCTGCCCCACGAGTGTTTACAAAGTGCATGCAGTGCACTATTCAACTTCTGGAGCTGCTGGGGTTTGTGATCAATTACCCAAAGTCCCATCTCCAGCCTACTCAGTCTCTGGAATTCATAGGAGCGCTGCTGAATACCCAGACGGCTCAGGCCTACCTTCCCGAAGCGAGGGCTACCAATCTCTTGGCCCTGGCTTCGCAGACCAGAGCGTCTCAGCAGATCACAGCTCGGCAGATGTTGAGACTTCTGGGTCATATGGCCTCCACAGTTCATGTGACTCCCATGGCTCGTCTTCACATGAGATCTGCTCAATGGACCCTAGCTTCCCAGTGGTTTCAAGCCACCGGGAATCTAGAAGATGTCATCCGCCTCTCCACCAGTTGCCGCACTTCACTGCTCTGGTGGACCATCCGGACCAATTTGACCCTGGGACGTCCATTCCAAATTCCGCAGCCCACGAAAGTGCTGACGACGGATGCATCTCGCCTGGGGTGGGGAGCCCATGTCGATGGGCTCCACACTCAGGGTCTGTGGTCCCTCCAGGAAAAGGATCTGCAGATCAACCTCCTGGAGCTCCGAGCGATCTGGAACGCACTGAAGGCTTTCAGAGATCGGCTGTCCTGTCAAATTATCCAAATTCGGACAGACAATCAGGTTGCAATGTATTACGTCAACAAGCAGGGGGGCACCGGATCTCGCCCCCTGTGCCAGGAGGCCGTCGGGATGTGGCGTTGGGCGTGTCGGTTCGGCATGCTCCTCCAAGCCACGTACCTGGCAGGCGTAAACAACAGTCTGGCCGACAGACTGAGCAGAGTCATGCAACCGCACGAGTGGTCGCTCCATGCCAGAGTGGTACGCAAGATCTTCCGAGCGTGGGGCACCCCCTCGGTGGACCTTTTCGCCTCTCAGACCAACCACAAGCTGCCTCTGTTCTGTTCCAGACTTCAGGCACACGGCAGGCTAGCGTCGGATGCCTTTCTCCTCCATTGGGGGACCGGCCTCCTGTATGCTTATCCTCCCATACCTTTGGTGGGGAAGACCTTACTGAAGCTCAAGCAAGACCGCGGCACCATGATTCTGATCGCGCCCTTTTGGCCCCGTCAGATCTGGTTCCCTCTTCTTCTGGAGTTGTCCTCCGAAGAACCGTGGAGATTGGAGTGTTTTCCGACTCTCATTTCGCAGAACGACGGAGCGTTGCTGCACCCCAACCTCCAGTCTCTGGCTCTCACGGCCTGGATGTTGAGGGCGTAGACTTCACTGCGTTGGGTCTGTCTGAGGGTGTCTCCCGGGTCTTGCTTGCCTCTAGGAAGGATTCCACTAAAAAGAGTTACTTTTTCAAGTGGAGGAGGTTTGTCGTGTGGTGTGAGAGCATGGCCCTAGAACCTCGTTCTTGCCCTGCACAGAACCTGCTTGAATACCTTCTGCACTTATCAGAGTCTGGCCTCAAGACCAACTCAGTAAGGAATCACCTTAGTGCGATTAGTGCTTACCATTATCGTGTGGAAGGAAAAGCCATCTCTGGAGAGCCTTTAGTCGTTCGATTCATGAGAGGCTTGCTTTTGTCAAAGCCCCCTATCAAGCCTCCTGTTGTGTCATGGGATCTCAACGTCGTCCTCACCCAGCTGATGAAACCTCCTTTTGAGCCACTGAATACCTGCCATCTGAAGTACTTGACCTGGAAGGTCATTTTCTTGGTGGCAGTTACTTCAGCTCGTAGGGTCAGTGAGCTTCAAGCCCTAGTAGCTCATGCTCCATATACCAAATTTCATCACAACAGAGTAGTGCTCCGCACCCACCCAAAGTTCCTGCCGAAGGTGGTGTCGGAGTTCCATCTTAACCAGTCAATTGTCTTGCCAACATTCTTCCCCAGGCCGCATACCCGCCCTGCTGAACGTCAGTTGCACACATTGGACTGCAAGAGAGCATTGGCCTTCTACTTGGAGCGGACACAGCCCCACAGACAGTCCGCCCAATTGTTTGTTTCTTTCGACCCTAACAGGCTAGGGGTCGCTGTCGGGAAACGCACCATCTCCAATTGGCTAGCAGATTGCATTTCCTTCACTTACGCCCAGGCTGGGCTGACTCTTGAGGGTCATGTCACGGCTCATAGTGTTAGAGCCATGGCAGCGTCAGTGGCCCACTTGAAGTCAGCCACTATTGAAGAGATTTGCAAGGCTGCGACGTGGTCATCTGTCCACACATTCACATCACATTACTGCCTCCAGCAGGATACCCGACGCGACAGTCGGTTCGGGCAGTCGGTGCTGCAGAATCTGTTTGGGGTGTAAATCCAACTCCACCCTCCAGGACCCGAATTTATTCTGGTCAGGCTGCACTCTCAGTTAGTTGTTCTTCGTAGGTCAATTTCTGTTGTTTCCTCGCCGTTGCGAGGTTCAATTGACCTGGGTTCTTGTTTTGAGTGAGCCTGAGAGCTAGGGATACCCCAGTCGTGAGAACAAGCAGCCTGCTTGTCCTCGGAGAAAGGGTATGATACATACCTGTAGCAGTTGTTCTCCGAGGACAGCAGGCTGATTGTTCTCACCTTCCCTCCCTCCTCCCCTTTGGAGTTGTGTATTTCATATTTTTTGCTAGTCATTCAACTGGCGGGAGCGGTCGCGCACGGGCGGGAAGACGGCCGCGCATGCGCGGTGGGCGTGCCCTGCGTGTCGACCGTCCCGCGAAGCTTATTTCCGGTTGGTGGGGGCTGCCGCGGACGTCACCCAGTCGTGAGAACAATCAGCCTGCTGTCCTCGGAGAACAACTGCTACAGGTATGTATCATACCCTATATTGAGCCCTGTATTAGCTGGACAAAGAGGAAAGGAGACCTAAGTAAGACACAGAGAGAGTACATTAGAACTGAAACAGAGGCATTGACAGCATGCATTGGGAAACCATGCCCCTTTCAGCTAATGGATAGGAGAAAGAACTGCTACATCAGACCAGCAATAAAAAGATCAGTTTAATAGGTTATTGATGGTGTCCTTTACTTGAAGGGATGACTAAAAGCCTGGTCATATGGAAAACTGTAGTTTAACTCTTGTCAGTTGTCTCCTTCCTTTTCATCGCTGAGACCAAGAGCACATGGAAGACCTAGCATGTTGTTTGAATGCATGGGGTCATGCCTGTCTTTGTACTTTTCTGTGGTTGGGAATGATAGATGAGAACCAGTGACTTAATCTTTGCAAGTAAAGTTATAAACTCCCTTGTTTCAATAAACTGGCTGAAATCTTGCTTATAAGAAACTTCTAACTCTACTGAAAACAAGTCATAGCAGATATATAGGGCAATAATAACGAGGGACACAGAAGAAATCGTGCTGTACGCTTTGTCTCCTGAAGAAGTAACGAAATGGAAGTGCTCTGTTGAGCAAACCGATGCAAACGGCACTTCTGCTGTGGTGCCCTTAAGGAAATTATTTACAAGAACTTATGAAAATTATAGAAGCATTACATGAAGTGATAAAATACTAAAAAAAATAGGAAAACAAAAATAAAAAGATTCTGTTCTAGGAGGTTTTTAAGGCTGATGAGCAAAAGCAAAAAAAACTAGCCGAGCATCTGAATCCTTTTTCCTCCTGTAAATCAGAAACAGACAATGAAAATCAATAGAAAGTAAAGATCATAACTTGTTTTCAGTAGAGTTACAAGCCTTGGCTCTTTCCTCAGGATGAAACCTTTAACAGTGCTGCTTTTTATGCAATATATTCTTTTAGAACAACTCCTTAGTAAGAAGCTTTTCTGTGCATTATGCATAAGAGCCAGTTCTATTCTTCCCATCTCTGAGGCTTAGTTCTGCGCATATAAGGGGTTTCAGTATTGCATCACACCAAGGACCTTGATAGTTTGGAGTGGGAACGTGAGAGTGGAATAGATATTATAAGGCAGTGTGTCAGCCGAAATGAAAAGTTCCAAATAGCCAACAGGCATGATGTGGTTAAACTGCAGTAATGAAATACATTCAGATGGAGTATAACAGAGAGAATCTGCACCTAAATCAAGGGATCTGAACCCAGAGACTCATTGGTCTCGGTGCTTATTGTGCAAAGCCCTTGTTATTCCCCCTCCCCTTCCCTAAGCTTGTTGGAAAGGTGCACACTCCTGCAGTGGTTCTGATGTACTTTGCTAGATGCTGGAGTATAAGAAGGGGAACTGAGGAACTGAGTTCGATTCCCATTTCAGGCACAGGCAGCTCCTTGTGACTCTGGGCAAGTCACTTAACCCTCCATTGCCCCATGTAAGCCGCATTGAGCCTGCCATGAGTGGGAAAGTGCGGGGTACAAATGTAACAAAAATAAAATAGATACTATTGGAGATTCTACATGGAATGTTGCTACTATTGGAGATTCTACATGGAATGTTGCTATTCCACTAGCAACATTCCATGTAGAAGGCTGCGCAGGCTTCTGTTTCTGTGAGTCTGACGTCCTGCACGTACGTGCAGGACGTGAGACTCACAGAAGCAGAAGCCTGCGCGGCCACATTGGTGATCTGCAAGGGCCGACTTCCACATGGAATGTTGCTAGTGGAATAGCAACATTCCATGTAGAATCTCAAATAGTAGCAACAGTGGAGGAGTGGCCTAGTGGTTAGGGTGGTGGACTTTGGTCCTGGGGAGGAACTGAGTTGGATTCCCACTTCAGGCACAGGCAGCTCCTTGTGACTCTGGGCAAGTCACTTAACCCTCCATTGCCCCATGTAAGCCGCATTGAGCCTGCCATGAGTGGGAAAGCGCGGGGTACAAATATAACAAAAAAAATAAATAAATATGCTTCAGACACATGTTTTCACTAATTCCACTGTATACATCTCATACGTATTCACTGCTGATACTCTGAGCAAGCTAGCTGACAGGTTAAAAAACCACTGATTTGCCGGGGGAAATAGTGCAAGATTTTTTTTTCCTGTTCTCCTTTCTCCTCTGAAAAAGTGGCAGTTGCTGATTTTAAAAGCTGCAGAATGTTATATATGACACTTTATATTAGCCAGTCTTGAAGCATGGTTTGTTTGGAGGTAAGAGTGTTTTATAATCCAGTTCTGGACTGGATTTTCACAATAAACATTCATTAAGGGGTACCTGGTCAAAATAGCCCTGACAAAATAGCCCCAAACAAAAAAAGCTCCCGACATAATAGTCCCTGACATAGCAGCCACTGTCAAAACGGCCTGCCCACAATATAACCCTTGATGAGTTAGCCGCATGATCAGGCTGCCCTGAATATGGGTCTGCATTTTTTTCCTAATAATATTACCTTGCCAAACAGGATAAGGTTGGTAAGACTATGAAAATGATGACAATATTGTTGTTTTTTTTGTAATTAGCATGTTGATGGAAGAATAGTGTCTTTAAATAGCAGAACAGATCATGAATACCAGTTTGGAGCTATAGAATTTTGTTTATTTATATATGCTTTATGCAATTGAATGCTGGTAGGAGTCTTTATCAGTGAAGATTTCAGTTGTAGTTAATTATATTTTTGTGATGTGTTACTTTTTCTTAGGGGGCTGTTTTGTTTAGGGGCTATTTTGTCAAGGGTTGTTTTGTTGGAGGGGCCATTTTGTCAAGAGTTATTTTGTTACAAGGCTGTTTTGTCAGGGCTTTTTTGTCGAGGCTATTTTGTCAGGGCTATGATGACTGGGTGCCAATTAAGGGACCCTTCTACTACACCGTGGTATAGTTTGCAGTTACTGCAGCTTAACACGGGATTTTACTGTGCGGTAGCTACAAATTTGACACGGTACCTAGTGGGACGTTCCCATTATTTTTTGTACTACAGGTCATTCATTAACATCCAGATTAACGTGCAGTGTCTGTTCCTGGTTAACATGGCTGCACTTAAGACTAGATTTTATATATCATGCCTAAAAAATCGGCGCCAAAACGAAATACACCTAGGCATATTCTATAAAGTACCCCTAAATTTAGGCTTACTGTATAAAATAAACCTAAATTTCCACGCGGTTTATAGAATAAACCAGGCGCCTGCTCACGAGACAATTTAGTTGTGGGCAGTTACGCCAAGTAAAACTTTGGTTTAAATGCCAGTGCCTAAATTACTTGCGCACAGGGTGTGTTCTATAATACCACGCATAAATTTTAGAAATGCCCAGGACCCACCCTTCCACACCCATGGCCACGCCCCCTTTTCAACAATGCAACTTAGAATTTACACAATCACATTATAGAATACGCTTAGACATTTTTGTGCATAAATTCTAATTAATGCCAATTAGTTTTAGTAATTGCTTGTTAAGTGGCAATTATCGTGGCTAATTCGCTTGTTAACCTAAGTTGCACATGCAAATCCAGAATATGACTGGATTTGCGTGCACAGACTCGGGGGGGTTAGCGTCACCTATTTAGGAAGCGGTAAGTGGTTCCATGTTAAGCAATTAGCATGTGGTAAGTGCAGCGTGTGTTAACTGCCAAACACCTTTCACTCCCACTCTCTGCCTATGCCACACCCCTGATACAGAAAGCATGTAATGCCTGGTTTACCGTTTGCTAACTGTGAAAATACCGCAAAGCCCCTTAATTTGACTCTGTGCTAGAAGTTTATTTATTTTATTTTGTAATATTTAATATACCTCCTTTCAAACAAAAGCACATCAAGGCGGTTTACAATAAAAGGACACTTCGAGAAAAAAAAGCAAAACCTAAATAAAACATCAAACTCAGGAGAAAGCACAAATAGGAAAGGTAGAATTTGGTGCGACTATACTAAAAGCTGTTTTTACTAGAATAATAAATCCAGACCCTCGAGTACGATGGAACAACCAAAAAATTAGCTTGTGAAAATTGTAGCTGTCTAGAAGGTTGATAAGGTATTAATGAGTGCGGGTATTAAGGTCTACCCATAACAATGGTTAAATAAGCCATTAGCAAAATTTTATATTTGCTTCTGGCCATCAATGGCAGCCAGTCTTATTCTCTGAGCAAAGGTGTCGCATGATCCCAAATCTTAGCATTAAATAATAGTTTAACTGCAAATGATTCAATTGAGCTGAAGAACATCTCACCAACAGAGAATTGCAATAATTGATTTGCGACAAAACCAAGGCATGCAAAAGGATATTCTTTGCTCTCCTATCCAAAAAATCTCTTTTAAAGATCTAATTTGTCTCAACATAAACCAGGCATTAAGGGGTAATTACATAGCATTGACAATCTGGCGCTGAAAAGATTTGCACTGAGCCCCTATTCTGTAAAGGGTGCCCGACCTTTATAGAGCACCTGCGTAGTGCATAGGTCGCACCTCACTTTGGATGCCAGACTTACACCTGATAGAAACGTGTGTAAGTCCAGTGCCCAGAGTTAGGCATGTATCGGCATTGTTCCATAACTTGGTGCCTAACCTGACCCGCCTATGCCCCTCCCATGGCAACATTCCCTTTTGGATTGTGCACGGGAAAAGTTAGGCACCAAGCTATAGAATACCTCACAGGGGAGATCCATGCGTAACTTCAAGCAGGCACTAATTATTTATTTATTTATTTATTGATTGCATTTGTATCCCACATTTTCCCACCTATTTGCAGGTTCAGGGTGGCTTACAATACATTGTGAGTCATGGAATTAAATTGGTTACAATATGGTTATGGGTTATATTGAGAAGAGTTATGGGAAAACAGTCGAAGCCAAACATATTTTGGGAAAACAAGTCAAAGTCAAACATAGTTTGGGAATGGAACAGTAGAATGTAACAATGGGGAACTGATCGGCGATAGAACAATGGCGAGAGAACATTAGGGTATAACAGTTCCATCTGTGGGTAGAGTTTTAAGTGTGGTGAGAATAAGGGGAAGAGAGATCATTAGTGCTCATTTCCTCATTAAGGGGCCCTTTTGCAAAGTGTTGGTAAGCTCAATGCTGGCCCAGCATGTGTACCATTTCTGGTGTGCCAAAAAATTTTTTTTTCTAGCACAGTGCTAACCTGGCTGTAATCGGGCATTGCCGCTCGCTGCCCAGTTACCACTGGATTACCCCGGGAGCCCTTACCGCCACCTGGCGTGCAGGAAAAACAGCCCCCGCCGCTACTGCAGGGCCTGTTTTCCCACAACTTAGTAAAAGTACCCCTAAATTGCCTGCGGTTCTTGAATCCGTGCACAAATTCCAGCTCCTAACTTTCAACACTATGTATAGAATCCAAGAGTAGGTGCTTAACACGCTTTAGTAAACAGGACCCCCTAGATTAGCTGCGCTAACTTGCGTAGCGTGCTTATCCTGAAAACCAGACCTGGACAACTAGTGATGTCCTAAAGTAAGGGGTGCATAGACATGTGGTAAGGTGTGTTCCCAAAGACTTTTAAACCAGTCCTCCTTGCTTCACTTATTTTCAGGTTACGCATGAGAAATAGTTACCTAATTTATTTTATTTATTAACCGTCTTTATGAAGAGATTCACCCAAGCTGATATGCATCTTCATGTAAACCTTACAATTTTGTTAACAGCATAACAATGGTAAATGACCAAATATAAGTATAAATACAATGAAGTAAACTTGGAAACGACAAATTAAAACCTAATAATTGGACTAACATGAAACAGTGTAACAAAAATAATGATAAATGTCAGTACGATACAAACAATACCATAATAAACAGCATGGAAGAACATTCATTAAACTCTGTGCCTGCAAATATAGGGTTAGAAAATATTTAGAAAACATTTCTAAGCACATGTTGGCCTCTTTTCCTGGACTTCTAAGTTTACCCTTTTATTTTCTTCCTTCATTTTCTTTGCTCTTCATTTTGGTCTTTATTCGCTATCGTTTATTTGTGGAAAGAAAAGAGTGGTTCATGCTTTATGGACAGCTGATGTCCCTCCTCCCTTCTTTCTTGTATTTCTTTTGTGTCTCCTCTCCCAGCTTCTTATGCCTCTCTTTCTCTTTCGAAACTCTCTCTCTGGGCCTTGGTTTCAACCTAACTTGCTGAGAATCATGGTTGTGGACAAAAGTTTAACCAGAGCGTCCATCTCACTTCTGACAGGATGTGGAGCATGAGCCCTTGTACGAAATATCGGTGCAGGAGGAGATTATGGCCCGGCTTCATTTCATCAAGTTTGAAAATGCCTACATTGAGACCTGCCTAGATTTCATCAAAGATCATCTTGTCAACACAGAAACAAAGGTTATTAAAGCCACGGGTGGTGGGGCCTACAAGTTCAAGGACCTCATTGAGAAGAAACTGGGGCTGAAGTGAGTCTGATCGTAAATCCATACTATCTGTGTGCATTTTTCTTACACGGGTACACACTGTCATGGAGGGGGCCAGCACAGTGGATCTTTAAAAGCAGGGAAGAAAGTTGCAGAATTAAATAAGTTCTACAGTATTGCATTAGATAGGGAAAATGGCCAAATGGGTAGGCCTCAATTATGTTTTGTTCTCTGTTCTATTATAAACAAGCGTTGCTCCTATCTATTGCTGCATGGTCTGAGTAGCCATGGATAGAGAGGGTGATGCATGGATAACGAGCCCTTGTGGTTTTGAACCTGAGCTTTCTTGGGAAAATTCAGGGTAGAAATGTCATAATAAATAAATATTTTGTATTAGCCAAATCATGTTCCCGCCCATGTGAACACTCCTCTTATAAATACACGTTTTCTGTGATTGCTAATGTCCCCTGGGTTATGTGAAACAGTAATACTTTCACTTAGATCAATATTCAGCTGGCAGCGGTCAGAGTTTGTTTATTTATTTATTTGTAAAGCACTGACCGCCGCTGGCTAAATTAGACCTGGATATTCAATGTTGGGCCATGTCCAGGTAGCAGCATTAAATATCTGGGTCTTCAGTGAACCTGGACATTCCTCAGCGACCCTCCAGACCGGTCAAGACGCGTGGGTTATGTCCTCCTACCAGCAGAGGGAGACTGAGAAAACACTAAGCTTTTGAAGCCTGTATATATAACCTGTGCAGAACCTCCACTAGCCAGTATTTTCTCAGTCTCAGCAGAGGTAGCAGTTGACAGCCTGTGCAGTCTCCAATAATCTGGTGAGGTAGTTTGTCATTGGGTCGTAGGATTTTTTCCTTCCAAACTTTATTCTGTTGCAGTACCCTGTACGTGTGTGTAAAAAAAAAAAAAAAAAAAAAAAAAAAAAAGTGCTTTGGGGCCCTGGGTCTGGTGGGGCCCAGTTTTTCCCCCTGGGGTGTTACACCTATGTTTGGGTCCCTCCCCCTGTGCTGCTCTCTATTTCTGTTTGCTTGGCAGTTTTGTGCCTCGGCTGCTTTCTCAGTATTGTAGCCTTGAGTGCCTTACAATTTCCAGATGCCAGAATTAGAGTACTGTGCCTTTAAGGTCAGTTATTCTATTTCATTTTGCTTGCCAGCTTTGTGCCTCGGCTGCTTTCTCAGTATTGTAGCCTTGAGTGCCTTACAATTTCCAGATGCCAGAATTAGAGTACTGTGCCTTTAAGGTCAGTTATTCTATTTCATTTTGCTTGCCAGCTTTGTGCCTCGGCTGCTTTCTCAGTATTGTAGCCTTGAGTGCCTTACAATTTCCAGATGCCAGAATTAGAGTACTGTGCCTTTAAGGTCAGTTATTCTATTTCGTTTTGCTTGGCAGCTTTGTGCCTCGGCTGCTTTCTCAGTATTGTAGCCTTGAGTGCCTTACAATTTCCAGCTGCCAGAGTTGGAGTACTGTGCCTTTAAGGGCATTTATTTCTTTATTTTCAGCGGACCGAACGGGGGTTTCGATTCCTTGCTGGAACGAGAGAGCAGCGCTTTCTTCAGTGCTTTTGCAGTGTGAGGGAGTTTTTGGTTTGGCGCGTTTGCGGAACAGCTTTTCCCTTCCCTCGTGGTTTATGGCGGCCCAGCTCCTCCGATGTCGCGTGTGCTCGTGGCGAGGGGTAGAGGCGCCGGGTGCTCAGTGTAGCTTTGCGGTGCACCTATAAAGGTGGCTGCGGCACCCCCCGACTTGACCGCGGAGGGATCGATGGTGTCGGGAGTCTCCGGGTCAGCGGGAGCGTAGGCAGGGCCGCTGTCAGCGGGAACAGTTTCGGCGGGAACAGCCGCCATCTTGAGTCTGACGCGGCCCGTGGAGCCAGCTGTTTTTGGGCCTGCGGCCTCCGTTTTTGGCACAAAAGGGCCTAATGACGGTCCAGGAATGGTGGGCTTTCCTCCAGATTTTGTCTGGACGCGGTATCAGGCCTGGAGATCGGGACCCCCCCCCCCCCCTAATTGGAAGAGGGGGCTATTTCCGTCTTGGCTGAGAGACCACGGTTAGAGTGGTCAGAGGACAGGCAATGTTTTTCTCCTGTAGCTGCAGAAGCTGTGCTTAGTGATCTGGGGGAGTCAGATGGAATTGACGGCTCTCAGGAGCAGGATTGGTGGATTCCTGGAGAGGATCCTTCAATAGTGCGGATTTTCCATAGAGATGAGCTGTCAGAACTCATAGATCAGGTGTCGTCCACCCTTCAGTTTGGTCCTGAGGTGGCTTTGGGGGAAACTGTCCAGGATCCGTTGGTGAAGGGCATTCAGCGTCAGGCGTGATCCTTCCCTATGAACAAGGATCTCCGGGAGATGATTTGTCAGGAATGGGATTTGCCGTGTAAGGTGGCAAAGGCAATGGCGAGGCTTTATCCCCTCCCTCAGGACGATAGGGATTCCTTTAAGGCTCCCACGGTAGATGCAGTAGTGACGGCAGTAATTATAGCTACGGCTATCCCGGTTGATGGAGGAACGGCCCTCCGTGATCCTCAGGATAGGAAGTTGGGATCTTTTCTCAAGCGTAGTTTTGTTTTGTCGGCTCTAGCCCTGCAGGCCTCAGTTTGTGGGGGTCTGGTAGCTCGGGCATGTTTTCGTTGGGCCGAGAAGCTCCTGGATGATTCGGTAGATGTTGGTTCTTCTGGGGGTCAGGAGTTAGCCGACTTGGACATGGGTTCATCCTTTTTGTCTGAGGCTTTTATGATTTGTTGCCTACTTCAGACAAAAAATATGGCTATGGTTGTGGGTCTCTGCCACTTAAGGGAGCTATGCTCTTTGGAGAAGATTTGGACAAGTTAGTGTGAGGTCTTAGTGATACCAAGGTTCTATGGCTTCCAGATTTTCGGTTCAAGGCAGGGGCCAGAACTAGTTCCTCTCGGGGACGGTTTAGGGAGGCTCAGCGGTATAGGCCGGGCAGATCGAGTGGGACCTACCCCTAGCTGTCTGTTTGTCTGTCCAATTTAGATTGTGAGCTCTGTTGAGCAGGGACTGTCTTTTCATGTTAATTTGGACAGCGCTGTATAAGTCTAGTAGTGCTATAGAAATGTTTAATAGTAGTAGGACCTCTAGGGGTCGGTTTTTCCAGCGCGCACAGTTCTTTCGTGAGAATCGTCGCGGAGGGCGTGGCTTTTCCGTAGGAGGTTAGTATTCACGCCGCAATTCCCAATGAAGGTGTGCGGGCTCAGGCTCTGGTGCATGTTGGGGCTCGGCTGAGTCTGTTTTACCAGAGCTGGGCCCAAATCAGGTCAGATCAGTGGGTTCTCAAGGTGTTTCGAGGCGGATATGCGCTGTTCTCCCGAAGTGTTTCTGGAATCCCTCTGTCGGTCTTGGAGCAAGAGGGCAGCAGTGAGGGACACTCTGCGGTGGCTGCTCGCATTGGGAGCCGTGGTTCCTGTTCCTTCAGATCAGCAACGCTCAGGGTGCTATTTGATCTATTTTGTGGTCCACAAGAAAGAGGACACTTTTCGTCCCATTTTAGATCTCAAAAGGGTCAATGCGGCACTCAAGGTGCCCTCTTTCCGGATGGAGACGTTGCGGTCGGTCACTGGTGCGGTCCGGAAAGGAGAGTTTCTCACTTCCCTGGATTTGACGGAAGCTTATCTTCACTTTCCTTCGTGCAGCCTTTTGGTTCCAAGTTACAGGGTCCGATTTGTCGGTTCCTTGCAGAGAAGGCGCCGACGGCCCGTACTTATCGTCAGGTCCTGGGCCTGATGGCGGCGACCATAGAGGTAGTTCCGTGGGCCAGGGCGCACATGCGTCAGGTACAGTCAGCTCTGTTCAGTCGTTGGTCCCCTCTGTCGCAGGACTTGGAAATGTGTTGTCCGCTGTCGGTGGCCCCTCGTCTCAGTCTCCGCTGGTGGCTCAACCCGCGCAATTTGGGAACAGGAATGCCGTTGGAGTCCCCACAGGGGCTGGTAATGGTCACGGATGCCAGTCTGCAAGGTTGGGGGACACATTGTCTCGGTCAGGTAGCTCAAGGCCGGTGGTCTCGGGCAGAAGCAGAGTGGTCCATCAACCGGCTGGAAACTCGGGCCATTCGGGTGGTGCTCCAGGCCTTGACGTCGGTGGTTCGCCACAAGGCAGTCCGAGTGCTCTGTGACAATGCCATGGCAGTAGCATATGTCAACCGTCAAGGGAGGACGAAGAGCCTTGGCGGCGCAGTTGAACTCATCTTCAGGCTCTCTTGGCAGCGCATGTGGCCGGGGTAGGTCACATAGATGCAGATTATCTCAGCAGGCACACTCTAGATCCCAGAGAGTGGTCTTTTCTTCGGTCAGTGTTCCAGTGAGTTGTGTCGGTCTGGGGACTTTCGGTGATCTTAGGGCAACGGCTCGCTATGCGCAAGTTCAGAGATTTTTTGTTTTTTCAGTCGCTGAAGAGACCCTTGAGCGGAGGGAATCGACGCTCTTCTGTTGCCTTGGCCTCGGGAGTGACTGTATGTGTTTCCTCCGTGGCTGTTAGTCGGTCGAGTAATATAGCGCATCGAACATCACTTCGGTCGGGTGATTCTGGTAGCTCCGGATTGGCAGCATCGACCATGGTACGGAGACCTGGTGCGGTTGGCAGGGGCGGCGGCCCTGCCTTTGTTGGGATCAGTTCTGTGTCAAAGCCCGATAATCATGCCGGTTCCGGCTCGGTTTTCGCTTATGGCTTGGCTCTTGAGCGGCACAAGTTGAAGAAGAAGGGGCTTTCGTCCAGTGGCTTTGCTACGATGTTGAGTTGCCGTAGACGATCCACTTCCTTGGCGTATGTCCGGGTTTGGAGAATCTTTGAGCACTGGTGTGAAGACCATCGAGTTCGGCCGTTTCGCTCTTCGGTGGCGGAAGTTTTGGAATTTTTGCACGATGGTGTTGATAGGGGTCTGGCCTTGTCTACACTGAAGGTTCAGGTGGCAGCTTTGTCATGTTTTCGTGGGAAGCTTCAGTGAAAGTCCTTCGCGTCTGTGCCTGAGGTAGTGAGTTTTTTGAAGGGTGTTAAGTTGCTGCGTCCACCTCAGTGACGGATGGTGCCTCCGTGGGATTTGAAGCTAGTTTTGGATGCTTTGATCAGGCCTCCGTTTGTGCCGCTGGTATCGGCATCTTGTAAGGATTTATCTTTAAAGACGGTCTTGTTGGTGGCGATTACTTCAGCACGGAGTGTTTCAGAGCTTCAGGCTTTGTCTTGTAGGGAACCATTTTTGTCCTTTCTGAGGGAAAGGTTTCGTTGCGGACGGTGCTTTCCTTTTTTTGCCCAAGGTGGTTTCCGAGTTCCATGTTAATCAGGTCATCTCTCTGCCAGTGTTGGGTGATATGGCTGGAGATTCGGAGCAGCGTGGTATTGCCAAGCTGGATGTCAGGAGAGTTTTGAGTTGTTATCTCTCTGGAACTCAGGACTTCAGAGCCTCTGACCGTTTGTTCGTTCTTCATGGTGGCCCAAAGAAGGGTGCAGCGGCTCCTAAGGTGACCATAGCACGGTGGTTGAAGGAGGCGGTTGCATCTGCTTACTTGGTGAAGGGTCCTGTGGTGCCTAGGGGCTGGTCTGCTCATTCCACTAGGGGAATGGCAGCCTCGTGGGCGGAGAATAGTATGATTTCTCTGTTAGATATTTGTTGGGCTGCGGTTTGGTTTTCGTTGCATTCCTTTGTGAAGCATTATAGGATTCCTGTGCATGCAAAGGACGAGGTGCGCTTTGGGGCAGCAGTTTTGACCTCTGGCCTTAGTAGGTCCCTCCCATAAGTTAGTTACTGCTCTGGTACGTCCCACGCGTCTTGACCGGTCTGGAGGGTCGCTGAGGAAGGTGAAATTAGATCTTACCTGCTAATTTTCTTTCCTCTAGACCCTCCAGACCGGTCAAGAGCCCGCCCTGTCTGTATTGGAGGCCAGGAGGTGTGTTTGTTGGATAATTCTTGGCTGCTGTAGATTGTTGTTTCTCTAATTGCAGACTGTTTATTTCTGTTTTGTGATAGGAGTCCGGGACAGGTGGGGCTCTTCTTTGATAGTCCACCTGTAGAAGCCCAACTGTTTTACCAAAGGCAAAGGAACATGTTTCCGTAAGAGCAAGCGGAAGATGTTTCTTGTTTTTGCAGTTTACTGTGACCACGTACAGGGTTGCTAGTTGTTGTTAGTGTTTTTTGTTTCTCTGCTTTGTCAGGGTTATACTGGCTAGTGGAGGTTCTGCACAGGTTATATATACAGGCTTCAAAAGCTTAGTGTTTTCTCAGTCTCCCTCTGCTGGTAGGAGGACATAACCCACGCGTCTTGACCGGTCTGGAGGGTCTAGAGGAAAGAAAATTAGCAGGTAAGATCTAATTTCACCTTTATGCAGGTGCTGGCAGTATTCGGTGCTGGTACCCACATAACTAAGCAGACAAAGATAGGACTGCACCAAAATGTGTTAAACTTGATGCGATACACTACACTACATAAATGGGCATCGGAAAAAAAATTTGTAAGGGCCAGAGACTAGGCCTGGCTCTTTTCGCTGTTTTGGTCCAACTTAAGCTAATATCTTCATAGAATGCAACACTAAAGGGCAATTCTATAACAAGTTAGTCACTTACACGAATGTGCCAATTGTGTGCCTAAATGTACAGAATACTGACATTTAGGTGCCTAAGGGGCCCTTTTGCAAAGGTGCGCCAGAAAGTGGCCTGCGGTAGTGTGGGCACATATATTTGACGTGCGCTGGACCATTTCTGGAAAAAAGGTTTTTTTTTCTGGGCCGGGAAATGGATGTGCAGCAAAATGAAAACTAGCGTGCGTCTATTTATGGCCTGAGACCTTAACGCCACCCATTGACTTAGCGGTAAGGACTCACTTGTTACCGACGCATGCTCATAGGCCGTTTTGTACCTTTGTAGAAGGGCCCCTTTGGTGTAAGCTTACCTGTGAAAATGTCATAGGCGCTCAAATGGCATAAGGTGAGTGTTCACATGAGCGGAGCATGGATGGGCCAAAGGTGGGGTAGATATTTAGGCAGGCAGCTTAGAAAATACAGTAAATTGCTTGCATGTCTGTTACATTTAGGTGCCCCTGTTTATGCCAGATCTATGGCAATGTAAATGTGACCCCCAAATATACACTAATGTTGTATATGGACACTTGGATACCTAAGTATCCATATGGAGTAGGCCCTCACTCCATGTTACCAGGGTGCCTAATGGAGGTGCCCTCTTGTTGAATTGCTTCCTAGTGCAACAGGGAGCTCTGACAGTGTTCTTTCCTTCCAGAGTCGATAAGGAAGATGAAATGGGCTGCCTAATCAAAGGCTGCAACTTTGTGCTGAAGAATATCCCCCATGAAGCCTTTGTGTACGTGAAGCACGCGGACCCTGAGTTTCGCTTTCAGACAACTCATCCTAACATCTTCCCTTATTTATTAGTCAATATTGGCTCAGGAGTGTCGATAGTGAAGGTAAGCCGCTAGGAGGGCAAGACTGAGCAACTTCCAGAGGACAGGCTTTAGGAATCCTTCTGCCTGAGGTGAAGGTTCCCAGGAAATGTGATAAAGGCAACAGTATAAAGAGAGGTTTCACCAGGGCTTGACGTTGCCTTTGTGTAGGTCACTGATGGGCTCCAGCACAGTAGTGTAGATGGGATCTCAAGAGCAGGGTTACCAAAATGTTGAAGGACTTACAGCTGAAGCCCTACACATTTAGGTCTCCTTTTACTAATTGGTGGTAAGCCCAATGTGGGCTTACCACTCGCTATACAGGAAGTACCGCCAGGCTACCACAGCAGCCCAGCAGTACTTCCCACCCCTAGCGCATTATCATTTCTGACGCTACAAAAATGTATTTATTTTTGTAGTGTGTAGTGTACCCGGCGATAATCACTGCCCGGTTACCACTGGGTTAATGCGGGAGCCCTTACCGCCACCTCAATGGATGGCGGTAAGGGCTCCCCCCCCCCCCCCCCCCCGAAATGGCTGCCTGGCAAATGCTTCACATCCCATCCAGCCATTTCCTGTAGGAAAGCGAGACTTCCCTTTTACCAGCTGCGGTGCGCATGTAAAACACGTGCCGACACCAGCGCCGGCCTCCTTTTGCCACAGCTTGGTAAAAGTGGCCCTCAAGTAAGCAAATATACAGATTTCTAAAAATCTCGAAAACATACTTTCCAGCGAAAAGTCTGGAGGTGGGGAGACATGATAAAAATGTTCAGTAAGGTCCAAGAAGGTAATATTTTTCCATAGGGAAAGAAACTAAAGAACAAAGGGCCTTGCGAGGCTAAGAGAAAATGTGAAGAAATCTTCAATGAATTCCCAGTAAAGTACTAACTGGAATTGACACTAGGGCAGGTGGTAACAATTCAAATGATGACAGAACTTGAGCAGATAACTTTGGTACTAATAAGAATAATCAAAGCAGTAGGCAAGAGGCAGTGGAAAACCTTATTGGTTGCAGGGGGGGCCTAACAAACCTATGTCTGACCCCACTCCAAGCTCCCCCTAGTTGCTAATTTTATATGAAGCAAAAATTGGTCTTGCCATGGCCATAATGAACCACTCAATTCTGCTGTCTATGGCAGCAGGCTGTAACCTCTGATGCAGCACATGCAGAAGATCATGACTTTATGGTTACTGATGCCAGCTTACAAACAACTTCAGTTAGAGAGACTCCCAGTTCTGCTGCACCTGGGCATGTTACCCTGGTATGATAGTAGCCTCCGTTGTTTGCAGATCATATCACAAGCTAAAGCGGCTAGGGCTCTTCAGCTTGGAGAAAAGGTGGCTGAGGGGAGATATGATAGAGGTCTATAAAATAATGAGTGGAGTGGAACGGGTAGATGTGAAGCATCTGTTTACACTTTCCAAAAATACTAGGACTAGGGGGCATGCAATGAAGCTACAATGTAGTTAATTTAAAACAAATCGGATAAAATGTTTCTTCACTCAACGTGTAATTAAACTCTGGAATTCATTGCCAGAGAATGTGGTAAAAGCGGTTTTAGCGGAGTTTAAAAAAGGTTTGGACGGCTTCCTAAAGAAAAAGTCCATAGACCATTATTAAATGGACTTGGGGAGAATGGTGGTACATACCCCAAAACTTTCAGCTGTGAGGAACGTGGGGAGGAGAGGAAGAAATAGGAGTACCAGATGGGGGAGGGGGAAGGAAATAAAGCTTAAGTATTGCCATACTGGGAAAGACCAAAGGTCCATCAAGCCCAGCATCCTGTTTCCAACAGTGGCCAATCCAGGTTACAAATACCTGGCAAGATCCCAAAAAAGTACAAAACATTCTATACTGTTAATCCCAGAAATAGTGGTTCTTAGATATGAAAATGGGAATAAGGGTTCTTTTTTTTTTTGTTACATTTGTACCCCGCGCTTTCCCACTCATGGCAGGCTCAATGCGGCTTACATGGGGCAATGGAGGGTTAAGAAACTTGCCCAGAGTCACAAGGAGCTTGCCTGTGCCTGAAGTGGGAATTGAACTCAGTTCCTCAGTTCCCCAGGACCAAAGTCCACCACCCTAACCACTAGGCCACTCCTCCACTGTTGCTGCTATTTGAGATTCTACATGGAATTAGCAACATTCCATGTAGAAGTCGGCCCTTGCAGATCACCAATGTGGCCGCGCAGGCTTCTGCACGTGCAGGACATCAGACTCACAGAAACAGAAGCCTGCGCAGCCTTCTACATGGAATGTTGCTAGTGGAATAGCAACATTCCATGTAGAATCTCCAATAGTATCTATTTTATTTTTGTTACATTTGTACCCTGCACTTTCCCACTCATGGCAGGCTCAATGCGGCTTACATGGGGCAATGGAGGGTTAAGTGACTTGCCCAGAGTTACAAGGAGCTGCCTGTGCCTGAAGTGGGAATCGAACTCAGTTCCTCAGTTCCCCAGGACCAAAGTCCACCACCCTAACCACTAGGCCACTCCTCCACAATTCAGGGATTATTGCCCAAGGAGCACTGGTGCCAGTGCAAGTAAGAAACATTATAGTTCTCAAGTGTGTCCTGTCCTGGAGAGGGGACTCCTAGTATTTGTTGAGAAAAGCAGAACAGAAGTGCCATTCTAAATTAAATTAACAAAATCCTATTTTATTAGTAATGATATTTTTTTCCAGGTTGTATGAGCTTTTGTTAAATATTAAAGCAGGACCAATAGATTAGGAATTCTTAAGCTTTTTTAAATTCCTGCACCCCTTTAACTGATCAGTGAAACCCTCGCACCCCCTTCCTAATTCACATGTCCACTAATGACTACCGATAGCTACTTATGTGACTTAACCATTAGCCGCTAACAGTGCTGTTAACATGTCGGTAAAATTACAGTAGTACCCAGTTATAATACCAGTATCTGTCCCAGTAAGTGCTTTCACTCAGTCTACAAATTTTTCAATAAATTTCCTCAGATTTCAAGACCCTTCTCTGCACCCCATTTGAACTCTTCTCAGACCCGTTGGGGATGTGAACATCATTGATTAAGAACCCCTGCACTAGATATAAGTACATACATAAGTACATAAGTAATGCAATACTGGGAAAAGACCAAAGGTCCATCGAGCCCAGCATCCTGTCCCTGACAGCGGCCAATCCAGGTCAAGGGCACTTGGCAAGCTACCCAAACGTACAAACATTCTATACATGTTATTCCCGAAATTGTGGATTTTTCCCAAGTCCATTTAGTAGCGGTCTATGGACTTGTCCTTTAGGAAACCGTCCAACCCCTTTTTAAACTCTGCCAAGCTAACCGCCTTCACTACGTTCTCCGGCAACGAATTCCAGAGTTTAATTATGCGTTAGGTGAAGAAAACTTTTCTTCTATTGCTAAAGGACTGGCAATGCAGACACCCAGAGTACTCTTCAGACACTCAGAATGTTCCAGTTTCCAGTTATCCATTCCTTTTTAAGGAGAGATGGTGGAGATGGGTGATTTTTGTCTTTGTAATGCATGGATCTGTCTGGGCTAGTTGTTTTCCGTACTGAATAAAGCACCAGGGCAGTGATCTATTTGCTCCACCTCAGTGCATGCCCTGAATATTTGACTAACAGGTACATAGCTCTCTTATCGTTGTTTTTGGGCTGGTAGGTGGAAACGGAGGACAAGTTTGAACGAATCGGCGGGAGCTCTATTGGAGGAGGTACCTTCTGGGGTCTCGGAGCTTTGCTGACAAAAACAAAGGTGAGTGTAGGAAAGGCTTCCAGCTGGCTCTCCCCCTATCCCGCTCCTTTCCAAGTTTTCTTTGTAGCTCTTACTTTCACCCAAGCTAACCCTGTGATGCAGATCCAGTTTTTGTCTCATTGCACATGTAGTATTAATTACTTTTAGGTCCCCCCCCCCCCCAAGTTAAGACTGAGAACCCATAGATGCAGTGAGGCAAACAGGATCAGCATTTTGGGGTTGGCCTCTATGCTGAGTCTGGTCTGTATTGTGATGGAATTTAGTTTTCAGGCTCATTAACCCCTTTTTACTTTGCATTCTGCAGACAGAGAAGGTAACTTTTAACAAGTAAGTTTTCTCCAGAACTTCAAGATTCTTCCTAATGATGCAAATTTGATTAGCTCTTAGGTCCCAGCAGGAGGTTCATTGGGAAGAATCTGGTGAGAGGGGCTGTGTGATAGGCCATGTTAGAAGCTATACACCACTGAGGAAAGAGCAAATGCTGTTTTGCAATTTACATGCCAAGTTTCAGAATTCCAGAGGAAATGGCTTAATTGAAAATGTACTTTTTTCCTTCATCAGATGTGTAGCCCAATAATTTTGAGAGCCATATCCCAGTGCCTAGCTTTTCACCCTCATCGACTTTGGTAGTTTAAAGTACTGATTTAAATAGTTCCTTCATGCTGGGTTCACCCTTCTTGTGTAAGGATAAGTAAGTATGTGACATTTTAAAATTGTAACGCAGCATCATTTGGTGTCTTTCTCAGAGGTTTGACGAGTTGCTGCAGCTGGCCTCCAAGGGCCAGCACACCAGTGTGGACATGCTGGTGAAAGATATCTATGGTGGGGCTTACCAAACCTTGGGATTAAGTGGAAATCTCATAGCCAGCAGCTTCGGAAAATCTGCCACAGTTGAGAAAGGTACTGGGACTAAAAAATGATTTTAAACAGAGGGCTTGAAAGCACAATCAGGCATAGTCACTTTGGTAGGGCACCCATAATCAAGATAAAGTTTAGTCTGCCTTTGCAGGTTGTCCTGTCTCCTTGTGATTTCTAAGGAAGAACAATATTGGACATAATGGACTAGAGTCTATATATGACGCCTAAAAAAATTGGTACTGAAAAAAACTGCGCTTAACACTATCCTATAAACCTCACCTAAAGTTAGGCACAGTTTATAGAATATTTGTAGCGCCCGTTCCCTTGACTAAATTTAGTTGCGGCCATTTACACCAACTAAAATCAGGTGTGAAAGGACATGATTGATTAGGCATGGATTGAGCATATTCTATAACACCCACAGTGAATATTCAGCAAAACACATAAAGCTCACACTCACTGTTCACTAATGCATCAATACATCCACTTCTGAACTCTCATCCCCCGTAGTCTCACCGCACTCATACCCTTACTCACAGAAATATGTATACCATACGTAATGCCCTTTTAACCTCCCGCTGTCTCCTTCCAATGTCTCAAGGTTTGGTCCCAGTGTTTATATTCCTTAACAACACTTCGATTGTCTTGTATAACTCTTCACAATGTAATCCATAACAAGTTGTAACAAATTGTATTTCCATCATTCATATCGTATTGTAAGCCACACTGAGCCCGCAAAAAGGTGGGAAAATGTGGGATACAAATGCAATAAATAATAATAAATAAAAAAATACACTGCCTTCACTTCATGCAAATCGATCTCATTGTGGATAGCCTGAAAACCTGACTGGCTGGGGTGCCTCCAGGACCAGGTTTGGCAACCACTGCACTAAGGGGCCCTTTGAACAAACAGCGGTAAAAATTGGCCGTAACCTGCCCTTAGGTGGAACTTTCCTGTGTGCTAAGGCCATTCGTACTGCTGGGGTAAAATGGCCAAATTTTTCTTTTCTTTTTTTTTTCATTAATGGCCATGCACTAATTTTCCCATTAGTGCACGGCCATTAGCGTGTGAGCCTCTACCGTCACCCATTATGTAGGCGGTAAGGGCTGACGTGCTAAGCGGCTAGTGTATGGCAATGTAGCTGCGCTAACCGATTAGCACAGAACATGCCCACTCACCATCCCTCCAGACATACCCCCTGCACCAAAAAATACATTTGATTTTGTTTTAATTGTGGGTAGTGCACACACATCCCCCAAATTACCATGGGAAGCCTCAGCACGCCCTGCAGTATGCCATTTTTTGCTGTGGTAAGCGCGTGTTAGTGCTTTCTGCAGCTTTGTAAAGTGGCCCCTATGGTACATGTGTCCCTGCTGCCCTTAGGCGCTCGTACATACCGCAGCTATATGGCTGGCATGAAAGCATATAAATTAACTATCTATTTTCTTTTATGGAATAGGGCTCCTTCCGTGCACTCTCTGGACACCTAAATGGAAGCGCCCAGTAATAGAATTGCCCCTGAAGTGACTAAGGGGTCCTTTTACAAAGCAGCGGTAAGCCCAATGCAGGCTTACTGCTCGCTAAAAGGGAAGTACCACCCCCAGTAAGCGTCATATCCAGTCCTACAAATATATTTTCATTTTTGTAGCGCTGGTGTATACCCGGCAGTAATTGGGCAGTGCCGCACGCGGCCCATTAGCGCTGGAGCCCTTAATGCCATCTCAATGGGTGGCGGTAAGTGCTCCTCCCCCCCCCCCCCCCCCCCCCGAAATGGCTGCACGGCAAGTGCTTCACTTCTCGCACGGCCATTACTTGAAAAAAACCAAAAGACCTGCCTTTTACCCGCTGGCGACACCAGTGCAGGCCCCCTTTTGCCACAGCTTTGTAAAAGAGGCTCTCAATGGTTCTCTTAATAATCCTAGATGCTACCTTTTTATATATTAGTTCTGTTCTCACTCTGATCACTACTACTACTACTTATCACTTCTATAGCGCTACAAGGCATACGCAGCGCTGTACACCAAACATGAAAAGACAATCCCTGCTCAAATAGCTTACAATCTAAATAGGACAAGCAAACTGACAGAACAACTAAGAGGTAAGGGAATTAAAGAGGTGGGGATAGAAGGGTACAGGGCAAGAGAGTAGTGGTTAGGAGTCACAAGAAAGTTCAGTAGTCTGTTCAGTGTGTGTCACAGGGCAAAGAGTTTGAACCTAGACCTGCAAGTGAAGAGGAGAGTGGTAGGACTTACCCAAGTAGCCTTTTTTTTCTGCATTTTGTTTGTTCTAGAGTTTTCCAAAGAAGACATGACAAAGAGCCTCTTGCATATGATCAGTAATGACATTGGGCAGCTGGCTTGTCTCTACGCTAAGCAGCATAATCTGCACCAAGTTTACTTTGGAGGATTCTTCATCCGAGGCCATCCTGTCACCATGCACACTATCACCTATAGTATTAACTTCTTTTCTAAGGTAAACATAGGCCTAGAAAGGTCTGAACTTTTAATGTTACAATCCTAAAGGATACTTCTGTACCTTTTCTATGCAAAGTGATAATCAAAGTGTAGTATTTGTGAATGGTTTCCTGATCTACCAAGCAGAAACATGTGAGTTGGTATTCAAAAGCACTTATCCATTATACAGATAAATGCGGTACCCATGAATTTTCAGTGGCATTATATAGTACTGCTAAACTGCTAAAAATTGGTAGGAAAACAAAGCAATGTATCTGGCCACAAGAAAAAAATGTCCACAAATGGAAAGTGGAAATAATTTTTTTAATTAAAAAAAAATTTATTATTCAAAATTTTTTTATTAAATGATTCAGCAGGAGCATTATTTTGGCTGTAGAGGTCATTGGTCAGCAGCACAGTCGGGGTAGCATCAGAATGCAATTAGCACATAAAATGTTGTTTCTGCAACAGACTAAAGCAAAAGTGGAGTTTTCGTTTCTTGTGGCTCGATACACTGCCTTGTTTTACCTTCTCTGATTGATTGAGTTACTAATTCCTTCTCTGTGCTCCCTGCTAAAAATTCTTAGACCGCCCTGGCAATGTTCGGGGGAGTGTGGGCACTCCACCTAATGCTACGGATCGCTGGCGATATTCATCTGTTCTCCTTACAGCTGTGTGGTTTAATTTAAGACAGCAAAAAGGCTGTCCTGATTGAAACAGGATAGTGGTGGAATATCACTGCTGTCTAGGGGGCCCTGTTTAATAAGGCACGTTAGGGTTTTTAACATGCCTACAATTAGTGCATGCGCTAACCATGTAGGCGCCTATAGGGATATTGTAGGTGTGTACACGGTTAACATGTGTTAAAAAGGGGTTATGCTCGGGGGGGGGGGGAGGTTATGTAGGGAGCATTATTGGGGGAGAGAGCTGAAGGAGTGTGTGCTTGGAGGCTGTACCTTATGGGAGGAGGGCAGGTAGACAGGGTAAGTGTGTTGGTGGGGGGGTGGAGGAAGGCAAGTAGGAGGGGGGAGTGCCTGGCTTTTGAAGGGGAGCCCAGATTTGAGGTATGAGATGTGAAGAGTAGGAGGTGCGTGCCTGGAGGAGGAGAGACTGAGTTCACAGTAGGCGCAGGAGAGGGATGGGGGAAGAAAGCTTCAGGGAGTGTCACAGCAGGACTTGGGAGAAGAAGCTGTGAGAGTTGGAGTGAGTTCATAGGGGTTTGAGAGAGAGCTCTGTCAGTCCATGCTGGCTGTCTCTCCTGGAACTGGCAATCCAGCAAGCATGTCCATCTCTGCCTCTTTGCAATCCATTTCCTCAGGTAACTCAGAGTTCCAAGAGAGACAGCCAACATGGACTGGGAGAATACCCAAGGTTAATCTCCCCAGCACAAGAGCAAGTGGGAGGCCACAGGTGTTTGTTCTGTGAAGAGGGAGGTGTGCTACAAGTTTTGCTAGTGACAGAGCTGGTGGAAGTGCTGGAGGAGGAAAGGCATCCTGGCCTTTTACAATTTGATTGCAATTCAGCTGTTTCATCTGTTTCAACTAAAGCTGATAAACTTGTCGGGTTTTTATTGATTTTAATAAAGACATTGTTTGGGAAGACATCACATGAGACAGGACTCTTTTTGGATCCACTGTGTGTACCTGGTGTTCTTCTTTTCTCCTGTGGAGAGATCACCTTCTGTGGTTGTTCAGCAATTTGGATTTACATGCACATCTTGTTAGGTGCTACTCTGCAAAGATGTAGATCATTTAGCACACAGATGAAAAGGGGGCGTGGCTATGGGAGGGGCATTGGCAGGTCAGAGCTGGTTATTAAAGATGCACGCACTATTATAGATTAGATTAATGAATCTAGGCCAAAGTGTACAGTTTTGCTAATGGTATAACAATAGTAAAATGATCAAATATAAGCATAAATACAATCAACGAGGTAAACTTGCAGATACCAAATTGAATCCTAGCAATAGGACTAATATAAGAGTATCAGAAATGTAAATATTTAACAGCGCTGTAAAACTACCAAATAACAGAAATATGATAAATGTCAGCAGAATATAAATGGTACCTTAATAGGCAGCATGGATGGACATTCATAGAACAATGTTAGTGCAATACAAATGAAAAACTAGGCACACATTAGAACATTCAGATAACATAGATATGATGCGAATGCTGTTTGTACAATTCAATGAAACATCTTGTGATGGAGGGGACAAGTGCAGTTCAGATATATAGACAGGACAAAATGGTTTGTACAAAGTCATTGGAATAAATCAGGGGGTTCTCAACTCAGTCCTCGGGACACAGGTGTGCATCAAATAAATTTGCACTCACTACCTCCATTCTATGCAAATTCATCTCATGCATATTCATTGTGTCTGGAGGACTGGGTTGAGAACCCCTTGGATAAGTAGACGGGTGACTAAACTGAAGCCAGATTATATTTACAGTTGAATAAGATACAAGGACATGGTCTAAGTTACAGGGCAGCAATCTAGTTCAGATGCAGAGCGAGTGATAGTTGCCACATATGTTAAAATGCTTGGGAGAAAAGCCAGGCTTTCACCTGCCTTCTGAAATAGAGGAAGTCTTCAGTTTGTCATAGCCCCGCTGGTAGTGAGTTCCAGAGTGCGGGCACAACTTCTGAGAAGGCTCATTGGTGGGCATCATATTGTGCAGTTCTGTTTTTGATGAGGGTACAGATAGTGAAACTCCTTGAGAGGACCTTATTGACCTCAAAGGTGTGTAGAGGGTTAACTTTAGGTACTTTGGCCCATTTTATCTGAGGACCTTGAAAATCATAGATAATTTAAAATTTGGCCCTGTAAGGTACTGGAAGACAATGTACCGTATTTTCACACATATAAACGAGTGTGTTATACACAATGTTACAAATTGTACACACACCCTGCCCGCTATATGCGTGGGCATGCTATACCAGTGCATATTTGCTAAGACACACGAATTGTAAAATTAGCGGTTTGTTTTTAAGGCTTTATCTTTTTCTTTGTAGTTTGTTTTGCAGGTTTTGTGCAGTAAGTATGTCTGCAAGAACCTAAAACAAATGTTTTTGGCAATTAGCTCATCTTAGGAAAAATAAATGGGTATAGTTCACGTTACATGCATGGGCACGTTATATGAATTCATTTTTACATACACTTACAATTTGCGCAGGTTATAGGTACGTGCGCTTATCCCTGAAATCCTACAAATGGCACTTAAAATTGCGTACACAATTTAATTGAATAGCTAGCCATTTAGCACTGATAATTAGGTGCTAATAATTATCAGCACTAACTGGCTTTAATTGACATGTATTTTTAGTTGCACGATTATGCGTAGCTCTGAAAAGGGGGCACGGCCATGAGAGGGTCATGAGCATATTTAGAATTTTATGTGCACTGTTTAAGGGGGATCTGCGCCTAATTTGTTACAACTAAATTTAGGTGATAAACATGTTCTGTAAATGGCGCCTAACTTTCAGCACCGTTTACAGAATAGCGCTTAGCGTGTTATTTTTTGTATGCCGATTTTTCTGGTGCTATTTTTATAATTTGTTCCTAAATGTGTAAAAATACAGTGACTTTTGCAGAAAGGGTGTGAAGCCGATGCTGTGCTGCAGCGTTATAAATTAGTTGGAGCTGGTTCAAACTCTTTTTTTTATTTTACTTTGACCAAATGTTTATGAGGTTTATGATCCTTAAATAGCAGGGACTCTATGTACCTGCAGGTGAAGGGAGATGGCCTTATTGTCACCTTATTAAAGAAGGAGAGCAAGTGAAGGATGAGGTGTCTTCGGGAGACAATTTCCTGGCTACTTCTTTTACATCTGGCTGCTAATTAACTGTGGAAACTGTTAGGCGCATCCCAGCCAACAAAGAGCTGATGAGATGGGTAGAGTGCAGCCATGCCTATAGAGATTTGAAGCGTTATCTGGGTTTTATGCCTTTCAGTTTAGATAAGCAGCAGGGCTTGACTAAGCAGGAACATCTCACTGGCAGCTAATTCCCAGCAGTAGAAAGTGAAGGGTCAGAAACGATTTGGGGGAGGGGAGGGGAGTCTCGCTTCTGCCAATCTGTCCTTGCACCAGAAACTCCTTCTGGAGTATATTGTTCTCAGAAAATGTCTAAGACAAAAGCCTAACAATTTCAGTTTATGGAGGGCAATTTTTAAACTGCCCACCAATCTGCAAGCTGATTTTCAAAGGGAAATGCTTCACAGTTTCCCATTAAAAAATTCAGACAAGCAAATACCATGCATACCGAGAGACCCAAAGCTTTTGTGTCCTTACTACATTAGGTGGAGTTCAGAGAGAAATTCTGTTGTAAATTTAAGTCATTTCTTTTCTTTGTTACTTAACATTTTAAAAAATTTAAAAAATATATTTGATATTCTAAGAGCTGTCAGCAGAAAGGTACTTTATGCCCTTTTTCCAGGGGTCTAGTCCTCACTCTCCTGCTGGATTCTGGCTTACTGAGCATCTTTATCATACTAATACTCTCCCTCTCTTTAGCACCATTTAGTGGTCTTTGCATGGCAGAAACAGCTAGTGGTGATTGTATCTTATTAACCTTCTGTCCAGCTGAACGAACAAATGCCTTCTTGTTTTCAGGGCGAGGTTCATGCTCTGTTCCTCAGGCACGAAGGTTACCTTGGAGCTATTGGTGCCTTCTTAAAAGGAGCTGAGGAGGACAGTAAGTATCTGGTTTCACACCTTGGGTCTACCCTCAGAAGGTTAAGGAAGTGGCAGAGGGGACGGGAGAATACCTGGGATTGTATTTAGGAATCTGGCAAAAAAAATAAGACCTTGCCAGTTTGCTCAGTGTTGGAACAACACATCTTTATCTCCAGGGCTTGACTTTAAAAGCAATTTCTATAATCTAGGTTTGTACATGTCTCATATCCCCCCCCCCCCCCCCCCAACGAAATGGCCACGCAGCAAGTGGATCACTTACCGCACAGCCATTTGCATGTGCAAATTTGGGTGCATGCCCAATTTATGAGCGCAATTTAATTGAATAACAAGCTAATTAGCACCAATAATTGGCTTAACAGGCAATTATTGGCACAAATTAATTTTAAACTGAATTTACATGCATACATTTAGGCGAGGGATCCGTGCCTAAAATTTACGCACAATTTGAAAAAGAGGGCACAGAAATGGGTGGACCAGGGCATTCCTAGAAATAACACATGTTGCTATAGAATAACAGGGCAGTTAGCTTGGCAGAGTTTAAAAAGGGGTTACACAGTTTCCTAAAGGACAAGTCCATAAACCACTACTAAATGGACTTGGGAAAACTCCAGAATTCCAGGAATAACATGTATAGAATGTTTGTACGTTTGGGAAGCTTGCCAGGTGCCCTTGGCCTGGATTGGCAGCTGTCGTGGACAGGATGCTGGGCTCAATGGACCCTTGGTCTTTTCCCAGTGTGGCATTACTTATGTACTTATGCATGTAATGTAGGCATGTACATTTGCATCACATTTCAGTTGGTGCAGATGGCCACGCCTAAAGTTAGATGTGATTCCTGGGCATAAGTGCTGTTCTATAAACCGAGCCTAACTTCAAGTGCAACTTACAGACTAGCGTTTTTTTTTCAGTGCCAATTCTTTTTGGGCTCCTTATATAGACTCTAGCCTCATGCGTGTAAATGTCTAGAATTTTAAATATCAGGAGTAGAAGGAATGGAGCACCAAGGTGGTCCAAAGAGGTGAAAAACTGTTCCTTTATTGATTGCTGTATATTCCAGGTGCAAAGATACTGTCCCAGATGGATTCTGAGAGATCGTGACTTCATCTAGGACAGCATCTTTGCACCTGAATATACAGCAATCAATAAAGGAACAGTTTTTCACCACTTTGGACCATCTTGGTTCTTCATTCCTTCCACTCCTGAGGTTTGCTTGCGCTGTTGCGTGGAAGTACCGGTGTTCTCCTTTGAATATCTCAATTTTTAGCAGTTATGTGCTTACGTGTGCACATATCCACTTAAATGTTAGCAGGGTGCCTAAATGCTATTCTGTAAATATCCGTTTAACTTACATATGTGACTGGCCTCATAGACCTCCCAACCAGAAACACAATCAGATCATCAGGAACATCATCTGTAAAAGCTACTCCCGATCATCTGACCTTCACAAAAACACTCAAGACCACCTTATTTGGAATAGCTTATGTAAATGTCCTGCCATTGCTTCCATAACTACTGAACTGTAACTATCTTAACGACATCATCAACTCTGTTACCCCTCCTCTGTAATTACTCACTGTTCTACTTCCATGTACTTGATTGTTTGTGCCGGACTGATGTATGCCTTTTCAGACTGATGTAAGCCACATTGGGCCTGCCCGTGGTGGGAAAATGTGGGATATGAATGCTATAAATAAATAAATAAATAAATAAATACTTAAATCTTTATTACCCTAGCTGCAAAGGATTCAAGTACAAATCAATTTATGCATCCAGCTTCTCCTATATAAGCATGCAACTGTGGAATGCACTACCGAAAGCCGTGAAAACAATATACGGCCACCTTAACTTCCGGAAATCACTAAAGACCAACCTGTTCGAAAGGGCATACCCTACTGACCCAACTTAAGTGCGTGAACCCTGCAACACAACGAAACCAAAGCCCGTAATGAACACTATATAACTCTTCTCTCTACGATTCCCTAATGTGTGTGTAACACATGAATCTCATTCTACCATAACATCACTTGTATTTGTTTCATCACCGGACGTGGCAATGCCTCACGGTAACTATGTAAGCCACATTGAGCCTGCAAAAAGGTGGAAAAATGTGGGTTATAAATGTAATAAATACATAGCAGCCCTTTTACTAAAGGGTTGGTGTGCGGCTACAGACTTGCTGCACGCCAATCTGGAGCTACCGCTGGGCTACCGCAGGAGCCCGGCTGTAGTTCTATTATTAAAGATTTATTTATTCATTTTACATTTATATCTAACAACATAAATGTATGGCAATATCAGAAATAAACATTATAAGGCATTACCTAATACCTGAATTACAATAAAGAAAAATTTTCATTACTTTTGTCCACAATTATGTGAATCAAGATCTAAGAAATAACACCAGGAAATATTCATATAATCTACTAGCGGACGGGAGAGACAGATAACCACAGCCGATTTAACAGCATTCTCACATTTACGGAAGTACCTCCAGAGGCGGTACAACTTTTTCCTTTGATTCGATAAATTCTAATAATTTCTTGGGATTAAAAAAGAGGTAATTCACCAACTCAAAAGAAATACAGCATCGACAAGGAACTTTCAAAGTAAAGGTACCACCTAACTTAAGAACCCTAGACTTATAAGTCAAGAATTCTGTTCTTTTCTTTTGAGTGGTGCGTGCCAAATCAGGAAAAACTTGTATCTTTTGTCCCAAGAAAGAGTCATTAATAATCTACCTTTCTACCCCTGATATCTCACCTTGCATCCAAACCAAAGTTTCAGCGTGCTTGTCTGACATTGCTGTCTGGATGTCTCAACACCACCTGAAATTAAATATGACCAAAACCGAGCTTCTCATTTTCCCCCCCAAACCCACCTCCCCGCTCCCCCCGTTTTCTATTTCTGTTGATGGCTCTCTCATTCTCCCTGTCTCCTCAGCTCGAAACCTTGGGGTCATCTTTGACTCTTCTCTCTCCTTCTCTGCTCATATCCAGCAGATTGCCAAGACCTGTCGTTTCTTTCTTTACAACATCCGTAAAATCCGCCCCTTTCTTTCCGAGCACTCTACCAAAACCCTCATCCACACCCTTGTCACCTCTCGTTTAGACTACTGCAATCTGCTCTTTGCTGGCCTCCCACTTAGTCACCTCTCCCCTCTCCAGTCGGTTCAAAACTCTGCTGCCCGTCTCATCTTCCGCCAGAGTCGCTTTACTCATACTACCCCTCTCCTCAAGACCCTTCACTGGCTCCCTATCCGTTTTCGCATGCTGTTCAAACTTCTTCTACTAACCTATAAATGTACTCACTCTGCTGCTCCCCAGTATCTCTCCACACTCGTCCTTCCCTACACCCCTTCCCGTGCACTCCGCTCCATGGATAAATCCTTCTTATCTGTTCCCTTCTCCACTACTGCCAACTCCAGACTTCGCGCCTTCTGTCTCGCTGCACCCTACGCCTGGAATAAACTTCCTGAGCCCCTACGCCTTGCCCCATCCTTGGCCACCTTTAAATCTAGACTGAAAGCCCACCTCTTTAAACATTGCTTTTGACTCGTAACCACTTGCCTCCACCTACCCTCCTCTCTTCCTTCCCGTTCACATTAATTGATTTGATTTGCTTACTTTATTTATTTTTTATCTATTAGATTGTAAGCTCTTTGAGCAGGGACTGTCTTTCTTCTATGTTTGTGCAGCGCTGCGTACGCCTTGTAGCGCTATAGAAATGCTAAATAGTAGTAGTAGTAGTAATATGCCTGAAGTAAGACCATAAGATATTATTACGATGAGGCTCAAGTGACCGGCTGTAGTTCTCATCCCCAACGCACGCCATTTCTGGCGCTACAAAAATATTTCTATTTTTGTACTGCCAGTGCTTACCCAGCGGTAATCAGGTAGCACGGGTAAGCACTGGCAGTACAAAAATAGAAATATTTTTGTAGCCCCCCCCCCCCCAAAATGGCAGCACAGCAAGCAGTTCACTTTCCGCACAGCCATTTCTTTTCCGGCAAACAAGACAGCCTTGTACCTGCTGCAATTAAAGGGAGCCTCAGCGCTCGTCGAAGACATGCGCTGATGCTAGCGCAGGCCCACTTTTACCGCAGCATAGTTAAAGGGCCCCAGAGTGCATATTTGCAAGCGGGGGTGTACTTACAGAATACTATAACTTATGCGTGTCCCAGCCATACTTAGGTGCATATCTAGGAGAGAAAAATTTCCACAGAAAATATGCAAGCAAAAACTTGTGCTAAAAGAAACATGAACTTTTGCCAGCAGTGATTAAACTGAAAGGTTCCTGCAGTGCTCTTTGCCCAAGTTTTACTTGCATGATTCATTCTTTTGTGGCTTTTATGTTACAGTTCAGTTGAATCCAAAACGTACAGCTGGGATGGGGGGAGGGGAGGAGAAGGATGTGTGTCACCACCCTGGTGAAAAATAAGGTTTTATATGTGGGAGCTCTGAATATGTACGTGCTTTTCATGGGGTGGGGATGGAGAGGGCACAGAGAGCTGAAATTCATTCTGATATTTCTCCTCTTCCTATAGATCCCAACCAGTACAGCTGGGGAGAGAATTACGCAGGGAGCTCCGGCCTCATGAGCACCTCCCCTGACATCTTTCCCATGCAGCGCACTCGAAGTGGCACAGTAAGTTGCACTGGAACAGGCCTACCATAACTTCAGAATAAAGCTTCAGCCCTTTCTAACTTGAGGGGGGGGGGGGGGGGGGGGTGGCACAACTTGGTCTGCCCTTTATTTTTTTCTGGTAAAAGGTCAGGACTGCAGTGTTATTCAGTGATGCTGTTTTGCATGGGATATCTTACCAGGATTGCTTTATGGTGTAGGAGTAATGCGAAAGCAGAAGACTTCTAGAAACTTGGTATCTCTGGCACAATAAAGTCTCAAAATAGCTTCTTTTATCTCGAAGAAACATGAAAGATACCAGCAAAATAGATCTGGACTTAACTTCCTCTTTCTAAAATTGCTGAAACTAATATTTCAGTGGGAGATAGCCAGTTATCTCTGCTGAATATTTGCGATTAGTTCATACAGCTAACCAGCTATATCACACGATATAGGCGGTTAACACTGATATTCAGTGCTGGGTTGTCGTTAAATAGGACCACGTAAAGAGAAGTCCTATTTTTAACTGCTAGACACTTAGGGGTGTAAGCTGCATAAGTGTGTACGTGCGCCAAAATGGAGTTACCACCCGGTTACCACGTGGCTCTTTCGGTAATTTCATTTTTGGTACGTGCCCAATACACGCGGCTGAAAAATAATTTTTATTTTTGGGGCGCGCATATTGGACGTGCGCCAAGTGGCATTTGATGAGCGTAGGTCGTTACCGCGGGAGTCTTTACCGCTAGGTCAGTGACCTGGCGGTAATGTCGCAGACCCAAAATGGACGCGCGGCAGTTTTGATTTTGCCGCATATCCATTTTCGTCAAAAATTTTTAAAAAGGCCCTTTTTACAGGCGCGCTGAAAAATGGAACGGTGCGCTCCCAAAACCCGCGCCTGCACTACCGCAAGCCATTTTTCAGCGCACCTTAGTAAAAGGACCACTTAGTGCTGAATATCAGCTTAACCGGTTAAGTTCCAGCATCTAAAAATGAAACTTGGATATTCAATGCCGTCCCTTGGAAACGGCCTGGCATGGAATATCCAGGTTCAGCGCCGACCGCAGGACTCATGTGGGCTGTCTCCCACTGTCTGAATATCGGGCTCACATCCATACCATCTGCTATCCCATCCTCTCCTTTAGAGATCCTGTGGGCTCGTCCCTTGCTTTTTTGAATTCAGATACTGTCTTCACCTCCACCACCTCCACTGGGAAGCCATTCCACGCATCCACCACCCTCCTGAGTCTTTTCCCTTTCACATTCGACTAATAGCAAGTTCACAACTCAGAGATCCATTTAACGGAGACCCTGGATCTCCATTTCACCTGTTATTCTCCAAATCCTGAGGCTCCTCGCATGCTGTACAGACTGTGTTTCCAGTCCCTTGTCGGCCTCATGTTCTTTTCTACAGTTGTGTTCTCTTTTTACATGTTTACTTGGCTAATGCATCTCATGCTTCTTTTGTTTTATTTTCATTCTTGCATATTCTGGCTTCCTTTATCTTCAGTTTTCAGTAAGTAGCTTTTTGCATTATGCTGTTTTTCAATGCCTTTTGAGGGCAAAGGAGAGGTAGAATGTTGGAGTACCCCTTCCCTCCAGCAGGCATGGTTTTTCAGACTATCCAGAATGAGTATTCATGAAATAGATTTGCATGTATTAGTCCAAAACCCATGTTAGTTTGTATACTTTGATTAATTTTGCAGTCCTTGAGTATCAATGCACTCTTGCAGTAAATAATGCATATGAAGCATCTGCCAACATTGGCCTGGCCACAGCTTGCCCTTGTGTAATGCTTGTAGCACAGTACTGCATATGCAAGCTGCACTGCTGCACATATAAGCATGCCCTGGGGCACCTCCCTTCCACATTTCTTGGGGATGATGCCACCACAGGGCAGCCTGCTCTGTTAACAGCATAGGCAAAGGGTAAAGCTCTGTTAATTTTACCATACATTTGCTAGCCTGGGTTTCAGTAGTGTATCGTGCTGGCCAGTGCTTTTTAAGGATTTTTAGAATAAATATGCATGGGATAAATTTGCCTACAATGGAGGTTAGTGCATAGAAAAATCTCATGCATATTCATTGTGAAAATCCTGTACCTAACCGGTTTGCAGCCTTCGAGGCCCAGATTTGGGGGCTTCTACTTTAGAATGTTAGCTTATTGTAGGAGCCTGTGATTTTTAGACTTATTAAAAAGAAGGTTTTGTATTGCTTCACTGTGCTATCGCAGCAGTGGGACTTCTTATGTTCTGCATGCATGGTGATCCTACAGAGGCATCAGTGAAGCACCATATCTGGAGAACTGTGTTCCCTGTATTAGCATTAGATGGCAAGTTCCTAAGACTGGCTTGATGGCCCAGTGATAATGCTGTGCAGGGGACCAGGTTTGATTCCCAGATTGGATTGTGTTCACCAGGCCAGCTAGTATTGAGGATGCAGTGAAAGCAGCCCTTATTGGGGTTGGATCCCCACCATCAGGTATCACTAATATTTAGAGGCATGATTCAGAGCATACACTGATCACATTTCAAAGGGGGCTGTGTTCTGAAACTCCTACAACAGATATCACATTAATTCCCAAATCTCAGCCTCCTTTGGAAGTGAGTATATGGCAATCATTCACAGCAATAGCCTTTAAAAAAATGAGTGGCACTTCACATTTCAAGAGAGTACTGCTACTTCCTAGTGTCTCAGCCACATGAATGTATACCAGGGGTTCTCAACCCAGTCCTCAAGACACACCTAGTTAGTCAGGTTTTCAGGATACCCATAATAAATATGCATGAACTGGATTTGCATACCTTACCTCCATTGTATGCAAATTTCTCATGCATATTCACTGTGGGTATCCTGAAAAACTAACTGGCTAGGTGTGGCCTGAATGGGTTGAGAACCCCTGATCTGTACGAATGGATTTGGTTCCTTCTAACAGCAGATGGAGGTGGAGAGCTGAGTTTTCAGTGATCACCTGATATAGGCTGGTGCTGTGCTGGAGCTTTCCAGTATTTCTCTACCTCCAGCAGTAAGGTTTGGACTAGCTTCCATTGTGCACAGGCTTTCTGGCCTTCCGCAGTGGTTGAGCATAATGGCCTCACTCTTGCCCCCAGCCGGAGCCAGTCGAGCATGGAGATACAGCTCCGTAGCCCCAAGCTAGCACTTAAGGGTGTCTGCAGGGTGGCATTCAGGCTTGGTACCTATGGGGACTTAGCCTGCGGAGGTATGGCTCCCGATTCTCCCCTCCCCCCCCCTGTTTTTTCTCCCTCTGCAGGAGTATCCTGCAGCTTGCTTGTTTCCTTTTTGTTCAGGGAAGTAGTTAAACAAGATAGCGAGCAAGCCTGTGTAAGACTTTGGGGGGGGGGGGGAGGGGGGAAAAACAGCAATAACAAAAACCAGTGCTAGCCACCTCATGAGCCCAGAGGGGACCATTGAGGTTCTGGAGAGTGCTGGGCTGTGCTTAGGCAGGCACAGGTGTACTAACCCGGGCAGGCCAACCATGTGATTGAGCATTCTGGCAGACAAAAGCTGTTCTGCCTGAGAAAACCAGCAGCTTAGTACAGCTGCTGGTTCCCTTTACCTAGCTTGCAATGACCCTTTTCCCTTTTTTGAAAACGCACTGGGGGACATAAAGGAGACAAGTTTAAGGGCTTTCGGTCCTGCCTCTGACTAGCCCTCAGGACCTTGCGTCCTATTGCCATTGCAAGGTGGCATTTCCCTGCCATGCTTGATTTCTTGTAGGGGGGGTTTCGGTATGGACTGGTTCTCAGCTCCCTGAAGGTTCAGGTGGCTGTGCTCACTTGGCTCAGGGTGGGGGGGGGGTCCTTTTCACTGGCTGCAAACCCAGATGTTGCATGGTTTGTGAAAGGGGTGTCGCACCTGCAACTCCTCCCCGCCCAACCTACCCCATATGTCTTTTGCTGCCCTCATAAGATTTGAACCTTGTGCTGAATGGCTTGGCAGTGCCTCTCTTTGAGTCATTATGGGCGGTTTCCTTGAAGGATCTTACACTGAAGACAGTCTTTCTGGTTGCCATTGTGTTAGCATGTAGAGTCTTGGAATTACAGGCTTTATCTTGAGTAAAGTGATGTGGAATTACAGGCTTCATTCTGTTCCTATCCCCACTGTCAGGCCTTTCTGCTGAAAGTGACCTTTTTTTTTCATGTTAAACAAGCAATTTCTTTTTCTGCGTTCAAGGTATGAGGAACAGAAGCACAACCCAGAAAGCTCCACAAGCTGGATGTGTGGTGGACATTGCTCCTCTACTTGCAGAAAACGAATGAATTTTGTCTTTCAGACCATTTGTTTGTACTGACTTCCAAGGCTACTATAGTGCACTGGATCAAAACAGCTATTGAGACAGTGTACCTTTGTCAGAACAAAGGTGTTTTGAGGTGCCTGAGTGCCCACTCTACCCATGTGTATACCTCTTGGGCAAAGGCCTGCACAGTTTCAGCCAAAGACATTTGCAAAGCGGTGGCTTGTTCGTCTCTTCACTCCTTTGTAAAGCATTACAGAATTGATGTTTTAGCTAGAGACCACTCGGCCTCTGGCAGGGTGCTGATTCATGGGGCCTTCCTCCCTCACAGTGTGAGTACGCTTAGGTACATCCCATTTGTAAAGATTCATGTTGCTGAGACACTATGTAAGATGAATTTAGCCATACCTGTTAATTTCCTTTCCTTTCCCTTAGTCCAGCCACATGAATCTGTGTTGCTGCCCTAGAAGACTGCAGCCTAGGGACTCCCTGGGCACTCTGGTTCAGTTTTAGTGAATTACATCTGATGATGCTACAGTGGTGGATGAGGCTTTGGGGGTGATTCACTGTTCCAGGAAATGGCTGCAGTATGGAATGGTGTTTGGCGTTGCTGGGGGAGAATCTTGAAAAGGCTAGTAGACGAAACATGTTGGCCAGAGTTCCCCCTAGCCACATGGAACTAAGATAAATTAAAAATTTTCTAAAAAAAAGTGTTTTTCTATAATTACAAGTAGTAAAGTTTGTTTAAGTGCTATTATATCGGACCGATGAAGAAGTGAGTGTGTAAAGCTTAAGGCGATGAGACGTTTGAGCCCTAAGTGGCACTGCTGAGGTCCATGGAAGCAGTTTTTAAAAGATCATAAGGTGCTTTACATTGAATTTGATTGAGTCTCAAGGTGATGATTTGAGTTGGTGAATTGGACATCTTTTGAGTAACATTATTGCCATATGAGAAGATCGCTGTTAGTTTTGAGTGTTGGTCGGTAAGAGTCCAAGCATTCCTGGTACAGCTCATGGGCATGTCCAGGGATAATTGGACCCCTCCCGAAGCCCCCTCCCCAGAACCAAAAATCCCTGGTGGGCCTGTGGACCCCCTTTTGTGCCCCCCTCCCCCCATGCAACTGCTGCAATCCTGTTTATGCTGCTATTACCCAGACTCAGCAACACCATCTTCGGACTCTTCAAAATTCTGCTGCCCATCTTCTACTACATGTTAAAAGTCATGGTCACATCACTTCCTTGTTTCTTCAGTTACAATGTCTCCCTACCTTCTTTAGGCCTTGGTTCAAGATCTTAGTTCTCACCCACAAAGTTCTCTGCTCTGGTAGTCCCTCTTATCTGCTCTGTTATCATTTCCTACACCCCGGCCTGACCCGTCTGCTCCTTAGACAGGCACCGTCTGGTCCACTCTCCCCCCATTTTGCCCACTATGAATCGACTAGGACTACTGCCGCCTTCTTTTTGGCCCCCAAACTTTGGAATGACCTCCTCCCTTCCCTGCAATCTGAACTTTCCTTCCCTAGAATCAAAGCATCTCTCAGAACTCATTTCTTTAGCCTGGCATTTGGCACTACCTCTAGACTAGCATGACCGCATTTGGGGTGCTGCCTTTTACGCTTGCCAGGGAGCAGGCCTAAATTTTAGTGCTTACTGTATATAATATGAGTGTGAATAGTAACTCTGCCCATTCTAGAAGCATTTGCATGTCATACTTTTTTATTTTTATAAGAGGACTTTTACATACAAAAAAAGTTTATAATATTATCCTCTTATGTTCTTTGGGGAAGGTGGGTAGGATATATTCTGCCCCTTTTTGGGCTTTAGTTCAAATGGAATGAGCTTTGTTGGTGTTAATGAGCATTCATTTGCCACTGTTTTAGCTCTGCCCACTACCCCTTCTACCTACCCCTTTCAGTAGTGTCTTGAGCCAGAGACCATAGACACTGGCTCCTTCCAAGACCACAAACCTTGCTAATAGGAGTCAACTGTAGCTATGTAACTGGGACTGAAAATACTGCACCAACTCGTCCATTTCAATTCAGCCCCACTACTATTCACATAAACTGTTTCCTCTGAATGCAAGAATGCATATCTATTTCTTGGAGTTTGGATAGAGCCAGTGAGGGGTTAATGCTTAAGATTGGAACATGAACAGGTCTTATGAAAAACGGATGTCTACCTTGCACGGTAGACATCAAATCATATAAATAAGCAGAGCTGATGAGCAATCAATTCCTGGCGGGAGACTCTGGCTGCGTTTTGAGTTTGCATCATTGTGCATTATAATTGTCCTTATTGCTTCCATTTTGAAATTGGGACTGAAGGTACCATAATGCATGAGGAGGAGGGGTGCAAAAGAGTTGGGATTGGCCTATAGTCTCCCTCCAGGAAAAAGATCAAATGGCAGTTTGGAAATAAGTCTCTTCATGAGAAATCGGATAATTAGCTCCAAGCACATTTGTGATATCATATTATAGATGTAATAGTGCACTTTTCTGAACAAACACATCTTAAGCATTAGCTGCTTATCATATGTGACGTCAAAGAGACATAACTTAGCTGATAGGTGTGGTAGAATTAGATGTCTCTACTTAGTTGGGCACCAGGGGAGAACTACCCCCCTTTTTTTTTTCTTTCTGTCTAGAACGTTCCATTCAGATTACAAAGTCTTTTATCCCATCCTTTAGTTCGACATGTTAGAAATGGATCGCCTGGACCGGCAACTCGTGAATCTTCCTCTGCTCTTTGACCCCTCGTCTTACATTCCAGATACCGTAGACCTGACGGAGGATGCCCTTGCTAGGGAGTATTGGCTCACCTGCTTTGAGGAGGCATTGGATGGGGTAAGCGCTGACAGAACATGGTCTGCTTTATAATGAAAAATAGCACTGGTGGTTGGAGCATTGCTCTGGGGAAGGCCTTGGATGTGAGTCCAAATTTTCACTCAGTCACTAGCTATTCTTGGACCTTGGGCAAGTCATTTTCTTTGTCTTCTGTGGTTGGTAGCAGGTGCCAACTGCATATGCCCTTCACACTAAAAATTATGGCCCAAAATTAAGGACATCTTGAAGGGGGGGAGTAGTGATGCCAGGTCATTGTCTGTAGAACTTATTTGGCAAACTGGGACTATGCAAATAGCAGATATAAACAGATACCTTATCCTTGTATTTTTACCATCCTGTTTTGGATGGCTAGGATTGCTGAAAACATCATTTAATGTGATGTGGAGTCCCTGCAGTTGAAAAATTGCCTCATTTTTAAAGTTTGTGCATAACCTTCTGCTCATAGTAATTGAGTGAAATAATACTTTCAGATTGTCTGACTACTTTTTCAGATTTGGTGAATGAATAGAAAAAGTGTTATACTGGGATTTTCTTTTTCTTTTTTTTGTTCTTGCTTAACCTGCAAGCTAGAAATCTTTTGTAGTCAATACTCCCAAGCGAGCTGCAAAAATTAGAGAGGTCGATATTTAAAACAGTTTATAACTTTTCCACTTGTTAGTACAGTTATCTGAAATTTTTGTGACCACATATTCAAAAAAATTAACTGGTTGAAAATCTGCTTAGAATTAGGCCTCAAGTTTTTTTTAATAACTTGGCTGTTATCACCAGAAAGATACTATCCAAAATACCCGAAGATATACTGTATATGCTAACATTGCTACCTTTTATAATATTACTAGTAAAAAAGCCCCGTTTCTGATGCAAATGAAACGGGGGCTAGCAATGTTTTCTTCTGTGTGCATGTGGGAGTGTGTGTGTCCCTGCCCTCTGGCCTCTCTCCCCTCCCCCCTCTGAGTCCTTCACTGTTACAGAGCCAGCGATTTGATTTCCTGCTCTGCTGTTTTCCTTCACTGACTGTGTTACAGAGAGGGCGGGGCAGACACTCATAGGGAAACCGGATATCTCGCCCCCTTCACACTTCCGGCTGGAGGCTTCATAGAACGTTGGTGTTGCCTTTTATATAGAGAGAAATGATGTGCTAGTAGTTCCTCTCATTTCCAGTATCCTAGCACCATCTTGTGGCTGATATTCAGTTATGGGATAATATATAACAGAGAAGTCCAGAAAGGTGCCTATGTGCCTTTGTATAAAATAGACATCCAGAACCAGCCCCAATAGCATTCAAATGCTGATGCATACATTTTACCTGTGCTCTGAAGATGGTGTAAATGTATGTGGATGCACTTGTGTATCTTATATATGTCGTAAGTCCGCCTCTGTTCTTCCCAAATTACATCCCTCCTCTTCTCTGAAACGCCTACGTACAGATTGCATAAAAGTAGGTGCACACTTTTTGTCAATAGTCAGAAAATGAAAGAACTAAAATACCAATTAATAGTATTAAAGGCATATGCCATCATGCAATTAAAAAAAAAAAAAAAAGCCTTTTCTGTGTGTAGGCTTTACATTCAGAAAAACCTTTATAAAATTACCCCATTTAAGGGTGAACATTTTTATAAACTACTTTTCAGAACTCCTTTCTTCATTTTCTTTGTGTTTTTGCTGTTATCACTTGGTAAAATTTGTTAAGATCATTGCCTCTGCCTTTCTCTGGAGGCTAGAGCATCTGCTGGGGAAAATCATGATTTTTTTTAAAATTTTTTATTTATAACCATTTAAATTTTTACAAGTGATAAAACAACTTGCCGGAAATACAGAGAAAGTAATACATAGGAATTATTTCAGTCAGGTAATTCTTTTCTCTTCCTTAGACCACTAAATAGGGAGAGTGAAACAAGACAAGGAGATAAATTAAACAGTAAACAGAGAAAAAAAGTGGTATTAACCTGATTATCCCCAGATATTACTCGTCTAATTCATTATTCCACATTGATCATCTGGTTGGCTTCTTCAAGGCCAATACGGTGTATAGTCAAATCATTTAATTGAAAACTTACTTATTGTCCAATATTAGTTAGAAATAACACATCTGATTACATTCTTTCTCTTTTAAAAACCAGAAGTTATTTCAATCATGATTTCTTAACATCCCTCCAGACCAGTGCAGACAGATGGGTTTGCCTTCTCCTACCAGTAGATGGAGACTGAGAACTACTAACTAGTGCCATCATTATTTTAAGTATCCTGTGCAGTCCCTCACTAGTCAGTATTTCTCAGTTTCCAGCAGATAGTAGCTGAGGCATCTTATGCAGTCAGTGACTGGTATACTAGACTGGATCAAAGGACTTAGTGCAGGTAGATTCTATTCGGACTTTCTTCTCACCAAAATAAAGGGGGGGGGGATGGTTTGGGCAGTACACTAGTCTAGTCTTGGCCCAGGGCTTGGTGTAGCTTGGCCTTTACTTTTATCCAGAGGTGGTACATTCAGTGGCGCCAGCTCCCTCCCCTGCTGTTTTAGAACCCCTGCAGGGAGTCAGCTGCATGTTCCTTGGTCCCCATCCCCAATTCATGGAAGGGTCCCTTGACAGCCCCCATGGAACAGGCTCTATTTTTTTTAACAAGAAAAAAATAGAGGTGAGCATTTAATGCATTAATAATGCAATTAACATATTAACCTCCCTGTTTACTAAGCTGCGCTAATGCCAACACAGCCCATTTACTTTGAATTATCTGTGTCGGCATTGCCGCACAGCTTAGTAAACGAGTGAGAGGGGGGGGGGGATAAAATTTTAACGAAGGTCAAATTTTTAATTCTCCCCTCCCCACCACTTGCATGATTGCCTTAACAGGCCTCACTCTTCATAGGGTCGCCGGCAGCGATTCCTACACACTGCTTGCAGCTGACCTGGAAGCATTCCCTCTGCTGCATCTTGTTTCCTCTCTGACACAGTTTCCTATTTCACCTGGGTAGGATGTGGTAGAGGGCAGGCATAGGGGTCATTTGCAGGCTGCACCAGGGGATCCCTATGAAGAGAGAAGCCTGTTAAGGTAGACCAGGGGAGAGGGAGGGAGATGCCAGATCCGGAATTGGCAGAGGAAGAGAGTGGACAATGGGAAGGAGGGAAGGCGTGTTAAAGGGGGGTTCAATGATGGGTGCAAGGGAGGGTGAGAGAGAGGGAGAACTGGTGGACAGTGAGAGGGAGGGAGAGAAGAGAGAGAGAGAATTTTGGACCCAGGTTGCAAGAGAGGGAGAGCGATGGTGGTCAATGAGAGAGCCAGTAAGAAAGGGAGAGAATGTCTCTTTGAGAAGTACTTAGTAATCTGGCATGCCATAATTAAGTGTGATTAATTGTGTGATAAGTCTTTTAATCAAAATTAATTGTGGGTTTAAAAATTTTAAATAGCTGCCTACCCCTAGAAAAAAATGACAAAGTCTAGGCCTTTAGCCTCTAGGCCACTGGTTCGTATCCAGCTCAAGCTGGTTTGATTTGTGACTGAAAGTCATTACCATCTGAGACTTGTGTGATGGCTTCTGCGAAATAAATTTGTCCACCAAAAATTGGATTGAGAGCACAGATGCCCATGTCATTAAAATGATCTTCACAGTTAGTGCTGACTGGCATTCACAGCAGGGAAGTCAAATATTGCCCAGGTATGAGGCTGAAGTACCCTCTTGATTTTCCCTCCCAGAGCAGGGTTGGGGCACCTTGGTTTCCAGTGCAGTCAGTGCACTGCCCCACCAAAGTCCTCCCAACACCTTTCCCCAGTGCTAATTTTCACCTGAATATTTTGTGTTCAAAAGATTAACATAGAAGGCACTGCAATGGCATGGGCATACAGGACAGAGCGAATTGTGACGCTTGCATCGGCTGTGGTTCTTCCCTGTGCCAGGTGGTGAAGCGGGCCACTGCCAGCCAACCAGATATGGTGGATGCAGAGGACCGGGCAGAGAAATTTCGCCAGAAGTATTGGAACAAGCTGCAGACGTTGAGACATCAGCCTTTGTGAGTTTGGAAACTTTCCGCACAGTGCTGAAGGAAGTGTTGGGCAGAGTTGTACTTTTGTTTGTTTTACACAGATGCAGTCTTCTCCATTTGCACAAGTTGGGTAGAACTGGATGGATTTAGCGGTTGGGAAATAGAGTATTATGCTATCATATTGGGTTTTACCGGTTTTATTGTATATTATATTACTGTATTGGTTATGTTAAGATAACTGTGGCTTGGAATAATGGTGGTTGTAAATTCATTGCAGCCCATGTTGAGCTTAGAACAGGGTTCTCAACCCAGGCCTTGACACATCCAACCAGTCAGTTTTTAAGGACATCCAAAATGAATATGCATCAGAGAAATTTGCATGCGTTACCCCCATGGTATTCAGATTTCTCATGTATATTCATGTGTAATCCTGTTCAGAAGAAATGGATCCTCAGGAGCTTAGCCGAGATTGAGTGGCAGAGCTGGTGGTGGGAGGCAGGGCTGGTGGTTGGGAGGCGGGGATAGTGCTGGCCAGATTTATACGGTCTGTGCCAGAGCCGGTGGTGGGAGGCGGGGATAGTGCTGGGCAGACTTATACGGTCTGTGCCAGAGCCGGTGGTGGGAGGTGGGACTGGTGGTTGAGAGGCGGGGATAGTGCTGGGCAGATTTATACGGTCTGTGCCCTGAAAATGACATTTACAAATGAAGGTAAGATATACACAAAAACTAGCACATATGAGTTTGTCTTGTTGGGCAGACTGGATGGACCGTGCAGGTCTTTTTCTGCCGTCATCTACTATGTTACTATTGGGGATAGTCTTAGTATGCAAGAGCAGGAAATAAATAATCAGCCCAAGAAAAAATTGTCTAAGGACTATCCTTGAGCTTTCAAGATCATATTTGGTCCCTTTTGAGAAAAGAAACCTATAATCAAACTTGAAGAAAGTGCAATATTCTGTTCCCTTTGATGTGCTTAAACATTTTCTGTCTTTTTCCTCTTCCCCCTACCTCTTCAGTGCCTATGGATCTTTAACAGTTCGCAGCTTGTTAGATACACGAGAACATTGTCTAAATGAATTCAACTTCCCGGATCCATACTCCAAGGTAAGATCAATTCATTCTCCAGGCTGGACAGGCTCATAATGATTGGCTGTAGGTTTTTATGTCATGCCAGCTACCTCTACCTCCATCTCTCCTCAACTTCAGTTCCTAGGGCCGCAGGTAGGTTAAGCTGTGTAGGGCAATCATGGAGGCTGCCATGATGCTTCTGTAAATTTGCATGGAAAGGAAGCTGTTATTTCTTAGTTGTGACTTGTAGAGTTGGAAAAGGATAATTTCTGTACAAAAAGAGTGACTGTGAGGCATATTTTCAAAGCACTTTGGAAGGCTAAGTTCCATAGGTTTCTATGGAACTTTGGGAGGCTAAGTGCTTTGAAAATGAGCCCTTTTGTCTGTTTTGGCTAACCTTTTTCGATAATATCCTGTGCAGGGGTTCTAAACCCAGTCCTCAGGATACACCCAGTCAGTCAGGTTTTCAGAATACCCACAATGAATATGCATGAGGGAGTACATGCAAATTTATCTAATCCATATTCATTGTGGGTATCTTGAAAACCAGAGTGGCTTGGTGTGTCCAGAGGACTGGGATGAGAAACCCCTATGATGAAAATATTGTTGGAGACAGTTTGCTTTTTATTTTTCTTGTTAATTGTTTCATTGTGCATTTCACTTAGATTATCCAGCATCCCCTTTTTAATAAATCCATATTGAGAGTTCTGAATACACCACACCATACTCTGATCTCTCGCAGATTATGTCAAGCCCTGGGCAAACTTTTATTTATTTTTTATGTTGCTTTCTGCTAGAATCCGGAGCAAAGGGCTATTTTTTCATTTATTTCAGGTGTTCTCATTTTTATAATCTTTTTTTTTTTTCATGCAGTTTCTTTAGACTCTAAGTAAATATAGAAAACATTTTCTCTGGGGCTAAACCTCCCCTCTACCTTCTACCCATAATTCCAGTTTCTCTGGATGAAAATAATCCTAGGAGAAAAGCATTGTCTGAAATCAGGAGTAAGCATCTGAATCCACTGGTTACTTGTAACGTCCAAGACAACTGTGTCCCTCTTCCTTCTGTTTGAGAACAGTATAGTTTTGGGCTGCTGAAGGATAAGAGCCCAAATAACCAGCATTTGAGACCAGGCAGCTCTGGGTGGCTGTCTTCCCTTCTGTAATACCCCTGTCTCTCCCTGTTTTTCTTTGCAGGTAAAGCAAAAAGAAAATGATATAGCACTCAAATTTTTCCATAAAGTGACACAGTCTTTGGAAGCCTTAGACTGGGAGGCTCGACAGCTTGGTCTGGTGAAGGGACTACTGGCGGGTAATGTCTTTGACTGGGGAGCAAAAGCAGTCTCAGAGTAGGTGTTAAAATCCAATGTGTTTCTTTTAGCTGTTCAGTGCCCCCTCTTAAACTGCACGACCCTCGTTTGAGAGGGTTCCATTTTTTTTATTTAAAAAGGACAAATGTTTTCTTTCTCATTAAGACTATTAGCGTAAATGAAACCTTGTAAAAGCTAATCCCAGGAGGCTATAATCTTCAAAACAGAATTGGTTTGAAACTATGTTCTCTGTTCCAGCTCAGTGAGTTAATAGTAGAGCTGCACACTGCTGTGTGGAGGAATCTAGATTTAAGGGTTTGAATCCCAGATCAGGTCTTCCACTTACCGAGTTAGCTGGGGCTGAGAGCAATTGTGCTGGGCACGAGAAGGAACTGCAGTCTTGTGTTTCTCACCAAGAGAATTGTGTCTATGATAACTGAGTTGTATGGGAGGGGGGGGGGGGAGAAGAAAAACTTGGGGCAGTAGTGCATGTGAAGTTGGTGGTGGCTTTTCCTAGGGCAGGTTCACGCTGTAGAAGGAGGAGAAACAATAACCTAGACTCATGGATTTGATATACTGCCTTTCTGTGGTACAACCAAAGCGGCTTACATTTATTATATACAGGCACTTTCTCTGTCCCTAGTGGGCTGACCATCTCAGAACAAGTGTAGAATTGTTTTCAATTGATTTCAATTAGTGCTGCAGTTTTGGGAATACTCGCTGCAAGGATATGAGTCCTTAGCTGAAATGGAAGAGACCTCCCCCTCATTATTTAGTGCATAAAGGAAATTCTAGACCAAGAGGCCATGCTATAACGCACAAAGGGGATAGACGCCGGTGTAACATTAGAAAATGTTTTTTACAGAAAGGGTCATGGATGCGTGGAACAGAAGAGATGGTAGAGGCAAAATCAGTAATGGAATTAAAAAATGCCTTGGGGTAAGGCAAGGAATCAACTTGGGGGTCTGTGGTATGCATCAGCAAGGAAACTGGGCAGACTAGATGGGCCTTACCATCCATATCTGCCATCAGGTTCTTGTTCTCTTTGTTTTTTTTTTGTCTCCATATATCAACCACAGGAGTTTCATGCTTTCAGTAACATTAGAAACCACTCCATTCCTACTACTGCAGTAAAACCCTCTTCTCTAGCACAACACAGACAATCTCATCTGGTAATTAGTATTCATTTATGGTAACCTTCTTCATAACAATTATCTGGGTTAATGTTTTCAAGCATCTATGCCGTCAGATATTTAAAATATTACAATAGCTCTTTCAGCAGAAGAACATGCAAAAGTTGTTAAGATTCCCCTGTCTCTTACTGTTTTGGCTTTTATTACTAACTAGTAAAAAAGGCCCGTTTCTGTAGGCAAGGAAACGGGCCTTAGGCAGGCAATTACCCCCCCCCCCCCTTCCGCGAACCTGTTGTTCCCCCCCCCCCCCCCGTGCCAGCGAAAACTGCCGCCGTTGTTGTGCTACCTTCCCTTCCCGTAGGTTCCTCAATCATCTTCTTAGAAAGTTTAACTCCGTGCGTCTGACGTCAGACGCACGGAGTTAAACTTTCTAAGAAGATGATTGAGGAATCCACCCGAAGGTAGTGCACAACAGCGGTGGGAGGGGGGGGTGCGGTTTTCGGCATTCCGGGGGGGGGGGGATCGACAGGTTCGCGGGAGGGGGTGGGTTTCGAGGGGGCCATAGCGCGGGGGGGTGACAGCTGATTCCGAGGTAGTAGGAGGAGTAGGGAAACACGCTGCGCGTGTTTCCCTACTCCTCCCCTTGCCTTGGAATCAGCTGTGTTGACGTCAGTGACGTCCGTGCGTGTCTGCCTCGCAGACCACTTGCAGCCAGGGAGCCACGGTCCCAAGCATAGAACGTTGGAGGTGAGAATTATTATATAGGATTCCTTAACGTTCTCAACAGACCATTCCAGAACTTGTAGGTTTGTGCCCATCAACCACAAGAGTACAGAACTGAGCTCTTCCCTAAAGGATGTTGTACATCAGTATTTCCCTATCTCCAGCAGGTAGAAGATGGGTTTTTTTGTTTTTGTTACATTTGTACCCCGCGCTTTTTCCCACTCATGGCAGGCTCAATGCGGCTTACATGGGGCAATGGAGGGTTAAGTGACTTGCCCAGAGTCACAAGGAGCTGCCTGTGCCTGAAGTGGGAATCGAACTCAGTTCCTCAGTTCCCCAGGACCAAAGTCCCACCCTAACCACTAGGCCACTCCTCCACTCTGTGGTTCTCTGTGCAGCTCCTGGATTCATCTATTGAGGCTCTCTCCTGGTTCAGTTTTATTCTGGTCTGCAGTTGAGCTGGGGGGAAACGCTTACTCCTCATCTTTAGGGGCATACTGGCGGTTCCAGATCCCTCCCTCCTGCCTTTTTCTCCGTTGGTGGCTCCTTCTTCCTTTGCCACCACTGTCTATAAGAGGAGACAGATATTATATATCTTTATATGTATCTGGGAGAAGTGACTTCAGCAGTTATTGGCCTCTATCTGCTTTGGCTTATCAGAGACGTTCTGGGTAAGCCTCTGTCTTCAGTTACCCAAGCAGGGGAGGATATGCTTATACTGGTGGTGAGTACTATTCTTTACCTTTCCTTTTCTGGGGCTAGTGTTTTGGTGCTCTTTTCTTGTTGCCTCATTCCCCAGCATCTCTTCAGGGCTCTCTCCATGGCAGCACCAGCCAAATCTACCAAATGTTTTTCCCAGTGCAGTGCTTAGTATACAGCATTGAGACACTGCACAGCATGTCTGCTCCCACTGCACCGGCAGCAGACAGCAAGAAAAGCAGTCCCTTGCCTGAGTTTCATACAGGATTCGGGTGCTTGGTAGGAAAGACAAGTGTCCATGCAGGGGCTGGCTCAGGTTACTTCAGGCAGCGAGGGAACAGCAGCCATTTGGATTCCTATGCACCTGCACTGCTTCTTGAGAATGTGCCCTCAGCTGCTCAGGATTCCCAGCCAGTTTTGATTTCAGTCCTCCAGCATTCTGTTTCTTGGTCTACTAGTGCTGCAGGAGGACAAGAGTTTTTCTTCTCTGTCCTCTTTCTGCACCAGGCTTACTTATTGAAAAGAGGTCAAGCTCCTTCAGATGTTCCTGCTTTGTCTGTCCATTTTCAGAATGAATTTGCTTCTAAGAGAAGAAGGATAAACTCAGGGACTGGGATATGAATTCTCTGCTGTCAGAGAAGTTCTTTTCGGTGCCTCCTTCTCTGTTTTCTGGTTTCACGGGTCTTAGAGACCCTTTAGAAAACGGTGAAATTCCAGGGAAGGAGAGTAAGGATTTTACATTGGTAAAGCACTTTCACAAGGAAGAGCTTTCTACTTTACCAAGGCTTTAGAGGTAACATAATAGATGAGGCAGATAAAGACCTGTATGGTCCATCCAATCTACCCAGCAAGATAAACACTTAGCATAAGGTATGATATGATACTACATATGCATTCTTGATCTTGATTTGTTCTTTCTATTTTCAGGGCATAGACTGTAGAAGTCTGCCCGTCACTGTCCTTGTTCTTCTTCTTCTGAAATTGTCATCGAAGCACCACTCCAGCCCATCCAAATCTGTCCATCCACTCAGGGCACAGACCGTAGAAGTCTTAATATCTCTTCTCCTTTCGATCAGGCACCCTCTTCCCAGGGTATCCCATTATGACAGGGTCAAGGAAGCGACCTAAAGCATTTGTGTTCATGAGGCCATGCTTGAGATTATCTAGTCACAATGGAATACCCTGGACGCAAGTCTTAAGGTAGCTCACTCAATGCCTAAGTTGTACGCTCAATCAGTAAGCTTAAGCTGTCTCAAGTGGATGCTGTGGTGATTGCTGTTGTGAAGAAAACCATCCCTGTGAAGGGTGGAATGGCCCTTAAGGTTGTTCAAGATTATAGATAAGAGACCTCCTTAAAGCTCTCCTTTGATAACTTTCTTGGGCTTACAAGCTACGATTTATGGTTCTTATGTAGCCAAGGCATATCTTTCATATCCGGGTTCAGCAGAGGCTGGTTCTGGCCACAAGGCTGAGCTTTAGCTTGCTTTGGATTTTCCAAGGCTTGAGGCTTATCTGGTGGATGCTCTTTATGATTTGCTATAAGCTTCTGCAAAGGAGGTGGTATTAACAGTGTCAACAAGATGTTCTTGTGGCTCAGAAATTGCTTGCTGATGCTGCTTTCAAGTCTAGACTTACCAGGCTACCCCTCAGGGGCAAGCTTTTGTTTGGATAAGATCTAGAGAAAGTAGTAAAAGACGGGTGATTCTAAAAATCAGTGTGTACTTGAGGATAAGCTTTAAACTTCTTATCAGTCTGTGCAAAACAGGTTGTGGGTTTGAGATGCAAACCGTTATAGACCAGGTCATTCAACCTTGTTCCTGCACCCTTGCTGTCAGCAGAAGCAGTCCTTTTGAGGAGACTTCTCATACCTCTAACCCTGCCCGCTCTTCACAACAATGGGGGCCCAGGTCCACTCCTCGGGGATCTTGATTATTGGGCACCTGTCAGAGTTCCTTGATGAGTGGATCCGAATCACTACAAATCAGTGGGTTCTGAAAGTCATCAGAGATGATTACAAGCTGGAATTTTCCTGTCCTCCTTGCAGATTTCTTCTTAGAGTCCACCTGCAGATCTGTTCCAAAGCAGCAAGCAGTACAATCCACCATGCAGACTCTGCTTCCTCTAGGAGCAGTAAAACCAGTCCCGAGGGGTGAATGGGGTCTCAGAAGGTATTCCCTCTATTTTGTGGTCCTAAAGAAAGGGGATTCCTTTTGTCCTGTTTTGGTTCTCAAGAATATAAACTCTGCTCCAAGTGTCTCATTTCAGAATGGAGACTCTGCTCAGTTATAGTCTTCGTTCAGCCCAACAAGTTACTCACTTCTCTAGGCCTCAAGGGGGCCTACTTTCACTTTTCAATGTGGCCGCCTCATCAAAGATTCCTGCATTTTGTAGTCCGGAGCTTCTCTTTTTAACTCTTCTGTTTTGCGTTGTAGTTCCTTTCCTTTTCACATTTGTTTTTACCCATTGTAAACTGCTTTGATACATGTTTTGAAAGGTGGTATATCAAATCTCAATAAACATAAACATAGGCTTTGCCCTTTAGTCTGGCCATGGCTTCCTGGTGATGATGGCAGCTTTCCACCAATGTGAAGAAATTGAAGTTCATCCTCATCTGGACAGTTGATTGATCAGGGCTGCTTCTTACCAGGAGAATCTCCAGGCCATATCCAGAGTTGCCAGCCTTCTACAATCTGTGGTGGTCAACTTTGCCAAGAGGGCCTGTTGCCTTCTTAGACATTATAGTACATGGGAGTACTGTTCAATACCAGAACAGGCAAGGTTTTCCTTTCCAGTCTCAGGAGATGCAAACTTCAGTTGCAGATTTGTCAAATGCTGAGTATACAGAGTTCTCAGCAGGTATTGAGATAAATGGCTGCAACCCTAGATGTTGTAGCCTGGGTGAAAGCACACATGAGACTGCTCCAGCAATCTTTATTAAGTCATTGATCACCCACCTCTCAGGAGTGTACGAGTGTTATCTCCCATGACTTATCGAGCAAAAACCAATATGTTTGGTGGCTTCAGACTCGCAACCTTCATCAAGGAGTCTCTTGTATTGACCAGTGAATGCCTGTCTCTTCAGATGGGAAGTTCAGTTGTCTTCATTACACAGCACAGGACAAATGATCTCCCACTGAAGCGTCATGGTCGATCAATCATCCTGAGCTGGACAGAAAGTTATCTACAAATGGTTAGCAGCAGTGCACATTGCGTAGTGTTGAATCAATGGTTGGATTACCTTGGTAGGCATTTCCTGAACTCAGAAGAATGGGAACTCTCAGGAGGCATTCACTCTCCTCTTGTCAACATGTGGTCCTGTCATTCTGGAACTTGTGGCCATAAGAAGCAATGCCAAATTATCCAATTTTTCAGTCACAGAAAAGAGTAGTTTTGAAGGCCCAGATGTGGATGCAGAACTCTCTTCTGTATGTGTGTCTTCCCTGGCCAGTGATAAGCAGAGCGCTTCAATGGATTGTACTGCATCCTGGTTGTGTAATCTTGAGAGCTCTGGATTGGCCCAGAAAATTGTGGCACACGGATCTGATACCTTCAAATAGATTAACCATTATGTCTTCTTCAATGCAAGGGTATTCTTCTACAGGGTGCAGTTCAAATGGAGGCCCCTTTGGCCTTATGGGTTAGCTCTTGAGAGGTCAAAGTTGAAAAAGAAAGGATACATTGAATATGCTATCATTGCCTTAACTTCTGGCTAGGAAGTGTTCTACCTCTGTGGCATGTGCGAGAGTTTGGAGAGTTTTTGAGATGTGGTATGCTGAAAGGATGGTTTATCCTTTGCATTCTTCCTTGGCTCACATTCTAGCCTTTCTTTAGGATGGCTTTAAGGTTTAGCCTTGAATTCTTGAAGGTCCAGGTAGCAGCCCTAGCTTCTTCAGAGGATGACTACAAAATTTTTCCTTTTTAGCTTATCTTGATATAGTCTTTTTTGAAGAGAATCAACCAGTTGAAGTCCCCTTTTTGACCTGTTTGCCCAGAATGGAATCTCATTTTGGTCTTTCAAATACTGTACAAAGTTCCCTTTGAGCCACTTAAGATTGCTGCATTGAAGGATCACACCCTAAAGACAGCTGTTCTGGTGGTAACGGCTTCAGACAGAAGGATTTCTGAACTCCATGCTCTTTCTTGCAGGGATCTTTTTCTTCACTTTACAGAAGCTGAAGTTTCTATTCGTATTGATCCCTTCTTTTTTCCAAAGATACTTTCTTCTTTCACTTGAATCAACAGTCATATGTGTTGTCTTTTTGGTGAGAGGACTTAGGAAATTACTTCAGTTCCATAAGATTGTTGGACGTCCATAGACCATCAAGAAATAATTGATTTTTGAAAGTCTGATAGTTTATTTGTTCTCTTTGCTGGTCCTAAAAAGGGAGAATATGCCTCCAAGGCTGCTACTGCTTGTTGATTGAATGAGATGACTTCTGCAGCTTATATTTTGGTGGCCAGCAGCCTCCTTCAGCTCTTAAAGTGTACTCCGTGTAGGGCATGACAGTCACAATGTGATCTAGGTGGCTGCTTGGGTTCCAGAATCTATATATATAAAAGGCAACCCCAACGTTCTGAAGCCTCCACGGAAGTTGAGGCGCCCGAGATATCCGGTGTGCCCTGGAGTGTCTGCACCGCCCTCGCGTCAAAACGTCATGACGCGTCAAAACGTCATGACGTTGAGGGTGGAGCTATTGACACTCGAGGGCCGAAACGGCCCACAGCGAACAAGGCAAGTAGCTTCGAGGGACGGAGGGAGGGGGCCCCTTGCTAGCGCCCGTTTCATTCCACTCAGAAACGGGCATTTTTTCCTAGTTGCAAATACAACCTTGAGAATTCGGTTCAGCAGTCTTCTATTTCAGGGGAAGCTGCTGTTCAATGATGACTTGGAGAAGTTAGTTAAGGATTTGAGGACTCCAAGCCTCAGAGGCTGTTGGAAGATAGGCTCAGGATTTCCTTGCGCTCAACCATTGGAAGGCCTAAGTTCTGGGAAATGCATCATTACTGGCCAGGTAAGGCCGGGTCTTCCCTTTGTTCTGACAGGAAACAGGTTGGGGACAGTTTGAAGACCACTGTGGCCTCTAGAGCTACACATTGATGGGCTATGGGACCACTTCTCAACTGAACTGATAGGGGAATAGCTGTCTTAAGTCCTTCAGAGAACTGACCAAGATAGCATCTGACCAATGGGTGCTGTATGTGGTGAAATGAGGATGCATGTTGGAATTTTCCCACCCCATCACAGATTTATTTGTGGTTTCTCCTTGCCATACTCCATACAAAAGGGCAGCTGTATGGACAAACTTACAGAGGTTGCTGGATTTGGGGAAGTTCTATATTCAGGGTAGAGAGGGGCACAGGACGGTACTCCATTTGCTTTGTGGTACCAAAGAAAGAAGCTTCCTTTTTGGCCCATTCTCACCATGATGCCAAGGATTTCACATTTCTGAATAGATGCGTAGCATTTGGTGATGGCATCCTGCTCAATCTAATATCCTTGGCGGGTTACAATAAAAACAAACATAAGTTTGATTTGCCCACAACACACATTTAATAAAATTAAAAGCATTACTAAAAACATTAAAAACATATTAAAACAAAGCAGCTAAACCAACAATAGCTCCACAAATCTGAGCATCATTCTACCATATCATATGATTGTTTAAACAAAATGGTTTAAAGTTCTTTCTTAAATGATTTCAAGCTTATTTTATAGGTGTTCAGTGGTAAAGCATTCAATAACTTAGGACCGATAACTTTAAAGATAGATATTCTGTACATTTCTGATCTAATAGTATGAAAAGAAGGAACTTCCAATAAACTATCGACTGCTCGTAAAGCTCTTGCCAACTGATAGATCCTTAGGTTAGCAGCAATTATTGTTCAGGGTTTTAAAAACTAAACAAAGAATCTTAAATTTAATTCTTTGATCAATTGGCAACTAATGGAGAGATTTCAAGATTTTAACCAAGGCACCTCAAACCTTCTCCAAGATGATGGTGGCAGTGGCTGCGGTGCTCCTTAAAGAGGGAATGCTAGTTCATCCATACTTGAACAGTTGGTTCATCAGGGCAAGTCTCAGTCAGAAAGCAGACCAGCCATCTACCCAGTGACCCAGTTGTTGCAGTCACTGGGGTGCATTGTTAACCTCAAGATAAAACAATTTTCAGCCTTTGCAGTGTCTTCAGTATTTGGAAGTGCAGTTCAATACGAGGAGAGGGAAGACTTTCCTCCCCAAGCAGAGAAGACTAAAGCTCAACAGTCAGATCGAGCAAAGGGAGCTCTTCAAGCATGGGATTATATGCAGGTTCTTGGAACATGCCAGCGGCTATAAAGGTAGTATCATGGGCTCCTGTGCATATTGCATAGATATGTGTAATTCTTGTGTAATTTCAGAATGACAAAGTCTGTCTTCTGTGAGCACTGCTGGTTTAGGCCAGCTTGAATTAGTAGTTGGATTCCTGAAATCTTGCAAAAGGCACAAATCTGGACCCCCCCCCCACCACCACCACCAAATAGGTAGTGCTCACAAAACACCAGTGTGCGTGGCTGGGGAGTGCATTGTCAAGAACAAGTGGCTCACAGAGAGTGGTTGAAGACCAATTGATCCTGGTCAGTCCACAGATTGACCATATGGAAGATCCTGCAGGCCTTCTATCCCCTTGTGAAGGTAAATGTGGTTAGTGTAGCAGAGTTTCAAAAAAAGGTTTGGACAAGTTCTTGGAAGAAAAGTCTGTAAACCATTTTTAAGGTGAACTTATGGAAAATTCACTGTTTTAGTCCTATGACAAATCTGTTGTACTTTTTTGTGATCCTGCCAGGTACTTGTGACATGGATTGGCCACTGTTGGAAACATGGTACTGGTTTTGATGGACCTTTTGGTCTGTTCCATATGGCAATGTTTTTGTACTTTATAGATGTCAGATTGATGGTTGGTTCTTTTGGGGGAACCAAGTAGGGAGAGGCTGTTTTATAAACATTATGTGTTAGCTTAAACAATACTTCAGATTATACTTCAGATTATATTCTCTGGTGCTGATTCGATTAGAGGCCTGGCAGCTTCATGTGTGGAATCTCATGCTTTGTCCAGCTGAGATTTGTAAAGCTGTACCATGGTCTTTGCATACTTTCTCTAAGCACTATAGGCTGGATATATTTGCCAGACAGGATGTAGCCTTGGACACAGGAGCAGGGGTTTCAGGATCCTGTTAAGTCTAAGGGGTGCTTTTTTAACATCCCATTTGTTCTGGACTGGTCTGATGGACGAAAAGGAAAAATTTTGTCTTACCTGCTAATTTTCTTTTCTTGAGTTCTCCAGACCAATGCAGGCTCCCACCTTTGATGTTCTCTGTATTCTTTGTTTAATGTTGTTCTCTGGCACAGGTGTCTCTGGGCACTCTTCATTGGTTTTCTTGTGGTGGTTTTCTGTTTGTTACCCCACATTCTCCTGAAGGGGTTTAAGTGGGATTATTCCCTATCTTTGTTTTGTTACAGAAATAATGGTGAGTAGCTGCTGCACAGTGCCCTTTCTAAGGTAGGGCTCACAAGTCAATTTCTGTCTCCATCTGCTGGCTGATGAGCTTAACTTATTGGTTTCAGACTGGGCTAGAGGACTTAGGAATGAAAATTAGCAGGTAAGACAAAATTTTTCCTTGTTGCCCGCTTGTTAAGCAAAGAGAACAACAGCAGCAGCAGCAGCAGAGAGTGTTGAATACTACAAATGTCCTTAAAAACAACAATTGTGATTTTAAAAAAAATGGTGCAGGAATGGGCCCTGATTCTTACCTAGATTCTTTTTGTTTTCCACCTTGTGGGAAGTGACATGATTATTATTCCATCCTACAAGAATTTTAGATTTGCTAATGTCTTTTTGGTTTTGCAGTACATTTTCTTTCCCATACACTGCCTGTTTCTAGTTTCCCATTGTATGACAGGTGGCAGATCTCATTTTTTTCTAATGTGTTACAATCTGCTTATTTCTTATTCTGAATACTGTTAATGCACCATAGGCAGAATCTTTCCCCATTGTTGCACAGTAAATTATCTATAAAATTATGTAAAACTAGTGGAACCAAGCCCGTTTCCTCAACAATGAAACGGGCCCTAGGAAGGCTGTCTTGTAAGTGATTTTTTTTCTCTCTCTCCCTGACCTCCCCTCCATGTCCAGCGATTCTCCTCTTCCCTGCCCTCCCATCCATGTGCCATGATTCTTTCCTCTCCTCCCCTCCCATTGATTCTCCTCTGCTCTGCCCTCCCCTCCCTGCCCTCGATGTCCCGCGATTCTGTTCTTCTTTGTACCTGAACGTTCTCTGGCTGGCCTCAGCATTCCCTTCCCTCTCACTGTTCTGCCCTCTGACGTCATTACGTCTTGACGCAAGGGCGGGACAGTGAGGGGGAATGGAACGCTGGAGGCTGGCTGACGTCAGGAGATGTTACAAACTCAGCCAGCCAGCCATGGAACGTTGGAAGTACAAATTATTATATAGGATGTGTGGCCCACTGATGATTCTGTTTCTAACATATGCTGTTTGTCATGAAGTGTGGAATATTTTAAAATGTAGTGGAGCACCGTGAACTCCTGAATGTGTTGCTGGGCTGTGCCCATCACACACAAGTGCCAATCTCTTTGGCCCGTGTGATTAGCACAGTAGAATATGACTCAAGTCGTGGTCAGAGGGCAAGAGAGGGTTGCTAGCTGGCTTCCAGTTTTCCAGGACAAGTTGATAAATTCTGCTCTTTACCTCCACTGTAGTTATGAAATTGTAGTCCTGCTGTTAATAGAATTGAAACTACATGTCAGTGTATGTGCTGGAAGAAAACTAGGACTGACTCAACCTACACTGGATCTGCTTGAGAGCCATCAGTTGACAGTATCCTCCAGATAGATCTCTGTCTGCTTTCTAGAAAGTACACGTCAACTGCTTACAGAGTACAGCAAAGAGAGGGAGCAAAGTACAAACAAAAGTCCAAATAACAAAAAAAAAACAGTACCAGGCCATGTTTCAGCGCTCAGCGCCTTCGTCAGAGGTTAAAACCTATCAGACTCCATAATTGAAGGAGAGCATTTCTACTTTACTGTGTGCGAAGGAATATATACCGTCGCAGCATACAGTTTCCAATATTCCTGTACAGTTAATGCATATTGTTCCTGCTACTTTTGTGACCCCTGATGCAGGTGCTGAGCGCCGAAACACGGCCCGTGTCGGGTCTTTTTTTGAAGATTGTTTCATAAATGTGTGTGATTAAAGGAACTGTGTCCCTATTTGAAGGCTGCTGGTACTGTTTTTTTTGTTATTTTAACTGCCTACAGAGTGCCACTAGTTTTGATGAAGTGTGTTTTTAAGTGTGTGTTTGGGGTAGAGAGTTGCACGGGGACAGAAATCCAACCCGTCCCCACTGGAATCCAACCCATCCCCACCCGACCCCATAGGAAATCTAACCCATCCCCGTGGGGAATCTAACCCGTCCCCTCCCGTCCCCACAGGGAATCTTACCCGTCCCTGCCTGTCCCCGCAAGAATTTAACCTGTCCTCACCCACAAGAATTTAATGGTTCATTAAAAAAAATTCCTGTCAGCTCTCTCAGTCTCTGGGTTTGAGCCGCAGCACTGCAGGCAAGGAAGGAACGGAAGCTGGAACACTCTGGTGCGTACATATAAGACTTCTCTGATTCACTGGCACTGTGTGCTAAGAGATCACCACATGCATGCGCCAGTAGGTCAGGTGACATCTGATGCTCATGCTTATGTCAGAGCTGAGGTCTGCGCATCAGCCTGGAAGCAGAGAGGATTAATAGTAATAGTAAATGACAGCAGATAAAAACCGGATCGGTCCATCCAGTCTGCCCAATAGTCACAATCATTATCAATTCATGATTAAATCAACAATGAATGTGATATTATATACTTGATTACGGTCTTTCTGTGGTGTTTCTGGGACATAGACCATAGAAGTCCGCCTGGCCCTATCCTTATGTTCCAACTGCTAGAGTTGCCCTCAAAGCCCACTCCAGCCTATTCATCTTCTCATTTGGGGGACACAGACCGTAAAAGTCTGTCCAGAACTGTCCTCATGTTCCAGCCACTAAAGTTGCTGTCTAAACCCTTTCCAGCCCATCCAAAACCAGATTGCCATTTATGAGACACAGACCATACAGGTCTCCTAGTATCGGCCCTAGTTCATCACAGCCAGAGTCACCATGTAAGTGTTATGCGACACATCCACACACATGCAGCCATTTAAGTTTAGTTTTTTTTAAACTTCCATTTTCTAAATAGAGATCCTCTGTGTTCATCCCATGCCTTTTGAATTTCACCACCATTGTATCTCTACCACCTCCTTAATGGAGGCTTTCTACATCTGTGCTGTTAAAGCAAGGAGGAGGAGACAGCACTCAAAGAACTTGGTACTCGGTAGGTGAGAGGCTGCCGCAAGTGCAGCATACACTTCCAAGGGAACCCCACAGGAACTGCTTCAGTCCCCACGGGATCCCCGTAGAACTGCTTCCGTCCCCGCAGGAATCCCGAAAACCCCGTTCCCGTGCAAGTCTCTAGTTTGGGGTTTAGACTGGCTCAGTTTCTTTCTGTTACCTTCACTTCCAGCCTAGTCAGGACCGGTCCCAGTCGCCCTCACTGCCATTATGGATAAGGGTCTTGATGATAATTTTTTTTTGACCTGGTGATTACCTACTTATTTTAAACTGATGTTTTATATAACAGCTGCCAGACAGAAAAAAACAGAGCCCACATCCTCTGTGCGGTTAGAGCACTAGAGTGCATTTTCAGTGCCTGGACAGGGTGCATGTGGTGTTTCTGAAAGATGGATTTTACAACTATATAAAAATAATATACAGGTGTTACATTAAAATTCAAAATTCCTTACCCTAGAGAAGATTGCATATAGGTTTTCAGAAATATATAAAGATGACAGTTTTTAAACTGCCTTTGGGCCTATATATTTGCATATACCCTATGTTGTCTATTAAAATGTTCTATTATATGTTGTGTTTTCAGTTCAGTTCAATTCTTGTGTACCGGCGCTAATATCCCCTTTCCAGGGTTCAGTGTGGTTTACATTCTAGGCGAGACAAAAGCAGATAGTGTTATTGTGAGGTATGAGAAACATTAGAGACCATTGGTGTAATGCATGAGACTAAAAACATTAACAGAAAGGCTAATGGATGATACTAGGAAGTAGAAGTCATGATGGATTATTATGAAGCAGTCTTTGGGAAGAGAAAGGTCTTCAGCCTCTTCCTGAAGTTGAGGTAACTGTTTTCTATTCTGATGGCAATAGGTAGAGCGTTCCATATTTTGACTCCAAGTACGGGGAATAGAGAGCTGAAAATCTTCTGATTTGAATTGTCTTTTGAAATGGTGATGCTAGCATTAGTTTTTTTGTTTCAATCTGTTAGACCGGACCAGATATAGCGAAACGGTCTTAGCAGTTCAGAGGTGAAGCCCTGTAAGATTTGAAAAACTAAACAAGCAGCTTTGAACCTGAGTCTTTCTGCTATGGGAAGCCAGTGCAGTTTGTTTAGATGAGTTGAAACACGAGTATATTTATTTAATCTATATATTAGCCTAGCAGCTGTATTCTGAATGATTTGCAGTTTTTTCTGATATTAACACTTAATACCAAGAAATCGAACGTTACAGTAATCCAAGTGAGGTAGGACTAACATTTGGACTAGTAGTGCAAAGGCTTTTTGGTCGAAGAATGGTCTGACTAGACGTAGCTGTCTCATTTTGAATAGTATTTTCTTCCATAGCTCATTAATATGGGAAGAGAAGGTGAGTGAAGAATCAAGCAAGACCCCTAATACTCTGGTTTCAAATTCGACTGTAAAGCTTTGACCACTGGACAAAGATATTGATGATGGGACCTGATTTCGGAACCACAGGACCTTGGTTTTTTGCACATTCAGTTTCAGTTTATTGGTCAGAGCCCAGGTGCTAACAGCAGTCATACCATTTGCTACAGACTGAGTTGGATCCTTGTTTGATGCTGTTACTGGTAAGAGAAGCAGGATATCATCCGTATAGGATAATAGTAGTTTATTACGTCCCAGGTGTATTGAGGCTAGGGATGACATAAAGAGGCAGTGGCGTACCGAGGGGGGGCGGTGGGAGCGGTCCGCCCTGGGTGCATGCCGCTGGGGGGGGGTGCCGCGTGCCTGTCGGCTCTTCGTTTCCATGCTTCCTCTGCCCCGGAACAGGTCCTGTTCCGGGGCAGAGGGAGCATGGAAATGAAGAGCCGACAGGCATGCAGCACCCCCCCCCCCCCCCCCAGCGGCGTGCACCCAGGGGGGGTGTTCTTTCACCGGGGGGGTCGCGCTGCAACTGGGGGGTTATTTCGCCGGGGGGGGGGGGGGGCGCTGCACATCGGCGATCCGCCCGGAACGCCACTGTAAAGAGGTTGAACATTGTAAGTAATATACTATTAGAAACACTCTATCACAAAACAGGGAAAATCAAACTTGATAGATAAATATTCAACCCCACTAAGAAGTTTGAAAATAAACAATTAGTTTGTGGGTGTCTCACAGTGCTATGGTGTAGACTCCAACTCGGAAATCTTGAATGATCAATTAATCAAATTGGAACCTCAGAGCTCCTCATAGGGAAAATACAAATGTATTGAAGCCATCCCTATAATCTCAGGAGTCCATTATCAGACGTAAAAAACTCATAATGAATGAGAAAAACGAATGAATTGAAATACTCTTTTCCTCCTTACCTATTTTCAAACTTCTTAGTGGGGAAGTAATATACTATGCCATACTTTGTATTGTATTGTAATTGTCTATTGCTTATGTTGATTTATTCTTACTGTACACCACCTTGAGTGAATTCTTTCAAAAGGCAGTAAATAAATCCTAATAAATAAAATATCTGCAGGTCTTGAGAGAGTTTTCAGAGAAAACTCCTTGTAGAATTTTCCTTTGAAAATATATGCTAGCCATTATAATGTTGGTACATGGAGGCTGATTTTCAGACCATGGGAGTTTAGACTGACTAACTCCCGTGGTCAGCGCTGAGAGACGATATTCAGTGCCAGGCTATTTCTGGTTTAACTTTGGCCGGTCAGACTTTAACCAGTCAAGAAGTGAGTTATGAACTTACTAGCAGTTGAGCCCATAAAAAACGGGCTGGTATTGGCGTTTTCCTTCCTTCCTTCCCCCTCCCCGCGAGGTCGCCACCGCTACCGTTCCCCCCCCCCTCCCCCCGGAGTCGCCACCACCGCCATCCCTCCACCCGGCCCGGGCCCTCTCTCTCTCCGCTACTAAACTTACACATCCATTCGCCGGAACGCAGCACGCACATCAGCTGAGCTGCCGTCGGCCCTTCCTTCTCTGCCTGTGTCCCGCCCTCCTGTGACGTAACATCAGCGAGGGCGGGACACAGGCAGGGAAGGAAGGCCGACGGCAGCTCAGCTGATGTGCGTGCTGCGTTCCGGCGAATGGATGTGTAAGTTTAGTAGCGGAGAGAGGGCCCGGGCCGGGGTGTGTGTGTGGGGGGAGTAACGGTAGTGGCGACCTCGGGTGGGCGGGTGGGGGGGGGAGCGGTATCAACCTCGGCGGCGCAGTTTCCCTCTCTGTCCCGCCCTCGTCATCACGTATTGACGCGGGGCGGGACAGAGAGGGAAGTCTCTACTGCGCATATGCGAGTGAGTCGGTCACTCGCCGTTTATATGTTTGATATTGCTACCTTTTATTTCTACTTTTGTATTAATAAGAGTCTGTCTTGTCTTTGTATTTTTTGTTGAGGATTGTGATTGTATATTGTCCTCCACTCAGAAGTGTAGATGATGCGGGCTGAAATTTTTATAAATAAATAAGTAAGCTGATATTCAGTGATGGCCGGTTAAAGTCACACTGGGCAAAGATATTCCAGGGTTTCATGCGGCCAAATATGACCGCCAAACCTGGCCGGTCTGACTTTGAAAATCTGGAGATAGCCAGTTATATTGCCCAATATAATTAGCTATCTGCTAGCCACTAACTGGTAATATATTCAGCGGTACGTGGCCGGCTACAAGTATCGCTGAATATTGGCGGATAGCCAGTTATCCTGCATTTAACCGGCCAGGTGCCGGTCAATTACGGCTGAATATTGGGGGGATTATGTCTTCATTTACTGTGTACCTGCTTTGAAACGGATATGTTTTAAATATTTTGATTAGCTCATGCCTTCTCAGTAGTAGTTCAAGGCAAGTTACATTCAAGTGCAGAAGTTATTTCCCTGTTGCCTGGAAGACTTACATTCTAAGTCACAAGGTTTGTCAGTGATATTTGAACCCTGTCCCCCCTAGCTCTTAGCCTGCGTGCTCTAATTCTACTCTCCACTCAAAATGAAATCCCCTGGTGTACTAATTGCCTACACTGGGGATGGGATGGGGAACAATTTCAAATTTGCTTTTTTGCATGTAGAAAGTTTTGATAATTGCCCTTTAAGTGTGAATGCACATTTGTCTTCAGGCTGGATGGAAGGTGCTCTTTAAATTCAGATTAACACAGCATCATTAGCATTGATTTGAATACTACTGAGGCTGCGTGGAAGCATTTGTAAAGGAAAATGTTATTCTAACAGAAGTATTTGTGGAATCTAGTGCAATTTTGTTAATTTTGCTTCTTGCTGGCCTCCCACTTAGTCACCTCTCCCCTCTCCAATTGGTTCAAAACTCTGCTGCCCGTCTCGTCTTCCGCCAGGGTCGCTTTACTCATACTACCCCTCTCCTCAAGTCGCTTCACTGGCTCCCTATCCATTTTTGCATCCTGTTCAAGCTTCTTCTACTAACCTATAAATGTACTCACTCTGCTGCTCCCCAGTATCTCTCCACACTCGTCCTTCCCTACACCCCTTCCCGTGCACTCCGCTCCATGGATAAATCCTTCTTATCTGTTCCCTTCTCCACTACTTGCCAACTCTAGACTTCGCGCCTTCTGTCTCGCTGCACCCTACGCCTGGAATAAACTTCCTGAGCCCCTACGTCTTGCCCCATCCTTGGCCACCTTTAAATCTAGACTGTAAGCCCACCTCTTTAACATTGCTTTTGACTCGTAACCACTTATAACCACTCGCCTCCACCTACCCTCCTCTCCTCCTTCCTGTACACATTAATTGATTTGATTTGCTTACTTTATTTTTTGTCTATTAGATTGTAAGCTCTTTGAGCAGGGACTGTCTTTCTTCTATGTTTGTGCAGCGCTGCGTACGCCTTGTAGCGCTATAGCAATGCTAAATAGTAGTAGTAGTAGTAATTACAGAAGAGCTTTTAATTTTCCAGTATACCCACACTGTTTCTTAGAGTCTGTGAAATTCTGGCACCATTTCAGACACCATTCAGAGGCAGGTTTCTCAGTTGCTGTATGGTTTGGGCAGTTTGTGTACATTGGTTGAATGAAATTTAAACAGCTTCCAACATCTCTCTCTCTCTTCTACAATGCAGAGTTCTTGAAACTGATCCAGCATTTGGATTTGAAGAGGCAAAACAAAAATTGCAAGGTATGGAAGAGGGAGTGGGGTAGTTTGGGGTATGTACCCTAGTCTCTCACTTCCCACAAAGAGAGCCAACACTGAGTCTCCAGGGCCAGTTTTCCTTTCTTAGATGGGTTGGTATTTCCTTCCTCATACAGTCAACATCAAAATGAAGCTTCTGCCATCTTTGTTTCATACCCAATACAGCCTTTATACTTTCCAAATCTTCTCGGTTGCATAATCTCAATATGCTCTTTCCGTTATGTGTCTGCAGTCGCAGGATGAATGGAGTTTTGGACTGAGGACCAGGGGTAGCACTGTGCATGATGCCGCTGATTGTGCGGCAGATTAATAGCACAGGTTCCATATTGCTGGATGAATAGATCACACACAGCAGTGTTTTGCTGGCTCAGACAAATGCTGTTAGTTCTTCCTGTGGGTCAACAGTAAAATCAAAAGTAGCTTGAAAAGGCAGAAAATGGTATGGGCCCTAAAGTGGCTGACTGGGGTTAGGAAGTGTTTGAGTGGAAGGCGATAGAGAGTAGTGGTAAATGGAGCACCCCCCCCCCCCCCCCGGAGCGCATTCTTACTAGCATAGGAAGGTGTGGAGCGGGCGGGAGGGCCGATCCGCCCGACTGCACGTCGCTGGGAGCTGCGTCGGCTCCGCTGGTTCCCTGCTCTCTCTGCCCCGGAACGGGAAATAACCTGTTCCGGGGCAGAGGGAGCAGGGAACCAGCAGAGCCGACACCCCCCCAGCGGCGTGCACCCGGGGCGCACCGCCCCCCTTTCCTACGCCACTGGGTTCGGTTCTTGGTCCAGTTCTTTCTAACATTTTTGTAAGCGATATTACTGAAGGGTTATCTGGTAAGGTTTGCCTCTTTGTGGATGATACCAAAATCTGCAATAGGGTTAGACACCCCTGATGGTGTGGATAATATATGGAAGGACTTAGCAAAGTTAGAGGAATGGTCTGGAAATTGGCAGCTTAGATTTAATGCTAGAAAATACAGGGTCATGTTTTTGGGCTGTAAAAACCCAAGGGAATGGTACAGTTTAAGGGGTGAAGAACTTTGTGTACTAAAGAGCAGCGGGATTTGGTGTGATCATATGTTATCTGTCATGTAACGCCTAAGCGCTATGCCTAGCACCCACCAGGGGTTAACCCTTTGGACACTAGAGGGTCTGTCCCAGCACTGACCAGGCCTGCTCATACCTGCGCACGTGCTCTTACACTGGCATACCCTCCACTCACCGCACAGGGTTCCGCGTGCATCTGGGTGACTCTCCCACCCGCATGTTATTTCCACGATGGTTTCTAAAGACACTGGAGCTACAATCCCAGAGGTCCCACAGTTCCTAGAAACACCCACAGAAACAAGATCACAAACCACCAGATTCTTAATCAGCCCAGGACAACAGCGCTAATAAACTAATAGTTGTATTATCAGGAAAAAGAATAGTGAACAGTAAAAAGGTGTAAACAGCAAACAGTAACAGCTAAAAATAACAAGAATCAACATTAAAACTAACTAAATACTGTTTTACTACCTAAGTAGTACCTGGGGAGTTCAGGAAAAATAACTGCTCATAGGGTTTAGAACAGGGTCGCAGTGCAGAGGTCTTCACTCTCCACATTCCCACTTTGAAACTGGGAAATTCCAATTTCCAGCATATTCTGGCTGGATCTTGCACTTCAGGGCTCAGAGCATTAGCACTGAGGGGTTTCTGGCCAATAGCCTTGCAGGTTACTCATCCTCAGGGGTTTCTTTTTTCCTTCAGGGAAGGTAAGCTAAGAAGTAAACAGATCTCTGGTACTTCTATAATGCAGAGGTCGGATGCCACCTGCTGGCCAAACAAGGGAGATTCACTGAAAGAGAAAATATCATAAAATAGTAATACAAATCACAATTATGAAAATCCCCTATTCTGCCACATGATCATCTTAAGGTGGCCAAATAGATAGAAAAGGTGACGACGAAAGCTAGAAGGATGCTTGGGTACATAGGGAGAGGAATGGCTCGTAGGAAAAAGGAGATGATAATGCCCTTGTATAAGACTCTGGTGAAACCTCATTTAGAATATTGTGTACAATTCTGGAGACCGCACCTTCAAAAAGATATAAAAAGGGCAGAGGCAGTCCAGAAGGCGGCTACTAAAATGGTTAGTGGTCTTCGTCATAAAGCGTATGGGGACAGACTTAAAGAGCTCAATTTGTATACTTTGGAAGAAAGGCGGTAAAGGGGAGATATGATAGAGACATTTAAATGCCTATCAGGCTTATTTTCAAAAGAGAAGGGTGCCCATTTTTCAACACAAATTGGGAGATGGGCGTCCTTCTCTCAGGGTCGCCCAAATCTGCATAATCGAAAGCCGATCTTGGCCATCCCCAACTGCTTCCCGTCGCGGGGACGACCAAAGTTCCCGGGGGCGTGTCGGAGGCATAGTGAAGGCGGGACTGGGTCGTGCCTAACAGATGGACATCCTCGAGCGATTATGGAAAGAAGAAGGGCGTCCCTGACGAGCACTTGGCTGACCTAGTCCATTTTTTGTTCTTTAAAATTTTTTATTTATTTAGATTTTGCTCACAAAATCTAATTGGGTGGCAGAGCCGGTGGCGGGAGGCGAGGATGGTGCTGGGCAGACTTATACGGTCTGTGCCAGAGCCGGTGGTGGGAGGGGAGGCGGGGATAGTGCTGGGCAGACTTATACGGTCTGTGCCAGAACCGATGGTGGGAGGCGTGGCTGGTGGTTGGGAGGCGGGGATAGTGCTGGGCAGACTTATACGGTCTGTGCCCTGAAAAGGACAGGTACAAATCAAGGTAAGATACACAAAAAGTAGCACATATGAGTTTATCTTGTTGGGCAGACTGGATGGACCGTGCAGGTCTTTTTCTGCCGTCATCTACTATGTTACCTTTTTCAGTAGTAGCTCAAGGTGAGTTATATTCAGGTACTCTGGATATTTCTCTGTCCCAGGAGGGCTCACAATCTAAGTTTGTACCTGAGGCAATGGAGGGTTAAGTGACTTGCCCAAGATCACAAGGAGCAGCAGTGGGATTTGAACTGGCCACCTCTGGATTGCAAGACTGGTGCTCTAACCACTAGGCCACTCCTCCACTTGTTACAACCAAGCCTCAAAAAGGTGCCCGAACTGACCAGATGACCACCGGAGGGAATCAGGGATGACCTCCCCTGACTCCCCCAGTGGTGACTAACCCCCTCCCACCCTGAAAAAACAACTTTAAAAACTTTTTTTGCCAGCCTCAGATCATACTCAGATCCATTGTAGCAGTATGCAGGTCCCTGGGGGGGAGGGGTGTGTGTGTGTGTGTCAGCGGTGGCATAGCGAAGGCATGGACGTTCTTCTTTCAAACATTTTGGACGTCCTGAACTGCCCCCCACAGGGACGGCCAAATTTCAAGGGAGTGGAGTGGAGGAGTGGCCTAGTGGTTAGAGCACTGGTCTTGCAATCCAGAGGTGGCTGGTTCAAATCCCACTGCTGCTACTTGTGATCCAAAATCTAAATAAATAAATAAATAAAGGGGGTGTCTGAGGCATAGCAAAGGCATGGACATCCTTCTTACAGAAGCATCCACATTTTGGACGTCCTCGACTGCCCATCGCAGGGACGGAGGCATAGCAAAGGCACCTAAAACTTGGACGCCCTTCACCCATACTAAAAAAAAAAAAAAAAATCCTTGACGAGCACTTGGATGTTTTCACCTGGACTTGTGTTTTTTAAGGTTGTAGACGGGTATTATACACGCACGTGTATGAAGCCATCTTTGGCATGCGCAGAACAGCTATACATAACGCTTGGCTGCTCTGCACTGGCTTCCCCTCCTTAGGAAGGAAATTGTGTGCAAATGAGCTAACAGCGAGCAGCTCATTTGCAATTGATTTCCTTCATGCATGCCCGTTCCTTTCCGAATCGCTAAGGGATCGGTAAGAGAAGGGCTTTTTCTGTTCAGTTAGTGCATCAGTTAGTCCACTGCAGTGCCCTCTAGGGTGCCCGGTTGGTGTCCTGGCATGTCAGGGGGACCAGTGCACTACGAATGCTGGCTCCTCCCACAACTAAATGAGTTGGATTTGGTCGCTTTTGAGATGAGCGTCCTCGGTTTCCATTATCGCTGAAAACCGGGGTATGACCATCCCTAAGGTCGACCTAAATGTTGAGATTTGGGCGTCCCCGACCGTATTATTGAAACGAAAGATGGCCGCTCATCTTGTTTTGATAATATGGGCTTCCCCGCCCCTTCGCGGGGACGTCCTGCGAGGACGCCCTCAGGAAAACTTGGGCGCCCCATTCGATTATGCCCCTCCATGTGGCATAAATGCACAGGAGGCAAGTCTTTTTCAGTTGAAAGGAAGCTCTAGAATGAAGGGGCATAGGGTTAAGGTGAAAGGGGATAGACTCAGAAGTAACCTAAGAAAATACTTCTTCACAGAAAGGGTAGTGAATTCGTGGAACGGCCTCCCAGTGTACATAGTAGAGACAAAAACAGCATCTAAATTCAAGAGAGCATGGGACAACTACATAGGATCTCTAAGGGAGTGGTAGGGAGAGTAGATGGCATGGATGGCAGACAGGATAGGTCATATGGTCTTTATTGCCTACATTTTTCTACGTTTCTATGTTCTGAGTCTAATGTTTTATGTCTTTCACAGAGCGACCCTGGCTGGTAGATTCCTACTGTGAGTGGATTGAACGCTTGAAGGTAGGCGGCAGCCTTTTAAGTTGGGACTTTTCTAGTTTTATATATGACCTGTGGTAGCCCTTAGCTACTCCTTTTGAAGGTGAAAATTAACATAATTAAAAAAAATAATAATCAGTTGTTTCAGACGAAACTGTGTGTGACCTGCTTTTGTCTTGCAGGGACCACCTCACAACTGTGCCTTAATTTTCGTAGACAACAGTGGAATAGACATCATTTTGGGAGTGTTTCCTTTCGTCCGAGAGCTCCTGACCCGAGGTACTGAGGTACTGTACTTCTGTTCTCTGTTATGTGTTTCAGGAAGAAGCTGGCCTGACATCAACTGGCTGGCAACCCCAACCCCCCCTTCCAAAGCTGCCTGCAATACATCTGTAAACCAAATCAAACCCATCAGAAATATAGCCAGTCCTGAATTTATACAATGCCCACTTCATTCCTTAGTTTTGTTCTGGGCATACTCATTCTGCTTTTGTCATGTAACGCCTGAGCACTACCCCTAGCACCTACTTGGGGTAATCCTGTGACCACCTGGAGGGTCCTACCCAGCACTGCCCAGTCATACCTGCACCTGTGCACGTGCACCTACACTGGCATACCCTCCACCCACCTTCTGGGTCCCACTTGCCTCTGGGCGAGTCTTCCACCCACAAGTTATTTCCCCGGTGATTTCTAGTGATACTGGGGCCTCAGTCCTTGGGGGTCGCACAGTTTTCAAAAAACCACTCACAGACCGAGAAGACAAACTGCCAGGATTCTTTGTCAGTCCAGGACAACAGAACTAATAAACTAATAGGTTTATTATCAAAAGGTAGAACAATGAACAGTAAAAGTGGTAAACAGCAAACACAAGCAGGTAAAATAACAAGGACGCTATATTAAAGCTAACTAAACACTTTTTTTACTACCTAAGCAGTACCTGGAGAGATCAGGAAAAGAAACTGCTCACAGGAATGGAACAGGGCCTCAGCACAGAGGTCTACTCCCTCCACAGTCCTAACTCTGAGATTGAATTCTAGAACACTCTGGGCTAGGTTTTTAGCTTTAGGGCCAATCAGGGCACGGAGCATTAGCATTAAGGGTGTTTTGCCATGACATTGCAGGTTACTTTTCCCCTCAGAGGTTTTCCTCTGTTCCTTTGGGGAAAGTAAGCTAAAAAAAAACAAACAAACCAGATCTCTGCTACAGCTATAATGTAGTGGTGAAGCACCACTTGCTGGCCAATCAAAGGGAATGCACTGAAGGGAAGAACGGTGTCCTAGGGCAACATTACAAATCACAAGCATGAAAGTCCCCTGTTTTGCCACAGCTTTGTCTGTGCAGAATTTCAGGACTACAAAGATTAGCAGTTTCCCTGCTGTACTAGAGCAGTTCGAAGTCCTGGTTGAAAATTTAGTATGTAAAATATCCTATTCCGAAGATGGCATAAGAACATAAATGTTGCCATACTGGGAAAGACTAAAGGTCCATCAAGCCCAGAATCCTGTTTCCAATAATGGCCAACCCAGGTCACAAGTACCTGGCAAGATCACAAAACAGTAAAATAGATTTTATGCTGCTTATCCTAGAAATAAGCAGTGGATGTTCCCCTAGTCCATCTTAATAATGGCTTATGGACTTTTCTTTTAGAAAGTTATCCAAACCTTTTTTTAAACCCTGATAAGCTAACTGCTTTTATCAAATTTTCTGGCAATAAATACCAAACATTCTATTTGCTTTCTTAGCTGCCACTGCACACTGAGCAGAGGGTTTCAAAAGTATCATCAATGATGACACCTAGATCCTTTTCCTTGTCAGTGACTCCTAATGTGGAACCTTGAATCACGTAGCTATAGTTCAGGTTCCTCTTTCCCACATGCATCACTTTGCACTTGCTCACATTAAATGTCGTCTTCCATTTGGATGCCCAGTCTCGTAAGGTCCTCTTGCAATTTTTCACGATCTTCTTGTGATTTAACAGCTTTGAATAACTTTGTGTCATCAGCAAATTTAATTACCTTACTAGTTATTCCCATCTCTAGGTCATTTATAAACATGTTAAAAAGCAGCGGTCCCAGCACAGACCCCTGGGGAACCCCAGTATCTACCCTTCTCCATTGAGAATACTGACAATTTAACCCTACTCTCCGTTTTCTCTTTTAACCAGTTTTTAATCCACCATTGGACATTATCTCCGATTCCTTGACCCTCTAATTTCCTCAGGAGTCTTTCATGAGGTACTTTGTCAAATGCCGTTTGAAAATCCAGATGCACAATATCAACTGGCTGGCTCACCTTTATCCATATGTTTGTTCACCCCTTCAAAGAAATGTAGTAGTAGATTGGTGAGGCAAGATTTCCCTTCACTAAATCCATATTGGTTTTGTCTCATTAATCCATACTTATGTATATGCTCTGTAATTTTGTTTTTTTTAGACTTGACAGAACCAAGTAGTTTCAGGCCCAAAACAAACATTCCACTTTTCACTAAGCTGATTGAGGCTCTGGTGAGTGGTCAGTTGTCTGACTTTTTGGATATGCAGAAAATAATGCATCATTCTTACATTGGTTTTAGAAACCTGCACAGTACTGAGTCACTATTAGTGTCCTTGGTTTCTAAGATTAGAGATGCTATGAGTAAGGGTAACCTGGTAATACTGTTGCAGTTCAGTATATCAGCTATATTTAACACTGTGATCCGTGATATCCTATTATATAAGCTGAGTGAACTTGGTCTATCAGGTACTGTGTTGGGTTAGTTCCGCAAATTTTTAGTGGAAAGATCATATTCAGTAAAGGAGAATAAACTTTCACATACTTGGATTCCCACTTGCGGGGTATCTCAGGGTTTTGCACTTCCCCTCTGCTTTTTAATCTTTTTATATGTTTTTTAAAATACAATTTCCTTTGAACAGGATGTAAGCCTTTTTTCATACGCTGATGATATTTTTCTTCTTATAACAACAGGTTCCTTGTCTGTGCCCTTTAGATCATCTAAAATTTCAGCATGTATTGCAAAGCTTAATAACTGGGCTGTTTCTCACAGGCTTAAATTGAATGCGTCGAAAACTAACATTCTTTGGTTTATCAGGGATGCTATGATGACTGTCAGGATGTCATATCTTAAGTGCTGGAGAAGTATTGCCTGTTCAGTAAAATGTTTGGGGGGAATATCTTTAGACTATGCTGTCTCTTTTGATACACACATAATCTTTGCAGAAAAGTTTTTTTTTTAAATTCTTTATGATTTATAATTTTTTATTATTTTATATATACTTATACAGATAAATACAACTGCAAAGTGTAATACAGCCACAATTGTAATAACTTTACAAACTTAGGAAAAAGAAAAACTTTTGTTCAATTATTTATATAACATTGGCTTCCTTAGACCACAATGTAAAGGTTAGGGGGGGTAGGAATTAGTGAAGTGTATTACACAATATCACACTTTAAACAAGAAAAAAAAGTGACACCGTTATTCCCTTACTTCTTATCTCTAAGCTTGTTTAGTATCTAAGAAGTTCTGAAGCTGATCAGGCATATAATATATATATTTTGTTTGATTTATCCTGATAACACATTTACAAGGATAAGCAAGAAGGAAGAAACCTCCCATTTCCAAAATTTTTGACCTCATTGACAGAAATTTTTTCCTTTTTTCCTGTGTTATTTTAGTCACATCAGGATAGAGCCAGATCTTCTGGCCTACAAACATGCGGTTGGTTGATTTAAAATAAAGTCTCATTACTGCATTTAAGTCCTGCTGGAAAACAAAAGAGACTATCAACGTTCCTCTTTCCATCGCGTTTGTAATTGATTGTTCCAGAATGGCTGTGACATTTTGTAAGTCTACTGAGTCTTCTCCCTCTACTTTGTTCATTGTATTTGAAATGTAATAAATTTTATTCAAAGGAGGAAATATTTCTTGGGGAAAATTCAAATTTTCTTTCAAAAATCTGCAAAACATATCATTTGGAGAGACTCCCAACATTCTAGGAAAATTTAATAGTCGAAGGTTTAACCTCCTATTATAGTTCTCCATTTGTTCCATTTTTCTTCTAATCTCAATACTATCTTTAATCACAGCCACTTTGAATTGTTCCATTTTTCTTCTAATCTCAATACTATCTTTAATCACAGCCACTTTGAATTCTTCCATTTGCTTAGAGTCTGTCTGTAAGGCCTCAATTTTCTTTGAAAAATCCCGGTTAGCTACTTCCATAGAGTTCTTCACTTCTTGTACCGATAAATTTAATGTTACCTCATCAGAAGATTGTTTCAGGGTTCTTTCAATTTCTAATAACTTCAGCCAGATCCGACTTAGATTCACCTCCGTCTCTCCTGCAACTTCTGATCTCCCCGTCAGGTCGAGCTCCCCTCTGGGCTCTTCAGAATCACCCTTTCCGGGTCCTGGAGGAAACCCCGTTCGACTAGCGAGAGTTGCCGGGCAAGGAGAAGTTATAGAGCATAGCGGGGAAAGAGATGTTTCTATGTCCAGCGGGAGAGCCGCTTCACCGGTTCCCCCCGCTAAGGACTCCGCTCCGCTAATGCGGGAAACCGCGGGGAAGAAGCGCTCCAAGCCTGTCCTCGCCGGAGTGGATGAAGGTAGGGGAACTCCCCGGATCGTCCCTTTACGTTTTGTATGCGGCATTCTAACAGGAATATCTATTTAGTCAGCAGGGAAGGGAGGAGACCGCTTCAAACACAACCGCTCACGGCGCCATCTTGACACGCCCTCCTTTTAAATTCTTTATAAGTTGAGAGCTATTTGTTTCTTTTTTTTTTTTTACAAAGATTATTTTCCTAGACTGACCAAACAACTAATTTGCCACAATGCTGACTACTCTGGGTTATCAACCAAGAATTCTAAAAAGTTACAGCTATTATAGAATTGCAGCTAAACTGATTTGTAGATAGTCAAAATATTCTCATGCTACCCCATTATTGGTATTCCTTCATTGGCTGCCAATTCGTGCTCACATTGATTTCAAATTGTCTTGCCATGTATTTAAGATTCTACTTGGTCTTACTTCCATACTTATTGTCAGTTTAGTTTCTTTGGTGAATAAGAATCACACTTGAAGATCCTTAGACCATATTTAATAAATTTCCTGTCTTTTAAATGTACATCTTTAAAAGAAAAACTTGAATCTTCTTTCTCTTTTTAAACAGGAAATTTCAAAAAGCCCATCTTTTGGGATAATATCTAACTTGATTAGTACATCATTTAAAAATAAATTTACTCAAAGGGGCCCTTTTACTAAAGGACATTAGGGCTACTGCCGTGTTGGCGTGCAGCACATTGGGCCTACTGCGGGGCTACTGCAGGAGTCTGGCAGTAGTCCCGGCCTCTGCTGCGCACAACTACGGCGCTAGAAAGTACATTTTTATTTTCTAGCACCAGGGGCTTACTCAGCAGTAATCAGGCAGACCAAATGCCCGGTTACCACCAAGTGAGTGAGGGAGCCCATACCGCCTCCTAAATGGGTGGCGATATGGGCTTCCCTGTTTCACTTACCGCAGGGCCAAAAAGGAGAAGCAAGAAAAACCCTCTGCGGAACACCAAAGAAAAGCCACACAGAGGGCAACAAACTGACTTCCAGCCTGGGAGAGAATGCTCAAAAGTTTTTTATTTAAAGGCACCAGAGAAATGACCCAAAACGGGCCATGTTTCAGTGGATGCAGCTGCCTGCCTCAGGGTTCACAAGAAAAACCTATCTATGTCTATGTAAACAGAATTTGAATTTCTGGCCTTTTGTTAATACTTGCAGCTTCTGGTTTCTATAAAGTAAATAAGTTATTTTCATTCTTTCTCTGTTTTTCTGCCTGTTTGAGAGGGATGGGGTAAAAAAACAAAAAAGAAGTAGCACCAGTTTTCATACGTTAAGACTCCAAACTAACTGTGGTGTTTCCCTGAATTTGCATACTTACTCGTCTTCCCCAAGTGGCACTTTGTGCAAGTGTCGGAACTAAGAAAGTGCTGCAATTCTTTTGCACAGAATAATCAAAGTTTTAACTTTTAGGAAAGAAGTGATCTTTCCTTTCCTAAGCATGTCTCTTTCTAGCAGTTGTCCTTTAGTTCGTGACTAGGAGGCTGAGAAGAGACAAGATAACAAATACCAATGAGAGGATCAGTTTCTCTGGTTTTATTGCCAACAAGGTAGACATCCGGACCTGATGTCTTACCCTTTCTAACCTGAAGCGTGCTGTTGTGTAGAAGAGTTTGAGGTACTGCTCTAATAGATTAATTAATTTAATAAAACTTTTATAGCCTACCCTTTCGACTGAATGATCGTACAGCGCGGGTTACAATGTTAAAAATTCAAAATTATCAAGAACAAACAATTCTATTCGTAAAAAATATCCACATTCTTAGTTAAGATATACATCCCATAACACAATCACATTCCAGATGTGCCATAATATTCTGTAAAAGGCCAGGTTTTCAATTGCTTTCACTAAGTCGTATAATCTCACAGGAAGTTTATTCCAAAGAGCAGGCACCACCCCTGAGGAGCACTGTGACCGTGATTAGAGGGAAGAAGCTGCAAGTCATGGACATATTTAAAATGCATCAGTCTTTTAGAAGAGCCACTCAAATTATTCTTCAAATGCACAGGTCCTATCCCATGCAGAACTGACTCTCATCTTTCACTGTTAAATCATTGCTCTGAGCAGTTACTTAAGGTCCTTTCCAGCTGGTGTCTCCTTTTGTGATTTCTGTAACATTAAGTGGGTGGCCTCCATTTAGTTGCTTGCTGGTAGGTGATCACATTGCAGACTAAACAATATTGCCTTCCACACAGAGACCCAAGATCAAATGGGCACTAAACTTTTTCTCCCTCTACTTTCCTAGGGCTGATTCCTGGCGGGAGGCAGCATGGGACAAGGGCTGCTGTTTTGAGAATAGAAGACAACCTGACATCTCCCTTCCCTTCACCCCAAATGTGAAACAGACTGGGTAGAATGAAATGGTAGTATTGAATATTATTTACTGACTGCTTTTATTCTGCAGGTTATATTGGCTTGTAACTCGGGTCCTGCACTGAATGATGTGACTTACAATGAATCTCTGATCGTCACAGAGCGGATAGCTGCAATGGATCCAGTCATAAGGTAGGTGGCGCCTTGTGCTTTACTTTCTTAAGATCCATCACAGTATAGGAATACAGTATTTGAAATATGAAGTCTCTGGGGCCATCCCAGAATATTTTCTTGGTTCCTCAGGAATCAAAACGTCAGTCTGTTCAATAGAGATGTCATTCAAAAGGCAAAAAAGAGCCCAAATTCCTCCCAATGTAGTTTGCTTTTGTTGGTCTCAGCGTAACTGTGTTCAAAATTTCCCAAGTCGACTACTAGGGATTTGCAGGTTATAGAAAGGTGTGTCCAGTTCTCCACTGATAAGCAGGAAGTAATCCGGCACATAGTGCCAGGACGGAACAGTTTGAGCATGCATGCATAGCCCTTCCCACAAGGCGGCAGCCTTCTCAGTTCCCCATTTTGCTGCTGGTTTATTTTTTTTCCCCTACTCTGCTCAACAGATGTGAAAACAAAGCTCTCCCAAATTTTCAGAAGTTTACTCTTGTTTAGACATTGTCTTCAGTTAAAAAAAAAATTATTATTCATCTTTCCTGTTAGTGTTTTAGCCGTGTCCAGCATGGAATTAAATCCAGAAACGTTGATGCCATGTCTGATCTGTTTGGGCTCAGGTCATAATCAAGCTGAATGTAAGCACTATATGAAAGCACCTCCACAATCTCAAAATGATTGTCTTCATGAACATCACGAGGAGTGAGATCAGCGATCAGTTTTGTGTGGAGGTTGACGGTTCTGCATATTTAAGTCAATCACAACTCCACTTATGGTTTATTAACTTTTCGTTGTTCGTGGTTCAGTGGACATCTTATGAAGATACCATATAGACGTGTTTCAAGTCTCTTCTGAGACCATTTTCTCCCCCCCCCCCTAAACACACCCACCCAATACCAGAGCTTTCTACCTACTATCTATGTCTGTTTAGGATAGTGGGGGAGATGTCTCAGGTCTAGATGTTTCTCAAGATATGCTGGATGTTTCTAGGCTATTGAAGATACTTATTGAGGACACTGTAGGTCACACATTCCCTGGATCATAAGACTTTGTACACTTATATTTCCAAAGGTAGAAATTGTTTTCTGGATGCTATCATTTTCACTATTTCCTGGTAGACCTATGTTTCTCTTGTGAGGCCTTAGATATTTCTTGGCTAGGAGGTGGAGTGTTGTTTCCTTGAATGCTATATCTTGTCACGATTTACTTGCTTATGTGCCATGAAATTTGAGGGCACTAAGTTCATATTTTCATGATCCCCAGGAGCTCCAGAACTACCTTGTTAATAAAAGAGGGATTTGATTTTGGTATGGTGTGAAGTTGACATGGGTATGAAGATGACAATAGAGTTTGCATATATGTGATTGTCACATTATGCTCTTTTTCTAAATTCCTTTTTTTTTCTTTCTTTCCTTTTCTTGGATCCTTCCGTACTGAGATCTTCTAATAGTGCATTACAGAGCAAATGTACAAATGTTTTTCCTTATGGATCTGGTCTAGTATTCCGAAGCAAGATATTCTTTATTTAGTCCTTGCTTTTTTGTTTTTTAATAAATGGGTTCTGGTTTTTTTTTTTCTTTCTTTAACTTCTCATTAGTCCTATGCATCTGTGTGTTACCTTCGACCCCCAGAGAGACTTGGCATTCCAGTGGCAAAGCAAATAGTTATCCTTCTAACCACTCCAATCATCATAGTTCTTTTGAAATCTGCTTCACTCAGTAGTATATGCAAGGCAGCAAATTGGTTGTGTCTTCATATTTTCACTTCATGATGTTGCTTAGATCAGTGCTTGACAGGCAGTGTATTTAGTTGAGTAGTACTGACTAACCTGTCTTTGTCATCTCTGTAACTCTTACTTCATTGTCTGATTGGGTTGCTATTCAGCAATGGTCAGATTAATCTATAAAGCTGAATGGTCCCAGTTGATGTGCCTGATGGCCTTCTCCATTGATAAGCAGAATAACATGCTTACCTGCAATAGGTACCCTCTATAGAGAGTAGGATAATTGGTTGCAGACCATCCCACATCCCGGAGAGTTGCATTCCTCCTTGAGCTATGGAAACTGATTGAGGGGTAGAGCAGACCCTTGTGTATGGGAAAGGCCTCATATGCTCAGAAGTTTACACTAGCTCTGAAGATTTTGGAGAACTATTCTGTTTAGGGCAACCATGTTACGAAGTTACCCACTTGTGAGCCTAATTATATCCTGCATGTAGAGAACACCTTTTTACAGGTAAGAACTTTGCTTTACCACAAAGATCTTTAAATCCTTGTCCATATAAAAAGATCTGTTTTACTTGCATCTGTTGTGTACTTTTTCAAAAATGATTTTAATTGAAAATTGTTTGAATGAAGCCTTCTCTTTGCAGGTCCGCACTTGAGGAGGACAAACTCACCTTAGTACAGACTGGTTGTAGTTCCCCTTGTCTAGATTTAAGGTAAGGATGACGGGAAAGGGAGGAAAAAGACTGGGTGTTGACTGGAATTTGCGGAGCAAATGACCAAGGCCCTGATCCTCCAACAATTAGGATTTTTATAAGCTCTGATAATCTGGACAGAGGAATTTGTTCAGTTTTTGCATTTTGGCAGGACTGAGTGATTGTTGACATTGATAATAAACCTGGGGTTAGCCATATGTAATTTTAGTGCAAGTTACCCCAGTAAACATTAGCAGAGCTTCACCAGATTCTGGTTATTTTCAGTAGGTGATGTGTAAGAGCATGGTGTACCTTTCCCCTTTGCCTCTTATTTTGGTTCTGATTGATGGAATCCAGTTTGTTCTGCCTCTAGACAGACAGATTGAACTAGCCCTTAAGCACTTTTGTCACACCTTGGAAAGCACTTACTGCCGGATTCTATATATCACGCCTTAATTGCCAAGCAGACATCAAAGTGTTTTCAATAACATTGCACATAACTTAATTGGTTAGCTAATCAGCACCTTCAATTGGATGTTAAGCTATTATCAACACTAATTGGCATTAATTAAGATTTACGCGCAGAAATCCCTAAGCGTATTCTGCAACGTGGTGCATGTCAATTCTAAGTTGCATATGTTCAGCCTGTTAGTTTTTATGATAGCTCCATATTAACCTCTTTTTCTCCTGTACACGCCTACATATAGTGACCGCGTTCCGTACACTACCACAAGAAATACTAAAAGCATACAGATCCCTTCAAACTGCATGCTTTTAGTATTTCTTGTGGCATAGAACGCGGTCACTATATGTAGGCGTGTACAGGAAAAAAAGGGGTTAATGTGGAGCTATCATAAAAACTAACAGGCTGAATGTACCAATTCAGATCAAGACGACTGTAACCCATACTGGCCACTGTTAGAAAGAAGATGCTGGGCTCAGATATCTAGAAGAGCCCAAAAAGAAGTAGATCCAGATTCTCATAGCTCACTGCAAGACCCCTGAGGCAGGCGTTGTTGACGCCGAAACACGACCCGTGTCGGGTCTGATCTTAATAAAGGGCTCCTGTTGTCTCAGTCTTGAAGGCCCAGCTGTGCTTTTTTTCTTTTGTTTGCTATTTGTGTATAGTGTTCTTGCCTCTCTGGTTACTGTATATAATGGCCATGACTAAATTGGTCGTGTGGAGAGGCACTCAGCATATTTCTATATACCACACGGAAATTTAAGCCTATTCTATAATATTTGGCGTACTTTAGAGGTTTTTTTTCTGTTGCGGAATTTCAGGTGCCAGTTATAGGATCTAGACCCAAACTATTATAACTTACAGATACTGCATTGGAGCTACTGGAGAGGGAGTGGAGCATATGCTTTTTGTTTGTTTCAACATGGAGTGAAGAATGATAGGGGGACAGTGTTTTGGTACATGGTCCAGCTGGCCCTTTACAAGACAGTGGGCCCAAGTTAGGGTCTGCTATCTTTGCATTGCTCTGACCTGGAATGCAGTTCCCAGCTGCAGCTGTGCAAAAATTAAATTTATTGTAGGATTCACTAAACCACAGGTTAGTGAACCCCACAGTAAAATTTCTTGTAGTAACATAGCGTGTTTGTGTGTTCTTTTACTGAATATTAGTAAATAGGCCCCTAAGTTTGTACTTGAGGCCAGGGAGAAATCAATGACTTGCCCAAGGTCACAAGGAGCATCAGTGGGAGAAGTGGCATTAGAATCCTGACTTCCAGGTTTGCAGCTCTGTGTTCTCCATTCCAAGGAGTTAAGTATTTTCCTTTTGGGAGGAAGGGGAAACCAATTGGATGCAACAAAGGGTGGGAAATTTTATTTTCTTCACTTTTTCCGTTTTAGTGTATACTTTTCCCATTACTTTTACCCCTCCAAAAATTCCTCTTTTCCTCTCATCTGTTTTTGTCTTTTTCTAATCTTCATTTACTTTCTGCTCCTTTCCCCTTTCAATCAGGTACTTCTCTTTCGGTCACCTCTTTCATCTTTCCATCCCTTTTCAGTCTCTTGCTGAACCTTCTGTCTACTCATTTCTGCTACCGTATGTCTGTTTTACTGGAACCTCAGTGGTAAGCAGAAGGTGGCACAAGACACGATGAATCTGGTTCGCTCCCATCACTAGCTGAGGCTCTTGAAAGATGAGATGAATTGGGATGATAGGCAGAGGGGAGGTCAGGCTGGTAGCAATCAAGACCAGCAGAAAGGAGGAGAAGAGTCAAATGGGCAGCTGTCATGGTGAGAGGGAAGAATTAGCCCATAGGTAGTTTTGGTTGCTAAGGGAAGGAGAGTCTCATGCTAGCAGTGACTGAGGTTGATGAGTTAGACTAACTGAGGGAAGAAAAAGGGGTGAAAACTGGACATTTGGACATTGTACTGCAATTCTGTACCTATACTACTCATGTGTTCCATCAATATACAGTGAACCTCGGTTTTCGTTGACTTCGGTTTTTCGTCGAATTTGTTTGCGAAAAATTTGTCGCGGTTTTTGTCCGTTGCCTCGGATTTTGTCGGCGTGCCCACGCTGCTAATTTTGCGTTCTCCTGTGGCCTCGTTATTGCCTCGGTTTTCGTTGGTTTCGGATTTCGCCGATTATTTTCGGACGGATTATCGACGAAAACCGAGGTTTCACTGTATCTGCAATTGGCTCCTTGGCTACATGGTATGCTACATTGTAGAAAAGTACTAGCATCATATCTGTTATTTGAATGTACTAATGCATTCTTATTACTTGTTTTTTGGTATTATGCTGACATCATATTATATCTGTTATTTGAATGTTCTTCCATTCTGTCTATTATGGTATTGTTTGTATTGTACTGACATTTATTGTATTTCTGTTTCTATGGTTGTTCTTGCAGTACTGTTAAATGTGTATATTTCTGATATTGTTTCATGGAATCCTATTATTAGGTTTCAATTTGCTGTTTTAAGTTGACCTCATTTATTGTATTGTTACATTTTGGTCATTTACAATTGTTATGCTGTTAACAGAATTTAAATTTTATGTTGAACTGTACTTGCCGTTCATGGCCTTGGGTGAATCTCTTCATAAAGGGGTCCTTTTATTATGGTGCGCTGAAAAATTGCCTGTGGTATTGTAGGCACAGGTTTTGGTCACACGCAGATACATTTTTCAGTTTGGCTGTAAAAAAATGCCTTTTTTCAAAATTTTTGCCGAAAATGGACATGCGACAAAATAAAATGGCATGCGTCCATTTTGGGTCTGAGACCTTACTGTCAGCCACTGACTTAGCGGTAAGGTCCTCTCACATAACCGTGCGGTAATCTCCTTCGTTTGTCAAGTCGGAATTACGCCCGATTTCGCCGCACACCAGAAAATAAAATATATTTTCTGGCATTTGCAAAAAATGAAAGTACTGCATGGGCCCACACGGTAGCCAGGTGGTAACTCCGAATTGGTGTGCGTGGGCGTCGCTTAGGTACCTATGCGGCTTAGTAAAAGGGCCCCCAAAAGCAAAGACCTGCAGACCTTGCCATGGTAGTAGAATTACACCACACTATGGGAGTGGGAGAAAAGACTCCTGCCCATTGATCTCTGGCCTTGTCTTTGCTTTTCTACCATGAGGATCTCCAGGGGCTACGAATGATACCTAGCTAGTTGGAATGCAGAATAGGAAAAGTTTAACGAGGCGTTTCATAGATCATTCTCTGATTCTAAGCTCTGCTCTCGTATCCTTCACTTCACAGTCGCTGGACAAAGCCTTGCCACGCTGGTGGGGAAAGGAACACAGACCTGGTGATCATCGAGGGCATGGGTCGTGCCATCCCCACCAACTACTATGCGGTCCTGCAGTGCGAAAGCCTGAAACTGGCTGTCATAAGAACTCATGGCTGGCGACAGGCTAGGCGGCAAGCTGTTCAGTGTGGTTTTTTAAGTATGAAATGCCACCAAAATGATAGCCCAGGACCACCACAATGGACTTTTTGCACTAGTTTTACTTTGTCACATGTAAAAAAAGAAATGTATTTTTATTACAACAGAGGAAAAAAGTTAAAAAATGAACTTCTGTATTTATATTGTGCTTTTGGAGAAAAGCCATAAAAGTTCCTACATATATATATAAAAAAAAAAATATATATATATATATATAAATATGTATATCATTCATATTATTTTAACACTGCAGTATTTGTGATGCAAGAATTTTGTTTTCTTTTGGCATAGCATGACAATCATTTAAAATATGGAATGCCAATTAAACCACTTTTTAAGTAATTCTCCCTTCTGTGGCAGTCTGTGCAAATGACATTGTTTTTTCAATAATATAATATAGTAACGAAGATGATGGCAGATAACCTGTATGGTCCATTTAGTCTGCCCAACAAGATAATCTCATTGCTTATGGTATGATATGGTATTATATATAAGACATAACAAGAATAGCCATACCTGGTCACACCGATGGTCCATCTAGCCCAGTATCTGCTTTCACCGGTGGCCAAGCCAGGTCACAAGTACCTGGCAGAAAACCCAATTAGTAACAACATTCCATGCTACCAATCTCAGGGGCAAGCAGTGGCTTTCCCATGTCCATCTGAATAACAGATTATAGGATTGGTAGCATAGAATGATGCTACAAATTGGGTTTCTGCCAGGTACTTGTGATCTTGAACTGGCCACTGCTAGAACAGCCAGGATCCTGGGCTAGATGGACCATTGGTCTGACCAGATATGGCTGTTCTTATGACTTTTTCTCAGGAACTTGTCCAACCTTTTGTAAAACCCAGATATGCTAACCGCTGTTACCAAATCTCCCGGCAACGATGTTCCAGAGCTAGCTATTCTTTGAGTTGAAAAGATATTTCCTCCTATTTGCTTTAAAAGTATTTCCTTGTAATTCATTGACTGTCCCCTGGTCTTTTACTTTTGAAAGAGTGAAAACTCGATTCAATTCTACCCATTCTGCACCACTCAGGATTTTATAGACCTCAGTCTTATCCCCCTCAGCTGTCTCTTTTACCAAGCTGAAGAGCCCTAACCTCTTTAGCCTTCCTCATATGGGAGGAGTTCCATCCCCTTTGTTATTTTGGTCAGTCTTCTTTGAACCTTTTCTAATTTGCAATATATTTTTTGAGATACGGTGACCATAATTGAGTGCAATACTCAAGGTGAGGTCTCAGAGGTGGAATAATAATCTTGGTCTTATTTTGCATCCCTTTCCTAATAATTCCTACCATCCTGTTTGCTTTTTTGGCTGCTATCACACAGGGCCGCGTCTTAGCAGGTGCGGGGCCCTATGCAGACCAATTTGGTGGGGGCCCATCCTAGCCCCGCCCCACCACCAGCTCCACCCCATTGATAAGATTATTCAATTTTTAGAAAATTTTTTATTTATGAAATTTCAAATAAAGACAATGAAGCTAAACTTGTACAGAAAAACTGATTGAAATAATAAGCACAATGCTATCATGAAACCCCCCCTCCCAGAAATTATTCAGTTCAAGTCCACTACAATTAGTAGTTCCAATTCTCATAACCCGGGGGGTCGAAGTGCGGACACACAATCTCTCCACTGCAAAACACTATACACAATCTTGTGCAAAAACACACTCATAACCTTACCAACCATAACTGCACTAATTCCAAGGACAGGACGAGCTACAACCTTATGCGTGGAAAGACAGAACTGTAATTACACCAGGCTCTAAAACACCAATACACTACCTAGTGAAAAAAAACCAACAAAACAAAAAGGGCTGCAAATACTACACGCTTAGCAGGATACTGCACCTTGATCACACATGAAAAACACGACAGCAGATATGACACAAGGAACTAGAAATTTAAAAAAAAATATGAAGGCAAAATACTGAACTGGAAGTTACCTCAAGAAGTCAGACTCAGAATGCAGCAGCAATACTAGAAACTTGAAACTTACATGCACAATATCACAGATGCACATTTCTAAAACTGACATATTCCAATTAATAAATTCTGAATAAAATACTTTTTTTCTGCCTTTGTTGTCTGATCATTTAGTTTTTCTATTTGCTTTGGTCCCAGTGTCTTCTGTTTTATGCAGTCTTCTTTCCATTTGATATTTTTTTCTCTCACCTGTCCACAAGCCTCCTGTGTCCTTATGTGTCCTGTCTACCATCTGTAGCCCTGTCCCTATCCTTTCTACAGTTTCAGCATCTGCCTTCAAAGTGTTCCGATCCAGCCCTTAAATTCAGCAATTTTCCCTCATCCATATTCCAGCATTTCTCCTCTCTCCCTCCCCTCCCATTTCCAGCAATTTCTCCTCTCCCTGGGCCCTGCCCTCCATCATGTCCATCCTTGGCCTTCTCTGCCCTTCCCTCCTCCATCCACATCCAGCAATTCTCCTCTCCTCTCTCCCTCCCCTCCATTTCCAGCAATTTCTCCTCTCCCTGGGCCCTGCCCTCCGCCATCCATGTCCATCCTTGGCCTTCTCTGCCTACCCTCCTCCATCCACATCCAGCAATTCTCCTCTCTCCCCTCCATTTCCAGCAATTTCTCCTCTCCCTGGGCCCTGCCCTCCCATCCTGGCCTCTCTGCCCTTCCCTCCTCCATCCACATGCAGCAATTCTCCTCTCTCCCCTCCCCTCCTTTCCAGCAATTTCTCCTCTCCCTGGGCTCTGTCCCTCCCATCCGTGTCCATCCTTGGCATTCTCTGCCCTTCCCTCCTCCAACCACATCCAGCAATTCTCCTCTCTCCCCTCCCCTCCATTTCCAGCAATTTCTCCTCTCCCTGGGCCCTGCCCTCCCATCCATCCATGCCCACCTGTCCCCTGCCCCCTCCATTCAGCCCTATCCAGCAATTCCCCTCTCTCCCTTCCATGAAACCCTGCCCTCCCATCCATGCTCCTCTCTCTCCCGCCCTCTTTCTCCCCCACCGGCAGTCCGGCACCAAGATTCCTTTCCTTTTTTTTTTCCCTTTTAAATTTACCTCCGCTCCTCCGGCACAGTTGCAGCGTCAGTGAAGGAGGCGGTGCTCCAGTCCCGACGTCTCTACTCTATAGCCTTCCTTCGCTCAGTGCCTCGCCTTCTTCTGACGTCATTTCCTTGATGTCAGAAGAAGGCGGGACACTGAGGCGAAGGAAGGCTAGAGAGTAGAGACGTCAGAGCGCGCTTCCTTCCACTGACTGGGCTGCTGGACGGAGGTTAATTTAAAAGCGAAAAATGGGCTCAGCGGGGGGGGGGGGGGCACTGGTGGAGACGCGTGGGGTCGGAGAGGCAGAGGTGAGGCGCGCCGCGTGGGGCCCCCTTAAGCGCGGGGGCCCTATGTGCGCCCTCGGTCGCCTCTGCTTTAAGACCGGCCCTGCTATCACACACTGGGCAGAAGATTTCAGCATATTTTCTACCATGACATCTAGATCTTTTACTTGAGTGCTGACCCCCAAGGTGGACCCTAGCATCAGGTTAACTATGATTCGGAGTAGTCATCCCAATGTGCATCACTTTGTATTTGTCCACATTAAATTTCATCTGCCATTTGGATGCCCAGTCTTCCAGCTTCCTAAGGTCTTCCTGCAATTTTTCACAATCCGCGTGTGTTTTGACAGCTTTGAATAGTTTTGTGTCATTTGTAAATTTAATCACCTCACTTGTCATTCTGTTTTCCAGATCATTTATAAATGTATTAAATAGCACCGGTCCCAGTACAGATTCCTGTGGCACTCCAATATTCATCTTCCTCCATTTAACCCTACCCTCTGTTTTCTGTCCAATAACCAATTTCTAATCGACAGAAGGACATTGCATCCTATCCCATGACTTCTTAACTTTCTCAGGAGTTTCTCATGAGGAACTTTGTCAAAAGCTTTCTGAAAATCCAAATAAACTACATCAACCAGCTCACCTTTATCCACATGTTTATTTACATATTCAAAGAAATAAAGCAAATTGATGAGGCAAGACTTCCTTTGGCTGAACCTATTCTGATTTTGTCCCATTAAACCATGTTTGTCTATGTATTCCATAATTTTATTCTTTATAATAGTTTCCACTATTTTCCCCAGCACTGAATTCAGGCTTACTGGTCTGTAATTTCCTGGATCACCATTGGAAGCCTTTTAAAAGAATTGGCATTACGTTGGCCATCCTCAAATCTTCAGGTACTACGAATGATTTTAACGACAGCTTACAGATCACTAACAACAGATCAGCAATTTCAAGTTCTTTCAGTACCCTGGGGTGTATGCCGTCTGGTCCAGGTGATTTATCAATCTTTAACTTGTCAGTTTGACTCAGTACATCTTCCAGGTTCACTGAGATTTCTTTCAGTTCCTCCGCATCATCGTCCTTGAAAACCATTTCCAGTACAGATAGATCTCTTACATCTTCTTCCGTAAAGAGCGAAGCAGAGAATTCATTCAATCTCTCCGCTATGGCCTTATCCTCCCTGAGTGCCCCTTTTGCTCATCTTGATCTAATGGTCCCCCAGATTCCCTCACCAGGCTTTTTGCTTCTGATGTACCTGAAAAAGGTGTTATGAGTTTTTGTCTCCATGGCAAGTTTTCTTCATATTCTTTCTAGCCTTCTTTACTCAGTGCTTTACATCTAGCTTGACACTACTTATGTTTCTTCTTTTTTTCTTCATTTGAATCCTTTTTCCATTCTTTGAAGGATGTTCTTTTAGTTCTATTAGCCTCTTTCACTTCACCTTTTAACCATGCTGGCTGTCGTCTGCTCTTCTTTCCATGGTTAATATGTGGCGCTGCGTACGCCTTGTAGCGCTATAGAAATGCTAAATAGTAGTAGTAGTAGTAGTAGTGGTCTGGGCTTCCACGATGGTATTTTTAAATAACATCCATGCCTGATTTAAAGTCCTAACCTTTGCAGCCAACCCCTTCAGCTTCTTTTTAACCATTTTCCTCATTTTGTCATAGTTACCCTTTTGAAAATCGAATTTGCTACAGTAGATTTCTTTAGTGACTCACTTCAGATATCAGCTCAAATTTGATCAGGTATGATCACTCTTTCCACAGCGGATCCAACACCATTATCTCTCATACCTTGCCCTACATTCCCCTAAGGTCTAGATCTAAAATAGCTCCTTTTCTGTCGGTTTCTTGGACCAGTTGCTCCAAGAAAGCAGTCATTTATTATCATCTAAGAATTTTACCTCCCTAGAGCTCCCTGATGTAGCATTATCCAGTCAATATTGGGGAAATTGAAATCACCCATTATATAATGTTGCCCAATTTGCCAGCTTTCCTACTTTCTGTAAACATTTGTTCACTTGTCTGTTCATTCTGTCCTGGCAGACAGTAGTACAGCCCTACCAATATACTCTTTCCCTTCACACATGGAATTTCTATCCACAGGGATTCCAGACTGCTATCTGTTTCATGTAGAATTTTTATTTTGTTTGACTCAATTCCCTCTTTAACATATAGTGAAATCCCCCCCCCCCCCACTCCAATTTGATCCACTCTATCATTGCGATATAATTTGTACTCTGATAACACAGTGTCCCATTGATTGTCTTCCTTCCACCAGGTCTCCGAGATGCCTTTTATATCTACCTCTTCATTTAGTGCTATATACTCCAACTCTCCCATATTATTCTTTAGGTTTCTAGCATTTGTATATAGACACTTCAAATTGTCTTTTTTCCTAGGATCGACAAGCTGCTTTGAAGTTGATGGGGATAATTTGCATCCTTTATTCTGTTCTCCCATTAACAGTTCTGGCTTTCTTTCACTACTATTGAAACCTGTCTAACAGGATTTCCTAAATGTCCTGTTTCAATAGTATCCTTCGAGGATACTCCACAACGAACCATGTGCTCCTGGGTGACTGTCGGCTTCCCCCACAACACTACCACCATTTTAGTTTAAAAGCTGCTCTGTCCCTTTTTAAAAGTTAGCACCAGTAGCCTGGTTCCACCCTAGTTAAGGTGGATTCCATTCTTTTGGAACAGGCTCCCTCTTCCCCAGAATGTTGTGTAGTTCCTAACAAGTCTAAATACATCATCCTTGCACCATCATCTCAACCACGCATTGAGACTGCGGAGCTCTGCCTTCTTCCTGGGTTCTGTGCGTGGAACGGGTAGCATTTCCAAAAATGCTCTCCTGGAGGATCTGGATTTCTGCTTTCTACCTAAGAGCCTAAATTTGGCTTCCAGAACCTTCTTCCCACATTTTCCTATGTCATTGGTACCCACATGTACCAAGACAGCAGGCTCCTCCCCAGCACTATTTAAAGTCTTATCTAGGTGATGCAAGAGGTCTGCCACCTTCGCACCAGGCAGACAAGTGACCAGGCGATCCTCCCGCCCACCAGCAAGCTTGATCTGTCCTTGCCATATTCAGGACATAGACCAGAGGTCTGCCAAGTGTTGGCCTTATTCACCAATTACTGGAGCTGCCGTTGAAGCCCCACTCCAGCCTATCCAGATCTGTCCAGCCATGATCAGGGCATAGGCCCATCCCTGGCCTTATTTCTCATACACACGGTGGTGTGCTGGAGCCGGCTCACAAGAGCCATTTGTTAAATTATTTAAGATCTTGTAAGCCGGCTCCCAGGGGCGGCGCAACCCGGTGGTAAGCGAGGTAAGCATGGCAGGAGGGCACCACAAGCCATGCTTACCTCACCTCCCACAGCCCTCGTTTGCCTGCGCCAGTGCGCCCACGCTGCCCTTGAGGGTTTAAATCTTTTATTTACCTCCATCGCAGTGGCCGCAGTGCAAGCCCTGCCCGCCTCTAGCCTTCCCTTCATGCCCTGTCAGTGTCCCGCCTTCTTCTGATGTCATTTCCTTTTTTCGTGAGGGTGGGACACTGACAGGAAGCAAAGAGAAGGCTAGAGATGGGCAGGGCTTGCACTGACATGGCCGCTGCGATGGGACGGAGGTAAATAAAAGATTTAAACCACGCAGGGTGGCAAGAATAAAAAGAGGGCTATTGGGGGGAGAAGAAGGTGGGTAGGTGGACATGGGAGCGGGAGGGCAGGGGAGAGGAGAGTTGCTGGACATGGGTGGATGGAGGGGAGAGTTGCTGGACATGGGTGGATGGGGGGAGGGCAGGGGAGAGAGGAGGGGTTGTTGGACATGGATGGATAGAGGGGAGGGCAGTTTCAGGACATGGATGGAGGGGAGGGCAGGAGAAATTCTGGACATGGAGGGGAGGGAAGACAGGAAGGTAATGCACATGGATGGAGGGGAAGGGAGAGAGAAGAAATGTTGGACATGGATGGAGGGGAGGGAAGAGAAGAAGTGAAATGAACATGAATGGAGGGGAGAGAGGAGAAATGCTGGATAGGATGGAGGATAGGGAAGGGAGAGAGAAGAAATGCCTGGACATGGAGGCAAGAGAGAGGAAGGAGATGAGATGAGGGAAAAGGAAGAGAGGAGAAAAACTGTGCATGGATGGAGAAAATAGGCAGAAGCTGGATCCACTGGACAGTCAAGTCTGTGGAGGACTCAGCTTTTACTTATGGAAGGCAAGAAATTAAGAAGAAAGGAGGAAAGTAAAGAAATAAATGTAAAGGAAGCCCTGGAAACGGAGTTTAAGAGGACAGATAAAGAGCAGCAGAATCAGTTACTTGGCCAGCATGATAAGAAAAACAAAGTCACCAGACAACAAAGATAGAAAAAATAATTTTATTTTTATTTTAGTGTTTGGAATATGTCCACTTTGAGAATTTACATCTGCTGTCTTATTTTGCAATGTATAGCAATGTGTTTCTTTCTGTTTTTCTGGTATTGTGCTGCATACAGAGTCTAACTTCTTTAGGATTTCAGGTTAATGTCTGAAGAATTTGAAGAGAGGCTATCTCTGTTCTGCATGTGTGACTGCAAGGCCAAGTGTCTGAATTGGGATCTGTTTGTTAGGTTCTGAGATTTTGATAACACATTTTTTTCAGAGTTGGCAAGACTGTCTGTTCTCCTAATTCCTGGTCTGTATGTTAATTTGGTTTGTGTCATTTTGGGTATACTGCAGAGATTTTTTTTTTCCTGGTAAAGGGTTTTTAAAACAGACATCATGTTACGAGAATCAGGTGCTCAACGTTAAAAGTTTATATTTATTTACTTATTTATGGCATTTTATCCTACATTAAACATTAATTAGATTGGAACCTGGGAGCATTTAATTTTTTTTTTCCTGGAGAGAGTAATGCGTTGCCCCCCCCCCCCCCAGGCTCTCTCCCCGGCTATAGCCAGCTCTACAATTTGGGGGGGGGGGCGCACAGGTGGACCGGGGAGAGAGCCTGTTAAACATTTACCAGCACACTACTGCATATTAATGAGTTGCCATCTAAGCACCGCTACGTTTGTTGGAAATACTTGAACGGGGAGCATAGGAGTTAGTCTGATTATTGTGTTCAGTAATCCAAGGAGTTATGTGAGTTTGCAAATATGTATGTGAAATCATCAGCTCCTTTGCTAGATTTAAATATATTTAGTTTAATACAGTGCTATAATGGTGAGACACTGACTTTTAGGTTTCCTGTTTTTAAAATCTGATGCTATGTTCAAAGCCATAGCTATCTGATATAACATGATCATTTACAGGAGTATCCTGAAACTGGCCCTCCACCCCCACTTGAGTCCATGTCTACTCCATTCAGTTATGTGTGTGAGCTGTAACACATTTGCATATGCGATAGCGCCTGTTGAAGAGGGCTCACCCATCTCTCTGTGTGTACACATAGGTTTGTTTGTACTTCCAAAATTAAAGCTATATGTATAGATACATATACAGAAGGGGACCTGGAAATATGAATAAGTGCTATAGCAGTTAAGTCAGGCCGAAGACGAGCAGGAAACGAAAAGTAATGCCATGAGGACACCAACCCTTGCAGTACCAAACAAATGGGGAAAGCATGCAGAGTATGGCGCTTGGAATTCTTTCCAACCCTACTACATGTCTGTGTTGCATGTGGGTTGGTGAGTGTGGGGTTATGTATTGCTTGCAAATTTGTGGATGTATGTGCATGAGTGGTAGGGCGGTTTAGGGGGGTGTAGTTTTGAAAGGTGGCAGTAGTTAGGGATGGCAAGGCTGATGTGGGGTGGGTTTTGGGGTTGGAGATGGTTGTGAAGGTTATTTTAGAGGGTGGGGCACAGGAGCGTAGCCAGCTGGCAAATTTAGGGTGGGCCTGAGCCCAAAGAAGGTGGGCCCGAAAACTCATCTCTTCCCTGCCCTCCTCAGCCCCTCTCCAGTGCTCTCCCTGCCCTCCTCCCCCTCCAGTGCTCTCCTGCTCTCCTCAGCCTCCCTCTGGTTCTCTCCTCCCCCCCAATAAAACCAAAAGAAATACCTGAGCTGGCACGGGGATTCACAAGCCCCGTCAGCAGAAGATCCCCTCCTAGCAGAAAGAGCACTTACACCGGGGCCAGCCTCTGGTTTAAATCTTTTTTACCTCCATCGAAGCGGCCGCATCATTGAAAGCCCTGCCCATCAAGCCTTCCCTTCGTGAGTTTGTTTCCTCAGAGTCCCGCCCTCGCGGAAGAGGAAATGACATCAGAAGGCGGGAAAGTGGCTGGGCCTGTCCAGGCCCGTCCGTGAGTTTTGGGGGTGGTGGAGCAGTTGCTGGGGGTAGATTTTAGGGTGGGAAGAGTAGAGAACGGGGTGAGATAGTTTGACTAAACTGATGTTTCACTGTATGTAAGTTTCTATGTTGCAGAAGCTGGAACTGCTGCTTCCATACACATTCATTGGGCCATTTGTCTTTTTGGTTCTTTTTTTTTTGGGGGGGGGGGGGGGGGGGAGGACAGAGCAGGAGAAAGTATTTCACTGGAATCCATGGTCTGAACTGGCCCATGTTCAAACTTGGTGTCTCTTCATCGATTATTTTTTCCCCTCTACACCCCATTTCATCCCATTCTGTTTAACTTTCAGAGAATTATTTCGTCCCCAGACAGACGGACAGACCTTCTTAACCCCTTTTGTGTGACTTTCCAACTTCCATTCTGTTGGAAAGAATAAAAAGTAAAAATCCCACCAATAGGGACAGAAGACCACCTTTACAGTAGACTGGTGATGGTGGTAGGGGGGTTGAGAGAGAGAGGACAGATGCTGAGCCCCAGGTTGGGTGAGGGGAGTGAGCTGCAGATCCGCAAGCAGAACTGAAGGTGCCTCTGATGGAATCTGTGGCCAAGGCAGTGAGCTCCATCAGCCACGAGAAGAGCTGGTGTCGCTGCTCATGGAGGTGGTGCTGGACAGTGGGAGGGACGGAGGAAGGAAAGAAAGAGAGAGAGAGAGAGAAAGAAAGAGGTAATGGAAAAGAAGAGAAAGGGAGAGATGTTGGATCTGGGAGTGGGAGGGAGATTATCAGCCCTTAAGGGAAAGGAAAGGGGATAGGATTTGTTATACTACTTTTCTATGGTTACATCTAAGCAATTTACATCTTATAGAGTTACTTGCCCAGAGTCACAAGAAGCTGCAGTGGGAAATAAATAAGTAGAACACCTTTTCTCCGAGGACAAGCAGGCTGCTTGTTCTCACTGATGGGTGACGTCCACGGCAGCCCCTCCAATCGGAAACTTCACTAGCAAAGGCCTTTGCTAGTCCTCGCGCGCTCATGCGCACCGCGCATGCGCGGCCGTCTTCCCGCCCGAACCAGCTCGTGTTCGTCAGTCTTCTTTTGTCCGCGCTCGGTACGGTCGTGTTTTCGCCGTGTTGGGCCCCGCAAAGTCGACCTCGCGCGTTCGTCGTGTGTTTTCGAGAGAAAAATTATAATCCATTCTGTGTGGGAAAAGACTCTTGGTCTTTTCTTTCCCCGCTATTTTCAGCTTTCGCCCCGGTAAGTTTTCTTTCGTCGTCGGGGTAGGCCGCTTTTAGGCCTCGGGTTGAAGTTTTCTTCCCCTTGTTTTTTCGGTGCCTTTTCCGCCATTTCGACTTTTGATCTCGCCGGCGTGATTTTTCCGCCCATGACATCGAAGTCTACCAGCGGCTTCAAGAAGTGCACCCAGTGCGCCCGGGTCATCTCGCTCACTGACAGGCACGCGTCGTGTCTTCAGTGCTTGGGGGCTGGGCACCGCCCGCAGGCCTGTAGTCTGTGTTCCCTTTGCAAAAGCGGACTCAGGTAGCGAGATTGGCCCAGTGGAACGTTTTGTTCTCGGGCTCTTCGTCGGCATCGGCACCAGGGGTATCGAGTGCATCGACGTCTTCAGCGTCCAGAGCTTCATCCTCGGCCGCCAGTGCATTGAGTGCATCGAGGCATCGGCCCTCTGCATCGGCGCCGAGACATCGGATAGCTGCATCGACGTCGGTGGTACCGAGACCTCGTCTGCTGATGTCGTCGGACGGTGGTGCTTCGTCTGGAGTGCAGGTGAGGGCTGTCCATTCCCTTGCTGGTGGCGGTGAGCCTTCGGGTGGGTCTCCCCCTACCCTGAGGGCTCCTGCGGTACAGCCCCCCCCGAGACCGACCTCCTTCGGCCCCGAGGAAGCGACGACTGGATTCTACGTCCTCCTCGTCGGTGCCGGGAAGCTCCGGTGACGTGCTTCGTTCCAAGAAATCGAAGAAGCATCGTCATCGGTCTCCTTCCCGGGTCGGCACCGAGAGCTCTGGGTCGCCGAGGGAGTCGGCACCCACCAGGCATCGGCACCGAGAGGACCGCTCACCCTCTGTTCAGGAGGTGTCGATGCGCTCCACTCTGGACAGCCCGGAACAGCCTCCACGCCCGGAACAGGTTCTGACGTCGACGCCTGCATCGACCTCCATGCTTTCTCTGCAGCCGCTCTGAACGAGAGCCTCCGGGCCGTTCTCCCAGAGATTCTGGGAGAGCTGTTGCGCCCTACCCCTCCGGTACCGGCGGTGCTTGCGCCACCGGTACCGTCGAGCGTGGCGCCGGCTGGCCCATCGCCCGAGGTGAGGTCCCCGGCGTCGGTGCCGCGTGCGGTACCGGCTGCCGTCGCCTCCCAGGAAGGCTCCCTGACTACGTCGGCGGAGGGAGCTTCGCCGATGCGGGCGAGGGAGTCTACCTCTCGACGCCCCCATCGTGGACGTGGCTCCACAGAGTCGAGTCGGGCACGGTTGCAGACACAGGTCCGTGAACTTGTGTCTGACACCGAGGGTGAGGCCTCGTGGGAAGAGGAAGAAGACCCCAGATATTTCTCTGACGAGGAGTCTGAGGGTCTTCCTTCCGATCCCACTCCCTCTCCTGAGAGACAGCTTTCTCCTCCCGAGAGTCTGTCTTTTGCTTCCTTTGTCCGGGAGATGTCTACGGCCATCCCCTTCCCGGTGGTTGTGGAGGACGAGCCCAGGGCAGAAATGTTTGAGCTCCTGGACTATCCTTCTCCACCTAAGGAAGCGTCCACTGTACCCATGCACCATGTCCTAAAAAAGACATTGCTGGCGAACTGGACCAAGCCTTTAACTAATCCCCACATCCCCAAGAAGATCGAGTCCCAGTACCGGATCCATGGGGACCCAGATCTGATGCGCACTCAGTTGCCTCATGATTCTGGAGTTGTGGATCTGGCCCTAAAGAAGGCTAAGAGTTCTAGGGAGCATGCTTCGGCGCCCCCGGGCAAGGACTCTAGAACCTTAGACTCCTTTGGGAGGAAGGCCTACCATTCCTCTATGCTCGTGGCCAAAATTCAGTCCTACCAGCTCTACACGAGCATACACATGCGGAACAATGTGCGGCAGTTGGCGGGCTTGGTTGATGCGCTCCCCCCTGAGCAAGCCAAGCCTTTTCAGGAGGTGGTCAGGCAGCTGAAGGCGTGCAGAAAATTCCTGGCCAGAGGGGTGTATGACACCTTTGATGTTGCGTCCAGGGCCGCTGCTCAAGGTGAGGTGATGCGCAGGCTCTCATGGCTGCGTGCCTCCGACCTGGAGAATAGAATCCAGCAGCGGATTGCGGACTCGCCTTGCCGTGCGGACAACATTTTTGGAGAGAAAGTCGAACAGGTGGTAGAGCAGCTCCACCAGCGGGACACCGCATTCGACAAGTTCTCCCGCCGGCAGCCTTCAGCCTCTACCTCTACAGGTAGAAGATTTTTTGGGGGAAGGAAGACTGTTCCCTATTCTGGCAAGCGTAGGTACAATCCTCCTTCTCGACAGCCTGCGGCCCAGGCTAAGCCCCAGCGCGCTCACTCTCGTCAGCAGCGTGCGCCTCAGCAGGGCCCCTCGGCTCCCCAGCAAAAGCAAGGGACGAGCTTTTGACTGGCTCCAGCAGAGCATAGCCGACATCCAAGTGTCAGTGCCGGGCGACCTGCCAGTCGGAGGGAGGTTGAAAGCTTTTCACCAAAGGTGGCCTCTCATAACCTCCGATCAGTGGGTTCTCCAAATAGTCCGGCAAGGATACACCCTCAATTTGGCCTCAAAACCTCCAAATTGTCCACCGGGAGCTCAGTCTTACAGCTTCCAGCACAAGCAGGTACTTGCAGAGGAACTCTCCACCCTTCTCAGCGCCAATGCGGTCGAGCCCATGCCATCCGGGCAAGAAGGGCTGGGATTCTATTCCAGGTACTTCCTTGTGGAAAAGAAAACAGGGGGGATGCGTCCCATCCTAGACCTAAGGGCCCTGAACAAATATCTGGTCAAAGAAAAGTTCAGGATGCTTTCCCTGGGCACCCTCCTTCCCATGATTCAGGAAAACGATTGGCTATGCTCTCTGGACTTGAAGGATGCCTACACACACATCCCGATACTGCCAGCTCACAGACAGTATCTGCGATTTCAGCTGGGCACACGTCACTTCCAGTACTGTGTGCTACCCTTTGGGCTCGCCTCTGCACCCAGGGTGTTCACGAAGTGCTTGGCTGTAGTAGCAGCGGCACTTCGCAGGCTGGGGGTGCACGTGTTCCCATATCTCGACGATTGGCTGGTGAAGAACACATCCGAGGCAGGAGCCCTGCAGTCCATGCAGATGACTATTCGCCTCCTGGAGCTACTGGGGTTCGTGATAAATTATCCAAAGTCCCATCTTCTCCCAGTGCAGAGACTCGAATTCATAGGAGCTCTGCTGGATTCTCGGACGGCTCGCGCCTATCTCCCAGAGACGAGAGCCACAACTTGTTGTCCCTCGTCTCGCGGGTGCGAGCGTCCCAGCAGATCACAGCTCGGCAGATGTTGAGATTGCTAGGCCACATGGCCTCCACAGTCCATGTGACTCCCATGGCCCTCCTTCACATGAGATCTGCTCAATGGACCCTAGCTTCCCAGTGGTTCCAGGCTGCTGGGGATCTAGAAGACGTAATCCACCTGTCCACGAGTTTTCTCGAATCCCTGTATTGGTGGACGATTTGGTCCAATCTGACTCTGGGACGTCCCTTCCAAATTCCTCAGCCTCAAAAAGTGCTGACCACGGATGCGTCTCTCCTGGGGTGGGGAGCTCATGTCGATGGGCTTCACACCCAAGGAAGTTGGTCCCTCCAGGAACGCGATCTGCAGATCAATCTTCTGGAGTTGCGAGCGATCTGGAACGCTCTGAAGGCTTTCAGAGATCGGCTGTCCCACCAAATTATCCAAATTCAGACAGACAACCAGGTTGCCATGTACTACGTCAACAAGCAGGGGGCACCGGATCTCGCCCCCTGTGTCAGGAAGCCGTCAGCATGTGGCTCTGGGCTCGCTGTCACGGCATGGTGCTCCAAGCCACATATCTGGCAGGCGTAAACAACAGTCTGGCCGACAGGTTGAGCAGGATTATGCAACCTCACGAGTGGTCGCTCAATTCCCGTGTAGTGCGACAGATCTTCCAGGTGTGGGGCACCCCCTTGGTAGACCTCTTCGCATCTCAAGCCAACCACAAAGTCCCTCAGTTCTGTTCCAGGCTTCAGGCCCACGGCAGATTGGCATCGGATGCCTTCCTCCTGGACTGGGGGGAGGGTCTGCTGTATGCTTATCCTCCCATACCTCTGGTGGGGAAGACTTTGTTGAAACTCAAGCACGATCGAGGCACCATGATTCTGATTGCTCCTTTTTGGCCGCGTCAGATCTGGTTCCCTCTTCTTCTGGAGTTGTCCTCCGAAGAACCGTGGAGATTGGAGTGTTTTCCGACCCTCATCACACAGGACGAAGGGGCGCTTCTGCATCCCAACCTCCGGTCCCTGGCTCTCACGGCCTGGATGTTGAGAGCGTAGACTTTGCCTCTTTGGGTCTGTCAGAGGGTGTCTCCCGCATCTTGCTTGCTTCCAGGAAAGATTCCACCAAGAGGAGCTACTTCTTTCTATGGAGGAGGTTTGCCGTCTGGTGTGACAGCAAGGCCCTAGATCCTCGCTCTTGTCCTACACAGACCCTGCTTGAATACCTTCTGCACTTGTCTGAGTCTGGTCTCAAGACCAACTCTGTAAGGGTTCACCTTAGTGCAATCAGCGCATACCATTACCGTGTGGAAGGTAAGCCGATCTCAGGACAGCCTTTAGTTGTTCGCTTCATGAGAGGTTTGCTGTTGTCAAAGCCCCCTGTCAAGCCTCCTACAGTGTCATGGGATCTCAATGTCGTTCTCACCCAGCTGATGAAACCTCCTTTTGAGCCACTGAATTCCTGCCATCTGAAGTACTTGACCTGGAAGGTCATTTTCTTGGTGGCAGTTACTTCAGCTCGTAGAGTCAGTGAGCTTCAGGCCCTGGTAGCCCAGGCCCCTTACACCAAATTTCATCATAACAGAGTAGTCCTCCGCACTCACCCTAAGTTCTTGCCAAAGGTCGTGTCGGAGTTCCATCTGAACCAGTCAATTGTCTTGCCAACATTCTTTCCCCCGTCCTCATTCCTGCCCTGCTGAACGTCAGTTGCACACATTGGACTGCAAGAGAGCATTGGCCTTCTATTTGGAGCGGACACAGCCCAACAGACAGTCCGCCCAATTGTTTGTTTCTTTGATCCCAATAGGAGGGGAGTGGCTATGGGGAAACGCACCATTTCCAATTGGCTAGCAGATTGCATTTCCTTCACTTACGCCCAGGCGGGGCTGGCTCTTGAGGGTCATGTCACGGCTCATAATGTTAGAGCCATGGCTGCGTCGGTAGCCCATTTGAAGTCAGCCTCTATTGAAGAAATTTGCAAAGCTGCGACATGGTCATCTGTCCACACATTCACATCTCATTACTGCCTGCAGCAGGATACCCGACGCGACAGTCGGTTCGGGCAGTCAGTTCTTCAGAACCTGTTTGGGCTTTAGGATCCAACTCCACCCCCCGAGGGCCCTGTTTGTTCTGTTCCAGGCTGCACTCTCAGTTAGTTGGTAAATTTTTTAGGTCAATCTCAGTTATGTCCTCGCCGTTGCGAGGCCCAATTGACCATGGTTGTTGTTTTGAGTGAGCCTGGGGGCTAGGGATACCCCATCAGTGAGAACAAGCAGCCTGCTTGTCCTCGGAGAAAGCGAATGCTACATACCTGTAGAAGGTATTCTCCGAGGACAGCAGGCTGATTGTTCTCACAAACCCACCCACCTCCCCTTTGGAGTTGTGTCTTCCCTTGATTTGTCTTGCTACATATGGGACTGACGAACACGAGCCGGTTCGGGCGGGAAGACGGCCGCGCATGCGCGCGCGAGGACTAGCAAAGGCCTTTGCTAGTGAAGTTTCCGATTGGAGGGGCTGCCGTGGACGTCACCCATCAGTGAGAACAATCAGCCTGCTGTCCTCGGAGAATACCTTCTACAGGTATGTAGCATTCGCTTAATTGTGTGATTAATCGTGATTTAAAAATTTTATTAGAATGCAGTCCTACTTATCTGTCTCAATCTTTAAAGCTGTATCAGCCTGCAAGGCCATTGAGATCTGATGGAGAGAACCTGCTTTGTGTGCCACCTTTTTGTTTGCAGGTCTTCTGCTTTGACATAAGCTGGCTTTTGCTTTGAGGCATTTACATGAGATTACAACTTTTTGAAAATAAGCCTTTGATGTACCAACGTAGAATTAATTCTGTTTTGGAGGCAGTCATTTTTATGGTATGTCTAGATCTCTCATTTGTTTGTGTTTGTTTTGATGAATATGAATGTTTATTGAATTCTACTTAGGCTGTAAAGTGGGTAATAAATAGTTAAATAAAAATAAATAAAGTTGTAATGGAAGGGTGAGAATAAGAGGGAAGTGAAAGGGATGAAGAGGGATGGGGAAAAAAGGGATGGTAGGATGACTGGGGGGAGAGAGGGAGTCCCAAGGAGAAGAAGGATGCGAGAGGGAATGAGAGACTGAGGAAGACAGTGCTTGGGGGGGGGGGGGGGGGGAGCGAGAGAGATGGTCTAGAACCAGAAACAGACACCAACTGTAAGTATTGTGGTGAGGTGGGGGTTGGGTGCCAGAAGAAACAAGAGTCCTCCAGAAGGAGAAGGGTTCCAGATCACCCCAGCTGCCCATCAAATAGGGGTGCGACTCCAGGGGAGGGATTAGAGAACTTTGGTAGGCAGGGAGAAGGATGAGGAATGGTGTGCCCAAACATGGAGTGAGAGGGCATGGAGACATGCGAGCCAGAGGCAAGGAGCGAAGGGGGACTTTGAGGAAACTTGGCAGAGGCTGGTGAACAGGAAGAGAGAGAGAACCACCTTCACGGAGTCTGAAGTAAGTCCCTAAGCCTTGGGGGATTGTTTGTTTGCAGTCCTCTGTGCTGGGGCCTTTGTATTTTTGGCTCCAGTAGCAGCCATTGTGGATGGGCCAATGTACTCCAATGCTGCATGGGAGATGGCTGCCCTAGTTCTGGGGACAAGAAAGTACAAACCCCAGAGCTGGATAGTTTTCTTTTCCTTTTTTTTGTTGGTGTTTTGGGACTGTACAAGCAAGTGGAAACATTTTGAGGACTTTCTGAATTGCAAAGGAACTGTTATGTAAGAGGGGAGAGGAGGAGTATACTTGTGGACTGTATATTGGGCTGTAAGATTGCTAAGCTGCAAGAGGGAGAGAGGGAGAGAAGCTGAGGGGAAGAGGGAATACCCCTCCCGGAACTAAGACTGTGCTTGAAGGGATTGTCCTAATGAACTAAAGATGGGGAGGGTTACCTGAAGGCTTAGTGGTGGAAACTCAACCCAGGATTCTGCAGTGAGGAATCAGCTGACGCCATGAAGACTGTGTTTTGCACTAAGCCATTATAATAAACTCTTGTTACTTGTAGTTAAGTAATGACTTCTTCGGACGTGTGTTGGGGGTTCCGGGAGAATGCCGACCCTGAGGCCACCCTATCCCTGACATAAGTGGTTGCCCATATGGGGGGGGGGGGGGGCATTGTGGTGCAGAGGTGAGCAAGTTGAACTAGAAGGACCACATGTAAAGCAGTAGGACCTGAGAGAGGGACTCACCTGCCAGAGACTTGGACTACAAGTCAGTTGTGGACCAGAGGATCCGAGGCTTGGGGACCAGACACCAACCTACAAGCACTGACCAGTAGCCTCCTGAGGTAAAGGTACCTGGGAGTGACCGTATGCAGATTTAATCAAGCTTGGCACGGATTCAAGGTTTTGTAAGTATCACTTCAATCAATTACAGAATGTCAGTGCAAAGGACTCATATTAGGGATGAATCATTTCTACAGAACCCATCCTCCATAATTTATCGCTGTTTGGTGTAGCTTTATAGCATACATCTGTCTGGTGTGTCTCAGGCTGAGCCTAGAATAGCCTCTATCAAGTCCGGTTGCCAAAGTATCCATAATTGTATTTACTTATTTGGAATTTGTTCACACCTTTTTCCGTAGTAGCTCAAGGTGAGTTACATTCAGGTACACTAGGTATTTCCCTGTCCCTTGAATATGCAAGACTCATGGAATTCTTTCCAATCCCACTATGTATGTATGAGAGAGAGGGTGTTGGTGCAGATTCTCTCCACCCTGCATAAATGTACGGCAAGATGGAGGGACTCCTGGGTAATTCAGCGTTGGCTGGGGCCCCTGAATTATGAAGTAAGGAATGAGTTGGGAAGGAGGCAAACATATCATGTTAATTCCTGAGGCTTTGGAAGGAAAGGGGAATAGCAGTGGCAGAGATAGCAAAACCTCAAGAAGAGGATTTGGGTCCCCAAATAAGCAATCTAAAGAACATGGGGCAACCCAAAATAAACAAAGATGTGTGTATGTATGTTGCTTGCAAGTTTGTGAATGTATGCAAATCTAAAGATCACTGAGAATGCCAAAACAAAGAGTGTATATTACACAATCAAAACTGATCTAAAACCAGTATTAAAAAAATATGCTGTACTATTTTGGGGGGGGGGGGGAGCTAAAAGCTGGACCATGTTGGGGGGAGGGTACAGGTAGGGGGGGAGAAGGTAAAATGCAGGACCATATGTGGGGGGGGGGGGGGGGGTGGCATGTAAGTGTGCCATGAGATGAAAAAGTTTGAAAATCTCTGCATTAACTGCACGTTATGGGCTTAATGTCCTTTAGTAAAAGGGAGCCTTTATTACTAAACAGCTATTGTATGTAATGAGTTTTTAGGGATTTATTGTTTACTTTATAATATTGTGTGTCTCCCATTTTTGTGATTTGTTAACGAATTATTAGGAGATCTTTATATAGGAATGGTAGGACAAATTGATCCATCTTGCCTCTGACATATACTTTTTTTTAAATACCCTTTGATACAAATGGACAATCATTATTTAAGAGGTAACATTGCCTTTTGTGTAACTTGTATTTAATTTATCTATTTTCTAAGTACCTTCTTAAGGCAAGACACTGAACTCTTTTTCCATATGGTTTTATAAATGTATTATGATTGCAGTGCGCTGGAAAGGATATTTTTCTATATGTTTTTTAGGTTAGCCTGGTTAAAGTCCATCTGTCAATCATTCTCTTTGTCAGGAAGAAATTCCTTCTCCCTTCCTCTCCTGCCCCATAAAATCGCTTTGAATATTGACCCTTCGGTGTGACAATTTTTGTGCACTACACAGAAGAACCTAGGACTGGGTTTCCCAAACCTGTCCTGGGGACCTTACAGCCGGTTAGGTTTTCAGCATATCCTGCATGAATATGCATGAGGTCAATTTGCATGCTTTGGAGGTTCACTGTATGCAAATTGATCTCATGCATATTCATTCAGGATATGCTGAAAACCTAACCGGCTGTAAGGTCCCCAGGACAGGTTTGGGAAGTCTTGACCCTAGAAGCACACCTTTCCATTTCTGTGCTGTTTTCCAAAAGAGGTGCTTGTGTTTCCCTCAGTTGTGATCATTAAGTGAGTGCATTGAGCTAATTCACTACGCATTTTACCATAGAAACACAAGGGTGAAAACCTTCCTGACAAGGACTCTAAGGAGATCTAGTGTTGCTATAACAACCCTGCAAACCAAAAACTGAGTACTAATAATAGGTAACCTAGCTGATATGGTGGACTGCAGAGAGGAAAACTGCAATATACATAATTCTAGTGCACTGCTGAGTGATACAATTATACCCTTGCCCTGTGTCTCATTGTTTTTCCAGATTTTACTAAATTTATGTCTTGGATTGACAGCACTGATTAATGGTGGTCTTCGTCTACAGCTCAGGAAAGAACAGTGTTACAGATTCCCTCACATACACTGCCTCACCATAGGACAGGTACTGCCAAGCCAGAAGTTTAAATGTGTCTTTCCATGTCCTACCCCCTCTCCCAATCTTTGCCCCACCACAAAATGGACAACAGGGTAAGTATCCTGTGTATACAGTATAGACACCTGTACTGCCACAGTACTAAACAGCTACAAATGCAGTGCAAGCAAAGTTACTTCTCACATTATGCCACTCCTGAGCAGCTCCAACATTCATAATGGCTGTTATAACCTATATATGTGGTAAGGTTGTTATAATCTGTGTCTGTGATAAAATAACCCACTTTTTGCACCTAGGCACTGGTACACATAACCTCAAAACTGGTCTGTGATTTGACTTTACCCATGAGAGTTTACATCAAGCAGAATGAACCTTCCAATCACTGGATCTGTCTTGGCTGATTCAGCACCTACATTGAGGTCAGCTGTAGTGGTCATGGGGAGGACAAGTTTGAAAAACATTTGCCCAGTTAAATAGGCCAGTTTTCCCAAGTAAGCTGCTATCTTGAAATTACACTCCTCAGACTGTCAATAAAGAGTGTACTTTTATCCCCATTATAATGAAGTGTGCCTAAGGGTGTGTTTTTAAGTTGGGGAAGTGTGCAAACAGCATGGAATTCTGAAGTCTACACATCATGTAATTCCTGTCCTTATCTCTTCCCCATCCCTCTGCTTAAGAAAAAGAAAGAGGAAAGCCAAAGGGTCATGCACTTGGGTCGCAAGAATCCGAGCGAACGGTACAGTATAGGGGGTGAAGTGCCTCAGTGTACAAAGGAAGAGCGAGACTTGGGGGTGATGACCTTAAAGCTTCCAAACAGGTAGAAAAAGTGACAGTCAAAGCCAGAAGGATGTTTGGGTGCATAAAGAGAGGCATGACCAGCAGGAAAAAGGAGGTGACAGTGCCGTTGTATAAGTCTCTAGTGAGGCCCCATTTGGAGTACTATGTGCAGTTCTGGAGACCGCACCTATGGAAAGATATAAACAGGAAGGAGTCGGTCCAGAGGGCGGCTACAAAATTAGTAAGTGGTCTTGAACGCAAAAATTATAGGGACAGGCTTATGAACCTCAACATGTATATGCTGGAAGAGAGGAGGGAGAGAGGAGACATGATAGAGACATTTAAATATCTCAAGGGCATTTATGTACAGGAAGAGAGGCCTTTTTCAACTGAAGGAGAGCTCTGGAATGAGGGGGCATATAATGAAGTTAAGAGGGAATAGGCTTAGGAGCAATCTAAGGAAGTACTATTTCACAGAAAGGGTGGTGGAGGCGTGGAATGGCCTCCCGGTGGAGGTTGTGGACTGCTTTCTTCATATTGCGCTCTATCTCTGGAATAATCTACCCCATTCAGTCCGGTCAGAACTATCCTGTAAGCATTTCAGAGTCCTGTTCAAATCTCATCTTTTTTTAATATGGCATTTATTACTTAGGGGTCTTTTACTAAACCACAGTATATTGGAGGGTGGCCAATCTGATGCTGATTTTTAAAAAGGGTTCTAGGGGTGATCCTGGAAATTATAGACTGGTAAGCCTGACATCGGTGCCAGGCAAAATAGTGGCATAAAGAATAAAATTACAGAAAACGTAGACAACCATGGTTTAATGGGACAGAGTCAGCATGGGTTCAGCCGAGGGAAATCTTGCCTCACCAATTTGTCTCATTTCTTTGAAGGCTTGAATAAACGTGGATAAAGGTGAGCCAGTTGATGTATCTATATTTTCAGAAAGCTTTTGATAAAGTTCCTCAAGAGAGACTCCTGAGAAAATTAAAGAGTCGTGGGATAGGAGGCAAGGTTCTGGTGTGGATTAGGTTATTGGACAGAGAACAGAGGGTAGGGTTTAATGGTCATTTCTCTCAATGAAGGAGGGTGAACAGTGGAGTGCCACAGGGATCTGTACTGGGACCGGTGCTAGTTAACACATTTTAAAATGATATGGAAATCGGAACAACGAGTGAGGTGATTAAATTTGCAGATAATACAAAACTATTCATGGTTGTTAAAACACATGCAGACTGTGAAATATTGCAGGAAGCCCTTAGGAAATTGGAAGACTGGGCATCCAAATGACAGATGAAATTTAATGTGGACAAATGCAAGGTGATGTACATTGGAAAGAATAATCCGAATCATAGTTACCTGATGCTAGGGTCCACCTTGTGGGTCAGCACTCAAGAATAAGATCTAGGTGTCGTAGATAATATGCTGAAACCTGCTCAGTGTGCGGTGCCAACTTTGAAATTACCACTGGGTGGGCGCAATAACTAGGCGGTAATGTTGATTTGGCATCCGCTGTGTGCGTGGTACCCTTACTGCCGCTTTGTAAAAGGGCCCCTTAATGAATTTTGATATCTTCATGAGTTGGTTGCACTGGAGAGCAAAGGGCAATTGCAATAATTTTATGATTGAGACCTATTTTTTTTGTGTCTCTTCTATTGATTAATTATGGTTCCTTTCTTCTCTTATTTAATTAGTATGTACATGGCCTTGACTTGGCTTCCCAAATTTGGCAGTATAGAAAATTGCTCAATAAACAATAAGCTTACGTCAACTCAATGGCAGGCATGAGTGGGTGCTCCTAAGTGAGCCATGCCACCCATGCAACTTTTCTATTAGTGGCTACATCTATATTTTGGTGCTCCAAAGCCACCTTATGCCTGCATTCTATAACCGCTTATAGAACTGAGGCTAAGGGTGGCTTTTTGTGACTCCTTATTTATGGTGCCAATTTAAAGAATTGCCATGTAAGAATAAATCAAACAACACAAAAAGTGAAGCATCACAAAACAAAAGCAGGTTTAATGGATTCTAGGTATAATTTAATCATTTAAACCTCACTAAGTAATTATGTGAATAGGCGGAGGGTATTATAGCCAAAGGCAAGCTGTAAATGACCTTAAGATTATTACTTTGGTGGTTTGAGAACTATTTTAAGTAAGACTGCAGCACCTGGGAGTTCAGTATAATCATATTTAATTTACCACAAGGGAAATCCAGCAATATCATTTAACGCTTAGACATCAAACGTTGATTGAGTTCTTCCTATCATCTCCTCCGACCTCTGAGCTTTTATTTAACTTTCTGCACAAATAATGGTGCTGTGGTTTCTACTGTACAGTTTATAAAGAATAACATCAAGATAATTCCATGCAAGGTCAATATTTCTACATCAAACTATGTGGAATGACTTTTCTTTTTACATATCTGCTTTAGAACAACTTACAGTACAAATTTTAACAATAGTCAACATGCAGTTAGCAACAACATACATCTCACAAATGTTTTCACTATCACCCAAGCGTTACTGATTAAAATTAGATCTAGGATGTCCCCCAAGGACATTTATTACAATGATCTTAAAGGGATCTGTTTAACTACCCGAGGAGCTAGAAAACTCAATTCTTGGTTTGAAAATTGTTGCCAGTTCAGTAGCTAATTTTAGAACTGGCCACATAAAGTGGATGTGAGCAGTGTACATGAAAATAGTTTTTGAGAACTTCACATCTACTTTTCCCTTCCAAAACTGTCACTTAACTTGTGTGTATAATGGTGTATATTTGTGTACGTCTGCTCTGGAGTAAGTGTATGTATGTATGTATATATATATATATATATATATATATATATATATAAAATATACATACACACATGTGGAAACCCTATACTCTGTCCAACTCTGCCCCTTGCAAAGCCCACTTTAATAACCTTGAAAAGTGTTCATAGGATTGCTATCAACATGTACTTTTGTACGTGCATCCAGTGTTGAATATGATTTCAAATCAAGTAGATGTAAAATCAATTTTGTATGATTTCTGATTTTTATTTGAAATCACTCTTTTGACCCTGATATTGATCTTAGATTTGAAATCACATGCTCAAGTGATTTTTGTATCATTTTTGGTTATGAAATCAAAAATCATTTGCTGAAGGATGTTCATTTAATCTTAGGATTCATGGATTTATTACTGTGATGGTCAATAATACCGGTGAGGTCTAAACTCAAGTCTAAGCTACCAAAGTCCATAAACCCAATTTATATATTAATTATTGCCATATATGGACTTGTAATTCGCATGTCTGTGGTTATCGGTATTGATAGATTAATCTATATAATTCTATCCCATGACAATTACATTTAATAGTACCTTGCTCTGCCAATTTTTGATTTGAAATCATTGTTGACTGATTTTGATTTTAAATCATCACTGGCTTACTGATTTTGATTACAAATTCATTTTGTACTTAAATGATTCTGATTTGAAACCTTTCTCAACATGATTTTATCCAACACTGCATACATCCAACGCATTACTTTAGAAACAGCTCTATCCACATATAAAAACCCTTCTAAATATTGCTGATTGAGGGATATATTTAGCTGCTTTTACTACAGGCATTCCTAGGGCTTTGGTTAGGATAGGAGAGTAAACTGTGCATATATAATTGTATGTCCTAATTCTAAAAGGATGATTTTTAACTTCCAAACCCCAGCTGCACAACTGTCAGGGATAGAATCATGTGAGTATGTTTATACCTACATCAGTTTTCTTTGATAATTAGTTCTTTGCTGGTAAACGCCTTACTCAAAATTGCCTTTTCCACTACAAGATGGCAAAAGCCTCTAGCTTTGGAGCTTCTGTGCTTTAGAAGCTAATATTCTAAACTGTGATTTTTATTTTTTTATTTTTAAGGGGCTGATGTGAATAACATACACAATACACCTACTTTTGGATGGTTTGTAACATTTTTTGTTTTCATGTCCTTTTAGCAGACTATAAACAAAAGTTTACTAATTACGATTTGTAGTGTCTGAAAGTTCATTTAGTTGCCGTAATAAATGATGTGAACAGCAGGGCACTCACTGTTTTCGCAAAAGGGAGAGGTCCTGATGGTCAGGCTGGAAGGCCAGCATCGAATCTTAAGTGCTGGCCTAACTTTACGCATGGAGAGAGGAGTTGTACAGAGGCATTTTCACATGTACATGCCAGTATACGTGGGTAAAAGGCCTCTTATTATATTAGCCTGTATACTTATACGTGACTTTAATGTGAGGGTGTTCTGGGGTGGAGTGTGGGTGCAGCTGTAATTTACACACACTTTTTTATAAAATATGTATGATTGTGCATAATGTATATGGGTAAATTTAACCCTGATCGCGTGTTGGAGTAAATATAGGCAGGTTCATTATAGGCACAGTCCCTCGAATTCTATAAAGGTCACCCAATTAGTTAATGACTTCAATGATTGAGGGACCTTTTTACTAAGTTGCACCTAAAAGCGGCCTGTGCTGGTGTAGGCACATGTTTTGGACACGCGCAGGTCAATTTTTCAGCATGCCTGGAAAAACGGCACGTTTTTGTGGCTGAAAATGGACATGAGGCAAAATTAAAACCAGCGCGCATCCATTTTTGGCCTGAGACCTTACTGCCACCCACTGTCTTAGCAGTATGGTCTCACGTGCTAACCGGGCAGTAAGCGGCCAGCGCACGTAAACTGCCGATTACCGCCAGGTAAGCACCACTTGGTAGAAAATAGAAAATATTTTCTACCAGATGTTTTGGGTGTGCATCAAAAATGGAATTAGTGTCTGGGGAATGTGGTAGCCGGGTAGAAGGCGTGCATTGGATGCGCATAGGTGTCTACACGCCTTAGTAAAAAGACCCTTTAATTATTGTCGCTAGCAAGCACTTCATTAGCACTAATAATTCTTTGGGTGCTGATCTGGCTATGCGCTATTCTGTAGCAAGGGGTATCTAAATTGGGTCGTGCACAACTCAAAAGGGGGTATGACCTTGGGCAGGACAGGAGCGTTCACAACAGATGTGCGCAGTGTTATAGAATACCAGGGATCCATGCCCAACTTGTGCACCAGGATTTACACCAGGTTTCAGCTGACATAAGTCCTTGCTCCCAACGTTCAGCGCCAAATTCAGCGTCCAAAGTTGAGCGTCAAATTCAGCACCCAGGGCCATTGTATAAAGAGTGCTCTTTAAATAATAGTGTTGAGTGCCAAATTTTAGCAGTGCTGAAATTTCGGTGCCATTTATCAAATCTGGCCCAATTTGTGCTGAAATCTTATAAAAAATATAGGAGGCGTATTTTCAAAGTGCTTAGACTGACAAAGTTCCGTAGTAACCTATGGAACTTTATAAGTCTAAGGGCCCTGTTTACTAAGCTGCCTTATAGGCGCATTAGCATCTTTAGTGCACGTTAACCATGTAAACGAGTTAACTGTGTATGCGCCTCCAATATCCCTTTAGGCACCTACACGGTTGATAGGCACGTTAAAAATGCTAACATACCTTAGTAAACAGGGCCCTAAGTGCTTTGAAAATCAGCCTCATAGGCACCTCTGCCAGTATAAATTAGGCTACAAGGGAAGGTGCCTCCCTGCCCTTTCCACATAGTGACTTCTTATAAAATTATCCTTATATTCAGCAGTGCTGCTGAATATACGTAGAAGTGGTGACCAGACCAGCAACTCTCCTTTTAGATTCAGGTTATGTACCGTAACAAACAGTGAGATGAACATCATATTTGAATTTATCACTTAGGGAATACTTATAATCCATAGGTGCAAAATCATTAAATTCATTTCACGTCAAATGCTTTGATCTTATTCTCCAGGTGTACGGTTTCATGCAAATCTTTAAAAAAAAAAAAAACTATGAAAACTCTTGCTCAAAATGTCTGTGTAAAAGATGCCCTTTATGAGCAAAAAAAATAGAAATACTTACTAGTGCATTTCAAGGTGAGCATCTTTGGCCTCTCATGCTCATTCCCAACTGCAGATCTCTGCAAATGCAGTTATGTGCCCACTTTAATAATTAGCTGTTAATTAGAATTAATAGCCAATTATTGGCTTCAATTGTCATTAATGTGCACCAATTTGCATGTGCAACTTCCCTTAGTCGCTCTTCTAGAAGTTGTGCATACTGCTTTCATCATCTGCAACTTTGAGGCAGAATATGTGTGGGTCAGAGTGGGGGTGGGGAGGGCACACAGGTTATAAAATGCTAGGAGTTACGTGCATAACAGATTTGTGTTTAGGGCACAGCTTCCTGGTGCCTAAATTTTGGCTCTCTTTCTTGAATGTGCATAAATGCTAATATTCTGTAACTTTACACACTGAAGGAGCAAATAAATACAGGCACCTAGTTCATAGAATTCCACTTCACATGTATTTTTAAGGTCCCTTCCCTGTCAGGAGCAGCTGAAAGCAACACAAAGGTCTATCTGGGCATGTGTAAACTCGCTTATGGGGAAGATCTCAGGCCAATGTAAAACAGCACAGAGCAGCCTTGTCAATGGTTTCAAAGGCTGTACACTGGTACTGTACACCTTATGCCTGGAACTGTCTAGCTCCATCTGTACCTGCTTTTAAATCTATGCTGAAAGCTCACCTTTTCACTACTGCCTTTGGCTCCTAACCACTACTCATTTGCCCTCCTCCTCCCCTCTTCCTCTTTACCCTGTAATTCCCTTGCCCGTAATGTCTTGTCTGTCTGTTTTACCTGGATTGTAAGCTCTTTGAGCAGGGACTGTCTCTCTATGTCAAATGTCAGCGCTGCGTGCGTCTGGTAGCACTATGTAAATGCTATTAGTAGTAGTAGTGTAGAGGTGGACTCAAGCTAGGTGAACAGGATGGTCACATGTGCTGCTATGCAACAAGGGCCACTGGGGAAGGAGGGAAAAAAAAGATTAGCAAGGGAGAGAAATTGCCTCCTGCAGTTCATGTATGCTTGTAGTCTTGTTTCTGTCACTGGTGTCAGGTAAGCACTTTCCTCAAAATAGCTCATCTGGGATTGCTTAAAAAAATGGTAAATGAGGTTGAAAGAAAGGCCTTGACCCCTGCACTGTTGGTCTCCATCATTCAAGGTCGTCACCATCACTGTAGTGACTGGGGGAGGGTGATTGGCATTACTGCCCGAGGAACCACCTGTGCCAGACCTGACCATGCTTTTGTTCTATTCTATTCTATCAAGATCCTTCTATACGGCTATAATTTAACTGAATTCCTATTTAATAGAACTTCAAAAGTAATGGAGGAATAGTAAATACATAATCAGAAATAATTAAGAGCCTCTTTCAAACAGATATGTTTTTAACATTTTCCTAAAAAGAAAATAAGAAGATAATTGTCTTATCTTCAGAGAAAGCTTATTCCATAACCTGACAAAAATAAAGGAAGCTTCCAAAAAAAGATTTAAACCGGATATTTCATAAAGAAGGAAAACCAAGGTTGCATGGCCTACGACAACCCTTTACTAAGGCGTGCCAAAAAATGGCCTGCGCTGGTGTAGGCGCGTGTATTGGGCACGTGCAGGTCCATTTTTCTGCGCACCTACAAAATAGGCCTTTTTTTGGGGGGGTGGCCAAAAATGGATGTGCGCAAAATAAAAACCAGTGCATGTCTCTTTTGGGCCTGAGACCTTACTGCCACCCATTGACTTAGCTGTAAGTTCTCATGATTAACCAGGCGATAATCATCAGCACACATACAGTGCAGATTACCATCCAGTTAGCACCACATGGTAGAAAATAGAAAATATTTTCTGCCGCGTGTATTGATGCGCATAAAAAATGGAATTACCGCACGGGGCACACAGTAGCCGGGCGGTAGTTCAAATTGACCCGCGTTGGACGTGTATAAGTGCCCATGCATCTTAGTAAAAGGGTCCCCTAGTATCCTATTCATTGAAATACTTGCAAGAGTCTTCAAACTTATTGTCAGTTAGACTTACCCCTAATGATGAAAGGAAAACCCCTTCCTGACAGATTAAAGAGGTTTGCTGTCCAACCAGCGGAAAGTATGTCCTTGGATGAGAGCTAACGTTCAGACCTCTAAACTAAGGTAGCTTAGGTCAAAGAGGGCTCTTTCTGTTTCTCGATGCATTCATTTTGTGCAATAGTAGTAATAGATCCCCCCGAAACACTATTTCCCATACCAGGAAGAGCTTTCTGGCATTAGTACTCTCACCAGAATAATAGGATGCTCTTGGCAGCACTAGACTGCCGCCGTCTGAGTACACCAAATTACGATCCACTTGCATTTTCTTGTCCTGCCAGGAAAGTGTTGTTATCAGACTGGCCAATCAACTACTGAGAATTTATCAGACATAAGGTGCTTTCAGTTCCCGAAATGAAATTAAGGGGAATTAGCTTCTGAAAAGCTGCAAAATATCCTAACCTTACTCTTATATTAACCAATAGGAACATTACAAATAGCTTAAATTTACTAGCATCTGTGGTCCCTTGATTGTGAAGAACAAATGAAGACCTGAACTGAGCGTGCGTGAGAGAGCTGGCATTAGCGACTGAAGCATGCCTGCTGAATTAATGATGCTTGTTCAGCATAGGCGTGACTCAGGCAGGAGACATCTTCGGCTGGTAGGGCTTGGCATCCCCACCAGCCATGAAAGCAGAGAGGACCCAAGCCAAAAGTGAGGGGGCCTAGGTCCTCCCCTCCCCTCCCCTCCCCCAGTAGCTACACCACTGGATTACAGGCCTTTATTGTTAAAGGACTGCAACTGAATTTAAGATCACCATGTCATTATGACCAGGGGCTTCTTGTCTCACCGCTATACATAACCTTTCTTCAACCAGTTGGTAGCTCTCTCTACCCTACAGATGTATTTTAATGTGGCTTATATGTGTTACATTTAGTTCCTCATCCAGTTACTTGGTACTTTGAGAGTGGGAACACTTATTACACGATAGCATGATGTTTATAGTTCAAGCTGTGGAAGTGTGCATATGGTGGGAGGGGAATTGGGGGTTATCTCTATGGGTTCTTTCAAGAATGTGTAATGACAGGGACAGAAGACAACGTTGCTGCAACCAGTTGTTCTGAATATCATAACTCTCACTTCAAATTATCACCAAAATCTAGCTTACATCTCACATGACTGCATTAAAAAAAATGTTGCTATTCTAAAAGTAACACAAGGAGGGTGTTGGCTACAGTAAGGACCAGCCAGAGTTTACATGTTCAAAGCGACTTCTTTCTAGTGTGCCATTCCACCGAGCCCTTCATGGTTGGACTTTTTCAGTATTCTCCTGGCTTTCTGTACCCCCCTTGAACCGGCGCCCTAGCTCCTCAGACAAGGCAGAGCAGCAAGATTTCTGAAAGACAGAAGAAAACATTAGGATGAATATGGTATTGTGGAAAGATGACATATGTCTGCTCTCCTACTGTCCTACCACTGATCCTGAGTAGCAATTATCATACTGTGAATGGGTAACAGTAACAGATGTGATCATTACTCCTTCAATGGGCTAGAACATATTTCAAGTATTATCCACTAAAACTGGGTGGTTTATTCAGAAGCCAAATATCACATGACAATGTCTTACTATATAGCAACTCTTAAAAGAACGAATTAGGCCATTGTGTTCCAGTGCAAAATACTTTGAAATTGGAGCTTGTAATTATTATAGTAGCCTATGAGCTACCAGGAACCAAAATGAGCAATATTTGGCGAGCTGAGAACAAAAGCTGAATGTTTAAATTAGCAGGGCCCACATGTATAGAATTACAGTTTTTATAAATATATTTTTCACTTTCTCTCAGTAGAAGTTTTCAAATTGCTGACATGACTGATGGGAGACGGAGGGTTTCTCCTCCAAAGTTTGCTTGGTGTGGGGTGCGGTGTGTTTGAGTTTGTTCAGTATTGTGGGAGTTCTCCTTGGAGTTTGTGGGGTGTGGGATCCATCTCCTTGGGGTTTATTGAGTTTGTCACAATGGTGCACTACTGCTTCACTTCCCCCCCCCCCCCCCCCCCCCCACCAAGCACTCCCATTGCCTTGTTGCACAAGAAATTTGAAAAGTAAAACTTCCCTTGTGGACTGGATTCAGTCATGGGCAGGAAAAGTATGGTGGACTGGAAAAATTAGTGCCTTGGGCTACAGTTTTGGGATCCCTGCATTCAAACTTCTGCCTCTGCTACAGCCCGTTGAATTTAATTGGAACACAAAAGGGGGTACAAAAAGGGCATTTGCCCTGGGCCCCTATGCTACAGAGGGCTCCAAGCTTGCCTGAAGCTCAAGTAGATAAGAGTCTACTTGTGGGCTTTGTTCCCTCTTCCAAACTTCTGCCCTGGGCTCTGGCATGGTTAAAACCAGCCTTGACCCCCATACCTAGTAGGATCACCAGAACAGAACATGGAGTTTTCCACATCGACAGCTACTGAAAAGAAACGAAGATTCACTTACATTCTGTTGGCCTGCAGAGTGCCTTGCCTTGTTCACCAGTTCTATCAAAGACGCTATCACCCCCAGTACAAGACCAACAGCAAGAAGAAGAAAGATGCCACCCAGTGTTTGGGCTTGCAGAGGGACCCATCCAGTGCTCCCTTTCTCAGAACAACTACTTTGCCACCACTTTTTGTATAAGTAGTCAAGGTGTCCTGATTCACTTAGTGCCAAGACCTCAACAGATAGATTTTTGATCAGTGGTGAATCTAGAACACAACAGAACACATACGATAGGACATTTGTTATTGACTGCTTTGACAGTATAAATTTTCAAACAGCTGTATTGGGTCTTGGAGAGAATGGGATTCTTTGCAAATGTTTGAGTCTATTTATTGAGATTACCTAAGCATACAGAGCTTTATTTGATGGGTGCTCAATAAATATAATATACAAATAAATAAACATTATCCAAAGAAGGTATTGTATATGAGCTTCCTAGACCACTTTGTTACTTTTATAATGCAACAACCACAGAAGATTTGAAACTGCATCTTCATTGTCTAGTTGCAAGGGCCAATTAGGGAAGGGAATGGTTTTTACAACTGCACTTAAAGTGGTTTACTTTTAGGCATATTTTCAAAGCACTTAGCTTTCCAAAGTTCCATAAGTAGAGGAGTGTGGTAGCCGTGTTAGTCCACTCTTAAGGTTATCAATAGAAATCAAACAAAATAAAACATGGAAAAGAAAATAAGATGATACCTTTTTTATTGGACATAACTTAATACATTTCTTGATTAGCTTTCGAAGGTTGCCCTTCTTCCTCAGATCGGAAATAAGCAAATGTGCTAGCTGACAGTGTATATAAGTGAAAACATTCAAGCATTACTATGACAGTAAAATAGATACCATTGGAGATTCTACATGGAATGTTGCTACTATTGGAGATTCTACATGGAATGTTGCTATTCCACTAGCAACATTCCATGTAGAAGCCTGCGCGGCCACATTGGTGATCCGCAAGGGCCGACTTCTACATGGAATGTTGCTAGTGGAATAGCAACATTCCATGTAGAATCTATAGAAATCAAACAAAATAAAACATGGAAAAGAAAATAAGATGATACCTTTTTTTATTGGACATAACTTAATACATTTCTTGATTAGCTTTCGAAGGTTGCCCTTCTTCGTCAGATCGGAAATAAGCAAATGTGCTACCTGACAGTGTATATAAGTGAAAACATTCAAGCATTACTATGACAGTCTGACAGGGTGGGAGGATGGGGGTGGGTCGGAGGTAGGCATGGGGCCATCAAAGCATATCGTTGATATTCTAACAGGATGGGTGTGGATAGGTGAGGGGTGGGGTGATCAACAGAGACATACAGCTTTATGGTTTATAATGGGCTAGGAACCCCAGATCCTTGTTAAGTCCTTTCTGTTGGGACTTTAGAAGGCTAAGTGCTTTGAAAATATGCCAGTATATACAGGTACTTATTTGTACGTGGAGCAATGGAGGGTTAAGTGACTTGCCCAGGGTCACAGGGAGCTGCAGTGGGAATTGAACCCAGTTCCCCAGGATCAAAGTCTGTGGCACTAGCCACTAGGCAACCTCTCCAGGCTCCAGTATTTTAGGCTATAAAACAGCTTGCTTGCACTCCTACCAGTCAACTTTCCTAATATTTTTAATATATAGTATATGGGTATTGTCTGTCTATTTTGAGTTTGCAGATTCCTCCTGCTCTTTGCTAGCTCAGCTGGTATGAGGGCTGTGAAATGGTGCCAGAGTCCTTCAGTTGCACTTCCTAGAGATCCCTCCCTCTCCCCCCCCCCCCCGCTGGACATGGGTGGCTGCAAGGGGGGCAGGGGGAGAGGAGGGTCGCAGGACATGGGTGGCTGGAGGGGGGCAGGGGAGAGGACGGTCGCTGGACATGGGTGGCTGCAGGGGGGGGGCAAGGGGAGGGTCGGTGGACATGGGTGGCTGCAGGGAGGAGGTGAGGGGAGTCCTAAGACCAGAAAGGTGGGGGTGGAAGGGGGGCCTCAGACCATAAAAGGAGGGGGGAGGGGGCGCACACACACTCACACTCAGTCTCTGTCTATCACATACACTGTCTCTGACACTCTGTCTATCACACTCTCCATCTCTCACACACACTCTCTCTCTCTCAAACATACACTCCGAGGAAAACCTTGCTAGTGCCCATTTCATTTCTGGCCTTGTTTACTAGTATTCTATAATCCACAGGAAAAATTTAGGTTTATTCTATAAAGTAAGCCTAAATTTAGGCATACATTACAGAATACCCCAGGTGTATTTTTTTTCAGCATGAAATTTTCAGGCGCCATATATAGAATCTAGCCCATACCGTAAAACTGGTTTTGGCCCATAAATTGTAACACTGCTCAGTTGAAGAATGTTGACAATTGTCAATTTTAGGATCTAATGAGAACTAGTACCATGAGTTACTGATATCAGTGGAAAAGCCTTGAATGAGTGCCTCTGAAACTCACCCTGCGCAGCAGCGATACCATAGCCCCGTGCGCCAATAATCTCCGGAGCTCTAATTAAATCGCAATGTTTGGCTACAGCAAGATCCTGCATGACAGATTCTCCAAGAAGTGCATATTTGGATTCTTTTACACGCTGGACCCCCTCTTCAAAGGTCTTTACGTAAGCATAGTCTTTTCTCTTCTCCATGTGCTCATAGATCATTTGAAAAGTTGGATGTTTTGAATTCTGGAGTGATGTAAAACAAATATAAGTCAAATGATGCCCCAAAGTTGAGTAACTTAAGAACTATTGGTATTATAATGAGTATCATCATAGATGTATGTCCTCTAAATAACTTGGGTGTAGGTTTACTCTGAGAAATGCAAGGGCTAATTTTTGAAAAATTTATACTAGCATGCTTTTCCTCCACTAACAATCACTCTATAAACAGATTCTCTGTCACACATAAACAAGAAGCCAGTAGATTTGGGGTTTCACCAACTGAAATCCTGCACCTTATTGAAGTCTGGAATGGCAACTTTTTGTTATAAATCATAAATTTATTGGTTTCATGTTCATTTGTGATAGAGAATCTACTGTTGATAGGAAATCCCCCCCCCCCCCCCCCGAAGTTATGCTGAAATGGAGCATTATGAACAGACATGAGGGCTTCCAACATGAAATTACTGCCAAGAATGTAATTGAGGGCACCCCAGAGGATCTCTCTGGTGAAAAAGAAGAGGTGGTTTAAATACAATCTTTCTGTCATTAATTTTGACTCTACTATTAAAACCAGACATACCTTAAAGAAGTTATATGTGGAAGAGCCATTGAGGGTTCCAAACTCAATGGATTTTTGCTTCACGAGATCTTCGAAGGTTTGAATTGTTGGCATTTGATGGCTCTCATAGTTCAAAAAGGCAGCAAAGTTGGCAATGTAAGCAGCTAGGAGGACCACTGTAAATATCCACCAGACTGTGGCAATAATACGTGCAGAGAAGGCCTTAGGGTGGGGCTCCGCACCTACGGAGAAGATGAAAAATGCCCCACAGATTTCCCCGTTAACCCCAGTGATAGGCTGCATGAAGATATCACTTGATCACTTGTTTTACAAAAAGAATTTAAAAGGCCAAATAATTCTCCCTCCAGATTCTTAGGGCTATGGTAGTGGTGTACAGTTGTGGGGAGTGGGTTTTGGGGGGCTCAGCACACAAGGTAAGGGAGCTATGCACCTGGGAGCAATTTCTGAAGTCCACTGCAGTGCCCCCTAGAGTGCCCGGTTGGTGTCCTGGCATGTGAGGGTGACCAGTGCACTACAAATGCTGGCTCCTTCCACGACCAAAGGGCTTGCATTTGGCCAGGTTTGAGATGGCCGGTCCCGGTTTCCATTATGACCGAAAACCGAAGCCAGCCATCTCTAAACCTGGCGATCTCAACATTTGATCTAAATGTTGAGATTTGGCCAGCCCCGACCGTATTATCGAAAGAAAAGATGGCCGGCCATCTTTTTCGATAATACGGTTGGCTCCGCCCCTTTACGGAGCCGGCCCCGGAGATGGCCTCTAAGTACCACTGAAAATGACCGGTTAGCCCCAAACAGGCAATTTACCCATCCAGCAGCCATTTCTGGCTGGTTAAATCACATTCAATATGGTGTCCATAGTTTCTAAATACTTCGATTCCCCTTCATTCCACCTCCCTCCAAGCACTCCCGATTTCACTGTATGAAGGAATTTGGAATTCTGATTTTGCTAAGAAACAAGAGACCACAAGTGCTTGCATGCAACAACAACAAAAAAAAGCAGGACTGGGTTGATCCAAAAGGAGACCAGCTGGTAGGTCAAACATCTACTATTTGTCTACTAAAGAGAGAAGCAGAACATTAAAACTGTGAACAGCTTACCTTTTAAAATGTGACTAAAAAGAATTTAAGGGGTCTTTTTACTAAGGGTGCGTTGAAAAACGGCTTGCGGTAGTGTAGGTGCAGAGTTTGGGCACGCGCCGATCTATTTTTCAGCGCACCCGTAAAAAAGGCCTCTTTAAAATTCTTGCCGAAAACGGACGTGTGGCGAAATCAAAATTGCCGCGAGTCCATTTTGGGTCTGAGACCTTACCGCCAGCCATTGACCTAGCGGTAGACTCATGCGGTAACCGGGCGATAATGACCTATGCGTGTCAAGTGCCACTTGGCGCGCATCCGATACACGCATCCAAAAATAAAAATTATTTTTCGGATGCGCGTATCGGACGCACACCAAAAATGAAATTACCGTAAGAGCCATGTGGTAGCCGTGCGCTACCTCCATTTTTGCGCACGTTGGGCCCGCGTAGACGCTTACACGGCTTAGTAAAAGGGCCCCCTAAGCTCTCTGAAATGAAAATGACACTTACCTTGCAGAGTAAGTGCTCCAGCACCAAACCACAGACTATTAAGAAAAGTAAATTTGTTTTTCTCGCTCTGAGGCTCTTTCCATTCAATGGGGCTCAGCCTAAGGAGAGAAAACCAGTGTTACTCACATAACTCAGCAAAGCAACACAGCCACATACTGGGATCCTGATGCATGGTCATGACTTTTACTGGATGTAAACTCAAAGCTAAGGGCAACAGTGATTTTACACTGCACAGACAGATGCAGCAGAAGCCACAAATCAGTCTTAAAACCTGTCGGTGCTGAATATGGAACCAGTGCTTACAAGATGGGACATTTCATGCACTCTTTGCCATATGAATATCCACTGTGCTTTTAGGCATGGATACTGACATTGGACTCGATTCAGTAAATGGTGCCCCAATTTGGGTGCTGAAAAAAAAATGTACGCTGAGCACTATTCTATAAATGATTATTTGGATTTTACTCACACCTTTTTCAGTAGTAGCTCAAGGTGAGTTACATTCAGGTACACTGGTCACCACGCGTGTAGCGCATGAGCCTTTACCGCTAGATCAATGGGTGGCATTAAGGGCTCAGGCCGTTTATGGGCGTGCACTGATTTCATTTTTACCGCAGGCCCTTTTCCCGTACCATTAAAATAAAAAGCCATTTTTTGTAGATGCGGTTAAAAACTGGCCTGGTGCACACGTGCCTACATTACTGCAGGCCACTTTTTACTGCGGCCTAGTAGAAGGACCCCTAAATTTGTACTTGAGGCAATGGAGGGTTAAATGACTTGCCCAATATCACAAGGAGCAGCAGTGGGATTTTGAACAGGTCACCTCTGGATATCAAGACTGGTGCTCTAACCATTAGACCACTGCTCCACTCCAAGCTGGGATCCATGTCCAACGTTAGGCATGTTGATTTACGCCAACTGTAGCCTGCTATAAATCCTCATGCATAAATTAGGCGCAGATCCTCCGACTTCTATAATACAGCACTCATCTTTAGTGTGCACACCTGACCCACCCATGCCACTTCCATAATCATGCCCCCTTTTCAGTTACACACTAAATGATTTGCACGTGCCTCTTTATACAATAGCGCTTATCAAGATGTGCATGAAAATCCAAATTGTTGCCAATTAATACCAATAATTGATTGCTAGCACCCAATTATTGGTGCTAGTTTAGTTATTTGTTGCAATTGTATCCCACATTTTCCCACCTTTTTGCATCGTGCAGGACAACGTGCAGGACGTCAGACTCACAGAAACAGAACGAAGCCCTGCAGATCGTTGTACGTGCAGGACGTCAGACTCAGTCAGAAACCAAACGAAGGAAGAAGACTTCGGCTGGCGGGGGTTGGGGTCCCCTGCCAGCAAAGGTGGTAGGCGACGGCGATGGCGGGCGGGGGGGGGGTCGAGAGGGTCATCGGTGGGGGGGGGGTCAAAGTTGTTGGAGGTGTCAGCAATGGCAGGCGGGCAGAGGGGGGGGGGGTAAAATGTGCCCCCTCACCTTGGCTCTGGACCCCCCTACTGTTGAAGTCTGGCTACGCCCCTGCATTGAACAGTGCTGGCATACAATAGAAGAGTGCTTTATTAAGTGGACCTTTTCCATTTACTGCAGCTCTGAGATTACAAAGAGTACTGACAATGTTTTATTTTGATATTACTGCAGAGTGGGGTGGATTGGACATGGGGCCCCTTAATGTTTACTGTGGTTCTTCTTACTCGCCACTCAATATGTGGAAGACAATGCTGAGGGTGATGTTGATAAGGGAGGAAGGGAGAAGGCAAGGGGTTGGGCTAGGGCAAGAGTGGGTGAGGCAAGGAGTTGGGAGGGCCAGGTTTGGAGAGGAGGATCTTGGGGTTTGGGAGTGGTAGGGATTCTTGGGAGGGGAGAGGGGAAGACAGGTTTATTAAATGAATTTTCAAGGGACATTTTTGCTCACATGACAGCTGCACACTTGTGGTCTCTGGATTTGCAGTGTAATGTTGAGCCACAGCTCTTGCAATCTTATGTGGTCAGCCAGAGGAGCAAAAAGGTGGATAGTGTCTCCCATCGGGAAACACTTTACAAATTTGTGTTACAGTTATATGTATCACTGAGACATGCTTGTTGTGCGGGTTATACCACTCATGGATATTGCTCTAAATGTAATTCTACAAACACATCTTTGGGTCATATGTTTTGGAGTTGCTTGAGTGTTGGAAGATTTTGGAAGCACTCCCTTCAGGAGTGGTGATGTACAGTGAAAATTGACTCTTTGCATTTGTTTGGGCAGTTTATTTTAAGTGCCCCAGGGATTTTGTCTTTTTCTTTAATGAACTGTTTTATTTAGCCTTAAAACTAGGGTTACCATATGTCCGGATTTACCCGGACATGTCCTCTTTTTGAAGACATGTCCGGGCAACCGGGCAGGTTTTGCCAATCTGCCCGTTTGTCCGGATTTCTGGACAAACGGGCAGGCTGGTGGGCAGACAAATGGGCAGATTGCTAGCCGCCCTTCCCCTTACTTACTACTGCCCTGGTGGTCTAGTGACCTCTTCCGCCTTTGCAGCAGGAAAGAGCCCCCTTTTTCCTGCCCGGAGCGCTGCCCTGCACACAACCTTCCTGTTGCTGATCTCGGTGCCGATTCAAAATGGCCACCGAGAGTTGAAGTGACCTCGTGAGACTTCAAAACTCAGTGGCCATTTTGAATCGGCGCCGAGATCGGCAACAGGAAGGTTGTGTGCAGTGCAGCGCTCTGGGCAGGAAAGAGGGGGCTCTTTCATGCCCCGAAGAGGTCACTAGACCACCAGGGCAGTAGTAAGGTAAGGGAAGGGGGTGACGGGGAGGGGGGGTGGTGGGGTGTGTGACAGGGGGGAGAAAAATGTGACATGGATGGAGTGAGGGTGTGAAAGGGGTGGGGTGGGTGTGACAGGGGTGGGGTGGGGTGTGTGGTGGGGCGGGGCATGTGTCCTCCTTTTTGGGGGACAAAATATGGTAACCCTACTTAAAACCATTCTATTTTCTTGGACTCATCCAGAGGCCCCATCCACATCACTGGTGTACCTACCTGATAGAACAGATACAATTAGAGAGGCTGCTAGTAATTGACTTTCAAAGCCCTAAAAGTCAGGCTTTTCAAACTAATTGGGAGCCTTTTTGGCTATCTTTATCTTACCAAGCTTGCAGCAGACTATTAAACATCTCATGTTGGTTCTCGTGTTTGGCTGTGGATTGCATAACGACTCTACAGTGGTGGATAGGTGTCATCTGATTTAGGAATGGGGGAGATATGGAGGGAGAGAGGGGTTTGGTACTGGTTATCATTTCTTATTTATTTATTGGGATTTATTAACCGCCTGTATGAAGAGATTCACCCAAGGCGATGTACAGCAGGTACAGTTTAACATAAAACTTACAATTTTGTTAACAGTATGACAATAATAAAATAACCAAGAATAAACATAAATACAATAAATGAGGTAAACTTGAAAACAGTAAATTCAAACCTAATAATAGAACTGCCGTGAAGCAGTATCAAAAATATACACATTTAACAGCAGTGAAATTCAAATACCAGAGATATAATACAATGTTAGCATAATACTAATAATACACCTACTAAGCATGCATTAGAACATTCAACTAACATAGATATGATGCTAAAGATTTTCTACAATATGGCTTACCGTATAGCTGAGGAACCAAAAGCAGATATATGATGGGATCAAGATGAGTGCTACAGAGTCGGTTGGGATAATTTGATGGTTAGCTATAATTTGATGTATGCTTGCTTAGTAATAAAAATGATTGAAACTTAAATGTCTAATGACCAGTTAGTGCATGTCTAAAACCCAAAATAAGCGCCTTAATTAACTGCCAGTTTATGCACCTCTAGAACTTGAATAGAGGAGTAGCCTAGTGGTTAGAGCACTGGGTTGGCCAACAGGGAAGCCTTGTTTACATCCCCCTTCTGCTCCTTGAAATCTTGGCAAGCTATTTAACTCTCCATTGCCTTAGGTGCAAGATTAGGGGGTCTTTTACTAAAACTTAGTTTGAGTTACCTGCAGCAGGGTCCATAGGAATAAAATGGGCCCTGCTGCAGAACTCAAGCTAAGCTTGACCTCCTTAGATTATAAGCATTCTGGGACATGGAAATGCCTAGCATACCTGATGAAACTTTGCTTCTACTGAAAAATGTGTGAGCTCAAACAAAATATTAAAAAAAACACCTTAATATGCATTCAAGGAAACAAAACAAATGAAATCATGCCCCTAAATCTTTGTTGATCCAATGAAAATTATCACAAGCTAGAGAGATCCCTTTAGAACCTTTCACTACAGAATGAAGAATATCACAACCCCCAATATTCTTGTTGATATAAACCATGATATGCCACAACGTAAGTGGTAGGTGTGATGGAATCTAGCTTGCTAGATGCTTCCATGACTTGCTGAAGCTAAGGCAGGATCAGAAACATAGAGCGAAAGATGTAAATCGGTCTTCTACCTGCCCACAAGGAAGAGGCAAATGCAGGTGGCCAGATATGCGATGACAATGCTAACCCAGGTCTCCTTGCTGAAGGGATTCAGGAAGTGGAAGAAGAAGGGACCCTCGGCCGTAGTGTCCCTCTTCAACAGGATGCTGATCCCAGTTTGGATGAAGGGCTTGGTAAAAGATATGGTTTGCTCTCTCACTGAAGTGATGGTTAATGGAGCCACTGCTAGATCTGCTTCCTGCAAAAGAGTGAAATGCTCTTAGAGCATCACCGCAAACGTTCATAGAAACAGAAACATAGAAAAAATGACAGCAGATAAAGACCTGCCCATCCATGCCATCTAATATCCTTTTCACTCCCTTAAGGATCCTATGTACTTGTCCCAAGCTTGCTTGAACTCAGATACGGTCTTTGTCTCCACCACCTTCCTTTCCATGAAAACGTATTTCCTCCAGTTACTCCTGAATCTGTCCCTTTTCATCCTATGAACCCCTCATTTCAGAGCTTCCTTTCAATTGAAAGAGACTGACCTCCTACATTTATTCCATGGAGGTATTTGAACATCTGTAATATATCTCCCCTCTCCTGCTTTTGTACCACAACAGCCCAGAAGTAGCTCCCAGCCCCAGTGTGTGCCATTTCTGGCACTACAAAAATATTTTTATTTTTGTAGTGCTGGTGTTTACCAGTGGACTTTGATCCTGGGGAACTGAGTTTGATTCCCACTGCAGCTCCTTGTGACTCTGGGCAAGTCACTTAACCCTCTATTGCCCCTGGTACAAAATAAGTACCTGAATATATGTAAACCGCTTTGAATGTAACTGCAAAAACCTCAGAAAGTCGGTATATCAAATCTCATTTCCTTTTTCCTATTGGAGATTCTAGATGGAATGTTGCTACTATTGGAGATTCTACATGGAATGTTAATGTTGCTATTCCACTAGCAACATTCCATGTAGAAGCCTGCCCTTGCAGATCAGCAACACGGCCACGCAGGCTTCTGTTTCTGTGAGTCTGACATCCTGCACGTACGTCAGACTCACAGAAACAGAAGCCTGCGCGGCCGCATTGGTGATCTGCAAGGGCAGGCTTCTACATGGAATGTTGCTAGTGGAGGAGTAGCCTAGTGGTTAGTGCAGTAGACTTTGATCCTGGGGAGCTGGGTTCAATTCCCACTGCAGCTCCTTGTGAATCTGGGCAAGTCACTTAATCCTCCATTGCCCCTGGTACAAAATAAGTACCTGAATATATGTAAACCGCTTTGAATGTAGTTGCAAAAAACCTCAGAAAGGTGGTATATCAAGTGCCATTTCCCTTTCCCTTCCCTACCTGGCGGTAATTGGGTAGTGCCGTGTGCTGCCCAGTTACTGCCAGGTTAGCACGGGAGCCCCTACCACCACCTCAGTGGGTAGCGGTAAGTGCTCCCCCTTGAAATGGCCATGCGGCAAGTGGTTCGCTTGCCGCATGGCCATTTCTTTAAAAAAAAGATAGCCTTTTACCCGCTGTGGAAAAAGGGGACCTCAACGTGCATCAAAAAACATGTGCTGATGCCAGTGCAGGCCCCCTTTTACTGCAGCTTGGTAAAAGGACCCCTAGATCAGGGAACTCACTGTATCAGAGGAAAGATAGATTTTTATGCTTTGCACCTGAAAGCTGAAAGTGTTTTGACTAATAATTAATTTCTTCATTTACTGTTCATAGGGTCAATTAATGGCAGCTTTGACGCATGTAAGTGGCACCTACCTCTAGGTAAAATGGATTTGTTGTAAAGATTAAGAATGAGGACACCAGTAACAAAAGAATGTCTTTGCAAAAATGAGCCTGTTTTTTCCATAGTGGTTTTTAGGAATTGTTTCCCACTTTCGTTTTTGCAGTCTCTCGCAAAGAGTCGGTAAGAGTTAACCTGTTTGGGATTACTGGTAGTAAAGGTCTACGATGTTAACTGCTCATTTTTGTTAAGCCATTCTTTTGTTTCTGGCGTCCTCTTTCTTAATCTTTAGAGTAAATCCATTTTTGGTAGATAGTTTAGTTTGTCTTTTTGCTCTTCCAAAATTTACCCATCTCTAGGTGCCAGTCGCATTATTATTTAATTACTTATTCACCTTGGGCTTTGGCCTTTCAATCTTTTGACTCACCCTGATGAATTATGGAAGAAATTCTCTCTCTTTGTTGTGAGCAGCCCAGAGTCAATTTTCATTAGTCGGATCTGAGTTTCCAGTAGGTGCCATTTTTGAGAACTATAGTTAATTTGATTGAGAAATAAAAGCTGGTTTTCTACATCAAAGCCATCACAGCACCTGTAATATCTCCCCATGTAAAGTTACCTTTCGGATGATCTCGCCAACCATCCCATTCCAATTCCCGTCATTGTCCCGCATGCCATATCGTCCATCCTTCACCGTGGCCACCAGGTATTTGAATCCCAGTTTTTCGGAGAGTTTGCTCAGGAGGTCGATGCAGTATCCTTCCAGTTCTGAACCTTTACTCATGGCGAAGGGTCTCTCCTACAAGAAAACATTCTTATATTGTGAGTGCTTTGCTAGCGCTTTGGGAAGCAGTGGACTGGGTGAGAAATGACTTCCAATCGATCATGCATTGGGCGGTATTGCTTCCTTGTTGGAGATAACTGTAACAGTTCTAAATTCCTGAAACAAATATCCCCAAACAACATTTGTGACTTTTCATACCTGTTGGGAGGTAGCCAGAAATATAATGCAGATCCAGCTTCTAAAAGGACGAGGTTTCTGCTTTCATTTTAAAATAGTATGAACTTGCCAATGATATTCTTATTTTATTTTGAGTCATAAAAACTAACACAATATCATCTTTGTTGTTTTTGTGATTTTAGTGCATGCTAAAATGTTTTAGTATGTGCATTCCTCCAAATTCTGTAAAAGTTGCCAAAACTTATGTATGCAAATGTGGACGCGTGCCCAATTTGCACCCATAATTTAATTAAACAAGCTAATTAGTGCCAATAATTGGCTTTTTAACAAGCTATTATTGGCACTAATTCAATTTAATTGAATTGTACACATAATTTGGAAAAGGGGGTATGGAAATGGGAGGGTCATGGCCATTCCTAAAATTAATGCACATTGTTGTAGAATAACGGGAATATGCGCCGAAAGTAGGTGCGTACATTTGCATCACGTTTCAGTTGGTGCAAATGGCCGTTCCTAAAGTTGGGAGGGATTTCTGGACATAAGTCTAGTCGATAAACTGCACTTAACTTTAAGCGCAGCTTATAGAACAGCACTTTTTTCAGCCCTGATTTTTTTTGGCGCCATATAGAAACATGATAGTGGTTGCTGTGGATGGGGGCTCTTATCTACTATCTCCTCCTTTCCCTAAGAGATCCCATGTGCCTGTTCCACGCTTTGATGCAAAGAGTCTGTGTGAAACAACACACTTTATATCATGAATTTGATATTAGCTTGGCCTCCCCATTGTGTTAAGATTTAACCCGATCCCTTGCTCCTGCACCCTCCATCCCTGGACCTCCTGGATGACCATAGATGAATTTTCTTTGCCCTGCCTTACCAGGATGGTTGTCACGGTCAAAATCTGCTGGCTCTGTCTCTTTGATCTCCCATTCTTCTCAGTCTGCAATGGGAAACATTCAACACAAACATTAGAATAATAAAGGTCAGATAAGATTTTAAACATATCTTAAAGACATAAGAGTCCAGGAGCGTAGCTAGGTGGGGCCATTGGGGCATGGGCCCCCACAGATTTAGTCCTGGACCCCTCTACTTTTGACCCCCCCCCCCCCGCCACTTTTGACTCCCCCCGTCGCCACCGCCACAAGGCACATGCAGGCCATCAGGACTCACAGCACAGATCAGCGAACGCGCTGGAGACCGGCGCTCAAGAAGACTAAGGCTGGCGAGGGTTGGGGACCCCCGCCAGCAAAGGTACCTTGCGGCTTGGTCGACGGTGGCGGGTGGGAGTTGAAAGTGGCAGAGGAGTGTCGAGGCGGGGGGAGGCAGGCTAAAATGTGCCCCCCCCCCACCTTGGGCTCTTGACCCCCCTCCCATCGAGGTCTGGCTACGCCCCTGAGTAAGAATCAGCTTGTATGTGTGTATGAATGTGATTATGCCAAGGACCAGGGAAAACATGGTTCAAATCTCCCCTTCTGCTGCTGTTCTTGGGCATGCTAAAAATTGCATTTGAAAATGTGGGTGTATGCCCAACTTGTATGTGCAATTTAATTGAATAACAAGCTAATTAATGCTGATAATTGGCTTTTTAACAAGAAATTATTGGCACTAATTAGAATTAATTAAAATCTATGCACCTAACTTTACACTTGAGACAAAAAAGGGAGCGTGGAAATGGGAGGGTCATGGGCGGATCAGGGGCATTCCTTTTGGTTATGTGCATAATTATAGAATATGGTGGGATCTGCGCCTAATTTAGGCATGAGACATTTGTACTACGTTTCCATTGAACTGGCTATGCCTCAAGATTCCCGGGCATAAGTGCTATTCTGTAAACTGCGCCTAACTTTAAGTGCAGGTTATACGATAGCACTGAGCGTGTTTTTTTGGTGCTGATTTTTTTGGCATCACATATAGAATTTAGTCCTTAACGCTACATTACCCCAGGTAAACACTTACCCTCAGATTCTATATATCGCGCCAAGATTTCCATGTGGAAATTGAAGCATATTCCATAACAGTGCGTATAAACTAATTGGTTAACAAGACAATCAGCACTGATAATTGCCAATTATCAAGCAATTATTGACACTAATTGGCATTAATTTGAATTTACATGCAGAATTGTCTAGGTGTATTCCATAATGTGCTGCATATAAATTCTAAGTGACGTGCAGGGGCATAATCGAACGGCGCCGGCCATCTATATGGCCAGCGCTGTGAATTGGCGCCCCGACCGTATTATCGAAAAAAGATAGCCGGATATCTTTTGTTTCGATAATACGGTTGGAGCCGGCCAAATCTCAGCATTTGGTCCGGCTTTAGAGATGGCTGGCATTGGTTTCCGGCGATAATGGAAACTAATGCCGGCGATCTCAAACCCGGCCAAATGCAAGGTATTTGGTCGTGGGAGGATCCAGCATTTGTAGTGCACTGGTCCCCCTCACATGCCAGGACACCAACCGGGCACCCTAGGGGGCACTGCAGTGGACTTCAAAAATTGCTTCCAGGTACATAGCTCCCTTACTTTGGGTGCTGAGCCCCCCAAATCCCCCCCCCCCCCAAAACCCACTCTCCACAACTCTACACCACTATCATAGCCCTAAGGGGTGAAGGGGGGCACCTACATGTGGGTACAGTGGGTTTTGGAGGACTCCCATTTACCACCACAAGTGTAACTGGTAGGGGGGGATGGGCCTGGGTCCACCTGCCTAAAGTGCACTGCACCCATTAAAAACTGCTCCAGGGACCTGCATACTGTTGTCAGGGAACTGGGTATGACATTTCAGGCTGGCATAGAGGCTGGCAAAAAATGTTTTTTTAATTTTTTGGGGGGGTTGGGAGGGGGTTGGTGATCACTGGGGGAGTAAGGGGAGGTGATCTCCCATTCCTTCCGGTGGTCATCTGGTCAGTTGGGGCACTCTTTGGAGGCTTGGTCCTAAAAATAAATGGACCAAGTGAAGCCGGCCAAGTGCTCGTCAGAGCCGGCCTTCTTTTTTCCATTATCAGCCGAAGCCGGCCATCTCGTAACCACGTCCCCGTCCCGCCTTCTGTACCCTGCCGAAACGCCCCCTTTAATTTTGGCCGACCCTGCGACGGAAAGCAGTTGAAGCCGGCCAAAATCGGCTTTCGATTATACCGATTTGGCCGGCATTAGGAGATGGCCGGCCATCTCCTGATTTGTGTCGGAAGATGGCCAGCCTTCTCCTTCAAAAATAAGCAGGATAGTTGAAAAGGGGGCATGGAACAGACAGATCATGGGCATTTCTAAAATCTATGTGCATCGTTATAGAATACACCTGGCCTGTGCCTAATTTAAGTGTCGGCATTACACCAGGTAACTGTCAACGACTAAATTTAGTTGTGCATATGGACATTTGATATATTCTATAAACCATGTGGAAATTTAGGCTTATTCTATTTTAAAAAATGCCTAAATTGAGGTGTACTTTATAGAATGTGCTTAAGCAAATTTAATTTTGGCACCAAATGTTTAGGCATGATATAAAGAATCTAGTCCTTAAGGGGCAATTCAAAAAAGGTTGCCTGTATTTAGACGCCAAAATTTAGCCTGCTAAGTGTGAATTCTATAACAGCAATCACATGGATAATAAGTTGTTATAGAAAACTAGCATAAATCACCATTTACATATGAACATTTAGTCGCGGCCACACATAGCAGCTGTATGGCAGATGTAAATGACTGTAGTCTATAAGGTTAGTACATAAGTATTAGGCTCAACCCTGCTCTGCCCAAGCTGCTCCCATGTTCCCTTGCAGTTGCGCATGATAGAAACTGTGCATGACAATTATAGAAAAGCGAGCAACTGCACTTACATGTGTAAGTATGAATTAGTATCAATTAATACCAATTAACTGCAATTAACACCAATATTGGTTGTTAGCAGCAAGTATGGCCTAATTAAGGATGCCTAGAGGCTGACCAAAACCAAATTCGTGGCTAAAATAGCAACTTGGTTTCAGGTGGAATCGCAACTGAAATTGAAAATGGCGCCTCGCGGGTCTTCCTGGGCCAGCCACTGCTGCTGCCACAGCACACCTCTCCGGAAGAAGGCCGGCCAGCTGGCCACCCAATCCCAACCCCTTCACCCTCTCACCACCTGAAGGCCCTCTCCAGACCTACTTTTGCTTTATATAGCCTGGTGGTCTAGTGGCTTCTTCTGAGCACGAGCGATCCCAGTCACTGTTGCCACCGCAGGTTCCTCAGGACTTCCCATGACAGTCTCATGTAAATGCTGTGGGAGGTCCTGGTAGCCATTTTGGCTGAGGAACCTGCAGGGGAAAGAGCAACTGGGGACTGACCTTGCTCAGAAGAAAGCCACTAGATCACCGGGCTGTTTAAAGGTAGAACTGGGAGGACTGAGGGGTTGGGGACAGATGGCAGACCAGTCCAGGAGGACCCATTCTTTTCCAAGGGGGTAGCAGCAGAGAGTGATTGTGGGGGTGGGGATGGAAGTTTGGTATCAGCTGAAAATGCCCGAGGATTTTCAGCTGAAAACTGAATCCGGATTTCGGATCAGTTTCGGTGCTAAATTCGAAACCGAAATTTGGTCATCCTCTAAGGGTGCCACATGTATAACTGCCAGTGTTCTAGCTACTGTGAACTGGCTAAAGGAAGCAAACTTTTTATTTGAAGACTTGTAAACCTTGTTCTGAAGTCTGGCTAAAGCCAGACCTGTAAACCCAAAAAGAGAGAAAGAGAGGAGAAATTTACAGACTGTGTTTGGGATGTGGCAATCACAAGCTACAGACTATATTTTGGGCCCTGTCAGCCACAGGCCTGGTTAAGACTTTGTTCCCTGAAGTATGGAGATTTTACATTTGTTCCTGGGCCTCTGAAGTAACAGGCCTCAGTCTGAAGTTTAATAAAACACTTATTTCATGTTTACAACCTTGTCTAGCTGTGTTATTGTGAAAGCCCATCCTCAACCTCTATTTTTCCTAATAGAGGAAAGATCATAAGGTAATTAATTGCAAAGAAAAGTTAAAGGCATCAGATCAGAACCCTGGTCCGTCCAAGTGAATGAGAAGTCCCAAGGAGCAGGGCTCAAATTCCAGGTGAAACATCAGAAATGGTCACTATTTTAAGCTGAGCGAGTTAGGAAGCCATTATTATGCACAGAAGAGAGTATTTTAAAATGTTAGGGTTTCGGATGGACTGAGATTTATATTTTCTATAGCTTTTCTTAATGATCACCTCGTTCACTCTATTAAAAAGGGTGTTTTTTTTTAATCTCGGCCAACCAAAAGCCAATCAAGATGACACAATCTCCTCCACAGGAGTACAGCACTATTGTAATATACCTTCAAAAGAAGTGCAAAACAAACCTTTCAAAGGTTAATTTCATCAGAACATGCAGCTCTCTGAGAGCAGTATCAAGCAGAAGTATAACCTCAGTATAAAGAATCCAGTTTGAGTACACTAATGGTTAGAACAGTGACCCAGCGGCATAGCAAGAGCGGGGCGGTGGGGGGCAGCCCGCCCCGGGTGCACGCTGCTGGAGGGTGCAGAGAGCAGCCGTGCGCTTGTCGGCTCCGCTGGTTCCCTGCTCCCTCTGCCCTGGAATAGGTTACTTCCTGTTCTGGGGCAGAGGGAGCAGGGAGCCAGTGGAGCCAACAGGCGCGCGGCTGCTCTCTGCACCCTCCAGCAGCCAAGAATGCACCTGGGGGGGGAGGGGGTGTCATTGCACCGGGGGGGGAGGGGGGGCTTGATGCGCCGGGGGGATGGACGCCGCTGCACCCGGGAGGGTGATGCGCAGGGGCAATCCGCCCCGGGTGGTAGCCGACCTAGGATCGCCACTGCAGTGGCCTAAGAACCAGGGAAGCAGGGTTCAAATTCCACTACCATTCCTTGTGATCTTGGCCAAATTGCTTAACCCTTTATTGCCTCAGGTAAAAATTGAGGGGTTCTTTTACTAAGGTGTGCTGAAAAATGGGCTGTGGTAATGTAGGTGCGTGTTGTGGACACGCGCATATCCGTTTTTCAGCGCACCTGTAAAAAAGGCCTTTTTAAAAACTTTTGCCGAAAATAGACGTGCGGCAAAATAAAAATTGGCGCACAACCGTTTTGGGTCTGAGACCTTACTGCCATCCATTGAGTTAGCGGTAAGGTCTCTCGTGTTAACCATGCGGTAATTGCCTACGCACATCAAGTCGGGGGTTACTGCCCGATTTTCGCCACGAAGCAGAAAATAAAATATATTTCCGGGTGTGCGTAGCAGATGCGCATCAAAAATGAAATTACCACATGAGCCAGGCGGTAACTCCAAATTGACGCACATATTGGGTACCCGTGGGCGCCTACATGACTTAGTAAAAGGCACTCCTCAGGACATGAACCCTCCAGAGACAGAAAAATACCTAAATGTACACAACTTGCAGGTAGTATATAAGAAATTCTAATGATGAAATGCATCTTAGATTCTGTAACCAGCATGATCACTGCATTCCTATTCAGGATGAAATCGCTGAATTTTAATACAAGAAAAACATAGCAAACCTCATCTAGGACAGCTTGGCTTTCTTGAGCACCTGGAAATAACCAAACAAAATACGTTTTTTGAAACATTATTTTTGCAAGATAATATTTTACAAGTTCACATGGTTGCCCAGGGTTTTATGCAGGCAGAGAACAAAATGATATACACTTAAGCATTCCTGGAGATAGAGAATGAAAGGAATGTGGTAATGCTCAGCATGTATGCATGTATTTTATAAAATATACACACACGTGACAATTCTTACCAGCACATAGAAATACAAATTTCCTCCTGCCTTAGAACAGGGGTAACTCAGTGCAGCAGCTTTCAGGTAGGTTCTTTATAAAAGTACCTGGGCACCTGTGTGCCTTCCTTCCTAGGTGCCCTGATATAAAATTACTCTATGTGCAAGATGTCATTTGCTTGCCCTACAGATTGGGTGCAGGAATTGGCGCGAAGCATGAGCCTATAAAAGGAGTGTGCTCTGTATAGAATCATGCTTAGTGCTGACCTTTTCTGGCACCCATTTTTGAGTGTGATTTTGTAGAATCTGGCCCTATGTGACCTATTGATCTTACGATTCGTGGAGGCATATTTTCAGAGTACTATGGAGTTGCAGGAAGAAGGGCCCTGCCATGGCGGCGGGGACTCTTTTTAATGTAGACTCTAGGCCAGTGGCGTAGCTACGTGGGTCCAGGGGTGCCTGGGCCCCCGTAGATTTGACCCTGGATCCCCCTGCTGATGACCCTCTCGACCCCCCTCCCGCTGCCAACCCTCCCCTGTCGTCACTGTGGCCTACCTTTGCTGGCGGGGATTGGGGTCCCCCGCCAGCAAAGGTAGCCCACGGCAACGGCGGGGGAGGGTTGGCAGCAGGAGGGGGGTCAAGAGGGTCATCGACAGGGGTCGTCAAAGTTGGCGGCGGCGGGGGGGGGGGGGGGGTAGTCCCGAAAGAGTGAGCGGTAAGTGTAAAAGGGCCCCTTAGACTTACAAAGTTCTGTAATAACCTATGGAACTTTGTAAGTCTTAAGTGCTTTGAAAATAAGCCCCTCTTGGGATCATTTCTTAATGGCATGCACTAACGCTGATAGGGGGTAATGTTCTAAAGGTCGCCTGAAGTTAGGTGCCAGAAATATCCACGCTAAACCCGAATTCTGTATCGGCAATTATGTGCCTAATTGCTGTTCAAGAGTATGAGTGTAAGTCCATAATTACACACCTAACTTTAGGTGCGAGCAGTCAATGGTTGTGGTAAATACTCACACCTAACTTAGTAATTAGGTGCATAACTGCTAGTATTCTAGAACCCAGGCGTATAAGTTGCTAGGCACGCCCCGACCCACCCATGCCCCTCCCACATGCATGCCCCCATTGCAGCTGCAGTCTATGGATTTTGCGTGCACAATTTGTATTCTGACTATGGGCAGTTATGCGCAAAACTGCTAATTAGTGCCAATTAGCACCAATTTGATTTATTGACTTGATATATCACTTAACACTTCTGTAAAGTTTATCCCCGGTTATCCCCCTCTGAATATCGGCAGATAACTGGTTAAATGCAGCCATTCTGGCTAGTTAAATAGCACTGAATATTAGGGGGATAGAACATAGCAACAGTAATTATTCATAATTATAGCCAGTAATTGGTTGTTAATTCCAATTAGCAGCCAATTATCAAGTTATGTTTGTAATTGACACTATTCTATAATTTGTACACAAGTTTATAGAATTAGGCAGTTACACCCTAATTCTATAAAAGTCACCAAAAACTGTGCACGCAAATTTGGACATGCGTTCAATTTGCGCATGCATTTTAATTGAACGACACCCCTAAATTTTACGTGTGTCCCAGAAAAAGGGTGCAGAAATGTGAGAGTAATGGGCGTTCTGGGGCAATGCATGGGTGTATATTCCAGTTACATGTTTTTATTAATTGTATGTATATTTTTTTTGTTACCCGCTTTGGGTAAAGGCGAGATACAAATAAAATAAATAAAATAATACATAGAATAAGGGGGTTCTGCATGTAAATTTAGGTGGGGCATTTGCACCACATTTTTACTGATAGAAATGGACGTGCCTAAATTTATGCGTGACCCACGCACTTAAGTGCTATTCTATAAACTGCACCGAAGTTTAGGCGTAGCTTATAGAATAGCACTTAAGCGTTTTTTTTCTGCACTGATTTTTTAGGCACAATTAATGCCTGTTATTTGCATTCAGAGCCAATTGCATGAAAAGAACCCTCTGCCAACTAATGCATAAATAACATTAGCCTGTCTTAATTGTTAGTAAATGAGAATCTTTGTTTTACACTTGATTAAATTCTTTGGATGAGGTTATTTCAAGTTGCTGCAACAAGAATTATATTATGCATTATTGCGTGGACCGACGTTACTTTTACTGGATGTAAAAACAATGAATTATATGATTTTAGGGTTAAAATGTCAAAGTTCATTTTACATTCTTTCAGGATCTAAACTGTGATATTGTGAGTTGAAATTATTTATGGTTTTATATTACATCCAACTCTGGACCAAAACAAGTCAGATTTTATCAGACAGAAAGTCAAAAGTGAGCCAGCATCGTTAACAAACCTCAGAACTGGGTAGATTCTGGATGCATTCTGTAAAGAACTGGATGTTTTCTACTAAAGGTCTGTGGGTGATCTAACCTATGGTATAGTATATAACTACATATATATCTGGTTAGATAGATAGATATGTGAGGGGGTTTATAGAACACTACTCCTCACCCTCAAGAACAGTCCCTCAGGTAAGCTGAACCACCTTATACCTTAAAACCCTTAGTCCCTCCCAGAGAGGAAGTGAGATGGGAGGGGTGGAGCCGAAAGGTAGGAAATAGGAATATAAAAGGAAGGGCCAAAGTGGGGATAAGGAGGCCTAGAGAAGGAAGAAGTGAGGCTCCAGCATATGCCTTTACTGCATACTTCTAGTTACTGTGTCCTGGCTGAGGCAAGTCAGTCTTTTATGTGAAGACTTGTGAACCTTGTTCTGAGGTGCAGCCAGATCTGGAAATCCAGACAGAGAGAGAGAGAGAGAGAGAGAGAGAGAGAACTTACAAACCATATTTGGGGCGTGGCAGTCACAAGCCATAGTCTTTGTTTTGGGCCCTGTTGACCACAGACTCAGGCCAAGACTTTTTCCCCCTCTGAAGTAAAGAGACTTTACCTTTGTTCTCGGGCCTGTGAAGTAACAGGTCTCCGATTTAAGTCAATAAAGCACTTATTTCATGTTTACAACCTTGTGTGGCTGTGTTATCGTGAAGGCCCACCCTCAACCCTCACTCACAGTATCACAGAATGTGTATAGAAATATTAAGAGAGGCACAGCAAAGTCTACCAAGCAGCTTGCACAGAAATTCATGACATGGACTCCAAGGTGCTTGTTTTTCCCTCTGTATAATCCATCAACTTTCTTTTCCATTCTTTGGCCAAGCATGGAGTTGTTCTGAAACAAAACATGCTTTCTTCTTTTCAGCCACCCTCTTCCCCCCACCCACCCTGTGGAGTGGGACACTGCCAACCAGACCTTTCTGGTCTTCCTTTCAGAAGCTCATCTTTCCAGTCAAGGGGAGTTCCTTGAGCTGTTTTTTTTTTTTGAACAACTGCTGGAAGCACTTTGAAGTAAACAGGCATCTGTATTTAGGCCATCAGATTTCCCACAGCATCTCTGGATGGGGTTGACAGAGGATGCCATTCTAGTGTTTCTACCAGCTGCCAGTTATTAAAGTGCAATCAATAACAGCGCAGCGGAAGTGAATGGAATTGAATGGCAGCAACATTTGTTCACTGTCTTTGGGCCCTCCCTCCTCTTCAAATTTAAGGAAACAAACTGGGAAGCGATGTTGCTCTCCTGACTTATTGCGATGACACCCCTTGGGGCTGAATTGGTTTTCAAGTCTAGGAAACAGATCAGGGGCCCTGCATGACTGAGGCTACCAAAGCTGAAACTGCTATTTCTAATATCATAATAAACAGAAATAAAATAAAACAAAGAAAAGAAGATGATACCTTTTTTATTGGACTAAACACATTTTTTGATAAACTTTCAAAGGTAACCTTTCTTCTTTAGATCTGATCTGAAGAACTACTACTACTACTTAACATTTCTAGAGCGCTACTAGGGTTACGCAGCGCTGTACAAATTAACAAAGAAGGACAGTCCCTGCTTAAAGGAGCTTACAATCTAAAGGACGAAATGTCAAGTTGGGGTTACCTTTGAAAGCTCACCAAAAATGTCAAGTTAGTCCAGGCCCCACCTGGAGTATTGTGTTCAGTTTTGGAAGCCGTACCTTGCGAAGGATGTTAAAAAAATGGAAGCGGTGCAAAGAAAAGCTACAAGAATGGTATGGGATTTGCGTTCCAAGACGTATGAGCAGAGACTTGCTGACCTGAACATGTATACCCTGGAGGAAAGGAGGAACAGGGGTGATATGATACAGACGTTCAAATACTTGAAAGGTATTAATCCGCAAAAAAAATCTTTTCCGGAGATGGGAAGGCGGTAGAACGAGAGGACATGAAATGAGATTGAAGGGGGGCAGACTCAAAAAAGATGTCGGGAAGTATTTTTTCACGGAGAGGGTGGTGGATGCTTGGAATGCCCTCCCGCGGGAGGTGGTGGAGATGAAAACGGTAACGGAATTCAAACATGCGTGGGATATGCATAAAGGAATCCTGTGCAGTAGGAATGGATCCTCAGAAGCTTAGCCGAAATTGGGTGGCGGAGCAGGTGGGGGAAGAGAGGTTGGTGGTTGGGAGGCGAGGATAGTGGAGGGCAGACTTATACGGTCTGTGCCAGAGCCGGTGATGGGAGGCGGGACTGGTGGTTGGGAGGCGGGAAATACTGCTGGGCAGACTTGTACGGTCTGTGACCTGAAAAAGGCAGGTACAAATCAAGGTAAGGTATACACATATGAGTTTATCTTGTTGGGCAGACTGGATGGACCAGGCAGGTCTTTTTCTGCCGTCATCTACTATGTTATCTTTTTTTATTCTCTTTATTTTGTTTTATTTCTATTTAGTACCTTTAATAGTGAACTAACACGGCTACCCTACCATTAATATCATAATGAACTTCACTCTTAAGTGTGGCATGATTCTAAGAGTATAAAAATTGTGTCTGTATGTTAGGTTCTATATAATATGATTATGTTTGTTCTTTTTAAAACCACTTAGTCAAATCAGTGGTATATAAGGGGCCCTTTTGCTAAGCTGCGTAGGTTCTTACTTGCTCCCAATGCACTTCAGTTTGGAGTTACTGCCCAGCTACTGTGAGGCCCTTGCGGTAATTTCATTTTTTACGTGCGTCTGCTACGCGCGCGGGAAAATAATTTTTATTTTCTGGCATGCAGCAGAAACCGGGGCGGTAATTGTCATTCTGCGTGCGTAGATGATTACCGCATGGTTAATGTGCGAGACCTTACCACTAAGTCAATGGCTGGCGGTAAGGTCTGAGACCCAAAATGGAAGTGCAACAATTTTTATTTTGCTGCACGTCCGTTTTCAGCAAAAATTTTTAAAAAGGCGTTTTTTACAGGTGCACTGAAAAATGAATCTGTGTGCGCCCAAAACGCACACCTACACTAGTGCAGCCCATTTTTCGGCGCACCTTAGTAAAAGGGCCCCGAAGTTTTTAAAATAAATAAACCTGCACTGCTTGTAGAGGGTCATTGGGGGACCCTTTTACTAAGCCACATAGGTGCCTGTGCGCACCCAATGCACACCAATTCAGAACTACTGCCCAGCTACCGCATGGCCCAGGTGATAATTTCATTTTGTACACGTGTCCAGTAGGTGTGCCGGAAATTTTCAGCACGGCGCTAACTGGGCAGTTATTGGCATTGTACGCATGCTGACGATTACCACCCGGTTAATGCGTGAGACTTTACCGCTAAGTAAATGGGTGGCGGTAAGATCTCAGGCCCAAAATGGACGCGCACCAATTTTCATTTTTCCGCATGTCTGTTTTCGGCCCCCCCAAAAAAGGCCTTTTTTGCAGTTGCGCTGAAAAACGAACCTGCACGCGTCCAATACATGCATCTACACCAGCGCAGGCCACTTTTTGGCGCACCTTAGTAAAAGGACCCCTAGAATACAAGACTTATTTACCAAGCATGAATAGATGTACACTGTGAAAGCCTTATATGGCAATTCCCCCCCAAATACTATAAATGGCGCTCAAATTTGGGCCCACACCCAATTTGCACAATTTAATTGAATAATGAGCTAGCTAGCGCCATTAATTGGGTGCTATAAATCAAATAAGTCCTTTTATTCCCACCTCTTTAATTCCCTTACCTCTTAGTTGTTCTGTCTGTTTGTCTGTCCTATTTAGATTGTCAGCTCTTTGAGCAGGGACTGTCTTTTCATGTATGGTGTACAGCGCTGCGTATGCCTTGTAGCGCTATAGAAGTGATAAGTAGTAGTAGTAGCTATAAATCAATTATTGGAGCTAACCGGGAACAATTTTAATTTACGAGTGCATCTTCCTAGTCAATATTCTATAAAGATGTGTGAATACATTTTTGAGCACACATCTGAAAAAGGGGTGTAACCACGGGAGAGGCATGGCTGGGTCGGGCGTTCAATTCAGATGCGTGAAGTATTATAGAATACAGGAGATCTGTACCTAATTTAGGTGCAAGGATTTACACTAGGTTTCACGTGGTGTCAATCCTCGCGCCCAAAACTGGGTGTGGATCTCGGCACTAAACGCTAATCTATAAACAGCGCCCAACTCAGAGTGCCAGTTATAGAATAGCGCTCACTGCTTACTTTTTTCGGCACCCAAATGTGAGCAAGTGCAAGGTGATGCATGTGGGAAAAAAGAACCCGAATTATAGCTACGTCATGCAAGGTTCCACGTTAGGAGTTACGGACCAAGAAAGGGATCTGGGTGTCGTCGTCAATCATACACAGAAGCCTTCTGCTCAGTGTGCTGCTGCGGCTAGGAAAGCGAATAGAATGTTGGGTATTATTAGGAAAGGTATGGAAAACAGGTGTGAGGATGTTATAATGCCGTTGTATCGCTCCATGGTGCAACCACACCTTGAGTATTGTGTTCAATTCTGGTCGCCGCATCTCAAGAAAGATATAGTAGAATTGGAAAAGGTGCAGTGCAGGGCGACTAAAATGATAGCGGGGATGAAGAAAGACTAAGGAGGCTAGGGCCCTAAATGTAGTGAGGGCGGCTGACACCCGGGGTGGACCGCCCTACCGTCCTCCCCCTTCCTACGCCACTGTGCATAGAATAGGGGCCTAAGTCACTTACATGCATAACTACAAATTACTGCCAATTAGAGCTTGTTGATGGCAATTATTTGTACTTAATGCCAATTTAGAGCCAATTAGCTGATGTGGAGGGCCATTTTCAATATAACAACTAAATCCGATTTTGGCCATTTTGCGGAAAACGTCGAAAACTCCAGTAGTGAACGTGTCTATTTTCAAACTAGAAAAATGTCCAACTTTTTGGTAAGAGTTCTCTCACCACATGGCCACGTGTTCCCTGGGGGCTTTTTACCCGCTGCAGTAAAAAGAGCCCTGGCGTGCAGGAGAAACAATCCCCACTGCCAGCACAGGGCACTTTTTAAAAAAATTCTTTATTCTTTCTTTATTTATAATTTTTATATACAACTCCAAAGCGAACTTTGTCAAGAAATATGCCATAATATTCCAAAGAAACAATATACTAAGGGAAACAATTTCCCCTTTCCAACTTCTACTACTACTACTACTACTATTTAGCATTTCTATAGCGCTACAAGGCGTACGCAGTGCTACATAGAAGAAAGACAGTCCATGCTCAAAGAGCTTACAATCTAATAGACAAAAAATAAATAAAGTAAGCAAATCAAATCAATTAATGTGAACGGGAAGGAAGAGAGGAGGGTAGGTGGAGGCGAGTGGTTACAAGTGGTTACGAGTCAAAAGCAATGTTAAAGAGGTGGGCTTTCAGTCTAGAATTAAAGGTGGCCATGGATGGGGCAAGACGTAGGGGCTCAGGAAGTTTATTTCAGGCGTAGGGTGCAGCGAGACAGAAGGCACGAAGTCTGGAGTTGGCAGTAGTGGAGAAGGGAACAGATAAGAAGGATTTATCCATTAAGCGGAGTGCACGGGAAGGGGTGTAGGGAAGGACGAGTGTGGAGAGATACTGGGGAGCAGCAGAGTGAGTACATTTATAGGTTAGTAGAAGAAGTTTGAACAGGATGCGAAAACAGATAGGGAGCCAGTGAAGGGTCTTGAGGAGAGGGGTAGTATGAGTAAAGCGACCCTGGCGGAAGACGAGACGGGCAGCAGAGTTTTGAACCAACTGGAGAGGGGAGAGGTGACTAAGTGGGAGGCCAGCAAGAAGCAGATTGCAGTAGTCTAAACGAGAGGTGACAAGGGTGTGGATGAGGGTTTTGGTAGAGTGCTCGGAAAGAAAGGGGCGGATTTTACGGATGTTATAAAGAAAGAAATGACAGGTCTTGGCAATCTGCTGGATATGAGCAGAGAAGGAGAGAGAAGAGTCAAAGATGACCCCAAGGTTTCGAGCTGAGGAGACAGGGAGAATGAGAGAGCCATCAACAGAAATAGAAAACGGGGGGAGCGGGGAGGTGGGTTTGGGGGGGGGGGGGGAAATGAGAAGCTCGGTTTTGGTCATATTTAATTTTAGGTGGCATTGAGACATCCAGACAGCAATGTTAGACAAGCACGCTGAAACTTTGGTTTGGATGCAAGGTGAGATATCAGGGGTAGAAAGGTAGATTTGGGAGTCATCAGCATAGAGATGGTAGGAAAAGCCATGGGTTGAGATTAATGAACCAAGGGAAGAAGTGTAGATAGAAAAGAGGAGGGGACCAAGAACAGAACCCTGAGGTACGCCGACAGGCAGAGGGATAGAAGTAGAAGAGGATCCACCAGAGTGAACATTAAAGGTGCGGAGGGAGAGGTAGGAAGAGAACCAGGAAAGGACAGAGCCCTGGAATCCAAGTGAGGACAGGGTATCGAGAAGTATGCTGTGATCGACAGTGTCAAAAGCAGCGGAAAGATCAAGAATGAGGATGGAATATTGACCTCTGGATTTAGCCAGTAATAGGTCATTGGAGACTTTAGTAAGCGCAGTTTCGGTTGAGTGGAGAGGGCGAAAACCAGATTGTAATGGGTCAAGAATAGCATGTGAGGAGAGAAAATCAAGGCAGCGGCGGTGAACAGCACGCTCAAGTAATTTGGAGAGAAAAGGAAGGAGGGAGATGGGTCGGTAATTAGAGGGACAAGTAGGGTCGAGTGAAGGCTTCTTAAGGAGAGGTGTGACCACAGCATGTTTAAAGGCAGCAGGGACAGTTGCAGTGGAAAGTGAGAGGTTGAGAATGTGACAGATAAAAGGAATAAGAGTAGGAGAGATGGCATTAAGAAGGTGGGTGGGAATGGGATCAGAGGAACAGGTGGTACATTTTGAGGAAGAAAGGAGAAGTGTAGTTTCCTCAATAGTAACTTCAGGAAAGGAGGAAAGGGAATGAGGGGAAGGAGAGAGGGGGGAATGGACTAGTGGAGGGAGAGGTGGTGAGGTAGAGAAAGCAAGGTTTATCTTTTGAACCTTGTTGTGAAAGAATTCAGCAAGGGTCTGAGGAGATAATGAAGGGGGAGTTGGGGGAGGGGGCACCTTGAGGAGAGAGTTCAATGTGGTGAAGAGAAGTCAAGGATTAGAGCCAAGAGAGTTGGTCAGTTGGATATAATAATCCTGTTTGGCACGTAAAAGAGCAGATTGGAAGGAGGTCAGCATGAACTTAAAGTGTAAGAAATCAGCAAGGGCCCGAGATTTCCGCCAGAGGCGTTCGGCGGAGCGGGTACAGGAACGTAGGTAGCGGATATTAGAAGTCAGCCAAGGTTGGGGTTTTGTACGCCTTACAGGGCAGGTCATCAAAGGTGCAAGAGTGTCTAAGGCAGAGGATAGAGTATTGTTGTAAGAAGAAACAGCCTCGTAGACAGACGTGGATGGTGCCACAGTAGAGAGGAGGTTTGAAACATGGGAGGATAGAGATGAAGGATCAATATCGTGAAGATTCCTAGATAAATTAGATAAGATAGGACGGGACTTGGAGGGAGGAGATTTAAGTGTGAAAGTTATAAGATGGTGATCAGAGGAGGGAAGATCAGAGGCAAGGAAACTAGAGGGTGAACAGTTGGAGGAGAAGATGAGATCAAGACAGTGACCATTTTGATGAGTGGGGGAGGTGGAGCATAGTTGGAGATTAAAGGAGGACGTTAAAGCGAGTAACTTGGAAATATAAGAGTTGGAAGGATCATTAGCAGGAATATTAAAGTCACCAAGGATGAGAGAGGGGGAGGAAGGATCATGGAAGAAGGCAAGCCAGGCGTCAAAGTCACTGAGAAAGGATGAAAGGGACTTATCAGGGGGACGATAAATGACCGCTATTCGAAGAGGCAGAGGAGAGAAAAGGCGGATAGAATGGACTTCAAAGGAGGAAAAACAGTGAGATTGAGGTGGAAGAAGGGGTTGAAATCTGGAGGAGGGAGAGAGAAGTAGTCCAACACCGCCCCCACAGCCAGCAGGGTGAGGAGTATGTGAAAATAGATAACCGTCATGGCACAGGGCTGCGACTGAAGCAGAGTCATCAGGGCAGAGCCAGGTTTCTGTTATGGCGAGCAGATGGAGGTGACGCGAGATAAAGAGGTCCTGGATATAGGCGAGTTTATTACAGATAGAGCGGGCATTCCATAGGGCACAAGAGAAGGGCAGAGAAGAGAAGGGGAGTAGAGAAATAGAGAGGAGGTTAGAGAGGTCGCGGTGAGATCTGTAGAGTTGGGATAATAGTTGGTGAGGGGGGCCAGGATTGGGATTGATGTCACCGGCTGAGAGTAAGAGGAGTAAAAGAGAGTAAGAGGAGAGTAGGAGAGGTGTGGCCACGAAGGCGTCGAAGGCGAGAGGTATTTAGGTGGAATGGGGAAGGCAAAATGGACGGAAGAAAGAGGCGGAGATTAAAAGCCAAGAGGGAGGAAGAGGGTAGGAGAGAAGGTGAGGTGATGAAGTCTCATTTTTATGCAGCAGTCCACAAAAAAGGGGAGACTGATACACAAATCCTTATAAGAGGATAAGGCTACTAAGTAAGAAAAACAACATTACATCAAAAAGGATAGCGTTTTAGATAGAACGATTACTTCCACATATAATCTTATATAAATAATTCTCACCTGCAACTTTCTGAAGCTCACTCTGTGGGAGGGAAACACTGAAGCCCTGCACTGTTGGTAGGCTAGGCTGTCAGCACCACTCACTGTCACTCATAGACCCGCCCTCAGCCACGCCCCATCCGCACATAATTCACAACCCCAACGTTCTAAATGAAGCCTCAACCGGAAGTGTGAAGCGTCGAGATATCCTTTTTGCCCATGACTGTGTGCCCCGCCCTCGCGTCACAACGTGATGACGACGGGGGCGGAGCACTGACACTCCACAAAACGCGATCTCCCCCTGCCCCTCGGCGGCCATTTTTCATACGGAACCCGCATCACGGAACGGACAGGTGCCTGGAGGGGGGTTGGGGGACAGCTGGGTTGCTGACGATGGGTGGCTGCAGGGGGGCCCGGGGGACAGGAGGCTCGCTGGACACCAAAACCTTGCTAGCGCCCATTTCATCTCTCACAGAAACGGGCCTTTTTTACTAGTATCTCTGTAGTCATTTAGGAATTCTTGCATCAATAAATGTACGAAGTTGAAATGGTTAAAAAAATGTCATATTCTCTAATTGAATCACTTTTTCCCACAGCTTGGTAAAAGGACCCCTAAGTATATTTGGTGAGCCAAAAAGAGGACGAGAGATTTTCCTAAACTCTTCCCACCTCAGTCTGAACTTATTTATGAGCATCTCGACAGTTAATATAATTCACAAACAGCAGTTTCTTGGATTTGGAGCAGCTGGGGCAGGAGAGATGAAGCAGGAAACAGGCAGTCTTTTCATTGCGGTATGTGGGGAGAGGGGGTGGGGGAGCTCAGGTCAACCTTTTTATAAATCGCTGCTCGCTTCCCGTTGGAGATTTTCTAATTCCTAGTGAATTTGGAATAAAATCCAGCTAACTCTGCTGTCAACTTGATTCTAGGATTCAATCTCCAGATACACAGCAGTCTCATTAAGGCTCAGCACTAAAGAATGACCAAGGTTTTTAGTTCCCCATTTCACCACTTCTGTTCAAACATGCACAATTTTCTTCATGGTTACACAGTTTATTGAAAAGAAATATTTTTTTTTTACCCTACTTCTTCTCCGGCATAGAACAGCAAACCCCTCTCTCTAATCTGCCCCTCAAACAAAGATTTAATTCCAGTTGAAGAACACAGGATCATGAACTCTTTGATGCTTCCTGTTTCTCCCTGCTCTCATTAAAACTCCTGTTGCCCTCATAGTCATTTAAGTACCAGAAACAGTTTCTGTGGACTCACCTGCTGGGACGAATACTTTCAGAAGCAGCACAGCAGCCACACAAACAAGCAACCCAAAGACTTTAGCCATTTGGAGAGGAAGAAGTAACAGAGGTAGTCCCTGTTAAAAGGGCAAAAAACAGTTAAGTTTGATCAGCCCCGCTTTTTAAAAATCTTTTCAATTCACAGGCCTGGTGCGGGTAGTTTTAGTTACTTCGTTATTACCATTGAATTTCTGTCTGTGCCTATGCTATGGACTTGTTCCTCTGCTGTGCCGACTTTATTATTTATGCGATCTTCTTCCCCATTCTCACTCAACTACTGAGCATCAGAACAAGATGTGTTTTTAGGCATGGTCTGTAACGAAGTCACCAAGACAAGGACTGAACCACAGATGGAATGAAAAGAGATGGGAGAACGGAAGATTATGAGTGTAAACTGAGATTGGTGTCTGAACAGGGAATGAAGGAGGCCGCGCACCAAATGAAAAGCAAGGGTTGGGTAAAACATGTTCCCACCTACCATCATTAAGACATCCTAGGGATTTGCTGTTACAAGGTCTTGATGTCAACATAGACAACTCACTGATATGGTGGGGAAAGCAGGAGACGCCTAATGGCTGTTAGCCAGCAAAGCCAGAGCTCTGCAGGTATTGGTAATCTTGGACAAGTCACTTACCCTCCTCTGCCACAAGTACAAATTTAGACTGGAAGCCCTCCGGGGACAGGAAAATACCTAGTATATCTGAATGTAACTTGCCTTAAGCTACAACTAAAAAAGACATAAATTAAACCCCAAATCCTTTTCCTCATTCCATTTTTCCAGAACAGTCATTATCCTAACTCACCCTTGTCATATTGAGTGTTCCTAGTGGGGAGAAATTAAAACTGCTGCAAAGAAGAGACCTTTCACTCTTCAACCAGATGGTAGAGCAGCTGACTTCAGATAAAATGGTTACTAGTGCATCCCTGGTACCCTCTCAAGTACACATCCATCCCAGGAACCAATCCTTTCTCACCCACCTCCACCCCAACGCTGATGCCATCCCCTTCTCCCGACAGACACACACATATACACTGAGTCAATCTCTTCCCTCACCCCACCCCTCCCAAGCCCGCATAAGGTGATAGGTAGTACTTTGATTAAAGACCCATATCTGAAGGATGAAGCCCTGGTGCATGGCCCCTGCTGAGCACTTTCACTGCAGTGACCTAAGGCAAGAGGGTAAATAAAATTGGTAAACTCCCACTGCATAGTCACAATTGTATCACTTTCTACAATTAAGCTGGAAGCCCAAGGAGCAGGAGTAAACTTCTGTGTCAAACAGATATTAAAGTACGAAGCACTGTTAAACACAAGTTGACCCAATACACTAAGCAATTCTATGTTCGCTGTAGCCAGTGAATGTGTAACTAGTTTATCTGTGGATTTTCAGATTCTATATGGCTGAAAATCTGCCTGAATGGCTCAGTATTGTCCTTATAAAAAAAGGGTGGAAGAAGGGCAGAACGAGGGCAGACTTAACATTATTCACTATTTCCATGCCAATTATTCAGCACCAAAAAGCGTTATAACAGAAGCATGGCACCAACAGAGCCCAAAAATGGCAGATCAGCACGGAACTACACTTATGTACCCTGTTATAGAATAGCCCCTTAGTCTATCTGTGCCAGGGGTGGACAGAGAGTGGCTGCCCGATACCCCCCCTACCGCCGCAGCCGACACCCCTGCTGCCCCGGTCCTACCTGAACGGCCTTGGTGGTCTAGTGGTCTCTGCAGAGGGAGGGAGGAAAGCATGTTCTTTCCTGTCTGCTGTGCTGCTGCTATTCTCCCACCTGCCGGCACTACCATGTTTTCAAAATGGTGGCTGAGACTTCCCGTGGTAATCTCGCGGGTCTCGACAGTCTCATGAGAATTCCGCAGGGAGTCTCAGCCACCAATTTTATAATATGGAGGTGCCAAGCATGGGGAATAGCGGCAGCACAAAGAGAACATGTCGTCATCCCCCCCCCCCCCCCCCCCCCCCCCGCAGAGGCCACTAGATCACCAGTGGTGCACCTTTAAAGGTAGGACCAGGGAAGGCTGGAGTGTGAGGCAGGCATCTGGGAAGAGCCTCTGGGCCCTCGAGCACTGCCCGGTTGCCCAAATGGTCAGCCCGCCCCTGATCTGTGCGAATCTGAAAAGGAGGCATAATGATGGGAGGGACAAGGGTGGGCCAGAGGCATTCCCTTAAAATGTGTGCAGTGTTGTTGAATTTGGGGGATCCGCACCCATTTTGTGCACTGAGATTTACACCCAATTTCACTTGGTGTAAATTCTTGTGCCCAAAACTGGGTGTGGCTCCCGCTGCTAAGCGCAATTCTGTAAATGGCACCCAACTTGGAGCGCTGTTTATAGAATAGCACTTAGCTCACATTTTTTTTGGCACCCAATATTGGGCATCATTTACTGAATCTAGTCCATAGTGCCTGCTCTAAAATGCATTGAGGAATGGACATTTCCACCCCAGTTATGTGCAGCGGAAGGATCCAGTTTTAGAAGCATAGACATCAACGGGGGTCGAAAAAAGAACATAAACCTGTATGTTCTGAAATAGCACAGTACCAAAGAAGTGGCTTACAGGTTCACAGCACACAGGAACAAGCAGAGCACAAAGCAGACCAGGAGTCCAAGAAATTCTTTATTCAAAAAGTCCCGACGAGGCCATGTTTCACCAAAATGGCTGCATCGGGGTAAAACACTAATAAACATACAAATTTAAAATTAAGATATAAATCATAAAAATAAATAAATTTGAATTATACATACAAACATGCACAAAAACTAAAAAAAAACTTATACCATGATTGTGTACTCATATTCAATGGGTGTGATAACATAAAAGCGTTAAAACATACATCATTTGGGTAGAGTGCTTAGTGGGGAGGAGTGGGGCAGCATTTGTCAACGTACTCTTTCTTCGGGTATAACTTCTTTAATTGTGGAAAATGGATATAAGTTGCATCTTTGGTGGTGCTTTACCCCTGTGAAATTGGCAAAAATGGGGACCAATATGTCAGACCTCGTTGGAGAGAAGCCGGGGGACATGGGGTGGGATTGTCCTCTTGTGCAGCCTTTCTGGTCTCAGGTATTTTCTATGCTTTCTCGGATCTTGCAGGAGGACATTGCTTTGAACACGGAACTTGCCCTTTTGAATGTCTCCTTCCCACATCTGGACGACAGTGTGGATGTGATTTCGAGGCTGGGTATCAGTGCGGCCACGGTGGTGATTGCCACTATCTGCAAGTAGCCTTAGGTCCCCATCGTTCTGCAGTGGTGGGTCAATGGTATGCAATGTATCACCCGACAGCACTTAGTTGCATTCGGGTGAGCTCTTTTGATAGACGCTGGACGCTTTATGCCCAATGGAATCAAATTTGTGCACCTATAGTGGATATATGTTGATTTTCTCATACAAGTTTTGAGAGATAGCTGGGAGGGTATGGGGGGTGAAGGGGAATGTTACTGGGTAGCTAGTTTTTTTTTTCATATGTCAAATAGACACTGTGTGTTTTTTTCTAGCAAAAAAGGTGCTGGTACTCAAATGCTAGGCCATCCTTCAGGGGTTGGGTGATCACTGAGGGACCCACCCCATAATAGCCAGGCCCCCTGCAACCAGTCATAGAATCTATGACAAGACAGAATTCGTGTGTAGAGCCTGAGCTCTATCAATAAAACTTGGGGTCCATGGGTCAATATTAGCAAACAGTGGAAAAGGTGCCGGTACTCAGTACCCCCAAGTACCCCCTCAAAAAAGCCCTGCAGATAGATGCACTGAAAAAACCACTGTGTATCTGTCTTGCCTGGTGTTATTTTTCTGCTGATTTGTCTTAATAAAGGTTTGTTAAAAAAAAAAAAAATATATATATATATATATATATCATAAATTTATACATATGAACATGCAAAAAGAGCTGCAAAACTGACACTATGGATATGCATGATTCAAATTTGTTCATTTTTACAATTTATATCTTAGATATAATTTTAATTTATTTATGTGTTTTACCCCTGATGCAGTCATTTTGGCAAAACATAGCCACATCAGGTCTTTTTGAATAAAGAATTTCTTGGACTCCTGGTCTGCTTTGTGTTCCACTTGTTCTGAACTAGCAACATGCACGTGTATGGTTTATTGGATTTAATATACCACCATTCCTTGAACAATAGAAGACGGTGTAAATAACTATAAAAAAATGAGAGTTAGAAAGGAACATCATTAAAAATAGGAAAGTGAGAGCAGACTTGTTTATATGTCAGACATTTTAGAAACATATATGTGTATTTTTCCCCGGTATCTCTTAGGGGGACATAAATCACTGGGGATTAAGGGGGAAACTTCCTCTACTCCATCCAGTGGAGCACTGCTCAATACAAGCACTTTTCTGAAACCTAGATGGGTTGCAGGTGTAAATCCTGCCCTTGATCTGTTTGGACATAGACATGCATTCCTGTTCTAAAATGGCAAATACATGATTATTTTGTAGTCCTACCCAAAATGTGCTTATACCGTATCCTCTTGCCAGATGCATATATTTGAGTTTTAGACATGTGTGTTATATACTAACTAGCCATTAAGCTTGTTAAAATGGGCGAGCTTTTTGTTTTTAAAAATGTAATGAAAGAGCAAAAGGAAGAAATGAAAGTTGAGGGGCGAGTTGTTTGTTGTTGTATATTTAATAATTCTCACCTCTATCCATCCATGTCCAGCAACCCTCCTCTTTCCCTTGACCTCCCCCGTCCAACAACCCTGCTCTCTCCCCTGCCCTCCCCCGTCCAGCTACCCTCCTCGCTGCCGCTCCCTCCCCTCTCCGTGCCGGGCCCCCTGCACTAACATGACAGCGCCTCTCACCTCCTTGTGAAAGCGCTGCAGGCAGCGCTTTCACATGGAGGTGAGAGGCGCTGTCATGTCAGTGCAGGGGGCCCGGCACGGAGGAGGGCGGGAGCGGTGGTGGCAATGTCGGGGAGGGGGGTGGAGGTTGGTGCTTTGGCGACCTTGGGGAGGGAGGTGGAGGGGGTAGCGGCGGCGGCGACCTCGTGGGGGTGGAAGGGTGGGAGCAGTGGCGTAGTTAGGGGGCCTGGCACGGAGGGGCTGGGAGCGGCGGTGGTGACATCGGGGAGGGGGGGGCAGACGTTGGTGCGCTGGCGATCTCGGGATGCCGGGCTCTCAAAGGCGGTTCCCACGGTGGACTCTGCGGCCGTCCGGTTCTCAGAGAGGGGGGGCTGCTGCTGCTCTTTCTGCTCCCCTTAGCAACACACATAGCCTCCGTCAGTGGAAGGGGCGGGACAGCGACACCAGCAATGGATCGCTGTGACCTGCTGCGCATGTGCGGAACATTGATGACAGCTGCTCTCTACTGCGCATTTGCGGGTGAGTCGGTCACAGCTCTTTTATATAGTAGGATGTAATATTTGAAGTGCTGTCTTTCCAAAGTAGGGTTGGTGATGTTTGAGCCCTTGCTGTGCTGTTATGGTATGTGAGGTTTACTTTACGCTCTAAATGTGCTCTTTGTAGGGTTTTATATTACTTCTTGATACATCTGGTGATTAGCACTGAAGGGAAGTTTTCTGGAGCAGTTACTGAGGTGACATTGAATATTATGAAGTCATCTGCCTTGACCTCCCTGGAAAAAGCAAAATATAAAATTTTCTCTAGATTCAGTGTGCTTTTTTTTTAGCTTAATTTTGTGAGGTTAATAAGATTATATAGCGTGTATGTAAAGAATGAATGGCAAAAATAGTGGCATCAAAAATTGGTAGTATTATTTTGGGATTGGAGTTGGGGGTGGAGCTTGGGCTCAGCTAAACAAAAAGGTAATTCTGCTGCTCCTGGGAAAAGTTGTGTAGGAACTTGAATCTGATCTTAAGAAGGTCAAAATATTTTTCTTTGACAGGCGTTCCTGGCCTGGATGGCACCCGGGGCGGAGCGCCAATGGGCCCCCCCCCCGGGTGCAGTGCGCCCCCCCGATAGATGACACCTCCCCCCCTCCAGTGAAATGACACCCCCCGGGTACACGCCGCTGGGAGGGGGGCAGTGCCACGGCATGCGCCTGCTCCTCCGAGTTCGCTAAACTTCGTTCGTTCGCTGCAGCTCCCTCTGCCCCGGAACAGGAAGTAACCTGTTCCGGAGCAGAGGGAGCTGCAGCAAACGAACGAAGTTTAGCAAACTCAGAGGAGCAGGCGCACGCCACGGCACCCCCCAGCGGCGTGCACCCGGGGCGGACCGCCCCCACCGCCCCCCCCTTGGTACGCCACTGTTGACAGCCTTGAATGTGGGCCCTCTGTTTCATTTTAATGGCTGATGATGGGGGTCATCAACCATTTTCTTTCAGGATAGTCTTTACCACCTATATGAAGGAAAGAGAGAAAGAATGAATGGGAGACTGGTGAGTTGGCAGCAGGGCCGCCGAGAGACTGGGCCGGGCCCGGGGCCCCGCCCCATCCACCCCGAGGTCGCCGCTGCTCCCCCCCGAGGCCGCCGCCCCCTCTGTCCACCACTGGGCCAGGCCCCCTTCATTGAAATCACAGCGCCTTTCACCTCCGTGTGAAAGCGCTGCAGGCAGCAGCACATCACCTCCCTGTTGGTTGTTTATTTATTTGTTACATTTGTATCCCACATTTTCCCACCTATTTGTTGTTCCGGCCTCCTTCCCTCCCTGTGTCCCGCCCTCGTCTGACATAACTTCCGCAAGGGCAGGACACAGGGAGGGAAGGACACCCGAACAGGGAGGTGATCTGCTTCTGCCTGCAGCTCTTTCCCAGAGAGGTGAGAGGCACTGTGATTTCAATGCAGGGGGCCTGGCCCAGTGGCAGACGGAGGGGGGCGGGTGGGACTGTGGCACCGGGCCCCCCTTAGAGGCACGGGGAATCTTGTCCCCCATGCCCCCTCCTCTCGGCGGCCCTGGTTGGCAGGATGCAGTGCATTTTTGCCCCTCACCCCCAATAGGCTAACTTGTTAGTCTCACTCACACACAAAGAGTGACACGAACTGTACGTACTGCAGCAGGACATGTTTATCCACACCTACCCTAGCTGAGATAATATTTAACCATCTCTCTGACCTCATGTGCACCTTTCTTTAAATTAGTCACCATACTTTCTAACTCCTCTTACTCTATTACTTATCTATATGTTCCATCTTTGCTTATACCCTACACTGTCAATTAAAATGTTATATTACCTCCGTCAAAAGTGTAATGGATACTCTGGTTAAAGACAAAATAATTTCGGCTCGAAAGTTAGAGCAATTAGAAAATTATAATCGAAGACTAACTTTGAGATTGCTGAATTTTCCAATGTTACCAACTATGACACCTCGTGATTTCCTTAAGAAGTACCTTCTAGAAATATTGAATTTTTCTTCAACAGACATTCCCCCTTGTAATAGAGTGTATTACTTGCCAAATGTTTCAAAAGAGAGAGATGTCTCTGAGTCAGCGAAGGTTGCTTTGGATATTGATACTCAGAATTTAACTGCTATCTTGGAAGACTCCATGGGAGATGTTACAACAAGAGGAACTTTAAGTATGACTTTAGTCTTTGAACAAGATATAAACTTGTTGATGAAACTTTATTTCAAATATTCCTCAAAATTATTCTGTGGCCAGAAAGTGTGGATGTTTCCAGATGTAGCAAAGATCACACAACAAAGGAGGAAACAGTTTTTACTTTTGAGGAATGATGTTAAGGGATTGGGAGCAACATTTATGCTGGCCTATCCCTGCAAATGCTTGATTCGTCTATCTGGAATCAAATATGTTTTTTTTGATCCACTTCAATTAAAGACGTTTCTGGACTCTAAAAGACCTTCTAGTTGAATGATATGACTAATTCTCAGCGATGGTGTATAGGGATGAAGATCAGGATTAGCCTTAGATGAAAATAAGTTGCTTCAGTGTTACATACTCCTTGAATTGTACTTACAAAACCACTCTCCCCCTCCATATGATGGTCTGAGGAAGAGTAAATACAAATGTTTCATTAGAATTTAGATGTATTTTTCGTTTATATAATTTCTCTGTATTACCTTACAAATGATTGTTTGTTTGTATTATTGAAACTATATAAATAAATACATTTAAAAAAAAAATGTTATATTACGTATTGTGTTTGCATTGTAAGTAGTATACTTTGCCGTACTTTGTCTTGTTATTTGAATGTTTTTACTGCTGTAATTGTCTATTGCTCATGTTTGATTTATTTTTTATTGTACACCGCCTTGAGTGAAAGCCTTCAAAAAGGCGGTAAATAAATCCTAATAAATAAATAAATTATATACACATCTAAATGCCAGTTTATGTACGTCTAAGACACAAGGAGCATTTCTGGAATAAGAGTAGGCAGACTCAGGGGAGGAGTTACAGCACATCACAGGCAGTGGTGGTGTGATTTATGCATTTATTTTATAAAATATATGCACAATTTGGATATTCAGTGCCGCTGCCTATTCATATAGGACTAGACCCTAACCACTACTCACTTGCCCTGTACCCTTTTATCCTCACCTCTCTTTAATTCCCTTACCTCTTAGTTGCTCTATCTGTGTGTTTGTCCTATTTAAATTGTGAGCAGGGACTGTCTTTTCGTGTATGATGTACAGCGCTGCGTATGCCCTGTAGCGCTGTAGAAGTGATAAGTAGTAGTAGTAGATTTTATACATGGCACCAAAACTTTGGCGTTCAATGCTATTCCATAAAGGGCACTTCAGGATGAGCATTCTATAGACAGTAGTGGCCCTACCATTAGGCCAACTGAGGTGGGGGCCTCAGATGGCACTTTTCATGGGGTGGCAGCTCACTCCTTTCTACTCCCCCACTGGCAGTGGTCTGGCTTCTCCCCCTTTCCTTTCTCAACCCCCTTCCCTGAGTCTACCTTTTTTGGTTTTCCAAAAGTCGGCGATGGCAGCAGCGATTCCCATCACACAAGCTTCTTCTCTGTACTGTGGCCCTGCCTCTGAGGAAACAGGAAGTTACGTCAGAGAGGCAGGCTGCAATAGAGGGAAGAAGCTGATGCTGGTGACTTTTAGAAAACCAAAAAAGAAGGTACATTTGGGGAAGGGGGTTGAGGAAGAATGGGGGGGGGGGGGGAAGATACCAGACCACAGCTGGGGGCAGGGATTTGGGGGAGAAAGAGAGAGTCTGAAGGGAAAGATGTTGGGTGGGGGGGGGGGGGTCAGGGGCCATCTCATCCTTGCTTCAGGCAGCAGATTGCCTTGGGCTGCCCCTGTCTATAGAAGAGCATTTAGGGCTGTATTTGGCGCTCAGCTTTGGCTATCAAATTTGGCACGTGACTGGGTAAGAGGACTTACACCAGTTGAAACCTAGTGTAAATCCTGGCATGCAAACTGAGTGCAGATTCCCGCTATTCTGTAACAGTGCGCACATTTTTTGTGAATGCCCCTCCCATAGCCACACCCCCTTTTGACTTGCCAGCGATCCAGTTTAGGTGCCCATTGTTACAGAATACTACATAGCCGTATTGGGGCCCCATAAGTGCTTGTTAGTTCCAACAACTAAATCATTGGAGCCCATCAACTATCCGGGGTTGGCACCCAATTTTGGGTGACCTTTATAGAATCCGGGGGATAGTGAGTGGTGCTGAATATCTGGACTAAGTTCAACACCAACACCGACTGAAAACATGCCCTTGAGTTTTCAAATCAACCTATTTTGCATTTTGACAGCAAAAATTCCATTAGTGAAAAAGTCAGAATGGTCAACGTGAGTGAAGTACTTAAAAGTTGTGGCTAGTGGAGATTACTGCTTCCCACCCCCCCCTCTCCCCTCCCCCCAGGACTGAGCTCTCTCTTTAATAAAGTTCCTATCTATGCTAATGATGATATTCTGGCGTAGGTAGCTACATTGCATGGTGCCTCGGTGTGTAGCCAGCACATGCTGTATAGCGCAGTAGGAGGAATGGGTGTACGAGTGGGCAGCAGCATGGCTTCCTGCCCAAGACAGCATATGCCCCAGCTCTTCTGGTGGATAGACTGTCTCACTGTCAGCGAATACTTCCAAGCATTCATTTAAGCCAGAAGGCTACAAAGAAAATCATTGAGGGTGGATGCTAGGATACCTCCCTCGCCCCATCCCCACCACCACCATGTATGTCCCAAGCACAGGGCTCCTGTGTTGTGCCTTACCATATAATCCTATCCTTGTGCTATACAGGGATGTGCAACTTCCTTCATGTTTACAGAGGGTTAAATATAGGCACCTGCTGTAGCTATTTCAGAAAAACACCAGCAAATGTAAACAAAGTTGTTAAAAACATGAAATAAAGGAGTTTACATTTTCAAGGCACCAGTTATGCCACCTGAAGATAGCTAGCATATACACTCATCTAATGGGCTAACTTTTGGACCATTAGGAAAATAGCCAGCCCTGGAGTTAGTCATCTCACCCTCATGGGGCATCTTCTGTGAAGGAAGAAGCTGAGGAGCTGGAGGCGATAAATGCACAGAGAAAGAGAAACACCCAGCAGCCTTCTCCTCCAGCAAGATTGCATTGCATTTATATACCACATTTTTTGTTTTGTTTTGTTTTGTTTCCAACACGCCAGTCCTTGAATTTTAATGTACGCCCGCCCTTTGATTGTCTTTTCAAGCCAAACAGATGGCAGACAGGTTACCCGCATGAAAGTTTTGGGGTGTAATCATTTTTTAAAAAAAATAAAATGTTCACCATTGAATGGGTCAAATAAAATGAAAACAGCCTTAAGATCCTCACAAGGATGCTCTGCAGGAAAAAATCACCAACATTGACCCAAAATGTGTGCTCTCCAGGACACCTTTATGGTCCCTATCCCCTCTTTCCTTAAAATCATACCTTGATAAGTGAGTCTCACGGTGTTTTTAAGCTACCATAAAGCAAGCTGGACGAGTGGTTTAAATATTGCACAAGATGAGACAAGTTTTCAGGCACTTGTTACGCTGTGAATCAAAATAAATTTCAGAAGACACAGAAACATTTAGAGAGACGGGACACGGCCACAGGAAAACATTGCTCAGTTTACAGATCTCTGAAATTAACACATCCCCACACATTAACGCCAACGACGGCTGGTTATTGAATTGCTACTGTAAAACACTTGTAGGATTCTCTCTTTAGAAATTCCCATTTACCTCCCCACTTATCATCAGTTCAACAAAGAGCAATTTAAATAAAAGGCTGCTTGGAGGAGTGAATTCAGACATTTGTCAATTTGGATTTGGGCTCTGCAAAGAGATTTCCTCCTTTGTAGACTGAAGGAATTAAAATATTTTTCATTGACAAATGAAAAGCCCTGTTGAGTCTTTGCAATAGACATTCAAATTAGAGCCCATAAAACCTTTGTTTCCACCAGCTCTTTTTTTGTGTGCAAAGGAAGATGAATAAAAAAAAAAATACGACCTAGGGAAAAAAAAATTCTCTTACTGAGCATCAGATAGAATCCCAATACAAAAGAAAATCTACATTTATTGCAAAGGACGTGGGAGGAGGGACACACAACAGCAAAAACTGAGGTAAGGAGTTCCACTTACAAGCTTCTCTCTCCGTCTGGCTAAGCTCCTCACCAGGAATGAGTGTCAGCTTGTGGAGCCGTTTAAGAAATCACTGCAAAACCTCCCCAGTTCATGGGGGTAAAGTGGGGGCTCCCGAGGAGGAGGAGCGAGCGAGCCTCATAGACTATTGGGCTCCTTCAGGGAGAGTTGCATGGCTATTATTACAGATATTGCAGTGGCTTCGGGGCAATGGCTGAGGGAAAGACATTCCATCATTTACCTTCTGATTGAGATGTCATCTTATAAGCTGGGGCTGAATGTATTTATTTTTTGCACGCAGGAATAAGAGTCAACAGACAAGTTATAAGTGCTGCATTTTTAGTGAACTAATTCGATACAACCGTAACTAGTTTTCCGGAGCTCTGCTCCTTTCATAAAGAAACAGCCCACTTAAACTGGGTTCATTTTTACATAATTTACTGGTTCCAAAGCTGTTCTTATAAAAGAAACATATTGCATCAAGCATATTATTTTCATAACATTTTTTTGCAGGTATTTCTTGTCATCATTAATGCTAGCGTTAAGCAAGACCTTATCTATATCTATCTATCTATCTATCTATATAGGTAGCATAGAATCTTGCTGTTCCTTGGGATTCTAGAACCTTGCTACTCTATGGGATTCCGGAATCTTGCTACTCTCTGGGGTTCTAGAAGTGTGTTACTCTTTGGGATTCTGGAATGTTGCTACTATTTGGGTTTCTAGCAGGTACTTGTGACCTGGATTGGCCAATGTTGGAAACAAGACACTGGGCTAGATGGACCATTGTTTTGACCCAGTATGGCTATTCTTATGTTCTTAGGTGCCTGCTTCATATACACTGTAGATCTCATGCAATACAGTTTGTTAATAATGAGGGATCACTTACAGTGTTGTCAAGGACTGGACCCCTTTTTTTGTTATTACATAGTACACTGGAGACTTGATACCACATGGATTCACTTCTAACGCAGTTCAATATTTCAGACCCCAACATCCATGTTATGTGGGATCTACAGTATATTTCTGTAGTTAGATGGCAACCTGGCCCAATACACAACCAGGATTTTTTGGTGGTAACAAATCTAATAATGCCCCAGTAGAATAGGGCATAGGCAGTGGAATGGGGTGGGTTACTTGGTCCATGACCCTACCAATATTTTGTCAAACAGCATCAGCAACTAGGGACTTTAGGGCAGGGGTGGCCCGACCATTAGGTCACCTGAGGTGGGGGCCTTAGGCGGCACTCTTCAGGAGCAGTATCTCGGGGGGGGGGGGCAGCTTCACAACATTTTACTTCATCACAGTGACTTTCCAAATTCAGCAGTGGCAGCGATTCTCATACACTGCCCTTCCACTGCCAGCACCCGCCTCTTCCATTTACTGTGGCTGCCTGAAGTAGCTTCCTGTTTCGCTCAGGCGGTTGCAGTAAAGGGAAGAGGTGGGTGCCAGCGGTGGCAGGGCAGCATATGGGAATCGCTGCTGCTGCTGGGTTTGGAGTCACAAAAAAGAGGGAAAACAGCATACAAAAGCAACCAAACAAACAAACAAACAAAGTAAACAGGCCATGATAATGATGTTTTATATTTTATTATCTTTTATATGTATATGTGTATGTATGTTTACATAGGATTGTATATATGATAATTGGTCTATATTCTTTTAAATTATGATAATTATGTTTTGGTTTTAAATTATCTTTTTTTAAATGTACATGTGAATGTATGTTTATGTAAGAATGCATATGCATCTTGATTTTGATGTTGGTCCTGCACTATTGTATTATATATAATATATATTTTACTGATATATGTTTATGTATTTTTCACATTAGACCCCCTAATGCAGGCATTTGTACACCGAAACACGGCCCGTGTCGGGTAATCATCATAAATAAAGGACTACATTTTTCTCAATCCTGAAGGCCCAGTGTTTACTTTGTTTGTTTGTTTGTTTGGCTGCTGGGTTTGGAACATCATCATGATGAGGTAAAATGCCTGGGGGCACGGTATCGCAGGCCAGGGGGGGCGGGGCGGCATCTAAGCTCTGTCTCAGGCAGTATCTTGCCTTGAGCTGGCCCTGATTTACGGGCAGGGCCAAAGATATTTGTTTGGCTTCCCTCTCCCAAAGATGAGGAGGGATTTAGTGAAGCTTGAGAAATGGTCCAGAATTTGGCAACTAAGATTTAATGCTAAAAAAAAACGGCAGAGTCATTTATTTGGGCTGCAAAAACCCATGGGAGAGATACAGTGTAGGGGATGAAGTACATCTATGCAAGAAAGAAGAGTGGGACTCGGGTGTGATCATATCTGATGATCGTAAGGCGGGCAAACTAGTAGAAAAAACAATAGCAAAAGCCAGAGAGATTCTTGGGTGCATAGGAAGGGGAATGGCCAGCAGGAAAAGGAAAGAGTGCCTTTGTAGAAAATCTCTGATGAGACCTCATTGACAGGGAGATGCCAGTTCAGTACAGTGCCAGAAAAATACAACCACAACAGCGCTGCAACACTGCTCCCTAATGCTCAGCACTAATGACTTGCAAATTTAGGTGCAATGTCGGTGCTGACCATTAGGGAGCTGTTTTGAAGTTAGGGGAAGGATGACACCTGGCGCCTGCAATGAGGAGTTGTGCGTGAATCACAGCTCTTCAGCGCATGCCCAGAATGCGCAGAGGGGGAAGAGGGAAGGGCTGCCAGTTGGGTTAGTCTTCTTAAAGGTACTTTCTAGAGACTGCATTTTAATAAGAATTTAGCAGTTTAGTACCAGCAATCCTCCCCCCCCCCCCCCCACACACACACAAACACACACACATTCCCGGCAGCAGATAGGCAGGCAGAAGGTGAATTAGAAATGGTAGGGTCTGTCATGCAGGTGATACATGGCTCCTGTCCTGTGCTTCATTCAACTGCTCTGCCTGGAGTTCATGGCTGCTGAGAAGGAGGAGTGGTACACGTTAGGGGCGTAGCCAGACCTCATGGTGGGAGGGGGCCAGAGCCTGAGGTGGGGGGCACATTTTGTTCTACCACCCTGCCGCCGTCCCCCCGCCTCGCCACCCTGCCATACCCCACCCACTGCCATGCAAGTACCTTGGCTGGCAGAGGTCCCCAACCCCTGCCAGCTGAAGCCTAGCCGCCGCATTGCCTGCCCCGCTCTCTCTTCCCCTCACATCCTGCACACTCCTTTTAGTGAACTTGAGCACGCTCAGTTTCACTAAAAGGAGCATGCCGGCCGTGAAGGGAAGAGAAAGCAGGGCAGGCAACGAGGCAGCGTCAGAGACCGGCACTGGATTAAGGCTTCAGCTGGTGGGGGTTGGGGACCCCCGCCAGCAAAACCAGGGGCCCAGAAGAAATTTTGGGAGGGGGCCCAGGACCCCATGGCCCCACAGAGCTATGCCACTGGTACACGGCCTTTGTGAATCTCATGAACACCGAGCCGGATACGGAGATGCGCAGTGAGCCTGTTCAGGCACCTTCTAATGCCAGCTCGGAGCTGATTTATTTTATTTTATTTATTTATTTATTACATTTGTACCCCGCGCTTTCCCACTCAAAGCAGGTTCAATGCGGCTTACATAGTAATTGGGATTGCAAAGTATTGGTGGAGAGAAATAAGTTGAGTATTATCGGAGTAATAAAAGAAATAAGAGGGTAGATGAGGCGGAGGGGAATGGGCAAGAGTGAAGGGAGTAGGAGAGGTGTGAGTAAGGGTAGGTGAGCATTGGGGGAGGGGTTGATGAGGTGAAAGAGGATAGAAACAGGGGATAAGCGGGGGAAAATGAGGCGGGAGATGTAGTCTAGGTCGTTGTCATTGGCTCCTGGATATGTGATGAATAGATGTAAGTTCTGCAGCAGTAAGGAAGCCCTTGCTAACTGTGCTGTTCATTGTACGTTGGAGGAATTAGGAAATTCCCTCCTCTGCATAGATGGTTGGTAGTCAACTGTTTTGGGGAGGCTAAAGGGGGTGGAGCTTACCTCCGTGGCGACGTCAATGACGTCGTGTCACTGCCAAGGGGGCGGAGGGGCGGAGCTTACCTCGGCAGCGACGTCAATGATGTCGCGTCGCTGCCAAGGGGGCGGAGAGCTGACCTCCGTGTTCTCCGTGGAAGCGACATCAATGACATCGCTGCCACGGAACTAAAACAATTAGACCGCACGCGCGAGGGGAGCGGGTAGGGCGAGCGCAACACCCGGAAGTTGACCATTGGGCTGGGGAGTACTGTATACAATTCTGGAGACTGCACCTTCAGAAAGATACAAACAGGATGGAGTTGATCCAGAGGGGACCACTAAAATGCGCACTGGTCTTCATCATAAAGCATCTGGGGACAGAGTTAAATATCTCAATATGTATACTTGAGAAGAAAGGTGGGAGAGGGGAGATATGATAGAGACATTTATTTATTTATTTATTATCACATTTATACCCCACATTTTCCCAACAGCATCAGGCTCAATGTGACTTACATCGTACCGCAAAGGCTGACGCGATCCGGTAAATTAAATTAATACAAGATAAATCCTACATAAGAAAGAATGGGGAGAATACTTCCATGGCATAAATACAAGAGGCAGTGGCATACCGGGGGCAGGGTGGTGGGAGCTGCAGGTGCATGCTGCAGTGGGGTGCAGGGAACAGCCATGTGGCTGTTGGCTCTGCCGGTTTCCTGCTCCCTCTGATGTTACTTCCTGTTCTGGGGCTGGGAACCAGCGGAGCCGACAGCTGCTCCCAGCTCTCCCAAGAGGTAAGAGCAATGCACCTGAGAGAGAGGGTTGGAGGTGATGCGCCCATGGGGGATGTGATGCACTGGGGGGCGGGGAGCATTGCACCTGTGGGGTGTGTGCATGGAACAGCCTCCTGGTGGATGTGGTGGAGATGAATTGAAGAAAGCATTGGTCAAGCATGTAGAATCTCTAAGGGAGAGGAAGGAATTAGTGTACACATAAGCACCAGCACGCTGGGAAAAGACCAAAGGTCCATCAAGCCCAGCACTCTGTCTTCGACAGCAGCCAATCCAGGCCCCAAGAACCTGGCAAAAACCCAAAATTTAATAACGATCAATGGACTTTTCCTTCAGGAATCTATCCAGACCCCCTTTAAACTCAGCAAGGCCAGCTGCCGTCACTACCTTCATTAGGGAAAGGCAGATTTGGTGGGTCATATGAGTCCAGATTTTATATAAGGTACCCCAAAAATCTGTGCAGTAAACATTTCTGCCTAAGGATTTAGGCATGGTATATAGAATATGCTTAGCTGATATCCCAGCGCCTAAAACTATATATACACTTCCATTTACACCAGTGAAAATGTGGTGTAAATCCCTGTGCATAGATTTACGCACACTGGGCCATATTCTATAACTATACTAGTAAAAAAGGCCCATTTCCGAAACCAATGAAACGGGCGCTAGCATGTGGCTTTTTTTGTGTGTGTGTGTATGTGTCACAGAGTTATTTTGTGTGTGTGTGAGTGTGTGAGGGTGCGGTGTGTGTGCAGGTTGTTGTGTGTCTTTTTTTGTTTTGTTTTGTTTTTTGCTTGAGGGTTGGGGGATGTGCTGTGCTGTCCTTGGTCGCTGTTTGCTGCTGGCTGGGTCGCGGGTAATCCTTCCAGCTGGGCCGCAGCTTGTCCTGTTCGCCCACGTCCCAGATGGTGACGGGCACGTTGTTTTCCGGCTCCTCTGACTCCATGTCAAGCGATCCCAAATATAGTCTGTGCTATAGGCCCTCTGGCACTCTTCAGTACTGGCATTAGGCATTTAAAAATTCCCCCCCCCCCCCCCCCGGTCTATTTTTGCACATACCCACAGCAGGAATATTCTTCTCTCGTTCCAGCGGTGGTTCTGTGCTCTCCGTGCTGCTCAGATAATGAGCCATTCTGCTGGGGAATGCTCCTCCCTTTTTGTCACGTAGTTTCCTCTGATTGGTCCATCTTACATTGCCTAGTGTTGCCTGGGAACGATGTTGTGATGGTCCTTTGTGTTTCAGAATGTTGAGGGTGTTTTTTCTGATTGGTCCGTCATGCGAGGGCGGGGCAGAGAGACATGGTCAGTGTTGTGGCTTCACCACCATGAATCCATGAACCCTTCAGGGAGTGACTGAGTGACTTCAGAACGTTGTCTTCAGAACGTTGAGGGTGAGTTTTATTATAGTAGATGTGTAAATTTTGGAATGCCCATTTCCCCGCCCATAGCTACATGCATTAGAATTTAGGCACAGTTCATTGCACAATACACTTAGCGAGTTATGTGTGTACATTCTAATTAGTACCAATTAGTGCTTATTATTGCTTGTTAAGTGCTATCAATGCTGATTAGCGTGTTAAGCCAATTAAGTTATGCACATTGTTATGGAATACACCTGGATTTCGGCACAGATCTCTAGGCATGCTATATAGAATCCGGGGAATGGTGTATATATGCTATCATTTTCTCTGTTTCTCTGTGTTCTGCTTGCCCAGGTCTACAATGTAATCATCATTGATTCTTTAACTTTCTATTATTGATGATACCCTAAGGTCCCCTGCCATCACTTCGCTACCTCACCTTTAGCAATCTATCACATCTTCTCACTCGCTGGTAATGAACCCCGGTGAAGAGGAAACTGAAGACACAGTCAGCAAGGATGAATGTGGTGTTTTTGACAAGCAAACAAATATAATTGTTTTACTTTGGGTCATTTCCTGTATTGATAGCCACAAAACTCCAAAAGATTTGGTTTCATTATAGTTTTTATTTCAGCATTTGCTATAGCATTTTATCGGACATTAACACCATTTAACGGTCACTAAGGGGCCCTTTTCCTAAGCTGCGTTAAAAAGTGGTCTACTTTATCAGTAGCCTGGGGCTTCCTGGTGCAATGGCCATGCACTAATTTTCCTATTAGTGTGCAACCATTAGCACGGGAGCACTTACTGACACCTATTTTCTAGGTGGTAAGGGCTCCTGCGCTAATCATACATTAATTGGTTGGCATGTAGCAATGTACACGCACTAGGGGGCCCTTTTACTAAGGCATGTAGACCAGTGGCGTAGCCAAGGGTGGGCCAAGGCCCATCCAGTAGCAGCACACCTATGATGTGGCTGGCAGGGATCCCCAAGCCCCACCAGCCAAGAACTCCCAACAACTGCCCCTCCTGCTTACATTGTAAATAGCAGATCTTCACCTGCAGCGACTGATACGTACTGTTCGCACCAACCCCACAACCTTCCCTCTGATGTATTCCCGCCTATGCGGAAACAGGAAGTTGCATCAGTGGGAAGGCTGTGGGGCCAACATGAGTAGTGTGTATTAGCTGCTGCTCGCTGCCAGTGAAAATCAGCTATTTAAAAGATATGCGGGAGAGGGTGGATGTTTGAGAGACCATATGGCATGCAGGTGAGAGAAGGAGAGACCAAATCACCTGTAGAATGGGGCGGAATTCTTCTGCCCACCCATCTTGGGCCCAGGCCCACCCAAAATTGGGTGTCTGGCTATGCCCCTGCTAGTACCATTGACAGATCGTCCAATAGGCACATCTGGGGAGTAGCATCCCAATGCCTATGATAAACGGCGCTCAAGTGCAGTCCAAAACAAGTCGATTCCCTGGCAGTCCCAAATAGAGTGTTGATAGGAAGCCTTAGCTGCGTAGCATTTAGAAGAGGTCCTATCAGAGGGGAGACCCATCTTTTGAGCTCTGAAAGAGTGAATGTACATTCTGATATGTACACTTCTTGTAATTGTACAATATTCAGTCAGCGTGCTTTGAAAATACACCTCCACATAGAATTAGGCGGATCTAGAATATTAGCATAACTAGGTAGAAAGGAAAACAGGCAAGTACTTTTCTTAATAGAATACACTTCAAATAGGTACTTAAATATAGGCACCCCTTAGGTCTTTTGGGAAAATGAAATAATCTCAAATTTAATGCCCTTGAGCGATTCTCAAGTGTCTTAATTTTCCTATGAAGTATCAGCTTACCTTGAATGAAACCTGATTGCACAGTTGTTACTTTCTCATAATTCTTCTCCAGCACTGAGATGTGTGTCTTACATTCCTAGATTCCTTCTCCGGGAAGTTGGAGCTGTAACTCTGCAAATGTCCCTGAGCAAATTTCACAAGGGCTGCAACTGAAATGTCAACAGACACCATTGCATTCCACAAGGAATCCAATGTAATCTGGGATGGCTTCTCAACAAGGGGGTGCTTACTAATCTTAGCCAGTTCGTCCATAGCCGATGATTGATTCCTGCTTGAAATACTGGGTTTCAAACCAGAACTTTTTCACCTTTCAGCAGAGTGTTTTATCTACCCACCAGTGGGAAGACTGATAATAGTGAAAGTGTTTCTCTCTCTGGTGAGGTTCCTGCTGGTAGTTTAGTTGTGTCTGGTGTGTTGGAAGAACCTGAGACAGAGGAATTGAATAGAGCTACCCTCCTTGTTTCCTTTGTTTTCCTTTCGGATAGGGACCATGTAATGAGATTTTTTTTTTTTTTTTGCCATGGACATATGTTAATTCTTGGTCAAAAAATTTGGACATTTCCAGATCTTTGCAAAACCTCCCAGCAGCGGAGAAAAAAAATTATTGCAATTCATCAGGAAGTTTTGGTTTTGGGCACTTTGTTGATTCAGTTTCCTTGTAAATGTGATTAGGTTTCAGAATAAGCAGAATGTCTTTTTTGAGCCAATAAAATTATACTCTTTTTAAAATGCTCACAGTGTTCCTTTGTAGCAATAGGGGTATTTTAGAATAGTAACCTCTGTTTGATATAAAATAGGCAAGCTACTCTCCTTTCTTTACCAGATGGTACTTGAATTACACAGTAACACAGTAGATGACGGCAGAAAAAGACCTGCACAGTCCATCCAGTCTGTCCAACAAGATAAACTCATATTTTTATTTATTTATTTTGTTACATTTGTACCCTGCGCTTTCCCACTCATGGCAGGCTCAATGCAGCTTACATGGGGCAATGGAGGGTTAAGTGACTTGCCCAGAGTCACAAGGAGCTGCCTGTGCCTGAAGTGGGAATTGAACTCAGTTTCTCAGGACCAAAGTCCACCACCCTAACCACTAGGCCACTGTTGCTACTATTTGAGATTCTACATGGAATGTTACTATTCCACTAGCTCCATGTAGAAGTCAGCCCTTGCAGATCACCAATGTGGCCACGCAGGCTTCTGCTTCTGTGAGTTTGACGTCCTGCACGTACATGCAGGATGTCAGACTCACAGAAACAGAAGCCTGTGCAGCTTGGAATGTTGCTAGTGGAATAGCAACATTCCATGTAGAATCTCCAATAGTATGTATTTTATTTTTGTTACATTTGTACCCTGCGCTTTCCCACTCATGGCAGGCTCAATGGAGTGTTAAGTGACTTGCCCAGAGTCACAAGGAGCTGCCTGTGCCTGAAGTGGGAATCAAACTCCGTTCCTCAGGACCAAAGTCCACCACCCTAACCACTAGGCCACTCCTCCACTATGTGTATACCTTACCTTGATTTGTACCTGTCCCCTTCAGGGCACAGACTGTAATTGTACTCCTGTTTATTTATTTATTTATTTATTTATTTATTTTTTAGCTAATCTTGTTCTCCCCTCTTTATTCATGGACCAGAGATTTAGGTTGAATTTCTTGAAAAGGACTGTACTTTTGTATATTTTCATTGTTATTTTCTAGTTTCTATTTATGTATATACCTGAAATAGTTAATTTGAAATTTCATAGCTTTTATAGACTTGCCCTCCACATGTAGAAATTCATATTAGGGGTGGGGAGGAAGGAAGGATTATATCTTACAGTTAACACGTGCTGTTGAAGTGCATTTGTATCCCACATTTTCCCACCTATTTGCAGGCTCAATGTGGCTTACATTATGCCGTAATGGCAATCACCATTTCCAGAACTGACAAACACAAAGTGGTATTGCAGTAAAATTCATGAATGATAGAGTAAAGTGAGTTAGACAATCAAATATAGAAAGTTTATTTCCGGCATGGGAAATGGAGTGGTAGTGCATAACGCATAGCGCGTGTTCGAGTAAATGAGGTAGTCAGGTGTAGGGAGTTCGGCTTTGTTTAGTTTTATTATAAAGTTTCGTTGTTTAGTATTTAGGATGGATCATTGTGGTATGCCTTTTCGAACAAGTTGGTTTTCAGTAATTTTCGGAAGGTTGTTCGGTCATGTATTGTTTTTATGACCCTTGGTGGTGCGTTCCGTAGTTGCGTGCTTATGTAGGAGAAGCTGGATGCATAAGTTGATTTATATTTGAGTCCTTTGCAACTGGGGTAATGGAGATTCAAGAATGTGCGTGCTGACCTTTTTGTGTTCCTGGCTGGTAGATCTAGGAGGTCTAATATGTAGATCGGGGCTTCACCGTGAACGATTACTAGCCAAAGCAGCAGATTACGTGGAGCCATTAACTACATCACCAGACGTTTAGTGAAGTACACTCTGCATTAGTGTCCAGACTATTAACGATCATTGCTCTGTTTGTGGCATGGCTACTTTCCCCACAATGCCGGGAATGGCACCAACCAGTTACTGCAGAGATTTTTCATTTTGTGCACCTTAAAGGGTCCTTTTACAAAGCTGTGGCAAAAGGGGGCCTGCATGTTTTTGACGCACATCAAGGCCCTTTCTTTACTGCAGTGGGTAAAAGGCAGGTTTTTTAAAATAAGAAATGAACGTGCAGCAAGTGCATTCAGGCGGGTGCACTTACCTCCACCCATTGAGGTGGTGGTAAGGGTTCCTGCGCTATCCCGGCGGTAACCGGGCAGCACGCGGCACTGCCCGATTAAGGGCTTACCGACACTTTGCAAAAGGGCCCCTAACTTTGGCTGCTAACACTCAATATGTGCTAAACCTTGACACAGGTTAGTAAATAGACCCCTAAGGGTCCCTTTGACTAAACCGTGGTAAGCATTAACGTATGCTTACCGCAGGATAAAATGCACTACCATGGGGTGTGCTCAGGCATCCCACGATAGTTTTGGCATGAAACTGAAAGCGTGACTGAAAATTCTAATAACCTTTCTGCCGAAACTGGACAGACAAAAGGAGTTTGGGCTGGTTTCGGCTCCGTAACTGAAACCAAACCCCCAAAATTCGATCGGCCTCTAGCTTGACGTCCAAACAAGCAGGAAGAACTTTCCAGGCTAACGTCCTTTCCTTTTCTTTTTCCCTTTTCTATATTCTAGGCAAAACAATTGCAATTCTTTTGAAAGCTTCCTTTAATCTCTTCCCCCCTCCCCCGGTATGGTGAATAAGTGACTGTTGTGGCTTTAATCAGAAACCTCATGTAGAGAGTTACCCTAGTGCTGCTAGGTTTGTACAGTACGATCCCAATATAATGTAGTACAGCAACCAGAGGAAGATGGAGGGAGAAGAAAATGAAAAGAGGCAGCTCAATCTTCAGCCATAGCAATGAGCAGGTATTTTTAAACTCTGGCTGTGGTGTTAAAAAAAAACCACACCACATATATTCATTCTGTAGTGCTCACGCCAGCGGCTATAATCATCCGCTAGACATAGACCTAAGTGGTTTAAGTTAGGACCAGCCTTATTTCTGGCCTTACTTATACCATTTAACTAAACTGATAGCAGATGAATATCGCCACTCTGATCTAACGCAATCCAGATACTGCCAGAAAATGTATTTGTATATGCCACTGAAAATTCAAATATAGGGAACTTTTAGGTATGCTGTTAAGTGTACAGGACCCTTTGAATATTCAGCCCAGTGTCTCTGCTTATATTAAGACTGATCATTTTTATAGGGAAAAAAGTTAAAAAATGAAAAAATAAATTCATAAAAGAATAAAATATAAAAAAAACAGAAACGCCAATGGAACCAACCTCCCCCCCCCCCCCCCCCACCTAGCATATTAGTTTTACAAAATTGAAACGCAGCCATTACAATAAACATCTGATCAGATTGTGCTTTCGATCCCTCACGATTCGGTAAACAGCGTTGGTGCAGAACAGCGTTGGCTGCCCTGGTACATAGCCAAAGTAAACATCTGCTGAATTTGAAATGTATTTATAGACCTGATCACACAGCTCCACAGAAATACAGCTTCAGTCAGTTTATTGTACCCACTGTTGCACTCAAGCTGCCCCCCCCCCCCCCCCAAGCCTGGCTTGAGGAAGTCACACTCCGAGGAGCCACCGTCAGGCTACTCTCTTTCAAAGTCACAGCTCAGCCAATGGCCCTGTGTTCAAAATTCAGGGGTATAAAGCAAAGCCAGACAGTGAAAGCCCAAGTGAATCACAAGCCATCAATTGCATAGCCACACAGAATACAAAGGCTGGGAAAGGAGTTGCATTCTTCTAGTTGCTCATAGCAACTGGTCCTTGATCACTGCCTGAGCATAGCCCAGATCTGTTTATACAGCCCTTGCCTCATTAATGATGCCCAACCTACATCTTCATAAAGCTACCCACATATACTGAATACACATCTTCTCATGGGTATGCTGTTCCACACAAGGACTCCTGCACACTCAGTAAAAAAAAAAAATTTGCATACTCTATACACACATATACATTTTGCAGTAGATTCAGTAAATGATACCCACATTTGGGCACCGAAAAAAATGCGCATCGCACTTAGCGCCGGGATCTATGTCCAACTTTGGGCATGAGGATTTACACCAACTGACACCTGGTGTTAAATCTCACACCTATCTAAGGGGTCCTTTTACAAAGGCACGCTGAAAAATGGCTTGTGGTAGTGTAGGCACGGGTTTTGGTCGCACGCCAATCCATTTTTAGCGCGCCTGTAAAAAAAAGGCCTTTTTTATATTTTGCCAAAAATGGATGTGCAGCAAAATCAAAATGGTCACGCGTCCATTTTGGGTCTGAAACCTTACCGCCAACCATTGACCTAGCAGTAAAGAATCTGGGCGCTAATGACCTAGGCGCGTCAAATGCCACTTGGCGCGCATCCATTGCGTGTGCCACAAAATAAAAAAATATTTAACGGATGCGCACCAAAATTGAAATTACAGCAAGGACCATATGGTAACCGGGCAGTAACTGCAATTTGGTGCATGTTTGGCACAAGTAGGCACCTAAGCGGCTTTAGTAAAAGGGTCCCTAAATTAGGCATGGATCACCTGAATTCCATAATACTGTGTGCATCTTTAGTGAACACCCATGACCCGCCCATGCCCCTCCCAAAGTCACACCCCCTTTCAGTTATACACTAAAAGATTTGCACAAGCATCTGTATAGAATAGCACTTAGCAAGATGCACGTGCAAATTTGTTGCCAATTAATGCCCAATTTCTGGACCTAATTTTTATTTATTTATTTATTGCATTTGTACCCCACATTTTCCCACCTATTTGCAGGCTCAATGTGGCTTACATAGTACTGTCAAGGCGTTTGCCCAGTCGGTTGGTAACAGATACAAGGTTGTATAGTGATCGTATGAGTTATAAGTGGAGGGTCGCAAGGGATGAAGATTGCGTATTGTCCAGTATGATTATAGTCATGCTGTGTTGCTGAGTGAAGAGGTTTACCTGGGTTCGTTAGGGTAGGCCGTTTTGAAGAGGTTGGTTTTTAGTGATTTCCTGAAGTTCAGGTGGTCATGCATTGTTTTCACAGTTTTTGGGAGGCCATTCCATAGTTTTGCGCTTATGTAGGAGAAGCCGAATGCGTAAGTTGCTTTGTATTTCAGTCCTTTGCAATTTGGGTAGTGTAGGTTTAGGTGGGATCTTGACGATTTGATTTTGTTTCTTATTGGTAGATCTATAAGGTCTGTCATGTATCCCGGGACTACGCTGTATATGATTTTGGCTCATACTCAATTAAATGCACATGCAAATTGGGCATGCGCAACTGTGGGTGCCATATTTAGAATCTAGGAGCTTATACATGTACAGTACCTTGTAAAAGTCTTCACATCTGTCACGGTTGTGCCCAAGTTTTGTGCTCGCCTTCCTCTCGCCACCTGGTGGCCAGACCTGGTGGCTGCAATAGACTGTCTGGTTATTGTCACTCGTTCCAGATTTCAGCCCAGTCCAGTCCGGATCTTCCGGCCTGCCAGACTTGCTTGCTTTGATGAACCTACACAGCACCCATAGTTGCCTGGTGATTGCTGCAGCTGAGTCTCAGCTGCTGCTGGGCTAATTAGCCAGTTGAAAATTCTCTGCTTTGCATCGCCTAAGGCCTTGGCTTGTTGGTGCTTGTTGCACTTCTGCCTAGCTTGGTTTTTATTCTAGTTCCTTGTCTGATGCTTGTTAGTCTTGTTAGGGTTATTGTTTGTTTCCTAGACTTGTTCCTTGTTTGTCTTTTTGTGTTTAGTTTCTGTTTGTCTGTGTTTCTTATTCAGTGGCTGCCTGGCAGCTTTCAGTTCTGTCTCTTGTTTGTCAGTGTTTGTTCCCTGTTTTAGTGGCTGCCTGGCAACTTTCAGTTCTGTCTTTTGTCTGTCTGTATTTGTTCCCTGATTTGGTGGCTGCTTGCAGCTTCCAGTTCCTGCCCTGTAAGTCCTGTCGGCCGCCTGCAGCCAGGGGCTCAACTCCTGGGGAAGGGCGGCTAGTGCAGGTGAAGTCTTGCTGTTCCTATCTGAGTTCTGTCTTGTTCCTGGTGTGGGGTGGTTTTGCCTGCCACTGCTGCACCTCGGCAGTGGCCCAAGGGCTCACAAACCTAGTTCCTGCTTTGGAAAATGTGACAACACCCTTTTACGTTTTTCACATTCTGCTCTCTAAAATGTATAATTTAAATTGCATTCCACTTCAGATATCAAATTGAAGGCTACTCAAAAGAGATTATTAGAAGGAGTTGCTTCCAGTCTTTGGAAGTCCTTACCATTTGACCTACACGTCTAGTATAGTTATTTGAAATTTAGAATGCCTTTAAAAACATGCTAGATAAAATGTTTTAAACCAATTCTTTATCATTTTGTTGTCTATTACTACTGTTTTTTGAGGGGCCCTTTTACTAAGCTGCATTAGTCGCTCCCTTGTTTGATTACTGTAACGCATTGTATTTTGGGTTACCTCTAGGTAAGATACCGTCCTTTACAAATTGCTCAAAATGCTGCTGCTGGTTTGCTCCCTGTTCTCTCTCCCTGGCTCATATTATGCCGGTACTTAAGGAGTTGAAGTGGTTACCCATCCAGTGGAGAATCAGGTTTAAAATCTTGTTGCTAATTTTTAAGGCTTTAAGCAACAATGCGCCAGTTTCTGTGGCTACTTCTTTGAAGTTCTTGTGTATTCTGTTCTTCAGACAAACCTTTTGCTAGATATTCCTTCATTTCATCCTATTAGGCTGAGTGCTGTTCGACTATTTTTATAGTGAGGGTGTGAGGCAGTGGAATTTTTGCCCTTTAATTTAAGAGGCGAAACTTCTTAAATTCAGTTCCATAAACATTTGAAGCGTTCCTTTTTGCCCAAGCTTTTAAGGTGGTTTAAAGCTGGGTGTTTATGCTCCTTATTGTTTTAGTGACAGATTTGTTTCAGTCAAGAATCTTTCATTGCATGTGTGGGTGTATGTCTTCTTTTAAAATTATATTATAGGGATCATTTTCGAAAGAGAAAAACATTGAAAAAGCATTTAGATGTTTTTCTCACAAAAAAAAGTCCAAATTGGTATTTTTGAAACCTATTTTTTTAGACGTTTTTCTATGCTGTTCATCTGCAGTATGTCCAAATTTCAAGGGGGCATGTTAAGGGTGGGATTTGAGCATTCCTAAGACTTGGACTTTTTCAGCCATAATGGAACAAAACAAAACCGTGCAGGACTAAAACTAAGGAGTTTTGAGCTAGACCTGGTTTTAGAACAAATAAGGCACAAAAAGGTGCCCAGTTTTTCCTACATAAGCACACAACTGTGGAACGCATTACCAAAAGCCTTGAAAACTACGAACGACCACCTAAATGTCCGGAAAACACTAAAAACTAACCTGTTTAAAAAGGCATACCCTACCGATCCAACATAAATGCTTGATCTCTGCAGCACAACAAAACTAAAGAACGTAATGGACATAACACAACTCTTCCGTTATACGATTCCCTAGTGTGGCTGTGCCCCATGAACTTTAACTTACCACAACATCACTTTGTATTTGTTTACACTGGAGTCTGTAACGCCTCTCCGGTACTATGTAAGCCACATTGAGCCTACAAATAGGTGGGAAAATGTGGGATATAAATGCAACAAATAAAATAAAATAAATAAATAAATAAATAAAATAAATGACCACTGGAGAGAATCAGGGATGACCCCCCCCCCCCCTCTTATTCCCCCAGTGATCACTGACCCCCTCCTATCCCCCCCCCCAAAAAAAATAATTTTTTGATTAGAAACATTAGCAGCCTCTATGCCTGCCTCAGATGTTATACTCAGGTCCATTAGACCAGCATGCAGGTCCTGGAGTAGTCTGGTGGTGGGTACAGTGTACTGTAGTCAGATGGACCCAGGTCCATAACTCCCCCTACCTGTTACACTTGTGGTGGAAACTATGAGCCCTCCAAAACTCACCGGAAACCTACTGTACCCACATATAGGTGCCCCATTCACCCATAAGGGGTATTGTAGTGGTGTACAGTTGTGGGTAGTGGGTTTGGGGGGGGGGGGGGCTCAGCAGACAAGATAAGGGAGCAATGGTGAGATGTGTACCTGAGAGCATTTATTTCAAGTCCACTGCAGTGCCCCACAGGGTGCCCCATTGCTCTCCTGGGATGTCTGGGGGATCAGTCAACTAAAAATGCTGACCCCCTCAATACATCCTAATGCCTTGATTTTCTACATTTTACACTTGGACTTTTTTTTCCCCAAAAAATGTTTAAAAAAAATGTACAAAGCACAAAACCTTGTTTGAAATGGTATTTTCAAAACATCGATATTTTTTCTCTCTCAAAAATGACCTTCTTTTCTATTTGGATTTTGGATGTTTTGTGCAAAACATCCAAAGTTGGACTTAGACATAATATCGAAAATATTCCTCTATGTATGTTATGCTGTGATCCGCCAAGAGTTGTAGGATCCTGCTGAATAGAAAACACATACCAAACACAGAAAATAATGGCCTAATGCAAGGCTACTAAAGAGTTTTGTTATTTGTGTGGTAATTATTATTGTTCTTTTTAAACATTTTTATTTATAGAATGTCAAAATGAAACTTTATACAGAAATTTCTGCTTAGTGTACAAGTAATGAAAATAAGTGCAATGGAAATAAATACTTAATGCATCAGTAATCCACTAGAGTTGGGGACATGCTTAACACAAGCATGAGAAGATGCGAGGAAAAAGGAAATTAGAAGATAGAGCAAGTACCTGACACCATAAGCAAATATCCATCTCTAATATACCATCAAGTTTGATTAACTGTAGTTCTAGAATCTAAAAAGGATCGCAGATGGGAAGGATCAAAGAAATGATAGGTCACATTAATTAAATTAATAATGCATTTAAATGGAAACCTCAACTGAAATTTGGCAGCATATGACAAAACTTCCATTTTCATAGAAATTGTTTCCTCCTCTCTTGAGTATTAAGAGATACAGCTGGAAAAATCTCTGTTCTGTCCCCCATACATGAAACATTTCATTCTCTAGAGTCACAGAAGTGCTTCTTTGTCCTGAAGAAACATGAATGTTATCACAAATGTAGCTTGAAAAGCTATTTCTTCTTCAGAACACTAATATAGCCGACGCATTAAGGGGCTCATTTTCAAAACACAAAAATGTCCAAAAAAGGTCATAAGGTGGCAGGAGGTTTTTCGCTCAAAAACGTCCAAGTTGCAATTTTCAACACCCTGATTTTTAGACATTTTGCTCCACAGTTTGCCTGAATTTCAAGCATGTTGGGGTGTGTTTTGGGTAGTACATGGGTGGCACCAAAAGATAAACTTTTTCTGAAATAATGGAACAAAATGAGAACAATTAGGGCCAAAATTAAGATGTTTCTGGATAGACACGTTTCAATCACAACTAAGTGACCAAAAAGTGCCCTAAATGACCACTGGGGGGATTTGTACCCTGCTGACATTTATCATATTTCAGTTATATGATTGTTCTACTGTGTTTTAATGTGTAGATTTCTGACACTGTCTTATGTTATTACGATTCAATTTGCCTGTCTCCAGGTTTACCTCATTGATTGATTGTCTTTAAGCTTATGTTTGGTCATTGTACTATTGTTATGTTGTTAACAACATTGTAAGTTTTATATCAAGCGGTACCTGATGAACACCATGGGTGAATCTCTTTATAAAGGTGGTTAATAAAGCCCAATAAAAAAGAGCTTCCACCAAGTGTTGAATCAAGACTTTTTGGTTTGTTTTTCTTAATAACTTTTCAAATATTTCTAAATATTTGTAAATAGCAGATCTTCGCCTGCAGCGAGGAGCGATGGATACATACTATTCGCACCAGCCCCACAGCCTTCCCTCTGATGTATTCCCACCTATGCGGAAACAGGAAGTTGCATCAGAGGGAAGGCTGTGGGGCCAACATGAGCAGTGTGTATTAGTTGCTGCATGCGAGGGAGGGAGGATGTTTAAAAGACCAAATGGCATGCAGGCGAGAGAGGGAGAGACCAAATCACTTGTGGGACAGGGCAAAGTTATTCTGCCCACCCATCCTGGGCCCAGGCCCACCCAAAATTGGGTGTCTGGCTACGCCCCTGCAGGGCAGTGTTATTGAGTGTGCACTCTTTCGAAGGGATGACACTCTTTTTCAATAAGGCACACATTTGTGGAGCTTTGTGTCTGCCAGTGCCACAGTGCCCTACCTGCTGCCATTGGTACCCAGCCAATGAACAAGAGTGGAGGAGTACTTAAGTAGGTGAAATTGGACACGTAGGATGTTTTATATTTAAGACCAATGCAATTAGGATAATGAAGATTCATATAGGTACTAGATGATCTGATACTATTCCTGTCTGGAAGGTCAATTAGGGCAATCATATAACCAGGGGCTTCACCGTAGATTATCTTGTGGACCAGAGTACAAAGTTTGAAGGTAATGCGGGCCATGATAGGGAGCCAGTGCAGTTTTAGTCGAAGAGGTATAGCATTATCATATTTTGCTTTGTTGAATATCAATCTGGCCGCTGTGTTCTGGGCAGTCTGGAGTTTTTTCAGAAGCTGGACTTCCACTGCCCCAGGTACAAAAACTTGGGGCCCCTTTTACTAAGCTTCATTGGTGCCTACGTGCACCAAATTGGAGTTACCACCCAGTTACCGCTTGGCCCTTGTGGTAATTTCAATTTTGGTATGTGTCTGCTATGCGCGTCTGAAAAATATTTTTTATTTTCTGGCGCGCGTAGCGGACGCATGCCAAGTGGCATCTGATGCGCGTAGGTCATTACCGCCCAAATTCTTTACCACTAGGTCTATGGCTGGCGGTAAGATCTGAGACCCAAAATGGACGCGCAATTTTGATTTTCCCACATGTACATTTTCAGGGGGGGGGGGTCCTTTTTACAGGTGCACTGAAAAATTATTCTGCACGCGCCCAAAACCCACTCCTACAGTACTGCAAGCCATTTTTCAGCTCGCCTTTGTAAAAGGACCCCTTAGATTGTGAGTTTTGTTTCGGGGGGGGGGGGGGGTGCCATAGAGGGTCAAGTGACTTGCTCAGGGTCACAAGGAACTGCAGTGGGAATCCAACCCAATCCCCCAAGTTCTCAGCCCATTGCACTAACCATTAACTTATTTTTGCACTGAGAAAATTGGAAACCATTTTCAAAATCAAGGAGGCATCTTTAGTGGTAAAGTATCTGAATTTAGCAAAATGAGAGAGTCAATACAATGAGCGAAGGAGGTCTTGCATATGCCTGACTGATGCTTTGATCACTGCCTGCTACAGTTTTAATTGTTGGCATTGCACCAAATGAGAGCTACATGATGCTTAAAATAATATTGGCCCAGAAGAAGGTGTGAAAGAAGTCTATGCTTCTTTAATTCTCTAAAACATGCAGTGATTCTTAACAACACAGAATGCTTGCTGCCTTCACCAGATATTCTTAACTTTGGCTGTATGTGATTTTGGCTGATATCAGCTAGGATAGAAAATGATCTTATCTGCTACTGCACTATAGAACCTATTATATACCTATTATATCACTGCATTATTTCATATGATACTTTTCACAAGCCGGTCTAACTGTTTGATTGCAAAACTTTGTGGTATATGAACAATTTTATGGAAATATGATGAAGTTTTGCTGTTTATTCCAGTCTCTAAAAGTAACACTACCCTCGTTGGTTAACTTTACAATAGCTAATTGTCCTTCACCTACAATAAATGCTCTTGGCTTCTTACTTAAGGATGTCCCCCTTCAAGGGTCGACACTATAATTTTCTATAATTACAGAGAAAATTAGTTGACTGGGGTCTGAAGAAAGCAACCTGGGCAAGCTGGATGGGTTCCGATTGTTCTTACCTGCCGTAAGATTCTCTATGTCTGCAACTGAGGAGCCTTTGGGCTTTTTCTGAAGTCTGTTATGAATTTTGCCCCTTCCACCTCCACAGTACCATGTATCCACCACCAGTAGTGATTTTCTGCTAGGTTGCCAAACTGGAACTTTTTTGAACTTGCTTCCTTTTCACCATTGCAGCTGCAGGAGGTTGACCTGGTACTATTTTGTTTTTAATTGCTACTGTCTTACAGGTCAGTGAGTACTGATTACAAGCTAGAATATGGTAGATTTAAAACAAATAGGAGAAAGTTTTTCTTTACTCAGCGTGTAGACAGACTCTGGAACTCATTGCTGGAGAATGTAGTGACAGCAGCTGGCCTTACGGAATTTAAAGGGGGCTTGGACAGATTCCTGAGGGAAAAGTCCATTGAACATTATTAAAATTTTGGCTTTTGCCGGGTTCTTGAAGCCTGGATTGGCCACTGTCGGAGACAGGATGCGTTCCCAGTATGGCGGTGCTTATGTACTTATCTTTACTGGTACTTCAAACTCCATGGCTTGGCTTTGGAACACAATGGAGACAATTCTACAAATTTGCATCTCTGTTTAGTTGCACTGCATACCATTCTATAACAGCATCTGTGCACTAAGATGCTAATACCGACTACTAGCAAAAGTGATGCACATAACTGACAGTATTCTATATAGGCATCACATGGAGACACACCCATGCTCTGCCCACATCTACATGTTAGACCTCATAGACCTGCCCACCCAGGAACACTAAAAGATCAGCATGCACATTCCTAAATCTACACTTCCCTAGATGCAAAGGACTAAAATACAAATTAACACATGCATCTAGCTTTTCCTACATAAGTACGCAGCTATGGAATGCATTACCACTTGACGTGAAAAAAATGGGCGACTTACTGAAGACTTACCTTTTCAACAAGGCATACGGCATCGACCCATTGCCTGAACTTTAATGTATTATATGAACTGTAGTGCATTACCATTGTATCTATTATTCCGAATTTGATCTCTTTATACCTGCTTGCTTAATTCTACCATATCACTTATGTTCTTTATGCAATACCACTTGTATCTTTCACTCTGGAATGGTGATCTCCCTGACGGATCAATGCAAGCCACATTGAGCCTGCAAATAGGTGGGAAAATGTGGGATACAAATGCAACAAATAAATAAATATACACTCCTCTGCAGTTACACACTAAGGCACTTAGGTGCAACCTTGCAGAATAGTGCTTAGTAGTGCACATTTGCACACAACTACCAGTTATTGGAGCTTATGATGTGCATAAGTGGTGCATATTTCACAACTTGTCCTAGGAACCCTGCATCCAGTCAGGCAGATGCATGAGATAAAATGTGTATGCTAGGTCTCCAATGATGCAGATTGATTTCATGCATATTCATTGTGGATGCTCTGACTTGCTGTGGGGTTCTCAGGACAGGTTTAGGAATCGCTATTGTAAGGATTCAAGTGGACTAAAACATGGCAACCACAACCTTTATGGTATTCGTTTTAAGGGGGTTAGTTATCATTGTGCGTTATGGCCATAACATGTATTATTTGCCCCTTAACACTTGTTACATAATAACATAATAGATGATGGCAGCTAAAGACCTGAACCAACAGTCCATTCATTATCAATTTGTGATTAATCCAACAATGTTGTTAACAAACGCCAATTTCCCCGGGATTCTATATACCACGCTAAGATTTCCATGCGGAAATTGAAGCATATTCTATAACAATACGCATAATATAATTAGTTAACAAGCTAATCAGTGCTGATAGTTGGATGTTACCCAATCAGCACTAATTGGCATTAATTACGTGCATTTCTAGCTAAGCGTATTCTGTAATGTGGTGTGTGTAAATATGTCGTATAGTTGAAAAGTGGGTGCGGTTATGCACATGGAAGGGGCAGGTCAACGGCGTTTCTAAAATCTATGCACGTTGTTATAGAACACACCTGCTCGTTGCCTAATTTAGGCGGCAGGATTTACACCAGGTTTTACTTGGTGTAATTGACCGGACTAAATTTTGTCGTGTGGACCAGCGCTCAGTGTATTCTATAAACTGTGCAGAAATTTAGCTTTATTTTATAAAGTACTTATAAATTAAAGAGTATTTGATAGATTTCTGCATGGAAATCTTGGCATGATATATAGAATTTAATCCTTTACTCGCGAAATTACCTCCACCTGCATTACCCCAATTGTAAAGGACTCAAGTACAAAACCTATTATGGATCCAACTTCTCCCTCCTAGGCAGCCAACTCTGGAATGCCCTCCCCAGACCTATCCGATCAATCTGTGACCATCTACCCTTCCGGAAAGCACTAAAAACCCATTTATTCAAGCAAGCCTACCCAAAGGACCCAGACTAATCCTATGAACCCATCTACCCAACACATATCCAGGAGACAACGACATTGACCCAGACTATATCTCCCACCTTACTCCCTTCTCCATTGCCTATCTCTACCTACTTATCTATTCTACTATTCTGTTATACTTAATTTTTACTTTCTCTAAAAATATTCTGTATTCCCTATTACTAAGTAAGCCGCATTGAACCTGCTTTGAGTGGGAAAGCGCGGGATACAAATGTAATAATAAATAAATAAATTCAACTTTAAGCTGCCCTCTCCTCCCCCATTAAGATACAGAGCACCTGCATACATTGCTTTTGATCTGAATGTGGTGTACAAAACTATTATCTGATCCTGATCTATCTTTGCCAGTTTTGGGACATAGACCATAGAAGCTTGGCACTGCCCTTACTTCCCAACTAGTGGAGTTGTCGTCAAAGCACCATTCCTACCCATTAAGTTTTGATTTGATTCCTTTCCTCTTTCCATTTATCCTGTGCAGTTTCGTGCGTTGTTAATACTGTGCACTCTTCCAAAAGAGCGCATCCCCTTTCTAAAATGTGTGCACTATTCCCAATCAGTGCACACTCTCTCTCTCACTAGTGCATGTGTGCACTCTTTACTCTTTTGAAAGGAATGTACACTCTGACATTGCTCTTGTGATGACAAAACGAATGCCCCCTTTGGGAAAAAAAAAAAAAAGAAACATTCCCAGAAAAGACACAACACGAACATTTTCTGGCTCAGGCTTTTCTGAAATACCTAGGAAATTATTAATATCTCCTGTGAATATGTTTATTAATTAAGGAAGAGGATGATACATTAAGATTTGAGCTTAACTAGTTTGCACAGCAATATGTGAGAATTTCCACTAGTAAATGGCACTCGTCATTACTCAATGGCATTTGGCTTCAGTATCCTTTAATAAGCAAAAGGCACATATTGGCATTTTGAAACAAGGAACTCTCAAATGACATTTGTTGATCCATCTGAAATGACACCAGCAACAACATTTCATTTCACTTCAGCATTTCAATATGTGTTGCATGGTTTTAGCACAGACTAAAATGTAGAAATGAAAACAATTTCTATTAAAATTAAAAACCAAATTGGAACTAAAGTTATTCACAAACACACCCCTTAATAATGATCTTCAGTTTACAATAATAGTTTAGTAACAGGCTGAAGGATGGGATAGCCTGTTGCTTACTGATGCATGCCAAAATGTGGTGTTTTATACAGGTTTAAAAAAAAAAAGAGAGATGAACATAAGAACATAAGACTAGCCATACCATTGGTCAGACCAGTGGTTCATCTAGCACAGTATCCTGCTTCCAGCAGTGGCCAATCCAGGTCACAAGTACCTGGCAGAAACCCAATTAGCAGCAACATTCCAGAACCCCAAAGAGTAGCGAGATTCCGGAATCCCAAAGAGTAACAACATTCCATGCTACAAATCCTGGCTTCCCCCATGTCCACCTCAATAACAGATTATGGACTTTTCCTGCAAGAAATTGTCCAAACCTTTTTTTAAACCCAGATACGCTAACCTCTGTTACCACATCCTCCGGCAAACAGTTCCAGAGCTTAACTATTCTTTGAGTGAAAAAATATTTACTCCTATTTGTTTTAAAAGTATTTCCATTTCATTTAATAGAGTGTTCCCTGGTCTTTGTACTTTTTGAAAGAGTGAAAACTCAAATCACTTCTACCTGTTCCACACCACTCAGGATTTTATAGACCTCAATCATAAGAGAACGATTATCACAGTTAAATCTTGGTCTGAATTCAGATTTGAGTTGCTAATGAATCCACCATTCCTTTGTGTAAGGATGCTCAGCCCTCTGCAACTTTGTAAAAAAAAAACCAAAACTTAATGGTCTTTTAGTAGCACAAGATTCCCCACACCAAAAACTATGTCAGAAATGAAGTGATGGGGAAAAAACCCTACAATTATGCCATGGGATGGAGAAATGGTGGGAACCAGTGTAGGAGTAAAACTACTTTGGCATGCACAGTACATCCGTCAGAAACATACATCAGAACTGAATGTAACTGCTCTTATAGCTCACTTAAGGGGATTATAGGATCAGAGCTATAGGACTTTATATCCTCCTCTGCTTGATTTGATTCTTGGCACACTGCTCCACTCAATTTCTCCCCTTTGCTGTTTCTTTTCCCTCCCCCATCAATGTCTTGGGGTGGGGACTTCTCAGCTCAGAAACTTCTATTCATCTGTTGCCAGAATGGGGATTAAAGGACTGGATTTTGGCAGAAAGGGGTAGGCCTTATTATTGGACAATTTTTGGGGAGGAAACTATCACAAGCTCAGAGGAGTGCCAACTTGAGCTCTTCTGGATTAACCCTCCTCATGTCCTTACCACTGTCTGGTGCAAACTTCAGCCTGGTTTGTTGGGATCTAAGTTCTTTCACAAAGGTAGGTCAGAACAATAATAAACTGATATTAATAACAGAACCCAACACCTGCATTGAGGTATATCAAGAGACAGGAGATGCCAAGGAATTCCTTGCAAAGTCTCTTGACCTGGTTTCAGAAGCTTGAGGGCTTCAAAGCCAGTTGCATTAGTAATCAGCCATTAGCCTGAATGAATTAGGCTCCTTGAAAATCATCCTCTCTCAGTTCAGCTGAAGTCCAGGCAGTGTCCCACATTGTGTGCCCTTTGGTGGCAGGAGGGTTCACAGGACCACATTTTAGGTGGATCAGAAAACACGGATAGGCTGTCTTTTCAAATCTACTCATTATTTCCCATAGAAATTCTACCTCTATATTAAGCAGGTGAAAGTCTGCAGGTACTAAGGACTGGATTCAGTAATTGGGGCCCAAAGTTAGACATCAGAAAGATCCATGCTAAATGAGTGTTCTGTAAAAGACACTTTGCACAAAGCACCCTTTATAGGATGGCACTTAGCGTGGACTCCCCTGTCCAACTTTGGGTGCAAGGACTTACTTCTGCTGAAACCTGGTGCAAATCCTCGTGCTAACTGATGGCAGTTGGGCACACAAATCCAAGTATTCTATAACATTGCACCTAATTTCTGGGAATACGCCTGACTCACTCATGCCCCTCCCATGTCCCCACCCCCATTTGAGTTATGCGTTATGATAGTTAGGTACAGATGTTATAGAATAGTGACTAGGGCAGATACGCATGCAAATTTAAATTGATATCAATTAGCTCCAATTCACCACAATAGCTGATTGATAGCAATTAAGTTTGCATGCACATCTGGGTGTCAAGGACTTTTAAAGCGTAATATTCTAAGGCTTTAATATCCAAAAAGTTTTGGAGTCTGTCTGATGTCACAGCACGTTGTACATGCAGGACGACATACAACGTGCTGCGACGTCAGACAGACTCCGAAACTGTATTCCACAGAGTTTGAACAGCAGCACGGAGGAGTGGGCGCGAGGACGAACAACTTAAAAGACCTCAGCTCAAGGAATATTTTTAGAGGAAGCGGACCTCGGCTGGCGGGGGTTGGGGTCCCCCGCCAGCAAAGGTAGGTGTTGGCGGCGGTAGGGGGGTGGTGGTGACGGCGGCAGGGGGGTGGCAATGGCGGCGGGGGGGGGGGGGCTATAATGTGCCCCCCCCCACTCTGGCTCTGGCCCCCCTACCGCCAAACCCCAGATACGCCCCTGATTTTGCCACAGTTTAGCAGCCTCAAAGCGGCTTACAATGAACTAATGAAATAATTACAATGAGAATTGAGAGGGTAGAAGGAACAGAGAAAGAAAGGAACGGAAGGGAATATAAATACAATCTTAAAACAAATAAATAAGTAGGCAGGGAAATGAAAGCAAAAAAGAAAAGGAAGGAAGGAAGAGTCCTAAATCAGGTCTTGACTCGTTGAGACTCATTAAGGCAGGCGAACAGGACTGCAAAGCCTAGAAGGCAGTGACTGATGCCTGAAATAAGCAGTGTGGGTGACGACCGCGGCCAGCGGGAGACATTGAAAAGGCTGGTGAAGAATGGGGACACAAAGGCGCCAGGGAAGTGCATTAAGAGTACACATTCTGTTTCTGCCAGAAAAGGTACCCCTGGAAAACACAAATACAAATTTCTGCCCATACTTTTTCCAGGAGCAAAATACCTTGTACAGTTTTGCTTTGCTTATGGATTTATTGACGAAGAGTCCCCAAGTAACAAATATCCACAGAGTTTGCATCAATGTGAACAGTTTAGATTATTGACCCCTTAAATCCTTAACAAATATCCCTGTCTCTCACCTCTGTTTTGCACTCTCTGAATTTTCATTTCTATGCAATCAAGTTGCACAGAAACAGTGTGTCATCCCCTCCCCCCCCAGGCTGTGCATCATTGGTGTGTTTGACTGGCTATGCAAGTGACCTGGCAAGAACGATGGCTCTCAGGAAAACAAAGGAATGAGAAGAATCTGTATTTTTCTGTTGAAGAGCTAAATTAAAAGATGTAAAAGCTAGCTAATTCATTTGTAGGAAATACAACTTTTCCTTTAACACCTATGTAATAAAGGCAAAAAAAAAAGTCTCCCAGAAAGTAAAATGCAAAACAACAGTGACATGCTAAATTCATAAATATATGCAAATAGATTTTCCCTCTTCTGGATACAGAAAGATAGACGGAATACCCCCACCTCAATACTCATTTTTCATCGTATGTCTCCAACAGATAAAATACTCTTAAATATATTACATCTAAATATTCTAGAAACCAAAAGATTAAATACTTTTATTTGATTAGTATCAGATGGTTTTACAAATAGATTTTAAAATGCCTCAATATATACAGAAAACAAAACTTTCAATCAAAACTGCCAAGAAAATGTTAAGAGACGAACCCCCTCCCTCCAATTAAGCTTTTAAATGAATTGAGTCTGTTTAAACTATAGTTTTCTTCTTTTAAATAATCTGGATAACATTTCTGCCTAACGTAAAATGTACATCTAACATTCTGAGTAAACAAAGTCTCTGAAAAACTTAGAACAAAACAAAACAGAGGTATAAAAATACAAACTGATAAACAACAATAATAACAAAAAAAAGAAGACTTGCTTGAATTATTTAAATTCTAAATATGGTCTAAAAATTTAAATATCTTTTTTTCTTTTAAAACATACTTGAAACATATTTGAAAATCTTGCATGGCAGTGCAAAAAAAAAAAAGCTAAAATTAAATTCTCAAAGTGCTATATACAGCAGCATTGTTAAAATACCATAATATCATAGACACACAAATTTTTGCAAGGGAAATGGGCATGTATCATTTATCGCTGAGCTGAGCAAAGGTAGCAGAAGGTATTTCCTTTCTGGTTCTAAAATAAATTCTGTGGATATTCTTTAGACAAAAGACTGGAAGACCTCTTAATTTTGCAAATTTTTCCCACTGAAATGAACCAGGTGGAAGATAACTCATGGGGTCAAAACAGTTACCATATTTAACTGTGATCTCCCTTGGAAATTACATTCTGTAAGAAAACCTTTTGTGCCTGGAATTTATAACTTCCAAAGTGCGTTCAAATAAATGCAAGAGTTCAAAGCTTGTACATTTTCAAGGGGTCATAGGATCGATACCTTTAAGTGCTTGCTTGTTTTACCGTAAACTCTGCAAGGACAATCCTCTCACTCACTGGGTCCCTAACACTATATAATTGTAAATATGGTCCTTGAAAGAAATGCATATACTAACTTTGTTCAGCTCTTCACAGCATTAAAGTTTCAGCTTGAAGATGACCTCATTGTCCCGGTCTAGTTCTGCTTGGGTTTTAAGCTGTGTTGTAAACAGATTGGTAGGTGAACCTGAATCCATGCAGACACCTTTGGGAATGGAGCAGGCCCCCTCTGGATTTCCCCTTTCTTCAATGGGCTTACCATTTATTGAACTCAGGTTTTGCAAGCGCTGCCTCTCTTGAGCCTGTTTAGCTCTGTTTGCAATGTGTCGCACTCTACTTTGACTTCTGGATGATGACCGTCGAAGAAGGCATAAGCCTTCCTCTTCAGATTCAATGGGCTCAAAACCTGTTGGTGAGGTGATATCGTTTTCTTGTTGGAAGCTTGTCAGCTTCTTAAGTTGCTCTGTCAGGTTATCCTGGGTCTTTGCTGAAGTTCTCAAGTTGGATTGACGCCGCTGGGCTCGCATTGGGTTGGTCACAAAGCTTCTACTGATGCTTCTATATTTACTTTCAAAATTGCAAGAAATATCGTCAAATGTTAGATCACCAAGACTTTTAGACTTTGTCTGGCTAGCTGTTATTGTTTGTATTTCATTTTCCTGTGCTTTGGATTTTAGAGAGCTTTGTTTAAGACTTTCCATATACAATCTACTCCAAGTGTGTCTCCTAGCAGTTTGTAGAAGTGCTTTCTCAGGTTCTTTGGCCAGGGGTCTTGGACAGAGATCATCAGCTACTTGTTGATTAGACCTTAAGTTAGGGTTGGATTTGCTCTTGGTAACCATTGACATTTCATTCCCTGATGTTGTCGCTGACCGAGGTCGCATAGTCTTTTTAATGATGTTTTCATAATTTTCATCATAGCTGCTCTCTAGATCTGGCAAGCTTTTTCGAGCTAGATTGGGTAAAGAAAGATCAATCACTGTGTCATTGGATGACATGCTGGAAGACGAAGACATGCTGTCCCGATGACTGCTGGATTCCAGCTTACTCCAGATCCTATCATTTACAGTGGCATCAGAGTATACCTCAGCCACTGGGGATTGACATGTAGAACTTGTCCTTAAGGCTGAACAGTCTGAAGTCACATGCCCTTCACTCTTTGTTCTTCTTACAAACATATGTGCCCCAGGCTGAGAAATTAAAGGTTGTTGAACCATTGAACCCTTAACAGTTGGGGTCCTCCAAGAAACATTAGATATTGACATTAGACCTGTACGTGTTTGCACATATTTTTGCTGTTTTAGGTCCATCATATCATTCGGCTTCTCTTTAGCAGTATCAAGCATGTTTTCTCCATTTAACATTAAACCAGCTTGGAATACTTTCTTCTGACAATCCCCATAGGAATTAGTTGAAGCATTGCTCAGCATGGACTCTCCATGCTTACTATTATTGTAAAATACTGCAATGGACTCTCCTTTTCCATCACTGTGCTTTAGTGCATAGCTATTCATGCCTTTGAAATTTCCTTCGGTATCTGTAGATCCATTTCCCTGAACACACACACCTGTGGAAGCAGTGACGGGGAACGTGACTTTATGCGCTGACGGGCTTCCCACTCTATTTTCTTTCCCTTGAAATGAGTTTTCAGAGTGACTGGATGCACGGCTCTTTTCTGCATGAGATTCTTTGGAATGGTTGAACAAAGCCCTATCTTCTGAATCGCTGGCAGGGGTACCTGACTGAGGAAAAGAATCAGAACAAGTCTTCTCCTTGACCGTGATGGGCTCTTCAGTGATGGTTTCAAGACTGCATAAAGAAGAGAGAGATCTGTGCATCGAGAAGCTGAGAACATCTGCAAAAGAAGAAGGTGAAAATTATTTCAACGCACTGCACTATGCAAGCGCTATCATCTCACACTATTACCAGAAGCAGTTGAAGGCTGTGTGGGAAGCAAGAGGATTAAGACCAAACAATGAAAATGAAGAGTGTACAATGCTGAAAGCTGGAAATCAAGCAACACGGTCAACTGAATTTCAAAATGATCAAGGATAGTTTGTTTATTTAGTTCTTGATGTGTCATCTTTCTGAATCAATCAAGGTGGTTTACATAATAAATATAAATATCAAGGGCAAAGGGAAGACATAAAAAGACTGAGTGCCCCATGTCATATGATCCAGGACCCTAACACCCTAAGACTATAGATGCCCTCTTCGCACTGCACGACGCTATTGTAACGCCACCAAAATGTAAATTGTATGCCACTTTGAACCAAAACTTGTTTTTGGATAATAGTGGGATACTAGAATGCATAAATAAATAAAGACTGAAGTGCCAATTTTAAAAAGTGGGCTTTGAGACATCTTTTAAATTTAGTCTGTAATTTTCAGACAGGTAGGAAAGGAGTTCTGGAGTGCAAGGGCCAAAAACTCAAACGCAGACTGATGGGTGCTCTCATATCTTGCAAGGGCTGGTGAGGTACGAACCAAACACGATTTTTCTGCCTTCAAGTGCAAATTGCAAGTCAATGAAGGAAACTGGGCAATGAAACAAAATTAAATCCAAATTTCAATCATAAACAGTTATATATTTTATATGCTGTTATTGTAATGTTATTGTGATTTTACCCATTTTTGTAATGATGTACTGATTTCTCTAAATTGCACTGTGCATTTTTAAGCAGCTGCAACTAATAAATTGAAATCAACTATTTTTGTAAGACACAAGAGATGATCCCAAGGAGACTTCTTTCAGTAGGCCACACCTCCTTCCCTCCCATCCAATAGCGTAGCGTGCACAAAATAAATACAAATCTCAGGCCTTGTTCTTTTGCTACTGATTTAATTTTTCAACTTATGCAAAGGTAAAGAGGCACCAATCAAGGTGAGTCCTCCTTAAAAATCTTATAAACACGCTATATGAATCACTGTGTTGTTTGGTTTTCACTTTCCATAGCTAAAATACATATTCAAACTATAGCAAACAAGGCTTCAACCTAAGAGGCCTTTTACAAAGCTGCGAAGGCCTGCATGCCCCGGACGGTAATTCCATTTTTGGCGCGTGCCCAAAACACGCAGTAGAAAATATTTTCCATTTTCTACCGCAGGTCCCTTACCCGGCAGTAACTGGCAGTTGGCACGTGCTGCACGCTTACCACCCGGTTAGCGTGTGAGACCTTCCCGCTAAGTCAATGAGTGGTGTTAAGGTCTCAGGCTGACAACGGACGTGCACTGGTTTTCATTTTGCCGCACGTCCATTTTCTGGCACATAAAGAAAAATCCACCCTTTTCCAAGCGCGCTCGGGAGGGAAATGGACCAGCGCGTACAAAACACGCGCCTACACCAGCGCAGGCCACTTTTGGGACACCTCAATAAAAGGACCCCTAAGTAGTATAGCTTATCCTTAGAGCAATGGACTATATGGGGGGGGGGGGGGGAGAGGAGGCCAGTATCTATTGCTCTGAAAATCCGTTGTTACCGATGTTTCATATATTTTCATGTCTTCAATATGTGTTTTGAATAAGCCCTTCCTATATGTATTTGTACAGTTTTATGTTTAATGCCTATTTTTCTGTGTTTCACTGTTTATGTTAATCTTTTTAACATCTTTTCATTTTTATTAGTATTTTTTAAGCAGTTGTCCGCTGTTCCCATTGTCCATTGCTACAAGGATACACTGCAAAGACTTTTTTACTAGGTATGCACACTACATATTCAGCTTTCCAAACAAGATGTAGGGCTCATGAATATGGAACACGAATACAGAGAAAGGCAATTAGCCCGAATGCTTGCTCCTCCCGTTCACTCCGGGCCCCACCACGCCCCTCCCCCCCCCCCGAGGTCATCGTCGCCCTCCGTCCACCACTGGGCCAGGCCCCCCTGAATTCAAAATCATAGCGCCTCACCTCGACCTCGCTCGGTGTGAAAGAAGCACAGCAGCGGCAGTCTGCAGATCGCCTTCCTTCGGGCCTTCCCTCCCTATGTCCTGCCCTCACGCAAGTTACGTCAGACGAGGGTGGGGCACAAGGAGGGAAGGCCCGAAGGGAGGCGATCTGCAGACTGCTGCTGCTGCGCTTCTTTCACACCGAGCGAGGTCGAGGTGAAGCGCTATGATTTGAATTCGGGGGGGGGGCCCGGCCTGGTAGTGGATGGAGGGGGGCGGGTGGAGGGGACTGCGGCATCAGGCCCCCTTGGAGGCCCGGGCCCGGGGAATTTTGTCCCCCCTGCCCCCCTCCCTCCGTGGCCCTGTGTACAGTTACAATAGTGTAACATACTAGTACCTTATTCAATACCCACTGGTGTGAGCTCCCTTGCTACTGGCCAGTCCTCTCATCTGCTACTCTGCTCAAACTTTGTAAACTTGATCAACTCAAGACCTGCCTTATTATTAGACTATTAACACTTTTATGCTAAGACTCTGTATATATTTTGTCAAGATGACTTTTAGAACTTGCCTTATTAAATAAAGTTTAATGTTCAAAAGGATGATACAGGATTGCTCTGAGAGAGATCGGGGTCATTTTACTAAACTGCGGTAAAATCTGGGCTTAAAGTGAGACTTTCCTGTGCACTAATCCCAGATGGAATACAGCCTCTTTAGAGCTTTTTCTGTTTTAATTACAGGTTGTGCGTTAATGTCCCCATTAGCGTGTGAAGCCTGGAAAGAATTAATGCGGTTATCCGGTTAGTACACGCTAATCATAACGCACTAGTCGGATAAAACGGGGATGCCATGCCCCTTCCAAAATAAAAAAAAAAAATCTGTAACATGTGGGTTAGCGCATTCAACAGGCTTTAATGTGTTCTGCAGTAGCCTGATAGCATGCGCTAATGATAAAGGAGCAGCAGTGGGATTTGAACTCCTCCACTTCACTCCACTGGGGAATTAGGGGGAGGGGGTGATCTCCACTAAACCCCGTAGAACAGCATTGCTCAACAGGAGGCACCAATCTTCGGTAGCAGGTGTACATGCTGGTGTCAATGGGTTAGGACACAGATGTTCATTCCCCTTCTGAAATGGGGAATAAACCTTTATTTTTAGGCCAGCCCCTTTGCCATATGCATATCCTGGCTTTGTATAATCAGAACTAAGACGTTTATGCAAGATAAACATTTAAATGCCAGTTTATGTACACGTGAAACACGAATGGTGCTTCTAACATCTTAAGCTGCCATTTAGAGGTCTAGTCTCCAAGACTCACAAGACCATTCTGCAAATTCTTGCAATCCTCTGGCCATTTTAATGACTTTGAATAATTTGGTGTCATCTTGTCAATCACTTAGCTTGTCATTCCAATATCCAGATCATTTATGAATATGGTAAATGGTACAGGTCTCAGTATGTACCTTTCCCCAGGACACTCCACTACTGACCCTTTTCCATGTGGATTACTGACCTTTTGGTACTACTGTTTCCTGTCTTTTAGCCAGTTTCCAATCCAGTTTAGGGAGTTAGTTATCAAGCTGAATTAGAGCACTAACCCACATTATTTGCCCCCTTAGAATGTGTTAAAGGGCTCTACTTCAAGTTTTGGTGCCTTAACATAGTATTATTTAGGTTACCACATGGTATATAATAATTTTAATTTATTTATTTGAAGGATTTATATCCTGCTTTAAATCAAAGCAGGTTACATTAAAAACAAACATAAAAGAAAAATAGCCAACAGTAACAAACAAAAAAATGTCATACTGTTTTATCATTAACCTATAGACTATCTAAAGAGCTAATAGAACAAAGCAATCCCTAACCATCCATATATGCTTTTACAGTTTCAAACGACAAACAGAGGTTTGTAGTTGTTTCTTTACCTTCCTTCCTTATCCAATCAGTCGAGTACGGCTCTCGGTCACTCTATGGATCAGTTCCTATCTCTCACAGCTTCTTTAGTTCTGCTATGTTCATTCCAGTATCTTCCTCGATAGTATCCATCCAGCAAATTCTTGGGTGGCCTCTTTTTCTTTTGCCACTAACCATTTCAAGCTTGATGTCTTTTTCAAGGGACTTGCTTCGCATGATGTGACCAAAATAGGAGAGCTTTTGTTTTGCTACCTTGGCCTCCAGTGAGACTTTTGTTTTGATATGATCCAGAGCTGCTTTGTTTGTCATTTTGGATGTCCATGGGATGCGTAACAGTCATCTCCAGCACCATAATTCAAATGCATCAATTTTTCGCCTGTCTTCCTTTCTCAACGTCCAAGATTTCGCAGCTATACGCTGCTATTGGGAAGATGATTGCACTGACCAATCTACATTTGGTTGCCAGGCTGATATCCTTGCTCTTCTAGATGTTGTTCATGCTGACCATCGCACTTCTTCCAAGTGTCAGTCGTCTCTTGCTCTCAAGGGTGCATTCACCATCATGATTAATTTTGAAGCCAAGAAAGATGAAATCTTTGACAACTTCAATTTCTTCATTGTTGATCTTGATGTCAAGATTCACATTTTTTTGCTGATGTCATGATCTTTGTCTTTTTGATGTTCAGGTGCAGTTCAGCCTTCTCTGACTTTTCTGATCAGATGTTCAAGATCCTTTTTATCTTCTGCCAGCAGAGTGGTATCATTAGCATATCAGAGGTTGATGATGTTTCTGCCACTTATTTTCATGCCAATCTTGGACTCATCCAGGCGTGCTTGTCGCATGACAGTTTTGGCATACATGTTGAAAGCTGCTGGTGACAGGATGCATCCTTGTCATGTGCGCCCTTTCCAATCTTGAACCAATCCGTATTTCTGTGTTTCTTTACCACAGAGAGTCATTCTTGTTGCGGTTCATACATATGTAAAGAATCCACGAAATATTGTGGAACCTGCCTATATACGTTGATTTTCTAGACATGCAAATGCATGTAGAGCAGCTCATTACTATGTAAATTCCATAACACCGCTTGCAGTGCACACTGGGTGCAGTTCACACTGGGATTAGTTCACATTCTGAGAGCACTGGGCTGCAAAGCTGTAGCCTGATGCTCCTGGGCCACATCTAAAAGGGAAACACAAACAGCACCCTCAAGGTGCCCCCAGGCCCCTCCCCTTCTAAGGCCCCCTCCCAAATAAGTGCCCCAGCAATATAAGCCCCCCAAACTGCTCCGAGCTCTGGGTGAGCTGTTCTATCCCAGCAACATGTGATGTCATCATCCACTTGTGTGCTTGACTTAATCCTGCTGGTCAAAGGACAAAAAACAAAACAAAACAATCTAGCCTGCAAACTTCAACTGCCAGATCCACAGGCGCTTTGGTTGTTGAGGTTTTAGATGCAGAAGTGCAAGAGACTTACTGAAAATGTTGAGAAGCATCTACTATAAGCTTCAAAGTTCTTCCACTGTAACCATTACAAAGATAAAACTATATTAAAGTAAACCTGCACTTTCTTGTAAGAAGGCACCAACAGCATGCTCAAAGAAAGATTAGACAGCTTGCCTTATATCTCACTGTAATGGCAAGTTGACCATGAAAACAAATGCTCAAGTTTCATTGGCTGTGCAGACAAATCCTACCAAAACCATAGCTATTGATCGGAATGCAAAAAATGCCATGACAAGTAACAGGCACTACGTTGGGTTTACTAGATATGGAGAACATATTATGCCTTCTTATTATACAAAGGTTTGATTACAACAAAGCAGAAGTGAGTGAGGGGTTTCCAGTAACCCAAGAACAATGACGGCAACCACTACAGATCCTTCCATGTATTTTTGAAATTTGTGCTTCTTAACTCAGTCTTCATTAAGTATGCATGAGAGAGATACCCACACAGTGGAAGCAATGCATGCTGATATCTCATGCATATTCATTGTGAATATCCTGACAACCAGTGCTATAAGTTATATTAACTCTTAATGCTGCTGTTTCAAACTGCGTTGGTTTGAATACACGTGCCAAAAGCTTGTCTGTGATACTGTTAACCACTGGGCACAGGGAAATATACCTCTGTACCTGAATGTAATTCACCTTGAACTACTACTGAAAAGGCCCAAGCTAAAACCCATATCCTTCACTTGAGTAATGGCTTAGTAACAGGCATCAACTGTACCCAACCGATCAAACACTGTACAAAAATATGTATAGGGGCAGCTTGTTTCACATTAACAGTGTAAATCCAGAACATTTAGAAGCCTAAGAACACATTTTCATGCAGCTATGTATTTGTACTTGAATATGAAGGACACAGAAACCATTACCTTAATGGGCTCCTCCTTTCAGTTCTGAACTAGAGAGAACCAGCATGGGAAAAGGATAGAACAAAGGCCAAAAGTTAGTCAGGAAAGATAAGTCTAGTTCAAAGGAGAAATCAGTGCAGGAAAAATGAAGACAACGAGAAATGTAAACATGTGATCAAGCAGAAGATCTTGTCCAACCAGAGCACATTCTATTGTTTTATATTTCCATCACCAAATTTGAAAACAAAAATTAAGGAAGATGATTATTTTTCAAAAGATATAATGCATGGTGCGTGGAATTTATATTGGGAGGTTTAGAGCAGCCCTGGAATGGTGCACTGGCTGTGTGTTTTGGGCATTAGTGCAATATCAAAACGGTAGTTAAAAATCATAGGTGAAGATGAAGGCCTGGGTCAATCAGACATCCATGATTTCACAGTGCCATATAACTACAGAATCACCAGAAACGGTGGGGGCCTTTCTTACCCCTCCTTCCCAGGTGTCTGAAAAGTGGTAAGTGACTCAACCTCAACTCGTTCTGCCAAGTGGGTAGCAATACAATTTCTGCTACCACTTACTATGTCTAATAGCTTAGTCTATGGCCTTCTTAAAGAAGGGCTCTGTAGAATAGCCATATGATCCACCTTTCCTCCTCCCACCCTCTTCCACCCCCCAGTTATGGCCTTGTCTCGGAATAAAGACAAAATGTAATGCATACACATAATGAAGCAGGAGGCAGTCACACAAATCAAGGGTGCAAAGACACTAGCAAGAGTTCAAGACATAATTCTACCAAGACGGCTTGTTCTCGCCCTCTCTCTGTGAGAAAGTAAGAGTTGCCATTCAACCAGTGAGGGACGTAAGAGGAAGACAGAGCAGGTTGGGCAATGCGGTGGTGCCAGAGACCGGCGCAGGACAAGGCTTCAGCTGGTGGGGATTAGGTACCCCCACCAGCCAAGGTATTTGATGCAGCAGTGGGTGGGGAGCGGCAGGGTGGCGGAGCGGCAGACCAAAATGTGCACCCTCACCTCGGGCTCTGGCCCCCTCCCACCGTGAGGTCTGGCTACGCTCCTGGCTGCAGGCAGAAGGTGGGAGGATTTCCAGGGAGGACACTAAGGCCCAGATGCATTAAAGACATTGGTAATTCCCGTTCCCTACCGAACGGGAATGCATCAACGATAGGGAATGCAAATGAGCTACTCGTTGTAGCTCACTTGCATTCTCTAGTCCTTCGGTACCTGAGTCGGAGAATCGGGACGTCCCTTTAGATTAGGCTCCTCTTCCTGGTCTCTTCAGCCAATCAGAGCGCATTTCGCTGACAACAGCCAGCTAAGCCCGCTTTGATTGGCTGAAGAGACCAGGAAGAGGAGCCTAATCTAAAGGGACGTCCCGATTCTCCGACTCAGGTACCGAAGGACTAGAGAATGCAAGTGAGCTACGAGTAGCTCATTTGCATTCCCTATCGTTGATGCATTCCCGTTCCCTACCGATTCGCTATGGAATCGGTAGGGAACGGGAATTACCAATGTCTTTAATGCATCTGGGCCTTATTCAGAAGGAACAGTGGGAGGCTCGATTTTCCTTTTGGTGAGGGCTTATGATTTGTCTATGAAGATTACACATTTATTTTATGCTTGCATATTGGATCATTCTGAACTTGTGGATTTTACAGGTTTTATTTTTCCATATCCTCCTCGTGTTTTATTCTTGTCCTCCTATTTGTTTTCATTATTACACATTTTTGATTTGACAAAGATATTTGGACTGTTCTTGGAGTGAAGTGAAAAGGAGTAAGTGATCCCCTATCCTCATTGAGAAAGGAGTTATATTTTCTGCTTTCTACTAAGGACGGTTGGGGGTGGGGGGGAGGTGGTGGCATAACACAGGTTCTGTACTTTTTAATTTTTTTTTTTTGCCTCCTATTTTACACATCTGGAAAGGCTTTAAATGTTTGGGGGCTATGCTGGTGTTGGTGACTCTTTGAACTGCAGTGGCATCTTGTGTTTCAATGTGGGAAGGGAGAGGTGTGAACTTAAAAAGGAGCCAGGAACAGGAAGAAAAGTGGATAGACAATGACAAAGTATCTAGGATAGGGAGTGATGATCTTACATGGGGGTCACATTCTACGCTTGAGAACTGAGATACACCCTTAACGAGGCAGAGAGGAAACCTTAACAGAGTAGACAGACTGCCTTTCTGCATCATCTACTATACAACCCCAATTAAGATTGATTTTTCTAAAACACATGCAAATGTGAATGTATATTTGCCTGCGTGCGCCGTGGACGCAGCCATTTCACAAAGATACCACAGAAATCGGCAACTTATACATTTGTGAAACACCAACTTCCTTGTAATATATACATGCAAGTGTAATTTACGAGTACGCCCAGGGCTTTTTTTTTTGAGGGGGTACTTGGGGGTACTGATTACCGGCACCTTTTCCATAGTCTTCTAAAATTGACCCATGGACCCCAAGTTTTAATGAAAGAGCTCAGGTTCTACACACCAATTCTGCCTTGTCATAGATTCTGTGACTGGTTGCAGGGGGCCTGGCTATTGTGGGGTAGGTCCCTCAGTGATCACTCCACCCCTGAAGGGTGGCCTGGCATTTGAGTACCTTTTTTTTTGCTAGAAAAAATGAACAGAGTACGCCATTTTGCAAACTTACATGTATATAGAGGCTGCAATTGTTTATTTTCATTTTGGATAGGGAGATAAACAACTGGAGATGAAAGGGAGTGACCTCTTTTAATCCCTCCTGTAAAAACATGCAAAGGAGCAGCTGTAATCCTTAAAGTGGACTATCAGGGCATACACATGAGTTTCCTTTCTGAAATGAGGAATACATATGTAGAGTTTGGTTCTGCAAAAGCCCCGGCCAAACCATGCTCCCTTGCAATCTAAACCGATTTATAAGTATTAATTCTAACTTTCTAAATTTGGGTTTTAAGACTTCTAAAATAAGGGCCATATTTTGTATTAGAGTTCCTTATATGGATGTTTTTGTCCCTAGGTTATTTAACTGTGAGACCTACACGTATGATGAGTAATTATATTTCTATCTTTATGTTTATTGATCTTTAATATGCTGCCTCTTGCCATAAATTTCTCTGAAAAAAGGCAAGTCAAATTCTAAGAAACTGAAAATGTGTGTTTGTCTTTAAATGGCTTCCTCAAATAAATTAATTAAAAGAGTATAGTTTTTTTTTTTTCAAATTTAAATCACACCAGTCTTTGGGAATGCTAGCTGACATTACATTAAACAAGGATTTCCATAGCAACCCAGTTTTTGTTCGCATCTTAAACCATCAGATGCACATAAATAAAAATGAGAGTTTAAGTGCTTTCCTAATTGATGGATAGTAAAAGTATTACTACCTAGGGGTCTGCAGGCTCAGAATTTCCATTTTATTTAGGTTCTCATCATGTCATTGATGGGATTTTGTTTCGAAGACCATTTTGTTAACTGGAGCTTTTGAATAAAGCAGGCTGAATGTATACCTATGGCCCTGTTTACTGAGCCACGCTCGTGTTTTCAGCATGCGCTAAATGCTAGAGTCGCTTATATATGACTTAACATTTAGCGTGTGCTAATCAGCACGTGTTAAAAACGCCAGCACAGCCTTAGCGTGGTTTAGTAAACGGGGCTCCTCGTCTGTTAGTCTATTTTATATTACCTGTGAATTTTATTTCAGATGTTTTATTGTAACCTGCCTAGGAGTGGAGGAGTGGCCTAGTGGTTAGGGTGGTGGACTTTGGTCCTGGGGAACTGAGGAACTGAGTTCGATTCCCGGCACAGGCAGCTCCTTGTGACTCTGGGCATTAACTCTCCATTGCCCCATGTAAGCCGCATTGAGCCTGCCATGAGTGGGAAAGCGCAGGGTACAAATGTAACAAAAATAAAATAGATACTATTGGAGATTGTACATGGAATGTTGCTACTATTGGAGATTCTACATGGAATGTTGCTACTATTGGAGATTCTACATGGAATGTTGCTATTCCACTAGCAACATTCCATGTAGAAGGCTGCGCAGGCTTCTGTTTCTGTGCAGCCACATTGGTGATCAGCAAGGGCTGACTTCTATATGGAATGTTGCTAGTGGAATAGCAACATTCCATGTAGAATCTCAAATAGTAGCAACAGTGGAGGAGTGGCCTAGTGATTAGGGTGGTGGACTTTGGTCCTGAGGAACTGAGTTCGATTCCCACTTCAGGCACAGGCAGCTCCTTGTGACTCTGGGCAAGTCACTTAACCCTCCATTGCCTGCCGCATTGAGCCTGCCATGAGTGGGAAAGCGCGGGGTACAAATGTTTTAAGAAAAAACAATATATAGATGGGTGGGCAATACATATTTTTAAATAAATATTGCAAATAGTGCAAACTTTGAAAACATATTTAAAATAAAATATTCAAAACGATTAATTGGGCTGGCTAACAATATTCAGCAGGTACTGAATACCGGCATTAACCAGCCATTTTGAAAGCGGGCAGAAGAGGGGCATTACTTGGCCCCCAGAGGAAGCTCAACCACAAGTGAAACGGAGAGCCCCATTGGGCAGATTTAAAGCCAAGTGACACTATTAAGATCCTGTGTAATTTAGAAAACAGTCACAACTAACTCACATTTATTTGGAATAAATATTGACTGAGTATAAGAACAAGTGGAGTTTTTTGACCAATGATAAGAACGGAGTCTTAAAGATGCGAGCACCAAGTACATTATTTGTTCTGCTGACACGCTGAGACTACTGAGGTCTTTTTCTCCACTTTACTAACTTGGTATCACGAGTAAAGGCAACGGTTTATGGTGATCAAGTTAGATTTGAGTATTTCAGCTTATTAACAGTAATTCGTCCTTTAAGATGGCCCTATGAAACAGAAGGGATTAAATAAATAAATCCATCTTCATTTCAATGAATTTGAGGCAAATTAGTTAAAATTAGTGGAGGAGTGGCCTAGTGGTTAGGATGGTGGACTTTGGTCCTGGGGAACTGAGGAACTGAGTTCGATTCCCACTTCAGGCACAGGCAGCTCCTTGGGACTCTGGGCAAGCCACTTAACCCTCCATTGCCCCATGTAAGCCGCACTGAGCCTGCCATGAGTGGGAAAGCGCGGGGTACAAATGTAACAAAAAAAAAAAATGAGAAAAAGAAATCCACCGAAAATGTAAGGATTCTGTTGACCCGGTAGAGTTGGGCGAAGGTTTGAAAACCTTAGTACAGTGGATCCTGCCAACACATCCAGCAGTTGTGACAATCCACTTATCAATACTTCCGTATTTTCCAAATGATTATTGAACAGAATGTCTTACCTTTTTTACAGTAAATTTTTTGAAAGAAGATTTTATCTATGGTTTTGCAGTTTTAGTAACAAACAAACAACTTTTGGCTGTCAGGTGATATGCAAGATATTGCTTTTGTCTTTCAGCGCTTGATATGATGCTCTGGTTGGAGTTTACAATATAATTAAAGATAAACTACATATACATGAGCACTAATGTTCTAGATGAGGGTATGAGTAATGTAGCTCACGCAATTCTAAAGAAAAAAAAAAAAGAAAAAAGAAAGAGCCATCCAGAAAACCAAAAGTCAAAGCAAAGACGGGGCAAAGCTAAAGGGGTCCAGACTGGCTCCCTCAGATTAGGGGTTTCCAGATGGTTCTGTGAACTAGGCTGAATCTATTCTGGATTTTGTCGTGTTACATCTTTGAACTTGTTGCTCCAATTTTCTTTAGGAAAAAAAAGCAGGACTGCAAGTTCGGAGGTGAAACAGAACAAAACCGGTACTGGTCCAACTGATGTTCCATCTGGAAAGCCAAATAGAAGTCCTTTCCCAGAGATGAAAAATGTGATAAAAACTTTTGAGTCAAATTGTATTCTTTAGTTTCCAGATAAATCACTTCTAGAGCATGCATTTTGGAGCTCAATAGAGGGGACAACCAGTGACGTAAAGCTATGTCAGCACAAAACAAAGTAATCTCAAACCTTCCCCACCTCCCCCCACTAACTTTCCTAGCATTCACTGCCAATTTCTTAGGGCTTATGCTGGGTGATTGTTTTTAAAATCGTATTCTCAATTGGAAGTCAAATTCTCTGATCACTCGGCTTTTGTTCTGACTTGACAATATAGAAAACTGAGTTGGAGTCTGAGCTCATGTTACCTTTGCCCAACTCTATGTTAAAAATGGAAATTATATTGAATGGCAAATGAAAATAAATACAAGACCTCCTAGGCAGTGCTGAAGCAACAAGGCAGTCTAAGATGACAAATGGGATTACAAAAATCTACTCTTACCAGCAAAGAATATAGGGGAATTACTTCGAATTTCCTCCATTTTTTGAACGAACAACGCATTCATTTCCCTCTGTAGGGTGCCCACTTGTCTTCGGGAGCTTTCAGGCCAGCGCACAGATAGATCAGGACTTCCAAGGCTCTCTAGGCTGCTGGAGGTGGAGGATACTGATCCACAGCTGGTGTTAACCAAGTTGACAGTGCTTCCATATTTGCCACCTGACTGGCACTGCCACCTTTGTCGAGGATGGTTTTTCACCCCAGAACACTTTGGTTCTCCATTTTTCTTGCCTGGGGTCACAAAAGCCTGAGCATTCTTTGATAAATCATTTGTGTTTCCATGGCTGCCAAAAGTTTGCAAATCTGACAACCGCCTTCTAGGCTGCTCTGTCACGCTATAAGACTGCAGATCTAGCCATTCCTCTCCACCAATACTGTTATACCCGTCAGACTGTGGCATATCTTTTGCAAGAGGTTGGGTCATATTTTGATTCCATCCACACTCTAAATCAGGACTCTCACTTGAACCAATCATACATCTAATACAGTTTGTTGCCATTCCAATCGTACCTGAGCCATTCATGGCACAGCGGGCAAAGACACCTGACCTTTCGCTAGGGCTCTCACGATGACACTCCTGGTCGGACCTCCTCACTGGTTCACTGAAAGTGGTAGCCCTTGGTGAGTGGGTTTGAGTTTTACCTTTACTGGAACTGCGGCTCTTACCTTTGAACCCCTTGCTGTGGAGCTCCCCATTGGAGCCGTCCCTTAGAATGGGTGCCGGAGAAGCACTTTCTGGATCTTTGTCAAAGCGAGGCTGCGACGAGTCATCCAAATCCCTGTCTTCGCTAGCTCCTTCTGAGCTGTTATCTTTGGTGTTAATGGCAATCTCAGGGAAGCCCTTTCTATTCTTCTGTTGGCCCTTGGTGGGAGCACTGGCGGTCCTTCTTAAGATGTGGCTGCTAAAGGAGTGTTTCCGATGGAGTTGGCCAGCAGCATGACTGTCCAGGGAGGCCTGCTTTGGGTTTCTGAGAAATAGTCCTTTTATGCCCATAGCCTGCTTGACCTGTCAAGAAAGAAGAAAACAAACAAGCAACAAAACATAAAAGGAAAGTTTGCCCCATGCAGAAACGTCAGAGATATGAGGAAGATCAAAAATGAAAATCACCCCCTTTTATGATGACATTTTCTGAGTTGCTCGGATCTCAAATTAGGGTTAACATATACACACTTGCACCTTTTTTTTATTTTAATTTCCATTTATTTCAGTGCTTGTAAAAGGTTCCAGATTGACAGGGCTGGAAACTGAAGACCTCCATCTGCCCACAGACGAGATCCAGTTTGGGCAGTTGTAGCCCGAAGGTGGACTCTACTGTTCACAGTGTGCCTCAGCCCAGATACAGAGGGGTCTCATTTCGTGCAGTCATTGGACTGCCTTGATGGCCAGCTTAGCAGAGCACGATAGTATACACAAATAAAACTGAGTTGTATAGACATGTTTGCTCTGTGACTTGCATGGTGCACACCCTTAGGTATCGCTTTATAAACACCAGTTGCTTTTGCTCAGTTGGAAAACCTTCTGGAACTCAAGTTGTGCATTTGTAGCCAAAGATAGCATTCAAGATATAAACCTCCAGATTCAATACATGTCACCTAAAGTTGCACGTGCAAAGTTGGGTGCATGCCCAATTTGTGTGTGCAATTTAATTGCGTAATGAGCCAATTAGCACCAACAATTGGGTGCTAACAAGTAAGAATCTGTTCATAAAGGCGGTTAATAAATCCCAATAAATTATTAGCATTAATTGGCAACAATTTGGATTCATGTGCGCATCTTGCTAAGCGCTATTCTATAAAAATATGCGTGCAAATCTTAGTGCATAACTGAAAGGGGGCATGGCCATGGGAGGGGCATGGGTAAGTCAGCGGCACTCAACTAAATTTGTGGTTCCAGCCGGTGTAAATCCTCGTGTTCAAAGTTGGACGCAGATCCCGATGCTATGCACTATTCTGTAAATGGCGTCCAACTTAGTGTTGTTTACAGAATAGCACTCAGAATGCATTTTTTTGGCACCCAAATTTGGGCACCATTTACTGAATCTAGTCCAAAATGAACATATTTGTGAGGAAAAAGAGCTCTTGTGTGTCAGCCAATCAAACTGCTAGAAACCATGCCTCTTACAGATTGCCAGTTTTACGTTGATGCAAATTTAAGAAACTAAGGGGTATGTTTACTAAAGTGTGTTAGAATTTGTAGTTAACACAGCTTTTAGTGTGTATTAACTACAAATCTAATGCTATTAATTCTGAGGGTATATTTTATGCAGGTCATGCACTAATGTAATCATTAGGGCATATTAAGTTCTAGGATTTAACGCAGGGGCACTAATGCTCCGATGATCAGAAGCAAACTCAGGCGCTAGAGGCTGTTAGCACCATACTAGCGCCTGCATTTGCTACCACCCCATGATCAGAGCCCCTAAGTGCGTGAAACAACACGCTTGTGGGCTCTGAATGCAACTAGCATGCAAATGCATGCTAAACCTATTCATCCCCAATGATCAGCGACCAGCATGCCAAAGATTGGCTCACTGGCCGCAGCAAACTCTTCACCAGCTCGGAGCTGGCATTAGGGTTTGCAGACCATTGGGGAGGAATGGCGAGCCCTGTCCAGCATGCATTTGCATGCTAGCAGGGCCCCATTCCTCCCAATGAAGCAACCCTCCCCCCCAGGAACCGATGACCCCCCCCCCCAGCAACAGGGGGATGGAGGTCTGGCGGACCTCCGGTCCCCCAACCTAGGTTCAGGGAGGGCTGGAGATCCGATGGGTCTCCAGCCTCCCTACCCCCCCCCCCCCAGCATTTCTAAGAAGTCCCTGGTGGCCCAGTGGGCGACCAACGACCCTACCCCCCTCCAGTGACAGGGGGCTGGAGGTCCAGCAGACCTCTGGTCCTCCCGACCCCCCCGACACAGGTTCAGGGAGGGCTAGAGATCTGGTGGGTCTCCAGCCCCCCCTTTCTCCCCCCCCAGCATTAGCAAGAAGTTCCTGGTGGTCCAGTGGGCCGCTGTCAATCCCCCCACCCCACCCCCCTACCTTGAGTTGGAGGGAGGTGGCCTGCCTTCCTCCTCTTCCTTCGCCGCCGCCTGCAAAATGGCGGCGCCCAGCCCTGCTCAGTGTATCCTGGGATGCTCTGGGCGGGGCTTCACACCATATAAGGGAGAAACTAAAGTATCCAGCTTTAACTGAGCTGTAATCCAATTAGCGCGTGCTACCTAGAATGTGCTAACAGGATAATGTTTCCATGTCACACCTCCCAGAGAAATTCCCTAATGTGCGCGCTAACAGGTATTTTACCCCAGAATGCCTGTTGGAATTATCCATACTATGACTATATATCCCTAATCATAAAATACAAGTAAAAATAAAAATGGGACATGGAAGCCACAGAGCAGACAAATACAGCTCAGATTATACATAACAGCTTGTTATATAGTTTCAAAGCACGTATGAAAAGAATCTTTGGGTTGGGTGGAAACATTTTGAAGAGATAAAAATCTAGAAATTTAGCCGCCTGATGTTTAACTGTGGCAGTTGAAACTAGACATTCAGCTCTGACCCGAAGTCCTCCCTGTTTAAAGGGGCCATATTCAGACCTGCTAACTAGAAAGGTTAAGACAGCCTTTTTACACTCCTAAATTTAGCCGGTTAGCTAACTAGTTAGCAGTCTGAATATGACTACTAACTGCATAATCTTACCAGCACTTAACCAGTTATAAGTGCCTTTGAAAATCTACCTCTAAGAAAATATTTACTGTTCAAAAAGGAAGGGGAAGCATCTAGCGCATCTGAAAAAACTCCAAGATATCAGGATTAAAAATTTGCACTTCAATGAATTTTCTAACATTTTTATTTGGCCATTAAGTGACTGTCAGCAGTTTCAATTTGCTACCAAATTTCTTCTCTCAGTTTTTATACTATTGTGGGAAATAAAAGTGTTCTGGATTTTTATACCACTTACCATTCATGGGGTATAGATTAAAGGTCGAATGCTATAGCAACTCAGAATTATTTGCATGACAATTTTTCAATTTCTGGTTGTTTAAATCTTATATGGCAAGACAGTCAAAACTAGCTATCACCATCAACCAATTAAAAGGATTTTAATATTTTCTGGGAAGGAAGAATATTTCATAAGAGGGCAAGAACTGATTGGAACATTCACACGGCATTAAGTTAGTATTAAGCTTTTAAAATTAATTTCTGTTCCCACTGTTTTCTCCTCCTATTTCCACTGGGTTGACAGGGGAAGGTGATTAAGGTCGTCCATGAAAGCTGAAGGCTAGCAGTGAAGCCCCTCTTGATCCAACAGTGGTCATTTCTGCAGTAGTAATCATCCTCTTGACCCTGGGGATGAAACACATCACCTGTACAGCACACTTGAATCCCACCAGCCCTGCCAGTCAGAAACTGAGTCTAGCCAATAGCAATGCCCAGTGCTGTCATCAAGACATGGGTTGGGCAACACAGCCCCTTAGAGCTGAGCTGAACTCCTATCATTAAATAATATAACTATTGCATGTCTGGTGACATCATAGTTTGGTTTTCTGCCATTGACTTTTGCATATTTATACTAAAGTGTGTCGAAAGAATCAAAGAGGACCCCCCTCCTCCCCACACAGAAATCAAGACAACAAAGACAGAATGGAGATGACCAAGGGGAGGGATGATACAAGACTCAGTCCATTCACAAGATATGAAATTTTATTGCTAGGCAGGCTAGGGGAAACCAAAGAGGGAGTTCTATAAATGGTGTTCCAAATTTGACACTAAGCATGATTCTATAGAACTGTGTGTAGTGCCGATTCCTGCGCCTAACTTTAGGTGCCAGACTTACACCTGTTGAAACCAGGTAAGGATTGGCCCCCATGTTAGGTGTGCTGAGACCATATTCTATAACTATGCATGCAACTTTTTGGAATGCCTGTGACACGCCCATGGCCCCTGTTGAGTTATGTGCTAGATTTAGATGCTAAGCCTTAACGAACCGCTTGCGAGTCGGATGTGCGTGCAAATTTTAATGTGTGTCAATTAACTTCAAAAATTAGTTGTTAGCACCCAATTATTGATAGTTCAGGGCTTGTTAAATAAATTGCATGTGGATCCTGGGCATACACAGAAATTTGGGCATGGCGATCTATGCACCATATATAGAATCCAGGGGGTACGTCTTCTGGGAGTTGTAGGCACAGGCAATTTCTGTGCAGGAAGACACTGTCCCATGAGCAGCCCTTCCAAACTGGGTTTCCGCCCCTCCGTTTTGGGATATCTTCCTGCCCTTCCCTCAGGACTCCTGCTGGAAATACATTCCCCAGGACCAGAACACTAAAGTTTCTGAATAAGTGTGAGGACCCCTGATGCAGGCAATTTTGCTGAAACACAGTCTATGTCAGGCCTTGTACACCATTATCTTTGGATCTGCAATAAACTTTCAAACCTTGTAGAAGACAGAGTCTTGCATCATTCTTCCCCTTGGCCATCTCCGCTCCATCTTTTTTGTACTAAAGTGTGTCATTAAAAGCAGCACAACACTTTTTCCAGGCTTCTGGATACCAAATGGAGGGTCACTCTTACTGGTTTTCATATTATAACAATTCAGCCAGGGAGTTAGGAGGTAAATCAAAACTATTTGTAGAAATAAAAATGTGTGACAGTTATCTTAAAGCAATTCACCCTGCCCCCCCCACCAGCACCACCATCTGTGATGTCAGTAATACGTTCCTAATTTGGAAAACCTCTTTTGTGGCAGGATGACAAAAAACAGTAAATTTCAGATTCAGTAAATGGTTCTCAAAAAACAGCAGCAAAACCAACCCTGCATGGAGCACTATTCTATAAATGATGCTCCGAGTTGCACACCTTTTATACAACAGCGCTTACAGCCAATTTCCACGCCAAACTTTGGGTGTGAGGATTTACACCAACTGAAGCCTGGTGTAAAACCTGGCGTGAAATTTAGACGCAGATCCCTGGTATTCAGTAATACTGTGCGTATCTTTACTGAACATCCCTGACCCACGCATGTCCCTCCTATGGCCACGCCCCCTTTTGAGTAGCATGCGTACGGATCTTTATAGAATAGCGCTTAGTAACATATGCGTGCAAATCCAAATTGTTGCTAATAACAATAATGGTTAGCAGGCAATTATTGGCGCTAATTGGATCATCAGCCAATTTAGTTGTGTGCGCATCTCAGGATAGCGCACAATTATGCACGCAGAAATTTGCGTGCCCATTTATAGAATCCGGGGATATATGCAGCGCCATTGGTTAAATACATTTTACATTTATTGGTGGCCATTTTCTCCACACAAAACTGGTTCTAAGGGATAGAAAAATGTTTATTTTACTTTTTGCTTTATTTTCCTAGGATGCCCTGGTAAAGATTAATTTCAATAATACCTCACCCCTCCAACGTACACAGAGATTTCTACAAAGCAACTGAAGGTTACCAGCATTTGGATTTATCACTATACAAAAGACATCCAATGATGTCCCTGGATGTTTTGGGAAGTAAACAGAAACATATTCCAAAGAAGACAGAATCATAACAGAGAAAATGGCTCAGCTCAATGTTTTGCAATAGGTAACTTCTATATTCTTAACACACAGTTCTCTCAACATTCCAGTGGACATTCAAAATATACTTGCCAACTTCATCATGATTATAAGCAAAAAAGGTTCAACCATACTCCTGAATCCCTCAATTTTCTCATTAAAATATTTTTTTTCCTACTGCATACACCATCTCTTAGGTGGTTGCAGTAATCTGACAATCATTTGACTGTTTTATAGCATTCAGCATCGATTGAATTTATTGTCAATATTCACCATACTATTCAAATATTATTTTAATGGACTCCTGTAAAGATCCATTTCTTTTTCAGTGTCGGGGGTTCCTACCATCTGGCAACTAAGGATTAACGAACAACCATCATTCACAGGTATTAGGCACCCTTCTCTTATGCCTGGGCTTTTCCATTTCTGTTGTGCTGAACGTTTCAGAAGGCATCAAGAAAACATTTTTCTACGCAATGTGTAATTTTATCGTCTACAATATGGTTTGTCGTTAGTTTTATTTTATAATTTTGTTGAATGCTGCTTTGGACAGTTTTACTGGAGAAGTGGTATATAAATGCCTAAATCTTTTTGTCGTGATAGTGATCTGCTGGCTTTCTTTCCCATATTGGATTTTGCAGATCGTTTGCCTTGTTGTTTTTTGGGACCCTATAAATGCCTAAATAAATGTATACTACTACTAAAGCATTTCTGCAGGTAAGACATCACTTACCCCTTGGAAACTGGCTCTTTCATTATGGCCTACCCTGTCTGTACAGGTAAAAGTACTTGTACCTGGAGACTGCAGAGGCAGCCCTGAAGGCTGGGGAGAGTACAAGGGACTGAATACCAGTTGATTAGTCAAAATGTGTGCGCTGTTTTGGGCCAAGAAAAATTACATGCGCTGCAAATCTCCCTGAATGATTTTTTTCTTCAAAGCAATAATATTCAGCCATGCGGTCGAGTGGGGTTTGCATCAACATACTGGCTTCTGCATTATTTATCCCGGTATGATAAGTCTGCTTCTTTTTGGCTCCATCAGTGAGGCAACGATTGTGACATCACTATGGCAGAATCAAAGTGGTGTTGATGTCACAGACACTGGGTTCTGACATCACCCAATGAACTGTGTGGCTACAGCGATCTTTCACTTTTCATAATAAAAATGGAGTATCTTTCAAACTGTATGCTAAAATCAAAAACTCCCGTGCTCTGCCTTTCAGTATATTTACAAGAGTGTTCAGCACCACATGGATGCATATATGGAGTAAATGTTTTAAGAGGAATTCATGATTAATAAAGGCTGAAAAACTATCATAAACAAGAGATGTACTATTTGCTTACATGCATTAATGTGCAATATGTATAGAATGTAGTTAATAGGTTCTATTGACAACAAGGGGACCTGCATTAAACAATGCACGTTCAATTGCAGTAATACATATTAACACACTGACACTAACTTTTTGACAGGCTTATGTCGCGCCTCTATCCAAGTAACAGGTCTGATGGGAAAAGCCCTGTGCGACTAATGAATGCCGCTCATACTAGCCTCATTAAATAAGGTTCAGTCACTTCAGCTGCCAGTAGCCAAGGGGCCATGAGGCCTTTCCTTGTTGAATGCCAACAAAGCCTCTAAATGTAAACCAATTGATCCAAGTTGGCAAGTATACGAAATGAACTTGACTGCTAACAGATGATGCAAGCAGCAGTTCAAACGGTTGCATAGTGGGAAATCTCTCTCAAGCACACACAAAGAGTCATTACATATATTACAAACAAACAAGTAGTCGAACTGATGAAATGGGTGACATGAAACTGCAGGGTCTTGAGTCGGACCCTTTCTGATTCAGTGCATCGTCAGTCACGATGAGGTTATCGGAGGTTACTCTTGAATCCAGCTACTGATTCAAGGCCCCAAATCCAGTGCAAATTTGGTTTCAGGTAAAGAAGCACCATTTAGAAGAAGATCCAGGATAATTTTTTCAACATCCTCAGTGAACATTTTTGAGTATTTACGTTTCAACCAAAACAGCTTAAAATAAAACAGGGGCTCCATTTTTTTTTCTCCAGCAGTTCTTAATTTAAATAAAATAGTGCTTCAGCTCCTCCCAGTCCCCACACAATGTATTTCTTACTGTCACCAATGAACTTGACAAAATATCTTAGGAAGAAAAAAAATAAAGAGAAATGAAAATACAAGTCAAAACAGGGGCAATTGTATAACCCAGGTGCTCACCATGCGCATAAATTATTAGAATACCAGCATTTACGTACAAACTGTATGTGAACACTTATATGTGTAAATGCTAGTATGGTGCCTAAGCACTATTATGCAAATTCTCATTTAAATATCCACTTAACTTATATAGGGGTCTATTTACAAAGTTGCAGTACAAAGTGGCCTTACTGTCCCCTTACATGGCTCTTTCCCACTAATTTTCCATTTTCCAAATGTTAGTGCATGGCCATTACCAAAGATTAGCACATAAGCCCTTCTCACCACCTACTTTATAGGTGGAAAAGACTCACATGCTAATCCCATGCTAATCACCATACAGCAATGTAGTTATGGCTAACTGATTTGCACTGTCATGCCCACGCTCTGTCTCCCCCCCCCCCCCCCAGACACTCCCCCCTCTGAGAAAAATTATTTAGTGCATGGTTTGCAAACGTACATTCGGAACTTACCATGGGAAGTCTCAGCACGCCCTGCGGTGTGTGACTCACGGCGTGCCCTTAGAAGCTGCAGTAAGCACACACTAGTGCTTACTATAGCTTACTATAAGGAGCCCATAGTGCATATTTGCAGAGGGACATACACTGGGATGCGGCTACCACTTGCAAGCATAACTTACAGAATACGTGAGTTACACACATCCCTGCTGCGCTTAAGTGTATTTACACCAGCCCTATGGCTGACATAAGTACAAATGTCTAAATTTTAGGTGTCTTGATATCCAGTTATGCTAGCATTCTATAACGGAACTTAGGCACATAAGTTCTTTTATAGAACAGGCTTTTACCACATGGTTATAGAATTGCCCTCATAATGCGTGAGTGTGAGAGACAAATAAAGAATTGCAGTGAACCCACCAGTCCTGGAAAAGACTGGATTCTCAACAGCTTTTGATGCTTTTTGTCAAGATGACGTAAGAATTATCCAGAGATTTGAAGAACTAGAACCAAGAAGGGTTTTGTGGTCTTGAAAACTTAGGAACTTTAAGATCGCTGGATAATTTTTAAGATAGCTGAATAAAAGGTATCGCATTTCCCGGAAAACAGAAGGAGAAAAAGAGTGCACAAACTGAAGCAAGAGTGAGATCATTAATTTAATTCCTTTATCCTGGAGCTGCTTCTTAAATGTAAGACTTTCTGGTAGAGAATGCCCTGAAAAATCCCCACCAAGGAATGTCACAAATCACAACATGAGTTGAAAGAGTTTCAAATGCTAAGGGGCAAAACAGTAATGATGTCACTGATCAGAAACATGCACATTGGTTGCAGTTCTCACTACACCTTCCTGAGACATGAGGGGGGGCCACCAGCGGGGCTCCTAAAAATTTCCTGCTTCTAAAAGGAGAGTTTTGACACAGAGAAGGCCACTGAAATCACAAACAGACAGAGTAAAAAGGCAAATCAGACAGAAACATTGAGGGGGGGAGCAGACAAGAAAAAATGCACATCTAGAAAAAAAAACACAGGAGAAAATGCAGTACAGAGATCAAAGTAAAACAGATCGAAGAGAGAGCGTTTCAAGAAACAACAATTTAGAATAAGGGTTTGAAGTCAACGAGAGAGTGATATAAGGAACCCAATAGTAATAACCAGGTTCTGGCAGGCAGTATTTTGCTCTTCACATGGGCTATGCTAAAACAATTTGAAGCAGAGTATTTATGTTAAATAGTTTCTTCCATTTACATTTACAACTCAGTTCAGTCAACTTTTCATTTTTAACTCCACATACACCAATGTTGAAGCATGCTCAGATTTCAAGAAACAAGAATAAACTGGAAACAAAACAAGCATTTACAAAAACAAACAAGCTTTTCAGATGTCAGCAATGTTCACCCATTCTATTTTTCTAGACTCTTGGAGGCTTAACAAGTAAAGCGCAAGGGAGAAGCAGCCACGTCTTGGGGGGATTTGGAATGATTTCCCCATCTTACCCTATTAAAAATGATCTCACCCTTAACAGGATGAGGTCATAGTTACTTTTGGAAGTTAGTAGTAATGATGGAATATAATTCTGCTAACTTGGGGGGGGGGGGGAGGGTCTTCTACAAAGGCGCGACAGTGTTTTTAGTACATGCTAATGATTAGCACGTGCTAAACACTAGAGGCACCCATAGGAATACACGGGCATCTCCAGCGTTTAGCACATGCTTACTTTTAGCACACGCTAAAAACGATACTGCGCCTTTGTAAAAGGACCCCTTGGCGACCTGTTGAATCCAACAAAGGTATATTATCTCCCTGTTTTTCCCGTCTTTGCCTGATCTCTCACAATCAGATTTTTTCAGTATTTCAACAAAGATATGTTATGCAACTCAAATGAGCTACAATTATACCTGTGAACAAAACACATTATAACTGTCATTGCTTGACCATAGTTCATTGATGGATGGATGGAGAGAAATATGCTAAAGGTGAATTTAAGCAAGACAGAAGTCTTTTGGATTGGGAGAAACAACTCTGTCAAATTGAACATATCACCTATTATCATGAATATGAGTAGTCTAGGGGTGAGGTTCAACAGCAATGTGTCTATGATTCTTCACTGGTGGCTTATTCACTAGCAACCAGGAAGTAAGGGTGGACCAAAAAATCTTCACAGCCTGAGGTTTATAAAAGTAACTTTATTCAGTACCACACAAGGGTATGACTCGACACAGGGCCGTGTTTTGAAGGAAACCACCGTCTGCTTCAGGGGTCTGACACTTGCTGATGGGAAAAGCAAAATATGGGTGCAGAATAATACAACTGGTGATCAAAAAGCCGCTCTAAAGTAAAGTAACACTCATTGCCAAAAGGCAGTGGCACAAGTCAGACATTAGAAAGGTCGCCCAGGTCATACACTGGTGTGGTGCTGAATAAACCTGCTTTTATCAACCTCAGGCTATAAAGATTTTTTGGTCCACCCCTACTTCCTGGTTTCCTGTTTGGACTATATATAGGTTGTTGTTTTTTTTTTTTTTTTTTACTTATACCTTTGGGTTTTGGTTGACAGCTTATTCACTGGATACATTTTGACTAAGGCAAATGGTCCAGGAACCGGTTCTCACAGGCATGGATTACTGCAATAGTCTTTAGATACAGCTCCCATAGAAATATTCTCACATCTTACAGCTGGTTCAGAAAGTGGTTGCATATAAGGAGTCTCTGGCATTCAACATAGTCAAAGAATGACTCCTGCACTGAAGTTGCTCCACTGGCTTTCAGTAATACATCACATACAGTTTAAAGTATTATGTCTAGTTCTCAGAGCTTTCTAGGTGAGATGGAGAGGGAGTGAAGTATAGGTTATCTACAGTCCTGTTTTCCATTGTATCGGCTGATGCAAGCATTACGATTCCCACAGGGCTTCTTTTTAATACCCCCCTTTATTAGTGTCCAAAGCGTTTTATTGAAAAACATTTAAAACATTACAACATTGGAGAACAACAGGGTCATGTAGTATTTAATATAACTTTGAAGGTTTTAGCCGATGTTCAGAAATCAGTACTGAGTCTAGGGTTGTCTTTTGTTCCCGAGGGTCCTTTTGATTCCTTCCTAATCAGATTTATTTATATAAATTTTTTTAGAAAATTGAGATTACAATCATTTTTTGTCCCCAACAGTAGGTCTGAAACTACTGAGGATAATGAAACATTTTTGGGTAAATATCATCTACCTTCCTCATGGTGTCCTCCAGGTCCAATAGACTCAATTATTGATACTTTTCAACAGTTAGATATCCGACAAAGAGAATGCAGGTTTAACATGATATAATTTCTCAAGGGCATAAAGGAATGCCTTGAAGGAATTGCAGAGGGGTCAATCTGGTATTTGTATTGTAAACTGTTGAATATGTCTATTTTTGATCCTGTTTCATGGTTGTCCTTTTATCAGGTCTCAGTTTTGCTGTCTATGTCTTTACTTGTTCAATTGTAAGTTTCATGTTAAACTGTGCCTGCTGTACATCGCCTTGGGTGAATCTCTTCATAAAGGCGGTTAATAAATCCCAACAAATAAATAACCCCCCCCCCCTGAAAATACTAAACTAGATATAAGCTGAATAAGCTGAAAGGGTTGAACTTAGGACCGAAAGTGGTGAACTGGATAAGAAACTGGTTGACCGACAGGTAGCAGAGTGTGGTGGTAAATGGAATCCGCTCGGAGGAAAGGAAGGTGAGCAGTGGAGTTCCTCAGGGGTCGGTGCTGGGGCCTATTCAGTTTAATATATTTCTGGGAGATATTGCTGAAGGGTTGGAAAGAAAGGTGTGCCTTGTTGTGGATGACACGAAAATAGCCAATAGAGTGGATACCCTGGAGGGAGTAGAAACGATGAGAAGGGATCTCCGAACAGAAGAATGGTCAAGGGTCTGGCAAAGTTTTATGCCAAGAAGTGTAGAGTGATGCACTTGGGGTGTGGAAACCCAAAAGAGAGATACCGAATAGGAGGGGAGAGATTAGTAAGCTTGGGGTGTTGGTGTCAGAGGATCTGAAGGTGAAGAAACAATGAGACAAGGTGATGGCCGTGGCGAGAAGGATGCTAGGCTATGTAGAGAGGGGCTTAAGCAGCAGAAGAAAGGAGGTGTTGATGCCCCTCTACAAGTCGTTGGTGAGACCCCACTTGGAGTATTGTGTTCAGTTTTGGAGGCCGTATCTTCCTAAAGATGTAAAAAGACTGGAAACGGTGCAAAGAAAAGCTATGAAAATGGTATGGGATTTGCGTTGCAAACCGTACGAGGAGAGACTTGCTGACCTGAACATATATACCTTGGAGGAAAGGAGAAACAGCGGTGATATGATACAGATGTTCAAATATTTGAGAGGTATTAATCCGCAAATGAACCTTTTCCGGAGACGGGAAGGTGGTAGAACTAGAGGACATGAATTGAGGTTGAAGGGGGCAGACTCAGGACTAATGTCAGGAAGTATTTTTTCACGGAGAGGGTGGTGGATTTGTGGAATGTCCTCCCGCGGGAGGTGGTGGAGATGAAAACGGTAATGGAATTCAAACATGCGTGGGATAAACACAAAGGAATCCTGTTTAGAAGGAATGTTCCGTGGAATCTTAGCGGAGATTGAGTGGCAACGCCGGTAATTGGAAACAAAACTGGGCAGACTTCTAAGGTCTACGCCCTGATCGTGACTGAATAGATAGGGATGGGCTGGAGTGTAAATTTAGCTTCAGAACTTAGTATAAGAACAGTACTGGGCAGACTTCTAAGGTCTGTGCCCTGAGAAAGGCAAGGACAAATCAAACTTGGGTATACATATAAAGTATCACATACCATGTAAAATGAGTTTATCTTGCTGGGCAGACTGGATGGACCATACAGGTCTTTATCTGCCATCATTTACTATGTTACTATGTTACAAAATGCATAATTCGAGACTCATACAATAATGCCATACCACAGAATAATATAATGTACCGTGCGAGACATACAAATATAGTAGAGAAATTGTAAAAACCACAAGGAGGGGCTGCTATTCTCTATCCTGCAAAAAAGGAATCCAAAGAGGACCACATATTAACATTGGCTGGAAAGTGTTGCAATCTCTCAGCAGCAGCCAATTCATACTTGGCAAACAGACAAACTGAATTCCACCAAAAAAAAATAACATTTAAGCAAGCAGTACTTTTCCATGCACATAATATATTTTGACAAGCTTCAGCAAGCATGAGACTGCTGAGAGGAACTCTTCATGAACAAAGCAGCCTTCCAAAACAATATAGAATAAGGCATCTTAACCTGTAGCTGGAAAAATCAGAGAAATATGTATTTACATTGTGAACTCTCATTAAGAAAGTTTAAGTCATTGTTGAAAACCTGGCTTTTTGAACAAGCCTTCGCAACCTGAATCAGTGAGTGCTAACTGGCTCGGTCCGACATCAAGACCTCGAGGGGAGTATACTGTTTGCATGCAACTATTCTTGTAGGATTGGTTTTTGGTTTTTTTTCCCCCTTATTTTTTATTGTAGTTCTTTTCTTTGTTTTTATTAGAGTGTAAACCACAAGAACTTAAGAATAGCCATACTGGGTCAGACCAATGGTCCATCTAGCCTAGTATCCTGCTTGACAGTTAAAGCGATATAGTAAGTTTGGAATAAATAAATAAATAAATAACAGGATTCAAGAATGTGTTCCAATGTACCCTTGTGGCTACCACAGTGCCAGCATAGGACAGATTTGGCATTATCCAATCTCTTAAGCTTGCTCACAGTACAATAGGCTCAATGTGCCAAAACGTACATGGACTGAGTGAGGGATGCCGACAATGAATACCACACAGTTGTATTCCAGGTGGTCTCCCAGTCGTCCTGGTGACCAGGCCTTAGAGTTTCAGTCTTCCAAATAAGTTTGCCCCCATACACCCTGCATGCAACTTCTGTATCAATAATTTAGAAAAAGTGGAGGCAACATGACCCAAATGGCGTTCAGATACACATATAGAATAAAGAGCAGGCTCTGGCTTCAGAAACTCCAGGAACAGACGCAATGCCGTAGCTGAACCCATTTAAAACACTACGAGAATGGCAATGCAAATTTACTCTGAAAATCTACAAAGGACGCATCATCAAGGTGGTATATACCTTGAGTGGTCCAGCTTGGCCAAAAGAAAGGTTGTCCGTTAACCCTAAGAGATTTATTATAACATAATGAAAATCGAAAGGATTGACATCATTTAATACCTGACTTACTAACTAAGTAAGTGGAGAGCCTGATGAAAGGATAATAAGAGAGGGTTCTGCCTAAGGCCAGAGGGTAAGATTTGGCTTTGTCGTGATTTGTTGATTAATCAAATTCAAAATAAACAAAAAAAAATAAACACACGAGAGAGAGAGAGAGAGAGAGAGAGAGAGAGAGAGAGAGAGAGAGAGAGAGAGAGAGAGAGAGAGAGAGAGAGAGGGGAAACTAAATCCTGTTCCCATGACAGCCAGGAAGGTGAGCTGTCGTTATCAGGACCTACAATCCACTTATTACTCTGCTATAACATAAAAGTCATGTGATATCATGGAAATCAGGGAAATTTACACCTCCAAGTGATTTAGGTTGCTGTAATTTTTTTAATGCAATGCGGTGTTGTGTACCCTGACATAGAAAATTAAGTTGCATGTGATTATAAAATTGTAAAACCTGGGTGGAAAGAAAACCAGCAGCATACTAAGAGCATACAAAGGTTTTGGTTATCCAGCTTCCCCCACCAAGAGAGACATAAGGGAGACCATTTGCCACATAGGGTTGCAACATTATCCAGTAGTGTTCTCTGTAACAGAGTTCAGACCTGTACAAAACAGGATACCCAGATATTTATAAGGTCCAGTAAACCAGCAAAAAGAATAGGATTAAAATGAGCTTGCTGGTAGAGAACATTAAGAGGCAGAACCTCCGTCTTGTCCCAATTAATCTTGCACCCAGAAAATTTGCCAAAATCTATGATGAATTGGAGCAACGGGGGAATGGATCAATCTAGATGGGTTAGATAAAGGATAACATCATCTGTACAGATAGACATTTCATAATGCAAGGAGCCCATCTGGAAGCCACATATTGCATCATGATGCCATATCGCTATCGTCAGGGGCTCCAAGGCAACATTAAAGAGGAGCAGAGACAAGGGACATCCTTGCCTGGTGCTCTTGGTGAGAGAGAAAGCCCCAAAGTTTTACCATTAATGTAAAGGTGTGCCATAGGATTACGATACACCAAAGCCCATCCAATCAAGAGTAGCAAACAAATAGGTCCATTCTATTCTGTCAAACGCCTTCTTGGCATCCAAGGATACCAAGAAGGCTGGAATGGACAAGGACTTTGCAGCCTGTAGGAGATGGCAGAACAGTCTCGTAATGGAGAATGAATGGCACCGTGCCATAAACCCACTCTGACCCATATGAATCAAGGAGTCAAGAACCAAGTGAAGTTGCGTCACCAAGATCTTCACGTATATTTTACAGTCCAAGTTGATAAGGGAGATGGACTTTTAGTTCTTGACGTGGAGGGGATCTCTCCCAGGTTTCTCCAGCATGAAAATTCTGGCCTCTGATGAGGTTGTGCCTTAACTGATTTGTAGACTTCCGCCAATGTGATGGGCCTATCTAATGATTAGTTGTCAGTAGCACTCAAGGTAGAGTGAGGCAGTCTCCGATGTGTAGATAGAAGAGTAAAAATCTCTAAATTGAGATAGGACTTGAGAATCCTCTCTTATCACAGTGCCATTAGAAAACTCAATACCCTTCTTTATTGAAGACTGCACACTTGAAATCAGTGTGTGAAAGGGCATTTAGCTGCATCAATCCTGATTCCTGGAACCATTAACCTTTTGATATTACTTATGTGATTATTTTGGTTATTCATACTGTCTTTCAACTAGTTATCAGTGTCTTGTCAGGATTACAATGTGAGTGGGGGATGAAGAGAAAGTTTGGATTTTATGGCCTATGTTTAGGGTTCTTAAAGCAGTGAGGCCACTCAAACTTGTCAATGATTAACAATGGCATTTTTTCACTGCCATCCATATTTGCTCAAACTATTGCAGTCAGGTGTTCTTTACTTTGCCACCATGACACGCATCACCTTTGAAGCACATGGTCTTTATCAGGAAGTAGGTGGAAAAAATACCCGTCTCATCTGCATTAACGGTATCACGTGGTTGGTATGATGACATCATGTTTGGGATACTTGATGTCATCCATTTGTTAACGATACCCTTGTCCACATGAAACACAATTCCATGTCTGTCCTTGAATCTGTCAAGCCATTCAATGCTGCACTGAAATGCATACTGAATTAATTTCTTGGTAAACATGTTGGCATTTCACGCAGCAGCGGGCCATTAACTATAACGTTCTGCGATCATGCCAAATGAAACCACTTAAACAGCGCCGATATCTTTGAAGGCTGCCATTGACAAAAGCTTTTGACTAGCAGTTGCCAATGCTTCATATGCTAGCTTTTCTCTTTCCTGCCGTATCTGAGTTGCTGTTTGTAGGGCAAGATTTAGTCTAGAACATAAGACTGACTGTTTTCGACCATTTTCAATGTCAGTTATTATAGCTATTTTTGTTTCCATATGCAACATTGTTCATTTACGTTTGTTGGACATTAAGACCAGCTATCACTCAGTTCACTAGTAGCACTGCCACCGTGTCAGTCTCTTATATACCTGGTACAATGAAGACTTGGGACTGTGTAAAAAGCTCTCTTATAAACGGAAGTCCGCTAAAACTGAGTCCACTATAACTGAACTGAAATACATCGGATGTACTATTCTCTCAGCCAGGACTAAAATTTTAGGCTACTATATCCGAGTGTCCTTTATATCTGGGTCCCTTATTATGAAGGTTCTACTTTATATGGACCGAATGTGTACAATGATAAAGAAGATGCTTTTTATGTGGTGGCATTAGAGACAGAAAACACTTTTCTGAGCACATTTTTCACTGTTTTTTCATAATATATGGAGTATAAATGATTTGAAAAAAATATATGTGTTTAAAAGATTTGTAGGAATATACCAAGATTATTTTGACCTACTACGATAAAATACATCATTACTGTTACTCCAGTTATATTGTATAATAAGTAGAGTGATGAAGGACCTTTCTTGTACATTCACTGATAAATGGAGGGTTTGCCAGCTTGCTATTTCACATCCCAGTCCGACAGGTCTAGCAAACCAAGACTTGTTTTTCTGGAGAGCTACAGTGAATATGCATAAGATTGATTTCTATACACTCCAATACTTGAGACTCTTTTCATGCTTAGTGGTTCTATCCTGAAAACCAGAAAGGAAATGCACTAGAGAAATGCTAAATAGTAGTAGTAGTAGTACCCTGAATACATTTTCACTTAGCCTTAACATCTTGGTGTCTTCTTTTTACAGTTCTTGAATTGACCAAAAATTTAAAAACCTGCCAACACTGCCACCTGCTGTAAGAGCTTGAATATTTCATTCTGGTTTCAGAAAATGGTATGGTGGCTGTGTTAACTCACTTTTAACAGTAACAACCAGAAATAAAACAAAGAACAGAAAATAAGATGTCACCTTTTTATTAGACTAACAATACATTTTTTGATTCACTTTCAAAGGCCAGATCAGAAATCAGTAAATGTTGACAAATATCAAAATATATAAGTGAAACATAAAAGCATTCAAATGAAGAAAGAGGTATTGCTTTTGAAAGCTAATAAAAAAATGTATTGTTAGTCCAATAAAAATGGTATCATCTTATTTTCTTTGTTTTATTTTATTTCTATATATCGCCTTTTTGTTAGTTTCAGAAAAAAATGAAGTGGAGGAGTGACCTAGTGGTTAAGGTGGTGGACTTTGGTCCTGAGGAACTGAGTTCGATTCCCACTTCAGGCACAGGCAGCTCCTTGTGACTCTGGGCAAGTCACTTAACCCTCCATTGCCCCATGTAAGCCGCATTGAGCCTGCAATGAGTGGGAAAGCGCAGGGTACAAATGTAACAAAAATAAAATAGATACTATTGGAGATTCTACATGGAATGTTGCTACTATTGGAGATTCTACAAGGAATGTTGCTATTCCACTAGCAACATTCCATGTAGAAGGCTGCGCAGGCTTCTGTTTCTGTGAGTCTGATGTCCTGCACGTATGTGCAGGATGTCAGACTCACAGAAGCAAAAGCCAGCGTAGCCACATTGGTGATCTGCAAGGGCGATTTCTACATGGAATGTTGCTAGTGGAATAGCAACATTCCATGTAGAATCTCAAATAGTAGCACCAGTGGAGGAGTGGCCTAGTGGTTAGGGTGGTGGACTTTGGTCCTGAGGAACTGAGTTCGATTCCCATTTCAGGCACAGGCAGCTCCTTGTGACTCTGGGCAAGTCACTTAACCCTCCATTGCCCCATGTAAGCCGCATTGAGCCTGCCATGAGTGGGAAAGCGCAGAGTAGAAATGTAACAAAAATAAAATAAAAGATGAGGGTAATTTTCTGCAGTGGTGGTTAGTATATTTAAATGCAACAAAAACAGAAGAAGTTATTCCCCTAATGCAAAATGTCCAAGTAAAGAGAAAAAGATAGGGGGAGTCAACAAACTTTGGGCAAGAATTGCCTTTGGTTTAAGAGGCCATTTCCTCCAGGAACTTGTCCAAACCTATTTTAAACCTAGATATATTAACTGCTATAAACACATCCTCTGGCAATGAGTTCCAGAGTTTAACTATTTATTGTGTGGAGAAATATTTCCTCCTGTTTGTTTTAAAACTATTACCATGTAACTCCAATGAGTGTGGAGGGTGGCCAATATAACGCAGATTTTAAAAAAATGTTCCAGAGGAGATCTTGGAAGTTATAGTCCAGTGAGTCTGATGTTGGTGCCGGGCAAAATGGTAAAGGCTATTATAAAGAACAAAATTACAGAGCATATTCCAAAGCATGGATTAACGAGACAAAGTCAACATGGATTTAGTGAAGGGAAATCTTGCCTCACCAATCTACTACATTTCTTTGAAGGGGTGAACAAACATGTGGATAAAGGTGAGCCGGTTGATATTGTGTATCTGGATTTTCAATAGCCATTGGACAAAGTACCTCATGAAAGACTCCAGAGGAAATTGGAGAGTCATGGGATGGGAGGTAGTGTCCTATTGTGGATTAAAAACTGGTTAAAAGATAGAAAACAGAGAGTAGGGTTAAATAGTCAGTATTCTCCATGGAGAAGTGTAGTTAGTGGGGTTCCCCAGGGGTCTGTGCTGGGATCGCTGCTTTTTAACATTTTTATAAATGACCTAGAGATGGGAGTAACTAGTGAGGTAATTAAATTTGCTGATGACACAAAGTTATTCAAAGTAGTTAAATCGAGGGAGGATTGTGAAAAATTACAAGAGGATCTTAAGAGAGACTGGGCATCTAAATGGCAGATGATGTTTAATGTGAGCAAGTGCAAAGTGATGCACGTGGGAAAGAGGAACCCGAATAATAGCTACGTCATGCAAGGTTCAACATTAGGAGTCACTGACCACGAAAGGGATCTAGGTGTCATCGTTGATGATACGTTGAAACCTTCTGCTCAGTGTGCTGCTGCAGCTAAGAAAGCAAATAGAATATTAGGTATTATTAGGAAAGAAATGGAAAACAAAAATGAGGACGTTATAATGCCTTTGTATCACTCCATGGTGCGACCACACCTCAAACATTGTGTTCAATTCTGGTCACAGCATCTCAAAAAAGATATAGTGGAATTAGAAAAGGAGCAGATAAGGGCAACAAAAATGATAAATGGGATGGGATGACTTCCCTATGAGGAAAGGCTAAAGCGGCTAGGGCTCTTCAGCTTGGAGAAAAGACAGCTGAGGGGAGATATGATAGAGGTCTATAAAATAATGAGTGGAGTTGAATGGGTAGACGTGAAGCGTCTGTTTACGCTTTCCAAAACTACTAGGACTAGGGGGCATACGATGAAGCTACAAAGTAGTACATTTAAAACGAATCGGAGAAAATGTTTCTTCACTCAACTTGTAATTAAACTCTGGAATTCGTTGCCAGAGAATGTGGTAAAGGCGGTTAGCTTAGCAGAGTTTTTAAAAAGTTTTGGATGGCTTCCTAAAGGAAAAGTCTATAGACCATTATTAAATTGGACTTGGTGGAAAATCCACTATTTCTGGGAATAAGCAGTATCAAATGTTTTGTACTTTTTTGGGATCTTGCCAGGTATTTGTGACCTGGATTGGCCACTGTTGGAAACAGGATGCTGGGCTTGATGGACCTTTAGTCTTTCCCAGTATGGCAATATTTATGTACTTATGTGTTCCCTAGTCTCTGTACTTTTTGAAAGAGTAAAAAAAAAAAATCAATTCACTTTTACCCGTTCTACACCACTCAGGATTCTGTAGATCTCAATCATATCCCTCTGAGCTGTCTTAGTTCCAAGTTGAAGTGCCTAACCTCTTTAGCCTTTCCTCATATGAGAGGAGGTCCATCCCCTTTATCTTTTTGGTTACCCTTCTTTGAGCCTTTTCTAATTCCATTATATATTTTTTTGAGATTCGCCAACCAGAATTGCCTGCAATACCCAAGGTGAAGTTGCACCATGGAGCAATACAGAGGCATAATAATATCCTTCATCTTATTTTCCATCCCTTTCCTATTAATTCCTAGTATCCTGTTTGCTTATTTGGCTGCCGCCGCACACTGGGCAGAAGATTTCAGAATGTTAACGGTATTGCAATCATCAACAGGCATTCAATGATCCCCATTTTTGATCACCAACTGTATAACTATCCTTCAATTATGTTATCATGAAATGTATGAGAAATGAGGTCATAAAATGTAAAAGTATGCTAAATAGCGCATTATCTACTAACACAGTGAAAACATTTGTGGATTAAATCACACAAAATGTAATGCAGATGTCTTACCATTACAAACTTACCTACAGCCCAGGAAGGTGGAGTTACAGACAGTATTAATGCAAGTACTTCTGTATCAGTGATAATACATCTCTCATTTGCATTTAATTAACATTGAGAGTTAATAAGCATGATAAATGCCATGTTGCTACACTTTAATACATAGGCCACATTATCTGACATTAATATTAGAAACTAAATTTCTTTAATATTGTGTTAAGCAGTTTATGGCACATAGCCAAGGGCACTGGTGTGACGGAAAACGGAGCATACAACACAGAATTTTTAGAAAGAGAAGCCAGTGCAATAGTTCTCCACTTGCAGGAAAAGTAGCATTCTGAGGTATTTCGAAAGATAACCTTTTCACTTTTCATTATAAGCTGGTGGCATAACGTTGTTAGCACAATCATTCATGCAAGTCAGTCGGAACACACTCACCTTACCACTGATGTCATTAATTGCTACATGAACAAAGATGGATGCCTCTTCCATACCTTCAAGGTACACATGTCGATAACCTGAAAGTGCGGAGTGCAAACAGTTAACAAGACAGCTGTATTACTCCTCCTGTACTTGCCACAAGACTACCTGTATGGCAGGAGGCTAATTAAATCTCAGCTCCCACCGTACCACACTGCAGTACTAGCTGTCAAAGAGCTAAGACAGATGTTCCTACCTCTACTTCTGCAAGAGAAGAGCGCTGTCTGGTCAAAATGATTACCATTCTGTCTGTTGCCTTCCTCCCAAAGGCTCCCCGGTGCCATTGTATTCCCTTGGGACACCACTACTCTAATTCTTGAAAATGGTTACAGAGATGAAATGATATGATTGTAGAAAAAACTGCAAAAAACAGCTGTAATGTGCAAAGGGGCTCAGAGATACAGACAGGATTGCAGATATCTGGGACCTCATATACATGGTGTCAGTCTATCTCCCCCTAGTAATAAAGAGGTCTGGAGGTATCAGGAACCTCATGTACCCAGTGTCAATCTATTTCCCTCTTAAGAGAGCATTTAAAAGTTGGCAGGTCTGCTGATGTCGTAGCTCACGAGTGTGCTTGTGCATGTGATGGTGGAAGTACATCTAAGGGTTAAGCACCAGGTGTAATTTGTGGGCCTGTCCTTGGGGAAAATAGTCCCCTTTTTAGTGATATCAGCTGACACACTAGAGCAAGCGCAGAGTCGGTCTGCAGAAAGCTCTGGAATTTTATTCCTTTATAAATATAAAACCCTCAGGGCTGGAACACAAAGGTCGGCAGAATAAAAATTCTCAAACCTCTCTCTTTCACCTAAGCCAAAAGCAGCAGAACAAACCAATTTTTGGCCCCATCCTCAAGTTCTCTAATTGCTGATTCTGTATTGGGGAAATTATTGGCAGAGCTATGGCCCCAGTGGTTCCCCCTCCCTCCTCCTTAAGAACACTCACAGAAGACAGATAACAAAAATGACCACTTTGCATGCATTTCTCCACTCCTGCTCTTGTCAGTTAGGCATTGGCTGATGCTGAATCAGGGGGCTGCCTATCATAGAGGCCAGCATTTTTTGCATTAAGCTAGTGGAGGGCACTGAAGAAAGTGAGCTGATCTGAATGGGAAACCTTCCACTGATAATACTGGAGGAGTGGCCTTGTGGTTAGAGCACTGGTCTTGACATCCAGCGGTGCCCAGTTCAAATCCCACTGCTGCTCTGTATTCTAAAAGCAGTGCCTAGAAGCGCTTAGTTGATATTCTAGCGCTTAAAACTACACTCCTCCATTTACACCAATGAAAACATGGAATAAATTCCACCGCATACATTTAGGCGCAGAAAGCCATATTCGAAACCAGTGCACATAAATTTTGGAATGCCCATAAAATGCCCATTTCTCCGCCCATAGCTGCACCCCTTTTTGCCTGCACGCATTAAAATTTAGGCACAGTGCATTACAGAATACACTTAGAGATTTGTGCATGTAAATTCTAATCATTGCCAATTAATGCTCATTATTGCTTGTTAAGTGCTTTTAACAATGCTGATTGGCAAGCCGGTTAGCCCCAAATAAGCAATTTGACTGGCCAGGAGTAATTTCTAGCTGGTTAGATCGCTTTTAATATCACTTCTTAATTTTTCTATTTTTTGTTTTGCACCTTATGCAGCACTGAACAACACAACAGCGATAAGCAATTCATGTACAATATAAAAGCAACACAGGTGCCTCTTTCTATATGTATATGCACCAAAATGTAGCACTTACTCAACGTAAGCGCCTTAACACTATTCTATAAAGGCACGAGTAAATGCTAAGCACACAAATGCAAGGGAGTACACGAGTGGGCGGAGCATCAGCGGGACATGGGTGTGTCTCCCAGTTACGCCAGCTCTAAGGTTGATTCAACTGTAGAAGCTTAAATGTACGATGAATTGATGCTGGTTTATGCCAGTATTCTTTAAGGGAATCTGACTGTCCAGATGTCATGGTGCTCCCTGCGCAGTACAGCACCTACAAGGACGCATCCAGTTACAGAATTGCTACGTATGTCCCTAACCCAAAGTGCTTACACCTGAAGCAATAGGAGATAAATAACCCGCCTAGAGGTCACAAAGTATCAAGTGGCAGAAGAGGGAATTGAACCCTGGCTTCCCTGATTCATAGTCCAGTGCTCTTAACCATTACCCACTTCCTCTTCCTTTCCTTAAGCCATTGGCTTCCAAACATGGTCCTTGAAATGCGTCAGAATGAAAATCACATTGTGGTCAGCACAGGAGGTATGAATTAACCTATGTCTTACATGAACAGGGAATTCTGTAAATGGTGCTTAAAACTGCATGTGCAAATTTGGGCATGTGTAGGGTTACCATATGTCCGGGCAACCGGGCTGTTTTTGCCAATCTGCCCGTTTGTCCAGAAATCCGGACAATCGGGCAGATTGCTAGCCTCCCCTTACTTACTACTGCCCTGGTGGTCTAGTGACCTCTTCTGCCTTCGAGGCAGGAAAGAGCCCCCTCGTTCCTGCCCGGAGCGCTGCCCTGCATGCATCCTTCCTGTTGCTGATCTTGGCGCCGATTCAAAATGGCCACCGAGAGTTGAAGTGACCTCGCGAGACTTCAACTCTCGGCGGCCATTTTGAATCGACGCAGAGACCAGCAACAGGAAGGATGCATGCAGGGCAGCGCTCCGGGCAGGAAAGAGGGAGCTCTTTCCTGCTACGAAGAGGTCACTAGACACCAGGGCAGTAGTAAGGTAAGGGGAGGGGGATGACGGGGAGGGGGGGTGACAGGGTGTCTGACAGAGGGCGGAGCAAGGGCGTGAAAGGGGGTGGGGTGTGAAATGGGGCGGGGCATGTGTCCTCCTTTTTGAGGGACAAAATATGGTAACCCTAGGCATGTGACCAATTTGAACACACATTTTAAATAAAGAGACAGCACCAATAATTGAGTGCTAATCGGCAACAGTTTTGATTTACGCACATCTTGCTAGGTGCTATTCTATACAGATGTGCACGTAAATGTTTTTACCACACAAATGAAAAGAGGATGAGGCCATGGGAGGGGCTTGGGTAGGTCGGGGAATTCACTAAAGATTGCACAATATTAGAGAATTCAGGAGATCTGCACCGAGTGCCATTTACAGAATAACGATCAGCATTCATTGTACCTTGTGCATATTCCCTGAAAACCAGACCTAGTTGAGGGGCCCTTTCACAAAGATGCACAGGTGCCTACGTGCATACAACATGCGTCAAATTAGAACTCCCAACTGGCTACTGCGTGCCCTGAGCGGTAATTTTAATTTTAACACGCGAGCAGCAAATAATTTCTATTTTCAACTGCATGGCGCTAATTGGGTGGTAATTGGCAGTGTATGCACGCTGATGATTACTGCCCGGTTAACACGTGAGACCTTAGGTGGCGGTAAGGTCTCAGGCCCAAGATAGACGTACGCAGATTTTTATTTTGCTGCACGTCCATTTTCGGCAAACAAAAATAGGCCTTATTTGCAGGCGCGCCAAAAAAATGGACCTGCGTGCATCCAATGCACACGCCTACACCAGCGCAGGACATTTGTTTCAGCGTCTTAGTAAAAGGGCCCCCCAAGTGTCTCAAAGACCGAGATGGGAATTTATGTAGGTGCAGATTTCTTTTGTCAGCATAGTGTGCTCCATCTAGACAACAAAATGAAACAAATTAGAATAAGGCAAGTACTGCCTTACCTGGCATTATGCTGCTAAACGCTATTGTCCTCTGTCCAATAAAATCCCTCCCGATGGGGTCATGGTCCCATACTAGGAACCTAATCAGGGTGACCTCAGGCATATGCACAGTAAATAGAAGAGTCTCCTCCCACATTGGGTTGAATCCTAGAAAACAGTAAAACCCAACAAACATTTTGATGGGAAAGGTACATGAAATAGAACTGTTACGAGTACAAAAGAAACAGTGACACTAGAGCCTAAAGACATGAAGCTCAGTAGCTCAGACGAAAATGTGTTGTCATTTAATGATGACATGGAACTTGATTTCCAACATGAACAAATGTCGTTTTGTTTTAGAATAGCAGGCGTTAAATGGTTTCATCTTGCGCTTAACATGAACAAACCAAATGGAACTTGATTTCCAACATGAACAAATGTCGTTTTGTTTTAGAATAGTAGGCGTTAAATGGTTTCATCTTGCGCTTAACATGAACAAACCAAATAAAACGAACAAGTTTGATAATGAAAACATAATGAAGCAACCCCTCCCCCCCCCACCCTCCCGCCCTATGGATATTTGTATTTCTCAATGAGGATGACACAAGGAAATCTGCTGGTTGCATTCTTACCGTTATCATCAACCACTCGCGTTTGCTCTTTGAAACAGTCCACCGGTAACCCTATTACCTCCACTTCTACAAATGGATCAATTATCTGAAGAGAACAAACAAACAGAAGGAACAGTGATTACAAGCAGACCTGGAAATAAATAAGAGGGTTTGTTTTTCATATTAGTCAGGCATTATGCACCATATGTTCGTTGAGCTGAAAAGCACAGCAATGGAAGAGTTTATTGATCTCAGCTTGTGCTGAATGGTTAATTGCTCCAAGCCATATTAAGAATGACTTCTTGTAATCACCTCTGTGCCAGCTCAGACTGTTCTTAAGTTCATCTGAAATAAAAGATTTTATAATAAAGATTACTGAGATAATATTAAAGCTCTAATTAGAGCCATGAATCACTGCATCATGTTTAATTTCTATAATACTGATTATGGTAATTTTTTTTTTTACTCTTAAGTTAATTGTTTATTGAGTGATGCCCTCGGTAGTAAATGCTCACTGTTAGTCACCCATCAGTCTTTTGGATGCCAAACTTATTTGAAGTGTTATATAAAAGCTCTTTTGATGTGCTTTCTTTAGGATACCACTAAAGGACCTATACAGTTGTCAAGGGAATAGGTGGCTAACCTCAGTGGGACAGGGCACCCTCAGGAGAATATGGGCCAAGCCTCAAGTACGTGACTGCTTTTTTTGGAATATGATAGTTCTAAGGTTGAGCCAAGTGTGGCTGGTAGAATGGACAGTGTTGTATTAGTTAATCTTCAAAAGTAATTAATTACAGTTACTAGTTACTTTTTAGTTTAAAGTAATTAGTTACAATAATTATTTAGGAAACTAACTGATTACAGCGGCGTTTCCTTTACCAATACCACATCCAAAAATATTTATGGTAAAAGCCTTGTTAGATGAAGAGGTGAAATATCCATCTTATACACAACCCCAATGTGAATATTGCATAACTTCATCTCTCGATGATTATTTAAAGCAGGTTTGATCAACTCATGCCAACCACATCCCCTGTTATGTCATGTTGTGCTAGTTGCTCTTCAAAAGTAATTAATTACAGGTTAAGGGATAGTGAATAAGTAGTTAACTATTTTATTGATTACTGCAAGAAAATAGTTAACTACAGTAACTAATGACTAGTCCCATGATCTGTTCCATATATATCATACTCCCTGTATGTTATCATGTATGTATGCACCTTAATTGCAAGACCATTTGTAATTCTGTTACCCGGACTGCCATTACGGCAAATGTAAGCCACATTGAGCCTGCAAATTGGTGGGACAATGTGGGATACAAATGCTACAAATAGAAAATAAATAACTCAATATTGCACAGCACTGAGAATGGATACGTAGATGATTTGGGTTACTTGGGTTTTGTTTGGTTTAGGGAGTTGGGGATGACATCTTGATACTATTTGTAGACTGCTGGATATAGGGCGATTTTGTTAGACATGTTGGCAGCTCTTGACACAATAGATCATAGAATGCCGAGGCAGTTAGTTGAGTGTGTGTTAGGTAAACAGATGTTCACCTTTTTTTTTCCTTTCGTAAAGAAAGAACATTCCAGATACAATGGTGGGATGACATATCAGATACAAAAACTCTAACCACAGGGATCTGCATTTCTCTCTTGTTAATTAACATTTATCTGGCCCTTTCGCTTTCAAGTAGTGATAAATACAGGATTATCTGTCACGTATATGCAGGTTACAACCACAGTAACCTCAACTTGGTTTAGTTTTGTGACAGTGATAAGACCATAAACTTTTAAAATCACGAACCCCTGTGTTTTCAAAGGTGCGCTATACGCATGCTAGCATTTTTAATGAGCGTTAAATGCTAATGAGCTATAGGAATGTATTGGCGCATTAGCGCTTAACGTGCCTTAGTTTTTTTAATGTGCCTTTAAAGAGGATGCCCTCAGACACTTCCCCAGTATCATTAATTGCTATATAAGTTTTGATCTCCTCCCTAATTTCCTGGCAAACCTTTGTATCCCCCAGCACCGATTTGTTCAGCCTCCAAAATGTCTGACGTATCTCTCCGTGCAAACCCCTTAAGTTAACCCACACTGGAGCATGATCCGAAGCATGGATACTCCCAATCTGTGCCTCCTGTACCTGATCCCACAGGGTTCGATCACACCAAATTGCATCTATTCTTGTGTAAGTTTGTTGTGCGTGGGAGTAGAAAGAGTACGAACGCTGGCCCGGACGTTGAAGTCTCCAAACGTCAAGCAGACCATGATCCTTAACCAAATGCAATAACTTCTTCCTATGAGCCAGGGCCGCACTCACCCCCTCCCTGGAGCGATCCAAGGAGGTCAAAGTTAAGTTAAAATCCCCCCCCCCCACAGGATCACTTTCCCTGATACAAAATGCAAGAGAGTCTCCCTTAAGCTCTCAAAGAATTCTCTCTGCCCAGCATTTGGAGCATAAATATTAACAAAAGTAACCAGTTCATCGTTCAGGCGCCCCTTAACCGCCAAACACCTCCCACTAACATCCAAAAAAGCACTCTCTTTGGAGAAAGATATCCCTGATTTTATATATATCGCTAAGCCTCCCGTTTCCCCCTCTTGGATCAGCATGTGTATAACATTCACCGTACGCCTTACGACGTATTAGTGAAGTATCCTGTTTCCTCACATGGGTTTCTTGGAGCATAACCATGTCCCAATTGAGACATTGCAGCTCTCAAAAAATAATACTTCTTTTTCTTGGGTCATTCAAACCATTAACATTCCATGATCCTATATGCAACCCCTACCTAGCACCCTTCTCCTCCCCTCCCCCCCTTTGTTCCCAGTCAACTGGCCACTGTTAGAACCCGCCAGTGAACTGTAGGGGTATTTCCCTGTGATCTAGCCTGAGCTGGTCTTGGCCTATACAAGCCTATGACAGCTTGGTACAATAAGATGGCTGCTGCACCCTCTGACCTGCACATCTCTGTGTCAGCAAGATCAAGCTTCAGCTTGTGGAAAATCACTGACAGGCTTGCTGAAGCCAAGGGCATTCTGTGTTCCAACCATCCCCCTTCTATCTCTGAGACGCTGGGAAGGGAGTCATACTCATGGCACCAGAAGTTACCATCTCCAAGGTCACAAAACAAAGAACTCTTCTTGCCCATGCACTGGACTGTACGAGAGGCTAATTGGTCCGGGCTATCACCTGACTGGGAGGTCTGGAAGAAGCAGGAAGAGTGGGAGAAGTTAGTTAGTCGGAGACCCTCGGAGGAGGAGTACCTGTGAAGGACCTGAGAAATCCAGCAAGGCTCGGGGTCAGCTAGAGACTGTATGATACCAACCTTGTGACCTGCATAACTGGTGCAAATACCTGTGGCAGAGATATTGGCTCTGAATACCAATGGAGAAACGGAAACCTGCTTGTTTGCTGAGTAAGACCTGCACTATATCTAAGACGCAGACAGCTGTGATAGCGTCTGGGGAGATTCTGCTCCAGTCTCATCTGAAGCCGTCATCAGGACGGCGTGGTGAGATCACAGTGATATATTTCCTAGTCTTGGGTTAGGCAGTGGTTTTATCTAAGTACGACTGGTTTATGTCAGCTCTTGGTCAGGGAAAGCTGCTAATATGTATTTTGCATAAGATGTGATAAGTTTTCATAAGGATCATTAGGATATCATCTGTACTGTTCTAATCATTACTGTACGTAGTCTCAGGATAATCAGAGTGTAGTTAGACAATATATTTTGTTAGTGTGCATATCAGTAAGAGATATATATTGCATATAAGCTATTGCAGAGTGTTCCTATTTTTCTACCTACAATAAATTATAATAATATCATCTGTGACGTGGCTTCGGTTCTTTGGCAGGAAACAAAACACTGGCAGGGTGCCAGCACCAAGGTTCCTGTATAATATCCCCTAGACTGAGCGAGGAACCTTGTAATAAGTATTATCAGGGAATAATTATTGTCCTCATGGAGGAGTGGCCTAGTGGTTAGGGTGGTGGACTTTGGTCCTGGGGAACTGAGGAACGGAGTTCGATTTCCAGCACAGGCAGCTCCTTGTGACTCTGGGCAAGTCACTTAACCCTCCATTGCCTACCGCATTGAGCCTGCCATGAGTGGGAAAGCGCGGGGTACAAATGTAACAAAAAAAAAATATTTTTTTTTCACCCTACAGAACTCCCTGAGGAAGTGCGCCACCGCCAGAGTGCGGCGCACCGTGTAATACTTAATATTCATCCCGACCTCCAATTACTGCATTATTCACTCACACTGCATTAATCATCTCACACTTCCACACTTTACATCCTTCACCACTCAAACAAGAAAAAAATCAACCCCCCCCCCCCAACCCCTGCAAGTCAACCTAACACATTTTTCTGCTAGATGTCCTGACGCTTTACAGGATCCCTGTTTCACAAAGTAGCTCAAAGTCCCAGATTACTCAGGTCGTGTCATTTGTCTCCAGCTGAGACCCTCTGCCACCTCGAACCTTCCACCACGCTGACTTCGGATTAGTAGGCGATCCTTGTACTCGACTTGCCGCACCCGACGCAGGAAAGTCTGGACTACCCATCTCCGAAAGGGCCCTCCAGGCCTCCGCTGTAGTTTGGGCTCTGCGCATCTGGGTCCCCACCGTTACTTGCAATCCAAAGGGGAATAACCACCTGTACCTCAAACCCTTTTGCTGTAGGTAAGTAGTGATCTCCCGTATTTCTTTCCGGTGCTGTAACGTTGCCTTTGCTAGGTCCTGGAAGACTTTGATCTTGCAGTTGTTCCATTCCACTTCGCCTAAGGATCTCGCTTTTCTCCACACCTGTTCTTTCACACTGTAATCAAGGAAGCACTCCATGATGTCCCTAGGCAGAGAGTCTCTTTGGGGCCCCAGGCTTCTGTGAGTCCTATCCAGAGAAATGGATACTCCCTCCTCCTCCCCCGATACGTTTTCTCCAGTATTGAGAATAAAAGCATTAATGTCCTTTATCACCTGCTCACAGTCTTTATAGGAAGCCCCTTCTGGTATCCCCTTAAAATGTAAATTGCAGCACCTGGACCGGTTCTCTATGTCCTCCAGGGCTGTCTGCAGCTCCATTCTGTTCTTGCGTTCTGTTTTCAGCTCCAATTGCAACTTTTGCAAATCTTCTGTGACTCCATCCATGCGCTCCTCCGTCTGCTCTAAGCGGGTCCCAATCTCCCGGACCTCCACCCGCACCTCCGATACCGCTGCCTGAAAGTCCTTCCTTACCGCAGTCATCTCCACCTTTAATTCTTTGAACCATCGAGTTATGTCTTGCTTTGTCAACTCTGCATCGTTCTCCATAGGCTCCGCGTGGTCCGGGTCTGAGTCAGACTCCATCTCCGCCATATTGGAACAGAGAACCGCCACCTTCTGCTGAGCGCCTGAGCTGCTAGCTCTCTTCACCGTTGTAAATTTAAATTTATCTAACTTTCTCCACGCTGCCATCCCTCCTACAAGCCGGAAGTTTCACAGTGAGGGCTTTCAATCGAAAATTTCGGGTTTTCAACGATTTCTACTCCCACTCCAGCGGAGCTAGGGATTCAGGCTACAATTTCCCAGCGGTGACATCACTTCCTCCATATATTCACTTTCTATTTGATAATTTAGATTATTTATAACTATTTCATCAAACTTGCAAAAATGTTTCCAAACTTAGCAAAAATGGCATAACTTATCTTAAATGCGTTACCAAAGAGGACACCTCTCCCAACATGGTATCGTGTTTTGCTAATCTGCGTCAGGGTTGAGGCACTTAAAAATTTCCAACTAAGGATGAGAGTAATATGCTTCATGCTGCAGTATATGGTCTCAATCACTGTCTGAGGATCCAATCAAGTTAGGGAGGACTGTGTTTGTAAGGTGTGATATCTCTTTTCCCTATTTATGAAAATATTTCACTTAGTACCATGTGTGTTGGAGCTGACGTATATACAGCTGACATATAGCTGTTGTAGAGATGGGCCTAGGCAGTGCTCAGGCAGCAGCAAATATTGGCCCACATTTTGATAGCAGTCGTTCCATCCTTTTTATCATTTAGGTTGCTCTTTTCTGTATCTTTTCTAATTCCGCTATATTATTTTTGAGATGCAGTGACCAGAATTGTACACAATATTTGAGGTGCAGTTGCACCGTGGAGCAAGAGGCTTTATAATACTCTACTTTATTCTCCATTTCTTTCCTTAATAATTCCTAACATTCTATTTGCTTTCTTGGCTACTGCTGCACACTGAGCAGAGGATTTCAATATACCATTGAAGTCACCTTGATCTTCTTCCAGGGTGGTGACTCCAATTGTAGAATCTGCATTAATAGTCCATGTTAATCAGGGGATAAATAGTGTACTCTAAACTTCTGTCATTTATTAAAAATAAAAATATGTTTTTTTAACTACACTTCCCAGAGTTGTAGTTAAGTTCCTCATGTGAATGGCTCTGTGTTGTCATTTGTGTGGTTATTTTCTAGTGAAACGCTGGTGATCAGCTCACTGATAATTATACAGCTCATAACCTACTTTTACCTAGATTTTGAGATAGTCATAATAGTGAATTCATATTCAGAAAAACTGCAAACAATGTGCACAAAATTTAGAACTTGATTAGCATTTGTAAATACTGCTAGATTTTAGGGCATCAGCCTCTACATACTATCAGCACCCAAGTTAAGCCTGGATGGTGCTAACATTTTAGTTACAGTTCATCTCTGAGAACTCTACCAAAACCCTTATCCACACTCTTATCACCTCTCGTCTTAACCTACTACTCACTGGCCTCCCTCTTAGCCATCTCTCTCCTCTTCAATCAATCCAAAACTCTGCTGCGCGACTCATTTTCCGCCAAAGTCGCTATGCCCACATTAGCCCTCTCCTTAAGTCACTTCACTGGCTCCCTATCCATTTCCGTATTCAGTTCAAACTTCTCCTATTGACCTATAAGTGCATTCACTCTGCCGCTCCCCAGTACCTCTCCACTCTTGTCTCCCCCTATGTTCCCCCTCGAGTACTCCGTTCTGTAGATAAATCTCTCTTATCCGTCCCCTTCTCCTCTACTGCTAATTCAAGACTCCGTTCCTTTTATCTCACTGCACCTCACGCCTGGAATAGACTTCCCGAGCCTGTACATCTAGCCCCGTCTTTAGCCGTTTTCAAGTCCAAACTCAAAACCCACCTATTTCCCACTACTTTTGACTCCTAACTCACTTGCCATGTCCCTTATCCTCACCTCTTTATTCCCTTACCCTTAATTGTTCTGTCTGTTTACCTGTCTTATCTAGATTGTAAGCTCTTTGAGCAGGGACTGTCTTCTGTGTATGGTGTACAGCGCTGCGTATGCCTCGTAGCTCTATAGAAATGATAAGTAGATAGATAAAAATAATGCTGGCCTTTGAGGTTTTCTAACATATCAGTTATGCTCAAAGTATAAACTAAGTTAAATGAAATTAATCATTGTGCAATGCAAAAAAATATTGAAAAGAGAACTGGCAGAGAAAATGGAAGGAGACAAAAGGAGCTTACGGGTCTTGATTTGTGACCTCATTCATTATCACAAATCATTTATTTGCTCATTGGGTGGTAGTGAGTGCATTTTAGTATAAGTGGTGCCCTCAGAAATTCCTCATTCTGTACCTCTCCTCTGTCTCCCAACATGGAGTCCCGGGGCTTCGGCAACTGCTGTCCACTGATTATCCTCAGCACCAGCTGTTTTTTGAGCTGACTGGGCAAAGGGTCTTCAGAGTTTGGATTAAAGGCACCTAAATAGGCGAAAGGAAAGGCCAGAAATGCAAATGGGATGATGAAAAAACACTGAAAGCAAAAATCTAAATATGCACATGTACTAAAATGTCCTCCCTATTAAAAAAAAATACAAATGTACTTAACATCTTTCTAGTCTAATACAAGTTAAAGTACTATTTATAACATATTTATTTTATTTATTAGAATTTATTAACCACCTTTATGAAGACATTCACCCAAGGCAGTGTACAATAGGTACAGTTTAACTAAAATATAATGCTAACAACGTAATATTTACTTTATTTATTCATACTCGTATCCCACAATTATCCAAAACTGAGTTTCGGTCCAATGTGGCTTACATTTAACAGTTGTTAGCAGAGGCGTATCTGGACTCCGGCGGTAGGGGGGGCCAGAGCCAGAGGGAGGGGGCACATTTTAGCCCCCCCCAACGACTCCCCCCCCCGCCATTGCCAGATCCCCCCGCCAACGACTCTCCACCTTCCCCCCCGCCGCCAACCCTCCCCCGCTGCTGTTGCTTACCTTTGCTGGCGGGGGACCCCACCCCCCGCCAGCCGAGGTCTGCTTGCCGCCTTTAAAGATATTCCTTCAGCTGGCGGGGACGTCAGACTCCGAACTGGATTGAACAGCTATCAACTACATCATGGCCACGGAGGCCAAAGAAGAACTTTAAAGACGTCGGATTGGCTGGCGGGGGTTGGGGTCCCCCGCTAGCAAAGGTAAACAACGGCAGCGGGGGAGGATTGATGGCGGTAGGGGGTCCAGGGCGAAATCTGCGGGGGCCCAGGCCCCTGTGGCCCCATGCAGTTACGCCCCTGGTTGTTAGAGATTACATTGATTCAATCACATTTACAAGGTTGTATGATGCTGAGGATCATAACTGAAACAGACTCTTTCCCAAAAAAATCATAAGTCAAATGGAAGGGAACATCAGGAAAACAAACCAAGAGAAAAAAAAAGTGATTATTGTAAGGTTCGATGGCTCACACGATATCAAGTTTCAGCTTCTGATACTGTCTCTGAAGTGTCAAGAGACCACCAAAGAGCAACAGAGCACAGTCCTTACAAACTCATTAGCTGTGAAATATTTTGAGGGCTAGAACTAACGGGCACAAGGACAATAAATATAACATACACACAAGCACAAAGTCAATGCAATGGAAAGCTAAGCACAGGGATTCAAGCAATTTGTTCAAGGTCATACATTAAGCCATGAAAGGTGGGACTGGCACCTGGGTCCCCTAGGTACATAAGTACATAAGTAATGCCACACTGGGAAAAGACCAAGGGTCCATCATGCCCAGCATCCTGTCCACGACAGCGGCCAATCCAGGCCAAGGGCACCTGGCAAGCTTCCCAAACGTACAAATATTCTATACATGTTATTCCTGGAATTGTGGATTTTTCCCAAGTCCATTTAATAGTGGTTTATGGACTTGTCCTTTAGGACACCATCTAACCCCTTTTTAAACTCTGCCAAGCTAACCGCCTTCACCACGTTCTCCGGCAACGAATTCCAGAGTTTAATTATGCATTGGGTGAAGAAACATTTTCTCCGATTTGTTTTAAATTTACTACACTGTAGTTTCATCGCATGCCCCCCTAGTCCTAGTATTTTTGGAAAGCGTGAACAGATGCTTCACATCCACCTGTTCCACTCCACTCATTATTTTATATACCTCTATCATGTCTCCCCTCAGCCGTCTCTTCTCCAAGCTGAAAAGCCCTAGCCTCCTTAGTCTTTCTTCATAGGGAAGTCGTCCCATCCCCGCTATCATTTTAGTCGCCCTTCGCTGCACCTTTTCCAATTCTACTATGAGGCATATTTTCAAAGCACTTAGCCTTCCAAAGTTCCATAGAAACCTATGGAACTTTGGAAGGCTAAGTGCTTTGAAAATATGCCTCTATATCTTTCTTGAGATGCGGCGACCAGAATTGAACACAATACTCAAGGTGCGGTCGCACCATGGAGCGATACAATGGCATTATAACATCCTCACACCTGTTTTCCATACCTTTCCTAATAATACCCAACATTCTATTCACTTTCCTAGCCGCAGCAGCACACTGAGCAGAAGGTTTCAGTGCATTGTCGACTACGACACCCAGATCCCTTTCTTGGTCCGTAACTCCTAACGTGGAACCTTGCATGATGTAGCTATAATTCGGGTTCTTTTTTCCCACATGCATCACCTTGCATTTGCTCACATTAAACGTCATCTGCCATTTAGCCGCCCAGTCATAGCTCTGTCGTATCCACTAAAGAATAATTCAAATGGATGTGAAGTCAATGGGATCAAACAATCAAAACCCAAAATAAAAAAAAAAAGACCCACAGTAATTTCAAAAATATGTGTGAACTCCAAGAATATACATAAAAGGAAGGAAAAAGCCTCAAAGAGCTCCAGATCAACAGACCTAAAGACGGTCACAATGATCTGTTCTTTCATCGTTGGCTTCAAAAACCTTCCCATCTTTAAAAGGTTATTGTGTAAATTAGATCAAACTGTCCACGTGCAGCTTGTCATAACCGTTCAATGTGAATAGCATCAAACGTTGAAACATGTTGTACAGTGCTCGTATTCACTACTCTGTCATTTCAACATGGCACAAAATTCAAAAAGTTTCAAAATTAGTACTTAGCTCATGAAACTTGATACGTCATCTCTCCTGTATTCAATTAGTCCCCCAGACCAACGTTGGCCAGCGTTTCACTTTGCTCTAACTTGCTCTGCTGCTTCAGGGTCTTGTAAATTGGGGTAAAAATACACGTCATTGTGATCGTCTTTAGTTCTGTAGGTCAATTGATCTGGAGCTCTTTGAGACTTTTTTCTCCCTTTTATGTATATTCTTGGCGTTCACACATATTTTTGAAATTAGTGTGGGTCATTTTTTTATTTTTGGGTTTTGATAGCTCTGTCATTTGCTTATTTCCGATCTGAGGAAGAAGGGCAACCTTCGAAAGCTAATCAAGAAATGTATTAAGTTATGTCCAATAAAAAAGGTATCATCTTATTTTCTTTTCCATGTTTTATTTTGTTTGATTTCTATTGATAGCTCTGCTGTAAGCAGAAAACTACACTAGAAAAGAAAGAAAGAAAGAAAGAAAGAAAGAAAGAAAGAAAGAAAGAAAGAAAGAAAGAAAGAAAGAAAGAAAGAAAGAAAGAAAGAAAGAAAGAAAGAAAGAAAGGAGAGAGACAGGAAAATGCACTACAAGACACTCTGTCAAACTGCTAAAAGTTTTAATTAACTAACTCTGGGGATTCCAATTCAGAGTCTAAAAATTGGAGACATACTGAGAGAAGAGCATAAAAAGTGTTTTGCTGTAATAGAACACAGCATATAGAAAACGGCAGGAGAGACAGGGTACAAAATAATCATTTCATTTAGCAGATGTCCCAGGGGTTTTCAGATACTGAGACACTCGAGCTCAACTTAATGGCAGCTGAATCTCAGTTGCGGAATTAATTCCTCTCTCTTCAGGTGGTGCCTTCCTGGTATCCTTGCTATCACAGCCATTATTTCAATTTTCCATTGAAACCAAAATAGGAAAATCAACTGAGCAAAATTAAAAGGGTGTTCTCAAATAGACATCAAAAATCAGGAACATCAGAGAAAAATCATGAGTATGTGGAGCTTAATCTTTCATCATTTACCATAGAAAGATAAATTTTTAAAACAGGGTTCATTCATCAAAGCTTAACACAGACACAATGTCGTCATAATCTGGATGTGTACCTGCAATGTTTTCATGGAGAACTGTAAGTGGAGGAGTAGCTTAGTGGTTAGAGCATAGTATGTGACATCAAGGGTGGTTCAAATCCTACTGCTGCTCCACGTGATCTTGGGCAAGTTATTTAACCCTCCATTGCCTCAGGTACAGAATTTACATTTATTGACATTGTGCTGAGATATGGAATCCATATCTACTTATTTGCTGATGATATTCAGTTATTTATTTCATTGGGATCAGACCAAGAGGGCCAGTTGCAGAAATTGCAGATTCGTCTGACTGAAATAAAAAAATTGGATGATGTTGAATAAGTTGCAATTGAATACGTCCAAAACCAAATTCTTATGGATTCGTAGAGGCAATTGTCAGTTTTCTCGTTCATCTTTATCATAGTGGCGAAAGACTAAGTATGTAGTATGGGAGTTTTGCTACATGTAAGATTAATTTTTGATAATCACATTTCCCAGTTGGTCTCTTCTTCATTTTACTATCTACTCCAATTACACAGGATTTGTACTTATTTTACAGAGTCTGATTTTGCTCAGTTGCTTTATGCTTATGTAATTTCACGCACTGATTACTGCAATGCACCGTTTGTAGGGTTACCTGATAAGAGTTTAGAAAGACTCCAGCGTGTTCAAAATGCAGCTGTTCGGTTTTTGAAGACTATAGGTTTACGAGATCATATTTCACCTATTCTTTCTTCTTTGTATTGGCTTCCAATTCAAAAACGTTGCATTTTCAAATGCTCGCGTGGGTGTAAAAAGTGTTTCATGGCATGGCACCAAGATATGCATCGGTTGATTTGACCGTTCTCTTGATGCAGCTGGTTGGATCAGTGAAACAAGGATCTTTGTTGGGAGTGCTTTATGGAATTTTTCAGCCCGAGGATCATATTGCAAAGACTGGAATCCTCGTTGATAGGACTGAGTTGTTACAGATAAGTGACTGGTCCCAAATGTATATGCGCATGACCATTGTGTTCGGCTATTTTGTTCATGCTGATTATATATGTAAGGTTGGAGTTTTTTTTATGCCAATGATTGTGGTTATGACAGTAGTGTGACTATGTTTTTCTGAGTTTCTGTCACGTAAATCCGAGGCTTTTTTCTCTACTTTAAAATTTGGATAGTATGAGCGGATTGCGCACGGTAGCTCTATTGACAACAGTATGCTTAGCTTTGCTGGTTGGTTCTGTTGTCCCCTTTTGGATTTTGGCTTATAGAATAGCCCTATTTCCACACCAAAATATCTGAAGTTGGGCGCCAGCATTTATACATTTATACCAAGTATCAGCTAGCGTAAACGGGCTATTAGCGATATACTATCAACTGTGCTCAACCCGAAGTGCTGCTTATAGAACAGGCTCCACGCTGATTTTTTCCCGGTGTTGAGATCTCAGCGCCATTTAGAAAACGCCCTCCAAAATCTCAAATCAGATCTCTTAGATTGAACTCCTAGCTTCGCTGCTCTAAAACAACAAGCCCGACTGTTCTCAGCTGAGGAAGGAGGTGTGGCTTACCTTGACACATACTCTTGGGTTTTAGGACATATCCAGAATTGCCATTGGCATTAAATTTGGCCCTGTTGAGCTGCAGCATCCTTCCTTCAGATTGGTAATTTAGCGCAACTGCATGAAAATGAAACAAAGAAAAAACCGAATGAAGTAGATTTTGAATAAACTTTTATCTGAATAAATAACATAGGTCTGCTAAGATATAGAAAGGAGCGAGAGAATTAAATAAAATGTATAACACAGTCTGTAGATGAAGTGGACCTTCAAACAAATGATCTGGAAGAGCTCTGGCAACTTAAGCAGAAAGAATGAGAGAATAAAGGTCAAGGGACAATACTGAGTATTAGTGGATCAGAATTGTGAGTTGAATGGCTTGTACAGTACTGCAAAATTCATGAGGCCCTTTTACTCAGCTGCGTAAGCGTCTATGCGTACCTAACATGCGTGAAAATGGAGTTACCGCCCGTTCGAGGGCTCTAATCATGGGGCGGTAGCAAACGCCAGCGCTAGTATGGCGCTAACAGCCTCCTCTAGCGCCGGCGTTTGCTTTTGATCATGAGGGTGTCATTCTCTCTCTCACTCACACACACTTTCTCTCTCACACACACACACTCTCTCTCTCTCAAACATACACACTCTGAGGAAAACCTTGCTAGCGCCCGTTTCATTTGTGTCAGAAACGGGCCTGTTTTACTAATAGTCCTATATTTCAATCCACTGAGACATTTTTTCATGCGAGCACAATAAAACGATTTTAATTGCTTTCAAATCAACTGTCTTAGAAGAATAATTTGGGACTCCCGTTTGTTGTGGCAAGATCACCCCACTAAAAACTGGGTAAGTCTTTACAGATCGTCTAAAGTTCAGCGCCGGGATGATGCTCACTAGCTACATATTTTATACTGGCAATTTCATGTGCAGTCACCATTATAGAATACTTTCATAAGTCCACAAATATGAATGTAACTTTAGGCACATTAACTCAATGGCTGGTGCAAATGGTCATACCTAAATGTTGGTGGTTAAGCACATAACTGATGGTATTCTAGAACCCACAGGTCTAAGTACTCGGCACGCCCCAACCAACCCATGCCCCTCCCCAGGTCCATACCCCCCTTGCAGTTGCATGCTATAGATTTTGCACACTTAATTTGCAAAATCCATACTAAACGTTATCTGCCAGATTCTATATAGCACGCTTAGAGGTCTGCGCCAACCTCCTAGCATATTCTATAACTATGTGTATAACTTAATTGGCTTAACCTAGCTAATCAGCATTAACAGCACTTAACAAGCAATAATGAGCACTAATTGACAATAATTAGAATTTACGCACACAAATCCCTAAGCGTATTCTAACTAGATAGCATGCAGTTCAATAAGGGTGTGACTATGGGCAGGGAAATGGGCATTTCGTAGGCTTTCCAGAATTTATACGTATAGTTATAGAATACGGTCCAGTGTGCGTAAATTTATACGCAGGGATTTATGACACCTTGTCACTGGTGTAAATGGATGTGTGTATAAATTTAGGCACCAGGATTTCAACTAAGTATAGACTATGCTTAGGCAGAAATGTTTACGTGGATTTTTTTTTAGGCGCCATATATAGAATCTGGCCTTATGCGTGTTAACTGCTAATTAGTGCCATTTAGCGCCAATTAATTAGCAGCAAATTATTACATGAAATTATACATGCAACTGACACTGTTCTATACTATGCGTTAAGCATAAAACTGTGAGCGCAAGTTTATAGAATTAGGAGGTAAATGAATTGGTAGGAGTCTAATACCTACCTAGCTGGCAGCCTGCATTCCAGAAAGGCTGGGGGTTGTAGTTGCTGGAATCTACCCTGTAGGATGATGGGTAAATCCGCGAGAGCTGGTGCTGGTTAAAATGGACAAATTGGGCTGGTTTCTGTTGAATTATCTGGTGGGCCTTCGTTTCACTGAACGATGACACCTGCCAGCTACAATTAACTAACACACAAGGGAGAATAGGAGGAAACAAAACCAACAGACATTCTTAGTGGGCCACAAAACCACTACACACCCAACAAAACACAACCCCGGCACAGTCTCATGTCAACCTTCCTGTATTCAACAACTTTACGCAAAGTTTAAAGAATTTAATACAATTAAAATCCCAAAACATAATGACAGTCAAAAGTAGATGAATACCCTCCCCCTTCCCCAAACACAAAATCACACAAATGCAATTTATATTAAAAATAGAAAAAAAGAGCCCCTGTATGGTGAAAACACACTATGATACCATTTTCAAAAATTCTGTCAACAATTATTCACTTCATATAGCTCAACGCTTATAATTCTCTTGTAGAGAATGGCATATACATACCTTCCATCACTAGAACAGCCAGAACTACATTTTGGCTCTCTGGGCTGTTAAATATTACATCTAAATTTGTTTCAGTCATATTGTTCCATAATAATGGAACACCAGAAATCGTTACGCAAAGATCGTTTAATCTCTGAGAACTCTGGTTCTATGTAGATGCCTTTTATCAACCCTATTCATGGAGGGAAGATGTGGAATAGAACGGTAAGAGACCAAGTTTTCAGGCATAGTGTCTAATTAGCAATTAAATTTTCCATGATCAATCAGTTCCACCTACTTTCTGTTTCCACATCATGGCTCCCAACAGACTTTGTGTATTTTACCAGGTCGGACAATGCTCGAGAAAGCTTCATAGTTTTCTTCTGTCGGCTTATCCTTTAAATTAAAAAAAGAAAAATCTTCATTATAGGCCTCAGTCAATGCAGGACATTTTAGTTTGTAAACTGTGTTTGTGCAGATGTGCTGAATCAAACCAGCAGGCCATTGTGTAAATTAGAAACCAAAGTGGTGGAACAGGCCTTGGAGTTTCAAGTTTCAACTTTTAGGAAGCTATTCAAACCTTTTTTAAACCCCGCTAAGCTAACTGCTTATTATACTACTAATGGATATTAGGGGCTAGTTTCTGTAAATGGAGCTCAAAAATCATCAATGAAAACAATCGGTGCTCAGTGCTGCTCTATCATGGGCACTCAAAGATGAGCACCAGTTAGAGAATGGCACTGAGTGCCAATACATCCACTGAGACCAGGTGTAAATCCTGGTGCCCAATTTGGGCGCACATCCTCGGTATTCTATAAAACTGCGAGCAAATCTGAGGAATACCCCAACCCACCCAAGCACCTCCTGTGGTCACGGCCCTTTTGGGTAGCACACTATCCCCCCTAGATATCTGCACGATTCCGTGTGTAAATCCAGGTGTATTCTATTACTCTGCGTGTAGATTGTTTTAACAAGCAATAATTGGCAAAAATTAGAATTTATGTGCGTACATTGCTAAGCATATTCCGTAATGTACTGTGCCTAAATTCTAACGTGCGCAGGCAAAAAAGGGCGTGCTTAGGGGGTGTAGAAATAGGTGTGTCCTGGGCATTCCAAAATCTACGTGCGCTGTTATAAAATAAGGACCAGTGCGTGAACGTGCAGGGATTTACACCAGCTTTTTGTTGGCATAAATGGACGTGCGTAGATTTAGTCGCATGAACTACACCTAAGCATATTCTAAATACCGTGCACAGATTTACAAAGGTATTTAGAATACGCTTAGGTGTGATGGCCTAACACGCAGTAATTTTAGGCATCATATGTAGAACTGGGCCCTATGGGGTCCTTTTACTAAGCTGCAGTAAAAGGGGGCCTGCGCTAGCATCAGCACGTGCTTTTGATACGTCCTAAAGCCCCCTTTTACCGCAGTGGATAAAAGGCTGTCTTTTTTTAAGGAAAAGAAACGGCCATGCGGTAAGTGAAACATTTTTTTGGTGGGGGGGGGGGGGGGGGGGGGAGGGAAGCCCTTACCACCTACCCACTGAGATGGTGGTAAGGGCTCCTGTGCTAACCCGACAGTAACCAGGTAGTGATTACCACTGGTTAAGTTCCGGCACTACAGAAATCGATAATATTTTTGCAGCGCCAGAGATGTTATTGAATAGACGAGGGAATACAGTATTTCTAGGATGGGCGGGACAAATTGCTTGTTCTTTTGGCCGCTGTCGGTGACAGGGTGCTGGGCTCGATGGACCCTTGGTCTGTCCCAACATGGCGATGCTTATGTATTTAAATCGTAAGGGCATATTTAGGAAAACATATATAAATTGAATTGTCTATTCTGAGTTATTTTAAAAGAGAAAAAAACTCACAGAAAAATAGGTGTCATGTCCATGCACAAGTTTTAAAGCACAGTTAAGTGCTTACTGTACGTCCACGTTGAAAGCTGGGACCAAAGTCCACAGTTGGAAAATGGCTTCCCTATCCCTCTTCGATTTTCTTTATAAGTCAGTGACTCATTCCCAACCCTTTGCAATTCACCCTTTGTTATTCTTGGGACTTCCGGAGGGTTTCCCCATTCTATACCTGGTATAGTGCATGGATCCTCTTGCCAAACTCCCTTGATGGTCAAAGTCCTCTGTATCCTCTTCCAAACTGGATGACTTTTTGAATTTTCCCATTTTTTTCTGAAAAGGAAAATAAACTGTCACCAAAACAAAAAGGGCAGATGCTTCTCGACCTGCCCCTCATAGGAGCCAAGTACCAAGAAATGCAGTCAGACTACGAAAACGTGGCAGAAAGATACAGAAACATTTCCCGTCGTTTTGGGAGCCACTTCCAAGCGCTCTTGGGATAAGTTGCCTATACAACGTCTTATTAACTCCAGAAAGAAGCTTTCTTTGGCACAATGCAAAGGTAAGCATTAGCAGTACATTTGAGAGAATGAGATCATACTCCGCACACCCTGGCTTAGGAGCTCCTGTCATAGTATGCGCAAAACTAACCCAATTTGCAGAAATTGTCACCGAGTCAACTTTTCCAAATGATTGGGATGCTAAACCCAATGGAAATTACACTTCTTAGGACACAGTAAAAGAACTTGCTCAATATTGGGGGTACTCAAGCACCCCCAGAGTTGGCTCCTATGCTGCCCCCTATTACAGCTTTTGAAAATTACCAACCAGACAGAATGCAGCAGCAGACGCAAAGAAAAGGCCAGCATGTTAAAAAAAAAAAAAAAAAGCCTTAAGTGAGAAATTGTGTACTCTGCAGAAACTTACTCCTCATCAGAGTAACTGCAAAGAAGGTGAAAAATTGTCACAAGGGGTTATTCTAACTGCCAGCATTTGTAGAGTGGTCTAGTGGTTAGGGTGGTGGACTCTGGTCCTGGGGAACTGAGGAACTGAGTTCGATTCCCACTTCAGGCACAGGCAGCTCCTTGTGACTCTGGGCAAGTCACTTAACCCTCCATTGCCCCAGGTACAAATAAGTACCTGTATATGTAAGCCGCATTGAGCCTGCCATGAGTGGGAAAAGCGCGGGGTACAAATGTAACTAAAAAAAATTTAAGTCTACAGTAAACAGTGCTTGGCGAACAGCCCCAGCACTGAACACCTACAATCTTCACTTGCAATATCAGGAAATTAAATTAGAACAGCGTGTGACCTATGGCAAGTGGAAAAATATCCAGGAACTATTTCACAAGGCTGTTCGAAGAGCTTAACACAATAGAAAATCTGGGAGCGTTCAGTAAATACTGCAAGCAGCACCTTTCTGCAAGCAAGGAGCTGATATTCAAAAGTTGTTCACCCCTGGTAAAATGGCCTGGTTGAAAACTGCCTTCCTGGAATGCACCTAACACCATATGCAAGCTCCATGGAACACTGAAGGAAAAGGAGAACTCCTCGGGTATATTTTGATCGAGGGACGTGCCGATGTGGTTTTGCTCTCCCTGCAGAAAGAGTGGATGCCGTGCTTGCTACATTGGGGAGCTTCCCTTGAAAATCTATGTGAAAGTACGTGCATTAAGCCTCCTGTCCACTTTGCACATAAACGCAGTATTTGGAAATCGTCTCAGACTACAAAATAAACACAGCGCAAAAATTTGCAGAACATGGAAACCCCTGCCTGCCTTATGGGATAATGCTCATTTCCAAATAGGTTGACTGCAATTCAAATTTCAGTCACTCGACCTGAGACATTTTGACACACGGGGGATCAAAGGAACAAGCTAACATTAACATGTGTTAATGCTCTTTTTTTTTTCTTTGTTTCACTAAGGGGTCTTTTTTTACTAAACTGTGGTAAGAAATGGCCTTAACATGCTCTTACACAGGTCTTTCCCATGCACTAAGGCCATTTTTACTGCAGCCGTGAAAATGTCATCAATTATTATCATCAATGGCAGCGTGCACAGTCGTTTAAAAAAATGACTATGGGATCACTTACTGACACCTATTTGGTAGATGGTAAGGACTCCGCATTATCTGTGCGCTAACCACTTAGCACATGGTAATGTAGATGTACAAAGGGCTCGATTCTATAAACGACGCCCCAAAAAATTCAGGCACAAAAATCCCCGCTGAGTGCTAGTCTATAAGCCGCCCCTAAAGTTAGGACCGTTCTATAGAATAGCGCTTAGGTCCCAGGGGTTGTGCTTAAATTTAGGCATGTCTGTTTACACCAACGAAATATGGCGCAAATACCTCATATATGAGGGTGGGGCTCATCCAGGACGGGTTTGGGAACCACTCTCTAAGGAATACTGCAATCACCATTACCACATGTTATTAGCAAATATATCTTATGGTATAAAATGGGATTTGTGGAAAATAATAGATGTATTTATAGCATTTATATCCCACATTTTCCCACCCATGGGCTGGCTTAATGTGGCTTACAGTAATCTACAGAAATCATACATCAATTCTACAACAAACAGTCAACGACATTGAAGTGAAAGAGACTAGAGAGTAATAGCAAAGGTGGGGAAATGCGGAAAGAGAAATTGAATTCAAGAAGAGATGCGGGGCGGGTCTTGAGCATAAGGTTTTCCAAATAAGAAGGTCTTAAGATATTTTTTGAAGGCCAGCGCATCTCCCAGGGATGTCCAAATCGATATATTCGAAATCCGATTTTGGATGTCTTCAACTGCAGTCCATCAGAAGGAAGTCTAAATCTCAAAGGGGCGTGCCAGGGGTGTGTTCAAGGCGGGACTTGGACATTCCTAAAACATGGACGTCTTTCAGCGATAATGGAACAAAACAAAGACAAAGATGTCTAAGACTAAAACTTAGACATTTTTTAGACCTGTTTTTATAACAAATAGCTGCAGTGAGAATTGAACCCACTTCCCCAGGATCAAAGTCTGCTGCACTAACCACTAGGCTACTCCTCTACTCCACACAAGAGGTGCCCAAAATGACCAGATAACCACTGGAGGGACTCGGGGATCACCTTCCCTTACTCCCCCAAATCACAAAACATTTTTCCAAACAGCACTTTCAAAAGGAAAAGATAGACTTTTTTTTTTTAAAGAAAATGACATTTCCTGTTCTGATTTTGGACAAAACGTCCAAATTCAGATTTAGATGTCATATCCAAAATCGTCCTTTCTGTATTTGACTTGCCCAAAGTCTCAAGGAGCGGAAGTGGGAATTGAATCCATGTTGCCAGGATCAAAGCCCGCTGCACTAACCAAGCCACTCCTCCTCTGTTTTGGACATCTTGCATTTGGACGTTTGTTTGTTTGAAAATGGACCAAAAACAAGGACGTCCCAATCACAAAGACGTCCAAATCATAGGACATCCTTGGTATTTTCAAAATGAAAGATGGACGTCCATCTTTTTCGAAAATAGGCTTTTCCCTGCCCCCAGATTTGAACGTTTTACAAAGACGTCCAAATCCAAACATCGACGTTTCTTTCGAAAATGCCCCTCTTTATCAGGGAGGGAGGGGGGAAGACTTCTGGCTCCCATAAAGAGCTTCCAGAATTATAGCTAAGTTCATTTACAGCAACAAGCTTAACAAAATTATAGGTACAGTGGCAGCCCTCCCTTATAACCTCCAACCCAATTGCTTTCTGTTGGGTTTATCCACAGTTCATTTCGGAGTGTTATAAAGCATTGCCTTGGCCAATGTTGCTCACTAATAACCAAAAATACTGGAAAACCTCACCTTTTAATGCCAATTGGCTGAATTTCCAACAGGTTTATCTGGCAAAATTTTGGACAACGAATAGGGAGTATGGAGGAGTAGCCTAGTGGTTAGTGCAGCGGCCTGCGAACCAGGTAAACTGGGTTCAATTCTCACTGCAGCTCTTTGTGACTCTGGGCAAGTCTCTAAAGGCCATGTTTACTAAGCCGCGCTGTCGGCACAAAATCTTTTTTGTGTGCTAAACACACCCAGGCACGTTACAGGTTTTAGTGCACGTTAACCGTGTAGATGCCCATAATATTCCTATGAGTGTCTACATGGTTAGCACACACTAAAAATGCTAGTGCACCTTAGTAAACAGGGCCATAAATGTTGTTTTCGAAAGGGAAAAAAGATATAAAACAAGAAATATCAATTACATTTTAATGTCATTTTGAAAGTGACAACATACCCACAAAACTATACATTTATCTTAGCCACTTAATGAAAATAACCCAGTGTGTTTAGGTGTTTAGGAGAGAAAGAGGAAGAGTCAAAATAATTGAACTAAGTTATTGCAAACCATGTGCGGTAGATTTTGACAAAATTACAGCACTAGAGATCTGACAAAAAACAGATTTTTAAAAACATCTTTCAGTCTGATTGCTGACAGAATGGTCAATACCCCTGCAAGCCTCACTGTGGGCTACTACAATCAGCAAATGGGAGGAGAGCAACCAACACATTTACAATTTCAATTGCTCAGATAATTACAGAGAGATTATATTCAGATGGCAATGACACTGCAGGAAGAACCTTCCTCCTAACATTCAACTGCTACAAAGCAACAAATTCAATTCAAATCAATAGTTTTACAGATTGAAAAATACCAAACCTGATATTTTTTCTGCACCATCGTTTGGCTCCTGCTCCTTATGCGTCTGAAAATTTTAAATGCTACTTTGGCACAACTAGATTGGCCACTTTATTTCTTTAGAACATCTGTTCCTCTCCTAGGATCACTCTTCAGGTCATAGTTCAAATGTCCCTCTGCCGATGCCCACCCAGGCTGCAAGGCCGCTGAGAGACAAAGCCGGGGCCCAGGGCAAGCAATTTTCAGGGCCCCGTCGCCATCCCCCACCGCTGCTCCCCCCTCCCCCGGCAGCAGTGAATGAGAGTGCTCTGCCAGCTATAGGTCCTTCTTCCTGCCGTGTCCCGCCTCCTGTGAAGTAACTTCCTGTTTCTGCATAAGCAGGATGCCACAGCAGAACAATCTCGGTTTGATCACCAGGTCGGACCCTCCTTGGAGGCTGGGCCCCGGGAATCTTGCTCCCCACCACATCGGTGGGCCTGCCAGACTGGTCTCATTACTACCATAAGCAGAGTTCGTCATGGCTTTGCTGTGTGTGAATGCACAGCTCTACGCAGTATGCACCGCCATGAGACTCACCAAATGTGGGCAACATCTCACAGCTGCTGCATTTTTCCTCTGTATGCACTACTAGAAAACCTTCCTCTGCTTTATCGTGTTTTTATGTGTATTACTACTATAGTACAGTCTCAATTATCCGATCTTCATTAACCTGACCATCAGGCATATCTGACAGATGACTCCCCCCCATTCCCCCTAAAAAAACAACATGGCCCAACTCTATCCGTCCTTAATCATCCTTCCACCATATCCTTCAAATACTGGCATAAATGTGTAGAAGATGCCAAGTGATGCTGCCCTTTTTTGTGCACATATAGGTTTGTGAAAGTACTATATGGGCCAGGAAATATATGTGTCTTTGCTGACATCATAGATATTTCACAAATAATGTTCTGCATTCGACAGAGTCTCTTGCCAGCTACTGAGGGAACTGTTTTTGTCTCGACTTGGACGTTCCAAATCCTCTCTTGATGGTCTAGGCTTCCCATGTGTTCCTTGAACGCTTATTTCACCTGACAAATTACATAGACGTCGTGAGATTAAAGTGATTTTGCTTTAATGGCAGCTAACGGATTAGCACTATTGCTCATCTGGACGAGGGACAGGGGAACTAGTGCGCTCAGGATTTACCTTGCGTTTGGAGAAGCTGCCCATGATCGAGCGGCTCTGGCGTTTGTGGGTGCTGGGCTCCTCCCCTGATTCCACGTCATCTTCTGGTTTACTCTGGCCACAAGAACAACAGAAAAAAGTAACTGTTAGATACAGGCAGAACAGGTGACTGCGCAAATTCGTTATCAGTTCCTATGCTCGCATCTCACCGGAATCTGTAGAATTCACACAGCGACATTTAAGAAGCTTCAAACAGGAGAAAAAGCGCTCATGAAAAAAAGGACACGCAACGTTTGAACAGGATCTACCAACTAACTTTTTTCTAGAGGACAATTATTTCTATATATAAATTTTTATTAAGGATATGCGTGACAAAACGTTTGCTTGGGTTTTTTTGTTTTGTTTACTTTACAGCATTTAAGGGGTCTTTTACTAAAGCTTAACTTGAGTTATCTGCAAAGGGGCCTACTTTATTCCTATGGGCCCTGCTGCACATAACTTGAGTTAAGTTTTAGTAAGAAAACCCTCAATATTTTGCCTCACCTAAAGCTCGTGGAAAAGATTGTATGGAAGAGTGGATACATCTTTAAAAAGCTAGTAAAAAAAATCTACAATGGGCCCAGAGTAGCCAAATGGTTATTGCAGTGGGCTTTGATCCTGGCAAACTGGGTTTGATTCCCATTGCAGCTCCTTGTGACCTTGGGCAAGTCACTCAACTCTCCATTGCCCCAGGTACAAGAAACTTAGATTGGGAGTCCTTTAGGGACAGAAAATACCTGTATATAATGTGTACAGTGTAATTTTCCCTTCTGTGCAGTCTCTCTCTCTATCTTCATCCTCTCCAGGCACTCTCTTCCATCTCCCCGCACTCATTTTTTCCCAAGGTACGCTGTTTCCCTTACTTCCTTTGCCCACTCTCCCATCCACTCACTTTCTCCCTTTTCTCTTCTCACCCCCAGCACTCACTCTCTCTCTCCTTCCCTTTCTCTCACCTCCTTGGTTCCCATAGGGATCCTTTTACTAAGCGGTGGTAAGCCCAATGTGGGTTTACTGCTTGTTATTTAGGAAGTACCGCCGGGCTAATGCAGCAGCCCAGTGGTACTTCCCCCCCCTACCGTGCCGTCATTTCTGGCACTACACAAATTTGTAGTGCCGGATACTACCTGGCGGTAATCGGGCAGTGCTGCACACTGCCCGGTTACTGCTGGGTTAGTGTGGGAGCCCTTCCTGCCATCTCAATGGGTGGCGATAAGGGCTCCTCCCCCCAAAATGGCGGCGCGGCAAGTGCTTTACTCGCCGCCTGCCCATTTCCTAAAGGAAAGTGAGACCGGCCCATTTACCAGCTACAGTTAAAGGGGGGGGGGGCCTCGGCACGCATGTAAAACATGTATTGACGCCAATGCAGGTCCCCTTTTGCCGCAGCTTTGTAAAAGGGGGCCATAGTGCCATGGTTCCTTGCTTCCCACGGTCTCGCAGTGCAGTGGCTCAATAGTTCCCATAGCACATATGCTTTACAAACAGTGATCCTCAGTTGCATCTGCCATATGTCTGTCCTTCACTGACAGGGTGCTCATACATCCATTTTTTTTATTTTTTAATGACTCCTTTCTAGGACGTTACAAATCATCGCTGCCTTTGTGATTCTTGTTCATAGAAAGCACTGGATTCTGTCTTTGGTATATATTTGTACAGTGCTGATCTGTGTCTCCAGGGGGCGCCATCTCAACACAGAAAAACAACAGTGATGAAGCAAGGATCTACTTGCAGAATCATTTCTTTTTTTTTTTTTTGTTTAAATAAAAAAGAATGTGTATTTAGGGGTATGTTTACTAAAGTGCATTAGCATTTCTAACGCGCCTATAAAGTTATACATTTCTATGGGCGCATTAGCGTTTAACGCACGTAAACCATTTACGCGCATTAAAAATGTTAACGTGCCTACAGCACACCTTAATAAACATAAGCATTAATATCTTAGTTGTTAAGCCTGCCTTCTAGCTTCCCTGGTGGTAATTTCGGATTTGGCCCTCGCCTATACTGCTGGATCAAATTAGTTTTTTTATTTCCTGCCGTGCATAGCGTTTCTGGCATTAATTGGCAGTTGGTGCGCGCTGACTGGTCATCGCGCATGTAGTGCACGAGCTACACAGTTTGCAAAACAAGAGAAAAGAGAAAAAAACTCCTTGAAGTGTTGGAAAAAAACAAGTGGCTGTTCACACTTTCCAAAAATACTAGGACTAGGGGGCATGCGATAAAACTACAGTGTAGTAAATTTAAAACAAATCGGAGAAAAACTTTCTTCACCCAACTGATAATTAAACTCTGGAGTTCGTTGCTGGAGAATGTAGTGAAGGCGGTTAGCTTGGCAGAGTTTAAAAAGGGGTTGGACGGTTTCCTAAAGGACAAGTCCATAGACCACTACTAAATGGACTTGGGTAAAATCCACAATTTCGGGAATAACATGTATAAAATGTTTGTACGTTTGGGTAGCTTGCCAGGTGCCCTTGACCTGGATTGGCCGCTGTCGGGGACAGGATATGCTGGGCTCGATGGACCTTTGGTCTTTTCTCAGTGTGGCATTACTTATGTACTTAAGTACTTATGGCTCAAGCACCAGCAGAAAGGCAAATTCAAAGTTACTGAAACAGTTACAAAATGATCAAATCCAGACATACAAATGTTCAAGAAGTGAATAGAAACCTAAAACGAAGAGACTGATATATGCAGGTCAGCAGAGTACAAAACAAGATGGTTCACAGCAAGCATGGAAAAAATGGTAAAGAAGACAAAGGCAGATTCTGTAGCAAAGAACTGACAATTATTGCACATCTTGTCACTGCAATGCTAATGTCAGAAGCCTTTACAAAGAAAGACACAATAATGTAGCCTGGTTCATTCACTGGAAAAACTATATAAACATTATATTGCCGTACGGGAAAAACACTGGGACCACGACTGTAATAGAACTGTGGAAGATGACGACGTTGGGATCACCTTGGATATTCTCACTTCCACTGATAAAATACTTGAAGCAAGAAAGCTGGACATTGTGGTAAAAAGGAGAAAACCAGAGGTGGTGCATTGCTAATGGAAGGGTCAGTATCAAGCAACTACTCTATACAAACCTATGGATCAACAGAAGATTCTCAAGAATCATATAACCCATCAGAGAGCAAGGAAATGTGGCAGAAAGATGCACAAATTGTACTGGATGTCATTATCTTGATTTGAAAGAACACTCGAGCACACCGGACAAATTGCCTAGGTATACTTCATCCTGTAAACTCCAGCAGAAATCTCTCTTTGGCATAATACAAGTATTAAGACAAGAATTAGCAGCGAATTTGAGGTTGAAATTGTAAGCAACATACCTCAGCTTCTCCCAAGATTCATTCCTGCCACGGTAAGCACAAAGTTAACCCATTTGGTGACGCTATCCTGAAAACAGACCCAAGGCAGCACACACCAGCGCTGAAGGGGCATCAGTTCTCCAACGGAGAACGTAATACCTATTTAGAAGGTAGGGTTTCTGTTTAAAATGCAATCACTCAGTTCTGAAGTAAAGCCAACTCTTTAGGCATTAGTCTGCCATTGCCTACCCTACCACCCTCTTCAATAAGCTAATTTCATTAATTTTTTTTCCTATAATGTACCTCTAATACACAATTGCTCAGCTCATAAACAATATATGATTTACATAATAAAAACTACCCTTTACATAGATTTCATACTACTCCCTCATCCCATCAGCAGGATTGCCACTCTTCCTCATCCTCCTTCCAGAAATCAAACCTTCACCACATCACTTCTATACCATCCATAGTTTTATCCTCCACTAAAATGAACATGTTTTCCCTCCGTGTAGTATATCTGGAGCATCCTACTGCAAGCACCTTGCACAAAATGGATGTCCAGAACCTTCCTGGCAAACAAATTCCTAATCATCCAAGTCTGAGGCTTTGATTGGTTTGGACAGCGTCATATGTAAGGAGGCAGCACGGGCCATAGCAGAACACACACCGTGCACCCACCAGAAAGAACCCCAGAATAATCCCACCACACTTAAGAAAGCATATCATTTTTCTTCATTAAACTCTGAATCCCACAGCTGGGCCACACACCAAGCCGCTCCTCCCATCTGTCGCCTATCATTAAGATGTTGTGCTAAATCTTACTATGTCCTATCTTAAACACAAATGCTTTGTGGGAATTTTAAGCATATACACCACATTTGTTAACAGAAAAAAAAAATATTTCTCCTTACTCAACCTCAAAAAAAAGAAGAAATTGTATATGAATGTATGTATGTGTGTGTGTGTGTATATATATATATATATAGATCGATAGAGATATATATATACACACAGTACATATACACACTCACACTGTGTCCAGAAAAAAGTGAGCCCTCTAAACATTTTGCAACCACCTCAAACCTACACAAAACTAATTAAAATTTTACACGAACAGAGTGACATTTATTTGCATCACCGATGCCAAATTTCATAGGAATCCCTCATCCCGTTTAAGAGATTTTTAATTTTTACAGACTGCTGTCACAAATCTCAGTTTCCGACATGACTTATTTAGAAACATAGAATCATGACGGCAGATAAGGGCCAAATGGCCCATCCAGTCTGCCCTTCCTCATTAACCACTAGCTCCTAAGGGATCCCATGTGCCTATCACATGCTTTCTTAAATTCTGACACAGTCCTCGTCTCTACAACCTCCACTGGGAGGCCATTCCATGCATCCACCACCCTTTCCATGAAGTAGTACTTTCTCAGATTACTCCTAAGCCTATTTCCTCTTAACTTCATCCTATGCCCTCTCATCCCAGAGTTTTCCTTCATTTGAAAAAGGATCGCCTCTTGTACTTTAACACCACTGAGGTATTTAAACATGTCTATCGTATCCCCTCTCTCCCGCCTCTCTTCCAACATGTTGAGTTCCATAAGACTGTCCCTATATGTTTTATGACAGAGAACGTTTACCAATTTGGTAGCCGCCCTCTGGACTGACTCCCTCCTCTTTATATCTTTCCGTATGTGCGGTCTCCAGAATTGCACATAGTACTCCAAATGAGGCCACACCAGCGACTTATACAAAGGCACTATCACCTCTTTTTTCCTGCTGGTCATCCCTCTTCTTATGCACCCATCTTCTGGCTTTGACCGTTGCCCTTTCTATCTGCTTGGCCACCTTAAGGTCTTCGCACACAATCACCCCCAAGTACCGCTCTTCTTTCATACACAGAAGCACTTCACCCCCTACACTGTACCATTCCCTTGGATTATTGTAACCCAAGTGCATGACCCTACATTTCTTAGCATTAAATCTTAGTTTTCAATTTTCAGACCATTCTTGAAGCTTCGACAGATCCTTCCTCGTGCCATCTACACCCTCCAGGGTGTCCACCCTATTACAGAGTTTGGTATCAACCAGACAGCCCTTCCGCCATATCACTCACAAAGATGTTAAAAAGGGACAGCCCAAGGACTGATCCCTGTGGTACACCACTCAGAGCAAGCTCCATTTACCACTATCCTGTGTCCTCCCATTTAACCAGTTGTTAACCCAACCAGTCACTTTAGGTCGCATACCAAGGGCACTCAGTTTATTTATCAGTCGCCTGTGCAAAACTGTGTCAAAGGCTTTGCTAAAATCCAAGTACACCACATCTAGTGACCCTCCCATGTCCAACTGTTTGGTCACCCAGTCAAAGAAATCAATCGGACTTGTCTGACACAACCTACCTCTAGTGACGCCATGCTACCTTGGGTCCTGCAGTCCATTCTGTTTGAGAGATCTCATGATCCTCTACTTTAGATACATTTCTATTAGTTTACTCACCATCTAGGTCAGACTTACAGGTCTGTAATTCCCAACCTACTCTTTACTTCCGCTCTTGTGCAGAGGGACCACATCCACCCTTCTCCAGTCCTCCAGGACCACTCCAGACACTAAGGAGGAATTGAAGAGGCCAGACAGTGGAGCCGCCAGAACATCTCCAAGTTCCTTGAGCACCCTTGGATGTAAGCCATCAGGCCCCATCGCTTTGCCTATTTTTAGTTTAGCTAGCTCTTCACGAACACAGTCTTCTTAGAATCGGTCCAGGTCTAACACACATCCATCCCCCTTAGCATTCTGTGGTTCTATTTACTTACTCGCTGACATTATCCGTGATGTCATTGCACGTTGATAAATAAACAAAATGTTTTCAAAAGAAGATCGAGCTTTAATTAAAATACTTAGAGTTGAAAAAGGATATGGTGCTAAAAGATCAGATTTAAACATTCGGACTGTTCAGGTTGATACTAAGGGCCATAGAACCTGCACTTAAGAAATCCAGGCAGAAAACATTTCCGCCTAAGCGTATTCTATAAGCGGAACCTAGATTTAGGTGTGGTATACAGAATATGCTTTGTCGATATCCTAGCACCTAAAACTATACACATCCATTTACACCAATGAGAACATGGCGTAAATCCCGGCATGTAGATTTAGGCACAGAGGGCCATATTCTATAAAAATGCATGTAAATTTTGGAACGCCCATGAAACACCTATTTTCCTGCCCATATCTATGCCTCTTTTTGCTTGTGCGCATTATTAAAATTTAGGCGCAGTGCATTACAGAAAATGCTTAGGGAGGTTGCGCGTAAATTCTAATTACCAATTAGTGGTCATTATTGCTTGTTAAGTGCTGTTAACAACACCGATTAGCTTATTAAGCCAATTAATTTAAGCATGTTGTTAGAGAATACGCGTGGATTTCGGCACGGAATGCAAGGCGCGCTATATAGAATCCGGGGGTAACTGTGTTAGAAACTCTAATGTTTGGGTAGTGTTATTTAAAATTTGACATCTCAGTAACGTTAAGGTGGATTTCTATGAAACCTCACAACATTGTTTGAAATAGATATCGCTTTGTGTACATAAAATGTTTAATTAATTTGGTGCAGGTTTGCGGTTGTTATTGCAAAATGTTTAGGGGGCTCACTTTTTTTCCAGACACAGTGTGTGTGTAATATATATATATATACACACACACACACACACAGAGATATATTTGTAAATAAAAAATAAAACTATAGGTATATACTGCTACATAAAAAGGAGAATTTAAATGGCTATAAATGGCTAATCATAATTTCACAACAAGCCAGAAGCTGAAATCCTTTAATAAAAGTGTTTTTGTGGGATGAAATTGCTTGAAAGGCTGTAAAGATTTTCTCCTTAGAACTGAAATGGAATCGCTTCTGGCAAATAGAATAATTTTATCTCACTGTAATCTGCTCTGTGACTCCCACAGATTTCATCTGATTCAACTGCATTTCATTGATGACTGAGATATTATAGGGGCAGGCTCACAGTTTTTAACACAAAATCCACAAATTTGCTAAATGTTTAAAAATGTGTTTATTATTTATTTGGTTCTGACCTCCCACCCAGTGCCACTGCTATTTGTTATAATAACGTACGGGGGGGGGGAGGGGGGATGTGCAAGCATGCTCAGTGTACCACTTTACACGAAGCCCCTCACCCATTTTCTGGCATTTATACCTCACTACTGTCACACGGCTACAGAACAACCATTTAAAGCAAAATCAACTCCAGCAATATTCAAAGTTAGGGGACATTCTGGATCTGCTGTTTGAGAAAAGAGTAACATACATACAGTATCACAGACCTTCTGCCGCAGCACAGCTTCACCGAAAACCTTTCCCAGCTGTAAGATCCCTTAAAAGGTTTTGCAGAAGCTGGTATTGTAAACCAATACTTATTTGAATTAATATTCAGTAGAGGTAGTAACCTTATTTATTTGTTGCATTTGTATCCCACATTTTCCCACCTATTTTCAGCCTCAATGTGGCTTACATTATGCCGTAGTGGCGATCGCCATTATCGGAATGAGAAATACAGAGCGGTATTGCGTTAAAGTCATAAGTGACAGAGTAAATTAAGCAATCAAGTATCGAGGGTTCAAGTTTTGTCCAGTTTTGGCATAAGTTTCGTTACCTGGAATTTAGGATAGATCATTGTGGTATGTCTTTTTTTAACAGGTTGGTTTTTAGTGATCAGACTATTATGACTGTTGGAAGGGGTTGGGGGAACGGGCAGGGGATAGGGAAACCTTGTGGGGCCCTTATCCAGGTATGGGCAGCTCCTTGAAGTCACCTTTATCAATTTAAACATCAATATTTAAATATGTACATTTGGCTACATTGAATACACAGGTATACATTTTACAGTCAATGCGATGCCAGTATTTGAAAACCGCTGCTATTCACATAATCTCAAAGTTCGCCCTCATTCAGCCCCAAACCTGGACCCTTACCACATAGATAGTATCAGGCTGTTCAGATGGATTGTTGGCCCGATGCTATCCATATATATAAGTGCCAAAAATCCAGATAGGCATGTTACATTTTCAGTACAAGTTTTGAATATTGAACCCACCATTTTTTCTTCCTCTTTACCCTAGTGGGGGAAAAAGCAATTTTTCCCATCTAAACTTAACTGCAATTCTGGCTGTATTTGGAAGAAAGGCGGCAGAAAAGTGTTATTAATCCTTTATTATTGGACAGTTAAGGTCTCTCATGCCTCAGTGCATCCTGAACAGCCAGCAGAACGTGCCAAATAGATCCAGCACATCTGGAACGATAATAAATATTTATCATGATTAAGGGAAAATGTCAAAGAGTGCCGTTAAAGGCTGCAAGCTAAATGACTGCGGAGATATAGGGCTGTAAAAAGCCTCATTACGACTAAAGATGAGCCACGATCATCAAAAGCCCAGAATCTGCATAGGAAAAAAGATGTTACTGAAAATGTAATTATGCCATTTCTTTCACAAGTAAGGATAAATTTATGTACGTCTGGTTTATGGAGAAATGTGAAGCTGTTCTACCGGGGTGTACAGCAAAGTCCAAATCATTTCAACTTAAACTTGTGAGTTTGTGAATTTCCTGGGAACAGAATAGAATTCTAGTATTGATCTTGGAGAGAACTGCACTTGCTCTACTGGGTGAACATAAGAAGTATCCAAAAGATGTTGTAGGCTACAAGCAGACAACCAAAGAGCAGCAGAGAGCCAAGGATGGACAAACACTGCAAGAGCTTTTATGCAAATATGAACTTTAATGTGGAGGAGTGGCCTAGTGGTTAGGGTGGTGGACTTTGGTCCTGGGGAACTGAGGAGCTGAGTTTGATTCCCACTTCAGGCACAGGCAGCTCCTTGTGACTCTGGGCAAGTCACTTAACCCTCCATTGCCCCGTGTAAGCCGCATTGAGCCTGCCATGAGTGGGAAAGCGCAGGGTACAAATGTAACAAAAATAAAATAGATACTATTGGAGATTCTACATGGAATGTTGCTACTATTGGAGATTCTACATGGAATGTTGCTATTCCACTAGCAACATTCCATGTAGAAGGCTGCGCAGGCTTCTGTTTCTGTGAGTCTGACGTCCTGCAGGACGTCAGACTCACAGAAGCAGAAGCCTGCGCGGCCACATTGGTGATCTGCAAGGGCCGACTTCTACATGGAATGTTGCTAGTGGAATAGCAACATTCCATGTAGAATCTCAAATAGTAGCAACAGTGGAGGAGTGGCCTAGTGGTTAGGGTGGTGGACTTTGGTCCTGGGGAACTGTGGAACTGAGTTCGATTCCCACTTCAGGCACAGGCAGCTCCTTGTGACTCTGGGCAAGTCACGTAATCCTCCATTGCCCCATGTACAAATAAGTACCTGTATACAATATGTAAGCCGCATTGAGCCTGCCATGAGTGGGAAAGCGCGGGGTACAAATGTAACAAAATAATGGAAACAGGACCCAACCTGGCCAAGTTTCGGGAAAACCTGTGTCAGGGGTCACATAGGTTTCCACAGTACATTGATAGATTCAATGCATGTACCAAGTGCACTTGGTGGTTACTGACTTTTGGAACTGGACCAGAGCTTTTTCTATGCAGATGCTGTTGGCTGCATTCTTTTACTTTTGACATTGGACCTCAATTTTGTTTTTTTAAACACAGGTATTGTAGTACATGCTTTGAATCTGTGAATGTATTGTGGAAACTTATGTGGCCCCTGACGAAGGTTTTTCCGAAACGTGGCCAGGTTGGGTCCTGTTTCCATTCAAGTTGACGTTTAGATAAATTCTTGCTGTGTTTGTCCTTCCTTGGATCTATGCTGCTGTTTGGTTGTCTGTTCTGCAGTAGACTGTCTCCTGTTTGGTTCTGGTAGGCTACAAGCATCCATGACCACGTTAATCCCTTGTTCAGTTATCATCTCTGTGTGGTCTTGTATGCTCAGATAGGTCACCACCACTGGATGATTCTTAAATCGAACTAGTGAAAGTATCATAAGGAAGGTCCAGACAACAAAGGCAGGTGCAACAGCAAAACACGTGTGAATGTTGTGGGTCATTTTCATTTCTCTTACCATAGACCTGTCTCCCGTGGATACAGCTGTGGCACTGCACTTCTGCGAAAGGAAAATGACATATTTAAATATCAGTTTAGAGGCACCGTCAAATGGAATGCTCCAAGTTTGTGAGGAAACAAAGAAATGCCTCACGACATCAATAATAACCCAATTTCTCTCTAATCCATATCAGTAACAGAAGGAAAGAATTTTAAGAGGTAGGCTTTGTGGTATAAAGACCACACCGATGCATGATACAGCGCCATCATGTGAAACATTAGGTCTGCATGTACTGTAGTATGAGAGAGACATTTCAACCTCAAAAAGCGGAATACAAGTTGGAAAGTGCACCAGTGGCATAGCCACAGGTGGGCCTGGGTGGGCCGGGGCCCACCCATCAATAGCACATGTTTAGCAGTAGCTGGTGGGGATCCCAAGCTCCGCCAGCTGAAGACTTCCCCCTGTTGGTAATGAAAATACTACTCTCCATGATACTGCCATCTGCACATGCTCAGTTTTCAGCGCATGCCTGCTGCAGACTGCCAAGGTGGAAGGAAGTGTTTTCCTACCAGCTGAGATATTTTTTTGTGGTGGTGGGGGAGGGAGAGCACTTGGTGCCCACCCACTTCTTGCCCAGGCCCACCCAAAATCTGTTATCTGGCTAAGCCCCTGAAGTGCATACTAAAATGGAGATGCACAAAGGTCCCTGGAAAGAACCACTGGAATTCCCACCTCCGTAAAAACTACCAAGGTGGAAATACCGAGCGATTCACTGATTCATGCAAATGAGCTGCTCACAAAAACAGTGAGCAGCTTGGTAGTGAGCAAGACAGTCGCTAAGCTGCGCATGCACAGGGCAGCCAATCAGCAAGCGTGGCTGTTCTGCACATATGCTACCCGCAGCTTTCTTTTTTTTTTTTGCCCCCCCCCCCCCCCATGCTACCCATGGCTGTGAGGGGGGAGAGGCAAAGTGGCGGAAAGCAAAAGGGGTCCACACTGCAAAAGTGAAGAGAAATACAAGATACAACTTGTGTTCACCGAAAGCAGCACTGCCAATAATCCAGCTGTCACGCCCTTTGCGTGTATGAAAGCCGTGTGTAGTTTTTTTCCATACACAGCTGTCCCACCCCCCTAGAGGAGGAGATGGAGCCGCGATGGAGGGAGAAGGGTGAACGTAGTGGCAGAGGAGCAGCTGGAGGCGACACTGGCCGGCTTGGCGAGCTGGAGTACCTGTGGCAACAGCAGGAGCTGCTCATGAAGGCGCAGTTCCAGAGAGGGACTATCATGCTACAGTTGCCCATACATGAACACTGTCCGTCAGGTATGTCACAACCAGGGGCGTAGCCAGACTTCGCAGTGGGAGGGGGGCCAGAGCCCGAGGTGGGGGGACACATTTTGTTCTACCGCCCTGCCGCCGCCCTCCTCCCATTGCTTCGCCACCCCCCTACCGCTCCTCTCCCACTGCCACAGCAAATACCTTGGCTGGCGGGGGTCCCCAACCCCCGCCAGCTGAAGCATTGTCCAGAGCCAGTCTCGGGCGCCGCTGCGTTGCCTGCCCTGCTCTGTCTTTCCCTCACATCCTGCACGCTTCTTTTAGTGAAATTCAGCATGCTCAGTTTCACTAAAAGGAGTGTGCCGGACGTGAGGGGAAGACAGAGCAGGGCAGGCAATATGGCAGCACCGATGGGAGTTGAGGACCCCTGCCAGCAAAACCAGGGACCCAGAGGAAATTTTTTGGGGGGGCCCAGGCCCCCATGGGCCCACGTAGCTATACCACAGGTCACAACAGAAGAAGGGTTGAGAGCCACTGGCTTAGAAGGAACAGTGATGAGGGTAATTCTGTAACCAGACACCTCCATTTAGATGTCCCATACTGCTGGTTTAAGTGTGACCACCTACATGCAGATGGGCTGCTTGTAATTTAAAATATTCTGTAATTTACATGCACAAGTAGGAGCCCTGCCTATGTCCTGCCTACGCTGCTTGCAAATGCACATTATGTAAGTTAAATAAGTATTTTCAGAATAGTGATTAGGTGGCATGCTAGAATATATGCAAGTGTGGAGATACCTGTGTGTATGTTAGTATGCTATACATTATAATATTAGTGCCAGAGCAGAAGCATTTTATAATTCATTTTCCGATCAACATTAGAAGAAAGCATCTTCCCTTCCACACAGCTCTGCAAACCGAGAGGAGGGCCTATGAGATGCACCTTTTTGAAATCCCGTTTCTGGTGGAGTTTTCCAGATGGTGGAAGCGTGCTGACTGTGAAATTGTTGGGATCCTCACGGTCACGGATTTTGGATTCCTTCATCAGCGTGTCCAGTTTCTTCTTGGCGATGTTTTCCACCTGTTTCCTGTTCATGGAGGCCTGTCAATATTGAAACAGGTTTATCAGAAGGAAAATAAACAAAAGACTTGCTGAATAGGGGGATGTGGCACAGGTAAAAAAAAAATTGGGGGTTCTTTTTCAGAAAACTTGGCCTTCCTCCAAATTTCAATGTTTTGGTTCGTTTCTCATGTTGTTTTCATAAATAATGATAATGTGTGTTAGAACATACACATATTGATTACACATGAATTAAATCAATTTTATACACTCTGTTGGGGCAAGTCTCAGGGGTTATGACTCTGCACTTTTCCGTTACGTGAATGTCCCTCTTTCCTATCAGAATTTTTGGCGTTCTCTATTTTTTATAAATTGTATTTAAAAAAAAAAATTGTAAATCACTTTGACCTTCTTGTCTAGTACAAGCAGTGCATAAAGACTTAACATAAACAATTCTACAACTGGGCGCTTCCATTTAGTACCCTGAGGGCGCGTGACAGGAACCTATCCTGTTAACAGTTTAGCCATCCATCTATTTATCCCAACTGACTCTGTACCACCCATCTTGGCCCCTCGGCTACATGGTAAGCTGCGTTGTAGGAAAGCATTGACATCATAGTTATGTGATCTGAATGTTCTAATGCGTGCTTATTAGACATTTCATTAGTATTATGCTGACATCATATTATATCACAGGTATTTACATTTCAGTACCGTTACGTGTGTATATTTTAGATACTGCCTCATGGTAATCCTATTATTACCCCTCGTTACTTTGCCTTTCTCACATGTGACCTTTGGTGAGAGAGACTACCTGTGTCTTCATTTTCCTACCTAAAAGAAGGTAGTCTATAAGTCAATGCATTCTGCTACTTTTTCTTACCAAGGTACTAAGTGGTAGAATTCCTTACCAAAATACATAAGATCCCAGCACGTTTACTTAGCTTGTTTCAAGTTTTTGAAATATTTCCTTTTCAAAAAATTTCTGTTGATTGATACTGGTGCCTAGTTCCCCTCCCCTTCCATTCTCTCCTCTATGTTTTATTACCAGTTTCATTAATGTATTTATGGCTTTTTCCTTTATTGATATATTTTTTTGTTACATTTGTACCCCGCGCTTTCCCAGTCATGGCAGGCTCAATGCGGCTTACATGGGGCAATGGAGGGTTAAGTGACTTGCCCAGAGTCACAAGGAGCTGCCTGTGCCTGAAGTGGGAGTTGAACTCAGTTCCTCAGGTCCTTAGGACCAAAGTCCACCACCCTAATCACTAGGCCACTCCTCCACTGTTGCTACTATTTGAGATTCTACATGGAATGTTGCTATTCCACTAGCAACATTCCATGTAGAAGTCGGCCCTTGCAGATCACCAATGTGGCCGCGCAGGCTTCTGCTTCTGTGAGTCTGATGTCCTGCACGTACGTGCAGGACGTCGGACTCACAGAAACAGAAGCCTGCGCAGCCTTCTACATGGAATGTTGCTAGTGGAATAGCAACATTCTATGTAGAATCTCCAATGGTAGCAACATTCCATGTAGAATCTCCAATAGTATCTATTTTATTTTTGTTACATTTGTACCCTGCGCTTTCCCACTCATGGCAGGCTCAATGCGGCTTACACGGGGCAATGGAGGGTTAAGTGACTTGCCCAGAGTCACAAGGAGCTGCCTGTGCCTGAAGTGGGAATCGAACTCAGTTCCTCAGTTCCCCAGGACCAAAGTCCACCACCCTAACCACTAGGCCACTCCTCCACTCCTGGGTGGGATTGTGGATTTTATTTCATATTTCATAATGACTCCTTGTAGCTTGTTAGCCACACTGAACTCGAAATGGCGCAGGAAAATGTGGGGTATAAATGCATAAATAAAGTTTTAATTTGCTGCTCTCAAGTGTACCTCATTGAGGGGGTCCTTTTACAGAGTGGCAGGAATCTATCAATATAAAATGCCTGTTTTGAGATGTGCTGCTGCCTAAATATAAGCGTTTTTAATTTTTTTTTTTTTTTTTTTAGCTTGGACACATATTTAAATGCAGGAAACAGAAACCAATGTGTGCTTTCACTGGGAGTTTTTAATATAATGTGGGTTTTTTTTTTTAAAGCATGGACGCTTTAAATTTAGACACAGGAAACAAGATGCCAACATATGATTTTGCTTGGGGCCTGCTGTTTCTCACGACCAGTGCTTAAGGGCTTCCTTCTGCTTCCAAAAGCAATCAGAACCAGCAGATTTTGCAGAAAGAATGAGAGAAGCATGATAAATCCTCTCTTCCAACATCCTAACACCTGCTCCGACTTGGCGTTATTTTTTTTGCAGCAGTAAGACAAGCTTTGTTTCAGGCGCTCTTTTCTGAGCTTTGGGGAGGAATACAAGATGACCTCATTAGCACGAGCTTGACTACATTTGCATTGTATCTACACTAGTGCCTGGCGCGCTCATTGTTTCCCGTGCTAGACCCCTCCGAACGCAGGTAAATACGGGCACTAGTACCGAGCCAATGGCCTCTAGCGCCCACATTTACTTTTGAGTATTGGGGCTTCTGCCACGTAATATAAATTCTTTGTTACCATTTACAAATGGTTTATAAATCAACCTCAACTGAGCCTCCCCAAATAAAACAAAGGAAAGAGCAATGAGGATGGCCTAGTCCTTTATGCCATTGAGGAATGTAAGGCTGACTAACTTCGTACTCTGTATGAACGTATATAGCTCTTAAATCAAAAGCAGTTTTGAAATAGGTGGGTCAATATTTAAAGCCTACAGTCAGAACATAAGTTGGAAAGAAGGAGTTGAGAGCATCTATCTATCTTGGATGAAAAATAACTCTGAAAATTGGAATGAAACTTGGATGTGGGGAAGAGCTAATAAAACGACACACTAAGACTGAAAATGGGCCAAATTGAACCAAGGGTTCCAGATAAATAAGCCCCCCCCCCTCAAAAAATGAACCAATGCATTTCTATGGAAGACGTTCAGCTTCTGCAGTATAGAAGCTTACATTCTGAGAAATAGTCCGTATGCCCTGGCCTAGGCTAGGAGTGTGGTTCATTCCTTTCACGGTATGCACAAAACTAACCCATATGGAGGAATTGCCCCCGAGTGAGACATACCAGTTAAGGAAATTCCTCCTTTCAAGTTTCAAGCCTTTAGGGTGGTTCACAAGGATCATACAAAATTAAATTGATAGGGAGCATAGGGCATCTATAAAGAGAAGTGTTTTTAGTCCAGTTTTGAATTTCTCAAAGGATCATTTCTAAGGGGGGGGGGGGAATGTTCCATTAACGAGAGGCCTATGCCACTGAAAATCCTGATACTGACCAAGTTGAAGCAAATCTGTATAAACGTTTGTACGTTTGGGAAGCTCGCCAGGTGCCCTTGGCCTGGATTGGCCGCTGTCGTGGACAGGATGCTGGGCTCGATGGACCCTTGGTCTTTTCCCAGTGTGGCATTACTTATGTACTTATGTAAATGATGGGACTGTATAACAGTTTTGTTGGGAAGATCTAAGAGTTCTGGATGAAGAATCGGAAAACTGTAAGCAGGAAGGGTCCAGAGTAGTACCTTATGCATTACAGATAAAAGTTTGAAAGTCATCCTAGGAGATCACATGATCATATTTGCTTGATTCTGTCAATAACTTCACATCCATGTTTTGAACTATTTCTAGGTGTCTGATGTCAGTAATTTTTATACCATGTAGAAGGCTATTGAAACAGTCAAGACTAGACGTTATGAGTGAATAGATGAGAAATTCTTGGGTATCCTTTGTGAACAAGGATTGCACAGAATATATCACACTGGAAATGTGGGGCTGGAAATTTGCATTTCAAACTGTCTCTCCCTGTTTTCTGCTCTCTCAACTCCCCCCCCCCCCCCCAAAATAAATTGCCCCAACCTCAAAAATTACCTCTGGAACTGTTCCACCTCTCCATAAAGTACTCCAACAACTCTCTTACCATCATGCAAACTGTCCCATTTCCATAAACCACACCCCACAATTGCCCCATCATCCCAAACACTACTCTCTGAAAGTGCTCCACCACCCTGTAAATTTCCCCTATCCCCCAAAACTATACTCTGAAACTCTTCTACCACCCTGCAAACTTCATCACCCCCAAAATAATCCCCCTGCAACTGCCCCACCACCAAAAACTACCCCTGCAGCTCTGCCATCTCCCCTCACACTCCCCCCCCCACACAATTTTTCCACCATCATGCAAACTGTCCCATTTCCATAAACCACACCCCACAATTGCCCCATCATCCCAAACACTACCCTCTGAAAGTGCTCCACCACCCTGTAAATTTCCCCTATCCCTCAAAACTATACCCTGAAACTCTTCTACCACCCTGCAAACTTCATCACCCCCAAAATAATCCCCCTGCAACTGCCCCACCACCAAAAACTACCCCTGCAGCTCTGCCATCTCCCCTCACACTCCCCCACCCCCCACAATTTTTCCACCATCATGCAAACTGCCTGTTCTGGATTATTTTCCAAGAAATGACTGCTTTTCAGTTTGCACTCTGTTCTACCTTGGCCAAACGGTACCAAAAGCAAGCTTGCAAAAAGTAAGATGGAGTCAAACTTGCCAGGCAAACACTTTTTTAAATAGGAGATGGATGGAAAATGTCAGAAAGATGTTAAGAGGAAAAAGAGCAGAAGAGAGGATTGTTGAGTGAGTTTTTCTCAGACGGACTATGGACTATCAAAAGTATTCCTATGACAACTGATAATCCATCATCACCCTTCTAAAGAAATCACCAAACAGGACACTGTTTGCAGTCAGCACATCTGCATATGTTCAACCATGATGAACAGTCACTCATTGAAAATATGGAGACATATGGCGATGCTTAGGTTAATGTCTAGTTTGAGACTTTACAATACATTATGAGACCTACTGTAGGCGTAAAAAAACAGTTTTATCTCTTAAGGTCACTGAGTAAAATACAGAAATTCATGCAATGCTTTAGAAAAATTCAACAGGGGAAAATTTGTGTGGAGAATATTACACTGCAGGCGAAGTCACTTACTGATTAAATCTTATGTACTTCTGATAGGCTATTAACTGTGCATTGTCTAAATAAATAAATAAAAAATACTAGTTGATCACCATCACCTCCTCCTGAATTCTTGGGACATAACAGACCCCTCTGTTTACTAAGCCGCTCTAGCGGCTGCGGTGCATTAATGCCGACATGGACCATTCATTTTGAATGGGCTGTGTCGGCATTGTCGCACAGCTTAGTAAACAGGAGAGGGAGAGATTCAGAGCTCCAAAGGTTGTGAGTTTTTCTCCCGTTCATTGTCTATGCCAGCCATGACACCTGTCATTTAATGGCTTTTTCTTACACTTCTGAAAGGACTTGGCCCCTTTTGATGCCAACACAATCATCAATACACCTATTTCAAGAAAATCCAAGTCATGCTGTGTCGCCACAAAATCTTTAGAAGCAACATTAATCCTTCAGATGGCCATTTTATAGTAATGGAAGCTTATTCGGCCATGCTCTTGGCTTAAGTACATCTTCTAGTCAAGGATGGTAAGTGTAAATTTGAGCTAATTCTACATTTTATTGATCCTTCGGTATCTGCTTTAAAGTCCTGAACCAGAAAGTGCAAACCATTAATAGGGTTCCTGTGAAAAAACAGTGTTGTAAAAGGTATTGGATATTTTCCTGAATTATATTCTAAAGTGTATTTATCCTGTTTGGCCAGCAGATGGTGCATGTTTATGCTTAAAGCTGTTACAGAGGACTGACTTCTCTTTTTTTATTTGGCACACAGATAATAGGAAGTGTCTGTAGTGATGTAACCCGTTTTTATTTGAAACTTGACTGTTTTGGGCTCTGATTGGCCTGGAGTTTTGAAAGTTACCCAGCAGATGCTGGCTGTTTCTTCAGTCTTAGCCAAGAAGAAAGAGAGCCAGATCTCTTTGCTGAGGCTCGGTGAATTATATGTCCTGATCTTCCTAGGTACAATTTAGCCAGTATATAGATGTTTAGTTAGTGTTATAATTGATCCATATTTCAATTGTTGCCAACTGCACATTTTTGTCCACTGTTCCAAGTTCTGAGAATAAACACAATTGTTTGTTTGTTCTATCTGTCTGGACTGATAAAGAATCCTGGTGTTTTGTCTGTGACTGCTTTCTGGGAACTGTAGGACCACTGGGAGTGTGGCCCTAATAATCTAGAAATCACTGGGGATAATTTGAGAGTGGGTGACTCGCTCAGAGGCAGTTGTGACCAAGTTGGTGGGAGGAGGGTGCTAGTGTAGTGCACAAGGGGCAGGTGCAGGCAGACCTGAGCTGTGCTGGGGACAGACCCTCTAAAGTGGCTGAGGAGTAGCCCCAGGTGGGTGGCTAGACATTTCGTGACAGTTCCTAAATATTAGTGCAATCGAGACCTTTGCTTTTAAACTTTCTAAAAAGGAGTTTGAAATTCAAATTTGAACACGTCTACTAAAATAACAGATTCTGATTTCATTGTTACCGTCATCGATGGTTCTACCAAAGAACAAAGAAACTGGTATTTAAAGTGAAATCCTGACAACAGAATAGATTTGAAATAGCATGGCATTCTCTGCTGTTTGATAAAGTGGGCCACTAGAATGGATAGATGCAAAAATAGAGCAGATCTGAATCCAATAGGTTGCTGAGTCAGCTTCAAAGAGCCTGTTTAAAAAAGGCCCCGTAGATTCAAAACTATATAAAGAGGAAAGGTCCCACTAAACTTTCTTTCTGAGAAGTTCCGAGAGAAGAGGACATTTCTCTGGTAAGTGAACGCTATTTTGTTTGTGCTTTGGGAACCTAAAGATTGGGGTTTAAAGGAGGAATTGTAGGTTAGTGTTAGGCAAAATAACAATATAAAAAGCAAATTTTATCAACTAATCTCCATAGTCTTTTCCACTTAGTTTTAAAAACTCTGTACCACAGCATTAACAGATAGAATCTAGCAGGCACTGCAGGATCTAGTTTAGTCTTGGGGAAAAAACACTATTTCTGGGATAAGCAGTGTACAATGTTTTGTACTTTTTTGGGATCTTGCCAGGTATTTGTGACCTGGATTGGCCACTGTTGGAAACGGGGTGCTGGGCTTGATGGGCCTTTGGTCTTTCCAAGTATGGCAATACTTATGTACTTATGTACAATATATTAAATGATGCTTTTATTTAAAAATACCCAACGTGGTCCACATTTCACCCATTCATAGGCTGCATCAGGGGTTACAATGCACCAGGGAGGAGTGCCTGGGATGCACATTAGTTGTGCTTCAAGCTGGAGCTGTGTGAGCAGTGGTAGAGCAGAAACCAGTATGTGTATTGCTGTAGCTGTAAAGGAAACAACCTATGTTTAGTTGTGCTTCAAGCTGTTGTGCTGAGTCCTAACACATTTAGATTGGAAGTGTGCATCCCAGGCACTCCTCCCTTGTGTATTGTAACCCCTGATGCAGCCCATGCATAGGCAAAACATGGACCACGTTGGGTATTTTTAATTGCAATATATTCTATTGTCACAAAGAATACAACCAAACGATACAATTCCAACATGAAAAGCAAAAGCATCTGAAATATGACAAACATTTTCAATAACCCCACCCTATTCCCAGAATCCCATATCCCCAAGAACAAAACTTCTCCAATGCCCCCTAGCAGAACACCAGACAACAAGCATATGACAATATGTGGACTATATATTCAGAGTATTGAGAAAAGCAGAACGGACCCGGGCTGGAAGGATCTGTAAGTAAAGAGTCCAAAGCTTAATAAATCACTTCCGGGCTTTCACTCCAATGTTGGGTATTTTTAAATAAAGGCATCGCTTTACATATTGGATTTGGATCCGCTCTCTTTTTGCGGCTGCTCTGTTGCGGATCTGTGTGGCCTCTTTGTGGACTCCTAAACTAGAATGGGTAGGGCAGCTTTCAGTCACATCATGCTTTGTCATACATTAAAATTTAGCACCACTTACATGCGGCTGCTTCATGGTTGCATGCCTGGCAACATGTTTTGGGCACGTGGACAATATGAGAACTTCCGTAGTTGTATAAAGGAGAGTTAATATGACTAATGCTATTACCCAATTCAAGTAATTTTGCTTAAGTGTAATGTAGATTACAGAAGTACCACTTGAGGATATGATGATGGCAGTACAGAAGCTTAAGCATCAGAGGAAGTATAAATCCTATACAACATGCATTCTTGATGACTTTTCCTCTATGGCTGGCCAACCAGAGTCAGCACAGAAGACAACCTGAAAGTATCAATGCAGTCACTTGCCAGCTGCTTCCTCTACTATATCAGTCAATGAAGTTAGTTTGCAGATTTCTGCATTTTGAAGGAGGAGGGATGTATTCTCCTCAACTGCCTCTCCTGCGTATGCAGTCCCGATTATTTCTTGCACTGCACCCATAGTCCAAATTTCCAAAAAAGAAAAGCAACCTTTTGCAGATGGTAGCTTGCTTTCAACTACGTTCTATCACACGAGGAAACGTGAAAAGTCACACCGCACATACACTTCTGTTTTGGGTATACCCAAAAACTACAGCACTCAGCAATTCAGAAGAGAAAAACCCGGACCTCTGGATTGCCTTTCCTGCAAACAGACTCTCAGTCTGCTTTAAAATAGCAGCACTTGAAGCTTTAATTAACCCATGCAATTAAAAAAAGAACATGCCTTTTACTCTCTGCAGTGATTACATCCCCAACGGCATGCAAAATGAAAACTACTAAGTAAATTATTTACAGCAAAAAAGCATGTAATGTATATTGGAAGTAATCAGCTCCAATCCAGAATTGTGATGGGTTTGTTTTAATGAACACAGTAAACCACCATCCCTGCTAAGTGGTTAAAATATTTATACAGCATTCTAACATAGACATATATAATTAAAAGCATCTGCCTCTACACTGATAGAAACACACACATACACACACACATATATATACACACATTCGTTGCCAGAGAATGTGGTAAAGGCGGTTAGCTTAGTGGAGTTTAAAAAAGGTTTGGACGGCTTCCTAAAGGAAAAGTCCATAGCCTGTTATTAAATGGACAGGGAAAATCCACTATTTCTGGGATAAGCAGTATAAAATGTTTTGTACATTTTTGGGATCTTGCCGGGTATTTGTGACCTGGATTGGCCACTGTTGGAAACAGGATGCTGGGCTCGATGGACTATTGGTCTTTCCCAGGATGGCAATACTTATGTACATACAAACATATATAGATACATGGGGAGTCACTAAATATTGACTGTTGACTGACAGAAGCCATTGGAATTTTAACCAAAACCACAACATCCAAATCATAACTGGTAACTTAGCAAAATGACCCTGTGGACATACTGGACAGTGCTCCAGTCATAGAGATATTCCCCAAGGAGCTACAAACATACACACACATATCAGTACGTTTACAACATGGAAAAGCGGACACATCAGCTGGAACCTGGCAGACACAAAATCTATCGAACACTAATTACTTTGACTGACATCTTTGCTTTATAGTCTCTCCAGGGCCACTTCAGAGCGCCAAATTTAAATTTTCCAGTGCTAGCACAAAGGAATTGGAATGATAGAGGGTAACACTAAATGGACTCCAAGATTACAAATCTATATATGATCAGAAAGAAGGCAATAGCCAATGGCCAGTATGTAAATGACACAGGTCAAGAAAGTAGTCATTCAGATGTGACCTCCCAGTCTAATTCACCTTAATACCTATTATGGCTTTTCCTAGATTTCTGCTGTTGGAAACCAGAGGGTGACACACTCAGAGGTGAGTTCAGGGCCGGTCAAACACGGTAAGCGGGGTAAGCACCGCAGGGGGGCGCCTGCCTTCAAGGGCGCCACTGCACCGCCATACCGCGCCACCCTTGGGGCTTTAAATCTTTTTAATTTACCTCCGTCCCAGCAGCCGCATCATTTGAAAGCCCTGCCCTGTCTCTAGCCTTCCCTCCCTTTGTGAGTTCGTTCCGCAGAGTCCCGCCTTCTGACGTCATTTCCTCGAGGGTGGGACTCTGAGGGAACAAACTCACGAAGGGAGGGAAGGCTAGATATGGGGCAGGGCTTTCAAATGGCGCGGCTGCTGGGATGGAGGTAAATTAAAAAAGACAAACCATGCAGGGAAGGAAAAGGGGGATGTTGGGGGGAGAAGAGGGCGAGCAGATGGCCATAAATGGGAGGTAGATGGGAGCAAAGGAGAATCACTGGACAGGGGCAGGGTGGGAGAAGAGAGAAAGGAGATGCGGGGCGGGGGAGGGGCGCGCGCCAACTCATAGTCTGCAGGGGGGCACCAGAGACCCTAGGACCGGCCCTGGGTGAGTTGTATAGCACTTTCCACGTCAACATGCAAGGACAGGAAGCAATAAGCACAGAAAAACTGTAAGAACAAATGACAACTATCGCAGCTCAGCAAAATAAATTCTACATTTATTTATTGGGATGTACTAACCGCCTTTATGAAGAGATTCACCCTATATGGTGCCCAAAATTGGACGCCAATATTTGGACACCGGTCCAAGATGTGCACCCAACTAAAGTGGATGAGCCAATTAGTACCAATAATTGGGTACTAATTGGTACTGATTGGTCCCAATTTGGATTTGCGTGCACATCTTGCTATGCACTATAACAATGTGTGCCCAGATCCAATAGCACACAACTCAAAAGGGGGCATGGCCATGGGAGATGCATGGGTGTTCCTAAAATTTGCACTCAGTGTTACTGAATACTGGGGATGTGTGCCCAAATTGGTTGCCAGAAATTACTCTTGGTTTTTCAGCAGGTATAAGTCCTGGCGCCCAAATTGGTTGCCAGAAATTACTCTTGGTTTTTCAGCAGGTATAAGTCCTGGCGCCCAAATTGGTACTCAATGCTATTTTATAATGGGTGCTCATCTTTAAGTGTCCATCAATATTGAGTGTCGATTTATTTTTGCCCCAATTTCATTTGTGGTCTTGTTAAGGGATATGCAAGGAAAAAAAATGTTTCTTCATTGTCATCGTATCCTTTCAAATCTATTCCACTGTTATCATTTGTTTTCCCTTCATATTATTTCATTCTGCTGATACAATGTTCTGTGTGTTTTTATTCTTTCCTTACCTTTCCTTATAAGATGGTGTTCCTTTTCTTTTAAGATTACAGTTTTTATTATTATTGCTAACCGCTCAGATCGTATAGGCAGTATATCAAAATTTTAATAAACTTGGAAACTTGGATTTGTTGGTTTTATATTGCATGTGCTAAAATAACATAATGATATACATAAAATATTATTTGGAAAACAACAAGAGGAAATGGGGAATATCAATTTAATATTGTCTCAAAACAGAAGCACCATCCCAAGTCTTCTTTCACCCCCTACCACTATGTCTATAATATTTAGCCATAAATTCTGGTACTGTTTTATTCTTAGGGAGAAGGCGTTGTACTGCGGGGTTCACAATGGTAGATACCTGACAAGACTCTGGAGAGCACCGAGACAAAGCAGATAAAAATAAGTCACTCAGTGAAGAAAGAAAGTTCAACATTTAAACAGGGGCATCTGTAGGAAAAACAGAGCACTTGGGACATACCTTCACCACATAAAGGCTATAGAGCAAAAGTATATTCATCATTTTTCCTATCAATAGCATCCAAAGGGCAAAATCTACAACGGATCCAGAGTTGCTGATCTCAATAAAATTATTTTCTTTAAAAACTGGAAGTTATTAATTTAAATTATTTTAATAAAAAAAGATAATATAAAATACGATCATTTTTTTTAATATTTACTTCTGAAGCTCAAAATGCAGTGTGTCTTAAGTTAAAAAGGACCTAGGATCCTTATACAGAATATGAACCAAATGGTCCATAAGGCATATATCCCTCTTTAGGAGGCTATTTTTACAAAATGTCCCCACATGCTAATGAGTGATAGCGTACACTATCATCATACCCATAGGAATAACAGGGGTGTGGAAGTAGTTAACATGCGCTAACTTTGAGCAAATATGGCTCTTTTTGGCAACTACAGACAACAGCTAAAGGACAAAGACTGACAAAGAAAACTGGACAGACTTCTGAGAAGGAACCCAGATCAGAATGAACAAGGGAAATAGAATGCGTTTTTGTCTGAGAGAGGGCCAAGCTCCAACCCCAGCTCCCAACTCAAGTCAATTAGTACTTGCCCTTCTCTTCCTTCTACGATCCCTAGCATCAGACCCATCTCTAAGCCCCATCCCCCTTTTCTCAGCCCCAGCTCCCTTTTCCTAGACCCAGCATGAGATCCCTTTTCCTGTCCTTTCTCCTGTTCCCAATCCACTTGTTAGGTCTGAGCTCCCTTTCCCCAGCATCAGTCCCATTCTGTCACCTCCACCATCTGCCAGTGTTAGCCCCTTTTGCATCCCCATCTTTGCCTCACAGCTCCGAGACCCATCTCCAAGCCCAACCCACATCTCCTACCTTCCCGGCACCTCTAATTCTACTGAAAAGCTGGGAGCTCGTTTCTTTCCTCCAGCTATTTTGACTGCAGGCACCGCACAGGACTTGACAGGAGAGATCAACTTCTTCCTGTATCGGTCATGAAACAGGAAGTAGTTGCTCTCTGATTTTAACAGTCACATGGTGCCAGCAGAAGAAAAACTGAGCAGCTAGAGCAAAGAAGCAACCTCGATATTCAGCAGCGAATTTAGAGGTGCTTGGCAGGAAGGAGAAAGGGCAATTAGTATGAAAACTCTGGTGTGGCCAGGGCCCATGTGGCTCACCCCCTCCCCCCCCCCACCTGCTAGATATAAGATAAAGAGAAATAAAATCCTTGGGTATCATGAGGAATTTTGATTCCTATCATGAGAAATAACATTTTCCTTCAGTCTTCCCCATAGTTATTTAAACTAAAAAAGCACACATGACAAACTGAAAAAAAGTTCAGTGTTATTGTCTGCATATGATTTGAGAACTTCTGCTTTCCACAGGGTCATCATTCCTAAAAGGATGATAAGAAATCTAGTTCCATCAATGGTCTGTCATATGACCTGTACCTCAAAAGGTTATAGTATATGGCTAATGGACATAGGCCAGAGAATTAAGCAGTTAGATGAAGCACACAAGCATCTCTTTAAGGTCACACAGCAGAGGTATCTGGTAGTGGTGGGATGGGATGGGATAACTAAAGGACTACGCTACACGCAGGTAGCTCTTACTTACATCTCCATTCATCAGTTTACAGTCATCCTCGATCTCATCCGCGCTGTCCTCATCTGACACATCTCCCTCTTCAGCATCCTCACTAATGTTCGCGGGAAGCTTCTTCCCCTGGGAAGGGAACCAAGGAATAGATGGTAAACATTTCTGATAGGGAATGTACAGACAATGGGATCCCTTGCAAAATGGTCATGCTGGCGTACGTAACACAATAGCAGAGCAGGACCCACACAAAAAGAGTATTTGAAGTGCAAGTCCTTCTACTCCTTTCTACACTTTGCAATTTCTCTTACATAATTTTCAGGTTTTTAAACTGAGTTTAATAGTATAATGAATTTTCTTTTGACAGGGAAAACATTTTGATATTGATTTTTGCATAAAAGATTGACAATTGAACCAATGATGATATTGAATGCTTTGATGATTAGACCATAAGCTGTCATCTTTATACACTCTTCTGTATTTTGATGGTCCAGCACAACACTAGTAAAACTTGGGGGGGGGGGGGGGGGGGGGGGATTCATCAAGGCGCAGTAAAAGTTCAGTTTTTACTGCACCTTGATTCCCCGCAGGATTCAGCAACTTGTGACATGCCGGTACTGCAAGTTGCTGAAAACTGGGGCAGGAAGACAACACTGCTTGCGAGCCACCTCACAAGCAGCATTATTCCCATAGCCCTAACGCAACTTGTGTAGTATCACCACAAGTCGCGTTAGGGTATTTGCATAGTAATAAAATGCAAAACATGTAGTTGCATGTTTTGCATCTTCTTACTGCCTAATTTGCAGCGACCTAAATACTGCTGTGGTAGTTTATGTTAAGTGGCATTAGGGCCATTTAAGGGAAAGGGAAATGGGACTTGATATACCACCTTTCTGAGGTTTTTGCAACCACATTCAAAGCGGTTTACATATATTCAGGTACTTATTTTGTACCAAGGGCAATGGAGGGTTAAGTGACTTGCCCAGAGTCACAAGGAGCTGCAGTGGGAATTGAACTCAGGTCCCCAGGATCAAAGTCCACTGCACTAACCACTAGTCTACTCCTCCACTCATTCCACCAATAAGAGCCAACCTCATCAGTGATGTCACAATGGCTTGATTGCCCGATACTTGGCTCACTTCTGATATTGTGATGTCATAAGGGAAAGGGGGAAAGGGAAATGGGACTTGATATACCACCTTTCTGAGGTTTTTGCAACTACATTCAAAGCGGTTTACATATATTCAGGTACTTATTTTGTACCAGGGGCAATGGAGGGTTAAGTGACTTGCCCAGAGTCACAAGGAGCTGCAGTGGGAATCGAACCCAGTTCCCCAGGATCAAAGTCTGCTGCACTAACCACTAGGCTACTCCTCCACTCATTCTACCAATAAGAGCTAACCTCATCAGTGATGTCACAATGGCTTCACTGCCCAATACTTGGCTCACTTCTGATATTGTGATGTCATAAGGGAAAGGGGGAAAGGGAAATGGGACTTGATATACCACCTTTCTGAGGTTTTTGCAACTACATTCAAAGCGGTTTACATATATTCAGGTACTTATTTTGTACCAGGGGCAATGGAGGGTTAAGTGACTTGCCCAGAGTCACAAGGAGCTGCAGTGGGAATTGAACTCAGTTCCCCAGGATCAAAGTCCACTGCACTAACCACTAGGCTACATCACAACTTAAGACCTTAACATTGCTTGATGAATGCCCCTTTAGTAAATGTAAGGCCCTGTTTACTAAGCTGCGCTGTAGGCATGCAAACGTTTGAGCGCGCTCTAACGATAGAGACACCCATTATATTCCTATGGGTGTCTCTATCGTTAGCGTGCGCTAAAAATTAGCGCACACTAAAAGGTTTGCGCACTACAGTGTGGCTTAATAAACAGGGCCCTTAGTAATTTAGGAGATCGAGAAGCCACCCACACCAGCGACAGCCACTTCTTAGCGCAACTTGGTAAAAGGACTCCATACACCACAAAACAAAACATATGTTATAAAAGGGTTTGGTGTTTCTGTAATATAAGCTGTAAAACACCAAAGACCCTGCAGACAGTTTTATTGAGCATTTAAGCCAATTAACAAGGGAAGATTCCTAATTTCATGTACCAGTTTTGTTTGAACCCAGCTTCTGCCTGCTGAAGAAGTCACTTCACATTCCAGGCCATTTTAATTGTAATTCCTACTGACATGAATACAATTTAAAGTCCTTCGCTTTTCTTTGGGACAACAAGACCGTAATTCTCACGATGGAACAGGAAAGAACTTATAAAAAAATAAGACTAGCTCAGCATCTCTTGTTGTCCTGAAAGTACCTGGTAACATTATTTTATAACCAGCTGAAAATAAAATGGCTCTAAAGGCCACAATGAAAAACTTTAGTCTCAGATTAATTTTACCATGCTACCCTGTGGACTGTGAGAAATAGACTCATGACTCCTCTTTGCAGAGATTGGAGAGGGCCTGGCCGTAAGCAATCGTGACATTTACTTGGAAGGTCAAGAATTTTGCTCATTCTCTGAATGGCACAACTAAATTCAGCATAAGCCGCAACCAATTTTCGTTTCAAGATCCTTACAACACACACTGTTCTCCCAGTTGGACAGGAACACCATCTTACGCTCAAATGCAAGGCAGAATATTTGGCTTCCTGAAGTGGGAGACTCTTGTACAATTTATTTTTTTAAATGAGAATTATCCAGTTGATGGGAGAAAAAACTGTGCTGTAGGTCAAGAAAAGTGAAACAGGAAATAGAGTTAAGGTGGCAACAAGGGAGTCCACATCAACATGATTTAAACAGGCAGAACTGTTCTCAAAGAACAGACACAGCGAAGACAATAATGAAAGCCATTTCTGCGGGTGAAATAGCATTTTACCTGCAATAATTGCTGGTTTGAAAACTGGTCACCCTCAAGGCGCACACAACTCATATAACCTTAACTGCTTTGTCTGGAGACCTTTCCAGAGATGAAGTTAGGGTGGAGGCGAGAATTATGGCTAAATGGTGACATTTTCACATCTATGCATGATATTACTAAGGAATGAAAGAGCTGTAGAAATAGCAACTGTAAATCTATGCAGGTGGTTTTTTTTTCTCAGGGTAAATATCAAAATAAAATGGTGAATCTGGTTTAGATATGATTATTGGTCTGGCGCAAACTCCACATGAAAAGCATAGCCGTATTCTTTGCATGAATAAAAGCAAGTTGCCCCCATCTTTAAAAAAGTTATTAAAGGCCTACTACATGGCAAAATAATGGAAAGACGTTATTCAGCTGAGCCTATTCCTTGAATTATCTCTGCTACACCATTATCTATACCCCCAGCAAGAGGGCAGGGATGAGGCAACATCACTAGAACCATCCTACTGACACAAGACAATAGCATTAGCAGGATCATTACAATCAACATGAGAGCTACTTGTATCTTAAATACAAGGGACCATATACACCTCCATGTCACAAGAGTGTGGCTCAGCCAGTCCTGGTTTACCCTCCTGCATTCATAGACTTGTTGTTCCTGCCCTTCACAAAGCTGAAATTACAACTCTACTTATAAGATGTGAGAGGGGAATTTTAAAAGGGAAAGCAGTATTGGTCTGACATAACAAGAGGCAGGTGGCTCCTTATAGACTAACTAACTAACCGAGGCATGGGTTTTTGAGGATCAGAGTCTACCTTATCAGATGCAGGAGCAACACAAGCCAGAAACATGCAAGTTTGATGCCCCAGCATCCCTTGCACTCTGTGTGACAGCACCGGCCCTGATCAAATTCAACAAATGGGGGAGGAGAAAAGACTAGGACTGCCTCAGCCCTTTTCCATAAAATGTGGACAGCTCTGTGTATCTAAATCTAATGCTGATTGCCACAACTAAAGGGGGTTGATATAAAAGCGATTTAAATGGCCAGAAGCAGAAATCCAAAGGAGATGTACCAGATAGGAAAAGAGAGACCTTTGGGTGATGGTGTCTGAGGATCTCAAGCTGACGAAACAATGCGACAAGGTGGTGTCAATGACTGGAAAGATGCTAGGCTACATAGAGAGGGGTAATAACCAGCAGAAGAAAGGAAGCATTGATGCCCCTGCACAAGTGGTTGGTGAGGCCCCACTTGGAGTATTGCGTTCAATTTTGGAGGCCGTAGCTTGCTAAGGACATAAAAAGACTTGAAGCGATTCAGAGGAAACTGACAAAAATGGTATGGGGTTTGCATCACAAGATGTAAGAGGAGAGACGAGGACCTGAACAAGTACACCCTGGAGGAAAGAAGGGATGGGGTGATATGATAAACATAGTAACATAGTAACATAGTAGATGACGGCAGAAAAAGACCTGCATGGTCCATCCAGTCTGCCCTAGACAAACTCATATGTGTATACCTTACCTTGAATTTGTACCTGTCCTTTTCAGGGCACAGACCATATAAGTCTGCCCAGCAGTATTTCCCGCCTCCCATCACTGGCTCTGGTACAGACCGTATAAGTCTGCCCTCCCCTATCCTCACCTCCCAACCACCAACCCCTCTTCCCCCCACCTGCTCCGCCACCCAATTTCAGCTAAGCTTCTGAGGATCCATTCCTTCTGCACAGGATTTCTCTATGCATATCCCACGCATGTTTGAACTCCGTTACCGTTTTCATCTCCACCACCTCCCGTGGAAGGGCATTCCAAGCGTCCACCGCCCTCTCTGTGAAAAAATACTTCCTGACATCTTTCCTGAGTCTGCCCCCCTTCAATCTCATTTCATGTCCTCTCGTTCTACCGCCTTCCCATCTCCGGAAAAGATTCGTTTGCGGATTAATACCTTTCAAATATTTGAACGTCTGTATCATATCACCCCTGTTCCTCCTTTCCTCCAGGGTGTACATGTTCAGGTCAGCAAGCCTCTCTTCATATGTCTTGGAACGCAAATCCCATACCATCCTCGTAGCTTTTCTTTGCACCGCTTCCATTTTTTTAACATCCTTCGCAAGATACGGCCTCCAAAACTGAACACAATACTCCAGGTGGATATAGGATATATGATATAAGGAGATCTACTGTAGCAGCATTTCTTTTTCAAAAGGGTGACTACAACAAAATGAAGATGCTAAAAGGGTCAGCCACAAAGGTTAGGATTTTAATTCAGGCATGGACATTGTTTAAAAATACTATCGTGGAAGCCCAGACTACATGTATTCCACGTATTAGCAAAGGTGGAAAGAAGAGTAAACGACAGCCAACATGAAAGAGGCTATTAGAGCCAAAAAAAAAGCATCAGTCACAGAATGGAAAAAAGATCTGAATGAAGAAAATAAGAAGCAACTTAAGCACTGTCAAGCTAGATGCAAAATATTGATTAAAAAAAGGCTAAAAGAGAATATGAAGAAAAACTTGCTGTGGAAACAAAAATGCAAAGTAATATCTTTTTCAGGTATATCAGAAGCAAAAAACTTATGAGGGAATCTGTGGGACCGTTAGATCACGAATGAGCAAAAGAGACACTCAGGGAGGCCAAAAGCCATAGAGGAGAGAATGAATTAATTTTTTGCTTCGGTCTTTATGGAAGAAGATGTAAGAGCCAGAAATGGTTTTCAAGGGTGACGATGAGGAGGAACTGAATGAAATCTCAGTGAACTTGGAAGATGTACTAAGCCAAATTGACAAGTTAAAGAGTGATAAATCACCAGGACCAGATGGTACACACCCCAGGGTACCGAAAGAACTCAAACATGAAATTGTCGATCTGCTGTTAGTGATCCTTAACCTGTCGTTAAAATCATCTGTAGTACCTGAAGATTGGAGGGTGGCCAATATAACTCCGATTTTTAAAAAGGGTTCCGGGGTGATCCTGTAAATTACAGACCAGTAAGTCTGACTTCAGTGCCAGGGAAAATAGTGGAAACTATTATAAAGAATAAAATAATGGAACACGTAGATAAACATGGTTTAAAGGGACAGCATGGGTTCAGCCAAGGGAAGTCTTGCCTCACCAATTTGCTTCATTTATTTGACGGCACAAATAAACATGTGAATAAAGGTGAGCCGGCTGATGTAATATATCTAGATTTTCAGAAAGCTTTTGACAAAGTTCCTTATGAGAGACTCCTGATACCCAAAAAACCTCCTTCAATTTTTATTTAACAATTCTTATTCTCCTTTCGTTTCATGTATTTTTTCATATCACTGTGATTGTTCACAAATCACATTCATTAAAGGAATTTCAATGTTGCATGATTGATCACATCAAGGAGTCCATACGAGGAAGGGACGGGGGAAAAATTGGTACAAAAAGAACAATTTTGGGTCAATAAACTTCAAACAATTAAACTGCAAGGTTTAAATATAGCCATAGACTGGAAAGCATTTTTCTGACCAATCATTTTTCAGTGGCGTTTTCATTTGGTACATGAGTAGCAGTGTTTATTTAAAAGTCTAGCTGCCATTTTAGAATCAACTGCCAGATCAGAAAATCTTTATGGAGAAGGGCACGGTAAGAGCTGACTGCATATTATTTGAAAAATTTATAAATGATTTAGTATCTGTAAGTACGAATAAGCCTCAGAGCCACAGAAGTTAACGCTAAAAATTTTTTTTTGATTTATAGAGTACTACAGTTGCTGCATTCACAACCGCTCCTGAAGAAGCTTCTATGAAATGGCATCGTACTGTAGGGCGAGGCAAAATTCAAACCGAGATAAGTACCGGATACAAGTGAAAAAATACATGAAACAAAAGGATAATAAGAATCGTTAAATAAAAATTAAAGGAGGTTTTTTGGGATTAGTAAAGAGATTGTCTAGTCATTAGTCCAAAGTTATCCGAGACATGACAGACATCATTGAAGCCCTTTTTCCTCCCTTTTAAAATTTAGCAACATAGTGATTACCTTGCATGTAAAAGTTTATAGTTCAATTCTGGTCACCATATCTCAAAAAAGATATAGCGGAATTAGAAAAGATTCAAAGAAGAGACGGACATGAGGGAAGCCACTGCTTGCCCTGAGATAGGTAGCATAGAATGTTGCTACTAATTGGGTTTCTTGCCAGGTACTTGTGACCTGGATTGGCCACTGCTGGAAGCAGGGTACTTGGCTAGCTGGACCATTGTTCTGACCCAGTATGGCTATTCTTATGTTCTTAATGCAAAACTCTCTCTACTTCAGGAAGCAGGTGAAAGCTTGGATCTTCACCCTGGCTCTAACTTGCTAGTCACAGACACACACAAGGAGTAACAATGCTTGCACATACTACTACTAATCATTTATATAGCACTACAAGGCATACGCAGCGGCGCTGCACACCATTATAGCAGGCCATGTTTATCTACTCCTACCCTAGCTAATATAATATTCAAGCACCTTTCTGACCCGACGTGCAATTTTGTTAGTCTCCTTATTTTCTTACTCCTGTTACTCTAACTTAACCATCTATATATTTCATTTTGTTTACACCCTATGCTGTCTATTAAAACTTTTTATTGCGTATTGTGTTGGCATTGTAATGTAGCATACTTTGTATTGTTGTTTGAATATTTTTACTGTTGTAATTGCCTATTGCTTATGCTTGACACCACCTTCAGTGAATTCCTTCATAAAAGCGGGAAATAAATCCTAATAAATAAATAATTGCATGCATGTGTGCACATTGTGTGTATATACTTAATACACACCTATACACCATTGTGTAAATATGCACATATCTTATGTAGCATGTAGTTTACAGGCGGATGTCTACATGGGCGGACTCTGGGCGGAGCCTCCATTTACATGTGTTACTTATAGAATACTATACGTTTCATGTGTATCACAGACGCTTAAGCGCCCACTTACACCAGTTCTATGTCTGGTATAAACTCAGTTACACTAGTATTCTATAACGGAAAGTAGATGCCTATGTTTCTTTAAAGGATCAACATCTATACACACAGCACACTGTAATAGAATTCCCCCCAAAATGCTAATAAAAATAAATAAAATACCTGGAGATTTAACATTGCACCCAACAGATCTGTAAACTTATCTACAGAGCATCTGATGAGACAGAAATTCATCTACACATTTTGAGAGACAGAGTTTAGTGATCGGAAACTTAAAACATTTGCGGAACAGGTAAAAATTCAGCCATCAGTTTGGCACAAAGTTTGCAAAGAACATTATTAGTGAAATGTGGGAAACAGAATGCAGTTTGAAAAAAAATACTTCAATTCTTGTTTTAGCTTTATAGCTCTTTAATATGAGTTGTGACCCTTAGACTTTACATTTAAACTATGTATGTTATCTCAAAATATACTGCAGAACCTACTCTTAGAGATATCAACAAGGAGATGCAAAGTTGGTCCATGTTTTACAAAAATTGCATATTGAGACTTGTAGGTTTTAATATATTAAGAAATGAACTACAAGTCTCAGAATGCAATGGGGTAGGAAAGTAGACTGGAATCAGACTGTCCCTACATATGTGGTAACCCTAAGGGAGTGGAGGAGTGGCCTAGTGGTTAGAGTGGTGGACTTTGGTCCTGGGGAACTGAGTTCGATTCCCACTGCAGGCACAGGCAGCTCCTTGTGACTCTGGGCAAGTCACTTAACCCTCCATTGTCCCAGGTACAAATAAGTAACTGTATATACTATGTAAACCCCACAGAAAGGCAGCATATCAAGTCCCAGTTCCCTTTCCCTATTTCAGATTCTACATGGAATGTTGCTACTATTGGGGATTCTAGATGGAATGTTGCTACTATTTGAAATTCTACATGGAATGTTAATGTTGCTATTCCATTAGCAACAGTCCATGTAGAAGCCTGCCCTTGCAGCCACGCAGGCTTCTGTTTCTGTGAGTCTGACGTCCTGCAGGACGTATGTGCAGGACGTCAGACTCATAGAAACAGAAGCCTGCGCGGCTGCAAGGGCAGGCTTCTACATGGAATGTTGCTAGTGGAGGAGTGGCCTAGTGGTTAGAGTGGTGGACTTTGGTCCTGGGGAACTGGGTTCAATTCTCACTGCAGGCACAGGCAAGTCACTTAACCCTCCGTTGCCCCAGGTACAAATAAGTACCTGTATATACTATGTAAACCCCACAGAAAGGCAGCATATCAAGTCCCAGTTCCCTTTCCCTATTTCAGATTCTACATGGAATGTTGCTACTATTGGCAATTCTAGATGGAATGTTGCTACTATTTGAGATTCTACATGGAATGTTGCTACTATTTGAGATTCTACATGGAATGTTGCCACTATTTGAGATTCTACATGGAATGTTGCTAGTGGAGGAGTGGCCTAGTGGTTAGTGGGCAGGCACAGGCAGCTCCTTGTGACACTGGGCAAGTCACTTAACCCTTCATTGCCCCAGGTACAAATAAGTACCTGTATACAATATGTAAGCTGCATTGAGCCTGCTATGAGTGGGAAAGCGCAGGGTACAAATGTAAGAAAAATAAATAAAATAAAATAATGTACAACAAAGGAAGAATGTTACCTTAACTAATATTTTGCCTTTGAGGCTCTCAGGCGATGGAAGTGTTGTGGAATCTTCGTTAAACATGGAGGAGAGGTCTAATTTATCTCCTAAGATTTCTGTCAAATATTGAGCCATTTTCTTCTGCTGGAGAACACTGCAGTGGTTCTCGATGGATAAGATAACTGGATATCTGCCAAAAGGAAAGACAGAAGCTTCTGAAGTTGAGACGGATGAAACATCTTAAGTCTGCACTGAATCAGTGATACAACTTACTGGCCTTAAAAATAAAATCATGATGCCAAAATATACAACTATTTTTCACAGAAAAGACTGTCAAACAAATAGCAAAAACCTGAGGGACAGAATCAGGTCATATCTATAGTATAATTCCTTACATATAGATCTCAGTTTTCAGGCTCTAAAGTTTTGGTTCAGGAAAGCCAACAGCAACAAATTATCAACCTAAAAATAGTCTTACTACCACACTTTACAAGAGAATTTTGCAGCCTGTAGAAACTCTGTGGTCAAGCACTCTGTAAGTCATCAGTTTTATTCACAGTGGTGGTTCACACCATGATAACATCAAGGACTGGATTACTGTAATGCACTCTACGCTGGTCTGACTACAAAGGGTTTGCACCAGCTCAAATAGATTCAGAATGCTGCAGCGACATGATCACATCACACTATTTCTGCAAAATCATCACTGGCTACCAGGGTAATAAAGAGCTAAATTTAAAACTCTATGGGGTCCTTTTACTCAGCCGCATAAGCATCTACGTGCGCTCAACGTGCACCAAAATGGAGTTACCGCCCGACTACCGCATGGCTCTTGCGGTAATTTCATTTTTGGCACGTGTCCACTACGAACGTCTGAAAAATATATATTTTTAATTTTCTGGTGTGCATAACGGATGCGCCAAGTGGCATTCGGCACGCGTAGGTCATTACCACCTGGTTACCGCATGAGTCTTTACTAATAGGTCAATGACTGGTGGTAAGGTCTCAGAGCCAAAATGGACACGTGGCAATTTTCATTTTGCCACAAGTCCATTTTTGGCAATAATTTTAAAAAGGCCTTTTTTTTTCAGGCAGGCTAAAATAATGGATCGGTGCGCACTCAAAACCCGCAAGCCATTTTTCAGCACGCCTTTGTAAAAGGATCCCTATGTCTGCTCTTCAAGGCCCTTAATTGAAATGGGCCACAGGGATCTCCCTCTACATACTTCCAAGGTTTCTAAGGTCCTCCCCTCAAGGATTATCCCTAATCACACTCTTTCCGAAGGACATCACATGACATGCCACCCACCAGCGAGCTTTCTCTGCAGTAGCCCCCACATTCTGGACTGCACTCCCTGAAACACTTCACTACACATGAGACAATACCTACTTCAGGAAACAGGTGAAAGCTTGGATCTCCTTCCAAGCCTTTAATGGAAGACGCAGCTAACTAGTTAGACAGATACACAAGGACTAACAGCAGCTGCGCATACTGTAGTATGACTTATCTACTCCTACCCTAGTTAAATCACACTCATGCACCTCTCTGACTGCACATGCACATTTCTTTATTCCCCTTATTTTCTAACTTTTTCTACCTCTTATTTTATCTATGCATTCCACCTTTGCTTACATCCTGTGCCGTCTGTTAAAATATTTTATTGAACACTATGTTGACACAATATGGCAGGGTATGTTACTTATAATGTACTGGTATTTGAATACTTTTACTGCTGTAATTGTCTATTGCCTATGTAAGGTTATAACAAGGGATTAGGACAGTGCAAAAATGTCATAAGTACATAAGCATCGCCATGCTGGGACAGACCAAGGGTCCATTGAGCCCAGCACCCTATCACCGACAGCGGCCAAAAGAACAAGCAATTTGTCCCGCCCATCCTAGAAATACTGTATTCCCTCATCCATTCAATAACATTCTATGGCTTTTTCCTCCAGGAAGCCGTCCAACCCTTTTTTGAAGTCCGCTAAGTTAACCGCCTTAACCACTTTTTCTGGCAGCGAATTCCAGAGTTTAACTACACTTTGAGTGAAGAAACATTTCCTCCGATTCGTTTTAAATTGACCACACTGCAGCTTCATCGCATGCCCCCTTGTCCTTGTATTTTTGGAAAGCGTAAACAGACGCTCCACATCGACCCGTTCCATTCCACTCATTATCTTATAGACCTCCTCTATCATATCTCCCCTCAGCCGCCTTTCCCCCAAGCTGAAGAGCCCCAGCCTCTTCAGCTTATCCTGATAGGGAAGCCGTCCCATCTCCTGTATCATCTTTGTCACCCTTCTCTGCACTTCACTTGTCAAATGAAATAAAACAATCATAAGGAAATGAGTCACATTGCAGGTTAAGATGCAGCACCATAAAAAGGATGACCATAGGAACAATGGTGAGTGCATGTCATAGAAGCTCAGTTGTACATCGTTCTGTTCTGAAGATTCCATCACTTCAATTACAGTGAGTAAAGAGCATTCTAAAATATTATTATTCTACATTTGTTGACTGGGGGGGGGGGGGGGGGATCCTTTTACAAAGGCGCGCTGAAAAATGGCCTGCGGTAGTATAGACGCGGGATTTGGGCGTGCACAGAACCATTTTTCAGCGCACCTACAAAAACTGACAAAAAAAGTTTTGCTGAAAATGGATGTGCGGCAAAATGAAAATTGCCGCACGTCCATTTTGGGGTCTGAGACCTTACCGCCAGTCATCGACCTAGCGGTAAAGTAACTGGGTGGTAATGACCTACATGCGCCAAGTGCCACTTGGCGCATGTCTGATACGTGTGGAAAATAAAAATTATTTTCCAGACGCGTTTATCGTACGCATGCCAAACATGAAATTACCGCAAGAGAAACATGGTAGCCGAGCAATAGCTACATTGGGCGCACAGAGATGCTTATGTGGCTTAGTAAAAGGGCCCCTGGGTTAGCTATATGAAATCATAGTAACATAGTAGATGACGGCAGAAAAAGACCTGCACGGTCCATCCAGTCTGCCCAACAAGATAACTCATATTTGCTGCTTTTTGTGTATACCCTACTTTGATTTGTACCTGTGCTCTTCAGGGCACAGACCGTATAAGTTTGCCCTGCACTATCCCCGCCTCCCAATCACCAGCCCCACCTCCCAACCACCGGCTCTGGCACAGACCGTATAAGTCTGCCCAGCACTATCCTCACCTCCCCACCACCGGCTCTGGCACAGACCGTACAAGTCTGTCCAGCACTATCCCCGCCTCCCAACCACCAGTCCTGCTTCCCACCACCGGCTCTGGCACAGACCGTATAAATCTGCCCAGCCCTATCCCCGCCTCCCAACCACCAGCCCCGCCTCCCGATCTTGACTAAGCTCCTGAGGATCCATTCCTTCGGCACAGGATTCCTTTATGCTTATCCCACGCATGTTTGAATTCCGTTACCGTTTTCATTTCCACCACCTCCCGCGGGAGGGCATTCCAAGCATCCACTACTCTCTCCGTGAAAAATCAAATACCTTCTTTTCACCTGGGTCTTGGTAAATCAAAGAAATAACATAAGTTGACCAAGGTCATAAAGAAAAGTCTTGAACTTATGTCATAAGACTCATAAATCATAATCCGGTGCTCTGGTCACAAGGCCACTCTTCCAATTCTAGGACCAAGTCACTTGTATTGACATTGTCTTTGAAATTAAGACTAGTGAAACCTGGTCTACATCTTGATTGCTTTATCAAATGACATTTCAGTTTTCTGTTCTATTAACCCCTTTTCACAATCAACACGTTTTACAGATACATATTCAAAATGAAAACCCTAACGTCAAAATATTTACTGAGAATGAGTTTGTGTTAATCTCTACCTGTTTTCAAATCTATGCTGAAAACCCACCTTTTCACCACTGCTTTTGGCTCCTAGCTACTACTCAATTGCCTCCCCCCTTGTTCCTTCTCACCCAGTACTTCCCTCACCCTTAATTGTCTTGTCTGTCTGTATTTTTAGATTGTAAGCTCTATTGAGCAGGGACTGTCTCTCTGTGTCAGGTGCTCAGCACTGCATGAGTCTGGTAGCGCTATACAAATGCTAATAATAATAATAATAGTTTAAGGGGTCTTTTTACAAAGGCACGCAAATGTTTTTAGCGCACACTAAAAATAAGCACACGCTAAACGATACAGACACTAATAGGAATATATGGGTGTCTCTAGTGTTTAACATAGTGTGCTATGACAGCGCTAGAGTGCCTTTGTAAAAGACCCCCTAAGTGATGGACCAAAAAGATTACCCAAATTCATATAACGCAAGCTATCCCCCTCAATAAGAAGCTAGCTTGTGTTTTTTGGCTAGTCACTGCAGACACAGTTATAAATTATTATAGTAAAGGTTTTTCAACAAAAAAACCTTTTTGGCCAATACTCAGCTCCCGATTGCTACAAGCTGATTCTGACCCAGATATTCAATGCTGGGCCATGTCTGGGTACTGATATTGAATATCTGGGCAACCATGGACCCAGGAAGTTATGCAGGTGCCAGCCTCAGCGCTGGCACCCGCATTGCTACCTGGACAAAGATAGCACCATGCAAAAGGTAGTCCTATCTGCCCGGTTTGCTATGGGGGACCGGCGCTGAACCTCACTGCCTGCATAACAGCTGACTCTGGCCTGACTCCATCCACAGACTGCCCCAATATTAACAGGACAGTGCCACAACGGTCACACTGCATATTCACGGTACTGTGTGGTTAAATGCCACTGAATAAGCAGACTGCAGCCTTTCCTGCCTTCTTAAACCCTTTGAATGACTAATCTTTCTTTTTTTAAACCTCCAACTCACATTTTTCCCCCTCTTTCCCTTCTGCTTTAATCCCGTGGTTGAAATAACTTGCATTCTTTGTCCATGTGTTTTCTTCTTTGGTAGAGATAGTAAACTGTTTATTATCCCCGTGTTGTGTTTTCTTCCCTTTTGTGAACTCCCTGGCTGAGAACCTGCTAGGGCTCTTTATTAATACTGTATGTAATGTGAACTGCTTTGACATCAAATATCCCCCCCAAAAAAACTAACCTTATGAGCCCGGATAATGCATTGCTCAATTAAATAATGTCACCATGCATATAGAATAAAAATAAAATAATATTAATGAATAATAATTGATGAGTGAAGTGTGAGCCCTCAGTTTTGAACCCCAGCACCAGCCATTAATAAGCAGCGCAATATCAATTAATATTACCCTGAACAGGGGCAACCATTGGTGCTCATATCAATGTCAAAATCAACAGGTTCTACACTTAAGTGTGAAAAAAGTGATATAAAAGGGAAATGTCGTGTAACAAACCAGTCACTATAAAGTCAGAAAATTAACTGATCTCAAAAACAAATTGCACCTGGTACTTGACAAATAAACCCTCCATAAATGTGTCCCTTAACCTCTGTCCCAAAGTGACAGGACCTTGCGTTTTCAAGACTTTATTTGTGCCCTTTCAGAGAAGGGCCCTTGGGGACAGAGATTAAAGGAACACATGGATAAGGTATTTATTTGTCAACTGCTGTGTGCAATTTGTTTTTTGAGATCGGTTAATTATTAGACTTGACAGTGACTGCTTTGTTACACCACATTTCACTTTTATATCACTTTATTCACACTTCAGTGTCGAGCCCCTTGATGTTGACATTGACACGAGCACCAGGATTGCCCCTGATCGGGGTAATATTCATTGATATTACTCTGCTTATTATTAATGGCTGGTGCCTGTGTCAAAACTGAGGGCTTACGCTTCAGTCATCAATTATTATTCATTATTATTATTTTATTTTTACTCTATATACACGGTGATATCATTTAATTGAGTAGTGCATTATCCAGTCTCGTTAGATGGACTTTTTGATCAGTGTTTTTTGAGGACTTTTTGATACTTTGTTTATAGAGTCCTCAGCATTTTATTTGGGTTCCATTAGTGTTAGAATATATAACAATGGCACATATAAAACTGCATCCAAAATCAAACATGTTAAACTTGAAGGTAGCCTTGCAGCTTGGTCGCAGGAATAGGCAGCCAGAAAGTTTTCATTTTGTCTCATTTCCCATGTCATTCCTGGGACATTTGTTTGTAGAAAGGATGCACTCTATTATCATAGAATGAACCCCCCTCCCCCCCAATAGGTTGTGTTTTTTCTGTTCTTTTTCATTTGTTAATGACATGGGATATGTCATTACAAATGACAGCCTCTATCTACTTGGCTGTAGCACTGAGGGCCAGATGCACTAAACTTAACAAGCCCTTAAAGAGCCATTAACGAGCAAGTAGTAAACCCTGGCATGCACTAAAGACTTTTTTCCGACGACGGTAGCAGCTAACAAAAACGGAATGCAGATGAGCAAATTGTGTAGAAACCCCATTGTAATGAGATGCACTAACCTTTTCCGATTGCCTTAACGCTGGAAAATCTAACGAGAGGTCTGTACCTCTCGTTGGGGCTGCGCAGGATTGGAAAAATTATTAAAATGCAAAAAAAAAAAATCGCTGGGCAAAAACGGCCAAGTGCTCGTCAGGAGCGTCCTTTGTGGACGTTCTTCACTATATATTAAAAAAAAAATCAAACAGGCTCTGGAATAATAAAAACGTCCTTTTTAGCCGTGCTTCACTCAGCTGAGAGACCTGGAAGTCTCTGAGCCAATCACAGCGCATTTAGCTAAACGCGCTGTGATTGGCTCAGAGACGTCCTGGTCTCTCAGCTGTGAAGCACTGCCAAAAAAGACGTTTTTATTATTGCAAGGGGGGAATGACGGCCAAAATGGATGGTTTTTTTTGGATGGCCGGCCATTCTGGCCATCATTCCCCCCCTTTTTAATAATAAAAACGCCTTTTTTGGCAGTGCTTCACAGCTGAGAGACCAGGACGTCTCTGAGCCAATCACAGCGCGTTTAGCCGAGCTAAACGCGCTGTAATTGGCTCAGAGACTTCCTGGTATCTGAGCTGAGTGAAGCACTGCCAGAAAAGACGTTTTTATTATTGCAAGGGGGAAAGACGGCGAAATGGGCGTTTTTTTGAATGGGCGTCATCAACTGCACCTCTGCTGGATCGAGCCACATCGGAGGGGGGTGAGCAGCGCGGCATCTTCAGGCTGCACAGGGAGGCGTATTTGGCATGCGCAGAACAGCCAGCATAATGCTTGGCTGCTCTGCGCATGCTCGACCGGCCGACTGTTTAGCGATGGAATAGAGAATGCAAGTGAGCTACAATGAGCAGCTCATTTGCATTCCTTTTCCTTGATGCATGCCCGTTCCTTACCGATTCGCTAAGGGAATCGGTAAGGGAAGGGCTCTAACAATTGATTAGTGAATCTAGCCCTGAGTCACAAAGGACTGGAGTTTGAGCATTCCTTCTGATGGGACGGACAGGACTTGATCACATGATGGACATAATGTCTTCAGCTCCACAGTTGCTTGTATTTCCTCCAGTCAGTCATTTTTCACACCCTGCTGCTTTCCCTTCTAAGTTATTAAATCTCATTTTTTTGTTCTCTATACTTAGAATCCATCTACCTGCAGTTTGAAGGAATACAAAACTAGAAATGTGATTCTTTCTAACATATTCAGACTGATTTATTCAAAGCCTATTACCTGATGAATAATATCTGCTTTTTCAAAAATGTTGAACAATGCTACAGAAGAACAATTGATTTGAACCTGAAACGCTACAATTATTTGGCATTTAGTGACATTTAAGTGGGTGTTTATTTTAGATTAATCCCAGAGACAATAGACAGAAATAATGTAGATTGGAGTCGGTACATCTGACTGCTATTTCTCCATTTCTCAAGCTATTATACAATATTAGATGAGTGTAACAAGGTTCTCCATGAGAACAAGGTCTTCTCTCTCTTTTAGATGTTTAAAAAATAATATAAAACCAGGATTTTGTTTGTTTCATTTTCAGTACAGAACTTTAATAGCATTGTATGCATTGGCACTCACTCACCAAACATATTTTCTTCTACATCATACCTAAGGTGTATAGATTGCACCATTTATAGGCTTGTATTCACTGTTGTCTTTTTTTTTTCTTTATATGGCAACAGTTAATGGTTGAAAGCAGTGGTGTGCTGGAGCGAGCTCTCACGGGCTCGCGAGAGCCGTTTGTTAAGTTTTTAAGAATTTTGGGAGCCGGTTGTTAAAGTAGGCCTCCACATGGCTACTTTAACAACTGACTCCCAAAATGTGGGCTTGGGCCCCCTCCTGAATTCCATTTTACTTTGCTGGCAGTGATGCTGGCCCCACCAGCCAAGTAAATAGACTGCTACTGCTCCCTGCTCCTTGTTTCTGACTCTGAGCATCAGGCTGGGACTTTTCATGCAAGCGCAAGAAGGTTCCATCATGCTGCTCAGAGCCAGAAACAAGCAGCAGAGAATGGTGGCAGTCCATTTATTGGCTGGTAGGGCTCGGCAAAGGTATGCCTAGCGGGCCCACACAAGGGAGGGGAGAGAGAGGCATGTATTTCCCTCCCCCCAAAAAATTTTCAGGGCCGGCTATGCCCGGAGAGAGAGCCCATTGTTACAAATTTACCAGCACACCCCTGGTTGAAAGATCAAAATCACCTGCACACTTAGGGATACACATATCCTCATACCTGCACAAATGATATCCAACTTTATTGGCATCTCATTTGTTTAGCTTCTTCATTCTTTTTAAATTAGAAGTTGAGATGCACAGAAACATGGAATACACTGGTGGATAAAGACTGCGTGGCTTATCTAGGTTGCCTATTCTCTCCTACTCCACTTATTTATTCAAACTTTTATACGGCAGATCCAAAAATCCTTTTCTGCGGTGTCCAACAAATAAACACTTAAACAATAATGATTGCATCATAGACTGTTACAAAACATTAACCCATAATCTATCAACTCAAAACCCACGCCAGGGTTTCAATGATAGCACACCAAACACACAAATCTTCAATCCATTTTTAAACTGGAAAAACCCCTTCTACTCCACATTGCAGTCGGGAGAGCATTCTACAGTTGTGGTGCTTTCATGGAAAATGCTCTCTCCTGATGCTGAGATAAGCAAACCTCTAACTCTGGGACAGTCAGCAAATCTAATTTATTAGATTTTATAATCTGCCTATTAACTGATTTTCTGGATGGATAACAATAGGACCTAGTTAATAAATTACATACAAGTACAAACTACAGCATCAACATACAATTTACATAAAATCAGCTTGTTACCCTGGGGCGGCCTAAAACATAATCCTGTAACTTAGGGGCCCCTTTTACTTAAGGGTTGACACATGGCAATGGGCTTAATACGCACCAATCTGGAACTATCACCAGCCCAATAACCAGCTGAGGGTGGCAGTTGGAAGTAGGTCAATTCAGGTAGTCAACCCCAGCAAAAGACAAGCTGCGACAGTAGTAAAGAAAGCAATGGAATTGTTAGTGATGATCTTAAGGTGGCCAAACAGGTAGAAGGCGGTTAGCTTAGCGGAGTTTTAAAAAGGTTTGGACGGCTTCCTAAAGGAAAAGTCCATAGACCGTTATTAAATGGACTTGGGGAAAATCCACTATTTCTGGGATAAGCAGTATAAAATGTTTTGTACATTTTGGGGATCTCGCCGGGTATTTGTGAACTGGATTGGCCACTGTTGGAAACAGGATGCTGGGCTCGATGGACCTTTGGTCTTGCCCAGAATGGCAATACTTATGTACTTATGTAGAAAAGGCAATGGTGAAAGCTAGAAAGATGCTTGAATGCATAGGGAGAGGAACAGCCAGTAGGAAAAAGGCCTACAATGAGAACCTATAGCCTCACTAAGTCACCTCACCAACCCACTCAAGTATGAACGCCCACCTTCTATAACTACTCTAATCACTCTCTTCCTTCTTCTCTTCCTTAATTGCTACACATTACGAACTGTATCTGATATCCTGAAATGACAATGTTAACAAATCTACGTAAGCCACATTGAGCCTGCAAATAGGTGGGGGAATGTGGGATACAAATGCAATAAATAAAATAAATAAATAAATCCTGTATAAGACTCCAGTGAGACCTCATTTAGAATATTGTGTACAATTCTGAAGACTGCACCTTCAAAAAGATATAAATGTGATGGAGTTGGTTCAGAGGGTGGCTACTAAAATGGTCAGTGGTCTTCATCATAAAGCATATGGGGACAGACTTAAAGATCTCAATATATATATATACTTTGGATGAAAGGCGGGAGAGGGGAAATATGATAGAGACATTTAAATACCTATGCAGTATAAATGCACAGGAGGTGAGTCTCTTTCAGCTGAAAGGAAGCTCTGGAACAAGGGGGCATAGGATGAAGGTGAAAGGTGATAGATTCAGAAGTACCGTATTTTTCGGACTATAAGACGCACCGGACCATAAGACGCACTTAGGTTTTAGAGGAGGGAAATAGGAAAAAAAAATTTTTCCTTTTTTCCCTCCTCTAAAACCTAGGTGCTCCGGTGCGTCTTGTCCGAGTTCGGGATCGCCCTCCCCTACTCACGTCATGCGATGTTCTCTGGTGGTCTAGTGATGTCGGGGCAGGAAAGAGCCCCCTCTTTCCTGCCCAGCGCGCTGCTCTCCGTCCTCCTGTATGCTGCCTGATGGTCTCGGCGAGATTCAAAATGACCGCCGAGACTTCAATTCTCGGCGGCCATTTTGAATCTCACCGAGACCGTCAGTCAAGCAGCATACAGGAAGACGGAGAGCAGCGCGCTGGGCAGGAAAGAGGGGGCTCTTTCCTGCCCCGACGTCACTAGACCACCAGAGAACATCGCGTGACGTGAGTAGGGGAGGGCGATCCCGAACTCGGGGGGAAGGCGATCCCGAAATCGGACCTCGCTACCTTCGGACTATAAGACGCACCCCCCATTTTCCTCCGAAATTTGGGGGGGAAAAAGTGCGTCTTATAGTCCGAAAAATACGGTAACCTGAGGAAATACTTCTTTACAGAAAGGATGGCGAATTCGTGGAATGGCTCCTGGTGGAAGAGGTGGAGATGAAAACAGTATCTGAATTCAAGAGAGCATGGGACAAGTACATAGGATCTCTAAGGGAGTGATAGGGAGAGTAGATGGCAAGGATGGGCAGACTGGATAGGCTATATATGGTCTTTAATAACCTTTGTTTTTCTGTTTCAATGAGTAACGCTGAAAAGAGTGAGGCTCCTTAAGACTCTATAATTTGAACATACCAATATGTTGCTTTCAGTATTGTTTTAACTACACGAAGTGAGAAAGCATAACTACCTCATCTTTTTCCATCTTTAGGCCAAATCATCATGACACCCATATAGAAATCTACCTACTTTATCTGTGTAGGAACACTTTACCACACATATTTTGACTCTGCTGTGCATAACAGTTAAAACCCTTTCTTAAAATATAAAACTTTGCTGGGCTAAACCACTGTGGAACTGAAGAAGCTATTAGTCTTATCTGTTCCCTTCTCCACTACTGCCAACTCCAGACTTCGCGCCTTCTGTCTCGCTGCACCCTACGCCTGGAATAAACTTCCTGAGCCCCTACGTCTTGCCCCTTCCTTGGCCACCTTTAAATCTAGACTGAAAGCCCACCTCTTTAACATTGCTTTTGACTCGTAACCACTTGTAACCACCTGCCTCCACCTACCCTCCTCCTTCCTGTACACAATAATTGATTTGATTTGCTTACTTTATTTTTTGTCTATTAGACTGTAAGCTCTTTGAGCAGGGACTGTCTTTCTTCTATGTTTGTGCAGCGCTGCGTATGCCTTGTAGCGCTATAGAAATGCTAAATAGTAGTAGTAGTAGTCTCTGTAAGAAAAAAAATAACGAAAAAAAAAACCCGAGCAGGTTGAGACCTAGGAGTGGGCTTGAAGGCTACCTACTCATTCTTGATGAAGGCATATTTGTTAATAGTCTCAATAACATCTTTGAAGACGATCTTGGAAGTTAAGGTATAGCCGTGGTGCACAATTGGGTCTCCATCTGGTCCATCCCAACAGTCAACTGCAAGACATGAGAAAGCAACAAATTAGGGTCACTTGCACAATTTTCACTCGGGGAGTTTAGAAACATTCATTTATTCAGTCGCAGTTATATCTGTCTTTCACATCACACGAATATACATGCACTGCAGTTTAGGTTAGACTAAGGCTACTCCATGAACAACTGGAAATTTCTCTTCTTGCCTCTATCAAGTTCAGTGCTGCAGAATATTTTCTTTTTCATACAGAACAGTTTACATTTCAATGCTTGAAGGTAATCTTGAAATATCCCCCGAGATTCAGCTGTCTAAAAACATTCACTTTATTGGCAAGGCTCAGTGAAGCAAATCGCAGCGCAAGCCGCTCCTGACGGATATTTAAAAGGAAAGAAAAGACTGGTGGAAGAAAAACAGGGCTGAAACTGTGAATGGAATTTCAGATCATAGGCTACCGTCTGAGCTGTAACGCCAGCATCCTGAAACTATACTTGAGGAGGCTAGCATGATCTGAAATGAAATGTTTGGCAACACAAGACAAGAAAGTGACCACAGCTGCCTCACTGGGTCCCTTTTCAGCTGATGACACAAGAGGAAAGCAGAAAAGAAAAGTGATTAGGATGTGATAGCCAGGGTTTTAGATTCGGAACTTGCCTGGGTATGTGGTACTGTTTTAAAATTACATTATAAAAGACACCCATGATATTTGCTATGCTGTTTTTCATGCTTCAAGTCATTTTAGCATGTGCAATGTAAAAAAAGAAAAATGTATAGTTTGTGCTGTAAAAGAAAAAATAGCACCTGTACCGGAAATGATTTTCAACAGTGACAATGTGGAAGAACTGAAAGAAATCTCGGTGAATCTGGAAGATGTTCTGAGCCAAACTGACAAGTTAAAGAGTGATAAATCACCTGGACCGGATGGCATACACCCCAAGGTACTGAAAGAACTCAAACATGAAATTGCCCATCTGTTGTTAGTTATCTCTAACCTGCTGTTAAAATCATCCATAGTACCTGAAGATTGGATGGTGGCCAATGTGATGCCAATTTTTTAAATGGGTTCTAGGGATGATCCTGGAAATTATAAACCGGTAAACCTGATGTCTGTGTTAAAAGAATTTAACCAATTATACTCACGAATCCCCAAAGGATCAAGCAAGTATAATCACAAACAGACAGTCTGTGTCGGGCAAAATAGTGGACACTATTATAAAGAATAAAATTGCAGAACACGTAGACAAACATAGTTTAATGAGACAGAGTCAGCATGGGTTCAGCCGAGGGAAGTCTTGCCTCACCAATTTGCTTCATTTCTTTGAAGGTGCAAATAAACATGTGGATAAAGATGAGCTAGTTGATGTAGGGTATCTGGATTTTCAGAAAGCTTTTGACAAAGTTCCTCATGAGAGACTCCTGAGAAAATTAAAAAGTCATAAGATAGGACACAATGTCCTTCTGTGGATTAGGAATTGGTTCTTGGACAGAAAACTAAGTGTAGGGTTAAATGGCCATTTTTCTCAATGGATTAGGGGGGAATAGTAGAGTGCCGCAGGGATCTGTACTGGGACCAGCGCTATTTAAAATATTTATAAATGATCTGGAAATTGGAATGATGAGTGAGGTGATTAAATTTGAAGTTGACGCAAAACTATTCAACACAAGAGGATTGTGAAAAATTACAGGAAGACCTTAGGAACCTGGAAGACTGGGTACCCAAATGGCAGATTAAGTTTAATGTAGACAAATGCAAAGTGATGAACATTGGGAAGAATAATCTGAATCATAGTTACCTGATGCTAGGGTCCACCTTAGGAGTCAGCACTCAAGAAAAAAATATCTAGGTGTCATTGTAGACAATACGCTGAAAAAAGCAAACAGGATGCTAGGAATTATTAGGAAAGGGATGCAAATTAAGACAAAGAATATTATAATGCATCTGTATCGCTCCGTGATGCGACCTCACCTTGAGTATTGTGTTCAATTCTGGTCACCGTATCTCAAAAAAAGATATAGTGGACTTAGAAAAGGTTCAAAGAACAGTGACCAAAATAATAAAGGAGATGGAACTCCTCCGATATGAGGAAAGGATAAAGAGTTTAGGGCTCTTCAGCTTGTAAAAGAGATGACTGGGGGGGGGGGGGGGGGGGGGGATATGATCGAGGTTTATAAAATTCTGAGTTTTGTAGAACATGTAGAAGTGAATCGATTTTTCATTCTTTGAAAAAGAACAAAGACCAAGGGACACTCGATGAAAAGTATTTTCACTCAAAGAGTAGTTAAGCTCTGGAACTCGCTGCTGGGGGATGTGGCAACAGTGGTTAGTGTACCCTGGAGGAAAAGTCCATAATCTGTTATTGAGATGAACATGGGGGAAGCCACTGCTTGCCCCAGGATTTGTAGCATGGAATGTTGCTTCTAATTCTGGTTCTGCCAGGTACTTGTGACCTGGATTGGTCACTCTTGGAAGCAGGATACTGATGGACCACTGGTCTGATCAGTATGGCTATTCTTATGTTAAAACAAATGAATGAATAAAACAAAACAAAAAAAAGACACACTTCTTTCTGCCTCTAAGTGTCAGGAAGGAAATCTGGCATTCTGTCACATGCTGCCAGATTTGATGAGCTGTGTCCCATGTGGCCCCCTCCCCATCCTAACATACATTTCATATGCAACTACAATGTGACAGAAAGGTTCTCAGCAGAGAGGGGAGGGGGAGGGAAAAAAAGTAAGGAGTGGCTGATAGAAATATCTACAAAACTATAGTACGGGAATTCAAGAATTGAAGGACACCATTCCAAGTTCAACCATCCAAAATGTTTTATCATCAGCAAATGGTACTACTGCAACAAGTAGCAAACATGGATTATAGAACCCAGATCAGAAGCATATCGCTGTTCCATGTTAAATGGTTTCAAATATTTTGAGCATTTCGAATCAGACATACCTCTGCCTGATTTAGGCACCATGGAACCCAGGGAAGATAATAACTTGTGACATTAGACCAAGTGAATCAAATTTCTGCCAATCCATTCATAAGCCGTGACATATCCTATATAATAATTTGCACCTCCAATGTTCCATGGCTGGCTGTCTGGGTTCGTAACATCTCCTGATGTCAGCCAGCCTCCAGCGTTCCATTCCCCCTCATTGTCCCGCCCTCGCGTCAAGACGTAATGACGTCAGAGGGCGGAATAGTGAGAGGGAAGTGAACGCTGGAGGCGAGCTGACGTCAGGAAGGATGTTACGAACGGAACGGAAGCCAGCGCCAGTCAGCCAGCCAGAGAACGTTCAGGTACAAATCGAGGGGAGGAGAGAATCGCTGGACATCGAGGGGAGGGAGGGAAGGAGGGAGGGGAATGGAAGGGGAGGGGAGGAGAACTGATGGACATGGATGGGAGGACAGTAGAGGAGAGAATCGAGGGACATGGATGGGAGGGCAGGGAAGGGGAGAAACGCTGGACATGGAGGGGAGGGGATGGGAGGAAAGAATCGCTGGACATGGAGGGGAGGGCAGGGGTGAGAGAGAAAAAAAAAAGCTTACATGACGGCCTTCCTAGAGCCCGTTTCATTGTTGAGAAAACGGGCATGGTTCCACTAGTACCTTAATAGAGCACTATAAGATGACTCTTGAGAATGAGAAATGTTGGCTTTATGCAGGATTAGAAATTGGCTTCAAAATTGCGGTGGAGGGTTCCATTTGTTGGTCCAGTTCTAGCTTTCCTCCAATTCACCCTCCTCGTAAAAGTAGGGGGGGTAGAGTAAGCAGTATAGGTGAGTGCCATGTTGCAATTTGCAGATTCAGCTCCTGCACCATGGGTGGAGGACACTGTGGAGGGCAGAGCCCCACAGAGCTTGTGCAAGATTTCCCTTTTATCTATTAAAATGCACTGTAATTGGGATATTTTAAGAGGAAAATTGGGGGGGGGGGGGGAGGTATTTTTTTTAATTTTGAAACAAATCAGAGGAAGATTCCTCTCAAAGAACAGAGCTAGCAAACTTACTGATTCAGGCAACCCAAAAGTTAAAGCTTTACTAAGTAGGTTTTATCACCAGAAAGCTTCTTTATTTCTATATATGTTCATTAGTGGTCCCAAACCACATTCAGTAGAGGGATTAAGAAAATTCCCTCTACTGAATGCACTTAAATGCTCCTGTTTGTTGTTCTACTTACAACTCGTCATTCTAAACCAGCAAAACAGGAATCTCTTGCTAAAGGCTCCTAAAAAGAAGCAACTGAGTCAAAAAGACCATCTTTGGCCAACCCATTATTTTGTGAGGGCGATTATCATAATATCCTACTGAAGACAAATAACTCTGATCCTTTTGAGAACATCTTCATACTCATGACTAAAGATTGAGCACAGGTCATTCCTTATCAAAACATTAAGGGCCCGATATCAGTCCTGCTGACCAGGTCATACCCAGAAAATACTGGTGAAAATCCAGACTGCCTCAGCATTATCCTGGTAAATGCCAAGACGACCCAGGGGTGAAGTCTGGGAAGAGCTGGCAGTTATCCAATTAGCAGCAATATTCAAGATTTTATTTTATTATTTTTAAACCACTTATAGACCACACAATCTCAACAGTTCTAGGCATATTACACAAGTAACATATACAATTTCTAAAAACTACACATTGCATACAATTAGGACAACAAATAGGCCAATTTTATCTAGGTTCCAGTTTGACTATCACCTATACACAGCAGTGGCGTAGCTACGTGGGGCCTGAGGGGGCCTGGGCCCCCGTAGATTTCAGTCAGGACGCCCCTCCCGGCGAACCCGCCACCGCCTACCTTCTGTTTTGCTGGCGGGGGACCCCACTCCCCGCCAGCCGACGTCCTCTCCGACCGTTCTGCTGCAGAGAAAAGTCTTCTTCCTTGCATGCTGACGTAGGACGTCAGACTCAGAGAACAGAACAGAACAGAACAGAACTGTTCTCTGAGTCTGACGTCCTGCACGATGTCAGCATGCAAGGAAGAAGACTTTTCTCTGCAGGAGAACGGTCGGAGAGGACGTCGGCTGGCGGGGAGTGGGGTCCCCCGCCAGCAAAACGGAAGGTAGGCGGCGGCGGGGGAGGGTTCGCGGCGGGAGGGGGGTCGGCAGAGACGGGGGGGTGACAATGGCGGGGGGAGGGGGCGGCGGCGGGGGGCTAAAATGTGCCCCCTCCCCTCGAGCTCTGGACCCCCCTCCCACGGAAGGCTGGCTACGCCCCTGATACACAGATCAATGCCAGTGGCCACTGAGTATCTGGATATTCAGTGCCAATATCTGGGCACAACCTGGCACAATGCCCAGGTATGCAGAGCCATGGGCTGATTATTACTCCCAATGATTTTATCATTCTATAATCATGTGCATCTTAATGCCACACTTAAGAAGTCTGACAGATCACCCTACCATCTTACCTTCCACACAGCGGCAGCCTGCCTGAAGCACCCAGGCATACATGTCTACTCTGGACTGTGACATCAGCTGGTCACCCATCAAGTATGTGTTATGGGAAGATGAAATGTAATAGTTACTCAGTGGAAGAGTCATATCCTGGTTGACCTGGTAGTGTTCTGGGTTAAAAATATCTCCCGCTGGACTTCGTGTGTAGTTCGTAAACCCTATGGGGAAGCAAGTGTATTCTAGGTTAACATTTACTTGAAGATCTATCTTCTTCTACTAACAACACTTGAAATTAAGTCAAACATATTATCAAATTATTCCAGTATGAAAGGTTATTATCTGCCATCTGGTTGTTGAACTTTACTAACACAGTTACTACTACTTATCATTTCTATAGCGCTACTAGACGTACACAGCGCTGTACACTGAACATGTAAGAGACAGTCCCTGCTCGACAGAGCTTACAATCTAATCAAGACAGACAAACAGAACAAATAAGGGATAAGGGAATTACATAAATTGTGAATTATAAAACAGACATAGGAGTGGAGGAGTGGCCTAGTGGGTAGGGTGGTGGACTTTGGTCCTGGGGAACTGAGGAAGTGAGTTCGATTCCCGGCACAGGCAGCTCCTTGTGACTCTGGGCAAATCACTTAACCCTCCATTGCCCACCGCATTGAGCCTGCCATGAGTGGGAAAGCGCGGGGTACAAATGTAACAAAAAAAAAACAAAGAACAATTGAATACGAGTTAGGCGTTAAAAGCAGCTTAAAAAAGGAGGGCTTTGAGCCATGATTTAAAGATAGCCAGAGCTGCAGCTTGACATACTGACTCGGGATGTCTATTTCAGGTGTATGGTACAGCAAGGTCAAAGGAATAGAGTATGGAGTTAGCAGTGGAAGAGAAGGGTGCATATATGAAAGATTTACCCGATGAATGGAGATCCCGGGGAGGAGTGTAGGGAGACAGGGAGAGATAAGAGTGGAGAGGTACTGAGGAGCTGCAGAGTGAATGCAATTGTAAGTCAAAAAGAGGAGTATGAATTGTATGCAAAAATGGATAGGGAGCCACTGAAGTGACTTGAGGAGAGGGCTAACATGAGCATAGCGACACTGGTGGAATATAAGTTGTGCAGCAGAGTTTTGAACAGATTGAAAGGGAGAAAGATGGCTTAGTGAGAGACCTCCAAGAAGCAATTTGCAGTAGTCTATGCGTGAGGTGATAAGAGTGTGGATAAGGGTTTTGGTAGTGTACTCAGAAAGGAAGGAACAAATTTTGGTGATGTTAAAGAGAATGAAACAACAAGCCCTCTTACCTGAAGATTGAACACAGGTTATGAAAACATTAAGGGGCCAATATTCAGTCAGAATTATCTGGGTGGGAGTGGCTCTTGGATATGTGCAGAAAAAGAGAGAGTGGAGTCAAAGATGACCCCAAGGATACGAGCTGATGAGATGGAGGATGAGATTGTCATCCACAGAGATAGAGAATGGGGGAAGAGGAGAGATGGGTTTAAGCAGGGCCGCCGAGAGGGGGGGACAGGGAAGACAAAAGTCCCTGGGCCCGGGCCTCCGGGGGGGGGGGGGGGGGGGAGGCGGTGCCGCCGCTGCAGTGTGGCCCGCCCGCCTCGCTCCGGAACTAACCTTAAGTCTCCTTCTTTCACTTCGCGCAAACAGCAGCAGGGCAGGCCACTCCTTCCTTCCGTGTTCCGCCTTCGCCTGACGTAACGTCCGCGAGGCCGGGGCACGGAAGGAAGGAGGAGAGGTCTGCCCTGCTGCTGTTTGCGCGAAGTGAAAGAAGGAGGCTTAAGGTTAGTTCCGGGCCCGGTAGCGGGTGGAGGGGGGCCCGGCGACTTCAGGTGGGCGGCGACCTCGGGTGGGGGGGGGGGGGGGTCCGGGGGTGGCCTTGTCCCGGGCCCGGCCCCAGCGGCCCTGGGTTTAGGGGGAAAGATAAGAAGCTCAGTCTTGGCCATGTTTAGTTTCAGATGGCGGTGAGACATCCAGGCAGCAATGTCAAACATGTAGGCTGAGACTTGGGCCTGGATTCCTGCTTAAATTTCTGGTGTGGAGAGGTAGATCTGGGAGTCATCAGCATAAAGGTGATACTGAAAACCATGGGAAGAGATCAGAGCACCAAGGGAAGAAGTATAGATGGAGTAAAAAGAGGTCCCAAGACAGAGTCCTGAGATATATCAATTGATAAGTAGGATAGAAGTGGAGGAGGATACACCACAGCATACATTAAAAGTACGATGGGAGAGATAAGAAGAAAACCACGGAAGAAAAAAGCCGTGAAATCCATGTGAGAACAGCATATCAAGGACTAGGTGGTGATCAACAGTGTCAAAAGCAGCAGATAGATCAAGAAGGATGAGGATAGACTAGAGACCTTTGGATCTGGCCAGGAACATGTCATTTGTGACTTTAGCAAGGGCTGTTTCAGTTGAAGATAGAGGGCAAAAGCCAGATTGAAGTGGATCAAGAATAGCTTGAGATGAAAGAAAGTCAAGACAATGGCAGTGAGCAGCATGTTCAAGTATCTTGGATAGGAAAGGGAGAAGGAAGATGGTGCAATAGATGGATGGGCAGGTAGGGTTCAATGAAGGTTTTTTGATTAAGGCATCAGAAACAGTTACAGTGGAACATTAAAGACTGAGGATATGACAGATAGAAGGAATGACAGTAGGAGAGAGAGTGCTGAGTAACATAGTAAATGACGACAGATAAAGACCTGCACGGTCCATCCGGTCTGCCCAACAAGATAGAGAGGAATAGGATCAGAGGAACAGGTAGTCAGTTTGGAGAAGTAAAGAAAATTTGCAGTTTCCTCTTCAGTGATTTCAGAAAAGGAGGAAGTTCGTAGATAATAGAACACTTCAGCTCTTAGGAAAGGCTCAGCGGAGGAATCCCCACCCAAGTTTACCTTAACTCTAAAAGGAAAGAAAAACAATTGGGAGTGAAGAACTAGAAAAATCACTGAATAGTAAGATCAATTTAAAATGTTGATATTGCTTCTTTGATTGGCATCTAGCATATCACTGCAGCACAGCAGGATGAAATGCCACAGTACAACACAGGGGCGTAGCCAGACACTCAATTTTGGGTGGGCCTGGGCCCAAGATGGGTGGGCAGAAGAACCTTGCCGCATCCTACAGGTGATTTAGTCTCTCCTTCGCTCACCTGCATGCCATATGGTCTCTCAAACATCCCCCTCCCCCATACCTTTTAAATAGCAGATTTTCACAGGCAGCGAGCAGCAACTAATACACACTGCTCATGTTGGCCCCACAGCCTTCCCTCTGATGCAACTTCCTGTTTCTGCATAGGCGGGAATACGTCAGAGGGAAGGCTGTGGGGCCGGTGCGAGCAGTATGTATCAGTCGCTGCTTACTGCAGGTGAAGATCTGCTATTTACAAGGTCTGCAGGAGGGACAGATGTTGGGAGTTTTCAGCTGGTGGGGCTTGGGAATCCCTACCAGACACATCATAGGTGTGCTGCTACTGGGTGGGCCTGAACCCAAAGTGGTTGGTCCTGGGCCCATCCAGGCCCACCCTTGGCTACGCCACTGGTACAACAGGCTACTCAGTTGTACGATACTGAGGGTATTTTCTTTTTCTATCAGTTCCCAGCTGCCATCAGAATGGAGCTCCAGTAAATAAGTTCACGCTTTCTAACATGTTATCCCTTGCTGGTCTGTTTTATATTTCCCTCTAAAATTTCTCCCTGGTTAGTGACTGGGGAGATCTTTTTCAGTACACGCATTAAGGTCTCCAGCTATGGAATGGCTTACTCTCAAGCAAAATGTTCTCCAGCAGCAGGGTACAACATACTTTTGTTTGCCCAGCTTAGTTTTCAAATTAACGTAATAGGTTCGAAGTATAATAGATGACAGCAGATGAGGACCAATTTGCCATCCCATTCTGCACCACTAGGGAACTCGGTTTGATTCCCACTGTGGCTCCTTGGGATCCTGGGCAAATGACTTTACCCTTCTTTGCCCCAGGTCCAATACTTAGATTGTGAGCCCACTAGGGCCCCTTTTAACCGTGTTGGTTTAGACATCTTCCCTCCTTGGTCCTCTACCATTCTGAGTAGATAACTATACAATTTCTTCTACCTACGCCAACATCCAGGCCTCCTCCCCCACCATGGAGTTCACAGAACCTCTCAGAGGGGCCCTTTTACAAATGCGGGCTGAAAACTGGTCTGTGGTAGTGTAGACACGTGTTTTGGGCGCACGCAGAATCGTTTTTCAGTGCACCTGTAAAAAATGCCTTTTTAAAATTTTTGCCGAAAATGGACATGTGGCAAAATGAACATTGCCGCTTGTCCATTTTGGGTCTGAGACCTTACCGCCAGCCACTGACCTAGCGGTAATTACCTAAGCACGCCCAATACACGGGTCTGAAAAGAAAAATTATTTTTCAAGACTCGTGTATCGGACGTGCACCAAAAATGTAATTACCACAAGAGCCACACGGTAGCCAGGCGGTAACTCCATTTTGGCACGCGTTGGGCGAATGTAGACGCTTACGCGGCTTAGTAAAAGGGCCCAAGAGTTATTTGCAGTTCTGCCTTCTATATCAGTACCAAGTAGGCTTACATTCTACCATGACCAACAACTGCCTCAGCTGTCAGGCTATCCCAATTATTCAAACCCCTCCACAGTAAAGAAGGAACTTCCTCATATTTCCTCTCCACCTTCATGTCTTGCCCCCTAGTCCCTGAATTACTCTATATTGTTTTTAGATTGGGGCTGAAATTTTTCTTGACATATGACTTCAAGATCCCTACTGCAGCCTTTAGAGCAGACCCCTGTCAGACTTTTAAACTGATCCTGAATTTCACTTTTCAAATTATGAAAACAGCTACAGGAAACATATTTTTACACATTTTACAGAACTGCTACTGCCTAACTGTACCTGAAATTATATCTCTGTACAAAAGTCGCAAAGCATTCATTCAAATTATCATTGTGAAGACTGTCCTTAAAATGATTCTTTTTTTCCACTTTGAAAGGATTTTTTCCACTCAATATTTACTTCACCTGAATATTTTTCAAGAAAGGGCAGAAATGCAGAACGTAACTATTAAAATTACAGTGATGGATTTTTTTTTTCAGCTTCAAAGCGGCCTTAGAATCACTGTTAAGCAGCTGTAAGGATATGGAAAACAGGTTACAAACAGTCAAATGTAAAGTTCCACAGTAAAGGAATTTATGATTCAGCAACCACAATATTTGCAAGGCTGGCCTGTACAGGATGCAGATCCACATACAGAGACTTTTGAGAGGGCTTATTTCAGCAAGGCCTTGTGGTACAATGGGTAAGTTGCTTGTCTACTGCATTAATGACCTGAGTTTAAATCCCGCACTGGGATTTCTGTCAGGTAGCTAGACTGGTTAAATCAGCCATCTATCCACTTTTGGTTGGTACCAATGGTAAATGCCCCCACTAATGCCCCCATAAGTTGTTCATGACTCAATACTTGTGTGCAGGGGACTACATAAGTGTTGCCATACTGGGGACAGACCGAAGGTCCACCAAGCCCAGTATCCAATCCAGATCACAAGTACCTGGCAAGATCCCAAAATGGTACAATACATTTTATGCTGCTTTTCCTAGAAATAAGCAGTGGATTTTCCCAAGTCCATTTTTATAACGGCATATGGACTTTTCTTTTAGGAAGCTATCCAAACCTCTTTTAAACCCCGCTAACTGCTTTTACCACATTCTCTGGCAACGAATTCCAGAGTTTAATTACACAGAGTGAAGAAATATTTTCTCCGATTCATTTAACTTTACTACTTTGTAGCTTCATTGCATGCCCCCTATTCCTAGTATTTTTGGAAAGAACAAGCAATTCACATCTACCCGTTTCACTCCACTCATTATTTTATAGATCTCTATCATATCTCCCCTCAGTTGTCTTTTCTCCAAGCTGAAGAACCCTAGCCATTTCAACCTTTCCTCATAGGGAAGTCGTCTCGTCCCCTTTATCATTTTCATCACCCTTCTCTGTACCTTTTCTAATTCCATTATATCTTTTTTTGAGATGCGGTGACCAGAATTGCACATAGTATTCAAGGTACGGTCGCACCATGGAGCGATACAAAGGCATTATAACATCCTCGTTTTTGTTTTCCATTCCTTTCCTAATAATACCTAACATTCTATTTGCTTTCTTTGCTGCTGCAGCACACTGAGCAGAGGGTTTCAAAGTATCGTCAACGATGAGCCGGTCACCTCTGGATTTCAAGGCTGGTGCTCTAACCACTAGGCTACTGCTAGTCTGTGCTAAAGTGCATTACCACATCAGTGCACGCTAAGTAAATAGGTTCCATTGCAGAAAGTAAGATCTGCAGTGAATACCATGTTAACATTGCAATATCACCTTTCAGTACATCTAGCACTCATTAAATTTACAATGTCTTCCCCAGCAGACATATCACAGCAGGAGCTTATTTTGTGCTGTGAGGATTTTGGCTTAACTTAAGCCGCACTATAAACCTTGGTATCCTAAACTCATCAATGAACTGTGCAAAAATCAAGTGATGTTCTTAAGCTCCCCAACTCTTCCCCTTTGATCAATTGTGTCGCAATAAATATGAGCTTTGCTAGACAGGGAAGGGTAGATAGAACCCTGTACTATCTACAACATTCATCATTTTTTATTTTCCAAGCTGGGATATGGTTCAAGATCGCCAGTAAACATCAGAAGACATTCTGGGCTCCTTTTACTAAGATGCGGTACTGATTCCCGGTGCGGCAAATGTGATGAAGCCCATTCAGTTCCTATGGGGCTGGTACCCGGTCAAAGTAGCCCCGACAAAATAGCTCCAAACAAAAGAAGTTCCCCGACATAATAGCCCCTGACATAACAGCCACTGCCAAAACGGCCTGCCTACAATATAGCCCTTGACAAATTGTGTCCATCAGCTGTGTGTAGATCACCATTTAGCCTGCGCCAATAAATGCTGCTTAAACAACCCTGAATTCTTGTGTGTCCTGAGAATTCCTGTTATCCTCTAATTGAAACAATCAAAAAGCTACAACTTGGAGTGGAGGAGTAGCAGCAGACCAGTGGCGTAGCTACATAGTGCCACGGGAGCCTAGGACCCCCCGGTTTTGCTGGCGGGGGTCCCCTCAATAACAGGAATTTTGACCTCAAGTAATCCCCTGGGGGAAACACACCCAGTACTCTCTCATTACCAGTTTCCCCAGATGTCTAAAGTAGAAAAGGAAAACCAGAAAGGGTTCAGACCTCTACGCAATGTACAGCTGTTATAAGCTAGCAACATACATACCCCTCAAGAGCATGTGAATTTACATATGCACCAACCATATATTCCTGAAATTACTACTACTACTACTTATCATTTCTAAAGCGCTACTAGACGTACGCAGCGCTGTACACTTGAACATGAAGAGACAGTCCCTGCTCGACAGAGCTTACAATCTAATTAGGACAGACAAACAGGACAAATAAGGGATAAGGACAAAGGGTAGCAAGGTTCCAGAATCCCAAACAGTAGCAAGATTCTGTGCGGAATCCCAAAGAGTAGCAACATTCCGGAACACAAAGAATAGCAAGATTCTGGAATCCTAAAGTCTACTACTACTTATCATTTCTAAAGCGCTACTAGACGTACACAGCGCTGTACACTTGAACATGAAGAGACAGTCCCTGCTCGACAGAGCTTACAATCTAATTAGGACAGACAAACAGGACAAATAAGGGATAAGGACAAAGGGTAGCAAGATTCCAGAATCCCAAACAGTAGCAAGATTCTGTGCGGAATCCCAAAGAGTAGCAACATTCCGGAACACAAAGAATAGCAAGATTCTGGAATCCTAAAGTCTACTACTACTTATCATTTCTAAAGCGCTACTAGACGTACACAGCGCTGTACACTTGAACATGAAGAGAAAGTCCCTGCTCGACAGAGCTTACAATCTAATTAGGACAAACAGGACAAACAAGAGATAAGGGAATATTAAAGTGAGGATAATAAAATAAGGGTTCTGAACAAGTTAATTAAGGGTTAGGAGTTAAAAGCGGCTTCAAAAAGGTGGGCTTTTAGCTTAGATTTGAAGACGGCCAGAGATGCAGCTTGACGTACCGCTCAGGAAGTCTATTGCAGGCATATGGTGCAGCAAGATAAAAGGAACAGAGTCTGGAGTTAGCAGTGGACCAAGTACTTGCTACACCAGGGGTTCTTAATCTTTTTTTGGTTTCCAAACCCCTTTAATTGATCAATGAAATCCTCGCGCCCTCTATCTAAACCACACGTCCACTAGTAACTACTGACAACATATGCCACTTTTAGCCTCTAACCCTGCTAACATTTTGCCAAAATTACAGTAGTTCATAGTTATGTTACCAATTACTGTCCTAATAACTGCCTTCACTCTGTCGAGAAAGTTTCAATAAATTGCCTCAGATTTCAAGACCCTCCTCCACAATTTGTTTGACCTCTTTCCATACCTCTTGGGATGCAGGCACCTTTGGTTAAGAACCCCTGATCTATATAGTAATATAGGCGAGATGGGCTAGAGAAGAGAACACCGAAGAGGGCTGAAAGAATTCATTTGTACACTGGCTACCCAAAGCGTGGTTCATCATCTCAAAGGATCTACCCTCTATAAGCAACTATGATTTTCCTGGGGTGGCAAAGTTGGCCCACCATTTGTCCATCATCGTCATCAAACAGCGTGTGCCACAGAACGGAAGGATATGTTCTACACCAGATGGGTTGAGAAAGTTGGGATCATGCCAGACAGCTGACATTCTTGATCTCTGAACTGAGGACCAGAGGAGTGGAGAGGTAGACGGAGGGATGTGATGTGCAATTTAAACTGACAATTGTACACTACTTGTCCATCTCCAGGTGAAAGGATGACACTGTTTTAACATTCACTAGACACCTTAATTACGATGATAAATAATACTAAGCTACTTAATGAACTCACGGAATAGGTTTCAAAAGTAATGTAATCAGTTCTGTTGCAGTTTGGTCAAAGCTAAAGTCTACATATAAGAATGATCAAACGTTAAGGAACTATATTAAATTTGATGACTTTGAAAGATGGCTTGGAGACCCTGCAATTCCCCTCTTTAAAACAGTCTAGACTGCAGCACATAATGATAGGAATGACAGGATGCTAAATTGTAGGCAGATCTTATGCAATCACTCTTGCGTTTTGATTTCATGTCCACCGGAATTATACTGATTCATTTCTTATTGTAATTTTCTGGTATCCTCTTAACTCCTCAGCATGAGTTTGAGTATTTTCGAGTGAAACATTGTAGATTAAGAAAGAGAAGGTCATACATTATTTCTTTAATGAGTCATTAGAAAGGCTGAACCGTAATAAGCTTGTCTGATTCTCTGTGGGGGAAAATACAAATTAAATTAGAGTAATTAATGGTACCATCGTAAATGCCACCAACACAACAGGTTTCAGCCAGGACTGCAAAACTTTCAAGCAATTCAGATCAGCCTACAAAAATATTAGTAAACTGAGTCAGTGCTATAGAAAATGACAGCAGATAACAGCTTAGCTGGTCTGCCCATCCACACCAGTTCTGCAGTTCCTTCCTTCTTCCTCAGGTATTTCAGTGCTTGTCCCAAGCTCTCTTGAATTCTGATATTATTCTCATCTCCACCACCTCTACTAGGAAGCTGTTCTATGTATCTATTCCTTAGATTGCTCCTGAATTGAACTCTTTCACCTTCATCGTATGACTTCTCATTCCAGGACATCTATTCTGTAAGGCCACTTGACAAAGTCACTTAGGGGCTGCACACGCTCAGTTCATGTGAAAGAAATGAGCATGTGCAGTGGGGTGCTGGTTTCGGCAGCTGGAAGTAAACTGCTGACTTCGCTGCAGTAGAGAATGACACGGGGAGGGGGACCCGCGGTAACTGAGGGGGCCGGGGACAGAGTCGACAGGGACAGAGCCCTTGGGGATGGGGACAAATTTTGTCCCCGTGTTATTTTCTATTTTGAAACCTGTTAATGAATGGACTGTTCTTTATATTTGAGTGATGCAGACGATGATATTTTGATTTTATGGAAAAACAAGCAAACATGCTTGCCACAAGTAGCAAAATTTGCACGGGGGATCCTGTACATTCCTGCTACCAGCACATCTTCTAAGAAGGCATTTTCTATTGTGGGAAGAACTGTGGAAGACAGGAGAGCTAGACTGAATTCTGAGATTGTTGATGACTTATTCATCCACAGATGAAAAAATCAACATGTTTTATAGAGCATATTTCTCCCCTGGGGCATACAGAATAGGTTGTATTTTGTACCCCTAGACATTTTCATAGGATGGATTAGGATTCCTTGGGGTAGTAGAAGTCAACTATTGTTGGGGGTTGGAAGGGAAGAGGGTGGTGGTGGTTGGGTGGGGGAGGTTATTATAGTTGCTGGGTGTTATTATTTTTTTCTATTTGTGATTTATAAACAACAGTTGCACAGCATATTGTTCCTTTTTATACTATAAGATTTAAATATCCTATATAATGAAACGCACCTCCAACGTTCTGAAGCTGACTCCGTGGCTGAAGCATTCCTGCGCTCTGAAAGGATGCATCCATCTAAAGTGACGTACCGTACTTTCGGGGACATCACACGCAAAAGTTGACCAACCAGAGGTGGGAGGGCGGACGTACAGCTGCGAATCGATCTACCTACCGTTCACTGGACCTGCACGCTGAGCTGTGCACGGCAGCGGAGAGATTTGGTCTGTATCGTTAGGGGCAGGGGAGACAGGAGATTCGCTGAGTGGCTGGAAGGGGGGGCAGGGGAGAGAAGAGCATCGGTGGGTGGCTGGAAGGGGGGCAAGGGAAAATGGAGAATCGCTGGGTGGCTGGAGGGGGGCCAGAGGAACAAGGAACAAGGAAAATCACTGGGTGGCTGGAGGGGGGGGGGCAAGGGAGAGAGGACAATCGCTGGCTGGCCGGAGGGGGGCAGGGGACAGAGGACAATCGCTGGGTGGCTGGAGGGGGGGGGGCAGGGGAGAGACGAGAATCGCTGGGTGGCTGGAGGGGGGGCCGAGAGAAAAGCATGCCTGGGTAGATACAGGGGGGGGGGGGCAAGGAAAAAGGATAAGCGCTGGGTGGCTGCAGGGGAGCAGGAGAGAGAGGAGAATCTCTGGGTGGCTGGAGGGGGGGCAGGGGACAGAGCAGACACACTCGCACACAGCAGTCTCACTCTCTCTCTGTCACAAACACACACTGGCACATTCACTCTCTCTCTCTCACACACACTCTCTCAAACATACACACTCTGACAAAAACCTTGCTAGCGTCTGTTTCATTTGTGTCAGAAACGGGCCTGATTTACTAATAAAGTCATAAGTGTTTGAGGCTTCTGCAGATGAGCACACAGCCCACGGGGATGGGGTGGGGACGGGGCAGGGACGGAGACAGAACCCACGGGGATGGGGCAGGGACTGAAAGAGAACCCACGGGGATGGGGTAGAGACGGAGACAGAACCCATGGGGAAGGGGTGGGGACGGGGACAAACTTTGAACCTGTGTCATTCTCTATCCTGCAGTTCAGATGGCCCAGAGGTTTCCAGCAGAGGATGTCTTCAGCTGGAAGGGCTTGTGGATCCTGTCAGCAGCACCAATGATATGGGCTGCTGCTGGGTGAGCCTGAACCTAAAGTGGGTGGATGGCTATGCCACTGCTGTGTGTTAGAACATCAGATAAAGTAGAATACTACTAGATAGAACTCATGGTGAATCCAACTACACCACATTCTCTACTGCATTAAGCAGTCTATGTGTAGTGACACCTCAGTGTTATCTGAAAAGTGCCATGTCCCCCACACCTCCAATGGTGATTTGCACATTAGCTGTTATTTAACATGGCAATTAGTGAGCATTAACAGCAAAAGTACTGCGTCAACAGGGCACTGCACTGTTCACATGCATTCATTCCCTCACTAAACTGTTAACAAAGCTGAGTAAAAAGGCCCCTTTAAGAAGGTAATTCTCTAAAGTGCACTTGTACTGCAAATAGCGCAATTCTGCCTAAGCACTTTTGTGTAAATACATGTATATATAGGCAGAATCTGGGTGGAAACTGTGCAGGACTCACGCTTACACACGTAACTTAGTTACATATCATCAGGACTTACAGAACTGAAGATATTTGTCCTAACCAGCTTTAGGGATAGCACATATTTTTGCTGTTATGCTAGTATTCTATATTGTAAACAGGGGTGTGAGGGGGGGGGGTGTCACATTCCCCCTCACCCCCACATAGAAAAACCTTTGCTGGTGAGGATGCCAAAGTCCTGCCAGCCAAAGGAATCCCCTCCTCCTTGTGTTGCTGCTGTAATGTAATGCGGAAGTTGGAGGAGTGCCTCCAGCCGGCGACTTCGAGACTCCCCGAGCATGCTCAGTTCTTGCGTGAATTGAGCACATCTGATAAGAAGTTCCAGCAGCAGCACAAAGAAGAGGGGGGCAGCTCAGGCACTAATTTCTTTGGCTGGTGGGGCTTCCACAGGAACGGAGAGGGCTTGAGCCCAAAGTAGGGGGGAGGGGGGCCAGACCCCCAAGGTCACTGTGGCTACTTCACTGATAGGAAAATAGGTGCTTTTATTCCTTTCTTGAATCAGGTGCCCAGTTATAGGATTAACTTCTCGTTTGCCTAAGTATCCTACCCCTTTCGGACTTTTTGGATTTGGCTCATGCCTTTTTCAGTCGCAGCTCAAGGCGAGTTATATTCAGGTACCGTACACCCCTTCTCTTCCTACTATTTCTGTGGTCCATTGTGCTGGCATATTAAAAGTTCGGGCAGCTGGTGCCCTCTTCCCCACCCCATCCCATTTTTCCAAAAACGTACGTCTGCCTGTCTGCTAAAATTTGGAAAACAAAGATATACGGAAGATATGGCATCAATCCAAAATTTATTCCCTCTCCCCTCACCACCTCCCCAGCACAAAGTGATTAAAAAGAGATTTAATTAGCCATAAGACCTAAAATTGGTTTGATAACAATGTCACCCAGCGTTTCTATTTCCATCCTTGCACAGATGGGGAAGACAAAGATCGTGTATCAACATTATATGTAAAACACCAAAAAGACATTCCCAGCAAAAAATAATAAATGACAGACTATCTGTCACAGGCTGGGGGCTGATTTTCAAAGCACTTAAAGTCCCATAGGTTAGTGTGTAACTTTGTAAGTCTAAGTGCTTTGAAAATATGTCTCCTGGGGCTGCTTAAGCAACATCCTCTCCTTACCCCTGGTGCTATACCACCAAATGAATAATACAATTTAATTTGAAGGACATTTAAGAGTACTGGTGGCCTCTAATTCTAATTTTAATTCCCCGCTAAATGACAGAAGCTAGACACTCTCTGATTTACGATGCACAAAACACCACCAAGCTGCTAATGGATGCAGACCAGTCTGTAGGCTAACTGCCTTCCTCAATGACATTCTGCCATAATCTCAATTAACAGTATAACCTTGTAAGGCAACACATGTTGGAAGCACACCCTCGAGCACTGGACTAAGCAGGAAACACTGATGATGCATAAGACCAAGGGAACACTGTCACTGAGAAAGCAAGAATTTCTAAGATTCTACAAGGGAAAAACAATTTTTGCTAATAGTTGAAATGTGATGCCACTCAAGTCCCTCATTTTCACATCAGTATAATGTACTTATTGATGTACAAATACCATAAAGATGTATTTTACATGTGTATGTCATTATTATTCATGTATGCTATTATTACATTCATATATATATATATATATATATATATACAGTGCACTCCATTTAAGTGCACGTCGGATAAGCGCATGCTCTGTTTAACTGCATGCCGTACTTCGGTCCCGTTTTTGGCGCCATCAATTTCTATGGGGACAAACTTCGGTTTAGCGCACCACTGATAAGTGCAAGATTCGCTTATATGCATGGACCGCTCCTCTGCAGGAAAGACTCTGCATAAGCGCGCGCACAGAATATGGAAGACGATTGGCGCTGGACAACCAACGAGATTTCAAATTTACCACCCCTTTAACAGCCACAGGCAGAATAAGCGAAAGAATGTTGTCAGAGTGTACACGGGAGTCGTCGCCGCGGAACTGTAAGTCCACCCCTGCCCCCCCCCCCAAAAAAAAAATTGCAGGGCTGGCTACACCTAGAGAGAGATCCCATTGTTACAAATTTTTTTTTTTTTTTTACATTTGTATCCCACATTTTCCCACCTTTTTGCAGGCTCAATGTGGCTTACATATATCCATTAACGGCTTTAGCCAATTCCGGTCTGAACAAATACAAGGTGATGTTTTGGTAGAATGAGGTACATGTATAGTAGGTATAATTTAAGCTGGATGCATAGGTGGATTTGTATTTGAATCCTTTGCTGCTTGGGTAGTGGAGGTTTAGGTATGATTGTGCAGATTTTGTGGTGTTTCTGATTTACCAGCACACCCCTGGAAACATCCCTTGCTCCGTACACTGTGATGGGTAAAGTTTTATTGATGTTGACAGTACATTAGTATGAATTTGCCTACCAGTCAACTACATATTTATTTATTTATTGGTATTTATTAATCACCTTTATGAAGAGATTCATATTGAAAGCTATATGCAACACACTAGTCCCATTTAGTATACAGTCTGTATTTCTATAAGAAAAAATAAAATGCGATCATTTTTTAACAGTTTCTTAAAAAATAAATTATGTTTAAAAATATTTTATATTTCCCTTGCGACATTGTTAATAATACCACGGGTCTTTTTGTCAAGGCTCATTCATTAAAGAACTGTGTTCCATTTTTAAAGGCCCGTGGTGCTGTTTTTTTTGTTTGGACTTTAGTTTGTACTTCGTTCCCTCTCTTTTGTTATATGACATTGTTAATAATGAAATATTTAGGATTTTGTTTTTTGTTTAGCTGTGAATTTTAGTATTCAGCACGTCACACACATTAACACGGTCTGTTACATGTGTGGTTGAGAATCACTGCTCTAACCATAAGGCTAATCCTTCGCTTACATGCGTATCCTGCCATTTCGCAAACCTATACATAGGCACTAACAACATGGGCCTTAATCCCTTTATTTTTTCAAATTCTAAGGGGAAATAAGCATCAGGGACTAAGGAAGAGAACTCCATTAATCCCTCCTGTTAAAGGCAAGCCCAACTAAATACATTTTAGAAACCTGTACACGCAAGGGTGCAGTTGTAAATCCCGGATGTTGATCCACTGGGACATACATATACTTGATCACCCTTTCTGAAATGGGGAATAAGCATGTACCGTATTTTTCGGACTATAAGACGCACTTTTTTCCCCCCAAATTTGGGAGGAAAATGGGGGGTGCGTCTTATAGTCCGAAGGTAGCGAGTTCCCTCCCTCCCTCCCCCCGAGACTTCAATTCTCGGCGGCCATTTTGAATCTCGCCGAGACCGTCAGGCAGCATACAGGAGGACGGAGAGCAGCGCGCTGGGCAGGAAAGAGGGGGCTCTTTCCTGCCCCGACATCACTAGACCACCAGGGAACATCGCGTGACGTGAGTAGGGGAGAAGTGGTGACAGGGCCGGGGGGAGGGCGATCCCGAACTCGGACAAGATGCACCGGAGCACCTAGGTTTTAGAGGAGGGAAAAAGGAAAATTTTTTTTCCCAATTTCCCTCCTCTAAAACCTAGGTGCTTCTTATGGTCCGGTGCGTCTTATAGTCCGAAAAATACGGTAGGTAGCATATAGTATATATTTTATTACACTTTCTATTCCACTTGGCTTAAAAAAGATCTTAGTCATGCTCTAGCCTTGTTCAACCCCCCCCCCCCCCCGACGTACGCTACAAGTAGTGCAGATATACATGTGAAAATGCACAAATGCCAAGTTTTTTTTATGCGATTTACAAATATCAACCAAGTAAATACTTGTACAGCAATGTGATAAAAATAAGACAATAATAAACAAAGAAATGAAATCATACATCAATAATCTAAATACAAACAAAATATCACTCAAGTCCACAAATAATGATCCAAGATGACGGAAAAGAGATAATCTAATAAAAAAGAAAACTTGTTGAGAAAAATAATCTGATGTGCCTGAGAATACAGCTAGCTTCATGAAGAGTTAGCTTCCTACTAGCTTTCTAACATCAGGTTTCGTTAATTTATGTGATATACATGTGTAAATAGTGAATAGGATTTCTAAAATAGGGGCCTTAATGTACTTAACATTGTTTAGTACTACTTAAATTTAATTTGTAGTTTGTGCTTCCCCTCATGCCTCAGGGGCATCAAGCACAACAAAATAGAGTCCGTAAATAATCATTAGTATTCAGGTCCATCCCCCCCCACCCCCCCCCCAAAAAAAGAAATCATATAGCAAATAGAAAATGCAATGCAACTTACCATCGATCCCAAGAACTCCCTGGTTTTTGTTCTCTGGACATGGCTCAAACTGATTAACAATTTCTAGGCAGTAGTCTTTGCTCACATTGGCCATCTGAAAAGAGGAATAAATAAGCCACATCACCTATATCATTCCATAGGGTTGCACAGTTCAGTTCTTCTAACATCAATCTCATTCTGAAGCTAAAACTGCCCCTCCCTTCTAGCCAATTAAATTCTCATCTCTGCCAATCACTGTCAGATTCAATGTGAAGTGAGAAAGATTTGTTGACACCACTCTGATTATCATCGATAAAACATTGAGACCATGTTCGCCTCTAGGTCATTTGCTTTGGGAAGCATTACCCTTTAGATGCATTTATCACATGGAACACTTTAGAGTACCTTTGATGATATGCTGGGTGCACAGTAGGAGGCATGATATATTCTATCTACACAACAGAATCATGGATTGAAAGGTTCAGGTTAATCAGACGATGTCATTTCGTAGAGATCATTCAAATACTTAACCGTCTCCCTGACCTTATGTGCAACTTTCGTTAAATTAGTCACCTTATTTTCTAACTCCTCTTACTCTCTTACCTATCTAAATGTTCCATCTTTGCTTATACCCTACACTGTCAATTAAAATGTTCTATCACGTATCGTGTTGACATTGTAACTAGTATACTATGCCATACTTTGTGGTGTTATTTGAATATTTTTACTGCTATAATTGTCCATTGCTCATGTTTGATTTATTCATACTGTACACCGCCTTGAGTGAATTCCTTCAAAAAACGGTAAATAAATCCTAATAAATAAAAATAAATAAATAAATAGTCAAACACTCCATGTCAGGTTCTGTTCAATGCTTATTGATACAACATTACAAATAAATATTAAAGAGGGAAAAATGCAAATGGTATTATTGAAACCATCAAGCGGAGGCTACAGCAGAAGGCAAGGGATGGCCAACTTTAAAAATGGAATGAATGCTGTGTTACTTGCATTTTAAAAGAAAAATAAGACTGGAAGTGTATACTGGAAAGGCATTCTTTACCTTCAATAGTTATTTTTAAGGGACCAAGTACAATGGGGGGAGGGGGCGGCAGATATAAGGTGTGCGTGTGCACAGGAGTGGTTAAGCAGGCTCCCATTAGAGTCATAGGCCAGGGAAGGGGATATGCTAGTATATATAGCTGTCATTATAGTGGCTGAATTAAACTCTTGCATCCGCATCACCAGAGGATCATCTGGCTGGGGCATCACTGGTTGGCACCAGTTAGACTGGCTACAGTCAAGCTTATGGCCTCCAATCACTGTGAGAGATGGAAGAGTTTCAGACTAGAGCAGGGTCCTCGGGACTCACCCAGGCACTCACGTTTTTGGATACCCACAATAAATATGCATGAGATACATTTGCATACAGTGGAGGCAGTGCATGCAAATTTATCTCATGTCTATTCATTGTGGATACCCTGAAAACAAGACTGGCTATGTGTATCCCGAGGACCGGGTTGAGAACCCCTGGTGAAGATGATGCGTTTGGATTGGCGTCTGCCACCATTGGGATGCGTGCTCACGTGCTGCAGCCGACACAGGAATGCATGCAAGTTGAAAAAAGGGTGAATGCAGTTCTGCCACGAGCTTCTTCCATCCATGGAATTTTACATGTGTAATTTCTTGGCGATGGGATTTTATATATGTGATTTTCTACCAGTGAGATTTTACAATTGTCAATTGTCCACATGTGCAAATGAAAGGACAACGCCAAATTCCATTTGCACAAGCATAAGATATTGCTGAACTGCTATAGACCTTCACTGCAGTGAACTAGAACTTGGGAACATTATTCATACTACCAGTTGTTTTGGTCATTCCTACGAACCTTTATGCGCAGGCATGCATTGCATTTCATGGATTAGAAAACAAAGCGGCAAACCGGTTTACAAGGTCCAATATGGAACTGAAGAAAGAAGCAGACCGTAGGAAGGAAAACAGTTCCTTTATTGGCAGGGGGCATAGCCAGACACCCAATTTTGGGTGGGCCTGGGCCCAAGATGGGTGGGCAGAAGAACTCTGCCTTGACCTACAAGTGATTTGGTCTCTCCCTCTCTCACCTGAATGCCATATGGTCGCTCAAATATCCCCCCTCCCCCGCATACCTTTTAAATAGCAGATTTTCACCAGCAGCAACTAATACACACTGCTCATGTTGGCCCCACAGCCTTCTCTCTGATGCAAATTCTTGTTTCCGCATAGGTGGGAATACATCAGAGGGAAAGCTGTGCGGCCGGTGAAAACAGTATCAGTCGCTGCTCGCTGCAGGTGAAGATCTGCTATTTAAAAGATATGAAAGAGGGACAGTTGTTGGGAGTTTTTGGCTGGTGGGGCTTGGGGATCCCTGTCAGCCACATCATAGGTGTGCTGCTACTGGGTGGACCTGAGCTGAAAGTGGATGGGCCTAGGCCCACCCTTGGTTACGCCACTGTTTATTGGTATTTCAAAGCTCCCAGGGTTTACAATCCAATGCCCAACATCGTCATGGCCATGTTTTGCCAACAATACAGGCTGTGTCAGGGGCAAGTAAAACCAGCTGATGTGAAGCAACAAACTTCACCAGTGCTGATTACCAACGTGTGTCTGCCTGGGTTCCTTTGATATCCTGGGAGCTTTGGAGCACTAATAAAGGAGATGTTTTTCTTCATACGGTCTGCTTCTTTCTTCTGTTCTAGCATTTCATGGATACAGTATAATAGACAGCACCCTCCACCTCAACAGTGTTATACTTCACTGAACTTGTCTGTAAATCTCAACTGAGCTGGATCAGAACAGGATTAAATATAAACCTGGATTAGCAGCAGTTTCATTCTACTAGGTTTAAAAAAAAAAAACCCACTGCCGACTCAAAGGCAGCAATTAAGCTCTCAAATATGACCAAAGAAAATGACAGTAGCGAGGTGCTTGAAACACATTTATTGCTGAAGCAGATTTACAAACTACATTGTGTATTACATTCTATTAGCCAAATGGATTTATGCTAAATTGAAAGCTTCACAAGTGTCTGACACATGCAGGGATGGATGCTGTAAACGGTGCCTAAAAAAAAATCAGCACAGCAAAAAAAAAAAAAAGCTTAAGCGGTATTCTATAAGCAGCGCCTAAAGTTTAGTACGGTTTATAGAATACTACTTAAGCGAAGAGGTCACGCATAAATTTAGGTGCCCACCATTTGCACCAATGAAAATGTGGTGCAAATGTCTAAATTTAGCACAGATATAACTAATATCCAAACCAGGAGAAAAGCTACCAAAGAAAAAAATTCAAAATATAGTATTGGCTTTGTCAAACTGTTATAACGTTCTTTATATATTATTAAATCTTTATTTTGGTTTTATTTTGTTTTTTTTTTGAGAGTACCCTCTGATGTTCCCACTCAGTCTGGCATTCAATAATTATGGCTCCCTGGTGGTTCAGCACTTCATTCATCAGGTTACTCTTTTTTTATATATATATATCGCGTGCTTATATTCATATGACTTAATAACTCATTTCACCATTTCACAAAACAGCACCGCGTTAACCAATACTAATAATACTTGTAAACAATTCATAAGGATTGCACGTATCTTATTGTCCACGTGCACCCTGGCTTGCTGAGTTGTGATAATAAAATTGAAAACACCCAGCTGCCTTCCCCTGAATACGCCCAAAATTCTTTCTTCAGGGACTCGGGTTAAAGCATTAGATTACGGCATCTTCCTAATATCGACTTCCTTCTCGCCACAGAGCACCAATGTTCTATAATTACATGCATAACTCAAAACCAGGCCCCGATCCACCCCATAACACCCATGACCCCCTCCCCCCTTACCATTTCCATACCCCCTTTTTCGGGCCATGCATAAATTTTAGGCATGGATACTGTGCCTACATTTACATGCACAAGTGCCAATTAAATCAAATTGATGCCAGTAATTGTTAGAAAGCCAATTATTGGCACTAATTGGCTCACTGTTCTTTTAAATTGTGCATGCAAAGTTTTGGTGACTTTTATATAATTAAGGGGACAGTGTATTACGCAGTTAATGTGGGAATTAGTGTGGGCATGTGTTAACACATACTAACAGTAAAGACATAAGCATCACACTTAGCATGCACTAATTCCTGCATTAATTAATAGAGAATGGGTGGGGACTACACCTTACACAACATCTTGGTGAAGGTTAATTTAACACAATAGTTAACATGGAGCATTTTCTGCCAGCTCAATAGGTGGTAGATGCATGTGCCTTATCTGCACAACTCGGGCATTGGGCACACACTCAGACATATCAACCCCTCCCCTTCAATACCACACTAAAGCCGTATCTTCGATAGAATTGTATTTATTTTGGCCGCAGCCAGGAACATCAAAATTGTTACAACTTAAACAAATTACATTACATCTTCTAATAATCATTATGCCAGCATTTGCATTTCTACCCGGGTACACAGCTTCTACACGTCGTTGCATATTCTGGGCCACAGGCCAAGCCGTACCAAGCCCTTGTGGCCCCCTGGGCTGTTTTCCAAGCACCCGACGTCACTTGGTGTCTCCCATTGAAGGAGGCACCTACCACATTTACAAAACGACGTTCTAGGCCTCCCAGCCGTCGAAGCCAGGAGACAAGCTGTATACACGTTGTTTCCTTATAACATGGCTGCTCACATGCAAGCCTACCATTTGCATCAACTTGATAACTTTCCACATAACTCTTTCTGCAGCAGTAGTTACCCAAAACTTGTAACTGTTAAGTGTCAAGCTGCTGTGTACCCATTGCTGGCTGTGCGTAAACATTGTAGCCTAACGCCTTGCTGCGACAAACCTTGCCTCTCCAGTGGGTGGGCGGGTGGGTGTTGCTCTTCTCCTGCCTCCAAATTCAAAAGGACTTCTTGTGCATTTCGAACTCCTCTCTCCTCCTCCCTTGCTCCTCCCCTTCTTTCCTGCCCCCTCCCCTTGCTACCCCTTGTTTCCCTCCCACTACTACCTCTGCTCTCTAGCTGGCCCTCCCTGTACCCTCCCCCACCTTTCTGTCTTCGCTGGCCTTCAGCCCGGTTGTGGGTGCCCCCCCCCCCCTTTAATGGGTGTGCCTGGTTCTATCCAAACCATGAGCCAACACCCCAAATGGGGTTGCAAAATCCTCATCAGGGATTACAACTAGGCTGGGTCAAAGTACTACACAAATAGAGAGGGCAATACAGCATACACAGAAAGTATACAAAGAAAAAAGCAACACTGGGCCCTCAAGACTGGGACAATCGAAGTTCTTTATTAATGACCCGACACGGGCTGTGTTTCGGCACTAAACAGCACCTGCCTCAGGGGTGAAGGAGGGACACAGTAAGTTTTTAAGTGTACGAAAGGGCTCTCCATAGAGCTGCATCTTCGCTATTGTGGCGGACGACGACTTGCTTATTTCACGCTGGGGCATCGAATTAACTTCAAGCACATCTTACTGTGTCCCTCCTTGACCCCTGAGGCAGGTGCTGTTTAGCGCCGAAACACGACCTGTGTCGGGTCATCAATAAAGAATTTCGATTGTCCCAGTCTTGAGGGCCCAGTGTTGCTTTTTTGGGTCAAAGTACTGTCATTGTTGGCCCACGCATCACTAGGCATTCACCAGCTACACGGGGGTGGGGGGGTGGGGGGGGAGTACAGCAGCATTGCAGCTGATGCTGCAAGGAGGGCTGGGGTTTACGGGTTTGTCTGTGGGTGCTAAAAAGGGGCAAGTACTGCCATACAGAATAGATAAGGTAAAGCCCAGAATGTCTCTAAAGGAGGAGTATGATAAGGAGATGGTCATCATTTATAGATATGTTGAAATCAGATGGGAAGGATTAAAATGAGTAACTAGTTCTAAACTCTGAGAAAAGAAGCTTGATGCTTGCTGTCCATATCTGTAATTCATGGGGTGGGAAAGACGTTAAAATGTCTAAGGTGCATGTCTAGATTTCTATATGGATGTGGTTTAACAAATATCAATAAAAAAATAAATCATCCCAAAAATGCTTTTCCTTGCTTTTCTGTAGCACTTTTGTTAAAAATCAGATTTGTTAGTTTCCAGTTTGGAGGACAGTTCTAAAATTTTGAAACTATCCCAGGTGGTTCTCTTTCCCTCTCTTTCTCTGTGTGTCTCTCAGAAATTACCCTGCTATTTCAAAATACCTTTAATCCAGGCGTAGAAATTTGGTACTGGGAAGGACTTACTTATGCTCAGCACCTATGTTGTGATGAGAAGGTTGAGCCCTTTAATAAGACTGCATTAATTCGAGATTCCTGTGAGCCCCTGTTTTTACCTTCAAATTACACACGTGCATGAACTTTGCAGTCCATGGTAGACTAGTTTGATTTCAAGGAAGGTAAACAATTTCTAATTGGCTCTTTGCTCTGATCAAGTTAATCCTGGAATCATGTGACTAATGTGCAATAGGTGTGTTTAAAGGGCTAGTTGTGGTATCAAACACCTCTTCATATTACCTACACATTGACCCTCAGATTCTATATAGTGTGACCGAAATTGCACATGCAAATCCAGTCATATTATTTATTTATTGACTACTAGTAACGAAGGCCCGTTTCAAATCGCAATGAAACGGGCGCTAGCAAGGCTCGCCTCCGTCCCTTTGTGTCTCCGTGTGTCGCCGCCGGCCCCCCTGCAGCCTCCGTGCGAGAGCTACAGTGCAGTACAACGTTGGAGCTGAGAATGTGCTCCGCCCTCAACGTCATAACGTTTTGACGCGAGGGCGGGGCCTAGAGACTGTGATTTTCGTGGCTTCAGAGCTTCGAACTTACAAGCCTGGCTTCAGTGACGTCAGTGCAAATAGAACGTTGAGGGTGAGTTTTATATGTATAGATATTTGTATCCCACATTTTCCCACCTCTTTGCAGGCTCAATGTGGCTTACAGAATACCGTAATGGCTTACACCATTTCCGGAATGAGAAATACAGAATATTATTGCATTTAAGGAACAGAAACTATAATAAAAAATTAGAAGTAGATAAGATAAATATGCAATTCATTTCAGTTATTTGAGAGCAAGGGTAATGTATAACGTTCAATAATGAAAATTTGATAAAGTAAACAAATAAAAGAGTACAATAATATCTTGTTCTGGTAAAAGTTTTGATGTCATTACATTATATTATGGATTTGCGCACATAATTCAATTACTTAACAAGTCAATCGGTGCTGATACTGGTCACTTAACAAGCAATTATTGATATAACTGACATCAAATTAGAATTTATGTGCACAACTTGCTAGACATATTCTGTAAAGTGGTGTGCGTAAATTCTAACGCGGGCTGCCAAAAATGGGACATGACCATGGGCATGGAACGGACAGACTGTGGTTATTCTCAAAATCTTTGTGCATGGTTATAGAATACATCTACTCTGTACCTAACTTAGGAGCTGGTATTTACACCAAGTTTTATATGGCATAAATGGATGTGCCTAAAGTTAGGCACAGTTCAACAAATCGATAAATCACCTAGATCTGAACAATGTCCATTGAGACGGTGCGGAATTAACTTATATCCAAATATTCCCAGTTTCCCATTAAACTCATTAATAACTCAAACATATGGTGAGTGTTGTGAAGAATTTTCAGATTTTGTGCTCCTTAATTGCTAAACTTGAGTTTTTTAAGCAATTAGATGCAAATCCTCATTGACCCATTAGCATGTGAAACAACTTCTTTTTCCAAAACATTTTTTTCTTTCATAATTATTTTTACTGCTTTTTCACCTCCATTTTTTTCAAAAACATCACCTATTCCCTTGCCACTAGGAACTAATTCTTAATTTGGACTGATGCACTCTGTTAAACATATTTAGCTACTTAGCTGGTAACTGACAGCAAACTGTAAGCACAGGAACCTCAACCGACTTGGCCGGGTTTCGCAACTTTGTCAGGGTGGAGGTCCTTTCTATCCTTCTCCTAACATCCTCTTCATCTTTGACAAAATGGCTGCAATTAAGATCCTTCACAACACTCACCATATGTTAGAGTTATTTATTTATTTGGATTTTGCTCACACCTTTTTCAGTAGTAGCTCAAAGTGAGTTACATTCAGGTACTCTGGATTTTTCTCTGTCCCAGGAGGGCTCTCAATCTAAGTTTGTACCTGAGGCAATGGAGAGTTAAGTGACTTGCCCAAGATCACAAAGAGCAGCAGTGGGATTTGAACCGGCCACCTCTGGATTGCAAGACCGGTGCCCTAACCACTAGGTCACTCCTCCACTAGGCACGGCCGCTGAGTGTGTTCTATAAACCATGCCAAAATCTAAGTGCAGTTCATAGAATATGCCTAGGTGGAAATATTTTCGGCGCTGATTTTTCAGGCGCCATATAAAGAATCTAATCCAGAATGGAGAATTCAATATTATTTTTTTTATACAAAAGTTTATTTATAACAATTTTGATCAAGTAAATAAACTTGTACAGAATACTGATATTAAGCAAGAAAAAAAAGTATTAGATCAAAAATGAAAAGGCAATCTTTACTCGTCCACAATTATAGGATCCAAGAATACAATAATGGGGTAGAAAAGAAAAGAAAATAACAATAAAGAAAATATACTGGTAGTGCCTCATAGTGCAAATACTTGAGAGAACCAGGAAGACAGAGAGTTACAAAGGTTCAAAGAAAACATCTTTAACAGAAAGATATCCAACAACACGTTTACATAGATATCTAAAGAAAAAAGTTGTACCAAGCTGAAGTACTCCTGGTCTCATAAGCAGAAACTGTTTACGCCTCTTCTGGGTTTCTCTTGCAACGTCGGGAAAAACTTAAGTCCCAAAAAAGTTCTCTCTCTGTTTTTAAAGAATAATCTTAATAACCAGTTCTTATCGGGTTTCAGAGCCACAATTGTAACCAGCGTTGCTGGAATAGCAACGTCGGTATCTGATGTTTCCAAAATCTCTGAAACATTCAAAGGAGTTCCTTCCCGATCTCTATCTTGCTAGCCCTTCACGGACTTCTTAGGCAAATAATACACTTGAGCAAAAGATGGCATTTTCTCCTCCTCAAGTTCGAGAATCTCCTTCAAATATCTTTTCAACATGTCTCTAGGCAAAAGTAGTAAACACCTGAGGAAAATTAATAAAACTAAGGGTTACAACTCCTAGCATAGTTCTCAAGTGATTCTGAATTTAATCTCAAATTTGAGATGTCCTGAACAATTGTAGTTGGAACTCTCTGTATATCAATAAAGTCTTTCTCTAATTTTTCAAGACAACTTGCAATCACATGTACAATTTTATCTTCTATCTGTGTAATTTTTTGCTCCAGCTTCTGAAGTTGAGTACAGAGTGTTCTACCCAGTTCTGTAATCAGCACCTGCAATGCATCAAGAGTAACCTCGGTGGGTTTAATTATAAGAAACTCCGGTAATGGCTGATAAATTACCTGCTGAGAGGAATCACTCTTTGCTGCCTTCGTAGAGCCAAACTCCTCGCCTGGGGTGGATAAACAGATAGCAGCAGTTTCTTCAGGCTCTCCTGATAACAGCCAGACAGTTGTTCCAAAGCTTCTCTTGGCACCAAAGTCATGGCAGTCTCTAGCCGTGCTGGTGTTGACGGCATCATCGGCGAACTGCTGGAACATGGTTGCGGGGGGAGGAGCTCTCCGCTCTGGAGTTATGGTGATCAAGCCCTGGAGATACTGTAGGTTCCCCTTCCATACCTCTTGTCTCAGACAGGCTTCCCTCTCACAGGGAAGGGTTATTTCAACTGGGCTTAGCACCTCCAATAATTTTGAAAAGTTGGCTAATCTGGCGTAGGCTGGTTGAGACGCCAAGGGGAATGGAGAGCAGACTGCGAAGGAACATGCACTAGGTAGGTATGATGGACTGCCGAAATATAGGAGCTGGTGCCATCAGAAGTCCTTTTGGTGGAGCAGTAGCTCCCCTGGGACCCCACCTAGCTATGCCTCTATCCTCTGAGCTTATTGCACCCTCGATTCTCCTCCAAAATGTATCCTTTGGTTTAAGGAAAAAGGTAGAGGCCAAGAGGAGCTCCTCAAAGCACACCAGCACTTGCAGAGAATTTATTATTATTTTAAATGCTCTAGATTGGTCTTTAATACGGAATAATGTAAATGAATGTGTGTCATTGATGTGTTATAAAAAGGAAATAGCTCTTTGTTCTCTAATCTTATAATCTTACTGGGACAAGACAGTTTATTTATTTATTTGTTACATTTGTATCTCACGTTTTCCCACCTATTTGCAGGCTCAATGTGGCTTACATAGTACCGTAAAGGCGTTCGCCCATTCCGGCATGAACAAATACAAAGTGATATTGTGGTAGAATAAGGTTCATGTGTAGCAGACATATTAGGGAATCATGGAGAGGAAGAGTTTTTTATGTCCATTACGAGCTTTGGTTTCGTTGTGTTGCAGGGTTCAGGCATTTAAGTTGGGTCGGTAGGGTATGCCTTTTTCTGAAAAGATGGGGGGAACCTGTATAAGTTATTTTTCTTTGGTGCGCAATTGTTGGGTGAGTATTTTAGGCTGTCCTATTTTTAAGTAGTGTTCTTTTACTGTGCTTTTAAAAATTGTATATTGACTGTAAACTGCCATGATCTCTGTTAGCCATTTTTTTTTTTATTTGTACCCCGCACTTTTTCCCACTCATGGCAGGCTCAATGCAGCAGGCAATTGAGGGTTAAGTGACTTGCCCAGAGTCACAAGGAGCTGCCTGGACCGGGAATCGAACTCAGTTCCTCAGTTCCCCAGGACCAAGGTCCACCACCCTAACCACTAGGCCACTCCTCCACTGTTGCTACTGTTTGAGATTCTACATGGAATGTTGCTATTTCACTAGCAACATTCCATGTAGAAGTTGGCCCTTGCAGATCACCAATGTGGCCGCGCAGGCTTCCGTTTCTGTGAGTCTGACATCCTACATGGAATAGCAACATTCCATGTAGAAGTTGGCCCTTGCAGATCACCAATGTGGCCGCGCAGGCTTCTGTTTCTGTGAGTCTGACGTCCTACATGGAATAGCAACATTCCATGTAGAATCTCCAATAGTAGCAACATTCCATGTAGAATCTCCAATAGTATCTATTTTATTTTTGTTACATTTGTACCCTGCGCTTTCCCACTCATGGCAGGCTCAATGCGGCTTACATGGGGCAATGGAGGGTTAAGTGACTTGCCCAGAGTCACAAGGAGCTGCCTGTGCCTGAAGTGGGAATCAAACTCAGTTCCTCAGTTCCCCAGGACCAAGGTCCACCACCCTAACCACTACGTCACTCCTCCACTCATTATTTTATTATTATTATTTTAAATGCTCTAGATTGGTCTTTAATACGGAATAACGTAAATGAATATGTGTCATTTTTAAGCAGTTTTAAACTGTTTTAAGCAGTTATCTTATGCGGTTGAGGGTTGAATATCAGCAGTTAACCACATAAGTGCCAACTCTGCCCCAGAATTCTCACAAGTTCACCAGTATAAATAAGTAGAAAACCAGACCAAAACCAGTGAAGCGCTATGCAGTTTTATTAAATCAAGCGTCCGACATGGCCACATTGAGCCTGCCATGAGTGGGAAAGCGCGGGGTACAAATGTAACAAAAAAAAACCCAAAAACATTTCGCCCTTAGGCTGCATCAGGGGCAGAAACTATAGGAGATACAAGACAAACGTTCCCCTAATACCAATAGCTTGTCCAAAAACAGCAGCATTTGTTTCCTACAAAGAGCACTTTCATCGTTTTGAATATCGGTTGGACTATACAGTATAAGAAGTCAAATTCCTACTGTATCTTATTTATTTAGATTTTGTTCACACCTTTTTCAGTAGTAGCTCAAGGTTAGTTACATTCAGGGAAACTGGGTATTTCCTTGTCCCTGGAGGGCTCACAATCTAATTTTGTACCCGAGTTAATGGAGGGTTAAATGACTTGCCCAAGATCACAAGGAGCAGAAGTGGGATTTGAACCGAGCAAATCTGGATGTGAAGACTGGTGCTCTAACCACAATGCTACTCCTCCTCTCAATGAAAAGGTGTGATCTAAATCCAAATAAATAAATAAAGTATGCCTAACTATCTGTCTTGGGCCAAAATAACTCTGAAAATGAAATGGAATGGGCCTAAATTTGGCAAGGAAGAAAAAGTCCTTCAAAAAGTGACCCAATGTATTTTTCTGGAAGGGACAATTCTAGCAGCTGTGGCATAGAAAGATAGGAGTTGCTACTGACTGCTATGTGTACTGCCTACTAGTGGTGGAAAAATGCAGCAATATCTGTTTAATCTCACACTTGTTAGTCGCCACCCAAGTTTCAGCCCTTTTTATAAATAAAAATTCTAATTCTAGCTAAAGGACGGTGGGGGTAGTTGGGTTCCACATACACACGAGGTGGCCCCATTGGTTTATTCAACATTTTTGACGTCTGAATGGTTGGAAATTACTTCTATTCGGTCTTCTTGATTGAAGTTTGACTTTTAGGTTAATGGGATAACTGCTCAGTTTCATCCGATTCCAAGCCGTTGTCACTGCAATTGATTTGAACAAGACACACCACAGCTCTGTTCTGGAAGACTGAATCCAAATTAAATGCAAAGGACAAGTTGATGAGATTGTATCTATTCAAAGCCTCTCAAGGCAAGATGAAACAATACAACTGAATCTGTGGTCCATGTTGGGCACAGTACATGTATATTTAAACATTTATTTACTAGAAAACTCTATTTATTTATTTTCTGTTTCCTTCTGCGTTGGCATGTCAATTTCTTGTATCTGAGAAATACAGAATGAAAAAAAAAAAGGCTTTTCCAGCTCTGTAACATGCCAATATGTGGCAGCCAACTAACGAGAGCATGGGCTACAAATTACTGACCAGATAACAGGCTGCTGCTGTAATCCATACCACCATCACTCCCTGCTGTTACAATTGCCCTGCTTCTCACAGTAACTGAGCACTAATAGGGTATTTGAAATATGCCATTGGCGTTTCACTGGAAGAACGACTCATCAAGAAAGAAAAATTGCATTTTTCTAACAGAATACACTAACTTGAGGAATGTTCTTCTAAACCCCATATTTATTGGATTAACAGAAAACAAAGTTACAAAAATGGAGCGAGAACAACAGGCTAGGATTTAGAAAAGGAAGGATAAAGAGAGAGGTTGGAAGAAGAAAATCTGTAGATTCTGACCACACAGGGGTTGATTTTCAAACAATTGTTAACCTTTGACGTTAACCAGATAACGTGAATGCTTGAATGTTTGAGGCCTCTAATTGCTTAATTTTTGGCTGGATAGATCAATGTTGACCACACTTAACTGGAGAAAAGGTTTACCTTAAAATTAACCAGATAATGCAATCTGGTTAATTTCAAACTGGTGGATCATACCCCTCTGGAGGTAATTTCATAAGCAAATTAAGCACATAGAATGGCATTTTACATCTTTTAAGTGATTCCAAATTGTCTCTGTAAGATGGATATGCATAAATTAAGCGATAAGAGACCATAGCACCCATACTGATGTAATATAAGGGCAGCTCCATAACAGGGCAGCCATATTTACATGCCACTTCAGTTTATAAGTACCGTATTTTTCGGACTATAAGACGCACCGGACCATAAGACGCACCTAGGTTTTAGAGGAGGGAAATAGGAAAAAAAAATTTTCCTTTTTCCCTCCTCTAAAACCTAGGTGCTCCGGTGCGTCTTGTCCGAGTTCGGGATCGCCCTCCCCTACTCACGTCAGCGATGTTCCCTGGTGGTCTACTGACGTCGGGGCAGGAAAGAGCCCCCTCTTTCCTGCCCAGCGCGCTGCTCTCCGTCCTCCTGTATGCTGCCTGACGGTCTCGGCGATATTCAAAATGGCCGCCGAGAGTCTCGGCGGCCATTTTGAATGTCGCCGAGACCGTCAGGCAGCATACAGGAGGACGGAGGAGGACGGAGAGCAGCGCACTGGGCAGGAAAGAGGGGGCTCTTTCCTGCCCCGACGTCACTAGACCACCAGGGAACATCGCTGACGTGAGTAGGGGAGGGCGATCCCGAACTCGGGGGGAGGGCGATCCGGAATCGCTACCTTCGGACTATAAGACGCACCCCCCATTTTCCTCCCAAATTTTGGGGGAAAAAAGTGCGTCTTATAGTCCGAAAAATACGGTATATAGAATATTGTCTCTATAATGGGTAAGTGTACACCTATGCATGAATGTGGCAGCAAGACAGCTAAGTGCTAATCGATAAGGGTGCGTATTAGCGGTATAGGGCTAGATTCTATATATAACCCTGAATTCTGTACAGCGCACTTAGAGATCCGTGCCAAAATCCAGGCGTAGTCTATAATAGCGCGCGTAACTTAATTTTCTTAACAAGCTAATCAGTGTTGATAGCAAAACTTACTAATTGGTAATAATTAGAATTTACGTGCACAACTCGCTAAGCATATTCTGTAATAAGCCACTGTGCCTAAATTCTAATGCACGCAATTCAAAGGGGGTGTGGTTATGGGCAGGGAAATGAGCATTTTGTGCAGCGCTGCGTATGCCTTGTAGCGCTATAGAAATGCTAAATAGTAGTAGTAATAGTAGCATTTTGTGGGTGGTTCAAAATTTCTACACATAGTTTATGCATATGCCTTGTTCTACTGGAATACTGTATTGCTACATTGGTAAAATGCATTAAAAAGTTCAGATGTTGGCATTCTCTTCAAATATATTTTATCAAAAGAGGAATGTCGCAAACATATAACAGTAGATTGATCAATAGAATCAATGTTCTGTGCAAAATCCCTCATGGCATCTAGAGACAAAAATAGATTTTATCATCTTGGAAGGGAGAACTTTTTTCATGAATATTATATAAGAACTTAAGTGTTGCCATACTGGGACAACCAAAGGTCCTCAAGCCCAGTATTCTGTTTCCAACAGTGACTAATTCAGGTCACAAGTACCTGGCAAGATCCCAGATATTATGCTGCTTATCATAGAAATAAGCAGTGGATTTTCCCAGGTCCATCTTAATAATGGCTTATGGACTTTTAAGGAAATTATCCAAACCTTTTTTAAACCCTGCTAAGGTAACTGCTTTTACTACATTCTCTGGCAATGAATTCCAGAATTTAATTACACACTGAGTGAAGAAATATTTTCTCTGGTTTGTTTTAAATTTACTACTTAGTAGCTTCATTGCATGCCCCCTAGTCCTAGTATTTTTGGAAGAGTAAACAAGCAATTCACATCTATCCACTCCACTTATAGACCTCTATAATATCTCCCCTCAGCTGTCTTCTCCAAGCTGAAATGCCCCTAGCCGCTTTAGCCTTTCCTCATGGGGAAGTAATCCCATCCCCTTTATCATTTTTGTTTCCCTTCTCTGTACCTTTTCTAATTCTACTATATCTTTTTTGAGATGCTTTTCAATTAAAAGAGAGAGAACATGTGTCTATCTAAGGTGAAGTATCAACTAATTGTTGTATATTCTATCCACTCATGAAGGTTAAAGTTTATGGATATTCTCTCTCTCTCTCTCTGTGCATATATATATACATACATCCAAACACACACTTTTTTAAAAGTACTTTGAGAAGAAAAAGTAAAACAAAAAAAAAAAAGTAAAACAAAAAAAAAAAAAGAAAAAGAAAAAGATTGATGTGGTAGAAAAGAAGGTATATAGCCTTTTTCTAATTCTGATATTAAAACTCAAGAATATGACAAAAAAGGGAGACTTAGGAAGTATTGAAAAATACTTTTTAAATTGTTTTTCCTTTCAACGTTTCATACCTATAATCATTTTTGTACACAATAAAATGAAATAAAACAAAACAAAATGAAATTTTGCTCTCTTCGTGACCTTTCAGATTTGAAAGGACATAAAACCACACGTAATCTGAATGATTGAACTTCTTTATAGCATGCAACCACAGATGCACTGGGAAAGGGAAGGGGACGAGATTTTGGATTTGGTTCACAGGAGAGTTACATTCAGATACAGTATGTATTTTGCTGTCCCTGGAGGTCTTGACATCCAAGTTTGTTCCTAACTTGCCCAAGATCAAAAGGAGGCACAGTGAGATTTGAACCCTGTCTTCTCTGGTTTTCAGCCCACTGCTCTAACTATTAGGCTGTACCTAGACCAGGCTCTTCACTTTCTAGAACTACAATCTTTTGGAAATGATTATTTCTAGTTTGTGCAATACGAGGGAAAAATTCTCTCTGTTACAAGAGTATGTTATATTTCCTGCAGTTTCTTTAAGGATGAAGAACTAGATTATAAGTTTTCAATATTTCATCTTGAAAGGAGTCGTCCTGATGGGACCAATGCCAGTCCTACATCAGGCCTCTAAATCTAGGAAGCCCATATAACTTGATTACACACAAGAACAAAAAACAATGGACAGTATTTAAATAGTAAAAGCAAGAAGGAAACATGCCTTTTCTGTCCATCTCAAGAACAGACATGCAGTTAAGTAATGCCACACTGGGAAAAGACCAAGGGTCCATCGAGCCCAGCATCCTGTCCACGACAGCGGCCAATCCAGGCCAAGGGCACCTGGCAAGCTTCCCAAACGTACAAACATTCTATACTTGTTATTCCTGGAATTGTGGATTTTTCCCAAGTCCATTTAGTAGTGGTTTATGGACTTGTCCTTTAGGAAACCGTCTAACCCCTTTTTAAACTCTGCCAAGCTAACCGCCTTCACCACGTTCTCTGGCAACGAATTCCAGAGTTTAATTATGCGTTGGGTGAAGAAAGATTTTCTCCGATTTGTTTTAAATTTACTACACTGTAGTTTCATTGTATGCTTCACATCCACCTGTTCCACTCCACTCATTATTTTATATACCTCTATCATGTCTCCCCTCAGCCGTCTATTCTCCAGGCTGAAAAGCCCTAGCCTCCTTAGTCTTTCTTCGTAGGGAAGTCGTCCCATCCCCGCTATCATTTTAGTCGCCCTTCGCTGTACCTTTTCCAATTCTTGACAGCTGTGGTGAATCATATGGCCAATACTTCAACATCCATATCAAATAAACATTCATTAAATGCATTTCTTCATGTCATCTATTCTGTGCAAAAACTTGATGTGAATAAGGAGCAAGATCCTACAAGAGTAATTAGAACTAGTGAGGCTGTTACCCAACATCCAGGCAACCAGATGGCCATGATCTTGCTGAATAGTATTGAAGACCATACTATCCAGCTTCTTAGAACCCATCTGGGTCAGTGTTAGCTGGCGGGTCATGGCTGAATCCTATTCAGCAAGAGAATGTGCATCTAGGCACCTGGACGCTGGGTAACACTCACTAGTTTTATAGTTACTGCTTGTAGGATCTCACTCCTTATTCGCATCAGTTTTTGCAGTCTTCCTCATTGTCCTCGATTTATCCTGGGTAAATGTGCATACAGGCTACCATATTTGATCCAATAGCCAGCACTCCTTAGACCAGATGGGCCATTTGGACTGGAGGAGCAGCCTAGCACTTTAAGCAGTGGGCTGAGAACCACTGGATATGAAAGGTTAAATCCCACTTCTCCCACCAACACTCCTTATGACTTTGACCAATTCACCACCATAGCTTTAGGATCAAAAGCTTACACTAAGTCCTTTTGGAACCTGTATGAAACTTGCCTACTGCTTGATTTGGAAAGATAAGTAATCAAATCCAAATCCTAAAAAAAAAAGTATGAATCTGGAGATCTGGAGGGGAATAATTGAACGGCGCTGGCCATCTCCATGGCCGCCCATGTCTGGGCCGGCTCCACAAACGAGTGGAGCAAACCGTATTTTCAAAAAAGATGGCTGACCATCTTTTTCTTCGCTAATACAGTTGGGCCCGGCCAAATGTCAGAGATGGCTGGGTTTGAGATGGCCGGCATCGATTTTCGGCAATAATGGAAACTAATGCCGGCGATCTCAAACCCGGCGAAATCCAAGGCATTTGGTCGTGGGAGGAGCCAGCATTTGTAGTGCACTGGCCCCCATCACATGCCAGGACACCAACCAGGCACCCTAGGGCGCACTTCTAAAAATTAAAAAAAAAATAGCTCCCAGGTACATAGCTCCCTTACCTTGTGTGCTGAGCCCCCCAAATCCCCCCCAAAACCCACTACCCACAACTGTACACCATTACTATAGCCCTTAGGGATGAAGGGGGGCACCTACACATGTGGGCACAGTGGGTTTGGGGGAGGGGGTTGGAGGGCTCCCATTTACCACTACAAGTGTAATAGGTAGGGGGGTAGGGGCCTGGGTCCACCTGCCTGAAGTGCACAGCACCCACTAAAAACTGCTCCAGGGGCTTGCATACTGCTGTCAGGGAGCTGGGTATGACATTTCAGGCTGGCAAAAAAGGTTTTTTTTTTTGGGTGGGAGGGGGGTTAGTGACCACTGGGGGAGTAAGGGGAGGTCATCACCGATTCCCTCGGATGCTCATTTCGTCAGTTGGGGCTCCTTTTTGAAGTTTGGTTGTGAAAAAAAGGGACCAAGTAAAGCCGGCGAAATGCTCGTCAAGCCTGGCTTTTTTTTCCCATTATCAGGCGAAACCGGCCATCTCGTGAGCACACCCCCGTCCTGCCTTCACTAGCCTACCAACATGCCCCCTTGAAGTTTTGCCGGCTCCGCGACGGAAAGCAGTTGGAACCCGGCCAAAATCGGCTTTCGATTATACCGATTTGTCCGGTTTCAGGAGATCGCCAGCCATCTCCCGATTTGTGTTGGAAGATGGCCGGGGATCTCTTTTGAAAATGAGCTGGATCTGGTTACTTTATCCTAAAGTTATCCTAGACTACTATAGAGGCAGCATCACCCTCAGCAATCTACTAGTCTAGGCTTGCGATATTAACTGGTCCATTTCAATGATTTTATCACCATCAAAAATTCAGTTTACACATGTAGGAGCAAATTTAGAAAACCTCAGGGGTTCCATCAGTTCATCAAATTTATTACATTAATAAAAGCAAAAAGAGGTTTGCGGGCCCTATCTGCTTCATGCCAGTCTAAAAATAGAGCACAGCTGTATTTTGGGTTAAAGATGGGAAAACCAGCTGGCTTTAGGAGTAAATTAGTAAGACAGGAGCAAGCTGGACCCACAGCACAATTCACACATTCATGCAGCTTGACAAGAGATGAAGTAATAAAAAGCAATTTTCTTCCATTCTTCATGGTTGGATGGCCTCAGGTACAGCAACATGCTGGCTGACTGTATAGCTAACGGTTAAGAGTGAAATTTCCAGTATCGTTTGCCCCAGCCTCCATGTACCTGGAGCCAGACAATTTTAGTTTCCTTGATAAAAAAGAAAATATATGCGGCTTTATAAAAATAGCCTAACTTATATATCCTGGAGTGTGTATGTGTTTAATACCTATCTGTCTATATAAATAAATACATACATACACACATTTTATTTTATTCAACCTGTTTACATGTGTATGAAGTAGGTGCATAGAATATTTGCTCCTACTTTGGCTTGACCCAAGGGTATGGGTGGTAGGGGGAGGAGTCTAGATAGAGCACAGGCAGAGTCACGAAATGCATTTGCATTTTATAAAATATATGCATATATACATATCTTGCTACACTATCCTCATTTGGGTTCCAGGGCTCTGTCCTCTCCTGGTTCTCCTCTTATCTCTCCCACCGTACCTTCAGAGTACATTCTCATGGATCTTCCTCCACCCCCATCCCGCTCTCTGTTGGAGTTCCTCAGGGATCTGTCCTTGGACCCCTTCTTTTTTCAATCTACACCTCTTCCCTGGGCTCCCTGATCTCATCTCATGGTTTCCAATATCATCTTTATGTTGACGACACCCAGCTTTATCTCTCCACACCAGACATCACTGCGGAAACCCAGGCCAAAGTATCGGCCTACTTATCCGACATTGCTGCCTGGATGTCCAACCGCCACCTGAAACTGAACATGGCCAAGACTGAGCTCATTGTCTTTCCCACTTCTCCTCTCCCTCCACTTTCTATTTCAGTCGATAACACCCTCATCCTCCCCGTCTCATCTGCCCGCAACCTCGGAGTCATCTTCGACTCCTCCCTCTCCTTCTCTGCCCATATCCAGCAGACAGCCAAGACCTGTCGCTTCTTTCTCTATAACATCAGCAAAATTCGCCCTTTCCTCTCTGAGCACACCACCCGAACTCTCATCCACTCTCTCATTACCTCTCGCCTTGACTACTGCAACCTACTCCTCACTGGCCTCCCACTTAACCATCTATCCCCCCTTCAATCCGTTCAGAACTCTGCTGCGCGTCTTATCTTCCGCCCAGACCGATATGCTCATATCAACCCTCTCCTCAAGTCACTTCACTGGCTTCCGATCAGGTACCGCATACAGTTCAAGCTTCTCCTACTAACCTACAAATGCACTCAATCTGCAGCCCCTCACTACCTCTCTACCCTCATCTCCCCTTACGCTCCTACCTGTAACCTCCGCTCACAGGACAAATCTCTCCTCTCAGTACCCTTCTTCACCACCGCCAACTCCAGACTCCGCCCTTTCTGCCTCGCTTCACCCAATGCTTGGAATAAACTCCCTGAGCCCCTATGCCAAGCCCCCTCCCTACCCATCTTTAAATCCTTGCTCAAAGCCCACCTCTTCAATGTCGCTTTCAGCACCTAACCATTGTACCTCTATGCAGGAAATCTAGACGTTCCCCAATTTGATTGACTGCACTTTTTTGCCCATTAGATTGTAAGCTCCTTTGAGCAGGGACTGTCCGTCTTCGTTAATTGTACAGCGCTGCGCAACCCTGGTAGCGCTTTAGAAATGTTAAATAGTAGTAGTAGACCTCCCAAGCAGGTATAAACGTACACAGCTGCATTTACCTATGATTGTTGTAGGTCTTATAAACTACCTGAAAGCTATTGAAGCAATGTACAATCAGGTACAGTATCCTGCTTATAATCGAACGAGAAAAACGCCAAGTTCAGACCTAAATCGGGAGATGGACGTTTATCTCACAAAAACGAATAAAGCGGTATAATCGAAAGCCGATTTTTGGACGTTTTCAACTGCACTCCGTCGCGGATGCGGACAAAGTTGATGAGGGCGTGTCAGAGGTGTGGCGAAGGCGGAACTGGGGCGTGGTTATCTGCTGAACAAAGATGGGCGCATTTCACCGATAATGGGGAAAAAGTATGCGTTTTTAGCTAGAATTTAGGACACTTTTCCTGGACCCTGTTTTTTCACGAATAAGGCCCCAAAAAGTGCCCTAAATGACCAGATGACCACTGGAGGGAATCGGGGATGACCTCCCCTGACTCCCCCAGTGGTCACTAACCCCCTCCCACCACAAAAAATGATGTTTCACAACTTTTTATTTTCACCCTCAAATGTCATACCCAGCTCCCTGGCAGCAGTATGCAGGTCACTGGAGGAGTTGTTAGGGGGTGCAGTGGACTTCAGGCAGGTGGACCCAGGCCCATCCCCCCTACCTGTTACAATTGTGCTGCTTAATGCTTATTAGTCGTCCAACCCCCCCAAACCCACTGTACCCACATGTAGGTGCCCCCCTTCATCCCTTAGGGCTATAGCAATGGTGTAGACTTGTGGGCAGTGGGTTTTGAGGGGGATTTGGGGGGCTCAACACACAAGGGAAGGGTGCTATGCACCTGGGAGCTCTTTTACCTGTTTTTTTGGTTTTGTAAAAGTGCCCCCTAGGGTGCTCGGTTGATGTCCTGGCATGTGAGGGGGACCAGTGCACTACGAATCCTGGCCCCTCCCACGAATAAATGTCTTGGATTTATTCGTTTTTGAGCTGGGCGCTTTCATTTTCCATTATCGCTGAAAAACAAAAACGCCCAGCTCACACATTGTTGAATAAAACATGGGCGTCTATTTTTTCCCAAAATACGGTTCGGTCCGCCCCTTCACGGACCCGTTCTCGGAGATAAACGCCCATGGAGATAGGCGTTTTCGTTCAATTATGCCCCTCTATGTATTTTTTCTGTCCCGAGAGGTCTCACAAGCTAAGGGCATCCATTACCAAGCTGAGGCAAAAGGGGGCCTACGTTAGTATCGGCGCATGTTTCTCATGCACACCAAGGCCCTCTTCTACCACAGTGGGTAAAAGGGAAGTTTCTCTTTCCTGCAGGAAATGGCCGTGCACTGCCCGATTACCGCCAGGTACACTCCAGCGCTGCAAAACGATATTACGGCGTGCTAGGGGTGGGAAGTACTGCCGGGCTGTTGCGGTACTGTTTAGCGAGCAGTAAGCCCGTGTTGGGCTTACTGACGCTTAGTAAAAGGGGCCCTAAGTTTGTACCTGAGGCAATAAAGGGTTAAGTGCTTTGCCCAAGATGGCAAGGAGCTCCAATGGGATGTGAACATGACTCCCCTCGTTCTCAGCCCACTTTGCTAACCCATTAGGCTACTTCTCCACTCCACTCGGTTTCATAAAAAAAACATGTGTCTTTAAAAAGTAGCCCCAATACAGGAGCCTTTGTGGACTTCCTATCTAGATGACCTGTTCAAAAATCAGCTTCAAACTACTCACTCATTTTTCACCCATGGACGTTGCACTAATTTTGAAGTAAAAGTACATGCATACATTCACTTTGAAAATTACCTCAGGAAAAGGTACTGGTACACATCTGCACATCCATTTTCCTGTGGTTACCTTCTGAATGAATTAACGTACATACTTTTGAAACCACATTCACATTTTCAAACCCTACTCCAAGGCCGTCCTCCGAACACTTTTGCTTACTAGGGGTAATATTACATGCATTGTTGCTTTATGCATATATGTAAGTGGAGCTACAGGCCCTTTTGTTAAGGTCTATGCTCCCTCCAGCAGAGGATATAATGTGGCTGTCACTGCAGTGAGTGGACTGAACCATTTGCTATGGTGCTCCTTTCTAGGAGTGGCCATGATGCCACAGTCTGGGCTGTTGAAGCTCAAGATTATTCTGGTATAAAGGGCTAGAAACTGGCAGTAATACATTGCCCTGTTTCTAGTTTCATCAGACTGAGGAGGAGAGAGAGGAAGTAAACCTTCCGAGAGTTCCTATGTGGGGTGCAGAGGACCACACAAAGTCCTTGAGGTGATGCTTCTGGCATGTCACTGTAAGTAGCTGTTCCTGAGGATTCCAGCAGTGAAGTACAGAGCATTCCAAGTCGGAGAGAGAAAATCTTCAACTTAGAATCTGTCTTCGTGGAGAAAGCAGGCCATGATCTAAGTTACATAGTAACATAGTAGATGACGGCAGAAAAAGACCTGCACGGTCCATCCAGTCTGCCCAACAAGATAACTCATATTTGCTGCTTTTTGTGTATACCCTACTTTGATTTGTACCTGTGCTCTTCAGGGCACAGACCGTATAAGTCTGCCCAGCACTATCCCCACCTCCCAACCACCTGCCCCTCCTCCCAACCACCGGCTCTGGTACAGACCGTACAAGTCTGTCCAGCACTATCCCCGCCTCCCAACCACCAGTCCCGCTGCCCACCACCGGCTCTGGCACAGACCGTACAAGTCTGTCCAGCACTATCCCTGCCTCCCAACCACCAGCCCCGCCTCCCGATCCTGACTAAGCTCCTGAGGATCCATTCCTTCGGCACAGGATTCCTTTATGCTTATCCCACGCACGTTTGAATTCCGTTACCATTTTCATTTCCACCACCTCCCGCGGGAGGGCATTCCAAGCATCCACTACTCTCTCCGTGAAAAAATACTTCCTGACATTTTTCTTGAGTCTAGGTGTAAGCGAAGGTCTATGCCAGAGTGGTGGGATATTTGTGTCTGGTGTCTATCCCAAAGATACTCAGTCATGTGGAAAGGAGAAAAGAAAATGATCTGCCCTTTTCGTTCCAAGAGTCTAGAAGAAAATGAAGTAACGAGAACGATTTATGCATGTAGAGAAACAAGTACAACCAGAATCCTTGTGAAGCCTGAAGTCCAGCAGGGGAATGAGGGTGCACCGGAAAAGAATGCAAGGATCAAAAATCCCTGTGCTGCTTTGCAACTGCATTCTGTGAAAGATGAGACTAAACACCAATATGAACTGCAACTGTACTGTCTTGCTTTGAAGGCATTTTTCCAATAGAGACTTATTTTGGAAGTCCAATGCCCCGCGTGCAGTATCTCTGTAAACTGTTCAGTCACACAATTTGGGTCCTGAAGAACAAATCTGACCCCCTTTGGAAGAGCCACATCAGGTTTGCAAGTACCTAGGTGAACCCAGCCTTGGTATCAAGTGGTCCATGCCAGTGTATACCAGGGAGAGAGGAGGCTTATACCTAATTTTACTCATATATAGGGTAGGCATTATTCAAAAAAAAGGTCATTTCTATAGGTAGAGCACTGTTCAATGCATAGAAATGGCTTTGAAGATTACCCTCAGAGCGAGAAAAAAAATAGGAAAAAGCATTACGAGTACATCGTGGGACAAACAAAGCAAAATTCATGTTACCATGGAACCTCTTTGGAAGTTGAAACCTTGGTCACATAAAGGAAGCCCACACAAATGAAACATTCATTCATTTATTCATTCATTCATTTTATTTATTTAGCCTCTTGTCCGTTGAGTTACAGAAGTATTTACAACAGAGTACACTGTAAACTCTCTAAATAATACAGTATAATATACATGAGTGGAATTCAATTTCCAGCAATGATCCCTCTCTAGAGAGCCTCAGTCTATTTTATTTTACAACTCAGTTGAGAATAACCACAACTTTGCTAGCTTGCAAATACCACATAAGCTTTGTTCACTTTCTAAACTTTGTTCTATTCAGGCTTATCTTGATTTTGCTTCTTTATATACTCGTTTACCCGCTTTCATTGTATCAAAACTCGATTACTGTAACTCTACTTTTGCAGTTATCGCTAGAGTTCAGATGAACAGGCTTCAGACCTTGCAGAACTCTGCAGTTTGCTTCCCCTGTTCAGGAAAATGCTTCGACCACATTTCCCCTTTGTTCTATCACCTTTATTGGTTGCCTTTTCCCTTTAAAATGTTCTTTAAAATTCTTTGTTTGGTACATAGGGCGTATCACGCAGGTCTTCCCGCATTTTTATTCTCACTCACAGTTCCTTATACTCCTAGGCAATTTAGGTCACTCTACTCTCACTGCGTGGTCCTCCCCTCCCCTATGACGGCAGATTTTGAATCAACCAGGCATTGCGCAGTCTAATTTCTTGGTCCTAAACTTTGGAACGACCTGCCTCCTTATCCAAGAACTGAGCCCTAAGAAGTCATTACATAAAACTTGCGTGTTTACTTAAATGTTTCGACTTCAGCACTAGAGGGAATTCTCCTTTTTTCCCCCGTCCCCTGTTTTATGCATATTATTGTCTTAGATGTGTATGTTTGAGCTGGTACGCTTAAAGCTTTCCTGTCAAATTTTGGAGTTCTTTTCTGGTCTGTTATTTAGTATTTTATTATTATTTTATTTATTGCTAACTGCCCTGACCTGCTTTTTCAGATAGGGAGCTATATCAAATTCTCATAAACAAAAATATACTCAGGCATCAATAGGGAGAGCATTCCATATACTTGTACCTATGCCCATTGGAGCCGACTCTGTGGGTGCTGTGGGTGCTTGAGCACCCCCAATATTGAGAAAATTCCTTGTATGTGTCCAGGGAGTGGTTATTTTCATTGGGTTTAGCACCCCCAATAATTTTGAAAAGTTGACTCCTATGTCTATGCCCCACACTCAGTTAGAACATATTTGTTGTACTACCTGCACAATTTCTAAGGCCCAAAAAGGGCAAGAGGGTCCATACCATTTCATCAGTATACTTAAACAACAGGGACACCATCCCGGGTACATTTAATCACCACATAAGCTAGCTTGAAGTTTGAACACAGCTCGATAATGTATCAGCAACCAATGAAGTCAACATACAACCTGTGAAACATGACCCCCCCCCCCCTACTTGGTACCCAATATTATCCTGCCTGATGAATTCTGAATCATCTGCATGACAAGCAGATACTTATTGAGAATTCTCATACAAAGACTAATAGTCTAGACTAAGGGTTTTCAACCCAGTCTTCAGGGCACGCCCAGCCAGACAGGTTCTCAGGATATCTACCATGAATAATGTATGAGATAAACTTGCATGCACTACCTCAACTGAATGTAAATCTATCTCATGCATTGTGGGTATCTTCAAAACCAAACTGGCTTGGTGTATCCTGAGGACTGGGTTGAGAATCCCTGGATTATATGCTTAAAGATCAAATCCTGCACAGTCAAGGACAGATGAACCATCGTGAGAAAGATACCCGTTTAATAAGGTGTAATGATGCAAAACAATGACCACAAATCTTTCAAATACGGAGCTCCATAGATAAAGAATTATTGAAAATAATCCCCCATGACCTAATCTCACTATGAGTTTAGAAATGCCTCTGCTCTGTTAAAGTAAACATATCAACTTTTTAAAAGTTTTGTTCACTATAAGACTTCCATTTTACTCGTATTCAAACTATTTGTCCTTAGCCAGGATTCCACATTCATAAAAAAGTGGTTATCTTGCTGAGTACCTGCTCAATGTCTGGTACCAACAGGAGATAAAACTGGATGTCATTGGTATTGAAGAATAACTTCATCTGAAGGTCATGAGCTGCTGGCATAATGCAAGCAAACAAAAACAGTGAAAGGATGATCTTTGTTGGTCTCCTGAGATCACTGAGTAAGGAACAGATCAAGATAAACATAACCACAAACTATAAATATTCACCTAAAAAAGGAAGTATGCCAAATATGTAACACTCATTCTGATACCTAATGGTGTCAACCAGTCCAGTAAAACACTATGGCCTAGCACAGGGGCACCCAAGCTTTTCAACAGTGGGCCAACATGATCAGAAATTCCTGTGTGAGCGGGCTGCATGATTAATACTCAACAAAACCTCCTCCTTTATATCCACCAAAAACAGCTCTGCAATGCTACAAAATCATGTGCCCTAGCTACTTGGGTAAAAAATAGTTTTGCTAAAATTGTCACATGGGCTGCATCCTGAGGTCAGGTGGACATCTCTAGTTTACCAAATCAAAAGTAGATTTTAGATCTAAAAAGATCAACGACACTCCATACCCTTGTCCATAAACAAGTATACTTCACCCAGTAATGCCAACAGTGTAGACTCAGTATTGTGGCCCTTCCTAAAACATGTCTAATGAACACAGTGCCTGCCACCTTCTGTCTGTGGGATAAAGGATAAGCCAGCAATAATACATGACTGAGGGGATGGAAGGTCCCTTTTCCCCAGATGAGTCATACTGTATATCATCAACTGCTGAACAGTATTCAGTGGAACACTCTTCCCCTCAGGGAGCCAAGTCCAATTATTCTCAAGAGATCTAGTAGTGGATGGGATGCAAATCTTGTCTATTTCCTGGAGGACGTTTGGCCAATATACCTGCCAGGAAATAGTTACATTTTTGCAAAAGGGTACAGTGCTCCTGTGAAAATGCAATTTTGGAGATGGTTGCATAACTCTAATATAAATGTGTCTGACAGGGAAAATAACTGTGTTGAAGTGTCTTCAGAATCCTTAACAGCCATCAAAAAGAGGGGTACAGCACCTTAGGCACTGCAGTATATAGTAGACAGTAAATCTATCTACTAAAGTATTCAGTTTTTCCAAATTACCTTTCATAACAAGAATCATTAAGAATGTACACCACGGGCTGCTTGTGAGTGTGCAGAGACCTCTCTACTGCTATTTAAATGACAGTGCATAAATAAATATGAACTTGTGTATCTAGATGAGATTCAATATTTAATTACTCTGCTTAAGAAGCCAAATTGGAGCCTGGAAAGTCTGTTAGATCCCACAGATCTTGTAAAGAACAATCGACATGATTAGTATTCTAGTCCAGAGTCCTGGCAATATCCAATTTGATAGTAATATGCTAATTAGAGACCAATATTCATCTAGCGGAGTGTCACACTTGCAATTGGTAATAAACAAACTATGAGATCTGCAATCCTATGACAGGTAATTTCAGCTCAACTTGGACATAGAAAGGGGTGTGCGGAATGAAGAGAGTAGGTACACAGATCATCCACTGTATAATACAGTACAGTATCCCCCTAATTCTATACATTTGTGCACCCAAATTTGCACACACTTTACAGAATACTGCCAATTGCACATGCAATAATTAGATGTTAATTGACATTAATGAACAATTATCAATTATAATAGGTCTTAATTGATGCTAATTGGCACTAATTAGCAGCTTATGCACGTGTACTATTTAGTCATTATTCTGTAAGTTGTGCAATTGCAAAGGAATTGTGGACATGGGAGGGGCATGGGCAGGGCAGGCCTAGTAGTAATGCACGCAGGATACAGAATACTAGCATTTTCACACCTAACTGCCTACAATTAGGCATGGGTGTTTGCACCTAAAGTTGGGTACGTAAATGCAGACTTATACTAGCATTCCATAATGGCACTGTGTGCGCAGTTGCCATTACAACTTAGTATGCATCATCCTAGTGCCTAACTTTAGGCAACCTATAGAGAATTATCCTCTATATGCACAGAAACAGATTGAGGTACACAGCATTCTGTATATTTCAAGAGGAAGATAAGGACTGGGGGGGGGGGGGGAGGTGGGACTAGAAAAACTGGATAGAGCCTGGACAGCAAACTCGACAATAAGGGGGGGAAGATATCAATATGGGCTTCCATTAAGACATATTATTTTACTTTTAACTCCAGTTATTAGTAACTAGGTCTCACTAAGTAAAATGGGACCTGTGGTAAAATAACACTTCTTAATGATAGCCCACGTTGATAACTTCCCCCTTTAATGTGAAGAGTTTCAATCTCTGGTAACCAGAGCTGATATTGTGATGTCATAATGCTCATTCTACCAACGCCTAAGAGCCAACCTCATCAGTGATGTCACAATGGCTTGACTGCCCTATACTTGGCTCACTTTGATTTTGATTCTAGATACATTTTTTTCTCTAATTAAGGGGAGAAGTTATCAACTTGGGCTACTGTTGTTATTTTACTATTAACCTCAGTTACTAGTAATTAGGTCTCACTGCATAAAATAGGACCTGTGCTACAACAGCATAAGTTAGTGGTAAAATAGCATGTCTTAATGGTAGCCCATATTGATAACTATGCCCTAGTCTTGGCATTACCAATACCACTCAGGGAAGAACGTTTACTCTTGAAATAGCAAAACCAGAATTGCCTTACAACAGGGGCGAAGCCAGACTTCGGTGGGAAGGGGGTCCAGAGCCAAGGTGAGGGAGCACATTTTACCCCCCCCCCCCCCCCCCACCGCTGCCACCACCAACTTTGCCCCCCCTGCCGAACACCCTCTCGACCCCCCTCCCACTGCCAACTCACAGACTCACTGAAACAGAACGAAGCCTTGATCTGCAAGGCTTCGTTCTGTTTCTGTGAGTCCGACGCAGCACGTACCTTTTGTTCAGTCTCCAGGAAGCGTTTCAGGTCTTCGGGATCTAAGTGATCCTTGTGGTTGCTATAGGTGAGCATGAGAAGGTAGAGATCTCGGCGTGTGGACATCATTTTGTAGAAGGTGCAGAACTCATCAAACCCCAGCGTACCTTGGTTATCATCTGTGTCTGCCTCCTGCGACAGAGAGCAAATCCTTTTATTAAAAATATGCATTCTTTCATATGCAACCACAGTACAATAAAGACACAGACCAAAATTTGGGAGAAGTGGTTTTCTCAAGTCCGGTTGGTTGGTGACTATTTGTTTTGTTTTTTTTTGAGAAGGAGACAAAGAAAGAAATTTCATTATATTCAAAATCCATCAGATCAGTTTTTTATACTGAAAAGCAACCTCTAAATCATTCAAACTGAAAATATAAACCTGTTATATTAGGGTTGGCAAGAAAGATTGAACAATAAAGAGAAGCATATACACAGAGAGATAATGTTCTCTCAAAACTTGCTTTATAAAACGTTTCATGCCTCAAGAAACATTCATTCCTTGGAAGCAAAACTAGAATTGGTACATAAATACAGTGAATATAAGTCGATTCAAGATGGCCGCTGCGGAAGCATGACTTACCTGTTAGCTCTCTGATTTTCTTCTTGGGCCGTTCAGACTCCACCGCTCCTCAGCAGCATACTCCTACATCGGGAGGAATTCAGGCATATCATCAGAGAGCACCGGTTCTGACGGCGTCAGAGAGCATTCCATTGGTTCGCCCCGGAGTGGATGGAGACCCCGGAGTGTCCCCAGGATTAGAGCTTTCACTCAGTCCGATGCAAGAGTTCCTCCCCCACAACCCTCAAGTAGTAGTACACCACTGTTGGCATCTAAGAAACCATTTCCCACGTTTGGTTCGGGTGAAGAAAGACGGGAGGTGTTACAAACAACTGAATTGGTTTGGGCAGTTGGAGAACGAAGAGCCCAGATGGAGCCTTTGGCAATCTCTGAGGAATCGAGGGAGAATGAAGCTGGGAATTTGGAGCAGATAACATCGGACGGAGAGACAGAGGTAATATCTACACAATTTCCTACTAACATAGTAACTTAGTAGATGACGGCAGAAAAAGACCTGCACGGTCCATCCAGTCTGCCCAACAAGATAAACTCATATGTGCTACTTTTTGTGTATACCCTACCTTGATTTGTACCTGTCCTCTTCAGGGCACAGACCGTATAAGTCTGCCCAGCACTATCCCCGCCTCCCAACCACCAGCCCCGCCGCCCACCACAATTGATAAACCTAAAGAAGTTACTCTGGACAGTTTATGGACTGTCGTGGAGGGGCATAATCGAACGAAAATGTCTATCTCCATGGGCGTTTATCTCCGAGAACGGGTCCGTGAAGGGGCGGACCGAACCGTAGTTTCGGAAAAAATAGACGTCCATGTTTTATTCGACAATTTGTGAGCTGGGCGTTTTTGTTTTTCAGTGATAATGGAAAATGAATGCGCCCAGCTCAAAAATGAATAAATCCAAGGCATTTGTTCGTGGGAGGGGCCAGGAGTCGTAGTGCACTGGTCCCCCTCACATGCCAGGACACCAACCGGGCACCCTAGGGGGCACTTTTACAAAAACAAAAGAAAAGGTAAAAGAGCTCCCAGGTGCATAGCACCCTTCCCTTGTGTGTTGAGCCCCCCAAATCCCCCTCAAAACCCACTGCCCACAAGTCTACACCATTACTATAGCCCTAAGGGGTGAAGGGGGGGCACCTACATGTGGGTACAGTGGGTTTGGGGGGGTTGGACGACTAAGCATTAAGCAGCAAAATTGTAACAGGTAGGGGAGGATGGGCCTGGGTCCACCTGCCTGAAGTCCACTGCACCCCCTAACAACTGCTCCAGGGACCTGCATACTGCTGCCAGGGAGGTGGGTATGACATTTAAGGGTGAAAATAAAAAGTAGTGAAACATCATTTTTTGTGGTGGGAGGGGGTTAGTGACCACTGGGGGAGTCAGGGGAGGTCATCTCCGATTCCCTCTGGTGGTCATCTGGTCATTTAGGGCACTTTTTGGGGCCCTATTCTTGGAAAAACAGGGTCCAGGAAAAGTGCCCTAAATTCTCGCTAAAAACGCATATTTTTTTTCCATTATCGGCGAAAGGCGCCTATCTCTGATCGGCCGATAACCACGCCCCAGTTCCACCTTCACCACGCCTTTGACACGCCCCCATCAACTTTGTCCGCATCCGCGACGGAGTGCAGTTGAAAACGTCCAATTCAGCTTTCGATTATACCGCTTTATTCGTTTTTGTGAGATAAACGTCTATCTCCCGATTTCGGTCGCAATATAGGCGTTTTTCTTTTTCAATTATAAGCTGGATAGTGGATTTAGGGAAAGAAATTTGACCCCAAAATAAAAAAATTAACACAAGAATTAACTGGCTTAGAGAAGAAAACAAAAGTGATTGAACTTAGAGACTTTAGAGCAAAAAATAAAGAGGTTCAAAAATTACAATCTCATCAAGAAAATATGATTAAAGATTTAGTATCTCAAAGGAGGAAAATGGAATTTCTTGAAAATTCAATAAGGAGTAATAATCTCCGTTTCGTAAACTTTCCAAAACAACTGACCATTACTCTGAGAGATATGTTAAAGAAATATTTGAAAGAAATACTTGGGAGTGGCTGAAGAGGTCATTCCGCCGTTTTCTCAGATTTATTATTTGCCTACAAGATTGCAGGAAAACCAGGACAATCAAGAACTGAATGTTTCAGCTTTATTAAGATTGTCGGATAATGATCCGGTAATTCCATCTACACTGATTGCCACTGTAGCTCTAGCGCCAGATAAAAACTGGTTAATGACATTCTTTAAAAAATAAAGGAAAAAATTTTGGGGACAGAGAATACAAACATTTCCAGATGTTTCCAAAGAGACTCAAAGGAGACGACAATAATTTCTTCTTATGAAACCAGGAGTCCTTCTATTAGGGGCTACTTTTTAAAAAAAAATTTCCATGTAAATGTGTCGTTAAATATCAGTCGATCAAACATGTCTTCTTTGAACCTACCCAATGGTAGGAGTGGAGGACTGGCCTAGTGGTTAGGGTGGTGGACTTTGGTCCTGGGGAACCGAGAAACTGAGTTCAATTCCCACTTCAGGCACAGGCAGCTCCTTGTGACTCTGGGCAAGTCACTTAACCCCTCCATTGCCCCATGTAAGCCGCATTGAGCCTGCCTTGAGTGGGAAAGCGCAGGGAACAAATGTAACAAAAATAAAATAGATACTATTGGAGATTCTACATGGAATGTTGCTACTATTGGAGATTCTACATGGAATGTTGCTATTCCACTAGCAACATTCCATGTAGAAGCCTGCGCGGCCACATTGGTGATCTGCAAGGGCCGACTTCTACATGGAATGTTGCTAGTGGAATAGCAACATTCCATGTAGAATATCAAATAGTAGCAACAGTGGAGGAGTGGCCTAGTGGTTAGGGTGGTGGACTTTGGTCCTGGGGAACTGAGAAACTGAGTTCGATTCCCACTGCAGGCAGAGGCAGCTCCTTGTGACTCTGGGCAAGTCACTTAACCCTCCATTGCCCCATGTAAGCCGCATTGAGCCTGCCATGAGTGGGAAAGTGCAGGGTACAAATGTAACAAAAAAGAGTAAATAAAGCACAATTAACAGCTTTTTTAACATCTAAAAATATTGTGAAGGTTTAATATCGTTTCTCTTGATAAGTTAAAATTAAGAACCATAAGAGAGTGCATGCAAAGCAAATTCCTTAAAAATTTGTAAGTAAAAATATGTTTTCCATTGTGTAACATCTTGAATCATGTATTAGTGGACTTGAGTAATATGGCGGAAAGGATTTCTTAGTTTCTATTTTCTTTGTTTTCTCATCTTTTTGTTACGCCATTAAGATTACTTTTCTATACAAGTTTTCAACTTGATTGTAAAAAAACTTATTAAAAAAAAGTGAATATTTTCAGACAGATGTGGTGCGGCATTTTATCAGATCACTAGTTAGATCAGCTGGGGAAAAAGCACATGGTGTGCTGGATTTGAAGCCAAAGCAGGCTGCCAGTTAACCAGGAAGAAATTGGCAAACGAGCTTTGTTGCTGCTAAGCACCTCTGACCAGCCAGAATACACAGATGTGTTCATCTAGAGACCATGATGGACTGGTGTGGAGCACTGAAAGTAGTCATTGAGCTCAAAGATAAAAACACTCATTTATTCTGAGGACACATTTGTCCAACTCAGATGCCCCTCCGTTTCAAGAGCAAAATCCCTGCTTCAAGTCCTTAGATTTGCATGCAAAGTTCTCTCTGCTCTATAAGATCCTGACCTGTAGTAAATTATTCAGTATGGGGAAAAAAAAGGCACCTTTGGAATTAACTATCAAGCAGAGATGAAGAATATTCCAAAGGATCATGGATTTGATATACCGCCTTTCTGTGGTACAAAACAGTTTACATATTCTATATTCAGGTACTTTCTCTGTATCTATTGAGGTTACAATCTAAGGGCCCTGTTTATTAAGCCACGATGTAGGCGCGCTAACATTTTTAGCACATGCTAGAGTGCGCTAATTTCTAGTGCGCACTAAAAATGCTAGCGCACCTTAGTAAACAGGGCCCTAAGTTTTTGTACTTGGGGTAATGGAGGGTAAATAATTGTGCTAGAGATCTTACAGCTGCCGAGGTCTCCTCTTGGTCACCAGGCAACGTAAGTACATAAGTATTGCCATACTGGGAAAGACCAAAGGTCCATCAAGCCCAGCATCCTGTTTCCAACAGTGGCCAATCCAGGTCACAAATACCTGGCAAGACCCCAAAAAAGTACAAAACATTTTATACTGCTTACCCCAGAAGCAGTGGATTTTCCCCAAGTCCATTTAATAACAGTCTATGGACTTGTCCTTTAGGAAGTCTTCCAAACCTTTTTTAAACTCCGCTAAGCTAACCGCCTTTACCACATTCTCTGGCAACGAATTCCAGAGTTTAATTACACGTTGAGTGAAGAAAGATTTTCTCTGATTCATTTTAAATTTACTACATTGTAGCTTCATCGCATGCCCCCTAGTCTTAGTATTTTTGGAAAGCGTGAACAGACGCTTCACATCTACCCGTTCAGCTCCACTCATTATTTTATAGACCTCTATCATATCTCCCCTCAGCCGCCTTTTCTCCAAGCTGAAGAGCCCTAGCCGCTTTAGCCTTTCCTCAAAGGGAAGTCGTCCCATCCCCTTTATCATTTTTGTCGCCCTTCTCTGCAGCTTTTCTAAGTCCACTATATCTTTTTTGAGATGCGGCGACCAGAATTGAACACAATATTTGAGGTGCGGTCGCACCATGGAGCAATACAAAGGCATTATAACATCCTCATTTTTGTTTTCCATTCCTTTCCTAATAATACTTAACATTCTATTTGCTTTCTTAGCCGCAGCAGCACACTGAGCAGAAGGTTTCAACGTATCATCAACGACGACACCTAGATCCCTTTCTTGGTCCGTGACTCCTAACATGGAACCTTGCATGACGTAGCTATATTTCGGGTTCCTCTTTCCCACATGCATCACTTTGCACTTGCTCACATTAAACGTCATCTGCCGTTTATACGCCCAGTCTCCCAGTCTCGTAAGGTCCTCTTGTAATTTTTCACAATGCTCCAGCGATTTAATGACTTTGAATAACTTTGTGTCATCAGCAAATTTAATTACCTCACTAGTTACTCCCATCTCTAGGTCATTTATAAATATGTTAAAAAGCAGCGGTCCGAGCACAGACCCCTGGGGAACCCCACTAACTACCCTTCTCCATTGAGAATACTGACCATTTAACCCTACTCTCTGTTTTCTATCTTTTAACCAGTTTTTAATCCACAATAGAACACTACCTCCTATCCCATGACTCTCCAATTTCCTCTGGAGTCTTTCATGAGGTACTTTGTCAAACGCCTTCTGAAAATCCAGATAACTTGTATAGTTAAAATCTTCATTAAACTACAACTTTTTTTTTTTACATTTATATCCCATATTATCTCAAGCAAATTCAGGTTCAATGTGACTTACATTTGAAAATACAGTGAGGCAGAATAATAGAATTCAATAACATCACGGGAGCAAGAAGATGGATTTGTCTGAAACATTTAACAAAGTTGAGATTAGCATATATACCCAAATGGGCATTTTAAAGTCTGATAACAAGCTGAATCCTCATAAACTATGGAGTCCTAGAACAAGCAGACGATTAAATCGATTGAGAAATTGAATAGAAATATCGTCATGCTGGGACTGATGAGGTCTTTTTTCTCCATCTTTTGAAAATAAAGAAATAAAAAATAAAAAATAAAAAATTATATAGAAAAAATTAAGGAAAATAAGATATCACATTATACATAGATATAAGTCTACACATAGTTTATGAGGATTCAGCTTGTTATTTGACTATTTAGTTTAGTTTTGTTGAAATCGAGTCCAGAGTTTTCTGCATTTTAAAGTCTGTCCTTTATTGATGCCACATGTCTCCTCTACTGCTACCTGCGACCTGTAATCCTGGTTTCTTTGGAGGTTTGTATTTTGGGGAAGGATTTTTTTTTTTTAAACAGGAGAAACCCTAGAACTTACTGGAATGGAAACCAAGAAAGCCAGGAGCGGCTTATTCTCTCCAAGCAGGCATGGCTCAGAAGGCAACATGATGGCAAAACCCTTTCATTTCCAATACTCAGGTCACACAGTGGTATAAAAAGTTTTACCACCTTACATTCACAAATCTTTTTGTTTAGTTTTGTTAAAAGATCTTAATTAAACTCATTCTTCACCATGTAAAAAAATGCAGTGCATGGATACATATTGAATAAGATCTCTGTTGTATCACAAAAAAGGAAAAATCCTAACAATGATCTAAAACTTTCCAGTTAAGAATATTTCTTATTTTTGAAGACATGCAAATTATGCATATCCCGTTCACCTGCCTTCATTCTCCATCAAAAGTAACTTTAGCTAGGGACTCAAAGGCAGCCCAAAGCAGCTCCCCTGTGGATTCATTTGTATTCATGTTGGTTAACACAGTATGAAAATCAATTTGTATTGGAAATTTCATATCATAACTTGATTGCCCCATGTATTAACATCCAATCCTCTCCTAGCCCCTTTCCAATCCCCCAATTACCAACAGTAAGAAAATCTAATTTTGTTTTCCCTGTTTCCAGTTTTGTCACATAAGCTTCTTATTCCATTAGTTTAGTCTTTGCCATCAATACAAAGCATTATGGAATATTATTTTCATGTCACATAATACCACTGCACAGCTGCCTGCTGGTGACTGGCTGCAGGTCGGTAGGCTGCTGTATACATGTCAGTCAAGCCTGTGCTATTAATACAGATGTTCATAAGAAGGTAAAATAATACCCCACCCCCACCTCGGCAATGTTGAAAAGTGGAAACTGTGAAACTAAACATCTATGAATTGAAAACTTTTCAATGAATAGATTGTCCTTTGCTATGCTTCCCTCCATGTAAGAATGTTCAATTTAAGAGGAAGAACCAGGCACACCCGTTAAAGGGGGGCTGACCACAACGGCTACAGGGAGGGCCAGCTAGAGAGCAGAGATAGTAGTGGGAGGGAAACAAGGGGTAGCAAGGGGAGGGGGCAGAAAAGAAGGGGAGGAGCAAGGCAGGAGGAGAGAGGAATTCGAACTGCACAGGAAGTCCTTTTGAATTTGGAGGCAGGAGAAGAGCAACGCAAATGCTGGCATAATGATTATTAGAAGATGTAATGTAATTTGTTTAAGTTGTAACAATTTTGGTGTTCCTGGCTGCGGCCAAAATAAATCCAATTCTATCGAAGATACGGCTTGTAGTGTGGTATTGAAAGGGGCGGGGGTTGATACGTCTGAGTGTGTGCCGAATGCCCGAGTTGTGCTGGAGAGCTGCCCAAAACCGGTACAGTATACCGTTTTTTGTTAAACAACAATCCACTTATGCTTTGTTTCGTAAACATCTGAAATAGTGATTCCCAAGCCTGTCCTGGCGGAACCCCAGTCAGTCAGGTTTTCAGAATATCTACCATGAATATTCATGAGATCGATTTGCATACACTATCTCCTAGGGATATAATTCTATTCTGTGCACACTCGTCGTGGATATCCTGAAAACCTGACTGGTTGGGGTTCCCCCAGGACAGGTTAGGGAACCCCCTGATCTATTTTTTTTCTTAAATATTTAAAGTAATTTGATCTTATATTAATGGATGTTTACCTTGATTGTAGAGTTGATACTTATATCACTTTTAACGTTAGCCGCTTTGAACCAGTTTTCTGGGATTGAGCGGGTTATAAATACCCCAAATTGTGACTGTGACTGTAGTTAGGGTGGCAGATAATTATGGCATCATCATGAATCTTCAGTAGCCCCCACATTCCATCAAGGATTTCCTGTATCATAGCAAGTCCATGCAAGCAAAGAGCAGTGAAAGACCTTTGAGTGTGAAGCTGGCTCATGGGGGTCTCATGCTCATTCCATTGCTGATTGTTGTCACAACCGATTTTCTCAGAAAATTCCACCTCCTTTAGAAATGTCCCAGGTTGACTCCTCTCTCTTCCCACCTTCGCTTTTTTTAAATCGATCCCTAAATTCCAAGGAAATCATGGCTGCCTCCCAAATCCAGACAAAAGATCTCAGGTGAGTAGGCACAGATCCACATTTTCTTAACAAATATAAACATTGTCAAAAAGCTAACAATCAATTCCACCCCCCACCCAAACAAATAAAATTTGCTAACTTTCCCTGCCAAATGTGAGCTCATCCTAGCCATGAGACCAAACCACCAGCTCATTCCTAGCGAGAGACTGGAGAAAGAAATATCTCCATACCGTACAAAGAAAATCAATATTTTAAAGAGGGTCAAGAATGACAGGTGTTTAGAAAGAGAAATCATCGTCACATTACAGGCAACATGAAATATTCAAAACAGGCAACGTCTATAGGCAAACACCATACATGCCACCAGATAAGAGGAGCAGAATTCAATAAAGTAGAAGACGCACTCTGGGGCATAATGAAGATCTATCCATTCGTTACTAAAGCAGCATCCATACAGAGAAACTAGAAACCTGGAGCCATGTTTCTCAGCTTCTTTTCAGCCCTCATTCCACCCAGGTTTAACTTCTGCAGTAGATGGGCTTTTCCATCTTCTGCATGCATATTTTAGCCATTTCTAACATTAAACTAACTGAGGGTAATTTTATAAAGCAATTTCCCCATCTATGAATGATTCAGTAATTTCTGCTAATGGCGTTCCTTTTATCTAAGTGATTTTATTGTAAACTGCCCTGTGATGCTTTCAACAAGGGCAGTATATGAAATGTTTAATACACCATAAAATGCTGATTTGTGTGGATATCTGGGTTCTTATAAAATTAGTTTCCCTCGACTTCTGCTGCAGGCCCTCTCTGAAGCAGGCGACTCTTGATAGATTCAAGGCTCCAGTGGGACCCTTACAGGCTTCCTTTCCTTCTGTTGGTACCGGCGCGTTGGCATCACTCAGCAGCATGGACGTGGCTTCCCTAAGCCCTGTTGAGCGGGCGGCTCCCCCGCAACCAGGTAGTAGTGGAGCTCTGGATGGTCCTGTCCCCGGTTCTCTTCTGTGTGAAGGCAGGGAGGACACATCTACAGCATCTGAAAGTTTGAACTCTGGTCAAGAGTTGCTGCGAAGTGCTGCACAAAGTTTGCCTCTGCAAACTGTGAGTACTCTTTTCATAAGTACATAAGTATTGCCATAATGGGAAATAGCAAAGGTCCATGGAGCCCAGCATCCTGTTTCCAAAAGTGGCCAATCCAGGTCACAAATACCCGGCAAGATCCCCAAAATGTACAAAACATTTTATACTGCTTATCCCAGAAATAGTGGATTTTCCCCAAATCCATTTAATAACGGTTTATGGACTTTTCCATTAGGAAGCATTCCAAACCATTTTTTAAACTCCGCTAAGCTAACCGCCTTTACCACATTCTCTGGCAATGAATTCTGGAGTTTAATTACACGTTGAGTGAAGAAAAAGTTTCTCAGATTGGTTATAAATTTACTACATTGTAGCTTCATCGCATGACCCCTAGTCCTGGTATTTTTGGAAAGCGTGAACATACGCTTCACATCTACCCGTTCAACTCCACTCATTATTTTATAGACCTGTATCATATCTCCCCCTCAGCCGCCTTTTCCCCAAGCTGAAGAGCACTAGCCACTTTAGCCTTTCTTCATAGGGAAGTCGTCCCATTCCCTTTATCATTTTCGTTGCCCTTCTCTGCACCTTTTCTAATTCCACTATATCTTTTTTGAGATGCAGGTTTCTTGCTTGCCTACTCCTGCATCATCTTCGCGGGTTTTTGTTAAACCAGCCGTTGTGACATTGGAGTCACTCTGGGACATTCTTCTTTACAAACTCTGACTTTGGAAAATACTAAAGATATTAAGGAGGTGTCAAACTGCAATTCTGGAGGGCCGAAAACTAGTCAGATTTTCAGGATGATCCTAATAAATATTCATCGATACAGCACCTGGGCTAAATGAACAATGATCAATCTTTTATACATACCTAAAAAAATCTTTGATAACTACCGTATTTTTCGGACTATAAGACGCACTTTTTTCCCCAAAAATTTGGGAGGAAAATGGGGGGTGCGTCTTATAGTCCGAAGGTAGCGAGTTTTGGATCGCCGTCCCCTACTTACGCGATGCCATGTTCCCTGGTGGTCTAGTGACGTCGGGGCAGGAAAGAGCCCCCTTTTTCCTGCCCATCGCGCTGCTCTCCGTGCTCCTGACTGCTTCCTGATGGTCTCGGCAATATTCAAAATGGCCGCCGAGATTCTCAGCGGCCATTTTGAATCTCGCCGAGACCGTCAGGAAGCAGTCAGGAGCACGGAGAGCAGCGCGATGGGCAGGAAAGAGGGGGCTCTTTCCTGCCCCGACGTCACTAGACCACCAGGGAACATGGCATCGCGTAAGTAGAGGACGGCGATCCAAAACTCGGACAAGACGCACCGGAGCACCTAGGTTTTAGAGGAGGGAAAAAGGAAAAATTTTTTTTTCCTATTTCCCTCCTCTAAAACCTAGGTGCGTCTTATGGTCCGGTGCGTCTTATAGTCCGAAAAATACGGTATATCATACCATATATAAATACAACTACAACTTTATTAACACACCAAATGTACAATATAATATTAAAACCTTGTCGAGCCCCTGCTATACCTCTCATCTAACTTTTACATACTAGCTACAACAACCTGTTACGAGCTAAATGTCCGATATAAATCTCATACAATGAAGATCTATTAACTACACCAGGAGCAGGTCACTGTCAATGCATATTCAATTCAATTCTTGTATACTGCTAATAGCCCCTTTTCATATGATGTCTGAAATATCCTCAGCCTCAAATAAATATACATTCCTCTTCATAGGTTTGTCCCAACTATTGGAATGTTTCTCACAGTTCATCTATAATCTGTTGAAATCCTAGAGCTGTTTTAATTGTGTCGTTAAGAGGTCTTCATTGTATGAGATATCGGTCATTGGCTCATAACAGGTTGTTGTAGCTAGTAAAGTTTGATGAGAGGCATAGTAGGGGTCCTTGTCAATCAGCTTACAGCTCGACAAGATTTTAATATTATATTGTATATTTAGTATGTCAATAAATTTGTATTTATATAATTATCAATGAATTTTTTGATATCTGTAATGAATATTCACGAGAGAAGCTTGCATTGCTTTGCCTCCATTGTACACAAATGTATCTCATGCATATTCCGTTGCTATTATACTAATAGGTGCCTGTATTCCAATATAGTTACAGTGTTTAAATATAAACAACTCAACTATGTAAATATATATCAAAACTTTGTTCAATATATAATCATCATTTATATAAACATTAAAATGCTTGTACTAAATCATTTACTCACCATATCACCATTCATATCACACTATCTAAAATCTTTTTCTCATACACACCACAAACCCTCATTGTGACCAGATAACATTAAAGGGCCCTCTTACAGAGCGCAGTTACCACGCACACTTTCGGGACTATCCCAAGCCCAACATGGCCACCAGTGGTAGTTCCTCTCTTGGCGTGCACCATTTCTGAGGGAAAAAGAAAATCCCTGGAAATGGCTTGTGTGGCAGTAACCTGGCGGTAATCGGGCACTGCCGCGTGCTGCCCGGTAACTGCTGGGTTAGTGCAGGAGCCCTTATCGCCACTTCAGTGGGTAGCATTAAGGCCCCCCCCCTCGCATGGCCATGGGTGCTGGGGGCTTTTTTATCTGCTGCAGTAAAAAGGGCCCTGGCGCATGGGAAAGATGGCCCCTGCTGCCAGTGCATAGATCATATTTCATACAGCAATATCCACTAATGATCTTACATATCTTTTCAAAACTAACATTGTCCCATCATTAACCATGTTGCAGTCTATTAATCCAGATTAAATCAACTTCGTTGTACCATATATCATTCCTAAGAACTAACAGTGAACATCATCTTCATTGTTCTATGTATCACTCCTATGACCTGCAGTGTGAAGACTTCATTTTAAATTGTATGCACTCCATCCGTTGCATGTATCATTTAAACTATTCTGTTGACTCCAAAGAGTTTTATCGAAATATCAGCTGCTCCTTCTTCTCCCCAATTTTCTTCATGCAATATCCAAGAGTCTCTCCTCAAGTTAAAACCCGACACAGTTCTGTGTTTCCCTATACAAGAGTAATCCAGGGAATTGATAAATCTTATTCCTAACACTCTACCATAACTCTCCTCAATATTTCAATAAAAATAATATAACTTAAGCAAGACTTTTCGCATTTGTTTACACCACAGTCTGCAAACACCTCTCCGGTACTATGTAAGCCACATTGAGCCTACAAATATGAGGGAAAATGTGGGATACAAATGTAACAAATAAAAATAAATAAAAATTTTGCAGTCACAAATCCAGGAGGCACTTCAAAACCTGACTTGAGAGCAATGGCGTCAGTGTAACTAAGCCGGCACATGCGCACTACTTCTTCCATTCCATTTTGATTGATAGAGCACTGTCACACACTCTATCTTCATGGCCACTCAACTTCTCTATTCAGTCTATTAACTTTTGTTCCAAATATAACATTCTTTGTAATATATCTCCACCTCTGTTATAATCAAACTAGCCATTAAGCCCGTTAAAACGGGTGAGATTTCCAGCTACCTTCCTCGCTGCTGCTCCCGCCCCCCTCCGCATCGGGCCCCCTGCACTGACCTGACAGCGTCTCTCACCTCCGTGTGAAGGCGCTGCAGGCAGCAGCAGATCGCTCTGCTGCTGCCTGCAGCGCTTCCACACGGAGGTGAGAGGCGCTGTCAGGTCAGTGCAGGGGGCCTGATGCGGAGGGGGACGGGAGCGGCTGCGGGTATGGGGGGGAGGGTGGAGGTTGGTGCGCGCAATGTTCATTTCCAGGCGGCAGCGTCCGACAGTCAGACTCCGTTTCCCTCTCTGTTCTGCCCTCTGACGTCATCACGTCTTGATGCGAGGGCGGGATAGAGAGGGAAGTCTCTACTGCGCATTTGCAGGTGAGTCGGTCACTTGCCATTTATATGTTTGATTGCATTAACACCGCAAATATTAATTCCCGTATTTTATGTGGGATAGTAATCCAATGTTCTACTAACGGTGCATCCATCTTCCTTAACCTAATGTTACTTAAATGTTGGGCCACTCTATATTTCATTTTCATAATGGTTTGGCCAAAGTACCATAAACCACATGGACATTGTATGCCATATATTACATAAGAGGAATTACAGTCTGTTCTTGATTGTAACATAAAAATTCTTTTAGCCGATTTTATTAGGAATTTAAATCGATTGAACTTCTAATGCATATGCACAATAAATACACCCTGTGCATTTATTGTGTCCTTCTCTTTGATCCTACTTTATCTGTTCTCTATTAATGGATAATTTCTCTGCCAAATTTTGTCCTCGTGTAAATGCAAATCCAGGAATATCTTTAAATCCTGCGTGAGATTGTGTACACAACATGAAGACTATATTAGTCAGGCATAGGAAATGTAGAATCTTTTTAAGCATAGAAGATATTCACCAAGAGTAATGCACAGAGCACTAAATAAGCTAATTTAATACCCATAGGACTTGGTTATTTAATAAATCACATATGAGAGGGGATAATAGGATAACTTGTGTGTTGCCATATGAAACAGCAGAAAATAAAGTTAGAAATTATTTATAAACATTGGCCAATGTTATCTATACACTCAAGATTTAAAATGCTCCTTGAAGATCTTAGGAGCCCTTTTACTATGCCGCGAAAGCATCTACGTGCACCCAACGCACGCCAAAATGGAGTCACCACATGGTTACAGTGTGGCTTTTGCGGTAATTTCATTTTTGGCACACGTCCGATACGCACCACTGAAAAATAATTTTTCTTTTCTGCTGTGCGTATTGGGCGCATGCCAAGTGGCATTTGGCATGCGTAAGTCATTACCACCCAGTTGCCACGTGAGACTTTACCACTAGGTCAATGGCTGGTGGTAAGGTCTCAGACCCAAAATGGATGTGTGGCAATTTTCATTTTGCCACACATCCATTTTTGGCAAAAATATCTTAAAAGACCTTTTTTACAAGTGCGCTAAAAAAAATGATTCTGCGCGTGCCCAAAAACCGTGCCTACACTACCGCAGGCCCATTTTTCAGTGCACCTTAGTAAATTGACCCCCTTGTGTGCTATGGGCCAGTTTCTATAAATAGTGTTGAAAATGTGATGCTCAATGCTATTCCATAAATTGCACTTTGGCATTAACCATTCAGCTCAGCTTTGGGCACCAAAATTCAACTCTGAATAGTTTGCATATGGGTGCAAAATATTATAGACATAGTAGTCAGATCAATGTTGCCTGAAAGAGTAGAATTGGATCAAACCACCGTGTTAGGATGCGGAAACTGTGGCAGTTGTCCTTTTCTAGCTTGGCAGAAGTTGATATATAATGGATCCATCCATTGGCAAAATAAAAATACCCCTTATAGCAAACACTGATTGTTCATCAATTTTGAAAATTCATAAATCCAAATGCCCTTGCCCTAAAACTATATGGTCACTCAATTAAAGAAATTGATCAACTGCCTTGTAGTCATGCTGCCTCAGATTCTGCAGCTTGACAGGTTATACTATTACACTATTTTTCCCTCCAAAATGATCTCTACTACTTATTCCATACTGACAGCAGAATAACCAGCCTGTAGACCTCCACCTGCCTCCTCATTATTACTTCTAATAATGAGAGCACCTCTCCTTCACATGGAACTACATTTGACTCTAAAGATCTACTGAACAGGCCTTGAAGTAGAACCATCAGAAACTCCAATTTCCTTTAGGATCCTGGGATGTCTCTTATCTGGTCAAATGGCTTTGGACAATCTCAGTGTTTTTTTTCTAATTCCTCCGAAGCATCTATTTATCCTACTTCAATATATCTTTCCATTGATGGACCATCTTCATAAGGAGGGGAGAGCCTCAAGTTGAACAGAGTTCTAAAAATATATAAGCCATATATATATATATATATATATATATATATATATATATATATATATATATATATATATATATATAAGCCATACTGTAAGCCCCATCTTAAATGCAGATGTGGAATGTCCCCAAAATTAAAAGCAAAAAATTTGGTGCATTGCAACGAGCGAAGTAGCCTAATAGTGCAGAGGCCTGAGAACCAGGGGATCAATTCCCACTGCAGCTCCTTGCAACTCTGGGCAAGTCAGTTAACCCTTGATTGCACCAGGTACAGGTACTTGTATATAATATATAAACTGCTTTGACTATAACCACAGAAAGGTGGTATATCAAATCTCATCTCCTTTCCCTAATAAATAAAAATTAATTTTATGAAAATTCAAGTAGAAAAGAAATTATATAAACTTTTTAAGTGTTTGTTCCTCATTTGAAGTACGGATGACTTGGAAAATTAGATTTTCTATTCAAGTTTCAAACAACTTTCACTTTGATGGGTTATTATGAAACCAACATTTAACCTCTAATCTTTCCCCCCCCCCCCCCCCCCCACCAGAGAATAGGCCTTTAGCTTGTGTGGTCCTTCTTTATTACACTCAATATTTATCTTGCAATAAAGAAAAAATGAATAAAAATACAAGGCTTACAAAATGGCAATTTTACCTTTGTTCCTAGGCAGATTATTGATCTAGGCAACAGAAACAGTTCAGAACCATGGACAGCAGTCAATTTTACACAAAACCTATTTTACTTTATATGCTGTAACTGCTATTACCAAATGGAATTTACAGTGTTCAGTTATCAAAAGGGGAACTAGTGTTTATATCCCAAGAATGTATCATTATCTGTAGGGATGTACACATTTGGTTTGTCTGGGTGGCTAAATATTTTTAGCCACCCAAACAAATCGATTGCGCACACTTATGAATTAATGCATGTATACATAAAGTTCTAGCATGAGCACATTAAAAAATCAATGTTTGAAATGAACTGAAAAAAACATCTAATCATCAGAACAATTTCAGAAAATATGAAAACCATTTTTTTTGGGCCATGCACATCCCTAATTATCATAACTGGCCAAAACAAATAACCTTATGAGCAGCAAGTGCCTTCATTCGGGATATGAAGACGTACTCAAAAAGGTCTCTTCCACCTCCCCTCCCCTCCCCCCCAACACAAACACTATTGCCTATGGATCATGATTTCTTGCATCAGGCCCACTGGGTGTTAAGAAACACTTAGGACCCTGTTTACTAAGGTGTGCTAGAGGCACGCTAGCATTTTTAGTGTGTGATAAATGCTAGAGACGCCCATAGGAATATATGAGTGTCTCTAGCACTTCGTGCATGCTAATTTTAGCACTTGCTAGAAATGTCAGCACACCTTAGTAAACAGGTCCCTTAAATTGCCACAGACAACTGCATTAAGGAGTGAATTCTATATATGGCACCAAAACATTGACAAAGAAAAAAGTGCTATTCTATAAACCGTGCTTAAAGTTAGGCATAGTTTACAGAAGAGCACTTATGCCCAGGAATCATAGCTAACTTTAGGTGCGGCCATTTCCCTCATTCTAAAACAACGCTCATAAATGTTAGGAGTGTCCCCATTCCACCCATGGCCCCCAATTTCCATGCCCCCTGTCTGAACTCATGTGTAAATTTGTGTGTGTATATTTAATAATTGGTTGACAACACAAATTAGCTTGTTAATTAAATTGCATGTCCAAATTGCTAACACTCTCAAATTTGCATGCTCAATTTTTAGCAACTTTTATAGAATTTGAGGGTCAAGTTTTTTTTCCCAACAACTACACACAAACATAAACCAATGCAATGCAATCTGTCAGTCTTCTTAAACTTTGAGTGAATATTTATGAGTAACTCATTTGCCCTATTATCTTCTTCCACTGAAAGCATTAACCCAGATGTGATCTAGAGAACAGCTGTCCAACAGGGAGATAAAAGTTTGCCTTCCTTCTGCATGGGAGCTACTGCTGCCACAGAAAAAAACTGGTTAACCCCAGTACACAGCTTCCCCCTGCCCCTCCTCATTAGGTCTTGGCTTAGAGATCCTAATGTAGGCATACTTATTCATTCATTTATTCCTATGTTCTCAAACTGATATATTCTCCTATCTGTCTTCAGTCGGTTTTTCAACTAAGCCTTAGAATTCCTCAGGGCATTGATTAAAATACACAAACAAAAAAGGATGGCAGCTGCAGCAAGGTGATAGTTCTTTAAATTTTCATTTGGATGAATAATGTTTGGCGATACATGTACTTATCAAGGAAGTTAAGCACTCATACAGTTCAGTGTCTAGGAAAGTTGTCTTCCAGTTATTGTTCCATAAAGTGATAAAACTAAGAGCTGACACTTAAAATTAAAAACTTTGGGATCCTTTACTAAGCTGCGATAATAATCGGCCTTCGCATACCCTTATGCTGATCTTTCCCGTGCACTATTTTTACTGCGGCCATAAAAACCCAGATTTTTGATCATTTCTATTAATGGTAGTATGTTAATGTCACTCAGTGGCATACCAAGGTGGGGGCGGTGGGTGCGGTCCGCCCCGGTTGCATGCCGCTGGGGGGGGGGGTGTCGTGCGCCTGTCCGCTACGTTCGTTCTGTGCTCCCTCTGCCCCGGAACAGGTTACTTCCTGTTCTGGGGCAGAGGGAGCATGGAAACGAACAAAGCGTACAGGCGCGCAGCACGCCCCCAGCGGTGTGCACCCGGGGGGGGTTCTTTCACCGGGGGGGCACGCTGCACCCAGGGGGGGGCGGGGCGCATCGGTGATCCGTCCCAGGTGTCAGCCCCCCTAGGAACGCCACTGATGTTACTATTAGCACATGGCAATTTTTTAAAAAAGCACTGCTGGAATACTTACTGCCCCCTATTTTGATGGCGGTAAGGGCTCCCAAGTTATCTGTGCAACTATCCCAAGTTATCTGTGTAATACAGATGCGCTAACCAATTAGTGCAGGAATGCCCACTCTCTGCCCCTGAAATGTCCCTTCAAAAAATAAAAAAAATAGCGCTTTAGTGCTTCCCACATTAGAACATTTTTGCTGCATTAGGTGCAGCTTAGTAAAAAAAAAAAAAAAAGCCCCTGTGTTGGTGACTGGATGACAACTCTTCTCTCCCCCTTCCCCAACCTTCCAACCATACAATATTTTTTAAATGAATGATCTTTGCTACACCATAGAACAATAGAATTCACTCCCAGTCTTCAAGGGCCACCAAAAAAGGTCAGGCTTTCAGAATACGTACAAGAGAAATTTGCGTACAATGGAGGTAGCATGCATAGAAATCTTTCATATACAACATATTCATGGCCTGAACCATTGGCAGCAATTTCCCTAGAACATAAAAGGGAGCAGGCAGTGGCTTCACACACTTCTCTGCACCCCCCCCCTGACCACCACCACCTCCACTGCGCTTTAACCTCATTGCAAAGGGACCGCCTCCAACAGTGAGAAGTTTGGTTCGTTTACATATTCATTTATCCCTTGATTCCTCTGGTGGGACTGTCATGACAGCTACTATACCTTGATAGTTCTGAGTGTGCTTTGCTGTCAAGATGTGGATACCTGTTCATGAGGAGGAGGAGGATGGTACAGGAACAAACAGGTTATATCAGATTCTAGAAGTAAATATTTGGAAAGTATCTTTCTGCATCACCAAATTCATCTTGTGCCACAGAAATCTCTGAAATAGCTACTTTTCCTGCGTTTTTTGAAATTTACTAATTGTGCTGCCTATCCTTGCCTCAATTGCAGGATAAGTAAAAATGGCTTCTGATAACCTAATAGCTTTACTGCCCTCCCCCTCCCCAATCTACCCTAGTGACATCTTTTTTACACAGCCCAACTTCAACAATCAAGTGGACAGCATACATTCATCAATCATTCTGCGAAGGAAAAAGACCTCAGATTTCGCATAGATCTTATACCAAGCCCCAAATTCTGTTAGGCTAAACAAAAAGGTCTCATTGTAACAATTCAATCATTGGCCCAAAAACCTCCACATGCAGTCCTATATCTTTATGTGCACATAAAGGTTTTTTGGCCAATGATTGAATTGTCACAATGAGACCTCTCTGTTTAGCCTAACAGAAGTTGGGGTTTGGTATAAGGTCTATGTGAGATCTGAGGACTTTTTTCTCTGTAGAATTGTTGTTGAAGTGTTAACTTACATTGGTTGCAGATGGTCATTGCCAGTAGTTTTAAGTGTTCTTTACACAGCCTACATAAGGTAGAGTATCTGACACTGAATTAGCCTCCAGTCTCCACAAGACTTCAGGTCACTAAGCAGTATCCTAGACCACCACCATTCTTTCATTCCACCATTTGCTCTCCAATTTTCACCAACCTCACACACAAGAAACTAACCAAATATTGATCCTGTTCCCATCTTCTCCCTTCCCATCCCCCCCACTACAGTCTCAATGAATGATTTTCCACTAATGATTTTGTCACTCCAACTTGCCATCACCTCTCTGGGGACAACTCACACTAATAACCTTGGACAACTCTGACTCCATTCCAATCTTGTCTCTTCTTCTACCCCATGGCCCTTCAAGATTATTCTCAAACCAGACAGTACACTACTACTGATCAGTTTCTATAGGGCTACTAGATGTACACAGCTCTGTACACATTATATACAGGTATTTTCCCTGTCCCTAGAGAGCTGACAATCTAAGGGATTTTTTGTACCTGGGGAAATAGAGGGTTAAGTGACTTGCTCAAGGTCACTCAAACGAGTGAAACAATTCTTCCCAAGGAAACTATTTCGCAACCTGATACAATCAATGGTGCTAAGCCATGCTGACTACTGCAATGGAATCTACGCGGGATGCAAAGAGCAAGTCTTAAGGAAACTTCAAACCGCTCAAAATACGGCAGCAAGACTCATCTTCGGAAAAACACGTTTTGAAAGCACAACACCCCTTCACGGAAAACTACATTGGCTTCCAATTAAAAAACACATCGCCTTCAAACTCTGCACTATGGTTCACAAGATCATCTATGGTGAAGCACCGGGATATATGACGAACCTAATCGACCTACCAACCAGAAACACATCCGCATCAGCACGACAATACCTAAACCTTAACTACCCAAGCTGCAAAAGGACTAAAATACAAATCAACCTACGCATCCAGTTTTTCCTACATCAGTATATAGCTATGGAACGCACTACCAAAAACCATGAAAACCACCTATGACCACCTCTAATTCAGAAAAAAATCTAAAAACCCACCTGTTCCAAAAGGCTTACCCCCCCCCCCGACCCAACTTAAATGCCTGAAATCAGCACACTCCACCACCACAGTTCGTATTGATCACCAAACAATCTCATCTGTTCTTGCTATCCTCTATACGGCCCCACCAGCTATCCTCTATACGGCCCCATCACATGTTCTTTCATGTGGTCCCTACCCTTCCTACCCCAACTTAACCATTATTTGTATTTGCTCTACTCTAGAGTCCATTAACACCTCTCCGGTATCATGTAAGCCACATTGAGCCTGCAAATAGGTGGGAAAATGTGGGGTACAAACGTAACAAATAAAATAAATAAACGAGCTGCAGTGGGAACTGAACCCAGGTTGCCAGGATCAAAGCCCACTGTGCTAACCATTAGACTACTCCTCCCCTCCAAGACAAATACAATCCCAAGGTGCCGTGACCCTGGTGTGATTTGAACACTCAGCCTTCTGATCTGGAGTCAGATGCACTACCGTTGAGCCACACGGTCTGTACACTTCAAAGACTTGTTTGTTTTGCATCTGTATGCCTCGTCTGTCTTTGTGTAGAATACCTTATAATCTATTCTCTAAGGAGCAGGTACTGCCTTATACGTATCTTTGGAAAATGTTCCATATGCCTTTTGTGTTTTAACAACAATTCATTTCTGCTGATATGTATTGTTTGAAGCCTTGTTTAAAGCAACAAAAACACATCTCAGAATGGACATAAACCTGCCACTGAATGACAGAATATGATGTCTGGTAATCCAAACCAGTTATTTCTATTTTAAAAGAGGCAGTTAATTCATCACAATAAATTGCATTTTACAGTTCATATTGCAGCTTAAATACAGAATCCAGAGACCGTATAATGATAAATGTGCATGGATTGCATATTATTAAATGCCTGCTCCACTAGACGCAGAATGGGGTTTCATCATTAAAACCAACGCTGGGAAGGTCCAATAAAGCTGAGGTGAGCTGAAGTGAGACACCACAATGAATGGAATCCTGAGAGACTCTTGATTATTTGAAAACTTCCAAAGGCATAGCAGTGTAGTATGGAGCGGCAAAAGTGCTGGCACCTAATAGGATTAATCAGAGGCATGGTCTTTTGAGGACCAAGAAGGGGACAATTCTATAAGGGGGTGTTTCCTTTTAGGCACATCTCATGCTCCCCCTGCCCCACTCGTAGTCACCATCTTCCATTACCCCCTACCATCAAGGCTGTCACATTCATCAGCCTGCCACTGCAGGAGCCCAAAGAAAATGCTGGCTTCGGGGGAGGGGGAGGGCAGAGCATCACCAGCACAACAGACAGTGGCAGGAAAGCCCTCTATCAGCCATTGTGAGACTCCTTTAGGCATCCCAATGCCAGCAGCCTGCTCTATAATAGTATCATGGAATACTAGTATAACATGGCATCAGTATATCTTATATTTGCATAGCCTGAGATACACCAGCCATAGACATGATGTAACTGTGGCTGCATAAATAAGAGCACTAATGCCACGTTACGCTAATCTTAAGTATATAAGAGCATAAGAAAAGCCATACTGGGTCAGACCAAAGGTCCATCTAGCCCAGTATCCTGCTTCCAGCAGTGGCCAATTCAGGTCACAAGTACCTGGCAGAATCCCAAAGAGTAACAAGATTTCGGAATCCCAAATAGTAGCAAGATTTTGGAATCCCAAAGATTAGCACAATTCTAGAATCCCAAAGAGTAGCAAGATTCCATGCTACCAATCCTAGGGACAAACGGTGGCTTTCCCTATGTCTATCTGGGTGCAGTGAGTTTGTTGTTTGGTACCGAATGGACAATACATTTTTTATCTCCTTTGTTGAGGTCACATTATTTTGTTGAGATATTGCATCAAAAAAAAAATTCAACCACTAAATGAGGTCACTGATTCTTGTAATGAGAACTTGCAAAATCTAAACCCCAATTAAACAGTTCTCAAAAATATATATTCTCAATTTTTTTAGTGGACCATCAAAAGGTGGATATATTGGAAAATATTCACCAACGAGGTGCTCTCCAGCCAACACTTATATTCTTCATCGGTCCTTATTTTTACATTTTTTTATATATTTGCTCAATTAGCGAGTATATTCTCAGAATGAATTCTTCCCAAATTTATCATATCTTCAAAATATCTTCAAATTATTCAATTTCATTACAATCATCATTTATCTGTTGCAAATTAGGGGCTTCTTTTACAAAATTCTTTCAAGAGTTTAAGACTATATGGGATTCTGCTTTTACAAAAGCCACGCTAGAGATTCCAGCGTAGCAAATGCGATGAAGCCCATTCAATTCCTATGGTCTTCATTGCATTTTCCATGCCGGAATCGCTAGCAGGGCTTTGTAAAAGGAGCCCCTATATCTCAATGCACTTTATATATATATCCAAATATATCCACCTTCTAATGGTCCTTTAAAAAATTGAGAATATATATTTTTGAGAACTGTAATAGGGATTTCAAAAACTCAAAACATTCTTTTTTTAAAAGGTAAATGATAAAAAAAAAACATAAGACAAAGGAAGTAACATTTTCATTCCTTATTTTGAATGAATCTTTGAAGATTTAAGTCCAACTATTTAAAGTTATTTTCTGTGTTTTCAGTATCTAGACCAGTACCATTGGTCCAATCAATATTTGCTGATTTTCAATCTCTCGGAGATATTAATAATCCATAACAGTCCTCAACCAAACTTGCATATTATAAACCTGTTGCTACCGAAATATTTCCTCAAATTATTACTTTAAAAGGAGTGAAGCCTGTGAAAACTGGGATTACGTTAATCAGTGGGATTTGAATTAGAGACTTAAGTATATGTATTGTTAAATAACTTCTGGTTTTTTAAAAGAGAAAGAATGTAATCAGATGTATTATTTCTAACTAATATTGGACAATAAGTATGTTTTTCAATGAAATGATTTGACTATACACCATATTGGCCTTGAAGAAGCCAACCAGATGATCAATGTGGAATAATGAATTAGACGAGTAATATCTGGGGATAATCAGGTTAATACCACGGGGGTTTTTTTCTGTTTACTGTTTAATTGATCTCCTTATCTTGTTTCACTCTCCCTATTTAGAGGTCTAAGGAAGAGAATAGAATTACCTGACTGAAATAATTCCTACATATTACTTTCTCTGTATTTCCAGCAAGCTGTTTTATCGCTTGTAAAAATTTAAATGGTTACAAATAAAAAAAACCGGTTGCTACCAATGTAATCATAGAATACCAAGAAACAGCAAGTGACTGACAATGTTAGTAGAACAATAGAATACCAGTCTTAGGTCCTGTTTTACAAAACCATGCTAGCGATTCCTGTGCAGTAAATAAGAGGAAGCATTTACCATGCAGGAATCATGTAAAAGAAGCCCTTGGGGAAGTTTTGGAGTCTGTGGCCTGAATTACGTGTAGAAACAAAACCTCAGAATGCACAAACATGGCTCCCTGCTTCACTGAAGACCTGGTTATTCAGAAATGGAAGCTGAGACAAGCCAAGCGCTGGTTGGTGCAAGATCATCATATTGAGATCGTATTGAGGTTTTGTCTCAGTATTGGAACCTGGTCCAGGAAGCTCAGAATGCTTCTTTTTGGATGGGGGGGGGGGGGGGAGATTTAAAAAAACTGCTAAATCAGCCAAAACAGCTTCTATCCAGTGGCGTAGCCAGGGGGGGTGCCAGGGGAGCGGCCGCTCTCCCAAATGGAGTTCTGCCAGCTCCGGCGCCTATTTTTGTCTCAATGTGTTGCATTGAAAATGTGCGCCAGCGCCGGCGGAAGTCCGCTCTCGCTCCCCCCGCGTCGTCAACCTGGCTCCGCTTCTGCTTCTATCTACTATAAACATTTTCAGTTGGAAAAATGGCATCCATACGATCTGCTACTCCCTTTCCTGTTGCCAAGAAATTTGCTAAATTCTTTATTAGAAAATACAGAATTTGGGTCAAAAGATTACGGATCTTCCTCTCCCTAAAGTAAGCCTTCATTCGAATGCAGCTGGCCAGAAGTGCTTTCTCTCTGACAGATATAGAGGGTGCTATTGTTACAGACACTGCACGGAGGACCCACTCTGGATCCCTGCCTCATTTAGAGAGGAAGAACTCTGAAGTGATTATGGCCCCTTTCCTGCAGAAGAGAATCAATGCCATTTCATCTCTAGGTAGTTATGCCTCATCCCTTAGAAACAGGCACTAATTTACCCACATCTCAAAAAGAACCACATTATCACAAATTATCACCTAGTTTCTAATTTCCCTTCGCTTGCTAAAATAATCGAGAAATGTGTTAATGCATTTAATGGATTTTTTGGAAATACATCAGTTGCTAGAGCCTTGTAAAGGTTGCCTCTGTAGAGGATAGAGTACCAAGACCTTGATGATTTCTGTATTTGATTTCCTTACATGTCAGATGGATAATGTTAGCGCTGGCATGTTATTTATTTATTGCATTTGTATCCCACATTTTCCCACCTCTTTGCAGGCTCAATGTGGCTTACAATACATCATGAATAGGAAATATATAATAAGGTAGACATTTAGTATTATAGAAGGATCTTGGGTAGACATGATAATAAGAAGGCATGAGGTTAGTATAACAAGCAAATATTATAAGACAATACTGGATATATGTGGAGGAGTTCACATTTGTTGATCTTTGTGGTATGCCTTGTTAAAGGGATGGGTCTTCAGTAGTTTGCGGAAGTTAATTAGTTCATAGATCGTTTTTTTATTATTATTGCTTGACGTATGTTCTGCATTTGATATGGTTGGACATGCAATGCTTTTTGGCAAATGAAGGACAATTTTATAACTGGGTGCCCACATTCATAAGTGCACAGAATACCAGCACTATTACATAAATATATAAGTATCTCATACTGGGACAGTGATCCAGCAGTGGCCAATCCAGGTAACAAGTACCTGGCAAGTTCCCAAAAGAGTAAAACAGATTTTATTCTGCTTATCCCAGGAATAACCAGTGAATTTTCCCAAGTCTATCTTAATAATGTTTTGTGGACTTCTCTTTTAGGAAATTGTCCAAACCTTTTTTTAAACCCTGCTAAGCTAGCTGCTTTTTATCACATTCTCTGGCAACGAATTCCATAGTTTAGTTACACATTTGAGTGAAGAAATATTCTTTCCAATTTGTTTTGTTTACTACTTAGTAGCTTCGTTGCATGCCCCCTAGTCCTAGTATTTTTGGAAAGAGTGAATAAGTGATTCACATTAAGTGTATATTTATTTGTATAAGTGGCAGCGAAGTGACTAAGTACTACTCTGTAAAGATGTGACTGAATCTGGGAAAGATGACTAAAGCAACAGATCCAAAATATTGATAATGGCTGATTTTTGATGTCATGGGTCCATAAGCAGTCTGCAAAAGTTATATGTTTGAACTTGAGCAACTTTGTTTTATTTTTTTCACATCACTCTCTCCTCATCTCCCGCCTTTCTTCTGTAGACTTCTCTGGTAGCATGCTTAAATGGTTCTCCTCTTACTTAAAAGGTTGGTCTTTCTCATTAGGTTTACCCAGCTCTGACTCTTTTCCTCTTCTTCACAGGGTTCCCCCCAGGGTTCTTTATTTTCCCCAATGTAGTTTAACATTTTCTTAGCTCCTCTTGCTATCTTGATCCAGTCTTTTCCTATTAGATTCTCTCTATATACGCTGACAACATTCTCAGTCTCACATCTTGACCCTGCAAATCTTGACCTTTCTCCTCTACAAGAATGCTTGGATGCTGTCTCAGAATGGTTGTCAAGCTAATTACTTAGTATTTTATGTCTGTCACAATGTGGGTCACTGGCACCGCAGCCTTTCCTACCCTTATCCCTTCTCTAGTTGGAACCCCTCTCAGTTTGGTAACTAACTTACCTTGTAGCTCTTTTTGACTCACAACTTACCTTCACTCCTCACTTCTCTGCCACTGTGAAATCTTGCCATTAGAGGTTTCTTGGACGATAAAATCTTGCACTACTCTTCTTTCTTCTCTTGTTCTTTCCCCGACTTGATTATTGCAACATTGTTCTAGCCGGTCTTCCTAAAGTATCTCGATTCCAGACAGTTCAAAATACTGCAATTTGCCTCCTTAGTCATGCTCTTCATTTTGCTGTTTTTCTCCTCTTGTTGCACTTCATCACTGGCTTCCTATTTTCTGTAGGGTTCAATTCAGGGTACTCCTGTTGGCCTTCAAGGCTCTTCATTCTGGTATTCCTTCTTACCTTAATTCTTCAAAATTTCCTGTATGTTCATTCCCATTCCTTATGTTTTTCTTCTGCCTCTAGGCTTTATGTTCCCTCTGTTCACCTCTCATGCTTGGAGTCCACCTGCCACTCTGCCTTCTTCTGCCTAGTCCCTTCCCTCTGAAATGTTCTCCTCCTCCCTCTTCATTCTGAGCAGTCACTCTCCCATTTTGAGGCTTTATTAAAAGCCCATTTATTTCAGGTGGCCTTTCCCCTTCACCAGCACCAGTAATACTTAGCATTGGAATCTCAACCTCCAATTTTTATTAATGTAGTTCAATTTTAATTTATCTTTCTCTTCTTTTTTACTTTACGATTTTGTAGTTCCTTTATCGTTTATGTAAATTTTGTAATTGTTCACCGCTCTGATGTGTTTGGAAGGGCGGTATATCAAATTTCATTAAACTAAACTTTTGCTGGTTTTTGCTGGCTTCTAGCCAGAAGAAGAGGCCGAAATAGGAAGTCTGAAATTTGCAAGCCATACTGTTATGTAACGCCAGTCCTCAAGACTTCAACCCAATTAATGCATTCAGATTGGTTTGGGCCCATCTTGGATGGCTAAGCTGGGTGCAGCTTTCCAGCGGTCAATGTTAGGCCTCATAGATAACCATCTACCAAATCAGAAACAAGCAGACAAACAAAAACCAGTGGTCATGAGGAGCAGCCGTGCTGAGTACTATGACTGACAAAGAACATAAGAGCTCACCCTCCCCACTGACAGTTTGAACTTCGTGGGTGTGGCTTGGATCTCTTTCAGGGAGAGAAAACTAACAACTTATAGCAGCAGCTTCAGAGAGCATTTTCCATCTCACAGATAGGCTGAGAATACCTTCTCCTGCTTTAGACTTAGCCTGGCCTCAGAATGACATCCTATAGTATATCTCCTATCAAACTGAGTTCTCTTTTTCATCAAGCACTGCCATTTCCTCCCCTCACCCTCCCCACTGACAGTTTGAACTTCGTGGGTGTGGCTTGGATCTCTTTCAGGGAGAGAAAACTAACAACTTATAGCAGCAGCTTCAGAGAGCATTTTCCATCTCACAGATAGGCTGCAGAGAATACCTTCTCCTGCTTTAGACTTAGCCTGGCCTCAGAATGACATCCTATAGTATATCTCCTATCAAACTGAGCTCTCTTTTTCATCAAGCACTGCCATTTCCTCCCCTCACCCTCCCCACTGACAGTTTGAACTTCGTGGGTGTGGCTTGGATCTCTTTCAGGGAGAGAAAACTAACAACTTATAGCAGCAGCTTCAGAGAGCATTTTCCATCTCACAGATAGGCTGCAGAGAATACCTTCTCCTGCTTTAGACTTAGCCTGGCCTCAGAATGACATCCTATAGTATATCTCCTATCAAACTGAGCTCTCTTTTTCATCAAGCACTGCCATTTCCTCCCCTCACCCTCCCCACTGACAGTTTGAACTTCGTGGGTGTGGCTTGGATCTCTTTCAGGGAGAGAAAACTAACAACTTATAGCAGCAGCTTCAGAGAGCATTTTCCATCTCACAGATAGGCTGCAGAGAATACCTTCTCCTGCTTTAGACTTAGCCTGGCCTCAGAATGACATCCTATAGTATATCTCCTATCAAACTGAGCTCTCTTTTTCATCAAGCACTGCCATTTCCTCCCCTCACCCTCCCCACTGACAGTTTGAACTTCGTGGGTGTGGCTTGGATCTCTTTCAGGGAGAGAAAACTAACAACTTATAGCAGCAGCTTCAGAGAGCATTTTCCATCTCACAGATAGGCTGCAGAGAATACCTTCTCCTGCTTTAGACTTAGCCTGGCCTCAGAATGACATCCTATAGTATATCTCCTATCAAACTGAGCTCTCTTTTTCATCAAGCACTGCCATTTCCTCCCCTCACCCTCCCCACTGACAGTTTGAACTTCGTGGGTGTGGCTTGGATCTCTTTCAGGGAGAGAAAACTAACAACTTATAGCAGCAGCTTCAGAGAGCATTTTCCATCTCACAGATAGGCTGCAGAGAATACCTTCTCCTGCTTTAGACTTAGCCTGGCCTCAGAATGACATCCTATAGTATATCTCCTATCAAACTGAGCTCTCTTTTTCATCAAGCACTGCCATTTCCTCCCCTCACCCTCCCCACTGACAGTTTGAACTTCGTGGGTGTGGCTTGGATCTCTTTCAGGGAGAGAAAACTAACAACTTATAGCAGCAGCTTCAGAGAGCATTTTCCATCTCACAGATAGGCTGCAGAGAATACCTTCTCCTGCTTTAGACTTAGCCTGGCCTCAGAATGACATCCTATAGTATATCTCCTATCAAACTGAGCTCTCTTTTTCATCAAGCACTGCCATTTCCTCCCCTCACCCTCCCCACTGACAGTTTGAACTTCGTGGGTGTGGCTTGGATCTCTTTCAGGGAGAGAAAACTAACAACTTATAGCAGCAGCTTCAGAGAGCATTTTCCATCTCACAGATAGGCTGCAGAGAATACCTTCTCCTGCTTTAGACTTAGCCTGGCCTCAGAATGACATCCTATAGTATATCTCCTATCAAACTGAGCTCTCTTTTTCATCAAGCACTGCCATTTCCTCCCCTCACCCTCCCCACTGACAGTTTGAACTTCGTGGGTGTGGCTTGGATCTCTTTCAGGGAGAGAAAACTAACAACTTATAGCAGCAGCTTCAGAGAGCATTTTCCATCTCACAGATAGGCTGCAGAGAATACCTTCTCCTGCTTTAGACTTAGCCTGGCCTCAGAATGACATCCTATAGTATATCTCCTATCAAACTGAGCTCTCTTTTTCATCAAGCACTGCCATTTCCTCCCCTCACCCTCCCCACTGACAGTTTGAACTTCGTGGGTGTGGCTTGGATCTCTTTCAGGGAGAGAAAACTAACAACTTATAGCAGCAGCTTCAGAGAGCATTTTCCATCTCACAGATAGGCTGCAGAGAATACCTTCTCCTGCTTTAGACTTAGCCTGGCCTCAGAATGACATCCTATAGTATATCTCCTATCAAACTGAGCTCTCTTTTTCATCAAGCACTGCCATTTCCTCCCCTCACCCTCCCCACTGACAGTTTGAACTTCGTGGGTGTGGCTTGGATCTCTTTCAGGGAGAGAAAACTAACAACTTATAGCAGCAGCTTCAGAGAGCATTTTCCATCTCACAGATAGGCTGCAGAGAATACCTTCTCCTGCTTTAGACTTAGCCTGGCCTCAGAATGACATCCTATAGTATATCTCCTATCAAACTGAGCTCTCTTTTTCATCAAGCACTGCCATTTCCTCCCCTCACCCTCCCCACTGACAGTTTGAACTTCGTGGGTGTGGCTTGGATCTCTTTCAGGGAGAGAAAACTAACAACTTATAGCAGCAGCTTCAGAGAGCATTTTCCATCTCACAGATAGGCTGCAGAGAATACCTTCTCCTGCTTTAGACTTAGCCTGGCCTCAGAATGACATCCTATAGTATATCTCCTATCAAACTGAGCTCTCTTTTTCATCAAGCACTGCCATTTCCTCCCCTCACCCTCCCCACTGACAGTTTGAACTTCGTGGGTGTGGCTTGGATCTCTTTCAGGGAGAGAAAACTAACAACTTATAGCAGCAGCTTCAGAGAGCATTTTCCATCTCACAGATAGGCTGCAGAGAATACCTTCTCCTGCTTCCACCCACCCTACCCCTCTACCCACCCACCCCTAGAGTGACATGTCTTATATAACCTCCCTATCAACCCACTCATTACTTTACCTCACCCATTTCTATTCTTCTATCACCTTCTCCCACTACTCCAACCAGAGTTACACCTAATCACACTGACCACCCTTCAACATCTTCAGTCCTTCTGTGACTGTTCTCTTGTGCTTGACTGCTTAAATATTTTAAATTTAAATGCTTTACTTTTTGTCTATTAGATTGTAAGCTCTTTGAGCAGGGACTGTCTTTCTTCTGTGTTTGTACAGCGCTGCGTACACTTTGTAGCGCTCTAGAAATGTTAAATAGTAGTAGTAGCTTGTGTTTTAACACTTCTGTAAATCTCCAAAGACATCCTGTCTTACAACTTCTCAACAACCAATGCTAGATGCAGCATGAACGCATCTTCCCCTGCAGGCAAAAGGCATCTGCTATATATTAACTATTAGGTGAACACTTAACACGGTGACCTTTTTTCTCACACAAGTCATGTTCATCATTTGCCTTTCCTGAAGAAATGGACTAGTGGAACCTGTTTGCAACGGCCTATAATGGAACGAAAATCTATTCCTGGAAAAGGACGACATTCATTACTAAGGCCCATTAACTCTCAGAACCTACAATCAAAAAAGCCCCCATATTTTGCAGCTATTCAGCTATAAAAAGATCCACAGTTAATTTTTTTTTTCAAGTACTCAAGCTATATTCAATCATGGAAACAAAGAGACAATAGAAACAAGTCCAGTATACATGTCAACGTGAGCGGTAATGAACCGGAAATAATCTTGACACTTTAAAACAACTTTAGAAACATTTGCAACAGTCAATTTACTTCTTTCTGGATTCTGAGAGTGAGGTTTAGACTTGTCATAATGCATCTCTGGGCTGGCTGTACTTCCCAGCAAATACTAATGTATCCCCTGGGTCTTTCTTGCAGAAGGACAGAAATGTCATTCAGCTGTGCTACTGAAGGGGAAAATCTTTATAGCTTCTGTTGAATAAAATAAAGATTTTGAAGAAAGTATTGACATAAAATTTATAGTTGCATGAATCAGTGAGTGAAAATCATTTGGAACAATGTCTGATCATTAGGTAAATAACCTAGGGATGATACCCTACCAATTTTAGAGCAAACAGCTCAAGTTCTTTACTATAATCACTTCTTTTCCCCTCCCAATACCCAATAAGCAGCACAAAACTTAAATCTACCCATGGCCTCTTCCTGCCGCTCTCCCCCAGGCATTAATGCAATTTAAGCAAGATTAAATAAGGGAAAGGGAATTGGATTTGATACACCACCTTTCTGTGTGGCCCTTTTACAAAGGCGCACTGGAAAATGGCCTGCAGTAGTGTAGACGTGCGTTTTGGGCGCAGGCAGAATCATTTTTCAGCGCACCTGTGAAAAAAGGCCTTATTAAAATTTTTGCCAAAAATGGAAATGCGGCAAAATGAAAATTGCTGCACATCCATTTGGGGTCTGAGACCTTACCGCCAGCCACTGACCTAGCAGTAAAGTCTCACGTGGTAACCGGGCGGTAATAACCTACGCACGTCAAATGCCACTTGGTGCACGCCCACTACATGCATTCGAAAATAATATTTTTCGGACGTGCATATCGGACATGCACCAAAAATGAAATTACAGCAAGAGCCACATGGTAGCCGGGCAGTAACTCCATCTTGGCGCACGTTGGGCGTGCGTAGATGCTTATGCAGCTTTGTAATTGCGATCAACACAGTTTACATATTATTATATACTAGTAAAAAAGGCCCGTTTCTGACACAAATGAAACGGGCGCTAGCAAGGTTTTCCTCGGCTCCTCTGCAGCCACCCATGTCCAGCGACCCTCCTCTCCCCCTGCACCCACCCATGTCCAGCGACCCCCTGCCCCCCTGCAGCCACCCATATTCAGTGACCCTCCTCTCTCCCCTGCCTCCCTCCAGCCACCCATGTCCAGCGACCCTCCTCTCTCCCCTGCCCCCTCCAGCCACCCATGTCCAGCGACCCCCTGCCCCCCCTGCAGCCATCCATGTCCAGTGACCCTCCTCTCTCCCCTGCCCCCCTCAAGTCACCCATGTCCAGCAACCCTCCTCTCCCCCTGCACCCACCCATGTCCAGCGACCCTCCTCTCCCCCTGTGCCCACCCATGTCCAGCGAACCTCCTCTCTCCCCTGCCCCCTCAAGCCACCCATGTCCAGCGACCCCCCTGCCCCCCTGCAGCCACCCATGTCCAGCGACCCTCCTCTCCCCCTGCACCCACCCATGTCCAGCGACCCCCTGCCCCCCTGCAGCCACCCATATTCAGTGACCCTCCTCTCTCCCCTCTCCCTCCAGCCACCCATGTCCAGCGACCCTCCTCTCTCCCCTGCCCCCTCCAGCCACCCATGTCCAGTGACCCCCCTGCCCCCCCTGCAGCCATCCATGTCCAGTGACCCTCCTCTCTCCCCTGCCCCCCTCAAGTCACCCATGTCCAGCAACCCTCCTCTCCCCCTGCACCCACCCATGTCCAGCGACCCTCCTCTCCCCCTGTGCCCACCCATGTCCAGCGAACCTCCTCTCTCCCCTGCCCCCTCCAGCCACCCATGTCCAGCGACCCCCCTGCCCCCCTGCAGCCACCCATGTCCAGCGACCCTCCTCTCTCCCCTGCCCCCCTGCAGCCACCCATGTCTAGTGACCCTCCTCTCTCCCCTGCAGCCACCCATGTCCAACGACCCTCCTCTCTCCCCTGTTCCCCCTGCAGCCACCCACGTCCAGCAACCCTCCTCTCTCCCCTGCCCCCCCTCCAGCCACCCATGTCCAGCGACCCTCCTCTCTCCCCTGCCCCCCCCTCCAGCCCCCCACTCCAGAGACCCTCCTCTGGACATGGATCAGCCGTGAGGCATGTTTTTTCCCCCCTGGGTTCTGAAGCTGACATCATAATGGTTACGGTGATGCCAGCCTGATCTACGGAGCCTAGCAGACCAACTCGGAATGAGCCACGGTCCCAGGCAGCAAGTCAGAACGTTGGAGGTGAGAATTATTATAAAGGATAGGTACTTATTTTGTTCCTGGGGGAAATGGAAGGTTAAGTGACTTGCCCAGAGTCACAATGGCCTGCAGTGGGAATTGAACCTGGTTCCCCTGGTTCTCAGCTCACTGCACTAACCATTAGGCCACTCCTCCACTCTACTCTACCAAAGCTACACTTCACTGTGTCACTGGCTAACTATCAAACCAATATGAATTGTCTAAATGCACATCTATTTCTACATCTGGCACTTCCCATGCACTAGTAAGCCTGATCAATATTTTAACATTATACACGTGGGTTGAAGTGCTGTCTTATCAATATAAGAAATCTTCAAGTAGTGCCAAGACACGGAAAATCTGCCACGTAGCTCTGCTTCACAGTCACGGTTTAAGTCTAAGTTGTTCTAATTAAATCGAGTTTGATAGACTTGCACTGATTTAAATGCCCTACAGAATTCGCTGCTGAATGAACGAAAAGCCTGCTTTCTCCAGTTATTTTAAGAAACACACACAGAAGTCTCTTATTAAATATGGGCCTTTCCAGGTGCTGAAATCTCTTTCTGGCAGGGATACTGAAGTCATTTCCCAACAGATGTATTTTCTATTTCCTGCTTTTCCACTTGGGAAACATTATTAATGCAACTTGCCAATTCCCCCTAAACCTGCATGGTTATGAAGACTTTCAGACAACCACCCAATTAATATGAAAATAGTTGAAAAAAATGATTTGCAGTGAGCCTGGGAAAAACACAAACCACTTGAGGCATATGCGAAAGACCAAACCTGTCAGAGAAGTAGATTACCATCATCACAAGGAGAATCAGTGCAGTGTTCATGATAATAATATCTTATTTAGAAAGAAAATTAAAGATATCATTTCGTGAAACAGACTAATTTAGATAAAACCGAAAAAATGCTATTTTTTTTTTTTTTTAGCGGTTATTGCTGTGATTAGAAACCTAACATTGAGGGTATCCTGGAGGAATTGCTTTTCGACATTAAAGATCAGAAAAGCACTGGGGAAACAAGAGGCTTTTAGTACTTGCACATTCAAGTTTTGTTTCCATGCTTTTAATATGATACATATTTTCTTTCAGGTTTCAAAATGTGACGCTTTTATATACAGTATGACACTGCTGAACTATTAGCTGGAAGACAAACAGTGTATTGTTGAGTTACGATACAGTTGGCAGCCACATAGCAACTGGAGCTAACATTTCTATATGACAGTCACTACTTAACAACAAGGACAAGTCTCTGTTTGTTCTATAATTGTATTGAATTCACTGTGACTGAAGCCTTGATTCTTTGACCCTGCTCACCAGGGGCGTAGCCAGACTTCGGCGGGAGCGGGGTCCAGAGCCCGAGGTGAGGGGGCACATTTAAACCCCCCCAGTGCCACCAACCCCCTGCCATTTTTAACCCCCTGCCGCCATTTTTGACCCCCGCCACCACCTTTGACCCCCCCCCCCCCCGGTGCCAACCCTTTGGACCCCCTCTTCCCGCCGTCACCAACCCTCCCCCGCTGTCGGGTACCTTTGCTGGCGGGGGTCCCCAACCCCCGCCAGCCAAAGTCCTCTTCTCTGGCTCGGCCGTGTTGCTGATCTGCAAGGGCAGGCTTCTGTTTCTATGAGTCTGACGTCCTGCCCTTGTAGATCAGCAACGCGGCCGAGCCAGAGAAGAGGACTTCGGCTGGTGGGGGTTGGGGACCCCCGCCAGCAAAGGTATCCGACAGCGGTGGGGGAGGGTTGGTGGCGGGAGGGGGGGGCCAGGGCCAAAACTACGGGGGCCCATGCCCCCTTGGCTCCACGTAGCTACGCCCTTGCTGCTCACACTGACTCAGACTATTTAGCAGGACTCGTAACCAACCTTTAACAGAATATTGAAGTCTGTTTCGTTAAATATTACCCCCTAATTTGATGCAGTGCACCAAACGTTAGATGCCAACTAAGCACTTAACTGCTCAAACAGAAGTTAAGCCCCTCAACAGGGGTGAGGCAGCAGTTAGGTGTCTAAGGGGCTCATTTTCTAAACATTCTGCTTTCCTTAAAGCAGTCGTGTGTTAGATGCCCAAGCAGACCTTAGCACAATGGTGTATAGGTTGAAGAACGTGTCCAAGTCTGTGGTGCTCCTGCTGAATCCAGTGCAGGGTCACTGCACTATTAAGAGCAGTGATGTAACTACAAATCCAGGTCCGAGAATAATCAATCTCTCGTGCACTGGCTATCACAGCAGAGTGAGAGAGTTATATGGCAAGGAACAATTCCCAGTCATGTGGCTCAGTGCTAAGTGAGTGCCACTAAGGAGCCTATGCTGTGGCTTTATCCCCCTTCCACCAATGCTGAGTTATCATTATACTTATGTGTACTTATGTAAGTCCATAGACCATTATTAAATGGACTTGGGGAAAATCCACTATTTCTGGGATAAGTAGTATAAAATGTTTTGTACATTTTTGGGATCTTGCTGGGTATTTGTGACCTGGATTGGCCACTGTTGGAAACAGGATGCTGGGCTCGATGGACCTTTGGTCTTTCCCAGTATGGCAATACTTATTTATATGGACATACACCGCCAACTTGAAACAGGGCCAAGATACTTCATGATCCTTGTCTCAAAATATCCTGATTTTCCTATCCTATTCTACCAAAAACAAGTCAAGTAGTGACTTGCAAGAAATATGATTTGGTTCAGCTCACAGTTATTAGGGCTCTTGTTTTGTATTTCAAAATTCAAAACAAAGCTCTCTTAACTATAAGAGCATAAGAGTAGCCATACTGGGTCAGACCAATGGTCCATCTAGACCAGTATCCTGTTTTCCAAACAGTGGCCAAGCCAGGTCACAAGTATCTGGCAGAAACCCAAATCGTTGGAACATTCTGTGTAGAACCCCAAAGAATAGCAAGATTCTGGAATCCTAAAGAGTGACAAGATTCCATGCGGAATCTCAGCGTACCAATATTCTATACTACAAATCACAGGGCAAGCAGTTGCTTCCCATGAATGTCTCAATAGCACGTCTGTCTCAATAGCAGACTATGGACTTCTCCTCCAGGAATTTGTCCAAACCTTTTTTTAAACCCTGATACGCTAACCATCACTTCTAAATTCCTGTACAGAAGTTACACTGAAGTCACCAGTGTTCTCCCTACAAGATAAACTAAAAAAATGAACACCCTGTCTCCTCCTGTATTCTGAAAAGTGTTTCTTATCAGCAACATACAATTTTCCACTAAAACACTTTTCAAAGAGCAAAGCACATTTTCACAGTCTGATTTATGAAAAACAAGTGACAACCGTGGGTGTTGATAAGGAACATTTCAGATGATCCGGTGTAAAAGTACTTACCGACAGGCCCAAGTCAATCATTCTTCCTTCTGTGAAGCTGCCCTTTCCCAGATCTTGTTTCCCAGCCAACACATCTTACCTTAAACATTTGTTTGACTTTTTGCCGGGGAAGGTTGACGTTCAGCTTGTGCATGAGCTGCAGAACCTCATTAATACTTAAGCTGCCATCACCATTCTTGTCTGCTTCGTCAAATGTCTGCTTCAACCACATTTAATAGGAGTTAAGGAACAGAGAGGTGAAGGGATTGCTTATAAGATTCTGGTAAGAAAACTGCAGAGCCAAATGCAGACCAAACATAAGGAATGAGGCAAAAATATAACAACTGTAAACTGCAAAAAATCTCCATTTAAAAAAAAAAAAAAAAGAGGATTGGCATTACATAAACTTTGATGACCCTTTTACTAAAGTGTGTTAGATTTTGCTATTAACGCACTTTAACACATAAAATTGACATGCATTTAAAGCAAATCTAAAGCAGAAGCTATTCATGGGTGTGCCCAGCATCTCGTTTGTTGATCCTGCATTAAAATGCCCATTAATGTGTGGCACCAAGGTAGTAATTAATGCAGAAGCACTTTTTGCTGGATTCTATATAGTGTGCATCGAGATCTGCACCAAAATCCAGGCGTATTGTATAACAATGAGCATAACTTAATCGGCTTAACAAGCCAATCAGCATGTTTTAACAGCACTTAAGCAAAAATGGGCACTAATTGTCAATAATTAGAATTTACGTGCATAACTCGCTAAGCAGATTCTGTAATGAACTGCGTCTAAATTCTAAACCGAACAGTTCAAATCGAACATGGCTATGGGTAGGGAAATGGGCATTCGTGGGTGTTCCAAACTTTATGCGTATTATAGAATATGGCCCAGTGCACGTGAATCTACATGCAGGGGATTTATGCCAGGTTTTCATTGGTATAAATGGACACACATAGTTTTAAAGCACTGGGATATCAACTAAGCGTATTCTATATACTGCACCTAAATCTAGGCATCAAATATAGAATACGCTTAGGAGGAAATGTTTACCGTGCAGATTTGTTTAGGCGCCATAGGTAGAAGCTGGCCCCTAGCACCTCCTATTTTGGAGGCGGAAAGCGGTCCTGTGCTGTGCATTAGCACACGGTACATGTAGCGTGTTAATTGCCAAACAGTCTCAAAGCCCAGTTCCACACCCTTCCAAAAAATGGCCCTTAATGCATGACATACCATTCACCAACAGTAAAAAAATACCGCGTAAGTTATTAATGCGTGCATTAGCTCTTAACCCGCCCCTTAGAAGCTTACACAATAAATTCCTGCATAAAATTACGATGCAGTGGAATGGTTTCATACAATGGAGGTAGGACATTCGAACATGCTTCATGCAAATTCCTTGGGACTATTATGAAAACCAGAACCAGACAACCAGGTTGCAAACCACTGCATTTGAAAATAAATTGTTTTTTTGACAAATAAGGGGGGAATTCTATAAATAGTACTCAAAAATAGGCACTGACAAAATGCACGCCAAGAGCTTTTCTATAAGAGCATGCTCAGTTCATGCTGACGTTGGTGCTCCTTACGCATGCTCAGCATACCACCGACTTCCTCGCACCAGGGGAGGTTCGGACCACAGAGCTCTTTGGCTGGTGGGACTTGGGCAACCTCATCAGCCATTCAGGGTACTGCAGTTTTGGGGGGCCCTAAGCCCAAAGTGTGGAGACCTAGACCCTGGTCCCCCCCATGGCTATGTCACTGATTTCAACAATATAAAGCTACCATAGCGCCATGCTTTACTGTAGGGATGATGAACTGTGCTTGTTTAACATCTTGCATATTGATTAGCATCAAAGTCGAGAAGTTCCTCTTTAGTCTCATGGAACTACAAAATGTTTTCCTGCATGTGTAGTGGTTTTATTTGTAAACACTTTGCGGTGTATCATATGACTTTTCTTCAGCAATGGCTTCCTTCTTGCCACCATCCCACATTGGTCATGTTCAAGAAAAGTGTGGGACAGGCACGGGGAATCTCTTAGGGAGAGGAGGAAATAGTAGATGCTGCGAACGGGCAGACTGGATGGGCCGTTTTACCTTTATATGCAGTCATCAAACATATAAACGGCGAGTGACCGTACTCACTCGCAAATGCGCAGTAGAGACCTTCTCTGCCCCGCCCCCGCGTCAATACGTGATGACAGGGGGCGGAACACAGAGGGTCTCTGTACTGCGCATTTCTGATGGAGGGACACCGCCGTCTAACGCTCCCCCACCCGAGTCGCCGCCGCCACCCACCTTCTACCCAGTCGGGCCCTCGCTCCACTATTGAAACAGCGAGGGTCCGGGAACGCAGCACTGAGCTCTGCTGAGCTGCCGACATCGCCCTTCCTTCTTCTTCTCTGCCTCCGTCCCGCCCTCGACGACGTTACGTCACACGAGGGCGGGACAGGCAGAGAAGAAGAAGGAAGGCCGACGTCGGCAGCTCAGCAGAGCTCAGTGCTGCGTTCCCGGACCCTCGCTGTTTCAATAGCGGAGCGAGGGCCCGGCCGGGTGGAAGGTGGGTGGTGACGGCTCGGGGGGGGGGGGGCAGCGGCAAACTCGGCGGCGGGGGCGGGCCCTTCAACCCCCCCCCTTCCTATAATAGCCCGTTTTTACGGGCTCAAAGGCTAGTATTTCTATGTTTAACATTTTCCACGGTCTCAGCCAAAAATCTCTGCAATTCTTTTAAAACAAGGGTGCACAACCTGAATTGTCAAGGGCTCCGACTCTCAGTCAGGTTCTCGGGATTTCCATAATGAATTTGCATGAGATCCATTTCGATGGAGGCAATGCAGGCAACTAGATCTGCATATTCATTGTGGAAATCCTATTAAATCCGGAATACCTGACTGGGTTGCAGCCCTTGAAGATTACGGTTGTGTATCCTTGTTATTTAGCAGTCTTAGATCTCACAGTGACCTTCCTCAGCAATTGTATTTTTAATTTCCTCTTTACGTTGATGGACCTGACAATGTCCCAAGGAATATTCAAACACAATGAAACGTTCTTAGAGCCTTCTTCCGATCTGTGTCTTTTTAATAACTTCAGACTGGAAGTCTTTCAAGCAGCTCCATGGTCAGCATGTGTAGACCTTTGCCTCAAAATTAAATTCATACAACAGAAACAGCTTGATTATTCACCCCAGGAGTATTCAAATCAGCTCAACTACTATTCTTGAACACAGGAGGGCTCTACTTAATAACTTATTATGGGCCTTGTTGAGGCAATTTTTAGAAACGGAGCTATGACAACGAGTGTGAAGACTTATGCAATCAAGACCTTTTGGTTTCTTCCTCTTAATTATGTTTTGAATATTTCTATAATTTTCCTTTCACATTGTTGCACTGTCTTACAAAAAATACTGCATGCGTTCACATTTCTATTTTAGAGCACTTGTTTGCCATTGACTAAAAGCTGAACAAACAGAAATGCTCCTCTACTCTCCTTGCCAGCATTTTGACATTTGGTTTGGCAGCTAAGATACCACTACGCATTATGTACCTGGGAGCTTAAACCTCAGCCCTTCTCACCACTCCCGTCCTCCCTCTCCCCCAAACGGCCAAGTCATAAAATGCAACCACTTCCTGCACATCAGATAACACAGTACATCTCCATAGACCCTTATACACGAATAATGCCAATGCAGAGAGAACATAGACTGATAGACTGAATTAAACCATCAATTTTATAGAATTCTCTAGGCCTATGAAGCACAAAGGCCAAGAGGTCACAGAGCTCCCACATGGATGGACACAAGCAGCTTATGTTCATCATGGTATCAGCAGTCAACTGCTTTCTTCTCACCATCAGATAAGAATTGCTAGAACTGCAGGAAAGGATATTGGTCTCTAGTCCTCTGCCGTTTGGATAGGCTGTCCTCGTCACTGATTCCTGCCATCAGATATTTCAGCCCAGTGATCCATGTGCGTGCCTCTTCCCCGTTGGATGACACCAGGTCCAGGGACTCCATGTGGTCCCCGTAGTAAATCGTGAAGCAGCAGTTGGGGTCAAAGCTCCCATCACCATAGCGCTGGAAGATCTCCGATTGTTTCCCCTCGCACACCTCCTGGAGGGAGTCAATGGAAACTGAAGAGAGAGCCAAGCAGAAACATACCAGGTTAATGAGAGAACTGGGCAAGATTATAAAAACACCCCCCCAAAAAAACTTCAAATTTCAGTTTACTTTTCTCACAAGGAGAGTCAGAAATTCAGGGTCCGTTTTACTAAGCTGCATAGGCGCCTACGCATGCCGAATGTTTGCCAAATTGGAGTTACCGCACAGTTACTGTGTGGCCCTTACGGTAATTTCAATTTTGGCGCGTATCCGCTGCGCACGTCTGAAAAATATTTTTCATTTTCTGGCGCATGTAACAGACGCACGCCAAGTGGCATTTGATGCGCATAGGTCATTACCGCCCAAATTCTTTACCGCTAGGTCAATGGCTGGCGGTAAGGTCTCAGACCCAAAATAGACACGCGGCAATTTTGATTTTGCTGCACATCCATTTTCGGCAAACAAAAGAGAGGCCGTTGTTACAGGCGTGCTAAAAAATGGATCGGCGCACGCCCAAAACCTGCACCTACACTACCGTAAAAGGACCCCTCATATTTCAGTGTGTACCAGGCAAGAAGCTGTTTTTCTTGCTAAAAGCTTTTAGCATTCTGAATGCTTTCGGAATCATGGCAGTCCTGATACTGAAATCACCCTGCTGGCCATTAAAAAGCTATTTTAAAATCAAGTAGCCCACTCAGCTGATAATTTACCACAGTCGGGTAACCACAAAACATGAGGTGCTTCATTCTAGAATTAATGAAAGCTGCTGTGGAATTCATTGTTTTCAAAGCCCGACTGAAGAGATACAATCAAAAGATTTGCAAAAATGTTCCAAAAATGGCAAAGACAAGTCAGGATCAAGTATGCACATTGTATATCATATACTATGAGTGTAGGTGCTGCGTATCTCTACGGGGGAGGAAGAAAACATCTTAAGGGTGGAATCTGAGAGTAAAATGTTATGGTTATGGCTCATGCACTTTGTTACTTGGCAAAATGGTTAGATTGTTGGTTTACACATTATCAGTAATGAATGTGGCTATGCTGAGTATAATAATACAACCACTCCTCAGACTACTGGCATGGTGTTTGCAATACTAGGGCACGATATAAAACTGCCTATATGTGACAGGCATGGTGGCAAATTGCCAGCTGCCCTGGTTGCAATGCCAGTGTTCAATCACGAAGGCGTGCCACCAGAACAGAGTGATAGACATGGCTGTTGAGAGACACAGGTGGGCCAAGGGCAGGACAGCCCTCTCCCCCCCACACCTGGGCCACCAGCATGCCGCCCCCCCCCCCCCCCCCCCCATACTCAAGCCGCTGCCCCCGCACCTTCCTGTGTCTACTCCTCCCTTGGTCTGTGGTCTCCTGCTCCTGTGTGTCGGGATACGGGTTATCGCGTTAACGCAATCATCCGGGTCCTGGCACACAAGAGTGAGAGACAGATCCGGAAGCACGCAGGCAGGCAGAAACTTCTGCTCCCTTGAAACCTTGCTGATGCCGGGCCCCCCCTTGGAGGCTGGTCCCAGGGAATCTTGCCCCCCCTCTCTCGGCGGCCCTGGTGGTAGGTGTGGCTCCGGCCGCCTTGTTGGTCAGACTGGATGAACTATGCAGGTCTTTACCTGCTGTCATTTCTTATGTTATAACCAGGGGCGTAGCTATGGGGAGGGGCCACGGGGGCCTGGACCCCTGCAAATTTTGTCTGGGCCCCTGGTTTGGGGACCCCCGCCAGCAAAGGTATTTGTTTGTGAGGGGTCGAGGCGAGGCAGTGAGGGGGGCGAGGCTTAGCGGTAGGGGGCGGCACTCAAAATGTGCCCCCAACCTTGGGCTCTGGCCCCCTCCCACCATGACGTCTAGCTACGCCCCTGATTATAACAAAATTATTTTAAGTAGTTCAATAGCATGGAACAATTTCAAGTATCTTTATTGAAATTTTTATGCTGTCTTCTTAATCCAAGGCAGTGTAACAATGTGTCCTACAACTACCCTTCTCAGGAGGCTGAAGTCATTATCACCTTCACCCTTGTGTTCAGTAGCAGGTCAACATTCTACGAAAGACACAGGTGAGGCGTATTTTCAAAGCACTTAGACTTACAAATCTACATAGGAACGAACCTATGGAACTTTGTAAGTCTAAGAGCTTTGAAAATGAACCCCATACTGTCTTAAAGAAGCAATCTGCATTCTTACGTCAAAACTATGGCCATCTAGGGCAATGATTCGCAAACCAGCCCTCGGAGCATACTTATCTAGTTGAGTTTTCTGGATATCCACAATGAATCTACATGAAATAAGTTTGCATGCACTACTTACTTCATATACAAATATCTCTGTCACGCATATTCATGGTGGATATCCTGACAACCTGACTGGATGAGTGTGCCCTGACGACTGGGTTGAGAACCAGTGATCTAGGATTACCATCTTGCACCAGGCCTGTTGAAAAAGCTGATCCAGTCCTGGTTTGCCACACTGCATGGGTGAAGTTCTGGTTTTTCCACCCATTTCCCCCACAAATAATTTGAACAACAATGCCACCCTTGCAACACAGCAAAACCAGGTCTGGAACAGTCTACCTGGTCGATTGGTGGGGGGAGGAATTGACAATCTTAAGATCAGCCTTGCTCTTGACACTGAAGAATGCGAATACAGAGATTTGAGATTGTGACTTTTGTGAAGGAGAAATTTGATCTCTCTTATGTCAGCTCTCCAGTCAGGAGCAGGAAGCTTTATAAATGGCTGTATGCTTTGAAAAGAAGTCTTTATGCCTGTCTGTTTTCACCCCAGTGGCCTTATTCACCTTATCATGCTCTGTCTTTCAGATCCCTGCAGCAACCTTCACGGGCTCCTAGGTGAATGTACGTGTACTGAATGTTCCAATCCTGGTCTACACAACAGACCAAGAGAAGATGTGCAGGAGGTAGTTTAAGGTTGCCTTCTCACACCAGCTTAACTAAACAGGCTGACTGTGTCCTACATAAGTACATAAGTATTGCCATACTGGGAAAGACCAAAGGTCCATCAAACCCAGCACCCTGTTTCCAACAGTGGCCAATCCAGGTCACAACTACCTGGCACGATCCCAAAAAAGTACAAAACATTTTATACTGCTTATCCCAGAAATAGTGGATTTTCCTCAAGTCCATTTAATAATGGTCTATGGACTTTTCCTTTAAGAAGCCGTCCAAACCTTTTTTAAACTCCGCTAAGCTAACCTCCTTTACCATATTCTCTGGCAACGAATTCCAGAGTTTAATTACACGTTGAGTGAAGAAACATTTTCTCCGATTCGTTTTCAATTTACTACATTGTAGCTTCATCGCTTGCCCCCTAGTCTTAGTATTTTTGGAAAGCGTAAAAAGACGCTTCAAATCTACCCGTGCAAATCCACTCATTATTTTATAGACCTCTATCGTATCTTCCCTCAGACGCCTTTTCTCCAAGCTGAAGAGCCCTAGCTGCTTTAGCCTTTCCTCATAGGGAAGTCATCCTACCCCCTTTATCATTTTCATTGCCCTTCTCTGCACCTTTTCTAATTCCACTATATCTTTTTTGAGATGCGGCGACCAGAATTGAACACAATATTCGAGGTGCGGTCGCACCATGGAGCGATACAAAGGCATTATAACATACTCATTTTTTGTTTTCCATTCCTTTCCTAATAATACTTAACATTCTACTTGCTTTCTTAGCTGCAGCAGCACACTGAGCAGAACGTTTCAACGTATCATCAACAACGACATCTAGATTCCTTTCTTGGTCTGTGACTCCTAACGTGGAACCTTGCATAATGTAGCTATAATTTGGGTTCCTCTTTCTCACATGCATCACTTTGCACTTGCTCATATTAAACATCATCTGCCATTTAGACGCCCAGTCTCCCAGTCTCATAAGGTCCTCTTGTAATTTTTCACAATCCTCCCGCGATTTAATGACTTTGAATAACTTTGTGTCATCAGTTACTCCCATCTCTAAGTCATTTATAAATTTGTTAAAAAGCAGCGGCCCCAGCATAGACCCCTGGGGAACCCCACTAACTACCCTTCTCCATTGAGAATACTGACCATTGAACCCTACTACTCTCTGTTTTCTATCTTTTAACCAGTTTTTAATCCACAATAGAACACTACCTCCTATCCCATGACTCTCCAATTTCCTCTGGAGTCTTTCATGAGGTACTTTGTCAGTACTCTAGGATGAATGCCATCCGGTCCAGGAGATTTGCTACTCTTCAGTTTGTAGAAGTAGTAATTCATTAAGTTTCACCGACGCATCAGCTTCAAATACCATTTCTGGCACCGGTATCCCACCCAAATGTTCCTCGGTGAAGACCGAAGCAAAGAATTCATTTAATGTCTCTGCTACAGCTTTGTCTTCCCTGATCACCCCTTTTACTCCTCAGTCATCTAGCGGTCCAACCGAATCTTTGCTGGCTTCCTGCTTCTAATATACCTAAAAAAATTTTTTACTATATGTTTTTGCCTCCAATGCAATCTTTTTTCGAAGTCCCTCTTAGTCTTCCTTATCAGTGCTTTGCATTTGACTTGACATTCCTTATGCTGTTTCTTATTATTTTCAGTCGGTTCCTTCTTCCATTTCCTGAAGGATTTTCTTTTAGCTCTAATAGCTTCCTTCACCTCACTTTTTACCCACGCCGGCTGTCGTTTGGTCTTCCGTCCTCCTGTTTTAATAAGCCGATTATATTTGGCCTTGGCTTCCAGGATGGTGTTTTGGAACAGCATCCACGCCTGATGTAAATTTTTGACCCTCACAGTCGCTCCTCTAAGTTTTTTTTTTCACCGTTCTTCTCATTTTATCATAGTCTCCTTTTTTAAAGCTAAACGCTAACACATTTGATTTCCTATGTATACTTACTTCAAAGCTAATATCAAATCCGATCATATTATGATCACTGTTATCAGGCGGCCCCAGCACCATTATCTCCTGCACCAGATCATGCGCTCCACTAAGGACTAGGTCTAGAATTTTTCCTTTTCTCGTCGGCTCCTGTACCAGCTGCTCCATAAAGCTGTCCTTGATTTCATCAAGGAATTTTACCTCCCTAGTGTGTCCCGATGTTACATTTACCCAGTCAATATCGGGGTAATTGAAATCACCCATTATTATTGTGTTGCCCAGTTTGTTTGCGTCCCTAATTTTCTTTAACATTTCTGCATCCGTCTGCTCATCCTGGCCAGGTGGACGGTAGTACACTCCTATCACTATCCTTTTCCCCTTTTCACATATGGAATTTCAATCCACAGTGATTCCAAGAAATGTTTTGTTGCAGAATTTTCAATCTATTTGATTCAAGGCTCTCGTTAATATACAATGTTACCCCTCCACCAATTCGATCCACCCTATCACTACGATATAATTTGTACCCCAGTATGACAGTGTCCCACTGGTTATCCTCCTTCCACCAGGTCTCCGAGATGCCTATTATATCTAAGTTTTCATTTAGTGCAATATATTCTAACTCTCCCATCTTATTTCTTAGGCTCCTGGCATTCACATATAGACATTTCAGACTATGTTTGTTGTTCCTATTTACATCATGCTCAGTACTTATATTAATTTGCAATCTTTTGTCTGATTTTTATTTTTATTTAAGGACACCTGATCTACTACGGTTTGCAACCTTACTATCAGGATACCCTATCTTCCCTGTTTTTGTGATATCTTTGAAAGATACCTTATCCCGAACCATGCATTTTTGAGTGACTGTCGGCCTTCCCCTCGTTTCTAGTTTAAAAGCTGCTCTATCTCCTTTTTAAATGCCGATGCCAACAGCCTGGTCCCACCCTGGTTAAGGTGGAGCCCATCCTTTCGCAATATAGGCTCCCTCTTCCCCAGAATGTTGCCCAGTTCCTAACAAATCTAAAAACCCTCCTCCCTGCACCATCGTCTCATCCACGCATTGAGACTCCGGAGCTCTGGCTGTCTCTTGGGCCCTGTGCGTGGAATGGGTAGCATTTCCTGGTTTAGACCCACGGATTATAATCCTGATCTTCTTAGGGATATGAACAGGAAAACAAAATCAGATCTACAAACCAAGCATGAATTAGCCTGTCCTTGAAGGAGACCCTCAAACTGATTCGCACATAAACAGATGCAAAATAAAAGCATTCTTTCAGTCTTCTTTCCAAAGGGCACCTCATGTTCCTACATCATAGAAGGCTCACCGCCATGTTTATGTTCCTATGTCCCTTGAAACAGGAGCGTCACATGTTGAAAAGTTATATAAGGAAGTATCAATATTTACATATGCGCAGTGGCGTTCCTAGGGGGGCTAACACCTGGGGCGGATCACCAATGCGCAGCGCCCCCCCCCCCAGATGCAGCACGACACCCCCCTGCGAAAGAACCCCCTCCGGGTGCACACCGCTGGAAGGGGTGTCACGCGCGCCTGTCCTTCGTTCGTTCCATGCTCCCTCTGCCTCGGAACAGGAAGTAACCTGAATGTCCGACAGGTTTCTGAGGGATTCTCTCCTCATAAAAAATACATGCAAGTTGTTTATCCATTTTTCCTAGTGTCAACTACCTGCTTTGTATTTGAGTCTCTCTCCCCTCTTCTTTCAGCAAGCATCTGAAAGGGTGTGCCATCCCTTCACTGAAACAGCCCAGTTGAAATAGACATTCATGGTTATTAACTTCAGTGCGCTTGTAGGTAGGCAAGTGAAGGGGAAAGTGTGCCAACACAGGCTGATAATTCTCTAATTAACTCTCTAATTAGTACCTGATGGGTAGATAGCTGCAGACTGCGAAGCAGAGGCCGTGCGAGGGAGAGAATGTGCTTTCTCAGGGTGTAAAGCTTGATTTAAATTCTTTAAAAAGTCATGTAAGTGCAGTGCTGTTGGAAGCTGCTACACAGAATTAGGAATTTTTATGAAGGAAAGCAACCACTAGTGTAGTCAGCAAGCTGTAGTGAAAATGGATTTGCACACAAGTGTAAACTGACTGAAAATACCCTCACCAGTGCGATTATAGACCCTCACCAGGTGCAATTAAGACCTTTCCAACCTTACATGATGTTGTAAATCATGTGTCTTTCCAGACAGTGGATTCCGATGCCATCAGGTCAGGTCAGGCCAGTGCTCCCCCCCCCCCCCCCCACAAAGTGCAATTAGTGTCCCATCCCAGCCTTACAGCAAATGAATTTACAGGATGCTACAACTATGTCTTGCAAAAACAATGATAGCTCTATGCTCTAGGCACGTTACATCCTGGGTAACGTTCCTGACTGCAGCAATGCAAAACAAATGCACAGTACGTTAGTGAATCCCATGGGAATGCACTATTTTACCATTGGTTAATAAATAGAGACTTTTTATTGTAAGCCTTCTGGAGCTAGACAACATCTTCTGTTCCTGAATTGTCCTCAATAGCTAGTACCTTTATAAATGGGTCAGTCTACAGTGTACACCAGGACCTGGGCGCGTCTAGTGCATGCGACTGCAGCAGCGCAGGCCACTTTTCGGTGCACCTTAGTAAAAGGACCCCTAAGATAGATAGCGATATATAGATATAGATCCATTCGTTCTATTAAAGACTACCTACCCTTCAGAAAATCGCAGAAAACCCATCTATTCAAGGAAGCTTATCCAGATGCCATGACCTAACTCTATGAACCACCTATTCATTATTTGATCCTCCGACAACGGCAATAACTCAGACCACGCCTCCTCTAACTTTTCCCTATGCTTACCATGACCCTATCCCCTGATTATCTTAATCTAGCCTAATGCTAGCACCTCCTCTTTTCTTCTCTACCCCCTCTCCCTTATAATATTACCTATCTATACATCCCCATTACTGTGATAAGCGTAGCCTGTTTTCTCTACACTATACGTTGTAATCCTACTACTATGTAAGCCGCATTGAACCTGCTATAAGTGGGGAAGTGCGGGGTACAAATGTAACAAATAAAAACCTCCGTCAGCTTTGATTCTTAAACATGGCTACCCTATTCCTGGATTTTAGATTTATGCCAGCCTTTTCTAAACCCACACTCAACGTAAGTTACAGACTGTACCTGCTGTACACCATCTTGGGTGAAACTCTTCATAAAGACAGTTAATAAATTCCAATAAATAAATATGTTATGTTTTGTTATTTATTATTGATATACCGCTAAGCACTGCAATATAGATCAAAGTGGTTTACACTAAAATTGAAGATAGAAAAGGAAAAGAACTATAAAATACAATAGAAAGTAAACAATAATACCAGTAGAATATATAAAAACTCACACATAAATCAAAAGTAACTAATCAGTGTTTTCATATCATGAGCTACTTCCCCGCATAAACTAGCTTATAATTTAGTTGTACCTGAGGTAATGGAAGGTGAAGTGACTTACAATCACAAAGAATGTCAGTGTGAGAAACTGGATTTCAACGCTGGCTTTCCAGATTGGCAACTTGATTCGCTAACCACTGAACTAGTTCTCCATCTTGTGGTAGGGTTAGTAACTAACTAAATCCAAACCCAAGAAGAATTGCAACTGGACAATGAATCAGACCTCTCTCTCTCTCTCTCTGTTATGGTTCACAACGTTACTATATAAGTTGCATTTCTTGCATGTGTAGACAGACGAACAGACACATACAGAGTTTCTGGAGATAGATGCATCCTATTCCATGGACAATGAGGTTTCTCCCCAGCCCTCTTCCCCTTTCCCTCCAGTCTGTTGTATTTTTTTCTTTTTGCCTGTACTCACTTTTAGCCTTTTCGTTCTTCCGGGATGGCCTCCAACGAATGCACGACTTGTGCTCATCCAGGTAGTAGAAGCGGACAAGGCCCTTGGAGCTGCCTCGGAGTTTGACCATTTGAGTGCCAGCTTGCATAGAGCTCATGCATTTTTCCACTAGAAAACAACAGAAAATAGCATAAAGTCTGGCTATCATGAACTCCATTCTTGCATGCATTACATTTTCTTGTACGTTAACTCATTTGTAAGGCTCTCATCACATCTGTCTTATAGATTTACACCCCAGTTACAGAATTGCACTCATAACCAAAGGAGTGGCCTAGTGGTTAGGGTGGTGGACTTTGGTCCTGGGGAACTGAGTTCGATTCCCACTTCAGGCACAGGCAGCTCCTTGTGATTCTGGGCAAGTCACTTAACCCTCTGTTGCCCCAGGTACAAATAAGTACCTGTATACAATAGGTAAGCTGCATTGAGCCTGCCATGAGTGGGAAAGCGCAGGGTACAAATGTAACAAAATAAATAAAATAAAATAAATAGTTAGGCATATTTTCAAAGCAGAACTTTGGAAGGCTAAGTGCTTCGAATGTTACCTGGGTAAATAGTTTTGGAAATTGCCACACAGAGCACAGAGGCTGGTCTATCACAGGGAATAATGATGTAAGGCAAAGCTGAGGGATTCTGTCTGGGCAGGCAGATGAACAATACAACTTTTGATCAAATTCAAAACAGAAATTAAAAAAAAAAAAAAAAAAGTTACCCCCCCCCCCCCCAAAAAAAAAAAAACAGTGGTAAAGTCCCCTGAACAAAATAATAGAACCTTTACTTCAATTCAAACTAAAAATTACAAACCAAGAAGCACACACACATACACACACAAAAAAAAACATACACACTTACGTGTGTGTGGTGTATTTGTTTGGGGATCTATATCTATATATCTATATCTACATACATACAAATGCCCCATTATGCATTTTTACCAGAAAGATATGGGTGGGGGGTAGCATTTGGATGATCATGATGGTTGAGTTCATTATCAGACCCTCAAGGTGGGGAGGGCTAGGAGCCTTAAGGGGTGGGGAAAGGGCTAGGAGCCTGGAAGGTAATTGAAGAGGAATATGAGGTAAAGGTTTGCCTGCTCACCTACCAGCATTGTTCACTTATGACTTCTAAATGTGTTTATTCAGAGTTGCAGGCAGGGAAATATTAAAACTATTTTATTTCTCAGTACTATCAAAAGTATTGAGTACTAATTTACTTAAAAAGACTGCAGCAGATTTTTAAAGATTTTTTAAATAATCAAACAAATTGTTCACCACATAAAGCCACCTTTACCAAAAAAAAAAAAAGTTGTAATTTTTTTTTTGTTACATTTGTACCCCGCGCTTTCCCACTCATGGCAGGCTCAATGCAGCTTACATGGGGCAATGAAGGGTTCAGTGACTTGCCCAGAGTCACAAGGAGCTGCCTGTGCCGGGAATCGACCTCAGTTCCTCAGGACCAAAGTCCACCACCCTAACCACTAGGCCACTCCTCCACTGTGAAGCAGGAATTTGACTACCTTACATAGTTGTGAAACCATAGACACCAACATGACAACATGTTTCTGGGTTCCAACACACTACAAATTCCTCCTCCCAATCAAGGAGCTTGAGCCACACTGGTGTTCAGCACCCACAAAGCTGGCTCCTGAAGAGGTATCACTGCAGTTCCCTGTTGGCCAACCCTGCCGCATTCATGTGCTGGGAATCAGCCACATGCACCGCAATTAAAAAACAAACAAACAAAAAACCATGAATCAAAACAAGCTTTCGAAAGGAAAGGGGGGAGGACTGACATTTAAACAGAGGCAGTCTCCAAAGTTACAGTCTCTTGTGGCTAGAGATTGCAGAATTCATCATCAGCAAAAATACTTCAACAAAGAGACGCTCAATATCACTTTAATTCTCTAAAGTGACACCCGATATCTCACCTCTCAGGTTGTATAAGCATTACCACTCACCACCAGAACGTGTGATAAATATAGGACTGTGTTTTCATCTCATAATTGGGTGTGTAAAATACATGTTGTTCACCTGACTTCAGATTTATGTATGTCATTCATTTGAGAAGGTGAATTATACACATTGTGCTACCCCCCCCCCCCCCCAACAATGTTTGAGTCTTTGTAAATTGGCTGTTTATTGAAAAAAAATGTTGATATAAAGTACTGAGAGAAAAATAATAAATAAATATGCATGGAGTTTAGATATACAGTACAGAAATATATTCAATTGTTGCCAGTCACTTGAGGTGAACATAGAAAATTATATTTATGCTCCAGGCAAACAGGGGCCTTTTACTACAGTTTAGCATGCACTAACAGCATGCATGACCCACTTTATACCTATAGGCCACGTGGCAATTAGCACATGCTAATGTCTGTCAGCTCATGCTAGGCTTTACCAAAAAGGGGCTTCATAATCATGGGTGCAGATACAGTGAGCTCAGTCGAGACGTTAGTCCAGTCCGTATCTTACTGCATAACCTGCATGGGCCTGTTATTATTACTTCCCTGCATGCAGTGGGGTAAAACCAGGACTGATCAGGTGCTGGGAACAATGGAGCTGGCAGACCACTGTGCGAGAAAAATCCCTCCAAGTTGCATGAAAACTTCTTTTTTTTTTTTACCATTAGGTTCAAAAGCTTAATTGCTTCATGCACATAATCACATCCCTGCTTATAAGTCAAAAGAAATCAAACGCTATCATCCAAGAGTCAGCTCCTAGAGAACATACATCAATCAAGCCTAAGCCTTTCAGAAAAGCCAGAAAGCTAATATTCAGATTCACTTTTTGCTGCAGCAAATCCTAACTTCTAGTTAACCAGAATTTCCAGTGGGGAAAGACAGAGGGAGGAAGCAAAATGGTTGTTTTCTTTGGCACTCGCTTTTCAATCCACTTCTTAGTGCTTTTGCTCTTACCATTGGGATCTGTTGTATTTGAATTTAATTACATGACTTTCCAAGCTGAAGGCAAGTTACAAATTCAGGTGCGTGAGATAATTTCCCGCCTCCAAAGAGTTTACAATCTAAGGCCTATGATGCAAAAAGTTGTGAACTAAGAGCTGTGTACAAAAGCTCAGCGCAGGGCTTCCTAATGTATGTGTAAAACAAATTGCACCCAATACAGTATGCAAATTGCATGCAAAAAAAGTTGCATGCAGAAAAGGCACACAAGCATGGGAGAAGACAGCAGAAGCATGTGCATGCAGGTCTGCGTTAGAAGCGCATTTATTTTGCACACAAAAATAAATTGTATCAGTAAAGAGTCACCAGATTTAAATGTATCCCCTTGTAATATAAGCTGTATGTTGATGACATTCAATTCTTACTACCAGTTGAAGTCTCTTATGAAGAAACATTTGATCAACTGAGGTTGTTTCTTACAAAAATTAATCAGTGGATGGTTGGTAACCAATTAAAATTGAATGTCTCAAAAACTGAAATACATTTCCTGTCGGGAACCATTAATGTAGATTATCCTATGGTATTTAGTTTTAATATTGTGGAAATTCTGATATTGAGAGAAACTAGGGTGTCCAATTAGATACATCTTTATCAATGAAGAAGCAAGTACAAAATTTAATTTTAAAGGTTTTTTGTAAACTGAAAATTATCAGATGCATCAGATCTTTTGTTACAGAGGCCAATTTTAGAAAAGTTGTCTAATGTGTTCTCTGCTGGATTATTGCAATATCCTTCTTATGGGTGTTTCAAAAGGTTCTTTGAGAGTACTGCAAGTTGTACAAATCTCTATAGCAAGGGTTATTACTGGAAGATCACTCCTATACTGAGGTCCTTCCACTGGCTACCTCTTAGGTATCGCATTTAGTTTAAAATCTTAACTCTGCTTTTTGAATTATTGAATGGCAGTCTCTCCCCCGCTCTCCGCTCCACTCTTAGGTGCTATCCAACTTTGCGCTCTTTGAGGTCATCTCAACAACAGCTCTTTGAGATTCCATCATTTATTAAGATACTAGTAAAAAAGCCCCGTTTCTGATGCAAATGAAACGGGGGCTAGCAAGGTTTTCTTCTGTGTGCATGTGGGAGTGTGTGTGTCCCTGCCCTCTGGCCTCTCTCCCCTCCCCCCTCTGAGTCCTTCACTGTTACAGAGCAAGCGATTTGATTTCGTGCTCTGCTGTTTTCCTTCACTGACTGTGTTACAGAGAGGGCGGGGCAGACACTCATAGGGAAACCGGATATCTCGCCCCCTTCACACTTCCGGCTGGAGGCTTCATAGAACGTTGGTGTTGCCTTATATATATAGAGATATCTGGAGGAATATAGGTCCTCTATTTTTTATGTTTGTGGTCAAAAATTATTGAATGCTCTTCCCATTGAGCTTCGCTCTCCGCACTCCCTTGGTCAGTTTAAGAAAGATTTAAAGACCTATTTGTTTGCTCAGGCTTATGGCCAAGTCGACAGTTGATTTTTTAAAAATGTTTAAATAAATGATACTGAACTATTGTAGTGTGACTTGTATGTTTGTATTTCACTTTTGTGTGTTTTTTTTTTTTTTTTGTGTTCCCCAAATTGAATGTTTTAGATATGCGGGTTATAAATAACGTATTATTATTATTTTATAAAGGTCACAAAAAATTGTGTATGCAAATTTAGGCATGGCAATTTAATAGAACAAGCCAATTAGTGCCAATAATTGGCTTAACAAGCAATTATTGGCATTAATTAGATTTAATTCAGGATTACGGGTCTAAAATTTATGCTTGGCCTGAAAAGGGGGTGTGGCAATGGAAGGGTCATGGGTGTTTTGGGTGGGTTGGTGGCATGGTTTTGAGTTACACATGTAAGTTCAGGCCTGGGCATTTACACCACATTTTTGTTGGTGGAAATGACGGAGCCTAAATTTACGTGCAACCTATCTGCTTAAGCGTTTATTCTATAAACCTCGCTGAAATTTAGGTGTGGCTTATAGAATATCACTTAAGCAGTTTTTTCGGCACCAATTTGCTAGGCGCCATATATAGAATCTAGCCCTATATACATAAGTTGGATTGTTCTTTGGCCAACCTCTACTTCATCTTCGCCTTGGATTATTATTGTGCCCATAAACCTTAATATTATTCTGCACAAATATGATTGTATTATATTGTCAGCTGTCCAGCCCATCTTCTCCTCAGATCCTCCTCCCCCTGCTGTATTTTTTTTTTTTACCCATCCCATTCAACAAAGAAATTGAGAGTCCTCCATGCTTGCAGATAAAAGAAATAGGCAAGCAATCCTCACTAAAGCAGGCTGCAGAAGAATGAGCTTTTTACTGCTCCTCAAACTTAGTTCTAAAGTCCCAGCATTAGAAAACCCACTGCTCAGCCTTCGGGTCTTCCATGCACTTCTTTGCATTTGTACTTAATACCTAATCCTTTCATTACCTTGGGATTGAAATAAGATGTGTGCTAAAATCTACCAGAGTCTTTGTGCACAGCTAGTAACTTTGGGACCTGGGACTAATCCTCACACCCAATCACTTCTCTATTTCTATCCCCCCTCCCTCCCCCCCCCCAGCTTTCTTCAACCCATGCACAATGAAAAGACTTAAGCAAGGTATTGGTAGAAAACCATAGGCCGTAGCTTGTTCATGAACACAACATTTAACCATAAGCAGTCATAAACATCACAAATATTTCTTATACCTCCAAATTCCAACAACCTGCTATTTCAGCTAGTGGCACCTGTGACATGGACCTCCACATCTACCTGTTCCAGGTCACCTCACCCACCAACCTGCCGGCACATAAAGCCTCAACTAAGCTCATCTCCCAATGAGCTGCTACCCATAGCTCAAGTACCCATTCGCTGTGACGTCCCAGCCAACAGCCCCTACAACCAAGCAAGCATCCGGTCTCCACTCTATTGCACTCCAGGATGGGTGGGTGGGAAAGCCACCTCCGAGGAGCAGAAAGAAACCTCTGTGCCTCGGAGGCACCAATTTTTAACTCTTCCCTTGCCCTCTTGTTCTCCCTTGCCGCTCTCCAATCAGGTCCCGGATCCTTGGCAAGAAAGTCTGCTAATACTTGAACAGATCAATCCCCCTCCTGAGGCTCCAGCCCCCCCCCCCCTTCACCTCCCGATGACTGCCTGATCCCTCCCTTACCCCATTGAAGCAATGAAGGCTACTGGAATGGGAAGCCCAGCCCAAGTTACACTCCCTCCTGCGAGACTGGGCTCTTGGGCTCACATTTCATGCATAAAACTTATCTAAACAGAGGGCACCCAATTGTGTACAGACACTGCATTAAATTACTTAAAAAAAAAACAAACCTCCCATACATTGTTACATTGGCAAGTATGTTGGTACCTGGGTCAATGGAGAGTTACGCGAAATCACCCAAGATCACAAGTAGCCTCAATGGGAGAAGGTCTGAACCTTGGCTCTCATGGCTCTCAACCCATCACTCTGATCTTTAGGCTATGGAGCTGATTTTCAAAGTATTTAGACTTACAAAGTTCCATAGGTTACTATGAAACTTTGTAAGTCTAATTGCTTTGAAAATATGCCTCTATGTAACTTTATAAGTTTAAATGTTTTGAAAATACACCTCCACATGTTCTCTTCAGATACTGAGTCTCCAGTACAGACTACAGAGCACCAGCAAAAACAACATTACATTTCCTAAAAACTTTCCGGCACAGCTCTCGAAGACTTGGGAAGCTTGACAGCTGTGCACTGCTCATCTCCTACAAACTGACATCACCCTCGTTAACACCACAATAATAAAAATTCTCATTTATTGATGAGTCAGAAGCTCTCTTGGTCTACAAATCCTCTTCCCTCAGTTGCAAACACTACATCACTGCAGAATGCAAAATAACCCCGATAAAAGATAATATTGGCCCATCTTATATGTGTCACATGATTTAGACTTACAAGTAGACATGAGTCCGTGTGGCCCATCTTATGTGTGTCACATGATTTAGACTTACAAGTAGACATGAGTCCGTGTGGCCCATCTTATGTGTGTCACATGATTTAGACTTACAAGTAGACATGAGTCCGTGTGGCCCATCTTATGTGTGTCACATGATTTAGACTTACAAGTAGACATGAGTCCGTGTGGCCCATCTTATGTGTGTCACATGATTTAGACTTACAAGTAGACACGAGTCCGTGTGGCCCATCTTATGTGTGTCACATGATTTAGACTTACAAGTAGACATGAGTCCGTGTGGCCCATCTTATGTGTGTCACGTGATTTAGACTTACAAGTAGACATGAGTCCGTGTGGCCCATCTTATGTGTGTCACGTGATTTAGACTTACAAGTAGACATGAGTCCGTGTGGCCCATCTTATACGTGTCACATGATTTAGACTTACAAGTAGACATGAGTCCGTGTGTGCCCAGTTTAAAAGGGATTCTGATGACTAAAAACAATTCATTTTGTGGTTTAAAACCCTTCTGAAAGGGTTTTCTAAACCTGTCAAAATGCTATTTAAAAAAAGACTCCTTGTCAGGCTTAACAACTGAAAAATATCTGGAATAGCAAACAAAGGAGGAGGAGCATGCCTACCAACCGGGACTTGTAGCAGGAGTGCTCTCATAAGATTCCTTTACTAGTAACTAGTGAGGTAATTAAATTTGCTGATGACACAAAGTTATTCAAAGTCGTGAAATCGCGGGAGGATTGTGAAAAATTACAAGAGGATCTTACGAGAGACTGGCATCTACATGGCAGATGAAGTTTAATGTGAGCAAGTGCAAAGTGATGCATGTGGGAAAGAGGAACCCGAATTATAGCTACGTCATGCAAGGTTCAAAGTTAGGAGTCACTGACCAAGAAAGGGATCTAGGTGTCGTCGTTGATGATACGTTGAAACCTTCTGCTCAGTGTGCTGCTGCGGCTAAGAGAGCAAATAGAATGTTAGGTATTATTAGGAAAGGAATGGAAAACAAAAATGAGGATGTTATAATGCCTTTGTATCGCTCCATGGTGCGACCGCACCTCGAATATTGTGTTCAAGTCTGGTCGCCACATCTCAAAAAAGATATAGTGGAATTAGAAAAGGTGCAGAGAAGGGCGACGAAAATGATAAAGGGGATAGGACGACTTCCCTATGAGGAATGGCTAAAGCGGCTAGGGCTCTTCAGCTTGGAGAAAAGGTGGCTGAGGGGAGATATGATAGAGGTCTATAAAATAATGAGAGGAGTTGAATGGGTAGATTTCAAGCGTCTGTTTATGCTTTCCAAAAATACTAAGACTAGGGGGTATGTGATGAAGCTACAATGTAGTAAATTGAAAACAAATCAGAGAAAATGTTTCTTCACTCAACGTGTAATTAAACTCTGGAATTTGTTGCCAGAGAATGTGGTAAAGGAGGTTAGCTTAGCGGAGTTTTAAAAAGGTTTGGACGGCTTCCTAAAGGAAAAGTCCATAGACCAATATTAAATGGACATGGGGAAAATCCACTATTTCTGGGATAAGCAGTGTAAAATGTTTTGTACTTTTTGGGATCTTACCAAAAAAAAAACCCAAAAAGGCACACAACTGCTTAGAGCACCCCCAATGTTGAGCAAACTCCTTGACTGTGTCCAGGGAACGATTGTTTCCATTGGGTTTAGTACCCTCAATCATTATGAAAAGTTGGCTTCTATGCACTGAAGAGCAGGAAAAATACAAAAATATAACTGGATGATTCCAGATACAGGAAGCCTTACCTCCAGATCACCAAATCAGATCTAGCTCAGGCTGGCTGTACTGAAAGTCATTTACCCCCTTATAGTTATTCAGTGAGCTTCAAGAAATGAGGTGAGATGAGGTAAGGGAAGGTAAGAGGAAGGGGAAGAGATTCAGCTCACACCTTTTTCAGTAGTAGCTCGAGGTGAGTTACATATGTGTACAGTAGGTATTTTCCTGTCCCTGGAGGGTTTATAATCTAAAGTTTGTACATGAGGCAAAGAAGAGTTAAATGACTTTTTCTGCGGCGGGCGGGCGAAGATGGTGGACCCGAAGGTGAGGCGCGCACGGCCGTTAACGGCTAAAGAGCGGAGGGGGCGGGGCTAGAGTTCCCCCCCCCCCCTGCTTTCCTCCACCATCACTGCAAAGAGCACGTTCCCCCCCCCATGACATAATTAGAGCAGCTGAGAGCCCGGTTCAAATCCCACCACCGCGCCTCGTGCTCTTAAGCGAGTCTCTTGCCTTCCTTACTGGCTCAGGATTCCCCCGCCCCTTTCAGTATATAAAGTGCCCGGGGGTGGGCTGAGTCCCCCCTGCAGAGAATTCCTCCAATATAAAGCGATCATGGTTTTGAGTCTTCCCCCCCTTCAAAAAAAAAATATATAAAGTGCCCATGGTCTGAACCATTCCTAGGAATGTGATGCTTTCTCCCCTCCTCCCCATAAAGTATCCAGGGGTTGAGTCCTTCAGGGATGGTTCCTTCCCCTCCTCCCTCCCCCACCAAGGGGTTGATGCTGCTTTTGACTCCTAACTTGTCACTTGCTCGTAACCTTTATCTTGCCTTCCTCTCTTCAATAGTCCCTTTTCCCTATGTGTCCTTCTGTCTGTCTTACCCTCATCCTTATTAGTCCTGCCTGTATGTCCTGATTTAGACTGTAAGCTCTTTTGAGCAGGGACTGTCTTTTCTTCATGTTCAATTGTGAAGCGCTGCATACGACTGGTAGTGCTATAGAAATGATTTGTAGTAATAGTAAATGACTTCCTCAAGATCACAAAGAGAGGAAGTGGAATTCGAGTCCTAGCTTCCTTGGTTCTCAGCCTGCCACTTTTAACTATTAGGATGCTCCTCCGCTCCTGTAAGAGGAAAGAGGACGTTTACTATAAAGTGGGCAAACTGTTATCTACACCTTAACTTGATGTCCATCGTATCTACCCTGTTCCTTTTCCACTGTATCTGTAACCACTGTGATTCTCATACATCAGTAACTGGAAAAAAAAAAACCAAAAACCCAAATATACTGAAGCTGTAAACTATGGACTATGAAAGAAGGCGGCTAAAATAAAATTTGACTTCTATGAAACTCCCACAGGGCATGAGATGTTATTTCCACTGAAGCAGAGGAATTATTCAGAGTCTGTCTCTCTCTCCTTTCACATTGTATTACACACCAAAAAATAACTGGAACTTGTGAATATTTTTCTGATGACCTCAGGGGATTCATTGTTAAAGGAACCTACAAGACAGCTCCAGTACATGAATCCTTATTTCACTATACCAAACTGCGAAGCCCCCTTTAACTAGGTAAACTTTTGTGTGTTGGGGGTGGGGGTGGTGGAGAGGAGGTAGCAGTGTATGCTTGCCCTTTTTGGCTTCCATCTCAAAACAGACATGACCTTCATTGGGACTTTGATACCGAGTTTCATTTTCAGCTAAGTTTTTCCTTAATTTTTATACCTTCTTTCTAGCAATCTTAGGGGGTCTTTTACTAAGCCGTGCTGGCGTTTTTAGCACGTGCTAAATATAGGCGTGTGCTAAACACTAAAGACGCCAATGTATTCCTATGGGCGTCATTAGCGTGTGCCTATTTTTAATACGCGCTAAAAACGCCAGCGTGCCAAAGTAAAAGACCCCAGACCCCCTTAGCCTGCTCATTGCAGCAACAGTCCATAGACCAAGGAACATGCATCAGAGCTCCTAAATCTAGCCACTAGGGGTCACTACGGCATGTGATGCCCATTCTCCCCTATGAGAGCTGCCTTTCCAGCTGCCCCCCCCCCCCCCCCCCGCTCTCACTTCAAGCTAACCCAGGGACTGGAAGACTTGATCTGGGAATAGAGCCCAGGCCCCTCCCCATTCCTGTGCACAGCACTGCTACCCAGTTTACCCAAACCTGGTATTTTCTAAATAGGTCACAGCGAAAAACAAAGCACAGCAGCTCTGAATCTTCCAGTATGGGTTTAGTATTTGCATTGTAAAGCTTACACCCCTCAAAATTACAAAATCTCTCAGCAATTCTACAACAAAAGGATACATTTTGGTAAAATGAATATTAGTTTTGGAGTTGCAGAATGCTAGCTAGAGGCCCTACACTGTCATCCTTCTCTACCCACCCCGACCAGTAGAGGATAAAGTATCTGCCATTCCAGTTAAACTACTGGGGGAAAAAAAAAGGGACTAACAACTTATATCTCTTAAAGCTTTCACAGTCTGAATGTGGAAATCAGGTGGCGAGAGAGCACTGCAGTGCACAGCAGGACGACGCAACAGCCGCAGCACTAAATCACAATTTCAGCATGACTAAGTGTCAGAGACACCGTGGTACATTTATTGCAGTGTTTCACGGTGGGACATGGTATGAGAACACTATAGTTTGTATTTCCTAAACAGTTAATGAGTTATGTGCTTAGGAGTGAGGGTAGAATGCGAACTAGGAGCAACTGCTCCCAGACCTGCTGTAGCATTAAGACACTGAAGACTTGTCTGAGAAAAAGCAGCTACACTTTACTACCCTGCAGCTGCAAAGGAAAAAAACAGCAGGCCCAGCTGTCATGTGCTTGTTGAAGCTGAAAGGTTGCTTTAAAAAGGTCTCATTCCATTTGTCTATAACAAACATGCTATATACACAGTATTCCATCAACCCTCTCTCAGCCCTGGCGAAATGCAGCAGACATATGGTGAACAAGACAAAGAGCATTAACAAAGGAATCTAGATTGCTATTCTGGCAATTCTACTCCACCCCAAACCAGGTGGATGGAATGATATGGAAATCGGAACGACGAATGAGGTGATCAAATTTGCCGACGATACAAAACTATCCAAGGTTGTTAAAACACATGCGGACTTGCAGGAAGACCTTAGGAAATTGGAAAGGCTGGGCATCCAAATGGCAGATGAAATTTAATATGGAACAAATGCAAGGCCATGCACATTGGAAAGAATAATCCGAATCATAGTTACCTGATGCTAGGGTCCATCTTTGGGGTCAGCGCTCAAGAAAAAGATCTGGGTGTCATTGTAGATCATAAGCTGAAATCTTCTGCTCAGTGTGCAGCAGCAGCCAAAAAAGCAAATAGGATGTTAGGAATTATTATCAAAGGGATGGTGAATAAGACCGAAAACACCATAATGCCTTTGTATTGCTCCATGGTGCGTCCGCACCTTGAGTATTGCATTCAGTTCTGGTTGCCGTATCTCAAAAAAGATAAAGGGGAAGGAACTCCTCTCATATGAGGAAAGGCTAAAGACATTAGGGCTCTTCAGCTTGGAAAAGAGACGGATGAAGGGAGATATGATTGAAGTCTACAAAATCCTGAGTGGTATAGAACAAGTAAATTGATTTTTTACTCATTCCAAAAGTACAAAGACTAGGGAACACTCGAGAAAGTTACATGGAAATACTTTTAAAGCAAATAGGAGGACATGTTTTTTTCACTCAACGAATAGTTAAGCTCTGGAACTCTTTGCCGGAGGATGCGTCAACAGCAGTTGGCGTATCTGGGTTTAAAAAAGGTTTTGGACAAATTCCTGGAGGAAAAGTCCATAGTCTGCTATTGAGACAGACATGGGAAGCAACTGCTTGCCCTGGGATTTGTAGTATGGACTGTTGCCACGATTTGGGTTTCTGCCAGGTACTTGTGACCTGGCTGGGCCACTGTTTGGTAAACCGGATACTGGGCTAGATGGACCATTGGCCTGACCCAGTATTGTCTACTCAAGTCCCTTTACCAGGGAGCATACATATCATCTTCCCTCTCCTCTCGTATCCATGCCAATTTCACTTGCCCAAGATTACAAAAGGGGTCAATATTCAACACGATTTAACCAGCCAGAAAAAGCTCCCGGCCAGTTAAAATCACCTGTTCGGTGCTACCTGGCATTTTCAGTGGCAATTAATTAATTAGCGCCAAACTCAAAACTGGCTATTTTGGGGCCATTCCAGGAGGCAAAGTCAGCCAGCTAAGTGCCGATATTCAGAATTAACCAGACAGGTTAACCGCATAAATGGCAGTCCTATCCTTATGCAGTAACCCACAGCCATAAGTGCTGAATATCACATTCAACCAGCTATGTTTTAGCCTACTCTACAAACCCGGAAATTCAATGCCGGTGTCTGGACATGGGTCCAGCATTGGAGTTTAGTGCTGGCGGTGGTCAGCCACAAACTGATTGTCTCCGGCTGAATATCAAGCCCAAAATGATTAGTATGTTCGACTCTTATTTAGTGCTAAAAATAAAAGGAAAAAAGAAAGACCATTTAGAAGTCATGTATAATGTAAAGGACCAGCCAATGAAAGAAGCTGGATTTGAACTCGCATCTCCTGGCTTCCGAGTCCATTATCACTACTACTAGCTCTTCTGGCATTACAAGCCATTAGTTTTCACGATACATTTGTTTCTCTATTTCAGCATTAAATCAGTTGCCTGGATAGTCATGAAGGCTTCTTCCATCAGTGGTAAGTGTAGCCTTGTGTTTAGAGTACTGGGCTATGAGATGCAAATTCAAGACTCCAGTCAACCACTTGGCTGGCCAGGTTAATCTCCCTTCATTTCATTTGCCTCCAGCCGCAACTGGATAAGAAAACACAGTTTCTTCTCCTCTCCCTGCAGGAAGCCTTCCTAATCCAGGCAGCCACTCCAATTAGGAGGTTCTGAAATATTAAAAATCATGTAAGGCTATTGGGATTCTACGAGTTGAAAGCCACATCCAAAATATTACAGCAATTTCTTTCCTATAGACAAATGAATGTTTCACGTTAAAGCAGGGGCGTAGCCAGTCAATTTTGGGTGGGCCTGAGCCCAAAATGGATGGGCACAGAATTCAGCCCCTCCTGGCCCCCTTCCGCTCTGTTCTCTGCATTCTGCCTCTCTCCCCCTACCTTCAAACACAAAATATTAAGTACCTTAGCTGGTGGGGATCTCCAAACTGCACAGCTGAAGATTTCCTCCTCCTCTGGCAGCCAAAGCTCTTCTAAACGGCAGCTGGCAGGCACTTGACTTGAGCTGACTCCGCTGCCAGGAGTCTGTATATGCTCAGTGCTTCAGCACGGGTGAAATGTGGAGAGGGGCTGGTGTGCGGTGCCAGCTGCCATTTGGAAGAGCACTGGCTGCCTGAGGAGGCGGAAACCTTTAGCTGGTGGGGTTTGGGGATTTCCACAGCAAGACTGCCACAATTTTGGGTGGGCCTGAGTCCAAATTGGGTGGGCCACAGCCCACCCAGGCCCACCTGTAGCTACGCCACTGCACTAAACTCAGTTGCTGCTCCACCGAAATGTACGGGAAAGAGAAGATCAGCAAGGCTCCAATAGAACAAGGATCTCCCATTTCACTGCTAGGACTATAGTGGTAAACTAGATGAGTGCTTGTAAAGTGTATAACTTTAGGTTGATTTTCAAAAGAAACTACCTATATGGTTTATCTTTAAAAATTAGCACGTGCAAAGGATGTGTGTTACAAGCATTTGCAATTTATGCAGAGCAAAGGTAGGAAGGGAATGGGGGAGGGGACAGTACACACAGATTTAAAAACAGGGCCGGTCCTCACCTAGAGTTGTGGCAGAAAAGTAACATAGTAGATGTCCATCCAGTCTGCCCAACATGATAAACTCATATGTGCTACTTTTTGTGTATACCTTACCTTGATTTGTATCTGCCATTTTCAGGGCATAGGCCGTAGAAGTAGCACTAGCCCCGCCTCCCAACCACCAGCCCTGCCTCCCACCACCGGCTCTGCCACCCAATCTTGGCTAAGCTGCTGACGATCCATTCCTTCTGAACAGGATTCCTTTATGCTTATCCCACGCATGTGGAAGAGTCCCATTTCCCTTTCCCTATTTGAGATTCTACATGGAATGTTGCTACTATTTGAGGTTCTGTTGCTACTGTTTGAGGTTCTACATGGACTGTTGCTAGTGCAGGAGTAGCCTAGTGGTTAGTGCAGTGGACTTTGATCCTGGGGAACTGGGTTCGATTCCCATGGTAGCTCCTTGTGACTCTGGGCAAGTCACTTAACCCTCCATTGCCCCATTTGTACAAGTAATATAGCTCCTCTCCCCTTCTCTATGCCCTTGTCCTAGCACCTCCCCCCTTCCCCCTGCTGCCACTGCCCTACCACTTCCCAGATCAAAGTTAAAAGCAGACTAAGCACCAGTATGGGGACTTGAAACAGAAGCTGCCACTTCCTGCCCACCTCCCCTCCTCAGAACTCCTGTGTTGAAGGGGGCAGGATGAGGCAGTGCTTAAGCGTGAGCCTGCATTTAAGGCCTCATACCAATGTAAAGTCTGCTTTCAATTTTTGGCCTAGGTCCAGGAAGAGATAGGGCAGCTGTGGCAGCGATGGGGCAGAAACGAGAAGATGCTGAATGGAAGTGGGGTGAGGGACTAGAAAGGAGGATGCTGGTCACCTGGGAGTGAAGGAAATAGAAGTAGGGCGGTGAACCCCATCCAGTCAGGTTTTCAGGATATCCACAATGAGATAGATTTGCATACACTGCCTCCTTGGTTTGCAAATCTCTCTCATGTATACTTATTGTGGATATCCTGAAAACCTGACTGGAAGGGGTTCCCCTGCAGGAATTAGGGGAGGAAATGAAAGATGCTGGACAATGAGGATAGGGCCTTGAGCTGTTGGGGGGGGGGGGGGGGGGATGTATGGCTGAAGGTTCAACTAGGGCAGAGGTTCCCAAACCTGTCCTGGGGGAATCTTTGCCAGTCAAGTTTTCAGGATATCCACAATGAATATGCACAAGATGTATACCAAGGAGGCAATGTATGCAAACTGATCTCCTGAATATTTATTGCGAATATCCTAAAAACCTGACTGGTTAGAGCTCTCCCAGGACAGATTTGGGCATCACTGGCTAGTGTGTCAACAACTCTTGGCCGGGTCCTGTTTAAAATTGAAATATATGTGTGAATCTCTTTGTCTCCCTGACCTAAGAAAGCCCACAGGAATGCTTCTTTGTAATGCAGCTATGAAATGCAAGGAATGGAAACCGTACATACAATTAGTCACATTTTGAGTGAAATTTTCAGTCAGACCATTCCACTCTGAAAATCGCTTTCCGAATGCAGCCACTAAAAAGATTTTTTTTTTTTTTTTGGTGGGGTGGGGGTGGGGAGGAAGAGAAGGAGGTAGGCAATCATACAACTGCTGGGTAATGAACATAGATTTATCCATTACCCTGTGTTTCAGTTATTGCATTAACTCAGAGTTGTATTTTAGACTATTTAATGAAATGGTAACTTGCAAGCTGAAATACACCATGTGAGTGCAGAGATGAAGGAAGAACTCATCCTTTCATGCTAGCTGGTAATGTGCCAAGACTCCCAAAGGATAAGATGATTTTTTTTTCCTCGATTTCAGTTTGACAGATTAGCTCATTACACAAAAATAAAACTAGGCTGGCCGATCCTATCTAACATTCTTAACTGTAATCATGTAGTTAACACAGAAATAGAGAAAGCAATCTCTTTTCTACACCCTGGCAGGCTAAAATCTTTTGATCACTTTATGACACCTTTTTTTTCCTCACTTTCATATTTTTGAGCTTGAAGAATGAATGAATGAAAAATCTTTTAACAGAACAAATTAGTGTTAAATGTTTGACAAAACTTGATGTTTTCAAAGTGACCTACGCTAATGTCAAACAGGTCATACGGGAAAACTACGACATTAAACAGGGCACATTCAATTTCCAAAAACACAGCAGTCATTCAAGAACTGGAAGGTATTCAGAAAAGATAGTTGGTTCTCATTTTTTTTCATAAGACAAATAATAATAATAATAAGGTTTGAGAGCAGTGTTTCTGGAACAGAGCAAGCAGAGGGTCATACCTAAGCCTTTAATACATAGGGCGACTGAGGAGTGGCCTAGTGGTTAGGGTGGTGGACTTTGGTCCTGGGGAACTGAGTTGGATTCCCACTTCAGGCACAGGCAGCTCCTTGTGACTCTGGGCAAGTCACTTAACCCTCCATTGCCCCATGTAAGCCGCATTGAGCCTGCCATGAGTGGGAAAGCGCAGGGTACAGATGTAACAAAAATAAAATAGATACTATTGGAGATTCTACATGGAATGTTGCAGGACGTCAGACTCACAGAAGCAGAAGCCTGCGCGGCCACATTGGTGATCTGCAAGGGCCGACTTCTACATGGAATGTTGCTAGTGGAATAGCAACATTCCATGTAGAATCTCCAATAGTAGCAACATTCCATGTAGAATCTCCAATAGTAGCAACAGTGGAGGAGGGGCCTAGTGGTTAGGGTGGTGGACTTTGGTCCTGGGGAACTGAGGAACTAAGTTTGATTCCCACTTCAGGCACAGGCAGCTCCTTGTGACTCTGGGCAAGTCACTTAACCCTCCATTGCCCCAGGTACAAATATGTACCTGTATACAATATGTAAGCTGCATTGAGCCTGCCATGAGTGGGAAAGCACGGGGTACAAATGTAAAAAAAATAAAAATACACACTCATTCTGCACCTGGACTAGCTTGCTACACAAACTTTAACTTAGATCAGTTCCTTATCTCTTGCTTAACTATACAAAGAACTTGCCTTGAGTTTATCTAACCATCAAATTATCCCAACTGACTCTGTACCATGCATCTTGTTCCCATCAGATATCTGCTTTTGGTTCCTCAGCTATATGGTAAACCATATTGTAGAAAATCTTTAGCATCATATCTATGTTAGTTGAATGCTCTAATGCATGCTTATTAGGTTTATCATTAGTATTATGCTAACATTGTAGTATATCTCTGGTATTTGAATTTCACTGCTGTTAAATGTGTATATTTTTGATACTGCTTCACGGTAGTTCTATTATTAGGTTTCAATTTACTGTTTTCAAGTTTACCTCATTTATTGTATTTATGTTTATTCTTGGTTATTTTACTATTGTTATGCTGTTAACAAAATTGTAAGTTTTATGTTAAAACTGTACCTGCTGGGTGAATTTCTTCATAAAGGCGGTTACTAAATCCCAATAAATAGCTAAAATGAATAAATACAAGCTGACCCATGTGACCAGTGACTCAAGATCCATTTTCCATGACCCACCCACAGCAATATATTGAATATAATCAATGACAATTAATTCTGTAACCATTGCCTAAGTCACTTCTCACCAGCGTGTTCATTTATCCTTTAAGGACAATTGACAATGCCTGCTTCTTGTAGCTAAAGCCTAAGGTTTTGGCTGCTGGGGGTACATTCTTTTTAAAATGTCCTTGTAAATGCCTGCTTAATCATGGGAACAATTGTATATATTCCTGGACCCCACTCATTTGGAAAGTTTCCTATCTGCTAAAGTAGGTGTGTCATTGTAAAATTGAGAAGTTGGCTTTGTATAGGGTTAGTGTTGATTTCCCAGGCTTGCAGCGAATAATATAATTTTATTTCATTTCTTAGTTGTTCTTGGTAATCTGGACTTTATGTATTTCTATTTCTTTTTGTTTTCTTAAGATTTGTGTATTGCATTTGCTTTAATTTACCTTCTTGTAATTATTTATAATATTAATTTTTTAAAAATGCCTGCAAAATTTTCTGGATGCACGTTGTTACGGTATGTCATAATGATATTACGACCCGTCAATAGCCAATTATCTCTATATATAAAAGGCACCACCAACGTTCTAAATGAAGCCTCCAGCCGGAAGTGTGAAGGGGGAGAGATATCTGGTTTCCCCAAAGCACGAAACCAAATCGCTCTCTCTGTAACAGTGAATGACTCAGAGTGGGGAGGGGAGAGAGGGCAGAAGCCCTCACTATCTCTCTAACACAAACACAGAACAGCAGGAAACTTAACTTCTTCATTCTCTGGAATTCTATCAGGGTCTTAAACTCAATGTTTTACTGGTATCGCAATATTATGTGACCCACCCACCCCTCTCGAGAATGCCCAAGATTTTCAAGGCGGTCACTAAGGATGGGGAGTTGCTACTGACAGACCCCTGGTAAAATTGTTGCGAGGGCCAGCCAAGGGAGTTGGGGCCAGAAAGTTAATAAAAGTCCTGAGTTTAAGGAGTTCTGGGTTTTTGGTAGCCCATCCCCACCAGATGAACCCAGTACCAAGGGACAGTTCTGTTCCAGCAGGCCCATTTCCCAGCCCATTAAAAAATAGGGTTTTTTTCCCCAGCCGTGATAAAATATGCCCCAGGGCACACCTAAAAGACACACCCACACTACCGTTGGCCACTTTTACCGTGGCTTTGTAAAAGGACCCCTCAGACATTTTGCCTTCTCCATCCACCATAACCCTTACATTTTTGTTTTTCCCCTCTGGGCCAAAGCCTCACCCAGCAGCAGGAGTGGAGGAGTAGCATAATGGTTAGTACAGTGGCCTGAGAACCAGGAGAAATCGGGTTCAGTTCCCACTGTAGCTCCCTGTGACTATGTGCAAGTCAATTTGCCCTTGTTGCCCCAGGTGCAAAACAAATACCTGTATATAATATGTAAACCACTTTGATTGCAACCACAGAAAGGCAGTATGAAAAAATCCCACCTCCTTTCACCCTTTACGTGCGAGTTCCCTGATTTCCGTTCATCAAAACATTTTACCCATAGGAAGAATATTGGGAGAACCCCCTGTAGCTCCTCGTCTTCCTCAAGCCATTTCAATTCCCATTGTGCTAAAAATAGAAAAACAAAAAATTGGATATTCTGTCTACACCTAGTGGTGAGATTGCCATTTTAAACAACATGTTTTCCTCACCTCTTACAGTGTGAGCAAGGTATGGAAGTACGTTGAGCGAGATCGTAGATGTGAGCAAGTGGAAAGCAGGGGAGCCTCAAGCCTTGCTGGGGCTGCCACTATTCATATGCTTCAACCTGGTGCTAACTCAATTATCATTCAGAACTCAAATACTAAGTCTGAGTAGCTCATATTTAACATGGACCCGCTATGTTTGTGAAGAACTAACTTTTAGCAATATCTGCTGCGTTTGCAACTAAAACAAAAAACACTGCTTGTCCTTCAGTGAGGAGATCCGGAACCAGTTATGCTCGAGGGATTCCCCCCCACCCCACTAAACTGTGAGAAAAATTATTAGTATTCCTGGCCTTTAAGTACTAGAACAAAAAAAAAACCCCAAAACTTTTTAAAGTTATGTAGTCTTGAATAATTTAAAGGATCGGGCATTATTAAAGGATCACTCATCTTCCAGTCTAGAGATACAAGTGCTACCTCCAGTCCAGAGGAAACTCCTGAGCCAAACACCATGCACTAGACTGATACAACAGTACTTTGGAGCCAACCTGCAAACTTCTGTTTGAAATCTAATCATTTTGAAATTAGCTTCTAAAAAAGAAAAAAAAGTGAACACATTTATTGTGCAACATCAATTTAAACATTTATATATATTGCTTGGTCTGTTGCACAACAGTAGTTAGTGTTAAAAAGCACAGTCACCCTCAAGGTTGCTTTGAGATAGAGGTTCAGAGGCAATGAATTCCAGAGTTTAATTACATGTTGAGTGAAGAAATGTGTTCTCCAGTTTTAAATTTACTACTTAGTAGCTTCATTGTATGCCCCTTAGTCCTAGTATTTTTGGAAAGAGTAAACAAGCGATTCACATCTACCCGTTCAGTATTTTATAAACCTCTATCATATCTCCTCTCAGCCGTCTCTTCTCCAAGCTGAAGAGCCTTAACCACTTCAGCTTTTCCTCATAGGGAAGTTGTCCCATCCCCTTTATCATTTTTGTCGCCCTTCTCTGTACCTTTTCTAATTCCACTATATCTGATTTGAGATGCGGTGACCATAACTGCACACAGTATTCAAGGTGCAATCGCACCATGGAGCGATACAAATGCATTATAACATCCTCAGTTTTGTTTTTCATTTCTTTCCTAATAATGCCTAACATTCTATTTGCTTTCTTAGCCAGTGCTGCACATTGAGCATTGGATTTCAACTTATCAACGATGACACCTAGATCCTTTTCCCGCTCAGTGACTCCTAATTTGGAACCAACTATTGTTCGGTTCCTCTTTCCCATTAGCATCGATTTACTCTTGCTCATGTTAAATGTCATCTGCCATTTAGACGCCCAGTCTCATAAGGTCGTCTTGTAATTTTTCACAATCCTCTTGCAATTTAACAACTTTGAATAACTTTGTGTCATTAGCAATTTTAATTACCACACTAGTTATTCCCATCTCTAGATCATTTACAAATATGTTAAAAAGCAGCGGTCCCAGCACAGACCTCTGGGGAACCCCACTATCTACCCTTCTCCATTGAGAATACTGACCATTTAACCCTACTCTCTGTTTTCTATCGTTTAACCAGTTTTTAATCCACAATAGGACACTGGCTCTTATCCCATGACTTTCTAATTTCCTCAGGAGTCTTTCGTGAGGTACTTTGTCAAATGGCTTTTGAAAATCCAGATATCGATTGGTTCACGTATTTGAATTGAAAAATGTGAGCAGGCTCTCATGAGCATTATCCCTCATAACTGCTATCTGGTCAGATTAGAACAGTTCCAGACAGTAGGAGGTTATCAAAGCTTCCACACCTGTAGCAGAATGGATAAACCTCTTACTGGGCTTCAAATGAATTCCAGTTAAATCTATCAGCTGAGGATTAAAAAGTTTCAACTCTTCTTAGAGGCAGACTATCATTCTCCGTTACCTTAGGGATCCCTCTTTACTGAGCTGGGGAAAAGTTTTGCACTTAATTTTTGGCAGTGACCATGTGGTAACACAAAGGTAACAGCAAACCGCTGTGTTAACTGATTGAGGTATTCCCAGCATCTGCCCATTCAGTTATTGCAGAGAAAAAAGCTTTTAATTCAGCTTGTATTATCTCCCCTATTAACAGTTAATATTCAGTTAACTAGCTCCATGTTTACTGTAAATCATAGTCTCTGCCCATTCTCCCCCCACCCCAATTCCAGGAAATTACCGCATGTTAGCAGCCAGCTTGCATAACTGCGGCATTAACAGTTAATGAAATCTAGTAAATAGGCCCCCTAGTGTTCATCATAGGAGAGGCACACAGCACAGCCCCACTCCTTACTAATATGGAGGGGGTGGGGCAGAATCTATTGTGAAGAACATAACAGCTATGTTATCAAATGTTTCCTTTTTAATTATGTCTATTTTTTTTTATAGTGGTATAGTTTCCCAGTCACCTTTCAGAATTCTACAAGTGAAACCTTATTTGCAAGACACCAACTTGGAAATCTCAGCCTCCACAGAGTAACTTCCCTGACCATATCACCATTTTTCTCCCAGAATCCCAAGCGTATGTATACACAGACATTCTCACTAAGGATTCCTATTCTTTCATCCTGCCAGCAAATGGGGCTGGCAGGAGGAGGAGTATTACGTTTGTGCCAGCATTGTACAGCATGTTTAAAATTGTTAATTTCCTCTGACAAATTTGTAATTAGGTTCCACTAGTGTGAAGCCATGTCTGCCACTTAAGACTTGTTAAACGCAAAGATGAATTCTGGGCTGGGATGTATTGAAGGCATCAGCCAATATCAGTAATGCGAGTTCATCACAGTACTCTTCAAACACACAGGATCATAGCATGCTCCAACATTTAAAAGGGCATGTGGGAATGAATCCCCACCCCCTCGAGAAATATATATTAGAAGGTATTAACCTTATAAGGTGTGCATGAAAACTGGGGCTCTTAACCTGGTCATCAAGGGATCACCTGACCCATCCGGTTTCCTAGACATCATGAGATATTTGCTTTCTATGTCTCCACTGTATGTAATACTCTCATACACATTTTTCTGCAGATAACCATACTGGCCAGATGGTTCCTTAGGACTCAGCTGAGAAACATTGCATTAAAGGATTTGTTTCCTCTAAATGACTGATGCAAGCAAGTCAAGAGTCAAATGCTTTAGACACCCAGATGGTGCACCGAAACCTTTTAAAAATCACCACACTCAGTTATTCTCAGCCATTCTATAGAAGGAAGCAGAGGCAGATTGACAGTGATCTTGGCCCTCAGATAATAAGGGCCATGGACTCCTAATCACCTATCTGACATATATTCCCAACTATTACTGGTTAAAGAAGAGTGGGCCCCCAGGCACTGCCCTATTGACAGACTAGTTAGTCCACCTGGGATAGAAATTAACATGGCTCATAGCAATCAATCTAAAGAAAAAAAATCCCTCCGCACATAAAAAAGTAAGGGTGGACCAAAAAGACCTCCAGCAGCCGATGAATTGTATAAACTGGTTTATTGACAAAGCACCTCACACGTGAAGGACCCGATACACTCATATTTTTATGCATAGATTGATGTTTTTGTAGATGATCTTCCTTTCTTTAAAAATATGTTTTTTTAATGTTACATTGTCTGCATGTGACCCCTGAGGCAGACAGTTTCCCGCTGAAACAGTCTTGTGTCGGGTCCTTCACACATTAGATGCTTTGTCAATAAACAAGTTTATACCCTTCATTGGCTACTGGAGGTCTCTTTGGTCCACCTGTACTTTTTACATTTTGTCCATGGCAATCAATACCTAGTAGAGCAACTTTCTTTTACCTCAGTGTAATGAAATATGCTGTGTAACCTTCTGCAGTGTTACTGTACAGCATATGTCAGTCAAAATGTGTCAGTACTGAATTGCAAAAAGAAAAGACACCTAGAGGGGCATAATCGAAGGGGGCCGGCCTCCTTTAATGACGGCCCCGTTAAGTGGCGTACCCGACTGTATTATCGAAACAAGATGGCCGGCCATCTTTCGTTTTGATAGTACGGTCGGGGCCGGCCAAATCTCAACATTTGGGCCACCCTTAGAGATTGCCGCCATTGGTTTCCGCCGATAATGGAAACTAATGGCGGCCATCTCAAACTGGGACAAATCCCAACCATTTGGTCGTGGGAGGAGCCAGCATTTGTAGTGCACTGGTCTTCCTCACATGCCAGGACACCAACCGGGCACCCTAGGGGGCACTGCAGTGGACTTCACAAATTGATCCCAGGTGCATAGCTCCCTTACCTTGGGTGCTGAGCCCCCCCCCCCCAAAACCCACTCCCCACAACTGTACAACACTACCATAGCTCTTAGGGATGAAGGGGGGCACCTAGATGTGGGTACAGTGGATTTCGGGTGGGTTTTGGAGGGCTTCCATTTACCACCACAAGTGTAACAGGTAGGGGGGGGGATGGGCCTGGGTCCACCTGTCTGAAGTGCACTGCACCCACTAAAAACTGCTCCAGGGACCTGCATACTGCTGTCATGGAGCTGGGTATGACATTTGAGGCTGGTATAGAGGCTGGCAAAACAATGTATTTAACATTTTTTTTTGGGGGTGGGAGGGGGTTGGTGACCTCTGGGGGAGTAAGGGGAGGTCATCCCCGATTCCCTCCGGTGGTCATCTGGTCAGTTTGGGCACCTTTTCAAGGCTTGGTCGTGAACAAAAATGGACCAAGTAAAGCCAGCCAAATGCTTGCCAGGGCCGGCCTTCTTTTTTCCATTATCGGCCGAGGCTGGCCATCTCTTAACCACGCCCCCATCCCGTCGTCGGTACACTGCCAACACGCCCCCTTGAACTTTGGCTGGCCCTGCGACGGAAAGCAGTTGAAGCTGGCCAAAATCGGCTTTCGATTATACCAATTTGGCTGGCTTTAGGAGAAGGCTTTTACAAAGGACATTCAAATCAGCATATAGATGTCCATGTAGGGATGACTGAATTTCTGCTAGTATTTTATACTTAGTTAATCTTTTGTATACTGCGTTGGACCCATTTTGGGTATTTTAGAACCTGTTCTAAAATACATGGTGACAGACATTCATATCCTGATGATGTGCAGCATGAACATCGATTTTATCAAGCACCAATGGGGCAACACTAGAACACAGAGAGGCTTATGTTCTAGTGTTGCACATTCATCTCTCTGTGGCAGCATATGAACATCTATGTTATAAAATGGCAACACAGACGTTTATATGCTGGAATGTAAGAGTTATGTCGGCCTTTTAGGAAACACTAGCCGTAGAGCCCGTAAAAACGGGCTAGTATAGGAAAGGGGGGGTTGAAAGCCCCTTCCCGTCACCGCTGCAAGGCCCCCCCACCGCCGAGCTCGCACCCCCCCCCCCCTCCACCCGGCCGGGCCCTCGCTCCACTATTGAAACAGGGAGGGAACGCAGCACACAGCTCTGCTGAGCTGCCGTCCTTCCTTCTTCTTCTCTGCCTGTGTCCCGCCCTCGTGTGATGTAACGTCGTCGAGGGCGGGACACAGGCAGAGAAGAAGAAGGAAGGACGGCAGCTCAGCAGAGCTGTGTGCTGCGTTCCCTCCCTGTTTCAATAGCGGAGTGAGGGCCCAGCCAGGTGGAGGGTGGGTGGCGGCGGCGGCGACTCCGGGTGGGGGGAGCGTTAGCGACGGTGATTTCGTCCCTCGCAAATGCGCAGTAGAGACCCTCTCTGTTCCGCCCCCGTCATCACATATTGACGCGGGAGCGGGGCAGAGAGGGTCTCTACTGCGCATTTGCAAGTGAGTACGACACTCGCCATTTATATGTTTGATAGGGGTCCTTTTACTAAGGTGTGCCAAAAAATGGCCTGAGCTGGTGTAGACGCATGTATTGGGTGCACGCCTTTTTTTAAGCCAAAAATGAACGTGCATTAAAATTTAAAAATTGGTGACGTCCATTTTGGGCCTGAGACCTTACCGCTACCAATTAACTTAGCAGTAAAGTCTCACGCATTAACCGGGTGGTAATCATCAGCGTGCATGCAATGCTCATAACCGCCCAGTTAGCGCCATGCACCAGATATTTTCCAGGGCGGGTAGTGGGCACGCGTACAAAATGAAAATTACTACCTGGGCCACGCAGTAGCCAGGCGGTAATTCACAATTGGCGCACATAGGACATGTGTACGTGCCTACGCATCTTAGTAAAAGGTCCCCACAGATGCCTATTTCTCCCCAAAACGTCATAGAGCCCAGTATCCCTTGATGTTTCGCTTTCAGGAGAGAGGGGTGAGCATGAACCACAGGGGGGGGGGGTGAAGAGGTGACCTCCCCTAATCTCTCCATCAGAGCACGGCTCAATAGGACTACTTTCTGAATCCTGGACATCCTGGGTAGCAGGTCTAACTGCTGACATCCATTAATTTGGACACAGACATTCATTACATTGCTCCATCTCTTTAGAGGCACAAGTTAATGCTTTAGTTGAAAAATCTTCTTTTTAACAAGAAAGCTCCACATTATTCGGAAGTTTTTTGAAACTAGTTAATATGAATAGCTATTGCATGCATTGTTATTCTCAATCCTTGATTACTGTAACTTGTTTTATTTGGACTGAACAAAGGGCTTATTTCAAACAATACAAAATACAGCAATAAGATTAAAAACATCCAAACTGGTATTTTCAAAACCAATTTTTAGACGTTTTTCTATCAGGTCCGTCAGAAGTGTGTTCAAATCACAAGGGGGCGTGTCAGGGGCGTGTTAAGGGTGGGACTGGGGTGTTCCTAACACTTGGATGTTTTTCAGCCATAATGGAACAGAAGAAAACCATACAAGACTAACACTAACACGTTTTGAGCTAGACCTATTTTTATAACGAATAAGGCACAAAAAGGTGCCCTAAATGACCAGATGACCACTGGAGGGAATCAGGGGTGACTTCCCCTTACTCCCTCAGTGGTCACTAACTCCCTCCCACCCCAAATAATGTGATTAAAAACATTACTTGCCAGCCTCTATGTTACACTCAGGCCCATTAGAACAGCATGAAGGTGGGTGTAGTGTACTGCAGACAGGTGGACCCAGGCCCATACCTCTCCCCTACCTGTTACACTGGTGGAGGAAACTGTGAGCCCTCCAAAACCCACTGTACCCACATATAGGTGCACCCTTCACCTTTAAGGGCTATGGTAGTTGTGTAATGTTGGGGTAGTGGGTTTTGGGGGGGCTCAGCAGACAAGATCAGGGAGAAATGGTGAGATGTGTACATGGGTGCATTTTATGACGTCCACTGCAGTGCCCCCTAGAGTGCCCCATTGCTTTCCTGAGATGTCTGGGGGACCAGTCTACTAAAAATGTTGGCTCAATTTTGTGCGTTTTGCACTTGAATGCTTTTTGTTTGAAAATGGACCAAAAAACCAAAATGTCCAAATCAGAAAACCTTCTATTTTTGAAAACAAAACATAGAGGTTTTTCTTTTTTGAAAATGGCCTTCTTTCCTATTCAGATTTTGGACGTGTTTTGCAAAACGTCCAAAGTCGGACTTAGATGTAATATCGAAAATGCCCCTCTATGGGGCTCATTTTCAAAGCACTTAGAATTATAAAGTTCCATAGGTTGCCATGTAACTTTGTAAGTCTAAGTGCTTTGAAAATACGCCTCTATGTGTTTAAAAAAAATAGCTTACTACGCAATTATTTCCCTCTCCCATGGGGTACAGGGGAGAGGGGTGGAAGGTATACCGAGCCATTCTGTTTAGGATATAAAAGCTTATTACAACAGGTTTTTATTCTTACCTCTCTTGACATGTTTAAATAAATCTCTCTTATGAGATAAGAGACATTAAGATTAAATAGCTCTTCAGCAGGGCACTCAGAGACACTCCATCATTCTTCTCAGGCAGGGATGGGATCCCCACAGGGAAAGATGAAAATGTGGGCAACAATTCAGCAGAATGCAAAGATCCTAGGCTAATCCCATCTCTCAGTGCAGCGGCCTCCAACATATAATTTATTTTTAATCAAGAACTACTAAGAAAACCATATGAATTCTTCTTCTTTTTTTTTTTAATCATACAAAGAAGAGACATTGATATGCTAGGTAGATAAGAGCTAATGAGATCCATCCTGAAAATGACAGGATCATAGAAAAATAAGAAAAACAACTATGCAGTAGGGAGAAAAATTAAAAAATAACTTCACGACTACCTAAAATTCAGTTTAACCATTAACACAGTGCTTGGCTTGTATTAACAGCACGGCTGCTGCGTTATTAGTTAACACAGGGGGTCTTTCACTATGGCGCTAGTGTTTTTAGCGCGCGCTAATATTTAGGGTGTGCTAAACGTTAGAGGCGACCGTATATTCCTATGGGCACCTCTAACATTTAGCGCGCACTAAAAAACTGCTAGTGTGCCTTAGTAAAAGAGACCTGTGGTGTGTTATCTGTCACAAGAAGCAGTCAGCACATGTAAGCTGCCCAAAACACATATAGACTGCCCAAAACATGGCAGCCAGACTCATTTTTGGCAAATCACGATTTGAGAGTGCATCACCCCTTCGTGAAAAGCTTCACTGGCTCCCTATTAGAGAACGAATAAACTTCAAGGTCCACACACTGATTCATAAGATCATCCGTGGAGAATCTCCGAACTACATGACCGACCTACCCGTCAGAAACACGTCGGAATCCTCTTCAAATTACCTCAACCTGCACTACCCTAACTGCAAAGGACTCAAGTATAAAGCCTCATATGATTCCAACTTCTCCTTCAAAGGCAGTCAACTCTGGAACGCCCTTCCCAGATCCATTCGTTCTATTAAAGACTACCTACCCTTCAGAAAATCGCTGAAAACCCATCTATTCAAGGAAGCTTATCCAAATGCCACGACCTAACCCTACGAACCCACCTATTCATCACCAGTTCCTATGACAACGTCAATGACTCAGACCACGCCTCCTCCATTTTCCCTATGCTTATCCTGACCCTATCCCTGATTATCTCAATCTAACCTAATACTAACACCTCCTCCTACCTCCTCTACCCCCTCTCCCTTATAATATTACCTATCCACACATCCCCATTACTCCGCTAAGCTTAGCCTGTTTTTCTCTGCATTATACTTGTAATTCTACTACTATGTAAGCCACATTGAACCTGCTATGAGTGGGAAAGTGCGGGGTACAAATGTAACAAATAAACAAACAGTTAATGCAAAAAGGGAAATGGAATGAGTAAATTGCATCTTAGTACAGCAGATAATGCATTACACACAATGCAATGCAGTTAGTTGCAGCTAAATGCATGCATGTTATCTGCAATATAATTATTAACGCATGCTAATGGAATTGCATCTTTGTTATCTGAACAGGAAACTGCTAGGAACACTCCCAGCAGTTAACGCAGAGGATCTGCAGCTCGCGTGTGTTAGCTTTGGTAATTAATGCGGCTTTAACTGTAAAATTTTACTGCAGTTCAGGAAACAGGGTTCTTAATTTCTTTTGATCCTGGCCATTAGAGAAAATAGGATTATGGTAATTTATACCAAAGGTAATATATTCATTTTATTCTACCCACTATTTTAACATTATAAAGTTTTCAAAAATTAAGTTTTCTCTTATCATTATCTCATGTAGCAAGAATAGTTGACTCCAGTAGGAATGTGCTTAATTGAGTCAAACCAAAGGACCATCATGCCAAGACGTCTATCTGAGACAACAGCCAATCCAGATCACAAGTATCTGGCAGGATTCCAGAGAGCAGATCCATTCCTCATACCGAGAAATGAACGATGCTTTTCCAAAGCCTGCATGGCTAATATTGGTTTATGAATTTTTTCCCAGTAACTTGTTTATCATTTAATAAGGAGTTCCCAACCCACCTTTTCTGCAATCAGGTCAAGACAGTGAATAAACAAAATGAAGAGGTGGCAAGAATACCAAGATAATTGATAGGAAAGTTGAGTGTACTTACAGCTGGCATTCATACCATAAAAGTATCATGAAATAATAGCTAAAAAAAAAAAAGTAAAATAAGGTTACATAACTTTGTGAATAAGAAAGTGCACCTAATCAATTGCCATCTTCGAGAAAGCTTAAGTGAAGAGATGGGTTTTTAATAGAGATCTGAACTTTAAGAGTTCTGAGTGGAAAATAGGTGGGAAAATGTGGGATACAAATGCAATACATAAATAAATAAAAGCAAAGAAAGATTGTTTCATACTGATGGAGCTAGGAAGTACTTTGACGTGCTGATTCTAATCAAGCAGCTGAGGGATGACGCAGTACTAAGTGATGATCATTTAAGGAATAGAACATATGAGCGGAAATAAAAGGAATAGATGGATTTGCTAAATAAGAGAGAGTGCCATCATGCAAAGCTTAAAAGTCAGAGAAGCAATTTTTAATTGGATACGGTAAGTTATTGGTAGCCAGTGTAAGTGAATTAACAGTGGAGTGACATGATCACGTTGTGTTTTGTAAAATTTGTATTATAAGTTTATTTTCAGTGATACCAGCATAAACAATGTCGCAGTCGCTGGCACCTTGTTATCTGATTCTCAACGCTAGCAGTGTGTGTGTGTGTGTGTGGGGGGGGGGGGGGTTCTCTTCCAGTTGTGCTTTATCATTAGTGCTGGATTTGGACTTGCTCAATAACATCTCCTTTTTCTCTCAATATATTTTACTGTGACCCCTGAAGCAGGTGGGTCTCCACCAAAACACAGCCCGTGTCGAGTCTTTCCAGCTGTTGGTGCTTTTTCACAAAAGAGTGTTTTTTACATTCACTCTGCTGGAAGGTTTTTGGCCCACCCCTACTCTGATTCCTAGTATCTTTTACGTAGGGGTTTCTTCCTTCATTTTTGGTTGGTATTTAGTAGTCTAAACGTGACATTAATAGGGGTATGCAGGGTAGAGAAATCCATATAATTTTTAATGGATTGGTCTAAAACCATTTAAAGATCAGATATACTAATTTCATCTCCCAACAAATCCCACAGCTTAACTGCACATGGAGGGAAAAGTTATTTTGTCCAATCTGTTTTAAACTCACATTACCTATCACATGTGTGTGTGTGATGTTATTTCTTTTGCTTAATTTCAAGCCATTGAACATAGTAGATTGGCAGAAAAGAAAGAATTTTAAATAAATTAATATATATTCCATGGAGTGTCCATTCATCTCCTACTATTTGAGGGGGGCGGGGTAATCAACCTTGCCCTATTTACCTATTACAACTCATTCATGATGTATCACTTCCTTATCACCTCATAGCCATGTCTTCTCCAAGTTGAAGAGCCTGAACCTGTTTAACCTTTATTCAAAAAGGAGCTGGTCTGTCCTCGTCGTCATTTTTTGTCACCCTTCTCCGAACAAGTACTCAAGGTGTGTTCATATCATGGACTGATGTACAGACATAGTAGTAACCTCTATTTTATTCTCCATTTGTTTTGAATAATTCCTAACATTCTATTGGGGTTTTTTTTTGTTTGTTTTTTTTAGTTTGTTTGCGTTTTGTTTCTTTGACTGCCACCACACACTGAGAGGAGGAATTCAACATTCTGTTCATGACGACTTCAAGATGCTTTCCTGGATGGTGGCTCCTAATACAGAGCCCAAAACTTGTATCTATAAGTTAGGAATATTTTTCCCTCTGCATGGCTTTGAACGCAAAAAACACTAGCGCATTTAGTAAACAGGGTCATTAATTTCCTGAGGAGTGTCTCACGTGGAACTTGTCAAACCCTTTCTAAAAATTCATATATGGTGTATCAACGGACTCACCCTTATTCACTTGTCTATTTCCCAAAAAAATCTAGCAAATTGGTAAAGCAAGACTTTCTTTTGCTAAATCCATGTTAGCTGCTCCCCCATTAAGCCACGTCTATCCACATGGTCAGTAATTTGGCTCTTCAGAATAGCTTCTACCGTTTTGCCAAGCAGCTACAACAGGCTCACCAGTATGCAATTTTCAGATCACTCATGAAGCCCTGTTTAAAGTTTTGGCATTATAATGGCCACCCTCCAGCTCTTAGGTATAACAGAAACATTACAAATGAGGCTACAGAAGACCTGTCGTTTCTTTCTCTATATCATCACCAAAATTTGTCCTTTTCTTTCTGAACTCACTACCAGAACCCTTATCCACACTCTTATCACCTCTCGCTTAGACTATTGCACCTTGCTTCTCAAAGGTCTCCCCTTCAATCTGTTCAAAATTCTGCTGTACGACTTATATTCTGCCAGTGTCGCTATGCTCATATTAGCCCTCTCCTCAAGTCACTTCATTGGCTCCCTATCCGTTTCCGCATACAGTTCAAGCTCCTCTTATTGACTTACAAGTGCATTCACTCTGCAGCTCCTTGGTACCTCTCCACTCTTATCTCCCCCTACGCTCCTCTCCGGGAACTCTGTTCACTGGGTAAATCTCTCTTATCTGCACCCTTCTCCTCCACTGCCAACGCCAGACTCCATTCCTTTTATCTTGCTGCACCATATGCCTGGAATAGCCTTCCTGAGCCAGTACGTCAAGATCCATCTCTGGCCGTCTTCAAATCTAGGCTAAAAGCCCACCTTTTTGGTGCTGCTTTTAACTCCTAACCCTTACTCACTTCTTCAGCACCCACGTTTTATCATTCCCACCTTAGTAACTCCATTATCCCTTATTTGTCCTGTTTGTCTGGCCTAATTAGATTGTAAGCTCTGTCGAGCAGGGACTGTCTCTTCATGTTCAAGTGTACAGAACTGCGTACGTCTAGTAGCGCTGTAGAAATGATGTAGTAGTAATAGTAAGAACAGAGCTCCCTATATCTCCTGGCAGCTCTTCCAGCTGACCTCAGCCTCAATCTGTTGAGCTTTCCAGGAAGGGGGGGGGGGGGGCAGGATTCATCAGTAGTGTTCCAGTAGTAGCTGCTGGCCCATTGTTGCAAACCTAGGGGCCCTTTTACTAAGCAGTGCTAAGTCCGCAGGAGCCGAAGTAATTCCCCACCCCTAGCGTGCGCCATTCCCGACATTACAAAAATAGGATCTATTGTTGTAACATTGGAACTCAACCGGCAATAATCAGTGCTGCCCAGTTATTGGCGGGTTAGCGTGGGAGCACTTACCACCAACTCAATGGGTGGCTGTAAGGGTCCCCCCCCCCCCCCCCGCCCCGAAATGGCTGCACTGTAAGTCTTCTACTTACCTCATGGTCATTTCTTTTCTATTAAAAAAAAAAAAAAAAGACAGCCTCAGCGTGCATCAAAAATACACACTGTCGCAAGCGCAGGCCCCCTTTTACCGGAGCTTAGTAAAAGTCCCCCTAGGGATTAACGGTCTGTGTACAGGCAGAGCAGGTGTTGTGGGTTCTCCAGTTTCGAGACTTCATTTACACATCTGTGTTTACTGATGTAACAACATACAAGCAGGTGACAAGACAAATTCCCCTCTGGAGAGAAAAGTCAAAACTTCTGGTATACAAAGGGTGTGTGAGTTGTATATTTAAATTTTCAATTACAATGATTTGATAGCATAGATGAGGATTGTGGTTGGATACCCTGAGTTCACAACAGTTTTCTCTCAAGGGATTCATTCCACGCTAGTCTCATTTTTAGGCAGTTCCTAATGAATACACATGAGTTATATTTGCATATGTGCTGCCTCAAGTGTATGCAACTCTCTCTCATGCACACTTACACTTTAGGGAGAGTTGAAAACCAGATTGGTTCCCACTTCAGGCACAGGCAGCTCCTTGTGACTCTGGGCAAGTCACTTAACCCTCCATTGCCCCATGTAAGCTGCATTGAGCCTGCCATGAGTGGGAAAGCGCAGTGTACAAATGTAACAAAAATAAAATAGATACTACTGGAGATTCTACATGGAATGTTGCTGCTATTGGAGATTCTACATGGAATGTTGCTACTATTGGAGATTCTACATGGAATGTTGCTATTCCACTAGCAACATTCCATGTAGAAGGCTGCGCAGGCTTCTGTTTCTGTGAGTCTGACGTCCTGCATTTACGTGCAGGACGTCAGACTCACAGAAGCAGAAGCCTGCGCGGCCACATTGGTGATCCGCAAGGGCCGACTTCTACATGGAATTCCCACTCCTTGTGACTCTGGGCAAGTCACTTAACCCTCCATTGCCCCATGTGAGCCGCATTGAGCCTGCCATGAGTGGGAAAGCGCGGGGTACAAATGTAACAAAAATAAAATAAAAATATCTTGGGGATCATAACTGCATTCCCTAACTGCAGCCACTCAGTTGCCAGAACATGCATGGCAGTCCTGGTTTTCCAGTTTACGTTTTACTGCATTTTGAGCGTGGAGGAGCAGCCTACTGGTTAGCGCAGTGGGCTTTGATCCTGGTGAACTGGGACCCACTACAGCTCCTTGTCACTCTGGGCAAGTCACTTCAACTTTATTGCTCCTGGTACAAAATAAATGCCTGTATACAACATATAAACCGCTTTGAATGTAATCGCAGAAAGGTGGTATATCATATCCCATTCCCTCCCTTCCCCATTCCCTTAAAAATCAGTACTGGTTCACCTTTTCCTCATGATCTGGTTGGGTGGGTCTCTGGCAATGCTACCAGTCATTCTGCACAAAGACAACATTATGACACAAGCGCACACCTTCTGAACCTGCTAGGGATGTGCATTCATTAGCATGCATTCAGTTCATTAACGAATCTAGAATTTAGTGCATGCTTAATTGACCTTCAAATTAACACATTAAGTCTATTTGCATGCATGTAAAGTTCTAACATGCATTACATTTTTTATTAGAATTATTTAATGTGTGAAATGAACTGGAATAAAATTGTCCAAAACAAGAGAAAAAGCCTATTGAATGGAAATATTTTTCATGTGCAAACTGCCAGAGTCTTCCCTGTAATATGGTCTTTGCAAATCAAGCTACTTGGGTATTACTGTATGCAGATAAAATTTTCATCATAATTTATCATATTTATAAGCAAATTCTCAATGGGAATCATTTTCTCCCTAACCAATTACTCCTTCCTCCTCTCAGCCCACAAAAGCATAATACACAAAAACATGTCATTCCATTTTTTAATATGCAAGAGAGTACAGTAATTTCTTGGGTGCATTTACTTGCCATTGGTGAAGGTACATTAATAAGAAATATAAATGCATAAGGTCAGAAGGTGCTTGTGTCAACTGTGTTTATGGAACTTTCAAATGGTGGTATGCACCATACTTACCACTTGTCTACTACTACTACTATTTAGCATTTATATAGCGCTACAAGGCGTACGCAGCGCTGCACAAACATAGAAGAAAGACAGTCCCTGCTCAAAGAGCTTACAATCTAATAGACAAAAAATAAAGTAAGCAAATCAAATCAATTAATGTGAACGGGAAGGAAGAGAGGAGGGTAGGTGGAGGCGAGTGGTTACAAGTGGTTACGAGTCAAAAGCAATGTTAAAGAGGTGGGCTTTCAGTCTAGATTTAAAGGTGGCCAAGGATGGGGCAAGACGTAGGGGCTCAGGAAGTTTATTCCAGGCGTAGGGTGCAGCGAAACAGAAGGCGCGAAGTCTGGAGTTGACAGTAGTGGAGAAGGGAACAGATAAGAAGGATTTATCCATGGAGCGGAGTGCACGGGAAGGGGTGTAGGGAAGGACGAGTGTGGAGAGATACTGGGGAGCAGCAGAGTGAGTACATTTATAGGTTAGTAGAAGAAGTTTGAACAGGATGCGAAAACGGATAGGGAGCCAGTGAAGGGTCTTGAGGAGAGGGGTAGTATGAGTAAAGCGACCCTGGCGGAAGACGAGACGGGCAGCAGAGTTTTGAACCGACTGGAGAGGGGAGAGGTGACTAAGTGGGAGGCCAGCAAGAAGCAGATTGCTGTAGTCTAAACGAGAGGTGACAAGGGTGTTGACGAGGGTTTTGGTAGAGTGTCCAATGTATTACATTCATGAAATCTGCATGCACAATCTGATTAATAAGCTACTGTTATAATGGCCTGATGAGATGGGTACACAAACCCATAATCCATACAGTAGATGATTTCAAAAGGCTGGAGTGAAGGTCAGCCCAGAGGCAATGCTGTGCATTGTTGACCAGGGTTAGCTGTTGTTGCAGATGCAACCAAGTACAGAGATGGAGTTAAGGTCTTGTTCAACCGTGATATGTAGTGGCCAAATTTAAGGACCAATGATTTCAGGGCTCAAGAAGGAGCTCTAGAGCATGGCTCCCAGCCAACATCCACTGCTGTAATGACTGGGCTAGGTGAGTTGGGAGGGGATTCTAAATAGGAGAAAACTTTGTGCAGGCTTAAACATTTACTATGCCCTAAGCAAAAATGTGTACTGGGCCCTGTAGGAGCAAAGCTGCTGAAGCACTACGGTAACACTATGGGCACTGTGCACAGCCATTCATGTGACTATCAGGGGTGTAGCCAAACCTCAATGGGAGGAGGGGCCAGAGCTCAAGATTGGGGGAGCACATTTTGGCCCGCCTCCCCACCGCCACCCTCCTGACGCTGCTTCTGCCTCCCCGCTGCTGCTCCCCTTCCGCCCCACACTGCCACTGTGAAGTTACCATGGCTCGCGGGAGTCCCCAACCCCCACCGGCTAAAGCGTTTGTTCCGCGCTGGTCTCACATTACCTGGCGCCCTGTTCTGTTTTCAGTCACTCTGCACACTCGTTTTAATGAAACTGAGCATGCTCCAACCTGAACTAGTTAATTCCTCTCAAACCTATTCCAGCTACACCTTTCTTACCTTCCCTTCATTATTTTTGAACATTTTTTTTTACAATATTTTATTAAAACGTATTTAAATGAAGGAGAGGTAACATAGTAGATGACAGCTGATAAAGAACTGTGTGGTCCATCTAGTCTGCCTAACAAGATAAACTCATAGCAAAAGGTAAGTTGCGCTACTACAGATGTGTCCTTTCCATTTGCAGGGCACAGACCGTAGACGTTTGCCTGGCATTGGCTTTGTTCTCCAACTACTGAAGTTGTCATTAAGCCCCACTCCAACCCATCTAAGTCTGTCCAGCCACGATCAGGGCACAGAACATAGAAATCTACCAGGCACTGGTTTTTCTTCCCAATTAATGGAGATGCCATCTAATTACTGTTACATTTGTTTGGTTCCATTCATTCCATATAGGATTCCATTGTGTTTATCCCACGCATTTTTAAATTCTATTACCGTTTTCACCTCCACCACCTCCCACGGGAGAACACACCAGATAGCTATCACCCTCTCCGTGAAAAAGTACTTCCTGGTGTTATTCTTGAGTTGCCCCCCCTGCAACCCAAATTCCTGGTTCTACTGCCTTCCCATCTCTTGAAAAGGTTTATTTGTATATTAATACTTTTTATAATTGTTGAATGTCTGTGCATCACATCAACCCTCTCTCTCCTTTCCTCCATGTCATCAAGGCTCTCTTCATGGGCTCAAACCCCATACCATTTTCGTCACTTTTCTCTGAACCACTTCAAGCTTTTTTAATGTCCTCGGCAACATACGGCCTCCAAAACTGAACACAATATTCCAAGTGGGGCCTCACCAATGACTTGTACAGGAGCATCAACACCTTCTTTCTTCTGCTGGTTATACCCTTACCCATGCAGCCTAATATCCTCACCACTTTGTCACATTGTTTCATCACCTTGAGATCCTCAGACACCATCACCCCAAGGTCTCTCTCCGGAGCTGTGTTCACCACTTTCGCCTCCTACCTCATACATCTCCTTTGGATTTCTGCACCCCCAAGTGCAACACTGTGCATTTCTTCACATTAAATTTTAACTGTCAGACCTTTGACCATTCTTTTAATCTTTAGAGATCTCTTCTCATGGTTCTACTTCATCTGTGGTATCAACTCTATTGGCTATCTTCGTGCCATCCACAAAAATAGAATCTTTTTCTTCTAACCATTCAGCAATATCTCCCACATATATATTAAACGGAATGTTCTCCAGTACCAACCCCAAGGCACTCCATTATTCAACTTGTAATTTATATAATTCCATTTACCACCACCCTCTGTTGTCCGTCGGTCAACAGTCTCTAATCCAGTTCACCATTTTGGGTCCTAAGTTCATCCCTCTCAGCTTATTCAGGACTCTTCTGTGAGGTGACATAAATAATACCAAAGACTGCTACAGACCTATGATGACTTAGAACTGGATCCAATTTAATAGTCAATTAGAATTCAATAATAAAAGAAGCTAAAATAGAATAAATTGAGCATCATTGGGCACAAATGTTCTTAAAAGCCATTTAAAGTCCATTGGAGAATCAACAGACTTTGTCTTAATGCAGAGTGGCTGAGTGTAAAGCCATTAAGAGTAAGCGTGAACTCTCATGAAATACTGCCAGGATTAGAGTCTTCAATGAAAGCATCATATAAAATTTACACTCCTTGGTTCCTTAACCCCACCCTCAACAATAATAATGCCAACACTAAGAAATATAATGGTCATAGCAATCTAACAAATCGGTGTTAGCCTAATCCTAGGAGAAGTATGGTGAGTAGGCTATATAGATCACTCTCCCTGGACACTCAGCGACCCCTAGCAATTAATGACATTTGCTTGCTTGAAGCTCCAGTAATCTGTGCAAGTATTTGTTCACAGCACCATTGATGGTGTGGTTACACATTTCTGTGGAGGTAGGGTTGTATTAAAAGGCTGTATACATAATATATATATTTAGCTCCATAGTGTGCTGACATTTCCCAGGAGAATGGCAGAAGTTGGAAGAGACAGTACATTTTCACATGGGTCAGTATCCATAATGCACAGGAGGTGCACCTCTTTTAATTGAATGAGGGAGCATAGGATGAAGGTAACAGGGGACAGACTCAGGAGCGGGGGCGTAGCTATAGGGAGGCCATGGGGGCCTGGGCCCCTGCAAATTTCATCCGGGCCCCTGGTTTGGCTGGTGGGGGTCCGCCGAAGTCTTCTTCAGTATGATCTCTGGCACAGCCACGTTCGCTGCCTGCCCCCTGCTCTTCTTTCTTCTTGCTCCTCCTGTGCATGCTGATGCTCAGCAGTCTCCAGCGCAGCCGTGTTTGCTGCCTGTCCCCTGCTCTTCTTTCTTCTTGCCCCTCCTGTGCATGCTGACGCTGAGCGTCAGCGTGCACAGGAGGGGCAAGAAGAAAGAAGAGCAGTGGTCAGGCAGCGAACGCAGCTGCGCCAGAGACCGCACTGAAGAAGGCTTCGGCTGTAGGGACCTCCACCAGAAAAGGTATTTGTTTGTGAGGGGGTGAGGCATGTTGGTGGGGGGTGGTACTCAAAATGTGCCCCAACCTCAGGCTCTGGCCCCCTTCCACCGTGAGGTCTGGCTATGCCCCTGCTCAGGAGTAACCTGAGGAAATACTTCACAGAACATGTGGTGAATTCGTGGAGGTGAAGATTTGTATCTGAATTCAAGCAAACTTGGACAAGTACATAGGATCTTTAAGAGAGAGGAAGGGATAGTAGATGGAATGGACAGGTACACTGGATAGGTCATATGACCTTTATCTGCCCTCATTTCTCTATGTTTCTACGCATTCCAGTCTGCTTTACCCTTTAAAATGTCTCAAAGCATGCTACAATTATGTTTTAAAGATTCTCATTTAGAAAAATTTAAAGAAATCCTTTTTGATATAAAACCTGAAAAGGGACCAATGAAGATTACTGGTGATGGTACACAGTGTCCTCTGTGAAGCAATTTGAATTTACACAACATCTGATGTCCCAAAAAAATCTTTAAAATGTTATAGGGAACCTCATAAGTATTGCCATACTGGGACAGACCAAAGGTCCATCAGGCTGATTCCAAGAGTGGCCAATCCAGGTCACAAGTACCTGGCAAGATCCCCAAAAACTACAATAACATTTTATGCTGCTTATCCTAGAAATAAGCAATGGATTTTCCCCAAGTCCATTTTAATAATGGTCTATGGAATTTTCATTTAGGAAGCCATCCAAACCTTTTTTAAACCCCGCTAAGCTAACTGCTTTTACTACATTCTCTGGCAATGAATTCCAGAGTTTAATTACATGCCGAGTGAAGAAAAATTTTCTCTGACTTATAAATTTACTACTTTGTAGCTTCATTGCGTAATTTAAACAGGTGAAAGATTGTCAGCAGCTAGCTGTTTTCAAACCTGATTTAAATACCTGTTGTGCACGTTTTTTAAACACATTATAGCGGTAGAAATAGTAGAGTTAAATGGAGTTGTGCTATTAGCACTGAGTTTGTGTTTTAGAGGTGTTTGACAAAGTTCCATACTAAGCCTGAGAATGAAGTGTCTTGAAATATGAATGGGAGAAAGGGTCTCACAATACCAAATTATTTTAAGTTTCAATTTTATTGAAAATTTACTATCCCACCCAACAGAACAACCATCTGGGTGGCTTACAATCTAAAAAGGGGGGGAGGGTGGGGACAACAGAGAACAAGCAACAGTAGGATAGGTAAGAACTACAATATAAATAGGAAAGAAAAGGGGAGGAACGAACAGAAGGGAGGGGATAAAATTTTCCAGATGTCCATGGCTTCATCAGAAGCTTAAGTGGGAAGTGGTGATCCCTGCCAGAGAGAGAACACAATGCAAAAAAAGAGGGAAGGACGGCCTATGACACATTAGGAAAAGAGGTACTGCACAGGACCAAGGCAATGAGGAACTCTAGACAGGAGCAACGAGGAACAGGTGAGGTCTTGGATGCCACCCTAGATAAACATTATTGGTTACGTTGCAAGGAATCATCCTTCTGACTGCATGGTTCACAGTGGTCCACAAACCATTGCTTCTGGGTATTCTACTGCAGTGATCCTAGGGGTTGACTAAGACAATAGGACCAGTAATGGGCTCCTCTCCCTCCTCCTCCTCCATGTTTCCCACTGAGAAGATAGTGGCTAGGACCACAATCTGCTCTTCTAGCTAATCATTCTCTTACTTCAGCTGTGCATCTCAATATCCTTCTGAACAGTGTTGATTCATATTGGTTTTGGTCTTCCTATGGGTTCTCAATCCACTCCTTGGGAAACGCCTAACCAGTTAGGTTTTCAAGAGTCAATGATTCACAAAATGAAGGTAGTGCATGCAAATTTATCTCATGCATATTTATTCTATGGCTCCTGAAAACCTAACTGGATAGATATATCACAAGGACTAGGTTGAGAACCCCTGCTCTGAGCCTTCACCCCTTTACCTGCATTTCTAGTACCTTTCTACTAACTAGCAAACGGACTAGGTTAGCTGATCCGAGGTAAATAACCAGGGTTCAAAGTTATATTTGACAGGCAGTGCACCAGCAGTGACACGCATTTTATTCTGACTGGGATCTTGGGGTGCTGTTGTAAAGTCTTTGCTATAGCTACACAGCAAGAGACAAGGAAAGGTTCTTTAAGGCAAGATGTTCCTCTGCTTCTCATAGTGCACATTTGCCACGGGAACATGTAGGGAGAAACTGCTTTCTGATTCAGAACCATGGGAAGGACTGAGCTGGGACTTCAAAGAGGTTCTTATTCCAGGAGGCCTTACGAGCTGCTGTATCGCTGGCGAGCCACACAAATGCGTTTCTCAAAGATGTTCCAGGGCTCAGAGATAAAACTTATGGGCATGTGATGTCAGTTGCTAAGGCAACAGTGGACTGTTTCCTATGAACTACAAAAGCCAAGTTGTCACATGAGCAAGTGTAAATTCTCAACAAGCAAACCCCCCATTTGCCGTAGGGTTGAACTTAGCTTATGCAGCATTTTTTTTTAATTATAATTGTTTTCATGAATATACATATTGAATCCCTGCAACTGTTTTTTTTTTTTTTGTTCTCCCCAGCTGTTTTTGGGCCCTCCAGAGACACAAGCAGCAGTATGAGTGATGGATGAACACAGTAGTACAAAGGGGGATAAAGAAGGTTTAATAAATTATGAAATATAAATTATTCCTTTTTTGACCTGCCAGTTCTCTCTTGATCCTTATTTTCTGTAGATCAGTCAGAATTGGGCTGAAGTCTGGAACCAGGAGTTTTCCAAACAACCCAGGCTGTTCAGTCCTCATTTTCATATCCCCTTCCGAGACATACTCTGTTGGGTCACTGCAATGACAGTCCTGAACCAGAGGCCCCAACCACCTACGTAACGCTCTCACACAACCCCCTCACAAGTCAGCTGATCCAGGGAGTGGACATCCCAATCCAGGAATCAAACCAAAACCTTCTGCATGTTGATGGGCAGCACTTAGCAATCCATAATAAATCGTTCTAGGTAGTCCACTTCTTCCCCCAACTACACAGATGACCATAAAGTACCTCCATTGCATAGAAGAAAAATAGCGCATTCATTTTAGGGACCTTTTACAAAGCCACGCTAGCGTTTTTAGCTCGCAATAAAAATGAGATGGCGGTAAACGCTGAGACGCCCATAGTAATATAATGGGCATCTCAGTGTTTACTGCAAGCTGATTTTTACCACAAGCTAAAAATGCTAGCGCGGCTTCGTAAAATGCCCCCTATGGAAGCTATTCTATAAATGGACAAATGCATTTAAGGAAGCACTTCAGTGGCGTAGCCACAGGTGGACTCAGGCCCACCCAAAATTGTGACATTCTTGCTGTGGCTGGTGGGGATCCCCAAACCTTGCCAACTGAAGATTTTTTCTCCTTGGGCAGCCCTCGCTCTTCCAAATGTCAGCTAACAGCACTTACCTTGAGCTGACGCTGAGACCGGCCCCTCTGCGCATTCTCAGTTTTTGCACATACAAAAGCACTGTGCATGCACGGCCTGCTGGCAGCAGCATCCGTTTGAGGCAAGTGCTGCTGGCTGCCGTTTCGAAGAGTGCTGGCTCCTCGAGGAGGAGGAGGAAATCTTCAGCTGGCAGGGTTTGGGAATCCCCACCAGCTCAAGTATTTAATATTTAGGGTTTGTGGGCAGGGAGGGGTGGAGAGAGGAGCAAACCAGAGGGGGATTGGGGGGGGGGGTGAATTCTATGTCCACCCACCTTGGGCTCAGGCCCACCCAAAATTGTCCATCTGGCTACGCCCCAGCGGCACTTATGTACACTAGTCCCCTGATTCCGTAAAGGTCTCCAAAAATTGGGCGGGAAATTTAGGCGCATTCATGATTTGCATGTGCAATTAAATTGAACAAGTCAATTAGTGACAATTAGTGCAAATAATTGGCTTTTCAACAAATTATTGGCACTAATTAGGTTTCATTGGGAGCAATGCACGTAAAGCTAGATGTGGAATCCATGCCTAAAAATTTACACGCATTCTAAAAAAGGGAGCGCAGAAACAGGAGGGTCATTGGTGTTTCGGGATGGATATGTGTTACACGCATACTTACAGAATAATGGTGCTCTGCATTTAAAATTAAGTTCCGCATTTGCACCACATTTTCGTTGGTGCAAACGGTCATGTCTAAATTTACATGCAACTTTCCACTTAAGCGCGTATTCTATAAACCACACTGAACTTTAGGCATGGAATATCGCTTAAGCAGGTTTTTGTTCGGTGCCAATTTTTTAGGCGCCATTTACAGAATTTAACCCTAGGCGTGTATAATTAGCAGAAATGGATCAACATACGCTACGCACTATTCTATAAGAGCACTAAGTGCTATGGAACCTAATTGCAAGGGTTGGACGCATGGACAGAACATGGGTGAAAAACAAACACTGTGGGAGTGACCACACGGAGGAAGTTGGGTGATCCAACATATGATATGAGGTGGTGGGAGGCAGGGATAGTGCTGGGCAGACTTTCACGGTCTGTGCCAGAGCCGGTGGTGGGAGGCGGGGCTGGTGGTTGGGAGGCGGGAATAGTGCTGGGCAGACTTATACGGTCTGTGCCAGAGCTGGTGGTTGGGAGGCGGGGATAGTGCTGGGCAGACTTATACGGTCTGTGCCAGAGCCGGTGGTGGGAGGCGGGGCTGGTGGTTGGGAGGCGGGGATAGTGCTGGGCAGACTTATACGGTCTGTGCCCTGAAGAACACAGGTACAAATCAAAGAAGGGTATACACAAAAATTAGCACATATGAGTTATCTTGTTGGGCAGACTGGATGGATCGTGCTGCTCTTTTTCTGCCTTCATCTACTATGTTACTATGAGATCCTTTATTAAAAATAACACTTAGCTCTCAGATGATGATTACCACACAATATAAAAGATAAATAAAATTCGGACTCAATATAGGCCATGTTTCGGCACGGTTGACTTCATCAAGAGTCCTTTAGAAAGAGTGTGGTCTTCTTACAATATTTAAAAAATAACCATCTCCATGAGTACCTTTCTCCAGAGCTTCTGCAAAGCAAACTGAGCGTAGGCAGACCACTAGCATATCACCAAGTGACACGCACAACTCAAAGAATACTCCTCCGTTACACATTGCATTGTGCATTTAGGCATTCCCAACTGCACCAGTTAAACAACCTGGCATAAGTGATCATGCCAGGGCATTTGGTGCACCACAGTGTTTTGTAATGTCTTTGGCGCTCATAAGAGATGTTATAGAATTGCTGCTCATTGAGCTTCATTTAAGAATTACCTCCTATATGACTTTCTAAAGCATGGCCCTCAATTATATATATATATATTTTATTCATTTGATTTTTACCAAGTATTACACTTGAACAGAAAAGGTACCTCTTCATGGAAATATTAATATAAACTTAAATAGAGGTAATTTGAAATCAGAATAACTATACTCAAGTCCTCAATAAGTGATCTGAGATTAACATATATGGAGCTATACAACGTAAATATTCAAGGCAATTATTGAGCTTGTCTAATTACAAAGTTTCACTATCTTATTAAGCTCAAATGTGAATGAAAACATTAACATATATCATCCTAAAGATCTTTTGGCTGATAAAAATTCTTTAAGATGCAGAGATTCATAGAACACGTACATAACCAATTGTGTGATCTCTATGTATCTGGCACCATAGCTTGTAAGCCGCACTGAGCCTGCTATCAAGCGGGAAAGAGCGGGGTATAAATGCTTTAATAAATAAATAAAAAGTAACACCCTCAATTATATTTATTTATTTAGATTTGTTCACACCCTTTTCAGTAGTAGCTCAAGGTGAGTTACATTCAGGTACTCTGGATATTTCTCTGTCCCAGGAGGGCTCACAATCTAAGTTTGTACCTGAGGCAATGGAGGGTTAAGTGACTTGCCCAAGATCACAAGGAGCAGCAGCAGGATTTGAACTGGCCACCTCTGGATTGCTCTAACCATTAGGCCACTCCTCCACTCATATCCATGTTATTTGAATGTTCCAATGCGTGTCTATTAAATGTTCCATTAGTATTATGCTGACATCATACTATATCTCTGTTATTTGAATTTCAGTGCTGTTAAATGTGTGTATTTTTGATCCCGTTTCATTTTAATTTGCTATTCTCAAGTTTACCCATTTAGGGCCTCTTTTACAAGGATATGGCAAAGGGGGGGCCTGTGGTAGCATCAACGCATGGATTTGCCACACTCCGAGGCACCCTTTTACCACAGTGGGTAAAATGCTTTTTTTTTTTTTAAAGGAAATGATGTAACTGAACGACTTGCCGCGTGCCCATTTTCCGAAGGAGCCCTTACCGTCAACTATTTAGGACGTGGTAAGGGCTCCCATGCTAACCCAGTGGTAAACCCCCAGTGCTATAAAATACAAGTATTTTTCAGCGCTAGAAATGGCACACGTTGGGGGCAGGCACTAGCATGGCGGTAGTGCCGGATTGGCGAATGGGAAAGCAGCAGTATGGATACCGCCACTTTGTAGAAGGGGCCCTTACTATATTTATGCTTATACTTAGTCATTTTACTATTGTTATGCTGTTAATAAAACTGTACATTTTATGTTAAACTGTACATACTGTACACTGCCTTGGGTGAATCTTTTCATAAAAGTGGTTAATAAAAAATCAATAAATAAATTAGAACTGGTTATCAAATATACTCCACATTTCCACCAACTTCCCTTGAAGAATTTCCTGACGTTTGAGGCATTTTTACCTGAACATTCAAAAATCATCATTCCTAGAATAAGTGAGTCCCTTTATCTATCTTGATCATTGCTTTGTTTGGGGTTACGCATGCCTTTAAGAAAAGCTTCCCCTTCCCCAGCATTACCAACAGGCAGCCACTGCTGAGTGAGCTCCGCCAGCCCTGGAGTTGGAGTCTGAAGCTGTAGCATGTCACCCAGGCTGGTTTAAAAACATTAGGCTGCTTTAGGGGGGGGAGGGGGGAGGACAGTGGCAAAGAACAGCAGCAAGCAAAACAGTAGGGGGCCCTTTTAAAAAGCATCAGTACGCCCAACGCGGACTATCTCAGTACTACTGCTGGCCCTAAGCGGCTGCTGGCGGACGTACTGGCTCGAGCGTGCGCTGGGAAATATATTTTTTTAATTTAATAGCGTGGTGCTAACCAGGCATTGCCGCACAAATTTAATAGCGTGATGCTAACCAGCACGTTGCCCGGTTACTGCCGGGTTAGCGTGGGAGCCCTTGCTGCCACTTCAATGGGTAGTGGTAAGTGCTCCCCCCGTGCGTTTTTCCCTGGTGCGCAGCAAAAATGGCCCCTGCTTCTATCGCAGTGTCCTTTTTCCTTCACAGACTAATGTTTCCAAGCCCTCTGACCACTGCACGCCCCCTCAGAGAAAATTCCAAACAAATGGAATAATGCACGGTTTAAACATGCAAAAAAACAGACAAACCACCACACAACCCCTTAACACATGTGTGGCAACCTGTTACTCCGTATTAACCACGTGTTACATACTTAAGGGCCCCTTAGTGATGCATAACCACACATTGAAAAAAAGTACACAGCGTCAGTAAAGCACTAGTATGGGTCACCAAGGAAAGAAAAGGGCAGATTAAAAATCCAGTTTAATTTAAGTAATAAAAAGAAAAAAGTCAACAGCAGCGTGAAAGCTATTTATAACCCACACTCCATAAGATGTGAGCCGAGTTTTCTTGTTTAAACTGCTCAAGAAGACGTGGGTGTTTATTGTGTGCCAGGGTTCACTCTATAATCATTACCACTGGAAATACTGCACACACAAATAATTTAGCGTAGCTTCCTTTGGGGAAAAAATAAAGCTCACTCTGGCCATAGGTTGTGCTCCACTACCCAATAAAGAGAAATCAGCTATCCTGAGTTACCAACAGTGATATGATTAGTGGATTATTGGTCCAGGGAAAATGACCAATTTTCACAGAGACTACACACACATATTATATACAAACACACTGAGAGAAAAAGGGAGTATTGAAAAAGAAGGTAAAAAACCACATTTGCCAGCTGGTTTCATTCTTTTTAGCAGCTGCGTAATCCATGCATCATTTTATCACAATGCCCTCGTGGATCTGTAACTTCAGAATCTATCCATCCCCCCCCCCCTCCTCCACACACACCGTAAAAAAAGAAACAGGGCTGGAGCTTCATAAATGCAACAGATTTTTTAAATTTTAAGGGAAAAAAGGCCACTTAGCTTGACCTTGAAAAAATGAAACCAGTTGGCAAATCAGACTTCACTTGTGGAGATGGGGGGAGGAAGGTTGTTGATGGGGGAATTCTCTGTGGATCCCACCCTGTACTTTTATTTATTTATTTTACTGAAAGCAGTGGGCTATAAAAACATGTATTAAATAAAGGATTATTCTTCTTTCCCCTTTACATAAATCTTTGGGGCCCATCAAAGAGCAGCTCCAGGAACTGAAATGCATAAAACATATGATAAACACAGTCTGCGACAGTAAATCTTATCCGAGGATTCAACCGACAGGCCCTCCCACGGAAGCTCAAAGTAATGTGCAAAATTAAAACAACAGCAAAAATAAAACCCTAAAGCATTCAAACATCAGATCAATTAAAATGAAATGTACAACAATCATACCCTCAATATATATAAATAAAATGGCATGATAAAACCCGGAGTAGAGAGGTGTGGTATCCGTGATAGTCCATTTTTAAAGGTAATCAATAGAAATAAAACCCGAAACATGCTTTAACAGAAATAACCGGCCATTGAATTTAATTAAATGAAACCTAAAAACAACATATACATGAGAGAGCCAGCAGTAGAAATGGAGCGTTCAAAAATAACAAATAGTCAAATTACAGTTGATAATAATAATTGCTTTAACATAACTTAACTTTTTAAGCCCACCCACAAGATTCCTGCCCCGACGATTATTATACCTTTGACCGTGTCTCACAATCTCCTTATGCTCATTCCTAAATCTCTTCCTCTCCATCCTTCCTACTCGTTACCCCTCCCAATCTCTTCTCCTTATGCTCATCCTTCAATCTTTTCCTCTCCATCCTTCCTACTCCTTACCCCTCCTTTTGCTCATCCTAACTTTGTTTACCTCTCCGTGTTCAATTTACATAACCTTAAAACCCCACTACTACTATGTTTACTACAAGTTGTAACATTCTCCTTCAATTGTAATTCTATTTACTATGTAAGCCACATTGAACCTGCTATGTGTGGAAAAGTGTGGGATACAAATGTAACTAATAATAGTAACATAGTAGATGACGGCAGTAAACGACCTGTACATTCCATCCAGTCTGCCCAACAAGATAAACTCATATATGCTGTTTTATGTGTATACCTGATCTTGATTTGTATCTGTCATTTTCAGGGCACAGACTGTAAATGTCTGTCCAGCACTAGCCCCGCCTCCCAACCACTAGCCCCACCTCCTAACCACATGTTAAATCAGATAGGGAAAAATTAGTATTTTACTAAAGTGCAATAATTTATTGCACTTACTGTGTTTTAGTGGTAGAAACTAGTGCACGATAAGTGCAGGAGGTGCACCAGCATCTGCCCTGCATTTAATGCACAAGACAGACATTTACCACTTGGCACCACATTAAGGGCTCCTTTTACTAAGGCCCAGTAGGCCTAATGCGGGCCTACCGGGGGATACGCTGATGTTTCCCGTGGTAGCTTCCTGCTTAGTGCGCACTAATCCTGCACATGAAAATATTTTTTTATTTTCCAGCACGGGAGGCGTGCCCCATGGGCAGAGAATAGGCATGCCTGTGCTAATCGGGTAACACAGGCACATTACCACGCATTATACAATTACAGCAGGAGCCCTTACTGCCTCCTAATTAGGTGGCAGTAAGGGCTCCTGTGGTAATGGCCACACACCAATGGGGAAATTAGCACATAATCATAACAAGAAAACGGCATGTGGCCATTTTACTGCCAGGCTAAAAGTGGCAGCAGCACGCGGAAAACTGATGCGCTGATAGAAGCTCTGCCCACTTTTTAGCATGGCTTGGGAAAAGGGACCCCTAGATGCGCTGGAGCACCTGTGTTATCAGGTACTGCATCAACACGGTGCAATGAAAATAAATAAAAAAAGAACCCCCGTCTGCATCTATCCCCACCCCCTGATCCATCCCCAACAGGCCATTACGCCTTCCCCCCTCCCAAGGAATCCTTTCGCTTGATCCAATCCTCCGGTCAGTCACAAACTCTACACCCTGGAAAAATGCACTTCCTCAATAGCCCACCCCTCCACCATCTCCTCACCCCTGTGACTTACCCAGGGGTCACCATTTGCGATTCTAGTATGGCCTGGGTAGAAAGAGTATCATTCTACTCAGGGCTTTTTTTGAGGGGTACTTGGGAGTACTGAGTACCGGCACCTTTACCACTGTCTGCTAAAATTGACCCATGGACCCCAAGTTTTAATGAAAGAGCCAGTGGCGCTCCTGGAGGGGGGGCGGTGGGTGCGGTCCGCCCTGGGTGCACGCCACTGGGGGGGGGGGGTGCCGCGCACCTGTCTGCTCCGCTCGTTCCGTGCTCCCTCTGCCGTGGAACAGGTTACTTCCTGTTCCGGGGCAGAGGGAGCATGGAACAAACGAATCCGACAGGCGCGCCCTCCCCCCAGCAGGTAAAAATGCACCCGGGGGGGGGGGGGGGTGTCATTTCACCGGGGGAGGAGGGGCGCATCGGCGATCTGCCCTAGGTGTCAGCCACCCTAGGAACGGCACTGGAAAGAGCTCAGGCTCTACACACCAATTCTGCCTGGTTATAGATTCTGTGACTGGCTGCAGGGGGCCTGGCTATTGCGGGGTGGGTCCCTCAGTAATCACCCCACCCCTGAAGGGTGGCCTGGCATTTGAGTACCGGCATCTTTTTTGCTGGAGAAAACACACTGATTCTACTGTGCCAGGATCCAAATGGTACCAATGACATCTAGCGGGTATCAGGAAGCAGGGCCTCCGAGAGGGGGGAGGCAAGATTCCCCGGGTCTGGCCTCCAAGAGGCCCCGGAGCCGGCGACCAAAGGAGATTGCTCTGCCGGCCACAGGTCCTTCTTCCTACTGCATCCTGCCTATAAGGAAACAGGAAGTTACTTCACAGGAGGCGGGACACAGCAGGAAGAAGGACCTATAGCTGGCAGAGCACTCTCGTTCGCTGCTGTGGGAGGGGAATGGCGGTGGAGGGGGAGCAGCGGCGGCGGTTGGGGTCGGCGGCAGGGCCCTGAAGATTGTTTGCCTCGGGTCCAGCTTTGTCTCTTGGCGGCCCTGTCATGAAGTGGGGGAAGGGATGGCTATGGGGGGAGCACTGTCACAGAACTTGTGACGGCAGCTGAGCTACTGGACTACCAGTAGCACAGCTACACTTATGGTTTATTACATTTAATATATCACCTTTCCTGGAAGGCAGTTTACAATGAAAATAAAAAACAAAGATTTTTGAGGAAAAGGAATGCAATTTCTTACAGTGAAGAAGAAAAGGGGGGGGGGGGGGAAAGACAGTAGTAACTCTATCAGCAGCTGTGACAACCTGCACACCAGATGTCACACCCAACCTTGCCTCTGATCTGCCAAGTGACATGCAGTTCCTGCCCCTACAGCGTTAAACAGTAGCCTGGATTTTTGTACTGCACTCTAAAACCCATGCAAGCTGGTTAACACTGCTTATTAAGAGCTCCTTGGGGGCCTTTTCACAATGCTGCTGCAAAAAGTGGCCTTACCACTCCCTTAGGCAGGTGCCTCTCGCATGCTAAGGCCACTTTTTCAGCGGTTAGAAAATGGCTGATTTTCTGTTTTCAGTATTCACGGCAATGCACTAATGTTTCCACTACCAAAAACAGAAGGAAGTGAAGTCCTAATCACTTAACATGGACTATAACAATCCTCACATGTGCTAAATGGCTGAAAGATATTTACTGTGCTTTAAAACTCTCACAGGGAAGAAAAAAACCTCAGCAAGCCACGACTTTTTTTCAAATAGTCACATCAAGGCTTTGTTGCAATCATTGACATTAAAAAGAAAAAAAAACTCCCTTGTGTCCTTTCTTTGTAAAGCAAATGTTTTTGTACTTTTTCTATTTTCATAAAGTTCTTCAAATATCTCAGAAAACAGTCGATATAACGCACAGTAGGTATCTTTCAGCCATTTGACACATGTGAGGATTGCTATAGTCGATGTTAAATACGCTAATATTGCCATTAGCCTGTGGGCCCTTAATGTGTCAAGTCTACAATAAAGTTTATTCTTCTTGATATCTCCACAGTCTCGGCGTCCTGAAGTCATTGGTCCACTTCCCACTTTGTTTTTCTGTATCTGTGCCCCGTGGGATTTTGTGTTCATCGACTCTGTGGAGAGCTTTCCCTGGCCCTTAAGGCGGTAAAGGCTCATACGCAAATCACGCCCTAATCGGTTAGAGTGCGACAATATAGCTGTGCTAACTGATTAGGGCAGTCACACCCACTCTCTAGCCCCCAGATATGCCGCCCTCAGTCAAAAAATAACATGCGTTTTCTAGTGCATGGGGAGCAAGCGCACATTGGGATTCTACTGCAGGATGCCACAGTGCACCTTGAAGTAAGCTTGGTAAAAGGACCTCTTAGCGTCCAGAGCAATGGGGCTGAAAGCCAGGACTTGACCCCTTCTTCTGCCAGTGACGTGCCACCACCCCAGTTATCCACTTATATTGTAAGCTCTTCAGTGCAGGGACATATTGTATATGAACACTTATCACACTGTACAGTGCTATGTATATCTACTACTATTTAACATTTAGAGCGCTACCAGGGTTACGCAGCGCTGTACAAAAAAAACAAAGAAGGACAGTCCCTGCTCAAAGGAGCTTACAATCTAGTAGCACTGTAAAAATGATAATTAATATTATTTGAGCAACCAAGTTTAAATATAAGATCCTTCATTAGGTGGGCCTTTCATGGTTTAAGTTCCAGAACATAGTGCTACATTAAAAAAAAAAAGTTTTCCCTAAATTTAAAAAAATCTAACTGTTTTTCTGATGGTAGTAGGAGAAAAGCCTCATTCTCTCTTCTCAATGAGCATGTTGGAACATACCAGGATCATCAAGAGACAAAGTCGGGTGCCAAATAAACAATTTTAAGGGCTCTGCTGCCAACTCCCCCCTTCTCCTCCACACCATCAGTCAAAAGTAAAGTCATTGACTGGCAGGCAGCAGTGATTGAGAGAGACTGCTATGCTGGCCACAGGCCCTTCTTCCTGCTGCATCCCGCCTCCTGTGAAGTAACTTCCTGTTTCCACGTAGGCAAGACATGGCAGGATGAAGGACCCATAGCCAGCAGAGCAGCTCTCTTCATGGTTGCTCCCTGCCAACCAATGATTCCAAGGCAAGTAGAGGACCCCAGGGGAGGGGGAGGGGGTTGAAATGGAGAAAAGCAGCATCACTGAAAAAAAAAAAGCAGCTCTTCTACAGGCCCGGTGAATCTTGCCTCCCCCTGCCCTTTCTTTCTCGGCAGCCCTGGAACATACAGTACATTCCTTTCAAGGATGTAGGGACAGGGTTATGTAAGGATTTAAAGACCAGCTAAAGCTTCTTAAACAGGGTTTTCAAAACAACTAGCAAGCTACACAAACCTATTACCGTTCTCAACCGAGAGGACCAAGCACTGTGGCTCAATTCCCTTCCCTAGAATAATTAGGATGCAATACTAAAAGATCTGGGACCTCAACTGAAGGGACTTTTCTTTCCATCTCCCAACTCTTAGCTCAAGGGCTTACCATAGAAATCAGACTATCAACATGCCCCAGACTTAACCTGGGAATACTGAACTGTGTCACCACCACATCTGCCCAGAAGTGGAGCCAGGTTGACGGCGCGGGGGGAGCGAAAGCGGAGCAAGAGTGGACTTCCGCCAGCACACATTTTCTGTGCAACACGAGAAGAAAAAAAAATAGGTGCAGACAGAACTCCGTTCCTAGCACCCCACCGCGTCTGCCCTTTGGACATTCGGATTTCCAGTCGTATAAAAGCATTAGGACAAGATCCAGAGCAGATTGTAACAAGACTCTAAGTAACAACATAGTACACGGTACATAACTGCTCACTAATATTTCTGTGGCCATGACCCCAATTTGCACAGCCACAAAAAGTGTGCAACCCTCAGGCGACACGAACTAATGAAGACCTATGAGCACCAACCCAGGTCACAACCCCAAACGTGGCTTTCATGACCCCATAGCTTATGATGATCTGAGGTACATCTTAAAAAGGGGAGGAACACCAAGATCTCCTTTTACTAAGTGTGGCAGCTGAAAAGGGCTTACCATAGGATATGCTGAGGTGTCCCGTGGAAATTTTGCAATATGCATGCCATGTGCAAACCACACGCTAGAAAATAATTTTGTAGTTTTCCACAGAAGGGGCAAAGAGTGAGCGTTTCTGCCTGACCAAGCGCTGATTAGCGCAGGATTAGCATGTGAGCCCTTACTGTCTACAAAATAGGTGTCGGTAAGTGCTCCCATGCTAGTTTTTGTTAATGGATGTGTGCTAATTTAGAAAAATCGGCCATTTTCCGGCTGCGCTAAATGCTCGCATAAGGGTGCATAAAAACCACTTTTTAGCTTATCTTTGTAAAAGAGCCCTAAGGGACCCTTTTACTAAACCATGGTGTATGGACATGTGAAAATGGCGCACACTGGGCTATTTTTTACCGCGACTGGGGAAAAGGCTTTTTTAAAAATTGGGACAGTAAATGACCGTGCGCTAAAATTAAAAGTAGCGCATGACTATTCACTGCCTGAGCCCTTTCCGTCACCCGTCGACCTAGCAGTAAGGGCTCGGGCTCACATGCTACTTGTGCACCAATGAAGCTGCAATACCAATCATCACCGGGAATGCCCTGCAGTAAAAAATAGAAAAATATTTTCTACTGCAGGAAACATTTTTGTGCCAACTTCAGATTTACTAAGTTGCTGCAAAAAGTGGCCTTAGCCTGCCCATGCACAGGTTTTATCCCCATGCACTAAGGCAATAAAATGGCCAACTTTCCGCCTCTTGCATTAATGGCCATACAATAAAGTTGCCACTAGAGTGTGGCCATTTAAAAAAAAGAAAAATACCAAATGAGCACTTACTGCTACCCATTTTGTAGGTGATAAGGGCTCTTTCCAAAAATACTAGAACTAGGGGGCACAAAGAAGCTAGTAAGTAGTAAATTTTAAACAAATCAGAATTTGTTGCCAGAGCATATAGTAAAAGCAGTTAGCTTTGCAGGGTTTAAAAAAGGTTTAGATCATTTCCTAAAAGGAAAAAGTCCATAAGCCATTATTAAGATGGACTTGAGAAAATCCACTGCATATTCTTGGACAAGCAGAATAAAATCTGTTTTGCTGTTCTGGGATCTTGCCAGGTACTTGTGACCTGGATTGGTCACTGCTGGAAACAGGGTACCTGGCTTGATGGACATTCGATCTGTCCCAGTATGGCAATCTTCATTTTCTTATGTAATCCTGTGGTAAAGTAACTATGCTAACTAATTAGCGCAGGAACACCCACTCTCCACTCCCTGACATGCCCCCCCCTAAAAGAAGATTTTTTTTTAGCACATGGATCAGCTCACACTAAATTGGCACTTACAGCAGAACAGGGAACTTATTACATCAAACATATACAAGGCAAGTGGCCGACTCACCTGCAAATGCGCAGTAGAGACGTCCCTCTCTGTCCCGCCCTCGCGTCAAGACGTGATGACGTCAGAGGGCGGAACAGAGAGGGAAACGGAGTCGGAGTCACTGTTGGACGCGGCTGCCTGTAAACAAACATCGCGCGCACCAACCTCCACCCTCCCCCCCATCCCCGCCACCGCTCCCCTCCGTATCGGGCCCCCTGCACTGACCTGACAGCGCCTCTCATCTCCGTGTGCAAGTGCTGCAGGCAGCAGCAGAACGATCTGCTGCTGCCTGCAGCGCTTTCACACAGAGGTGAGAGGCGCTGTCAGGTCAATGCAAGGGGCCCGGCACGGAGGGGGAGAGAGCGGCGGCAGGAGGGTAGCTGGAAATCTCACCCGATTTTACGGGCTTAACGGCTAGTCTTCATATAAAGCATGATCTAGGAAGATCTGCTCATTTCAAAAAGCTTTTTCACTTTTTTCTCTCATTTCACAATATTTCTGGCTTGTCTTAATCAGCATAGAAGTTTAAAGAAAAGAAATAAAAATGTAACAGCTGAGAACATTAAACCCTAAATCAGCTCACACTTAGGTTACAGCCAAGATCTCTATTAAACGTGCACAAATTAAAAGGATTTTATTTCACAACGTTATCAATTTAAAATGACCAGGGTACAGTTCGTTTTGACCCTCAGGGCTTTAATTCATCAAAAAGCTTTTCCATTACATTATTCCTTGAAGAAAAGTTTCTTTTTAAACAACTCCTTAAAGCCATTACACCTTCTCAAGTCACCTATGACAAAAATTCTTAACAGTGCATTTTCCAGGAAAAGGTGGATTATACCCAGGGCTTTTTTGAGGGGGTACTTGGGGGGCACCTTTTCCATTGTCTGCTAAAATTGACCCATGGAGCCCACGTTTTAATGAAAGAGCTCAGACTCTACACACCAGTTCTGTCTTGTCATAGGTTTTGTGACTGGTTGCAGGGTGCCTGGCTATTGTGGGATGAGTCTCTCAGTGATCACCCTACACCTGAAGGGTGGCCTATCATTTGAGTACCGGCACCTTTTTTGCTAGAAAAAAAATGCACCGATTATACCCTTACACCATTCAAAAATAAAACCAAAACAGATCTGAAAATATTTCTCTCTACACGTCCAAATGTCTGGATAACTGCTGATAAAAGCCATCAACAAAACATTCTCAGTGATTTTTTTTTGTTGTTGTTTCTTTCACTAAAGGTGATTCAATCAGTGTTTATCTGAACAGGAAAATTAAGCACGTTCTACAGGAGTTCTAACCCAGTCCTCGGGACACACCAAGCCAGTCTGGTTTTCAAGATATCCACAATGAATATGCATGAAATAAATTTGTATGCAAACCTCTCACATGCATATGTATATACATTGCGGATATCTTGAAAGCCTGACTGTCTGGATGTATCCTGAGGATTGGGTTGAGAACCCCCTGTTCTACAATAAAGATTTAAAGCAACAAAACAGCAAGCCTGGAGAGTTTTTCCGTACAGCTATCCCAGATTCTTTTTTAGATTCTAAGAGCTTTTGCGCGGGGAGGGAGTTATCAACCTCAGCTACTATTTAAGCAGGGCTCTTTTTGAGGGGGTACTTGGGGGTACTGAGTACTGGCACCTTTTCCATTGTCTGCTAAAATTGACCCATGGCCCCCAAGTTTTCATGAAAGAGCTCAGGCTTTACACACCAATTCTGTCCTGTAATAGATTCTGTGACTGGTTGCAGGGGGGCTGGCTGTTATAGGGTAGGTCCCTCAGTGATCACCCCACCCCTGAAGGGTGGCCTCACATTTGAGTACCAGCACCTTTTTTGCAAGAAAGAACACACTGTATTTAAGACACGTTATTTTACTGGTAAACCTCAGTTATTGGTAACCAGGTCTCATTACATAAAATAGCACCAGTTAATGGGAAAAATAAGCCATCTTAACCTAGCCCAAGTTAATAACTACACCCCTTAAGAACTTCAAAACCAGAACTAAAATCACCCTGCTTACCAGAGAATATTAAAATAATATTAACCAGAAGAGCGACAAAGTAAGAGCTAAACCATCAGATGAGCTGAACCAACTGATCAGGAAGGTACATACCATGGAAAACCCCATTAACCAAAAACTAGATATTAACCCCAGCATACAATTCAAAGCAATTGATAAAAAAAAAAGTGAAACACTTATTTTGAAATGATTTCTTCATTGTTTGTTTACAGCCTGCACTTATAGTATCAGCAGAGATAATAAAGTAGGCATTTTACAAAACTATACCTGGGCGAAAGAAATGATTTTTCCATACTAGTCCTTGCAAAACAGAGGCCATGAGCCCATTCTGTGTTAGCCAGGAGAAAAAAACTCATCGTCATTTTCCACAAATCAGCTTGCCCTGGCTCAGCTGCTACCGTGGACATGACTTCCTGCAAGCTTGGAGGCTTAAAGGAACAGTGCGTAGAACTTAGATAAGTAACCATATTGCTCCTAGACCTAGTCTCTTGAAAGAAATTGAGCCAGGCCTGGTTTTCTATTCCATTCCATTAATGACCTATAGGTCCTGCTTCTTAAGACACTGGAACTACAAGTCCCAGCATGCAATGAGAGCAAAGCCAGCAGTGGTTCCCAAACTGTCCTGTGGGCTTTCCAGCCAGTCAGGTTTTCAGGATATCCACAATGAATACTCATGAGATAGGTCTGCATGCACTGTCCCCCACTACATACAAATCTCTCTCATGAATATTTTGTGGATATCCCAAAAATTTGACTGGCTGGAGAGCCCCTCCAGGCCAGGTTTGGGAACCCTGCTCAAACCTGTTCTCAGGTCAGATCTAGCCAGTCAGGTTTTCAGGATATCCACAAAGGTAGAAAACAGAATGTTATTTTTTGTTACATTTGTACCCTGTGCTTTCCCACTCATGGCAGGCTCAATGCGGCTTACATATTATATACAGGTACTTATTTGTACCTGGGGCAATGGAGGGTTAAGTGACTTGCCCAGAGTTGCAAGGAGCTGCTTGTGTTTGAAGTGGGAATTGAACTCAGTTCCTCAGGACCAGAGTCTACCACCCTAACCACTAGGCCACTCCCAGTTTTTTGGACCTTGGTGACAGTGAGATTTGTCCAGCACGTATGGCTAGACATTGAAATGGGGGGGGGGGGGGGGGGGGAGGTTGTTCCATGATACACCTGCATGTCGGCAAAACATGACTCATGTCGGACTGAAGAGACACTTTGCAGCCAACATATTATAAGTACAAATAATATATTGTTGAACTTTGAAGGTTGAAAGAAGGAAAGATTGTTTTATAATATGAATATTGTTTTCCCTATGATGTTATGTTAAAGCACAATTATTAAGGACCAGTGACAACACTGGGCGATGTTGTATGGTATAAAGATAAAACTGTTGGATCCCCACACTGAGGTCCATAAAAATTCTTCTTGAGCATTCTATATACAAGCCTCTCTTTTTTGATATTGATATTTGCATATGTGCATCAAGTTTGTGAATTCTTTTTACATTTTGCCAAACTTCTATTGATAGTTTTTTGGAATGTGCATCTGCTAGGACTGGTTTTAGACACTGCTGGGGTCCGCGAGCAAAACCTCATTCATTGGCCTTCAATCTCCAGCTTTGGGATGGACCGCCCTTGGCCTCTCTCAGTTTTGGTGGCCCTTAAACCAGGGACCTGATCAAATGAAGACAGTGTCCTGCCTCAGAGCTTGATACCAGGAACAGTAATCCCACCCCTGAGGAACTGGATTGGTTCCTGGGACTAGAAAATGGGTTTTCTGGATAGCCGACAGGTCCCTGGGTGCTTGAATACCTGCAGAATTCTCTCTTGCACTTCCCTTGGTCATAAAAGCTTCATGCAGCAGAGCTATAGGGAAAACCAGGAAGAAAATCTGTTGTCTCCCTGCTACTGCAGCCTCCTCCCCTTGCAGCCTATTGGCTGGTTGAGGAATGCCTGACCAATAGGCTGCAGGGATCAATGAGACCTGTGGCAATGTAGTCCAAGTAGCCTGTCTGTCTTAGAGAGATGCTGAAAAGGGAAGGGTATGAGATTGGTAGCTGGCTATGAAAGACAAGGGGTAGAGAAGGGCGACGAAAATGATAAAGGGGATGGGATGACTTCCCTATGAGGAAAGGCTAAAGTGGCTAGGGCTCTTCAGCTTGGAGAAAAGGTGGCTGAGGGGAGATATGATAGAGGTCTATAAAATAATGAGTGGAGCCGCTGCTGCTCAACAGGAGAAGCAGCAGCGGCCAGACAGCGTTATCACTGGCAGCTGCGGGTGGTGAGGGGGTTTGATGCGCCGGGGGGGAAGGGAGGGTCGCTGGAAATGGGTAGCTCCAGGGGGGGCAGGGGGAGAGGAGGGTCGCTGGACATGGATGGCTGGAGGCAGGGGAGAGGGAGGTGGAGAGGGGGTCCTGAGACCAGAGAGGTGGGGGTGGGGGCTCACACTCACTCACTCACTGTCTCTCACATACACTCTCTCTGACACACTCCCTGTCTATCACACTCAATCTCTCTCTCACACACACTCTCTCTCACGGAAACACACACATACGCTGTCTCTGTCTCTCTCTCTCATTCTCTCTATGACACACACACTCCATCTCTCACACACACTCTCTCTCTCTCAAACATACACACTCTGAGGAAAACCTTGCTAGCGCCCGTTTCATTTGTGTCAGAAACGGGCCTTTTTTTTACTAGTTATTGATAATACTGATGGAAGATTGATAATTCTACAGATGGATATGAAAAAAAAATTGCTTTTATTAATATCTATGCTCCAAATCTGGATGATCCACAATTTATTAAAACAACTTCATAAGAAATAGCATTAACTGGTGCTGATTACATTTCTTATGGGTGGTGACATGAATCTTCCCCTGGACATTTATTTAGATATAAAATCCTCTGCAAAAGCTAGATCATCGAAAGCCACTGTAGCTTTGCAACACCCTTTACAAGAGTGGAATCTTCTAGACTCTTGGCATATGCTTCGTCCTGTGGATATGGATTTTTACATTTCACTCTGCAGCTCATAATTCTTTCTCAAGATTGGATTATATCTTTTTCTCCAAATCTCTGGTGACAAATATTACTAAGGCAACAACTGAACCAATGATTCTGTCTGACCATGCTTATATTTCGGTGTCTTTTGATACCCATTCAGCATCTTTTGTGGAAACTAAATCTTAGATATTTAACATCTCTCTTTTGCAGGATGAATCCTTTTGTAATAATCTGAAAGTATGGACTGATGAATACTTCAATATAAATGAGACGGATAGTATGGATTACACAATAATTTGGGATGCCTTTAAGGCTTACATAAGAGGGGAAATATTGAAATTTTCTATTTCTTAACAGAAAAAACAAAATGAGGAAATTTCTCACCTTGAATCTGCTATAAAGTCTCTTGAGCTAAAATATCACAGTACAGTAACTCTCTTTCTCATGGTACATTGGTAGATATTAAAAAACTGAAATTCCAATTGAACCATTTATGTAGTTATGATTTGGGTTTATTATTATTTTATTTATTAGGATTTATTTACTGCCTTTTTGAAGGAATTCACTCAAGGTGGTGTACAGTAAGAACAGATCAAACATGAGCAGGAGGCAATTAGAGCAGTAAAAATATTCGAACAACAATACAAAGTATGGCATGGTCTACTACTTGCAATGACAACACAATATGTACTAGAACATTATAATTGGGAGTGAAGGGTAAGGCAAAGTTGTAACATATAGATGAGTAAGAAAGTAGGAAGAATTAGAAAGTAAGGTGTTTGATTTGAAGAAAGTTGCATGTTGAATTATTATCATCAGAACAAGCGATATATTATGCTGAAATGAACAAGGCAGGTAGAACCCTTGCTAACTATCTAAAGGCAAAAAAAAAGAGGTAATCACATCCATGCTATTAAAAATGGTGAAGTGCTTTTGACAAAATCAGATAGAATTTCTTCTCTTTTCACAGTATTTTGGTGATCTATATAAGTCTAGGAAGGCTCCTACAAGAGATCAGATTGACACTTTCCTTAATAAACTTAGCAAATCTATTTTATCATCTACTGATAACATGATTGGTTTATTTAAAGACATTATCTGAGACTGAAAGAGCCATTGCCTCATTAAAAATTAGGAAGGCACCTGGTGGTGACGGCTTACCTACTGAATTTTATCAACATTCTACCTCATATCTTTCTGCCAAATTATTAAGGTTTGTATAATTTTTTAGTCAAAAATAAATGAAGCAGTGGTCCTTTTACTGAGGCAATAACCACTGTACTTCCCAAACCTAGCCGAGATCCCCTACATACTAAGAATTGTAGGCCTGCTTCTCTAGGACTGTAAGATATATGCTAAAATATTGGCAGACCGTCTTTCAAAAGTAATAGCCAAACTCATTCATCCTTCACAGACTGGATTTGTTTGAGGCAGATTGTCATCAGATAATACTAGGTTTTTCTGTCATGTTTTGCAGAGGGCTCAGTATCTAGGGGAACCAGCATGTGTGGTTTCCCTGAATGCTGAGAAGGCTTTTGATTATACTGAATGGAAATTTTTATTCTCTGTTATGCATTGGCTCCAAATAGGAGATTACTTTATAGACTTGAGGCATATTTTCAAAGCACTTAGACTTACAGAATTACATAGAGGGGCATAATCGAACGCGAACACCCATCTCCATGGGCGTCTATCTCCGAGGACGGGTCTGCGAAGGGGCGGGCCAGACTGTATTTTCGAAAAAGATGGGCGACCATCTTTTGTTTCGATAATACGGTTGGTGCCGGGCAAATGCATCGGATTTGGGTGGATTAGAACTGGGCGGTATCGGTTTTCAGCGATAATGGAAACCGAAGGCGCCCAGCTCAAAAACGAACAAATCCAAGGCATTTGGTCATGGGAGGGGCCAGGATTCATAGTGCACTGGTCCCCCTCACATGCCAGGACACCAACCGTGCACCCTAGGGGGCACTTGTAACAATTAAAAAAAAATTAAAATACCTCCCAAGTCCATAGCTCCCTTATCTTGGGTGCTGAGCCCCCCAAAACCCACTCCCCAGAACTCTACACCATTACCATAGCACTTATGGCTGAAGGGGGGCACCTAGATGTGGGTACAGTGGGTTTTGGGGGCGGTTTGGAGGGCTCCCATTTACCACCACAAGTGTAACAGGTGGGGGGGGGGGGGGGGAATGGGCCTGGGACCACCTGCCTGAAGTCCAGTGCACCCACTAACAACTGCTCCAGGGACCTGCATACTGCTGTGATGGAGCTGGGTATGACATTTGAGGCTGGCATACAGGCTGGAAAAAAAAGTTTTTAAACTTCTTTTTTTTTTGGTGGGAGGGGGTTAGTGACCACTGGGGGAGTCAGGGGAGGTCATCCTCGATTCCCTCCGGTGGTCATCTGGGCAGTTGGGGCACTTTTTGGGGACTTGTTTGTGAAAAAAAAGAGTCCAGAAAAAGTGACCCAAATCCTCGCTTCTGGCGCCCTTCTTTTTTCCATTATCGGCCGAGCGCGCCCATCTCTCCTCGGCCGATAAACACGCCCCAGTCCCGCCTTCACCATGCCTCCGACACGTCCCCATCAACTTTGTCCATTCTCGCGACAGATTGCAGTTGGAGGCGCCCAAAATCGGCTTTCAATTATACCGATTTTGGCGCCCATGAGAGAAAGGCACCCATCTCCCGATTTGGGTCGAAATATGAGCGTCTTTCTCTTTCGAAAATAAGCCTGATAGTAACCTATGGAACTTTGTAAGTCTAAGTGCTTTGAAAATGAGCCCCGTAACTCGGTCAAAATTATCTACTCTGACCCTACTACTCGGGGTCATGTTAATTCTACTCTCGCCTCACCCTTCAGTACCGCGAGAGGGACTCTCCCTATTATTGTTTATTCTAGCATTAGAACCTTTTGTAATAAGTATCCATGCTTCTAATGATTTTAGAGGAATATATTTGGCCTCTTTCATCTGTTAAATTATCTGCTTATACAGATGATGCACTTCTGCATATATCTTCTCTGGAACAATCTATACCAGCAATTTTCAATTTAATTGACTCATTTGTCAGGGTATACTATAAATTAGAATAAAACGGAACTTTTACAGAGCGGCGGAAAGCCCAACGTAGGCTTACCGCTCGCTCTTCCGGGACTATCGCCGGCAGTTGTCCCGCCCTGAGTGCACGCCATTTCCAGGGGGAAAAAGAAAACCCACGCAAATGGCTTGCACGGCGATAACCCGGTGGTAATCCGGCATCACCGCTTGCTGCCCGGTTACCTCCGGGTTAGCGCAGGAGTCCTTATCGCCACATTAATGGGTGGTGGTAAGGGCTCCCTGCCGCATGGCCATGCGGTAAGAGTCCTCTTCCTGCATGACCATGTGTGCTGGGGCTTTTGCTGCGTTAAAAAGGGACCTGGCATAAGGGAAAAATGGTCCTTGCCCTTTTTTCCGCAGCTTGGTAAAAGGACCTCTATATGTTTTATGTCAGAGTTTAAATTTCCCCAACTATTCCTGTTTGTTGGTGCAGGGAAGGTATTAAATATCTTGGTTTAACTTTTAAATGTACTGTTGAAGATACTCTTGTATATAATTGTATATAACTGTACACGGATTTTACAATATCTTAAGGATACGTGTGCTAAATGGTCTCCATTATATCATACTTTGTGGTATAGACTTCATGACATAAAAATGATTTTGGCTCCCCAAATTTTGTATATGTTAAATATGCTTCCTTACCAGTTCCCAATATCTCTGTGATACTTTGTACCATACCTTGTAAGCCGCACTGAACCTGCTGTCGAGCGGGAAAGAGTGGGGTATAAATGCTATAAATAAATAAAAAAATAAATAAATAAATCTTATTTTAAACAAACTGATAAGATTCTATCCTCATTTGTAAGGAATAATAAACTTCATGGATAGCACTCCAGAAACTGAAACTACTTAAGAATCTAGGAGGTGTTAATTTTCCTAATTTTGAGTTTTATAATCGGGCTTTCCTGCTCCAAGCTGCTGACCATCAAGCGATGGTCATCTGACCTTATCACAGATTCTAAACCTCTTTTGGTTAAACATAGAACAAACTTTAGTAGGTTTGTCAATTTAATATCAGGTAGGCAGGCTAGCACATAGTGGGTTAATATGGACATCTGCTGCCCTGTCCAAAGCTGTCGGAGCATGCTTGACTCTCCCTCCCAGAATGTGATTTCTGAGGTTTCAAGCTGAGGACAGGCAGCATCATATACATTTTTGACCTCTGCTGAGCCACCAGGGCTCATGGCAGAGGTGGAGGAGCATCTAATATGGACTCTGCTAGCCTGGAATCCGTGACTATGGTTAGATGTGCTACATGAGGTGGAAGTGAAGGGGTGAGAGCAGGAGCACTCACAGAAAGCAGGTATGTGCCTAGGCCCAGGAGGAGCAGAGCACAGAAATGATCCCAGCCTGTGGAAGGTGGGTAGGGTTACCATATGGCTCCAGAAAAAGGAGGACGGATTGAGCCAGCCGGGTTTTACTTCCATTGCTTTCGCAATGGAAGTAAAACCCGGCCGGCTCAATTACTTCCATTGAAAGCAATGGAAGTAAAACCCGGCCGGCTCAATTACTTCCATTGAAAGCAATGGAAGTAAAACCCGGCTGGCTCAATCCGTCCTCCTTTTTCTGGAGCCATATGGTAACCCTAAAGGTGGGGGATCTCAAAGCGAGAGTTGAATTGAGCCTGCCAATGAAAGGACGTGTCACCGGCTGAGGAATGGTGAAGGGATGGATGGGTGAGCTAAGCCTTCCAAGGAGGGAAGCTAGCTGAAAAGAGATAAAGAGCATCTGCTGGGGAGTACAGGGAAACAGAAAAGGCTAGATCAAGAGGAAATGGGGAGCCAAGCAGGATAAGGGAGTATACAGAATGGATCGGGCAAAAAGCTACGAAACCCCTTGCCCCAAATATGAAACGTCAAACTAATGCCTATGCAGAAGGAGGAACTAAAAGGTGCAGATAAGCATAGCGGTCAAGTCACCCAGTTCCAGGAGCGAAGTTTTAGGTTAATCGTGGATTTCTGGTAAACCTGCCCTGATGCATTATGGGACACACAGCACTGATTTCAATGGGTAGAATCAGGAACTCCAAATACCACAGTGCCTTGGGAAAAAGTTTAAAACTAGGACCGACTTAAATATCCCTACTGAAATAGGGTAAGTTGGGAGCTATCAGACTGGTGGATATGAACTGGGGTGGGTGATTTTTTGATTTGGTCACATTAGTCTTTCCCATGTCCACTCTTCCTGCTCCAATCTTGACATTTAAATATGGGCTGGTCAGTCACATTTACAATCTGCTACACTTTAAAAAAAAAAAGATTTTCTGGGGAAAAAGAAGGATTTGAGTTGATGAGCAAGAACCAGCTCTTGAGGTCTATGATGTTTCAAGTGGTTTGATAGATCTTTGAATCCATGGCTAAGAGACTGCATTGTCCAAACCCTGAAGAATCTGCTAAAGTGATTTAAAAAACCCCCCAAAAACCTTCACTGGCCTTGGAATGATTTTGAGCCATTCAAGGTAACGTGTCTAGAACAGACTCCATCCTCAGGGATGGAGGAACAGCAGGAAAGTGTTCTTAAAAAGTGAAGAACCCAGAGGAGACTTGTGACTTGAGTTTAGAAGTGAGTAGTCCGCACTTGTAAAAGTTTGGTGTGGCATATTGCTAATTGGATAACCTAACCTACTATGTATGATCTATGATTTTGGAATTGAAATTTGGTTGAGTTGTTTAAAACTCAAATGCCAGCCTGAAATTTTCTGTAGAACATGGTGGTTTATGCTTGCAAGGGTCTTCAACCTACAGGACTGTGCCATAAGTGGAACTCTTCTGGGAGGGTGGGGGGAGAAAATTAGCATTCCTATATAGTAGACCCTGTGTTAAATAAAGCAAAGTTTAAAACCCGATAAAGACTGGGGTTCCATTATGCTTGTACTGAGAACCTGGCAACTTCAGACAAGTTACCCGTCACTACCTCACCAGCCATAAACCTCATGGACTTTGACTACAATCAGAAGTATTTCTCCCTCAATTTCTTAACAATAATTACAAAGTCTCTCAGGAGTATTTATGAATACGCCTCTAGCTGTTGCATCTCACCCATCAGCCAACAGCGGGAGTGAGCTTTGGACGTCTTCCTAATTCCCAATTAATCTCATTTAAATTATGTCACTACCATTCATCCCCAGCATGATTAAACATCCGCTGACAAGATCTGATGCCAAAGATACCCCGGCAGATTTACATCAATGTAAAATCGTCATCTTGTGACATTTTTAGAGGTCAAGTGCTGAACAGGAACTCTTCCTATTATTTCTCTGTAGCATTTTGAGTGCTCTAAATGCAACATTCATCTTTAATACCCAACAGATGTGAAAACAAAAAATCCTCTTCCAGGAATTCCCAGTCCCCATGTGCTTATGTGAATAATGACTACAGCTAAGAAAAGGTGAAGGTTTTCTCACTACCATCTCTTCCCCAAAGAATGCTATGATTAATGGTTGGCTATTAGGAGAAGAGATTTCAAAGAGATTCATATTACTGTCAAGACTTTAAAGGGCCACCATATATAGAAACAAACAACATGATGGCAGATAAAGACCTTATCCCTACCTTGCATTTTGAACTGCAAGGGACTGGCAGCGTTGACTTATCTACAGGGAAGCATGCAGTTCAAAGAGCAAGATAGTTGGAGTAAACCTAATGGTTAGATGAGCATTGGTGGTCTCCCCATGCATCTTAGAGAGAACACCGCTTTTAGGATCCAAGGAAGCAACTAACAGGAAAAGGGGGTCTACCTTCTAATGCAGACAGCAATCTCAAAAAGAGAATGGAACAAGCTATGTTCAACTCTAGTCTTGCAGTACTTAGTGAAGGAGTGGCCTAGTGGCTAAAACACCAGCCTTGACAGCCAGAGGTGGCCAGTTCAATTCCCACTGATGCTCCTTGTGATCTTGGGCAAATCATTTAACCCTCCATTGCCTCAGGTACAAAATTAGATTGTGAGCCCTTCGGGGACAGAAAAATACCCAGTGTACCTGACTGTAACTCACCTTGAGCTACTACTGAAAAAGGTGTGAGCAAAATATAAATAAATACTGTATTCCTGCTGGGGACAGCAACTTTCAAGAGACAAAAATCACATACATATTTTTGAACATGTGAGATAAGTGCTAGAAAATCCCACACAACCTTGGCAGCTTAAAAGATGTACTCACATTAATAGCTCACGCTCACATCCAACCAACAGTCATTGTACATAAAGTCCTCAGCTGAGAAAGACACTAACTAATGATCCAACACACTTGCAAAATAGCACCTCCAGTATTTCATGTATTCCCTTGACATGCTAAGGGGCTCTTATACCATGCAGCAGTATAAGGTGGCCTATGGTGGCATTGGTGCATGGGATTGCCACACGCTGAGGCCACCTTTTACTACAGCAGGTAAAAGGGCATTTTCTGAGTTGGGGCAGTAAATGGTCATGTGCTACTTAAAAAAATTGGCACACAGCCATTTACTGCTGGAAGTATGGCGTTGCCCAGTTACCACTAGGCACACCTACTCCCCACCCACCAGCGCTAGAAAATAAAAACTAATTTCTAGTGCCAGCAATGGCACATAGTGAAACCAGAACTACTGCTGGGCTCCTGGGCAAACCCGGCAGTAGGGCCGATTCACTACATGCTACCCCAGCAGTAGCCCTAAGGCCCATTGATAAAAGGACCCCTAAATTTCTTAACCCTGATCCTCAAAAACTGCACTTGTACTGGGCTGTCATTATGCCTATAGCTTAAGCCAACATCTACCCAATGATATATGGCTATATTGATTTCACACTGGGATCTGTTTTCATTTTCCCTGCCCGACTGATATCTTGCGTCAATAACATCACAATATATTTGATTTAAACATAAGCTCATTGAGATGGATGCCCCTAATTCACTGGTTTTTTTTTAACCTGGATCATATTTCATGCACAGGGAAGAGTCTTCATGTGCTAAGCCCATAATGGTGATAAAGTTACCATGGCTATGCTGCAAATTAAAAGGGTCCTTTTACTAAGCTACGCTAAAAAGTGGCCGATGGTAGTTTTAGTGTGCGGGTTTCCCGCGTGCACCGGCCACTTTTTCAGCGTGAATCTACAATGGCCGAATTTCTATTTCTGCCATTAACGGCCACGCGCTAATTTACAAATTAGCACGTGGCCATTACTGCCTGCGCCCTTAATGCCACTTATTTAGTAGACGGTAAGGGCTGACGTGCTACTCATGCGGTAATCGGGTAGCGTGCGGCAATGTACCCATGCTGCTCGATTACCACCAGGCTACAAAAATAACAATTACCATCTAGCATGGGAAACAGCATGCGGCAAAAGCAGAATTGCCGCAGGGCGCCAGGGTGTGCCCGGCGGTAATGCTGTTTTGCCAAGCAGTACCCGGCGCACTTTCGTAAAAGGGCCCCTTAGGTAGTCAAACTATTACCAGGGCTATTTTCAAACCAATCTCTATGAATAAGAATCATTTTTAGTGGTGTAAACTGGTAGTCTGAAAATTACCCGTCCATTGAGAGAAGGCATTCTTGGAGGGTTGTAGTTGGGGGGAGGAATTTAGACTGAAGAATAAAAGGGGGTGGGGGGTATTTACGGTTAAAGACAATAAAGTTTGAGAATGGCTGTACATTCATTTTGTACTGTTGGGTTGGTATTGGCTGTTAGCATTGGGATGAACGAGATTGTGTAATCTGTGGGGATCTCAATAAATGTTTTGACGTAAATGAGAGGGAGGGTCAGGCCAAAATGCTCAAAAATAATTGTTGATGTAATCATTATCTTATTCGTACTCAGATGGATGTTAACTATGTTTTGGTATATTGAATGTGATGATTGTTCATTTTGTTGATTCCTCAATAAAAATTGTTGGAAATATAGACAGAGGAATAAAAAAATGACACATTTTCAAATCTTTGCACAGAGCCTAATGGTTAGTGACGTGGCCTAAGAATCAGGGGAACTGGGTTCTATTCCCACTGCAGCTCCTTGTGACCGTGGGTATGTCATTTAACCCTCCATTGCCCCAGGTAACAAAAAAAAAAAAAAATCTTAGACTGTGAACCCATTAGAGAGAAAAAAAAAAGTACATGTATATAATATGTAAACCACTTTGGATTGTACCACAGAAAGGCAGTATATCAAATTCCCCCTCCCCCCTTTTTCAAGCAACATTTTTACCCACACGAAAGTCAGATTCAAGCGACTACGCATTTTGTACCAATTTTGAAAATGAAAGTACACAAATTAATTTCCTTTGAGAATCGGTGAAATGTCCTCACTGATCTTTATACCTCTCAGCAGCAAAGTTTTTTAAGATAGTCTTCATTTTCCAGTTTTTATGGTGAATTCTGAATAGGTCCTGATCTAGGGGGATTTGCTCTGATTCGGTGGAGGGGAGAGGGGGTATTCGAAGAAGGAAAAGAATCTGGGACAAAAGTTCACTCCACTGCAGTGAACCTCAACTTTTCAGATAAAGCAATCGCAGATATAGGAAGCTGGGATAAGGTTTCCCTCACAGCGTTCCAGAGTTTTTGGTGACTTTTTTGGACATTTATATCCCACATTATCCCAAACAAACTCGGGTTCAATTTGGCTTACACTTGTAGCTCAGATAAATGGATGAGGTGTGTCGGTGAGGCACCTTGATAATCTGTGTAGCCACCTTTCAGTTTACATGCAGTACTGCCCTATACTTTGGTACTCGTCCTCTGTCTAATCCACCACACCAAACCACAAAAGTGGAAGAAGCCAGATATTAGACTCAAAGGGATTCTCTGTTAAATGTGAATCTTGTTCTGTTTTTGCCTTATATTATTTTATATTGTATTATATCATTTGAATTCATTATATACTTTTTATGTTTATAACAGATTCTCTATATGTTTTATGACTGATTCTTCTGTTTTGCCTAAGAACCCCTGATGAAGGCCTGATGTGCCGAAACACAGCCCGTGTAGGGTTCAATTTGTCAGAAATTGGGAATATTCAGTCTTTTGGACTCTGGATGAATAAATGACTTGGAGGCATATTTTCAAAGCACTTTGGGAGGCTAAGTTCCATAGATTTCTATGGATCTTTGGGAGGCTAAGTGCTTTGAAAAGGAGCTTGTTGGTGATCCACATGGTGGCTTGGTTTTTTCTACTTTTGTAATTTGTTTGGTTCCTGTTGTGGAAGCCAGTTTTCCTTGTTTGTATTGTCTAATCCACCACACTCCCATTATTTCAGCCTCACCTTTCCATGGCCTTACGCTGATAGCGTCTTTGCCATATCCCATAAGCTGCCAGCCTCTGATTTGATTCAGTCACCTCTGTCAGCTTGGGCTGGACTGAGCTGCAATATGCACCCACTCACCAACACCTGTCCCACTGCCATTTGCGGCCTGACCTTCCATATGCCAGTCAGTCAGTGGCAGGATAAGTACAGAAAATTGAACTTCATCCTCCCCCTTACAGGATGATTAAAATCTGAGCTACAGCCAGTGAAAGATCCAATCTTCAGACAGGAAGGAAAGTAATTTTGCTGTTACCAAAGCCCTGAATGCCAGGTTCAAAGGCTGCCAAGGAATATGACAAGGCATTGAGTTCCCTGCTCCATCTATCCCTTGTCAGCAGTAATATTCCTTTTGATTAATCCATTCAAGGTGTGTATCTGCCTCCTTGCTGAACATGAGAGAAAGTGAGAAAAGAGGAGGGGGGTAACTCAGCATGCAGAATTTTTTTCCCCCTAATGCTAAAGCTAAATGCATATCCAACGTGTACCCAAAGATTCTCAATTGCTACTGCAGTTTGCTCATGTTTTATCTTGTACATAAGTAATGCCACACTGGGAAAAGACCAAGGGTCCATCGAGCCCAGCATCCTGTCCACGACAGCGGCCAATCCAGGCCAAGGGCACCTGGCGAGCTTTCCAAACGTACAAACATTCTATACATGTTATTCCTGGAATTGTGGATTTTTCCCAAGTCCATTTAGTAGCGGTTTATGGACTTGTCCTTTAGGAAACCGTTTAACCCCTTTTTAAACTCTGCTAAGCTAACCGCCTTCAACACGTTCTCCGGCAACGAATTCCAGAGTTTAATTACGCGTTGGGTGAAGAAACATTTTCTCCGATTTGTTTTACATTTACTACACTGTAGTTTCATTGCATGCCCCCTAGTCCTAGTATTTTTGGAAAGCTTCACATCCAAACTTATGTTATCATGATGCTTCAAATGGGGTTTAGGTTCCATTAAAAAAAATTAACATATTCATGGGTACGTTGTTAATAATCTAGTTAATAACATTACAACTTAGGCATGAACCAGCCCTTGCAAAGATCTCATATAAAATGCGCTGCCACTGAATTGTGAAAAGCTGTACAGGTCCCACTAGAAATTTGCTTGTGCTGCTTCTGCAATAACTTTAAGCCTAATGAGTTCCCCTGTGTTTCTTACTGCACTCCCAGAGCCAAAGCTTCCCTGCCTGTTCCTATACGTTTGATGTCATGCTCCAATGACCCAGACTGCTGAGCAACAGGAGACTGAAAATCTTCCCTGCACTACCCGGGTAAATCCACTGGTAGCAGTAGTGAGCTATAAGGGAGTGTCCATGCTATGTTTATGTTGTAGCTTAATATAGCATGGACACTCCTTTAAGAAAAGCTTTGGCTTTCAGGAAGCAGAAAGAAGCAGAGAGGAGAGTGCCTGATAGTATCTTTGCATGTTTCAAGGCAGAGGCACTTAGCAGTTGGGAAGCTGATTTGGCACTGGTTAAAGCCAGGAGCTTTATTCTGGCTAGAACTGGGCCCTGCTACATTAAGCTACACATAGACTACTACTACTACTTATCATTTCTATAGCGCTACAAGGCATACGCAGCGCTGTACACCATACACAAAAAAGACAGTCCCTGCTCAAAGAGCTTACAATCTAGCTAAGACAGGTAAACAGACAGAACAATTAAGGGTAAGGGAATAAAGAGGTGAGGAAAAAGGACAGGACAGGTGAGCAGTGGTTAGGAGTCAAAAGTAGTGGTAAAGAGGTGGGCTTTGAGTTTGGACTTCAAAATGGCCAAAGACCGGGCTAGATGGAGAGGCTCGGGAAGTCTATTCCAGGCGTGAGGTGCAGCAAGATAAAAGGAAAGGAGTCTGGAATTAGCAGTAGAGGAGAAGGGGACAGATAAGCGAGATTTATCTACAGAACAGAGTACCCGAGGGGGGGCGTAGGGAGAGACAAGAGTGGAGAGGTACTGGGGAGCAGCAGAGTGAATGCACTTATAGGTCAATAAGAGAAGTTTGAATTGAATGCAGAAACGGATAGGGAGCCAGTGAAGTGACTTAAGGAGCGGGCTAATGTGGGCATAGCGACTTTGGTGGAAAATGAGTCGCGCAGCAGAGTTTTGGACTGATTGAAGAGAAGAGAGATGGCTAAAAGGGAGGCCGGTGAGATGCAGGTTACAATAATCAAGACGAGAGGTGATAAGAGTGCGGATAAGGGTTCTGGTAGAGTGCTCAGAGATGAAGGGACGGATTTTGCTGATATAGAGAAAGAAACAACAGGTTTTGGCAATCTGCTGAATGTGAGCAGAGAAGGAGAGAGAGGAGTCAAAGAAGACCCCAAGGTTACGAGCCGATGAGACAGGGAAAATGATAGTGCCATCCACAGAAATAGAGAAAGGGGGGAGAGGAGAGGAAAGGTGAGAGAGATCGGATTCTATAAACCTGCATGCCAAATGTATGCCTAGGGCATGGGTTTGTGCATGCAACTTATAGAGGGGCCCTTTTACTAAGCCGCATAAGCGTCTACACGCGCCCAATACGTTCCAAAATGGAGTTACCGCCCAACTGCCACATGGCTCTTGTGGTAATTTCATTTTTGGCACGCGTCTGATACGCGCATATGAAAAATATTTTTTATTTTCGGGCGCATGTAACTGACACGCGCCAAGTGACATTTGGCACACATAGGTTATTACCGCCCAGTTACCGTGTGAGTCTTTACCACTAGGTCAATGGCTGGCGGTAAGGTCTCAGACCCAAAATGGACGGGTGGCAATTTTCATTTTGCTGTATGTCCATTTTCGGCAAAAAAAAGAGGTTTTTTACAGGCGCACTAAAAAAATGGATCGGTGCATGCCCAAAACCCACGCCTACACTACCACAAGCCATTTCTCAGCGCGTCTTTGTAAAAGGACCCCAGAATAAGGGCAGTTTCAGTTGCTCATATGACCGCTCTGCTCATACTGCAGCATTGGTTACCAGTTGCTAGTAGGATTCATTACAAGATTCTTTCACTTACGCACAAATTGCAAAGGACACCCACCATATTTAGTTCAAGTGCTTACTCCATACTGTCCTTCTCAATTTCTACGTTCCAGTAACATTCATCTTCTAACGTAGCCATTCCCGACCCAGTCCTCCAGGCACACCTAGTTCCATTGGGTTTTCAGGATATCCACAATGAATATTCATGAGCTAGATTTGTATGAACCGCTTATCTCATTTATTATGTATTGTGGATATCCTGAAAAGCTGATGAGACTAGGTGTGCCCCGAGGACTCGGCTGGTTCCTACTTAGTGGAATCAGCTGCCAAAATCTTTGAGATCAGATCCATCTCTTCTTTGTTTTAAATCAGGCATTAAGCCCTGGTTGTTCAAGCGAGCTTTCTCGTGCTCTCCCTGATTCATTGACCTGGTCTTTCCAGGTTTCTGCTTCACCTAATGTGTGTCGGGGTTGTGGTTCATCCCCCCCATCTCGGTCTTTATTGCTGTCTAATAGTTGATGTTTTAGGGCACAATAACTATATAACTTCTATATAAACTGCCTTGGCACAGTCAGTGTCGTATAACAAATCCATAAACAGAATAAATAAATACATTCTCAGGCTTCATATTTATCAAATAACCTGGATTATTCTACTTCTCTAGTTATTGTAATACTTTTTGTTTTCAAAATACTAATCCCATCCCTCAAAATTAGAGCACCAGAGTATACATCAAATACGGGGAGGTTGTGTGAAAGCTGGTTATGTCATCCAAGGTGGGATAGGTTGTTGCATTCCTACTGACCTATAGCCCCAACTACAGTCCTTTGTGCTAAAGGTTCACAGCACTAGCAGTAAAACTTAGCTTTAGAGCCACAGGCGTAGCTAGGTGGGGCCACGGGGGCATGGGCCCCCACAGATTTAGCCCTGGCTCCCTCTACATTCGACCCCCCCTCGCTGCTTTCGACAACCCTCCCCCGCCGCTGGCAAGGATCCCCAACCCCTGCCAGGCTTAGTCTTCTTCATCGCCGGTGTAAGGAGGCACCTCTGGGATTCGAACCCTTCACATTTAATGTCCCAATTAGCCTAGGGGTATGATTCTCGCAGCCAAAGGGGGAAATTAAAACACCGGTCTACGGCGCGTTCGCTGATCTGTGCTGTGAGTCATGACTGACGTCCTGCATGCATGTCCTGCACGTTAACTAATCTAGTCTCGCAGGCACATGTGACCAGTCTGACTTCCTGGATAGCCATAATGAATATGCATAAGGAAGATTTGACTGGAGTTGAACGGGTAGATGTGAAGCGTCTGTTTACGCTTTCCAAAAATACTAGGACTAGGGGGCATGCTATGAAGCTACAATGTAGTACATTTAAAATGAATCGGAGAAAATGTTTCTTCGCTCAATGTGTAATTAAACTTTGGAATTTGTTGCCAGAGAATGTGGTAAAGGTGGTTAGCTTAGCGGAGTTTTAAAAAGGTTTGGATGGCTTCCTAAAGGAAAAGTCCATAGACTATTATTAAATGGACTTGGGGAAAATCCACTATTTCTGGGATAAATATAAAATGTTTTGTACTTTTTTGGGATCTTGCCAGGTATTTGTGACCTGGATTGGCCACTGTTGGAAACAGGATGCTGGGCTTGATGGACCTTTGGTCTGTCCCAGTATGGCAATACTTATGTAGTTGGGCATGCCTCCAGAATAAGATTAGGACCAATGCCATAGGGTTCTCTAGTGGGGTCCAATTTTTTCAGCAAGGGTTTCCAGTGTATTTTACGGAGTTGCAGTTCTGGATCAGCAGCTTGGAGTTGGATATAGGCAACTGCTTAGTGTGCCTGCCAGATTTTAGATGGCACTGGTGTCCCTTTCAAGAGGAACCACTGTGGCACTTTGGCTTAGCAACCTCAGTCCAGGTTTCAAGCCTCTGAGAATGAACCTCCCTGGTGAGAACCTCCTACTCTCACCTTCCAGCCATCTTAAATCTGGCCCTGAGCAGGTCTACAGCTCCCAGCATGTAGTAGGTTAAAGCCAGGCCTGGAACAGCATATCGGTTAAAATAATAAGGCATCAGCTGGTGATCTCATCGTGTTCCCTTCCTAGCAATATGAGTTCATTCTTGGAAAGACACTATTAACACAGCTTTATCTGTATCATAGCTACAAATGGATAAAGCCGAGTTCTCTCCAATTTGTATTGAACATTTAAACAAAAACATATCCTTACTTCAGCTCTCTCTTTTGGAAGGTGTAATCTTTCACTGTAACATTTCTTGAAGACTGGTAATGAATTTGTAATGTATTATTCATATTTGTAATGCATTTCTCACTTCAGCTTTATTTAAACACTTGTTCCAATACAAAATGTTTAATTGGAGAGAAGAAGGAGGTTCTTGTACTCCTAAGAATAGAATCTAGACAGAAGCCTGTTGTTCAAATGAGTGCTTCAATGAGATGAATATTAACATACGATCATTTCTAAAATCAATACACATAGCTTTGATCCCTGTTTCAAAGAAAAAACTTCACAACCATCCCTGTATTTCCACACAGAGCAGTTGATTTCCAGAGATTTGTTTTTAATGTTTTATGACTTGAATAATCACAACAATTTTTCTCAATTGTCTGGAGTGCAATAATATACAAAAATATATACAATAGTTCACTCCTGCTGTATGCTTTGTAGAATTATGCACCACTATGAACTAAAATATATGATTTATATAGAAAAAATAGCCTCAAAGGCCCAGGGAACCTCGAATTAGGACTCCACTGAGATTGCGAAACAGTGGGTCCCTTGCTGTCGGGAAATCTAGCAAGATAATCAGAGTGAGAGCAATATTCACAGCATTGCCCACATTGAAACGATGTAACTTCAGAACCGGAGTTTTGTGTGACTTATAACAATTAATATATGAATGGAATTTTCCACTGATCGATAACACAAGACCAGCTTCTCCTGGATGTAGAAGAGATATAAGTATCTACGTCTCAAGATAAGTGTTTGCTTTTGAATATCGGAATGGACTCCTATAGACGAGTCCTACACACAATTGCGTTCCTATTTAAAACTGTTTTTTCACACTATTAAGAGGTTTTTTGAAGTGATTACACAAATTCTTTTCTTCCATTTAGTATTCTTTGTAGAGCTGAGCACTCATTTGGACTTCTTTATAAATAATTGAATGACTCCACTTTCCGTTTTTTGTTTCACAGGGCCTTTTTCTCCCCAAATTAGGGAGTTTTTTTGGTACCTGTGGAGGTTTTTTCGGAAGGTAGGAGGAGCCTATGATGTTGGCCATCTCAGTGGAGTCCTAATTCGAGGTTCCCTGGGCCTTTGAGGCTATTTTTTCTATATAAATCATATATTTTAGTTCATAGTGGTGCATAATTCTACAAAGCATACAGCAGGAGTGAACTATTGTATATATTTTTGAATGTTTTATGACTCCCATGGAAACATCTGGTACCACCCTGTCCTGGTATTTTTTTTTTTAAGGTACTAAAGATCCAGCTGCCAGAGCCGTGTGTGGATCTCAAGTTTTTCCAGTTCAGCAATATCTAATTTTGTACCTGGATCAATAACAAGACTATATTTTGCCTCAGCTAGCTCTTGCCAGAAGGTTCTCTAGGGTAAAAGCTAGCAAACAGTATAGCCAAGCAACCCAACAACTATATACAAAATATCAGGTAGACACAGCTAAATCAACAAGATCCACTGTATTCTGAATACAATCCATAGATTATGGAACAGGTGTGTCTAGTATGTGTTGCAACATTTTGCTTTAGGGCTTTTTATTATAATAGGACAAGCATGTGAGAAGTAAGGATGGTCCAAAGAGCAGAACAAAGTCCAAATAGTAAAAAACAAAACACCAAAAGCCTTAAAAACTGGGACAAAGTTCCTTTAATCGTATGACTTGAACATCAATCTTCCATCAATAACCTGAAATGGGTTGCGTTTTGGCGCGCAGTGCCACCGTGAAAAGTCTGCATCAAAGGGGCCCTTTTACTAAGCCGCGTGGGCGCCTACGCATGCCCAACACGTGCCAAATTGTACCGCGTGGCCCTTCCGGTAATTTCAATTTTGACGTGCGTCCACTACGCGTGTCTGAAAAGTATTTTTTATTTTCTGACGTGCGGTAGCTACGCGTGTAAAGTGGAATTTGACCGCGTAGACCATTACTGCCCGGTTACTGCATGAGACCTTACCGCTAGGTCAATGGCTTGTGGTAAGGTCTCAGACCCAAAATGGACGCGCAGCAATTTTCATTTTGCCGCACATCCATTTTCGGCAAAAAATTTTAAAAAGGCATTTTTTGTAGGTGCGCTAAAAAATAATTTTGCGTGTGCCCAAAACACGCATCTACACTACCGCAGACCGTTTCTCAGCGCGCCTTAGTAAAAGGACCCCTAAATTTAAGTATTGTCTTTATCTTTGTCACATAATACTTTCAGGGTTCCTATCTCTAAGCTGCACTGAAAACTGGCCTGTGATAGTGTAGGCATGGGTTTGGGCAGAATCATTTTTCAGCGCACCTGTCAAAAAGGCCTTTTAAAAATTTTTGCCAAAAATGGGCATGCGGCAAAATGAAAATTGCCGCACGTCCATTTTGGGTCTGAGATCTTTCCGCCAGCCATTGACCTTGTGGTAGTCTGACACGGTAACCGGGCAGTAATGACCTACGCGCACCAAATGCCACTTGGCACGCATCCGATACACGCGGCAGAAAATACAAATTTTATTTTTCAGACACACACCAAAAATGAAATTACTGCAAGAGCCACGCGGTAGTCATGCGGTAACTCCATTTCGGCGTGCATTGGGTGTGCATAGACGCTTACGCGGCTTAGTAAAAGGGCCCCTCAGTGTGCTGTTGTATCTTCACATGGTATACCTAATGTATTTCATAAAGAATAATGTACATGCATGTTCCCTTTTTTATTTATTTATTTATTTACTTTATATATGTCATTTATTTCTTCATATGTGTCATCATTTCCATTGGAATTCATCTTTGGTTTCTTAAAGAACACATTTTTATTTGTTATGATTGATCTGTATTGTCATGTTTGACACCTGACGCAGGCGCTGTGCGCCAAAACATGGCCCGTGTCGAGTCATTCATGGAAGACTGATATTCAAGTCATACGATTAAAGGAACTTTGTCCCAATTTTGAAGGCTCTTGGTTCTTTTTTTTTTCCTATTTAGAAGTAGAGATGAGCCATCATTTGAAACAAATGTTGCCCGTGGGTAACAGTGTACCATATTTGCACATAGAGGGGGATTCTATATATGGCACCTAAAAAGTCCATGTGGAAAACATTTTTGCCTAAGCATATTCCTATAAGTGGCGCCTAGATTTAGGCACGGTGTATAGAATATGCTTAGCTGCTATCCCAGCACCTAAAACTATGTGCGTTCATTTACACCAACAAAAACATGGCATAAATCCTGGTGCATAGATTTAGGCACAGAGGGCCATATTCTATAACTAGAATCCATAACTCTTCATCCATTCCGACCCTCCACTTATACCTCATACGATCACTATACAACTTTGTATTTGTTATCCACCGACTGGGCAAACGCCTTTGACGGTACAATGTAAGCCACACTGAGCCTGCAAATAGGTGGGAAAATGTAGGGTACAAATGCAACAAATAAATAAATAAATAAATAACTATGCATGTACATTTCAGAACTCCCATAACTACTACTACTACTACTACTACTTATCATTTCTATAGCGCTACTAGACGTACGCAGCACTGTACACTTGAACATGAAGAGACAGTCCCCGCTCGACAGAGCTTACAATCTAATCAGGACAGACAAACAGGACAATTAAGGGATAAGGACAAAGAGAAGCAAGATTCCGGAATCCCAAAGAGTAGCAAGATTCTGTGCAGAATCCCAAAGAGTAGCAAGATTTCGGAATCCCAAAGAGTAGCAAGATTCTGTGCAGAACCCCAAACAGTAGCAAGATTTCGGAATCCCAAAGACCACTACTACTTATCATTTCTATAGTGCTACTAGACGTACGCAGCGCTGTACACTTGAACATGAAGAGACAGTCCCTGCTCGACAGAGCTTACAATCTAATTAGGACAAACAGGACAAACAAGAGATAAGGGAATATTAAAGTAAGGATGATAAAATAAGGGTTCTGAACAAGTGAACAAGAGTTAGGAGTTAAAAGCAGCATCAAAAAGGTGGGCTTTTAGCTTAGATTTGAAGATGGCCAGAGATGGAGCATGACGGACCGGCTCAGGAAGTCTATTCTAGGCATAAGGTGCAGCAAGATAAAAGGAACGGAGTCTGGAGTTAGCAGTGGAGGAGAAGGGTGCAGATAAGAAAGATTTACCCAGTGAACGGAGTTCCCGGGGAGGAACTGCACCCCTCTTTGTCTTCATGTGTTAGAAGGTAAGTGCAGTGTGTTACAGAATACGTTTTGACCGCTGTGCGCATAAACTCTAGTTATTGCCAATTAGTGTTCATTATTGCTGGCTAAGTGCTGCTATCAATGCTAATTAGCTTGTTAAGTCAATTAAATTATGTGGGTTGTTATAGAACCTGCCTAGATTTTGGCACAGATCTCGAGGCGCGCTATGTAGAATCTGGGGAATGGTGTGCACTGTTTTCCCCCTAGGGCACATGTACAAATCATTGCACACGTGCAACCCATCAGAAAAGAATGCACACTATGGTCTAGATTTTTTTTTTGTTACATTTGTACCCCGCGCTTTCCCACTCATGGCAGGCTCTATGCGGCAGGCAATGTAGGGTTAAGTGACTTGCCCAGAGTCACAAGGCGCTGCCTGTGCGGGGGAATCGAACTCAGTTCCTCAGTTCCCCAGGACCAAAGTCCACCACCCTGACCACTAGGCCACTCAAAATTCAGTGCTGAAATGGTATTCTATAACAGGTGTTCTGGGATTGCTGTCCTTTATAGAACAGTGTGTAGTGCAGGGATCCACATTCATCTTTGTGTTCGAGGAGTTACATCAACTGAAACCAGATGTAAATCCTAGCACACAAGTTGAGCACAGATCTGCATTATTTCTATAACCCTGCATGCATTTTAAGGGAATGCCCCCGTCCCACCCATGCCCTCCCATGGCTACTCCCCCCTTGCAGATCCATGCAGAAACAGGTGCAAATCTATAAATGGGCTTGAAAGTGTTTCTTTGCGTGGATCTGCCACTTCTGACCTTGCATTTGTTGGAACACTTCCACGCTGAAAATCCAGCATGGAATTATTGCCTAATGGTCTGCACCATATACAGAATTCCCCTGTATATGCACTATTAACAATATTTGTTAGAAACAAAAAAATAAAAAATTGAAACACCTGAAAATTTAAAGGCAATATAGACAGTTCCTTTATAAAATACTACTACTACTACTACTACTTATTTCTATAGCACTACTAGATGTACACAGCACTGTACACAAAATACATAAAAGACAGTCCCTGCTCAATGGAGCTTACAATCTATCCAAGACAGATTAAAAGGACAAATAAGAAATTAGGGAGTTATTTAATATGGGAATGATTAAAACTCTGAGAACCTGCTCCAACAGCATGCAAATGCCAACACGCTCATTTACAGCTGCTCCAAAGAAAATGTAAATCTGTATATGGATTCTATATGTGTCCATGCCTATTTTATGAAATGCACACAAAGAACACAGCCCTGACTTCACCTCCACCCCTGGGAATGCTTACACACGGGTTACACACAAGCAGGTGCATTCTATCTATATAGACAATTTTTATACATGTACACAGTCACCAACTTTATAAAAGCTGTTTTCCCCCAAATTCTATAAATGGGGCTCAAAATTGCATGCAGAAATTTGGGCACAAAACTTGATTGAATAACAAGGCAATTAGCACCAATAATTGGGTACCAACAATCAATTATGGGAGCTAATTTGCAACAATTTAAATTTACTGCTGCATCTTGCTAGGCGTCTCTCCCAGAATCTCAGGTTTAGTGAGCCCTTGGGCCACTGCTGAGGGGCGGCAGCGGCAGAAGAATCACCCAAACACAGACAAGGCAGGACAGATGTACCAGCAAACCCAGGACAGGAACTACCAGGCGAAGACTACAGCCGAGGCAACTCAAGCTGGAGCAAACAGGACAGGAATTCAGCCCAAACTTCACCTGCACTTGACAGCCATTCCTCAGGAGTTGAGCCCCTGGGTGCAGGCGGCCGACAGGACTTATCGGACAGGGCTGGAAGGCAGAACTGCAGGAAACAGCAGCCGGCTGGCGAACAGCAGGAAACTTCCAGAAAGCACACCGGGGTTCCAGGCAGGCAGCAAGCAGCAGAATAAACCAGAAAACAAGCCGGGTCTGGGCAGGCAGCAGACAGAAGAATAAACCAGGAGACAAGCAGGGTCAAAGCCACAATCAGGAAAAAGCACAGCAGCACTGCAACAAACTCTCACGAAAGGAAAACTCCTCTGAGGACCTCCGTTGCAAGGCAAACTAGAGACCTTCCCAGGTGGTTAATAAAGGCAGCATACAAGGGAGTTCACCAGGTACGGGTACTGCTTAGTTCCAAAAAACTCCCAAAACAATCTGGAAGGCTGGAAGATCCGGACCGGACCAGCATATCTTCTGGAACATGGGAAACGGTAAGCCATCAGCAGCCACCAGGTTTAACCACCGGGGGGCGAGGTGACTGAAAGCCAGGAACCTGGGCACAACCGTCACAGCACTATGCTATAAAGATGCACATAAATTTTTCAGTGTGCAACTGAAAAGGGGGCGTGGCCAAGGGAGGGGCATGTGTGGGTCAGGGGTTCACTAAAGATGCATACCGTATTATAGAATATGGGAGATATGTGCTTAATTTAGGCGTGAGGATTTACACCTGGTTTCAGTTGGTATAAATCCTCATGCTCAAAATTGGGCACAGTCCCAGCGCTAAGCGCTATTCCGTAAATGGCGCTAAACTCAGTGCGTCTGTTACAGAATAGTACTCGGTGCTTTTTTTTTTTGGTGCTCAAATATGGGCACCACTTACTAAATCTACTTTCTGTGTGAAAAACAGGCTTTGCACACACAAAAAAATGCTTTATAATGTTTTCCCCTTAATTAGCTGTGCTGCCATAAATACATTTTTAAATCATTCAGTTTGGTGAGAGTCCGCTGGGGCAGAGGAACACTGAGATCCCATGAGGAAACAACAGCAAAAACAAAAGAAAAAACAAAGGAAGTGGGAAATAGACCAGGCTAACCAGAGACGAACAAGGAAACTTCAGTTGATTGTGGACAATTCATTGGTGAAGACTAAACACAGTACTGTGTTTCGGCTGGTAGCCTGCATCAGGAGTCTTTAAATAAAATGTAACAACATCAAATGGTCAATGACCTTAGAAGTAAGAAAACGGAACAATGTGGTCTTTAAAAAGACTTTTAAGTAGAAAATGTGTGGATTCAAAATTGAGCTGACGCAGTGTTTGTCTCTGGTTAGCCTGGTCTATTTCCCACTTCTTTTGTTTTTGCTAAATCATTCAGGTGACATTTCTTTTTTAAATATTATAATTTCTTTCTTATTTGTTAATTTGAGTGATAGAAATACGTGCTTGAAGAGTTCCTGTTACTTAGGCATTCCCACCACTAAGCAATCCAAAGCAGTATTGCTCAGTCCAGTCTCGGTTTTCTGAATACACGTAATTAATTTGTGTACTTAGTCACACTGAAGAACAAACCTGTTAGCAGTTGTCGAGCACCAATCTCAGAGACCAATGATCTAATGAAACCACAGGGCTGGTGTGCTGGTTGTAATTGAAAAAACGTGCTAGCACAACCCTTCAGCATATGAGCACATAGTGGAGTAATAACCTTAGAATAAGCCATTTTGAACTGGCTATAGAAATTAAAAAGAAGCAGAGAGCATGTGAATCATGAAATTGTGGCTAAAGTATGAATGAAATTGGATGAAGAGTTCAAAAGTCATAATGGAAGGAAGGATGGTGCAGCAGACAGATACAATGCTTGTATAGGATCAGGTTACCTATTGGATGGTAAATAAGACCAGTAATGTTATAATGCCTCTGTATCGCTCCATGGTGCGACCTCACCTTGAGTATTGTGTTCAGTTCTGGTTGCCGCATCTCAAAAAAGATATAGCAGAATTAGAAAAGGTTCAAAGACGAACTCTCGTCCACGCTCTCATTACCTCTCGCCTTGACTACTGCAACTTACTCCTTACCGGACTCCCACTTAGCCATCTATCTCCCCTTCAATCTGTTCAGAACTCTGCTGCACGTCTTATATTCCGCCAGAACCGATATACTCATATCACCCTTCTTCTCAGGTCACTTCACTGGCTTCCAATCCGATACCGAATTCAGTTCAAGCTTCTCCTTCTTACCTACAAATGTACTCAATCTGCTGCCCCTCACTACCTCTCTACCCTCATCTCCCCTTATGTTCCCACCCGTAGCCTCCGTTCACAGGACAAATCCCTCCTCTCAGTACCCTTCTCCACCACTGCCAACTCCAGGCTCCGCCCATTCTGCCTCGCCTCACCCTATGCCTGGAACAATCTTCCTGAGCCCTTACGTCAAGCCCCCTCCCTGCCCATCTTCAAGTCTCTGCTTAAAGCCCACCTCTTCAATGCTGCCTTTGGCATCTAACTCTTACCTTCAGGATATCCAGACTGCCCCAATTTGACTGCCCCTATCGAATTGACTACTCACTTGTCCTTTAGATTGTAAGCTCTCTGAGCAGGGCCTGTCCTTTTATGTTAAATTGTACAGCGCTGCGTAACCCTAGTAGCGTTTTAAAAATGTTAAGTAGTAGTAGTAAAGAAGAGTGACCAAAATGCTAAAGAGGATGGAACTCTTCCCATATGAGGAAAGGCTAGAGAGGTTAGGGCTCTTCAGCTTGAAAAAGAGGGGACTGAGGGGGGATATGATTGAGGTCTACAAAATCCTGAGTGGTGTAGAACAAGTAAAATTGAATTGATTTTTCACTCTTTCAAAAAGTATGAAGACCAGGAGGTCACTCAATGAAATGACATGAAAATACTTTTAAAACAAATAGGAGGAAATATTGTTTCACTCAACAAATAGTTAGCTCTGGAACCTGTTGCTGGAGGATGTGATAACACTGGTTGGAGTATCTGGGTTTAAAAAAGGTCTGGACAAGTTCCTGGAGGAAAAGTCCATAGTTTTCTATTGAGACAGACATGGGAAAGCCACTGCTTGACCTTGGATTGGTAGCATGGAATGTTGCTACTATTTGGATTTTTGCCAGGTACTTGTGACCTGGATTGGCCATTGTTGTAAGTGGGATACTGAGCTAGATGGACCATTGGTCTGACCTGGTATGGCTGTTCTTATGTTCTTAGGCTAATAAATTATGGTGCCTGTGAGGGAGTGAGTGGTATATGGCTGGGTTCTCATAAGATCACTCCCTCACTGATTCTAAGTGTGAGCCACCTTAGGGTAGGTGAAGCTAACCTGCTAAGTCAAAGGGGTGGGGCTCAGATCAGGGAGGTCCTGAGTGAAAGAATCCTCCGAGGGTGTTCCTGTTGACTGAATTATCTGGGGAAAGCCTAAGAAAGAGGAGCAGCTCACAGCAGATATTGATACTCTGAAAATGGTGAGGCTGTTGCAAGAGGTCACAGCAGCCATACCGAGGAAGCTACACTACAGATAGTCATAGGTTTTGAACGCAGAATCTAGGAGGGAGAAAGAAGGGGCGCCAGGACTCACTGTCAGCGGCATTGAACTTGTGACAGATTGGTATCAGAGGCACTTTTCTCTGTTGGTCTTCCCCCTCCTTGAGTGACTGGAAACAACAGAACTGAGACACTTTTCAAGTGATTATTGGTTTTAGCACCATGTGAGGGAGTGGGTAGTAAAATGAAGGGAACCCTCATGGATGATGTTCAACCTCCTTGCAGCAGGGGCACTAGTCTGCCAAGGCTGAGGCTGTTGCCGAGTCAGGGGGGCGGGGCTCAGATCAGGATGGAGCTAAAAGACCTGAAGCTGAATAGATCACAGAGGCCCCGATACAGAGGACATAGAAGGAGAGAAGCTGCCTGTAATGTAAGGGTTCCCCTGTTGATGTGCAGTGACCATGACCTGGCTGAGATAAGTCACTTTTGCTATTTGACTGAGACTCTACCACTGGGTGACTCCACTTAGGTGTCTCAAGGATATGCAGTGACAGCCTGTTCTGTAATTTATTAATTTATTTATTTGTACATTTATACCCCACGTTTTTCCCACAGTTTTGCAGGCTCAAAGTGGCTTACAATGCACTGATAGGCTATTGCCAAATCAGAGGTGATACAGTTAGTTAGAATAGAATCAAATAGATAGAATCAGGGAAACAGATAAAATAAGATAATAAGTTGACAGGTGAAAAGAGTTTAAAAATGGTCCGCAAATATGTCGCTAGGAAGGACTTCAGGTGATATGTAGAAGCCTTGGAGTAGGCTGAATCTCTGTGGCTGCCTGTGCAAACTCCAACGCTGAGAAGGTTTCGACCCATTGTGTGAGGCAGAATGAGATGAGAGCTGCCGAACCAGCCAAGTCGAAATAGTAGGCTGCAGGAGAAGGTGAAAGCTGCTCTTCAACCGACCACACCAGCTCCCCAGGTGATGGCTGCAGCATCCAGGTGTCGCAGTTCGAAAAGGCCCAACGGCTCGGCCACAATGATCAATTGTTGAAGGCAATGCTCAGCCGCACAGCTGATCGTATTCAAAGAAGGCGGGGCCCAGGATGCAAACGGGCCCGTCAACGGCACCGCCAAGGAACAGCGCTGACATTAGATCACCTGGAGCAGAGTAACTGGAACTGGCAAGGCAGGCTGAGACGTCCATGCAGTCGCTTACCGTATGAATGGCCCGAACGGGCGTCCGCAGCTGGCCGACGACAGGCACAAGGAAACGGCGGTAACCTGCCGATTCAAGCAGCTGGACGCAGCCTAACAGGCTCCCCACGACACCCCGGACCATAAGAGGCGCAGGACCAGCGATGCTATGCCGATCCGTGGCCAAATACCGGCGATAAGCCCGGGGGCCCCGGGAGCCAACGGTTTCCTGTCCCACTATGCGGTGGCCATCTTGGAACACCCAGATTCTATTACAGAATACTAGAATAACCCATTATCAGTGTGCCTAACATTTACACATCCACAGTTACACCAGCCATAGACCTGGCATATCCGGAAGCACACATATGTAGCAGGGACATGCCTAAGTTACACTCTAAGAAACCTGCAAGCCTGTTATTGAAGGGGTGCAAATTCAGGTACAGTGGATATTTTTCTGTCACTGGAGGGCTCACAATTTAAAAGAAAAAAAATCAGAAATAACAGAAGTGGGACTTGAACCTGGGTCCCCTGGTTTTCAACCATTAGGTTACTCTTCTGCTCTGGTCATTTTATATCATGGACAATCCTATTTGGCTGTTTCAGTTTGTACCATGGATGTTCATGCTGGTCATCACCAGCACATGGACATCCACTTCTCATGTATTTTAGAACAGGCTGTATGTCTGCAGATCTTGTTCTTAAAAATACCATGAGAAATACACATCCATATGTGATGTACAGACTTGGACATCCGTATTCTGAGTTGCATGCTCTTTCTAAAATGCCTCTCCTTGTCTTTTATAAAATAAACTACAAATAGGTGTATTCTTGCTCTCTTAATCTAAGATTACCTTCCGTGCACTTAACTCGAATGAATGTCCATCAACACATCTTAACCACTTAATGTTCTATTGGATTGTACGCCATCTAGCGTAGGTAGCTACTATACCTTATCGTAACTGCCTTCAGTTCAGATTTGGAAAGGCAACTAATTACATTTTAATATCTTCATCCTTTTTAAACCTTTGTTAATAACATATGTATTGTGAGATCCAACATGTATTTTTAGCTGCTCTGAGGAGAACAGTTTTCAACTAGGGCATTTTAGCCAGGTAACTACTTAGTTATAGAAGCAAATCCCTTTTTAAAATTGCTCTCCCCATGGCTCTGTCATTGTAGCTCTGTTAAAGTCACCGAAAAGGAAGTAGAGCAGGACCATGGACAGCTCTGTACAATCTCCTCTGCAGGAGATAAAACTATTCAAAGCCATTTGTCCTGGTCTGTCACAACATGCTTATTTTTCTACCCGCATTAAAAGAGAAACTTTTCTGGGGTAGGGTTTAAGTGGAGTAAGGTACAAGTGCAGAATGGAATTTTCAAACCTGCCTGCATACTTCCTAGAAAAATTGTGGGATCTTTTCAACTCGTGTACCTGCATAAACAAGTTTTCAAAAAGGAAACAGGGCATGCAGTTTCCTTTGAAAAATGCCTAGTGAAGTGGTTCCCAATCCTGGTCCTGGAGGCACTCCAGCCAGTCAGGTTTTCAGGATATCCACCATGAATGTTCATGAGAGAGATGTGCAAGCAATGGAGGAAGTGCATGCAAATCTTTCTCATGAATATTCATTGTGGATATCCTAAAAGCCTGACCGGTTGGGGTGTCTCCAGGACCAGGTTTGGGAACCACTAGTGGGTCCACAAATACAAAATTACTTATGAACTTTGCAGCCAGCCAGGCTACTGAAAATTGTCTCCTAAATGAAAATCCTATATAATACTTCTCACCTCCAACGTTCTGATGCTGCCTGGGACTGTGGCTCCCTCGGATGTGGTCTGCTACAAGCGGTAGATAACACTGATGTCATACATCCCTTCGAGTATGCTGCTTTCCCTTCACTGAGCTCTGACTCTGGTCCCGCCCTTCTGCAAACAGGAAATGAGGGCGGGACCAGAGTCAGAGCTCAGAGAAGGAAAGGCAGTATACTTGCTGAGTCTGTTCGCTCTTCAATGCTGCCGACGGGACCCCGGTAAGAGAGGGGGAGAGGGGGGTTGGCGATTTTAGAGGGGGGGACTGGCACTCGGAGGGAGGACAGAGCGAAGGAGAATGACAGAGGGAGGGAGGGAGGGGGGCCTGCAACTCGGAGAGAGAACAGAGTGAAGGAGAGTGACGAAGGGAGGAAGCCATGGAAAACAGAGGGAAGGAAAGGGGGCCATGGGACTTGGAGGGGACAGAGGGAGAGAGCGAGGGAGGGGGGGAAGAAAACCTTGCTAGCGCCCATTTCCTTTCATACCAAAATGGGCCTTTTTTACTAGTATTTGATAATTTGAAAGTATATTTGTCCTAAAAGGCAAGATCATGCATATTTCTGTAGAACACCAAAATACTGATTTAACCTATGAACATATGAATACATAAGTAACATATGAATACAAGAAAAGCCATGATGCATCAGACAAAGGTCCATCAAGCCCAGAATTTAGTCCCTGCCATTCGTCAATCTGAGTCACAAGTACCCAAAAAGTATTTCCCATAGTTCATTTCTGAGGAGGAGAAATGGCTATCCTGAGTCTACCTCTACCATGTATGTACGCACCTTAATGCAGTACCACTTTAACCCTATGATCTCTCTATAATTGATGACATAACATAAGTTACAGTCCAATCCATCACGCAGGAACCTATATGCAATACCATAATGTATTCTTTTACCATGTATATACGCACTTGAATGCATTATCATTTGTAATTCTGTTAACCGGAAATGGCAATCACCACTACGGCAAATGTAAGCCACATTGAGCCTGCAAATTGGAGAGAAAATGTGGGATGCAAATGCTACAAATAAATAAAAATAAATAAATACCTGGCAAATAATTTTTATGGACTTTTCTACTGCTTTCGACTCCTAACCATGACTCTCTTACTCAACACCCTCACTTATCACTCCTACCACTGCAATTTCCCCACCCCTAGCTGTCTGTTCGTCTGTCCAATTTAGATTGTAAGCTCTGTTGAGCAGGGACTGTCTTTTCATGTTAATTTGTATAGCGCTGCATAAGTCTAGTAGCGCTATAGAAATGTTTAATAGTAGTAGTAGTACTTTTCCTCCAGGAATTTCTTCAATCCATTTTTGAACCCCTCTACTTCCTCCTTTTCCAACATTTCAGGTGATATTATTTTCAAAGTGTAAAAGATGACAAGGACACTATTGTGGCATGAATTCCCCCAAAAATTCAAGACTGAAAAAAATATATTTTGAATATATTACATCTAACTGGTTTCAACTTCTGGTCTACATGTACATGGCTCCAGTACTTTTAGTGCTACAGCACCATTCGCTTCCTATTGCAAATGAATTTGTAACTCTTCTATGGTTCAAATGGAAATTCAGACTATCAGTAGTTAAGGGCCAGGGTCACCTGTCTGATATGTAATCTATCTACAGGGAGATGTCCTTCATGGGATTTAAGCATATTCACATCTCACTTTCCTAAGTTAGGCCCCTCAGAATCCAATAAAGCAAAGATCGATTGCAGTTAAGCATCCACCACAAGGAAAGATGGTATATACTTCAACATCATTAAAAGTCAAGTCACCGCTTAATCTTAATAAGAAAGCAAATATTGGATGTTCTTTTCAAACCATGAAGCAAATAGATAACATTACACCTCCAAAGGGTATCTTAGATAATCTGCACTATTAATATTTTCAGTCACAGCGTTCTTTTTATAACAAGGAGGCTGGGAATGAATCTCGGCTTGTTATACAGAGAACCTAAGAAAGCAAAATGAGCTTGCTGTAACATACATTTTATAGGAATGAGTGTCTGCTTCAGAGTTTTCTTATAAAAAAAAAGTTTGGTTGGTTTTTAAATTGTAAATCCTTTTTCTATAAAGAGGGACCACTTTCATTGCTCGGCATTACCGCCTGATGTAGTCGCTTCCTGACCCCCACTCCACATCTCAATCAGGCATCGGTTATTGGTTGAAGAGTTCACCACTGGTAGGAAACAGTTTAATAAACACGTCCTCCCTACCTGGTATACTTTCTACTGCATTTACTTGCCACTTGTAGACATTTAAATAGTAATTAATGCCTCAAGGAGCCATCAACTACATTCTCTTAGGGAAACAAATTTAAATCTTCTTCCAGCTTCCACAGATTGAAAGCTAAATCCATTCGCTGTTTTACATTTTGCCACTAGCTCTACAATTTGAGAATGTGTTTAATCTAGAAATCTCCCCCCCACCCCCCCAATTTGCCTTCATACCTACTGGAGTCACCACTGTTTGATGTTTTAGTGCTGACCAGCAGCCAGCTCTGCTCAAAGTAGGATGAATGCCTGCCTGGGCCCAAAATTAAGAAGAGACCAGCACACCTACGAAATCTATCACATGAGACTGGCAAACTCCTGATAGATGGGGGAGACTTGGGGCCAGAAGTTTAGTCAAGGGAGGCCAGTGTCTGGCAGAATCTTCGAATCAGCAGTATAACTCTCGGTAATCTGCAGCTGTATCCCCAGCAGTAGACGATCCGCTGTGGGATGATTGTCCCATGCCTGTGGAACAACTTGCCCCTGTTACAACGTCTTGAATCCTCTCAGAAAATAAAATGGTATTAAACCCCCATTTTTCAAACTTGCTTGTCCTCCTTGATTGCATCAGAGCTGCCATAATCTCTGTGTATTTCAACATAAGAATAGTCATACCACAGGGCCGCCAAGAGAGGGGGCAAAATTCCCCAGGCCTGGCCTCCAAGGGGGACCTGGCAATGGGGTCTGTTTCTCTCTCTTGCTCCTGTTGGGACCTGAGTAACTGCATTAATGTGATAATCTTACTGTACACCGCCTTGAGTGAATTCCTTCAAAAAGGCGGTAAATAAATCCTAATAAATAATAAATAAATAAAACAGACCCTGGCACCAGGCCCCCCCCCTTTGCAGGCCGGGGAGGAGCAGACGCACTGAGGCAGGAAGGTAGGGGGCAGGGGGTGATGGCGGCAGCAGCTGCATCCCCAGTAGAGGGGGGGGGGCCCGGGCCCAGCTCTGTCTCTTGGCAGCCCTGCCATACCAGGTCAGACCAATGGTCCATGTAGCCCAGTAATCTGTTTGCAACAGTGGCCAATCCAGGTCACAAGTACCTGGCAGAAATCCAAATAATAGCAACAACCCATGCTACCAATCCCAGGGAAAGCAGTAGCTTCCCCATGTCTGTCTCAAAAGCGGACTATTTTCCTCCAGGAACTTGTCCAAACCTTTTCTAAACCCAGATATACTAACTACTGTCACCACATTCCCCGTCAGTGAGTTCCAGAGCTTAACTATTCGCTGAGTGAAAATATATTTCTTCCCATTTGGGCAGTGCTTGGCCTGAGTGAGCTAGCTAAAAATATGTTTCGGCCTTTTACCTACCTTTCTCATCTCCCTTACCCTCTTTCCTTACTACATGCAGTCTCTTTTTTGTGTATATCCATTAACTTATGGATTAGTTTAACTTTTTAAAATTTATACCAATAGTAAAACTCTTAGTTTTGTTTTTTGGTACGTGGTATATCAAAATAAAGCCAAAACCTTTACTCCCTCTGCATGGAAGCTCCTCAAGCCCACCTTAATAATGGTTTATGGACTTTTTACAATGTAAAGCCTACATTTACTAATATGTGTTACTACAATTTAACAAATGTTATTTAACACGAGTCCCATTACTAAGCACACAACTGGCATGTATATACATTAATAAATCATGTTAATAAATATATAAAGTATAAAAGCCATAGAACGTTATTGAATGGACGAGGGAATATAGTATTTCTAGGATGGGCGGGATAAATTGCTTGTTCTTTTGACCGCTGTCGATGACAGGGTGCTGGGCTCGATGGACCCTTGGTCTGTCCCAGCATGGCGATGCTTATCTACTTATGTACTAAATAAATAAAGGAAATATCTAGTGTACCTGAATGTAACTCACCTTGAGCTACTACTGAAAAATGTGTGAGCAAAATTAAAATAGTAACATAGTAGATGACGGCAGAAAATGACCTGCACGGTCCATCCAGTCTGCCCAACAAGATAAACTCATATGTGCTACTTTTTGTGTATACCTTACCTTGATTTGTACCTGTCCTTTTCAGGGCACAGACCGTATAAGTCTGCCCAGCACTATCCCCGCCTCCCAACCACCAGCCCCGCCTCCCACCACCAGTTCTGGCACAGACCGTATAAGTCTGCCCAGCACTATCCCCGCCTCCCAACCACCAGCCCCGCCTCCCACCACCGGCTCTGGCACAGACCGTATAAGTCTGCCCAGCACCATCTCCACCTCCCGCCACCGGTTCTGCCACCCAATCTTGGCTAAGTTCCTTAGGATCCATTCCTTCTGAACAGGATTCCTTTATGTTTATCCCACGCATGTTTGAATTCCGTTACCGTTTTCGTTTCCACCACCTCCCGCGGGAGGGCATTCCAAGCATCCACTACTCTCTCCATGAAAAAATACTTCCTGACATTTTTCTTGAGTCTGCCCCACTTCAATAATAAATAAATATCTCAGTTCGTATTTGAGGCAATAGAGGGTGAAAATAACTTGCACCCCAGAATATCACATTTCTATTGATTGCGTTTTGTATTTTTTTTTTCTCCAATGAGAGTTTAGCTAACATACCACTACCATTTTGTAGAAGGTCGGCGTGGTCTTGTAACCACTCCGCCAGAACAATTTGCTGGATAATTATAGGTGGAACTTTTCTTTGAGGTTTCCTTCCTGCTCGTGGGGGCAATTGAAGACTTTAGGGAGAATCAGTTTCCTGAACATTCTTGCAAGGCAGAGCCTGTGAGCTGTGCATGAAATATGAATATATCAACAAGGAAAGATCAAGTGCCAAAACAAACAGTGAAATCAATGTGGTCTGAGTACACGTAATATCTTATAAAGATGACTCAGCTGCTGCTTTCAGCTTCCATGTGGAAAATTATAAACACTGTACCCTATAAGGTATATATCAATACACTCTCTGGTTGCTGAATGGCCCAATGTGGACCAAAGGATAAATATAGGAAAATAAAACACAGAGTGAACTCAGGAGACAGGAGGTATATAGTGTGTACAGACTCTGGTCATGAGTCTTAAAGTGTGCTTCCTATCCCTGAAGCCAGACACACAACGTGATTTCCATATTCCAAGGTTATTAAGCTATCGAAGCACTCAGGGATATCTACTGTGTTGTGCTCTGTTTTTCATTGTGTTGGTAATAAAGTTTGCTCCAGCAGTCCATTGCCCTGCCTTTTTTCTGATATTCTGTGACTCATTCTGCCACTGTCTCTTTATCTTAAGACTCCATGGGGAGACCAGAGGCCTGCCCCTCCTTCCTCCCTCACTCCCTTGGCTTCTCCTATCCCTGCCTGGCAGATGGTCCTGCAGGGAAGATGCAGGACCCACCAAGTTCTAAAAATCTGAAAGCAAAGGTTATGTTTAAGCAGTCAGTGGCCGTGATCTGCTTTGAAAATTTGTACTTCCTTTGTGCTCTTTGTAGAAATAACCCTCAAATCCTGCTGAACAGAAGCAAGTATTTAAGCTGGCATTACTTATCAGCTTCAAATGCTTGTTTCCAAAAACTGAATTCATTTTGCCTGGAGGCCTACTCTATTTTGACAGCATGAGTGACAAATAAACTGTAATGATTCTTCCCTCGTAAAGGGTCTGGTTTGATTATGTTATTCTTCAAAGTTCACTGCCGTATGAAGGGGTCTTCGTGTGATTCCCAGGACAGGTCTTCCATTCTGAGGGCCACCAGAGCTACGGAATGATGCTGTGAAGGCAATGCTCATAGATTCTGGGGACCAGGGAGTCCTAGTCATTGCACAAGCCTCACACAATGGCTACGTTTAGGGTCCATGATTGTAGGGTTTTCAAAGGAAACCCTGTTGCATGGTCCCCCCCCCCCCCCCCCCCCCCATCAAGGACTGGAACTGCAACGGCTGCAAAAATATGAATTTAGAAGGGCTCTAAAATAGGACCAAAAAAAACCACATGGAGTTGTGAATGAAGTCTTCATGGTGTCATATCCCATGATCCAGTCAAATGAACTGGAAGCCCAAAAGAACAGGAAGAGGTAATATCTCACTATACAGAAATGAGGTATCCACAACTCTACTGATTCTGAGAATGGATGAATAGAGCCTTCCACATGCCAATGAACTCTGAAGAATAACAATCAAAAACAGATAGTAACATAGTAAATGACGGCAGATAAACTCATTTTACATGGTATGTAATACTTTATATGTATATCCGAGTTTGATTTGTCCTTGCCTTTCTCAGGGCACAGACCGTAGAAGTCCGCCCTGCACCGGTTTTATTCTCCAAATACCAGCGTCACCACCCAATGTCCGCTAAGATTCCATAGATCTATTCCGTCTAAACAGCATTCCTTTGTGTTTATCCCACGCATGTTTGAATTTCATTACCGTTTTCATCTCCCCCACCTCCCGCGGGAGGGCATTCCATGTATTCACCACCCTCTCCGTGAAAAAATACTTCCTGACATTACTCCTGAGTTTGTCCCCCTTCAACCTCATTTCATGTCCTCTAGTTCTACCACCTTCCCGTCTCCGGAAAATGTTTCTATGCGGATTAATACCTTTCAAATATTTGAACGTCTGTATCATGTCACCCCTGTTTCTCCTTTCCTCCAAGGTATACACGTTCAGGTCGGCAAGTCTCTCCTCATACGGTTTGCAACGCAAATCCCATACCATTTTCGTAGCTTTTCTTTGCACCGCTTCCAGTCTTTTTACATATTTAACCAGATACGGCCTCCAAAACTGAACACAATATTCCAATAAGGTGATTCTCAAGAAAGAGAGATTTGATCATCTTACCCACTTCCTGAAAGATCTCCACTGGCCACCTGTGACCCTTTGGGTACAGTTTTAAATCTTCTCAATCGTTTTTAAATGTTTGCATAATATCTGATGAGTTTATTGAAGTTCCTTTAACCTGTGCACCTGTTATGATCTTTACTATGTGAGATCCTTGTATTTGTTTAGTTGTTACTATATGGTGTGCGTTTTGGTGTTGTTCCCTTGTATTGTGCTCCATTGTGTTGTGGAATTCTCTCCCTACACAGGAAAAAGAAGAAACTTAGTAGTTAAAATTCTGCAAATGAGAGAAATCCTGGTTGTTTGGTACAGCATTTAATTAGCCAGTACGACTGTATTAGAATATTATTTTATGAAATGGGGGTGGTTTACTGATCCTGTTTTTATTACATAATTGTATGAGAAGTGTGTGGTTTCTCATAATCCACTTTAGATCCTGACTAATCCACTTTAGATCCTGTGAGTCAGGAGTGGAATATGAGGTTTTAACAATAAATAGAACTTCAAAGTGAAACAGGAGATAATTTTGCTCCTGACAGCTGATATGGATTGCTATTTAATTGAGCCAACTGCTTCCGATTCATTTTTGAAGACTGGTTGACACAAACCCGCTTTTTCATGCATGAGTTTATGGTTCTCGCTTTCCCTAGGGGAATTAGAAACTACAAGTCCCTACATGCAATGGAGTAAAACCAGGACCGAATTAGGCTGTTCTGAACACAGTGCACTGTACTAGTTGCCTTGTCTGTAATACTGAAATCAGGAAGACATTTTCTACAAGTCCACTAGAAAAAATTAATAAGCATGGGGAGCACCAAATTCTCCTTTTTTATTTCCATTGCTGCAAATGCAAGATTTGTAATACTTAAATCAACTGGATTATGAATGTTTCTGAAAGATGTGAATCATGCTACAGTCGAGGTCTTGACGACTTGTGCTATCATTTTTAACTTTCAAACATGTGCTAATTCAACCATTTTAAATTTATCAATATTGTGCAACAAAAACAGAAAGAGAGCATGTCAGTGAGAAGAGAAGTCTGCCAAGGCAGCTCCCCTCTTAGTTCCAGGCAGATGAGCAGCTGAAGACCACGAACAATGGTCTTCATTCTCCCAGCTGCAAGTAGGTGACAGGAGTCTCACAGAGGGAAAAGACAGCAGTAGAAGGACCTGAGGAGGGTAATTGCTAACCATAAATCATTCTCCAGAAAAGCAACAGAGCCTTCAGTGCCTAGGGCAAGTCAACTGAACTGGGAAGGAGAAGTCCTCTCACTTTGGCCCGGTTTTAATTAACTCCCCAGAAAGAACAACAAAAAAAAAGACTTCTTATTTCAATTAAGGTTGAAATCAATTGAAATCAAGATGTTATGAACTGAGGGCTGCAGACCAGGCTCTCCTCATCAGCTTGTGGCCAGTGGTAATTTGAGCAGTGCTCAGGATGTTTCAGCCACAGACAAGGAGTCCGATCCTTTGTGCTTTCTGCATTGCTTCAAAAATTGGTTTCGGATTCTAGAATGACAGTAAGGATGTGCGAACTTTCACTACCAGCCTGAAGGTTAAGAGAACCCAGATCACAATAGAGAGAATGGGTTATTTTGTTTTTCTCACTTTATTTGATTGGTCTGTGTATAAGACCAATAAAGAATGATGCTTTATACTAGGAGGGTGATTCTAGAAAGGGGCAGTAGAGGAGTGTGGTAGCCATGTTAGTCCACTCTTAAGGTTATCAATAGAAATCAAACAAAATAAAACATGGAAAAGAAAATAAGATGATACCTTTTTTATTGGACATAACTTAATACATTTCTTGATTAGCTTTCAAAGGTTGCCCTTCTTCGTCAGATCGGAAATAAGCAAATGTGCTAGCTGACAGTGTATATAAGTGAAAACATTCAAGCATCACTATGATAGTCTGACAGGGTAGGAGGATGGGGGTGGGTGGGAGGTATGCATGGGGACATCAAAGCATATCATTGATATTCTAACAGGATGGGTGTGGATAGGTGAGGGGAGGGTGATCAACAGAGACATACAGCTTTATGGTTTATAATGGGCTAGGAACCCCAGATCCTTGTTAAGTCCTTTCTGTTGGGTGTTAAAATATTCAATCATTCTGACTTCAAAGGTCTTACGTTCTTGTATGGTTTTAAATTTACCTTTCAGGATTCTCACTGTGAAGTCACTGGTACAGTGTCCTGGTCCTGTAAAATGCTGACCAACAGGGGTGGGAACCCTACTGGCACCAGTATTGTTCATGTGATGTCTATGTAAATTGAATCTTGTCTTAAGCATCTGGCCTGTTTCTCCAATATAGCATCCTTCATTACATTTTTTACACTGAATGATATATACCACATTGGAAGATGAGCAAGTGAAAGATTCCTTTATGTTGAATATCTTTCCTTTGTGGATGACTGTGGGGTCCTGTGAAATATTTTGGCATAGTTTGCAACTGGATAAATTACAGGGAAGTGTGCCCTCTCCTACTGTCATCCCTTTTACCTGTCATATCCTCAATCTCTCACTGTCCACTGCAACTGTTCCTGATGCCTTCAAACATGCTGTAGTCACACCACTCCTTAAAAAACCTTCATTGGACTCTACCTTTCCTTCCAATTATCGCCCCATCTCCCTCCTCCCTTTCCTATCCAAGATACTTGAACATGCTGTTCACTGCCGTTGCCTTGACTTTCTTTCATCTCAAGCTATTCTTGATCCACTTCAATCTGCTTTTCGCCCCCTTCATTCAACTGAAACAGCGCTTGCTAAAGTCTCCAATGATCTGTTCCTGGCCAGATCCAAAGGTCTATATTCTATCCTCATCCTTCTCGATCTATCTGCTGCTTTTGCCACTGTTGGTCACAGCCTACTCCTTGATACTCTGTCCTCACTTGGATTTCAGGGCTCTGTTCTTTCCTGGTTTTCTTCTTATCTCTCCCAGCATACCTTTAGTGTATACTCTAGTGGATCCTCCTCTACTTCTATCCCACTGTCAGTTGGTGTACCTCAGGGATCTGTCCTGGGACCTCTTCTTTTCTCCATCTATATTTCTTCCCTTGGTACTTTGATCTCATCCCATGGTATTCAGTATCATCTTTACGCTGATGACTCCCAGATCTACCGCTCCACACCAGAAATCTCAGCCGAACTCCAGGCCAAAGTATCAGCCTGCCTGTCTAACGTTGCTACCTGGATGTCTCAGCGCCATCTGAAACTACACATAACCAAGACTGAGCTTCTTATCTTTCCTCCTAAACCAACCTCTCTTCCTCCCCCATTCTCTATTTCTGTGGATAACACTCTCATCCTTCCTGTCTCATCAGCTCGTAACCTTGGGGGTCATCTTCGACTCCTCCCTCTCCTTCTCTGCACATATTCAGCAGACTGCTAAAACCTGTCGTTTCTTTCTCTATAATATCACCAAAATTTGCCCTTTCCTTTCTGAGCACACTACCAGAACCCTCATCCACATTCTCATCACCTCTCGCTTAGACTATTGCAACTTGATTCTCACAGGTCTCCCACTTAGCCATCTCTCCCCTCTTCAATTTGTTCAAACTTCTGCTGCACAACTAATATTCTGCCAATTAATATTAACCCTCTCCTCAAGTCACTTCACTGGCTTCCTATCCGTTTCCGCATACAGTTCAAACTCCTCTTATTGACCTATAAGTGCATTCACTCTACAGCTCCTCAGTACCTCAGTAGAAGAGACCATGGGGGTTCTCCAGGAGATGAGTGGGAGGAGGATGGTAAGTGAGAGGAGAGTAGATCTGTATTAATAGGGAGTGGGTGAAAGAGAAGGGAATAGGAGGCCAGGGAAGGAGTGAGACAGGAGATGAAAAGTTAATAGGTACTGGCAAGTAAAATGAAGGTGGAGGACTGAAGAGTGAGAAGGTGAAATTTGAGGGGAAAGACAGAAAAGATAGAAAGAGGAAATATATCAGAGACAGATGTATTGAAGGAATAGAAAAAGATACAAGGAAAGTAGAGAAAGGACAAATGGACTGCACTCGCTGGAAAGAGAGCAGAAGATAGACAGGAAAACAGAAAAGAAGAAACTGGGACCAAACTGCTTGGAAAAATAAAGCACCCAGACAACAAAGGTAGAAAAAAGTGTTTTATTTGAATTTATTAGGTGGAATATGTTAGCTTTGGGAAATGTGCATCATGGATGTCTTTGCACATTTATTTTCAGTACAAGTGGAAATGCATTTCTGTTTTTATTTCTCCTATGTTGTGGGACACGCCCAGTTTGACTTCTTAGGGTTTTTTTGTCTTCATATTTCTAATTTGTGATCCCGTGTTCTGTATTTGGTGTGTGACCGAGGTGTGGTATTCTGTTGGCAAGTAGTTGCTACGTAGAACTCTTTAGCAGTCCCACTTGTTATGTTTTATCAATGGTAGGTGTGTTGATATTCTAGGGCCCTGTGTAATATTTGTAGTGCTGCCTGTCCTTAAGTAGGGGTTCTTTTGTTTATATTTAAATCTTTTTATTGCAATTTTAAAAAAGAATTCAATGAAACAAACGAAAATCAACTGAACAGTCAAACAGAATGGGGGGGGGGCAGAGTTCTTGTTGTTTAAATCATAGGAATCAGTGCTACTGTTGTGTCGTAGATTTGCTACATTTATGTTGAGTTAGGAGTTTTTTCAGGTTTTGTGTTATTTCACAATATGCCTGGTAGTGGAGAGATGTATTTAGCTATTCTCCTACAGAAGTACACAGATATGGAATGGGTTACCCCAGCCCTAAAAACTATGGACAATCTAAGCAACTTTCGCAAATCTCTGAAGACACATCTCTTCAATAGAGCCTACAAAAAGAACCCTTAAAGACACAAATCACCTCCTAAACTATACTATCTAACACCATCTTCTCTAATTCCTAATCCATCTTCTGCATACTATTGATTGTATCCAATATCCTGTCATGACTTTGTCATAACAACACTCTGTAAGCCACATTGAGCCTGCAAATAGGTGGGAAAATGTGGGGTACAAATGCAATAAATAATAATAATAAATAATTACTGAGAAATTTGAGAATTGGAAATTAAAAAACAAAATTTGTATGGTAACTTCCATGGATAGACAGTGTTTTGTGGATGCAGAGCATGTGTACATTTAAATCTTAGTGGACATTGGGTGGTGAAATCTTAGTGGACATTGGGTGGCGACACCGTTATTTGGAGAATAAAACCAATGCAGGGCGGACTTCTACGGTCTGTGCCCTGAGAAAGGCAGGGACAAATCAAACTCGGATATGCATATAAAGTATTAAATACCATGTAAATTGAGTTTATCTTGATGGGCAAACTGGATGGACCGTTCAGGTCTTTATCTGCCGTTATTTACTATACAAGAACTGACATACTGTATCAGACCAAAGGTCCATGAGGATCATGAAATCAGTGCGTCACAGATGTGGGCATCATCCATCAAGAGGGTCCTGACTGAATAAAGGTTGAGAACCACTGCCTTAGAGAGACAGTGAGAATATGATACAGACCATTACATACTTGAAGAGAATTACTGAACAAACGAGGCTTTCCAAAATTAGGAGAAAAACTCTAGAACTAGAGGTCATGATATTAAGCTAGAGGAAGGCAGAGTCAAAACCAACATTAAGAAATATAGTTTCACAGAAAGGTCAGTGGATGCCTGGAAGGTCCTCCCCAAAAAAGTGATGGAGGCAAAAATGATGCTGAAATTCTAAAGGCCTGGGATACAGACAAGGTTACAAGCAACGGAAGAAAAAATAGATAATAAAGTATGTGTGTAGGAGGGGGAGGGGGAAGACTTTTTTTTTAGATATGTTAGTGACTGTACATCACATTGCAATTATCTGCATTTAATTTCATCTGACATTTAGATGCTGAATTCCCCAGTCTAGCAAAGCCTTTTTGCAGCTTCTCAGTCTGCTCGTGTTTTAACAACTTTGAATAATTTTGTATCATCTGCAAATCTGATCACCTCAGTCATTGTTCCCTTTTCCAGATCATTTATGTAAATGTCATGCAGCACCAGTCCCAATACAGATCCCTAAGGCACTCTACTATTTACCTCTCTGTACTCTGTTTCCTGTCTTTTAACCAGTTGCCAATCCACAGTAGAACATTACCTCCTATCTCATGACTTACTGTATGTATTTCTTATTTACACTTACATACCACTTACCAAAGTCACACACAGGGATCAAAACAAAAAGAAATGACAAAATAACAAGTAAATATGTATTATGTAAAACACAACTTAGCAACAATCAAATATCCACATTTCCTGGGGAATTTTCATAAGGGTTTTGTTAAATATCTTCTGAGAATCCGGATACACTATACAAACCAACTTGTCTTACATGCAGTTTAATGTACACCATCAAACAATTCAAATAGATTGATAAAACAAGATGTCCCTTTGCTCAATCCATGATAGCTCTTCCCCTTTAAGTCATATCTAGCCACATGATGAAAATTTTTGTTCTCCAAAATATCTCCTACCATTTTTGTATGGCATCAATATCAGACTCACTGGTCTATAGTTTCCCAGATAACCCATGAAGTCCTTCAAAAAACACTGGTATAATATTGGCTACCATCTAGTCTTCAAGCATAATAGCAGATTAATGATAGGTTACTGCAGTGGATTCCAAATCTGGTCCTAGAGGCACCCCAGCCAGTCAAGTTTTCAGGATGCCCACAGTCCATGCAAATCTCTCTTATGAATATTCATTGTGGGTATCCTGAAAACTTGACTGGCTGGGATGCCTCCAAGGCCAGGTTTGGGAACCACTGGGTTACTAATTGCCACTAATCAGTTTGCAAGTTTATATCTGCGTTCTTTTAGAATTCTTATGTAAATACCATCAGGCCTTGGTGATTTGTTAATCTTTAGTTTTGTAAAATTGCTCTATTACATCTTCCAGTTTCTTAATAATTTGCTTCTGTTCCTCTGAATCATCCCCTTGAAAGATCATTTATGGACTGGATATGTCCCCAACATCCTCCTCAATAAAATGCAAATAAAGAATTTATTTCTTTTTTTCTACTTAGACCTCGTCCTCCATGCATGCAGCTTGTACCTGCTGATACTGACTCCCTCATAGACTTCTTGCTTTTGATATACTTGAAAATTGTTTTTTATAATTTATTTACCTTTATGAAAAGTTTGTTTTCAAATTATTTCTTTTGGTGTCTAATGAATGTTTAGCACCTAACTTGCCAGAGCTTATGTTCAGGCCTGGAATTGTCCATAGGCTATACCATTCCACTAGCACCATTAACAAGATGATAGGACAGTCCTACCATACATCTGCAAATTGTTCCACACTCAGTAGATCTCCAGCTGATGGCTGAGACAGGCACAGAACTGCCTGCCAATGGACTGACATAGTGAGAAGGACCCTCAGGCAGCTTACGACAGTGAAAATGTACCCTATCTGCATGTCTTGCAAACAATGTATCAGTCCATCATTAGGGTACTGTGCGGGCTGATGGATTTCCTGATGCAGATTGTGAAACATGATGTAAATATGATGTCATGTCAGTTATTCTACAGCATTTTTAATTAGTTTCAAGATGAGGTAATTAATGAAAATCTTTTCTTTAGTTTTGTTTTGTTTATACACCATTATATGGTCTAGTGAGGAAATGTTAACAGTGAATTGTGTTTGACTGTGTCACTGCAGGGTTATTGTTGGGGTTTTTTCACTTTTCTTTTTTGATGTTCATCAAACTTTTATGGAGATGGTATATTTTCATAAGATTTGATTTTTCTACACAATGAATTGATTTTGTTTCAGGTTTCAGCCTATTTAAAATAGGCATAAAATAAGTGTTTTTTGACTTGAAATTACCCCCCCCCCCCCAATATGGGAAAATGCTTAGTGAATAAGCAGTGCCCAAGTCAGAATGTGTATATGGGAGAGAGAGGTGTGAACTGGGTCACAGATCATCATCATAACAGAATTCTTTACATTATGTAAAGAAGAGAAATGACAATACTTTAACCCACTTGCAGAACATTTCCTGTAGTTAAGCTTCAGAGTTATGACCCATGGGACATTCCCTAGAATCCAGGTAATTTTCCTCAAGAAACACATATCTCATTTCATTATTTCATTACACCTATAATTAATTTGTTACTGCCTCTTGGGTGGGTTCACACGGAGCACAGGCCTGCTCTTGGCCATGCTAATTATTGTCCTCACAAAGCTAAAGGTACCTCTAATAATAGCCTATTTCACAGTTTTGTGCTTTCAATTCCTTATCTTATTAAACCTCCAGTGACACTGCCAGAGACATCCTTTACATTTTCCACCCTTGCAACAGAGCAAGACTTGGGATTCATTTCCAGTTCTTTGACAGCGCCGACCCCCATGATGCACTGTTTCCCTTACAGAGTCATCTCACAATTTTCTGCCCTTAGTTAAAAATGAAGCGTCAGACAATCCCCTACCCCAACCGCCACCCCTGTTGTGTAGATGTGCAACATTCTTAGCACCAGTGCATATTTTCTAGCAAAAAAGGTGCTGGTACTCAAATGCCAAGCCACCCTTCAGGGGTGGGAGTGATCACTGATGGACCCAACCCACAATAGCCAGGCCCCCTGCAACCAGTAACAGAACCTATGATAAGGCAGAATTGTTGTGTGGAGCCTGAGCTCTTTCATTAAAACTTGGAGACCATGGGTCGATTTTAGCAGACAATGGAAAAGGTGCCAGTACTCAGTACCCCCAAGTACCCCCTCAAAAAAAGCCCTGCTTAGCACTATTTGGTGCTAGTTTGGTTGAAAGCAATCCCAGGTGGAGCCCCCTTTGCCCCTATTCTTTGAAGAACTGGAGGGCCCTTTTACTAATCCGCGTAGGCGCCTACGCATGTCCAATGCGCATTAAACTGGAACTACCACCTGGCTACCGCATGCCATGGGCGGTAATTCCATTGTTTGTTTGTTTGTTTAATTTTTTATTTACGACTTTTTCAATTACATTCATGCAATGTATGAAACATAGAAAATCTTTCCAAGATTCAAAAAAATAAGAAGAAAAATACCATGAAATTCTTTGTCCACAGGTCCAAGTACTAGGAAATAACACTCGTAAACACTGAGTTACATATAATATTATAGTAATCATTGGAGTGGAAGGAGTTCGAGAATACACAGCCAAGTAGCGTAAATGCAATCAGGAATGTCCCCAACTTATTCTTTACTAACTGTAAGTTTCAATAAGTTCCCAGATTCAAGGAAAACACATATATAGAAGAATTTAAAGAGACAATACATCTACAAGGAAATTTAAGGAGGAAAGTCCCTCCTAATTTAAGATCTCTTGGTTTTAATGCCAAGAATTCTTTCCTTCTTTTTTGGGTGTCTCTTGATAAGTCCGGAAAAATCTGGATTTTAGATCCTAGGAATAAGGCATTAATGTGGCGGAAATACAATCTAAATATATTAGCTAATTCCATTGTTGACGCGCATCCAAAGAACGCAATAGAAAATATTTTCTATTTTCTACCACGTGGTGCTTACCCGGCGGTAATCGGCAGTGTAGGGCGCTGATGATTACTGCTCGGTTAATGCATGAGACCTTACTGCTAAGTCAATGCATGGCAGTAAGGTCTCAGGCCGAAAATAGACGCACACTGGTTTTAATTTTGCCACATGTCCATTTTCAGCCACACAAAAAAAAGGCGCGCTGAAAAATGGACCTGCATGTGTCCCAAACACTCGCCTACACCAGCACAGGCCATTTTTCAGCACGCCTTCGTAAAGGGCCCCTCATTTAAATGAAACGTTCTTGAAACCTAAACTGTGGTTAAGGCAGCGAGAAACAAAACTCATACATAGTAACATAGTAACATAGTAGATGACGGCAGAAAAAGACCTGCATGGTCCATCTAGTCTGCCCAAGACAAACTCATATGTGTATACCTTACCTTGAATTTGTACCTGTCCTTTTCAGGGCACAGACCATATAAGTCTGCCCAGCAGTATTTCCCGCCTCCCAACCACCAGTCCCGCCTCCCATCAGCGGCTCTGGTACAGACCGTATAAGTCTGCCCTCCCCTATCCTCTCCTCCCAACCACCACCCCCTCTTCCCCCCAACTGCTCCGCCACTCAATTTCAGCTAAGCTTCTGAGGATCCATTCCTTCTGCACAGGATTCCTCTATGCATATCCCACGCATGTTTGAACTCCGTTACCGTTTTCATCTCCACCACCTCCCGCGGGAGGGCATTCCAAGCGTCCACCACCCTCTCCGTGAAAAAATACTTCCTGACATCTTTCCTGAGTCTGCCCCCCTTCAATCTCATTTCATGTCCTCTCGTTCTACCGCCTTCCCATCTCTGGAAAAGATTCGTTTGCGGATTAATACCTTTCAAATATTTGAACGTCTGTATCATATCACCCCTGTTCCTCCTTTCCTCCAGGGTGTACATGTTCAGGTCAGCAAGCCTCTCTTCATGCATTCGGATACCAGACTTCTTATTTTCCCTGTTCCATAGGCAGCTGGAACTGGGGACACTGAAGAGCGAGTATGAAGTGTATTTTTAAAGCAAGGGAGCCACTTAAATTTATCGATCCATCAAGCTTCCTGTTTCTTAGCCCTTCCTTCCTGTTAAGAGTATTATTCTTTAGTCGTCATCCTCTTCTATCATATTCCATGTCTGATCATTTTCTTATTTGCCCAATATTTGAAGGATTCTTGAGTATGTAGCAGGAATATTGACTGCTGTTTGTTGATTGGAATATTTTGGGACCCCCCTACTCTACTTTATATTGTGATCTGTCTTGATTGCTTGATTGTTGTGTGTTGATTGTAATTCTAGGAGATTTACCCTATTTCTAGGATAAGCAGTGTAAAATCTGTTTTGCTGTTCTGGGATCTTGCCAGGTACTTGTGACCTGGATTGGCCGCTGTTGGAAACAGGAAACTGGGCTTGATGGACCATTGGTCTGTCCCACTATGGCAACTCTTATGTTCTTAAGTTTTTTAAAGCACTTGTTTCTCTGCTTAAAATGCTGTTTTACACAGAAAAAAAAATCACTCCTAAAATATCTCACCAGGGAACACTCGATGTTGCTTAATGGTTATGTGATTTTAAAAAAATGTTCCATAGGTTTAAAGAACTTGCTGACTTGGCTCTTCACCTGCAATACCTCGTAGCACAGTAACTAATTCTAACCTTACACAAAAAGGCGAATTTTAAAACCTTTTAGAATTCTGAGGTGGTTGGAGGATAAACACTTCCGTTTCTTCAATTTTCATCTCTTCTGTAGCACAAATAGCTCTTTCGCTGCATGCAGTGCTACCAAGCGCTCTCTCACTAAGATAACTGCATGCATCCTGTCGGAGAATAAACCGTAGCAGATAATTCACTGCGTGATACTCTCTCCCTTAGGAGTTGGTTATTGAACGGATGTGTCAGGTTGCCTGGAGTAACTCACCCCTTAAACCCCCCCCCCCCCCCCCCCCCCCCGGTTATGTTCTCAGACAATTTTACTAGAAGAAATCAGACTTATCAGTCTATGAAATGAGAGGGAAATGATTAATTTTCACATGTAGAATATAGGGCCTGATTTCCTTTTTTTAAAAGAACGTTATATTCAGCAACAATAAACACAAATATAAACTTGTTAAAGCAAAACAGAGATAGGAATAAATTTACTGAGGAATTAGAGCCCTTTTACTAAGCTGTGGTAAAAATTAATGCTTGCTTAGCACAGGTTATGAAGCAATACCGCTGGGCACACGCAGGCATTCCGAAGTACTTTTGCGATCTGCATGCTGGGGGCAGGGCCGCCGAGAGGGGGGACGGGGGGGGAACTCCCCGGGCCTCCAAGTGGGGGCCCGGCACCAGGGTCAGGCCGCTGGCGCTGCAGTCCCCGGTCTCACCTGCCTGCCTCCTAGGCTCCGGGCCCCCTTCATTCGAAGCGGCAGTCGCAGATCGCGTCTCTTCTGGTCTTCCCTCCCTGTGTCCCGCCCTCGTGGAAACCGGAAGTTACATCAGACGAGGGTGGGACACAGGGAGGGAAGGCCAGAAGAGATGCGATCTGCAAGTGCTGCTTCGAATGAAGGGGGCCCAGAGCCGTGGAGGCAGGCAGGTGAGACCGCAGACTGCAGCGGCAGCGGCGGGGGGGGAGGAGACAGGGCAGTGGGGGGGGGGGGGGGGCGGAGGCGGGGCGGCCTTGCTCCGGGCCTGGCCTAGTCTCTCGGCGGCCCTGCCTGAGGGTGTATCTGGGGGCAGAGTAGGCACGTACTATGCTAATTGGTTAGCACAGCTACCTCACCGTTCTCTAAACGATTAGCGTGTGGTTAGCACTTGAGCCCTTACTGCCTAGAAAATAGGTGTCAGTGAGAGCTCACACGCTAATGGCCATGTGGTAATGGGGAAATTAGTGTGTGGCCATTAATGGGAATAATGGAAAATAGGACCATTTTACCACCATGCTAAAAGTGGCCTCAGCGCAAGGGAAAGTCCCGTGCTGGGAATAGCGCAGGTCACTTTTTAGTGCTACTTAGTAAAACGGACCCTCAATGAATCAAACATTTACTCTTCCTTTGACCACTATAAAAAAGAGGGGGGGCTGAAAAGATAAGGAGATCTTAAAGAAGAAAAAATATATACAATTATGAAATAAGGCTTCACATGATTATACCCCACCAATATTACAATACCAACCAAAATAGTCCCTTATGATAACTTCTTCAAATCTAGGAATGCTCTGTACGCAGGGGCGTAGCCAGACCTCAGCGGGAGGGGGGTCCAGAGCCCAAGGTGAGGGGGGCACAGTTTAGCCCACCTCCCCCAGTCGCCAACCCCCCCCCCCCCCGCCACTTTCAACCCCCCCCCCCCTCCCGCCGCCAACCCTCCCCCGTCGCCACCGCCACCAGGTGCCTTTGCTGACTGGGGTCCCCAACCCCCCGCCAGCCGAGGTCTTCTTCAGTACCGATCACCGGCGCCTTTTCTGATCCGTTTCTGTGAGTCCTGACTCCTGACATCCTGCATGGATGTCCTGCACGTTACGTGCACGCAGCACATCAGGAGTCACTCAGGACTCACAGAAACAGATCAGCGAAGTCGCCGGAGACTGGCACTGAAGAAAACTTCAGCTGGCAGGGGTTGGGGACCCCCGCCAGCAAACGTACTTGGCGGCGGCGGCGGCAGCAGGGGAGGGTCGGCGGTGGCAGGGGGGTCAAAAGTAGAGGGGGCCAGGGTTAAATCTGTGGGGGCCCATGCCCCTGTGGCCCCACCTAGCTACGCCCCGGCTCTGTAGGGCCTGATTTTCAAAGCTAGCTATCTGGGATGTAGCATGTTTTACCGGATAACTAAGACTCACCAGTCCCAGTCAGAGATTTTCAGTGCCATAAGCTGGATAATCGTTTCTGGCTGCCTAGGCACAATCTGTGCTGCGGTGCTAAGGCGGAACTAGAATTTATCCAGCTGATATTCAGCTGTCCTAACTTGTCCAGATAAATATCTGGACACTGGTGCTGAATATCAATGGCATGCAGAACTTCTGGTGGCTGCCCTATGCCTGGAAATTCAGCACCGGCAACTGGGTCTGGCTTAGTGCTGGATATACATAGTAACATAGAGGGGGATAATCGAACAGGGACGCCCATCTCTAAAGACAGCCCTGTAAAGGGGCGGGGCAACCCATATTATCGAAACAAGATGGACGTCCATCTTTCGTTTCGATAATACGGTCGGGGACGCCCAAATCATGAAATTTAGGTTGACCTTAGAGATGGTTTTCCCCGGTTTTTGGCGATAATGGAAAGCGAGGACACCCATCTCAGAAATGACCAAATCCAAACCATTTGGTTGAGGGAGGAGTCAGCATTTGTAGTGCACTGGTCCCACTAACTGAATGGAAAAAGCCCTTCCCTTACCGATCTGGAAAGGAATGGGCATGCATGAAGGAAATTGCGTGCAAATGAGCTGCTTGCTGTTAGCTCATTTGCACACGATTTCCTTCCTGAGGAGAAGAAGCGACGTCCAAAATGTGGATGTTTGTGAGAAGGACATCCATGCCTGTAATGTCTCCAACACTCCCATTATTTATTTGGATTACATGTAGCAGTAGTGGGATTTGAACCAGCCATCTCTAGAGTGCAAGACCAGTGTTCAGTTAATAGGCCACTCTTCCATTCTACTCCACTCCCTTGAAATTTGGCCATCCCTGTGGGGGGGGGGGCAGTTGAGGACATCCAAAATGTCTGAAAGAAGGACATCCACGCCTTCGTTATGCCTCCGCTGACACACACATACCTCCCCCCCCCCCCCAGGGACCTGCATACTGCCCCCCCCCCCCCCCCCACAGGGATGACCAAATTTCAAGGGAGTGGTGTGGAGTGGAAGAGTGGCCTAGTGGTTAGAGCACTATTCTTGCAATCCAGAGGTGGCTGGTTCAAATCCTACTGTTCGTACTTGTGATACAAAATTCAAATAAACAAATAAAAAGAGTGTTAGAGGCATAGCAAAAGCATGGATGTCCTTCTCACAGAAACATCCACATTTTGGACGTCCTCAACTGCAGGGATGGAGGCATAGCGAAGGACATACTCTAAAAAAAGACAAAAGTTTTTGAAGTTGTTTTTTTTCGGGGTGGGAGGTGGTTACTGACTCCTGGGGAGTCAGGGGAGGTCATCCCCGATTTCCTCCGGTGGTCATCTGGTCAGTTCAGGCATCTTTTTGAGGCTTGGTCGCAAGAAAAAATGGACCAAGTAAAGTCGGCCAAGTGCTCATCAGGGACACCCTTCTTTTTTCCATTATCAGCGAAGGACGCCCATCTCTTAAGCACGCCCCAGTCCCGCCTTCACTACACTGCCGACACACCCCCATGAACTTTGGTCATCCCTGCAACGGAAAGCAGTTGAGGATGCCCAAAATCGGCTTTGGATTATGCCGATTTAGGCGACCCTGAGAGAAGGACGCCCATCTCCCGATTTGTGTCGGAAGATGGGCGCCCTTCTCTTTCGAAAATAAGCCTGTTGGTGTCCAAATCCCATGCTGTGCAATTCAAAAGGGGGCATGGCCATGGGAGGCTATGGATGTCAGGGGTGTTCCAAAATACTGAGAGCACTGTTACAAAATAACAGGTCAACACATCCAACTTGGATGCCATCATCTACATCAGGTTTCAGCAGGTATAAGTCTGCTGCCAAAGTTAGGGTGTGGGAATCACACTAAGCATGATTCTATAAAGGGCGCACATTTTTGGAAATAGTGCGCACTAAATGTAAGGAGGGTTCACTTTTTTCCTGATAGGGTATGCACGCTCGCACAAATTTGAGTATCTGCAATAATTTGTGTGGTGATTCCACCATTGGGAAAGAGTGCACCCTCTTTCCATAGATTCTATATATGATGCCCAAAATATCAGCACTGAAAAAAGCGCTACTCTATACGCTGTGCTTAAAGTTAGGCGTGATTTAATGAATAGCACATATGCCCGGAAATTGCTCCTAACTTTAGGCATGGTCATTTGCACCAAAAACATGGTGCAAATATACATGCCTTTACCAAGCTGTGGTAGAGCTACAGCAGACTTGGCATGTGGCAAATCAGCTCTACCGCGGGTTACCGTGGGAGCCTGGCAGTAGTGCCGACTCCCACCACACTGCATTTCCAGCGCCAAAATGTTGTTTTTTTATCTCTTTACTGTTGGGTTAGTGAGGGAGCCCTTGCCGCCTCCTTACATAGGAAGTGGTAAGGGCTCCCCCTGGAAAAGGCCACACAGCAAGTGTTACACTAACCACATCACCATTTCCATTTTTAAAGTCCTTTTACCAGAGGTGAAAGGAGATCTTGACGCACAGCAAACTCGCTGTCAGACTTGTGAGTTCTTGTACCAAGTAGAGCGCTGCTGAGCCCGGTACTCGGACCAGGTTCTGCTTGGTAGTCGGACAACCCCGGGTTTCACCTGCGCTGACCGCCGTTCCCCAGAGGTTGAGCCCCTAGGTGCAGGCGGTCTGCAGGACTTACGAGACGGAGCTGGAAGCGGGGTGGTGAACGTATCATCCAGGCAGGCAGCAGGCAAGAGAGTGATCCAGGTACAGGCAATGTCAATAGGCAAACAACAGGCAAGCGAGTAGTCCAGGCACAGGTAAAGTCAGAAGGCAGGCAGCAGGTCAAGGGGGTAACCCAGGTACAGGCAAAGTCAATAATGAGGGACAAGTAGATAAGAAGCAAACTACTGAGCAAATAACACCTACCAAAGTAGAAGCCCAAGCATGGAGTCCAGGGAGAGCTCAGCTGATAAAGTGCTGGCATCTGACATCAGCAGGGAGAAGGGGCACAGCCATAGGACAAGAGCAGGGGAAGGAGGAACCGGAAGACCAATAGGAGAGAAGCAAGGGAAGCCAGGCAGAGGGAGAGCAGACACAGGTGGGTGGAAGCAAAGCAATTCAGGCGCCTGTAACCACCGCTCTCTGAACAAACCCAGAGAAGAATTACACACACATGGCTCAGGGAAGTACCAGTCAAGTGTGCATGTCTACGGGACCCCGAGCAGCCCGAGGACGCCACTTACATTGAGGTAGGGGACATGACAAACGTACACCATTGCCACTGCAGGGGTCCTTTTACTGCCACTTGGTAAAAATACCCCTAAATAAAGTGTGTATCCCCATTATTCTATAACAGACTTGTCCAACCTACAGCCCATGGGCCAGAATTCAGCCCACCAACCTCTTTTTCATGGCCTGCAGAAGCTCCAGGTGAAGTCCTCAGATAGGAAATGCTTTCCTGCCATAACTGGTTTCACGATGTGTTTGAGCCGTGCGGCACCAGAAGTTGAGACTGTTCCTGCGGTATCAAGCCTTGGGACTTGATACCGTGGGAACAGTCTCAACTTCCAGTGCCGCACGGCTCAACCTCATGAGAAACCAGTCACAGCAGGAAAGCGGATCCTATCTAAGGACTTCACCCAGAGCTTCAGCAGGCCACTCATGGCAGGGAAGCAAGGCATTGATGTGCCCAGGCGGGGAGAAGAGGAAATGGTGTCGGGAGGCAAATCCTGAAGAGAAGCTCGAGCATAGCTGTTGCAGGTGCCCAACGCTGCTCTCCAGCCCTCACACCGGAAGCAGTGTTTCATGATCTTGGTGGCCGCAGGGGCAGACATAAAAACAGAATCAACACTTCAGCTCCAGGAGCTGAAGGAACAGCATGAAGAAATTGGTGCTGCAAAGAGAGGGTCACCGCTGTCCACACCAACACTGGCTCCCACAAGCAACAAGTGCCTCAGCAGCAGAAGGGAAAGCCCAGTGGCGTACCAAGGGGGGGGGGGGGGGGCGGTGGGGGCGGTCCGCCCCGGGTGCATGCCGCTGGGGGGGGGGGGGGGGGGGGGGTGTCGCGTTCCTGTTAGCTCCGAGTCTGCTCGTTCCCTCCCTGCTGTTCCCTCTGCGCGGAACAAGTTACTTCCTGTTCCGGGGCAGAGGGAGCAGCAGGGAGGGAACGAGCGGCCTCGGAGCTAACAGGCGCGCGGCACCTACCCAGCAGGTAAAAATGCACCCGGGGGGGGGGGGGCGCGCGGCACCTACCCAGCAGATAAAAATGCACCCGGGGGCGGGGGGGTCGTGCTGCACCTGGGGGGGGGGGTGTAGTTTCGCCTGGGGGGGGGGGGGTCGTGCTGCACCTGGGGGGGGGGGTGTACTTTCACCGGGGGGTGGGGGGGGATGCATCGGCAATCTGCCCCGGGTGTCAGCCAGGCCAGGATTGCCACTGGGAAAGCCACTTCTGTTTTTAACTTTTTTTTTTTTTAATGAGGCAGGCGATTTCTATATACCTTGAGGCTAGGGAGCACAGCACCACTGATGTCTATAACAGTGCTAGTTAATTTTAGGAACACCCCCCTTCAGTCCATGCCCCTCCCATTTCAGCGCCCCCTTTTTCAGATCAAGTTTAAATTTTAGGTGTAGATCCTGCATCTAAATTTACGTGCATAAATGGCAATTAAATCTAATTCTTGCCAATAATTGCTTGTTAAAAACCCAATTAATGGCTCTAATTAGCTCATTCAATTAAGTTGCCCATGCAATTTTTGGCAACTTTTATAGAATTAGAGGAATCGTATGCACTATTATCAGCACATGACAAAAAAACAAAAATGTTGTAGGTTTTTTGCTCATTTTCATTTGGTAATGGCATGCAATGTCATTGCGAACAGCAACCCATTCCCAGGACTTTGCAACTACATGAGCAGGTATAAAAACTGCTTCTCTGTGTGTCACACTTCAAAACTATAATTGTGCTTGGGGAGATTTATTGAATGAATTATATTTCTCTAGAGTCTAACGTTGATATCCCACCAAAATTATGTCTTAACAACCTTAATGGAACATGAAATGCAATTAAAATTGCCATCTCAGGAGACACATAAAAACAGCAATTTTCTGTGCATTTTATGCAGCTAACTCTGTGCTTACACATGTCAAGCAGCCTTCTGAACATCCCCTCTCTCCTTTTACCCACTCTGAAAAGCGCTCGAGCTGTGTAAGGTGCATCTAATTCCACCAGTGAAAAAGGTGGTGCTCCCAGTAGAGATGTGCGTTTGTTCGTGTGCATACAGTTCATGAGTGGGCCTTAAAAATTGTTGTCTGCTAAACTGATTTAACAAGCACTAACTTATGAATTAACATTTATTGTTTATTGGGTGTTTGATATATCACCTGAACTAGACTGGCAGAACAATTACAAAAGTTAAAATAGTAGAAAGGAACGCCAAAAATAAGCAAGACAGAAACGGAAACTTATAGAAACAAAAATATGCAAAAGTCCTTGAACTGTGGTACAGGCAACTGACTGATTAATCACGCTGGGATCGAATGATCGAAAGCCTTTATAAAAAGATGTCTTCAATTGGACCTTCACGTTTTTGAAAGAAGTCTCACTGCGGATATTTGGAGGAAGGTCATTCCAAAGCCTGGGCCCTAAAAAAATTTAAAAAAAGCAGTGTTCCTGGTAGATTCTAAATGAGCATAGCCGGGGATAGGGAGCACTAGGCAATGGGAGTCCAGAGAGTGCAAAGTTCTAGAAGATGTGTAAGGAACTGCCAGGGAGGACAAAAACCGCAGCTGACCATAATAGTAAGCCTTAAGCGTAAGGCAAAGTACTTCAAAGAATGCACAGAAGAGGCAAAGGATCCAATGAAGCTAGAGGACAAGATTGGATTAAGTCAATTAGTCAATTAAAACTCTGGAATTCGTTGTCAGAGAATGTAGTAAAAGCATGTAGTAAAAGCAGTTAGCTTAGCGGGGTTTAAAAAAAGAAGTCCATAAGCCATTGTCAAAATGGACTTTGGGAAAATCCACTACTTATTTCTAGGATAAGCTGCATAAAATGTGTTGTACTTGTTTAGGATCTTGCCAGGTATTTGTAACCTGGATTGGCCACTGTTGAAAAGAGGATGCTGGGCTCGATGGACCTTTGGTCTGTTCCAGTATGGCAATACTTATGTACTTATGTAATGCACATTAAAACTCTATGTGGCAATTCTATAGGTGGATGCCAAGATTTAGGCACCCCAATGCCATGTGTTTGGCACCAATTTTATAACGTCTTCCTTGAGCCAAGATTCTATAATAGAATACTAGCGTAAGTTGGCACTGGGGCACCTAAAGTTAGGCACAAATAGTTGTCCCAAGTCAAAAACAGTTGCAGCTGTTGGTTTCTAATTGTGCCCTATAGTGCATGTAACTTATGGTATTATGTAAGCTACATGTGGATCTAAGAGACACGCCCATGACTTGCCCATACTCCATCCATGCTTATGCCTTCCTCGCACTTACATATTAAGTGATTTTGGAGCGTATGTTATAAAACAGTACCTACCACTTATGAGTGTAATTATTGATTATTGCATTTGATATACTACTCTGTCTGGCGAATAGGTCTGAATGATTTACAACTTTAAAAAAAAATCCAAAATTGGGGAAAAGAATATCAGTAAAAGATAGTATAGGTGACAAGCATCCAAGGGCATTCAAAAGTACAGGTTAAACTTTTTTCCATTAGTCAGCTGCCTAGCCTGGTGACTGTGTATCAAAAGCTAATTGGAAGAAGTGGGTTTTGAGTAGAGCATTAAATCTGGCGACTGAGTGTTCCATATGGAGGAAGGCGGTAGGACGTTCCAGAGTTTGGGGGCAAGATACTAGAAAGCTGAGTATCTTGTAGAATCATAGTGGGTGTGTTTTGTACCTAGAAGAACCAAACAGTGAGCATCTATAGATTTTAAGTTTCTAGAGAGTGTAAGGTATTGCGAGGGACAACAGAAAAGAAGGAACGCCAAGATAGTACGCTTTAAAGAGGCTCATCAAGAAAAGCAGGTAAATAACGTTATTTGAGTAGAATAACAAGATCGGTCTTTTCTACAGACAAAATCTGCTGATGGAACAATACAGAAGAGTCAATGATGACCCTAAATAGTGGAAAGAAGTCACAGGGAACTAGGGATGTTGAATAACACTGGTGAAAATCCGGGTTCGGCAGTGGTCCTGTAATCCAACATGTGATAGTTTTTTGGGGGGTTAAGTACTAGTTTATTACCAATAAATGTTAACTTATGTGTACGATTGGTGCCTATCTTCAGACGCCAATGTACTGAATTGCTCTTCACAGTACGAGTTTAAAATTATCTATTGAAACAAATTTGTGATCTGAACTGAAAATCAAAATCACACAAAAATCAGGAAAGCTTTTGGGGAAAAAAGGAGAAAAAAAACTAATTTATTTTGCCTATACAAATCCCAAGTTCCCAGAACTGGAGGGAGATCAGGGAAGTTACAGTTTAAATCTAAAAACGTAAGAACATAAGCGTTGTGTCCATCAAGCCCAGCATTCTGTTTCCAACAGTGGCCAATCCAGGTCACAAGTACCTGGCAAGATCCCAGAAGAGTAAAACAGATTTTATGCTGTTTATCCTAGAAATAAGCAGTGGATTTTCTCATGTCCATCTTAATAATGGTTTACAGACTTTTCTTTTAGGAAATTATCCAAACATTTTCTAACTGCTTTGTTCCCATCATTTTTTTATGGACCCTTGAGCAAGAGGAATTAAATATGTAGAATTTATCACTCTGGCATTTTCTATAAAGAAATAGAAGACCCGATTAATTAGTAAACCTCCAAGACAGGTCATCAGAAGCACCACTTGGTTAGCACTACCTATAATTAAGAGTATCACAAAGGGTTAGTAATAAATAGACATAAAACAAAGAAAAGAAGGTAATACCTTTTTTGTTGGACTAACTTAATGCATTCTTTGATGAGTTTTCGAAGATAACCCTTCTTCTTTAGATCAGAAATTCAGAAAGGGTTGGGAAATAGTTTCTCTAATAGGCTCTACAGAGAGAGTTTTCTGCCTTGAAGGATAAAAAAGAAAATCTGTTGGGCTCTGCTCTACATGGCACAGATGAGACGATGAAGTTCATTCTGATTACATAAAGGCAGATTTTTATTTATTTTATTATTTATTTATTTATTGCACTTGTATCCCACATTTTCCCACCTATTTGCAGGCTCAATGTGGCTTACAAAGACCTGTTATGGTATCGCCATACCAGGGTAAAGAATACAATTGGTGTTACACAGAAGTCAAGGAAAACCAGAGGATCTGGTCAAGCAGTTATAGAAAAATACGTTCTGAGTAAAGGTGGATAGGTGTTGTGTTATAGTTAGTTATGGGTTCTCGTGGTAGGCCTTGTTAAAGAGAGAGGTTTTCAGAGTTTTGCGGAAATTAATTAATTCGTTGATCGTTTTCAGGTGAGTTGGGAGTGCATTCCATAACTGCGTACTCATGTAGGAGAAGCTGGTTGCGTGTGTTAGTTTGTATTTTAATCCTTTACAGCTGAGGAAGTGTAGGTTAAGAAAGGTGCGTGACGATCTTTTAGCATTTCTGGGTGGCAAGTTCACGAGGTCTAGCATGTAGGTTGGGGCATCTCCGTAAATGATTTTATGAACAATCGTGCAGATCTTGAACGCGATATGTTCTTTAAGTGGGAGCCAGTGTAGTTTCTTTCTTAGAGGTTTTGCATTTTCATATTTTGTTTTTCCAAATCTGAGTCTGGCTGCGGTATTTTGGGCTGTTTGAAGTTTCTTGATGGTCAACTTTGAAGTTTTAAAAGAATGTACAAATCGAGATTGAGACTCCCAGGTCAGGACGTGCCCATTTCCACTAGTAGTTTAGAAAAGGATCTTCCAGCACATACATGTCTGTGTCTTCCATTTTAGAAATCTATGGATGCCTATGGTTGACTGCTGTGTGTGGATTGTGCTCTGGAACACACAATTATCTTTCTGTGCTTCCCCTTTCTCTCTCTCTGTTGATGATATTATAGTTCTTCCCCTGTTCCTTATGCACCAAGTATCATCAGTTTTGTCTTCCTTACTCTATCCTTTTTTAGATTGTAAGCCACTTAGGCACACATACGATGGGTGGAATAGTAAATTTTCTTAATAAACTTGGAAACCTACACATCTATGTTCCCCAAGCTATCACAAAATGCCATATTATTTGTCAGTGTCACTTTTTTTGGGGGGGGAGGGAGCAAAAACACTGAGGGATTAAGGGAGGGACCTCCTCTAATCCCTCCAGTAAAGCACTACACAATACGAACAACTTTATATACACTAGACATCCCCTAGAGCGGGTATAAATCTCAACATCAATCTTGGGTGACACAAACATGCATTCTCCTTCTGAAACGGGGAGTGCATATGTATACTTTAGCCCCGACCATATCCCTATGCCATGTGCACATATTTGCAATTTGGATATGTATATCCCGGCATTCTAAAATGGATTTGGGGGGAGGGGGAGTTATCAATGTGGGGTACATTAAGATGTGTTATTTTACTGTAGTTATTATTAATTAGGTCTCATTGCAGAAAATGGAGTCTGTACTAAAATAGCATGAGTTAGTGGTCAAATAACATGTCTAAATGGTACCCACATTGATAACTTCCCCCCTTACTGTGAAGCATTTAATCTCTGTTAACCAGAGCTATATTGTGATGTCATAATGCCTCATTCCACCAATGCCTAGGAGCCAACTTCATCAGTGATGTCACAATGGCTTGTTTGTCCTATACTTGGCTGACATTTATTACAAATAGTAATTTTGATTTTTAGAGATGTTTCTATTCACTTTAATTAAGGGGGAAAGTTATCAATGTGGGCTACTGTTAAGACGTGTTATTTTACTGTTAACCTCAGTTATTATTAACTAGGTCTCATTGCATAAAATGGGACCTGTGCTAAAATAGAAAGAATTAGTGGTAAAATAACGCACCAGCAGTAGCCCATGTTGAAAATGTCCTTCCTTAGATGTGTACACAATATACACGTGTGAATGCCAGTTTATACATGTACAAGTTGAGAATAGGACTTCTAAAACAGCCACCATAATCTTTTATTCACTTTCTCCCCGATTTTGATTCCTGTTGTTAGAGAAGAAACTCCATGAATGGTCACCCAAATGCGATGGCTTGTCTGTATGATGTGCACAGGGCTGGTAGTGACCAATGTTCCCTCTAAGCGGAGCACATGAGCGATTACTCATACTTTTTAGGAGCATCACTCACAGATTTTACATGATTGCTCACAAAATTACCGACTCAACTTTCAAACAAAATTAAACTATAAAAATTAATGAAACTAAATCAATTACTGACTCAATTCAAATGAGTTTCAAATAAATTGCGCTATATGAAATGGACTATGCTGTTGTTTCTTTGTCACTTCTGGTCTTGTGAAATGCACTGCTAATGCTGGTGCTCAAAAATGTGTTGGTTTTAAAAACTTGTTGCTCACACACAAAAAATATTTGCATGCACCAGGCCACTCCTTAGAGGGAACATTAGTAGTGACCCACATATACGAAAAGGTAGATCACTGTTTAGGGGGTGGGGGATTTCAGCAGAGATAATGCATTTAAGTAAAAATAAAAAATGCATGCACTCTGAAGAAAATAGAATATCCTGGCAAAGACTAATATCTTTTGACCAATATTTATGTATATGAATTATAACATAGGGATATAAGAAAACCATGCTGGATTATACAAATGGACCAACGAGTAGCAGGCATACCAATCACAATGAAAAGTACAATTCCTAGTACGAGATGGGTATTATACTCCTTCAACATATAGTTTTGATTATGAGAAAAAGCAATTGACATAGATATGAGGCAGTGGCCGCCAACTTTTATAAACCAGTGACTAGATCCATCAACATGAAATGCACGACAACATACTGAAATTTTTTAAATCTTTTTTAAACAATTTTGGGCAGAATTACTCAAAGAGAAACTTTGTACAGAAATTTCACCAGAAAACGTTAAAAGAAAATAAACAATGATAATCATGATAAACAGATGCAGTAGTCCACCTGAAATCGGAGGAACAGACTCCACAAAACAGGAGAACCTGATTACATTCAGGAAAATTAAGAAAGAAAAAGAAAAAGCAGGAAACTCCAAAATGAAACTGTAACTTACACCCCAACAGAGTCAAAAAGACCATCACATCACTCCTCTAGCATCCAAAAAAAAGAACGCAACCGATAAGGTTCAAGGAAATGGTACGTCACCTTATTCAAATTAATAATACATTTACGAAGAAAATGTAGTTGAAATCTAGCCCCCATGGACAAAACCTGTTGATGCATAGCTAAACATTTTTTCCTCTCTTGTCCACCAAGAAACATCTGGAAATATTTGAATTCTGCCCCCCCCCCCCCCCCCAAAGTGATCTAAAATGCAGTTGTAACAATGCCTCTTTATCTTGAAAAAAGTACAAATGTAACCAATAATGTGTCTCTATGAGATATCTCCTCAGTCCTGGTATCTCTCCAGCACCAATGATAGATTCAAAGTACCCAAGATAAAATTTTCAAGTATAGGAACAACAGTGTAGAAACTTTATAGCAGCTTGTCTAACTTGTGCAGCAGATGTGTGCAGGAGAACGTATGAACGAACACAAGTGCTGTTTAGAAAATTTGCAGGAAAAGAAAATGAGAGTCTACACTCTACATGGAAAAAGCAAGCAAAAAACAACAGCAGAGTAGGTGACAATGACTGGAGATCTTTTTTAAGATGAGCAAACACAGCGGGGGTAACACGAAGGATGATGCAGAACAAGGTCCAATGGATTAAAAAAAAGTTTTCATCTGAAGCTTTATTCAAAGTAAAATGGACCCAACACAAATCCTAGTCAAGGTGTATCAATCGTGAGAGCGCTGACAAACTGAGCCGTGGTTTTGCTGCTAATTAGCCGTGACTCTGTTTGACAGCACTCTTGCAATTGGTGCACCTTGACTGGGATTTTTGCTTTCGATATTCGCAGAACACTGTGTAGCCATACAACTACAGCTCACAGGGACTCCTGAAGCAGACCTTTGCGGCCGAAACACGATTCGTATCAAGTCCATTTTACTTTGAATAAAGTTTCTGATGTGAACTATTTTCAGTCCATTGGATCTTGTTTGTTCTGCATCATCCTTCGTGTCACCCCCACTGTGTTTGCTCATCTAGAGATCCTTTTTTTAACAGTTCTTCAATCTGACTCGACACAGACCGTGTTTCAGCGGCAGGGCCTGCGGCAGGAGTCTGCGATTGTCACACGGAAAATATAGGTCTGGAATCAGACTAGATCTATACCATATGTATCATAAACCTTTCCTGGTAGAGAGATCAAGGTCAAATAGCACCTGCCGCAAATCCAGCTTGTCATAAGCAATTGTATCTAGCGATACTCCCACCAAACACGTAGAGACAATCCCCCCCCCCCCCCCCCCCCGATATTCAAAAGCATTTAATCGACCAGGATCGGCAAGTGGCCTGTTAAATGCCTCATAACCGGCTAACTGGCGATATTCAGTGGTGCATTGGTTAGCGTGCGGTGATGTTGCTGTGCTAACCAATTAGGGCAGAAGACTCTCTGTCCCAGCACTAAAATATAGTTTCTTTTTTTTAGCGCATGGGAAGTGTGTGCGAATTCCAAATCTACCGTGGCCTGCAGTACTGTTTTAAACCTGCGGTAAACAAGGCATCATCATTGTCAGCCCCTTCCACATTTTGCTATCGGTGGGTGTGAAGGCTGATCCAGGATGAACAGACTGTGTTGCAACTAGGGCCCATTTTTCTGAATGGCACATATCCCGGCAGGTCTACTGGTACTATACATTATAGTCTTCAGACAATCTTTTCATTGAAATCCAGATCAAAGTGATATGCTTGAGTACCCATGAAGTGTATGAGTAGTTTGCAAAGTCTGGTGAATGGGGTGGGCTCCCTGCCATTATTCTGAAAGGTTTGGCTGCGATATGCACAGGTGCAGGGCTCAAAGAGATGTGTCACTGTATTATTATAAGTTAGAACTTCTGCTTGAAGGGGAAATTTCAGACTTCTAGAACTTAATGCTGACAAGAGTGAAATGCTTTCTGAGGAGCACGATGCTTTTGAATCTAGTACTATGACAACCCCCCCCCCCCCCACACACACACACACATACACCACCGCTGCCACCATGGGCTGCCAATGGGTCAGGCTTTCAGAATATCTATAATGAATATGCATGAGAAACATTTGCATGTCTACTAGCTCCACTGAATGCAAATCTCTCTTATGCATATTCATTACGGCCATCATGAAAGCCGGACCTGCCGTCAGCCCTCAAGGTCTAGGCCCTAGGGTGAGTGGTTCAACGTGCATCATGCAGAGCTGAGTTTTAAGTCCCTCTTTAGATAGAAATATATCATAGAAGAAAAAACAATTGAAAAGTAAAAAAAAAAAAAAAAACACAATTGCATAAAATGAAGCCCTTCTGTCTTGCAGGAATGAAATTCTAATAGTATCTCTTAATGTAATTATTTCCATAATAACCACTGGAGTCGACTCTGTGGGTGCTTGAGCGCCCCCAATATTGAGAAACTTCTTTGTGTGTGTTCAGGGAGGGGTTATTTCCATTTGGGCTTAGCACCTCCCCCTCCCCCCCCCCCCCCCCCCCATAAATGTGAAAAGTTGACTCCTACGACAATAACCCTCCACCACACCGACCACCATGCTCTGGCAGTATAACATCCCTTCCATACCTAAACTCATCCCTCCTTAAAACTGACAGGAAAAGGAGTAGACTTGTCTCTCAGAAACCTCAATGCAATATCATAATATATTCTTCTTTACCATGTATGTATGCACCTTAATGCATTACCATTTGTAATTCTGTACCCGTAAATTGGTGGGAAAATGTGGGATACAAATGCTACAAACAAACAAATAGTTACTAGTAGGAAGAAAACATACAAACTGAAGTAGCCAAGTGGTTAGGACAGTAGCTTGGGCTCAAATCCCCTGCTCCATGGATAAATCCTTCTTAACTCCAGACTTTGCGCCTTCTGTCTCACTGCACCCTACACCTGGAGTAAACTTCCTGAGCCCCTACGTCTTGCCCCATCCTTGGCCACCTTTAAATCTAGACTGAAAGCCCACCTCTTTAACATTGCTTTTGACTCGTAACCACTTGTAACCACTCGCCTCCACCTACCCTCCTCTCCTCCTTCCTGTACACATTAATTGATCTGATTTGCTTACTTTATTTTTGTCTATTAGACTGTAAGCTCTTTGAGCAGGGACTGTCTTTCTTCTATGTTTGTGCAGCGCTGCGTACGCCTTGTAGCGCTATAGAAGTGATAAATAGTAGTAGTAGTAGTCTCTTGTAACCAGAGCTAATATTGTGATGTCATAATGCCTCAGGCCACCAATAAGAGCCAACCTCATCAGTGATGTCACAATGGCTTGATTGTCCTATACTTGGCTCACTTTTATTACATAGCTCTTTGAGCAGGGACTGTCGTTCTTCTTTGTTTGTGCAGCGCTGCGTACGCCTTGTAGCGCTATAGAAATGCTAAATAGTAGTAGTAGTAGACTTTCCTTGTGACCTGGGGCAAGTGACGTCAGCGTGCCTCAGGTATAAGCTTAGATTGTATAGAGCAATACCTGTTATAGCTGAAATGTAATGCACCTTGTGCTTCCAATTAAAAGGTGTGAGCTAAATAAAAACATGTAGTAATGCCTTAAGAAAAATCGTTTTTCTTTCACTGAGTAAACTGTTAAGCTCTGTACAGGCCAGGGACGGTCTCTGATGTGCATCTATATAATGCTGCATAGATGTGATAGTCCTACAGAAAATGCTAAGCAGCAGTTGACAAAAGGCTGGCACTGCCAAGGGGGTGCACTCTGTTTTATACGACCAGCAACCAGAAACCTTTCTTTTTCCTGGAAGCTCTGCCACCTCCTCCTTCTTTTCTCCGGCTCCCCTCTTTCCACAGCCAGCAAAATCCCGACCCCTCTCTCCCTTCCACTTCGTTTCATCGCCAGATGCCTCATCCCGCCCGGGCTCAAGCTTTCCGCAAGAAAACTCGCCAGACTCGATGAATCCTTCGCCCGTAAATCCCAGCCCTTCATGCACCAAAAAAAAAAAAAAAAAAAAAGACCAGGGGGGCGGAGGACAGACGACAACCCCTCCTGTTTCCCGGGCGAGAGAAGAGTTAAGGAAAAGGACAACCCCCTTGGAGAAGGGTTAGAAAAATACCCTTCTGCCCCCAAAACTTACCTTTGTCTGGGCTGAGGCATCTGACCACGCTCAGATCGTCCATATTCCAGCATAGACAAAGCAAGAGAAGCCCATTCAGAGCAAAAAGCATTAATCTACTTCATTATTTAATGATAGCGTTGAGGGGAATTTAAAAAAACAAACAAACCCAGGCTTCGAGGCTAGTCAAAACAAACTTCCTAGGGTGTTTCTTCCCATCAGGGACTTTGGTAGTTGATGTGAGCTAAAAGCAGATATAGGAGAAGCCAGATGAGGTTTTCTTTTCCAGTTTTTTCTTGCTTCCCGTGCATCCAGGCCACCTGGGATAAACGGTTATCAATGCCTTATACCCTGATGCGGCTCTTGGGTCTTCTATTTTCGTGTTTGTTTGTTTGTTTGCAATCTAGCAGAAAGCGTGGTGTTGCTTTTTGTGTTCTCTGTGCGGGTGAGGAAGGGTGGAGGAGCAGGTCATCCGTTATCCTCGTCTCTCTGAGGATGGGTTTCATTCAGAAGCCTTGCTGGAAACCACTTTCGTTCTCCCACAGGGCTGGTTGTTCGAGGAAGCCGGTAGAAACAACACCTCCCACGTTGCAGCTCCAAACCCTCCACCACCCCACAGACTGCCAAGGTTCACGAGGCACGTGGGAGCTTCTGCACCTCCTGTTCCAAAGCTTTCCTTTCAAGAAACTTCAGCTTGATTTTTCTTGCAGCAAAAAATGTCAAGTCTAAATGGAGCGCGGAGACAGGTAACGGCAATGGGGGGCCGTCCCACTCCAGGAATCATCACTGCTGAGCACTCGTTTGTGCTGTTTGGTGAAAGTTGGATCCACTAGCGGGACAGGTTTCTTTCTTGATCCTGAAGACTGTTCGTGAGTTTAAAAAACAAATGATTGGAACCAGTGCAAGAAAGTAAATTAAAAAATGTGAGTTTTGGGGAGAAACATTGTGACGATTTCTAGAAATATGGCTTTGAGAAAACTATTTTTCTCCACCTGTAACCTTTTTGTTGTTGTTTGTTACATTTGTACCCCCACTTTCCAAGTCATGGCAGGCTCAATGCGGCTTACATGGGGCAATGGAGGGTTAAGTGACTTGCCCAGAGTCACAAGGAGCTGCCTGTGCCTGAAGTGGGAATTGAACTCAGTTCCTCAGGACCAAAGTCCACCACCCTAACCACTAGGCCACTCCTCCACTGTTACTACTATTTGAGATTCTACATGGAATGTTGCTATTCCACTAGAAGTCGGCCCTTGCAGATCACCAATGGGCGCAGGCTTCTGCGAGTCTGACGTCAGACTCACAGAAACAGAAGCCTGCATAGCCTTCTACATGGAATGTTGCTAGTGGAATAGCAACATTCCATGTAGAATCTCCAATAGTATCTATTTTATTTTTGTTACATTTGTACCCTGCACTTTCTCACTCATGGCAGGCTCAATGCAGCTTACATGGGCAATGGAGGGTTAAGTGACTTGCCCAGAGCTGCCTGTGCCTGAAGTGGGAATTGAACTCAGTTCCTCAGGACCAAAGTCCAGCACCCTAACCACTAGGCTACTAGATGAATGAGGTCTTTTTTTTTTAAAGTTAGAAATTATTTCCTGCTAGAGTTCTCATCTTCCTGCAGGAGGTTTAAAACATGACAGGGAATGTGGTTAACATGAATTAGTTATATGGTTATATTATGTAGCATGTACTATTTGGTGATTTCTAAGGAACAGAGATAAAATCCGATGGGGTATATATGAAAATGGTGCTATCTTTAAAATGTCAGCTAATATGATATCTCCATTATCATGGGAGATGAAAAGGGTCACAGTGAATGTTTATGGAAGAAGAACTAAATCTGCAAAAGACAGAGCAGATTGGGCTTAGAAATATCAAGAATATTTACATGACAACAGGAGACAGATGTTAGCACAGCTATGATGGCTGCCTAGCAGATGATATATTAATATCTATTTCACACTCTAAGATGCCGCCTGGTGCAGTTAGTAGGTTGCTTGCCTACTGCACCCACCACCTACATTCAAATCTTGCAGTGGGATTTCTTTCAGGCAGTCCCATCTGGCAAACCACCCTGCTAAGTGACAGTCCCCACCAGTTGTTCACAACTTGGTAAGTGCGTACAAAGACCTACTTTTACGTTTATTACACACTCCATACACTTGGGCTCTAAGCGCAAATTCTATATTGGCCATTATGCACAAAACTGTCGTTACAGAATAGTAGAGTAAGTCCGTATTTCAGCGCCTAGTTTTAGTCATGAGAACTTATGACATGTCAAAGGCCTGGTATAAATGCTCATGGCTAACTGCTGTCAGTTACGCACATAACAGTATTTTATAACCTTAGTGCATAAATGCTGGGCACGCCCCTGAACTGCCCATGCCCCTCCCACGTCCACACTCCCAAGGGGATCTTTTACTAAGCCGCGGTAGCATTTTTAGCTCATGGTAGATATCAGCTGACATAAGTACATAAGTATCGCCATACAGGGAAAGACCAAAGGTCCATCGAGCCCAGCATCCTGTTTCCAACAGTGGCCAATCCTGATCACAAATACCTGGCAAGATCCCAAAAATGTACAAAACATTTTATACTGCTTATCCCAGAAATAGTGGATTTTCCCCAAGTCCATTTAATAACGGTCTATGAACTTTTCCTTTAGGAAGCCGTCCAAACCTTTTTTAAACTCCGCTAAGCTAACCACCTTTACCACATTCTTGGGCAACAAATTCCAGAGTTTAATTACACGTTTAATTAAATGCTGAGATGCCCATTATATTCCCATGAGTATCTCAGCATTTACTGCCAGCTGATTTCTACCGTGGGCTAAAAATGCTACCGTGGATTAGTAAAAGGACCCCTAAAGGAATTAAGTGCTAAGGGCAGTTCCGTGCATGTGCAAGTTAATGCCAATTAATGCCAATTATAGGTAATTATTAATTAATGCCAATTAGCACCTAATCTAACAATTAAGTTACTTGCATAACTTCATACGCATTATTTTATAACCAATGCACACAAATTTATGGATAGTACGAAAATGTGTTTGCAAGATTAAAGAATTAGGAGAGGTCAGTGTCTTTGATGGCTCGCAGGACACAGATAACTGCTGCTAAGGTCATGGTCATGGTCCAGTCACATTCTCCTCCGCTTCCTGAGCCAAAGATTTCTGGGATTTCCACTGTTAGGTGTGCAGAGGAGGAGGAAGAGATAAGGGGGGGAAGACAAAGCATGAAAGAATTGATATTCTTCAGTCACGCAGGTGCCTTCATCCCTCAGGCTCCTCTCCTAAGAAAGTCCATCATGTTTTGTCTTATGCATTTAAACATAGGAACACAGAAAATGGGGGCAAAGAAGGCCCATAAAGATCATTAAGTCTGCAGGTCTCGACACAGTTCTGTGGAGCAGATACCTTCCTATTTTGACATCTAAGTGATTCTCTGTGCCCATCTCAGGCTTTCGCTAGCTCTGCCACCATGTTTGCCTTCCCTGGGAAGCTGTTCAGTGTGCCACCTCCCCTTCTTCTAAGATGAGATACTTCTCTCTCATACTCTTCAATCTGTCTGCGCCTTTTAAGCATTCTACCATGAGTCTGAATTCTAGAACTTCCTCTGCACTGAATAACGCCTCTCGCGCAGTTTTTGTAAATGTCTGTTATATCCCCTGCTCCTTTGTTCTAGGGTCCATGTTTCTCAAGGCCTTCTTCTCTACTTTGTATATAGTCCATAGCCTCCAAAATAGGAAACAATTCTCCAGATGAGGCAGGACCATACTGAGCAATTTGCCCGCTGGTGCCTTGCCCACTTTACCACTGCCAACGAGAGGAGATGGTGATCTGGGAGCAACATTTATGCCCCATTTGTGCCCTGTGTGTCCGCAATGCTCACGCAGCCCTTGGTATGGTTCTGAGATGAGGTTTCATCCATGACCTATATGGAGACATTTGGTAGTGCCTCCCCTATGCAAACCAGAGACAGCCCAACCGATAGGCATGACTGGGTGGTCGCCTAGGGCAGCAGCAAAGAGCAGGTGTGGTCTAAGCAAAACAATAGGACCTGACAGCCAGAACAAGAACCATCAGCACATCCTTTAACTTGCGTTTTATAAGATGGTCATGATTGCTGAATTTAATTATCAAAATCTTAGAGGTGGGGGGGCTGCAGATTATGGACTTGAAAGTTAATTGAGGGGGGTGTAAGGCTGAAGATTTGCTTAGGATGCTCATTACCCTTGTACTGGTTCTGTATGCACCCTAGCAATACTTTGGATCTGGCCATTGCCTTGTCACACTTTTTTGCTATGTTCAGATAATCAAATACAACGACCCCCAAGTTCTCTCATCCATAATAGTCCCTCCTCTGTCCTTCTTTCCACCCCCCCCCCCTCCTTCCATACACTGTACTCTTGGTCTTCTCCTAACAGGAATGGTAGAAGTCATACAGCTTAGTATGCTCACTTGCAAAAGAAACTGTGCTCAAGTTTGGGATTTTCTCAGCCAATCAGAATGTTCTACTTTTCTGAGCTATCTTATGCTGTTGGAAAAGTCTTCCTTCTTGATTTCTTAATGGAACATAGTTCAAATGCCATTCTTATTGCGACCACCAGAGTAGCAGGAATCTATTTAGGATCTGGGGGGCCAATATGGCTACTCGGGTCCAGCCCCCCCCCCCCCCCCCCCCTGTGTTTTTTTTTTGTTTTGTTTTTTTCTTTGTTTACTTTGCAGTGGTAAGTGAAACAGAAAACAAATCAGACTGGAACAAATTATGGAAATGTTAATACAAACTAATAAGATCACACACAGAAAACTGTGAACCCAAATATAGAACCAACATAGAAATAAATAAACACTTAAAAATTACTCTCAGCATAGCCAGCTTTGAAATTTTTAAAGGCATAGCTAGCTTTCCTATTCCATTTTCATCATGTCTTCCAAATATGTTTAAAATATGCAGCGCTGTGACAAAAATCTGAAATAAAACGGTAAAAATCTTAAAGGTCTCTAATCCCAGTGCATGAAAAAAAGAGGGAATGTAGTCTCACTTTAGAACAAGTCTTCTCAAACTATGGGTCCTTTTATTAAATCACGGTAGCATTTTTAGCCCACGGTAGATATCGGCTGGAAGTAAATGCTGAGACACTCATAGGAATATAACGGGCATCATGGCGTTTACTGCCACCTGATTTCTACCACGAGCTAAAAATGCTACTGCAGCTTAGTAAAAGACCCCCTTAGTTCACATCTACTTGAGAGCGTGGACATGGGAGGGGCATGGGCAGTTCAGGGGCATGCCCTGCATGTATGCACTAAGGTTTTAAAATACTGTTATTGGGGGTCACAAAACCCATGCCAGAGGTTGCGCCAGTCAAGCCTGTGCTATGACTAGGCCCATGTGGGTTCCACAGAAGGTAGGAGAGGGTAAGGGATGATGGCAGTGCCAACTGTGATACTAGAAAGGGAAAGGGAAATGGGACTTGATATACTGCCTTTCTGAGGTTTTTGCAGCTACATTCAAAGCAGTTTACATACATTCAGGTACTTATTTTGTACCAGGGGCAATGAAGGGTTAAGTGACTTGCCCAGAGTCACAAGGAGCTACAGTGGGAATTGAACTCAGTTCCCCAGGATCAAAGTCCACTGCACTAACCACTTGGCTACTCCTCCACTAGCAACATTCCATCTAGAAGCCTGCCCTTGCAGATCAGCAATGTGGCCACGCAGGCTTCTGTTTCTGTGAGTCTGACGTCCTGCACATATGTGCAGGACGTCAGACTCACAGAAACGGACGCCTATGCGGCCGCATTGCTGATCTGCAAGGGCAGGCTTCTACATGGAATGTTGCTAGTAGAATAGCAACATTCCATGTAGAATCTCAAATAGTAGCAACATTTCATGTAGAATCTCAAATAGGGAAAGGGAACTGGGACTTGACATACTGCCTTTCTGAGGTTTTTGCAACTACATTCAAAGTGGTTTACATATATTCAGGTACTTATTTCGTACCTGGGGCAATGGAGGGTTAAGTGACTTGCCCAGAGTCACAAGGAGCTGCAGTAGGAATCGAACCCAGTTCCCCAGGATCAAAGTCCACTGCACTAACCACTAGGCTACCACTAAGCAGCAGTATGGATGAAAAGAGAGACCTCCGGAAATTACGTTCTTTCTGTGGCCATGATAATGGGTTTGTGGCCATAAAAAGTCTGATAAGCAATGATGTGGAAGGCATGCTTAATTGGAGAACATTTTCTCATCCACACAGGGCAATGAATACCCCATCCTAACTAAAGACAAACTCCCCCCCCCCCCAAACATATCCCCTCCCTACACCCAAGGCTCATGGATCTTGAATCTGAGGGTATCTTGGAGCTGTCAACCCTAGAGTCTTAACAGCCTGCAGACTTTGACCCCTTCTTCCCTATTAAATCCCCAAAAGAAGGTAGCAAGTATCTGCTCTGCTTCAATAATACCGCAGCCTTGACCATGTGGATGGATGCAGCTGCTTCTGATGGGATCTCTCTTTCTCTGGGCGAGTTGCCAGATGGAAAAAAGTTTTCCCCGCCCAAAACCAGCCCCAAACCGCACAAAGTCAAACCCTGCCTCCGAGATGTCATTAACCCCGTCTCCGATGTCATTAACCCCGCCTCTGTCATTAACCCCACCTCCGACGACGACTCCGACGTCATTAACCCCGCCTCCGACGTCGTCCAAAACCCGCAGCCTTCAAAAATTTCCCGCAGCCGGTCGCGGGAACCCTCCCAATTGGGCGGGAAAACCGCCCACCTGGCAACAGCCCTGCAGATTGTTAAGGTTGTACGGTTGACAGCTATTGTGAGTGCTTTAATTCCTTTCCTCTCCCTGAGTCTCCAGTGGTGTTTTTGACTCCACAGACTTGCAGACGTTTATCAGGATGAAGCATTCATCTCCATTTAACAGTGGAATCATATCTTCTCTTTTCATCCACTGCAATTAAAAGACTTCTTTCCTTTTTATTTCAGATTTTTGTCATTATGGTGCATATTTTTAAAATATTTGTGTGATCATACTCCGATGAAGGTGTAACACTGAAACATGGCTGTGCTGGGAATTTTTTTAAAGTTTTTATTTCTTTATTATTATTTATGTGTTTGTTGTATAGTATTTTTTTCATCATTGTACATACAAGATCTTAGTTTTGTATTCAGGTTTCCACAGTTTGTTTCAATTGATTTGTATTCATAACTCTCTGTTTTGGGTCATGGTTCCTATTGCAGTTGATATGCTTCTTTTGATCCTTTTGATTTCTATTGCCATTAGCACTTTGTCCTCTAAGCTGAGTGGGAGTCCTCCAGCTGCATTGCTGCCAGTAGGGGCGGTGCTTCAATATTGTACTTTCAATCACTAGAGCCAAGCAGGCTCCCTGGAGTCCTGCAGAGCCTGTCTGTCCCTCACTATTGAAAATTTGATAATGAAACAGCACCCCCCGCTGGCAGGATTGTAGGTGAAGGACTCCCACTCATCTTAGAGGGAACAGTGGCCATTAGTCCCCTTGCCAGTCCCTCAAAAAGTGCTGTAGAGGCCGGTAATTGACATCATGACCATAAGAAAATGCAACAGGCAAATTCAATTTTACATAGCCCAAGCCTCGCTCCTGGATGCCAGTTACTTTGGCACCCAGTTGACTTTTGGCCTGGATATTACAGCTGGCGCAATAAGCCTTTTCCTTTCACTGATTATGTGCCAGATGTACTAAAACATTTCTCAGTTTAAGAAGTACTTGAAGGCATTTTTGGAATGATGGCGGTGGGTGTTAGTCACTGCCATCTGGACTGTCTGAATTTTATTAAGTGTATTGTAAGGTTTTATGGTTTTTATCGTGTCTGTTAATTTTGTAACCTGCTTTGGTTAAAGTGGGCTATAAATATCAAAATAAGTAAATAAATAATGTTTTCCTGATTTGGGGCCCAATACTCAGCCAGGAAAGTGCACAAAAAGATAATTTTGTTCAAATATTCAGTTGCATTTCTGTCAGTGTAGATCTGTAAGGAATGTATACCAAAAGACTTGAAAACAACATACGACCACTTACACTTCAGAAAATCACTTAAGACCCACCTGTTTAAAAAGGCATAGCCTACCGACCCGACATAAATGCCTGATCTCAGCGACACAACAATTCTTCCGTTGTACGATTCCTTTATGTGGTCCTACGACATGAACCTTATCCTTTCACAACATCACCTTGTATTTGTTTACTCCGGAGTCTGCAAACAAGCTCTCCGGTACTATGTAAGCCACATTGAGCCTGCAAATAGGTGGGAAAATGTGGGATACAAATGTAACAACTAAATAAATAAAATTGTTCAGGTAGAAATGTGAGCAACCAGATAAATTTGAGTGGATATCCCTGCTTTGATGATAACGTGCTTCTTCACATAAATCCAGCTGAACAGCACTGAGGCCCTGATGCTCAGAAGCAAATGTGGTTGCTAGATGCTACTAGCGCTGGATTAGCACCCGCTTTAACCAGCGTACAATGCTCAGAGGCCCTTACCGTGAGAAACAACGAGCTCGTCAATGATTTGTGCAAATAGCATGCAAATGTAGTCAAAAGAATGTAAATAAGGTAATTAATGCTTATAGAACAGGGTGCCCATACCTCTGCAAAAATAACACCGGCTCGAAGCTGGTGGTAGGGTGTCTGAAGAGACAGAGAAGCATTTTAAGACTGCTCCTTTTGATTCCTCCCTCCCCAACTTCCATCTGGTCACCCCCCCCCCCCCCCTCTTGTCGGTCACCAATTAAGCATGCCTTCCACATCATTGCTTATCAGACTTTTTATGGCCACAAACCCATTATCATGGCCACAGAAAGAACGTAATTTCCGGAGGTCTCTCTTTTCATCCATACTGCTGCTTAGTGGTAGCCTAGTGGTTAGTGCAGTGGACTTTGATCCTGGGGAACTGGGTTCGATTCCTACTGCAGCTCCTTGTGACTCTGGGCAAGTCACTTAACCCTCCATTGCCCCAGGTACGAAATAAGTACCTGAATATATGTAAACCACTTTGAATGTAGTTGCAAAAACCTCAGACCGGCAAGAGAGATCTTGTACGCACGAGTTCCGGCGACTGGTGAGAGATCTTGTGTGCATGCATTCCGGGGACCGGAAAGAGAGAGGTCTTCTGCATATACGCTAGGCACAGTCCCTCCCCCTTAACTTCCTAATGCTCAATGCTAACAGTACACAGAGGAGTCGCATACTATTACCGCTAAGCATTGGGAATGTTTTGGGTTTTTTTTAAACGCTGCTGTTCCGGTGTTATTTTCTGGTTCTGTGCTGTACAGCACCAGAGTTTTGAGCCTCAGGGCCTTAATATAGATCCATTCCACTAAATTTCTCAACCAGCCCTCAGCACTGCTCGAAACCCACCTCACACCCCCCACCCTTTTCGGTTAGGGAGCTATTTATGCACAGTTCTGCGTGGGATATTTTTAAAAAGATTAATGTGCATAAACTCTGATTTTACCCGTATCCATCATCTGGATATTGATCCATCTGTTTCTCTGTGAAGAATGATTAGTAAATAAGGCCCCTCTGTGTGCTAACGTCAAATTTACAGCAAGCAATAGGCTGCCTTTAAAACACCAGGGTGTTAAATGACTGGGCTCAGAGCTGTCAATAGGAAGACAAGAAAGTGCTCAAATCTTAATGAGTGACTGTCTCTTCCTAGACTGATTTTTTTTCAGTCTTTCTGTGGCATACTATGACAGGATATTTAACAACCCAGCAGGGCATTGAAAGCCGCATTTAATCTTAAAAAGATAATAACAGAGCTACTGATATGCATAATGAGCACCAATGGAGACTGAGCCCACACTAATCAAATATTAGTTTTAAGGTGGAGCCCCCCCCCCCCCCCCCCCACCAATCTCTGGGAATATGCATGCTAGAGAGGCTGCCAGGAATGAGCCAGCCATCAAACTGAAGCTCCGTTTTGTTGCTTCCTAAGCTCTTGGGCATCGGAGGACATCTGCATCTTTAATTAGAAGACTGAGAGACTGCAAAATGCTCTGAAGCCCAGCTTCCTCTTTTCCTGATCATCAGTGCTTGCCAAATGGCATTCTGGGGCTGGCAGGCCCGTTACCTTAGCAAGCATGCTTAAAAACCTGAATGCAATTCACCTTGAGCTACTACTGAAAAGGTGTGAGCAAAATCCAAATAATAATAATAATAATACCAAGAATAACCCCACATCATAAAACCAACATGCCTTCAACTCTCAGGTCTCTAAAGGGGTTTAATTTTAAGAAAAACATTTGATAATTCCATGAATGTCCGGGGTGTCAAGAACACAAGAACTGCCATACTGTGTCACACCAAAGGTCCTTCTAGCCCAGGGCCACCGAGAGGGCTAGAATTCCCCGGGCCCAGCCTCCAAGGGGGGCCCGGTGCAGGGGTCTCTCTCCTGCTCCTGAACAAAACTCCAGCGCCGGGCCTCCATTGGAGGCTGGGGAGGAGTGGACAGAGCAGGGCTTCGGGCCAGGGCCTCTTATTTGGCTGACAGGGGTCCCCCCCTGGCCCTGCCAGCAAAAGAAGTCTTCCTCCAGCGTTGCTCTTTAATCTGCCGCATGCACGACATGAGAGATAAAGCAGCCGCAGGGGCAGGGCAGGCAATTGCGGCGGAGTGAAGAGCAGGCGGAGGAAGACTTCTTCTGCTGGCGGGGCCCCGGGATCCATGCCAGTCAAAGGTATTTGTAGTTGTGGTGGTGGGGGGTGGAAGCGGCGACGATCCTGGGGGGGCAGCAGCGGCGATGATCTTGGGGGCGGGGCAGCAGCCTTGTTCCGGGCCCGACAACAGCTCTGCCCCGGGCCCGGCTCAGTCTCTCGGCGGCCTTGTTCTAGCCCAGTATCCTGCTTCCAACAGTGGTCAATCCAGGTCATAAGTACTGGACAAAATCCCAAAAAGTAGCAAGATTTTGTGGTAATGTTAATGGATATTGTGACAGGTTCTATCATTAGGCTGCACTTGGTAAGACTGGCCTATCCAAAAAAATAATTGCACAAGCAAAGTAAATAAAGTTAAGAGCCCTTTTACAAAGCTTTGGTAAGCCCAACGTGAGCTTACTGCATCCTAACTCAGGACTGCCACGGCCACCGGCAGTAGTTCCGGCTTAAGCATGCACCATTTTCAGCATTTTGATAGCGCAGCACTAACCCTACCGCTGGAGCCCTTACCGCCACCTCAATGGGTAAGTACTCCCTGCTACATGCCATGCCGGTGGCATAGCTAGGTGGGGCGCCAGAGGTGCGGCCGCTCCCCCAAATGGAGTTCTGCCGGCGCCTATTTTTTCACGTTGTGTTGCACTGAAAATGTGCGCCGGCAGTAAGAGTTATCTTGCCACATGGTCATTTCTTTTGTGCTTTTTATCCACTGTGGTAAAAGGGCCCTGGTGCACAGGAAATATGGCCCCCCACCGCTACCGCAGGGCCCTTTTTCCCGCAGTTTAGTAAAAGGACCCATCAGTGCTTTGGCCCAAAGGTTTCAGGTGAAATTTTTCTTCAGGTCATCTCTCTGACACTTTACATACCTACAGTACCTTTTAGCCTGCACAAATCCACTCGGTTTTCAAACATAAAACGATGCATACATTGTGTCTGAATTTTAGCTTCTGAGGCCATAAAAGCTGACAGTACAAACAGGAAGATAAGGAGAGATTGGTTTTCTTATGACATTCTGTAGCAAGGATTCAGCCAGGGGTTGGAGTACCTAGTTTTATGCCAACTCTCCTGATGGCAGTTCGGCTGAAATCCAAACGACTTGATATAGCTGTCTTTAAGCCAAGTCTATCCAGGCTTTGTTCTGCTTATCACCTTTCACCCAACTCACTCAAGTAGTGCCTTTTAAGATAAGTTCTTCAGTTGCTTGATAGCAAAGAGGGAAAAACTGAGGCTAAGGGTGATAGGCTGAGGCCCAGATGCACTAAACGTTTTTCATCGTTAAATGAGCCCTTAAGGAAGAATTTCCGATCCTTTCCATGCACTAAAGCCTATTTTTCGACGGTAGTAGCAGCTAACGAAAACGGAATGTAGATGAGCAATTAGTGTGAAAACCCCATTGAAATGACATGCACTAACCTTTTCCGATTGCCTTTACGCAGGAAAAAGGCAGGAAAACTAACGAGAGGTCTGGACCTCTCGTTAGGACAGCTCTGTGCCAGGAAAAAGTGTTAAGTGAAAAAATAAACAAACTTTGAGCCAATCCCAGCGCATTAGCAGAGCTAAAAGCGCTGTGATTGGTCCAAAGGACCTCAGAAAACACATAAAAAATAAAAATAAAAAAAGGATCGGGAGGGGGCAAGGGCGCTCATCAGGAGCGTCCTGTACGGACGGCCTTGCCCCCCCCCCGCTGCTCCCCGCTGCTCCCCCCACCCCGAAAAAGCAAACTTCTAGAAGCCCCTGCCCCCCTCCCTTCCTCACTACTCTGTCACCTCAGCTCCGCCTCCCGACATCCTCCGTCCGCGCCCCGCCCCCTTTTGGGGTCGTCGCCGCCATTCCCCTCCTCCATCGGGCCCCCCTTCCTCTTACCGGGCCCGTGCAGCGCCTCTCTCCTCTGTCCGAAGGCGCTGCAAGGGCAAGAAGAACGCTGAATCAGCTGATGCCTGCCTTCGCGATGGCGCGTCTTTCTCCTGCTGCGCCCGCCCCTGTCTGACGTCAGTAACCTACGTAGGTTACTGACGTCAGACAGGGGCGGGCCCAGCAGGAGAAAGACGCTCTATCGAAGCTAGGCGAAGGCAGGCATCAGCTGATTCAGCGTTCTTCTTGCCCGTGCAGCGCCTTCGGACAGAGGAGAGAGGCGCTGCACGGGCCCGGTAAGAGGAAGGGGGGCCCGATGGAGGAGGGGAATGGCGGCGACGACCCCAAAAGGGGGCGGGGCACGGACGGAGGATGTCGGGAGGCGGAGCTTAGGTGAGAGTAGTGAGGAAGGGAGGGGGGCAGGGGCTTCTAGAAGTTTGCTTTTTCGGGGTGGGGGGAGCGGCGGAAAGTGGGGAGCAGCGGGGGGGGGGCAAGGCCGTCCGTACAGGACGCTCCTGATGAGCGCCCTTGCCCCCTCCCGATCCTTTTTTTATTTTTATTTTGATTTGGGAGCCATGTGCTTGCGATTTGACTGTGTTTTGAACGTTTCTGGCATGCGCAGAGCAGCCAGCATAACGCTTGGCTGCTTTGCGCATGCTTTACGAGCCGATTACCGACGGGGATTGGTGCATCGTTCTTTCCAATACCGCACCAAACTTTTTGGGGCTGTGTTTTTGGAGCATGCTTCGTTATTTTAAATTCGGTAAAGGTTTTAACGTTTCTGATTTTTTTACGTTTGCTTGATGCATCTACCCCTGAGTGGGAAGAGAGTTTCTTTTTCTCACAGGATGAGCTCAGCAAAATGTCTGGGCTTACGCTGGAATCTGAGGAAGCTCACTCGTCTACCTATATATCTATATCTTTATATATCCAGGGCCAGTCTTAGGCAGGGGCAACAGGGGTGGTCGCACAGGTCCCCGTGCTCCTAGGGGCCCCGCATCTCTGGTACGTCTGTCCTCCTGTCTCAGAACACCTCCCTGCTTCGTACCTTAATATGCATCCACATTTCAGCAGACAGCATCAGGCAGCGGCAATGATTTTCATATTTCATCAGCTGCTGAGCTCAGAATCTCCTCGTTGTTTCGTCCCGCCCCCTTTTGATGTCACTTCCTGCTTCTGCAAGGGCAGGACGCAGCAGTGAGGAAGCTCTGGGCTCAGCAGCTGATGGGATATGAAAATCGCTGCTGCTGTCTGTCACTCTCTTTTGTGGATGCACATCAAGGTATGGGGTGAGGTGGGGTTCCAAGAGCTCAAAAAGGGCCCTGCGGTAGCAGCGGGCGCCATTTTACCGCAGCAGGTAAAAACCCCTAAAAATAATGGCCATGCGGTAAGATTATTCTTACCATGTGGCCATGCGGAGGAAAAGCACTTACCGCCACCCACTGAGGTGGCGGTAAGGGCTCTGTCGGTAAACTGGCAGTAACCGGGCACCGAGCAGCGATGCCCGATTACCGCTGCGTTAGCGATGCACTATAAAATTACAAATATTTTCTGGCATAACGGAAATGGCACACACTCAAGGCACAATTACCGCCGGCAACTGCGTTGGGCTAGCAGTAGTTCCAGGTTAGTGTGCAGTAAGCCCACATTGGGCTTTCCGCCGCTTTGTAAAAGGGCCTCTTAGTCATACGTGGAGGGGCATAATCGAACGGTGCGCCCAAGTTTTCCTGAGGGCATCCTCGCATGACGTCCTCGCGAAGGGGCAGGGAAACCCGTATTATCAAAACAAGATGGGCGTCCATCTTTTGTTTCGATAATACGGTCAGGGATGCCCAAATCTCAACATTTAGGTCGACCTTAGAGATGGTCATCCTTAGAGATGGTAGTCCCCGGTTTTCGGCTTTGGATGGAGCTTGCGATAGGCCTCCAACATTGCTCCCCAGACAAAAATCTATGTCACTGTAACATCATTAACAGTAAGCTGGTTCCACCCCCCTCCCCTTTGTTTTTTTCAAATAATGGTAGTTTTACAGTACAAACATTTTTGAGCGCGTGAAAACTCGCTGGCTGGTCACGCTAAACGTCTGCAACGTTGCTCATTCCACCAGGCACACGAATAAAGCTGTAGAATGTCACCTTGAAATTCTAAGCGGTTGCTGAGAAAACAACAGAAAACTCTAGGGTCTGGGGTGGGGGGTGGGTTGCCTTACCATGTATATGTGTTTGTGTGTACATCTATGTATGTATCTATCTAGCTATATCATGGTGACTGTATATCTGGCTTGATATTATAGTAGCTCCATTCGCTATACTGTATCATTATAAAATCTGTCAACAAATTTTTTGAATTCTGAGTGGCTCCAGCGTCAATATGGAGACTTTGACAATTAACAACTGCTGACCAAGACCATCAGGGAGCTGAACCAGCAAATGAAGGGATACACACAGAGCATCCCTCTCTCACTCATGCAGAGACATTCACACACACACATAGCCTCAATCTCTCACTCACCTATATAGAGCCATCTCTTTGCTCATTCATACGCATCTCTCTCCCTCACACATAAACATGTGAAGAAAGGGTTTTCTATAAATAGATAAGTAGGTAGAAAGATATATAAACTCATCATCTGTTTTCAGCTTTCTTATAGAACACACACCCTGAATTGCCCTATTTATGCCTGTCTTCTAAATCATCTCTCTCTCTCTCTCTGTCTTCATATATATATATATATATCTTGGCAAATAGAAACTGCAGCTTTAAAATAGGACATTTCAATTTTAGCCTGTTAAATCTGGCCTTATAAAAACAACCCAGAATCCATGCCAGGTCACTGTAATACAAGACCAGAGCTGCCAAACTGCCCAGTCCCCAGAGCAAGATTTTAAGCCAGTCCTGGGTTGCTGGTAAACCCATCCTGATATACAATGGGACCCATAGCATCAATGTCAGTGAGTAGAATCAGGGACTACAAGTACTAGGCCGCTTTGGGATGTAAATTCAGAACCAGGATTGGTGAACACATCTCCCTCCTGGAACTGGGTACCTTGTCAGATCTGCAACCCATAATCTGGGCTACACAAGGTGAACAGCTGATGCCACTTTCCAGGGTAGACGGATCCTGGTTTTTGCCTGATTGCCTGCATGATTTGCGGTTCTGATTTCTCCATCACAACCACAAAATAGGTCTCTCTGCATGCAGGGAGGTAAAACCAGAACTGGATCAACCTATCCTGAAATCAGAAGTAGAAAGAACCCCGTTGCCCTTACTTCACCACCACACAATTAGATGATCTGTCCTTTAAATGCAGTGATAATTTCATGCATAAAAGCCTTAGCTTAGCTTTCACCAGAGCACAAGAAGAGACTACAAATGAATGATTAAGTATTTTTTTTATTTTTCTTCACCAGGGTCCTATTGTTGAGGCAGAGCAGGGAAAGCATCAGAATTAGATTTTAGGTTTCTAGGCACAGATGAGGTCCTGGGGAGCCAGCTAAGCTAAAAACGATTGCAAAAGCAATTAACGAAGACCTAGCCTGACATAAACAAATGATCTTGAAAACAATAAAGCGAGGACCGGAGAGAAATTCTTCCCTCCTTTCTCCGCGTAAGACAGATGATTATGGAGCAAGACTAATAATTAAATCAGACTGGACTGAGTATTTAATGACAACATGAGGCAGAGCAGCCAAGTTATCCAGTTACAAAAGGGAGACTTTTTGGCCAGTCCAGAAGTTAATGTTACATCCCAAAGCAACATGGTATTTGTAGTCTCTGAGCCTACCCGTTGAAACTGGTGCTTCAAGCCCCGTAATACAGCAGATTAGGGTTGTCAGAAACACACAGAACTGGCATGTAGTCTCCCTCCTGAAAGGGGGTAATTCGGCAGCACTGCAATGAGTCAGGCAACTGAATATGTGGCCACTCCAGCAGCCTTTGGCTGTAGGTTTGCCATCTGGCTCCAGATTTGCCCAACAAGGTTAATTCGGTTCTGAGTTTGCATTATAGAATGCAAGAACTTGCAGTTCTGGTTTCCCTTCCCTACATCCCCTGCCCCCCACCCCCTCCAAGTGGCCATCATTACCTCTTCCTTATCCCACCCCAAGTGTCTAGCCTCTCTCTTTCCATAACCCCTCCAAGTGTCCAGCCTCACCATTCACTACCCTCATCCAAGCGTTCAGGCTCTCTCCTTCCCTATCCTACAAGTTAGAAGTGTCTCTCCCCCCAAGGTGTCCAGCATCTGCGCTTCCCTTATCGACCCCCTCCAGGATGGCACTAGCACTGCAGTCTGTGTTTCTAACCAAGACTCAGAGCAGCTGTGACTGGGTCTTGAGTATCCATGCATATACCTAAGGCCTGCTGTGGCCCATGCCTTCCAAATTTCTTGTTTCAGAGGAGGTGGGATGTGGGAGGCCATGAGCCACATGAATGATCAAGGCCCCACACCATCTACGCTGATTCTTGTGATTTTATTTTTTACAGACACTGACTGCCATGTTGTTGCTTCATCCCCCCTCCCAAAGTGTGCCACTCTAGGCAGACATCTATTCTACCTAGTGGTCAGGCCCAGCCCTGTGGTTTTGGCACATGAATGTGAATGTCTTGTCCTCCATTTCACACTGTTACACCTCATCTCTGCCTGCTTATTCAAGAATCAGAGGTGTGGAGTGCAAGCATCTTGGCGGCCTGGGGGATGTTAGTACATCTACTCATTCTTTAATATTGAGTCTGTAGAAGAAAGTAAGAGATGTAGTACAATGTCAACATTATACAAATGTTCTATGGCCATCACCAAGACCTATTGCACAGAATCAAATGGTATCTTTTTTGATAGAGATCCAGGGGGGAAAATAGCACTTGCAAGACTATTTTGAACAAACCAGAATAAGATGGGTCTTTTTCCAACTCCGATAAGAGTTACTTCTCATGGCCCCAGAGCCAGTGCAAGGGGATTAGAACATAAAGCCTTGTATCCCCTCCACCACAGCTCCCGCCCTCTTGAGATTTTGCTATTTTAATGCAACAATCAAGCAGTAAAATAACTTTTAGTATTTCAAAGAAAAGATGGGAGGTAACCTCTATAGTTGTGATTTCCAAACCTGTCCTGGGGGATCCCCAGCCAGTCAGGTTTTCATGATATCCACAATGAATACTTATGAGAGAAATTTGCATACCAAGGAGGCAGTGTATGTAAATTGGTCTCATGCATAGTCATTGCAGATATTCTAAAAACTTGACTGACTTGAGTCCCCCCCCCTACCCCAGGACAGGTTTGGGAATCACTGCTTTTTAGAGTGGCAGCTACAGGGTACAACCCTAAGCACCTTATTAAAAAGATTGGATGGGCCATTTCAATCTTTATCTGCCATCATTCCCAATATTACTATGATCACTGTCACAGGAGCCAACTCTTTAAAATCATTGGTGGTGCTAAACCCAATGGCAATTACCCCTTCCCCGGAGAGAGTCAAGGAGTTTGTTCAATATTAGGGGTGCTCAAGGACCTACTTCTCCCACAGAACTGGCTCCTCTAATCATTGCATATGCCTACTTGTAAAAGGAACATAGGCATAGGAGCCAACTTTTCAAAATTATTAGGGGTGCTAAGCCCAATGGAAATGACTCCTCCCTGAACACATACAAGGAATTTTTCTCAATATTGGGGGTGCTCAAGCACCCACAGCACCCACAGAGTCGGCTCCAATGAACATAGGTGCCTACTGGGCTCATTTTCGAAAGAGAAAAACATCTTAAAAGTGGCATAAAGCAGCATTTCTACGTTTTTCTCACAAAAACGTCAAATCAATATTTTCGAAACCTATTTTTAGATGTTTTTCTATGAAGTCCATCAGACGTGCGTCCAAACTACAAGGGGGTGTGTCGGGGGTATTTCAAAGGTGGGATCAGGGCGTGCCTAATACTTGGATGTATTACAGCCATAATGGAACCAAACGAAAACATTCAGGACTAAAACCAAGAAGGTTTGGTCTACACCTGTTTTCAGATCAAATAAGGCACAAAAAGATGCCCTAAATGACCAGATGGCCCCCAAGGGTGACCCCCTAATACCCCCCCCACAGTGGTCACTGACTTCCTCCCACCCCCAAAAAATGTGAATAGAAATATGACTTACTAGCCTCTATAACAGCTGCAGATGTTAAAGTCAGGCCTATTAGAGCAGCATGCTGGATTGGCCACTGTTGGAAACAGGATGCTGGGCTTGATGGACTTTTGGTCTGTCCCAGTGTGGCAATGCTGATACATAGTAACATAGTAGATGACGGCAGAAAAAGACCTGCACGGTCCATCCAGTCTGCCCAACAAGACAACTCATGTGTGCTACTTTGTGTGTATACCCTACTTTGATTTGTACCTGTGCTCTTCAGGGCACAGACCATATAAGTCTGCCCAACACTATCCCCGCCTCCCAACCACCAGCCCCGCCTCCCAACCACCGGCTCTGGCACAGACCGTATAAGTCTGCCCAGCACTATCCCCGCCTCCCAACCACCAGCCCCACCTCCCAACCACCGGCTCTGGCACAGACCGTATAAGTCTGCCCAGCACTATCCCCGCCTCCCAACCACCGGCTCTGGCACAAACCGTATAAGTCTGCCCAGCACTATCCCCGCCTCCCAACCACCAGCCCCGCCTCCCGCCACCGGCTCTGGCACAGACCGTAAAAGTCTGCCCAGCACTATCCCTGCCTCCCACCACTGGCTCTGGCACAGACCGTATAAGTCTGCACAGCACTATCCCCGCCTCCCAACCACCAGCCCCGCCTCCCAACCACCATCTCTGGTACAGACCGTATAAGTCTGCCCAGCACTATCCCCGCCTCCCAACCACCGGCCCCGCCTCCCACCCACCGGCTCTGGCACAAACCGTATAAGTCTGCCCAGCACTATCCCCGCCTCCCACCACTTATGTACACTGAATCCATACATGCTTTCTTGAGGTCTCTGAGGTCTTTTTCTCCCATAATAAAAAATATTTATTGAAAATAAAAGATTAAGGAAATTGAGTCATTTTTGCTTGATTGTGACACCTGGTATCTTTTAGAAGATTGCATGCAATTCTATACCAGTTTGTTACTGCAATGTGATATTAGGTCAGGAAAATCCCAACAAATTATTTGCAGTGTTATAGAATTTGGGGGGTCTGCGTCCAAGTTGTGCACCAGGATTTCTACCAAGTTTTAGCTGGCATATATCCTTGCGCCCAAAGTTGGCACAAGAAATCCCTGCAAGGCGCTATTCATAAAGAACGCTTATCCCAGAATGCCCTTTAAAGCAGTATCTCCCAAGTCCAGTCATAGAGTACCCCTTGCCAATCAAGTTTTCAGGATAACCACAATGAATATGCACGAAAGAGATTTCCATATAATGGAGGCAAGTGTATGCAAATCAAGTTCATGCATATTCATTGTGGATATCCTGAAAACCTGACTGGCAAGGGGTACTCCAGGACTGGACTTGGGGAAACTCTGCTTTATAGTATAGCTCTGAGTGCTGATTTTTCCTGGAACTTATTTTTCGGCGTCATTTATTGACTCTGACCCCATGTGCTAGAGTTAGCTGCTGATTATTTTATGTCTTTTTGTTTTAATTAGGACTGTTAGTGGCAATCTGTTTAGATATAGACAGGATGCAAACAAATATTTTCCCTGCAAATTTTACAAGAGCCATTTCCCATGAAAAAATGTTCTATAAAATTATTTCCAATGAGGATGGCTTCCAAAAGCCAGACTACATCCCAGGATAATAAGGGCTTCTTTAACTAAGCCACGGTAAAATAAAAGTAGCTTGTGATAGTGTAGGTGCAGGTTTTGGGCAAACGCAGAAATATTTTTCAGTGCACGTACCAAAAATGCCTTTTTAAAAATTTTTTTGCCAAAAATGAACGTGCGGCAAAATCAAAATTTGCCTCGCGTCCATTTTGGGTGTCTGACCTTACCACCAGCCATAGACCTAGGGTGAGGAATCTGCACAGTAAGGACCTACATGCGTCAGATGCCACTTGGCGCGCGTCCGAAAATAAAAAATATTTTCCAGACACGCGTAGTGGACACATGCCAAAAATGAAATCACCGCAAGAGGCACGTGGTGGTCGGGTGGTAAGTTCATTTTGGCGCACGTTGGGCACACATAGAGCCTAACGTGGCTTAGTAAAAGGGGCCCTTACAGAGCTCAGAGAGGTCCTGGCAGATCTGCTGAAGGATGTGTTTAATAGGTCTTTCAAGATTGGAGGTTGTGGTTCCTTTTTATAAAACTGATAACAACGGAGAAGTGGGAAACTGAGGCCTGCTAAGTCTTACCTCAGTGAGAGGAAAACTAATGGAGACTCTACTAAATGAAAGGATAATTTACTATCAGCAATCAGATCCAAAGAAACATGGTTCTTACCAAAATCAGATTGTGCTAAACAAATTCAATTGTTTCTTCAATTGTGTGACTAGGGAACTAGCTTGAGGACACGCACTGGGTGTGGTCTACTTAGATTTCAGCAGGCATTTCATACTGTCCAATATAGGAGGTTGAAAAATAAACTGAGTAGACTGGGAGTGGGCCCCAAAGTGATGAACTGAATTAGAAATTGATTGAGTGACATATCACAGAAGGCAGTGGTAAATGAAATTCACTAGGAGGGGAGAGAGGTACTTAGTGGAGTGCATCAAGGATAAGTCCTGTGACCAATTCTGTTCAATAATTTTATGAGTGATATTGCTAAAGTGTTAGAAGGAAAACTTTGCTTTTTTTGCCGATGACATGAAGATCTGCAATAGAGTGGACACCCCAGAAGGGTAGCCAAAATGAGAAAGGAGCTACCAAAACTGGCTGAATGCTTGGAAGTTACGTTTTAATGTGAAGCATAGCGTGACACATTTGGGATGCAGAAATCTAGAGGATCTGTACGCAGTTGGGGGAAATGTTGATACACATGGACAAGAAGAGTGGGTGATGGTGAATGGTGATCTCAAGGAAACAAAGTTGCTGGGCTACACAGAAAAAAGCACAACCAGTAGAAAAATGGTGATAATGTCCCCATACAGGTGTTAATAAGACCCCACTTGGAATAATGTGCCCAGTTTTGAAAGCCATATCTCAGTAAAGATATGGAAAGACTAGAGCCAGTCCAGACAAAAGTAACAAAAATGATGGCAGGTTCTGCACCAGGAGAGGAGGGACAGAGGTGTTTAAATACTTGAAAAATATTCAATCAGAAGAAATGAAGTGTTTCTAAAGGAAATACATCTTTAGAAGTAGGGGTGGGGTATGATACCTACAAGGAGGAACATTCAGAAGCAACATTATCAAATATTCCTTCACCGACAAGGTAGTGATGTCTGGAATGCTTTCCCAGAGGAGGGGTGGAAACAAAAATGGTGATGAAATTCAGAGGATCCCAAAAAATCAAAAAGATGGGAAACAAGCTTTGAACACTTTATTTCAAAACAGTGGTGCAAACTGCACAGAATGGCAGTTACAACCCTAAGCAAAGACACCAGGAGATAACCTACAGTGTTGCGGTTATAGCCCCTAACCGCCTTACTGTACAAAATGAATGGACTACTTCAATCTTTATATACAACTAGGAAAAAAGGCCCGTTTCTCAGCGCAATGAAACGGGCACTAGCAAGGTTCTATAATGGTAGGGGCCCCTTCCCTCCGTCCCTCCGAGCTGCTTGCCTGCCTCCGTGTGACCGTCGGACGTTGTTCGTGGTTCGCTCTGTGTGGGGAGGGTTTTTTCTTTTTTTGCTGCACCTCCGTGCCTGTGCCTTTTCCGTTTCGGCTCTCGAGTGTCATTGCGCCGCCCTCGACGTCATCACGTTTTGACGCGAGGGCGGTGCAGATACTCAGGGGCACACCGGATATCTCGGGCGCCTCAACTTCCGTGGAGGCTTCATTAGAACGTTGGGGTTGCCTTTTATATAGAGAGATGTTACTATGAAAGCCTACCAGGAAAATGGGGAGTCAACAAGCAGTACCACAGTGTTACTACTGCAACTGACTGGCAATGTTCTGAGAAATTTCCTTCCAAGATCAGAGGAGACCAGCACAGCTGGACACCCACAGCCAAGATGAATCAACTCCCTCCAATGTCTTCATTCTCTGAGTGACTTAATGATTTTTCTCCCTTGGCTACAGGTTGCTCTGGTGCACACTGGGCAAGCTTCCAGTATAAACAGACCTCTGGTGTATGTCCTACTGTGGCAAATGTGCCATAAATAGCACTGGGACATCCCCATGGGAGCATGCAAGTGGGAAAGAACAACAGGATGGCGGTCTGAGGAAGCGGAGAATCAAGACAGAAAGCAATCTTTCATTCCCTCAGTTCTTCATCTCAGAATAATCGCTACGGACAGGAGAGATATCAGAGAACACACAAAACACAAATAAAACAAGAGTTTCTCCTGGTAAATCATGTCTATCTTTATCTGAGGCACATCATTCTGATCCAATCACAATATTTATTTTTAATGTCGCACTGTCAACACGGAGAGATTACTATCTAAGATAAGCTGTCTTGTTTATCAGGTTTCTAGCCCAGAGTTTAAAGGCCCAGGGATGGATGGTTCAGGGTCAGTGTGTGGATACCACTGGTAGGAAGTGAACCTGTTTCTCCAGATTTCACAGCTGTGAAGAACGTATTCGTACATGTTCCATACCTGTAGCCATGAAGGGCAGAGACCCTCATAGAAATAAATGTGATCAGTCTCCATAATTCTTCTGCTCACATGAGAATCTTTTAATCTCAAGGCGATTTTACTCAGCAGTGCATTCACCAAAGATCAGAGGTGTATAACCTTTTCAAAAAATCTGCTAAGTCCAATATTTTTTATCCAAAGGACATTTATGTGTCTGGGTTATTTTTGTCTGCATTTTAAGCTTGTTTTATTGTGTCATGCATTCCCTTCCTTATGATTGTGTTATTGCCTATTGTTATTTATTTTTATTACATTTGTACCCTGTGCTTTCCCACTCATGGCAGGCTCAATGCAGTTTACATGGGGCAATGGAGGGTTAAGTGACTTGCTCAGAGTCACAAGGAGCTGCCTGTGCCCGAGTGGGAATTGAACTCAGTTCCTCAGGACCAAAGTCCACCACCCTAACCACTAGGCCACTCCTCCACTGTTATTGTTATTTGTCTTTAGTCTGTTTTTTTGTTTGTTGATTGAATTTTAATAAAGTACAATAAAATAAAGCCAGGCTGAGATTCGCCTGGTTTGGGTTCGACATCTAATTAGTTTCACATCCCCCACCCAAAGTGATTTTGCATATCTGTCTGGAAAAGCCATTCGATACATTTAGGAAAGAGAACCACAGTGTTAATAATGGTTAATTATAATAGCTGTTCACACTGCTGACTCCATTGTTAACAGCTAAAACTGTAATTTAATTATGTGCATATTTGAAATACTGGAACATAGTGAGTGAGGGCAGATAAGGACTGAAGATGGCCCATCCAGTATTCCCCAGTAAGTTGGTTAGGGTTTTAATTACCACTTTGTCCCCATGTTATCTTTGAAGTCCAACAAGTTATTTTACTGTTGTTCTCAGCACAGGCACCCAATACTTGGTTTCCATCTACTTGATATTAAGAGAACTTCTGGGGTCGATATTCAAAGTGGTTTCACCAAGCAGAAGAGGCTAAATCACACTGGCCAGCCCAACAGCCAAAATTCAGTGGCAGTCTGTGTCCCACAAAGGGCAAAGGACCGAAAAAAGATTCGGAATCTCCAGCATTAGCGGAACCGAGGCTGATGCTGGGCAGACTTTTACGGTCTGTGTCCCGCAAAGGGCAAAAGACAGGTGAAGCTTCAGCAACTCCAGTGTTGTAGATCGCTTTATTGCCACGTGCAGTGTAGCTTAGGGGGGAGAGGAAGACATCTTGACTGGTAAGTTGAACACTGACAGCAATACTTGGAATCTTGGTTATAACCACATATCATCCCCATGATGTTTGGCTGCCTATATGGTTGGCACAGTGGGGACTTGACAACCAGCATTTAATCAAGGGTGGCCAGGGCCCACACAGAGTGGCGGGTGCAGCTCTGGCCACTTTGTTGGGTAGACTGGATGGACCGTGCAGGCCTTTATCTGCCATCATTTACTGTTACTTAACTGGACAGTGCCACATAATGTCTTCTCTGAATGCCGTGGCACTCTCTGATTAATACAAAAGATCCACAGGTGGTGGAAAGAACACACAGATCCCACGAGGTGAGTAAAGTCAAAACACAAGGAGTGGGAACTGGATCAGGCTCTTCAAAAACAAACTCAGGATACAGAACAAAAGTTATGGATGTTTATTAAATATGACTCGACACGGTACCATGTTTCGGCACCTACGTGCTTGCCTCAGGAGTCTTACTACGTATGTTGATGTTGACATGTGTCTTTGGTGACACATCTTGTAAAGTAGATTTGAACTACCAGCTGACGTGCTATCTTACTTTTATTTCACAATGATCTTTTTAAAGACCAGTTCAAATCTACTTTACAAGACATGTCACCAAAGACACATGTGAACATCAACATACGTATTAAGACTCCTGAGGCAGGCACGTAGGTGAGTCATGTTTAATAAGCATCTGTAACTTTTGCTTTGGCGTCCTGAGTCTGTTTTTGAAGATCCTGATCCAGGTCCCGCTCTGTCTGTTTTGACTTTACTCTCTGATTACTGCCAGTGAGGTCCAGGGGCAGTGCCGGGAGTTATTTGGGCATCAGCATTATTCAGCACTGATGTCCACATAGCTAACCTATATGAAAAGCAGTCCTAACTATGCCCCGTTATGTATGCAGGTACAGCACTGAATTTTGGCCAGCAGCAGTGCAACCAGGGAGAATAGCGGCAGAGGCCAATAGACCACCAGGGCTCCATGGGGGGCTGTAGTGCGGCGGTGGGCAACTGGGCAGAGCCTCTGGGCCCCATAGAGCCTCTGGGCCCTCAGGCACTGCCCAGTTGCCCGAATGGTCAGTCCACCCCTGTTTTGAAGTACCATTCTAGATGTATGATTAAGTTAAAAAAAAAAAGTGAGATATGGGGGGGGAGGGGATTGTCTTCTCAATTAGCTTTTTTTTCTTGCTAATAAGGTTCCTGTGGAGACTTCTACTCTATCCTAGCTAAGTGTCACGCAGTACCTTTGAGTTTTTCCTGTCCAGAGTTAGTAATGACAGATAGATTAGTTGTTAGTCTTTTTTTTTCCCTTGCATATATTTTTGTATGGCTTAGTGTATACTCCTCTCCTTGTTACTTAGAGGACTTTAAGACGGGTACTAAAAATACTTGGGGCCCTGTTTACTAAGCCGCCACTAGAGGCACGTTATCACGTGCTAACCGTGTAGATGCCCATATGGGTGTCTACACAGTTAGTGCGTGTTAATTTTAGCACGTGCTAAAAAGATTTTTTCCTTTCTTTTGATTTTGTCCTTGTATTTATTACTTTCTTTAATTTAATTATTGTACTTACTCCCATGTTTCTTTTCAAGATGTTATCTTGTAATATTTCATAAATAAAAAGTTTTTAAAAAGTACATTTTTGGAAAAACACATCTGAAAAACAGCAAAAACATTCATATCTCCTTAAATCCGTAGGAGGTTATGGATAAAAATTTGACCAAGTTTGTACAAACTGTGATCAAATTTAAAAAAAGGAAAGTTGCCCAACTTACCTCTTTGTCTTCTGTCAGTCAACCAATATTTAAACCAGTCTATCGACTTGGGACCTGCTCTCAGGCTGCTCAGTTTCTTCATGAGCTTTCTGTGTGGGACAGTATTAAAAGCTTTGCTGAAATCCAAGTAAATCACTTCCAGCGCATGCCCTCAATCTAATTCTTTAGTCACCCAAATGAAAAAATCAATCAGACTTGTTTGACACAATCTGCCTGTGGTAAAACCATGCAGTTTCAGTTCTTACAAAGTGGTAGATAGTTCCAGAGCCAGAGCAAGGGCATTAGCCTTCTTAGGTACGTCTTCAGCTTTGCTCCTCTCCCCAATTAACTTTCAAGCCCTTAAGCCTACCCCTCCCCCAAAGATCATGATCACCCCAACACCATCCCGTCCAGCTAGTAGAGGTTTCCCTCTGTTGTTTCTTTTACTTTCTATGGTTATCGGGATCAATTGTTTTCTTCTAACTGTAGCTCCCCTCTCCCCCCCCCCCCCCCCCCCCCCCCCCCCCCGGAAAAAATGTTTTGCCCTAGGCAATTGCCTGGTCCTGGCCAGCTCTGGATAGCTCTGCATTACTGAAGTGATGCATAAACAAGTATCCAATGCTGGTAGGTCTTAAATGATGTCATCTGTATGAATCCACACCAAAGATCAACTTCACTAATAAGAATAGCTGTTAAACAACACGATGTCCGCCAGTGAAGACCAAAATAGAGGCGGTTTCAACTTGCTAGACTTTAGCTTTATGACCGTGAAAGTCATTGATGAGACCTACCTAGGGTTACCATTTTTTGTCCTCATAAAAAGAGGACACTTGCCCCGCCCCATTTCACGCCCTCGCCCCACCCCTTTCACACCCCTACCCTGCCCCTTCACGCCATCGCCCCGCCCCTTTCACACTATCACCTCGCCCCCGGTCACCCCCTCTTCCCCCCATCACCTTCCCTCCCCCCTGTCACCTCCCCTCCCCTTACGCTACTATCCCTGGTGGTCTAGAGGTACCTCTTCGCTCGGGGCAGGAAAGAAAAAGCCCCCTCTTTCCTGCCCGGAGTGCTGCTGCTAGCTGGCCTGCTGCATCCTGTGTGAGTCCGGCTCTCGGCGTTTCAAAATGGCAGACTTCAACTCTCGGCGGCCATTTTGAAACGCCGAGAGCCGGACTCACACAGGATGCAGCAGGGCAGCTAGCAGCAGCGCTCCGGGCAGGAAAGAGGGGGCTTTTACTTTCCTGCCCCGAGCGAAGAGGTACCTCTAGACCACCAGGGATAGTAGCGTAAGGGGAGGGGAAGGGAGTCCCGCGCCCGCCTCCACTCCCGCCAGCCAGCCCAGAAATCTGGACAAACGGGCAGGCTGGCCAAATCCGTCTGGGTAAATCCAGACGTATGGTAACCCTTGACCTACCAGCATTGGATACTTGCTTATGCATCGCTTAAGACGATTCAGTATTTAACATTCTTTACATCATTTAAGACTCCTGAGGCAGGCCTGTGGCTGAAACACAGTACTGTGTCGAGTCTACAATAAAGTTTACTCCTTTATATACCAGCGTAGTCTCAACGTCCTGAAGTCATTGGTCCACTTCCCACTTTGTTCTTTGTTGCTGATTTTTAAGGTGCCATATATAGGATTTCCCCCTAAGGCCACACCGCATGGGTTAAATGCCTGATTTTTCTATTTCTAGCATATTTTTTTGTGCGGGAAAATGGACGTGCGGCAAAATTAAAACCAGTGCATGTCCATTTTTGGCCTGAGACCTGACCACCTCAACTTAGCGGTAAGGTCTCACACAATAACCGGGCGGTAAGCATTCAATGCGTGTACACTGCCGATTACCGTTGGGTAAGCGCCATGCACTAGAAAATAGAAAATATTTTCTACCACGTTTTTGGGCGCACACCAAAAATGGAATTATCGGCTGGGGCTAGGCGGTAGTTCTCACTGGACCACATAGGTGCCTACATGCCTTAGCGAAAAGGCCCCTCGGTTTCCCATTAGTGCATGAGTATGTACCAACACTTATTTTGTAGGAGGTAAGGGCTCACATGGTAACCACATGCTAAACGATTAGCACGCAATAAGATAGCTGTGCTAACCAATTAGCACAGCAAACGCCCCTAAAACTTTTATTTTTTTAGCATGTGGGTAGCATGCACACATGCAAAGATTACCGCGGGATGCCCAAGCATGCCCCACGGTAACCCTTTCTTGCTGTGGTATGCATGCATTAGTGATTTGTCCACCTTGCCACACCTTATGCCTGGAATAGACTCCCTGAGCCATTACGTCGAGCTCCATCCCTGACCGCCTTCAAATCCGGGCTAAAGGCTTACCTGTTTGATGCTGCTTTTAATTCCTAACTTGTCACCTGCTCGTAACCTTTATCTTGTCTTCCTCTCTTCAATAGTCCCTTTCCCATATGTCCTTCTGTCTGTCCTACCCTTGTCCCTTATTTGTCCTGTCTGTCTGTCCTGATTTAGATTATAAGCTCTTTTGAGCAGGGACTGTCTTTTCTTCATGTTAAATTGTGAAGCGCTGCATACGACTGGTAGCGCTATAGAAATGATTTATAGTAGTAGTAGTTAATAAAAGGGCCACTTTGTGTGGGCTAACGTGATTTAAGATGCACTAATCTACAACTTAACATACATTAAGATAACTAGTGGGGGTTAAAATGCAAAATATGCATTTTGAAAAGTCACTAGTAAGATGAATGTGTGAAATTAACTGAGGAAAAAAAGCGAAAACTGGTAAAAATTGGGGAAAATAAAACAAAAAGTAACTGATTTTTTTCCCCCCTACATATATCCCTAAAGGGCAGAGAAGAAAAAAAATCACTTGTTCACACTTTAGTCTCTTCGCTGTCTCATCTAACTATGTGCAAAACCCATTAGCTTGCTCCAAATGGGAAGCAATGAGGAGCAAAATTATAAGAAAATCAAATTAATCTATTCTATGGTACACGGCACTGTTGTAAGTGACAGACAAGGCAATCGCTGTTCCCTCTAAGCTGAGTGGGAATCCACCTACTGTCCTGCCAGCCGAAGCTGATGTTTGACTATCACATATTCAATAGTGAGGCCAGGCAAGCTCTGCAGGACTCGGGGGAATATAGGAGTCCCAAATACCTGCATTCAACACAGCTGCTAGGCCTGGAATCAGTGTTGTGTTGATAAGCTGACTGACATACCGGTGCCACTGCAGAGGAGATAAGGCAGGGAAAGGAAGCTGCTGAACATCTGGGGGGGGGGGGGGGGGAGATGGGGTACTGAACACCATGGGGGAGGAATAGGGCAGGACACAGGGGACAGAATAGGAAAGGAGGAAGATGCTGGACACCACAGGGGAGGGAATAGGGAAAGAGATGCTGACAGCATCTGTTTTGCAATTGTCAACATCTAAAATATCAAAAGAGGGAACCAGACAATGCCCCAAGTTCTATAAAGGGCACTTTAAGTTGTGTGCGCTAATTTGATTAATATGCCTGGCCATCAGCGCCGATAACTGGTACTTAACAACCAATTAGCAGCACTAATTGGCTTTAATTAGAATTTACACACACAACGTCCTAGGCGTATTCTACAATGTGGTGCGCATAAATTCTAATGCACGCAGCTGAAAAGGGAGCATGGCCATGGGCGTAGAATGGGTGGGTTGTGGGCATTTCAAAAAAAACTATGCGCACTGACACCTGATCTGCGTCTAAGTTAGGCGCAGGTATTTAGGCCTGGTTTTAGGTAAGCATATTCTATAAACTATTAAGCATGGTTGTTTTGGTGCTAATATTTAAGGTGCCATTTATAGAATTTGGTCCAATATGTTTATGCTTATTATAAAAACTTACTTGATATACCACTGAGTCAATCAAGATCACAGCGGTTTACATTAAAATAGAATCATGAAATCAAATGGAAAAGAACGCCATTAAAATTGACAAAAAAAGACCTAACCACATACTCTCAAGATCAAATCATACACAAAACTGTTGTTTTCACACAATAGACTCTGTCATCCTCCTGACCTGCAAGATTAAATACATGTCTGAAGCAAAAAGTTTTAACATGATCTTAAACTTCATTAAATTCCTTGGTGTCTAATGAGGGTACGGCAAATGCAATTCCCCAATTGCTACTGCCCATTGTTGGCACCGGGTTCAAAGTATAGTACTGGTGACCCCTAGCCGTAGTATCACTGTACTATCATTAGGGGTCAAGCTGCCCTGTTTCAGAAGAGGTGGGGCCTGTTAGGCCTCAAATTTGCACAGAAGCTCAAGGCCCTAAACCAGGCATGACGAGTATTGTGCTGGTAAGCTGACTGACATACAGGTGCCACTGCAGAGGAGATAAGGCAGAGAAGAGAAGCTGCTGAACATCTGGGGGGGGGGGGGGAGGAAGGTGGGATACTGGACACCATGGGGGAGGAATAGGGAAGGACAAAGGGGAGGGAATAGAGAAGGAGCAAGATGCTATGCACCACAGGGGAGGGAATAGGGAATGAGATGCTGAACACCACAGGGAAGAGGTGAGGAAAGGGAGATGCTAGATGTGGGGCAGAGGGCCTTGAGCTGTCCTGGGGAAGGGGTTATATCTGAAGGTTTATAAGTAATGCCACACTGGGAAAAGACCAAGGGTCCATCGAGCCCAGCATTCTGTCCACGACAGCGGCCAATCCAGGCCAAGGGCACCTGGCAAGCTAGAGTGTCAGATACCCTTGGGCCAGCCCTGTTAATATGTGACCCCATATTTGCTCATGCCTTCAGTTACTGGTTCATTTAAATATACTCCAAATCATCAGCCTGCCCAACTCTACAGGAATCAATAGTGGAAAGGAATAGACAATCTTTAAGTGTTCAAATAGTGCTCACAGATATGCTGCGATACTTTCTGGATATGGATGTCAAATATACAACTCATCAACATTTATTGTTGTCTGCAAGATGCACTATAGTAAACACTGGAGGCGTTGCTCCTCTCCAATGTGTTTGGAATGGCAAGATAAAACATGGAACAAAAAGCGGGGAGGAAAGTCCTCACGCAAAACAACAGCAATGAAAACAAAAAAGTGAGGACAGGTTGAGGAGGAAATCCAAAAAATTATAACTTTATTGGTGATCAAATAACGACCCGACATGGCCGTGTTTCGGCATCAAAGCCTGCATCAGGGGTCAAATAAATCTTCTTGGGTTGTCGCTTGATAAAAAACCAAAGAAAATATAGCATAGGAACTTCCTTAAACCGCAAGAATTGTGAAGTCAACTATGGAGCGCCTGACGGCAATACACAGAAATGACGTCAATTTATTTGACCCCTGATGCAGGCTTTGATGCCGAAACACGGCCGTGTCGGGTCGTTATTTGATCACCAATAAAGTCATAATTTTTGGATTTCTTCCTCAACTTGTCCTCACTTTTTTGTTTTCATTCAAGATAAAACATGGGACCTTTTATGTTATAGAAAATAATTTCTGAACCGGTACGATAAAACACCTTAGTTCTGGAAGATATGGTCACCCTTTTCTCAGTACACGAAGACCTAATTTATTTGTAAATACCTATTTTCTTCTACCTTTTCTTGGCTATTATTTTTTCTTTATATTATGACGCCTCAATAATGAAAATTAGGTGTAATTCAAAGGGGAAAGAAAGGGGGCAGGGGAGGGTGGCTTATGTTTTTTTTTTTCCTTTTTATCCTTTTCTTTTTTTCATGGGGCCATAATACAAGGTCTTCTGATTTCAATGCCAATATCATGATGAAATCCTACGTTTACTGTATGGTTCAGAAGAAAAGGAATTTGGGGAGGACCAAAAAAAAAACAAGTAGAAAAAAGGAATCCTTGGAGTCAAAGAATAGCATTTAGCGTTTAGCAGAGAAAGCACTTATACTGATAATCCCCTTGAGGATTACTTAACACCCAACAACAGACACACTTGTGTTTAAAACCATTCAAATGGTTGTGATTCCTGATGCAGGCGGTTAGGCTGAAACAAGGCACCATGTCAAGTGCTTCTTCTGAACTCCTATTCCCTTTGGTGATTTGCTTTATGTAGACCTGTTGGCTTATTTTTATTATTATTATATTGTTACTATTATATTTTTTGACTCCAAGGTTTCCTTTTCCTTGGTCCTCCCCTCGCTTTCTTTACTTTTGTATTTTTTGTAGGCCATATTGTTTTCTCCTTTTTGGTTTTTGCTCTAAACTGTACGATTCAAACATTGGTTCATGTTCTCTATTGGTAAATCATAATAAAATTTTGTTTAAAATGGAAAAAAAAAGTGTTTCAGGTAGTTGTTTTTTTTTTTTAATTATTTGAATGTTCTTAATTTTATCCTGCATAACCTCTTAGACTCCCAAAAATGGATCTCCATATTTCACAGCAGGGGCGGACTGACCATTTGGGCAACCGGGCAGTGCCCGAGGGCCCAAGAGGCTCTGCCCAGATGTCCGCCGCACACTACAGCCCTCCCCAGTCCTACCTTTAAAGGCGTGCCGCTGGTGATCTAGTGGCTTCTGCGGAGAGGAACATGTTCTTTCCTGCCCCATATTCTGCCACTATTCCCCCTGCCCGGCACCCCCATACTTTAAAAATAGCAGCCGAGACTACCGCGGGAATTTTTGGCTTGCCATTTCGAAAACACGGCGGTTGCGGCAGGTGGGAGAATCGCGGCAGCGCAGCGGGCAGGAAGCACATGCTTGCCCCTGCAGAGACCACTAGACCACCAGGGCCATTCAGGTAGGACTGGGACAGTGGGGGGCATCGGCTGTGGCAGTAGGAGGGGCAGCAGCGCAACAATAGGGGGGGTGCGGGCAGCGGCCGGGTGGGGGCCCAGACCACTCTGAGGTCCGCCTCTGTTTTCCAGGGTTTTGGGTCACCAGATGTACACCGTTGGCCATCCAGCTTGCTGTATTTTAATGACAAATATTTTAGCCTCTTCCAGAAAAGAGAATGGAAAAAATGTTTTCCTCTCCTCTTATTAGGAGCTATTTCATCATAATGTTCTTTAAGGAATCGTTCCACTGCAGTATCAAATTATGTAAATTCTCATCACCTCTATTAACTAATGTCTGGGACATTTTAGTCTAAAATTGTTCTGAATACTCTTCTTGTGTAATCTTTGGGGGGAAAAATCCTATTTCTTTCTCTTCCAGTTATAAACCTCTCTCTAACAAAAAAAAAAAAAAAAGATTAACATATGGTCTGATCGAATCAAGGAAGAAAATTGAATATTTGACACAAAATCATTCTCCTTAAATGGACTGGTAGCAATAATAAATCTAACATGTGCCCTTTATCATGTGCAGAAAAAGAAATTCAAAGCTCTAAATCAAGTAATTGTAAAAAGGAATGAAAACCCATACATGAAGCATTAATGAAATCAACCATATGAATATTACAATCTCCCCAAAACAGCAAATTTGGGTTATTCAGCAATGTACCTGCTACAAAAATCTACTGGTCTCTTATTTCTATGTCCATGTTGGAAGGGGAGCTTCTCTCCTTGAGGAAATAAATTTAAAACATTTTAACCTTACACATTTTCCAACTTTGCCAAAGGTTTTCAACAAAAAGTTTTCACAAACCCCCTACTCTTCAGTAGCAACAAATGTCACGTGCAATCAGATTCAATAAGACCCAACTCCACGTACTCTCATTTTCTTACCTTGCTGCATGCAAAATAGTAAACCATTTGAACACAAGCTAAATACATCTATATCAGACAGCCATGTTTCATTGATAAAAAGAATATCAAAACCATACTTGCAACAACAACCCATCAATCAACATTCCCTTATTACTTATTTAACATTAATGTAGTCATAATTAGTTACAGGGTGACCTACAGGGGAATTTTCGAAAGAGAAGGCGACCATCTTCAGACACAAACGGGAGATGGGCGTCCTTCTCTCAGGGTCGCCCAATCGGCATAATCGAAAGCGATTTTGGGCGCCCTCAACTGCTTTCCATGCGGGGATAACTAAAGTTCAGGGGGCGTCGGCACCGTACCGAAGGAGGGACTGGGACGTACTTAAGAGATGGGGTTCCTCGGCCAATAATGGAAAAAAGAAGGGTGTCCCTGACGAGCATTTGGCCGACTTTACTTGGTCCATTTTTTTCATGACCAAGCCTCGAAAAGGTGCCCAAAGTGACCAGATGATCACCGGAGGGAATCGGGGATGACCTCCCCTTACTCCCCCAGTGGTCACCAACCCCCTCCCCCCCCCAAAAAAGATTTTTTTGCCAGCCTCAAATGTCATACCCAGCTCCCTGACAGCAGTATGCAGGTCCCTGGAAGCAGTTTTAGTGGCTACTGCAGTGCACTTCAGGCAGGCGGACCCAGCCCATCCCCCTACCTGTTCCACTTGTGGTGGTAAATGTGAGCCCTTCAAAACCCACCCGAAACCCACTGTACCCACATGTAGGTGCCCCCCTTCACCCCTTAGGGCTATGGTAGTGGTATACAGTTGTGGGGAGTGGGAGTTGGGGGGGTTGGGGGGCTCAGCACCCAAGGTAAGAGAGCTATGCACCTGGGAGCAATTTCTGAAGTCCACTACAGTGCCCTAGGGTGCCCAGTTGGTGTCCTGGCATATGAGGGGGACCAGTGCACTATGAATGCTGGCTCCTCCCACAACCAAATGGCTTGGATTTGGTCGTTTTTGAGATGGGCATCCTCGTTTCCATTATGGCCAAAAACCGGGGACAACCATCTCTAAGGACGACCTGAAGACGACCATCTCTAAGGTCGACCTAAATGTTGAGATTTGGACGTCCCTGACCGTATTATCGAAACGAAAGATGGACGCCCATCTTGTTTCGATAATACAAGTTTCCCCGCCCCTTTGCTGGGACGTCCTTAGAGATGGGCACCCTTAGAGATGGTCGTCCCCCATTTGAAAATGTCCCTCCTAGTCTACATATCCCCATCTATCATAATTGTGCATAGGTCAGTTATAACAGAACCCCTCCCACTCTTCCCCACAAAATGGCTTCCAGTACTAACCTCCTCAATATGGCACACCTAGTGACCATTTTCCAAGAACTGGTTGTATATAATGCATGAACATATTAAATGAAAACCACACACTTCAAAAAAGAAAGCCAATATTCCTACCTTGATTTCATTTAATATACCCTGCAAAGGTCCTGCAAGGGGCCATGCTAAATGTTTGATAAAGTATCGGGGAGTTTATTTGATATATTTTTTTTGATTAAAAAAAACGCACTAGGTGTGGGAGTACCACACAGAGTGTGGAGGTGCACTTAATCCCCACGAAAAAGTAAGGGAAAAACAAAGAGGGGGTGGGGAAGATAGGCTTTTTCAAACAATGGAGAAGACGTATGATTGTAAATAAAAAGTAATGTTTACTACAACAACTCGACTCAACACAGCCGTGTTTCGGTGCCATAGCGCCTTCTTCAGGAGTCTATAAAAACAAATATAAAACTTTTTTTGTGCCACAATACTTAAGGAGCCCTTGTACCAAATATGGCATATTTCTGAATCTACTGTGCTTTAACAGCAAAAATTAATGCCTAGAATGCCCTTCCAGGAAGGTGCTAGAGTCAAAAACGGTGAGTGAATTACAAAATGCATGGGATGGACACAGGGGATACCTAAATATAAAGAGAATGGAAACACAACATGGCTGTTGAGGTGTTATATTGGGCAAGAGTGATGGGAACTATGGCCGATACTGAACAGATTTCTGTTCAGTGTCCCTCAAATGGAAAAAACACTGAAGAAGATTCACCAAATCCAAGATGAGGGAACTAAGGCCGATACCTAACAGATTTCTAAATTCTGTATGCTGCAAATGGTAAAAGACTGAAGAAGATTCACCAAACCCAACATGGGGGAACTATGACCGATACCGAACAGACTTCTGTTCAGTGTCCCTCAAATGGCAAAAGACTGAAGAAGATTCGGTAACTCCAGCATTGGGACATCCAAGCCAATGTTGGGCAGACTTCTACATAAAGGGAAAGAGGGTGAAGCTTCGGCAACTCCAGTGTTGTAGATCAATTATTGTGTGGTGGGCACAGTTCTGACCACCTTGTTGGGCAGACTGGATGGACCGTTTAGGTGTTACTGTGTTGTGAATTAGCATGTGCTGTCCCGTTACTATGGTAACAGTTACCATGCTTGCGCTATAACAATGCACGCTAATCCATGCATTAAAACAGCAAATCTATACACTAGGTAGTAACAGTTATGAGCACGCTATGCATGTAAATGTTTAGAACACTAGTGTATATGCACATATGTACTCACAATATGTGTATATTAGTATGTAGTTTATAGAATAATCACTTAAGAGAGGTCACACATAAATTTAGACGCTGCCATTTGCACCAATGTAAAACGTTGTGCAAATGACCGTGCCTAAATTTACATTCAAGCAACCATATTCTGTAACTATGCACAACTGTCCCACTTCCGCACCCCCTTTTAATGGCTGCATGTACATTTAGGCATGGATCCTGGCCACTACCTTTATTCACATTAATTCCCGTCAAATCTAATTAGTACCAATAATTGCTTGTTAAAAAGCCAATTGTTGGCACTATTCTTAAATTGTGTGTGCAAATCAGGAACGCCTAAATTTGTGTGCGCAATTTTTGGCGACCTTTATAGAATCAGTGGCAACATGTAAAACCACTTTGATTGTAGCCACAGAACGGCAGAAACAGAGAAACGTGATGGCAGATAAGAGTCCAATGGCCCATCCAGTCTGCCATCCTCAGTAACCCTAACTCCTCCTTTTTCTAAGAGATCCCACGTGCCCGTCCCACGCTTTCTTGAATTCTGACACTGTCCTCATCTCTGCAACCTCCACCGGGAGGCCATTCCACGAATTCACACCCTTTCCTTGAAAAAGTATTTTCCTAGATTCCTCCTAAGCCTATTTCCTTTCCCTTAGTTCCTCTCCTTAAGTTGATGGAAGCTAATATTTCACTGTTTAGGGTGTGATTAAATGTTTTCTTTCTTTTCTTTTTTTTTTCCTGTGAATTTTTGTGTATTGTGGCTATTTGGTTTCTCTCTTGTTTTCCTGTTTGTTTTCTTGTGTTGGCTCATTCTTTGCTTGTGTTTATTATTTTGAAAAATGAAAAAAAAAAAAAAAAGAAACAGGTAAATGCTTTGGAAGGGGCCATTTATTTATTTTTTTTTTTTTGTTACATTGTACCCCACACTTTCCCACTCAAGGCAGGCTCAATGCAGCAGGCAATGGAGGGTTAAGTGACTTGCCCAGAGTCACAAGGAGCTGCCTGTGCTGGCAATTGAACTCAGGTCCTCAGGACCAAAGTCCACCACCCTAACCACTAGGCCACTCCTCCACTGTTGCTACTATTTGAGATTCTACATGGAATGTTGCTATTCCACTAAGCAACATTCCATGTAGAAGTCGGCCCTTGCAGATCACCAATGTGCCGCGCAGGACGTCAGACTCACAGAAACAGAAGCCTGCGCAGCCTTCTAAATGGAATGTTGCTAGTGGAATAGCAACATTCCATGTAGAATCTCCAATAGTATCTATTTATTTTGTTACATTTGTACCCTGCGCTTTCCACTCATGGCAGGCTCAATGCGGCTTACATGGGCAATGGAGGGTTAAGTGACTTGCCCAGAGTCACAAGGAGCTGCCTGTGCCTGAGTGGGAATTGAAGTCAGTTCCTCAGTTCCCCAGGACCAAAGTCCACCACCCTAACCACTAGGCCACTCCTTGTTTGTTTAAGTGCTACTTAACTGCTTCCCCAGCTGCCCAATGCAGTGTCCCCAATGAAAACAAGGATGGGACGGAAGACAATCCCAATCCATATCGTCCAATCGACTGAGTATAGAGACACAGCCCGTTGGGAGGGTCTTTGAGTTATTCCCTGCGGCAAGATCGAGAAGTGGAAAAAGCTATGAAAATGCTCAGGGTGACTTTAAAGGAAAATTGCTTGAAACTGCTCAAGTCCAATTCATAGAATAAATAAAACAGAAAGCAAAATGCAAGTAATTCATCAAATGATGTCGGCCTTTATCCACTGAATCCAACCAGCGAGATTATTGTACTACCCCAGGCTCTGTGATTAACAAATAACCCAGTGCCAGATATGATAAGTTTGCTGAAAATCCTAATTCTATAAATGTGTATTTCTTTCTCTCTGGATATTTAAATTAATCTGTCTATAAATGCCAACATTTAATTATTGCTCACTACGTGTGGGATTCAGGAGAATGTGACTAAAAATATGACTGTGTTACACCAAGGCCTGTAGTGTGATAGGGTAAGGAAGAGAAGTTAATGTTCTGCATAGCACTGATTTTTCATTTTTTTTTCCCAGTGGTGATTTTCCAGGGCTGGAATTATTCAGCCTACACAACAAATGTCTTTCTTTATATAATAGGAAATGTAACTGCTAGTTACATATTTTTCTAGATTAAGGCAGCACAAACGATAAAGTAGGTTGGACTCTGCCTGGAAGGAACCTGGACTCAAACCTCTCCAGATCTTTCTAAGATTTCAGTACTTACGGAGATTTATGTTTCTGAGCGTGTAATCATATTCCACCAAAATTCCCTTTGTCTGTTGCCTTTTTTTAGAACAGGGTTATATAGTTATATTGGTCCTGAGAAAACAGAGTTCTTTGCAGGTTTTGAGATCTGATATTTCTCCACTCTCTGAAAACTGGGCCGGGCCACCTGCCTGCCACATGGACACAGGATAACTGAAAGTTCAAAGACAACATTACATGAACATGCAAACTGCCTTTTTATATATAGTGAGATTCACTGGCCAGTCCTAATATGAAATAATCACTGAATGGGATGTCTACAATGAGAAAGCCCAAAGAGTACGCAGAACCCCATCTCCAAGATAACCTGCAGCCATTAGGAAACTGATCACACACATCAGGTTGCACGACCTGGAGAGTTCATATATAACATCAACTGTGGATATTATAATATCTACAGGGAACCCAATGCATGTAAAGGCAATGTTGAGACATCATCTTGTCCCACCAACAAGAGGTTTCAGATGCTGGAACATTGCTATAGCCAAGGGACTCTCAAACGTATTCTGGGGACCCCACAGCTAGCTGAGCTTTCAAGATATCCACAATAAATATGCAGAAAATAAATTTCCTTATACTAAATTGACAGTGCAAACAGATTTATTTCAAGAATATTCATGAAACCAACTGGCTGTGGGGCCCCAGGGCAGGTTTGGGAAGCCTGGTACAGACCATCTTTTCTTCTGATACACCAGCCCCCAAGGTGTATCCCCGCTTGGTGTTGAGATCTTTCAGTCTCAGTATTGCATCAATGTTGGTTAAACACCAGATACTGATAAATAACGGATGGCTCCGGGCAAAGCAGGTGCTATCTATTCATGTCAATTACCAGACATATCTTGCTCAGTCATAGACAAACAAACATGTACAGTTCAGTTTACTTTCTGGAAAACCAACTGCCTCAAGGAATGTCAGTGGGAATTCACTGCAATCTGTCCTGATTTCATTCTGCCCTGCAGCCCAGTGGCATGCACTAACGACAGGGTGCAGAATGAGATTCAATCGCACACTACTTTGAATTCCGCACTATCTTCCTCTGCAAGCATCTCTCTTTACAATTCTTCATCTGGTTCTCATCAGGGAGGATCAGGTGGGGGGGGGGGGGACAGCGTTGAGATGTGAGCAAAGAAAAAAAGGATAAGGGAACTAGGTCATCGCCAAAGCTCAGTTACAGCAACGTTCAGATGACTAATGCTTGCATTGATTCAATAAAGAACTGTAAAAAAAATCCCAAGTGGAAAAAACAGCTTCCACTGCTCGCCTACCTGTACTTGTGACATTTAAAAATATTCCATGGCTATTTCATCTTTACATACTCAGAGACTCAGAGTGGCTTAGGAGCCTAACAACAATATCCTTCTAGTGGGAATGTCCATCAGTGAATGCAATGTCTCCTCCTCTGGCAGACCCTGGCCTCCCCCACTGCACCAGGACCCTATTTCTGCATCAGCATGCAGCTCATGCCCTGAAGCGCCACAATCTCCTCTCCAGCCTGGTCCCTCTGTGCCACCAAAGCACACGCAGAGAAAAAGCTGCTCGTAAGGCAGGATGGATGTTTCTGATGTCTCTGCCACTAGGTTAGAATATGTGCCTGCCACATGGACACAGGGTAACGGAAAGTACACAGATGACCCTAAGTGAACAGGCAACTGCCTTTTATAGACAATGTCACCGAATGGGGTCTTCAGTTATTACCAGTAATGGCTGTTTAAAACAAAAGAGAGAGTTGGGGGGGGGGGGGAATAAAGAAGGAACGGGACATAACTTACCAGTTATAATTTAGGCAGGCAAAGGAATAGCCTAATAGTTAGAGCAGCAGACTGGTGGCATCCAGAAGCCATAAGTATTGCCATACTAGCAAAGACCAAAGGTCCATCGAGCCCAGCATCCTGTTCCAACAGTGGCCAATTCAGGTCACAAATACCCAGAAATAGTGGATTTTTCCCCAAGTCCATTTAATAACAGTCTATGGACTTTTCCTTTAGGAAGCTGTCAAAACCTTTTTTAAACTCTGCTAAGCTAACCACCTTTACCACATTCTCTGGCAACGAATTCCAGAGTTTAATTACATGTTGAGTGAAGAAAAAGCCACTTAACTCTCCATTGCCTTGGGATAGCTGGAGACAATACTGGCAACCTCATCCCACATAGGGCCTACCATTGAAACTATCACTCTTGTGGCAGTCCCATAAGCCAGCAGGGACGAGAGAGACAGAGGGAGAGAGAGAAAGAGCGAGAGAGAGAATAGTTTAGACCAGGAGGTCCAACCTCAGCCCCACCAGGTTGGGCTTTCAGGATTTCCACAATGAATATGCATGAGATCTATTTGCATACAATGGAGGCAGGAAGGCAACAGAGCTCATGCTTACTCATAGGGAAATCCTGAAACCTGGCTGGGTTGCAGCCCTTGAGGACTGAGGATGGACATAAGTACATAAGCACTGCCGCACTGGGAAAAGACCAAAGGTCCATCAAGCCCAGCACTCTGTCTCCGACAGCGGCCAATCCAGGCCCCAAGAACCTGGCAAAATCCCAAAATTTAATAACGATCAATGGACTTTTCCTTCAGGAATCTGTCCAGACCCTCTTTAAACCTCTGGTTTACACATTCACAGTGTCAAGCAGATATCTACAATGAGAAAGCCCAAACAATACTGTAGAACAACAGCTCTGAGATAAGTTGAAGCCATCAGTGAGTGACCATATACACCAGATTCTCAGCACTTCGTCCTGAATTCTTCCTATATAGGGATCACTCCCTTTGTTATATAGGGACAGATTTCACCACATACAATCAATAGTTCTACCCAGTGGCGTAGACACAGGTGGGCCTGGGTGGGCCGAGGCCCACCCAGTTAGGGCTCAGGCCCACCCAACAGTAGCACACTTTTAGCAGTAGCTGTTGGGGATCCCAAGCTCCGCCAGCTGAAGACTTCCCCCTAATGGTAACAAAAATGCTGCTCTCCATGATACTGGCACCTGCGCATGCTCCGTTTTCAGCGCATGCCTGCTGCAGACTGCCAAGGTGGAGAGAAGCATTTTCCCGCCAGTTGAGATATTTTTTTTTGGAGTGGGGATAGGGGACAGGAGAACACTTGGTGCCCTCCCACTTCTTGCCTAGGCTCCTCCAAAATCTGCTGTCTGGCTACGCCCCTGGTTCTATCTAACCTCAACTTGTCACCATCCTGCCCTACCGTTGGGAGCTGTTAGAATATGTCACAGTTCCACTTGCCACTCTTTATGTGTGCGTTGCGCCAGAACCCGTGGCGACACACAAGGATTGCTAACGAAGAAGAGCGAGATCCTGGGCAGCAGCAGGGGTCAGTTTCAACAAGGACAGAGACCAGATGTCAATATTTCATTTTTTTTTCTTATACATTTCTTCAGTCTCTGAAACCACTGGAGCAGAGAATTCATCTGCTCAGATACTGACCCTTCTGGAGCAGTAGGGGAGGGGGTGAAAGAAAGCGTTTCATAACCATTCATTCTCATAACAAATAGTTATCCCGTGTAACCTGCAAGATACCTACTTATTTTGCAAGCATGGAAAATAGTCAATAAGATTTAAATTTTCAAAAGGCAAGCTCAGCTTATATCATATACATAAACATGACACAGTTTAAGTAACTGGAGTGGTTCTAGAAAAACTGGGAACTGGCAATCCAATAGCATTATTGATCCAGGAAAAAATGGGGATCTTCATGGGTTGTGACATCTTTTATTGGGTGAGCAAATTAATTGACTAATGAGGCCTTAACTACCAGTAATTGGGTGCTAAGTACCAATAACTGATGTTAATTAGCACTGATTAGCATTTGCACTTGCATTTGGCTTCACAATATGGCACCTAACAGGGGCGTAGCCAGACTTCGGCGGGGGGGGGGGATCCAGAGCCCGAGGTGAGGGGTCACATTTTAGCCCACCCACCCCCGGCGCCACCGACCGCCCCCACCATTGCCGACAACCCCCCGCCATTGCCGACCCCGCTGCCGTCACCACCAACTTTGCCCACCCCTGTCGATGACCCTCGCGACCCCCCTCCTACCGCCAACCCGCCATCGCCTACCTTTGCTGGCAGGGGACCCCAACCCCCGCCAGCCGAGGTCCTCTTCTTCTCCCAAAAGGCTTCCCTCTGTTTCTGACGTCCTGCACGTTGTAAAAAAAAGTAAAAGCATTCCGCACCGCCAGTTGAATAGCAACCCCAGTGTCTGAACTGTAACTCGCCTTTGCATGGATTTGGAAAGGGTGAATAATCAAATCTGGAATCCAAACCAGCCTTTGCTTCTCAGTCCTAGAGCACCTCATCACCACAGTAATTGATAATCCTTCATAAAATGAGGAGTCATTTGCATACTGCCACGTGTGCTATGGAGATTCAGGCACAGAGTCAGCATTTCTAGGGACCAGATTGCTCAGCAAACTTAAAAATTACAAGCTAATAAACAGGTGTATTTTTCCTACACTAAAGGGCTAAATCAGATTCTTTTGCAGAAGATGCTTCTTCAAAGGAAGTGGAAATTAAGGTACTATTCCTGGTTCAATTTCAACTTTAAATCCTTCAAAGAGGCATGAATTCCAAGAAATGTTAAAACAGCTGTAGAAAAATGACACCATCAGAATAGCAGAGTCTGTTCACCCAATATAATAATTTTCTTTGCAGATACTGTCAAATTGATCGATGCATGCTGTGCAGACTCTCCCTGCTTTCACTTTGGAGAGAGGCAGAGTATTATGGTATCTTCTCATCAACCCGAGTATCATCTTGCTTAAACCAAAATTAGGTTTTCAGCTCCAGCAATTTTTATGGTCTTCCTTTACTGTCTTAGTCTTCTGGATAATTAGTGACCCAAACTTAAGGCCATCATCCACGCAGCATCTCTGAGGGCAGCCTCTCTGGTAGATACTGACAACATTCAACTTACTTGGGGGTCTTACAAAGGTTAATTTTATAAAACAGCTCTTTAAAAATTATGTTATTGCCTAAAAGTATACACGGTGCAAGCTGGTGCATATCTGTACAGCAAGGGAGTAGCCAGATAACTGTTTTGGGTGGGCCTGAGCCCAAGGTAGGTAGGCATGGAATTCATTCCCCCCCCCCCCCCCCAACACACACACACACACACAACTCAGCTCTTTGCCCCTTCCTACCCACCAATGTAAAATATGAAATGCCTGAGCTGGCAGGGATCTCCAAACCCTAGCAGCTGAAGATTTCCTCTTCCTCGGGAAGCCAGCACTCTTCCAAATGGCAGCCGGCAACATTTGCCTTGAGCTGACGACGACGCCAGAAGGCCGCACATGTTCAGTGTTTGTGCATGTATCAAAACTGAGGTTGAAGGGGGGCAGACTCAGTAATGTCAGGAAGTATTTTTTCACAGAGAGGGTGGTGGATACATGGAATGCCCTCCCACAGGAGGTGGTGGTGATGAAAACGGTAATGGAATTCAAACGTTCGTGGGGTAAACACAAAGGAATCCTGTTTAGAAGGAATGGATCTACGGAATCTTAGCGGAGATTGGGTGGCGATGCTGGCAATTGGGAAGTGAAACCGGTGCTGGGCAGACTTCTACGGTCTACGCCCTGATAGTGACTGAATAGATAGGGATGGGCTTAAGTGTAAATTTAAGGGGCTTCGACGTTAGCTTCAGAACTTTTACTACAAGAAGAATGCTGGGCAGACTTCTATGCTCTGTGCCCTGAGAACGGCAAGGACAAATCAAACTCAGGTATACATATAAAGTATCGCAAACCATGTATAATGAGTTTATCTTGTTTGGCAGACTGGAAAACTCTTTTTATTGGAAAAAACTAAAAACAAATAACATACAAATCAAAAACAAGCCCCTAGCTATACACGGTCCTCCTATCTATGTACACCCCCTCCCCCTCCTCAATAGTACAGTGGAAACTGTTTATTAGAAAGACCAAAGAAAAAAAACCGGACATGCAAATCAACCCCAGGCTCCTAGCTAGACATGGTCTGCCTATCTATGTACCCCCCCTCCTCAATAATACAATGGATCAACCCCCCCCCCCCCGACCCCCCACAACCCCTTCAGACAACTGGCACACAATCCCCTGGGAAGCATGTCCCCTCATGGCGGCTTAAGCCTCACGTGTCTCCACCACCTCGAAGCCACCCCCACCCCTTTTTCCACCCTTTCCCACTTCGCCGCTTCCTGCACCGCCCTTACCACATCCCAGCTGACTACCTCCGCCGGCCGGACCTCCTGGTACAGGGACACCCTGCAGCGCGCCATCCAGAGGGCAGTACCGCAATATCACCGAAATCAGAAAGCGTGTTACCGGATCCCCGCGTCCCTCTCCACCCTCTGGGCCATACACCCAGTCCGCATAGCTGTAGTTGCGGAAACTGGGGATCTGCAGCAACGAGGAAACCCGGTCAGAGACCTGGACTGTAAATGGGCACCTCACCAGGAAATGCTCCATCGTCTCTTCAGTTCCAGCACATTCCTCCCGTGGGCACCCTCTATCCCGCACATTGCGATATTTCAAATTTCCTCGGACGTACAGTCTACCGTGAAAGGACAGCCACGCCAGGTCTTTATACTTCACCGGGATGCGGTTCGAAGCAATCAACCGTAACCCCGCTGCATCCGTGGGGCCGGCGCGTCCCTCAGCGCCAGAGGAGCTGAGAACACCTGCGCCCGTACTCTGTCCATCCAGACCCCCCGTTGTCCTGCCTTCACCTCCCCACCGTCAGCCCCCACACCCTCACCAATTTCACTAGGGTCTTGCAATAACTCACCCCCCCCGGAGCCCCCCTTCGCAGTGCCACTACCCTCCCCCCCTCCCGCCATAGGTCCCATATCTCGGCCACCACTGCAGGACACTCCTAGCCCACCCCGGTGGCTCCCGCCCTACCGCCCTCCCAGATTGAACTGCAGGAACAAAGCGCTGAAAACAGGACTGGGTTTATCATGCCCACCCCCCCCCTCCCTCCTAGGCAGATAGGTAACATTCCGTTTTACCGGATTCGTCCTGTTGCCCCAGAGCAGCCGGAAGAACACCCCATACAAGGCCGTGTACCGGCTCTCCGGCAGCAGGCAGATGTAACTGACGAACAGAAACAAAGGAACTAAGTGTGCCTTGATGAGCTGTACCCGCTCCCCCATGGTCATTTTCCACCCCTTCCATCTATCCACCCTCCCCTTCACTTCTTGGAGACACCTATCCCAGTTGTAGAGCCTATAATCCCCCTTCTCGAAGTATATTCCCAAGACCCGTATACGTTCCACAGCTGTAGGAAACCTACCTCCCAACTCAAATTGCAGCCCCTGATCCCCAACCCACAGGCTATTGGACTTTTGAAAATTGACCTGCGACGCTGTTGCCTGCGAGTATTCCTGGATCAGGTTCTGCAATCTACCTCCCTCCCTCTGGTCCGCTACCCACACTGTAACGTCATCTGCATACGCCACGACCCTTAACTGGTTATTGTCCCCCACCTCCACCCCTTCCAGCCCCTCCGCCCCCCCCTTCTCCAGCCGTCTTATAAAAGGGTCGATGGCGTATGCATACAACAGCGGGCTGAGTGGGCACCCCTGTCGGACCCCTGCCCCTACCTCAAACCCCTGCCCTCTCCACCCGTTAACCAGGGGAAAACACCCCGCATGCCGATAGAGTAGCTGTAATTGCTCTATCCAACCCTTCGGAAACCCATAGCGCTCCAGAATGCTCCATAGGACACCCCACTGCACTCTATCAAACGCTTTTTCCTGGTCGAGTGTTACCAACAGCCTACCATGCCCTCCCACTCTACTGCGTTCTACCCCCTCCCGCACCCACGCTGCAGCTTCCAAGACCCCTCTCCCTTTAACCCCACATGCTTGCGAGGCTGCTAGCAAATCCCCAGACACCTGCCTCATTCTCTGGAATAGCATTCGCGCAAAGATTTTTCGATCCGTATTAAGCAGTGCTATAGGCCGCCAGTTTGGCCAGCATCGCCGGGTCCTTCCCCTTACTTAGTAGGATAAGAGCCGCCTCTGTCAAGGAACTAGGCAAGGAACCCTCCAACTGGGCTGCCCCCATACCCTCACCAGGATCGGCACCAGCTGCTCCTTAAAGGCCTGGTAGAACTCAGTGTTAGCCCATCCGGCCCCGGCGAGGTCTTCCTGTGGAGCGCCCCGATGGCTTCCTCCACCTCCTGTTCTGTCCACGGGTTCAAGAGGGCCTGAAGCTGGGGTCCCCCGTGACCTATCCCCGGGGTTCCTTCCACATAACACTCCATCTGCTCCATATCAATCTGCTGGGCTGAAAGGAACGCCGCAAAGTGGTCCCTCACTGCCCCAGGAATCCCCTCCTTGGTGTCCTGCAGGACCCCCTGTGCATCCCGCACCCCCTCCATCACCCTGCGCGCCCTCCGCTCCCGGCAGCATGCGAAGGGGTCCGGGCTACACATTTTCCCGAAGTCCCGCTCATACACCAAGGAGGTGTAGCGGTTGTACTGTACCTGCTCCAGGAGTGCTTGGAGATCATGTATTTCTTCCTCCCTCCCCCCTTGTGAATCAATGTGTCCTCTTTTCTTTATTGCCATGCCCAACTTTGTCCTTTCCCTCCCCTCCCTTCTCGCCTGTCTGAGAAAGAATCCCCGCGTTCGTCTTTTCACTGTATCCCACCACTCCCCCAATGACTGAAATGCCCCCTGCACTGACACCTGATCTTCCAAAAACCGGCGGTACTCCTCCCGCACCTGCTCGCTACCTAACCACTTTAAATTTAGTCGCCATAACCCCCTCCCTGGCCTCTGCGCTGCCGCCCCCCCCCACCTGAAGGAGGACCATGTGGTGGTCTGAAAAGTCCACGGTCCACGGTTCGTGGACCCCCCAGACAAACCCCCTTCTTTACCAGGAATCTATCGATTCTACTTTTACACTGCCCTCGAAAGAACGTGAACCCCTCCTGTTCCTCACAGAAGGCCACATGCGCGTCTACCAGCTCCGCCTCCCGCATGATCCCTGCCAGCCTCACCCCGTCATAGCCCACCTGTACCGATCGTCCCCCCACTATCCTTTTTCCGCAATATGGTGTTAAATCTTCCCCCCCAGACCTACTTGGCGCGAAGTGTATAGGTAGGGCTTGATCTTCCCAAAGAGGAGCACCCTTTCCTTCTTGCTTTGGGGCCCGTACACATTCACCACCCTCAGTGCTCTATCCTCCCAAATCGCATCCACAACAAGACATCTCCCCACCCCAGCTCCACCACTCGCTGAATATTCACCCGGTGGGACTTAAATAAGATCCCCACCCCACCATACCTCTCCCCCGCCAAACCCCCCACACCGAGGGACCCCACTTCCAGGCCCGCCTTGCCCGCCTGATCACCTCAATGGACCGCAGCCGAGTCTCCTGGAGCAGGAAGCAATCTGCTTGGACCCTCGCGAACCAGTCATACGCTAAACCCTGCTTCTTCGGAGAGGCGATGCTGGCCACATTCAGCGTGGCAAATGTCAACACTAAGCCTGCCATCCTCATTGCGAGTCACGGGTCTGCTCACTCCCAACTTCTTTCCTTATCTCCTGGGATACCCCCTTCTTACCCTGAAGCAGGTCCTCTGCTATGCGGTCTACATCATCCCCTGCCAGATCCCCCTCCCCCCCCCGCAGCCGTCCTGTCTGCACCTTACCCCCCCTCCCCCTTTCTTCCTTCCTTTCTTCTTTGCTCTATCCGGACCCACCCCCTGATCCCTCCCTCTCCCCTCTTCACCCCCGCCCCCCTACCTCCTCCTCCGAGTCCTCCACCTCCCCCAAGTCCTCCAAGTCCTCCAGATCCTCCTCTAGCTCCACTCTGTCCCCCCAAGCCTGCACTTGGGCCTTCACCACCTGCCCGGCCCCCTCAGCTTTCCTCTTACTCCCCTTTCCCCTCCCTCCCTCCCTTCCCTCTTCCTCCTCCCTCACCCCTCCCCCTCTCCCCAGAGCCTTCCCGCCCTTCTTCCTACCACCAGTACCCTCCTCCAGTGCTTCCTCATATTTCCGTTTGCCCTCCCCAATCCCCCCTGCCACCCCCTCTTCCTCCATTAACTCCACCTCTTCTCCTTCCCCCTGTTCTTCCTCCTCCCTCCCAACCTCCCTATCCTCCTCCTCCTCCTCCAACACCTGAAATCTGTTCCCCCCCCTCTTCCCCTGCAGCGACCCCTCCCTGCCCACCCCTACTTTCCCCCCCCTCCGAAACTTCCCTTCCTCTGTGGCACTTGTACCCACTCCCCCTCTCCCCCCTGCTCCACTCCTGACCCAGCCCCCTGCCGCCCCCCCTCCTGCATCCCCTCCTTCTCCCCCCCTTGCCCCTCCCTGCCTATCACCCCCTGCCCTATCCCCTCCTCCATTACCCCCCCTCCACGTCCCTTCCCCCACATATCCCACTCGTTATGGGCCCGCCCTAGGGCAGTTCCGATATGCATGGCCTAACCCGCCGCAGAGGTTGCACCTGATCGCGGTGCAGTCCTCTGTGGCATGCTGATCCCCGCATCTTCCACACTTTACCACTGGGCATGACATGCTGAAGTGCCTAAACGAACCACATCTGAAGCACTGCCGCGGCTGCCCCTTGTAAAAGCACAGTATCCTGTCACGACCGATAAAGGCAGCCGAAGGAATGTGCTGGACCACATGGCTCTCCTGTCTCAATTTGACCAGGGCTCCCCAACCTCCTGCCCAAACCCTGCTTGGATCCGGTAACTTTGCAAGTGGGGATCTCAGCTCCGCGTACCTCTGTAGCCAGTAGGCTAAATCTGCCCCAGAGATAGACTCATTTCTCACGAGCAGGGTGATCTGCACCAGGTCCGGCTTGCTGACTGGAATGGCCCTGAGGTCCCGCCACTCCCCCTTTCCCCTCACCCCCTCGTACCTTTCCCAGAATATTTCCATCCCCCTCTGGGTCATGAAGCTCAAGTCATATTCTGGGATGTTGATGGGGTGTATACACGCGTAAAAGTCCTCGGGTATAAACCCCATCCCCATCACCAGCCTCAAGACCCGATCCCTGGAGGGCATTGCCCCCTCCCCTATCCATTTCAGCTGTACCACATTTCGCCGCTTAGGCAGCTGTCCACCCCCTGTCCCCGCTCCCCCCCAACCCCTCCCTGGGCCCTCAAAACCACCCGATCTCCCCCCCTCCCTCCTTCCCCCTCCCTGGACTACTGCCGCAAAGGACTTGGACCCCAGCCCCCACCGCCCCCCCTCCACACTTGTTCCAGCCCTTCCCTCTGCCTCCCCCCCCTTCTGTCCCTCTGCCCCTCCCCTCATCCCTCTCCCTTCCTCAATATCCACCGCCCCCTCCCCCTCCCGTTGTCCCCCGTCCCCTTCCCTCTCAGACAAACATCCAGCAACGTCCATAGTCAGTTCTGCGGCTTGGGCTGCCTCCAACTGATTGTCCTGCCCATCACCACTTCCTGGAACGTCCCTGCTCGTCCCTGCCACTGCAGGCTCCAGCCTCTGGGCTAATCGCCTCCTCTCCTCTGTCTCCTGGCGATACTCTGGCACCTGCCCAGTCAGGTCTGCAGCTGGCGATACCAGACTCCCTGCTCGCTCTGCCCCCGAACTCCCTCCAACCTCCGGCACCAGGGGCGAAGCCTCCGGAACTCCGCCGCTCCCCTTGGCTCCTCGCTCCCAGCCGTCCTGCTGGCAGGTCTGCTCCACCACCCGCTGCACATCTGTTAGACTTGCCATGTCCACTTCTGTAGTCAACGAAAGTCTCTCAACAATCGGGTTACTTCCCCCTTGCTTCTGGTGCAGTCCCTCCTGCGTTCTCCCAATGGCTGGCGCTTCCCGGGGGCATGGCTTGTCTGTTCCTGATTCCGCCACAGGCTGGCTGTTAGCACCCCCCGATTTCACCTCTTGTAATGGACAGCTGGTCAAATGAGCTCCCAGCTGCTGCCCGCTCCTATTCCTCTCTCTCCGACCCCTCTCCTGTAAACCGCCAGCTACTCCATGCTCAGGGAAGACCTCCCCTGCTCCCGGACTTCGTGGGCGGGGCTTCTCCAGATGCCATGCTGCTTCGGTTTCCACTTCAGTCATTGCAGACCCGGCCAAAAATACCGGAGTCTGCCTCTGCTGACCCTTTTCCAACAGGGCCTCCTTCACGGCAACTGTCTCTGCTGTTTGCACAACTGCAGGTAAGCCCTCTGAGACTTCGACCACCACCTCTGTAGAAAACAGGCTGCTACCTGCGTCTCCCTCTGCTGCCTCCATTATCTGGAGTTTTGAAAAGTTACTGAGTTCTGTCCTCCCCTCCACAGGTAGGATCTCTACTCCAGCCCCCACCTCAGAGCCATGTCCTGCCGCTGCCTCCTTATCCTCTGGCTGCTGGGTAAGTGCTCTAGACTGTGTTGCCAACTGTCTCATGTATTTTAAAGTGGGGTCACCTCTGAACCCAGACAACTCTTTTGAGTCTAATGCTGCTGAAGACACTGAAGCTTGCTGCAACTGTAGTGTTCCTGAACCCCCAGACTGAGGTATTGAAGCCATCCTTTCTCGGTTAACATAGAGCTCCCTCAAAGGATTCACAGAGCCCTTTTTTAACAGTTCAACAAGTGTTCTTTTTCCCCAACAACTTTGATATCCGGGCTTCCTCTTTAACATACATTTGTCTGTGCTCCGCTGGGGCAAATTTACACATAGTTCTTGCCATTTTCAGACGTTTTCCTAGCTCCACTACTTCTTTTTCCACCATCTTAATTCGTCTTACAATATTTACCACACTACTTGCTGGATCATCAGGGTCATAGCTCACTTCAAGGAACTCCTCATCTGACGATCCATTCTCCTCACTCTCACTCTCAGCTGCCTCCAGCAAAGGCTTCTGGCAAACTTCCATCGCCTCTTCCTTCTCCCTTCCTTGGAAGCGCCCTTCTGGGGCCTGTACTATCTTCCTCCCCCCTCCACTGTCTTCTCGCTTACCTTCCGCAAGCTGGGCCATGGAGGGGGAAATGCTCTGGTGGCCTCCACTGGGCTGCTTCTCCCTTCGGTCCACTGGACTCCTTTCCCTTCTCCCGGTAGTCAAACCAGGGAGAGAGCCACTCCTTTCGGCCTTCTGGTCCCGGCCCCAGGAGGCCCCATAGCCTGGGACTTTCCTGAGGCCTTCTCCCCAGGGACCCTCCTCATCTTTGGGGAGGGAGCTAGGTCTCACTCCCTTTCCACTGGAAGTCAGCAGAGCTCACTAAAACACCTCCTTCCTCCTCAGCAGACTGGATGGACCGTTCAGGTCTTTATCTGCCATCATTTACTATGTTACTCTTTGGGGTTCTACATGGAATGTTGCTACTAATTGGGATTCCGGAATCTTGTAACTCTTTAGGATTCTAGAACTTTTAGTACAAGAAAAGTGCTGGGCAGACTTCTACGGTCTGTGCCCTGAGAATGGCAAGGACAAATCAAACTCCAGTACACATATAAAGTATCGCATACCATGTATAATGAGTTTATCTTGTTGGGCAGACTGGATGGACCGTACAGGTCTTTATCTGCTGTCATTTACTATGTTACTATGAAGAGGAGACGGTGTCGGCATCAGCTTCAGACAAGTGCTGCTGGCTGCCATTTGCAAGAGCGCTGACTGCCCAAGGAGGAGAAAATCTTCAGCTGGTGAAATTTAGGGCTCTCCGCCAGACACGGTAACTACTACTACTACACATTTCTAAAGCGCTACTAGGGTTACGCAGCGCTGTAACAGTGTCACAATTTTGGGTGGGTCCCAGCCCACCCAGGCCCACTGTGGCTATGTCACTGTTATACAATAGGCGTGCTCAGGGGCAGAATTTGGGTAGAACATCAGCGGAGTAACAATTTACATAGATACTTCATAAAATATGCAGAATAGTGCAGATTATCCACATCTTCAATCTAGGTGTGATTGCTGCAGGATTTGTGCTAGTGTTTTATATAGACTCTGGGCTCGATATTTAGCTGGCAGTGATCAGCGTTTTGCTGACCATCACCTGTGTTAAACCCAAAAATTCAGGGCCTGGCCTTGTTTGGGCTCCAGCATTGAATTTCCAGCTACAGAGAGCTGGCTAACTCATAGCTGGTTAAGTGCAATATTTGAAGCTTAACCAGATATAAAGAACCACATAAAGACAGGACTGCTTTTTAAGCAGTTATCTTTAAACAGTTAAGGAGCCCTTTTACAAAGGCATGCTGTAAAATGGCCTGCGGTAGTGTAGACGCGTGTTTTGGGCACGTGCAGAATCATTTTTCAGTGCAAATGATTTAAAAAGGGCATTTTTTTACAGGTGCGCTGAAAAATGATTCTGTGCGTGCCCAAAACACGCGTCTATACCGACGCAGGCCATTTTACAGCACACCTTTTTAAAAAGGGCCCTGAACCACAAGTGCTGACTCCACCCCTGGACTGCCCCCAAAATAGCCCGTTTTGGCTTGGGAGCTAACTGGACGTTTTCAGCGGCACTATCCAGCAGTCAGAACCAGGGGCAAAGCTACGTGGGGCCACGGGGGCCTGGGCCTCTGTAGATTTGGTCCTGGACCCCCCCTGCCGACGAACCTCCCGACCCCCCTCCCACCATCGCCGTGGGCTACCTTTGCTGGCGGAGGACCCCAACTCCCGCCAGCCGAGGTCCTCTTGCTTCCCGCGGAAGGCTTCCTTCTGTTCCTGACATCCTGCACGTTGTACATGCAGGACGTCAGACTCACAGAAACAGAACAAAGCCTTGCGCCGGAAGCAAGAGGACCTCAGCTGGCGGGAATTGGGGTCCCCCGCTAGCAAAGGTAGGCAATGATGGCGGCGGCGGGGGAGGGTTGGCAGCGGGAGGGGGGGTCGAGAGGGTCGTCGGCAGGGCGGGGCAAAGTTGGTGGCGGCGGCAGCGGCAACGGGGGGTCGGCGGCGCCGGAGGGGGCTAAAATGTGCCCCTCACCTGGACTCTGGACCCCCCTCCTGCCAAAGTCTGGAGTTTTAAAATGCATTTATATAATGTTTATGTTTTTAAAAGCTCTCTGTCTAGTCAATTCAAGCTGGGGGGAGAGGGGCTCAACTTGTTAGCTTAGGGCTTAGCAAAGGGTTAATCCTTTGGGCAAACCCAGCCTAGATGACCCTTTTCAGTTGACCTGAAGAGAAGTGGCCCCTCCTAATTCTTCTCAGCCTGCCTTCCCAATCAAAGGAGCACTACTCTGTTCTTTCAGCTGCAGAACATTGTATAGAAGGGGGTCGCTAGTTCGCGTAAAAACACCTGGGAAGCTGCCTGTGCACCCCACTTCTCTCAGCATGTTTCTTTTTCCCCTCCTCAAATTATGCTAATTGTTTTCTCATTTGACAGGGAATGCAGACTGATCTCCTCACTGCAGATGTTGGCTGTTCAATAACAGACCCTGCTCAGGTTTTACATTGCAGGCTGGGAGGATGAGCACCTCGCAGGACTGATTAAGAGACAAATAATTTCTTGATGCAAATGAAAAAGGGAGGTTGGAAGGAGTCTGTGCGGTGTCATGCAGATGTAATATTAAGCCTGTACAAACAGCAGCTACACCGGGCAAGATTTATTGGCAATAGAGAAGATGTACCTATCCTGAGTTAGGTTTAAGTTCTAGGTGAAGAAATTGCAACACCCCCCCCCCCCCCCCCCTTCACCTCCTCCCTTAAAAAAAAACAACCAGCAGCTGTATTTGTAGGAGGGTTTAATTTCCTGGAACTATTGGTAGAAGAAAATCCTTGGGGAAAAAAATAGCGCAAGGAAATCCTTCCGCCAAAAGCACCTTGGGATGTTCGCTGGTAAACTAAGGCTGCCAACTGGATCCAGATTCGCAGGACAGGATTGGTCCAGTCCTGTTCTACCACCGTGCATGCTGGGACTTGTAGTCTTGCTTTTCTTAGGGAATGCAATGGGGAAATCAGAACTACAATTCCCTGCATGCAACTGGGTAAAAGCAGGACTGGCTCAACCCTGTCCTGCGAATCTGAATCCAGTTGGCAGCCCTATTGTAAATACTAAAAGGTTAATAATAATAATAAAACTTTATTTATAACCCGTTAAATCTACAAGAGTCTAAGCGGGGAACAAGCCACATACAAAGTATAAAAGGACAAAACAATAAAAATTATTTCTTTACTCAACAAACCATAAAAGTTACTGCATTACTCTAACAATAAAACATAAGAAGTGGACAGAAGTCTGCAACTCTCCTTGCTGACAAGTGCATCCATCTCTCCCTGTCTCTCATCCACCCAGCTCCCTGTTTCTCACCTAACCAACTCTACCCTCTTCCTGTGAGACTGTCACTGAAATGTTTTTGTGTTTCACTTATAATTTTTTTGTTACATTTGTACCCCACGCTTTCCCATTCATGGCAGGCTCAATGCGGCTTACATGGGGCAATGGAGGGTTAGGTGACTTGCCCAGAGTCACAAAGAGCTGCCTGTGCCTGAAGTGGGAATCAAACTCAGTTCCTCAGGACCAAAGTCCACCACCCTAACCAGTAGGCCACTCCTCCACTGTTGCTACCATTTGAGATTCTACATGGAGATTCTACATGGACTGCACCTTGAGTATTGTGTTCAATTCTGGTCGCCGCATCTCAAGAAAGATATAGTGGAACTGGAAAAGGGGCAGCGAAGGGCGACTAAAATTATAGCGGGGATGGGACGACTTCCTTATCAAGAAAGACTAAGGAGGCTAGGGCTTTTCAGCTTGGAGAAGAGTCAGCTGAGGGGAGACATGATAGAGGTATATAAAATAATGAGTAGAGTGGAATAGGTGGATGTGAAGCATCTGTTCACGCTTTCCAAAAATACTAGGCCTAGGGGGCATGCGATGAAACTACAGTGTAGTTCATTTAAAACAAATCTGAGAAAATCTTTCTTCACCCAATGCGTAATTAAACTCTGGAATTCGTTGCCGGAGAACGTGGTGAAGGCGGTTAGCTTGGCAGAGTTTAAAAAGGAGTTAGACAGTTTCCTAAAAGACAAGTCCATAAACCACTACTAAAGGGACTTGGGAAAAATCCACAATTCCAGGAATAACATGTATAGAATGTTTGTACGTTTGGGAAGCTTGCCAGGTGCCCTTGGCCTGGATTGGCCGCTGTCGTGGACAGGATGCTGGGCTCGATGGACCCTTGGTCTTTTCCCAGTGTGGCATTACTTATGTACTTATGTACTGATTGCAAATGTATTGTTATTTCAATAAAATGGAACCACCTATACCTTGTGAGCAGACCTTTTCATTTTTTTTGGAATTAGTTGCTATTTACAGGTCAGGGCTATTTCTAGGCTTGAGCAGAGTTTAGCGTGATAATGAAATGCAGGGCTTTTCATGGACTCCCACTTTCTCACAACCTGCTGTCATCCTGCTTTTCTAGTTGCTACACCCACAAACGGCCCCAGCAGTTTCCCCTACTTTAGGAGAGAGCCTGTGTAGCAAGTGAGTGAAGCCCACACACCTGACTCTGCTCCTTCCTATGATGCTGACTCACACCCAACAGGGCCGCCCTAAGGCTGGGGCATTACAAGTACCGAGAAGCCTGGTGTTCTTGCACCACTGACACTTGTCTAAAAATGTCCCTGAAATCTTTACGGCATTCTTATTTTCTCCTCTAAAATTTAGACCAAACTATTAGCAGTTTCTGTTTCCCCCCAAATTAGAATTGTTTTGCATTACAACAAAAGTCTGTAACACACTTTGCTTTCCTCTCATGCGCTCTGGATTAATGCAATGAGCTGCCTGCAGCTGCCGACGTTAAGCCTCTCATAGCCTTGGTGCTCCAATTCTTGGTCATTTATCTGCTGTATTAAAGCAGCAAGATGTTTCCAAACACTGTCCACCTTATAATCGAAAGAGAAAAACGCCTAGATTTCGACCCAAATCGGGAGATAGACGTTTATCTCGCAAAAATGAATAAATCGGTACAATGGAAAGCCGATTTTGGACGTTTTCAACTGCACTCCGTCGCGGATGCGGACAAAGTTGATGGGGGCGTGTCAGAGGTGTGGCGAAGGTGGAACTGGGGCGTGGTTATCGGCCGAGGAGAGATGTACGCGTTAGGGCGATAATCGAAAAAATAAAGGCGTTTTTAGCGAACATTTAGGACACTTTTGTTGGACCCTTTTTTCACACGAACAGGTCCCAAAAAAGTGCTCTAAATGACCAGATGACCATCGGAGGGAATCGGGGATGACCTCCCCTGACTCCCCCAGTGGTCACTAACCCCCTCCCACCACAAAAAATGATGTTTCACAACTTTTTATTTTCACCCTCAAATGTCATACCCACCTCCCTGGCAGCAGTATGCAGGTCCCTGGAGCAGTTGTTAGGGGGTGCAGTGAACTTCAGGCAGGTGGACCCAGGCCCATCCCCCCCTACCTGTTACAATTGTGCTGCTTAATGCTTAGTCGTCCAACCCCCCCAAACTCACTGTACCCACACGTAGGTGCCCCCCTTCACCCCTTAGGGCTATAGTAATGGTGTAGACTTGTGGGCAGTGGGTTTTGAGGGGGATTTGGGGGGCTCAACACACAAGGGAAGGGTGCTATGCACCTGGGAGCTCTTTTATCTTTTTTTTGTTTTTGTAAAAGTGCCCCCTAGGGTGCCCGGTTGGTGTCCTGGCATGTGAGGGGGACGAGTGCACTACGACTCATGGCCCCTCCCATGAACAAATGCCTTGGATTTATTCGTTTTTGAGCTGGGCGCTTTCATTTTCCATTATCACTGAAAAACAAAAACGCCCAGCTCACAAATTGTCGAATAAAACATGGACGTCTATTTTTTTTCGAAAATACGGTTCGGTCCGCCCCTTCACGGACCCGTTCCCGGAGATAAACGCCCATGGAGATAGACATTTTCGTTCGATTATGCCCCTCCATGTCTGTCTCCCTCTTGAAGTACCATGTAATGACACGCCATCATGAAATGCACCGGCAAAATAAGTTTTCCTATTTTATTTTTTTCTGTTCATGTTGATGTTGGCTCTCCACGTTACTTTGAAAATGTATAGTTTAATCTTATTAAACACCTACTGCTTATTGAGTTACCTCACGTTGTCTAGGCCTCCTGCTTTTTCCTGTTTTGTCGACCAAGGCAGAAATCAGGCTAGCTGAATGACACTTTAAATGTACCTACAGGAAAATAAAAATGTTACCCTTGCTCAAAGCAGGAGAGTACCAGGTGTGTGTGGGGGGTGGGGGGAGAGGGGGGGCCTTGTAATTCAGGCAATAAAAGTCCTCAAGATGATTCCTGCTGGAAAGAAATTCACTCTTCAAAGTTGGGGGTGGGGGGAGAGGGGGGGGGCCTTGTAATTCAGGCAATAAAAGTCCTTGACAAGATGATTCCTGCTGGAAAGAAATTCACTCTTCAAAGTTGGGGGGTGGGGGGAGAGGGGGGGGGCTTGTAATTCAGGCAATAAAAGTCCTTGACAAGATGATTCCTGCTGGAAAGAAATTCACTCTTCAAAGTAATAATGTTGCGCAATTCACAGGCAGTTTAATTTTGATCCCAAAGAATTCCATCAGGATGAATTTTAGTGAAAAACCTTTACAACACCAGTTTACAGAGCTTGGAGAGTGTTGAACAGCAAAACAGTTCTCTCTGTCTTAATGCCAACACTAAAAAGGCACGTAACATTCTATTCATTTTTTCTGGTTGTGTAATTCTTGCATAAATCCTAGTGGAACGTGCTAGAATTCCTGATGGCAGATGTCCTCCACTAATGGTCCAAAGAAGCAGAGGAAAAGGCAAACCGCGAGGCCAGATTCCTCACAGGCAGCCACCAGCATGCCTCCACCTCGCTCTGGAAAACCCGTATCTAATGTCGGAAGGAATGCAGCTTGGTCTTCACATGTAGTCACTTGTTTTGATACAGATGTGCACTGATTTGGAAACAATGAAACAACAGGATGCAACATAACAGGCTTATTGTATGTGCCTTTTTCTATCGATACTAGTGTTGATGCTATGCCGATTGCAACCAGTTTTCAGGCTATGATTATTTGATTACAAACTTATAAGCTTAATCCTAAGGAAAATGGGCACTCTAATAGTTTCTTTTATTTTTTTCCCCAACTTGTTATTTATCAAACTTCCACAGTCATATCACATCACAAAGTACATGACCAAAGAAAATAAGAAAAAAGTTATCCATTCTAAATTGCAACCACAAACATAGGGGTCCTTTTCTAAGGTGCGCTGAAAAATGGCCTGCGGTAGTGTAGGCGCGGGTTTTGGGCGCGCACAGAATCATTTTTCAGTGCACCTGCAAAAACGCCGTTTTATAAATTTTTGCCGAAAGTGGACGTGCGGCAAAATGAAAATTGCTACGCGTCCATTTTGGGTCTGAGACCTTACTGCCAGCCATTGACCTAGCGGTAAAGTTTCACGTGGTAACCGGGCAGTAATGACCTATGCACGTCAAATGCCACTTGGCGCATGTGGCTGGCACACACCAGAAAATTAAAAAAAAAAATTTCGGACGCGCCAAAAATGAAATTACCACAAGGGCCACGTGGTAGCCAGGTGGTAACTCAGAACTGGCGCATGTTGAGCATGCGTAGGCGCTTACGCGGCTTAGTAAAAGGGCCCCATAAAGTTGTTGGTCCACAATATAAGGGGTCAAGAATAGAAAAATAAGAAAAGGACACAAAATAATACCTAGCTGAAGAACTTCCAGCAGCAATACCTGCAGCCAGCGGTTCTAGGTCAGTTCCCACATGGACAGTTCCCACTCACCAATTCCCATCTGGACAATTCCCACTGAACCAATTTCCACCACACCAGGGATGACAATTCCCACCCATAACCCAAAAAATACAAAACACAGTAGGACAAATAATTTCCCTCCCTTTTCTCTTCCACATTGTTTGGGGGGGGCAGTACCCCCTAACTCCCCCCAACATTATCTTTTACAGATCCCTTTCCCCTTCCAGATATGCAGTTCATGTGTGTGTGGGGGGGGGGGGGGTAATGCCCCCATACACATCCCCCACACTAAGTTTCATCCTAACCGCTGACCATGTCTCCCATACCCATATGCTACCATGTCTTTTCCCTTTCCATCCTCCCTATGCCTACCTCCTAACGTTCATTTCCTTCTATACTCAATCCCTCCTATGCTCAATTTACTCATCAGTTTACCCAGTGTGTTTCTTCTAGCAAAAAAGGTGCCTGTACTCAAATGTCAGGCCCCCTTTCAGGGATGAGGTGATCACTGAGGGCCTCACCCCACAATAGCCAGGATCCCTGCAACCAGTCACAGAATCTATGACAAGGCAGAATTGGTGTGTAGAGCCTGAGCTCTTTCATTAAAACTTGGGGACCATGGGCCGAATTCAGCACACAATGGAAAAGGTGCCGGTACTCAGTACCCCCAAGTACCCCCTCAAAAAAAAGCCGAGTTTACCCCTTTATTATTACGTTTACTACAATTTGTATAATCTTCTTAAAGACTTTGTAACTCTGTTTACTTGTTACTCTGTGAGCCGCATTGAGCCTGCTATGTGTGGGAAAGCGCGGGGTACAAATGTAATAAATAATAATAATTCATGTTTAATCTGGGATCTAAATGTCATAAATAAGTAAATAAACACAAACTCAATTCATGTGGGGGGCCAATGCCTCTACACCCCCCCCCCCCAAACTAGGTTTCAACCTAATCCAGTCCCTCAAAATGACACACTGATTACGATTTATAAAAAAAATTACTACTCTACCTATGAAAAGTTATTCCATTATTTTACGTTCTCTGCTGCTCTAACCTCCTTGTTTTAGATGCCGTAAAAAAAAAAAAAAAAAGCATCACCAGGACTTACGGGACTCGATACAAGAAAGAGTCAGTTAAAAAAAAGGCTAGGGAGGGTGGGAAATGCCCGGGGGGGGGGGGGGGGAGGAAGTCCTTGGTGGGAATTGTTTCGGGGGGAATTGGTGGGTGGGTACTCGCCTGATACCTAACCAGCTACACAACATCTATCACTGAGCCGTCAATCCAGTAATCTTAGGGCCCTGTTTATTAAGCTGTGCTAGTAAACATTCCTATGGGCGTCTACACGGTTATCGCGCGCTAATCTTTAGCACGGGCTAAAAACGCTAGCACACCTTAGTAAACAGAGCCCTTAATCTCTACTCTCGCCCTCAAAAATTCAAAAGGTTGCTTGGGATTTAAAAAAAACAAAAACAAGTAACTTTTACCCTCTAACAAAATTAAACAATTACAGGAAAATTTTAATATAAAGTTTGTACCCAGAGCCAAGACTCTTGATTTACATATCAAGAAATCCTGTGTCCTTTTCTGCATCAACCTAGAAAGATCAAGAAAAATTGGGATAGTTGATCCCAGAAACTGCTTATTCATATGTCTAAATATAATACCATGTTACCATCCATCTCATGAGCATATGTAACCACTAGTGTTAATCGCCAATGAAGAGTCCAAAAAAATCAGTCACGTTTAGCAAACTTTGATCTTATCTCATTGAATTTCTCCTAGATCTTCCAGACAAGGATAGGTACTGAGTCATGGGAGAGCAACCTTTAAACACGGAGGGCTGAAAGAATGTCAGTGCTATCACTGGCAGGATGCAGCATTATGTAATGCCGGAACCGGAAATGCACAGAGCTCCATAGACTTTCTGTGATAGATAAATAAATAAGTTTAACTGGAAATGATGAATATAAACTGCTAGAATGGCTATTCTGAAAATGTTTGTGAAATACTGTATTTAAAATTGCCAAAACTCTGGTTAATAATGTCTTCTGTGTATACTTCTCATGATCTCGCAGGCTGCAGGCTGTCCACCCATATACTGAGTTCCAGGGCTGCCAAGAGGGGGGGACAGGGGGGGACAAAAGTTCCGGGGCCCGGCGGCGCCGCCGCCTGGCCCACCCTCCGTCACTCCCAGAACTAACCTTAAGCCTCCTTTCACTTCGCAGCAAGCAGCAGCAGGTCAGGCCACTCCTTCCTTCCATGTCCTGCCCTCGCCTGACGTAACGTCCGCGAGGGCGGGGTACGGAAGGAAGGAGGAGAGGTCTGCCCTGCCGCTACTTGCTGCAAAGTGAAAGGAGGCTTAAGGTTAGTTCCGAGGGCCCGGCCCGATAGCGGGTGGGCGGGGCCCGGCGATCTCGGGTGGGCGGCGACCTCAGGTGGGGGGGGCCCCGGGGGCGGCCTTGTCCCGGGCCCGGCTCCGGCTCTCGGCGGCCCTGCTGAGTTCTAATAATAGATGGCAATGTATCTTCGGTTATTCCCAATGTATCCTTAAAATAGTTACAAACCATATCCAATGAAGCAATGAGTGGGGATTTTAGAAAATTCAGAAATTGAAGATCATTTATTTATATACCGCCTTTTTGAAGGAATTCACTCAAGGCGGTGTGCAGTAAGAACAGATCAAACATGAGCAACAGGCAATTACAGCGATAATTAGTTTTCCACGCTTGATTTTCTACATACTCCAGTTTATGATGTAAAACATCTTTATTCTTCAACGTAACAGTAACTCATATCCTGCAGAGATGAAACTTGAACTTCAAGCATAGTAAATCCAAGGGCTTGTTGCTTCAGTTCCTGAGTATGGACAGTGACAGCTTCAGAAACATCATTAACCTATCCAACAATCTTGTTAACCACAGTAGAAGGAGAAGAATTAACACTCTGACACCAAAGAAACTCTTAACATCACAGCAGCTGGTCTCTGCACTCACCCTCTGTTGTACTGGCAGGAAACGATCTAGCCTTTCACCCAGGCACCCAGCACTCACAGCCTGGAGCTTCCAAGTTCAACATCACCAGTGGAGACTCAGCAGCAGGTGCCCCCTCAAAGAGTCAAGTCAGCGTTGGCCGTTACTATTTCTGGGTCGCAGGGTACTGCTTGGGGTTTAGTGATACCCCCTCTACACTGCATTCTGTCTCCACACCAGGGACTATCACCTTCTCAGGAAAGGGGATTGACCCATAAGTCCAGGGTTCCCCCTCTTTCATCCCCATCTTAAAGACCTATGAACTCTCTCCAAGCAAACAGACAGCTGGTAACCTCAGAGCTCACTCTGTAGCATTCCCAGCTGACACCATCTCGGCTCCCTAATACTTTCTTTACAGTTTTTCAGAACCTGTTTATTTATTTATTATTAAGATTTATTTAGTAGTCAGCAGCTATGAAAGACAATTTGGTTCTACGTCAGGAAATAGAACAAATTGAAAATTATAATAGACGTTTGAATATGAGGATACTAAATTTCCCAAGGCCTGTTGGAGTCCTTCCCTTAGAATAATTCAAAAAATACTTAATTGACAATTTAAAGATTTCTGCTCAAAATATTCCTCCCATAAATAAGATATACTTTCTTCCTGTGAAGAAGAAACAAGGGGGGGTCTCATGAGGATATGGAACAGGCCCAGGAAGAGGAGAAATTTGATGACTTAAGAGACATTTCTTTAATTTTGGAGGACTCATTATCAGAAGTAACAAAAAGGGCTACACTATTGGTCTCATTGGTATTTGAGCAGGATTTCAACACCATTCTGAAGTTGTATTTTAAGAATGCTCATCAAAAGTTCTGTGGCCAAAAATTATGGATATTTCCAGACTTTACTAGATCTACTCAAGATAAACGGAAAGGTTTTCTGGATCTGACAGAAGAGATAAAGTCTTTGGGGGCTACTTTCTTCTAGCTTATCCCTTGTAAATATATAGTGAGATATTTGGGAGTTAAATATGTTTTCTTTGTACCAGATCAGCTTAGAACTTTCATAAACCTGAAGAGGGTAGCAGAGTAATAACATCTGTTTATCAGGCTGTATATGGAACAGATGTGGGTGGGCATGGGCCTTACTTGTTAACTTTATACTACTGTGATTTCCTTGATTTAAGCCACTCTCCCAATATTTGTGGTCTAAGGAAGGGATAGATACAAAGTTACAGTGTTTCAAAAACATATTTTCTTCTTGTTTTGCTCTGTATAGGAGAATATATTTGTTTTGTATTTTTCCCTGAGTTACATGTAACAAGTTTATTATTTTATTTTGTTGCATTTGTACCCTGCATTTTCCCACTCATGGCAGGCTCAATGCGGCTTACAGGTACTTATTTGTACCTGGGGCAATGGAGAGTTAAGTGACTTGCCCAGAGTCACAAGGAGCTGCCTGTGCCTGAGGTGGGAATTGAACTCAGTTCCTCAGGACCAAAGTCCACCACCCTCCACTGTTGCTACTATTTGAGATTCTACATGGAATGTTGCTATTCCACTAGCAACATTCCATGTAGAAGTCGGCCCTTGCAGATCACCAACGTACGTGCAGGACGTCAGACTCACAGAAACAGAAGCCTGCGCAGCCTTCTACATGGAATGTTGCTAGTGGAATAGCAACATTCCATGTAGAATCTCCAATAGTAGCAACATTCCATGTAGAATCTCCAATAGTATCTATTTTATTTTTGTTACATTTGTACCTGCGCTTTCCCACTCATGGCAGGCTCAATGCGGCTGACATGGGGCAATGGAGGGTTAAGTGACTTGCCCAGAGTCACAAGGAGCCACCTGTGCCTGAGGTGGGAATTGAACTCAGTTCCTCAGGACCAAAGTCCACCACCCTAACCACTAGGCCACTCCTCCACTTACTTGTGTAATATAAATAAAAGAATAAATAAATAAATAAATAAGATTTATTTATTAGAATTTATTTAATGTCTTTTTGAAGATATTCACTCAAGGCAGTGTATAGCAAAAATGTCAATGATGTGGTTTTTCCAGCAAAATTAGAGCTGACATATTTAAGAGTTATCTTTGGCAGTCAATTAACCTTAAAGCAGCATGATAAGAAAGTTGTTCAATCAGTGTTCTGTAAAATGTGGATGCTATGACAGCCATATTTGGATCCAAGTGATTTTTGTACTATTTTCTAGGCACAAGTCTCTCCGTGCTTTGATTATTTGAATTCAGTACTGCCGATTGCCAAAGTTTGTTTAATGTGAGCAAGTGGAAAGTGATGCACAAGTGATGCACAAGTCCATAAACCGCTACTATATGGACTTGGGAAAAATCCACAATTCCAGGAATAACATGTATAGAATGTCTGTACGTTTGGGAAGCTCGCCAGGTGCCCTTGGCCTGGATTGGCTGCTGTCATGGACAGGATGCTGGGCTCGATGGACCCTTGGTATTTTCCCAGTGTGGCATTACTTATGTACTTATGTGGGCAGGGCTTTTTTGAGGGGGTACTTGGGGGTACTGAGTACCGGCACCTTTTCCATTGCCTGCTAAAATTGGCCCATGGTCCCCAGGTTTTAACGAAAGAGCTCAGGCTCTACACACCAATTCTGCCTTGTCATGAATTCTGTGACTGGTTGCAGGGGGCCTGGCTATTGTGGGGCGGATCCTTCAGTGATCACCCCACCTCTGAAGGGTGGCCTGGCATTTGAGTACCGGCACCTTTTTTGCTAGAGAAAACACACTGCATGTGGGAAAGAGGAACCCGAACTATAGCTACATAATGCAAGGTTCCACATTAGGAGTCACCGACCAGGAAAGGGATCTAGGTATCATCATTGATGATACGTTGAAACCCTCTGCTCAGTGTGTGGCGGTGGCTAAGAAAGCAAATAGAATGTTAGGTATTATTAGGAAAGGAATGGAAAACAAAGTGAGACCGTTATAATGTTTTTGTATTGCTCCGTGGTGCAACCACACCTTGAATACTGTGTGCAATTCTGTTCACTGCATCTCAAAAAAAGATATAATGGAATTAGAAAAGGTACAGAGAAGCAGCTAGGGCTCTTCAGTTTGGAGAAAAGACAGCTCAGGGGAGATATGATAGAGGTCTTTAAAATAATGAGTGGAGTGGAACGGGTAGACATGGATCGCTTGTTTACTCTTTCCAAAAATACTAGGACTAGGGGCATGCAATGAAGCTTGAAAGTAGTAAACTTAAAACAAATCAGAGAAAATATTTCTTCACTCAACATGTAATTAAATTCTGGAATTCTTTGCCAGAGAATGTAGTAAAAACAGTTAGCTTAGCGGGGTTTAAAAAGGTTTGGATAGCTTCCTAAAAGATAAGTCCATAAACCATTAATTAAGATGGGCATGGGGAAAAATCCACTGCTTATTTCTAGGATAAGCAGCATAAAATGTATTGTACTGTTTTGGGCCCTTGCCAATACTTATAACTTGGATTGGCCACTGTTGGAAACAGGATGCTGGGCTTGATGGACCTTCAGTCTGTCCCAGTTTGGCAACACTTATGCACTTATATTTGATCATATAACCTTGAGCTTAATTGATTTACACTGGCAACCAACTGAGCTTTGAAGTCAATGCAAAATCTTAGGGGACAATTCCGTAAAAGGCACCCAATGGGGCACCACAAAATGCCAATATAGAATATGGAAATAAGGCACCACTTTTGAGGGGCGGGAGAGAGGGGATATGATAGAGACGTTTAAATACCTCAGTGGTGTTAATGTATAGAAGGTGAGCCTACTTCAAATAAAGAAAACCTCTGGAATGAGAGGGCATAGGATAGAATTAATAGGCTTAGGACGAATCTGAGAAAATACTCTTTCATGGAAAGGGTGGTGGATGTGTAGAATGGCTTCCCGTTGGAGGTCGTGGAGACCAAGACTGTGTCAGAATTTAAGAAAGCGTGGGACAGGCACGTGCGATCCTTCAGGAAAAGGAGGAATGGATGGGCAGACTGGATGGGCCATACGGCCGTTATCTGCCGTCATGTTTCTATGTTTCTAAGCAAGTAACAGATTACTCTACTTTACATGCATTCCCGGCACATTTAGCAGCCAGCTCTATGGCTGATGTAAATGTGGACACTTAGATGTCAGTTGTACTAATACCAGGCTACATTAGTATTCTATAAAGGAACCCACGGATCTAGATTCCATTATATAAATAAGTGCCTACTGTGCTATTTTTCATATATAGTGTTAGTATCACTCTAATATAGCTGTATTGCCTTTATAAAATAGATATTTATCACTGGTACCCTGTTATGAAATTACACCTCTCCTTGCCCCCCCCCCCCCCCCCATCGGTAATTTCAGTTATTTATTTTCTGCATTTACATCCCACATTTTCCCACCTCTTTGCAGGCTCAATGTGGCTTACAAATACCGTAGTGGCGATCGCCATTTCCGGAGTAAGAAATACAGAAGAATGTTCCAATCAGAGTAAACAGAGTACACAGTAAATTAGAATAAAATTGGTAATCAATACATCTCAGGTGCTGAAACCAAGGGTAGTGAAAAGCGTTCAATAATGACAATGTGATAAAGTAATGTGATGAATCAGTAATCCTATATACCCTTTCCCCGAATCAAGCTACTCTTGGATGATACATTGTGAATTTGTTCGGCTCCTTTCTCTTTCCGCTGTTACTGGGTTTTGTGTACAACTGATTAGCCCTCTGCTGTGTACAGATGATTAATGCCCTCACCTCACGATCTTCTTCAACATAAGTGCATGAATGTGTTTTATGGCCCTGTATTTCTTACACTGATCTTTCTTGGATTTATCGGATGCTTGGCTCGGTGCCTTTGAATTGTGTTTGCTTCAGATCCAAGAGCACATATTACAATCTCTCCTATGTTATTTCTTTGCTTACCTTTTGAGTTTCTATTTCTAGATTTCCTTAGGTACATCCCCTCCCTCCTGCACCCCTAAAAAGATCTTAAGCGTTGCTCCCTCCAGGAGCTGTAAGCTTTGAAGCAGTTATTGCTGCCTAGAAGAGACATATCCAGGCCACAGTTGATTTCCTACAGGGCTCTGTTCCACTTACTGGGAAGATTAGAAGAAATATGTGAAATGTCTCCTTTGTGCTTCTCTTTCCCCACCACGACCCATGTGAGCTCTTAAACATCAGCAATCAGAGTGCTCCTTCCCCCTCTCTCTCCGGAGGCAAGAAAGGTCCACTCTTGGAGCATTAGGTATCAGTAGGAGCTTTATCATCTCTTTCCCTCTCTCCATCCTTAAGAGCATGCAAGTGCCTGCAATCTGCTTTCACAGAAGCCCCCACCTGCAGGGCCATGCCAACACGGTAAGCGAGGTAAGCATGGCAGGAGGGCGCCATCCTCTGACATCAGAAATGACGTCAGAAGAAGGCGGGACACTGAGCGAAGGGAAGACTGACACGTCGGGGCAGGGGGAGCGCCGCCCTCCTTCTCACTAACGCTACGCTGCCGCCGGACAGAGGTAAATTTAAACAAAAAAAAAAGGAAAGGATCTGGGGAGAAGAGGGTGGGTAGTGTAGCGATCGTTTTCAGGGGGGGGGCAACTGCAGGGGGGCGCCGGAGGGGGGGGGGGCGCCAACTGCAGGGGGGCGCCGGAGATCCTAGGCACGGCCCTGCCCACCTGGCTGTGAAGACAGAGCCCTACACCTGTCTGTATATCCAGAAAGTAGGCCGGTGCATAAAAAGCACTGCAAATGGTAACCTGGGGCTCATTTTCAAAAAAAGAAAAATGTCCAGAAAGTGGCATATATCTGCATTTGTACGTTTTTATCACAAAAATGTCCAAAACTGGTATTTTCAAAACCAATTTTTAGATGTTTTTTTTTTTAAAACGAAGTCCATCAGAAGTGCGTTCAAATCACAAGGGGGCGTGTCAGGGGTGGTTTAAGGGCGGGATCTGGGCGTTCCTATCACTTGGCCATTTTTCTGCCATATAATGGAACAAAACAAAAACATCCAGGGTAATAAGTTGGGTGTTTTGTTCTAGGCCTGTTTTATTAATGAATAAGCCATAAAAAAGTGTCCTAAATGACCAGATGACCACTGCAAGAATAAAGGAATGATATCCCCTTACTCCTAAGGTGTAAATGAAACAGAATATATCAGTCTCTATGACAGCTTCAGATGCTACGGCCAGTCCTATTAAAGCAGTAAGAAGGTTCCTGGAGTAGCCTAGTGGTCAGTGGTGTGATTGTAGAGAAGGGGACCCAGGCCCATAATCTGCTCTAACTATTACATAGTGGTGGAAAGTGTCAGCCCCCCCCCCCTAAAAAAAACCCAAACCCACCTATAGGTGACACCTGCAACCATAAGGGCTATTACGTGGAGGGGCATAATTGAACGAAAACGTCTATCTCCATGGGCGTTTATCTCCTGAGAACGGGTCCGTGAAGGGGCGGCCCGAACCGTATTTTCAAAAAAAAAAATAGACGTCCATGTTTTATTCGACAATTTGTGAGCTGGGCGTTTTTGTTTTTCAGTGATAATGGAAAATGAAAGCGCCCAGCTCAAAAACGAATAAATCCAAGGCATTTGTTCGTGGGAGGGGCCAGGAGTCGTAGTGCACTGGTCCCCCTCACATGCCAGGACACCAAACGGGCACCCTAGGGGGCACTTTTACAAAAACAAAAAAAAAGGTAAAGAGCTCCCAGGTGCATAGCACCCTTCCCTTGTGTGCTGAGCCCCCCAAATCCCCCTCAAAACCCACTGCCCACAAGTCTACACCATTACTATAGCCCTAAGGGGTGAAGGGGGGCACCTACATGTGGGTACAGTGGGTTTGGGGGGGGTGGACGACTAAGCATTAAGCAGCACAATTGTAACAGGTGGGGGGGGGGGGGGGGTGGGCCTGGGTCCACCGGCCTGAAGTCCACTGCACCCCCTAACAACTGCTCCAGGGACCTGCATACTGCTGCCAGGGAGGTGGGTATGACATTTGAGGGTGAAAATAAAAAGTTGTGAAACATCATGTTTTGTGGTGGGGGGGGGTTAGTGACCACTGGGGGAGTCAGGGGAGGTCATCCCCGATTCCCTCTGGTGGTAATCTGGTCATTTAGGGCACTTTTTTGGGCCTTATTCGTGAAAAAACAGGTCCAGGAAAAGTGCCCTAAATTCTCGCTACAAACGCATACCGGCCAAAGAGTCGGTTGGGGCCGCTGGACGAAAATGGTGTTAAAGGGGCGATCAAGGAGGACAAAGCCGTAGCGGAGAAATTAAATGAATTCTTTGCTTCGGTCTTCACCGAGGAGGATTTGGGGGGGACACCGGTGCCGGAAAGAATATTTGAAGCGGGGGAGTCGGAGAAGAACTAAACAAATTCTCTGTAACCTTGGAGGATGTAATGGGTCAGTTCAGCAAGCTGAAGAGTAGTAAATCACCGGGACCTGATTGGTATTCATCCCAGAGTATTAATAGAACTAAAAAATGAACTTGCGGAGCTACTGTTAGAAATATGCAATCTGTCCCTAAAATCGAGTGTAGTACCGGAAGACTGGAGGGTAGCCAATGTTACTCCGATTTTTAAGAAGGGTTCCAGAGGAGATCCGGGAAATTATAGACCGGTGAGTCTGACGTCGGTGCCGGGCAAGATGGTGGAGGCTATTATTAAGAATAAAATTGCAGAGCCTATACAAAAACATGGACTGATGAGACAAAGTCAGCACGGATTTAGTGAAGGGAAGTCTTGCCTCACCAATCTAATGCATTTTTTTGAGGGGGTAAGCAAACCTGTGGACAATGGGGAGCCGGTTGATATTGTATATCTGGATTTTCAGAAGGCGTTTGACAAAGTGCCGCACGAAAGACTCCTGAAGAAATTGCAGAGTCATGGAATCGGAGGTAGGGTATTATATGGATTAAGAACTGGTTGAAAGATAGGAAGCAGAGAGTAGGATTGCGTGGCCAGTATTCTCAGTGGAGGAGGGTAGGTAGTGGGGTCCCGCAGGGGTCTGTGCTGGGTCCGTTGCTTTTTAATGTATTTATAAATGACCTAGAGATGGGAATAACTAGTGAGGTAATTAAATTCGCCGATGACACAAAATTATTCAGGGTCGTCAAGTCGCAGGAGGAATGTGAACGATTACAGGAGGACCCTTGCGAGACTGGGGAGAATGGGCGTGCAAGTGGCAGATGAAGTTCAATGTTGACAAGTGCAAACTGATGCATGTGGGTAAGAGGAACCCGAATTATAGCTACGTCTTGCAAGGTTCCGCGTTAGGAGTTACGGATCAAGAAAGGGATCTGGGTGGTCGTCGTCGATGATACGCTGAAACCTTCTGCTCAGTGTGCTGCTGCGGCTAGGAAAGCGAATAGAATGTTGGGTGTTATAGGAAGGGTATGGAGTCCAGGTGTGCGGATGTTATAATGCCGTTGTATCGCTCCATGGTGCGACCTGCACCTGGAGTATTGTGTTCAGTACTGGTCTCCGTATCTCAAAAAGATATAGTAGAATTGGAAAAGGTACAGCGAAGGGCGACGAAAATGATAGTGGGGATGGGACGACTTTCCTATGAAGAGAGGCTGAGAAGGCTAGGGCTTTTCAGCTTGGAGAAGAGACGGCTGAGGGGAGATATGATAGAAGTGTATAAAATAATGAGTGGAATGGATCGGGTGGATGTGAAGCGACTGTTCACGCTATCCAAAAATACTAGGACTAGAGGGCATGAGTTGAAGCTACAGTGTGGTAAATTTAAACGAATCGGAGAAAATTTTTCTTCACCCAACGTGTAATTAGACTCTGGAATTCGTTGCCGGAGAACGTGGTACGGGCGGTTAGCTTGACGGAGTTTAAAAAGGGGTTAGATAGATTCCTAAAGGACAAGTCCATAGACCGCTATTAATGGACTTGGAAAAATTCCGCATTTTTAGGTATAAACTTGTCTGGAATGTTTTTACGTTTGGGGAGCGTGCCAGGTGCCCTTGACCTGGATTGGCCACTGTCGGTGACAGGATGCTGGGCTAGATGGACCTTTGGTCTTTCCCAGTATGGCACTACTTATGTACTTATGTACTTATGTACTTTTATTCCATTATCGGCGAAAGGCGCCCATCTCTCCTCGGCCAATAACCACGCCCCAGTTCCACCCTCACCACGCCTCCAACACGCCCCCATCAACTTTGTACGCTTTCGCGATGGAGTGCAGTTGAAAACGTCCAAAATCGGCTTTCCATTATACCGATTTATTCGTTTTTGTGAGATAAACGTCTATCTCCCGATTTGGGTCGAAATCTAGGCGTTTTTTCTCTTTCAATTATAAGGTGGATAGTGTGCTACTTTTTGTGTATACCTTACCTTGATTTGTATCTGTCATTTTCAGGGCACAGACATTATAAGTCTGCCCAGCACTATCCCCGCCCCTCAACCACCAGCCCCGCCTCCCACCACCGGCTCTGCCACCCAATCTCAGCTAAGCTTCTGAGGATCCATTCCCTCGGAACAGATTCCTTTATGTTTATCCCACGCATGTTTGAATTCCGTTACCGTTTCCTCTCCACCACCTCCCATGGGAGGGCATTCCAAGCATCCACCACTCTCTCCGTGAAAAAATACTTCCTGACATTTTTTGGTCTATAGCTTGGTACAGTAGGTTTTTCATGGGCTTTGAAAGGGTTCGCCGTACAATCTAAGGGGGTGATAGTGAAATGGGTACCTAGACCTTTTATGTGAAGTCCACTGCAGTACCCCCTAGGGTGCCCCACTGCTCTGCCTGTGTGGCCAGTCTACTAGGAAAGCTGGCTCCTTCCACATCCCAATGCCTAGATGTACCAACATCTAAGAAATGCTCATTTTCAAAGAAAAAAGAGATGTTTTTCTAGTTTGAAAATGCTCGTTTTCACTACTTGATTTCTGGATGTTTTCAGCAAAATGTTCTCAGTCGGATTTAGATATATCAAAAATGCCCCTCTCTGCCTTATTGAGTTTTTCAAGGACCGCAGAGAGATGAGTTCCGTTGGAATGAACTGCAAAGTGGAAGCAGACTGAAATAACACATGGAAAAGTAAGAGAGACTTCTCATGGTGTATTCTAAAATTATTATTGCGGCAAATGTGATAATTTCCACTAATGCAACTGCAGGAAT